>NC_064629.1:54442787-56897787 GCF_023864275.1 Schistocerca cancellata | reverse complement strand
CACTGGGCCCCCAGAGAAAAGCCAAAGTACATACTCTTCTAAACCGTACTCATCAGGACAAAAATTGGAATTGCGAATATTGTATTGAATAGGGATGCAATTTCTGTGTTTCATCGTCAAAGTGATGGTTCAAAGGATACAGAAAATATGCTGTGCTGCATCGGAGTCTAACACTGGGCCCCCAAGGAAGAGCCAAAATACATACTCTTTTAAACCGTACTCCTGTGGACAGATATCGGCATTGCGAATTTTGTATTGAATCGGGATGCAATTTCTGTGTTTCATCGTCAATGTGATGGTCTAAGGGTTACAGTAAACCTGCTGTGGTGCATCGGAGTCTAACACTGGGCTCCCAGGGAAGAGCCAAAGTACATACTCTTCTAAACCGTACTCCTGTGGACAGAAATAGGCTTGCGAAATTTGTATTGAATCGGGATGCAATTGTTGTGTTTTTTCGTCAATGTGATGGTCGAAAGGATACAGTAAACCTGCTGTGGTGCATCGTAGTCTAACACTGGGCCCCCAGGTAAGAGCCAAAATACATACTCTTCTAAACCGTTCTCCTGTGGACAGAAATCGGCATTGCGAATTTTGTATTGAATCGGGTTGCAATTTCTGTGGTTCATCCTCAATGTGATGGTCGAAGGGATACAGTAAACCTACTGTGGTGCATCGGAGTCTAACACTGGGCCCCCAGGGAAGAGCCGTAGTACATACTCTTCTAAACCGTACTCCTGTGGACAGAAATCCGCATTGCGAATTTTGTATTGAATCGGGATTCAATTTCTGTGTTTCATCGTCAATGTGATGGTCGAAGGGTAACAGTATACCTGCTGTGGTGCATCGATGTCTAACACTGGGCTCCCAGGGAAGGGCCAAAGTACATACTCTTCTAAACCGTACTTCTGTGGACAGAAATAGGCATTGCGAAATTTGTATTGAATCGGGATGCAATTTCTGTGTTTCATTGTCAATGTGATGGTCAAAGGGATACAGTAATCCTGCTGTGGTGCATCGGAGTCTAACACTGGGCCCCCAGGTAAGAGCCAAAGTACATACTCTTCTAAACCGTTCTCCTGTGGACAGAAGTCGGCATTGCGAATTTTGTATTGAATCGGGTTGCAATTTCTGTGGTTCATCCTCAATGTAATGATCGAAGGGATACAGTAAACCTACTGTGGTGCATCGGAGTCTAACACTGGGCCCCCAGGGAAGAGCCGAAGTACATACTCTTCTAAACCGTTCTCCTGTGTATAGAAATAGGAATTGCGACTTTGTATTGAATAGGGATGCAATTTCAGTTTTTCATCGTCAATGTGATGGTCGAAGGGTTACAGTAAACCTGCAGTGGTGCATTCTAGTCTAACACTGGGCCCCCAGGGAAGAGCTAAAGTACATACTCTTCTAAACCGTACTCCTGTGTATACAAATAGGCATTGCGAATTTGAATTGAATAGGGATGCAATTTCTGTGTTTGATTGTCAATGTGATGGTCGAAGGGTTACAGTAAACGTGCTGTGGTGCATCGCAGTCTAACACTGGGCCCCCAGGGAAGTGCCAAAGTACATACTCTTCTAAACCGTACTCCTGTGGACAGAAATCGGCATTGCGAATTTTGTATTGAATCGCGATGCAATTTCTGTGTTTCATCGTCAATGTGATGGTCTAAGGGTTACAGTAAACCTGCTGTGGTGCATCGGAGTCCAACACTGGGCCCCCAGGGAAGAGCCAAAGTACATACTCTTCCAAACCGTACTCCTGTGAACAGAAATCGGAATTGCGTATTTTGTATTGAATCGGGATACAATTTCTGTGTTTCATCGTCAATGTGATGGGCGAAGGGTTACAGTGAACCTGCTCTGGTGCATCGTAGTCTACCACTGGGCCCCCAGGGAAGAGCCAATGTATATACTCTTCTAAACCGTACTCCTGTGAACAGAAATCGGCATTGCGAAATTTGTATTGAATCGCGATACAATTTCTGTGTTTCATCGTCAATGTGATGGTTGAAGGGATACAGTAAACCTACTGTGGTGCATCGGAGTCCAACACTGGGCCCCCAGGGAAAAGCCAAAGTACATACTCTTCTAAACCGTACTCATAAGGACAGAAATCGGAATTGCGAATTTTGTATTGAGTAGGGATGCAATTTCTGTGTTTCATCGTCAATGTGATGGTCGAAGGGATACAGAAAACATGCTGTGGTGCATCGGAGTTCAACACTGGGCCCCAAGGGAATAGCCCAAGTACATACTCTTTTAAATCGTACTCCTGTGGACAGATATCGGCATTGCGAATTTTGTATTTAATCGGGATGCAATTTCTGTGTTTCATCGTCAATGTGATGGTCGAAGGGCTACAGTAAACCTGCTGTGGTGCATCGTAATCTAACACTCGGCCCCCAGGGAAGAGCCAAAGTACATACTCTTCTAAACCGTACTCATAAGGACAGAAATCGGAATTGGGAATTTTGTATTGAATAGGGATGCAATTTCTGTATTTCATCGTCAAAGTGATGGTCGAAGGGATACAAAAAGCATGCTGTGGTGCATTGGAGTCTAACACTGGGCCCCAACGGAATAGCCACAGTATATACTCTTCTAAACCGTACTCCTGTGGACATATGTCGGCATTGCGAATTTTGTATTGAATCGGGATGCAATATCTGTGTTTCATCGTCAATGTGATGGTCGAAGGGTTACAGTAAACCTGCTGTGGTGCATCGCAGTCTAATACTGGGCCCCCAGGGAAGAGAAAACGTACATACTCTTCTAAACCGTACTCCTGTGGACAGAAATCGGAATTGCGAATTTTGTACTGAATCGGGATGCAATTTCTGTGTTTCATCGTCAATGTGATGATCGAAGGGTTACAGTAAACCTGCTGTGGTGCATTGGAGTCTAACACTGAGCCCCCAGGGAAGAGACAAAGTACATACTCTTCTCAACCGTACTCCTGTGGACAGAAATCGTCATTGTGAATTTTGTATTGAATCCGGATGCAATATTTGTGTTTCATCGTCAATGTGACTTTCTACGGGTTACAGTAAACCTGCTGTGGTGCATTGGAGTCTAACACTGGGCCCCCAGGTAAGAGCCAAAGTACATACTCTTCTAAACCGTACTCCTGTAGACAGAAATCGGCATTGTGAATATTGTATTGAATCGGGATGCAATTTCTGTGTTTCATCGTGAATGTGATGGTCGAAGGGTAACAGTAAACCTGCTGTGGTGCATCGTAGTCTAACACTGGGCCCCCAGGAAGAGCGAAAGCACATACTCTTCTAAACCGTACTCCTGTGGACAGAAATCGGTATTGCGAATTTTGTATCAATTCGGGATGCAATTTCTGTGTTTCATCGTCAATGTGATGGTCGAAGGGTTACAGTAAACCTGCTGTGGTGCATCGGAGTCTAACACTGGGCCCCCAGGGAAAAGCCAAAGTACATACTCTTCTAAACCGTACTCATAAGGACAGAAATCGGAATTGCGAATTTTGTATTGAATCGGGATGCAATTTCTGTGTTTCATCGTCAATGTGATGGTCGAAGGGTTACAGAAAACCTGCTGTGGTGCATCGGAATCTAACATTGGGCCCCCAGGGAAGAGACAAAGTACACACTCTTCTAACCGTACTCCGGTGGACAGACATCGGCATTGTGAATTTTGTATTGAATCGGGATACAATTTCTTTGTTTCATCGTCCATGTGATTGTCGAAGGGTAACAGTAAACCTGCTGTGGTGCATCGTAGTCTAACACTGGGCCGCCAGGGAAGATCCAAAGTACATACTCTTCTAAACCGTACTCCTGTGTATACAAATAGGCATTGCGACTTTGTATTGAATAGGGATGCAATTTCTGTGTTTCATCGTCAATGTGATGGTCGAAGGGATACAGTAAACCTGCTGTGGTGCATCGGAGTCTAACACTGCGCCCCCAGGGAATAGCCAAAGTACATACTCTTCTAACCCGTACTCCTGTGGACAGATATCGGCATTGCGAATTTTGTATTGAATCGGGATACAATTTTTGTGTTTCATCGTCAATGTGATGGACGAAGGGTTACAGTAAACCTGCTGTGGTGCATCGTAGTCTAACACTGGGCTCCCAGGGAAGAGCCAAAATACATACTCTTCTAAACCGTACTCCTAAGGACAGAAATCGGCATTGCGAATTTTGTATTGAATCGGGATGCCATTTCTGTGTTTCATCGTCAATGTGATGGTCGAAGGGTAACAGTATACCTGCTGTGGTGCATCGGAGACTAACACTGGGCTCCCAGGGAAGAGCCAAAGTACATACTCTTCTAAACCGTACTCCTGTGGACAGAAAAAGGCATTGCGAAATTTGTATTGAATCGGGATGCAATTTCTGTGTTTCATTGTCAATGTGATGGTCGAAGGGATACAGTAAACCTGCTGTGGTGCATCGGAGTCTAACACTGGGCCCCCAGGGAAGAGCAAAAGTACATACTCTTCTAAACCGTACTCCCGTGGAAAGAAATCGGCTTTGCGAATTTTGTATTGAATCGGGATGCAATTTCTGTGTTTCATCGTCATTGTGATGGTCGAAGTGTTACAGTAAACATGCTGTGGTGCATCGTAGTCTAACACTGGGCCCCCAGGGAAGAGCCAAAGTACATACTCTTAGAAACCGTACACCTAAAGACAGAAATCGGAATTGCGAATTTTGTATTGAATCGGGATGCAATTTCTTTGTTTTATTGTCTATGTGATGGTCGAAGGGATACAGTAAACCTGCTGTGGTGCCTCGGAGTCTAACGCTGGGCCCCCAGGGAAGAGCCAAAGTACATACTCATCTAAACTGTACTCCTGTGGCCACAAATCGGAATTGCGAATTTTGTATTGAATCGGGATGCAATTTCTGTGTTTCATCGTCAATGTGATGGTCGAAGGGATACAGAAAACATGCTGTGGTGCATCGGAGTTCAACACTGGGCCCCAAGGGAATAGCCCAAGTACATACTCTTTTAAATCGTACTCCTGTGGACAGATATCGGCATTGCGAATTTTGTATTTAATCGGGATGCAATTTCTGTGTTTCATCGTCAATGTGATGGTCGAAGGGCTACAGTAAACCTGCTGTGGTGCATCGTAATCTAACACTCGGCCCCCAGGGAAGAGCCAAAGTACATACTCTTCTAAACCGTACTCATAAGGACAGAAATCGGAATTGGGAATTTTGTATTGAATAGGGATGCAATTTCTGTATTTCATCGTCAAAGTAATGGTCGAAGGGATACAAAAAGCATGCTGTGGTGCATTGGAGTCTAACACTGGGCCCCAACGGAATAGCCACAGTACATACTCTTCTAAACCGTACTCCTGTGGACATATGTCGGCATTGCGAATTTTGTATTGAATCGGGATGCAATATCTGTGTTTCATCGTCAATGTGATGGTCGAAGGGTTACAGTAAACCTGCTGTGGTGCATCGGAGTCTAATACTGGGCCCCCAGGGAAGAGAAAACGTACATACTCTTCTAAACCGTACTCCTGTGGACAGAAATCGGAATTGCGAATTTTGTACTGAATCGGGATGCAATTTCTGTGTTTCATCGTCAATGTGATGATCGAAGGGTTACAGTAAACCTGCTGTGGTGCATCGGAGTCTAACACTGAGCCCCCAGGGAAGAGACAAAGTACATACTCTTCTCAACCGTACTCCTGTGGACAGAAATCGTCATTGTGAATTTTGTATTGAATCCGGATGCAATATTTGTGTTTCATCGTCAATGTGACTTTCTACGGGTTACAGTAAACCTGCTGTGGTGCATTGGAGTCTAACACTGGGCCCCCAGGTAAGAGCCAAAGTACATACTCTTCTAAACCGTACTCCTGTAGACAGAAATCGGCATTGTGAATATTGTATTGAATCGGGATGCAATTTCTGTGTTTCATCGTGAATGTGATGGTCGAAGGGTAACAGTAAACCTGCTGTGGTGCATCGTAGTCTAACACTGGGCCCCCAGGAAGAGCGAAAGCACATACTCTTCTAAACCGTACTCCTGTGGACAGAAATCGGTATTGCGAATTTTGTATCAATTCGGGATGCAATTTCTGTGTTTCATCGTCAATGTGATGGTCGAAGGGTTACAGTAAACCTGCTGTGGTGCATCGGAGTCTAACACTGGGCCCCCAGGGAAAAGCCAAAGTACATACTCTTCTAAACCGTACTCATAAGGACAGAAATCGGAATTGCGAATTTTGTATTGAATCGGGATGCAATTTCTGTGTTTCATCGTCAATGTGATGGTCGAAGGGTTACAGAAAACCTGCTGTGGTGCATCGGAATCTAACATTGGGCCCCCAGGGAAGAGACAAAGTACACACTCTTCTAACCGTACTCCTGTGGACAGACATCGGCATTGTGAATTTTGTATTGAATCGGGATACAATTTCTTTGTTTCATCGTCCATGTGATTGTCGAAGGGTAACAGTAAACCTGCTGTGGTGCATCGTAGTCTAACACTGGGCCGCCAGGGAAGATCCAAAGTACATACTCTTCTAAACCGTACTCCTGTGTATACAAATAGGCATTGCGACTTTGTATTGAATAGGGATGCAATTTCTGTGTTTCATCGTCAATGTGATGGTCGAAGGGATACAGTAAACCTGCTGTGGTGCATCGGAGTCTAACACTGCGCCCCCAGGGAATAGCCAAAGTACATACTCTTCTAACCCGTACTCCTGTGGACAGATATCGGCATTGCGAATTTTGTATTGAATCGGGATGCAATTTTTGTGTTTCATCGTCAATGTGATGGACGAAGGGTTACAGTAAACCTGCTGTGGTGCATCGTAGTCTAACACTGGGCTCCCAGGGAAGAGCCAAAATACATACTCTTCTAAACCGTACTCCTAAGGACAGAAATCGGCATTGCGAATTTTGAATTGAATCGGGATGCCATTTCTGTGTTTCATCGTCAATGTGATGGTCGAAGGGTAACAGTATACCTGCTGTGGTGCATCGGAGACTAACACTGGGCTCCCAGGGAAGAGCCAAAGTACATACTCTTCTAAACCGTACTCCTGTGGACAGAAAAAGGCATTGCGAAATTTGTATTGAATCGGGATGCAATTTCTGTGTTTCATCGTCAATGTGATGGTCGAAGGGTTACAGAAAACCTGCTGTGGTGCATCGGAATCTAACATTGGGCCCCCAGGGAAGAGACAAAGTACACACTCTTCTAACCGTACTCCTGTGGACAGACATCGGCATTGTGAATTTTGTATTGAATCGGGATACAATTTCTTTGTTTCATCGTCCATGTGATTGTCGAAGGGTAACAGTAAACCTGCTGTGGTGCATCGTAGTCTAACACTGGGCCGCCAGGGAAGATCCAAAGTACATACTCTTCTAAACCGTACTCCTGTGTATACAAATAGGCATTGCGACTTTGTATTGAATAGGGATGCAATTTCTGTGTTTCATCGTCAATGTGATGGTCGAAGGGATACAGTAAACCTGCTGTGGTGCATCGGAGTCTAACACTGCGCCCCCAGGGAATAGCCAAAGTACATACTCTTCTAACCCGTACTCCTGTGGACAGATATCGGCATTGCGAATTTTGTATTGAATCGGGATGCAATTTTTGTGTTTCATCGTCAATGTGATGGACGAAGGGTTACAGTAAACCTGCTGTGGTGCATCGTAGTCTAACACTGGGCTCCCAGGGAAGAGCCAAAATACATACTCTTCTAAACCGTACTCCTAAGGACAGAAATCGGCATTGCGAATTTTGTATTGAATCGGGATGCCATTTCTGTGTTTCATCGTCAATGTGATGGTCGAAGGGTAACAGTATACCTGCTGTGGTGCATCGGAGACTAACACTGGGCTCCCAGGGAAGAGCCAAAGTACATACTCTTCTAAACCGTACTCCTGTGGACAGAAAAAGGCATTGCGAAATTTGTATTGAATCGGGATGCAATTTCTGTGTTTCATTGTCAATGTGATGGTCGAAGGGATACAGTAAACCTGCTGTGGTGCATCGGAGTCTAACACTGGGCCCCCAGGGAAGAGCAAAAGTACATACTCTTCTAAACCGTACTCCCGTGGAAAGAAATCGGCTTTGCGAATTTTGTATTGAATCGGGATGCAATTTCTGTGTTTCATCGTCATTGTGATGGTCGAAGTGTTACAGTAAACATGCTGTGGTGCATCGTAGTCTAACACTGGGCCCCCAGGGAAGAGCCAAAGTACATACTCTTAGAAACCGTACACCTAAAGACAGAAATCGGAATTGCGAATTTTGTATTGAATCGGGATGCAATTTCTTTGTTTTATTGTCTATGTGATGGTCGAAGGGATACAGTAAACCTGCTGTGGTGCCTCTGAGTCTAACGCTGGGCCCCCAGGGAAGAGCCAAAGTACATACTCATCTAAACTGTACTCCTGTGGCCACAAATCGGAATTGCGAATTTTGTATTGAATCGGGATGCAATTTATGTGTTTCATCGTCAAAGTGATGGCCGAAGGGATAAAGAAAACATGCTGTGGTACATCGGAGTCTAACACTGGGCCCCCAGGAATAGCCCAAGTACATACTCTTTTAAATCGTACTCTTGTGGACAGATATCGGCATTGCGAATTTTTTATTGAATCGGGATGCAATTTCTGTGTTTCATCGTCAATGTGATGGTCGAAGGGCTACAGAAAACCTGGTGTGGTGCATCGGAGTCTAACACTGGGCCCCCAGGTAAGAGCCAAAGTACATACTCTTCTAAACCGTACTCCTGTGGACAGAAATCGGAATTGCGAAATTTGTGTTGAATCGCGATGCAATTTCTGTGTTTCATCGTCAATGTGATGGTTGAAAGGATACAGTAAACCTACTGTGGTGCATCGGAGTCTAACACTGGGCCCCCAGGGAAGAGCCAAAGTACATACTCTTCTAAACCGTACTCATAGAGACAGAAATCGGAATTGCGAATTTTGTATTGAATAGGGATGCAATTTCTGTGTTTCATCGTCAAAGTGATGGTCGAGGGGATACACAAAACATGCTGTTGTGCATCGGAGTCTAACACTGGGCCCCAAGGGAATAGCCCAAGTACATACTCTTTTAAATCGTACTCCTGTGGACAGATATCAGCATTGCGAATTTTGTATTAAATCGGGATGCAATTTCTGTGTTTCATCGTCAATGTGATGGTCGAAGGGCTACAGTAAAAATGCTGTGGTGCATCGGAGTCTAACACTGGGCCCCCAGGTAAGAGCCAAAGTACATACTCTTTTAAACCGTACTCCTGTGGACAGAAATCGGCATTGCGAATTTTGTATTGAATCGGGATGCATTTTCTGAGTTTAATCGTCAATGTGATGGTCGAAGGGTTACAGTAAACCTGCTGTGGTGCATCGTAGTCTAACACTGGGCCCCCAGGGAAGAGCCAAAGTACATACTCTTCTAAACCGTACTCCTGTGGACAGAAATCGGATTGCGTATTTTGTATTGAATCGGGATGCAATTTCTGTGTTTCATCGTCAATGTGATGGGCGAAGGGTTACAGTAAACCTGCTGTGGTGCATCGTAATCTAACACTCGGCCCCCAGGGAAAAGCTAAAGTACATACTCTTCTAAACCGTACTCATCAGGACAGAAATCGGAATTGCTAATTTTGTATTGAATAGGGATGCAATTTCTGTGTTTCATCGTGAAAGTGATGGTCGAAGGGATACAGAAAACATGCAGTGGTGCATCGGAGACTAACACTGGGCCCCAACGGAATAGCCAAAGTACATACTCTTCTAAACCGTACTCCTGTGGACAGATGTCGGCATTGCGAATTTTGTATTGAATCGGGATGCAATTTCTGTGTTTCATCGTCAATATGATGAGCGAAGGGTTACAGTAACCTGCTGTGGTGCATCGGAGTCTAACACTGGGCCCCCAGGGAAGAGACAAAGTACATACTCTTCTCAACCGTACTCCTCTGGACAGATATCGGCATTGTGAATTTTGTATTGAATCCGGATGCAATATTTGTGTTTCATCGTCAATGTGACGGTCTACGGGTTACAGTAAACCTGCTGTGGTGCATCAGAGTCTAACACTGGGCCCCCAGGTAAGAGCCAAAGTACATACTCTTCTAAACCGTACTCCTGTGGACAGAAATCGGCATTGTGAATATTGAATTGAATCGGGATGCAATTTCTGTGTTTCATCGTCAATGTGATGGTCGAAGGGTAACAGTAAACCTGCTTTGGTGCATCGTAGTCTAACACTGGGCCCCCAGGGTAGAGCCAAATTACATACTCTTCTAAACCGTACTCCTGTGTATAGAAATAGGCATTGCGACTTTGTATTGAATAGGGATACAATTTCTGTGTTTCATCGTCAATGTGATGGTCGAAGGGTTACAGTAAACCAGCTGTGGTGCATCGTAGTCTAACACTGGGCCCCCAGGAAGAGCCAAAGTACATACTCTTCTAAACCGTACTCCTGTGGACAGAAATCGGCATTGCGAATTTTGTATTGAATCGGGATGCAATTTCTGTGTTTCATCGTCAATGTGATGGTCGAAGGGTTACAGTAAACCTGCTGTGGTGCATTGGAATCTAACACTGGGCCCCCAGGGAAGAGACAAAGTACATACTCTTCTAAACCGTACTCCTGTGGACAGAAGTTGGCATTGTGAATATTGTATTGAATCGGGATGCAATTTCTGTGTTTCATCGTCTATGTGATGGTCGAAGGGTAACAGTAAACCTGCTGTGGTGCATCGTAGTCTAACACTGGGCCGCCAGGGAAGATCCAAAGTACATACTCTTCTAAACCGTACTCCTGTGTATACAAATAGGCATTGCGACTTTGTACTGAATAGGGATGCAATTTCTGTGATTCATCGTCAATGTGATGGTCGAAGGGATACAGTAAACCTGCTGTGGTGCATCGGAGTCTAACACTGCGCCCCCAGGGAAGAGCCAAAGTACATACTCTTGTAAACCGTACCCATAAGGACAGATATCGGAATTGCGAATTTTGTATTGAATCGGAATGCAATTTCTGTGTTTCATCGTCAATGTGATGGTCGAAGGGATACAGTAAACCTGCTGTGGTGCATCGTAGTCTAACACTGGGCCCCCAGGGAATAGCCGAAGTACATACTCTTCTAAACCGTACTCCTGTGGACAGAAATCGGCATTGTGCATATTGTATTGAATCGGGATGCAATTTCTGTGTTTCATCGTCATTGTGATGGTCGAAGTGTTACAGTAAACATGCTGTAGTGCATCGTAGTCTAACACTGGGCCCCCAGGGAAGAGCCAAAGTACATACTCTTCTATACCGTACTCCTAAGGACAGAAATCTGAATTGCTAATTTTGTATTGAATCGGGTTGCAATTTCTTTCTTTTATTGTCTATGTGATGGTCGAAGGGATACAGTAAACCTGCTGTGGTGCGTCGGAGTCTAACGCTGGGCCCCCAGGGAAGAGCCAAAGTACATACTCATCTAAACTGTACTCCTGTGGACAGAAATCGGCATTGCGAATTTTGTATTGAATAGGGTTGCAATTTCTGTGTTTCATCGTCAAAGTGATGGTCGAAGGGATACAGAAAACATGCTGTGGTGCATCGGAGTCTAACACTGGGCCCCCAGGGAAGAGCCGAAGTACATACTCTTCTAAACCGTACTCCTGTGGACAGAAATCGGAATTGCGTATTTTGTATTGAATCGGGATGCAATTTCTGTGTTTCATCGTCAATGTGATGGTCGAAGGTTACAATAAACCTGCTGTGGTGCATCTTAGTCTAACACTGGGCCCCCAGGAAGAGCCAAAGTACATACTCTTCTAAACCGTACTCCTGTGGACAGAAATCGGCATTGCGAAGTTTGTATTGAATAGCGATGCAATTTGTGTGTTTCATCGTCAATGTGGTGGTTGAAGGGATACAGTAAACCTGCTGTGGTGAATCGGAGTCTAACACTGGGCCCCCAGGGAAGAGCCAAAGTACATTCTCTTCTAAACCATACTGATAATGACAGAAATCGAAATTGCGAATTTTGTATTGAATAGGGTTGCAATTTCTGTGTTTCATCGTCAAAGTGATGGTCGAAGGGATACAGAAAGCATGCTGTGGTGCATCGGAGTCTAACACTGGGCCCCCAGGGAATAGCCAAAGTACATACTCTTTTAAGTCGTACTCCTGTGGACAGATATCGGCATTTCGAATTTTGTATTGAATCGGGATGCAATTTCTCTGATTCATCGTCAATGTGGTGGTCGAAGGGCTACAGTAAACCTGCTGAGGTGCCTCGGAGTCTAACACTGGGCCCCCAAGGAAGAGACAAAGTACGTACACTTGTAAACCGTACTCCTGTGGGCAGAAATCGGTATTGTGAATTTTGTATTGAATCCGGATGCTATTTCTGTGTTTCATCGTCAACGTGATGGTCTAAGGGTTACAATAAACCTGCTGTGGTGCATCGGAGTCTAACACTGGGCCCCCAGGGAAGAGCCAAAGTACATACTCTTCTAAACCATACTCATAATGACAGAAATCGAAATTGCGAATTTTGTATTGAATAGGGTTGCGATTTCTGTGTTTCATCGTCAATGTGATGGTCGAAGGGTTACAGTAAACCTGCTGTGGTGCATCGGAGTCTAACACTGGGCCTCCAGGGAAGAGCCAAAGTACATACTCTTCTAAACCGTACTCATAATGACAGAAATCGGAATTGCGAATTTTGTATTGAATAGGGATGCAATTTCTGTGTTTCATCGTCAAAGTGATGGTCGAAGGTATACAGAAAACATGCTGTGGTGCATTGGAGTCTAACACTGGGCACCCAGGGAATAGCCCAAGTACATACTCTTTTAAATGGTACTCCTGTGGACAGATATCGGCATTGCGAATTTTATATTGAATCCGGATGCAATTACTGTGTTTCATCGTCAATGTGATGGTCTAAGGGTTACAGTAAACCTGCTGTGGTGCATCGGAGTCTAACACTTGGCCCCCAGGTAAGAGCCCAAGTACATACTCTTCTAAACCGTACTCCTGTGGACAGAAATCGGCATTGTGCATATTGTATTGAATCGGGATGCAATTTCTGTGTTTCATCGTCATTTTGATGGTCGAAGGGTTACAGTAAACCTGCTGTGGGGCATCGTAGTCTAACACTGGGCCCCCAGGGAAGAGCCCAAGTACATACTCTTCTAAACCGTACTCCTAAGGACAGAAATCGGATTTGCTAATTTTGTATTGAATCGGGTTGCAATTTCTTTGTTTTATTGTCTGTGTGATGGTCGAAGGGATACAGTAAACCTGCTGTGGTGCGTCGGAGTCGAACATTGGGCCCCCAGGGAAGAGCCAAAGTAGATACTCTTAGAAACCGTACACATAAAGACAGAAATCGGAATTGCGAATTTTGTATTGAATCGGGATGCAATATCTGTGTTTCATCGTCAATGTGATGGTCGAAGTGATACAGTAAACCTGCTGTGGTGCATCGGGGTCTAACACTGGGCCCCCAGGGAAGAGCCAAAGTACATACTCTTCTAAACCGTACTCCTGTGGACAGAAATCGGAATTGCGTATTTTGTATTGAATCGGGATGCAATTTCAGTGTTTCATCGTCAAAGTGATGGCCGAAGGGATACATAAAACATGCTGTGGTGCATCGGAGTCTAACACTGGGCCCCCAGGGAATAGCCCAAATACATACTCTTTTAAATCGTACTCCTGTGGACAGATATCGGCATTGCGAATATTGTATTGAATCGGGAAGCAGTTTCTGTGTTTCATCGTCAAAGTAGTGGTCGAAGGGCTACAGTAAACCTGCTGAGGTGCATCGGAGTCTAACACTGGGCCCCCAGGGAAGAGACAAAGTACATACACTTGTAAACCGTACTCCTGTGGACAGAAATCGGTATTGTGAATTTTGTATTGAATCCGGATGCAATTTCTGTGTTTCATCGTCAACGTCATGGTCTAAGGATTACAATAAACCTGCTGTGGTGCATCGGAGTCTAACACTGGGCCCCCAGGTAAGAGCCCAAGAACATACTCTTCTAAACCGTACTCCTGTGGACAGAAATCGGCATTGTGAATATTGTATTCAATAAGGATGCAATTTCTGTGTTTCATCGTCAATGTGATGGTCGAAGGGATACAGTAAACCAGCTGTGGTGCATCGGAGTCTAACACTGGGCCCCCAGGGAAGAGCCAAAGTACATACTCTTCTAAACCGTACTCCTGTGGACAGAAATCGGAATTGCGTATTTTGTATTGAATCGGGATGCAATTTCTGTGTTTCTTCGTCAGTGTGATGGTCGAAGGGTTACAGTAAACCTGCTGTGGTGCATCGTAGTCTAACACTGGGCCCCCAGGGAAGAGCCGAAGTACATACTCTTCTAAACCGTACTCCTGTGGACAGAAATCGGCATTGCGATTTTTGTATTGAATACCGATGCAATTTTTGTGTTTCATCGTCAATGTGATGGTTGAAGGGATACAGTAAACCTGCTGTGGTGCATCGGAGTCTAACAATGGGCCCCCAGGGAAGAGCCAAAGTACATACTCTTCTAAACCGTACTCATAATGACAGAAATTGGAATTGCGAATTTTGTATTGAATAGGGATGCAATTTCTGTGTTTCATCGTCAAAGTGATGGTCGAAGGGATACAGAAAACATGCTGTGGTGCATTGGAGTCTAACACTGGGCACCCAGGGAATAGCCCAAGTACATACTCTTTTAAATGGTACTCCTGTGGACAGATATCGGCATTGCGAATTTTGTATTGAATCCGGATGCAATTACTGTGTTTCATCGTCAATGTGATGGTCAATGGGTTACAGTAAACCTGCTGTGGTGCATCGGAGTCTCACGCTTGGCCCCCAGGTAAGAGCCCAAGTACATATTCTTCTAAACAGTGCT
Organism: Schistocerca cancellata; assembly: GCF_023864275.1. NCBI lineage: Eukaryota > Metazoa > Arthropoda > Insecta > Orthoptera > Acrididae > Schistocerca > Schistocerca cancellata. The sequence goes on along the minus strand of NC_064629.1, from coordinate 56,882,879 downwards.
CCTGTGGACAGAAATCGGCATTGTGAATATTGTATTGAATCGGGATGCAATTTCTGTGTTTCATCGTCAATGTGATGGTCGAAGGGTTACAGTAAACCTGCTGTGGTGCATCGGAGTCTAACACTGGGCCCCCAGGGAAGAGCCAAAGTACATACTCTTCTAAACTGTACTCTTAAGGACAGAAATCGGAATTGCGAATTTTGTATTGAATCGGGATGCAATTTCTGTGTTTCATCGTCAGAGTGATGGTCGAAGGAATACAGTAAACATGCTGTGGTGCATCAGAGTCTAACATTGGGCCCCCAGGGAAGAGCCAAAGTACATACTCTTCTAAACCGTACTCCAGTGGACACATATCGGCATTGTGAATTTTGTATTGAATCCGGATGCAATTTCTGTGTTTCATCGTCAATGTGATGGTCGAAGGGTATCAGTAAACCTGCTGTTTTGCATCGTAGTCTAACACTGGGCCCCCAGGGAATAGCCAAAGTACATACTCTTCTAAACCGTACTCCTGTGAACAGAAATCGGCATTGCGAATTTTGTAATGAAACGCGATGCAATTTCTGTGTTTCATCGTCAATGTGATGGTTGAAGGGATACAGTAAACCTGCTGTGGTGCAACGGAGTCTAACACTGGGCCCCCAGGGAAGAGCCAAAGTACATACTCTTCTAAACCGTACACCTGTGGACAGAAAACGGCATTGCGAATTTTGTATTGAATCGGGTTGCAATTTCTGTATTTTCATAGTCAAAGTGATGGTCGAAGGGATACAGTAAACCTGCTGTGGTGCATCGGAGTCTAACACTGGGCCCCCAGGGAAGAGCAAAAGTACATACTCTTCTAAACCGTACTCCCGTGGACAGAAATCGGCTTTGCGAATTTAGTATTGAATCGGGATGCAATTTCTGTGTTTCATCGTCAATGTGATGATCTAAGGGTTACAGTAAACCTGCTGTGGTGCATCGTAGACTAACACTGGGCCCCCAGGGAAGAGCCAAAGTACATACTCCTTTAAACCGTACTCCTAAGGACAGAAATCGGATTTGCTAATTTTGTATTGAATCGGGTTGCAATTTCTTTGTTTTATTGTCTATGTGATGGTCGAAGGGATACATTAAACCTGCTGTGGTGCGTCGGAGTCTAACGCTGGGCCCCCAGGGAAGAGCCAAAGTACATACTCATCTAAACCGTACTCCTGTGGACAGAAATCTGCATTGCGAATTTTGTATTGAATTGAATCGGGTTGTATTTTCTGTGTTTCATCGTCAATGTGATGGTCGAAGGGTTACAGTAAACCTGCTGTGGTGCATCGGAGTCTAACACTGGGCCCCCAGGGAAGAGCCAAAGAAGATACTCTTAGAAACCGTACACCTAAAGACAGAAATCGGAATTGCGAATTTTGTATTGAATCGGGATGCAAAATCTGTGTTTCTCGTCAATGTGGTGGTTGAAGGGATACAGTAAACCTGCTGTGGTGCATCGGAGTCTAACACTGGGCCCCCAGGGAAGAGCCAAAGTTCGTACTCTTCTAAACCATACTCATAATGACAGAAATCGGAATTGCGAATTTTGTATTGAAATGGGTTGCAATTTCTGTGTTTCATCGTCAAAGTGATTTTCGAACGGATACAGAAAAGATGCTGTGGTGCATCGGAGTCTAACACTGGGTCCCCAGGGAAGAGCCAAAGTATATACTCTTCTAAACCGTATTCCTGTGAACAGAAATCGGAATTGCGAATTTTGTATTGAATCGGGATGCAATTTCTGTGTTTCATCGTCAATGTGGTGGTCGAAGGGCTACAGTAAACCTGCTGAGGTGCATCGGAGTCTAACACTGGGCCCCCACGGAAGAGACAAAGTACATACACTTGTAAACCGTACTCCTGTGGACAGAAATCGGTATTGTGAATTTTGTATTGAATCCGGATGCAATTTCTGTGTTTCATCGTCAACGTGATGGTCTAAGGGTTACAATAAACCTGCTGTGGTGCATCGGAGTCTAACACTGGGCCCCTCAGGGAAGAGCCAAAGTACATACTCTTCTAAACCATACTCATAATGACAGAAATCGAAATTACGAATTATGTATTGAATAGGGTTGCAATTTCTGTGTTTCATCGTCAATGTGATGGTCTACGGGTTACAGTAAACCTGCTGTGGTGCATCGGAGTCTAACACTGGGCCTCCAGGGAAGAGCCAAAGTACATACTCTTCTAAACCGTACTCTTAAGGACAGAAATCCGAATTGCGAATTTTGTATTGAATCGGGATGCAATTTCTGTGTTTCATCGTCAAAGTGATGGTCGAAGGGATACAGTAAACCTGTTGTGGTGCAACGGAGTCTAACACTGGGCCACCAGGGAAGAGCCAAAGTACATACTCTTCTAAACCGTATTCCTGTGGACAGAAATCGGCATTACGAATTTTGTATTGAATCTGGATGCAATTTCTGTGTTTCATCGTCAATGTGATGGACGAAGGGTTACAGTAAACATGCTGTGGTCCATCGTAGTCTAACACTGGGCCCCCAGGGAAGAGCCAAAGTACATACTCTTCTAAACCATACTCCTGTGGACAGAAATCGGCATTGCGAATTTTGTATTGAATACCGATGCAATTTTTGTGTTTCATCGTCAATGTGATGGTTAAAGGGATACAGTAAACCTGATGTGTTGCATCGGAGTCTAACACTGGGCCCCCAGGGAAGAGCCAAAGTACGTATTCTTCTAAACCGTACTCATAATGACAGAAATCGGAATTGCGAATTTTGTATTGAATAGGGATGCAATTTCTGTGTTTCATCGTCAAAGTGATGGTCGAAGGGATACAGAAAACATGCTGTGGTGCATTGGAGTCTAACACTGGGCACCCAGGGAATAGCCCAAGTACATACTCTTTTAAATGGTACTCCTGTGGACAGATGTCGGCATTGCGAATTTTGTATTGAATCCGGATGCAATTACTGTGTTTCATCGTCAATGTGATGGTCTAAGGGTTACAGTAAACCTGCTGTGGTGCATCGGAGTCTAGCACTTGGCCCCCAGGTAAGAGCCCAAGTACATATTCTTCTAAACAGTACTCCTGTGGACAGAAATCGGCATTGTGAATATTGTATTGAATCGGGATGCAATTTCTGTGTTTCATCGTCAATGTGATGGTCGAAGGGTTACAGTAAACCTGCTGTGGTGCATCGTAGTCTAACACTGGGTCCCCAGGGAAGAGCCAAAATACATACTCTTCTAATCCGTACTCCTGTTTATAGAAATAGGCATTGCGACTTTGTATTGAATAGGGATGCAATTTCTGTGTTTCATCGTCAATGTGATGGTCTAAGGGTTTTAGTAAACCTGCTGCTGTGCATCGTAGTCTAACACTGGGCCCCCAGGGAATAGCCGAAGTACATACTCTTCTAAACCGTACTCCTGTGGACAGAAATCGGCATTGTGCATATTGTATTGAATCGGGATGCAATTTCTGTGTTTCATCGTCATTGTGATGGTCGAAGGGTTACAGTAAACCTGCTGTGGTTCATCGTAGTCTAACACTGGGCCCCCAGGGAAGAGCCAAAGTACATACTCTTCTAAACCGTAATCCTGTGGACAGAAATCGGAATTGCGTATTTTGTATTAATCGGGATGCAATTTCTGTGTTTCTTCGTCAGTGTGATGGTCGAAGGGTTACAGTAAACCTGCTGTGGTGCATCGTAGTCTAACACTGGGCCCCCAGTGAAGAGCCAAAGTACATACTCTTCTAAACCATACTCCTGTGGACAGAAATCGGCATTGCGAATTTTGTATTGAGTCGGGATGCAATTTCTGTGTTTCACCGTCAATGTGATGGTTAAAGGGATACAGTAAACCTGCTGTGGTGCATCGGAGTCTAACAATGGGCCCCCAGGGAAGAGCCAAAGTACATACTCTTCTAAACCGTACTCATAATGACAGTAATCGGAATTGCGAATTTTGTATTGAATAGGGATGCAATTTCTGTGTTTCATCGTCAAAGTGATGGTCGAAGGGATACAGAAAACATGCTGTGGTGCATTGGAGTCTAACACTGGGCACCCAGGGAATAGCCCAAGTACATACTCTTTTAAATGGTACTCCTGTGGACAGATATCGGCATTGCGAATTTTGTATTGAATCCGGATGCAATTACTGTGTTTCATCGTCAATGTGATGGTCCAAGGGTTACAGTAAACCTGCTGTGGTGCATCGGAGTCTAACACTTGGCCCCCAGGTAAGAGCCCAAGTACATATTCTTCTAAACAGTACTCCTGTGGATAGATATCGGCATTGTGAATTTTGTATTGAATCCGGATGCAATTTCTGTGTTTCATCGTCAATGTGATGGTCGAAGGGTATCAGTAAACTTGCTGTTTTACATCGTAGTCTAACACTGGGCCCCCAGGGAATAGCCAAAGTACATACTCTTCGAAACCGTACTCCTGTGAACAGAAATCGGCATTGCGAATTTTGTAATGAATCGCGATGCAATTTCTGTGTTTCATCGTCAATGTGATGGTTGAAGGGATACAGTAAACCTGCTGTGGTGCATCGGAGTCCAACACTGGGCCCCCAGGGAAGAGCAAAAGTACATACTCTTCTAAACCGTACTCCCGTGGACAGAAATCGGCTTTGCCAAATTTAGTATTGAATCGGGATGCAATTTCTGTGTTTCATCGTCAATGTGATGGTCTAAGGGTTACAGTAAACCTGCTGTGGTGCATCGTAGTCTAACACTGGGCCCCCAGGGAAGAGCCAAAGTACTTACTCTTCTAAACCGTACTCTAAAGGACAGAAATCGGAATTGCGAATTTTGTATTGAATCGGGATGCAATTTCTCTGTTTCATCGTCAGAGTGATGGTCGAAGGAATACAGTAAACATGCTGTGGTGCATCAGAGTCTAACACTGGGCCCCCAGGGAAGAGCCAAAGTGCATACTCTTCTAAACCGTACTCCAGTGGACAGATATCGGAATTGCGTATTTTGTATTGAATCGGGATGCAATTTCTGTGTTTCATCGTCAATGTGATGGTCGAAGGGTTACAGTAAACCTGCTGTGGTGCATCGGAGTCTAACACTGGGCCGCCAGGGAAGAGCCAAAGTACATACTCTTCTAAACCGTACTCTTAAGGACAGAAATCGGAATTGCGAATTTTGTATTGAATCGGGATGCAATTTCTCTGTTTCATCGTCAGAGTGATGGTCGAAGGAATACAGTAAACATGCTGTGGTGCATCAGAGTCTAACACTGGGCCCCCAGGGAAGAGCCAAAGTACATACTCTTCTAAACCGTACTCCAGTGGACAGATATCGGCATTGTGAATTTTGTATTGAATCCGGATGCAATTTCTGTGTTTCATCGTCAATGTGATGGTCGAAGGGTATCAGTAAACCTGCTGTTTTGCATCGTAGTCTAACACTGGGCCCCCAGGGAATAGGCAAAGTACATACTCTTCTAAACCATACTCCTGTGAACAGAAATCGGCATTGCGAATTTTGTAATGAATCGCGATGCAATTTCTGTGTTTCATCGTCAATGTGATGGTTGAAGGGATACAGTAAACCTGCTGTGGTGCATCGGAGTCTAACACTGGGCCCCCAGGGAAGAGCCAAAGTACATACTCTTCTAAACCGTACACCTGTGGACAGAAATCGGCATTGCGAATTTTGTATTGAATCGGGTTGCAATTTCTGTATTTTCATAGTCAAAGTGATGGTCGAAGGGATACAGTAAACCTGCTGTGGTGCATCGGAGTCTAACACTGGGCCCCCAGGGAAGAGCAAAAGTACATACTCTTCTAAACCGTACTCCCGTGGACAGAAATCGGCTTTGCCAAATTTAGTATTGAATCGGGATGCAATTTCTGTGCTTCATTGTCAATGTGATGATCTAAGGGTTGCAGTAAACCTGCTGTGGTGCATCGTAGTCTAACACTGGGCCCCCAGGGAAGAGCCAAAGTACATACTCTTCTAAACCGTACTCCAGTGGACAGATATCGGCATTGTCAATTTTGTATTGAATTCGGATGCAATTTCTGTGTTTCATCGTCAATGTGATGGTCGAAGGGTATCAGTAAACCTGCTGTTTTGCATCGTAGTCTAACACTGGGCCCTCAGGGAATAGCCAAAGTACATACTCTTCTAAACCGTACTCCTGTGAACAGAAACCGGCATTGCGAATTATGTAATGAATCGCGATGCAATTTCTGTGTTTCATCGACAATGTGATGGTTGAAGGGATACAGTAAACCTGCTGTGGTGCATCGGAGTCTAACACTGGGCCCCCAGGGAAGAGCCAAAGTACATACTCTTCTAAACCGTACACCTGTGGACAGAAATCTGCATTGAGAATTTTGTATTGAATTGAATCGGGTTGTATTTTCTGTGTTTCATCGTCAATGTGATGGTCGAAGGGTTACAGTAAACCTGCTGTGGTGCATCGGAGTCTAACACTGGGCCCCCAGGGAAGAGTCAAAGAAGATACTCTTAGAAACAGTACACCTAAAGACAGAAATCGGAATTGCGAATTTTGTATTGAATCGGGATGCAAAATCTGTGTTTCTCGTCAATGTGGTGGTTGAAGGGATACAGTAAACCTGCTGTGGTGCATCGGAGTCTAACACTGGGCCCCCAGGGAAGAGCCAAAGTACATACTCTTCTAAACCATACTCATAATGACAGAAATCGGTATTGCGAATTTTGTATTGAATAGGGTTGCAATTTCTGTGTTTCATCGTCAAAGTGATTTTCGAAGGGATACAGAACACATGCTGTGGTGCATCGGAGTCTAACACTGGGTCCCCAGGGAATAGCCAAAGTACATACTCTTGTAAACCGTATTCCTGTGAACAGAAATCGGATTTGCGAATTTTGTATTGAATCGGGATGCAATTTCTGTGTTTCATCGTCAATGTGATGGTCGAAGGGTTACTGTAAACCTGCTGTGGTGCATCGTAGTCTAACACTGGGCCCCCAGGGAATAGCCGAAGTACATACTCTTCTAAACCGTACTCCTGTGGACAGAAATCGGCATTGTGCATATTGTATTGAATCGGGATGCAATTTCTGTGTTTCATCGTCATTGTGATGGTCGAAGTGTTACAGTAAACATGCTGTGGTGCATCGTAGTCTAACACTGGGCTCCCAGGGAAGAGCCAAAGTACATACTCTTCTAAACCGTACTCCTAAGGACAGAAATCTGAATTGCTAATTTTGTATTGAATCGGGTTGCAATTTCTTTGTTTTATTGTCTATGTGATGGTCGAAGGGATACAGTAAACCTGCTGTGGTGCGTCGGAGTCTAACGCTGGGCCCCCAGGGAAGAGCCAAAGTACATACTCATCTAAACTGTACTCCTGTGGACAGAAATCGGCATTGCGAATTTTGTATTGAATAGCGATGCAATTTCTGTGTTTCATCGTCAATGTGGTGGTTGAAGGGATACAGTAAACCTGCTGTGGTGCATCGGAGTCTAACACTGGGCCCCAAGGGAAGAGCCCAAGTACATACTCTTCTAAACCGTACTCCTGTGGACAGAAATCGGAATTGCGTATTTTGTATTGAATCGGGATGCAATTTCTGTGTTTCATCGTCAATGTGATGGTCGAAGGTTACAATAAACCTGCTGTGGTGCATCTTAGTCTAACACTGGGCCCCCAGGAAGAGCCAAAGTACATACTCTTCTAAACCGTACTCCTGTGGACAGAAATCGGCATTGCGAATTTTGTATTGAATAGCGATGCAATTTGTGTGTTTCATCGTCAATGTGGTGGTTGAAGGGATACAGTAAACCTGCTGTGGTGAATCGGAGTCTAACACTGGGCCCCCAGGGAAGAGCCAAAGTACATACTCTTCTAAACCGTACTCCTGTGGACAGAAATCGGCATTGCGAATTTTGTATTGAATACCGATGCAATTTTTGTGTTTCATCGTCAATGTGATAGTTAAAGGGATACAGTAAACCTGCTGTGTTGCATCGGAGTCTAACACTCGGCCCCAGGGAAGAGCCCAAGTACATATTCTTCTAAACAGTACTCCTGTGGACAGAAATCGGCATTGTGAATATTGTATTGAATCGGGATGCAATTTCTGTGTTTCATCGTCAATGTGATGGTCGAAGGATTACAGTAAACCTGCTGTGGTGCATCGTAGTCTAACACTGGGTCCCCAGGGAAGAGACAAAGTACATACTCTTCTAATCCGTACTCCTGTTTATAGAAATAGGCATTGCGACTTTGTATTGAATAGGGATGCAATTTCTGTGTTTCATCGTCAATGTGATGGTCCAAGGGTTACAGTAAACCTGCTGCTGTGCATCGTAGTGTAACACTGGGCCCCCAGGGAATAGCCGAAGTACATAATCTTCTAAATGGTACTCCTGTGGACAGAAATCGGCATTGTGCATATTGTATTGAATCGGGATGCAATTTCTGTGTTTCATCGTCATTGTGATGGTCGAAGGGTTACAGTAAACCTGCTGTGGTGCATCGTAGTCTAACCCTGGGCCCCCAGGGAAGAGCCAAAGTACATACTCTTCTAAACCGTACTCCTAAGACAGAAATCGAATTTGCTAATTTTGTATTGAATCGGGTTGCAATTTCTTTGTTTAATTGTCTATGTGATGGTCGAAGGGATACAGTAAACCTGCTGTGGTGCGTCGGAGTCTAACATTGGGCCCCCAGGGAAGAGCCAAAGTAGATACTCTTAGAAACCGTACACATAAAGACTGAAATCGGCATTGCGAATTTTGTATTGAATCGGGATGCAATATCTGTGTTTCATCGTCAATGTGATGGTCGAAGTGATACAGTAAACCTGCTGTGATGCATCGGAGTCTAACACTGGGCCCCCAGGGAAGAGCCGAAATACATACTCTTCTAAACCGTACTCCTGTGGACAGAAATCGGAATTGCGTATTTTGTATTGAATCGGGATGCAATTACTGTGTTTCATCGTCAAAGTGATGGTCGAAGGGATACAGAAAACATGCTGTGGTGCATCGGAGTCTAACACTGGGCCCCCAGGGAATAGCCCAAATACATACTCTTTTAAATCGTACTCCTGTGGACAGATATCGGCATTGCGAATATTGTATTGAATCGGGAAGCAGTTTCTGTGTTTCATCGTCAATGTGGTGGTCGAAGGGCTACAGTAAACCTGCTGAGGTGCATCGGAGTCTAACACTGGGCCCCCAGGAAGAGCCAAAGTACATACTCTTCTAAACCGTACTCCTGTGGACAGAAATCGGCATTGCGAATTTTGTATTGAATAGCGATGCAATTTGTGTGTTTCATCGTCAATGTGGTGGTTGAAGGGATACAGTAAACCTGCTGTGGTGAATCGGAGTCTAACACTGGGCCCCCAGGGAAGAGCCAAAGTACATACTCTTCTAAACCATACTCATAATGACAGAAATCGAAATTGCGAATTTTGTATTGAATAGGGTTGCAATTTCTGTGTTTCATCGTCAAAGTGATGGTCGAAGGGATACAGAAAGCATGCTGTGGTGCATCGGAGGCTAACACTGGGCCCCCAGGGAATAGCCAAAGTACATACTCTTTTAAATCGTACTCCTGTGGACAGATATCGGCATTGCGAATTTTGTATTGAATCGGGATGCAATTTCTGTGTTTCATCGTCAATGTGGTGGTCGAAGGGCTACAGTAAACCTGCTGAGGTGCATCGGAGTCTAACACTGGGCCCCCACGGAAGAGACAAAGTACATACACTTGTAAACCGTACTCCTGTGGACAGAAATCGGTATTGTGAATTTTGTATTGAATCCAGATGCAATTTCTGTGCTTCATCGTCAACGTGATGGTCTAAGGGTTACAATAAACCTGCTGTGGTGCATCGGAGTCTAACACTGGGCCCCCAGGGAAGAGCCAAAGTACATACTCTTCTAAACCATACTTATAATGACAGAAATCGAAATTGCGAATTTTGTATTGAATAGGGTTGCAATTTCTGTGTTTCATCGTCAAAGTGATGGTCGAAGGGATACAGAAAGCATGCTGTGGTGCATCGGAGACTAACACTGGGCCCCCAGGGAATAGCAAAAGTACATACTCTTTTAAATCGTACTCCTGTGGACAGTTATCGGCATTGCGAATTTTGTATTGAATCGGGATGCAATTTCTCTGTTTCATCGTCAATGTGGTGGTCGAAGGGCTACAGTAAACCTGCTGAGGTGCATCGGAGTCTAACACTGGGCCCCCACGGAAGAGACAAAGTACATACACTTGTAAACCGTACTCCTGTGGACAGAAATCGGTATTGTGAATTTTGTATTGAATCCGGATGCAATTTCTGTGCTTCATCGTCAACGTGATGGTCTAAGGGTTACAATAAACCTGCTGTGGTGCATCGGAGTCTAACACTGGGCCCCCAGGGAAGAGCCAAAGTACATACTCTTCTAAACCGTACTCCTGTGGACAGAAATCGGAATTGCGTATTTTGTATTGAATCGGGATGCAATTTCTGTGTTTCTTCGTCAGTGTGATGGTCGATGGGTTACAGTAAACCTGCTGTGGTGCATCGTAGTCTAACACTGGGCCCCCAGGGAAGAGCCGAAGTACATACTCTTCTAAACCGTACTCCTGTGGACAGAAATCGGCATTGCGAATTTTGTATTGAATACCGATGCAATTTTTGTGTTTCATCGTCAATGTGATGGTTGAAGGGATACAGTAAACCTGCTGTGGTGCATCGGAGCCTAACAATGGGCCCCCAGGGAAGAGCCAAAGTACATACTCTTCTAAACCGTACTCATAATGACAGAAATCGGAATTGCGAATTTTGTATTGAATAGGGATGCAATTTCTGTGTTTCATCGTCAAAGTGATGGTCGAAGGAATACAGAAAACATGCTGTGGTGCATTGGAGTCTGACACTGGGCACCCAGGGAATAGCCCAAGTACATACTCTTTTAAATGGTACTAATGTGGACAGATATCAGCATTGCGAATTTTGTATTGAATCCGGATGCAATTATTGTGTTTCATCGTCAATGTGATGGTCGAAGGGTATCAGTAAACCTGCTGTTTTGCATCGTAGTCTAACACTGGGCCCCCAGGGAATAGCCAAAGTACATACTCTTCTAAACCGTACTCCTGTGAACAGAAATCGGCATTGCGAATTTTGTAATGAATCGCGATGCAATTTCTGTGTTTCATCGTCAATGTGATGGTTGAAGGGATACAGTAAACCTGCTGTGGTGCATCGGAGTCTAACACTGGGCCCCCAGGGAAGAGCCAAAGTACATACTCTTCTAAACCGTACACCTGTGGATAGAAATCGGCATTGCGAATTTTGTATTGAATCGGGTTGCAATTTCTGTATTTTCATAGTCAAAGTGATGGTCGAAGGGATACATTAAACCTGCTGTGGTGCATCGGAGTCTAACACTGGGCCCCCAGGGAAGAGCCGAAATACATACTCTTCTAAACCGTACTCCTGTGGACAGAAATCGGAATTGCGTATTTTGTATTGAATCGGGATGCAATTTCTGTGTTTCATCGTCAAAGTGATGGTCGAAGGATTACAGTAAACCTGCTGTGGTGCATCGTAGTCTAACACTGGGTCCCCAGGGAAGAGACAAAGTACATACTCTTCTAATCCGTACTCCTGTTTATAGAAATAGGCATTGCGACTTTGTATTGAATAGGGATGCAATTTCTGTGTTTCATCGTCAATGTGATGGTCTAAGGGTTACAGTAAACCTGCTGCTGTGCATCGTAGTCTAACACTGGGCCCCCAGGGAATAGCCGAAGTACATACTCTTCTAAATGGTACTCCTGTGGACAGAAATCGGCATTGTGCATATTGTATTGAATCGGGATGCAATTTCTGTGTTTCATCGTCATTGTGATGGTCGAAGGGTTACAGTAAACCTGCTGTGGTGCATTGTAGTCTAACCCTGGGCCCCCAGGGAAGAGCCAAAGTACATACTCTTCTAAACCGTACTCCTAAGACAGAAATCGGATTTGCTAATTTTGTATTGAATCGGGTTGCAATTTCTTTGTTTTATTGTCTATGTGATGGTCGAAGGGATACAGTAATCCTGCTGTGGTGCGTCGGAGTCTAACATTGGGCCCCCAGGGAAGAGCGAAAGTAGATACTCTTAGAAACCGTACACATAAAGACGGTAATCGGAATTGCGAATTTTGTATTGAATCGGGATGCAATATCTGTGTTTCATCGTCAATGTGATGGTCGAAGTGATACAGTAAACCTGCTGTGGTGCATCGGAGTCTAACACTGGGCCCCCAGGGAAGAGCCGAAATACATACTATTCTAAACCGTACTCCTGTGGACAGAAATCGGAATTGCGTATTTTGTATTGAATCGGGATGCAATTTCTGTGTTTCATCGTCAAAGTGATGGTCGAAGGGATACAGAAAACATGCTGTGGTGCATCGGAGTCTAACACTGGGCCCCCAGGGAATAGCCCAAATACATACTCTTTTAAATCGTACTCCTGTGGACAGATATCGGCATTGCGAATATTGTATTGAATCGGGAAGCAGTTTCTGTGTTTCATCGTCAATGTGGTGGTCGAAGGGCTACAGTAAACCTGCTGAGGTGCATCGGAGTCTAACACTGGGCCCCCAGGGAAGAGACAAAGTACATACACTTGTAAACCGTACTCCTGTGGACAGAAATCGGTATTGTGAATTTTGTATTAAATCCGGATGCAATTTCTGTGTTTCATCGTCAACGTGATGGTCTAAGGGTTACAATAAACTTGCTGTGGTGCATCGGAGTCTAACACTGGGCCCCCAGGTAAGAGCCCAAGAACATACTCTTCTAAACCGTACTCCTGTGGACAGAAATCGGCATTGTGAATATTGTATTGAATAGGGATGCAATTTCTGTGTTTCATCGTCAATGTGATGGTCGAAGGGTTACAGTAAACCTGCTGTGGAGCATCGGAGTCTAACACTGGGCCCCCAGGGAAGAGCCAAAGCACATACTCTTCTAAACCGTACTCCTGTGGACAGAAATCGGAATTGCGTATTTTGTATTGAATCGGGATGCAATTTCTGTGTTTCTTCGTCAGTGTGATGGTCGATGGGTTACAGTAAACCTGCTGTGGTGCATCGTAGTCTAACACTGGGCCCCCAGGGAAGAGCCGAAGTACATACTCTTCTAAACCGTACTCCTGTGGACAGAAATCGGCATTGCGAATTTTGTATTGAATACCGATGCAATTTTTGTGTTTCATCGTCAATGTGATGGTCGAAGGGATACAGTAAACCTGCTGTGGTGCATCGGAGTCTAACAATGGGCCCCCAGGGAAGAGCCAAAGTACATACTCTTCTAAACCGTACTCATAATGACAGAAATCGGAATTGCGAAATTTGTATTGAATAGGGATGCAATTTCTGTGTTTCATCGTCAAAGTGATGGTCGAAGGGATACAGAAAACATGCTGTGGTGCATTGGAGTCTAACACTGGGCACCCAGGGAATAGCAAAAGTACATACTCTTTTAAATGGTACTAATGTGGACAGATATCGGCATTGCGAATTTTGTATTGAATCCGGATGCAATTACTGTGTTTCATCGTCAATGTGATGGTCGAAGGGTATCAGTAAACCTGCTGTTTTGCATCGTAGTCTAACACTGGGCCCCCAGGGAATAGCCAAAGTACATACTCTTCTAAACCGTACTCCTGTGAACAGAAATCGGCATTGCGAATTTTGTGATGAATCGCGATGCAATTTCTGTGTTTCATCGTCAATGTGATGGTTGAAGGGATACAGTAAACCTGCTGTGGTGCATCGGAGTCTAACACTGGGCCCCCAGGGAAGAGCAAAAGTACATACTCTTCTAAACCGTACTCCCGTGGACAGATATCGGCTTTGCGAATTTAGTATTGAATCGGGATGCAATTTCTGTGTTTCATCGTCAATGTGATGATCTAAGGGTTACAGTAAACCTGCTGTGGTGCATCGTAGTCTTACACTGGGCCCCCAGGGAAGAGCCAAAGGTACATACTCTTTTAAACCGTACTCCTAAGGACAGAAATCGGATTTGCTAATTTTGTATTGACTCGGGTTGCAATATCTTTGTTTTATTGTCTATGTGATGGTCGAAAGGATACAGTAAACCTGCTGTGGTGCGTCGGAGTCTAACGCTGGGACCCCAGGGAAGAGCCAAAGTACATACTCATCTAAACCGTACTCAAGTGGACAGAAATCAGCATTGCGAATTTTGTATTGAATTGAATCGGGTTGTATTATCTGTGTTTCATCGTCAATGTGATGGTCGAAGGGTTACAGTAAATTTGCTGTGGTGCGTCGGAGTCTAACACTGGGCCCCCAGGGAAGAGCCAAAGAAGATACTCTTAGAAAACGTACACCTAAAGACAGAAATCGGAATTGCGAATTTTGTATTAAATCGGGATGCAAAATCTGCGTTTCTCGTCAATGTGGTGGTTGAAGGGATACAGTAAACCTGCTGTGGTGCATCGGAGTCTAACGCTGGGCCCCCAGGGAAGAGCCAAAGTACATACTCTTCCAAACCATACTCATAATGACAGAAATCGGAATTGCGAATTTTGTATTGAATAGGGTTGCAATTTCTGTGTTTCATCTTCAAAGTGATTTTCGAAGGGATACAGAAAACATGCTGTGGTGCATCGGAGTCTAACACTGGGCCGCCAGGGAAGAGCCAAAGTACATACTCTTCTAAACCGTACTCTTAAGGACAGAAATCGGAATTGCGAATTTTGTATTGAATCGGGATGCAATTTCTGTGTTTCATCGTCAATGTGATGATCTAAGGGTTACAGTAAACCTGCTGTGGTGCATCGTAGTCTAACACTGGGCCCCCAGGGAATAGCCGAAGTACATACTCTTCTAAACCGTACTCCTGTGGACAGAAATCGGCATTGTGCATATTGTATTGAATCGGGATGCAATTTCTGTGTTTCATCGTCATTGTGATGGTCGAAGGGTTGCAGTAAACCAGCTGTGGTGCATCGTAGACTAACACTGGTCCCCCAGGAAAGAGCCAAAGTACATACTCTTCTAAACCGTACTCCTAAGGACAGAAATCGGATTTGCTAATTTTGTATTGAATCGGGTTGCAATTTCTTTGTTTTATTGTCTATGTGATGGTCGAAGGGATACAG
Source organism: Schistocerca cancellata (assembly GCF_023864275.1). NCBI lineage: Eukaryota > Metazoa > Arthropoda > Insecta > Orthoptera > Acrididae > Schistocerca > Schistocerca cancellata. Next base: position 56,867,730 of record NC_064629.1, on the reverse strand, counting down.
TAAACCTGCTGTGGTGCGTCGGAGTCTAACGCTGGGCCCCCAGGGAAGAGCCAAAGTACATACTCATCTAAACCGTACTCCTGTGGACAGAAATCGGCATTGCGAATTTTGCATTGAATCGGGTTGTATTTTCTGTGTTTCATCGTCAATGTGATGGTCGAAGGGTTACAGTAAACCTGCTGTTTTGCATCGGAGTCTAACACTGGGCCCCCAGAAAAGAGCCAAAGAAGATACTCTTAGAAACAATACACCTAAAGACAGAAATCGGAATTGCGAATTTTGTATTGAATCGGGATGCAATATCTGTGTTTCATCGTCAATGTGATGGTCGAAAGTTACGGTAAACCTGCTGTGGTGCATCGTAGTCTAACACTGGGCCCCCAGGGAGGAGCCAAAGTACATACTCTTCTAAACCGTACTCCTGTGGACAGAAATTGGCATTGCGAATTTTGTATTGAATAGCGATGCAGTTTCTGTGTTTCATCGTCAATGTGGTGGTTGAAGGGATACAGTAAACCTGCTGTGGTGCATCGGAGTCTAACACTGGGCCCCCAGGGTATAGCCAAAGTACATACTCTTCTAAACCATACTCATAATGACAGAAATCGGAATTGCGAATTTTGTATTGAATCGGGTTGCAATTTCTTTGTTTTATTGTCTATGTGATGGACGAAGGGATACAGTAAACATGCTGTGGTGCGTCGGAGTCTAACGCTGAGCCCCCAGGGAAGAGCCAAAGTACATACTCATCTAAACCGTACTCCTGTGGACAGAAATCGGCATTGCGAATTTTGTATTGAATCGGGTTGTATTTTCTGTGTTTCATCGTCAATGTGATGGTCGAAGGGTTACAGTAAACCTGCTGTGGTACATCGGAGTCTAACACTGGGCCCCCAGAAAAGAGCCAAAGAAGATACTCTTAGAAACAATACACCTAAAGACAGAAATCGGAATTGCGAATTTTGTATTGAATCGGGATGCAATATCTGTGTTTCATCGTCAATGTGATGGTCGAAAGTTACGGTAAACCTGCTGTGGTGCATCGTAGTCTAACACTGGGCCCCCAGGGAAGAGCCAAAGTACATACTCTTCTAAACCATACTCATAATGACAGAAATCGGAATTGCGAATTTTGTATAGAATAGGGTTGCAATTTCTGTGTTTCATCGTCAAAGAGATGGTCGAAGGGATACAGAAAACATGCTGTGGTGCATCGGAGTCTAACACTGGGCCCCCAGGGAATAGCCCAAGTACATACTCTTCTAAACCGTACTCCTGTGGACAGAAATCGGAATTGCGTATTTTGTATTGAATAGGGTTGCAATTTCTGTGTTTCATCGTCAACGTGATGGTCTAAGGGTTACAATAAACCTGCTGTGGTGCATCGGAGTCTAACACTGGGCCCCCAGGTAAGAGCCCAAAACATACTCTTCTAAACCGTACTCCTGTGAACAGAAATCGGCATTGTGAATATTGTATTGAATAGGGATGCGATTTCTGTGTTTCATCGTCAATGTGATGGTCTAAGGGTTACAGTAAACCTTCTGTGGTGCATCGTAGTCTAACACTGGGCCCCCAGGGAATAGCCGAAGTACATACTCTTCTAAACCGTACTCCTGTGGACAGAAACCGGCATTGTGCATATTGTATTGAATCGGGATGCAATTTCTGTGTTTCATCGTCATTGTGATGGTCGAAGGGTTACAGTAAACCTGCTGTGGTGCATCGTAGTCTAACTCTGGTCCCCCAGGGAAGAGCCAAAGTACATACTCTTCTAAACCGTACTCCTAAGGACAGAAATCGGATTTGCTAATTTTGTATTGAATCGGGTTGCAATTTCTTTGTTTTATTGTCTATGTGATGGTCGAAGGGATACAGTAAACCTGCTGTGGTGCGTCGGAGTCTAACGCTAGGCCCCCAGGGAAGAGCCAAAGTACTTACTCATCTAAATCGTACTCCTGTGGACAGAAATCGGCATTGCGAATTTTGTATTGAATCGGGATGTATTTGCTGTGTTTCATCGTCAATGTGATGGTCGAAGGGTTTCAGTAAACCTGCTGTGGTGCATCGGAGTCTAACACTGGGCCCCCAGGGAAGAGCTGAAATACATACTCTTCTAAACCGTACTCTTGTTGACAGAAATCGGAATTGCGTATTTTGTATTGAATCGGGATGCAATTTCTGTATTTCATCGTCAATGTGATGGTCGAAGGTTACAGTAAACCTGCTGTGGTGCATCGTAGTCTAACACTGGGCCCCCAGGTAAGAGCCAAAGTACATACTCTTCTAAACCGTACTCCTGTGGACAGAAATCGGCATTGCGAATTTTGTATTGAATAGCGATGCAATTTCTGTGTTTCATCGTCAATGTGGTGGTTGAAGGGATACAGTAAACCTGCTGTGGTGCATCGGAGTCTAACACTGGGCCCCCAGGGAAGAGCCAAAGTACATACTCTTCTAAATCATACTCATAATGACAGAAATCGGAATTGCGAATTTTCTATTGAATAGGGTTGCAATTTCTGTGTTTCATCGTCAAAGTGATGGTCGAAGGGATACAGAAAACATGCTGTGGTGCATCGGAGTCTAACACAGGGCCCACAGGGAGTAGCCCATGTACATACTCTATTAAATCGTACTCCTGTGGACAGATATCGGCATTGCGAATTTTGTATTGAATCGGGATGCAATTTCTGTGTTTCATCGTCAATGTGGTGGTCGAAGGGCTACAGTAAACCTGCTAAGGTGCATCGGAGTCTAACACTGGGCCCCCAGGGAAGAGACAAAGTACATACATTTGTAAACCGTACTCCTGTGGACAGAAATCGGTATTGTAAATTTTGTATGTAATCCGGATGCAATTTCTGTGTTTCATCGTCAACGTGATGGTCTAAGGGTTACAATAAACCTGCTGTAGTGCATCGGAGTCTAACACTGGGCCCCCAGGTAAGAGCCCAAGAACATACTCTTCTAAACCGTACTCCTAAGGACAGAAATCGGATTTGCTAATTTTGTATTGAATCGGGTTGCAATTTCTTTGTTTTATTGTCTACGTGATGGTCGAAGGGATACAGTAAACCTGCTGTGGTGCGTCGGAGTCTAACGCTGGGCCCCCAGGGAAGAGCCAAAGTACATACTCATCTAAACCGTACTCCTGTGGACAGAAATCGGCATTGCGAATTTTGTATTGAATCGGGATGTATTTTCTGTGTTTCATCGTCAATGTGATGGTCGAAGGTTACAGTAAACCTGCTGTGGTGCATCGTAGTCTAACACTGGGCCCCCAGGGATGAGCCAAAGTACATTCTCTTCTAAACTGTACTCCTGTGGACAGAAATCGGCATTGCGAATTTTGTATTGAATAGCGATGCAATTTCTGTGTTTCATCGTCAATGTGGTGGTTGAGGGGATACAATAAACCTGCTGTGGTGCATCGGAGTCTAACACTGGGCCCTCAGGGAAGATCCAAAGTACATACTCTTCTAAACCAAACTCATAATGACAGAAATCAAAAATGCGAATTTTGTATTGAATAGGGTTGCAATTTCTGTGTTTCATCGTCAAAGTGATGGTCGAAGGGATACAGAAAACATGCTGTGGTGCATCGGAGTCTAACACTGGGCCCCCAGGGAATAGCCCAAGTACATACTCTCTTAAATCGTACTCCTGTGGACAGATATCTGCATTGCGAATTTTGTATTGAATCGGGATGCAATTTCTGTGCTTCATCGTCAATGTGGTGGTCGAAGGGCTACAGTAAACCTGCTGAGGTGCATCGGAGTCTAACACTGGGCCCTCAGGGAAGAGACAAAGTACATACACTTGTAAACCGTACTCCTGTGGACAGGATTCGGTTTTGTGAATTTTGTATTGAATCCGGATGCAATTTCTGTGTTTCATCGTCAACGTGATGGTCTAAGGGTTACAATAAACCTGCTGTGGTGCATCGGAGTCTAACACTGGGCCCCCAGGTAAGAGCCCAAGAACATACTCTTCTAAACCGTACTCCTGTGGACAGAAATCGTCATTGTGAATATTGTATTGAATAGGGATGCGATTTCTGTGTTTCATCGTCAATGTGATGGTCTAAGGGTTACAGTAAACCTTCTTTGGTGCATCGTAGTCTAACACTGGGCCCCCAGGGAATAGCCGAAGTACATACTCTTCTAAACCGTACTCCTGTGGACAGAAACCGGCATTGTGCATATTGTATTGAATCGGGATGCAATTTCTGTGTTTCATCGTCATTGTGATGGTCGAAGGGTTACAGTAAACCTGCTGTGGTGCATCGTAGTCTAACACTGGTCCCCCAGGGAAGAGCCAAAGTACATACTCTTCTAAACCGTACTCCTAAGGACAGAAATCGGATTTGCTAATTTTGTATTGTATCGGGTTGCAATTTCTTTGTTTTACTGTCTATGTGATGGTCTAAGGGATACAGTAAATCTGCTGTGGTGCGTCGGAGTCTAACGCTGGGCCCCCAGGGAAGAGCCGAAATACATACTCTTCTAAACCGTACTCCTGTTGACAGAAATCTGAATTGCGTATTTTGTATTGAATCGGGATGCAATTTCTGTATTTCATCGTCAATGTGATGGTCGAAGTGATACAGTAAACCTGCTGTGGTGCATCGTAGTCTAACACTGGGCCCCCAGGGAAGGGCCAAAGTACATACTCTTCTAAACCGTACTCCTGTGGACAGAAATCGGCATTGCGAATTTTGTATTGAATAGCGATGCAATTTCTGTGTTTCATCGTCAAAGTGATGGTCGAAGGGATACAGAAAACATGCTGCGGTGCAATGGAGTCTAACACTGGGCCCACAGGGAATAGCCCAAGTACATACTCTTTTAAATCGTACTCCTGTGGACAGATATCGGCATTGCGAATTTTGTATTGAATCGGGATGCAATTTCTGTGTTTCATCGTCAATGTGGTGGTCGAAGGGCTACAGTAAACCTGCTAAGGTGCATCGGAGTCTAACACTGGGCCCCCAGGGAAGAGACAAAGTACATACATTTGTAAACCATACTGCTGTGGACAGAAATCGGTATTGTGAATTTTGTATGTAATCCGGATACAATTTCTGTGTTTCATCGTCAACGTGATGGTCTAAGGGTTACAATAAACCTGCTGTGGTGCATCGGAGTCTAACACTGGGCCCCCAGGTAAGAGCCCAAGAACATACTCTTCTAAACCGTACTCCTAAGGACAGAAATCGGATTTGCTAATTTTGTATTGAATCGGGTTGCAATTTCTTTGTTTTATTGTCTATGTGATGGTCGAAGGGATACAGTAAACCTGCTGTGGTGCGTCGGAGTCTAACGCTGGGCCCCCAGTGAAGAGCCAAAGTACATACTCATCTAAACCGTACTCCTGTGGACAGAAATCGGCATTGCGAATTTTGTATTGAATCGGGATGTATTTTCTGTGTTTCATCGTCAATGTGATGGTCGAAGGGTTACAGTAAACCTGCTGTGGTGCATCGGAGTCTAACACTGGGCCCCCAGAGAAGAGCCAAAGTAGATACTCTTAGAAACCGTACACCTAAAGACAGAAATCGGAATTGCGAATTTTGTATTGAATCGGGATGCAATATCTGTGTTTCATCGTCAATGTGATGGTCGAAGTGATACAGTAAACCTGCTGTGGTGCATCGGAGTCTAACACTGGGCCCCTAGGGAAGAGCCGAAGTAATACTCTTCTAAACCGTACTCCTGTGGACAGAAATCGGAATTGCGTATTTTGTATTGAATCGGGATGCAATTTCTGTGTTTCATCGTCAATGTGATGGTCGAAGGTTACAGTAAACCTGCTGTGGTGCATCGTAGTCTAACACTGGGCCCCCAGGGATGAGCCAAAGTACATTCTCTTCTAAACCGTACTCCTGTGGACAGAAATCGGCATTGCGAATTTTGTATTGAATAGCGATGCAATTTCTGTGTTTCATCATCAATGTGGTGGTTGAAGGGATACAATAAACCTGCTGTGGTGCATCGGAGTCTAACACTGGGCCCCCAGGGAATAGCCCAAGTACATACTCTCTTAAATCGTACTCCTGTGGACAGATATCTGCATTGCGAATTTTGTATTGAATCGGGATGCAATTTCTGTGCTTCATCGTCAATGTGGTGGTCGAAGGGCTACAGTAAACCTGCTGAGGTGCATCGGAGTCTAACACTGGGCCCTCAGGGAAGAGACAAAGTACATACACTTGTAAACCGTACTCCTGTGGACAGAAATCGGTATTGTGAATTTTGTATTGAATCCGGACGCAATTTCTGTGTTTCATCGTCAACGTGATGGTCTAAGAGTTACAATAAACCTGCTGTGGTGCATCGGAGTTTAACACTGGGCCCCCAGGTAAGAGCCCAAGAACATACTCTTCTAAACCGTATTCCTGTGGACAGAAATCGGCATTGCGAATTTTGTAATGAATAGGGATGCAATTCCTGTGTTTCATCGTCAATGTGATGGTCGAAGGGATACAGTTAACATGTTGTGGTGCAACGGAGTCTAACACAGGGCCCCCAGGGAAGAGCCAAAGTACATACTCCTCTAAACCGTATTCCTGTGGACAGAAATCGGCATTGCGAATTTTGTATTGAATCGGGATGCAATTTCTGTGTTTCATCGTCAATGTGATGGTCGAAGGGTTACAGTAAACCTGCTGTGGTGCATCGTAGTCTAACACTGGGCCCCCAATGAAGAGCCAAAGTACATACTTTTCTAAACCGTACTCCTGTGGATAGAAATCGGAATTGCGTATTTTGTATTGAATCGGGATGCAATTTCTGTGTTTCTTCGTCAGTGTGATAGTCGAAGGGTTACAGTAAACCTGCTGTGGTGCATCGTAGTCTAACACTGGGCCCCCAGGGAAGAGCCAAAGTTCATACTCTTCTAAACCGTACTCCTGTGGACAGAAATCGGCACTGCGAATTTTGTATTGAATACCGATGCAATTTTTGTGTTTCATCGTCAATGTGATGGTTGAAGGGATACAGTAAACCTGCTGTGGTGCATCGGAGTCTAACAATGGGCCCCCAGGGAAGAGCCAAAGTACATACTCTTCTATACCGTACTCATAATGACAGAAATCGGAATTGCGAATTTTGTATTGAATAGGGAAAAAATTTCTGTGTTTCATCGTCAAAGTGATGGTCGAAGGGATACAGAAAACATGCTGTGGTGCGTCGGAGTCTAACGCTGGGCCCCCAGGGAAGAGCCAAAGAACATACTCACCTAAACCGTACTCCTGTGGACAGAAATCAGCATTGCGAATTTTGTATTGAATCGGGATGTATTATCTGTGTTTCATCGTCAATGTGATGGTCGAAGGGTTACAGTAAACCTGCTGTGGTGCATCGGAGTCTAACACTGGGCCCCCAGGGAAGAGACAAAGTAGATACTCTTAGAAACCGTACACCTAAAGACAGAAATCGGAATTGCGAATTTTGTATTGAATCGGAATGCAATATCTGTCTTTCATCGTCAATGTGATGGTCGAAGTGAAACAGTAAACCTGCTGTGGTGCATCGGAGTCTAACACTGGGCCCCCAGGGAAGAGCCGAAGTACATACTCTTCTAAACCGTACTCCTGTGGACCGAAATCGGAATTGTGTGTTTTCTATTGAATCGGGATGCAATTTCTGTGTTTCATCGTCAATGTGGTGGTTGAAGGGATACAGTAAACCTGCTGTGGTGCATCGGAGTCTAGCACTGGGCCCCCAGGGAAGAGCCAAAGTACATTCTCTTCTAAACCATACTCATAATGACAGATATCTGAATTGCGAATTTTGTATTGAATAGGGTTGCAATTTCTGTGTTTCATCGTCAAAGTGATGGTTGAAGGGATACAGAAAACATGCTGTGGTGCATCGGAGTCTAACACTGGGCCCCCAGGGAATAGCCCAAGTACATACTCTTTTAAATCGTACTCCTGTGGACAGAAATCGGCATTGCGAATTTTGTATTGAATCGGGATGCAATTTCTGTGTTTCATCGTCAATGTGATGGTCGAAAGGTTGTAGTAAACCTGCTGTGGTGCATCGGAGTCTAACACTGGGCCCCCACGGAAGAGCCAAAGTACATACTCTTCTAAACCATACTCATAATGACAGATATCTGAATTGCGAATTTTGTATTGAATAGGGTTGCAATTTCTGTGTTTCATCGTCAAAGTGATGGTCGAAGGGATACAGAAAACATGCTGTGGTGCATCGGAGTCTAACACTGGGCCCCCAGGGAATAGCCCAAATACATACTGTTTTAAATCGTACTCCTGTGGACAGATATCGGCATTGCGAATTTTGTATTGAATCGGGATGCAATTTCTGTGTTTCATCGTCAATGTGCTGGTCGAAGGGCTACAGTAAACCTGGTGTGGTGCATCGGAGTCTAACACTTGGCCCCCAGGTAAGAGCCCAAGTACATATTCTTCTAAACAGTACTCCTGTGGACAGAAATCGGCATTGTGAATATTGTATTGAATCGGGATGCAATTTCTGTGTTTCATCGTCAATGTGGTGGTCGAATGGCTACAGTAAACTTGCTGAGGTGCATCGGAGTCTAACACTGGGCCCCCAGGGAAGAGACAAAGTACATACACTTGTAAACCGTACTCCTGTGGACAGAAATCGGTATTGTGAATTTTGTATTGAATCCGGATGCAATTTCTGTGTTTCATCGTCAACGTGATGGTCTAAGGGTTACAATAAACCTGCTGTGGTGCATCGGAGTCTAACACTGGGCCCCCAGGTAAGAGCCCAAGAACATACTCTTCTAAACCGTACTCCTGTGGACAGAAATCGGCATTGTGAATATTGTATTGAATAGGGATGCAATTTCTGTGTTTCATCGTCAATGTGATGGTCGAAGGGTTACAGTAAACCTGCTGTGGTGCATCGGAGTCTAACACTGGGCCCCCAGGGAAGAGCCAAAGTACATACTCTTCTAAACCGTACTCTTAAGGACAGAAATCGGAATTGCGAATTTTGTATTGAATCGGGAAGCAATTTCTGTGTTTCATCGTCAAAGTGATGGTCGAAGGGATACAGTAAACATGTTGTGGTGCAACGGAGACTAACACTGGGCCCCCAGGGAAGAGCCAAAATACATACTCTTCTAAACCGTATTCCTGTGGACAGAAATCGGCATTGCGAATTTTGTATTGAATCGGGATGCATTTTCTGTGTTTCATCGTCAATGTGATGCTCGAAGGGTTACAGTAAACCTGCTGTGGTGCATCGTAGTCTAACACTGGGCCCCCAGGGAAGAGCCAAAGTACATACTCTTCTAAACCGTACTCCTGTGGACAGAAATCGGAATTGCGTATTTTGTATTGAATCGGGATGCATTTTCTGTGTTTCTTCGTCAGTGTGATGGTCGAAGGGTTACAGTAAACCTGCTGTGGTGCATCGTAGTATAACACTGGCCCCCCAGGGAAGAGCCAAAGTTCATACTCTTCTAAACCGTACTCCTGTGGACAGAAATCCGCATTGCGAATTTTGTATTGAATACCGATGCAATTTTTGTGTTTCATCGTCAATGTGATGGTTGAAGGGATACGGTAAACCTGCTGTGGTGCCTCGGAGTCTAACAATGGGCCCCCAGAGAAGAGCCAAAGTACATACTATTCTAAACCGCACTCCTGTGGACAGAAATCTGCATTGCGAATTTTGTATTGAATCCGGTTGCAATTACTGTGTTTCATCGTCAATGTGATGGTCTAAGGGTTATAGTAAAGCTGCTGTGGTGCTTCGGAGTCTAACACTTGGCCCCCAGGTAAGAGCCCAAGAACATATTCTTCTAAACAGTACTCCTGTGGACAGAAATCGGCATTGTGAATATTGTATTGAATCGGGATGCAATTTCTGTGTTTCATCGTCAATGTGATGGTCGATGGGTTACAGTAAAACTGCTGTGGTGCATCGGAGTCTAACACTGGGCCCCCAGGGAAGAGCCAAAGCACATGCTCTTCTAAACCGTACTCTTAAGGACAGAAATCAGAATTACGAATTTTGTATTGAATCGGGATGCAATTTCTGTGTTTCATCGTCAGAGTGATGGTCGAAGGAATACAGTAAACATGCTGTGGTGCATCAGAGTCTAACACTGGGCCCCCAGGGAATAGCCAAAGTACATACTCTTCTAAACCGTACTCTTAAGGACAGAAATCGGCTTTGCGAATTTAGTATTGAATCGGGATGCAATTACTGTATTTCATCGTCAATGTGATGGGCGAAGGGTTACAGTAAACCTGCTGTGGTGCATCGTAGTCTAACTCTGGGTCCCCAGGGAAGAGCCAAAGTACAAACTCTTCTAAACCGTACTCTGTGAACAGAAATCGGAATTGCGAATTTTGTATTGAATCGGGATGCAATTTCTGTGTTTCATCGTCAATCTGATGGTTGAAAAAAAACAGTAAACCTGCTGTGGTGCATCGGAGTCTAACACTGGGCCCCCAGGTAAGAGCCAAAGCACATACTCTTCTAAACCGTACTCCTGTGGACAGAAAGCGGCATTGTGAATATTGTATTGAATCGGGATGCAATTTCTGTGTTTCATCGTCAATGTGATGGTCGAAGGGTTACAGTAAACCTGCTGTGGTGCATCGTAGTCTAACACTGGGCCCCCAGGGAATAGCCAAAGTACATACTCTTCTAAACCGTACTTCTGTGTATAGAAATAGGCATTGCGACTTTGTATTGAATAGGGATGCAATTTCTGTGTTTCATCGTCAATGTGATGGTCGAAGGGTTACAGTAAACCTGCTGTGGTGCATCGGATTCTAACACTGGGCCCCCAGGGAATAGCCGAAGTACATACTCTTCTAAACCGTACTCCTGTGGACAGAAATCGGCATTGTGCATATTGTATTGAATCGGAATGCAATTTCTGTGTTTCATCGTCATTGTGACGGTCGAAGGGTTACAGTAGACCTGCTGTGGTGCATCGTAGTCTAACACTGTGCACCCAGGGAAGAGTCAAAGTACATACTCTTCTAAACCGTACTCCTAAGGACAGAATTCGGAATTGCTAATTTTGTATTGAATCGGGTTGCAATTTCTTTGTTTTATTGTCTATGTGATGGTCGAAGGGATACAGTAAACCTGCTGTGGTGCGTCGGAGTCCAACGCTGGGCCCCCAGGGAAGAGCCAAAGTACATACTCATCTAAACCATACTCCTGTGGACAGAAATCGGCATTGCGAATTTTGTAATGAATCGGGATGTATTTTCTGTGTTTCATCAACAATGTGATGGTCGAAGGGTTACAGTAAACCTGCTGTGGTGCATCGGAGTCTAACACTGGGCCCCCAGGGAAGAGCCAAAGTAGATACTCTTAGAAACCCTACACCTAAAGTCAGAAATCGGAATTGCGAATTTTGTATTGAATCGGGATGCAATATCTGTGTTTCACCGTCAATGTGATGGTCGAAGTGATACAGTAAACCTGCTGTGGTGCATCGGAGTCTAACACTGGGCCCCCAGGGAAGAGCCAAAGTACATACTCTTCTATACCGTACTCCTGTGGACAGAAATCGGAATTGCGTATTTTGTATTGAATCGGGATGCAATTTCTGTGTTTCATCGTCAATGTGATGGTCGAAGGTTACAGTAAACCTGCTGTGGTGCATCGTAGTCTAACACTGGGCCCCCAGGGCAGAGCCAAAGTACATACACTTCTAAACCGCACTCCTGTGGACAGAAATCGGCATTGCGAATTTTGTATTGAATAGCGAGGCAATTTCTGTGTTTCATCGTCAATGTGGTGGTTGAAGGGATACAGTAAACCTGCTGTGGTGCATCGGAGTCTAACACTGGGCCCCCACGGAAGAGCCAAAGTACATACTCTTCTAAACCATACTCATAATGACAGAAATCGGCATTGTGAATATTGTATTGAATCTGGATGCAATTTCTGTGTTTCATCGTCAATGTGATGGTCGAAGGGTAACAGTAAACCTGCTGTGGTGCATCGTAGTCTAACACTGGGCCCCCAGGGAATAGCCAAATACATACTCTTCTAAACCGTACTCCTGTGCATAGAAATAGGCATTGCGACTTTGTATTGAATAGGGATGTAATTTCTGTGTTTCATCGTCAATGTGATGGTCGAAGGGTTACAGTAAACCTGCTGTGGTGCATCGGATTCTAACACTGGGCCCCCAGGGAATAGCGGAAGTACATACTCTTCTGAACCGAACTCCTGTGGACAGAAATCGGCATTGTGCATATTGTATTGAATCAGGATGCAATTTCTGTGTTTCATAGTCATTGTGATGGTCGAAGGGTTACAGTAAACCTGCTGTGGTGCATCGTAGTCTAACACTGAGCACCCAGGGAAGAGCCAAAGTACATACTCTTCTAAACCATACTCATAATGACAGATAACTGAATTGCGAATTTTGTATTGAATAGGGTTGCAATTTCTGTGTTTCATCGTCAATGTGATGGTCGAAGGGTTACAGTAAACCTGCTGTGGTGCATCGGAGTCTGACACTGGGCCCCCAGGGAATAGCGGAAGTACATACTCTTCTGAACCGAACTCCTGTGGACAGAAATCGGCATTGTGCATATTGTATTGAATCAGGATGCAATTTCTGTGTTTCATAGTCATTGTGATGGTCGAAGGGTTACAGTAAACCTGCTGTGGTGCATCGGAGTCTAACACTGAGCACCCAGGGAAGAGCCAAAGTACATACTCTTCTAAACCGTACTCCTTAGGACAGAAATCGGAATGTCTAATTTTGTATTGAATCGGGTTGCAATTTCTCTGTTTTATTGTCTATGTGATGGTCGAAGGGATACAGTAAACCTGCTGTGGTGCGTCGGAGTCTAGCGCTGGGCCCCCAGGGAAGAGCCAAAGTACATTCTCTTCTAAACCGTACTCCTGTGGACAGAAATCGGCATTGCGAATTTAGTATTGAATCGGGATGTATTTTCTGTGTTTCATCGTCAATGTGATGGTCGAAGTGTTACAGTAAACCTGCTGTGGTGCATCGTAGTCTAACACTGAGCACCCAGGGAAGAGCCAAAGTACATACTCTTCTAAACCATACTCATAATGACAGATATCTGAATTGCGAATTTTGTATTGAATAGGGTTGCAATTTCTGTGTTTCATCGTCAAAGTGATGGTCGAAGGGATACAGAAAACATGCTGTGGTGCATCGGAGTCTAACACTGGGCCGCCAGGGAATAGCCCAAATACATACTGTTTTAAATCGTACTCCTGTGGACAGATATCGGCATTGCGAATTTTGTATTGAATCGGGATGCAATTTCTGTGTTTCATCGTCAATGTGCTGGTCGAAGGGTTACAGTAAACCTGCTGTGGTGCATCAGAGTCTAACACTGGGCCCCCAGGGAAGATCCAAAGTACATACTCTTCTAAACCATACTCTTAAGGACAGAAATCGGAATTGCGAATTTTGTATTGAATCGGGATGCAATTTCTGTGTTTCATCGTCAGAGTGATGGTCGAAGGAATACAGTAAACATGCTGTGGTGCATCAGAGTCTAACATTGGGCCCCCAGGGAAGAGCCAAAGTACATACTCTTCTAAACCGTACTCCAGTGGACAGATATCGGCATTGTGAATTTTGTATTGAATTCGGATGCAATTTCTGTGTTTCATCGTCAATGTGATGGTCGAAGGGTATCAGTAAACCTGCTGTGGTGCATCGTAGTCTAACACTGGGCCCCCAGGGAATAGCCAAAGTACATACTCTTCTAAACCGTACTCCTATGAACAGAAATCGGAATTGCGAATTTTGTATTGAAACGCGATGCAATGTCTGTGTTTCATCGTCAATGAGATGGTTGAAAGGAAACAGTAAACCTGCTGTGGTGCATCGGAGTCTAACACTGGGCCCCCAGGTAAGAGCCAAAGTACATACTCTTCTAAACCATACTCATAATGACAGAAATCGGCATTGTGAATATTGTATTGAATCGGGATGCAATTTCTGTGTTTCATCGTCAATGTGATGGTCGAAGGGTAACAGTAAACCTGCTGTGGTGCATCGTAGTCTAACACTGGGCCCCCAGGGAATAGCCAAATACATACTCTTCTAAACCGTACTCCTGTGCATAGAAATAGGCATTGCGACTTTGTATTGAATAGGGATGTAATTTCTGTGTATCATCGTCAATGTGATGGTCGAAGGGTTACAGTAAACCTGCTGTGGTGCATCGGATTCTAACACTGGGCCCCCAGGGAATAGCGGAAGTACATACTCTTCTGAACCGAACTCCTGTGGACAGAAATCGGCATTGTCCATATTGTATTGAATCAGGATGCAATTTCTGTGTTTCATAAACATTGTGATGGTCGAAGGGTTACAGTAAACCTGCTGTGGTGCATCGTAGTCTAACACTGAGCACCCAGGGAAGAGCCAAAGTACATACTCTTCTAAACCATACTCGTAATGACAGATATCTGAATTGCGAATTTTGTATTGAATAGGGTTGCAATTTCTGTGTTTCATCGTCAATGTGATGGTCGAAGGGTTACAGTAAACCTGCTGTGGTGCATCGGAGTCTAACACTGGGCCCCCAGGGAATAGCGGAAGTACATACTCTTCTGAACCGAACTCCTGTGGACAGAAATCGGCATTGTGCATATTGTATTGAATCAGGATGCAATTTCTGTGTTTCATAGTCATTGTGATGGTCGAAGGGTTACAGTAAACCTGCTGTGGTGCATCGGAGTCTAACACTGAGCACCCAGGGAAGAGCCAAAGTACATACTCTTCTAAACCGTACTCCTTAGGACAGAAATCGGAATGTCTAATTTTGTATTGAATCGGGTTGCAATTTCTCTGTTTTATTGTCTATGTGATGGTCGAAGGGATACAGTAAACCTGCTGTGGTGCATCGGAGTCTAACACTGGGCCCCCAGGTAAGAGCCAAAGTACATACTCTTCTAAACCGTACTCCTGTGGACAGAAAGCAGCATTGTGAATATTGTATTGAATCGGAATGCAATTTCTGTGTTTCATCGTCAATGTGATGGTCGAAGGGTAACAGTAAACCTGCTGTGGTGAATCGTAGTCTAACACTGGACCCCCAGGGAAGAGCCAAAGTATATACTCTTCTAAACCGTACTTCTGTGTATAGAAATAGGCATTGCGACTTTGTATTGAATAGGGATGCAATTTCTGTGTTTCATCGTGAATGTGATGGTCGAAGGGTTACAGTAAACCCGCTGTGGTGCATCGGATTCTAACACTGGGCCCCCAGGGAATAGCCGAAGTACATACTCTTCTAAACCGTACTCCTGTGGACAGAAATCGGCATTGTGCATATTGTATTGAATCGGAATGCAATTTCTGTGTTTCATCGTCATTGTGACGGTCGAAGGGTTACAGTAGACCTGCTGTGGTGCATCGTAGTCTAACACTGTGCACCCAGGGAAGAGTCAAAGTACATACTCTTCTAAACCGTACTCCTAAGGACAGAATTCGGAATTGCTAATTTTGTATTGAATCGGGTTGCAATTTCTTTGTTTTATTGTCTATGTGATGGTCGAAGGGATACAGTAAACCTGCTGTGGTGCGTCGGAGTCCAACGCTGGGCCCCCAGGGAAGAGCCAAAGTACATACTCATCTAAACCATACTCCTGTGGACAGAAATCGGCATTGCGAATTTTGTAATGAATCGGGATGTATTTTCTGTGTTTCATCAACAATGTGATGGTCGAAGGGTTACAGTAAACCTGCTGTGGTGCATCGGAGTCTAACACTGGGCCCCCAGGGAAGAGCCAAAGTAGATACTCTTAGAAACCCTACACCTAAAGTCAGAAATCGGAATTGCGAATTTTGTATTGAATCGGGATGCAATATCTGTGTTTCACCGTCAATGTGATGGTCGAAGTGATACAGTAAACCTGCTGTGGTGCATCGGAGTCTAACACTGGGCCCCCAGGGAAGAGCCAAAGTACATACTCTTCTATACCGTACTCCTGTGGACAGAAATCGGAATTGCGTATTTTGTATTGAATCGGGATGCAATTTCTGTGTTTCATCGTCAATGTGATGGTCGAAGGTTACAGTAAACCTGCTGTGGTGCATCGTAGTCTAACACTGGGCCCCCAGGGCAGAGCCAAAGTACATACACTTCTAAACCGCACTCCTGTGGACAGAAATCGGCATTGCGAATTTTGTATTGAATAGCGAGGCAATTTCTGTGTTTCATCGTCAATGTGGTGGTTGAAGGGATACAGTAAACCTGCTGTGGTGCATCGGAGTCTAACACTGGGCCCCCACGGAAGAGCCAAAGTACATACTCTTCTAAACCATACTCATAATGACAGAAATCGGCATTGTGAATATTGTATTGAATCTGGATGCAATTTCTGTGTTTCATCGTCAATGTGATGGTCGAAGGGTAACAGTAAACCTGCTGTGGTGCATCGTAGTCTAACACTGGGCCCCCAGGGAATAGCCAAATACATACTCTTCTAAACCGTACTCCTGTGCATAGAAATAGGCATTGCGACTTTGTATTGAATAGGGATGTAATTTCTGTGTTTCATCGTCAATGTGATGGTCGAAGGGTTACAGTAAACCTGCTGTGGTGCATCGGATTCTAACACTGGGCCCCCAGGGAATAGCGGAAGTACATACTCTTCTGAACCGAACTCCTGTGGACAGAAATCGGCATTGTGCATATTGTATTGAATCAGGATGCAATTTCTGTGTTTCATAGTCATTGTGATGGTCGAAGGGTTACAGTAAACCTGCTGTGGTGCATCGTAGTCTAACACTGAGCACCCAGGGAAGAGCCAAAGTACATACTCTTCTAAACCATACTCATAATGACAGATAACTGAATTGCGAATTTTGTATTGAATAGGGTTGCAATTTCTGTGTTTCATCGTCAATGTGATGGTCGAAGGGTTACAGTAAACCTGCTGTGGTGCATCGGAGTCTGACACTGGGCCCCCAGGGAATAGCGGAAGTACATACTCTTCTGAACCGAACTCCTGTGGACAGAAATCGGCATTGTGCATATTGTATTGAATCAGGATGCAATTTCTGTGTTTCATAGTCATTGTGATGGTCGAAGGGTTACAGTAAACCTGCTGTGGTGCATCGGAGTCTAACACTGAGCACCCAGGGAAGAGCCAAAGTACATACTCTTCTAAACCGTACTCCTTAGGACAGAAATCGGAATGTCTAATTTTGTATTGAATCGGGTTGCAATTTCTCTGTTTTATTGTCTATGTGATGGTCGAAGGGATACAGTAAACCTGCTGTGGTGCGTCGGAGTCTAGCGCTGGGCCCCCAGGGAAGAGCCAAAGTACATTCTCTTCTAAACCGTACTCCTGTGGACAGAAATCGGCATTGCGAATTTAGTATTGAATCGGGATGTATTTTCTGTGTTTCATCGTCAATGTGATGGTCGAAGTGTTACAGTAAACCTGCTGTGGTGCATCGTAGTCTAACACTGAGCACCCAGGGAAGAGCCAAAGTACATACTCTTCTAAACCATACTCATAATGACAGATATCTGAATTGCGAATTTTGTATTGAATAGGGTTGCAATTTCTGTGTTTCATCGTCAAAGTGATGGTCGAAGGGATACAGAAAACATGCTGTGGTGCATCGGAGTCTAACACTGGGCCGCCAGGGAATAGCCCAAATACATACTGTTTTAAATCGTACTCCTGTGGACAGATATCGGCATTGCGAATTTTGTATTGAATCGGGATGCAATTTCTGTGTTTCATCGTCAATGTGCTGGTCGAAGGGTTACAGTAAACCTGCTGTGGTGCATCAGAGTCTAACACTGGGCCCCCAGGGAAGATCCAAAGTACATACTCTTCTAAACCATACTCTTAAGGACAGAAATCGGAATTGCGAATTTTGTATTGAATCGGGATGCAATTTCTGTGTTTCATCGTCAGAGTGATGGTCGAAGGAATACAGTAAACATGCTGTGGTGCATCAGAGTCTAACATTGGGCCCCCAGGGAAGAGCCAAAGTACATACTCTTCTAAACCGTACTCCAGTGGACAGATATCGGCATTGTGAATTTTGTATTGAATTCGGATGCAATTTCTGTGTTTCATCGTCAATGTGATGGTCGAAGGGTATCAGTAAACCTGCTGTGGTGCATCGTAGTCTAACACTGGGCCCCCAGGGAATAGCCAAAGTACATACTCTTCTAAACCGTACTCCTATGAACAGAAATCGGAATTGCGAATTTTGTATTGAAACGCGATGCAATGTCTGTGTTTCATCGTCAATGAGATGGTTGAAAGGAAACAGTAAACCTGCTGTGGTGCATCGGAGTCTAACACTGGGCCCCCAGGTAAGAGCCAAAGTACATACTCTTCTAAACCATACTCATAATGACAGAAATCGGCATTGTGAATATTGTATTGAATCGGGATGCAATTTCTGTGTTTCATCGTCAATGTGATGGTCGAAGGGTAACAGTAAACCTGCTGTGGTGCATCGTAGTCTAACACTGGGCCCCCAGGGAATAGCCAAATACATACTCTTCTAAACCGTACTCCTGTGCATAGAAATAGGCATTGCGACTTTGTATTGAATAGGGATGTAATTTCTGTGTATCATCGTCAATGTGATGGTCGAAGGGTTACAGTAAACCTGCTGTGGTGCATCGGATTCTAACACTGGGCCCCCAGGGAATAGCGGAAGTACATACTCTTCTGAACCGAACTCCTGTGGACAGAAATCGGCATTGTCCATATTGTATTGAATCAGGATGCAATTTCTGTGTTTCATAAACATTGTGATGGTCGAAGGGTTACAGTAAACCTGCTGTGGTGCATCGTAGTCTAACACTGAGCACCCAGGGAAGAGCCAAAGTACATACTCTTCTAAACCATACTCGTAATGACAGATATCTGAATTGCGAATTTTGTATTGAATAGGGTTGCAATTTCTGTGTTTCATCGTCAATGTGATGGTCGAAGGGTTACAGTAAACCTGCTGTGGTGCATCGGAGTCTAACACTGGGCCCCCAGGGAATAGCGGAAGTACATACTCTTCTGAACCGAACTCCTGTGGACAGAAATCGGCATTGTGCATATTGTATTGAATCAGGATGCAATTTCTGTGTTTCATAGTCATTGTGATGGTCGAAGGGTTACAGTAAACCTGCTGTGGTGCATCGGAGTCTAACACTGAGCACCCAGGGAAGAGCCAAAGTACATACTCTTCTAAACCGTACTCCTTAGGACAGAAATCGGAATGTCTAATTTTGTATTGAATCGGGTTGCAATTTCTCTGTTTTATTGTCTATGTGATGGTCGAAGGGATACAGTAAACCTGCTGTGGTGCGTCGGAGTCTAGCGCTGGGCCCCCAGGGAAGAGCCAAAGTACATTCTCTTCTAAACCGTACTCCTGTGGACAGAAATCGGCATTGCGAATTTAGTATTGAATCGGGATGTATTTTCTGTGTTTCATCGTCAATGTGATGGTCGAAGTGTTACAGTAAACCTGCTGTGGTGCATCGTAGTCTAACACTGAGCACCCAGGGAAGAGCCAAAGTACATACTCTTCTAAACCATACTCATAATGACAGATATCTGAATTGCGAATTTTGTATTGAATAGGGTTGCAATTTCTGTGTTTCATCGTCAAAGTGATGGTCGAAGGGATACAGAAAACATGCTGTGGTGCATCGGAGTCTAACACTGGGCCGCCAGGGAATAGCCCAAATACATACTGTTTTAAATCGTACTCCTGTGGACAGATATCGGCATTGCGAATTTTGTATTGAATCGGGATGCAATTTCTGTGTTTCATCGTCAATGTGCTGGTCGAAGGGTTACAGTAAACCTGCTGTGGTGCATCGGAGTCTAACACTGGGCCCCCAGGGAAGATCCAAAGTACATACTCTTCTAAACCGTACTCTTAAGGACAGAAATCTGAATTGCGAATTTTGTATTGAATCGGGATGCAATTTCTGTGTTTCATCGTCAGAGTGATGGTCGAAGGAATACAGTAAACATGCTGTGGTGCATCAGAGTCTAACATTGGGCCCCCAGGGAAGAGCCAAAGTACATACTCTTCTAAACCGTACTCCAGTGGACAGATATCGGCATTGTGAATTTTGTATTGAATCCGGATGCAATTGCTGTGTTTCATCGTCAATGTGATGGTCGAAGGGTATCAGTAAACCTGCTGTGGTGCATCGTAGTCTAACACTGGGCCCCCAGGGAATAGCCAAAGTACATACTCTTCTAAACCGTACTCCTATGAACAGAAATCGGAATTGCGAATTTTGTATTGAATCGCGATGCAATGACTGTGTTTCATCGTCAATGTGATGGTTGAAAGGAAACAGTAAACCTGCTGTGGTGCATCGGAGTCTAACACTGGGCCCCCAGGTAAGAGCCAAAGTACATACTCTTCTAAACCATACTCATAATGACAGAAATCGGCATTGTGAATATTGTATTGAATCGGGATGCAATTTCTGTGTTTCATCGTCAATGTGATGGTCGAAGGGTAACAGTAAACCTGCTGTGGTGCATCGTAGTCTAACACTGGGCCCCCAGGGAATAGCCAAATACATACTCTTCTAAACCGTACTCCTGTGTATAGAAATAGGCATTGCGACTTTGTATTGAATAGGGATGTAATTTCTGTGTTTCATCGTCAATGTGATGGTCGAAGGGTTACAGTAAACCTGCTGTGGTGCATCGGATTCTAACACTGGGCCCCCAGGGAATAGCGGAAGTACATACTCTTCTGAACCGAACTCCTGTGGACAGAAATCGGCATTGTGCATATTGTATTGAATCAGGATGCAATTTCTGTGTTTCGTCGTCATTGTGATGGTCGAAGGGTTACAGTAAACCTGCTGTGGTGCATCGTAGTCTAACACTGAGCACCCAGGGAAGAGCCAAAGTACATACTCTTCTAAACCGTACTCCTAAGGACAGAAATCGGAATGTCTAATTTTGTATTGAATCGGGTTGCAATTTCTCTGTTTTATTGTCTATGTGATGGTCGAAGGGATACAGTAAACCTGCTGTGGTGCGTCGGAGTCTAGCGCTGGGCCCCCAGGGAAGAGCCAAAGTACATACTCTTCTAAACCGTACTCCTGTGGACAAAAATCGGCATTGCGAATTTAGTATTGAATCGGGATGTATTTTCTGTGTTTCATCGTCAATGTGATGGTCGAAGTGTTACAGTAAACCTGCTGTGGTGCATCGGAGTCTAACACTGGGCCCGCAGGGAAGAGCCAAAGTAGATACTCTTGGAAACCGTACACCTAAAGACAGAAATGGGAATTGCGAATTTTGTATTGAATCGGGATGCAATATCTGTGTTTCATCGTCAATGTGATGGTCGAAGTGATACAGAAAACCTGCTGTGGTGCATCGGAGTCTAACACTGGGCCCCCAGGGAAGAGCCGAAGTACATACTCTTCTAAACCGTACTCCTGTGGACAGAAATCGGAATTGCGTATTTTGTATTGAATCGGGATGCAATTTCTGTGTTTCATCGTCAATGTGATGGTCGAAGGTTACAGTAAACCTGCTGTTGTGCATCGTATTCTAACACTGGGCCCCCAGGGAAGAGCCAAAGTACATAATCTTCTAAACCGTACTCCTGTGGACAGAAATCGGCATTGCGAGTTTTGTATAGAATAGCGATGCAATTTCTGTGTTTCATCGTCAATGTGGTGGTTGAAGGGATAACGTAAACCTGCTGCGGTGCATCGGAGTCTAACACTGGGCCCCCAGTGAAGAGCCAAAGTACATACTCTTCTAAACGATACTCATAATGACAGAAATCGGAATTGCGAATTTTGTATTGAATCGGGATGCAATTTCTGTGTTTCATCGTCAATGTGGTGGTCGAAGGGCTACAGTAAACCTGCTGAGGTGCATCGAAGTCTAACACTGGGCCCCCAGGGAAGAGACAAATTACATACACTTGTAAACCGTACTCCTGTGGACAGAAATCGGTATTGTGAATTTTGTATTGAATCCGGATGCAATTTCTGTGTTTCATCGTCAACGTGATGGTCTAAGGGTTACAATGAACCTGCTGTGGTGCATCGGAGTCTAACACTGGGCCCCAGGTAAGAGCCCAAGTACATACTCTTCTAAATCGTACTCCTGTGGACAGAAATCGGCATTATGAATATTGTATTGAATAGGGATGCAATTTCTGTGTTTCATCGTCAATGTGATGGTCGAAGGGTTACAGTAAACCTGCTGTGGTGCATCGGAGTCTAACACTGGGCCCCCAGGGAAGAGCCAAAGTACATATTTTCTAAACCGTATTCCTGTGGACAGAAATCGGCATTGCGAATTTTGTATTGAATCGGGATGCAATTTCTGTGTTTCATCGTCAATGTGATGGTCGAAGGGTTACAGTAAACCTGCTGTGGTGCATCGGAGTCTAACACTGGGTCCCCAGGGAAGAGCCAAAATACATACTCTTCTAAACCGTACTCTTAAGGACAGAAATCGGAATTGCGAATTTTGTATTGAATCGGGATGCAATTTCTGTGTTTCATCGTCAGAGTGATGGTCGAAGGGATACAGTAAACATGCTGTGGTGCATCAGAGTCTAACACCGGTCCCCCAGGGAAGTGCCAAAGTACATACTCTTCTAAACCCTACTCCAGTGGACAGATATCAGCATTGTGAGTTTTGTATTGAATCCGGATGCAATTTCTGTGTTTCATCGTCAAGGTGACGGTAGAAGGGTAACAGTAAACCTGCTGTGGTGCGTCGTAGTCTAACACTGGGCCCCCAGGGAAGAGCCAAAGTACATATTCTTCTAAACCGTACTCATAAGGACAGAAATCGGAATTGCGAATTTTGTATTGAATCTGGATGCAATTTCTGTGTTTTATCATCTATGTGATGGTCGAAGAGATACAGTAAACCTGCTGTGGTGCATCGGAGTCTAACACTGGGCCCCCAGGGAAGGGCCAAAGTACATACTCTTCTAAACCGCACTCATAATGACAGAAATCGGAATTTCGAATTTTGTATTGAATAGCGATGCTATTTCTGTGTTTCATAGTCAATGTGGTGGTCGAAGGGTAACAGTAAACCTGCTGTGGTGCATCGTAGTCTAACACAGGGCCCCCAGGGAATAGCCGAAGTACATACTCTTCTAAACCGTACTCCTGTGTATAGAAACAGTCATTGCGACTTTGTATTGAATCGGGATGCAATTTCTGTGTTTCATCGTCAATGTGATGGTCGAAGGGTTACAGTAAACCTGCTGTGGTGCATCGGATTCTAACACTGGGCCCCCGGGAATAGCCGAAGTACATACTCTTCTAAACCGGACTCCTGTGGACAGATATCGGCATTGTGCATATTGTATTGAATCGGGATGCAATTTCTGTGTTTCATCGTCATTGTGATGGTCGAAGGGTTACAGTATACCTGCTGTGGTGCATCGTAGTCTAACACTGGGCCCCCAGGGAAGAGCCAAAGTACATACTCTTCTAAACCGTACTCCTGTGGACAGAAATCGGAATTGCGAATTTTGTATTGAATCGGGATGCAATTTCTTTGTTTCATCGTCAATGTGGTGGTCGAAGGGCTACAGTGAACCTGCTGTGGTGCATCGGAGTCTAACACTGGGCCCCCAGGGAAGAGCCAAAGTACATACTCTTCTAAACCGTACTCCTGTGGACAAAAATCGGCATTGTGAATTTTGTATTGAATCCGGATGCAATTTCTGTGTTTCATCGTCAAGGTGATGGTAGAAGGGTAACACTAAACCTGCTGTAGTGCGTCGTAGTCTAACACTGGGCCCCCAGGGAAGAGCCAAAGTACATATTCTTCTAAACCGTACTCTTAAGGACAGAAATCGGAATTGCGAATTTTGTATTGAATCGGGATGCAATTTTTGTGTTTTATTATTTATGTGATGGTCGAAGAGATACAGTAAACCTGCTGTGGTGCATCGGAGTCTAACACTGGGCCCCCAGGGTAGAGCCAAAGTACATACTCTTCTAAACCGTACTCATAATGACAGTAATCGGAATTGCGAATTTTGTACTGAATAGCGATGCTATTTCTGTGTTTCATCGTCAATGTGTTGGTCGAAGGGTTACAGTAAACCTGCTGTGGTGCATCAGAGTCGAACACTGTGCCCCCAGGAAAGAGCCAATGTACATACTCTTCTAAACCGTACTCTTAAGGACAGAAATCAGAATTGCGAATTTTGTATTGAAATGGGTTGCAATTTCTGTGTTTCATCGTCAATGTGATGGTATAAGGGTTACAGTAAACCTGCTGTGGTGCATGGGAGACTAACACTGGGCCCCCAGGGAAGAGCCAAAGTACATACTCTTCTAAACCGTACTCCTGTGGACAGAAATCGGCATTGTTTATTTTGTATTGAATCAGGATGCAATTTCTGTGTTTCATCGTCAATGTGATGGTCTAAGGGTTACAGTAAACGTGCTGTGTTGCATCGGAGTCCAACACTGGGCCCCAGGGAAGAGCCAAAGTACATACTCTTCTAAACCGTACTCCTGTGGACAGAAATCGGCATTGTGAATTTAATATTGAATCCGGATGCAATTTCTGTGTTTCATCGTCAATGTGATGGTTGAAGGGTTACAGTAAACCTGCTGTGGTGCATCGTAGTATAACACTTGGCCCCCAGGGAAGAGCCAAAGTACCTACTCTTCTAAACCGTACTCCTGTGGACATAGATCGGCATTGCGAATTTTCTATTGAATCGGGATGCAATTTCTGTCTTTCATCGTCAATGTGATGGTCTAAGGGTTACAGTAAACGTGCTGTGGTGCATCGGAGTCTAACACTGGGCCCCCAGGGAAGAGCCAATGTACAAAGAAATGGGCATTGCGAATTTTGTATTGAATCGGGATGCAATTTCTGTGTTTCATCGTCAATGTGATGGTCGAAGGATTACAGTAAACCTGCTGTGGTGCATCCGAGTCTAACACTGGGCCCCAAGATAAGAGCCAATGTACATACTCTTCTAATCCGTACTCTTGTGGACTGATATCGGCATTGTGAATTTTGTATTTAATCGGGATGCAATTTCTGTGTTTCATCGTCAATGTGATGGTCGAAGGGTAACAGTAAACCTGCTATGGTGCATCATAGTCTAACATTGGGCCCCCATGGAATAACCAATAGCTCTTTTAAACCGTACTCCTGTGGACAGATATTGGCATTGGGAATTTTGGATTGAATCGGGACTCAATTTTTGTGTTTCATCGTCAATGTGATGGTCGAAGGGTTACAGTAAACCTGCTGTGGTTCATCGGAGTCTAACACGGGGCCCCAGGGAAGTGACAAAGTACATAGTCTTCTAAACCGTACTCCTGTGGACGGAAATCGGAATTGCGAATTTTGTATTGAATCGGGATGCAATTTCTGAGTTTCATCGTCAATGTGGTGGTCGAAGCGCTACAGTAAACCTGCTGTGCTGCATCGGAGTCTAACACTGGGCTCCCAGGGAAGAGCCAAATTACATACTCTTCTAAACCGTACTCCTGTGGACAGAAATCGGAATTGCGAATTTTGTATTGAATCAGGATGCAATTTCTGTGTTTCATCGTCAATATGATGGTGAAGGGTTACAGTAAACCTGCTGTGGTGCATCGTAGTCTAACACTAGGCCCCCAGGGAAGAGCCAAAGTACATACTCTTCTAAATCGTACAACGACAGAAACCGGAATAGCGAAATTAGTCATGAATCGGGATGCAATTTCTGTGTTTCATCGTCAATATGATGGTCGAAGGGTTAGAGTAAACCTGCTGTGGTGCATCGGAGTCCAACACTCAGCCCCCAGGGAACAGCTAAATTACTTACTCTTCTAAACCGTACTCCTGTGGACAGAAATCGGCATTGCGAATTTTGTATTGAATCAGGATGAAATATCTGTGTTTCATCGTAGATGTGATGGTCGAAGGGTAACAGTAAACCTGCTGTGGTGCTTCGGAGTCTAACACTCAGCCCCCAGGGGAAAGCCAAAGTACATACTCTTCTGAACCGTCCTCCAGTGGACAGAAATCGGCATTGCGAATTTTGTATTGAATCGGATACAATTTCTGTGTTTCATCGTCAATGTGATGGTCGAAGGGTTACAGTGAACCTGCTGTGGTGCATCGTAGTCTAACGCTGGGCCCCCAGGGAAGAGCCAAAGTACATACTCTTCGAAACCGTACTCATAATGACAGAAATCGGAATTGCGAATTTTGTATTGAATACGGATGCAATTTCTGTGTTTCATCGTCAAAGTGATGGTCGAAGGGATACAGAAAACATGCTGTGGTGCATCGGAGTCTAACACTGGGCACCCAGGAATAGCCCAAGTACATACTCTTTTAAATGGTACTCCTGTGGACATATATCGGCAGAGCGAATTTTGTATTCAATCCGGATGCAATTACTGTGTTTCATCGTCAATGTGATGGTCTAAGGGTTACAGTAAACCTGCTGTGGTGCATCGGAGTCTAACACTTGGCCCCCAGGTAAGAGCCCAAGTACAAATTCTTCTAAACCGTACTCCTGTGGACAGAAATCGGCATTGTGAATATTGTATTGAATCGGGATGCAATTTCTGTGTTTCATCGTCAATGTGATGGTCGAAGGGTTACAGTAAACCTGCTGTGGTGCATCGGAGTCTAACACTGGGCCCCCAGGGAAGAGCCAAAATACATACTCTTCTAAACCGTACTCTTAAGGACAGAAATCGGAATTGCGAATTTTGTATTGAATCGGGATGCAATTTCTGTGTTTCATCGTCAGAGTGATGGTCGAAGGGATACAGTAAACATGCTGTGGTGCATCAGAGTCTAACACCGGTCCCCCAGGGAAGTGCCAAAGTACATACTCTTCTAAACCCTACTCCAGTGGACAGTTATCAGCATTGTGAATTTTGTATTGAATCCGGATGCAATTTCTGTGTTTCATCGTCAATGTGATGGTCGAAGGGTAACAGTAAACCTGCTGTGGTGCATAGTAGTCTAACACAGGGCCCCCAGGGAATAGCCGAAGTACATACTCTTCTAAACCGTACTCCTGTGTATAGAAACAGGCATTGCGACTTTGTATTGAATAGGGATGCAATTTCTGTGTTTCATCGTCAATGTGATGGTCGAAGGGTTACAGTAAACCTGCTGTGGTGCATCGGATGCTAACACTGGGCTCCCAGGGAATAGCCGAAGTACATACTCTTCTAAACCGTACTCCTGTGGACAGAAATCGGCATCGTGAATTTTGTATTGAATCGGGATGCAATTTCTGTGTTTCATCGTCAATACGGTGGTCGAAGGGATACAGTAAACCTGCTGTGGTGCATCGGAGTCTAACACTGGGCCCCCAGGGAAGAGCCAAGTACATCCTCTTCTAAACCGTACTCATAATGACAGAAATCGGAATTGCGAATTTTGTATTGAATACGGATGCAATTTCTGTGTTTCATCGTCAAAATGATGGTCGAAGGGATACAGAAAACATGCTGTGGTGCATCGGAGTCTAACACTGGGCACCCAGGGAATAGCCCAAGTACATACTCTTTTAAATGGTACTCCTGTGGACAGAAATCGGAATTGCGATTTTTGTATTGAATCAGGATGCAATTTCTGTGTTTCATCGTCAGAGTGATATTCGAAGGAATACAGTAAACATGCTGTGGTGCATCAGAGTCTAACACTGGGCCCCCAGGGAATAGCCAAAGTACATACTCTTCTAAACCATAATCCTGTGGACATAAATCTGCATTGCGAATTTCGTATTGAATCGGGATGCAATTTCTGTGTTTCATCGTCAATGTGTTGGTCGAAGGGTTACAGTAAACCTGCTGTGGTGCATCGGAGTCTAACACTGGGCCCCCAGGGAAGAGCCAATGTACAAAGAAATCGGGATTGCGAATTTAGTATTGAATCGGGATGCAATTTCTGTGTTTCATCGTCAATGTGATGGTCTAAGGGTTACATTATACCCGCTGTGGTGCATCGGAGTCTAACACTCGGCCCCAGGTAAGAGCCCAAGTACATAATCTTCTAAACCGTACTCCTGTGGACAGAAATCGGCATTGTGAATATTTTATTGAATCGGGATGCAATTTCTGTGTTTCATCGTCAATGTGATGGTCGAAGGGTTACAGTAAACCTGCTGTGGTGCATCGGAGTCTAACACTGGGCCCCCAGGGAAGAGCCAAAGTACATACTCTTCTAAACTGTACTCATATAGACAGAATTCGGAATTGCGAATTTTGTATTGAATCGGGATGCAATTTCTGCCTTTCATCGTCAAAGTGATGAACGAAGGAATACAGTAAGCATGCTGTGGTGCATCGGAGTCTAACACTGGGCCCCCAACAAAGAGCCAAAGTACATACTCTTCTAAACCGTACTCCTGTGGACAGAGATCGGCATTACGTATTTTGTATTGAATCGGGATGCAATTTCTGTGTTTCATCGTCAATGCCATGGTCGAAGGGTTACAATAAACCAGCTGTGGTACATCGAAGTCTAACATTGGTCCCCCAGGGAAGAGCCAAACTACATACTCTTCTAAACCGTACACCTGTGGACAGAAATTTTTATTGCGAATTTTGTATTGAATCGGGATGTAATTTCTGTGTTTCATCGACAATTTGATGGTAGAAGGGTAACAGTAAATCTGCTGTGGTGAATCGTAGTCTAACACTGGGCCCCCAGGGTAGAGCCAAAGTAAATACTCTTCTAAACCATACTCCTAACGACAGAAATCGGAATTGCGAATTTTTTGTTGAATCTGGATACAATTTCTGTGTTTCATCGTCAATGTGATGGTCGAAGGGTAACAGTAAACCTGCTGTGGTGCATCGTAGTCTAACACTGGGCCCCCAGGGAAGAGCCAAAGTACATACTCTTCTAAACCAAACTCCTGTGGATAGAAATGAGCATTGCGAATTTTGTATTGAATCGGGATTAAATTTCTGTGTTTCATCGTCAATGTGATGGTCGAAGGGACACAGTAAGCCTGCTGTGGAGCATCGGAGTCTAACACTGGGCCCCCAGGGAAGAGCGAAAGTACGTACTCTTCTAAACAGTACTCTTCTGGACAGAAATCGGCATTGCGAATTTTGTATTGAATCGGGATGCAATTTCTGTGTTTCATCGTCAATGTGATGGTCGAAGGGTTACACTAAACCTGCTGTGGTGCATCGGAGTCTAACACTGGGCCCCCAGGGAAGAGCCAAAGTACATAATCTTCTAAACCGTTCTCCTGTGGAAAGAAATCGGAATTGCAAATTTTGTATTGAATCGGGATGCAATTTCTGTGTTTCATCGACAATTTGATGGTCGAAGGGTTACAGTAAACCTGCTGTTGTGCATCGGAGTCTAACACTGGGCCCCCAGGGAAGAGCGAAAGTACATACTCACCTAAACCGTACTCTTGTGGACAGAAATTGGCATTGTGAATTTTTTATTGAATCGGGATGCAATTTCTGTCTTTCATCGTCAATGTGATGGTCTAAGGGTTACAGTAAACCAACTGTGGTGCATCGGAGTCTAACACTGGGCCCCCAGGGAAGAGCCAAAGTACATACTCTTCTAAACCGTACTCCTGTGGACAGAAATCGGCATTGTGAATTTTGTATTGAATCCGGATGCAATTTCTGTGTTTCATCGTCAATGTGATGATAGAAGGGTAACAGTAAACCTGCTGTGGTGCATCGGTGTCCAACACTGGGCCCCCAGGGAAGAGCCAAAGTACATACTCTTCTAAACCGTACTCCTGTGGACAGAAATCGGCATTGTGAATTTAATATTGGATCCGGATGCAATATCTGTGTTTCATCGTCAATGTGATGGTTGACGGGTTACAGTAAACCTGCTGTGGTGCATCGTAGTCTAACACTGGGCCCCCAGGGAAGAGCCAAAGTACATACTCTACGAAACCGTACTCCTGTAGACAGAAATCGGCATTTCGAATTTTGTATTGAATCGGGATGCTATTTCTGTGTTTCATCGTCAATGTGAAGGTCGAAGGGTTACAGTAAACCTGCTGTGGTGCATCGGAGTCTAACACTGGGCCCCCAGGGTAGAGCCAAAGTACATACTCTTCTAAACCGTACTCCTGTGGACAGAAATCGGCATTGTGAATTTTGTATTGAATCTGGATGCTATTTCTGTGTTTCATCGTCAATGTGATGGTCGAAGGGTTACAGTAAACCTGCTGTGGTGCATCGGAGTCTCACACTGGGCCCCCAGGGAAGAGCCAAAGTACATACTCTTCTAAACCGTAATCCTGTGGACAGAAATCAGCATTGCGAATTTTGTATTGAATCGGGATGCAATTTCTGTGTTTCATCGTCAATGTGATGGTCGAAGGGTAACAGTAAATCTGCTGTGGTGCATCGTAGACTACCACTGGGCCCCCAGGGAATAGCCAAAGTACATACTCTTCTAAACCGTAATCCTGTGGACAGAAATCGGCATTGCGAATTTTGTATTGAATCGGGATGCAATTTCTGTGTTTCATCATCAATGTGATGGTCGAAGGGATACAGTAAATCTGCTGTGGTGCATCGGAGTATAACACTGGGCCCCCAGGGAAGAGACAAAGTACATACTCTTCTAAACCATTCTCCTGTGGACAGAAATCGGAATTGCGAATTTTGTATTGAATCGGGATGCAATTTCTGTGTTTCATCGTCGATGTGATGGTCGAAGGGTTACAATAAACCTGCTGTGGTGCATCGTAGTCTAACACTGGGCTCTCACGGAAAAGCAAAAGGACATACTCTTCTAAACCGTACTCCTGTGGACAGAAATCGGCATTGCGAATTTTGTATTTAATCGGGATGCAATTTCTGATTTCATCGTCAATGTGATGGTCGAATGGATACAGTAAACCTGCTGTGGTGCATCGGAGTCTAACACTGGGCCCCCAGGAAGAGGCAAAGTACATACTCTTCTAAACCGTACTCATAAGGACAGAAATCGGAAATGCGAATTTTGTATTGAATCGGGATGCAATTTCTGTGTTTCATCGTCAATTTGACGGTCGAGGTATTACAGTTAACCTGCTGTGGTGCATCGGAGTCTAACACTCAGCCCCAAGGAAACAGCCAAAGTACATACTCTTCTAAACCGTACTCCTGTGGAAAGAAATCGGCACTGTGAATTTTGTATTGAATCGGGATGCAATTTCTGTGTTTCATCGTCAATGTGACGGTCGAAGGGATACAGTAAACCTGCTGTGCTGTATCGTAGTCTAACACTGGGCCCCCAGGGAAGAGCCAAAGTACATACTCTTCTAAAGTCGTATTCCTGTGGACAGATATCTGCATTGCGAATCTTGTATTGAATCGGGATGCAATTTCTGTGTTTCCCCGTCAATGTGATGGTCGAAGGGATACAGTAAACCTGCTGTGCTGCATCGTAGTCTAACACTGGGCCCCCAGGGAAGAGCCAAAGTACATACTCTTCTAAACCGTACTCCTGTGGACAGAAATCGGCATTTCGTATTTTGTATTGAATCGGGATGCAATTTCTGTGTTTCATCGTCAATGTGGTTATCGAAGGGATACAGCAATCCTGCTGACGTGCATCGGAGTCTAACACTTGGCCACCAGGGAAGAGCCAATGTACAAACTTTTCTAAACCGTACTCCTGTGGACAGATATCCGCATTGCGAATTTTTTATTGATTTGGGATGCAATTTCTGTGTTTCATCAGCAATGTGATGGTCGAAGGGTAACAGTAAACCTGCTGTGGTGCATCGGAGTCTAACACTGGGCCCCTAGGGAAGAGCCCAAAAACGGTCTCCCCGAAACGGTACTCTCGTCAATATAAATCGACATTACGAATTTATTATTGAATCGGGATGCAATTTCTGTGTTTCATCGTCAATGTGTCGGTCTAAGGGTTACAGTAAACCTGCTGTGGTGCGTCCGAGTCTAACACTGGGCCCCCAGGTAAGAGCCAAAGTACATACTCTTCTAAACCGTACTCCTTTGGACAGATATCGGCATTGTGAATTTTGTATTGAATCTGGATGCAATTTCTGTATTTCATAGTCAACGTGATGGTCGAAGGGTAACAATAAACCTGCTGTGGTGCATCGGAGTCTAACACTGGGCCCCCAGGGTAGAGCCAAAGTACATACTCTTCTAAACCGTACTCCTGTGGACAGAAATCGGCATTGTGAATTTTGTATTGAATCTGGATGCTATTTCTGTGTTTCATCGTCAATGTGATGGTCGAAGGGTTACAGTAAACCTGCTGTGGTGCATCGGAGTCTCACACTGGGCCCCCAGGGAAGAGCCAAAGTACATACTCTTCTAAACCGTAATCCTGTGGACAGAAATCAGCATTGCGAATTTTGTATTGAATCGGGATGCAATTTCTGTGTTTCATCGTCAATGTGATGGTCGAAGGGTAACAGTAAATCTGCTGTGGTGCATCGTAGACTACCACTGGGCCCCCAGGGAATAGCCAAAGTACATACTCTTCTAAACCGTAATCCTGTGGACAGAAATCGGCATTGCGAATTTTGTATTGAATCGGGATGCAATTTCTGTGTTTCATCATCAATGTGATGGTCGAAGGGATACAGTAAATCTGCTGTGGTGCATCGGAGTATAACACTGGGCCCCCAGGGAAGAGACAAAGTACATACTCTTCTAAACCATTCTCCTGTGGACAGAAATCGGAATTGCGAATTTTGTATTGAATCGGGATGCAATTTCTGTGTTTCATCGTCGATGTGATGGTCGAAGGGTTACAATAAACCTGCTGTGGTGCATCGTAGTCTAACACTGGGCTCCCACGGAAAAGCAAAAGGACATACTCTTCTAAACCGTACTCCTAAGGACAGAAATCGGCATTGCGAGATTTGTATTGAATCGGGATGCAATTTCTGTGTTTCATCGTCGATGTGATGGTCGAAGGGTTACAATAAACCTGCTGTGGTGCATCGTAGTCCAACACTGGGCCCCCAGGTAAGAGCCAAAGTACATACTCTTCTAAACCGTACACCTAAGGACAGAAATAGGTATTGCGAATTTTGTATTGAATTGGGATGTAATTTCTGTGTTTCATCGTCAATGTGACGGTCCAAGGGATACAGTAAACCTGCTGTGGTGCATCGGAGTCTAACATTGAGCCCCCAAGGAAGAGCCAAAGTACATACTCTTTTAAACCGTACTCCTGTGGACAAAAATCGGCATTGCGAATTTTGTATTTAATCGGGATGCAATTTCTGATTTCATCGTCAATGTGATGGTCGAAGGGATACAGTAAACCTGCTGTGGTGCATCGGAGTCTAACACTGGGCCCCCAGGAAGAGGCAAAGTACATACTCTTCTAAACCGTACTCATAAGGACAGAAATCGGAAATGCGAAATTTGTATTGAATCGGGATGCAATTTCTGTGTTTCATCGTCAATTTGACGGTCGAAGTATTACAGTTAACCTGCTGTGGTGCATCGGAGTCTAACACTCAGCCCCAAGGAAACAGCCAAAGTACATACTCTTCTAAACCGTACTCCTGTGGAAAGAAATCGGCACTGTGAATTTTGTATTGAATCGGGATGCAATTTCTGTGTTTCATCGTCAATGTGACGGTCGAAGGGATACAGTAAACCTGCTGTGCTGCATCGTAGTCTAACACTGGGCCCCCAGGGAAGAGCCAAAGTACATACTCTTCTAAAGTCGTATTCCTGTGGACAGATATCTGCATTGCGAATCTTGTATTGAATCGGGATGCAATTTCTGTGTTTCCCCGTCAATGTGATGGTCGAAGGGATACAGTAAACCTGCTGTGCTGCATCGTAGTCTAACACTGGGCCCCCAGGGAAGAGCCAAAGTACATACTCTTCTAAACCGTACTCCTGTGGACAGAAATCGGCATTTCTTATTTTGTATTGAATCGGGATGCAATTTCTGTGTTTCATCGTCAATGTGGTTATCGAAGGGATACAGCAATCCTGCTGACGTGCATCGGAGTCTAACACTTGGCCACCAGGGAAGAGCCAATGTACAAACTTTTCTAAACCGTACTCCTGTGGACAGATATCCGCATTGCGAATTTTGTATTGATTTGGGATGCAATTTCTGTGTTTCATCAGCAATGTGATGGTCGAAGGGTAACAGTAAACCTGCTGTGGTGCATCGGAGTCTAACACTGGGCCCCTAGGGAAGAGCCCAAAAACGGTCTCCCCGAAACGGTACTCTCGTCAATATAAATCGACATTACGAATTTATTATTGAATCGGGATGCAATTTCTGTGTTTCATCGTCAATGTGTCGGTCTAAG
Organism: Schistocerca cancellata; assembly: GCF_023864275.1. Lineage (NCBI taxonomy): Eukaryota > Metazoa > Arthropoda > Insecta > Orthoptera > Acrididae > Schistocerca > Schistocerca cancellata. Next base: position 56,833,467 of record NC_064629.1, on the reverse strand, counting down.
GGTTACAGTAAACCTGCTGTGGTGCGTCCGAGTCTAACACTGGGCCCCCAGGTAAGAGCCAAAGTACATACTCTTCTAAACCGTACTCCTTTGGACAGATATCGGCATTGTGAATTTTGTATTGAATCTGGATGCAATTTCTGTATTTCATAGTCAACGTGATGGTCGAAGGGTAACAATAAACCTGCTGTGGTGCATCGTATTCTAACACTGGGCCCCCTGGGAATAGCCTAAGTACATACTCTTCTCAGCCATACTCCTGTATACAGAAATCGGCATTGCCAATTTTGTATTGAATCGGGATGCAATTTCTGTGTTTCATCGTCAATGTGATGGTCGTAGGGATACAGGAAACCTGTTGTGGTGCTTCGGAATCTAATACTGGGCCCCCAGGAAGAGGCAAAGTACATATTCTTCTAAACAGTACTCATAAGGACAGAAATCGGAAATGCGAATTTTGTATTGAATCGGGATGCAATTTCTGTGTTTCATCGTCATTTTACGGTCGAAGGATTACAGTTAACCTGCTGTGGTGCATCGGAGTCTAACACTGGGCCCCCAGGGAAGAGCCAAAGTACATACTCTTCTAAACCGTATTCCTGTGGACAGAAATCGGCATTGCGAATCTTGTATTGAATCGGGATGCAATTTCTGTTTTTCCCCGTCAATGTGATGGTCGAAGAGATACAGTAAACCTGCTGTTGTGCATCGGAGTTTTACACTGGGCCCCCAGGGAAGAGCCAAAGTACATACTCTTCTAAACCGTACTCCTGTGGACAGAAATCGGCATTTCGTATTTTTTATTGAATCGGGATGCAATTTCTGTGTTTCATCGTCAATGTGATTATCGAAGGGATACAGCAATCCTGCTGAGGTGCATCGGAGTCTAACACTTGGCCCCCAGGGAAGAGCCAAAGTACATACTCTTCTAAACCGTACTCCTGTGGACACAAATCGGCATTGCGAATTTTGTATTGATTCGGGATGCAATTTCTGTGTTTCATCAGCAATGTGATGGTCGAAGGGTAACAGTAAACCTGCTGTGGTGCATCGAAGTCTAACACTGGGCCCCTAGGGAAGAGCCCAAAAACGGTCTCCCCGAAACGGTACTCTCGTCAATATAAATCGACATTGCGAATTTTGTATTGTATCGGGATGCAATTTCTGTGTTTCATCGTCATTGTGATGGTCGAAGGAATACAGTAAACCTGTTGGGGTTCATAGGAGTCTTACACTGGTCCCCCAGGGATGAGCCAAAGTACATAATCTTCTAAACCGTACTCCTGTGGTCACAAATCGACATTACGAATTTTGTCTTGAATCGGGATGCAATTTCTGTGTTTCATCGTCAATGGGATGGTCGAAGGGTAACAGTAAAACTGCTATGGTGCATCGGAGTCTAACACTGGGCCTCTAGGGAAGAGCCCAAAAATGGGCTCCCCGAAACGTTACTCTCGTCGATATAAATCGACATTGCGCATTTTGTATTGAATCGGGATGCGATTTCTGTGTTTCATCGTCAATGTGATGGTCGAAGGGATACAGTAAACCTGCTGTGGTGCATCGGAGTCTAACACTGGCCCCCCAGGAAGAGGCAAAGTATATTCTCTTCTAAACCGTACTCATAAGGACAGAAATCGGAAATGCGAATTTTGTATTGAATCGGGATGCAATTTCTGTGTTTCATCGTCAATTTGACGGTCAAAGAATTACAGTTAACCTGCTGTGGTGCATCGGAGTCTAACACTCAGCCCCAAGGAAACAGCCAAAATACATACTCCTCTAAACCGTACTCCTATGGAGAGAAATCGGTACTGTGAATTTTGTATTGAATCCGGATGCAATTTCTGTATTTCATCGCAAACGTGATGGTCGAAGTGTAACAGTAAACCTGCTGTGCTGCATCGTAGTCTAACACTGGGCCCCCAGGGAATAGCCTAAGTACATACTCTTCCAAACCGTACTCCTGTTGACAGAAATCGGCATTGCGAATTTTGTATTGAATCGGGTTGCATTTCCTGTGTTTCATCGTCAATTTTATGGTCAAAGGGATACAGTAAACCTGCAGTTGTGCATCGGAGTCTAACACTGGGCACCCAGAGAAGAGACAAAGTACATACTCTTTTAAACCGTACTCCTGTGGACAGATATCGACATTGCGAATATTGTATTGAATCGGGATGCAATTTCTGTGTTTCATCGTCAATGTAATGGTCGAAGGGTAACAGTAAACCTGCTGTGGTGCATCGTAGTCTAACACTGGGCCCCCAGGGAATAGCCAAAGTACATACTCTTCTAAACCGTACTCCAGTCTATAGAAATAGGCATTGCGACTTTGTATTGAATCGGGATGCAATTTCTGTGTTTCATCATCAATGTGATGGTCGAAGGGTTACAGTAAACCTGCTGTGGTGCATCGGAGTGTAATACTGGGCCCGCAGGTACGAGCCAAAGTACATAATCTTCTAAACCGTACTCCTGTGGACAGAAATCGGCATTGTAATTTTTGTATTGAATCCGGATGCAATATCTGTGTTTCATCGTCAATGTGACGGTCTAAGGGTTATAGTAAACCTGCTGTGGTGCATCGGAGTCTAACACTGGGCCCCCAGGTAAGAGCCAAAGTACATACTCTTCTAAACCGTACTCCTGAGGACAGAAATCGGCATTGTGAATATTGTATTGAATCGGGATGCAATTTCTGTGTTTCATCGTCAATGTAATGGTCGAAGGGTAACAGTAAACCTGCTGTGGTGCATCGTAGTCTAACCCTGGGCCCCCAGGGAATAGCCAAAGTACATACTCTTCTAAACCGTACTCCAGTCTATAGAAATAGGCATTGCGACTTTGTATTGAATCGGGATGCAATTTCTGTGTTTCATCGTCAATGTGATGGTCGAAGGGTTACAGTAAACCTGCTGTGGTGCATCGTAGTCTAACACTGGGCCCCCAGGGAAGAGCCAAAGAACATACTCTACTAAACCGTACTCCTGTGGACAGAAATCGGCATTGCGAATTTTGTATTGAATCGGGATGCAATTTCTGTGTTTCCCCGTCAATGTGATGGTCGAAGGGATACAGTAAACCTGCTGTGGTGCATCGGAGTCAAACACTGGGCTCCCAGGGAAGAGCCCAAAAACGGGCTCACCGAAACGTTATTCTCGTCAATATAAGACGACATTGCGAATTTTGTATTGAATCGGGATGCAATTTCTGTGTTTCATCGTCAATGTGATGGTCGAAGGGTTATAGTAAACCTGCTGTGGTGCATCGGAGTCTAACACTGGGCCCCCAGGGAAGAGCCAAAGTACATACTCTTCTAAACCATACTCATAACGACAAAAATCGGCTTTGCGAATTTTGTATTGAATCGGGATGCAATTTCCGTCTTTCATCGTCAAAGTGATGGTCGAAGGGATACTGTAAACATGCTGTGGTGCATCGTATTGTAACCCTGGGCCCCCAGGGAATAGCCTAAGTACATACTCTTCTAAGCCATACTCCTGTGGACAGAAATCGGCATTACGAATTTTGTATTGAATCGGGATGCAGTTTCTGTGTTTCATCGTCAATGTGATGGTCGAAGGATTACAGTTAATTTGCTGTGGTGCATCGGAGTCTAACACTCAGCCCCAAGGAAACAGCCAAAATACATACTCTTCTAAACCGTACTCCTGTGAGGAGAAATCGGCACTGTGAATTTTGTATTGAATCGGGATGCAATTTCTGTGTTTCATCGTCAATGTGATGGTCGAAGGGTTATAGTAAACCTGCTGTGGTGCATCGGAGTCTAACACTGGGCCCCCAGGGAAGAGCCAAAGTACATACTCTTCTAAACCATACTCATAACGACAAAAATCGGCTTTGCGAATTTTGTATTGAATCGGGATGCAATTTCCGTCTTTCATCGTCAATGTGATGGTCGAAGGGATACTGTAAACATGCTGTGGTGCATCGTATTGTAACACAGGGCCCCCAGGGAATAGCCTAAGTACATACTCTTCTAAGCCATACTCCTGTGGACAGAAATCGGCATTACGAATTTTGTATTGAATCGGGATGCAATTTCTGTGTTTCCCCGTCAATGTGATGGTCGAAGGGATACAGTAAACCTGCTGTGGTGCATCGGAGTCTTACACTGGGCCCCCAGGGAAGAGCCAAAGTACATACTCGTCTAATCCGTACTCCTGTGGACAGAAATCTGCACTTCGAATTTTGTATTGTATCGGGATGCATTTTCTGTGTTTCATCGTCAATGTGATTGTCGAAGGGATACAGCAATCCTGCTGAGGTGCATCTGAGTCTAACACTTGGCCACCAGGGAAGAGCCAAAGTAGATACTCTTCCTAACCGTACTAATGTCGACAGAAATCGGCATTGCGAGTTTTGTATTGATTCGGGATACAATTTCTGTGTTTCATCAGCAATGTGATGGTCGAAGGGTTACAGTAAACCTGCTGTGGTGCATCGGAGTCTAACACTGGTCTCCCAGGGAAGAGCCCAAAGATGGGCTCACCGAAACGTTACTCTCGTCAATGTAAATCAACATTGCGAATTTTGTATTGAATCGGGATGCGATTTCTGTATTTCATCGTCAATGTGATGGTCGAAGGAATACAGTAAACCTGTTGTGGTGCATCGGAGTCTTCCACTGGGCCCCCAGGGAAGAGCCAAAGTACATACTCTTCTAAACCGTACTCCTGTGGACCGAAATCGGCATTGAGAATTTTGTATTGAATCGGGATGCGATATCTGTGTTTCATCGTCAATGTGATGATCGAAGGGTAACAGTAAACCTGCTGTGGTGCATCGGAGTCTAACACTGGGACCCTAGGGAAGAGCCCAGAAACGGTCTCCCCGAAACGGTACTCTCGTCAATATAAATCTACATTGTGAATTTTGTATTGAATCGTGATGCAATTTCTGTGTTTCATCGTCAATGTGATGGTCGAAGGAATACAGTAAACCTGTTGTGGTTCATCGGAGTCTTACACTGGGCCCCCAGGGATGAGCCAAAGTACATAATCTTCTAAACCGTACTCCTGTGGTCAGAAATCGACATTGCGAATTTTGTCTTGAATCGGGATGCAATTTCTGTGTTTCATCGTCAATGGGATGGTGGAAGGGTAACAGTAAAACTGCTGTGGTGCATCGGAGTCTAACACTGGGCCTCTAGGGAAGAGCCCAAAAATGGTCTCCCCGAAACGTTACTCTCGTCGATATAAATCGACATTGCGAATTTTGTATTGAATCGGGATGCGATTTCTGTGTTTCATCGTCAATGTGATGGTCGAAGGGATACAGTAAACCTGCTGTGGTGCATCGGAGTCTAACACTGGGCCCCCAGGAAGAGGCAAAGTACATACTCTTCTAAACCGTACTCCTGTTGACAGAAATCGGCATTGCGAATTTTGTATTGAATCGGGATGCAGTTTCTGTGTTTCATCGTCAATTTGATGGTCAAAGAGATACAGTAAATCTGCTGTGGTGCATCGGAGTCAAACACTGGGCACCCAGGGAAGAGCCAAAGTACATACTCTTTTAAACCGTACTCCTGTGGACAGATATCGGCATTTCGAATTTTGTATTGAATCGGGATGCAATTTCTGTGTTTCATCGTCAATGTGATGGTCTAAGGGTTACAGTAAACCTGCTGTGGTGCATCGGAGTCTAATACTGGGCCCCCAGGTAAGAGCCAAAGTACATACTCTTCTAAACCCTACTCCTATGGACAGAAATCGGCATTGTAATTTTTGTATTGAATCCGGATGCAATATCTGTGTTTCGTCGTCAATGTGACGGTCTAAGGGTTTTAGTAAACCTGCTGTGGTGCATCGTATTCTAACACTGGGCCCCCAGGGAATAGCCTAAGTACATACTCTTGTAAGCCATACTCCTGTGGACAGAAATCGGCATTGCGAATTTTGTATTGAATCGGGTTGCATTTTCTGTGTTTCATCGTCAATGTGATGGTCGAAGGGATACAGTAAACCTGCTGTGGTGCATCAGAGTCTAACAGCGAATTTTGTATTGAATCGGGATGCAATTTCTGTGTTTCATCGTCAATGTGATGGTTGAAGGGAAACAGTAAACCTGGTGTGGTGCATCGTAGTCTAACACTGGGCCCCCAGGGAATAGCCAAAGTACATACTCTTCTAAACCGTACTCCAGTGTATAGAAATAGCCATTGCGACTTTGTATTGAATCGGGATGCAATTTCTGCGTTTCATCGTCAATGTGATGGTCGAAGGGTTACTGTTAACCTGCTGTGGTGCATTGTAGTCTAACACTGGGCCCCCAGGGAAGAGCCAAAGTACATACTCTTTTAAACCGTACTCCTGTGGACAGAAATCGGCATTGCGAATTTTGTATTGAATCGGGATGCAATTTCTGCGTTTCCCCGTCATTGTGATGGTCGAAGGGATACAGTAAATCTGCTGCGGTGCATCGGAGTCAAACACTGGGCTCCCAGGGGAGAGCCCAAAAACGGGCTCACCGAAACGTTACTCTCGTCAATATAAGACGTCATTGCGAATTTTGTATTGAATCGGGATGCAATTTCTGTGTTTCATCGTCAATGTGACGGTCGAAGGGATTCAGTAAACCTGCTGTGGTGCATCGTAGTCTGACACTGGGCCCCCAGGGAAGAGCCAAAGTACATACTCTTCTAAACCGAACTCCTGTGGACCGAAATCGGCATTGCGAATTTTGTATTGAATCGGGATGCGATTTCTGTGTTTCATCGTCATTGTGATGATCGAAGGGTAACAGTAAACCTGCTGTGGTGCATCGGAGTCTAACACTGGGCCCCTAGGGAAGAGCCCAGAAACGGTCTCCCCGAAACGGTACTCTCGTCAATATAAATCGACATTGCGAATTTTGTATTGAATCGGGATGCAATTTCTGTGTTTCATCGTCAATGTGATGGTCGAAGGAATACAGTAAACCTGTTGTGGTTCATCGGAGTCTTACACTGGGCCCCCAGGGATGAGCCAAAGTACATAATCTTCTAAACCGTACTCCTGTGGTCAGAAATCGACATTGCGAATTTTGTCTTGAATCGGGATGCAATTTCTGTGTTTCATCGTCAATGGGATGGTCGAAGGGTGACAGTAAAACTGCTGTGGTGCATCGGAGTCTAACACTGTGCCTCTAGGGAAGAGCCCAAAAATGGGCTCCCCGAAACGTTACTCTTGTCGATATAAATCGACATTGCGACTTTTGTATTGAATCGGGATGCGATTTCAGTGTTTCATCGTCAATGTGATGGTCGAAGGGATACAGTAAACCTGCTGTGGTGCATCGGAGTCTAACACTGGGCCCCAGGAAGAGGCAAAGTACATACTCTTCTAAACCGTACTCCTGTTGACAGAAATCGGCATTGCGAATTTTCTATTGAATCGGGATACAGTTTCTGTGTTTCATCGTCAATTTGATGGTCAAAGAGATACAGAAAACCTGCTGTGGTCAATCGGAGTCTAACACTGGGCACCCAGGGAAGAGCCAAAGTACATACTCTTTTAAACCGTACTCCTGTGGACATATATCGGCATTTCGAATTTTGTATTGAATCGGGATGCAATTTCTGTGTTTCATCGTCAATGTGATGGTCTAAGGGTTACAGTAAACCTGCTGTGGTGCATCGGAGTCTAATACTGGGCCCCCAGGTAAGAGCCAAAGTACATACTCTTCTAAACCGTACTCCTGTGGACAGAAATCGGCATTGTAATTTTTGTATTGAATCCGGATGCAATATATGTGTTTCATCGTCAATGTGACGGTCTAAGGGTTTTAGTAAACCCGCTGTGGTGCATCGTATTCTAACACTGGGCCCCCAGGGAATAGCCTAAGTACATACTCTTGTAAGCCATACTCCTGTGGACAGAAATCGGCATTGCGAATTTTGTATTGAATCGGATTGCAGTTTCTGTGTTTCATCGTCAATGTGATGGTCGAAGGGATACAGTAAACCTGCTGTGGTGCATCAGAGTCTAACAGCGAATTTTGTATTGAATCGGGATGCAATTTCTGTGTTTCATCGTCAATGTGATGGTCGAAGGGAAACAGTAAACCTGGTGTGGTGCATCGTAGTCTAACACTGGGCCCCCAGGGATTAGCCAAAGTACATACTCTTCTAAACCGTACTCCAGTGTATAGTAATAGCCATTGCGCCTTTGTATTGAATCGGGATGCAATTTCTGTGTTTCATCGTCAATGTGATGGTCGAAGGGTGACAGTTAACCTGCTGTGGTGCATCGTAGTCTAACACTGGGCCCCCAGGGAAGAGCCAAAGTACATACTCTTCTAAACCGTACTCCTGTGGACAGAAATCGGCATTGCGAATTTTGTATTGAATCGGGATGCAATTTCTGTGTTTCCCCGTCAATGTGATGGTCGAAGGGATACAGTAAACCTGCTGTGGTGCATCGGAGTCAAACACTGGGCTCCCAGGGGAGAGCCCAAAAACGGGCTCACCGAAACGTTACTCTCGTCAATATAAGACGTCATTGCGAATATTGTATTGAATCGGGATGCAATTTCTGTGTTTCATCGTCAATGTGACGGTCGAAGGGATACAGTAAACCTGCTGTGGTGCATCGTAGTCTGACACTGGGCCCCCCAGGGAAGAGCTAAAGTACATACTCTTCTAAACCGAACTCCTGTGGACCGAAATCGGCATTGCGAATTTTGTATTGAATCGGGATGCGATTTCTGTGTTTCATCGTCAATGTGATGATCGAAGGGTAACAGTAAACCTGCTGTGGTGCATCGGAGTCTAACACTGGGCCCCTAGGGAAGAGCCCAGAAACGGTCTCCCCGAAATGATACTCTTGTCGATATAAATCGACATTGCGAATTTTGTATTGAATCGGGATGCGATTTCTGTGTTTCATCGTCAATGTGATGGTCGAAGGAATACAGTAAACCTGTTGTGGTTCATCGGAGTCATACATTGGGCCCCCAGGGATGAGCCAAAGTACATAATCTTCTAAACCGTACTCCTGTGGTCAGAAATCGACATTGCGAATTTTGTCATGAATAAGGATGCAATTTCTGTGTTTCATCGTCAATGGGATGGTCGAAGGGTAACAGTAAAACTGCTGTGGTGCATCGGAGTCTAACACTGGGCCCCCAGGAAGAGGCAAAGTATATACTCTTCTAAACCGTACTCCTGTTGACAGAACTCGGCATTGCGAATTTTGTATTGAATCGGGATGCAGTTTCTGTGTTTCATCGTCAATTTGATGGTCAAAGAGATACAGTAAACCTGCTGTGGTGCATCCGAGTCTAACATTGGGCACCCAGGGAAGAGCCAAAGTACATACTCTTTTAAACCGTACTCCTGTGGACAGATATCGGCATTTCGAATTTTGTATTGAATCGGGATGCAATTTCTGTGTTTCATCGTCAATGTAATGGTCTAAGGGTTACAGTAAACCTGCTGTGGTGCATCGGAGTCTAATACTGGGCCCACAGTTAAGAGCCAAAGTACATACTCTTCTAAACCGTACTCCTGTGGACAGAAATCGGCGTTGTAATTTTTGTATTGAATCCGGATGCAATAACTGTGTTTCATCGTCAATGTGACGGCCTAAGGGTTTTAGTAAACCTTCTGTGGTGCATCGTTTTCTAACACTGGACCCCAGGGAATAGCCTAAGTACATACTCTTCTAAGCCATACTCCTGTGGACAGAATTCGGCATTGCGAATTTTGTATTGAGTCGGGATACAGTTTCTGTGTTTCATCGTCAATGTGATGGTCGAAGGGATACAGTAAACCTGCTGTGGTGCATCAAAGTCTAACAGCCAATTTTGTATTGAATCGGGATGCAATTTCTGTGTTTCATCGTCAATGTGATGGTCGAAGGGAGACAGTAAACCTGGTGTGGTGCATCGTAGTCTAACACTGGGCCCCCAGGGAATAGCCAAAGTACATACTCTTCTAAAGCGTACTCCAGTGTATAGAAATAGCCATTGCGACTTTGTATTGAATCAGGATGCAATTTCTGTGTTTCATCGTCAATGTGCTGGTCGAAGGGTTACAGTTAACCTGCTGTGGTGCATCGTAGTCTAACACTGGGCCCCCAGGGAAGAGCCAAAGTACATACTCTTCTAAACCGTACTCCTGTGGACAGAAATCGGCATTGCGAATTTTGTATTGAATCGGGATGCAATTTCTGTGTTTCCCCCTCAATGTGATGGTCGAAGGGATACAGTAAACCTGCTGTGGTGCATCGGAGTCAAACACTGGGCTCCCAGGGAAGAGCCCAAAAACGGGCTCACCGAAACGTTACTCTCGTCAATATAAGACGACATTGCGAATTTTGTATTGAATCGGGATGCAATTTCTGTGTTTCATCGTCAATGTGACGGTCGAAGGGATACAGTAAACCTGCTGTGGTGCATCGTAGTCTGACACTGGGCCCCCAGGGAAGAGCCAAATTACATACTCTTCTAAACCGCACTCCTGTGGACAGAAATCGGCATTGCTAATCTTGTATTGAATCGGGATGCAATTTCTGTGTTTCCCCGTCAATGTGATGGTCGAAGGGATACAGTAAACCTGCCGTGGTGCATTGGAGTCTTACGCTGGGCGCCCAGGGAAGAGCCAAAGTACATACTCTTCTAAACCGTACTCCTGTGGACAGAAAGCGGCATTGCGAATTTTGTAATGATTCGGAATGCAATATCTGTGTTTCATCGGCTATGTGATGGTCGAAGGGTTACAGTAAACCTGCAGTGGTGCATCGGAGTCTAACACTGGTCTCCCAGGGAAGAGCCCAAAGACGGGCTAACCGAAACGTTACTCTCGTCAATATAAATCGACATTGCTAATTTTGTATTGAATCGGGATGCAATTTCTGTATTTCATCGTCAATGTGATGGTCGATGGAATACAGTAAACCTGTGGAGGTGCATCGGAGTCTTACACTGGGCCCCCAGGGAAGAGCCAAAGTACATATTCTTCTAAACCGTACTCCTGTGGACCGAAATCGGCATTGCGAATTTTGTATTGAATCGGGATGCGATTTCTGTGTATCATCGTCAATGTGATGGTCGAAGGGTAACAGTAAACCTGCTGTGGTGCATCGGAGTCTAACACTGGGCCCCTAGGGAAGAGCCCAAAAACGGTCTCCCCGAAACGGTACTCTCGTCAATATAAATCGACATTGCTAATACTGTATTGAATCGGGACGCAATTTCTGTGTTTCATCGTCAATGTGATGATCGAAGGAATACAGTAAACTTGTTGTGGTTCATCGGAGTCTTACACTGGGCCCCCAGCGATGAGCCAAGGTACATAATCTTCTAAACCTTACTCCTGTGGTCAGAAATCGACATTGCGAATTTTGTATTGAATCGGGATGCAATTTCTGTATTTCACCGTCAATGTGATGGTCGAAGGAATACAGTAAACCTGCCGTGGTGCATTGGAGTCTTACGCTGGGCCCCCAGGGAAGAGCCAAAGTACATACTCTTCTAAACCGTACTCCTGTGGACAGAAAGCGGCATTGCGAATTTTGTAATGATTCGGAATGCAATATCTGTGTTTCATCGTCAATGGGATGGTCGAAGGGTAACAGTAAAACTGCTGTGGTGCATCGGAGTCTAACACTGGGCCTCTAGGGAAGAGCCCAAAAATGGGCTCCCCGAAACGTTACTCTCGTCAATATAAATCGACATTGCGAATTTAGTGTTGATTCGGGATGCGATTTCTGTGTATCATCGTCAATGTGATGTTCGAAGGGTAACAGTAAACCTGCTGTGATGCATCGGAGTCTAACACTCAGCCCCCAGGGAAGAGCCAAATTACATGCTCTTTTAAACCGTACTCCTGTGGACAGATTCGTCATTGCGAATTTTGTATTGATGTGGATGCAATTTCTCTGTTTCATCGTCAATGTGATGGTCGAAGGGTAACCGTAAACCTGCTGTGGTGCATCGGAGTCAAACACTGGGCCCCAGGAAAGAGCCCAAATACGAGCTCCCCGAAACGTTACTCTCGTCAATATAAGTAGAAATTGCGAATTTTGTATTGAATCGGGATGCAATTTCTGTGTTTCATCGTCAAAGTGATGGTCGAAGGGTTACAGTAAACCTGCTGTGGTGCATCGTAGTCTAACACTGGGCCCCCAAGTAAGAGCCAATGTGCATACTCTTCAAAACCGTTCTCCTGTGGACAGAAATCGGAGTTACGAATTTTGTATTGAACCGGGATGAAATTTCTGTGTTTCATCGTCAATGTGATGTTCGAAGGGTTACAGTAAACCTGCTGTGGTGCATTGGAGTCTAACACTGAGCCCCCAGGGAAGAGCCATAGTACATACTCATCCAAACCGTACTCCTGCGGACAGAAATCGGCATTTCGAATTTTGTATTGAATCGGGATGCAATTTCTGTGTTTCATCGTCAATGTGATGGTCGAAGGGTAACAGTAAACCTGCTGTGGTGCATCGGAGTCTAACACTCAGCCCCCAGAGAAGAGCCAATGCACATATTCTTCTGAACCGTACTCCTGTGGACAGAAATCGGCATTGCGAATTTTCTATTGAATCGGGATGCAATTTCTGTGTTTCATCAGCTATGTGATGGTCGAAGGGTAACAGTAAAGCTCATGTGGTGCATCGTAGTCTAACACTGGGCCCTCAGGGAAGAGCCAAAGTACATACTCTTCTAAACCGTACTCCTGTGGACAGAAATCGGAGTTGCGATTTTTGTATTGATTCGGGATGCAATTTCTGTGTTTCATCAGCTATGTGATGGTCGAAGGGTAACAGTAAACCTGCTGTGGTGCATCGGAGTCTAACACTGGGCTCCCAGGAAAGAGCCCAAAGACGGGCTCACCGAAACGTTACTCTCGACAATATAAATAGACATTGCCAGTTTTGTATTGAATCGGGATGCAATTTCTGTGTTTAATCGTTAATGTGATGGTCGAAGTGTAACAGTAAACCTGCAGTGGTGCATCGGAGTCTAACACTCAGCCCCCAGGGATTAGCCAAAGTACATACTCTTCTAAACCGTACTCCTGTAGACAGAAATCGGCATTGCGAATTTTGTATTGAATCGGGATGCAATTTCTGTGTTTCATCGTCAATGTGATGGTCGAAGGGTAACAGTAAATCTCATGTGGTGCATCGTAGTCTAACACTGGGCCCCAGGGAAGAGCCAAAGTACATACTCTTCTAAACGGTCTCCTGTGGACAGAAATCGGCATTGCGAATTTTGTATTGATTCGGGAAGCAATTTCTGTGTTTCATCAGCAATGTGATGTTCGAAGGGTAACAGTAAACCTGCTGTGGTGCATCGGAGTCTAACACTGTGCTCCCAGGGAAGAGCCCAAAAAAAGGCTCACCGAAACGTTACTTTCATCAATATAAATCGACATTGTGAATATTGTACTGAATCGGGATGCAATTTCTGTGTTTCATCTTCAATGTGATGGTCGAAGGGTAACCGTAAACCTGTTGTGGTGCATCGTAGTCTAACACTGGGCCCCTAGGGAATAGCCAAAGTACATACCCTTCTAAACCGTACTCCTGTGTATAGAAATAGGCATTGCGACTATGTATTGAATCGGGATGCAATTTTTGTGTTTCATCGTCAATGTGATGGTCGAAGGGTTACTGTAAACCTGCTGTGGTGCATCGTAGTCTAACACTGGGCACCCAGGGAAGAGCCAAAGTACATACTCTTTTAAACCGTACTCCTGTGGACAGAAATCGGCATTGCGAATTTTGTATTGAATCGGGATGCAATTTCTGTGTCCCCGTCAATGTGATGGTCGAAGGGATACAGTAAACCTGCTGTGGTGCATCGGAGTCCAACACTGGGCTCCCAGGGAAGAGCCAAATAACGGGCTCACCGAAACGTTACTCTCGTCAATATAAGACGTTATTTCGAATTTTGTATTGAATCGGGATGCAATTTCTGTATTTCATCCTCAATGTGATGGTCGAAGGAATACAGTAAACCTGTTGTGGTGCATCGGAGTCTTTCACTGGGACCCCAGGGAAGAGCCAAAGTACATACCTTTCTAAACCGTACTGCTGTGGACAGAAATCGGCATAGTGAATTTTGTATTGAATCCGGATGCAATTTCTGTGTTTCATCGTCAGTGTGATAGTCGAAGGGATACAGTAAACCTGCTGTGGTGCATCGTAGTCTAACACTGGGCCCCAGGGTAGAGCCAAAGTACATACTCTTCTAAACCGTACTCCTGTGGACAAAAATCGGCATTGCGAATTTTGTATTGAATCGGGATGCATTTTCTGTGTTTCATCCTCAATGTGATGGTCGAAGGGATACAGTAAAACTGCTGTGGCGCAGCGTAATCTGACACTGGGCCACAGGGTAGAGCCAAAGTACATACTCTCCTAAACGGTACTGCTGTGGACAGAAATCGGCATTGCGAATTTTGTATTGAATCGGGATGCAATTTCTGTGTTTCATCGTCAATGTGATGGTCGAAGGGTTACAGTAAACCTGCTGTGGTGCATCGCAGTCTTACACTGGGCACCCCGGGAGGAGCCAAAGTACATACTCTTCTAAACCGTACTCCTGTGGAAAGAAATCGGCATTGCGAATTTTGTATTGAATCGGGATGCAATTTCTGTGTTTCATCGTCAATGTGATGGTCGAAGGGTAACAGTAAAGCTGATGTGGTGCATCGGAGTCCTACACTGGGCCCCCAGGGAAGAGCCAAAGAACATACTCCTCTTAACCGTACTCCTGTGGACAGAAATCGGCATTGCGAATTTTGTATTGATTCGGGAAGCAATTTCTGGGTGTCATCAGCAATGTGATGGTCGAAGGGTAACAGTAAGCAGTCCGGAACCGCGGGACTGCTACGGTCGCAGGTTCTAATTCTGCCTCGGGCATAGGTTGTCTGTGATGTCCTTAGGTTAGTTAGGTTAAGTAGTTCTAAGTTCTAGGGGACTTATGACCTAAGATGTTGAGTCCCATAGTGCTCAGAGCCATTTGAACCATTTTTTGGTAACAGTAAACCTGCTGTGGTGCATCGGAGTCTAACACTCAGCCCCCAGGGAAGAGCCAAATTACATGCTCTTCTAAACCGTACTCCTGTGGACAGAAATCGTCATTGCGAATTTTGTATTGATCTGGATGCAATTTCTGTGTTTCATCGTCACTGTGATGGTCGAAGGGTAACCGTAAACCTGCTGTGGTGCATCGGAGTCTAACACTGGGCCCCAGGAAAGAGCCCAAAAACGGGCTCACCGAAACATTATTCTCGTCAATATATATCGACATTGCGAATTTTGTATTGAATCGGGATGCAATTTCTGTGTTTCATCGTCAATGTGATTGTCGAAGGGATACAGCAATCCTGCTGAGGTGCATCGGAATCTAACACTTGGCCCCCAGGGAAGAGCCAAAATACAAACTCTTCTAAACCGTACTCCTGTGGACAGAAATCGGCAATGAGAATTTTGTATTGAATCGAGATGCAATTTCTGTATTTCCCCGTCAATGTAATGGTCGAAGGGATACAGTAATCCTGCTGTAGTGCATCGTAGCCTAACACTGGTCTCCCAGGGACGAGCCCAAAGACGGGCGCACCGAAACGTTACTCTCGTCAATATAAAACGACATTGCGAATTTTGTATTGAACCGGGATGCAATTTCTGTATTTCATCGTCAATGTGATGGTCGAAGGAATACAGCAAACCTGTTGTGGTGCATCGGAGTCTTACACTGCGCCCCCAGGGAAGAGCTAAAGTACATACTCTTCTAAACCGTACTTCTGTGGACCGAAATCGGCATTGCGAATTTTGTATTGATTCGGGATGCAATTTCTGTGTTTCATCAGCAATGTGATGTTCGAAGGGTAACAGTAAACCTGCTGTGGTGCATCGGAGTCTAACACTGTGCTCCCAGGGAAGAGCCCAAAAACAGGCTCACCGAATGTTACTCTCATCAATATAAATCGACATTGTGAATATTGTATTGAATCGGGATGCAATTTCTGTGTTTCATCTTCAATGTGGTGGTCGAAGGGTAACCGTAAACCTGTTGTGGTGCATCGTAGTCTAACACTGGGCCCCCAGGGAATAGCCAAATTACATAACCTTCTAAACCGTACTCCTGTGTATAGAAATAGGCATTGCGACTATGTATTGAATCGGGATGCAATTTCTGTGTTTCATCGTCAATGTGATGGTCGAAGGGTTACTGTAAACCTGCTGTGGTGCATCGTAGTCTAACACTGGGCCCCCAGGGAAGAGCCAAAGTACATACTCTTCTAAACCGTACTCCTGTGGACAGAAATGGGCATTGCGAATTTTGTATTGAATCGGCATGCAATATCTGTGTTTCCCCGTCAATGTAATGGTCGAAGGGATACAGTAAACCTGCTGTGGTGCATCGGAGTCCAACACTGGGCTCCCAGGGAAGAGCCAAATAACGGGCTCACCGAAACGTTACTCTCGTCAATATAAGACGACATTTCGAATTTTGTATTGAATCGGGATGCAATTTCTGTATTTCATCGTCAATGTGATGGTCGAAGGAATACAGTAAACCTGTTGTGGTGCATCGGAGTCTTACACTGGGACCCCAGGGAAGAGCCAAAGTACATACCTTTCTAAACCGTACTGCTGTGGACAGAAATCGGCATAGTGAATTTTGTATTGAATCCGGATGCAATTTCTGTGTTTCATCGTCAGTGTGATAGTCGAAGGGATACAGTAAAGCTGCTGTGGTGCATCGTGGTCTAACACTGGGCCCCAGGGTAGAGCCAAAGTACATACTCTTCTAAACCGTACTCCTGTGGACAGAAATCGGAATTGCGAATTTTGTATTGAATCGGGATGCATTTTCTGTGTTTCATCCTCAATGTGATGGTCGAAGGGATACAGTAAAACTGCTGTGGCGCATCGTAATCTGACACTGGGCCCCAGGGTAGAGCCAAAGTACATACTCTCTTAAACGGTACTGCTGTGGACAGAAATCGGCATTGCGAATTTTGTATTGAATCGGGATGCAATTTCTGTGTTTCATCGTCAATGTGATGGTCGAAGGGTTACAGTAAACCTGCTGCGGTGCATCGGAGTCTTACACTGGGCACCCCGGGAGGAGCCAAAGTACATACTCTTCTAAACCGTATTCCTGTGGAAAGAAATCGGCATTGCGAATTTTGTATTGAATCGGGATGCAATTTCTGTGTTTTATCGTCAATGTGATGGTCGAAGGGTAACAGTAAAGCTGATGTGGTGCATCGGAGTCCTACACTGGGCCCCCAGGGAAGAGCCAAAGAACATACTCCTCTTAACTGTACTCCTGTGGACAGAAATCGGCATTGCGAATTTTGTATTGATTCGGGAAGCAATTTCTGGGTTTCATCAGCAATGTGATGGTCGAAGGGTAACAGTAAGCATTCCGGAACCGCGGGACTGCTACGGTCGCAGGTTCTAATTCTGCCTCGGGCATAGTTTGTCTGTGATGTCCTTAGGTTAGTTAGGTTAAGTAGTTCTAAGTTCTAGGGGACTTATGACCTAAGATGTTGAGTCCCATAGTGCTCAGAGCCATTTGAACCATTTTTTGGTAACAGTAAACCTGCTGTGGTGCATCGGAGTCTAACACTCAGCCCCCAGGGAAGAGCCAAATTACATGCTCTTCTAAACCGTACTCCTGTGGACAGAAATCGTCATTGCGAATTTTGTATTGATCTGGATGCAATTTCTGTGTTTCATCGTCACTGTGATGGTCGAAGGGTTACAGTAAACCTGCTGTGGTGCATCGGAGTCTTACACTGGGCACCCCGGGAGGAGCCAAAGTACATACTCTTCTAAACCGTATTCCTGTGGAAAGAAATCGGCATTGCGAATTTTGTATTGAATCGGGATGCAATTTCTGTGTTTTATCGTCAATGTGATGGTCGAAGGGTAACAGTAAAGCTGATGTGGTGCATCGGAGTCCTACACTGGGCCCCCAGGGAAGAGCCAAAGAACATACTCCTCTTAACTGTACTCCTGTGGACAGAAATCCTCATTGCGAATTTTGTATTGATTCGGGAAGCAATTTCTGGGTTTCATCAGCAATGTGATGGTCGAAGGGTAACAGTAAGCATTCCGGAACCGCGGGACTGCTACGGTCGCAGGTTCTAATTCTGCCTCGGGCATAGTTTGTCTGTGATGTCCTTAGGTTAGTTAGGTTAAGTAGTTCTAAGTTCTAGGGGACTTATGACCAAAGATGTTGAGTCCCATAGTGCTCAGAGCCATTTGAACCATTTTTTGGTAACAGTAAACCTGCTGTGGTGCATCGGAGTCTAACACTCAGCCCCCAGGGAAGAGCCAAATGACATGCTCTTCTAAACCGTACTCCTGTGGACAGAAATCGTCATTGCGAATTTTGTATTGATCTGGATGCAATTTCTGTGTTTCATCGTCACTGTGATGGTCGAAGGGTAACCGTAAACCTGCTGTGGTGCATCGGAGTCTAACACTGGGCCCCAGGAAAGAGCCCAAAAACGGGCTCACCGAAACATTATTCTCGTCAATATAAATCGACATTGCGAATTTTGTATTGAATCGGGATGCAATTTCTGTGTTTCATCGTCAATGTGATGGTCGAAGGGATACAGCAATCCTGCTGCGGTGCATCGGAGTCTAACACTTGGTCCCCAGGGAAGAGCCAAAGTACATACTCTTCTAAACCGTACTCCTGTGGACAGAAATCGGCATTTCGAATTTTGTATTGAATCGGGATGCAATTTCTGTATTTCCCCGTCAATGTAATGGTCGAAGGGATACAGTAATCCTGCTGTGGTGCATCGTAGCCTAACACTGGTCTCCCAGGGACGAGCCCAAAGACGGGCGCACCGAAACGTTACTCTCGTCAATATAAATCGACATTGCGAATTTTGTATTGAACCGGGATGCAATTTCTGTATTTCATCGTCAATGTGATGGTCGAAGGTATACAGTAAACCTGTTGTGGTGCATCGGAGTCTTACACTGCGCCCCCAGGGAAGAGCCAAAGTACATATTCTTCTAAACCGCACTCCTGTGGACCGAAATCGGCATTGCGAATTTTGTATTGAATTGGGATGCGATTTCTGTGTTTCATCGTCAATGTGATGGTCGAAGGGTAACAGTAAACCTGCTGTGGTGCATCGGAGTCTAACACTGGGCCCCTAGGGAAGAGCCCAAAACGGTCTCCCCGAAACGGTACTCTCGTCAATATAAATCGAAATTGCGAATATTGTATTGAATCGTAATGCAATTTCTGTGTTTCATCGTCAATGTGATGGTCGAAGGAATACAGTAAACCTGTTGGGGTTCATCGGAGTCTTACACTGGGCCCCCAGGGATGAGCCAAAGTACATAATCTTCTAAACCGTACTCCTAAGGAGAGAAATCGACATTGCGAATATTGTATTGAATCGGGATGCAATTTCTGTGTTTCATCGTCAATGGGATGGTCGAAGGGTAACAGTAAACCTGCTGTGGTTTATCGGAGTCTAACACTGGGCCTCTAGGAAGAGCCCAAAAATGGGCTCCAGGAAACGTTACTCTCGTCAATATAAATCAACATTGCGAATTTTGTATTGAATCGGGATGCGATTTCTATGTTCCATCGTCAATGTGATGGTCGAAGGGCAACAGTAAACCTGCTGTGGTGCATCGTAGTCTAACACAGGGCCCCCAGGGAAGAGCCAAAGTACATACTCATCTAAAACTTACTCCTGTGGACATAAATTGGCATAGTGAATTTTGTACTGAATCCGGATGCAATTTCAGTGTTTCATCTTCAATGTGATGGTCCAAGGGTAACTGTAAACCTGCTGTGGTGCATCGCAGTGTAACACTGGGCCCCCAGGGAATAGTCAAAGTACATACTCTTCTAATGCGTACTCCTGTGGACAGAAAACGGCATTGCGAATTTTGTAATGAATCGGGATGCAATTTCTGTGTTTCATCGTCAAGGTGATGGTCGAAGGGTTACAGTAAACCTGCTGTGGTGCATCGGAGTCTAACACTGGGCCCCCAGGTAAGAGCCAAAGTACATACATGTGGACAGAAATCGGCTTGCGAATTTTGTATTGAATCGGGATGCAATTTCTGTGTTTCATCGTCAATGTGATGGTCGAAGGGATACAGTAAACCTGCTGTGGTGCATCTGAGTCTTACACCGGGCCAACCGGGAGGAGCCAAAGTACATACTCTTCTAAACCGTACTCCTTTGGACTGAAATTGGCATTGCGAATTTTGTATTGAATCGGGATGCAATTTCTGTGTTTCATTGTCAATGTGATAGTCGAAGGGTAACAGTAAAGACTGCGATGCACCACAGCAGGTTTACTGCATCCTTTCGCCCATCACATTGACGATGAAACACAGAAATTGCATCCCGATTCAATACAAAACTCGCAATGCCGATTTCTGTCCTTATGAGTACGGTTTAGAAGAGTATGCAATTTTGTCTATTCCCTGGGGGCCCAGTGATAGACTCCGATGCACCACAGCAGGTTTACTGTATCCCTTCAACCATCA
This sequence comes from Schistocerca cancellata, assembly GCF_023864275.1. Taxonomy (NCBI): domain Eukaryota; kingdom Metazoa; phylum Arthropoda; class Insecta; order Orthoptera; family Acrididae; genus Schistocerca; species Schistocerca cancellata. Next base: position 56,812,951 of record NC_064629.1, on the reverse strand, counting down.
CATTGACGATGAAACACAGAAATTGCATCCCAATTCAATACAAAATTCGCAATGCCGATTTCTGTCCACAGGAGTACGGTTTAGAAGAGTATGTAATTTGGCTATTCCCTGGGGGCCCAGTGTTAGACTCCGATGCACCACAGCAGGTTTACTGTATTCCTTCGACCATCACATTGACGATGAAACACAGAAATTGCATCCCGATTCAATACAAAATTCGCAATTCCGATTTCTGTCCTTATGAGTACGGTTTAGAAGAATATGTACTTTGACTCATCCCTGGGGGCCCAGTGTTAGACTCCGATGCACCACAGCAGGTTTACTGTATCCCTTCAACCATCACATTGACGATATAACACAGAAATTGCATCCCGATTAAACACAAAATTCGCAATGCTGATTTCTGTCCACAGGAGTACAGTTTAGAAGTGTATCTACTTTGGCTCTTCCCTGGGGGCCCAGTGTTAGACTACGATGCACCACAGCATGTTTACTGTACCCCTTCGACCATCACATTGACGATGAAACACAGAAATTGCATCCCGATTCAATACAAAGTCGCAATGATAATTTCTATACACAGGAGTACGGTTTAAAAGAGTATGTACTTTGGCTATTCCCTGGGGCCCAGTGTTAAACTACGATGCACCACAGCAGGTTTACTGTTACCCTTCGACCATCACATTGACGATGAAACTAAGAAATTGCATCCCGATTCAATACAATATTCACAATGCCGATTTCTGTCCACAGGAGTACGGTTTAGAAGAGTATGTACTTCGGCTCTTACCTGGGGGCCCAGTGTTAGACTCAGATGCACCACAGCAGGTTTACTGTATTCCTTAGACCGTTACATTGACGATGAAACACAGATATTGCATCCGGATTCAATACAAAATTCACAATGACGATTTCTATCCACAGGAGTACGGTTTAGAAGATTATGTACTTTGGCTCTTCCCTGGGGTCCCAGTATTAGACTCAGATGCACCACAGCAGGTTTACTGTAACCCTTCGACCATCACATTGACGATGAAACACAGAAATTGCATCCCGATTCAATACAAAATTTGCAATGCCAATATCTGTCCACAGGAGTATGGTTTAAAAGAGTATGTACTTGGGCTTTTACCTGGGGGCCCAGTGTTAGACTCCGATGCACCACAGCATGTTTTCTGTATCCTTTCGACATCACTTTGACGATGAAACACAGAAATTGCCTCCCTATTAAATACAAAATTCGCAATTCCGATTTCTGTCCTTATGAGTACGGTTTAGAAAAGTATGTACGTTTGCTTTTCCGTGGGGGCCCTGTGTTAGACTACTATGCACCACAGCAGGTTTATTGTAACCCTTCGACCATCACATTGACGCTGAAACACAGAAATTGCATTACGATTCAATACAAATTTCGCAATTTCGATTTCTGTCCTTAGAAGTACGGTTTCGAAGAGTATATACTTTGGCTCTACCCTGGGGCCCAGTGTTAGACTACGATGCACCACATCAGCTTTACTGTTACCCTTCGACCATCGCATTGACGATGAAACACAGAAATTGCATCCCGATTCAATACAAAATTCGCAATGCCGATTTCTGTCCACAGGAGTACGGTTTAGAAGAGTATGTACTTCGGCTCCTCCCGGGGGGCCCAGTGTAAGACTCCGATGCACCACAGCAGGTTTACTGTATCCCTTCGACCATCACATTGACGATGAAACACAGAAATTGCATCCCGATTCAATACAAAATTCGCAATGTCGATTTATATTGACGAGAGTACCGTTTCGGGGAGACCGTTTTTGGGCTCTTCCGTAGGGTCGAAGTGTTAGACTCTGATGCACCACAGCAAGTTTACATTTACCCTTCGACCATCACATTGACGATGAAACACAGAAATTGCATCCCGATTCAATAAAAAATTCGCAATGTCGATTTATATTACGAGAGTAACGTTTCGGTGAGCCCGGTTTGGGCTCTTCCCTGGGAGACCAGTGTTACACTCCGATGCACCACAGCAGGTTTACTGTAACCCTTCGACCATCACATTGCTGCTGAAACACAGAAATTCCATCCCGAATCAATACAAAATTCGCAATGCCGATTTCTGTTTACAGGAATACGGTTTAGAAGAGTATGTACTTTGGCTCTTCCCTGGGGGCCAACTGTTAGACTCCGATGCAGCTCAGCAGGATTGCTGTATCCCTTTGACAATCACATTGACGATGAAACACAGAAATTGCATCCCGATTCAATACAAAATTCTCAATGCCGATGTCTGTCCACAGGAGTACGGTTTAGAAGAGTATGTACTTTGACTCTTCCCTGGGGGCCCAGTGTAAGACTCCGATGCACCACAACAGGTTTACTGTATCCCTTCGACCATCACATTGACGGTGAAACACCGAAATTGCATCCCGATTCAATACAAAATTCGCAATGCCGATTTCTGTCCACAGGAGTACGGTTTAGAAGAGTATGTACTTTGGCTCTTCCCTGGGGGCTGAGTGTTAGACTCCGATGCACCACAACAGGTTTACTGTATCCCTTTGACAATCACATTGACGATGAAACACAGAAATTGCATCCCGATTCAATACAAAATTCGCAATGTCGATTTATATTGACGAGAGTAACGTTTCGGTGAGCCTGTTTTTGGGCTCTTCCCTGGGAGCCCAGTGTTAGACTCCGATGCACCACAGCAGGTTTAGTGTTACCCTTCGACCATCACATTGCTGATGAAACACAGAAATTTCTTCCCGAATCAATACAAAATTCGCAATGCCAATTTCTGTCCACAGAAGTACGGTTTAGAAGAATATGTACTTTGGCTCTTCCCTAATGGCCTAGTGTAAGACTCCGATGCACCACATCAGCTTTACTGTTACCCTTCGACTATCACATTGACAATGAAACACAGAAATTGCATCCCGATTCAATACAAAATTCGCAATGCCAATTTCAGTCCAAAGGAGTACGGTTTAGAAGAGTATGTACTTTGGCTCCTCCCGGTTGGCCCGGTGTAACACTCAGATGCACCACAGCAGGTTTACTGTATCCCTTCGACCATCACATTGACGATGAAACACAGAAATTGCATCCCGATTCAATACAAAATTCGCAATGCCGATTTCTGTCCACAGGAGTACCGTTTAGAAGAGTATGTACTTTGGCTCTACCCTGAGGCCCAGTGTTAGACTACGATGCACCACAGCAGTTTTACTGTATCCCCTCGACCATTACATTGACGGGGAAAACCAGAAATTGCATCCCGATTCAATACAAAATCCGCAATGCCGAATTCTGTCCACAGGAGTACGATTTAGGAGAGTATGTACTTTGCCTCTTCCCTGGGGGCCCAGTGTTAGACTACGATGCACCATAACAGGTTTACTGTAACCCTTCGACCATCACATCGACGATGTAACACAGAAATTGCATCCCGATTCAATACAAAGTCGCAATGCCTATTTCTATACACAGGAGTACGGTTTAGAAAAGTATGTACTTTGGCTCTTCCCTGGGGGAGCAGTGTAAGACTCCGATGCACCACAGCAGGTTTAATGTAACCCTTCGACCATCACTTTGAGGTGGAAACACAGAAATTGCATCCCGATTCAATACAAAATTCGCAATGTTTTTTTATATTGACGAGAGTAACGTTTCGGGGAGCCCATTTTTGGGCTTTTCCCTAGAGGCCCAGTGTTAGACTTCGATGCACCACAGCAGGTATACTGTTACCCTTCGACCATCCCATTGACGATGAAACACAGAAATTGCATCCCGATTCAATACAATATTCGCAATGTCGATTTCTCTCCTTAGGAATCCGGTTTAGAAGATTATGTACTTTGGCTCATCCCTGGGGGCCCAGTGTAAGACTCCGATGAACCCCAACAGGTTTACTGTATTCCTTCGACCATCACATTGACGATGAAACACAGAAATTGCATCCCGATTCAATACAAAATTCGCAATGTTGATTTATATTGACGAGAGTAACGTGTCGGGGAGCCCATTTTTGGGCTCTTCCCTGGGGGCCCAGTGTTAGATTCCGATTCACCACAGCAGGTTTACTGTAACCTTTCGACCATACTCTTCTAAACCGTACTCATTAGGACAGAAATCGGAAATGCGAATTTTGTATTGAATCAGGATGCAATAACTGTGTTTCATCGTCAATGTGACGGTCGAAGGATTACAGTTAACCTGCTGTGGTGCATCGGAGTCTAACACTGGGCCCCCAGGGAAGAGCAAAATTACATTCTCTTTTAAACCGTACTAATGTGGACTGAAATTTGCATTGCGAATTTTGTATAGAATCGGGATGCAATTTCTGTGTTTCATCGTCAATGTGATGGTCGAAGGGATACAGTAAACCTGCTGTGGTGCATCTGAGTCAACCACTGGGCGTCCAGGGAAGAGACAAAGTACATACTCTTCTAAACCGTACTCCTGTGGACAGAAATCGGCATTGTGAATTTTGTATTGAATCCGGATGCAATTTCTGTGTTTCATCGTCAATGTGATGGTCTAAGGGTTACAGTAAACCTGCTGTGGTGCATCGGAGTCTAACACTGGGCCCCCAGGTAAAAGCCCAAGTATATATTCTTCTAAACCGTTCTCCTGTGAACAGAAATCGCCATTGTGAATATTGTATTGAATCGGGATGCAATTTCTGTGTTTCATCGTCAATGTGATGGTCGAAGGGTAACAGTAAAAATCCTGTGGTGCATCGTAGTCTAACACTGGGCCCCCAGGGAATACCCAAAGTACATACTCTTCTAAACCGTACTCCTGTGTATAGAAATAAGCATTGCGACTTTGTATTGAATCGGGATGCAATTCCTGTGTTTCATCGTCAATGTGATGGTCGAAGGGTTACAGTAAACCTGCAGTGATGCATCGTAGTCTAACACTGGGCCCCAGGGAAGAGCCGAAGTACATACTCCTCTAAACCATACCCCTTAGACAGAATTCGGCATTGCGAATTTTGTATTGAATCGGGATGCAACTTCTGTGTTTCATCGTCAATGTGATGGTTGAAGGGATACAGTAAACCTACTGTGGTGCATCGGAGTCTATCACTGGGCCCCCAGGGAATAGACAAAATTGCATAGTCTTCTAAACCGTACTCATAAGGACAGAAATCGGCATTGCGAGATTTGTATTGAATCGGGATGCAATTTCTGTGTTTCATCGTCAATGTGATGGTCGATGGGTTACAGTAAACCTGCTGTGGTGCATCGGAGTCTAACACTGGGCCCTCATGGAAGAGCCAAATTACATACTCTTCTAAACCGTACACCTGTGGACAGAAATCGGCATTGCGAATTTTGTATTGAATTGGGATTCAATTTCTGTGTTTCATCGTCAATGTGATAGTCGAAAGGATGCAGTAAACCTGTAGTGGTGCATCGGAGTCTAACACTGGGCCCCCAGGGAAGAGCCTAAATACATACTCTTCTAAACCGTACTCATTAGGACAGAAATCGGAAATGCGAACTTTGTATTGAAGCGGGATGCAATTTCTGTGTTTCATCGTCAATGTGATTGTCGAAGGGATACAGCAATCCTGCTGAGCTGCATCGGAGTCTAACACTTTGCCCCCAGGGAAGAGCCAAAGTACATACTCTTCTAAACCGTATTCCTGTAAACAGAAATCGGCATTGCGAATTTTGTATTGATTCGGGATGGAATTTCTGTGTTTCAGCAGCAATGTGATGGTCGAAGGGTTACAGTAAACCTACTGTGGTGCATCGGAGTCTAACACTGGTCTCCCAGGGAAGAGCCCAAACCGGGCTCACTGAAACGTTACTCTCGTCAATATAAATCGACATTGCGAATTTTTTATTGAATCGGGATGCAATTTCTGTATTTCATCGGCAATGTGATGGTCGAAGGAATACAGTAAACCTGTTGTGGTGCATCGGAGTCTTACACTGGGCCCCTTGGAAGAGCCAAAGTACATACTCTTCTATACCGTACTCCTGTGGACCGATATCGGCATTGCGTATTTTGTATTGAATCGTAATGCAATTTCTGTGTTTCAGCGTCAATGTGATGGTCGAAGGGTTACAATAAACCTGCTGTGGTGCATAGTAGTCTAACACAGGGCCCCCACGGAAAAGCAAACGTACATACTCTTCTAAACCGTACTCATAAGGACAGAAATCGGAATTGCGAATTTTGTATTGAATTGGGATGCAATTTCAGTGTTTCATCGTCAAAGTGATGTCGAAAGTATACAGAAAACATGCTGTGGTGCATCGGAGTCTAATACTGGGCGCCCAGGGAATAGCCATAGTACATAATCTTCTAAACCGTACTCCTGTGGACCGAAATAGGCATTGTGAATTTTGTATTGAATCGGGATGCAATATCTGTGTTTCATCGACAATGTGATGGTCGAAGGGTAAAAGTAAACCTGCCGTGGTGCATCGGAGTGTAACACTGGGACCCTACGGAAGAGCCCAAAAACGGTCTCCCCGAAACGGTACTTTCGTCAATATAAATGGACATTGCGAATTTTGTATTGAATCGGGATGCAATTTCTGTGTTTCATCGTCAATGTGATGGTCGAAGGGATACAGTATACCTGCTGTGGTGCATCGGAGTCTCACACTGGGCCCCCCGGGAGGAGCCAAAGTACATACTCTTCTAAACCGTACTCCTGTGGACAGAAATCGGCATTGCGTATTTTGTATTCAATCGGGATGCAATTTCTGTGTTTCATCGTCAATGTGATGGTCGAAGGGTAACAGTAAAGCTGATGTGGTGCATCGTAGTCTAACACTGGGCCCCAGGGTAGAGCCAAAGTACATACTCTTCGAAACCGTACTTCTAAGGACAGAAATCGAAATTGCGAATTTTGTATTGAATCGTAATGCAATTTCTGTGTTTCAGCGTCAATGTGATGGTCGAAGGGTTACAATAAACCTGCTGTGGTGCATAGTAGTCTAACACAGGGCCCCCACGGAAAAGCAAACGTACATACTCCTCTAAACCGTACTCATAAGGACAGAAATCGGAATTGCGAATTTTGTATTGAATTGGGATGCAATTTCAGTGTTTCATCGTCAAAGTGATGTCGAAAGTATACAGAAAACATACTGTGGTGCATCGTAGTCTAACACTGGGCCCCCAGGGAATAGCCATGGTACATACTCTTCTAAACCGTACCCCTTGGACAGAAATCGGCATTGCGAATTTTGTATTGAATCGGGATGCAATTTCTGTGTTTCATCGTCAATGTGATGGTCGAAACGATACAGTAAATCTGCTGTGGTGCATCGGAGTCTAACACTGGGCCCCCAGGGAAGAGCCAAAGTACATATTCTAAACCGTACTCATTAGGACAGAAAACGGAAATGCGAATTTTGTATTGAATCGGGATGCAATTTCTTTGTTTCATCGTCAATGTGACGGTCGACGGATTACAGTTAACCTGCTGTGGTGAATCGGAGTCTAATACTGGCCCCCAGGGAAGAGCCAAAGTACATACTGTCTAAACCGTACTCCTGTGGAAAGAAATCGGCATTGCGAATTTTGTATTGAATCGGGATGCAATTTCTGTGTTTCATCGTCAATGTGATGGTCGAAGGGTAACAGTAAACCTGCTGTGGTGCATCGTAGTCTAACACTGGGCCCCCACGGAAGAGCCAAAGTACATACTCTTTTAAACCGTACTTCTAAGGACAGAAATCGGAATTGCGAATTTTGTATTGAATCGTAATGCAATTTCTGTGTTTCATCGTCAATGTGATGGACGAAGGGTTACAGTAAACCTGCTGTGGTGTATCGTAGTCTAACACTGGGCCCCCAGGGAAGAGCCAAAGTACATACTCTTCTAAACCGTACTTCTAAGGACAGAAATCGGAATTGCGAATTTTGTATTGAATCGTAACGCAATTTCTGTGTTTCATCGTCAATGTGATGGTCGAAGGGTTACAGTAAACCTGCAGTGGTGCATCGTAGTCTAAAACTGGGCCCCCAGGGAATAGCCAAAGAACATACTCTTCTAAACCGTACTCCTGTGGACAGAAATCGGCATTGCGAATCTTGTATTGATTCGGGATGCAATTTCTGTGTTTCAGCAGCAATGTGATGGTCGAAGGGTTACAGTAAACCTGCTGTGGTGCATCGGAGTCTAACACTGGTCTCCCAGGGAAGAGCCCAAGCCGTTCTCACCGAAACGTTACTCTCGTCAATATAAATCGACATTGCGAATTTTTTATTGAATCGGGATGCAATTTCTGTATTTCTTCGTCAATGTGATGGTCGAAGGAATACAGAAAACCTGTTGTGGTGCATCGGAGTCTTACACTGGGCCCCCACGGAAGAGCCAAAGTACATTCTCTTCTAAACCGTAGTCCTGTGGACCGATTTCGGCATTGCGAATTTTGTATTGAATCGGGATGCAATTTATGTGTTTAATCGTCAATGTGATGGTCGAAGGGTAACTGTAAACCTGCAGTGGTGCCTCGGAGTCTAACACTATGCCCCCAGGGAAGAGCCAAAGTACATACTCTTCTAAATCGTACTCCTGTAGACAGAAATCGGCATTGAACATTTTGTGTTGAATCGGGATGTAATTTTTGTGTTTCATCGTCAGTGTGATGGTCGAAGGGATACAGTAATCCTGCTGTGGAGCATCGTAGGCTAACACTGGGCCCCAGGGAAGAGCCAATGTACATACTCTTCTAAACTGTACTCCTGTGGACAGATATCGGCATTGCAAATTTTGCATTGATTCAGGATGAATTTTCTGTGTTTCATCAGCAATGTGAAGGTCGAAGGGTAACAGTAATCATGCTTTGGTGCATCGGAGTCTTACACTGGGCTCCAAGGGAAGAGCCCAAAAGCGGGCTCACCGAAACATTACTCTCGTCTATATAAATCGACATTGCGAATTTTGTATTGAATCGGGATGCAATTTCTGTGTTTAATCGTCAATGTGATGGTCGAAGGGTAACAGTAAACTTGCTGTGGTGCATCGATGTCTAACACTCAGCTCCCAGGGAAGAGCCAAAGTACATACTCTTCTAAACCGTACTTTTGTGGACAGAATTCGGCATTGCGAATTTAGTATTCAATCGGGATGCAAATTCTGTGTTTCGCCGTCAATGTGATGGTCGAAGGGATACAGTAAACCTGCTGTGGTGCATCGGAGTCTTACACTGGGCCCCCAGGAAAGAGCCAAAGTACATAGTCTTGTAAAACGTAATCCTGTGTACAGAAATCGGCATTGCGAATTTTGTATTGAATCGGGATGCATTTTCTGTGTTTCATCGTCAAGGTGATGGTCGAAATGGATACAGTAAAACTGCTGTGTTGCATCGTAGTCTAACACTGGCCCAGGGTAGAGCCAAAGTACATACTCTTCTAAACCGTACTCTTGTTTATAGAAATTAGCATTGCGAATTTGTATTGAATTGGGATGCAATTTCTGTGTTTCATCCTCAATGTGATGGTCAAAGGGTTACAGTAAACCTGCTGTGGTGCATCGTAGTCTAACACTTGGCCCCCAGGGAAGAGCCAAAGTACATACTCTTCTAAACTGTACTCCTGTGGACAGAAATCAGCATTGCGAATTATGTGTTTAATCGGGATGCAATTTCTGTGTTATATCGTCAATGTGATGGTTGAAGGGATACTATAAACCTGCTGTGGTGCATCGGAGTCTAACACTGGGCCCCCAGGGATGAGCCAAAGTACATAATCTTCTAAACCGTACTCATAAGGACAGAAATCGGAATTGCGAATTTTGTATTGAATCGGGATGCAATTTCTTTGTTTCGTCGTCAATGTGATGGTCGAAGGGATACAGTATACCTGCTGTGGTGCATCGGAGTCTAACACTGGGCCCCCAGGGAATAGCCAAAGTACATACTCTTCTAAACCGTACTCCTGTGGACAGAAATCGGCATTGTGAATTTTGTATTGAATTTCGATGCAATTTCTTTGTTTTATTGTCTATGTGATGGTCGAAGGGATACAGTAAACCTGCTGTGGTGCATCGGAGTCTAACACTGTGCCCCCAGGGAAGTGCCAAAACTACATACTCATCTAAACCGTACTCCTGCGGACAGAAATCGGCATTGCGAATTTTGTATTGAATCGGGATGCAATTTCTGTGTTTCATCGTCAATGTGATAGTCGAAGTGTTACAGTAAACCTGCTGTGGTGCATTGTACTCTAACCCTGGGCCCCCAGGGAATAGCCAAAGTACATACCCTTCTAAACCGTACCCCTGTGGACTGAAATCGGAATTGCGTATTTTGTATTGAATCGGGATGTAATTTCTGTGCTTCATCGTCAATGTGATGGTCGAAATGTTACAGTAAACCTGTTGTGGTGCATAGGAGTGTAACACTGGGCCCCCAGGGAAGAGCCAAAGTACATACTCTTCTAAACCGTACTCATAAGGACAGAAATCGGAATTGCGAATTTTGTATTGAAAAGGGATGCAATTTCTGTGTTTCATCGTCAAAGTGATGGTCGGAGGGATACAGAAAACTTGCTGAGGTGCATCGGAGTCTAACACTGGGCCCCCAGGGAATAGCCCAAGTACATACTCTTTTAAATCGTACTAATGTGGGCAGATATCGGCATTGTGAATTTTGTAATGAATCGGGATGCAATTTCTGTGTTTCATCGTCAATGTGATGGTCGAAGGGTTACAGTAAACCTGCTGTGGTGCATCGGAGTCTAACACTGGGCGTCCAGGGAAGGGACAATGTAAATATTCTTCTAAACCGTACTCCTGTGATAAAAAATCGGCATTGTGAATTTTGTATTGTATCCGGATGCAATTTCTGTGTTTCATCGTCAATGTGATGGTCTAAGGGTTACAGTAAACCTGCTGTGGTGCATCGGTGTCTAACACTGGGCCCCCAAGTAAGAGCCCAAATACATATTCTTCTAAACCGTACTCCTGTGAACAGAAATCGGCATTGTGAATATTGTATTGAATCGGGATGCAATTTCTGTGTTTCTTCGTCAATGTAATGGTCGAAGGGTAACAGTAAACCTCCTGTGGTGCATCGTAGTCTAACACTGGGCCCCCAGGGAATAGCCAAAGTACATACTCTTCTAAACCATACCCCTTGGACAAAAATCGGCATTGCGAATTTTGTATTGAATCGGGATGCAATTTCTGTGTTTCATCGTCAATGTGATGGTCGAAGGGATACAGTAAACCTGCTGTGGTGCATCGGAGTCTAACACTGAGCCCCGAGGGAAGAGCCAAAGTACATATTCTAAACCGTACTCATTAGGACAGAAATCGGAAATGCGAATTTTGTATTGAATCAGGATGCAATTTCTTTGTTTCATCGTCAATGTGACGGTCGAAGGATTACAGTTAACCTGCTGTGGTGAATCGGAGTCTAACACTGGGCCTCCAGGGAAGAGCCAAAGTACATACTGTCTAAACCGTACTCCTGTGGACAGAAATCGGCATTGCGAATTTTGTATTGAATCGGGATGCAATTTCTGTGTTCTATCGTCAATGTGATGGTCGAAGGGTAACAGTAAACCTGCTGTGGTGCATCGTAGTCTAACACTGGGCCCCCACGGAAGAGCCAAAGTACATACTCTTCTAAACCGTACTTCTATGGACAGAAATCGGAATTGCGAATTTTGTTTGAATCGTAATGCAATTTCTGTGTTTCATCGTCGATGTGATGGTCGAAGGGTTACAGTAAACCTGCTGTGGTGCATCGTAGTCTAACACTGGGCCCCCAGGGAAGAGCCAAAGTACATACTCTTCAAAACCGTACTTCTAAGGACAGAAATCGGAATTGCGAATTTTGTATTGAAACGTAATGCAATTTCTGTGTTTCATCGTCAATGTGATGGTCGAAGGGTTACAGTAAACCTGCTGTGGTGCATCGTAGTCTAACACTGGGCCCCCAGGGAAGAGCCAAAGTACATTCTCTTCTAAACCGTACTTCTAAGGACAGAAATCGGAATTGCGAATTTTGTATTGAATCGTAACGCAATTTCTGTGTTTCATCGTCAATGTGATGGTCGAAGGGTTACAGTAAACCTGCTGTGGTGCATCGTAGTCTAAAACTGGGCCCCCAGGGAATAGCCAAAGAACATACTCTTCTAAACCGTACTCCTGTGGACACAAATCGGCATTTCGAATTTTGTATTAAATCGGGATGCAATTTCTGTGTTTCATTGTCAATGTGATTGTCGAAGGAATACAGCAATCCTGCTGAACTGCATCGGAGTCTAACACTTGGCCCCCAGGGAAGAGCCAAAGTACATACTCTTCTAAACCGTATTCCTGTGGACAGAAATCGGCATTGCGAATCTTGTATTGATTCGGGATGCAATTTCTGTGATTCAGCAGCAATGTGATGGTCGAAGGGTTACAGTAAACCTGCTGTGGTGCATCGGAGTTTAATACTGGTCCCCCAGGGAAGAGCCAAAGTACATACTCTTCTAAACTGTACTCCTGTAGACAGAATTCGTCATTGTGAATTTTGTATTGAATCCGGATGCAATATCTGTGTTTCATCGTCAATGTGACGGTTTAAGGGTTACAGTAAACCTGCTGTGGTGCATCTGAATCTAACACTGGGCCCCATAGTAAGAGCCGAAGTACATACTCTTCTAAACCGTACTCCTGCGGACAGAAATCGGCTTTGTGAATATTGTATTGAATCGGTATGCAATTTCTGTATTTCTTCGTCAATGTGATGGTCGAAGGGTTACAGTAAACCTGCTGTGGTGCATCGTAGTCTAACACTGGGCCCCAGGGAATAGCCAAAGTACATACTCTACAAAACCGTACTCCTGTGTATAGAAATTAGCATTGCGACTTTGTATTGAATCGGGATGCAATTTCTGTGTTTCATCGTCAATGTGATGGTCGAAGGGTAACAGTAAACCTGCAGTGGTGCTACTGAGTCTAACACTCAGCCCCCAGGGAAGAGCCAAAGTACATACTCTTCTAAATCGTACTCCTGTAGACAGAAAACGGCATTGAACATTTTGTATTGAATCGGGATGCAATTTCTAAGTTTCATCGTCAGTGTGATGGTCGAAGGGATACAGTAAACCTGCTGTGGAGCATCGTAGGCTAACACTGGGCCCCAGGGAAGAGCCAATGTACATACTCTTCTAAACTGTACTCCTGTGGACAGATATCGGCATTGCGAATTTTGTATTGATTCGGGATGAAATTTCTGTGTTTCATCAGCAATGTGAAGGTCGAAGGGTAACAGTAGACCTGCTTTGGTGAATCGGAGACTAACACTGGGCTCTCAGGGAAGAGCCCAAAAACGGGCTCACCGAAACGTTACTCTCGTCTATATAAATAGACATTGCGAATTTTGTATTGAATCGGGATGCAATTTCTGTGTTTCATCGTCAATTTGATGGTCGAAGGGATACAGTAAACCTGCTGTGGTGCAACGGAGTCTTACACTGGGCCCCCCGGGAGGAGCCAAAGTAATTACTCTTCTAAACCGTACTCCTGTGGACAGAAATCGGCATTGCGAATTTTGTATTGAATCGGGATGCAATTTCTGTGTTTCATCGTCAATGTGATGGTCGAAGGGTAACAGTAAAGCTGATGTGGTGCATCGTAGTCTAACACTGGGCCCCAGGGTACAGCCAAAGTACATACTCTTCGAAACCGTACTTCTATGGAGAGAAATCGAAATTGAGAATTTTGTATTGAATCGTAATGCAATTTCTGTGTTTCATCGTCAATATGATGGTCGAAGGATTACACCAAACTTACTGTGGTGAATCGGAGTCTAACACTCATCCCCCAGGAAACAGCAAAAGTACCTACTCTTCTAAACCATACTCCTGTGGACAGAAATCGGCATTGCGAATTTTGTATTGAATCGGGATGCAATTTCTGTGTTTCATCGTCAATGTGATGGTCGAAGGGTTACAGTAAACCTGCCGTGGTGCATCGTAGTCTAACACTGGGCCCCCAGGGAAGAGCCAAAGTACATACTCCTCTAAACCGTACTCCTGTGGACAGAAATCAGCATTGCGAATTTTGAGTTTAATCGGGATGCAATTTCTGTGTTTCAAGGTCAATGTGATGGTTGAAGGGATACAGTAAACCTGCTGTGGTGCATCGGAGTCTAACACTGGGTCCCCAGTGATGAGCCAAAGTACATACTCTTCTAAACCGTACTCTTAAGGACACAAATCGGAATTGCGAATTTTGTATTGAATCGGGATACAATTTCTGTGTTTCATCGTCAATGTGATGGTCGACGGGATACAGTAAACCTACTGTGGTGCATCGGAGTCTAACACTGGGCCCCCAGGGAATAGCCAAAGTACATACTCTTCTAAACCGTACTCCTGTGGACAGAAATCGGCATTGCGAATTTTGTACTGAATTGGGATGCAATTTCTGTGTTTCATCGTCGATGTAATTGTCTAAGGGTTACAGTAAACCTGCTGTGGTGCATCGTAGTCTAACACTGGGCCCCCAGGGAAGAACCAAAGTACATACTCTTCTACACCGTACTCCTAAGGACAGAAATCGGAATTGCTAATTTTGTATTGAATCGGGATGCAATTTCTTTGTTTTATTGTCTATGTGATGGTCGAAGGGTTACAGTAAACCTGCTGTGGTGCATCGTAGTCTAACACTGGGCCCCCAGGGAAGAGCCAATTTACATACTCTGCTAAACCGTACTCCTGTGGACAGAAATCGGAATTGCGAATTTTGTATTGAAAAGGGATGCAATTTCGGTGTTTCATCGTCAAAGTGATGGTCAGAGGGCTACAGAAAACATGCTGTGGTGCATCGGAGTCTAACACTGGGCCCCCAGGGAATAGCCCAAGTACATACTCTTTTATATCGTACTAATGTGGACAGATATCGGCATTGCGAATTTTGTATTGAATCGGGATGCAATTTCTGTGTTTCATCGTCAATGTAATGGTCGAAGGGTTACAGTAAACCTGCTGTGGTGCCTCGGAGTTTACCACTGGGCCCCCAGGTAAGAGCCAAAGTACATACTCTTGTAAACCGTACACCTAAAGACAGAAATCGGCATTGTGAATATTGTATTGCATCGGGATGCAATTTCTGTGTTTCATCGTCAATGTGATGGTCGAAGGGTAACAGTAAACCTTCTGAGGTGCATCGTAGTCTAACACTGGGCCCCAGGGAAGAGCCAAAGTACATACTCTTAGAAACCGTACACCTAAAGACAGAAATCGTAATTGCGAATTTTGTATTGAATCGGGATGCAATATCTGTGTTTCATCGTCAATGTGATGGTCGAAGGGATACAGTAAACCTGCTGTGCTGCATCGGAGTCTAACACTAGGCCCCCAGGGAACAGCCGAAGTACATACTCTTCTAAACCGTACTCCTGTGGACAGAAATCGGCATTGCGAATTTTGTATTGAATCGGGATGCAATTTCTGTGTTTCATCGTCGATGTAATTGTCTAAGGGTTACAGTAAACCTGCTGTGGTGCATCGGAGTCAAACACTGGACCCCTAGGTAAGAGCCAAAGTACATACTCATCTAAACCGTACTCCTGTGGACAGAAATCGGCATTGCGAATTTTGTATTGAATCGGGATGCAATTTCTGTGTTTCATCGTCTATGTGATGGTCGAAGGGTTACAGTAAACTTGCTGTGGTGCATCGTAGCCTAACACTGGGCCCCAGGGAAGAGCCAAAGTACATACTCTTAGAAACCGTACACCTAAAGACAGAAATCGTAATTGCGAATTTTGTATTGAATCGGGATGCAATATCTGTGTTTCATCGTCAATGTGATGGTCGAAGGGATACAGTAAACCTGCTGTGGTGCATTGGAGTCTAACACTAGGCCCCCAGGGAACAGCCGAAGTACATACTCTTCTAAACCGTACTCCTGAGGACAGAAATCGGCATTGCGAATTTATATTGAATCAGGACGCAATTTCTGTGTTTCATCGTCAATGTGATGGTCGAAGGGTTACAGTAAACCTGCTGTGGTGCATCGTAGTCCAACACTGGGCCCCCAGGGAAGAGCCAAAGTACATACCCTTCTAAACCGTACTCCTGTGGACTGAAATCGGAATTGCGTATTTTGTATTGAATCGGGATGTAATTTCTGTGTTTCATAGTCAACGTGATGGTCGAAATGTTACAGTAAACCGGCTGTGGTGCATCGTAGTCTAACACTGGGCCCCCAGGTAAGAGCCAAAGTACATACTCTTCTAAACCGTACTCATAAGGACAGAAATCGGAATTGCGAATTTTGTATTGAAAAGGGATGCAATTTCGGTGTTTCATCGTCAAAGTGATGGTCGGAGGGATAAGGAAAACATGCTGTGGTGCATCGGAGTCTAACACTGGGCCCCCAGGCAATAGCCCAAGTACATACTCTTTTAAATCGTACTAATGTGGACAGATATCGGCATTGCGAATTTTGTATTGAATCGGGATACAATTTCTGTGTTTCATCGTCGATGTGATTGTCTAAGGGTTACAGTAAACTTACTGTGGTGCATCGGAGTCAAACACTGGACCCCTAGGTAAGAGCCCAAGTACATATTCTTCTAAACCGTACTCCTGTGAAAAGAAATCGGCTTTGTGAATATTGTATTGAATCGGGATGCAATTTCTGTTTTTCATCGTCAATGTGATGGTCGAAGGGTAACAGTAAACCTCCTGTGGTGCATCGTAGTCTAACACTGGGTTCCCAAAGAATAGCCAAAGTACATACTCTTCTAAACTGTACGGCTGTGTATAGAAATAGGCATTGAGACTTTGTACTGAATAGGGATGCAATTCCTGTGTTTCATCGTCAATGTGATGGTCAAAGGGTTACAGTAAACCTGTTGTGGTGCATCGTAGTCTAACACTGGGCACCAGGGAAGAGCCGAAGTACATACTCTTCTAAACCGTACCCCTTGGACAGAAATCGGCATTGCAAATTTTGTATTGAATCGGGATGTAATTTCTGTGTTTCATCGTCAAAGTAATGGTCGAAATGTTACAGTAAACCGGCTGTGGTGCACCGGAGTCTATCACTGGGCCCCCAGGGAATAGCCAAAGTACATACTCTTAGAAACCGTACACCTAAAGACATAAATCGTAATTGCGAATTTTGTATTGAATCGGGATGCAATATCTGTGTTTCATCGTCAATGTGATGGTCGAAGGGATACAGTAAACCTGCTGTGGTGCATCGGAGTCTAACACTGGGCCCCCATGGAAGAGCCAAATTACATACTCTTCTAAACCGTACTCCTGTGGACAGAAATCGGCATTGCGAATTTTGTATTGAATCGGGATGCAATTTCTGTGTTTCATCGTCAATGTGATGGTCGAAGGGATACAGTAAACCTGCTATGGTGTATCGGAGTCTAACACTGGGCCCCCAGGGAAGAGCCAAACTACATACTCTTCTAAACCGTACTCCTGTGGACAGAAATCGGCATTGCGAATTTTGTATTTAATCGGGATGCAATTTCTGTGTTTCATCGTCAATGTGATGGTCGAAGGGATACAGTAAACCTGCTATGGTGTATCGGAGTCTAACACTGGGCCCCCAGGGAAGAGCCAAACTACATACTCTTCTAAACCGTACTCATTAGGACAGAAATCGGAAATGCGAATTTTGTATTGAATCGGGATGCAATTTCTGTGTTTCATCGTCAATGTGACGGTCGAAGGATTACAGTTAACCTGCTGTGGCGCATCGGGGTCTAACACTGGGCCCCCAGTGAAGAGCCAACTTACATACTCTTCTAAACCGTACTAATGTGGACAGAAATCGGCATTGCGAATTTTGTATTGAATCGATATGTAATTTCTGTGTTTCATCGTCAATGTGATGGTCGAAGGGTAACAGTAAATATGCTGTGGTGCATCAGAGTCTAACACTGGGCCCCCAGGGAAGAGCCAAATTACATACTCTTCTAAACCGTACTCCTGTGGACAGAAATCGGCATTGCGAATTTTGTTTTGAATTGGGGTGCAATTTTTGTGTTTCATCGTCAATGTGACGGTCGAAGGATTACAGTAAACCTGGTGTGGTGCATCGGAGTCTAACACTCAGCCCCAAGGAAAGAGCCAAAGTACATACTCTTCTAAACCGTACTCCTGTGGAGAGAAATCGGCATTGTGAATTTTGTATTGAATCCGGATGCAATTTCCTTATTTCAACGTCAACGTGATGGCCGAAGGGTAACAGTAAACCTGCTGTGGTGCATCGGAGTGCAACACTTGGCACCCAGGGAAGAGCCAAATTACATACTCTTTTAAACCGTACTCTTCTGGACAGAAATCGGCATTGCGAATTTTGTATTGAATCGGGATGCAATTTCTGTGTTTCATCGTCAATGTGATGGTGGAAGGGTAACAGTAAACCTGCTGTGGTGCATCGTAGTCTAACACTGGGCCCCCAGGGAATAGCCAAAGTACATACTCTTCTAAACCGTATTCCTTTGGACAGAAATCGGCATTGCGAATTTTGTATTGATTCGGGGTGCAATTTCTGTGTTTCATTGTCAAGGTGATTGTCGAAGGGTTACAGTAAACCTGCTGTGGTGCATCGTAGTCTAACACTGGGCCCCCAGGGAAGAGCCAAAGTACATACTCTTCTAAACCGTACTTCTAAGGACAGAAATCGGAATTGCAAATTTTGTGTTGAATCGTAATGCAATTTCTGTGTTTCATCGTCAATATGTTGGTCGAATGATTACAGTAAACTTGCTGTAGTGCATCGGAGTCAAACAGTCATCCCCCAGGAAACAGCAAAAGTACATACTCCTCTAAACCGTACTCCAGTGGACAGAAATGGGAATTGTGAATTTTGTATTGAATCGGGATGCAATTTCTGTGTTTAATCGTCAATGTGATGGTCGAAGGGTTACAATAAACCTGCTGTGGTGCATCGTAGTCTAACACTGGGCCCCCACGGAAAGCAAAATTACATACTCTTCTAAACCGTACTCCTAAGGACAGATATCGGAATTGCGAATTTTTTATTGAATCGGGATGCAATTTCTGTGTTTCATCGTCAATGTGACGGTCTAAGGGTTACAGTAAACCTGCTGTGGTGCATCGGAGTCTAACACTGGGCCCCCAGGTAAGAGCCAAAATACATACTCTTCTAAACCGTACTCATAAGGACAGAAATCGGCTTTGTGAATATTGTATTGAATCGGGATGCAATTTCTGTGTTTCATCGTCAATGTGATGGTCGAAGGGTAACAGTAAACCTGCTGTGGTGCATCGTAATCTAACACTGGCTCCCCAGATAATAGCCAAAGTACATACTCTTCTAAACCGTACTCCTGTGTATAGAAATAGGCATTGCGACTTTGTATTGAATCGGGATGCAATTTCTGTGTTTCATCGTCAATGTGATGGTCGAAGGGTTACAGTAAACCTGCTGTGGGGCATCGTAGTCTAACACTGGGCCCCTAGGGAAGAGCCAAAGTACATACCCTTCTAAACCGTACTCCTGTGGACTGAAATCGGAATTGCGTATTTTGTATTGATTCGGGATGTAATTTCTGTGTTCCATCGTCAATGTGATGGTCGAAATGTTACAGTAAACTTGCTGTGGTGCATCGTAGTCTAACACTGGGCCCCCAGGGAAGAGCCAATATACATACTCTTCTAAACCGTACTCCTGTGGACAAAAATCGGAATTGCGAATTTTGTATTGAATAGCGATGCAATTTCTGTGTTTCCCCGCTAATGTGATGGTTGAAGGGATACAGTAAACCTGCTGTGGTGCATAGGAGTGTAACACTGAGCCCCCAGGGAAGAGCCAAAGTACATACTCTTAGAAACCGTACTCATAAGGACAGAAATCGGAATTGCGAATTTGGTATTGAAAAGGGATGCAATCTCGGTGTTTCATCGTCAAAGTGAAGGTCGGAGGGATACAGAAAACATGCTGTGGTGCATCGGAGTCTAACACTGGGCCCCCAAGGAAGAGCCAAAGTACATACTCTTCTAAACCGTACTCCTGTGGACAGAAAGCAGCATTGCGAATTTTGTATTGAATCGGGATGCAATTTCCGTGCTTCATCGTCAATGTGATGGTCGAAGGGTTACAGTAAACCTGGTGTGGTGCATCGGAGTCTAACACTGGGCCCCCAGGGAAGAGCCAAACTACATACTCTTCTAAACCGTACTCCTGTGGAGATAAATCGGCATTGTGAATTGTGTATTGAATCCGGATGCAATATCTGTGTTTCATCGTCAATGTGACGGTCTAAGGGTTACAGTAAACCTGCTGTGGTGCATCGGAGTCTAACACTGGGCCCCCAGGTAAGAGCCAAAGTACATACTCTTCTAAACCGTACTCCAGTGGACAGAAATCGGCATTGTGAATATTGTATTGAATCGGGATGCTATTTCTGTGTTTCAACGTCAATGTGATGGTCGAAGGGTAACAGTAAACCTCTTGTGGTGCATCGTAGTCAAACACTGGGCCCCAGGGAATAGCCAAAGTACATACTCTTCTAAACCGGACTCCTGTGTATAGTAATTAGCATTGCGACTTTGTATTGAATCGGGATGCAATTTCTGTGTTTCATCGACAATGTGATTGTCGAAGGGTTACAGTAAACCTGCTGTGGTGCATCGTAGTCTAACACTGGGCCCCCAAGGAAGAGCCAAAGTACATACTCTTCTAAACCGTATTCCTGTGGACAGAAAGCAGCATTGCGAATTTTGTGTTTTATCGGGATGCAATTTCTGTGTTTCATCGTCAATGTGATGGTCGAAGGGATACAGTAAACCTGCTGTGGTGCATCGGAGTCTAACACTGGCCCCCCAGGGATGAGCCAAAGTACATACTCTTCTAAACCGTACTCATAAGGACAGAAATGGGAATTGCGAATTTTCTATTGAATCGGGATGCAATTTCTGTGTTTCATCGTCAATGTGATGTTCGAAGGGGTACAGTAAACCTGCTGTGGTGCATCGGAGTCAAACACTGGGCCCCCAGGGAATAGCCAAAGTACATACACTTCTAAACCGTACTCCTGTGGACAGAAATCGGCATTGCGAATTTTGTATTGAATTGGGATGCAATTTCTGTGTTTCATCGACTATGTGATGGGCGAAGGGTTGCAGTAAACCTGCAGTGGTGCATCGTAGTCTAACACTGGGCCCCCAGGGAATAGCCAAAATACATACTCTTCTAAACCGTACTCCTGTGGACAGAAATCGGCATTGCGAATTTTGTATTGAATTGGGTTGCAATTTCTGTGTTTCATCGTCAATGTGTTGGTCGAAGTGATACAGTAAACCTGCTGTGGTGCATCGGAGTCTAACACTGGGTCCCCAGGGATGAGTCAAAGTACATGCTCTTCTAAACTGTACTCATAAGGACAGAAATCGGAATTGCGAATTTTGTATTGAATCGGGATACAATTTCTGTGTTTCATCGTCAATGTAATGGTCGAAGGGATACAGTAAACCTGCTGTGGTGCATCGGAGTCTAACACTGGGCCCTCTGGGAATAGCCAAAGTACATACTCTTCTAAACCGTACTCCTGTGGACAGAAATCGGCATTGCGAATTTTGTATTGAATCAAGATGCAATTTCTGTGTTTCATCGTCAATGTGATGGTTGAAGGGTTACAGTAAACCTGCTGTGGTGCATCGGAGTCTAACACTGGGCCCCCAGGTAAGAGCCAAAGTACTTACTCTTCTAAACCGTACTCCTGTGGACAGAAATCGGCATTGTTAATTTTGTATAGAATCGGGATGCAATTTCTGTGTTTCATCGTCAATGTGATGGGCGTAGGGTTACAGTAAACCTGCTGTGGTGCATCGGAGTCTAACACTGGGCCCCCAGGGAAGAGCCAAAGTACATACTCTTCTACACCGTACTCCTAAGGACAGAAATCGGAATTGCTAATTTTGTATTGAATCGGGATGCAATTTCTTTGTTTTATTGTCTATGTGATGGTCGAAGGGATACAGTAAACCTGCTGTGGTGCATCGGAGTTTAACACTGGGCCCCTAGGGAAGAGCCAAAGTACATACTCATCTAAACCGTACTCCTGTGGACAGAAATCGGCATTGCGAATTTTGTATTTAATCGGGATGCAATTTCTGTGTTTCATCGTCAATGTGATGGTCGAAGAGTTACAGTAAACCTGCTGTGGTGCATCGTAGTCTAACACTGGGCCCCCAGGGAAAGGCCAAAGTACATACTCTTAGAAACCGTACACCTAAAGACAGAAATCGGAATTGCGAATTTTGTATTGAATCGGGATGCATTATCTGTGTTTCATCGTCAATGTGATGGTCGAAGGGCTACAGTAAAACTACTGTGGTGCATCAGAGTCTAACACTAGGCCCCCAGGGAAGAGCCGAAGTACATACTCTTCTAAACCGTAATCCTGTGGACAGAAATCGGAATTGCGTATTTTGTATTGAATCGGGATGTAGTTTCTGTGTTTAATCGTCAATGTGTAGGTCGAAATGTTACAGTAAACCTGCTGTGGTGCTTCGTAGTCTAACACTGGGCCCCCAGGGAAGAGCCAATGTACATACTCTTCTAAACCGTACTCCTGTGGACAAAAATCGGCATTGCCAATTTTGTATTGAATAGCGATGCAATTTCTGTGTTTCACCGTTAATGTGATGGTTGAAGGGATACAGTAACCCTGCTGTGGTGCATAGGAGTGAAACTGGGCCTCCAGGAAAGAGCCAAAGTACATACTCTTCTAAACCGTACTCATAAGGACAGAAATCGGAATTGCGAATTTTGTATAGAAAAGGGATGCATTTTCTGTGTTTCATCGTCAATGTGATGGTCGAAGGGTTACAGTAAACCTGCTGTGGTGCATCGGAGTCTAACACTGGGCCCCCAGGGAAGAGCCAAAGTACATACTCTTCTAAACCGTACTCCTGTGGACAGAAATCGGCATTGTGAATTTTGTATTTAATCCGGATGCAATTTCTGTGTTTCATCGTCAATGTGACGGTCTAATGGTTACAGTAAACCTGCTGAGGTGCATCGGAGTCTAACACTGGGCCCCCAGGTAAGAGCCAAAGTACATATTCTTCTAAACCGCACTCCTGTGGACAGAAATCGGCATTGTGAATATTGTATTGAATCGGGATGCAATTTCGGTGTTTCATCGTCAATGTGATGGTCGTAGGGTAACAGTAAACCTGCTGTGGTGCAGCGTAGTCTAACACTGGGCCCCAGGGAATAGCCAAAGTACATACTCTTCTAAACCGTACTCCTGTGTATAGAAATTAGCATTGCGACTTTTTATTGAATCGGGATGCAATATCTGTGTTTCATCGTCAATGTGATGGTCGAAGGGATACAGTAAACCTGCTGTGGTGCATCGGAGTCTAACACTAGGCCCCCAGGGAAGAGCCGAAATACATACTCTTCTAAACCGTAATCCTGTGGACAGAAATCGGCATTGCGAATTTTGTATTGAATCGGGATGCAATTTCTGTGTTTCATCGTCAATGTGATGGTCGAAGGGTTACAGTAAACCTGCTGTGGTGCATCGTAGTCTAACACTGGGCCCCTAGGGAAGAGCCAAAGTACATACCCTTCTAAACCGTACTCCTGTGCACTGAAATCGGAATTGCGTATTTTGTATTGAAGCGGGATGTAATTTCTGTGTTTCATCGTCAATGTGATGGTCGAAATGTTACAGTAAACCTGCTGTGGTGCATCGTAGTCTAACACTGGGCCCCCAGGGAAGAGCCAATGTACATACTCTTCTAAACCGTACTCCTGTGGACAGAAATCGGCATTGCGAATTTTGTATTGAATAGCGATGCAATTTCTGTGTTTAACCGTTAATGTGATAGTTGAAGGGATACAGTAAACCTGCTGTGGTGCATAGGAGCGTAAACTGGGCCCCCAGGGAAGAGCCAAAGTACATACTGTTCTAAACCGTACTCCTGTGTATAGAAATTAGCATTGCGACTTTGTATTGAATTGGGATGCAATTTCTGTGTTTCATCGTCAATGTGATGGTCGAAGGGTTACAGTAAACCTGCTGTGGTGCATCGTAGTCTAACACTGGGCCCCCAAGGAAGAGCCATAGTACATACTCTTCTAAATCGTACTCCTGTGGACAGAAATCAGCATTGCGAATTTTGTGTTTAATCGCGATGCAATTTCTGTGTTTCATTGTCAATGTGATGGTTGAAGGGATACAGCAAACCTGCTGTGGTGCATCGGAGTCTAACACTGGGCCCCCAGGGATGAGCCAAAGTACATACTCTTCTAAACCGTACTCATAAGGACAGAAATCGGAATTGCGCATTTTGTATTGAATCGGGATGCAATTTCTGTGTTTCATCGTCAATGTGATGGTCGAAGGGATACAGTAAACCTGCTGTGGTGCATCGGAGTCTAACACTGGGCCCCCAGGGAATAGCCAAAGTACATACACTTCCAAACCGTACTCCTAAGGACAGAAATCGGAATTGCTAATTTTGTATTGAATCGGGATGCAATTTCTTTGTTTCATCGTCAATGCGATGAGCGAAGGGTAACAGTAATCCTGCTGTGGTGCATCGTAGTCTAACACTGGGCCCAGGGAATAGCCAAAGTACATACTCTTCTAAATCGTACTCCTGTGTATAGAAATTAGCATTGCGCTTTGTATTGAATCGGGATGCAATTTCTGTGTTTCATCGTCAATGTGATGGTCGAAGGGTTACAGTAAACCTGCTGTGGTGCATCGAAGCTAACACTGGGCCCCCAGGGAAGAGCCAAAGTACATACTCTTCTACACCGTACTCCTAAGGACAGAAATCGGAATTGCTAATTTTGTATTGAATCGGGATGCAATTTCTTTGTTTTATTATCTATGTGATGATCGAAGGGATACAGTAAACCTGCTGTGGTGCATGGGAGTCTAACACTGGGCCCCTAGGGAAGAGCCAAAGTACATACTCATCTAAACCGTTCTCCTGTGGACAGAAATCGGCATTGCGAATTTTGTATTGAATCGGGATGCAATTTCTGTGTTTCATCGTCAATGTGATGGTCGAAGGGTTACAGTAAACCTGCTGTGGTGCATCGTAGTCTAACACTGGGCCCCCAGGGAAGAGCCAAAGTACATACCCTTCTAAACCGTACTCCTGTGGACAGAAATTGGCATTGTGAATTTTGTTTTGAATCCGGATGCAATATCTGTGTTTCATCGTCAATGTGACGGTCTAAGGGTTACAGTAAACCTGCTGTGGTGCATCGGAGACTAACACTGGACGCCCAGGTAAGAGCCAAAGTACATACTCTTCTAAACCGTACTCCTGTGGACAGAAATCGGCATTGTGAATATTGTATTGAATCGGGATGCAATTTCTGTGTTTCATCGTCAATGTGATGGTTGAAGGGATACAGTAAACCTGCTGTGGTGCATAGGAGTCTAACACTGGGCCCCCAGGGATGAGCCAAAGTACATACTCTTCTAAACCGTACTCCTGTGGACAGAAATCGGCATTGTGAATATTGTATTGAATCGGGATGCAATTTCTGTGTTTCATCGTCAATGTGATGGTTGAAGGGATACAGTAAACCTGCTGTGGTGCATAGGAGTGTAACACTGGGCCCCCAGGGAAGAGCCAAAGTACATACTCTTCTAAACCGTACTCCTGTGGACAGAAATCGGCATTGTGAATTTTGAATTGAAAAGGGATGCAATTTCGGTGTTCATCGTCAATGTGATGGTCGGAGGGATACAGAAAACATGCTGTGGTGCATCGGAGTCTAACACTGGGCCCCAGGGAATAGCCCAAGTACATACTCTTCTAAACCGTACTCCTGTGGACAGAAATCGGCATTGTGAATTTTGTATTGAATCGGGATGCAATTTCTGTGTTTCATCGTCAATGTGATGGTCGAAGGGTTACATTAAACCTGCTGTGGTGCATCGGAGTCTAACACTGGGCCCCCAGGGAAGAGCCAAAGTACATACTCTTCTAAACCGTACTCCTGTGGACAGAAATCGGCATTGTGAATTTTGTATTGAAACCGGATGCAATTTCTGTGTTTCATCGTCAATGTGATGGTCGAAGGGTAACAGTAATCCTGCTGTGGTGCATCGTAGTCTAACACTGGGCCCAGGGAATAGCCAAAGTACATACTCTTCTAAATCGTACTCCTGTGTATAGAAATTAGCATTGCGCTTTGTATTGAATCGGGATGCAATTTCTGTGTTTCATCGTCAATGTGATGGTCGAAGGGTTACAGTAAACCTGCTGTGGTGCATCGTAGTCTAACACTGGGCCCCCAAGGAAGAGCCAAAGTACATACTCTTCTAAACCGTAATCCTGTGGACAGAAATCAGCATTGCGAATTTTGTGTTTAATCGGGATGCAATTTCTGTGTTTCATCGTCAATGTGATGGTTGAAGGGATACAGTAAACCTGCTTTGGTGCATCGGAGTCTAACACTGGGCCCCCAGGGATGAGCCAAAGTACATACTCTTCTAAACCGTACTCATAAGGACAGAAATCTGAATTGCGAATTTTGTATTCAATCGGGATGCAATATCTGTGTTTCATCGTCAATGTGATGGTCGAAGGGTAACAGTAAACCTGCTGTGGTGCATCGTAGTCTAACACTGGGCCCCCAAGGAAGAGCCAAAGTACATACTCTTCTAAACCGTACTCCTGTGGACAGAAATCGGCATTGCGAATTTTGTATTGAATAGCAATTTCTGTGTTTCACAGTTAATGTGATGGTGAAAGGATACAGTAAACCTGCTCTGGTGCATTGGAGTGTAACACTGGGCCCCCAGGGAAGAGCCAAAGTACATACTCTTCTAAACCGTACTCATAAGGACAGAAATCGGAATTGCGAATTTTGTATTGAAAAGGGATGCAATTTCGGTGTTTCATCGTCAATGTCTTGGTCTGAGGGATACAGAAAACATGCTGTGGTGCATCGGAGTCTAACACTAGGCCCCCAGGGAAGAGCTGAAGTACATACTCTTCTAAACCGTACTCCTGTGGACAGAAATCGGCATTGTGAATTTTGAATTGAATCCGGATGCAATATCTGTGTTTCATCGTCAATGTGACGGTCTAAGGGTTACAGTAAACCTGTTGTGGTGCATCGGAGTCTAACACTGGGCCCCCAGGTAACAGCCAAAGTACATACTCTTCTAAACCGCACTCCTGTGGACAGAAATCGGCATTGTGAATATTGTATTGAATCGGGATGCAATATCTGTGTTTCATCGTCAATGTGATGGTCGAAGGGTAACAGTAAACCTGCTGTGGTGCATCGTAGTCTAACACTGGGCCCCAGGGAATAGCCAAAGTACATACTCTTCTAAACCGTACTCCTGTGTATAGAAATTAGCATTGCGTCTTTGTATTGAATCGGCATGCAATTTCTGTGTTTCATCGTCAATGTGATGGTCGAAGGGTTACTGTAAACCTGCTGTGGTGCATCGTAGTTTAACACTGGGCCCCCAAGGAAGAGCCATAGTACATACTCTTCTAAACCGTACTCCTGTGGACAGAAATCAGCATTGCGAATTTTGTGTTTAATCGGGATGCAATTTCTGTGTTTCATCGTCAATGTGATGGTTGAAGGGATACAGTAAACCTGCTGTGGTGCATCGGTGTCTAACACTGGGCCCCGAGGGATGAGCCAAAGTACATACTCTTAGAAACCGTACACCTAAAGGCAGAAATCGGATTTGCGAATTTTGTATTGAATAGCGATGCAATTTCTGTGTTTCACCGTTAATGTGATGGTGAAGGGATACAGTAAACCTGCTGTGATGCATAGGAACGTAACACTGGGCCTGCAGGGAAGAGCCAAAGTACATACTCTTCTAAACCGTACTCTTAAGGACAGAAATCGGAATTGCGAATTTTGTATTGAAAAGGGATGCAATTTCGGCGTTTCATCGTGAAAGTCATGGTCGGAGGTATACAGAAAACATGCTGTGGTGCATCGGAGTCCAACACTGGGCCCCCAGGGAAGAGCCAAAGTACATACTCTTCCTAACCGTACTCCTGTGGACAGAAATTGGCATTGTGAATTTTGTTTTGAATCCGGATGCAATATCTGTGTTTCATCGTCAATGTGACGGTCTAAGGGTTACAGTAAACCTGCTGTGGTGCATCGGAGACTAACACTGGGCGCCCAGGTAAGAGCCAAAGTACATACTCTTCTAAACCGTACTCCTGTGGACAGAAATCGGCATTGTGAATATTGTATTGAATCGGGATGCAATTTCTGTGTTTCATCGTCAATGTGATGGTTGAAGGGATACAGTAAACCTGCTGTGGTGCATAGGAGTCTAACACTGGGCCCCCAGGGATGAGCCAAAGTACATACACTTCTAAACCGTACTCCTGTGGACAGAAATCGGCATTGCGAATTTTGTATTGAATCGGGATGCAATTTCTGTGTTTCATCGTCAATGTGATGGTCGAAGGGTTACAGTAAACCTGCTGTGGTGCATCGTAGTCTAACACTGGGCCCCCAGGGAAGAGCCAAAGTACATACCCTTCTAAACCGTACTCCTGTGGACAGAAATTGGCATTGTGAATTTTGTTTTGAATCCGGATGCAATATCTGTGTTTCATCGTCAATGTGACGGTCTAAGGGTTACAGTAAACCTGCTGTGGTGCATCGGAGACTAACACTGGACGCCCAGGTAAGAGCCAAAGTACATACTCTTCTAAACCGTACTCCTGTGGACAGAAATCGGCATTGTGAATATTCTATTGAATCGGGATGCAATTTCTGTGTTTCATCGTCAATGTGATGGTTGAAGGGATACAGTAAACCTGCTGTGGTGCATAGGAGTCTAACACTGGGCCCCCAGGGATGAGCCAAAGTACATACTCTTCTAAACCGTACTCCTGTGGACAGAAATCGGCATTGTGAATATTGTATTGAATCGGGATGCAATTTCTGTGTTTCATCGTCAATGTGATGGTTGAAGGGATACAGTAAACCTGCTGTGGTGCATAGGAGTGTAACACTGGGCCCCCAGGGAAGAGCCAAAGTACATACTCTTCTAAACCGTACTCCTGTGGACAGAAATCGGCATTGTGAATTTTGAATTGAAAAGGGATGCAATTTCGGTGTTCATCGTCAATGTGATGGTCGGAGGGATACAGAAAACATGCTGTGGTGCATCGGAGTCTAACACTGGGCCCCAGGGAATAGCCCAAGTACATACTCTTCTAAACCGTACTCCTGTGGACAGAAATCGGCATTGTGAATTTTGTATTGAATCGGGATGCAATTTCTGTGTTTCATCGTCAATGTGATGGTCGAAGGGTGACATTAAACCTGCTGTGGTGCATCGGAGTCTAACACTGGGCCCCCAGGGAAGAGCCAAAGTACATACTCTTCTAAACCGTACTCCTGTGGACAGAAATCGGCATTGTGAATTTTGTATTGAAACCGGATGCAATTTCTGTGTTTCATCGTCAATGTGATGGTCGAAGGGTAACAGTAATCCTGCTGTGGTGCATCGTAGTCTAACACTGGGCCCAGGGAATAGCCAAAGTACATACTCTTCTAAATCGTACTCCTGTGTATAGAAATTAGCATTGCGCTTTGTATTGAATCGGGATGCAATTTCTGTGTTTCATCGTCAATGTGATGGTCGAAGGGTTACAGTAAACCTGCTGTGGTGCATCGTAGTCTAACACTGGGCCCCCAAGGAAGAGCCAAAGTACATACTCTTCTAAACCGTAATCCTGTGGACAGAAATCAGCATTGCGAATTTTGTGTTTAATCGGGATGCAATTTCTGTGTTTCATCGTCAATGTGATGGTTGAAGGGATACAGTAAACCTGCTTTGGTGCATCGGAGTCTAACACTGGGCCCCCAGGAATGAGCCAAAGTACATACTCTTCTAAACCGTACTCATAAGGACAGAAATCTGAATTGCGAATTTTGTATTCAATCGGGATGCAATATCTGTGTTTCATCGTCAATGTGATGGTCGAAGGGTAACAGTAAACCTGCTGTGGTGCATCGTAGTCTAACACTGGGCCCCCAAGGAAGAGCCAAAGTACATACTCTTCTAAACCGTACTCCTGTGGACAGAAATCGGCATTGCGAATTTTGTATTGAATAGCAATTTCTGTGTTTCACAGTTAATGTGATGGTGAAAGGATACAGTAAACCTGCTCTGGTGCATTGGAGTGTAACACTGGGCCCCCAGGGAAGAGCCAAAGTACATACTCTTCTAAACCGTACTCATAAGGACAGAAATCGGAATTGCGAATTTTGTATTGAAAAGGGATGCAATTTCGGTGTTTCATCGTCAATGTCTTGGTCTGAGGGATACAGAAAACATGCTGTGGTGCATCGGAGTCTAACACTAGGCCCCCAGGGAAGAGCCGAAGTACATACTCTTCTAAACCGTACTCCTGTGGACAGAAATCGGCATTGTGAATTTTGAATTGAATCCGGATGCAATATCTGTGTTTCATCGTCAATGTGACGGTCTAAGGGTTACAGTAAACCTGTTGTGGTGCATCGGAGTCTAACACTGGGCCCCCAGGTAACAGCCAAAGTACATACTCTTCTAAACCGCACTCCTGTGGACAGAAATCGGCATTGTGAATATTGTATTGAATCGGGATGCAATATCTGTGTTTCATCGTCAATGTGATGGTCGAAGGGTAACAGTAAACCTGCTGTGGTGCATCGTAGTCTAACACTGGGCCCCAGGGAATAGCCAAAGTACATACTCTTCTAAACCGTACTCCTGTGTATAGAAATTAGCATTGCGTCTTTGTATTGAATCGGCATGCAATTTCTGTGTTTCATCGTCAATGTGATGGTCGAAGGGTTACTGTAAACCTGCTGTGGTGCATCGTAGTTTAACACTGGGCCCCCAAGGAAGAGCCATAGTACATACTCTTCTAAACCGTACTCCTGTGGACAGAAATCAGCATTGCGAATTTTGTGTTTAATCGGGATGCAATTTCTGTGTTTCATCGTCAATGTGATGGTTGAAGGGATACAGTAAACCTGCTGTGGTGCATCGGTGTCTAACACTGGGCCCCGAGGGATGAGCCAAAGTACATACTCTTAGAAACCGTACACCTAAAGGCAGAAATCGGATTTGCGAATTTTGTATTGAATAGCGATGCAATTTCTGTGTTTCACCGTTAATGTGATGGTGAAGGGATACAGTAAACCTGCTGTGATGCATAGGAACGTAACACTGGGCCTGCAGGGAAGAGCCAAAGTACATACTCTTCTAAACCGTACTCTTAAGGACAGAAATCGGAATTGCGAATTTTGTATTGAAAAGGGATGCAATTTCGGCGTTTCATCGTGAAAGTCATGGTCGGAGGTATACAGAAAACATGCTGTGGTGCATCGGAGTCCAACACTGGGCCCCCAGGGAAGAGCCAAAGTACATACTCTTCCTAACCGTACTCCTGTGGACAGAAATTGGCATTGTGAATTTTGTTTTGAATCCGGATGCAATATCTGTGTTTCATCGTCAATGTGACGGTCTAAAGGTTACAGTAAACCTGCTGTGGTGCATCGGAGACTAACACTGGGCGCCCAGGTAAGAGCCAAAGTACATACTCTTCTAAACCGTACTCCTGTGGACAGAAATCGGCATTGTGAATATTGTATTGAATCGGGATGCAATTTCTGTGTTTCATCGTCAATGTGATGGTTGAAGGGATACAGTAAACCTGCTGTGGTGCATAGGAGTCTAACACTGGGCCCCCAGGGATGAGCCAAAATACATACACTTCTAAACCGTACTCCTGTGGACAGAAATCGGCATTGCGAATTTTGTATTGAATTGGGATGCACTTTATGTGTTTCACCGTTAATGTGATGGTTGAAGGGATACAGTAAACCTGCTGTGGTGCATAGGAGTGTAACACTGGGCCCCCAGGGAAGAGCCAAAGTACATACTCTTCTAAACCCTACTCATAAGGACAGAAATCGGAATTGCGAATTTTGTATTGAAAAGGGATGCAATTTCGGTGTTCATCGTCAATGTGATGGTCGGAGAGATACAGAAAACATGCTGTGGTGCATCGGAGTCTAACACTGGGCCCCAGGGAATAGCGCAAGTACATACTCTTTTAAATCGTACTAATGTGGACAGATATCGGCATTGTGAATTTTGTATTGAATCGGGATGCAATTTCTGTGTTTCATCGTCAATGTGATGGTCGAAGGGTTACATTAATCCTGCTGTGGTGCATCGGAGTCTAACACTGGGCCCCAGGGAATAGCGCAAGTACATACTCTTTTAAATCGTACTAATGTGGACAGAAATCAGCATTGCGAATTTTGTGTTTAATCGGGATGCAATTTCTGTGTTTCATCGTCAATGTGATGGTTGAAGGGATACAGTAAACCTGCTTTGGTGCATCGGAGTCTAACACTGGGCCCCCAGGGATGAGCCAAAGTACATACTCTTCTAAACCGTACTCATAAGGACAGAAATCTGAATTGCGAATTTTGTATTGAATCGGGATGCAATTTCTGTGTTTCATCGTCAATGTGATGGTTGGAAGGATACAGTAAACCTGCTGTGGTTCATCGGAGTCTAACACTGGGCCCCCAGGGAATAGCCAAAGTACATACACTTCTAAACCGCACTCCTGTGGACAGATATCGGCATTGCGAATTTTGTATTGAATTGGGATGCAATTTCTGTGTTTCATCGTCAATGTGATGGGCGATGGGTTACAGTAAACCTGCTGTGGTGCATCGGAGTCCAACACTGGGCCCCCAGGGAAGAGCCAAAGTACATATTCTACTACACCGTACTCCTAAGGACAGAAATCGGAATTGCTAATTTTGTATTGAATCAGGATGCAATTTCTTTGTTTTATTGTCTATGTGTTGGTCGAAGGGATACAGTAAACGTGCTGGAGTCTAACACTGGGCCCCTAGGGAAGAACCAAAGTACATACTCTTAGAAACCGTACACCTAAAGACATAAATCGGAATTGCGAATTTTGTATTGAATCGGGATGCAATATCTGTGTTTCATCGTCAATGTGATGGTCGAAGGGTAACAGTAAACCTGCTGTGCTGCATCGTAGTCTAACACTGGGCCCCCAAGGAAGAGCCAAAGTACATACTCTTCTAAACCGTACTCCTGTGGACAGAAATCGGCATTGCGAATTTTGTATTGAATAGCAATTTCTGTGTTTCACAGTTAATGTGATGGTGAAGGGATACAGTAAACCTGCTCTGGTGCATAGGAGTGTAACACTGGGCCCCCAGGGAAGAGCCAAAGTACATACTCTTCTAAACCGTACTCATAAGGACAGAAATCGGAATTGCGAATTTTGTATTGAAAAGGGATGCAATTTCGGTGTTTCATCGTCAATGTCTTGGTCTGAGGGATACAGAAAACATGCTGTGGTGCATCGGAGTCTAACAATAGGCCCCCAGGGAAGAGCCGAAGTACATACTCTTCTAAACCGTACTCCTGTGGACAGAAATCGGCATTGTGAATTTTGAATTGAATCCGGATGCAATATCTGTGTTTCATCGTCAATGTGACGGTCTAAGGGTTACAGTAAACCTGTTGTGGTGCATCGCAGTCTAACACTGGGCCCCCAGGTAACAGCCAAAGTACATACTCTTCTAAACCGCACTCCTGTGGACAGAAATCGGCATTGTGAATTATGTATTGAATCCGGATGCAATTTCTGTGTTTCATCGTCCATGTGATGGTCGATGGGTAACAGTAAACCTGCTGTGGTGCATCGTAGTTTAACACTGGGCCCCAGGGAATAGCCAAAGTACATACCCATCTAAACCGTACTCCTGTGTATAGAAATTAGCATTGCGACTTTGTATTGAATCGGGATGCAATATCTGTGTTTCATCGTCAATGTGATGGTCGAAGGGTTACAGTGAACCTGCTGTGGTGCATCGTAGTCTAACACTGGGACCCAAGGAAGAGCCAAAGTACATACTCTTCTAAACCGTACTCCTGTGGACAGAAATCGGCATTGCGAATTTTGTATTGAATAGCGATGCAATTTCTGTGTTTCACAGTTAATGTGATGGTGAATAGATACAGTAAACCTGCTCTGGTGCATAGGAGTGTAACACTGGGCCCCCAGGGAAGAGCCAAAGTACATACTCTTCTAAACCGTACTCATAAGGACAGAAATCGGAATTGCGAATTTTGTATTGAAAAGGGATGCAATTTCGGTTTTTCATCGTCAAAGTCATGGTCGGAGGGATTCAGAAAACATGCTGTGGTGCATCGGAGTCTAACACTGGGCCCCCAGGGAATAGCCCAAGTACATACTCTTTTAAATCGTACTAATGTGGACAGATATCGGCACTGCGAATTTTGTATTGAATCGGGATGCAATATCTGAGTTTCATCGTCAATGTGATGGTCGAAGGGATACAGTAAACCTGCTGTGGTGCATCGGAGTCTAACACTAGGCCCCCAGGGAAGAGCCGAAGTACATACTCTTCTAAACCGTACTCCTGTGGACAGAAATCGGCATTGCGAATTTTGTATTGAATCGGGATGCAATTTCTGTGTTTCATCGTCAATGTGATGGTCGAAGGCTTACAGTAAACCTGCTGTGGTGCATCGTAGTCTAACACTGGGCCCCCGGGAAGAGCCAAAGTACATACCCTTCTAAACCGTACTCCTGTGGACTGAAATCGGAATTGCGAATTTTGTATTGAATCGGGATGCAATTTCTGTGTTTCATCGTCAATGTGATGGTCGAAGGGTTACAGTAAACCTGCTGTGGTGCATCGGAGACTAACACTGGGCCCCCAGGTAACAGCCAAAGTACATACTCTTCTAAACCGCACTCCTGTGGACAGAAATCGGCATTGTGAATATTGTATTGAATCGGGATGCAATATCTGTGTTTCATCGTCAATGTGATGGTCGAAGGGTAACAGTAAACCTGCTGTGGTGCATCGTAGTCTAACACTGGGCCCCAGGGAATAGCCAAAGTACATACTCTTCTAAACCGTACTCCTGTGTATAGAAATTAGCATTGCGTCTTTGTATTGAATCGGGATGCAATTTCTGTGTTTCATCGTCAATGTGATGGTCGAAGGGTTACAGTAAACCTGCTGTGGTGCATCGTAGTTTAACACTGGGCCCCCAAGGAAGAGCTATAGTACATACTCTTCTAAACCGTACTCCTGTGGACAGAAATCAGCATTGCGAATTTTGTGTTTAATCGGGATGCAATTTCTGTGTTTCATCGTCAATGTGATGGTTGAAGGGATACAGTAAACCTGCTGTGGTGCATCGGTGTCTAACACTGGGCCCCGAGGGATGAGCCAAAGTACATACTCTTCTAAACCGTACTCATAAGGACAGAAATCGGAATTGCGAATTTTGTATTGAATCGGGATGCAATTTCTGTGTTTCATCGTCACTATGATGGTCGAAGGATTACAGTAAACCTGCTATGAAGCATCGGAGTCTGACACTCAGCCCCCAGGAAACAGCCAAAGTACATAGTCTTTTAAACCGTACTCCTGTGAACAGAAATCGGCATTGTGAATTATGTATTGAATCCGGATGCAATTTCTGTGTTTCATCGTCCATGTGATGGTCGATGGGTAACAATAAACCTGCTGTGGTGCATCGTAGTCTAACACTGGGCCCCAGGGAATAGCCAAAGTACATACTCATCTAAACCGTACTCCTGTGTATAGAAATTAGCATTGCGACTTTGTATTGAATCGGGATGCAGTATCTGTGTTTCATCGTCAATGTGATGGTCGAAGGGTTACAGTGAACCTGCTGTGGTGCATCGTAGTCTAACACTGGGCCCCCAAGCAAGAGCCAAAGTAGATACTCTTCTAAACCGTACTCCTGTGGACAGAAATCGGCATTGCGAATTTTGTATTGAATAGCGATGCAATTTCTGTGTTTCACAGTTAATGTGATGGTGAATAGATACAGTAAACCTGCTCTGGTGCATAGGAGTGTAACACTGGGCCCCCAGGGAAGAGCCAAAGTACATACTCTTCTAAACCGTACTCATAAGGACAGAAATCGGAATTGCGAATTTTGTATTGAAAAGGGATGCAATTTCGGTTTTTCATCGTCAAAGTCATGGTCGGAGGGATTCAGAAAACATGCTGTGGTGCATCGGAGTCTAACACTGGGCCCCCAGGGAATAGCCCAAGTACATACTCTTTTAAATCGTACTAATGTGGACAGATATCGGCATTGCGAATTTTGTATTGAATCGGGATGCAATATCTGAGTTTCATCGTCAATGTGATGGTCGAAGGGATACAGTAAACCTGCTGTGGTGCATCGGAGTCTAACACTAGGCCCCCAGGGAAGAGCCGAAGTACATACTCTTCTAAACCGTACTCCTGTGGACAGAAATCGGCATTGAGAATTTTGTATTGAATCGGGATGCAATTTCTGTGTTTCATCGTCAATGTGATGGTCGAAGGCTTACAGTAAACCTGCTGTGGTGCATCGTAGTCTAACACTGGGCCCCCGGGAAGAGCCAAAGTACATACTCTTCTAAACCGTACTCCTGTGGACTGAAATCGGAATTGCGAATTTTGTATTGAATCGGGATGCAATTTCTGTGTTTCATCGTCAATGTGATGGTCGAAGGGTTACAGTAAACCTGCTGTGGTGCATCGGAGTCTAACACTGGGCCCCAGGGAAGAGCTAAAGTACATACTCTTCTAAACCGTAATCCTGTGGACAGAAATCGGCATTGTGAATTTTGTATTGAATCCGGATGCAATATCTGTGTTTCATCGTCAATGTGACGGTCTAAGGGTTACAGTAAACATGCTGTGGTGCATCAGAGTCTAACACTGAGCCCCCAGGGAAGAGCCAAGGTACAAACACTTCTAAACCGTACTCATCAGGACAAAAATCGTCATTGCGAATTTTGCATTGAATCGGGATGCAAGTTCTGTGTTTCATCGTCAATGTGATGGTCGAAGGGTTACAATAAACATGCTGTGGTGCATCGTAGTCTAACACTGGGCCCCCAAGGAAGAGCCAAAGTACATACTCTTCTAAACCGTAATCTTGTGGACAGAAATCAGCATTGCGAATTTTGTGTTTAATCGGGATGCAATATCTAGGTTTCATCGTCAATGTGATGGTTGAAGGGATACAGTAAACCTGCTGTGGTGCATCGGAGTCTAACACTGGGCCCCCAGGGATGAGCCAAAATACATACTCTTCTAAACCGTACTCATAAGGACAGAAATCGGAATTGCGAATTTTGTATTGAATAGGGATGCAATTTCTGTGTTTCATCGTCAATGTGATGGTCGAAGGGATACAGTAAACCTGCTGTGGTGCATCAGAGTCCAACACTGGGCCCCCAGGGAATAGCCAAAGTACATACACTTCTAAACCGTACTCCTGTGGACAGAAATCGGCATTGCGAATTTTGTATTGAATTGGGATGCAACTTCTGTGTTTCACCGTTAATGTGATGGTTGAAGGGATACAGTAAACCTGCTGTGGTGCGTAGGAGTGTAACACTGGGCCCCCAGGGAAGAGCCAAAGTACATACTCTTCTAAACCGTACTCATAAGGACAGAAATCGCAATTGCGAATTTTGTATTGAAAAGGGATGCAATTTCGGTGTTTCATCGTCAAAGTGATGGTCGGAGGGATACAGAAAACCTGCTGTGGTGCATCGGAGTCTAACACTGGGCCCCCAGGGAATAGCCCAAGTACATACTCTTTTAAATCGTACTAATGTGGACAGATTTCGGCATTGCGAATTTTGTATTAAATCGGGATGCAATTTCTGTGTTTCATCGTCAATGTGATGGTCGAAGGGTTACAGTAAACCTGCTGTGGTGTATCGGAGTCTAACACTGGGCCCCCAGGGAAGAGCCAAAGTACATACTCCTCTAAACCGTACTCCTGTGGACAGAAATCGGCATTGTGAATTTTGTATTGAATCCGGATGCAATTTCTGTGTTTCATCGTCAATGTGATGGTCGAAGGGTAACAGTAAACCTGCTGTGGTGCATCGTAGTCTAACACTGGGCCCCTGGGAATAGCCAAAGTACATACTCTTCTAAACCGTACTCCTGTGTATAGAAATTAGCATTGCGACTTTGTATTGAATCGGGATGCAATTTCTGTGTTTCATCGTAAATTTGATGGTCGAAGGGTTACAGTAAACCTGCTGTGGTGCATCGTAGTCTAACACTGGGCCCCCAAGGAAGAGCCAAAGTACATACCCTTCTAAACCGTACTCCTGTGGACAGAAATCAGCATTGCGAATTTTGTGTTTAATAGGGATGCAATTTCTGTGTTTCATCGTCAATGTGATGGTTGAAGGGATACAGTAAACCTGCTGAGGTGCGTCGGAGTCTAACACTGGGCCCCCAGGGATGAGCCAAAGTACATACTCTTCTAAACCGTACTCCTGTGGACAGAAATCGGCATTGCGAATTTTGTATTGAGTCGTAATGCAAATTCCGTTTCTCATCGTCAATGTAATGGTCGAAGGGATATAGTAAACCTGCTGTGGTGCATCGTAGTCTAACACTGGGCCCCCAGGGAACAGCCAAAGTACATACTCTTGTAAACCTTACTCATTAGGACAGAAATCGGAAATGCGAATTTTGTATTGAATCGGTATGCAATTTCTGTGTTTCATCGTCAATGTGATGTTCGAAGGGTTACATTTAACCTGCTGTGGTGCATCGGAGTCTAACGCTGCGCCCCCAGGGAAGAGCCAAAGTACATACTCTTCTAAACCGTACTCCTGTGGACAGAAATCGGCATTGTGAATTTTTTATTGAATAGGGATGCAATTTCTGTGTTTCATCGTCAATATGATGGTCGAAGGATTACATTTAACCTGCTATGGTGCATCGGAGTCTGACACTCAACCCCCAAAAAACAGCCAAAGTACATAGTCTTTTAAACCGTACTCCTGTGGACAGAAATCGGCATTGTGAATTATGTATTGAATCCGGATGCAATTTCTGTGTTTCATCGTCAATGTGATGGTCGAAGGGTAACAGTAAACCTGCTGTGGTGCATCGTAGTCTAACACTGGGCCCCCAAGGAAGAGCCAAAGTACATACTCTTCTAAACCGTACTCCTGTGGACAGAAATCGGCATTGCGAATTTTGTATTGAATAGCGATGCAATTTCTGTGTTTGACAGTTAATGTGATGGTGAAGG
The DNA here is from genome assembly GCF_023864275.1 of Schistocerca cancellata. Classification (NCBI taxonomy): domain Eukaryota; kingdom Metazoa; phylum Arthropoda; class Insecta; order Orthoptera; family Acrididae; genus Schistocerca; species Schistocerca cancellata. The sequence continues at coordinate 56,773,811 of NC_064629.1, read as the reverse complement.
GATACAGTAATCCTGCTATGGAGCATAGGAGTGTAACACTGGGCCTCCAGGGAAGAGCCAAAGTACATACTCTTCTAAACCGTACTCATAAGGACAGAAATCGGAATTGCGAATTTTGTATTGAATCGTAATGCAATTTCTGTATTTCATCGTTAATGTGATGGTCGAAGGGATACAGTAAACCTGCTGTGGTGCATCGGAGTCTAACACTGGGCCCCCAGGGAATAGCCAAAGTACATACACTTCTAAACCGCACTCCTGTGGACAGAAATCGGCATTGCGAATTTTGTATTGAATAACGATGCAATTTCTGTGTTTTTACCGTTAATGTGATGGTTGAAGGGATACAGTAAACCTGCTGTGGTGCATAGGAGTCTAACACTGGGCCCCCATGGAATAGCCCAAGTACATACTCTTTTAAATCGTACTAATGTGGACAGATATCGTCATTGCGAATTTTGTATTTAATCGGGATGCAATTTCTGTGTTTCATCGTCAATGTGATGGTCGAAGGGTTACAGTAAACCTGCTGTGGTGCATCGGAGTCTAACACTGGGCCCCCAGGTAAGAGCCAAAGTACATACTCTTCTAAACCGTACTCATAAGGACAGAAATCGGAATTGTTATTTTGTATTGAAAAGGGATGCAATTTCGGTGTTTAATCGTCAATGTGATGGTCGAAGGATTACAGATAACCTGCTGTGGTGCATCGTAGACTAACACTGGGCCCCTAGGGAAGGGCCAAAATACATACCCTTCTAAACCGTACTCCTGTGGACATAAATCGGCATTGCGAATTTTGTATTGAAAAGCGATGCAATTTCTGTGTTTCACCGTTAATGTGATGGTTGAAGGGATACAGTAAACCTGCTGTGGTGCATAGGAGTCTAACACTGGGCCTCCATGGAATCGCCCAAGTACATACTCTTTTAAATCGTACTAATGTGGACAGATATCGTCATTGCGAATTTTGTATTGAATCGGGATGCAATTTCTGTGTTTCATCGTCAATGTGATGGTCGAAGGGTTACAGTAAACCTGCTGTGGTGCATCGGAGTCTAACACTGGGCCCTCAGGGAACAGCCAAAGTACATACTGTTCTAAACCGTACTCCTGTGGACAGAAATCGGCATTGTGAATTTTGTATTGAATCCGGATGCAATATCTGTGTTTCATCGTCAATGTGACGGTCTAAGGGTTTCAGTAAACCTGCTGTGGTGCATCGGAGTCTAACACTGGGCACCCAGGGAAGAGCCAAAGTACGTACTCTTCTACACCGTACTCCTAAGGACAGAAATCGGAATTGCTAATTTTGTATTGAATCGGGATGCAATTTCTTTGTTTTATTGTCTATGTGATGGTCGAAGGGATACAGTAAACCTGCTGTGGTGCATCGGAGTCTAACACTGGGCCCCTAGGGAAGAGCCAAAATACATACCCTTCTAAACCGTACTCCTGTGGACATAAATCGGCATTGCGAATTTTGTATTGAATAACGATGCAATTTCTGTGTTTTTACCGTTAATGTGATGGTTGAAGGGATACAGTAAACCTGCTGTGGTGCATAGGAGTCTAACACTGGGCCCCCATGGAATGGCCCAAGTACATACTCTTTTAAATCGTACTAATGTGGACAGATATCGTCATTGCGAATTTTGTATTGAATCGGGATGCAATTTCTGTGTTTCATCGTCAATGTGATGGGCGAAGGCTTACAGTAAACCTGCTGTGGTGCATCGTAGTCTAACACTGGGCCCCCGGGAAGAGCCAAAGTACATACCCTTCTAAACCGTACTCCTGTGGACTGAAATCGGAATTGCGAATTTTGTATTGAATCGGGATGCAATTTCTGTGTTTCATCGTCAATGTGATGGTCGAAGGGTTACAGTAAACCTGCTGTGGTGCATCGGAGTCTAACACTGGGCCCCCAGGTAACAGCCAAAGTACATACTCTTCTAAACCGCACTCCTGTGGACAGAAATCGGCATTGTGAATATTGTATTGAATCGGGATGCAATATCTGTGTTTCATCGTCAATGTGATGGTCGAAGGGTAACAGTAAACCTGCTGTGGTGCATCGTAGTCTAACACTGGGCCCCAGGGAATAGCCAAAGTACATACTCTTCTAAACCGTACTCCTGTGTATAGAAATTAGCATTGCGTCTTTGTATTGAATCGGGATGCAATTTCTGTGTTTCATCGTCAATGTGATGGTCGAAGGGTTACAGTAAACCTGCTGTGGTGCATCGTAGTTTAACACTGGGCCCCCAAGGAAGAGCCATAGTACATACTCTTCTAAACCGTACTCCTGTGGACAGAAATCAGCATTGCGAATTTTGTGTTTAATCGGGATGCAATTTCTGTGTTTCATCGTCAATGTGATGGTTGAAGGGATACAGTAAACCTGCTGTGGTGCATCGGTGTCTAACACTGGGCCCCGAGGGATGAGCCAAAGTACATACTCTTCTAAACCGTACTCATAAGGACAGTAATCGGAATTGCGAAATTTGTATTGAATCGGGATGCAATTTCTGTGTTTCATCGTCACTATGATGGTCGAAGGATTACAGTAAACCTGCTATGAAGCATCGGAGTCTGACACTCAGCCCCCAGGAAACAGCCAAAGTACATAGTCTTTTAAACCGTACTCCTGTGAACAGAAATCGGCATTGTGAATTATGTATTGAATCCGGATGCAATTTCTGTGTTTCTTCGTCCATGTGATGGTCGATGGGTAACAATAAACCTGCTGTGGTGCATCGTAGTCTAACACTGGGCCCCAGGGAATAGCCAAAGTACATACTCATCTAAACCGTACTCCTGTGTATAGAAATTAGCATTGCGACTTTGTATTGAATCGGGATGCAATATCTGTGTTTCATCGTCAATGTGATGGTCGAAGGGTTACAGTGAACCTGCTGTGGTGCATCGTAGTCTAACACTGGGCCCCCAAGGAAGAGCCAAAGTAGATACTCTTCTAAACCGTACTCCTGTGGACAGAAATCGGCATTGCGAATTTTGTATTGAATAGCGATGCAATTTCTGTGTTTCACAGTTAATGTGATGGTGAATAGATACAGTAAACCTGCTCTGGTGCATAGGAGTGTAACACTGGGCCCCCAGGGAAGAGCCAAAGTACATACTCTTCTAAACCGTACTCATAAGGACAGAAATCGGAATTGCGAATTTTGTATTGAAAAGGGATGCAATTTCGGTTTTTCATCGTCAAAGTCATGGTCGGAGGGATTCAGAAAACATGCTGTGGTGCATCGGAGTCTAACACTGGGCCCCCAGGGAATAGCCCAAGTACATACTCTTTTAAATCGTACTAATGTGGACAGATATCGGCATTGCGAATTTTGTATTGAATCGGGATGCAATATCTGAGTTTCATCGTCAATGTGATGGTCGAAGGGATACAGTAAACCTGCTGTGGTGCATCGGAGTCTAACACTAGGCCCCCAGGGAAGAGCCAAGGTACAAACACTTCTAAACCGTACTCATCAGGACAAAAATCGTCATTGCGAATTTTGCATTGAATCGGGATGCAAGTTCTGTGTTTCATAGTCAATGTGATGTTCGAAGGGTTACATTTAACCTGCTGTGGTGCATCGGAGTCTAACGCTGCGCCCCCAGGGAAGAGCCAAAGTACATACTCTTCTAAACCGTACTCCTGTGGACAGAAATCGGCATTGTGAATTTTTTATTGAATAGGGATGCAATGTCTGTGTTTCATCGTCAATATGATGGTCGAAGGATTACATTTAACCTGCTATGGTGCATCGGAGTCTGACACTCAACCCCCAAAAAACAGCCAAAGTACATAGTCTTTTAAACCGTACTCCTGTGGACAGAAATCGGCATTGTGAATTATGTATTGAATCCGGATGCAATTTCTGTGTTTCATCGTCAATGTGATGGTCGAAGGGTAACAGTAAACCTGCTGTGGTGCATCGTAGTCTAACACTGGGCCCCCAAGGAAGAGCCAAAGTACATACTCTTCTAAACCGTACTCCTGTGGACAGAAATCGGCATTGCGAATTTTGTATTGAATAGCGATACAATTTCTGTGTTTGACAGTTAATGTGATGGTGAAGGGATACAGTAATCCTGCTATGGAGCATAGGAGTGTAACACTGGGCCTCCAGGGAAGAGCCAAAGTACATACTCTTCTAAACCGTACTCATAAGGACAGAAATCGGAATTGCGAATTTTGTATTGAATCGTAATGCAATTTCTGTATTTCATCGTTAATGTGATGGTCGAAGGGATACAGTAAACCTGCTGTGGTGCATCGGAGTCTAACACTGGGCCCCCAGGGAATAGCCAAAGTACATACACTTCTAAACCGCACTCCTGTGGACAGAAATCGGCATTGCGAATTTTGTATTGAATAACGATGCAATTTCTGTGTTTTTACCGTTAATGTGATGGTTGAAGGGATACAGTAAACCTGCTGTGGTGCATAGGAGTCTAACACTGGGCCCCCATGGAATAGCCCAAGTACATACTCTTTTAAATCGTATTAATGTGGACAGATATCGTCATTGCGAATTTTGTATTGAATCGGGATGCAATTTCTGTGTTTCATCGTCAATGTGATGGTCGAAGGGTTACAGTAAACCTGCTGTGGTGCATCGGAGTCTAACACTGGGCCCCCAGGTAAGAGCCAAAGTACATACTCTTCTAAACCGTACTCATAAGGACAGAAATCGGAATTGCTAATTTTGTATTGAAAAGGGATGCAATTTCGGTGTTTAATCGTCAATGTGATGGTCGAAGGATTACAGATAACCTGCTGTGGTGCATCGTAGTCTAACACTGGGCCCCTAGGGAAGGGCCAAAATACATACCCTTCTAAACCGTACTCCTGTGGACATAAATCGGCATTGCGAATTTTGTATTGAATAGCGATGCAATTTCTGTGTTTCACCGTTAATGTGATGGTTGAAGGGATACAGTAAACCTGCTGTGGTGCATAGGAGTCTAACACTGGGCCTCCATGGAATAGCCCAAGTACATACTCTTTTAAATCATACTAATGTGGACAGATATCGTCATTGCGAATTTTGTATTGAATCGGGATGCAATTTCTGTGTTTCATCGTCAATGTGATGGTCGAAGGGTTACAGTAAACCTGCTGTGGTGCATCGGAGTCTAACACTGGGCCCTCAGGGAAGAGCCAAAGTACATACTGTTCTAAACCGTACTCCTGTGGACAGAAATCGGCATTGTGAATTTTGTATTGAATCCGGATGCAATATCTGTGTTTCATCGTCAATGTGACGGTCTAAGGGTTTCAGTAAACCTGCTGTGGTGCATCGGAGTCTAACACTGGGCACCCAGGGAAGAGCCAAAGTACGTACTCTTCTACACCGTACTCCTAAGGACGGAAATCGGAATTGCTAATTTTGTATTGAATCGGGATGCAATTTCTTTGTTTTATTGTCTATGTGATGGTCGAAGGGATACAGTAAACCTGCAGTGGTGCATCGGAGTCTAACACTGGGCCCCTAGGGAAGAGCCAAAATACATACCCTTCTAAACCGTACTCCTGTGGACATAAATCGGCATTGCGAATTTTGTATTGAATAACGATGCAATTTCTGTGTTTTTACCGTTAATGTGATGGTTGAAGGGATACAGTAAACCTGCTATGGTGCATAGGAGTCTAACACTGGGCCCCCATGGAATGGCCCAAGTACATACTCTTTTAAATCGTACTAATGTGGACAGATATCGTCATTGCGAATTTTGTATTGAATCGGGATGCAATTTCTGTGTTTCATCGTCAATGTGATGGTCGAAGGGTTACAGTAAACCTGCTGTGGTGCATCGGAGTCTAACACTGGGCCCCCAGGTAAGAGCCAAAGTACATACTCTTCTAAACCGTACTCCTGTGGACAGAAATCGGCATTGTGAATATTGTATTGAATCGGGATGCAATTTCTGTGTTTCATCGTCTATGTGATGGTCGAAGGATAAAAGTATACCTGCTGTGGTGCATCGTAAACTAACACTGGGCCCAAGGGAATAGCCAAAGTACATACTCTTCTAAACCGTACTCCTGTGTATAGGAATGAGCATTGCGTCTTTGTATTGAATCGGGATGCAATTTCTGTGTTTCATCGTCAATGTGATGGTCAAAGGGTTACAGAAAACCTGCTGTGGTGCATCGTAGTCTAACACTGGGCCCCCAGGGAATAGCCAAAGTACATACTCTTCTAAACCGTACTCCTGTGGACAGAAATGGGAATTGTGAATTTTGTATTGAATCGGGATGCAATTTCTGTTTTTCATCGTCAATGTGATGGTCGAAGGGTTACAATAAACCTGCTGTGGTGCATCGTAGTCGAACATTGGGCCCCCACGGAAAAGCAAAATTACGTACTCTTCTAAACCGTACACCTAAGGACAGAAGTCGGAATTGCGAATTTTGTGTTGAATCGGGATGCAATTTCTGTGTTTCATCGTCAATTGTGACGCTCTAAGGGTTACAGTAAACCTGCTGTGGTGCATCGGAGTCTAACACTGGGCCCCCAGGTAAGAGCCAAAATACATACTCTTCTAAACCGTACTCCTGTGGACAGAAATCGGCATTGTGAATATTGTATAGAACCGGGATGCAATTTCTGTGTTTCATCGTCAATGTGATGGTCGAAGGGTAACAGTAAACCTGCTGTGGTGCATCGTAAGCTAACACTGGGCCCCCAGGGAATAGCCAAAGTACATACTCTTCTAAACCGTACTCCTGTGTATAGAAATATGCATTGCGACTTTGTATTGAATCGGGATGCAATTTCTGTGTTTCATCGTCAATGTGATGGTCGAAGGGTTACAGTAAACCTGCTGTGGTGCATCTTAGTCTAACACTGGGCCCCCAGGGAAGAGCCAAAGTACATACTCTTAGAAACCGTACTCCTGTGGACAGAAATCAGCATTGCGAATTTTGTGTTTAATCGGGTTGCAATTTCTGTGTTTCATCGTCAATGTGATGGTTGAAGGGATACAGTAAACCTGCTGTGGTGCATCGGAGTCTAACACTGGACCCCCAGGGAAGAGCCAAAGTACATACTCTTCTAAACCGTACTCATAAGGACAGTAATCGGAATTGCGAAATTTGTATTGAATCGGGATGCAATTTCTGTGTTTCATCGTCAATGTGATGGTCGATGGGATACAGAAAACCTGCTGTGGTGCATCGGAGTCCAACACTGGGCTCCCAGGGAACAGCCAAAGTACATACCCTTCTAAACCGTACTCCTGTGGACAGAAATCGGCATTGCGAATTTTGTATTGAATTGGGATGCAATTTCTGTGTTTCATCGTCAATGTGATGGGCGAAGGGTTACAGTAAACCTGCTGTGGTGCATCGTAGTCTAACACTGGGCCCCCAGGGAAGAGCCAAAGTACATACTCTTCTACACCGTACTCCTAAGGACAAATATCGGAATTGCTAATTTTGTATTGAATCGGGATGAAATTTCTTTGTTTTATTGTCTATGTGATGGTCGAAGGGATACAGTAAACCTGCTGTGGTACTTCGGAGTCTCTCACTGGACCCCAGGGAAGAGCCAAAGTAAATAATCATCTAAACCGTACTCCTGTGAACAAAAATTGGCATTGCGAATTTTGTATTGAATCGGGATGCAATTTCTGTGTTTCATCGTCAATGTGGCGGTCGAAGGGTTATAGTAAACCTATTGTGGTGCATCGTAGTCTAACAATGGGCCCCCAGGGAAGAGCCAAAGTACATACCCTTCTAAACCGTACTCCTGTGGACAGAAATCGGAATTGCGTATTTTGTATTGATTCGGGATGCAATTTCTGTATTTCATCGTCAATGTGATGGTCGAAGGGTTACAGTAAACTTGCTATGGTGCATCGTAGTCTAACACTGGGCCCCCAGGGAAGAGCCAAAGTACATACTCTTCTAAACCGTACTCCTGTGGACAGAAATCGGCATTGCGAAATTTGTATTGAATAGCGATGCAATTTCTGTGTTTCATCGTTAATGTGATGGTTGAAGGGATACAGTAAACCTGCTGTGGTGCATAGGAGTCTAACACTGGGCCCCCAGGGAAGAGCCAAAGTACATACTCTTCTAAACCGTACTCATAAGGACAGAAATCTCCATTGTGAATATTGTATTGAATCGGGATACAATTTCTGTGTTTCATCGTCAATGTGATGGTCGAAGGGTAACAGTAAACCTGCTGTGGTGCATCGTAGTCTAACACTGGGCCCCCAGGGAGTAACCAATGTACATACTCTTCTAAACCGTACTCCTGTGTATAGTAATAGGCGTTGCGACTTTGTATTGAATCGGGATGCAATTTCTGTGTTTCACCGTCAATGTGATTGTCGAAGGGTTACAGTAAACCTGCTGTGGTGCATCGTAGTCTAACACTGGGCCCCCAGGGAAGAGCCAAAGTACATACTCTTCTAAACCGTACTCCAGTGGACATATATCGGGATTGTGAATTTTGTATTGAATCCGGATGCAATTTCTGTGATTCATCGTCAATGTGATGGTCTAAGGGTTACAGTAAACCTGCTGTGGTGCATCGGAGACTAACACTATGCCCCCAGGTAAGAGCTCAAGTACATACTCTTCTAAACCGTACTCCTGTGAACAAAAATCGGCATTGTGAATATTGTATGGAATCGGGATGCAATTTCTGTGTTTCATCGTCAATGTGATGGTCGAAGGGTAACAGTAAACCCCCTGTGGTGCATCGTAGTCTAACACTGGGCCCCCAGGGAAGAGCGAAAGTACATACTCTTCTAAACCGTTTTCATAAGGACAGAAATCGGCATTGCGAATTTTGTATTGAATCGGGATGCAATTTCTGTGTTTCATCGTCAATGTGATGGTTGAAGGGATACAGTAAACCTGCTGTGGTGCATCAGAGTCTAACACTGAGCCCCAAGGGAAGAGCCAAGGTACAAACACTTCTAAACCGTACTCATAAGGACAGAAATCGGCATTGCGAATTTTGTATTGAATCGGGATGCAAGTTCTGTGTTTCATCGTCAATGTGATGGTCGAAGGGTTACAATAAACCTGCTGTGGTGCATCGTAGTCGAACATTGGGCCCCCACGGAAAAGCAAAATTACGTACTCTTCTAAACCGTACACCTAAGGACAGAAATCGGAATTGCGAATTTTGTGTTGAATCGGGATGCAATTTCTGTGTTTCATCGTCAATGTGACGCTCTAAGGGTTACAGTAAACCTGCTGTGGTGCATCGGAGTCTAACACTGGGCTCCCAGGTAAGAGCCAAAATACATACTCTTCTAAACCGAACTCCTGTGGACAGAAATCGGCATTGTGAATATTGTATAGAATCGGGATGCAATTTCTGTGTTTCATCGTCAATGTGATGGTCGAAGGGTAACAGTAAACCTGCTGTGGTGCATCGTAAGCTAACGCTGGGCCCCCAGGGAATAGCCAAAGTACATACTCTTCTAAACCGTACTCCTGTGTATAGAAATATGCATTGCGACTTTGTATTTAATCGGGATGCAATTTCTGTGTTTCATCGTCAATGTGATGGTTGAAGTTATACAGTAAACCTGCTGTGGTGCATCGGAGTCTAACACTGGGCCCCCAGGGATGAGCCAAAGTACATACTCTTCTAAACCGTACTCATAAGGACAGTAATCGGAATTGCGAATTTTGTATTGAATCGGGATGCAATTTCTGTGTTTCATCGTCAATGTGATGGTCGATGGGATACAGTAAACCTGATGTGGTCCATCGGAGTCTATCACTGGCCCCCAGGGAAGAGCCAAAGTACATACTCATCTAAACCGTACTCCTGTGAACAAAAATTGGCATTGCGAATTTTGTATTGAATCGGGATGCAATTTCTGTGTTTCATCGTCAATGTGATGGTCGAAGGGTTACAGTAAACCTGCTGTGGTGCATGGTAGTCTAACACTGGGCCCCCAGGGTAGAGCCAAAGTACATACTCTTAGAAACCGTACACCTAAAGACAGAAATCGGAATTGCGAATTTTGTATTGAATCGGAATGGAATATCTGTGTTTCATCGTCAATGTGATGGTCGAAGGGATACAGTAAACCTGCTGTGGTGCATCGGAGTCTAACACTGGGCCCCCAGGGAAGAGCCGAAGTACATACTCTTCTAAACCGTACTCCTGTTTACAGAAATCGGCATTGCGAATTTTGTATTGAATCGAGATGCAATTTCTGTGTTTCATCGTCAATGTGACGGCCGAAGGGTTATAGTAAACCTATTGTGGTGCATCGTAGTCTAACACTGGGCCCCCAGGGAAGAGCCAAAGTACATACCCTTCTAAACCGTACTCCTGTGGACAGAAATCGGAATTGCGTATTTTGTATTGATTCGGGAGTCAATTTCTGTGTTTCATCGTCAATGTGTTGGTCGAAGAGTTACAGTAAACTTGCTGTGGTGCATCGTAGTCTAACACTGGGCCCCCAGGGAAGAGCCAAAGTACATACTCTTCTTAACCGTACTTCTGTGGACAGAAACCGGCATTGCGAATTTTGTATTGAATAGCGATGCAATTTCTGTGTTTCATCGTTAATGTGATGGTTGAAGGGATACAGTAAACCTGCTGTGGTGCATAGGAGTCTAACACTGGGCCCCCAGGGAAGAGCCAAAGTACATACTCTTCTAAACCGTACTCATAAGGACAGAAATCGGCATTGTGAATATTGTATTGAATCGGGATACAATTTCTGTGTTTCATCGTCAATGTGATGGTCGAAGGGTAACAGTAAACCCCCTGTGGTGCATCGTAGTCTAACACTGGGCCCCCAGGGAATAGCCAAAGTACATACTCTTCTAAACCGTACTCCTGTGTATAGAAATTGGCATTGCGACTTTGTATTGAATCGGGATGCAATTCCTGTGATTCATCGTCAATGTGATGGTCGAAGGGTTACAGTAAACCTGCTGTGGTGCATCGTAGTCTAACACTGGGCCCCCAGGGAAGAGCCAAAGTACATACTCTTCTAAACCGTACTCATAAGGACAGAAATCGGCATTGCGAATTTTGTATTGAATCGGGATGCAATTTCTGTGTTTCATCGTCAATGTGATGGTTGAAGGGATACAGTAAACCTGCTGTGGTGCATCGGAGTCTAACACTGAGCAACCAGGGAAGAGCCAAGGTACAAACACTTCTAAACCGTACTCATAAGGACAGATACCGGCATTGCGAATTTTGTATTGAATCGGGATGCAAGTTCTGTGTTTCATCGTCAATGTGATGGTCGAAGGGTTACAGTAAACCTACTGTGGTGCATCGGAGTCTAACACTGGGCCCCCAGGGAAGAGCCAAATTACATACTCTTCTAAACCGTACTCATAATGACAGAAATCGGATTTGCGAATTTTGTATTGAATCGGAATGCAATTTCTGTGTTTCATCTTCAAATTGATGGTCGAAGGGATACAGTAAACATGCTGTGGTGCATCGGAGTCTAACACTGGGATTCCAGGGAAGAGTCAAAGTACATACTCTTCTAAACCGTACTCCTGTGGACAGAAATCGGCATTGCGACTTTTGTATTGCATTGGGTTGCAATTTCTGTGTTTCATCGTCAATGTGATGGTCGAAGGGATACAGTAAACCTGCTGTGGTGCATCGGAGTCTAACACTGGGCCCCCAGGGAAGAGCCAAAGTACATACTCTTCTGAACCGTACTCATTAGGACAGAAATCGGAAATGCGAATTTTGTATTGAATCGGGATGCAATTTCTGTGTTTCATCGTCAAAATGATGACCGAAGGATTACAGTAAACCTGCTGTGGTGCATTGGAGTCTAACACTCAGCCCCCAGGAATCAGCCAAAGTACATACTCTTGAAAAACCGTACTCCTGTGAACAAAAACCGGCATTGCGAATGTTGTATTGAATCGCGGTGCAATTTCTATGTTTCATCGTCAATGTGATGGTTGAAGGGATACATTAAACCTGCTATGGTGCATCGGAGTCTAATACTGGGCCGCGAGGTAAGAGCCAAACTACATACTCTTCTATACCGTACACCTGTGGACAGAAATCGGCATTGTGAAATTTGTATTTAATCCGGATGCAATATATGTGTTTCATCGTCAATGTAACGACATAAGGGTTACAGTGAACCTGCTGTGGTGCATCGGAGTCTAACACTGGGCCCCCAGGTAAGAGCCAAAGTACATACTCTTCTAAACCGTACTCCTGTGGACAGAAATCGGCCTTGTGAATACTGTATTGAATCGGGATGCAATTTCTGTGTTTCATCGTCAATGTGATGGTCGAAGGGTTACAGTAAACCTGCTGTGGTGCATCGGACTCTAGCACTGCCCCCCGGGGAAGAGCCAAATTACATACTCTTCTAAACCGTACTCATAAGGACAGAAATCGGAATTGCGAATTTTGTATTGAATACGGATGCAATTTCTGTGTTTCATCGTCAAAGTGATGGTCGAAGGGATACAGTAAACATGCTGTGGTGCATCGGAGTCTAACACTCAGCCCCAAGGAAACAGCCAAAGTACATTCTCTTCTAAACCGTACTCCTGTGGAGAGAAATCGGCATTGTGAATTTTGTATTGAATCCGGATGCAATTTCTGTATTTCATCGTCAACGTGATGGTCGAAGGGTAACAGTAAACCTGCTGTGGTGCGTCGGAGTACAACACTGGGCACCCAGGGAATAGCCAAAGTACATACTCTTTTAAACCGTACTCTTCTGGACAGAAATCGGCATTGCGAATTTTGTATTGAATCGGGATGCAATTTCTGTGTTTAATCGTCAATGTGATGGTCGAAGGGTAACAGTAAACCTGCTGTGGTGCATCGTAGTCTAACACTGGTCCCCCAGGGACTAGCCAAAGTACATACTCTTCTAAACCGTACTCCTGTGGACAGAAATCGGCATTGCGAATTTTGTATTGATTCGGGATGCAATTTCTGTGTTTCATCGTCAATGTGATGGTCGAAGGGTTACAGTAAACCTGCTGTGGTGCATCGTAGTCTAACACTAGGCCCCCAGGGAAGAGCCAAAGTACATACTCTTCTAAACCGTACTCCAAAGGACAGAAATCGGAATTGCGAATTTTGTATTGAATCGGGATGCAATTTCTGTGTTTCATCATCAATGTGATGGTCGAAGGGATACAGTAAACCCGCTGTGGTGCAATCGGAGTCTAACACTAAGCCCCCAGGAATCAGCCAAAGTACATACTCCTCTAAACCGTACTCATAAGGACAGATATCGGAATTGCGATTTTGTATTGAATAGGGATGCAGTTTCTGTGTTTCATTGTCAATGTGATGGTCGAAGGGATACAGAAAACTTGCTGTGGTGCATCGGAGTCTAACACTGGGCCCCCAGGTAAGAGCCCAAGTACATACTCTTCTAAACCGCACTCCTGTGGACAGATATCGGCATTGCGAATTTTGTATTGAATCGGGATGCAATTTCTGTGTTTCATCGTCAATGTCATGGTCGAAGGGTTACAGTAAACCTGCTGTGGTGCATCGGAGTCTAATACTGGGCCCCCAGGTAAGAGCCAAAGTACATACTCTTCTAAACCGTACTCCTGTGGACAGAAATCGGCATTGTGAATATTGTATTGAATCGGGATGCAATTTCTGTGTTTCATCGTCAATGTTATGGTCGAAGTGTAACAGTAAACCTGCTGTGGTGCATCGTAGTCAAACACTGGGCCCCAGGGAGTAGCTAAATACATACTCTTCTAAACCGTACTCCTGTGTATAGAAATAGGCGTTGGGACTTTGTATTGAATCGGGATGCAATTTCTGTGTTTCACCGTCAATGTGATGGTCGAAGGGTTACAGTAAGCATGCTGTGGTGCATCGGAGTCTAACACTGGGCTCCCAGGGATGAGCCAAAATACACACTCCTCTAAACCGTACTCTTAAGGACAGTAATCGGAATTGCGAATTTTGTATTGAATCGGGATGCAATTTCTGTGTTTCATCGTCAATGTGATGGACGAAGGGTTCCAGTAAACCTGCTGTGGTGCATCGTAGTCTAACACTGGGCTCCCAGGGAAGAGCCAAAGTACATATTCTTCTAAACCACACTCATTAGGACAGAAATCGGGATTTCGAATTTGGTATTGAATCGGGATGCAATTTCTGTGATTCATCGTCAATGTGATGGACGAAGGGTAACAGTAAACCTGCTGTGTTGCATCGTAGTCTTACACTGGGCCCCCAGGGAAGAGCCAAAGTACATACTCTTCTAAACCGTTATCCTGTGGACAGAAATCGGCATTGCGAATTTTGTATTGAATAGCGATGCAATTTCTGTGTTTCATCGTTAATGTGATGGTTGAAGGGATACAGTATTCCTGCTGTGGTGCATAGGAGTCTAACACTGGGCCCCCAGGGAGAAGCCAAAGTACATACTCTTCTAAACCGTACTCATTAGGACAGAAATCGGCATTGTGAATATTGTATTGAATCGGGATACAATTTCTGTGTTTCATCGTCTATGTGATGGTCGAAGGGTAACAGTAAACCTGCTGTGGTGCATCGGAGTCTAACACTGGGCGCCCAGGGAAGAGCCAAATTACATACTCTTCTAAACCGTACTCATAAGGACAGAAATCGGTTTTGCGAATTTTGTATTGAATCGGAAAGCAATTTCTGTGTTTCATCTTCAAATTGATGGTCGAAGGGATACAGTAAACATGCTGTGGTGCATCGAAGTCTAACACTGGGCCCCCAGAGAAGAGCCAAAGTACATACTCTTCTAAACCGTACTCCTGTGGACAGAAATCGGCATTGCGACTTTTGTATTGAATTGGGTTGCAATTTCTGTGTTTCATCGTCAATGTGATGGTCGAAGGGTTACAGTAAACCTGCTGTGGTGCATCGTAGTCTAACACTGGGCCCTCCGGGGATGAGCCAAAGTACATACTCTTCTAAACCGTACTCCTGTGGACAGAAATCGGCATTGCGACTTTTGTATTGAATTGGGTTGCAATTTCTGTGTTTCATCGTCAATGTGATGGTCGAAGGGTTACAGTAAACCTGCTGTGGTGCATCGTAGTCTAACACTGGGCCCCCAGGGAAGAGCCAAAGTACATACTCTTCTACACCGTACTCCAGTGGACAGATATCGGGATTGTGAATTTTGTATTGAATCCGGATGCGACTTCTGTGTTTCATCGTCAATGTGATGGTCTAAGGGTTACAGTAAACCTGCTGTGGTGCATCGGAGACTAACACTGGGCCCCCATGTAAGAGCTCAAGTACATACTCTTCTAAACCGTACTCCTGTGAACAAAAATCGGCATTGTGAATATTGTATTGAATCGGGATGCAACTTCTGTGTTTCATCGTCAATGTGATGGTCGAAGGGTAACAGTAAACCCCCTGTGGTGCATCGTAGTCTAACACTGGGCCCCCAGGGAATAGCCAAAGTACATACTCATCTAAACCGTACTCCTGTGTATAGAAATAGGTATTGCGACTTTGTATTGAATCGGGATGCAATTCCTGTGATTCATCGTCAATGTGATGGTCGAAGGGTTACAGTAAACCTGCTGTGGTGCATCGTAGTCTAACACTGGGCTCGCAGGGACGAGCCAAAATACATACTCTTCTAAACCGTACTCAAAAGGACAGAAATCGGCTTTCCGAATTTTGTATTGAATCGGGATTCAATTTCTGTGTTTCATCGTCAATGTGATGGTTGAAGGGATACAGTAAACCTGCTGTGGTGCATCGGAGTCTAACACTGAGAACCCAGGGAAGAGCCAAAGTACAAACACTTCTAAACCGTACTCATAAGGACAGAACTCGGCATTGCGAATTTTGTATTGAATCGGGATGCAATTTCTGTGTTTCATCGTCAATGTGATGGTCGAAGAGTTACAGTAAACCTGCTGTGGTGCATCGGAATCTAACACTGGGCGCCCAGGGAAGAGCCAAATTACATACTCTTCTAAACCGTACTCATAAGGACAGAAATCGGTTTTGCGAATTTTGTATTGAATCGGAAAGCAATTTCTGTGTTTCATCTTCAAATTGATGGTCGAAGGGATACAGTAAACATGCTGTGGTGCATCGGAGTCTAACACTGGGCCCCAGAGAAGAGCCAAAGTACATACTCTTCTAAACCGTACTCCTGTGGACAGAAATCGGCATTGCGAATTTTGTATTGAATTGGGTTGCAATTTCTGTGTTTCATCGTCAATGTGATGGTCGAAGGGATACAGTAAACCTGCTGTGGTGCATCGGAGTCTAACACTGGACCCCAGGGAAGAGCCAAAGTACATACTCTTCAATACCGTACTCATTAGGACAGAAATCAGAAATGCGAATTTTGTATTGAATCGGAATGCAATTTCTGTGTTTCATTGTCAAAGTGATGGTCGAAGGGATACAGTAAACATGCTGTGGTGCATCGGAGTCTAACACTGGGCCCCCAGGGAAGAGCCAAAGTACATACTCTTCTAAACCGTACTCCTGTGGACAGAAATCGGCATTGCGACTTTTGTATTGAATTTGGTTGCAATATCTGTGTTTCATCGTCAATGTGATGGTCGAAGGGATACAGTAAACCTGCTGTGGTGCATCGGAGTCTAACACTGGGCCCCCAGTGAAGAGCCAAATTACATACTCTTCTACACCGTACTCATTAGGACAGAAATCGGAAATGCGAATTTTGTATTGAATCGGGATGCAATATCTGTGTTTCATCGTTAATGTGACGGTCGAAGGATTACAGTAAACCTGCTGTGGTGCATCGGAGTCTAACACTCAGCCCCAAGGAAACAGCCAAAGTACATACTCTTCTAAACCGTACTCCTGTGGAGAGAAATCGGCATTGTGAATTATGTATTGAATCCGGATGCAATTTCTGTATTTCATCGTCAACGTGATGGTCGAAGGGTAACAGTAAACCTGCTGTGGTGCATCGGAGTCTAACACTGGGCACCCAGGGAAGAGCCAAAGTACATACTCTTTTAAACCGTACTCTTCTGGACAGAAATCGGCATTGCGCATTTTGTACTGAATCGGGTTGAAATTTCTGTGTTTCATCGTCAATGTGATGGTCGAAGGGTAACAGTAAACCTCCTGTGGTGCATCGTAGTCTAACACTGGGCCCCCAGGGAAGAGCCAAAGTACATACTCTTCTAAACCGTACTCCTGTGGACAGAAATCGCTATTGAGAATTTTGTATTGATTCGGGATGCAATTTCTGTGTTTCATCGTCACTGTGATGGTCGAAGAGTTACAATAAACCTGCTGTGGTGCATCATAGTCTAACACTGGGCCCCCACGGAAAAGTAAAAGTACATACTTCTCTAAACCGTACTCATAAGGAGAGAAATCGGAATTGCGAATTTTGTATTGAATCAGGATGCAATTTCTGTGTTCATCGTCAAAGTGATGGTCGAAGGGATACAGTAAACATGCTGTGGTGCATCGGAGTCTAACACTCAGCCCCAAGGAAACAGTCAAAGTACATTCTCTTCTAAACCGTACTCCTGTGGAGAGAAATCGGCATTGTGAATTTTGTATTGAATCCGGATTCAATTTCTGTATTTCATCGTCAACGTGATGGTCGAAGGGTAACAGTAAACCTGCTGTGGTGCATCGGAGTCTAACACTGGGCACCCAGGGAATAGCCAAAGTACATACTCTTTTAAACCGTACTCTTCTGGACAGAAATCGGCATTGCGAGTTTTGTATTGAATCGGGATGCAATTTCTGTGTTTCATCGTCAATGTGATTGTCGAAGGGTAACAGTAAACCTGCTGTGGTGCATCGTAGTCTAACACTGGTCCCCCAGGGAATAGCCAAAGTACATACTCTTCTAAACCATACTCCTGTGGACAGAAATCGGCATTGCGAATTTTGTATTGATTCGGGATGCAATTTCTGTGTTTCATCGTCAATGTGATGGTCGAAGGGTTACAGTAAACCTGCTGTGGAGCATAGTAGTCTAACACTAGGCCCCCAGGGAAGAGCCAAAGTACATACTCTTCTAAACCGTACGTCTAAGGACAGAAATCGGAATTGCGAATTTTGTATTGAATCGTAATGCAATTTCTGTGTTTCATCGTTAATATGTCGGTCGAAGGATTACAGTAAACTTGCTGTGGTGCATCGGAGTCTAACACTCATCCCCCAGGAAACAACAAAAGTAAATACTCTTCTAAACCGTACTCCTGTGAACAGAAATCGGAATTGCGAATTTTGTATTGAATCGGGATGCCATTTCTGTGTTTCATCGTCAATGTGATGGTCGAAGGGTTACAATAAACCTGCTGTGGTGCATCGTAGTCTAACACTGGGCCCCCACGGAAAAGCTAAAGTACATACTTTTCTAAACCGTACTCCAAAGGACAGAAATCGGAATTGCGAATTTTGCATTGAATCGGGATGCAATTTCTGTGTTTCATCATCAATGTGATGGTCGAAGGGATACAGTAAACCTGCTGTGGTGCAATCGGAGTCTAACACTAAGCCCCCAGGAATCAGCCAAAGTACATACTCCTCTAAACCGTACTCATAAGGACAGAAATCGGAATTGCGAATTTTGTATTGAATAGGGATGCAGTTTCTGTGTTTCATCGTCAATGTGATGGTCGAAGGGATACAGAAAACTTGCTGTGCTGCATCGGAGTCTAACACTGGGCCCCCAGGTAAGAGCCCAAGTACATACTCTTCTAAACCGCACTCCTGTGGACAGATATCGGCATTGCGAATTTTGTATTGAATCGGGATGCAATTTCTGTGTTTCATCGTCAATGTCATGGTCGAAGGGTTACAGTAAACCTGCTGTGGTGCATCGGAGTCTAATACTGGGCCCCCAGGTAAGAGCCAAAGTACATACTCTTCTAAACCGTACTCCTGTGGACAGAAATCGGCATTGTGAATATTGTATTGAATCGGGATGCAATTTCTGTGTTTCATCGTCAATGTTATGGTCGAAGGGTAACAGTAAGCATGCTGTGGTGCATCGGAGTCTAACACTGGGCTCCCAGGGATGAGCCAAAGTACACACTCCTCTAAACCGTACTCTTAAGGACAGTAATCGGAATTGCGAATTTTGTATTGAATCGGGATGCAATTTCTGTATTTCATCGTCAACGTGATGGTCGAAGGGTAACAGTAAACCTGCTGTGGTGCATCGGAGTCTAACACTGGGCACCCAGGGAATAGCCAAAGTACATACTCTTTTAAACCGTACTATTCTGGACAGAAATCGGCATTGCGAGTTTTGTATTGAATCGGGATGCAATTTCTGTGTTTCATCGTCAATGTGATGGTCGAAGGGTAACAGTAAACCTGCTGTGGCGCATCGTAGTCTAACACTGGTCCCCCAGGGAATAGCCAAAGTACATACTCTTCTAAACCGTACTCCTGTGGACAGAAATCGCCATTGAGAATTTTGTATTGATTCGGGATGCAATTTCTGTGTTTCATCGTCACTGTGATGGTCGAAGAGTTACAATAAACCTGCTGTGGTGCATCATAGTCTAACACTGGGCCCCCACGGAAAAGTAAAAGTACATACTCTTCTAAACCGTACTCATAAGGACAGAAATCGGAATTGCGAATTTTGTATTGAATCGGGATGCAATTTCTGTGTTCATCGTCAAAGTGATGGTCGAAGGGATACAGTAAACATGCTGTGGTGCATCGGAGTCTAACACTCAGCCCCAAGGAAACAGTCAAAGTACATTCTCTTCTAAACCGTACTCCTGTGGAGAGAAATCGGCATTGTGAATTTTGTATTGAATCCGGATGCAATTTCTGTATTTCATCGTCAACGTGATGGTCGAAGGGTAACAGTAAACCTGCTGTGGTGCATCGGAGTCTAACACTGGGCCCCCAGGGAATAGCCAAAGTACATATTCTTCTAAACCGTACTCCTGTGTTTAGAAATTGGCATTGCGACTTTGTATTGAATCGGGATGCAATTCCTGTGATTCATCGTCAATGTGATGGTCGAAGGGTTACAGTAAACCTGCTGTGGATCATCGTAGTCTAACACTGCGCCCCCAGGGAAGAGCCAAAGTACATACTCTTCTAAACCGTACTCATAAGGACAGAAATCGGCATTGCGAATTTTGTATTGAATCGGGATGCAATTTCTGTGTTTCATCGTCAATGTGATGGTTGAAGGGATACAGTAAACCTGCTGTGGTGCATCGGAGTCTAACACTGAGCAACCAGGGAAGAGCCAAGGTACAAACACTTCTAAACCGTACTCATAAGGACAGATACCGGCATTGCGAATTTTGTATTGAATCGGGATGCAAGTTCTGTGTTTCATCGTCAATGTGATGGTCGAAGGGTTACAGTAAACCTACTGTGGTGCATCGGAGTCTAACACTGGGCCCCCAGGGAAGAGCCAAATTACATACTCTTCTAAACCGTACTCATAATGACAGAAATCGGATTTGCGAATTTTGTATTGAATCGGGATGCAATTTCTGTGTTCATCGTCAAAGTGATGGTCGAAGGGATACAGTAAACATGCTGTGGTGCATCGGAGTCTAACACTCAGCCTCAAGGAAACAGTCAAAGTACATTCTCTTCTAAACCGTACTCCTGTGGAGAGAAATCGGCATTGTGAATTTTGTATTGAATCCGGATGCAATTTCTGTATTTCATCGTCAACGTGATGGTCGAAGGGTAACAGTAAACCTGCTGTGGTGCATCGGAGTCTAACACTGGACCCCAGGGAAGAGCCAAAGTACATAATCTTCAAAACCGTACTCATTAGGACAGAAATCGGAAATGGGAATTTTGTATTGAATCGGGATGCAATTTCTGTGTTTCATCGTCAAAGTGATGGTCGAAGGGATACAGTAAACATGCTGTGGTGCATGGGAGTCTAACACTGGGCCCCCAGGGAAGAGCCAAAGTACATACTCTTCTAAACCGTACTACTGTGGACAGAAATCGGCATTGCGACTTTTGTATTGCATTGGGTTGCAATTTCTGTGTTTCATCGTCAATGTGATGGTCGAAGGGATACAGTAAACCTGCTGTGGTGCATCGGAGTCTAACACTGGGCCCCCAGGGAAGAGCCAAAGTACATACTCTTCTGAACCGTACTCATTAGGACAGAAATCGGAAATGCGAATTTTGTATTGAATCGGGATGCAATTTCTGTGATTCATCGTCAAAATGATGACCGAAGGATTACAGTAAACCTGCTGTGGTGCATTGGAGTCTAACACTCAGCCCCCAGGAATCAGCCAAAGTACATACTCTTGAAAAACCGTGCTCCTGTGAACAAAAACCGGCATTGCGAATTTTGTATTGAATCGCGGTGCAATTTCTATGTTTCATCGTCAATGTGATGGTTGAAGGGATACATTAAACCTGCTATGGTGCAACGGAGTCTAATACTGGGCCGCGAGGTAAGAGCCAAAGTACATACTCTTCTATACCGTACACCTGTGGACAGAAATCGGCATTGTGAATTTTGTATTGAATCGGGATGTAATTTCTGTGTTTCATCGTCAATATGATGGTCGAAGGATTACAGTAAACCTGCTGTGGTGCATCGTAGTCTAGCACTGGGCCTCAGGGAATAGCCAAAGTACATTCTCTTCTAAACCGTACTCCTAAGGACAGAAATCAGCATTGCGAATTTTGTATTGAATCGGGATGCAATTTCTGTGTTTCATCGTCAATGTGATGGTCGAAGGCTTACAGTAAACCTGCTGTGGTGCATCGGAGTCTAACACTGGGCCCCCAGGGAAGAGCCAAAGTACATACTCTTCTAAACCGTACTCTTGTGGACAGAAATCGGCATTGCGAATTTTGTATTGAATCGGGATGCAATTTCTGTGTTTCATTGTCAATGTGATGGTCGAAGGGTTACAGTAAACCTGCTGTGGTGCATCGGAGTCTAACACTCAGCCGCCAGGGAAGATCACAAAAACATGCTCCCCGAAACGTTACTCTCGTCAATATAAATCGACATTGCGAAAGTTGTATTGAATCCGGATGCAATTTCTGTGTTTCATCGTCAATGTGATGGTCGAAGGGTAACAGTAAACCTGCTGTGGAGCATCGGAGTTTAACACTGAGCTCCCAGGGTAGTGCTAAAGTCCATACTCTTCTAAACCGTACTCCTGTGGACAGAAATCGTTATTGCGAATTTTGTATTGAAATGGATGCAATTTCTTTGTTTCATCGTCAATGTGATGGTCGAAGGGCTACGGTAAACCTACTGTGGTGCATCGGAGTCTTACACTGGGTACCCAGGGAAGAGCCAAAGTACATACTCTTCTATACCGTAGTCCTGTGGACAGAAATCGGCATTGCGAATTTTGTATTGAATGGGGATGCAATTTCTGTGTTACATCGTCAATGTGACTGTCGAAGGGTAACAGTAAACCTGCTGTGGTGCATCGGAGTCTAACACTGTGCCCCCAGGGAAGAGCCAAAAAAAGACTCCCCGAAACATTACTCTCGTCAATATAAATCGGCATTGCGAATTTTGTATTGAATCGGGATGCAATTTCTGTGTTTCATCGTCAATGTGAAGGTCTAAGCGATACAGTAAACCTGCTGTGGTGCATGGGAGTCTTACACTGGGCCCCCAGGGAAGACCCAAATTTATACTTTTCCAAACCGTACTCCTGTGGACAGAAATCTGCATTGTGAATTTTGTATTGAATCAGGATGCAATTCTGTGTTTCATCGTCAATGTGACGGTCGAAGGGATACAGTAAACCTGCTGTGGTGCATCGGAGTCTAACACTGGCCCCCAGATAAGAGCCAAAGTACATACTCTTCTAAACCGTCCTCCTGTGGACAGAAATCTGCATTGCGAATTTTGTATTGAATCGGGATGCAATTTCTGTGTTTCATCGTCAATATGATGGTCGAAGGATTACAGTAAACCTGCTGTGGTGCATCGTAGTCTAACACTGGGCCTCAGGGAATAGCCAAAGTACATTCTCTTCTAAACCCTACTCCTAAGGACAGAAATCGGCATTGCGAATTTTGTATTGAATCGGGATGCAATTTCTGTGTTTCATCGTCAATGTGATGGTCGAAGGCTTACAGTAAACCTGCTGTGGTGCATCGGAGTCTAACACTGGGCCCCCAGGGAAGAGCCAAAGTACATACTCTTCTAAACCGTACTCTTGTGGACAGAAATCGGCATTGTGAATTTTGTATGGAATCGGGATGCAATTTCTGTGTTTCATCGTCAATGTGATGGGCGAAGGGTAACAGTAAACCTGCTGTGGTGCATCGTAGTCTAACACTTGGCCCCCAGGGAATCGCCAAATTACATACTCTTCTAAACTGCACTCCTGTGGACAGAAATCTTCATTGCGAATTTTGTATTGAATCGGGATGCAATTTCTGTGTTTCATTGTCAATGTGATGGTCGAAGGGTTACAGTAAACCTGCTGTGGTGCATTGTAGTCTAACACTGGGCCCCCAGGGAAGAGCCAAAGTACATACTTTTCTAAACCGTACTCCTAAGGACATAATTCTGAATTGCGAATTTTGTATTGAATCGGGATGCAATTTTTGTGTTTCATCGTCAATGTGATGGTCGAAGGGATACAGTAAACCTGCTATGGTGCATCGGAGTCTAACACTGGGCCCCCAGGGAAGAGCCAAAGTACATACTCTTCTAAACCGTACTCATTAGGTTAGAAAACGGAATTGCGAATTTTGTATTGAATCGGGATGCAATTTCTGTGTTTCATCGTCAATGTGATGGTCGAAGGGTTACAGTAAGCCTGCTGTGGTGCATCGGAGTCTAACACTGGGCCCCCAGGGTGGAGCCAAAGTACATACTCGTCTAAACCGTACTCCTGTGGACAGAAATAGGCATTGCGAATTTTGTATAGAATCGGGATGCAATTTCTGTGTTTCATCGTCAATGCGATGGTCGAAGGGTTACAGTAAACCTGCTGTGGTGCATCGGAGTCTAACACTCAGCCGCCAGGGAAGATCACAAAAACATGCTCCCCGAAACGTTACTCTCGTCAATATAAATCGACATTGCGAATTTTGTATTGAATCCGGATGCAATTTCTGTGTTTCATCGTCAATGTGGTGGTCGAAGGGATACAGTAAACCTGCTGTGGTGCATTGGAGTCTAACACTGGGCCCCCAGGGAGGAGCCGAAATACATACTCTTCTATACCGTACTCCTGTGGACAGAAATCGGCATTGCGAATTTTGTATTGTATCGGGATGCTATTTCTGTGTTCCATTGTCAATGTGATGGTCCCAGGGATACAGTAAACCTGCTGTGGTATAGCGAAGTCTAGCACTGGGCCCCCAGGGAAGAGCCAAAGTACATACTCTTCTAAAACGTACTCATGTAGACAGAAATCGGCATTGCGAATTTTGTATTGAATCGGGATGCAAGTTCTGTGTATCATCGTCAATGTGATCGTCGAAGGGTTACAGTAAACCTGCTGTGGTGCATCGTAGTCTAACACTGGGTCACCTGGGAAGAGCCCAAGAACCGGCTCCCCGAAACGTTACTCTCGTCAATATAATTCGACATTGCGAAATTTTTATTGAATCCGGATGCAATTTCTGTGTTTCATCGTCAATGTAATGGTCGAAGGGTTACAGCAAATCTGTTGTGGTGCATCGGTGTCTAACACTCAGCCCCCAGGGAAGTGCCCAAATACGGCCACCCCGAAACGTTGCTCTCGTCAATATAAATCGGCATTGCGAATTTTGTATTGAATCCGGATGCAATTTCTTTGTTTCATCGTTAATGTGATGGTAGAAGGGTAACAGTAAACCTGCTGTCGTGCATCGTAATCTAACACTGGGCCCCCAGGGAAGAGCCCAAAAACGGGCTCCACGAAACGTTACTCTCGTCAAAATAATTCGACATTGCGAATTTTGTATTGAATCCGAATGCATTATCAGTGTTTCATCGTCAATGTGATGGTTGAAGGGACACAGTAAACCAGCTGTGGTGCATCGTAGACTAACACTGGGCCACCAGGGAAGAGCCGAAAAACGGGCTCCCCGAAACGTTACTCTCGTCAATATAAATCTACATTGCGAATTTTGTATTGAATCCGGATGCAATTTCTGTGTTTCATCGTCAATGTGATGGTCGAAGGGTAACAGTAAACCTGCTGTGGAGCATCGGAGTTTAGCACTGAGCCCCCAGGGTAGTGCCAAAGTCCATACTCTTCTAAACCGTACTCCTGTGGACAGAAATCGTTATTGCGAATTTGGTATTGAAATGGATGCAATTTCTTTGTTTCATCGTCAATGTGATGGTCGAAGGGATACGGTAAACCTGCTGTGGTGCATCGGAGTCTTACACTGGATACCCAGGGAAGAGCCAAAGTACATACTCTTCTATACCGTAGTCCTGTGGACAGAAATCGGCATTGCGAATTTTGTATTGAATGGGGATGCAATTTCTGTGTTACATCGTCAATGTGATGGTCGAAGGGTAACAGTAAACCTGCTGTGGTGCATCGGAGTCTAACACTGTGCCCCCAGGGAAGAGCCAAAAAAAGACTCCCCGAAACCAAACTCTCGTCAATATAAATCGGCATTGCGAATTTTGTATTGATTCGGGATGCAATTTCTGTGTTTCATCGTCAATGTGAAGGTGTAAGCGATACAGTAAACCTGCTGTGGTGCATGGGAGTCTTACACTGGGCCCCCAGGGAAGACCCAAATTTATACTTTTCCAAACCGTACTCCTGTGGACAGAAATCTGCATTGTGAATTTTGTATTGAATCAGGATGCAATTCTGTGTTTCATCGTCAATGTGACGGTCGAAGGGATACAGTAAACCTTTTGTGGCGCATCGGAGTCTAACACTGGCCCCCAGAGAAGAGCCAAAGTACATACTCTTCTAAACCGTCCTCCTGTGGACAGAAATCGGCATTGCGAATTTTGTATTGAATCGGGATGCAATTTCTGTGTTTCATCGTCAATGTGATAGTCGAAGGGTTACAGTAAACCTGTTGTGGTGCATCGGAGTGTAACACTCAGCCCCCAGGATAGACCTCAAAAACGGGCTCCCCAAAACGTTACTCTCGTCAGTATAAATCGACATTGCGAATTTTGTATTGAATCCGGATGCAATTTCTGTGTTTCATCGTCAATGTGATGGTCGAAGGGATACAGTAAACCTGCTGTGGTGCATTGGAGTCTAACACTGGGCCCCCACGGAA
This sequence comes from Schistocerca cancellata, assembly GCF_023864275.1. NCBI lineage: Eukaryota > Metazoa > Arthropoda > Insecta > Orthoptera > Acrididae > Schistocerca > Schistocerca cancellata. The sequence goes on along the minus strand of NC_064629.1, from coordinate 56,747,625 downwards.
GAGCCAAAGTACATACTCTTCTAAACCGTACTCCTGTGGACAGAAATCGGCATTGCGAATTTTTTATTGAATCGGGATGAAATTTCTGTGTTTCATCGTCAATGGGATGGTCGAAGCTTAACAGTAAACCTGCTGTGGTGCATCGTTGTCTTACACTGGGCCCCCAGGGAAGAGCCCAAAAACGGTCTCCTTGAAACGTTACTCTCGTCAATATAAATCGACATTGCGAATTTTGTATTGAATCCGTATGCAATTTCTGTGTTTCATCGTCAATGTGATGGTCGAAGGGTAACAGTAAACCTACTGTGGTGCATCGGAGTCTAACACTGGGCCCCCACGGATGTGCCAAGGTACATACTCTTCTAAACCGTACTCCTGTGGACAGAAATCGGAATTCCGAATTTTGTATTGTTCATGATGCAATTTCTGTGTTTCATCGTCAATGTGATGGTCGAAGGGATACAGTAAACTTGCTGTGGTGCATCGGAGTCTAACACTGAGCCCCCAGGGAAGAGCCAAAGTACATACTCTTCTAAACCGTACTCATTAGGTTAGAAAACGGAATTGCGAATTTTGTATTGAATCGGATGCAATTTCTGTGTTTCATCGTCAATGTGATGGTCGAAGGGTTACAGTAAGCCTGGTGTGGTGCATCGGAGTCTAAAACTGGGCCCCCAGGGAGGAGCCAAAGTACATACTCTTCTAAATCGTACTCCTGTGGACAGAAATCGGTATTGCGAGTTTTGTATAGAAACGGGATGCAATTTCTGTGTTTCCTCGTCAATGCGATGGTCGAAGGGTTACAGTAAACCTGATGTGGAGCATCGGAGTCTAATACTGGGCCCCCAGGGAAGAGCCAAAGTACATACTCTTTTAAACCATACTCCTGTGGACAGAAATCGGAATTGCGAATTTTGTATTGAATCGGGATGCAATTTCTGTGTTTCAACCTCAATGTGACGGTCGAAGGTTTACAGTAAACCTACTGTGGTGCATTGTAGTTTAACACTGGGCCCCCAGGGAAGAGCCAAAGTACATACTCTTCTAAACCGTACTCCTGTGGACAGAAATCGGAATTCCGAATTTTGTATTGTTCATGATGCAATTTCTGTGTTTCATCGTCAATGTGATGGTCGAAGGGTTACAGTAAACCTGCTGTGGTGCATCGGAGTCTAACTCTGGGCCCCCAGGGAAGAGCCAAAGTACATACTCTTTTAAACCGTACTCCTGTGGACAGATATCGGAATTGCGAATTTTGTATTGAATCGGGATGCAATTTCTGTGTTTCATCGTCAATGTGATGGTCGAAGGGTAACAGTAAACCTGCTGTGGTGCATCGTAGTCTAACACTGGGCCCCCAGGAATAGCCAAAGTACATACTCTTCTAAACTGTACTCCTGTGGACAGAAATCTTCATTGCGAATTTTGTATTGAATCGGGATGCAATTTCTGTGTTTCATTGTCAATGTGATGGTCGAAGGGTTACAGTAAACCTGCTGTGGTGCATCAGTGTCTAGCACTGCGCCCCCAGGGAAGAGCCAAAGTACATACTCTTCTAAACCGTACTCATTAAGTTAGAAAACGGAATTGCGAATTTTGTATTGAATCGGGATGCAATTTCTGTGTTTCATCGTCAATGTGATGGTCGAAGGGTTACAGTAAGCCTGCTGTGGTGTATCGGAGTCTAACAATGGGCCCCCAGGGAGAAGCCAAAGTACATACTCTTCTAAACCGTACTCCTGTGGACAAAAATCGGCATTGCGAATTTTGTATAGAATTGGGATGCAATTTCTGTGTTTCATCGTTAATGTGATGGTCGAAGGGTTACAGTAAACCTGCTGTGGTGCATCGGAGTCTAACACTGGGCCCCCAGGGAAGAGCCAATGTACATACTCCTTTAAACTGTACTCCTGTGGACAAAAATCTTCATTGCGAATTTTGTATTGAATCGGGATGCAATTTTTGTGTTTCATTGTCAATGTGATGGTCGAGGGGTTACAGTAAACCTGCTGTGGTGCATCGGAGTCTAACACTGGGCCCCTGGGGAAGAGCCAAAGTACATACTCTTCTAAACCGTACTCCTAAGGACAGAAATCGGAATTGCGAATTTTGTATTGAATCGGGATGCAATTTCTGTAATCATCATCAACGTGATGGTCGAAGGGACACAGTAAACCTGCTGTGGTGCATCGGAGTCTAACACTGGGCCCCCAGGGAAGAGCCAAAGTACATACTCTTCTAAACCGTACTCCTAAGGACAGAAATCGGAATTGCGAATTTGGTTTTGAATCGGGATGCAATTTCTGTGTTTCATCGTCAATATGATGGTCGAAGGGTTACAGTAAGCCTGCCGTGGTGCATCGGAGTCTAACACTGGTCCCCCAGGGAGGAGCCAACGAACTAACTCTTCTAAATCGTACTCCTGTGGACAGAAATCGGCATTGCGAATTTTGTATAGAATCGGGATGCAATTTCTGTGTTTCATCGTCAATGCGATGGTCGAAGGGTTACAGTAAACCTGCTGTGGTGCATCGGAGGATAGCACTGGGCCCCCAGGGAAGAGCCAAAGTACATACTTTTTTAAACCATACTCCTGTGGACAGAAATCGGAATTGCGAATTTTGTATTGAATCGGGATGCAATTTCTGTGTTTCAACCTCAATGTGACGGTCGAAGGTTTACAGTAAAAGTACTGTGGTGCATCGTAGTCTAACACTGTGCCCCCAGGGAAGAGCCAAAGTACATACTCTTCTAAACCGTACTCCTGTGGACAGAATTCGGAATTCCGAATTTTGTATTGTTCATGATGCAATTTTTGTGTTTCATCGTCAATGTGGTGGTCGAAGGGTTACAGTAAACCTGCTGTGGTGCATCGTAGCCTACCACTGGGCCCCCAGGGAAGAGCCAATGTACATACCCTTCTAAACCGTATTCCTAAGGACATAAATCGGAATTGCAAATTTTGTATTGAATCGGGATGCAATTTCTGTGATTCATCGTCAATGTGATGGTCGAAGGGTTACAGTAAACCTGCTGTGGTGCATCGGAGTCTAACTCTGGGCCCCCACGGAGGAGCCAAAGTACATACTCTTCTAAACCGTACCCCTGTGGACAGAAATCGACATTGCGAATTTAGTATAGAATCGGGATGCAATTTCTGTGTTTCATCGTCAATGTGATGGTCGAAGGGTTACACTAAACCTGCTGTGGTGCATCGGAGTCTAACACTGGGCCCCCAGGGAAGAGCCAAAGTACATACTCTTCTAAACCGTACTCCTGTGGACAGATATCGGAATTGCGAATTTTGTATTGAATCGGGATGCAATTTCTGTGTTTCATCGTCAATGTGATGGTCGAAGGGTTACAGTAAACCTGCTGTGGTGCATCGTAGTCTAATACTGGGCCCCCAGAGAAGATCCAAAATACATACTCTTCTAAACTGTACTCCTGTGGACAGAAATCGGGATTTCGAATTTTGTTTTGAATCGGGATGCAATTTCTGTGTTTCATCGTCAATGTGATTGTCGAAGGGTTACAGTAAGCCTGCTGTGGTGCATCGTAGTTTAACACTGAGCCCCCAGGGAAGAGCCAAAGTACATACTCTTCTAAACCGTACTCCTAAGGACAGAAATCGGAATTGTGAATTTTGTGTTGAATCGGGATGCAATTTCTGTGTTTCATCGTCAATGTGATGGTCGAAGGGTAACAGTAAACCTGCTGTGGTGCATCGGAGTCTAACACTCAGCCCCCAGGGAAGAGCCAAAGTACATACTCTTCTAAACCGTACTCATTAGTTTAGAAAACGGAGTTGCGAATATTGTATTGAATCGGGATGCAATTTCTGTTATTCATCGTCAATGTGACGGTCGAAGGGTTACAGTAAACCTGATGTGGTGCATCGGAGTCTAACACTGGGCCCCCAGGGAAAAGCCAAAGTACATTCACTTCTAAACCGTACTCCTGTGGACAGAAATCGACATTGCGAATTTAGTATAGAATCGGGATGCAATTTCTGTGTTTCATCGTCAATGTGATGGTCGAAGGGTTACACTAAACATGCTGTGGTGCATCGGAGTCTAACACAGGGCCCCCAGGGAAGAGCCAAAGTACATACTCTTCTAAACCGTACTCCTGTGGACAGATATCGGAATTGCGAATTTTGTATTGAATCGGGATGCAATTTCTGTGTTTCATCGTCAATGTGATGGTCGAAGGGTTACAGTAAACCTGCTGTGGTGCATCGGAGTCTAACACTGGGCCCCCAGGGAATAGCCAAAGTACATACTATTCTAATCTGTACTCCTGTGGACAGAAATCTTCATTGCGAATTTTGTATTGAATCGGGATGCAATTTCTGTGTTTCATCGTCAATGTGATGGTCGAAGGGATACAGTAAACCTGCTGTGGTGCATCGGAGTCTAACACTGGGCCCCCAGGGAAGAGCCAAAGTACATACTCTTCTAAACCGTACTCATTAGGTTAGAAAACGGAATTGCGAATTTTGTATTGAATCGGGATGCAATTTCTGTGTTTCATCGTCAATGTGATGGTCGAAGGGTTACAGTAAGCCTGCAGTGGTGCATCGGAGTCTAACAATGGGCCCCCAGGAAGGAGCCAAAGTACATACTCTTCTAAACCGTACTCCTGTGGACAAAAATCTTCATTGCGAATTTTGTATTGAATCGGGATGCAATTTTTGTGTTTCATTGTCAATGTGATGGTCGAAGGGTTACAGTAAACCTGCTGTGGTGCATCGGAGTCTAACACTGGGCCCCCGGGGATGAGCCAAAGTACATACTCTTCTAAACCGTATTCCTAAGGACAGAAATCGGAATTGCGAATTTTGTATTGAATCGGGATGCAATTTCTGTGTTTCATCGTCAATGTGATTGTCGAAGGGATACAGTAAACCTGCTGCGGTGCATCGGAGTCTAACACTGGGCCCCCAGGGAAGAGCCAAAATACATACTCTTCTAAACCGTACTCCTAAGGACAGAAATCGGAATTGCGAATTTTGTATTGAATCGGGATGCAATTTCTGTGTTTCATCGTCAATATGATGGTCGAAGGGTTACAGTAAGCCTGCTGTGGTGCATCGGAGTCTAACACTGGTCCCCCAGGGAGGAGCCAAAGTACATACTCTTCTAAACCGTACTCCTGTGGACAGAAATCGGCATTGCGAATTTTGTATAGAATCGGGATGCAATTTCTGAGTTTCATCGTCAATGCGAAGGTCGAATGGTTACAGTAAACCTGCTGTGGTGCATCGGAGGCTAGCACTGGGCCCCCAGGGAAGAGCCAAAGTACATACTCTTCTAAACCGTACTCCTGTGGACAGAAATCGGAATTCCGAATTTTGTATTGTTCATGATGCAATTTCTGTGTTTCATCGTCAATGTGGTGGTCGAAGGGTTACAGTAAACCTGCTGTGGTGCATCGTAGTCTACCACTGGGCCCCCAGGGAAGAGCCAATGTACATACCCTTCTAAACCGTATTCCTAAGGACATAAATCGGAATTGCAAATTTTGTATTGAATCGGGATGCAATTTCTGTGATTCATCGTCAATGTGATGGTCGAAGGGTTACAGTAAACCTGCTGTGGTGCATCGGAGTCTAACTCTGGGCCCCCACGGAGGAGCCAAAGTACATACTCTTCTAAACCGTACCCCTGTGGACAGAAATCGGCATTGCGAATTTAGTATAGAATCGGGATGCAATTTCTGTGTTTCATCGTCAATGTGATGGTCGAAGGGTTACATAAACATGCTGTGGTGCATCGGAGTCTAACACTGGGCCCCCAGGGAAGAGCCAAAGTACATACTCTTCTAAACCGTACTCCTGTGGACAGATATCGGAATTGCGAATTTTGTATTGAATAGGGATTCAATTTCTGTGTTTCATCATCAATGTGATGGTCGAAGGGTTACGGTAAACCTGCTGTGGTGCATCGTAGTGTAATACTGGGCCCCCAGAGAAGAGCCAAAATACATACTCTCCTAAACTGTACTCCTGTGGACAGAAATCGGAATTGCGAATTTTGTTTTGAATCGGGATGCAATTTCTGTGTTTCATCGTCAATGTGATGGTCGAAGGGTTACAGTAAGCCTGCTGTGGTGCATCGTAGTTTAACACTGAGCCCCCAGGGAAGAGCCAAAGTACATACTCTTCTAATCCGTACTCCTAAGGACAGAAATCGGAATTATGAATTTTGTGTTGAATCGGGATGTAATTTCTGTGTTTCATCGTCAATGTGATGGTCGAAGGGTAACAGTAAATTTGCTGTGGTGCATCGGAGTCTAATAATGGGCCCCCAGGGAGGAGCCAAAGTACATACTCTTCTAAACCGTACTCCTGTGGACAGAAATCGGCATTGCGAATTTTGTATAGAATTGGGATGCAAATTCTGTGTTTCATCGTCAATGTGATGGTCGAAGGGTTACAGTAAACGTGCTGTGGTGCATCGGAGTCTAACACTGGGCCCCCAGGGAAGAGCCCAAATACATACTCTTCTAAACCGTACTCCTAAGGACAGAAATCGGAATTACGAATTTTGTATTGAATCGAGATGCAATTTCTATGTTTTATCATCTATGTGATGGTCGAAGGGATACAGTAAAGCTGCTGTGGTGCATCGGAGTCTAACTCTGGGCCCCCAGGGAAGAGCCAAAGTACAAAGAAATCGGCAGTGCGTATTTTGTATTGAATCGGGATGCAATTTCTGTGTTTCATCGTCAATGTGATGGTCGAAGGGTTACACTAAACCTGCTGTGGTGCATCGGAGTCTAACACTGGGCCCCCAGGGAAGAGCCAAAGTACATACTCTTCTAAACCGTACTCCTGTGGACAGATATCGGAATTGCGAATTTTGTATTGAATCGGGATGCAATTTCTGTGTTTCATCGTCAATGTGATGGTCGAAGGGTTACAGTAAACCTGCTGTGGTGCATCGTAGTCTAATACTGGGCCCCCAGAGAAGATCCACAATACATACTCTTCTAAACTGTACTCCTGTGGACAGAAATCGGGATTTCGAATTTTGTTTTGAATCGGGATGCAATTTCTGTGTTTCATCGTCAATGTGATTGTCGAAGGGTTACAGTAAGCCTGCTGTGGTGCATCGTAGTTTAACACTGAGCCCCCAGGGAAGAGCCAAAGTACATACTCTTCTAAACCGTACTCCTAAGGACAGAAATCGGAATTGTGAATTTTGTGTTGAATCGGGATGCAATTTCTGTGTTTCATCGTCAATGTGATGGTCGAAGGGTAACAGTAAACCTGCTGTGGTGCATCGGAGTCTAACACTCAGCCCCCAGGGAAGAGCCAAAGTACATACTCTTCTAAACCGTACTCATTAGTTTAGAAAACGGAGTTGCGAATATTGTATTGAATCGGGATGCAATTTCTGTTATTCATCGTCAATGTGACGGTCGAAGGGTTACAGTAAACCTGATGTGGTGCATCGGAGTCTAACACTGGGCCCCCAGGGAAAAGCCAAAGTACATTCACTTCTAAACCGTACTCCTGTGGACAGAAATCGACATTGCGAATTTAGTATAGAATCGGGATGCAATTTCTGTGTTTCATCGTCAATGTGATGGTCGAAGGGTTACACTAAACATGCTGTGGTGCATCGGAGTCTAACACAGGGCCCCCAGGGAAGAGCCAAAGTACATACTCTTCTAAACCGTACTCCTGTGGACAGATATCGGAATTGCGAATTTTGTATTGAATCGGGATGCAATTTCTGTGTTTCATCGTCAATGTGATGGTCGAAGGGTTACAGTAAACCTGCTGTGGTGCATCGGAGTCTAACACTGGGCCCCCAGGGAATAGCCAAAGTACATACTATTCTAATCTGTACTCCTGTGGACAGAAATCTTCATTGCGAATTTTGTATTGAATCGGGATGCAATTTCTGTGTTTCATCGTCAATGTGATGGTCGAAGGGATACAGTAAACCTGCTGTGGTGCATCGGAGTCTAACACTGGGCCCCCAGGGAAGAGCCAAAGTACATACTCTTCTAAACCGTACTCATTAGGTTAGAAAACGGAATTGCGAATTTTGTATTGAATCGGGATGCAATTTCTGTGTTTCATCGTCAATGTGATGGTCGAAGGGTTACAGTAAGCCTGCAGTGGTGCATCGGAGTCTAACAATGGGCCCCCAGGAAGGAGCCAAAGTACATACTCTTCTAAACCGTACTCCTGTGGACAAAAATCTTCATTGCGAATTTTGTATTGAATCGGGATGCAATTTTTGTGTTTCATTGTCAATGTGATGGTCGAAGGGTTACAGTAAACCTGCTGTGGTGCATCGGAGTCTAACACTGGGCCCCCGGGGATGAGCCAAAGTACATACTCTTCTAAACCGTATTCCTAAGGACAGAAATCGGAATTGCGAATTTTGTATTGAATCGGGATGCAATTTCTGTGTTTCATCGTCAATGTGATTGTCGAAGGGATACAGTAAACCTGCTGCGGTGCATCGGAGTCTAACACTGGGCCCCCAGGGAAGAGCCAAAATACATACTCTTCTAAACCGTACTCCTAAGGACAGAAATCGGAATTGCGAATTTTGTATTGAATCGGGATGCAATTTCTGTGTTTCATCGTCAATATGATGGTCGAAGGGTTACAGTAAGCCTGCTGTGGTGCATCGGAGTCTAACACTGGTCCCCCAGGGAGGAGCCAAAGTACATACTCTTCTAAACCGTACTCCTGTGGACAGAAATCGGCATTGCGAATTTTGTATAGAATCGGGATGCAATTTCTGAGTTTCATCGTCAATGCGAAGGTCGAATGGTTACAGTAAACCTGCTGTGGTGCATCGGAGGCTAGCACTGGGCCCCCAGGGAAGAGCCAAAGTACATACTCTTCTAAACCGTACTCCTGTGGACAGAAATCGGAATTCCGAATTTTGTATTGTTCATGATGCAATTTCTGTGTTTCATCGTCAATGTGGTGGTCGAAGGGTTACAGTAAACCTGCTGTGGTGCATCGTAGTCTACCACTGGGCCCCCAGGGAAGAGCCAATGTACATACCCTTCTAAACCGTATTCCTAAGGACATAAATCGGAATTGCAAATTTTGTATTGAATCGGGATGCAATTTCTGTGATTCATCGTCAATGTGATGGTCGAAGGGTTACAGTAAACCTGCTGTGGTGCATCGGAGTCTAACTCTGGGCCCCCACGGAGGAGCCAAAGTACATACTCTTCTAAACCGTACCCCTGTGGACAGAAATCGGCATTGCGAATTTAGTATAGAATCGGGATGCAATTTCTGTGTTTCATCGTCAATGTGATGGTCGAAGGGTTACATAAACATGCTGTGGTGCATTGGAGTCTAACACTGGGCCCCCAGGGAAGAGCCAAAGTACATACTCTTCTAAACCGTACTCCTGTGGACAGATATCGGAATTGCGAATTTTGTATTGAATAGGGATTCAATTTCTGTGTTTCATCATCAATGTGATGGTCGAAGGGTTACGGTAAACCTGCTGTGGTGCATCGTAGTGTAATACTGGGCCCCCAGAGAAGAGCCAAAATACATACTCTCCTAAACTGTACTCCTGTGGACAGAAATCGGAATTGCGAATTTTGTTTTGAATCGGGATGCAATTTCTGTGTTTCATCGTCAATGTGATGGTCGAAGGGTTACAGTAAGCCTGCTGTGGTGCATCGTAGTTTAACACTGAGCCCCCAGGGAAGAGCCAAAGTACATACTCTTCTAAACCGTACTCCTAAGGACAGAAATCGGAATTATGAATTTTGTGTTGAATCGGGATGTAATTTCTGTGTTTCATCGTCAATGTGATGGTCGAAGGGTAACAGTAAATTTGCTGTGGTGCATCGGAGTCTAATAATGGGCCCCCAGGGAGGAGCCAAAGTACATACTCTTCTAAACCGTACTCCTGTGGACAGAAATCGGCATTGCGAATTTTGTATAGAATTGGGATGCAAATTCTGTGTTTCATCGTCAATGTGATGGTCGAAGGGTTACAGTAAACGTGCTGTGGTGCATCGGAGTCTAACACTGGGCCCCCAGGGAAGAGCCCAAATACATACTCTTCTAAACCGTACTCCTAAGGACAGAAATCGGAATTACGAATTTTGTATTGAATCGAGATGCAATTTCTATGTTTTATCATCTATGTGATGGTCGAAGGGATACAGTAAAGCTGCTGTGGTGCATCGGAGTCTAACTCTGGGCCCCCAGGGAAGAGCCAAAGTACAAAGAAATCGGCAGTGCGTATTTTGTATTGAATCGGGATGCAATTTCTGTGTTTCATCGTCAATGTGATGGTCGAAGGGTTACAGTAAACCTGCTGTGGTGCATCGTAGTCTAATACTGGGCCCCCAGGGAAGAGACAAAGTACATACTCTTCTAAACCGTACTCCTGTGGACAGAAATCGGAATTGAGAATTTTGTTTTGAATCGGGATGCAATTTCTGTGTTTCATCGTCAGTGTGATGGTCGAAGGGTTACAGTAAGCCTGCTGTGGTGCATCGTAGTTTAACACTGAGCCCCCAGGGAAGAGCCAAAGTACATACTCTTCTAAACCGTACTCCTAAGGACAGAAATCGGAATTGTGAATTTTGTGTTGAATCGGGATGCAATTTCAGTGTTTCATCGTCAATGTGATGGTCGAAGGGTAACAGTAAACCTGCTGTGGTGCATCGGAGTCTAACACTCAGCCCCCAGGGAAGAGCCAAAGTACATACTCTTCTAAACCGTATTCCTAATGACAGAAATCGGAATTGCGAATTTTGTATTGAATCGGGATGCAATTTCTGTGTTTCATCGTCAATGTGATGGTCGAAGGGTTACACTAAACATGCTGTGGTGCATCGGAGTCTAACACTGGGCCCCCAGGGAAGAGCCAAAGTACATACTCTTCTAAACCGTACTCCTGTGGACAGATATCGGAATTGCGAATTTTGTATTGAATCGGGATGCAATTTCTGTGTTTCATCGTCAATGTGATGGTCGAAGGGTTACAGTAAACCTGCTGTGGTGCATCGTAGTCTAATACTGGGCCCCCAGGGAAGAGACAAAGTACATACTCTTCTAAACCGTACTCCTGTGGACAGAAATCGGAATTGAGAATATTGTTTTGAATCGGGATGCAATTTCTGTGTTTCATCGTCAATGTGATGGTCGAAGGGTTACAGTAAGCCTGCTGTGGTGCATCGGAGTCTAACAATGGGCCCCCAGGGAGGAGCCAAAGTACATACTCTTCTAAACCGTACTCCTGTGGACAAAAATCTTCATTGCGAATATTGTATTGAATCGGGATGCAATTTTTGTGTTTCATTGTCAATGTGATGGTCGAAGGGTTACAGTAAACCTGCTGTGGTGCATCGGAGTCTAACACTGGGCCCCCGGGGAAGAGCCAAAGTACATACTCTTCTAAACCGTACTCCTAAGGACAGAAATTGGAATTGCGAATTTTGTATTGAATAGGGATTCAATTTCTGTGTTTCATCATCAATGTGATGGTCGAAGGGTTACGGTAAACCTGCTGTGGTGCCTCGTAGTGTAATACTGGGCCCCCAGAGAAGAGCCAAAATACATACTCTCCTAAACTGTACTCCTGTGGACAGAAATCGGAATTGCGAATTTTGTTTTGAATCGGGATGCAATTTCTGTGTTTCATCGTCAATGTGATGGTCGAAGGGTTACAGTAAGCCTGCTGTGGTGCATCGTAGTTTAACACTGAGCCCCCAGGGAAGAGCCAAAGTACATACTCTTCTAAACCGTACTCCTAAGGACAGAAATCGGAATTATGAATTTTGTGTTGAATCGGGATGCAATTTCTGTGTTTCATCGTCAATGTGATGGTCGAAGGGTAACAGTAAATTTGCTGTGGTGCATCGGAGTCTAATAATGGGCCCCCAGGGAGGAGCCAAAGTACATACTCTTCTAAACCGTACTCCTGTGGACAGAAATCGGCATTGCGAATTTTGTATAGAATTGGGATGCAATTTCTGTGTTTCATCGTCAATGTGATGGTCGAAGGGTTACAGTAAACGTGCTGTGGTGCATCGGAGTCTAACACTGGGCCCCCAGGGAAGAGCCCAAATACATACTCTTCTAAACCGTACTCCTAAGGACAGAAATCGGAATTACGAATTTTGTATTGAATCGAGATGCAATTTCTATGTTTTATCATCTATGTGATGGTCGAAGGGATACAGTAAAGCTGCTGTGGTGCATCGGAGTCTAACTCTGGGCCCCCAGGGAAGAGCCAAAGTACAAAGAAATCGGCAGTGCGTATTTTGTATTGAATCGGGATGCAATTTCTGTGTTTCATCGTCAATGTGATGGTCGAAGGGTTACAGTAAACCTGCTGTGGTGCATCGTAGTCTAATACTGGGCCCCCAAGGAAGAGACAAAGTACATACTCTTCTAAACCGTACTCCTGTGGACAGAAATCGGAATTGAGAATTTTGTTTTGAATCGGGATGCAATTTCTGTGTTTCATCGTCAGTGTGATGGTCGAAGGGTTACAGTAAGCCTGCTGTGGTGCATCGTAGTTTAACACTGAGCCCCCAGGGAAGAGCCAAAGTACATACTCTTCTAAACCGTACTCCTAAGGAGAGAAATCGGAATTGTGAATTTTGTGTTGAATCGGGATGCAATTTCAGTGTTTCATCGTCAATGTGATGGTCGAAGGGTAACAGTAAACCTGCTGTGGTGCATCGGAGTCTAACACTCAGCCCCCAAGAAGAGCCAAAGTACATACTCTTCTAAACCGTATTCCTAATGACAGAAATCGGAATTGCGAATTTTGTATTGAATCGGGATGCAATTTCTGTGTTTCATCGTCAATGTGATGGTCGAAGGGTTACACTAAACATGCTGTGGTGCATCGGAGTCTAACGCTGGGCCCCCAGGGAAGAGCCAAAGTACATACTCTTCTAAACTGTACTCCTGTGGACACAAATCTTCATTGCGAATTTTGTATTGAATCGGGATGCAATTTCTGTGTTTCATCGTCAATGTGATGGTCGAAGGGATACAGTAAACCTGCTGTGGTGCATCGGAGTTTAACACTGGGCCGCCAGGGAAGAGCCAAAGTACATACTCTTCTAAACCGTACTCATTAGGTTAGAAAACGGAATTGCGAATTTTGTATTTAATCGGGATGCAATTTCTGTGTTTCATCGTCAATGTGATGGTCGAAGGGTTACAGTAAGCCTGCTGTGGTGCATCGGAGTCTAACAATGGGCCCCCAGGGAGGAGCCAAAGTACATACTCTTCTAAACCGTACTCCTGTGGACAAAAATCTTCATTGCGAATTTTGTATTGAATCGGGATGCAATTTTTGTGTTTCATTGTCAATGTGATGGTCGAAGGGTTACAGTAAACCTGCTGTGGTGCATCGGAGTCTAACACTAGGCCCCCGGGGAAGAGCCAAAGTACATACTCTTCTAAACCGTACTCCTAAGGACAGAAATTGGAATTGCGAATTTTGTATTGAATAGGGATTCAATTTCTGTGTTTCATCATCAATGTGATGGTCGAAGGGTTACGGTAAACCTGCTGTGGTGCATCGTAGTGTAATACTGGGCCCCCAGAGAAGAGCCAAAATACATACTCTCCTAAACTGTACTCCTGTGGACAGAAATCGGAATTGCGAATTTTGTTTTGAATCGGGATGCAATTTCTGTGTTTCATCGTCAATGTGATGGTCGAAGGGTTACAGTAAGCCTGCTGTGGTGCATCGTAGTTTAACACTGAGCCCCCAGGGAAGAGCCAAAGTACATACTCTTCTAAACCGTACTCCTAAGGACAGAAATCGGAATTATGAATTTTGTGTTGAATCGGGATGCAATTTCTGTGTTTCATCGTCAATGTGATGGTCGAAGGGTAACAGTAAATTTGCTGTGGTGCATCGGAGTCTAATAATGGGCCCCCAGGGAGGAGCCAAAGTACATACTCTTCTAAACCGTACTCCTGTGGACAGAAATCGGCATTGCGAATTTTGTATAGAATTGGGATGCAATTTCTGTGTTTCATCGTCAATGTGATGGTCGAAGGGTTACAGTAAACGTGCTGTGGTGCATCGGAGTCTAACACTGGGCCCCCAGGGAAGAGCCCAAATACATACTCTTCTAAACCGTACTCCTAAGGACAGAAATCGGAATTACGAATTTTGTATTGAATCGAGATGCAATTTCTATGTTTTATCATCTATGTGATGGTCGAAGGGATACAGTAAAGCTGCTGTGGTGCATCGGAGTCTAACTCTGGGCCCCCAGGGAAGAGCCAAAGTACAAAGAAATCGGCAGTGCGTATTTTGTATTGAATCGGGATGCAATTTCTGTGTTTCATCGTCAATGTGATGGTCGAAGGGTTACAGTAAGCCTGCTGTGGTGCATCGGAGTCTAACAATGGGCCCCCAGGGAGGAGCCAAAGTACATACTCTTCTAAACCGTACTCCTGTGGACAGAAATCGGCATTGCGAATTTTGTATAGAATTGGGATGCAATTTCTGTGTTTCATCGTCAATGTGATGGTCGAAGGGTTACAGTAAGCCTGCTGTGGTGCATCGGAGTCTAACAATGGGCCCCCAGGGAGGAGCCAAAGTACATACTCTTCTAAACCGTACTCCTGTGGACAAAAATCTTCATTGCGAATTTTGTATTGAATCGGGATGCAATTTTTGTGTTTCATTGTCAATGTGATGGTCGAAGGGTTACAGTAAACCTGCTGTGGTGCATCGGAGTCTAACACTAGGCCCCCGGGGAAGAGCCAAAGTACATACTCTTCTAAACCGTACTCCTAAGGACAGAAATTGGAATTGCGAATTTTGTATTGAATAGGGATTCAATTTCTGTGTTTCATCATCAATGTGATGGTCGAAGGGTTACGGTAAACCTGCTGTGGTGCATCGTAGTGTAATACTGGGCCCCCAGAGAAGAGCCAAAATACATACTCTCCTAAACTGTACTCCTGTGGACAGAAATCGGAATTGCGAATTTTGTTTTGAATCGGGATGCAATTTCTGTGTTTCATCGTCAATGTGATGGTCGAAGGGTTACAGTAAGCCTGCTGTGGTGCATCGTAGTTTAACACTGAGCCCCCAGGGAAGAGCCAAAGTACATACTCTTCTAAACCGTACTCCTAAGGACAGAAATCGGAATTATGAACTTTGTGTTGAATCGGGATGCAATTTCTGTGTTTCATCGTCAATGTGATGGTCGAAGGGTAACAGTAAATTTGCTGTGGTGCATCGGAGTCTAATAATGGGCCCCCAGGGAGGAGCCAAAGTACATACTCTTCTAAACCGTACTCCTGTGGACAGAAATCGGCATTGCGAATTTTGTATAGAATTGGGATGCAATTTCTGTGTTTCATCGTCAATGTGATGGTCGAAGGGTTACAGTAAACGTGCTGTGGTGCATCGGAGTCTAACACTGGGCCCCCAGGGAAGAGCCCAAATACATACTCTTCTAAACCGTACTCCTAAGGACAGAAATCGGAATTACGAATTTTGTATTGAATCGAGATGCAATTTCTATGTTTTATCATCTATGTGATGGTCGAAGGGATACAGTAAAGCTGCTGTGGTGCATCGGAGTTTAACACTGGGCCGCCAGGGAAGAGCCAAAGTACATACTCTTCTAAACCGTACTCATTAGGTTAGAAAACGGAATTGCGAATTTTGTATTTAATCGGGATGCAATTTCTGTGTTTCATCGTCAATGTGATGGTCGAAGGGTTACAGTAAGCCTGCTGTGGTGCATCGGAGTCTAACAATGGGCCCCCAGGGAGGAGCCAAAGTACATACTCTTCTAAACCGTACTCCTGTGGACAAAAATCTTCATTGCGATGTTTGTATTGAATCGGGATGCAATTTTTGTGTTTCATTGTCAATGTGATGGTCGAAGGGTTACAGTAAACCTGCTGTGGTGCATCGGAGTCTAACACTGGGCCCCCGGGGAAGAGCCAAAGTACATACTCTTCTAAACCGTACTCCTAAGGACAGAAATTGGAATTGCGAATTTTGTATTGAATCGGGATGCAATTTCTGTGTTTCATCGTCAATATGATGGTCGAAGGGTTACAGTAAGCCTGCTGTGGTGCATCGGAGTCTAACACTGGTCCCCCAGGGAGGAGCCAAAGTACATACTCTTCTAAACCGTACTCCTGTGGACAGAAATCGGCATTGCGAATTTTGTATAGAATCGGGATGCAATTTCTGTGTTTCATCGTCAAAGCGATGGTCGAAGGGTTACAGTAAATCTGCTGTGGTGCATCGGAGGCTAGCACTGGGCCCCCAGGGAAGAGCCAAAGTACATACACTTCTAAACCGTACTCCTGTGGACAGAAATCGGAATTCCGAATTTTGTATAGTTCATGATGCAATTTCTGTGTTTCATTGTCAATGTGGTGGTCGAAGGGTTACAGTAAACCTGCTGTGGTGCATCGTAGTCTACCACTGGGCCCCCAGGGAAGAGCCAATGTACATACTCTTCTAAACCGTACTCCTGTGGACAGATATCGGAATTGCGAATTTTGTATTGAATCGGGATGCAATTTCTGTGTTTCATCGTCAATGTGGTGGTCGAAGGCTTACAGTAAACCTGCTGTGGTGCATTGTAGTCTAACACTGGGCCCCCAGGGAATAGCCAAAGTACATACTCTTCTAAACTGTACTCCTGTGGACAGTAATCTTCATTGCGAATTTTGTATTGAATCGGGATGCAATTTCTGTGTTTCATCGTCAATGTGATGGTCGAAGGGATACAGTAAACCTGCTGTGGTGCATCGGAGTCTAACACTGGGCCCCCAGGGAAGAGCCAAAGTACATACTCTTCTAAACCGTACTCATTAGGTTAGAAAACGGAATTGCGAATTTTGTATTTAATCGGGATGCAATTTCTGTGTTTCATCGTCAATGTGATGGTCGAAGGGTTACAGTAAGCCTGCTGTGGTGCATCGGAGTCTAATAATGGGCCCCCATGGAGGAGCCAAAGTACATACTCTTCTAAACCGTACTCCTGTGGACAGAAATCGGCATTGCGAATTTTGTACAGAATTGGGATGCAATTTCTGTGTTTCATCGTCAATGTGATGGTCGAAGGGTTACAGTAAACGTGCTGTGGTGCATCGGAGTCTAACACTGGGCCCCCAGGAAAGAGCCCAAATACATACTCTTCTAAACCGTACTCCTAAGGACAGAAATCGGAATTACCAATTTTGTATTGAATCGAGATGCAATTTCTATGTTTTATCATCTCTGTGATGGTCGAAGGGATACAGTAAAGCTGCTGTGGTGCATCGGAGTCTAACTCTGGGCCCCCAGGGAAGAGCCAAAATACAAAGAAATCGGCAGTGCGTATTTTGTATTGAATCGGGATGCAATTTCTGTGTTTCATCGTCAATGTGATGGTCGAAGGGTTACACTAAACATGCTGTGGTGCATCAGAGTCTAACACTAGGCCCCCAGGGAAGAGCCAATGTACATACTCTTCTAAACCGTACTCCTGTGGACAGATATCGGAATTGCGAATTTTGTATTGAATAGGGATTCAATTTCTGTGTTTCATTGTCAATGTGATGGTCGATGGGTTACAGTAAACCTGCTGTGGTGCATCGTAGTCTAATACTGGGCCCCCAGAGAAGAGCCAAAATACATACTCTTCTAAACTGTACTCCTGTGGACAGAAATCGGAATTGCGAATTTTCTTTTGAATCGGGATGCAATTTCTGTGTTTCATCGTCAATGTGATGGTCGAAGGGTTACAGTAAGCCTGCTGTGGTGCATCGTAGTTTAACACTGAGCCCCCAGGGAAAAGCCAAAGTACATACTCTTCTAAACCGTACTCCTGTGGACAGATATCGGAATTGCGAATTTTGTATTGAATAGGGATTCAATTTCTGTGTTTCATTGTCAATGTGATGGTCGATGGGTTACAGTAAACCTGCTGTGGTGCATCGTAGTCTAATACTGGGCCCCCAGAGAAGAGCCAAAATACATACTCTTCTAAACTGTACTCCTGTGGACAGAAATCGGAATTGCGAATTTTGTTTTGAATCGGGATGCAATTTCTGTGTTTCATCGTTAATGTGATGGTCGAAGGGTAACAGTAAACCTGCTGTGGTGCATCGGAGTCTAACACTGGGCCCCCAGGGAAAAGCCAAAGTACATACACTTCTAAACCGTACTCCTGTGGACAGAAATCGACATTGCGAATTTAGTACAGAATCGGGATGCAATTTCTGTGTTTCATCGTCAATGTGATGGTCGAAGGGTTACACTAAACATGCTGTGGTGCATCGGAGTCTAACACTGGGCCCCCAGGGAAGAGCCAAAGTACATACTCTTCTAAACCGTACTCCTAAGGACAGAAATCGGAATTGTGAATTTTGTGTTGAATCGGGATGCAATTTCAGTGTTTCATCGTCAATGTGATGGTCGAAGGGTAACAGTAAACCTGCTGTGGTGCATCGGAGTCTAACACTCAGCCCCCAGGGAAGAGCCAAAGTACATACTCTTCTAAACCGTATTCCTAATGACAGAAATCGGAATTGCGAATTTTGTATTGAATCGGGATGCAATTTCTGTGTTTCATCGTCAATGTGATGGTCCAAGGGTTACACTAAACATGCTGTGGTGCATCGGAGTCTAACACTGGGCCCCCAGGGAAGAGCCAAAGTACATACTCTTCTAAACCGTACTCCTGTGGACAGATATCGGAATTGCGAATTTTGTATTGAATCGGGATGCAATTTCTGTGTTTCATCGTCAATGTGATGGTCGAAGGGTTACCGTAAACCTGCTGTGGTGCATCGTAGTCTAACACTGGGCCCCCAGGGAATAGCCAAAGTACATACTCTTCTAAACTGTACTCCTGTGGACACAAATCTTCATTGCGAATTTTGTATTGAATCGGGATGCAATTTCTGTGTTTCATCGTCAATGTGATGGTCGAAGGGATACAGTAAACCTGCTGTGGTGCATCGGAGTTTAACACTGGGCCGCCAGGGAAGAGCCAAAGTACATACTCTTCTAAACCGTACTCATTAGGTTAGAAAACGGAATTGCGAATTTTGTATTTAATCGGGATGGAATTTCTGTGTTTCATCGTCAATGTGATGGTCGAAGGGTTACAGTAAGCCTGCTGTGGTGCATCGGAGTCTAACAATGGGCCCCCAGGGAGGAGCCAAAGTACATACTCTTCTAAACCGTACTCCTGTGGACAGAAATCGGCATTGCGAATTTTGTATAGAATTGGGATGCAATTTCTGTGTTTCATCGTCAATGTGATGGTCGAAGGGTTACAGTAAGCCTGCTGTGGTGCATCGGAGTCTAACAATGGGCCCCCAGGGAGGAGCCAAAGTACATACTCTTCTAAACCGTACTCCTGTGGACAAAAATCTTCATTGCGAATTTTGTATTGAATCGGGATGCAATTTTTTTGTTTCATTGTCAATGTGATGGTCGAAGGGTTACAGTAAACCTGCTGTGGTGCATCGGAGTCTAACACTAGGCCCCCGGGGAAGAGCCAAAGTACATACTCTTCTAAACCGTACTCCTAAGGACAGAAATTGGAATTGCGAATTTTGTATTGAATAGGGATTCAATTTCTGTGTTTCATCATCAATGTGATGGTCGAAGGGTTACGGTAAACCTGCTGTGGTGCATCGTAGTGTAATACTGGGCCCCCAGAGAAGAGCCAAAATACATACTCTCCTAAACTGTACTCCTGTGGACAGAAATCGGAATTGCGAATTTTGTTTTGAATCGGGATGCAATTTCTGTGTTTCATCGTCAATGTGATGGTCGAAGGGTTACAGTAAGCCTGCTGTGGTGCATCGTAGTTTAACACTGAGCCCCCAGGGAAGAGCCAAAGTACATACTCTTCTAAACCGTACTCCTAAGGACAGAAATCGGAATTATGAATTTTGTGTTGAATCGGGATGCAATTTCTGTGTTTCATCGTCAATGTGATGGTCGAAGGGTAACAGTAAATTTGCTGTGGTGCATCGGAGTCTAATAATGGGCCCCCAGGGAGGAGCCAAAGTACATACTCTTCTAAACCGTACTCCTGTGGACAGAAATCGGCATTGCGAATTTTGTATAGAATTGGGATGTAATTTCTGTGTTTCATCGTCAATGTGATGGTCGAAGGGTTACAGTAAACGTGCTGTGGTGCATCGGAGTCTAACACTGGGCCCCCAGGGAAGAGCCCAAATACATACTCTTCTAAACCGTACTCCTAAGGACAGAAATCGGAATTACGAATTTTGTATTGAATCGAGATGCAATTTCTATGTTTTATCATCAATGTGATGGTCGAAGGGATACAGTAAAGCTGCTGTGGTGCATCGGAGTCTAACTCTGGGCCCCCAGGGAAGAGCCAAAGTACAAAGAAATCGGCAGTGCGTATTTTGTATTGAATCGGGATGCAATTTCTGTGTTTCATCGTCAATGTGATGGTCGAAGGGTTACAGTAAACCTGCTGTGGTGCATCGTAGTCTAATACTGGGCCCCCAGGGAAGAGACAAAGTACATACTCTTCTAAACCGTACTCCTGTGGACAGAAATCGGAATTGAGAATTTTGTTTTGAATCGGGATGCAATTTCTGTGTTTCATCGTCAGTGTGATGGTCGAAGGGTTACAGTAAGCCTGCTGTGGTGCATCGTAGTTTAACACTGAGCCCCCAGGGAAGAGCCAAAGTACATACTCTTCTAAACCGTACTCCTAAGGACAGAAATCGGAATTGTGAATTTTGTGTTGAATCGGGATGCAATTTCAGTGTTTCATCGTCAATGTGATGGTCGAAGGGTAACAGTAAACCTGCTGTGGTGCATCGGAGTCTAACACTCAGCCCCCAGGGAAGAGCCAAAGTACATACTCTTCTAAACCGTATTCCTAATGACAGAAATCGGAATTGCGAATTTTGTATTGAATCGGGATGCAATTTCTGTGTTTCATCGTCAATGTGATGGTCGAAGGGTTACACTAAACATGCTGTGGTGCATCGGAGTCTAACACTGGGCCCCCAGGGAAGAGCCAAAGTACATACTCTTCTAAACTGTACTCCTGTGGACACAAATCTTCATTGCGAATTTTTTATTGAATCGGGATGCAATTTCTGTGTTTCATCGTCAATGTGATGGTCGAAGGGATACAGTAAACCTGCTGTGGTGCATCGGAGTTTAACACTGGGCCGCCAGGGAAGAGCCAAAGTACATACTCTTCTAAACCGTACTCATTAGGTTAGAAAACGGAATTGCGAATTTTGTATTTAATCGGGATGCAATTTCTGTGTTTCATCGTCAATGTGATGGTCGAAGGGTTACAGTAAGCCTGCTGTGGTGCATCGGAGTCTAACAATGGGCCCCCAGGGAGGAGCCAAAGTACATACTCTTCTAAACCG
Organism: Schistocerca cancellata; assembly: GCF_023864275.1. Classification (NCBI taxonomy): domain Eukaryota; kingdom Metazoa; phylum Arthropoda; class Insecta; order Orthoptera; family Acrididae; genus Schistocerca; species Schistocerca cancellata. Next base: position 56,726,225 of record NC_064629.1, on the reverse strand, counting down.
TACTCCTGTGGACAAAAATCTTCATTGCGATGTTTGTATTGAATCGGGATGCAATTTTTGTGTTTCATTGTCAATGTGATGGTCGAAGGGTTACAGTAAACCTGCTGTGGTGCATCGGAGTCTAACACTGGGCCCCCGGGGAAGAGCCAAAGTACATACTCTTCTAAACCGTACTCCTAAGGACAGAAATTGGAATTGCGAATTTTGTATTGAATCGGGATGCAATTTCTGTGTTTCATCGTCAATATGATGGTCGAAGGGTTACAGTAAGCCTGCTGTGGTGCATCGGAGTCTAACACTGGTCCCCCAGGGAGGAGCCAAAGTACATACTCTTCTAAACCGTACTCCTGTGGACAGAAATCGGCATTGCGAATTTTGTATAGAATCGGGATGCAATTTCTGTGTTTCATCGTCAAAGCGATGGTCGAAGGGTTACAGTAAATCTGCTGTGGTGCATCGGAGGCTAGCACTGGGCCCCCAGGGAAGAGCCAAAGTACATACACTTCTAAACCGTACTCCTGTGGACAGAAATCGGAATTCCGAATTTTGTATAGTTCATGATGCAATTTCTGTGTTTCATTGTCAATGTGGTGGTCGAAGGGTTACAGTAAACCTGCTGTGGTGCATCGTAGTCTACCACTGGGCCCCCAGGGAAGAGCCAATGTACATACTCTTCTAAACCGTACTCCTGTGGACAGATATCGGAATTGCGAATTTTGTATTGAATCGGGATGCAATTTCTGTGTTTCATCGTCAATGTGGTGGTCGAAGGCTTACAGTAAACCTGCTGTGGTGCATTGTAGTCTAACACTGGGCCCCCAGGGAATAGCCAAAGTACATACTCTTCTAAACTGTACTCCTGTGGACAGTAATCTTCATTGCGAATTTTGTATTGAATCGGGATGCAATTTCTGTGTTTCATCGTCAATGTGATGGTCGAAGGGATACAGTAAACCTGCTGTGGTGCATCGGAGTCTAACACTGGGCCCCCAGGGAAGAGCCAAAGTACATACTCTTCTAAACCGTACTCATTAGGTTAGAAAACGGAATTGCGAATTTTGTATTTAATCGGGATGCAATTTCTGTGTTTCATCGTCAATGTGATGGTCGAAGGGTTACAGTAAGCCTGCTGTGGTGCATCGGAGTCTAATAATGGGCCCCCATGGAGGAGCCAAAGTACATACTCTTCTAAACCGTACTCCTGTGGACAGAAATCGGCATTGCGAATTTTGTACAGAATTGGGATGCAATTTCTGTGTTTCATCGTCAATGTGATGGTCGAAGGGTTACAGTAAACGTGCTGTGGTGCATCGGAGTCTAACACTGGGCCCCCAGGAAAGAGCCCAAATACATACTCTTCTAAACCGTACTCCTAAGGACAGAAATCGGAATTACCAATTTTGTATTGAATCGAGATGCAATTTCTATGTTTTATCATCTCTGTGATGGTCGAAGGGATACAGTAAAGCTGCTGTGGTGCATCGGAGTCTAACTCTGGGCCCCCAGGGAAGAGCCAAAATACAAAGAAATCGGCAGTGCGTATTTTGTATTGAATCGGGATGCAATTTCTGTGTTTCATCGTCAATGTGATGGTCGATGGGTTACAGTAAACCTGCTGTGGTGCATCGTAGTCTAATACTGGGCCCCCAGAGAAGAGCCAAAATACATACTCTTCTAAACTGTACTCCTGTGGACAGAAATCGGAATTGCGAATTTTCTTTTGAATCGGGATGCAATTTCTGTGTTTCATCGTCAATGTGATGGTCGAAGGGTTACAGTAAGCCTGCTGTGGTGCATCGTAGTTTAACACTGAGCCCCCAGGGAAAAGCCAAAGTACATACTCTTCTAAACCGTACTCCTGTGGACAGATATCGGAATTGCGAATTTTGTATTGAATAGGGATTCAATTTCTGTGTTTCATTGTCAATGTGATGGTCGATGGGTTACAGTAAACCTGCTGTGGTGCATCGTAGTCTAATACTGGGCCCCCAGAGAAGAGCCAAAATACATACTCTTCTAAACTGTACTCCTGTGGACAGAAATCGGAATTGCGAATTTTGTTTTGAATCGGGATGCAATTTCTGTGTTTCATCGTCAATGTGATGGTCGAAGGGTTACAGTAAGCCTGCTGTGGTGCATCGTAGTTTAACACTGAGCCCCCAGGGAAAAGCCAAAGTACATACTCTTCTAAACCGTACTCCTAAGGACAGAAATCGGAATTGTGAATTTTGTGTTGAATCGGGAAGCAATTTCTGTGTTTCATCGTTAATGTGATGGTCGAAGGGTAACAGTAAACCTGCTGTGGTGCATCGGAGTCTAACACTGGGCCCCCAGGGAAAAGCCAAAGTACATACACTTCTAAACCGTACTCCTGTGGACAGAAATCGACATTGCGAATTTAGTACAGAATCGGGATGCAATTTCTGTGTTTCATCGTCAATGTGATGGTCGAAGGGTTACACTAAACATGCTGTGGTGCATCGGAGTCTAACACTGGGCCCCCAGGGAAGAGCCAAAGTACATACTCTTCTAAACCGTACTCCTAAGGACAGAAATCGGAATTGTGAATTTTGTGTTGAATCGGGATGCAATTTCAGTGTTTCATCGTCAATGTGATGGTCGAAGGGTAACAGTAAACCTGCTGTGGTGCATCGGAGTCTAACACTCAGCCCCCAGGGAAGAGCCAAAGTACATACTCTTCTAAACCGTATTCCTAATGACAGAAATCGGAATTGCGAATTTTGTATTGAATCGGGATGCAATTTCTGTGTTTCATCGTCAATGTGATGGTCCAAGGGTTACACTAAACATGCTGTGGTGCATCGGAGTCTAACACTGGGCCCCCAGGGAAGAGCCAAAGTACATACTCTTCTAAACCGTACTCCTGTGGACAGATATCGGAATTGCGAATTTTGTATTGAATCGGGATGCAATTTCTGTGTTTCATCGTCAATGTGATGGTCGAAGGGTTACCGTAAACCTGCTGTGGTGCATCGTAGTCTAACACTGGGCCCCCAGGGAATAGCCAAAGTACATACTCTTCTAAACTGTACTCCTGTGGACACAAATCTTCATTGCGAATTTTGTATTGAATCGGGATGCAATTTCTGTGTTTCATCGTCAATGTGATGGTCGAAGGGATACAGTAAACCTGCTGTGGTGCATCGGAGTTTAACACTGGGCCGCCAGGGAAGAGCCAAAGTACATACTCTTCTAAACCGTACTCATTAGGTTAGAAAACGGAATTGCGAATTTTGTATTTAATCGGGATGGAATTTCTGTGTTTCATCGTCAATGTGATGGTCGAAGGGTTACAGTAAGCCTGCTGTGGTGCATCGGAGTCTAACAATGGGCCCCCAGGGAGGAGCCAAAGTACATACTCTTCTAAACCGTACTCCTGTGGACAAAAATCTTCATTGCGAATTTTGTATTGAATCGGGATGCAATTTTTGTGTTTCATTGTCAATGTGATGGTCGAAGGGTTACAGTAAACCTGCTGTGGTGCATCGGAGTCTAACACTGGGCCCCCGGGGAAGAGCCAAAGTACATACTCTTCTAAACCGTACTCCTAAGGACAGAAATCGGAATTGCGAATTTTGTATTGAATCGGGATGCAATTTCTGTGTTTCATCGTCAATGTGATTGTCGTAGGGATACAGTAAGCCTGCTGTGGTGCATCGGAGTCTAACACTGGGCCCCCAGGGAAGAGATAAAGTACATACCCTTCTAAACCGTATTCCTAAGGACATAAATCGGAATTGCAAATTTTGTATTGAATCGGGATGCAATTTCTGTGATTCATCGTCAATGTGATGGTCGAAGGGTTACAGTAAACCTGCTGTGGTGCATCGGAGTTTAACTCTGGGCCCCCACGGGGGAGCCAAAGTACATACTCTTCTAAACCGTACCCCTGTGGACAGAAATCGGCATTGCGAATTTAGTATAGAATCGGGATGCAATTTCTGTGTTTCATCGTCAATGTGATGGTCGAAGGGTTACACTAAACATGCTGTGGTGCATCGGAGTCTAACACTAGGCCCCCAGGGAAGAGCCAATGTACATACTCTTCTAAACCGTACTCCTGTGGACAGATATCGGAATTGCGAATTTTGTATTGAATAGGGATTCAATTTCTGTGTTTCATTGTCAATGTGATGGTCGATGGGTTACAGTAAACCTGCTGTGGTGCATCGTAGTCTAATACTGGGCCCCCAGAGAAGAGCCAAAATACATACTCTTCTAAACTGTACTCCTGTGGACAGAAATCGGAATTGCGAATTTTGTTTTGAATCGGGATGCAATTTCTGTGTTTCATCGTCAATGTGATGGTCGAAGGGTTACAGTAAGCCTGCTGTGGTGCATCGTAGTTTAACACAGAGCCCCCAGGGAAAAGCCAAAGTACATACTCTTCTAAACCGTACTCCTAAGGACAGAAATCGGAATTGTGAATTTTGTGTTGAATCGGGATGCAATTTCTGTGTTTCATCGTTAATGTGATGGTCGAAGGGTAACAGTAAACCTGCTGTGGTGCATCGGAGTCTAACACTGGGCCCCCAGGGAAAAGCCAAAGTACATACACTTCTAAACCGTACTCCTGTGGACAGAAATCGACATTGCGAATTTAGTACAGAATCGGGATGCAATTTCTGTGTTTCATCGTCAATGTGATGGTCGAAGGGTTACACTAAACATGCTGTGGTGCATCGGAGTCTAACACTGGGCCCCCAGGGAAGAGCCAAAGTACATACTCTTCTAAACCGTACTCCTGTGGACAGATATCGGAATTGCGAATTTTGTATTGAATCGGGATGCAATTTCTGTGTTTCATCGTCAATGTGATGGTCGAAGGGTTACAGTAAACCTGCTGTGGTGCATCGTAGTCTAACACTGGGCCCCCATGGAATAGCCAAAGTACATACTCTTCTAAACTGTACTCCTGTGGACACAAATCTTCATTGCGAATTTTGTATTGAATCGGGATGCAATTTCTGTGTTTCATCGTCAATGTGATGGTCGAAGGGATACAGTAAACCTGCTGTGGTGCATCGGAGTCTAACACTGGGCCCCCAGGGAAGAGCCAAAGTACATACTCTTCTAAACCGTACTCATTAGGTTAGAAAACGGAATTGCGAATTTTGTATTTAATCGGGATGCAATTTCTGTGTTTCATCGTCAATGTGATGGTCGAAGGGTTACAGTAAGCCTGCTGTGGTGCATCGGAGTCTAACAATGGGCCCCCAGGGAGGAGCCAAAGTACATACTCTTCTAAACCGTATTCCTGTGGACAGAAATCGGCATTGCGAATTTTGTATAGAATCGGGATGCAATTTCTGTGTTTCATCGTCAATGTGATGGTCGAAGGGTTACAGTAAACGTGCTGTGGTGCATCGGAGTCTAACACTGGGCCCCCAGGGAAGAGCCCAAATACATACTCTTCTGAACCGTACTCCTGTGGACAGAAATCGGAATTGCGAATTTTTTATTGTTAATGATGCAATTTCTGTGTTTCATCGTCAATGTGATGGTCGAAGGGTTACAGTAAATCTGCTGTGGTGCATCGTAGTCTACCACTGGGCCCCCAGGGAAGAGCCAATGTACATACTCTTCTAAACCGAACTCCTAAGGACAGAAATCGGAATTACGAATTTTGTATTGAATCGAGATGCAATGTCTATGTTTTATCATCTATGTGATGGTCGAAGGGATACAGTAAAGCTGCTGTGGTGCATCGGAGTCTAACACTGGGCCCCCAGGGAAGAGCCAAAGTACAAAGAAATCGGCAGTGCGTATTTTGTATTGAATCGGGATGCAATTTCTGTGTTTCATCGTCAATGTGATGGTCGAAGGGTTACAGTAAACCTGCTGTGGTGCATCGTAGTCTAATACTGGGCCCCCAGGGAAGAGGCAAAGTACATACTCTTCTAAACCGTACTCCTGTGGACAGAAATCGGAATTGAGAATTTTGTTTTGAATCGGGATGCTATTTCTGTGTTTCATCGTCAGTGTGATGGTCGAAGGGTTACAGTAAGCCTGCTGTGGAGCATCGTAGTTTAACATTGAGCCCCCAGGGAAGAGCCAAAGTACATACTCTTCTAAACCGTACTCCTAAGGACAGAAATCGGAATTGTGAATTTTGTGTTGAATCGGGATGCAATTTCAGTGTTTCATCGTCAATGTGATGGTCGAAGTGTAACAGTAAACCTGCTGTGGTGCATCGGAGTCTAACACTCAGCCCCCAGGGAAGAGCCAAAGTACATACTCTTCTAAACCGTATTCCTAATGACAGAAATCGGAATTGCGAATTTTGTATTTAATTGGGATGCAATTTCTGTGTTTCATCGTCAATGTGATGGTCGAAGGGTTACAGTAAACCTGCTGTGGTGCATCGTAGTCTAACACTGGGCCCCCAGGGAATAGCCAAAGTACTTACTCTTCTAAACTGTACTCCTGTGGACACAAATCTTCATTGCGAATTTTGTATTGAATCGGGATGCAATTTCTGTGTTTCATCGTCAATGTGATGGTCGAAAAGATACAGTAAACCTGCTGTGGTGCATCGGAGTCTAACACTGGGCCCCCACGGAAGAGCCAAAGTACATACTCTACTAAACCGTACTCATAAGGACAGAAATCGGAATTGCGAATTTTGTATTGAATCGGGATGCAATTTCTGTGTTTCATCGTCAGTTTGATGGTCGAAGGGTTACAGTAAACCTGCTGTGGTGCATCGGAGTCTAACACTGGTCCCCCAGGGAGGAGCCAAAGTACATACTCTTCTAAACCGTACTCCGGTGGACAGAAATCGGAATTGCGATCTTTGTATTGAATCGGGATGCAATTTCTGTGTTTCATCGTCAATGTGATGGTCGATGGGTTACAGTAAATCTGCTGTGGAGCATCGTAGTCTAACACTGGGCCCCCAGGGAAGAGCCAAAGTACATACTCTTCTAAACCGTACTCCTGTGGACAGAAATCGGCATTGCGAATTTTGTATTGAATGGGGATGCAATTTCCGTCTTTCATCGTCAATGTGATGGTCGAAGGGTTACAGTAAACCTGCTGTGGTGGATTGTAGTCTAACACTGGGCCCCCAGGGAAGAGCCAAAGGTACATAATCTTCTAAACCGTACTTCTGTGGACAAAAATCGGCATTGCGAATTTTGTATTGAATCGGGATGCAATTTCTGTGTTTCATCGTCAATGCGATGGTCGAAGGGATACAGTAAACTTGCGGTGGTGCATCGGAGTCTATCACTGGGCCCCCAGGGAAGAGCCAAAGTACATACTCTTCTAAACCGTACTCATAAGGACAGAAACTGGCATTGTGAATTTTGTATTGAATTTGGATGCAATTTCTGAGTTTCATCGTCAATGTGATGGTCGAAGGGTAACAGTAAACCTGCTGTGGTGCATCGTAGTCTAACACTGGGCCCCCAGTGAATAGCCAAAGTACATACTCTTCTAAACCGTACTCCTGTGGACAGAAATCGGCATTGCGATTTTTGTATTGAATGGGGATGCAATTTCTGTGTTTCATCGTCAATGTGATGGTGGAAGGGATACAGTAAACCTGCTGTGGTGCATCGGAGTCTAACACTGGGCCCCCAGGGAATAGCCAAAATACATACTCTTCTAAACCGTACTCTTCTGGACAGAAATCGGCATTGCGAATTTTGTATTGAATCGGGATGCAATTTCTGTGTTTCATCGTCAATGTGATGGCTGTAGGGTTACAGTAATACTGCTGTGGTGCATCGTAGTTTAACACTGGGCCCCCAGGGAAGAGCCAAAGTACGTACTCTTCTAAACCGTACTCCTACGGACAGAAATCGGAATTGCGAATTTTGTATTGAATCGGGATGCAATTTCTGTGTTTCATCGTCAATGTGATGGTGGAAGGGATACAGTAAACCTGCTGTGGTGCATCGGAGTCTAACACAGGGCCCCCAGGGAATAGCCAAAATACATACTCTTCTAAACCGTACTCTTCTGGACAGAAATCGGCATTGCGAATTTTGTATTGAATCGGGATGCAATTTCTGTGTTTCATCGTCAATGTGATAGCTGAAGGGTTACAGTAAACCTGCTGTGGTGCATCGTAGTTTAACACTGGGCCATCAGGGAGGAGCCAAAGTACATACTCTTCTAAACCGTACTCCTACGGATAGAAATCGGAATTGCGAATTTTGTACTGAATCGGGATGCAATTTCTGTGTTTCATCGTCAATGTGATGGTCGAAGGGATACAGTAAACATGCTGTGGTGCATCGTAGTCTAACACTGGGGCCCCAGGGAAGAGCTAACGTACATACTCTTCTAAACCGTACTCCTGTGGACAGAAATCTACATTGCGAATTTTGTATTGAATCGGGATGCAATTTCTGTGTTTCATCGTCAATGTGATGGTCGAAGGGATACAGTAAACTTGCTGTGGTGCATCGTAGTCTAACACTGGGCCCCCAGTGAATAGCCAAAGTACATACTCTTCTAAACCGTACTCCTGTGGACAGAAATCGGCATTGCGAATTTTGTATTGAATGGGGATGCAATTTCTGTGTTTCATCGTCAATGTGATGGTGGAAGGGATACAGTAAACCTGCTGTGGTGCATCGAAGTCTAACACTGGGCCCCCGGGGAATAGCCAAAATACATACTCTTCTAAACCGTACTCTTCTGGACAGAAATCGGCATTGCGAATTTTGTATTGAATCGGGATGCAATTTCTGTGTTTCATCGTCAATGTGATAGCTGAAGGGTTACAGTAAACCTGCTGTGGTGCATCGTAGTTTAACACTGGGCAATCAGGGAGGAGCCAAAGTACATACTCTTCTAAACCGTACTCCTACGGACAGAAATCGGAATTGCGAATTTTGTATTGAATCGGGATGCAATTTCTGTGTTTCATCGTCAATGTGATGGTCGAAGGGATACAGTAAACCTGCTGTGGTGCATCGTAGTCTAACACTGGGGCCCCAGGGAAGAGCCAACGTACATACTCTTCTAAACCGTACTCCTGTGGACAGAAATCGGCATTGCGAATTTTGTATCGAATCGGGATGCAATTTCTGTGTTTCATCGTCAATCTGATGGTCGAAGGGTTACAGTAAACCTGCTGTGGTGCATCGTAGTTTAACACTGGGACCCCAGGGAAGAGCCAAAGTACATACTCTTATAAACCGTACTCCTGTGGACACAAATCGCCATTGCGAATTTTGTATTGAATCGGTATGCAATTTCTGTGTTTCATCGTCAATGTGATGGCGAAGGGTTACAGTAAACCTGCTGTGGTGCATCGTAGTTTAACACTGGGCCATCAGGGAGGAGCCAAAGTACATACTCTTCTAAACCGTACTCCTACGGACAGAAATCGGAATTGCGAATTTTGTATTGAATCGGGATGCAATTTCTGTGTTTCATCGTCAATGTGATGGTGGAAGGGATACAGTAAACCTGCTGTGGTGCATCGGAGTCTAACACTGCGCCCCCAGGGAAGAGCCAAAGTACATACTCTACTAAACCGTACTCATAAGGACAGAAATCGGCATTGCGAATTTTGTATTGAATGGGGATGCAATTTCTGTGTTTCATCGTCAGTTTGATGGTCGAAGGGTTACAGTAAACCTGCTGTGGTGCATCGGAGTCTAACACTGGTCCCCCAGGGAGGAGCCAAAGTACATACTCTTCTAAACCGTACTCCGGTGTACAGAAATCGGAATTGCGATCTTTGTATTGAATCGGGATGCAATTTCTGTGTTTCATCGTCAATGTGATGGTCGAAGGGTTACAGTAAACCTGCTGTGGAGCATCGTAGTCTAACACTGGGCCCCCAGGGAAGAGCCAAAGTACATACTCTTCTAAACCGTACTCCTGTGGGCAGAAATCGGCATTGCGAATTTTGTATTGAATGGGGATGCAATTTCCGTGTTTCATCGTCAATGTGATGGTCGAAGGGTTACAGTAAACCTGCTGTGGTGGATTGTAGTCTAACACTGGGCCCCCAGGGAAGAGCCAACGTACATAATCTTCTAAACCGTACTTCTGTGGACAAAAATCGGCATTGCGAATTTTGTATTGAATCGGGATGCAATTTCTGTGTTTCATCGTCAATGCCATGGTCGAAGGGATACAGTAAACTTGCTGTGGTGCATCGGAGTCTATCACTGGGCCCCCAGGGAAGAGCCAAAGTACATACTCTTCTAAACCGTACTCATAAGGACAGAAACTGGCATTGTGAATTTTGTATTGAATCGGGATGCAATTTCTGTGTTTCATCGTCAATGTGATGGTCGAAGGGTAACAGTAAACCTGCTGTGGTGCATCGTAGTCTAACACTGGGCCCCCAGTGAATAGCCAAAGTACATACTCTTCTAAACCGTACTCCTGTGGACAGAAATCGGCATTGCAACTTTTTTATTGAATGGGGATGCAATTTCTGTGTTTCATCGTCAATGTGATGGTGGAAGGGATACAGTAAACCTGCTGTGGTGCATCGGAGTCTAACACTGGGCCCCCAGGGAATAGCCAAAATACATACTCTTCTAAACCGTACTCTTCTGGACAGAAATCGGCATTGCGAATTTTGTATTGAATCGGGATGCAATTTCTGTGTTTCATCGTCAATGTGATGGCTGAAGGGTTACAGTAATACTGCTGTGGTGCATCGTAGTTTAACACTGGGCCCCCAGGGAAGAGCCAAAGTACATACTCTTCTAAACCGTACTCCTACGGACAGAAATCGGAATTGCGAATTTTGTATTGAATCGGGATGCAATTTCTGTGTTTCATCGTCAATGTGATGGTCGAAGGGATACAGTAAACCTGCTGTGGTGCATCGTAGTCTAACACTGGGCCCCCAGTGAATAGCCAAAGTACATACTCTTCTAAACCGTACTCCTGTGGACAGAAATCGGCATTGCGAATTTTGTATTGAATGGGGATGCAATTTCTGTGTTTCATCGTCAATGTGATGGTGGAAGGGATACAGTAAACCTGCTGTGGTGCATCGGAGTCTAACACTGGGCCCCCAGGGAATAGCCAAAATACATACTCTTCTAAACCGTACTCTTCTGGACAGAAATCGGCATTGCGAATTTTGTATTGAATCGGGATGCAATTTCTGTGTTTCATCGTCAATGTGATAGCTGAAGGGTTACAGTAAACCTGCTGTGGTGCATCGTAGTTTAACACTGGGCCATCAGGGAGGAGCCAAAGTACATACTCTTCTAAACCGTACTCCTACGGACAGAAATCGGAATTGCGAATTTTGTATTGAATCGGGATGCAATTTCTGTGTTTCATCGTCAATGTGATGGTCGAAGGGATACAGTAAACATGCTGTGGTGCATCGTAGTCTAACACTGGGGCCCCAGGGAAGAGCCAACGTACATACTCTTCTAAACCGTACTCCTGTGGACAGAAATCGGCATTGCGAATTTTGTATCGAATCGGGATGCAATTTCTGTGTTTCATCGTCAATCTGATGGTCGAAGGGTTACAGTAAACCTGCTGTGGTGCATCGTAGTTTAACACTGGGACCCCAGGGAAGAGCCAAAGTACATACTCTTCTAAACCGTACTCCTGTGGACAGAAATCGGCATTGCGATTTTTGTATTGAATGGGGATGCAATTTCTGTGTTTCATCGTCAATATGATGGTGGAAGGGATACAGTAAACCTGCTGTGGTGCATCGGAGTCTAACACTGGGCGCCCAGGGAATAGCCAAAATACATACTCTTCTAAACCGTACTCTTCTGGACAGAAATCGGCATTGCGAATTTTGTATTGAATCGGGATGCAATTTCTGTTTTTCATCGTCAATTTGATGGCTGAAGGGTTACAGTAAACCTGCTGTGGTGCATCGTAGTTTAACACTGGGCCCCCAGGGAAGAGCCAAAGTACATACTCTTCTAAACCGTACTCCTACGGACAGAAACCGGAATTGCGAATTTTGTATTGAATCGGGATGCAATTTCTGTGTTTCATCGTCAATGTGATGGTCGAAGGGATACAGTAAACCTGCTGTGGTGCATCGTAGTCTAACACTGGGCCCCCAGTGAATAGCCAAAGTACATACTCTTCTAAACCGTACTCCTGTGGACAGAAATCGGAATTGCGAATTTTGTATTGAATCGGGATGCAGTTTCTGTGTTTCATCGTCAATGTGATGGTGGAAGGGATACAGTAAACCTGCTGTGGTGCATCGGAGTCCAACACTGGGCCCCCAGGGAATAGCCAAATTACATACTCTTCTAAACCGTACTCTTCTGGACAGAAATCGGCATTGCGAATTTTGTATTGAATCGGGATGCAATTTCTGTGTTTCATCGTCAATGTGATAGCTGAAGGGTTACAGTAAACCTGCTGTGGTGCATCGTAGTTTAACACTGGGCCATCAGGGAGGAGCCAAAGTACATACTCTTCTAAACCGTACTCCTACGGACAGAAATCGGAATTGCGAATTTTGTATTGAATCGGGATGCAATTTCTGTGTTTCATCGTCAATGTGATGGTCGAAGGGATACAGTAAACATGCTGTGGTGCATCGTAGTCTAACACTGGGGCCCCAGGGAAGAGCCAACGTACATACTCTTCTAAACCGTACTCCTGTGGACAGAAATCGGCATTGCGAATTTTGTATCGAATCGGGATGCAATTTCTGTGTTTCATCGTCAATCTGATGGTCGAAGGGTTACAGTAAACCTGCTGTGGTGCATCGTAGTTCAACACTGGGACCCCAGGGAAGAGCCAAAGTACATACTCTTATAAACCGTACTCCTGTGGACACAAATCGCCATTGCGAATTTTGTATTGAATCGGTATGCAATTTCTGTGTTTCATCGTCAATGTGATGGCGAAGGGTTACAGTAAACCTGCTGTGGTGCATCGGAGTCTAACACTGGGCCCCCAGGGAATAGCCAAAATACATACTCTTCTAAACCGTACTCTTCTGGACAGAAATCGGCATTGCGAATTTTGTATTGAATCGGGATGCAATTTCTGTGTTTCATCGTCAATGTGATAGCTGAAGGGTTACAGTAAACCTGCTGTGGTGCATCGTAGTTTAACACTGGGCCAACAGGGAGGAGCTAAAGTACATACTCTTCTAAACCGTACTCCTACGGACTAAAATCGGAATTGCGAATTTTGTATTGAATCGGGATGCAATTTCTGTGTTTCATCGTCAATGTGATGGTGGAAGGGATACAGTAAACCTGCTGTGGTGCATCGGAGTCTAACACTGCGCCCCCAGGGAAGAGCCAAAGTACATACTCTACAAAACCGTACTCATAAGGACAGAAATCGGAATTGCGAATTTTGTATTGAATCGGGATGCAATTTCTGTGTTTCATCGTCAGTTTGATGGTCGAAGGGTTACAGTAAACCTGCTGTGGTGCATCGGAGTCTAACACTGGTCCGCCAGGGAGGAGCCAAAGTACATACTCTTCTAAACCGTACTCCGGTGGACAGAAATCGGAATTGCGATCTTTGTATTGAATCGGGATGCAATTTCTGTGTTTCATCGTCAATGTGATGGTCGAAGGGTTACAGTAAACCTGCTGTGGAGCATCGTAGTCTAACACTGGGCCCCCAGGGAAGAGCCAAAGTACATACTCTTCTAAACCGTACTCCTGTGGACAGAAATCGGCATTGCGAATTTTGTATTGAATGGGGATGCAATTTCCGTGTTTCATCGTCAATGTGATGGTCGAAGGGTAACAGTAAACCTGCTGTGGTGGATTTTAGTCTAACACTGGGCCCCCAGGGAAGAGCCAAAGGTACATAATCTTCTAAACAGTACTTCTGTGGACAGAAATCGGCATTGCGAATTTTGTATCGAATCGGGATGCAATTTCTGTGTTTCATCGTCAATCTGATGGTCGAAGGGTTACAGTAAACCTGCTGTGGTGCATCGTAGTTTAACACTGGGACCCCAGGGAAGAGCCAAAGTACATACTCTTATAAACCGTACTCCTGTGGACACAAATCGCCATTGCGAATTTTGTATTGAATCGGTATGCAATTTCTGTGTTTCATCGTCAATGTGATGGCGAAGGGTTACAGTAAACCTGCTGTGGTGCATCGGAGTCTAACACTGGGCCCCCAGGGAATAGCCAAAATACATTCTCTTCTAAACCGTACTCTTCTGGACAGAAATCGGCATTGCGAATTTTGTATTGAATCGGGATGCAATTTCTGTGTTTCATCGTCAATGTGATAGCTGAAGGGTTACAGTAAACCTGCTGTGGTGCATCGTAGTTTAACACTGGGCCATCAGGGAGGAGCCAAAGTACATACTCTTCTAAACCGTACTCCTACGGACAGAAATCGGAATTGCGAATTTTGTATTGAATCGGGATGCAATTTCTCTTTTTCATCGTCAATGTGATGGTGGAAGGGATACAGTAAACATGCTGTGGTGCATCGGAGTCTAACACTGCGCCCCCAGGGAAGAGCCAAAGTACATACTCTACTAAACCGTACTCATAAGGACAGAAATCGGAATTGCGAATTTTGTATTGAATCGGGATGCAATTTCTGTGTTTCATCGTCAGTTTGATGGTCGAAGGGTTACAGTAAACCTGCTGTGGTGCATCGGAGTCTAACACTGGTCCCCCAGGGAGGAGCCAAAGTACATACTCTTCTAAACCGTACTCCGGTGGACAGAAATCGGAATTGCGATCTTTGTATTGAATCGGGATGCAATTTCTGTGTTTCATCGTCAATGTGATGGTCGAAGGGTTACAGTAAACCTGCTGTGGAGCATCGTAGTCTAACACTGGGCCCCCAGGGAAGAGCCAAAGTACATACTCTTCTAAACCGTACTCCTGTGGACAGAAATCGGCATTGCGAATTTTGTATTGAATGGGGATGCAATTTCCGTGTTTCATCGTCAATGTGATGGTCGATGGGTTACAGTAAACCTGCTGTGGTGGATTGTAGTCTAACACTGGGCCCCCAGGGAAGAGCCAAAGGTACATAATCTTCTAAACCGTACTTCTGTGGACAAAAATCGGCATTGCGAATTTTGTATTGAATCGGGATGCAATTTCTGTGTTTCATCGTCAATGCGATGGTCGAAGGGATACAGTAAACTTGCTGTGGTGCATCGGAGTCTATCACTGGGCAACCAGGGAAGAGCCAAAGTACATACTCTTCTAAACCGTACTCATAAGGACAGAAACTGGCATTGTGAATTTTGTATTGAATCGGGATGCAATTTCTGTGTTTCATCGTCAATGTGATGGTCGAAGGGTAACAGTAAACCTGCTGTGGTGCATCGTAGTCTAACACTGGGCCCCCAGTGAATAGCCAAAGTACATACTCTTCTAAACCGTACTCCTGTGGACAGAAATCGGCATTGCGATTTTTGTATTGAATGGGGATGCAATTTCTGTGTTTCATCGTCAATGTGATGGTGGAAGGGATACAGTAAACCTGCTGTGGTGCATCGGAGTCTAACACTGGGCCCCCAGGGAATAGCCAAAATACATACTCTTCTAAACCGTACTCTTCTGGACAGAAATCGGCATTGCGAATTTTGTATTGAATTGGGATGCAATTTCTGTGTTTCATCGTCAATGTGATGGCTGAAGGGTTACAGTAATACTGCTGTGGTGCATCGTAGTTTAACACTGGGCCCCCAGGGAAGAGCCAAAGTACATACTCTTCTAAACCGTACTCCTACGGACAGAAATCGGAATTGCGAATTTTGTATTGAATCGGGATGCAATTTCTGTGTTTCATCGTCAATGTGATGGTCGAAGGGATACAGTAAACCTGCTGTGGTGCATCGTAGTCTAACACTGGGCACCCAGTGAATAGCCAAAGTACATACTCTTCTAAACCGCACTCCTGTGGACAGAAATCGGCATTGCGAATTTTGTATTGAATGGGGATGCAATTTCTGTGTTTCATCGTCAATGTGATGGTGGAAGGGATACAGTAAACCTGCTGTGGTGCATCGGAGTCTAACACTGGGCCCCCAGGGAATAGCCAAAATACATACTCTTCTAAACCGTACTCTTCTGGACAGAAATCGGCATTGCGAATTTTGTATTGAATCGGGATGCAATTTCTGTGTTTCATCGTCAATGTGATAGCTGAAGGGTTACAGTAAACCTGCTGTGGTGCATCGTAGTTTAACACTGGGCCATCAGGGAGGAGCCAAAGTACATAGTCTTCTAAACCGTACTCCTACGGACAGAAATCGGAATTGCGAATTTTTTATTGAATCGGGATGCAATTTCTGTGTTTCATCGTCAATGTGATGGTCGAAGGGATACAGTAAACATGCTGTGGTCCATCGTAGTCTAACACTGGGGCCCCAGGGAAGAGCCAAAGTACATACTCTTCTAAACCGTACTCCTGTGGACAGAAATCGGCATTGCGAATTTTGTATCGAATCGGGATGCAATTTCTGTGTTTCATCGTCAATCTGATGGTCGAAGGGTTACAGTAAACCTGCTGTGGTGCATCGTAGTTTAACACTGGGACCCCAGGGAAGAGCCAAAGTACATACTCTTCTAAACCGTACTCCTGTGGACAGAAATCGGCATTGCGATTTTTGTATTGAATGGGGATGCAATTTCTGCGTTTCATCGTCAATGTGATGGTGGAAGGGATACAGTAAACCTGCTGTGGTGCATCGGAGTCTAACACTGGGCCCCCAGGGAATAGCCAAAATACATACTCTTCTAAACCGTACTCTTCTGGACAGAAATCGGCATTGCGAATTTTGTATTGAATCGGGATGCAATTTCTGTGTTTCATCGTCAATGTGATGGCTGAAGGGTTACAGTAAACCTGCTGTGGTGCATCGTAGTTTAACACTGGGCCCCCAGGGAAGAGGCAAAGTACATACTCTTCTAAACCGTACTCCTACGGACAGAAATCGGAATTGCGAATTTTGTATTGAATCGGGATGCAATTTCTGTGTTTCATCGTCAATGTGATGGTCGAAGGGATACAGTAAACCTGCTGTGGTGCATCGTAGTCTAACACTGGGCCCCCAGTGAATAGCCAAAGTACATACTCTTCTAAACCGTACTCCTGTGGACAGAAATCGGCATTGCGAATTTTGTATTGAATGGGGATGCAATTTCTGTGTTTCATCGTCAATGTGATGGTGGAAGGGATACAGTAAACCTGCTGTGGTGCATCGGAGTCTAACACTGGGCCCCCAGGGAATAGCCAAAATACATACTCTTCTAAACCGTACTCTTCTGGACAGAAATCGGCATTGCGAATTTTGTATTGAATCTGGATGCAATTTCTGTGTTTCATCGTCAATGTGATAGCTGAAGGGTTACAGTAAACCTGCTGTGGTGCATCGTAGTTTAACACTGGGCCATCAGGGAGGAGCCAAAGTACATACTCTTCTAAACCGTACTCCTACGGACAGAAATCGGAATTGCGAATTTTGTATTGAATCGGGATGCAATTTCTGTGTTTCATCGTCAATGTGATGGTCGAAGGGATACAGTAAACATGCTGTGGTGCATCGTAGTCTAACACTGGGGCCCCAGGGAAGAGCCAACGTACATACTCTTCTAAACCGTACTCCTGTGGACAGAAATCGGCATTGCGAATTTTGTATCGAATCGGGATGCAATTTCTGTGTTTCATCGTCAATCTGATGGTCGAAGGGTTACAGTAAACCTGCTGTGGTGCATCGTAGTTTAACACTGGGACCCCAGGGAAGAGCCAAAGTACATACTCTTATAAACCGTACTCCTGTGGACACAAATCGCCATTGCGAATTTTGTATTGAATCGGTATGCAATTTCTGTGTTTCATCGTCAATGTGATGGCGAAGGGTTACAGTAAACCTGCTGTGGTGCATCGGAGTCTAACACTGGTCCCCCAGGGAGGAGCCAAAGTACATACTCTACTAAACCGTACTCCTGTGGACAGAAATCGGCATTGCGAATTTTGTATTGAATGGGGATGCAATTTCCGTGTTTCATCGTCAATGTGATGGTCGAAGGGTTACAGTAAACCTGCTGTGGTGGATTGTAGTCTAACACTGGGCCCCCAGGGAAGAGCCAAAGTACATACTCTTCTAAACCGTACTCATAAGGACAGAAATCGGAATTGCGTATTTTGTATTGAATCGGGATGCAATTTCTGTGTTTCATCGTCAATGTGATGGTCGAAGGGATACGTTAGACCTGCTGTGGTGCATCGGAGTCTAACACTGGGCCCCCAGGGAAGAGCCAAAATACATACTCTTCTAAACAGTACTCTTCTGGACAGAAATCGGCATAGCGAATTTTGTATTGAATCGGGGTGCAATTTCTGTGTTTCATCGTCAATGTGATGGTCGAAGGGTTACAGTAAACCTGCTGTGGTGCATCGTAGTCTAACACTGGGCCCCTAGGGAATAGCCAAAGTACATACTCTTCTAAACTGTACTCCTGTGGACGGAAATCAGCATTGCGAATTTTGTATTGAATGGGGATGCAATTTCTGTGTTTCATCGTAATGTGATGGTCGAAGGTTTACAGTAAACCTGCTGTGGTGCATCGTAGTCTAACACTGGGACCCCAGGGAAGAGCCAAAGTACACACTCTTCTAAACCGTACTCCTGTGGACAGAAATCGCCATTGCGAATTATGTATTGAATCGGGATGCAATTTCTGTGTTTCATCGTAATGTGATGGTCGAAGGTTTACAGTAAACCTGCTGTGGTGCATCGTAGTCTAACACTGGGCCCCCAGGGAAGAGCCAAAGTACATACTCTACTAAACCGTACTCATAAGGACAAAAATCGGAATTGCGTATTTTGTATTGAATCGGGATGTAATTTCTATATTTTATCATCTACGTGATGGTCGAAAGGATACAGTAAACCTGCTGTGGTGCATCGGAGTCTAACACTGGGCCCCCAGGGAAGAGCCAAAGTACAAAGAAATCGGCACTGCGTATTTTGTATGGAATCGGGATGCAATTTCTGTGTTTCATCGTCAATGTGATGGTCGAAGGGTAACACTAAACCTGCTGTGGTGCATTGTAGTCTAACACTAGGCCCCCAGGGAAGAGCCAAAGTACATAATCTTCTAAACCGTACTCCTGTGGACAAAAATCGGCATTGCGAATTTTGTATTGAATCGGGATGCAATTTCTGTATTTCATCGTCAATGTGATGGACGAAGGGATAAAGTAAACCTGCTGTGGTGCATCGTAGTCTAACACTGGGCCCCCAGTGAATAGCCAAAGTACATACTCTTCTAAACCGCACTCCTGTGGACAGAAATCGGCATTGCGAATTTTGTATTGAATGGGGATGCAATTTCTGTGTTTCATCGTCAATGTGATGGTGGAAGGGATACAGTAAACCTGCTGTGGTGCATCGGAGTCTAACACTGGGCCCCCAGGGAATAGCCAAAATACATACTCTTCTAAACCGTACTCTTCTGGACAGAAATCGGCATTGCGAATTTTGTATTGAATCGGGATGCAATTTCTGTGTTTCATCGTCAATGTGATAGCTGAAGGGTTACAGTAAACCTGCTGTGGTGCATCGTAGTTTAACACTGGGCCATCAGGGAGGAGCCAAAGTACATACTCTTCTAAACCGTACTCCTACGGACAGAAATCGGAATTGCGAATTTTGTATTGAATCGGGATGCAATTTCTGTGTTTCATCGTCAATGTGATGGTCGAAGGGATACAGTAAACATGCTGTGGTGCATCGTAGTCTAACACTGGGGCCCCAGGGAAGATCCAACGTACATACTCTTCTAAACCGTACTCCTGTGGACAGAAATCGGCATTGCGAATTTTGTATCGAATCGGGATGCAATTTCTGTGTTTCATCGTCAATCTGATGGTCGAAGGGTTACAGTAAACCTGCTGTGGTGCATCGTAGTTTAACACTGGGACCCCAGGGAAGAGCCAAAGTACATACTCTTCTAAACCGTACTCCTGTGGACCGAAATCGGCATTGCGATTTTTGTATTGAATGGGGATGCAATTTCTGCGTTTCATCGTCACTGTGATGGTGGAAGGGATACAGTAAACCTGCTGTGGTGCATCGGAGTCTAACACTGGGCCCCCAGGGAATAGCCAAAATACATACTCTTCTAAACCGTACTCTTCTGGACAGAAATCGGCATTGCGAATTTTGTATTGAATCGGGATGCAATTTCTGTGTTTCATTGTCAATGTGATGGCTGAAGGGTTACAGTAAACCTGCTGTGGTGCATCGTAGTTTAACACTGGGCCCCCAGGGAAGAGCCAAAGTACATACTCTTCTAAACCGTACTCCTACGGACAGAAATCGGAATTGCGAATTTTGTATTGAATCGGGATGCAATTTCTGTGTTTCATCGTCAATGTGATGGTCGAAGGGATACAGTAAACCTGCTGTGGTGCATCGTAGTCTAACACTGGGCCCCCAGTGAATAGCCAAAGTACATACTCTTCTAAACCGTACTCCTGTGGACAGAAATCGGCATTGCGAATTTTGTGTTGAATGGGGATGCAATTTCTGTGTTTCATCGTCAATGTGATGGTGGAAGGGATACAGTAAACCTGCTGTGGTGCATCGGAGTCTAACACTGGGCCCCCAGGGAATAGCCAAAATACATACTCTTCTAAACCGTACTCTTCTGGACAGAAATCGGCATTGCGAATTTTGTATTGAATCTGGATGCAATTTCTGTGTTTCATCGTCAATGTGATAGCTGAAGAGTTACAGTAAACCTGCTGTGGTGCATCGTAGTTTAACACTGGGCCATCAGGGAGGAGCCAAGGTACATACTCTTCTAAACCGTACTCCTACGGACAGAAATCGGAATTGCGAATTTTGTATTGAATCGGGATGCAATTTCTGTGTTTCATCGTCAATGTGATGGTCGAAGGGATACAGTAAACATGCTGTGGTGCATCGTAGTCTAACACTGGGGCCCCAGGGAAGAGCCAACGTACATACTCTTCTAAACCGTACTCCTGTGGACAGAAATCGGCATTGCGAATTTTGTATCGAATCGGGATGCAATTTCTGTGTTTCATCGTCAATCTGATGGTCGAAGGGTTACAGTAAACCTGCTGTGGTGCATCGTAGTTTAACACTGGGACCCCAGGGAAGAGCCAAAGTACATACTCTTATAAACCGTACTCCTGTGGACACAAATCGCCATTGCGAATTTTGTATTGAATCGGTATGCAATTTCTGTGTTTCATCGTCAATGTGATGGCGAAGGGTTACAGTAAACCTGCTGTGGTGCATCGGAGTCTAACACTGGTCCCCCAGGGAGGAGCCAAAGTACATACTCTACTAAACCGTACTCCTGTGGACAGAAATCGGCATTGCGAATTTTGTATTGAATGGGGATGCAATTTCCGTCTTTCATCGTCAATGTGATGGTCGAAGGGTTACAGTAAACCTGCTGTGGTGGATTGTAGTCTAACACTGGGCCCCCAGGGAAGAGCCAGAGGTACATAATCTTCTAAACCGTACACCTGTGGACAAAAATCGGCTTTGCGAATTTTGTATTGAATCGGGATGCAATTTCTGTGTTTCATCGTCAATGCGATGGTCGAAGGGATACAGTAAATTTGCTGTGGTGCATCGGAGTCTATCACTGGGCCCCCAGGGAAGAGCCAAAGTACATACTCTTCTAAACCGTACTCATAAGGACAGAAAACCGGCATTGTGAATTTTGTATTGAATAGGGATGCAATTTCTGTGTTTCATCGTCAATGTGATGTTCGAAGGGTAACAGTAAACCTGCTGTGGTGCATCAAAGTCTAACACTGGGCCCCCAGGGAAGAGCCAAAATACATACTCTTCTAAACCGCACTCCTGTGGACGGAAATCAGCATTGCGAATTTTGTATTGAATCGGGATGCAATTTCTGTGCTTCATCGTCAATGTGATGGTCGAAGGGTAACACTAAACCTGCTGTGGTGCATTGTAGTCTAACACTAGGCCCCCAGGGAAGAGCCAAAGTACATAATCTTCTAAACCGTACTCCTGTGGACAAAAATCGGCATTGCGAATTTTGTATTGAATCGGGATGCAATTTCTGTGTTTCATCGTAATGTGATGGTCGAAGGTTTACAGTAAACCTGCTGTGGTGCATCGTAGTCTAACACTGGGCCCCCAGGGAAGAGCCAAAGTACATACTCTACTAAACCGTACTCATAAGGACAAAAATCGGAATTGCGTATTTTGTATTGAATCGGGATGCAATTTCTATATTTTATCATCTACGTGATGGTCGAAAGGATACAGTAAACCTGCTGTGGTGCATCGGAGTCTAACACTGGGCCCCCAGGGAAGAGCCAAAGTACAAAGAAATCGGCACTGCGTATTTTGTATGGAATCGGGATGCAATTTCTGTGTTT
The DNA here is from genome assembly GCF_023864275.1 of Schistocerca cancellata. NCBI lineage: Eukaryota > Metazoa > Arthropoda > Insecta > Orthoptera > Acrididae > Schistocerca > Schistocerca cancellata. The sequence goes on along the minus strand of NC_064629.1, from coordinate 56,703,872 downwards.
CATCGTCAATGTGATGGTCGAAGGGTAACACTAAACCTGCTGTGGTGCATTGTAGTCTAACACTAGGCCCCCAGGGAAGAGCCAAAGTACATAATCTTCTAAACCGTACTCCTGTGGACAAAAATCGGCATTGCGAATTTTGTATTGAATCGGGATGCAATTTCTGTATTTCATCGTCAATGTGATGGACGAAGGGATAAAGTAAACCTGCTGTGGTGCATCGTAGTCTAACACTGGGCCCCCAGGGAAGAGCCAAAGTACATACTCTTCTAAACCGTACTCATAAGGACAGAAATCGGAATTGCGTATTTTGTATTGAATCGGGAATCAATTTCTGTGTTTCATCGTTAATGTGATGGTCGAAGAGTTACAGCAAACCTGCCGTGGTGCATCGGAGTCTAACACTGGGCCCCCAGGGAAGAGCCAAAGTACATACTCTACTAAACCGTACTCATAAGGACATAAATCGGAATTGCGAATTTTGTATTGAATCGGGATGCAATTTCTGTGTTTCATCGTCAATGTGATGGTCGAAGGTTTACAGAAAACCTGCTGTGGTGCATCGGAGTCTAACACTGGGCCCCCAGGGAAGAGCCAAAGTACATACTCTTCTAAACCGTACTCCTGTGGACAGAAATCGGCATTGCGAATTTAGTATCGAATCGGGATCCAATTTCTGTGTTTCATCGTCATTGTGATGGTCGAAGGGTTACAGTAAACCTGCTGTGGTGCATCGTAGTCTAACACTGGGACCCCAGGGAAGAGCCAAAGTACATACTCTTATAAACCGTACTCCTGTGGACAGAAATCGCCATTGCGAATTTTGTATTGAATCGGTATGCAATTTCTGTGTTTTATCGTCAATGTGATGGTGAAGGGTTACAGTAAACCTGCTGTGGTGCATCGGAGTCTAACACTGGTCCCCCAGGGAGGAGCCAAAATACATACTCTTCTAAACCGTACTCCTGTGGACAGAAATCGGCATTGCGAATTTTGTATTGAATCGGGATGCAATTTCCGTGTTTCATCGTCAATGTGATGGTCGAAGGGTTACAGTAAACCTGCTGTGGTGGATTGTAGTCTAACACTGTGCCCCCTGGGAAGAGCCAAAGGTACATAATCTTCTAAACCATACACCTGTGGACAAAAATCGGCATTGCGAATTTTGTATTGAATCGGGATGCAATTTCTGTGTTTCATCGTCAATGCGATGGTCGAAGGGATACAGTAAATTTGCTGTGGTGCATCGGAGTCTATCACTGGGCCCCCAGGGAAGAGCCAAAGTACATACTCTTCTAAACAGTACTCATAAGGACAGAAACCGGCATTGTGAATTTTGTATTGAATCGGGATGCAATTTCTGTATTTCATCGTCAATGTGATGGTCAAAGGGTAACAGTAATCCTGCTGTGGAGCATCGTTGTCTAACACTGGGCCCCCAATGGTTACCCAAAGTACACACTCTTCTAAACCGTACTCCTGTGGACAGAAATCGGCATTGCGAATTTTGTATTGAATCGGGATGCAATTTCTGTGTTTCATCGTCAATGTGATGGTCGAAGGGTTACAGTAAACCTGCTGTGGTGCATCGTAGTCTAACACTGGGCCCCCAGGGAAGAACCAAAGTACATACTCTTCTAAACCGTACTCCTAAGGACAAATATCGGAATTGCGAATTTTGTATTGAATCGGGATGCAATTTCTATGTTTTATCATCTATGTGATGGTCGAAGGGTTACAGTAAACCTGCTGTGGTGCATCGTAGTCTAACACTGGGCCGCCAGGGAAGAACCAAAGTACATTCTCTTCTAAACCGTACTCCTAAGGACAAATATCGGAATTGCGAATTTTGTATTGAATCGGGATGCAATTTCTATGTATTATCATCTATGTGATGGTCGAAAGGATACAGTAAACCTGCTGCGGTGCATCGGAGTCTAACACTGGTCCCCCAAGGAAGAGCCAAAGTACAAAGAGATCAGCACTGCGTATTTTGTATTGAATAGGGATGCAATTTCTGTGTTTCATCGTCAATGTGATGTTCGAAGGGTAACAGTAAACCTGCTGTGGTGCATCAAAGTCTAACACTGGGCCCCCAGGGAAGAGCCAAAATACATACTCTTCTAAACCGCACTCCTGTGGACGGAAATCAGCATTGCGAATTTTGTATTGAATCGGGATGCAATTTCTGTGCTTCATCGTCAATGTGATGGTCGAAGGGTTACAGTAAACCTGCTGTGTTGCATCGTAGTCTAACACTAGCCCCCAGGGAAGAGCCAAAGTACATACACCTCTAAACCGTACTCATAAGGACAGAAATCGGAATTGCGTAATTTGTATTGAATCGGGATGCAATTTCTGTGTTTCATCGTCAATGTGATGGTCGAAGGGATACAGTAGACCTGCTGTGGTGCATCGGAGTCTAACACTGGGCCCCCAGGGAAGAGCCAAAGTACATACTCTTCTAAACCGTACTCTTCTGTACAGAAATCGGCATAGCGTATTTTGTATTGAATCGGGGTGCAATTTCTGTGTTTCATCGTCAATGTGATGGTCGAAGGGTTACAGTAAACCTGCTGTGGTGCATCGTAGTCAAACACTGGGCCCCTAGGGAATAGCCAAAGTACATACTCTTCTAAACTGTACTCCTGTGGACGGAAATCAGCATTGCCAATTTTGTATTGAATGGGGATGCAATTTCTGTGTTTCATCGTAATGTGATGGTCGAAGGTTTACAGTAAACCTGCTGTGGTGCATCGTAGTCTAACACTGGGACCCCAGGGAAGAGCCAAAGTACATACTCTTCTAAACCGTACTAGTGTGGATAGAAATCGCCATTGCGAATTATGTATTGAATCTGGATGCAATTTCTGTGTTTCATCGTCAATGTGATGGTCGAAGGGTTACGGTAAACCTGCTGTGGTGCATCGGAGTCTAACACTGGTCCCCCAGGGAGGAGCCAAAGTACATACTCTTCTAAACCGTACTCATGTGGACAGAAATCGGCATTGTGAATTTTGTATTGAATCTGGATGAAATTTCTGTGTTTCATCGTCAATGTGTTGGTCGAAGGGTTACAGTAAACCTGCTGTGGAGCATCGTAGTCTAACACTGGGCCCCCGGGGAAGAGCCAAAGTACATACTCTTCTAAACCGTACTCCTGTGGACAGAAATCGGCATTGCGAATTTTGTATTGAATGGGGATGCAATTTCCGTGTTTCATCGTCAATGTGATGGTCGAAGAGTTACAGTAAACCTGCTGTGGTGGATTGTAGTCTAACACTGGGCCCCCAGGGAAGAGCCAAAGGTACATAATCTTCTAAACCGTACACCTGTGGACAAAAATCGGCTTTGCGAATTTTGTATTGAATCGGGATGCAATTTCTGTGTTTCATCGTCAATGCGATGGTCGAAGGTATACAGTAAATTTGCTGTGGTGCATCGGAGTCTATCACTGGGCCCCCAGGGAAGAGCCAAAGTACATACTCTTCTAAACCGTACTCATAAGGACAGAAACCGGCATTGTGAATTTTGTATTGAATAGGGATGCAATTTCTGTGTTTCATCGTCAATGTGATGTTCGAAGGGTAACAGTAAACCTGCTGTGGTGCATCAAAGTCTAACACTGGGCCCCCAGGGAAGAGGCAAAATACATACTCTTCTAAACCGCACTCCTGTGGACGGAAATCAGCATTGCGAATTTTGTATTGAATCGGGATGCAATTTCTGTGCTTCATCGTCAATGTGATGGTCGAAGGGTAACAGTAATCCTGCTGTGGTGCATCGTTGTCTAACACTGGGCCCCCAATGAATACCCAAAGTACACACTCTTCTAAACCGTACTCCTGTGGACAGAAATCGGCATTGCGAATTTTGTATTGAATCGGGATGCAATTTCTGTGCTTCATCGTCAATGTGATGGTCGAAGGGTTACAGTAAACCTACTGTGGTGCATCGTAGTCTAACACTGGGCCCCCAGGGAAGAGCCAAAGTACATACTCTTCTAAACCGTACTCATTAGGACAGAAATCGGAATTGCGTATTTTGTATTGAATCGGGATGCAATTTCTGTGTTTCATCGTCAATGTGATGGTCGAAGGGATACAGTAGACCTGCTGTGGTGCATCGGAGTCTAACACTGGGCCCCCAGGGAAGAGCCAAAGTACATACTCTTCTAAACCGTACTCTTCTGGACAGAAATCGGCATAGCGAATTTTGTATTGAATCGGGGTGCAATTTCTGTGTTTCATCGTCAATGTGATGGTCGAAGGGTTACAGTAAACCTGCTGTGGTGCATCGTAGTCTAACACTGGGCCCCTAGGGAATAGCCAAAGTACATACTCTTCTAAACTGTACTCCTGTGGACGGAAATCAGCATTGCGAATTTTGTATTGAATGGGGATGCAATTTCTGTGTTTCATCGTAATGTGATGGTCGAAGGTTTACAGTAAACCTGCTGTGGTGCATCGTAGTCTAACACTGGGACCCCAGGGAAGAGCCAAAGTACACACTCTTCTAAACCGTACTCCTGTGGACAGAAATCACCATTGCGAATTATGTATTGAATCGGGATGCAATTTCTGTGTTTCATCGTAATGTGATGGTCGAAGGTTTACAGTAAACCTGCTGTGGTGCATAGTAGTCTAACACTGGGCCCCCAGGGAAGAGCCAAAGTACATACTCTACTAAACCGTACTCATAAGGACAAAAATCGGAATTGCGTATTTTGTATTGAATCGGGATGCAATTTCTATATTTTATCATCTACGTGATGGTCGAAAGGATACAGTAAACCTGCTGTGGTGCATCGTAGTCTAACACTGGGCCCCGAGGGAAGAGCCAAAGTACATACTCTTCTAAAACGTACTCATAAGGACAGAAATCGGAACTGCGTATTTTGTATTGAATCGGGATGCAATTTCTGTGTTTCATCGTCAAAGTGATGGTCGAAGGGATACAGTAAACCTGCTGTGGTGCATCGGAGTCTAATACTGGGCCCCCAAGGAATAGCCAAAGTATATAGTCTTCTAAACTGTACTACTGTGGACGGAAATCAGCATTGCGAATTTTGCATTGAATCGGGATGCAATTTCTGTGTTTCATCGTCAATGTGATGGTCGAAGGGTTACAGTAAACCTACTGTGGTGTATCGTAGTCTAACACTGGACCCCAGGGAAGAGCCAAAGTACATACTCTTCTAAACCGTACTCCTGTGGACAGAAATCGGCATTGCGAATATTGTATTGAATGGGGACGCAATATCTGTGTTTCATCGTCAATGTGATGGTCGAAGGGTCACAGTAAACCTGCTGTGGTGCATTGTAGTCTAACACTGGGCCCCCAGGGAAGAGCCAAAAGTACATAATCTTCTAAACCGAACTCCTGTGGACAAAAATCGGCATTGCGAATTTTGTATTGAATCGGGATGCAATTTCTGTGTTTCATAGTCAATGCGATGGTCGAAGGGATACAGCTAACTTGCTGTGGTGCATCGGAATCTAACACTGGGACCCCAGGGAAGAGCCAAATTACATACTCTTCTAAAACGTACTCATAAGGACAGAAATCGTAATTGCGTATTTTGTATTGAATCGGGATGCAATTTCTGTGTTTCGTCGTCAATGTGATGGTCTAAGAGTTACAGTAAACCTCCTGTGGTGCATCGGAGTCTAACACTGGGCCCCCAGGGAAGAACCAAAGTACATATTCTTCTAAACCGTACTCCTGTGGACAGAATTCGGCATTGTGAATTTTGTATTGAATCGGGATGCAATTTCTGTGTTTCATCGTCAATGTGATGGTCGAAGGGTAACAGTAAACCTGCTGTGGTGCATCGTAGTCTAACACTGGGCCCCCAGGGAATAGCCAAAGTACATACTCCTCTAAACCGTACTCGTGTGGACAGAAATCGGCATTGCGAATTTTGTATTGAATGGGGATGCAATTTCTGTGTTTCATCGTCAATGTGATTGTCGAAGGGTTACAGTAAACCTGCTGTGGTGCATTGTAGTCTAACACTGGGCCCCCAGGGAAGAGCCAAAGTATATAATCTTCTAAACCGTACTCCTGTTGACAAAAATCGGCATTGCGAATTTTGTATTGAGTCGGGATGCAATTTCTGTGTTTCATCGTCAATGTGATGGTCGAAGGGATACAGTAAAGCTGCTGTGGTGCATCGGAGTCTAACACTGGGCCCCCAGGGAAGAGCCAAAGTACATACTCTTCTAAACCGTACTCATAAGGACAGAAATCGGAATTGCGTATTTTTTATTGAATCGGGATGTAATTTCTGTGTTTCATCGTCAATGTGATGGTCGAAGGGATACAGTTAACCTGCTGTGGTGCATCAGAGTCTAACACTGGGCCACCAGAGAAGAGCCAAAGTACATACTCCTCTAAACCGTACTCTTCTGGACAGAAATCGGCATTGCGAATTTTGTATTGACTCGGGATGCAATTTCTCTGTTTCATCGTCAATGTGATGGTCGAAGGTTTACAGTAAATCTGCTGTGGTGCAACGTAGTCTAACACTTTGACCCCAGGAAAGAGCCAAAGTACATACTCTTCTAATCCGTACTCCTGTGGACATAAATCGGCATTGCGAATTTTGTATTGAATCGGGATGCAATTTCTGTGTTTCATAGTCAATGCGATGGTCGAAGGGATACAGCAAACTTGCTGTGGTGCATCGGAGTCTAACACTGGGCCCCCAGTGAAGAGCCAAATTACATACTCTTCTAAAACGTACTCATAAGGACAGAAATCGGAATTACGTATTTTGTATTGAATCGGGATGCAATTTCTGTGTTTCATCGTCAATGTGATGGTCTAAGAGTTACAGTAAACCTGCTGTGGTGCATCGGAGTCTAACACTGGGCCCCCAGGGAAGAACCAAAGTACATACTCTTCTAAACCGTACTCCTGTTGACAGAAATCGGCATTGTGAATTTTGTATTGAATTGGGATGCAATTTCTGTGTTTCATCGTTAATGTGATGGTCGAAGGGTAACAGTAAACCTGCTGTGGTGCATCGTAGTCTAACACTGGGCCCCCAGGGAATAGCCAAAGTACATACTCTTCTAAACCCTACTCCTGTGGTCAGAAATCAACATTGCGAATTTTGTATTGAATGGGGATGCAATTTCTATGTTTCATCGTCAATGTGATTGGCGAAGGGTTACAGTAAACCTGCTGTGTGCATTGTAGTCTAACACTGAGCCCCCAGGGAAGAGCCAAAGTATAAAATCTTCTAAACGGTACTCCTGTTGACAAAAATCGGCATTGCGAATTTTGTATTGAATCGGGATGCAATTTCTGTGTTTCATAGTCAATGCGATGGTCGAAGGGATACAGCAAACTTGCTGTGGTGCATCGTAGTCCAACACTGGTCCCCCAGGGAAGAGCGAAAGTACCTACTCTTCTAAACCGTACTCCTAAGGACAGAAATTAGAATTGCGAATTTTGTATTGAATCGGGATGCAATTCCTGTGTTTCATCGTCAATGTGATGGCCTAAGGGTTACAGTAAACCTGCTGTGGTGCATTGGAGTCTAACACTGGGCCCCCAGGGAAGAGCCAAAGTACATAATCTTCTAAACCGTACTCATAAGGACAGAAATCGCAATTGCGTATTTTGTATTGAATCGGGATGCAATTTCGGTGTTTCATCCTCAATATGATGGTCGAAGGGTTACAGTAAACCTGCTGTGGTGCATCGTAGTCTAACACTGGGCCCCCAGGGAAGAGCCAAAGTACATACTCTTCTAAACCGTACTCCTAAGAACAGAAACCAGAATTGCGAATATTGTATTGAATCGTAATGCAATTTCTATGTTTTATCATCTATGTGATGGTCTTAAGGATACAGTAAACCTGCTGTGGTGCATCGGAGTCTAACACTGGGCCCCCAGGGAAGAGCCAAATTACAAAGAAATCGGCACTGCGTATTTTGTATTGAATTGGGATGCAATTTCTGTGTTTCATCGTCAATGTGATGTTCGAAGGGTAACAGTAAACCTGCTGTGGTGCATCGTAGTCTAACACTGGGCCCCTAGGGAAGAGCCAAAGTACATACTCTTCTAAACCGTACTCCTGTGGATGGAAATCGGCATTGCGAAATTTGTATTGAATCGGGATGCAAATTCTGTGATTCATCGTCAATGTGATGGTCGAAGGGTTACAGTAAACCTGCTGTGGTGCATCGTAGTTTAACACTGGGCCCCCAGGGAAGAGCCAAAGTGTATCGAAATTCCAAATTTTGTATTGAATCGGGATGAATTTTCTATGTTTTATCATCTATGTGATGGTCGAAGGGCAACAGTAAACCTGCTGTGGTGCATCGGAGTCTAACACTGGGCCCCCAGGGAACAGCCAAAGTACAAAGAAATCGGCACTGCGTATTTTGTATTGAATTGGGATTCAATTTCTGTGTTTCATCGTCAATGTGATGGTCGAAGGGTTACAGTAAACTTGCTGTGGTGCATCGTAGTCTAACACTGGGCCCCCAAGGGCGAGACAGAGTACATACTCATCTGAACCGTACTCCTGTGGACAGAAATCGGAATTGCGAATTTTATTTTGAATCGGGATGCAATTTCTGTGTTTCATCGTCAATGTGATGGTCGAAGGGTTACAGTAAACCCGCTGTGGTGCATCGTAGTTTAACACTGAGCCCCCAGGGAAGGGCCAAAGTACATACTCTTCTAAACCGTACTGCCAAGGACAGAAATCGGATTTGCGAATTTTTTATTGAATCGGGATGCAATTTCTGTGTTTCATCGTCAATGTGATGGTCGAAGGGTAACAGTAAACCTCCTCTGGTGCATCAGAGTCTAACACTCAGCCACCAGGGAAGAGCCAAAGTACATAATCTTCTAAACCGTATTCCTAAGGACAGAAATCGGAATTGCGAATTTTGTATTGAATCGGGATGCAATTTCTGTATTTCATAGTCAATGCGATGGTCGAAGGGATACAGTAAACTTGCTGTGGTGTATCGTAGTTTAACACTGGACCCCAGGGAAGAGCCAAAGTACATACTCTTCTAAACCGTACTCCTGTGGACAGAAATCGGCATTGCGAATTTTGTATTAAATGGGGATGCAATTTCTGTGTTTCATCGTCAATGTGATGGTCGAAGGGTTACATTGAACCTGCTGTGGTGCATCGTAGTCTAACACTGGGACCCTAGGGAAGAGCCAAAGTACAAACTCTTCTAAACCGTACTCCTGTGGACAGAAATCGGCATTGCCAATTTTGTATTGAATCGGGATGCAATTTCTGTATTTCATAGTCAATTCGATGGTCGAAGGGATACAGTAAACTTGCTGTGGTGCATCAGAGTCTAACACTGGGCCCCCAAGGTAGAGCCAAAGTACATACTCCTCTAAACCGTACTCATAAGGACAAAAATCGGAATTGCGTATTTTGTATTGAATCGGGATGCAATTTCTGTGTTTCATCGTCAATGTGATGGTCTAAGAGTTACAGTAAACCTGCTGTGGTGCATCGGAGTCTAACAATGGGCCCCCAGGGAATAGCCAAATTACATACTCTTCTAAACCGTACTCCTGTGGACAGAAATCAGCATTGCGAATTTTGTATTGAATCGGGATGCAATTTCTGTGTTTCATCGTCATTGTGATGGTCGATGGGTTACAGTAAACCTGCTGTGGTGCATCGTAGTTTAACACTGGGCCCGCAGGGAAGAGCCAAACTGTATCGAAATTCCAAATTTTGTATTGCATCGGGATGAATATTCTATGTTTTATCATCTATGTGATGGTCGAAGGGCAACAGTAAACCTGCTGTGGTGCATCGGAGTCTAACACTGGGCCCCCAGGGAAGAGCCAAAGTACAAAGAAATCGGCACTGCGTATTTTGTATTGAATTGGGATGCAATTTCTGTGCTTCATCGTCAATGTGATGGTCGAAGGGTTACAGTAAACTTGCTGTGGTGCATCGTAGTCTAACACTGGGCCCCCAAGGACGAGACAGAGTACATACTCATCTGAACCGTACTCCTGTGGACAGAAATCGGAATTGCGAATTTTATTTTGAGTCGGGATGCAATTTCTGTGTTTCATCGTCAATGTGATGGTCGAAGGGTTACAGTAAACCCGCTGTGGTGGATTGTGGTCTAACACTGGGCCCCCCTGGGAAGAGCCAAAAGTACATAATCTTCTAAACCATACACCTGTGGACAAAAATCGGCATTGCGAATTTTGTATTGAATCGGGATGCAATTTCTGTGTTTCATCGTCAATGCGATGGTCGAAGGGATACAGTAAATTTGCTGTGGTGCATCGGAGTCTAACACTGGGCCCCCAGGGAAGAGCCAAAGTACATACTCTTCTAAACCGTACTCATAAGGACAGAAACCGGCATTGTGAATTTTGTATTGAATCGGGATGCAATTTCTGTATTTCATCGTCAATGTGATGGTCAAAGGGTAACAGTAATCCTGCTGTGGTGCATCGTAGTCTAACACTGGGCCCCCAATGAATACCCAAAGTACACACTCTTCTAAACCGTCCTCCTGTGGACAGAAATCGGCATTGCGAATTTTGTATTGAATCGGGATGCAATTTCTGTGTTTCATCGTCAATGTGATGGTCGAAGGGTTACAGTAAACCTGCTGTGGTGCATCGTAGTCTAACACTGGGTCCCCAGGGAAGACCCAAAGCACATACTCTTCTAAACCGTACTCCTAAGGACAAATATCGGAATTGCGAATTTTGTATTGAATCGGGATGCAATTCCTGTGTTTCATCGTCAATGTGACAGTCGAAGGGATACAGTAATTCTGCTGTGGTGCATCGGAGTCTAACACTGGGCCCCCAGGGAAGAGCCAAAGTACATACTCTTCTAAACCGTACTCCTGTGGACAGAAATCGGCATTGCGAATTTTGTATTGAATGGGGACGCAATATCTGTGTTTCATCGTCAATGTGATGGTCGAAGGGTAACAGTAAACCTGCTGTGGTGCATCGGAGTCTAACACTCGGCCCGCAGGGACTAGCCCAAGTACATACTCTTCTAAACCGTACACCTGTGGACTGGAATCAGCATTGCGAGTTTTGTATTGAATCGGGATGCAATTTCTGTGTTTCATCGTCAATGTGATGGTCGAAGGGTTACAGTAAACCTGCTGTGGTGCATCGGAGTCTAACACTGGTCCCCCAGGGAGGAGCCAAAGTACATACTCTTCTAAACCGTACTCATGTGGACAGAAATCGGCATTGTGAATTTTGTATTGAATCTGGATGAAATTTCTGTGTTTCATCGTCAATGTGTTGGTCCAAGGGTTACAGTAAACCTGCTGTGGAGCATCGTAGTCTAACACTGGGCCCCCGGGGAAGAGCCAAAGTACATACTCTTCTAAACCGTACTCCTGTGGACAGAAATCGGCATTGCGAATTTTGTATTGAATGGGGATGCAATTTCCGTGTTTCATCGTCAATGTGATGGTCGAAGGGTTACAGTAAACCTGCTGTGGTGGATTGTAGTCTAACACTGGGCCCCCAGGGAAGAGCCAAAGGTACATAATCTTCTAAACCGTACACCTGTGGACAAAAATCGGCTTTGCGAATTTTGTATTGAATCGGGATGCAATTTCTGTGTTTCATCGTCAATGCGATGGTCGAAGGGATACAGTAAATTTGCTGTGGTGCATCGGAGTCTATCACTGGGCCCCCAGGGAAGAGCCAAAGTACATACTCTTCTAAACCGTACTCATAAGGACAGAAACCGGCATTGTGAATTTTGTATTGAATAGGGATGCAATTTCTGTGTTTCATCGTCAATGTGATGTTCGAAGGGTAACAGTAAACCTGCTGTGGTGCATCAAAGTCTAACACTGGGCCCCCAGGGAAGAGCCAAAGTACATACTCTTCTAAACCGTACTCTTCTGGACAGAAATCGGCATAGCGAATTTTGTATTGAATCGGGGTGCAATTTCTGTGTTTCATCGTCAATGTGATGGTCGGAGGGTTACAGTAAACCTGCTGTGGTGCATCGTAGTCTAACACTGGGCCCCCAGGGAAGAGCCAAAGTACATACTCTACTAAACCGTACTCATAAGGACAAAAATCGGAATTGTGTATTTTGTATTGAATCGGGATGCAATTTCTATATTTTATCATCTACGTGATGGTCGAAAGGATACAGTAAACCTGCTGTGGTGCATCGTAGTCTAACACTGGGACCCCAGGGAAGAGCCAAAAGTACACACTCTTCTAAACCGTACTCCTGTGGACAGAAATCGCCATTGCGAATTATGTATTGAATCGGGATGCAATTTCTGTGTTTCATCGTCAAAGTGATGGTCGAAGGGATACAGTAAACCTGCTGTGGTGCATCGGAGTCTAATACTGGGCCCCCAAGGAATAGCCAAAGTACATAGTCTTCTAAACTGTACTACTGTGGACGATATCAGCATTGCGAATTTTGCATTGAATCGGGATGCAATTTCTGTGTTTCATCGTCAATGTGATGGTCGAAGGGTTACAGTAAACCTACTGTGGTGTATCGTAGTCTAACACTGGACCCCAGGGAAGAGCCAAAGTACATACTCTTCTAAACCGTACTCCTGTGGACAGAAATCGGCATTGCGAATTTTGTATTGAATGGGGACGCAATATCTGTGTTTCATCGTCAATGTGATGGTCTAAGGGTCACAGTAAACCTGCTGTGGTGCATTGTAGTCTAACACTGGGCCCCCAGGGAGAGCCAAAAGTACATAATCTTCTAAACCGAACTCCTGTGGACAAAAATCGGCATTGCGAATTTTGTATTGAATCGGGATGCAATTTCTGTGTTTCATAGTCAATGCGATGGTCGAAGGGATACAGCAAACTTGCTGTGGTGCATCGGAATCTAACACTGGGCCCCCAGGGAAGAGCCAAATTACATATTCTTCTAAAACGTACTCATAAGGACAGAAATCGGAATTGCGTATTTTGTATTGAATCGGGAAGCAATTTCTGTGTTTCATCGTCAATGTGATGGTCTAAGAGTTACAGTAAACCTCCTGTGGTGCATCGGAGTCTAACACTGGGCCCCCAGGGAAGAACCAAAGTACATACTCTTCTAAACGGTACTCCTGTGGGCAGAATTCGGCATTGTGAATTTTGTATTGAATGGGGATGCAATTTCTGTGTTTCATCGTCAATGTGATTGTCGAAGGGTTACAGAAAACCTGCTGTGGTGCATTGTAGTCTAACACTGGGCCCCCAGGGAAGAGCCAAAGTATATAATCTTCTAAACCGTACTCCTGTTGACAAAAATCGGCATTGCGAATTTTGTATTGAGTTGGATGCAATTTCTGTGTTTCATAGTCAATGCGATGGTCGAAGGGATACAGCAAACTTGCTGTGGTGCATCGGAATCTAACACTGGGCCCCCAGGGAAGAGCCAAATTACATACTCTTCTAAAACGTACTCATAAGGACAGAAATCGGAATTGCGTATTTTGTATTGAATCGGGATGCAATTTCTGTGTTTCATCGTCAATGTGATGGTCTAAGAGTTACAGTAAACCTCCTGTGGTGCATCGGAGTCTAACACTGGGCCCCCAGGGAAGAACCAAAGTACATACTCTTCTAAACCGTACTCCTGTGGACAGAATTCGGCATTGTGAATTTTGAATTGAATCGGGATGCAATTTCTGTGTTTCATCGTCAATGTGATGGTCGAAGGGATACAGTAAACCTCCTGTGGTGCATCGGAGTCTAACACTGGGCCCCCAGGGAAGAGCCAAAGTACATACTCTTCTAAACCATACTCATAAGGACAGAAATCGGAATTGCGTATTTTTTATTGAATCGGGATGTAATTTCTGTGTTTCATCGTCAATGTGATGGTCGAAGGGATGCAGTTAACCTGCTGTGGTGCATCAGAGTCTAACACTGGGCCCCCAGAGAAGAGCCAAAGTACATACTCCTCTAAACCGTACTCTTCTGGACAGAAATCGGCATTGCGAATTTTGTATTGACTCGGGATGCAATTTCTCTGTTTCATCGTCAATGTGATGGTCGAAGGTTTACAGTAAATCTACTGTGGTGCAACGTAGTCTAACACTTTGACCCCAGGAAAGAGCCAAAGTACATACTCTTCTAAACCGTACTCCTGTGGACAGAAATTAGAATTGCGAATTTTGTATTGAATCGGGATGCAATTCCTGTGTTTCATCGTCAATGTGATGGTCTAAGGGTTACAGTAAACCTGCTGTGGTGCATTGGAATCTAACACATGGCCCCCAGGGAAGAGCCAAAGTACATAATCTTCTAAACCGTACTCATAAGGACAGAAATCGCAATTGCGTATTTTGTATTGAATCGGGATGCAATTTCGGTGTTTCATCCTCAATATGATGGTCGAAGGGTTACAGTAAACCTGCTGTGGTGCATCGTAGTCTAACACTGGGCCCCCAGGGAAGAGCCAAAGTACATACTCTTCTAAACCGTACTCCTAAGGACAGAAATCAGAATTGCGAATTTTGTATTGAATCGTAATGCAATTTCTATGTTTTATCATCTATGTGATGGTCTTAAGGATACAGTAAACCTGCTGTGGTGCATCGGAGTCTAACACTGGGCCCCCAGGGAAGAGCCAAATTACAAAGAAATCGGCACTGCGTATTTTGTATTGAATTGGGATGCAATTTCTGTGTTTCATCGTCAATGTGATGTTCGAAGGGTAACAGTAAACCTGCTGTGGTGCATCGGAGTCTAACACTGGGCCCCCAGGGAAGAGCCAAATTACATACTCTTCTAAAACGTACTCATAAGGACAGAAATTAGAATTGCGAATTTTGTATTGAATCGGGATGCAATTTCTGTGTTTCATCGTCAATGTGATGGTCTAAGAGTTACAGTAAACCTGCTGTGGTGCATCGGAGTCTAACACTGGGCCCCCAGGGAAGAACCAAAATACATAATCTTCTAAACCGCACTCCTGTGGACGGAAATCAGCATTGCGAATTTTGTATTGAATCGGGATGCAATTTCTGTGCTTCATCGTCAATGTGATGGTCGAAGGGTTACAGTAAACCTACTGTGGTGCATCGTAGTCTAACACTGGGACCCCATTGAAGAGCCAAAGTACATACTGTTCTAAACCGTACTCATAAGGACAGAAATCGGAATTGCGTATTTTGTATTGAATCGGGATGCAATTTCTGTGTTTCATCGTCAATGTGATGGTCGAAGGGATACAGTAGACCTGCTGTGGTGCATCGGAGTCTAACACTGGGCCCCCAGGGAAGAGCCAAAGTACATGCTCTTCTAAACCGTACTCTTCTGGACAGAAATCGGCATAGCGAATTTTGTATTGAATCGGGGTGCAATTTCTGTGTTTCATCGTCAATGTGATGGTCGAAGGGTTACAGTAAACCTGCTGTGGTGCATCGTAGTCTAACACTGGGCCCCTAGGGAATAGCCAAAGTACATTCTCTTCTAAACTGTACTCCTGTGGACGGAAATCAGCATTGCGAATTTTGTATTGAATGGGGATGCAATTTCTGTGTTTCATCGTAATGTGATGGTCGAAGGTTTACAGTAAACCTGCTGTGGTGCATCGTAGTCTAACACTGGGACCCCAGGGAAGAGCCAAAGTACACACTCTTCTAAACCGTACTCCTGTGGACAGAAATCGCCATTGCGAATTATGTATTGAATCGGGATGCAATTTCTGTGTTTCATCGTCAAAGTGATGGTTGAAGGGATACAGTAAACCTGCTGTGGTGCATCGGAGTCTAATACTGGGCCCCCAAGGAATAGCCAAAGTACATTGTCTTCTAAACTGTACTACTGTGGACGGAAATCAGCATTGCGAATTTTGCATTGAATCGGGATGCAATTTCTGTGTTTCATCGTCAATGTGATGGTCGAAGGGTTACAGTAAACCTACTGTGGTGTATCGTAGTCTAACACTGGACCCCAGGGAAGAGCCAAAGTACATACTCTTCTAAACCGTACTCCTGTGGACAGAAATCGGCATTGCGAATTTTGTATTGAATGGGGACGCAATATCTGTGTTTCATCGTCAATGTGATGGTCGAAGGGTCACAGTAAACCTGCTGTGGTGCATTGTAGTCTAACACTGGGCCCCCAGGGAGAGCCAAAAGTACATAATCTTCTAAACCGAACTCCTGTGGACAAAAATCGGCATTGCGAATTTTGTATTGAATCGGGATGCAATTTCTGTGTTTCATAGTCAATGCGATGGTCGAAGGGATACAGCAAACTTGCTGTGGTGCATCGGAATCTAACACTGGGCCCCCAGGGAAGAGCCAAATTACATACTCTTCTAAAACGTACTCATAAGGACAGAAATCGGAATTGCGTATTTTGTATTGAATCGGGATGCAATTTCTGTGTTTCATCGTCAATGTGATGGTCTAAGAGTTACAGTAAACCTCCTGTGGTGCATCGGAGTCTAACACTGGGCCCCCAGGGAAGAACCAAAGTACATACTCTTCTAAACCGTACTCCTGTGGACAGAATTCGGCATTGTGAATTTTGTATTGAATCGGGATGCAATTTCTGTGTTTCATCGTCAATGTGATGGTCGAAGGGTAACAGTAAACCTGCTGTGGTGCATCGTAGTCTAACACTGGGCCCCCAGGGAATAGCCAAAGTACATACTCTTCTAAACCGTACTCGTGTGGACAGAAATCGGCATTGCGAATTTTGTATTGAATGGGGATGCAATTTCTGTGTTTCATCGTCAATGTGATTGTCGAAGGGTTACAGTAAACCTGCTGTGGTGCATTGTAGTCTAACACTGGGCCCCCAGGGAAGAGCCAAAGTATATAATCTTCTAAACCGTACTCCTGTTGACAAAAATCGGCATTGCGAATTTTGTATTGAGTCGGGATGCAATTTCTGTGTTTCATAGTCAATGCGATGGTCGAAGGGATACAGCAAACTTGCTGTGGTGCATCGGAATCTAACACTGGGCCCCCAGGGAAGAGCCAAATTACATACTCTTCTAAAACGTACTCATAAGGACAGAGATCGGAATTGCGTATTTTGTATTGAATCGGGATGCAATTTCTGTGTTTCATCGTCAATGTGATGGTCTAGGAGTTACAGTAAACCTCCTGTGGTGCATCGGAGTCTAACACTGGGCCCCCAGGGAAGAACCAAAGTACATACTCTTCTAAACCGTACTCCTGTGGACAGAATTCGGCATTGTGAATTTTGTATTGAATCGGGATGCAATTTCTGTGTTTCATCGTCAATGTGATGGTCGAAGGGTAACAGTAAACCTGCTGTGGTGCATCGTAGTCTAACACTGGGCCCCCAGGGAATAGCCAAAGTACATACTCTTCTAAAACGTACTCGTGTGGACAGAAATCGGCATTGCGAATTTTGTATTGAATGGGGATGCAATTTCTGTGTTTCATCGTCAATGTGATTGTCGAAGGGTTACAGTAAACCTGCTGTGGTGCATTGTAGTCTAACACTGGGCCCCCAGGGAAGAGCCAAAGTATATAATCTTCTAAACCGTACTCCTGTTGACAAAAATCGGCATTGCGAATTTTGTATTGAGTCGGGATGCAATTTCTGTGTTTCATAGTCAATGCGATGGTCGAAGGGATACAGCAAACTTGCTGTGGTGCATCGGAATCTAACACTGGGCCCCCAGGGAAGAGCCAAATTACATACTCTTCTAAAACGTACTCATAAGGACAGAGATCGGAATTGCGTATTTTGTATTGAATCGGGATGCAATTTCTGTGTTTCATCGTCAATGTGATGGTCTAAGAGTTACAGTAAACCTCCTGTGGTGCATCGGAGTCTAACACTGGGCCCCCAGGGAAGAACCAAAGTACATACTCTTCGAAACCGTACTCCTGTGGACAGAATTCGGCATTGTGAATTTTGTATTGAATCGGGATGCAATTTCTGTGTTTCATCGTCAATGTGATGGTCGAAGGGATACAGTAAACCTGCTGTGGTGCATCGGAGTATAACACTGGGCCCCCAGAGAAGAGCCAAAGTACATACTCCTCTAAACCGTACTCTTCTGGACAGAAATCGGCATTGCGAATTTTGTATTGACTCGGGATGCAATTTCTCTGTTTCATCGTCAATGTGATGGTCGAAGGTTTACAGTAAATCTGCTGTGGTGCAACGTAGTCTAACACTTTGACCCCAGGAAAGAGCCAAAGTACATACTCTTCTAAACCGTACTCCTGTGGACAGAAATTAGAATTGCGAATTTTGTATTGAATCGGGATGCCATTCCTGTGTTTCATCGTCAATGTGATGGTCTAAGGGTTACAGTAAACCTGCTGTGGTGCATTGGAGTCTAACACTGGGCCCCCAGGGAAGAGCCAAAATACATAATCTTCTAAACCGTACTCATAAGGACAGAAATCGCAATTGCGTATTTTGTATTGAATCGGGATGCAATTTCGGTGTTTCATCCTCAATATGATGGTCGAAGGGTTACAGTAAACCTGCTGTGGTGCATCGTAGTCTAACACTGGGCCCCCAGGGAAGAGCCAAAGTACATACTCTTCTAAACCGTACTCCTAAGGACAGAAATCAGAATTGCGAATTTTGTATTGAATCGTAATGCAATTCCTATGTTTTATCATCTATGTGACGGTCTTAAGGATACAGCAAACCTGCTGTGGTGCATCGGAGTCTAACACTGGGCCCCCAGGGAAGAGCCAAATTACAAAGAAATCGGCACTGCGTATTTTGTATTGAATTGGGATGCAATTTCTGTGTTTCATCGTCAATGTGATGTTCGAAGGGTAACAGTAAACCTGCTGTGGTGCATCGGAGTCTAACACTGGGCCTCAGGGAAGAGCCAAATTACATACTCTTCTAAAACGTACTCATAAGGACAGAAATTAGAATTGCGAATTTTGTATTGAATCGGGATGAAATTCCTGTGTTTCATCGTCAATGTGATGGTCTAAGGGTTACAGTAAACCTGCTGTGGTGCATTGGAGTCTAACACTGGGCCCCCAGGGAAGAGCCAAAGTACATAATCTTCTAAACCGTACTCATAAGGACAGAAATCACAATTGCGTATTTTGTATTGAATCGGGATGCAATTTCGGTGTTTCATCCTCAATATGATGGTCGAAGGGTTACAGTAAACCTGCTGTGGTGCATCGTAGTCTAACACTGGGCCCCCAGGGAAGAGCCAAAGTACATACTCTTCTAAACCGTTTTCCTAAGGACAGAAATCGCCATTGCGAATTATGTATTGAATCGGGATGCAATTTCTGTGTTTCATCGTCAAAGTGATGGTTGAAGGGATACAGTAAACCTGCTGTGGTGCATCGGAGTCTAATACTGGGCCCCCAAGGAATAGCCAAAGTACATTGTCTTCTAAACTGTACTACTGTGGACGGAAATCAGCATTGCGAATTTTGCATTGAATCGGGATGCAATTTCTGTGTTTCATCGTCAATGTGATGGTCGAAGGGTTACAGTAAACCTACTGTGGTGTATCGTAGTCTAACACTGGACCCCAGGGAAGAGCCAAAGTACATACTCTTCTAAACCGTACTCCTGTGGACAGAAATCGGCATTGCGAATTTTGTATTGAATGGGGACGCAATATCTGTGTTTCATCGTCAATGTGATGGTCGAAGGGTCACAGTAAACCTGCTGTGGTGCATTGTAGTCTAACACTGGGCCCCCAGGGAGAGCCAAAAGTACATAATCTTCTAAACCGAACTCCTGTGGACAAAAATCGGCATTGCGAATTTTGTATTGAATCGGGATGCAATTTCTGTGTTTCATAGTCAATGCGATGGTCGAAGGGATACAGCAAACTTGCTGTGGTGCATCGGAATCTAACACTGGGCCCCCAGGGAAGAGCCAAATTACATACTCTTCTAAAACGTACTCATAAGGACAGAAATCGGAATTGCGTATTTTGTATTGAATCGGGATGCAATTTCTGTGTTTCATCGTCAATGTGATGGTCTAAGAGTTACAGTAAACCTCCTGTGGT
Organism: Schistocerca cancellata; assembly: GCF_023864275.1. Taxonomy (NCBI): domain Eukaryota; kingdom Metazoa; phylum Arthropoda; class Insecta; order Orthoptera; family Acrididae; genus Schistocerca; species Schistocerca cancellata. The sequence continues at coordinate 56,683,884 of NC_064629.1, read as the reverse complement.
GCATCGGAGTCTAACACTGGGCCCCCAGGGAAGAACCAAAGTACATACTCTTCTAAACCGTACTCCTGTGGACAGAATTCGGCATTGTGAATTTTGTATTGAATCGGGATGCAATTTCTGTGTTTCATCGTCAATGTGATGGTCGAAGGGTAACAGTAAACCTGCTGTGGTGCATCGTAGTCTAACACTGGGCCCCCAGGGAATAGCCAAAGTACATACTCTTCTAAACCGTACTCGTGTGGACAGAAATCGGCATTGCGAATTTTGTATTGAATGGGGATGCAATTTCTGTGTTTCATCGTCAATGTGATTGTCGAAGGGTTACAGTAAACCTGCTGTGGTGCATTGTAGTCTAACACTGGGCCCCCAGGGAAGAGCCAAAGTATATAATCTTCTAAACCGTACTCCTGTTGACAAAAATCGGCATTGCGAATTTTGTATTGAGTCGGGATGCAATTTCTGTGTTTCATAGTCAATGCGATGGTCGAAGGGATACAGCAAACTTGCTGTGGTGCATCGGAATCTAACACTGGGCCCCCAGGGAAGAGCCAAATTACATACTCTTCTAAAACGTACTCATAAGGACAGAGATCGGAATTGCGTATTTTGTATTGAATCGGGATGCAATTTCTGTGTTTCATCGTCAATGTGATGGTCTAAGAGTTACAGTAAACCTCCTGTGGTGCATCGGAGTCTAACACTGGGCCCCCAGGGAAGAACCAAAGTACATACTCTTCGAAACCGTACTCCTGTGGACAGAATTCGGCATTGTGAATTTTGTATTGAATCGGGATGCAATTTCTGTGTTTCATCGTCAATGTGATGGTCGAAGGGATACAGTAAACCTGCTGTGGTGCATCGGAGTCTAACACTGGGCCCCCAGAGAAGAGCCAAAGTACATACTCCTCTAAACCGTACTCTTCTGGACAGAAATCGGCATTGCGAATTTTGTATTGACTCGGGATGCAATTTCTCTGTTTCATCGTCAATGTGATGGTCGAAGGTTTACAGTAAATCTGCTGTGGTGCAACGTAGTCTAACACTTTGACCCCAGGAAAGAGCCAAAGTACATACTCTTCTAAACCGTACTCCTGTGGACAGAAATTAGAATTGCGAATTTTGTATTGAATCGGGATGCCATTCCTGTGTTTCATCGTCAATGTGATGGTCTAAGGGTTACAGTAAACCTGCTGTGGTGCATTGGAGTCTAACACTGGGCCCCCAGGGAAGAGCCAAAATACATAATCTTCTAAACCGTACTCATAAGGACAGAAATCGCAATTGCGTATTTTGTATTGAATCGGGATGCAATTTCGGTGTTTCATCCTCAATATGATGGTCGAAGGGTTACAGTAAACCTGCTGTGGTGCATCGTAGTCTAACACTGGGCCCCCAGGGAAGAGCCAAAGTACATACTCTTCTAAACCGTACTCCTAAGGACAGAAATCAGAATTGCGAATTTTGTATTGAATCGTAATGCAATTCCTATGTTTTATCATCTATGTGATGGTCTTAAGGATACAGCAAACCTGCTGTGGTGCATCGGAGTCTAACACTGGGCCCCCAGGGAAGAGCCAAATTACAAAGAAATCGGCACTGCGTATTTTGTATTGAATTGGGATGCAATTTCTGTGTTTCATCGTCAATGTGATGTTCGAAGGGTAACAGTAAACCTGCTGTGGTGCATCGGAGTCTAACACTGGGCCTCAGGGAAGAGCCAAATTACATACTCTTCTAAAACGTACTCATAAGGACAGAAATTAGAATTGCGAATTTTGTATTGAATCGGGATGAAATTCCTGTGTTTCATCGTCAATGTGATGGTCTAAGGGTTACAGTAAACCTGCTGTGGTGCATTGGAGTCTAACACTGGGCCCCCAGGGAAGAGCCAAAGTACATAATCTTCTAAACCGTACTCATAAGGACAGAAATCACAATTGCGTATTTTGTATTGAATCGGGATGCAATTTCGGCGTTTCATCCTCAATATGATGGTCGAAGGGTTACAGTAAACCTGCTGTGGTGCATCGTAGTCTAACACTGGGCCCCCAGGGAAGAGCCAAAGTACATACTCTTCTAAACCGTACTCCTAAGGACAGATATCAGAATTGCGAATTTTGTATTGAATCGTAATGCAATTTCTATGTTTTATCATCTATGTGATGGTCTTAAGGATACAGTAAACCTGCTGTGGTGCATCGGAGTCTAACACTGGGCCCCCAGGGAAGAGCCAAATTACAAAGAAATCGGCATTGCGAATTTTGTATTGAATCGGGATGCAATTTCTGTGTTTCATAGTCAATGCGATGGTCGAAGGGATACAGCAAACTTGCTGTGGTGCATCGGAGTCTAACACTGGGCCCCCAGGGAAGAGCCAAATTACATACTCTTCTAAAACGTATTCATAAGGACAGAAATCGGAATTACGTATTTTGTATTGAATCGGGATGCAATTTCTGTGTTTCATCGTCAATGTGATGGTCTAAGAGTTACAGTAAACCTGCTGTGGTGCATCGGAGTCTAACACTGGGCCCCCAGGGAAGAACCAAAATACATAATCTTCTAAACCGCACTCCTGTGGACGGAAATCAGCATTGCGAATTTTGTATTGAATCGGGATGCAATTTCTGTGCTTCATCGTCAATGTGATGGTCGAAGGGTTACAGTAAACCTACTGTGGTGCATCGTAGTCTAACACTGGGCCCCCAGGGAAGAGCCAAAGTACATACTGTTCTAAACCGTACTCATAAGGACAGATATCGGAATTGCGTATTTTGTATTGAATCGGGATGCAATTTCTGTGTTTCATCGTCAATGTGATGGTCGAAGGGATACAGTAGACCTGCTGTGGTGCATCGGAATCTAACACTGGGCCCCCAGGGAAGAGCCAAAGTACATACTCTTCTAAACCGTACTCTTCTGGACAGAAATCGGCATAGCGAATTTTGTATTGAATCGGGGTGCAATTTCTGTGTTTCATCGTCAATGTGATGGTCGAAGGGTTACAGTAAACCTACTGTGGTGTATCGTAGTCTAACACTGGACCCCAGGGAAGAGCCAAAGTACATACTCATCTAAACCGTACTCCTGTGGACAGAAATCGGCATTGCGAATTTTGTATTGAATGGGGACGCAATATCTGTGTTTCATCGTCAATGTGATGGTCGAAGGGTAACAGTAAACCTGCTGTGGTGCATTGTAGTCTAACACTGGGCCCCCAGGGAAGAGCCAAAAGTACATAATCTTCTAAACCGAACTCCTGTGGACAAAAATCGGCATTGCGATTTTTGTATTGAATCGGGATGCAATTTCTGTGTTTCATAGTCAATGCGATGGTCGAAGGGATACAGCAAACTTGCTCTGGTGCATCGGAATCTAACACTGGGCCCACAGGGAAGAGCCAAATTACATACTCTTCTAAAACGTACTCATAAGGACAGAAATCGGAATTGCGTATTTTGTATTGAATCGGGATGCAATTTCTGTGTTTCATCGTCAATGTGATGGTCTAAGAGTTACAGTAAACCTCCTGTGGTGCATCGGAGTCTAACACTGGGCCCCCAGGGAAGAACCAAAGTACATACTCTTCTAAACCGTACTCCTGTGGACAGAATTCGGCATTGTGAATTTTGTATTGAATCGGGATGCAATTTCTGTGTTTCATCGTCAATGTGATGGTCGAAGGGTAACAGTAAACCTGCTGTGGTGCATCGTAGTCTAACACTGGGTCCCCAGGGAATAGCCAAAGTACATACTCTTCTAAACAGTACTCGTGTGGACAGAAATCGGCATTGCGAATTTTGTATTGAATCGGGATGCAATTTCTGTGTTTCATCGTCAATGTGATTGTCGAAGGGTTACAGTAAACCTGCTGTGGTGCATTGTAGTCTAACACTGGGCCCCCAGGGAAGAGCCAAAGTATATAATCTTCTAAACCGTACTCCTGTTGACAAAAATCGGCATTGCGAATTTTGTATTGAGTCGGGATGCAATTTCTGTGTTTCATCGTCAATGTGATGGTCGAAGGGATACAGTAAACCTGCTGTGGTGCATCGGAGTCTAACACTGGGCCCCCAGGGAAGAGCCAAAGTACATACTCTTCTAAACCGTACTCATAAGGACAGAAATAGGAATTGCGTATTTTTTATTGAATCGGGATGTAATTTCTGTGTTTCATCGTCAATGTGATGGTCGAAGGGATACAGTTAACCTGCTGTGGTGCATCAGAGTCTAACACTGGGCCCCCAGAGAAGAGCCAAAGTACATACTCCTCTAAACCGTACTCTTCTGGACAGAAATCGGCATTGCGAATTTTGTATTGACTCGGGATGCAATTTCTCTGTTTCATCGTCAATGTGATGGTCGAAGGTTTACAGTAAATCTGCTGTGGTGCAACGTAGTCTAACACTTTGACCCCAGGAAAGAGCCAAAGTACATACTCTTCTAAACCGTACTCCTGTGGACATAAATCGGCATTGCGAATTTTGTATTGAATCGGGATGCAATTTCTGTGTTTCATAGTCAATGCGATGGTCGAAGGGATACAGCAAACTTGCTGTGTTGCATCGGAGTCTAACACTGGGTCCCCAGGGAAGAGCCAAATTACATACTCTTCTAAAACGTACTCATAAGGACAGAAATCGGAATTACGTATTTTGTATTGAATCGGGATGCAATTTCTGTGTTTCATCGTCAATGTGATGGTCTAAGAGTTACAGTAAACCTGCTGTGGTGCATCGGAGTCTAACACTGGGCCCCCAGGGAAGAACCAAAGTACATACTCTTCTAAACCGTACTCCTGTTGACAGAAATCGGCATTGTGAATTTTGTATTGAATCGGGATGCAATTTCTGTGTTTCATCGTCAATGTGATGGTCGAAGGGTAACAGTAAACCTGCTGTGCTGCATCGTAGTCTAACACTGGGCCCCCAGGGAATAGCCAAAGTACATACTCTTCTAAACCGTACTCCTGTGGTCAGAAATCAACATTGCGAATTTTGTATTGAATGGGGATGCAATTTCTATGTTTCATCGTCAATGTGATTGGCGAAGGGTTACAGTAAACCTGCTGTGTGCATTGTAGTCTAACACTGAGCCCCCATGGAAGAGCCAAAGTATATAATCTTCTAAACGGTACTCCTGTTGACAAAAATCGGCATTGCGAATTTTGTATTGAATCCGGATGCAATTTCTGTGTTTCATCGTCAATGTGATGGTCGAACGGTTACAGTAAACCAGCTGTGGTGCATCGTAGTCTAACACTGGGCCCCCAGGGAATAGACAAATTACATTCTCTTCTAAACCGTACTCCTGTGGACAGAAATCGGCATTGCGAATTTTGTATTGAATCGGGATGCAATTTCTGTGTTTCATCGTCATTGTGATGGTCGGAGGGTTACAGTAAACCTGCTATGGTGCATCGGAGTCTAACACTGGGCCCCCAGGGAAGAGCCAAAGTACAATGTAATCGGCACTACGTATTTTGTATTGAATGGGAATGCAATTTCTATGTTTCATCGTGAATGTGATGGTCGAAGGGTTACAGTAAACCTGCTGTGGTGCATCAGAGTCTAACACTCAGCCCCCAGGGAAGAGCCAAAGTACATACTGTTCTAAACCGTATTCCTAAGGACAGAAATCAAAATTTCGAATTTTGTATTGAATCGGGATGCAATTTCTGTGTTTCATCGTCAATGTGATGGTCGAAGGGTTACAGTAAACCTGCTGTGGTGCATCGTAGTCCAACACTGGTCCCCCAGGGAAGAGCGAAAGTACATACTCTTCTAAACCGTACTCCTAAGGACAGAAATCGGCATTGCGAATTTTGTATTGAGTCGGGATGCAATTTCTGTGTTTCATAGTCAATGCGATGGTCGAAGGGATACAGCAAACTTGCTGTGGTGCATCGGAATCTAACACTGGGCCCCCAGGGAAGAGCCAAATTACATACTCTTCTAAAACGTACTCATAAGGACAGAGATCGGAATTGCGTATTTTGTATTGAATCGGGATGCAATTTCTGTGTTTCATCGTCAATGTGATGGTCTAAGAGTTACAGTAAACCTCCTGTGGTGCATCGGAGTCTAACACTGGGCCCCCAGGGAAGAACCAAAGTACATACTCTTCGAAACCGTACTCCTGTGGACAGAATTCGGCATTGTGAATTTTGTATTGAATCGGGATGCAATTTCTGTGTTTCATCGTCAATGTGATGGTCGAAGGGATACAGTAAACCTGCTGTGGTGCATCGGAGTCTAACACTGGGCCCCCAGAGAAGAGCCAAAGTACATACTCCTCTAAACCGTACTCTTCTGGACAGAAATCGGCATTGCGAATTTTGTATTGACTCGGGATGCAATTTCTCTGTTTCATCGTCAATGTGATGGTCGAAGGTTTACAGTAAATCTGCTGTGGTGCAACGTAGTCTAACACTTTGACCCCAGGAAAGAGCCAAAGTACATACTCTTCTAAACCGTACTCCTGTGGACAGAAATTAGAATTGCGAATTTTGTATTGAATCGGGATGCAATTCCTGTGTTTCATCGTCAATGTGATGGTCTAAGGGTTACAGTAAACCTGCTGTGGTGCATTGGAGTCTAACACTGGGCCCCCAGGGAAGAGCCAAAATACATTATCTTCTAAACCGTACTCATAAGGACAGAAATCGCAATTGCGTATTTTGTATTGAATCGGGATGCAATTTCGGTGTTTCATCCTCAATATGATGGTCGAAGGGTTACAGTAAACCTGCTGTGGTGCATCGTAGTCTAACACTGGGCCCCCAGGGAAGAGCCAAAGTACATACTCTTCTAAACCGTACTCCTAAGGACAGAAATCAGAATTGCGAATTTTGTATTGAATCGTAATGCAATTTCTATGTTTTATCATCTATGTGATGGTCTTAAGGATACAGCAAACCTGCTGTGGTGCATCGGAGTCTAACACTGGGCCCCCAGGGAAGAGCCAAATTACAAAAAATCGGCACTGCGTATTTTGTATTGAATTGGGATGCAATTTCTGTGTTTCATCGTCAATGTGATGTTCGAAGGGTAACAGTAAACCTGGTGTGGTGCATCGGAGTCTAACACTGGGCCCCCAGGGAAGAGCCAAATTACATACTCTTCTAAAACGTACTCATAAGGACAGAAATTAGAATTGCGAATTTTGTATTGAATCGGGATGCAATTCCTGTGTTTCATCGTCAATGTGATGGTCTAAGGGTTACAGTAAACCTGCTGTGGTGCATTGGAGTCTAACACTGGGCCCCCAGGGAAGAGCCAAAGTACATAATCTTCTAAACCGTACTCATAAGGACAGAAATCGCAATTGCGTATTTTGTATTGAATCGGGATGCAATTTCGGTGTTTCATCCTCAATATGATGGTCGAAGGGTTACAGTAAACCTGCTGTGGTGCATCGTAGTCTAACACTGGGCCCCCAGGGAAGAGCCAAAGTACATACTCTTCTAAACCGTACTCCTAAGGACAGAAATCAGAATTGCGAATTTTGTATTGAATCGTAATGCAATTTCTATGTTTTATCATCTATGTGATGGTCTTAAGGATACAGTAAACCTGCTGTGGTGCATCGGAGTCTAACACTGGGCCCCCAGGGAAGAGCCAAATTACAAAGAAATCGGCATTGCGAATTTTGTATTGAATCGGGATGCAATTTCTGTGTTTCATAGTCAATGCGATGGTCGAAGGGATACAGCAAACTTGCTGTGGTGCATCGGAGTCTAACACTGGGCCCCCAGGGAAGAGCCAAATTACATACTCTTCTAAAACGTACTCATAAGGACAGAAATCGGAATTACGTATTTTGTATTGAATCGGGATGCAATTTCTGTGTTTCATCGTCAATGTGATGGTCTAAGAGTTACAGTAAACCTGCTGTGGTGCATCGGAGTCTAACACTGGGCCCCCAGGGAAGAACCAAAATACATAATCTTCTAAACCGCACTCCTGTGGACGGAAATCAGCATTGCGAATTTTGTATTGAATCGGGATGCAATTTCTGTGCTTCATCGTCAATGTGATGGTCGAAGGGTTACAGTAAACCTACTGTGGTGCATCGTAGTCTAACACTGGGCCCCCAGGGAAGAGCCAAAGTACATACTGTTCTAAACCGTACTCATAAGGACAGATATCGGAATTGCGTATTTTGTATTGAATCGGGATGCAATTTCTGTGTTTCATCGTCAATGTGATGGTCGAAGGGATACAGTAGACCTGCTGTGGTGCATCGGAATCTAACACTGGGCCCCCAGGGAAGAGCCAAAGTACATACTCTTCTAAACCGTACTCTTCTGGACAGAAATCGGCATAGCGAATTTTGTATTGAATCGGGGTGCAATTTCTGTGGTTCATCGTCAATGTGATGGTCGAAGGGTTACAGTAAACCTACTGTGGTGTATCGTAGTCTAACACTGGACCCCAGGGAAGAGCCAAAGTACATACTCATCTAAACCGTACTCCTGTGGACAGAAATCGGCATTGCGAATTTTGTATTGAATGGGGACGCAATATCTGTGTTTCATCGTCAATGTGATGGTCGAAGGGTAACAGTAAACCTGCTGTGGTGCATTGTAGTCTAACACTGGGCCCCCAGGGAAGAGCCAAAAGTACATAATCTTCTAAACCGAACTCCTGTGGACAAAAATCGGCATTGCGATTTTTGTATTGAATCGGGATGCAATTTCTGTGTTTCATAGTCAATGCGATGGTCGAAGGGATACAGCAAACTTGCTCTGGTGCATCGGAATCTAACACTGGGCCCCCAGGGAAGAGCCAAATTACATACTCTTCTAAAACGTACTCATAAGGACAGAAATCGGAATTGCGTATTTTGTATTGAATCGGGATGCAATTTCTGTGTTTTATCGTCAATGTGATGGTCTAAGAGTTACAGTAAACCTCCTGTGGTGCATCGGAGTCTAACACTGGGCCCCCAGGGAAGAACCAAAGTACATACTTTTCTAAACCGTACTCCTGTGGACAGAATTCGGCATTGTGAATTTTGTATTGAATCGGGATGCAATTTCTGTGTTTCATCGTCAATGTGATGGTCGAAGGGTAACAGTAAACCTGCTGTGGTGCATCGTAGTCTAACACTGGGCCCCCAGGGAATAGCCAAAGTACATACTCTTCTAAACAGTACTCGTGTGGACAGAAATCGGCATTGCGAATTTTGTATTGAATCGGGATGCAATTTCTGTGTTTCATCGTCAATGTGATTGTCGAAGGGTTACAGTAAACCTGCTGTGGTGCATTGTAGTCTAACACTGGGCCCCCAGGGAAGAGCCAAAGTATATAATCTTCTAAACCGTACTCCTGTTGACAAAAATCGGCATTGCGAATTTTGTATTGAGTCGGGACGCAATTTCTGTGTTTCATCGTCAATGTGATGGTCGAAGGGATACAGTAAACCTGCTGTGGTGCATCGGAGTCTAACACTGGGCCCCCAGGGAAGAGCCAAAGTACATACTCTTCTAAACCGTACTCATAAGGACAGAAATCGGAATTGCGTATTTTTTATTGAATCGGGATGTAATTTCTGTGTTTCATCGTCAATGTGATGGTCGAAGGGATACAGTTAACCTGCTGTGGTGCATCAGAGTCTAACACTGGGCCCCCAGAGAAGAGCCAAAGTACATACTCCTCTAAACCGTACTCTTCTGGACAGAAATCGGCATTGCGAATTTTGTATTGACTCGGGATGCAATTTCTCTGTTTCATCGTCAATGTGATGGTCGAACGGTTACAGTAAACCTGCTGTGGTGCATCGTAGTCTAACACTGGGCCCCCAGGGAATAGACAAATTACATACTCTTCTAAACCGTACTCCTGTGGACAGAAATCGGCATTGCGAATTTTGTATTGAATCGGGATGCAATTTCTGTGTTTCATCGTCATTGTGATGGTCGGAGGGTTACAGTAAACCTGCTATGGTGCATCGGAGTCTAACACTGGGCCCCCAGGGAAGAGCCAAAGTACAATGTAATCGGCACTACGTATTTTGTATTGAATGGGAATGCAATTTCTATGTTTCATCGTGAATGTGATGGTCGAAGGGTTACAGTAAACCTGCTGTGGTGCATCAGAGTCTAACACTCAGCCCCCAGGGAAGAGCCAAAGTACATACTGTTCTAAACCGTATTCCTAAGGACAGAAATCAAAATTTCGAATTTTGTATTGAATCGGGATGCAATTTCTGTGTTTCATCGTCAATGTGATGGTCGAAGGGTTACAGTAAACCTGCTGTGGTGCATCGTAGTCCAACACTGGTCCCCCAGGGAAGAGCGAAAGTACCTACTCTTCTAAACCGTACTCCTAAGGACAGAAATTAGAATTGCGAATTTTGTATTGAATCGGGATGCAATTCCTGTGTTTCATCGTCAATGTGATGGTCTAAGGGTTACAGTAAACCTGCTGTGGTGCATTGGAGTCTAACACTGGGCCCCCAGGGAAGAGCCAAAGTACATAATCTTCTAAACCGTACTCATAAGGACAGAAATCGCAATTGCGTATTTTGTATTGAATCGGGATGCAATTTCGGTGTTTCATCCTCAATATGATGGTCGAAGGGTTACAGTAAACCTGCTGTGGTGCATCGTAGTCTAACACTGGGGCCCCAGGGAAGAGCCAAAGTACATACTCTTCTAAACCGTACTCCTAAGGACAGATATCAGAATTGCGAATTTTGTATTGAATCGTAATGCAATTTCTATGTTTTATCATCTATGTGATGGTCTTAAGGATACAGTAAACCTGCTGTGGTGCATCGGAGTCTAACACTGGGCCCCCAGGGAAGAGCCAAATTACAAAGAAATCGGCACTGCGTATTTTGTATTGAATTGGGATGCAATTTATGTGTTTCATCGTCAATGAGATGTTCGAAGGGTAACAGTAAACCTGCTGTGGTGCATCGTAGTCTAACACTGGGCCCCTAGGGAAGAGCCAAAGTACATACTCTTCTAAACCGTACTCCAGTGGATGGAAATCGGCATTGCGAAATTTGTATTGAATCGGGATGCAATTTCTGTGATTCATCGTCAATGTGATGGTCGAAGGGTTACAGTAAACCTGCTGTGGTGCATCGTAGTCTAACACTGGGACCCTAGGGAAGAGCCAAAGTACAAACTCTTCTAAACCGTACTCTTGTGGACAGAAATCGGCATTGCCAATTTTGTATTGAATCGGGATGCAATTTCTGTATTTCATAGTCTATGCGATGGACGAAGGGATACAGTAAACTTGCTGTGGTGCATCAGAGTCTAACACTGGGCCCCAAGCAAGAGCCAAAATACATACTCCTCTAAACCGTACTCATAAGGACCGAAATCGGAATTGCGTATTTTGTATTGAATCGGGATGCAATTTCTGTGTTTCATCGTCAATGTGATGGTCTAAGAGTTACAGTAATCCTGCTGTGGTGCTTCGGAGTCTGACACTGGGCCCCCAGGGAATAGCCAAATTACATACTCTTCTAAACCGTACTCCTGTGGACAGAAATCAGCATTGAGAATTTTGTATTGAATCGGGATGCAATTTCTGTGTTTCATCGTCATTGTGATGGTCGAAGGGTTACAGTAAACCTGCTGTGGTGCATCGTAGTTTAACACTGGGCCCCCAGGGAAGAGCCAAAGTGTATCGAAATTCCAAATTTTGTATTGAATCGGGATGAATTTTCTATGTTTTATCATCTATGTGATGGTCGAAGGGCAACAGTAAATCTGCTGTGGTGCATCGGAGTCTAACACTGGGCCCCCAGGGAAGAGCCAAAGTACAAAGAAATCGGCACAGCGTATTTTGTATTGAATTGGGATTCAATTTCTGTGTTTCATCGTCAATGTGATGGTCGAAGGGTAACAGTAAACTTGCTGTGGTGCATCGTAGTCTAACACTGGGCCCCCAAGGGCGAGACAGAGTACATACTCATCTGAACCGTACTCCTGTGGACAGAAATCGGAATTGCGAATTTTATTTTGAATCGGGATGCAATTTCTGTGTTTCATCGTCTATGTGATGGTCGAAGGGTTACAGTAAACCCGCTGTGGTGCATCGTAGTTTAACACTGAGCCCCCAGGGAAGGGCCAAAGTACATACTCTTCTAAACCGTACTCCCAAGGACAGAAATCGGATTTGCGAATTTTTTATTGAATCGGGATGCAATTTCTGTGTTTCATCGTCAATGTGATGGTCGAAGGGTAACAGTAAACCTCCTCTGGTGCATCAGAGTCTAACACTCAGCCACCAGGGAAGAGCCAAAGTACATAATCTTCTAAACCGTATTCCTAAGGACAGAAATCGGAATTGCGAATTTTGTATTGAATCGGGATGGAATTTCTGTATTTCATAGTCAATGCGATGGTCGAAGGGATACAGTAAACTTGCTGTGGTGTATCGTAGTTTAACACTGGACCCCAGGGAAGAGCCAAAGTACATACTCTTCTAAACCGTACTCTTCTGGACAGAAATCGGCATAGCGAATTTTGTATTGAATCGGGGTGCAATTTCTGTGTTTCATCGTCAATGTGATGGTCGAAGGGTTACAGTAAACCTACTGTGGTGTATCGTAGTCTAACACTGGACCCCAGGGAAAAGCCAAAGTACATACTCATCTAAACCGTACTCCTGTGGACAGAAATCGGCATTGCGAATTTTGTATTGAATGGGGACGCAATATCTGTGTTTCATCGTCAATGTGATGGTCGAAGGGTAACAGTAAACCTGCTGTGGTGCATTGTAGTCTAACACTGGGCCCCCAGGGAAGAGCCAAAAGTACATAATCTTCTAAACCGAACTCCTGTGGACAAAAATCGGCATTGCGATTTTTGTATTGAATCGGGATGCAATTTCTGTGTTTCATAGTCAATGCGATGGTCGAAGGGATACAGCAAACTTGCTCTGGTGCATCGGAATCTAACACTGGGCCCCCAGGGAAGAGCCAAATTACATACTCTTCTAAAACGTACTCATAAGGACAGAAATCGGAATTGCGTATTTTGTATTGAATCGGGATGCAATTTCTGTGTTTCATCGTCAATGTGATGGTCTAAGAGTTACAGTAAACCTCCTGTGGTGCATCGGAGTCTAACACTGGGCCCCCAGGGAAGAACCAAAGTACATACTCTTCTAAACCGTACTCCTGTGGACAGAATTCGGCATTGCGAATTTTGTATTGAATCGGGATGCAATTTCTGTGTTTCATCGTCAATGTGATGGTCGAAGGGTAACAGTAAACCTGCTGTGGTGCATCGTAGTCTAACACTGGGCCCCCAGGGAATAGCCAAAGTACATACTCCTCTAAACAGTACTCGTGTGGACAGAAATCGGCATTGCGAATTTTGTATTGAATGGGGATGCAATTTCTGTGTTTCATCGTCAATGTGATTGTCGAAGGGTTACAGTAAACCTGCTGTGGTGCATTGTAGTCTAACACTGGGCCCCCAGGGAAGAGCCAAAGTATATAATCTTCTAAACCGTACTCCTGTTGACAAAAATCGGCATTGCGAATTTTGTATTGAGTCGGGATGCAATTTCTGTGTTTCATAGTCAATGCGATGGTCGAAGGGATACAGCAAACTTGCTGTGGTGCATCGGAGTCTAACACTGGGCCCCCAGGGAAGAGCCAAATTACATACTCTTCTAAAACGTACTCATAAGGACAGAGATCGGAATTGCGTATTTTGTATTGAATCGGGATGCAATTTCTGTGTTTCATCGTCAATGTGATGGTCTAAGAGTTACAGTAAACCTCCTGTGGTGCATCGGAGTCTAACACTGGGCCCCCAGGGAAGAACCAAAGTACATACTCTTCGAAACCGTACTCCTGTGGACAGAATTCGGCATTGTGAATTTTGTATTGAATCGGGATGCAATTTCTGTGTTTCATCGTCAATGTGATGGTCGAAGGGATACAGTAAACCTGCTGTGGTGCATCGGAGTCTAACACTGGGCCCCCAGAGAAGAGCCAAAGTACATACTCCTCTAAACCGTACTCTTCTGGACAGAAATCGGCATTGCGAATTTTGTATTGACTCGGGATGCAATTTCTCTGTTTCATCGTCAATGTGATGGTCGAAGGTTTACAGTAAATCTGCTGTGGTGCAACGTAGTCTAACACTTTGACCCCAGGAAAGAGCCAAAGTACATACTCTTCTAAACCGTACTCCTGTGGACAGAAATTAGAATTGCGAATTTTGTATTGAATCGGGATGCAATTCCTGTGTTTCATCGTCAATGTGATGGTCTAAGGGTTACAGTAAACCTGCTGTGGTGCATTGGAGTCTAACACTGGGCCCCCAGGGAAGAGCCAAAATACATAATCTTCTAAACCGTACTCATAAGGACAGAAATCGCAATTGCGTATTTTGTATTGAATCGGGATGCAATTTCGGTGTTTCATCCTCAATATGATGGTCGAAGGGTTACAGTAAACCTGCTGTGGTGCATCGTAGTCTAACACTGGGCCCCCAGGGAAGAGCCAAAGTACATACTCTTCTAAACCGTACTCCTAAGGACAGAAATCAGAATTGCGAATTTTGTATTGAATCGTAATGCAATTTCTATGTTTTATCATCTATGTGATGGTCTTAAGGATACAGCAAACCTGCTGTGGTGCATCGGAGTCTAACACTGGGCCCCCAGGGAAGAGCCAAATTACAAAGAAATCGGCACTGCGTATTTTGTATTGAATTGGGATGCAATTTCTGTGTTTCATCGTCAATGTGATGTTCGAAGGGTAACAGTAAACCTGCTGTGGTGCATCGGAGTCTAACACTGGGCCCCCAGGGAAGAGCCAAATTACATACTCTTCTAAAACGTACTCATAAGGACAGAAATTAGAATTGCGAATTTTGTATTGAATCGGGATGCAATTCCTGTGTTTCATCGTCACTGTGATGGTCTAAGGGTTACAGTAAACCTGCTGTGGTGCATTGGAGTCTAACACTGGGCCCCCAGGGAAGAGCCAAAGTACATAATCTTCTAAACCGTACTCATAAGGACAGAAATCGCAATTGCGTATTTTGTATTGAATCGGGATGCAATTTCGGTGTTTCATCCTCAATATGATGGTCGAAGGGTTACAGTAAACCTGCTGTGGTGCATCGTAGTCTAACACTGGGCCCCCAGGGAAGAGCCAAAGTACATACTCTTCTAAACCGTACTCCTAAGGACAGAAATCAGAATTGCGAATTTTGTATTGAATCGTAATGCAATTTCTATGTTTCATCATCTATGTGATGGTCTTAAGGATACAGTAAACCTGCTGTGGTGCATCGGAGTCTAACACTGGGCCCCCAGGGAAGAGCCAAATTACAAAGAAATCGGCATTGCGAATTTTGTATTGAATCGGGATGCAATTTCTGTGTTTCATAGTCAATGCGATGGTCGAAGGGATACAGCAAACTTGCTGTGGTGCATCGGAGTCTAACACTGGGCCCCCAGGGAAGAGCCAAATTACATACTTTTCTAAAACGTACTCATAAGGACAGAAATCGGAATTACGTATTTTGTATTGAATCGGGATGCAATTTCTGTGTTTCATCGTCAATGTGATGGTCTAAGAGTTACAGTAAACCTGCTGTGGTGCATCGGAGTCTAACACTGGGCCCCCAGGGAAGAACCAAAATACATAATCTTCTAAACCGCACTCCTGTGGACGGAAATCAGCATTGCGAATTTTGTATTGAATCGGGATGCAATTTCTGTGCTTCATCGTCAATGTGATGGTCGAAGGGTTACAGTAAACCTACTGTGGTGCATCGTAGTCTAACACTGGGCCCCCAGGGAAGAGCCAAAGTACATACTGTTCTAAACCGTACTCATAAGGACAGATATCGGAATTGCGTATTTTGTATTGAATCGGGATGCAATTTCTGTGTTTCATCGTCAATGTGATGGTCGAAGGGATACAGTAGACCTGCTGTGGTGCATCGGAATCTAACACTGGGCCCCCAGGGAAGAGCCAAAGTACATACTCTTCTAAACCGTACTCTTCTGGACAGAAATCGGCATAGCGAATTTTGTATTGAATCGGGGTGTAATTTCTGTGTTTCATCGTCAATGTGATGGTCGAAGGGTTACAGTAAACCTACTGTGGTGTATCGTAGTCTAACACTGGACCCCAGGGAAGAGCCAAAGTACATACTCATCTAAACCGTACTCCTGTGGACAGAAATCGGCATTGCGAATTTTGTATTGAATGGGGACGCAATATCTGTGTTTCATCGTCAATGTGATGGTCGAAGGGTAACAGTAAACCTGCTGTGGTGCATTGTAGTCTAACACTGGGCCCCCAGGGAAGAGCCAAAAGTACATAATCTTCTAAACCGAACTCCTGTGGACAAAAATCGGCATTGCGATTTTTGTATTGAATCGGGATGCAATTTCTGTGTTTCATAGTCAATGCGATGGTCGAAGGGATACAGCAAACTTGCTCTGGTGCATCGGAATCTAACACTGGGCCCCCAGGGAAGAGCCAAATTACATACTCTTCTAAAACGTACTCATAAGGACAGAAATCGGAATTGCGTATTTTGTATTGAATCGGGATGCAATTTCTGTGTTTCATCGTCAATGTGATGGTCTAAGAGTTACAGTAAACCTCCTGTGGTGCATCGGAGTCTAACACTGGGCCCCCAGGGAAGAACCAAAGTACATACTCTTCTAAACCGTACTCCTGTGGACAGAATTCGGCATTGTGAATTTTGTATTGAATCGGGATGCAATTTCTGTGTTTCATCGTCTATGTGATGGTCGAAGGGTAACAGTAAACCTGCTGTGGTGCATCGTAGTCTAACACTGGGCCCCCAGGGAAGAGCCAAAGTATATAATCTTCTAAACCGTACTCCTGTTGACAAAAATCGGCATTGCGAATTTTGTATTGAGTCGGGATGCAATTTCTGTGTTTCATCGTCAATGTGATGGTCGAAGGGATACAGTAAACCTGCTGTGGTGCATCGGAGTCTAACACTGGGCCCCCAGGGAAGAGCCAAAGTACATACTCTTCTAAACCGTACTCATAAGGACAGAAATCGGAATTGCGTATTTTTTATTGAATCGGGATGTAATTTCTGTGTTTCATCGTCAATGTGATGGTCGAAGGGAGACAGTTAACCTGCTGTGGTGCATCAGAGTCTAACACTGGGCCCCCAGAGAAGAGCCAAAGTACATACTCCTCTAAACCGTACTCTTCTGGACAGAAATCGGCATTGCGAATTTTGTATTGACTCGGGATGCAATTTCTCTGTTTCATCGTCAATGTGATGGTCGAAGGTTTACAGTAAATCTGCTGTGGTGCAACGTAGTCTAACACTTTGACCCCAGGAAAGAGCCAAAGTACATACTCTTCTAAACCGTACTCCTGTGGACATAAATCGGCATTGCGAATTTTGTATTGAATCGGGATGCAATTTCTGTGTTTCATAGTCAATGCGATGGTCGAAGGGATACAGCAAACTTGCTGTGTTGCATCGGAGTCTAACACTGGGTCCCCAGGGAAGAGCCAAATTACATACTCTTCTAAAACGTACTCATAAGGACAGAAATCGGAATTACGTATTTTGTATTGAATCGGGATGCAATTTCTGTGTTTCATCGTCAATGTGATGGTCTAAGAGTTACAGTAAACCTGCTGTGGTGCATCGGAGTCTAACACTGGGCCCCCAGGGAAGAACCAAAGTACATACTCTTCTAAACCGTACTCCTGTTGACAGAAATCGGCATTGTGAATTTTGTATTGAATCGGGATGCAATTTCTGTGTTTCATCGTCAATGTGATGGTCGAAGGGTAACAATAAACCTGCTGTGCTGCATCGTAGTCTAACACTGGGCCCCCAGGGAATAGCCAAAGTACATACTCTTCTAAACCGTACTCCTGTGGTCAGAAATCAACATTGCGAATTTTGTATTGAATGGGGATGCAATTTCTATGTTTCATCGTCAATGTGATTGGCGAAGGGTTACAGTAAACCTGCTGTGTGCATTGTAGTCTAACACTGAGCCCCCAGGGAAGAGCCAAAGTATATAATCTTCTAAACGGTACTCCTGTTGACAAAAATCGGCATTGCGAATTTTGTATTGAATCCGGATGCAATTTCTGTGTTTCATCGTCAATGTGATGGTCGAACGGTTACAGTAAACCTGCTGTGGTGCATCGTAGTCTAACACTGGGCCCCCAGGGAATAGACAAATTACATACTCTTCTAAACCGTACTCCTGTGGACAGAAATCGGCATTGCGAATTTTGTATTGAATCGGGATGCAATTTCTGTGTTTCATCGTCATTGTGATGGTCGGAGGGTTACAGTAAACCTGCTATGGTGCATCGGAGTCTAACACTGGGCCCCCAGGGAAGAGCCAAAGTACAATGTAATCGGCACTACGTATTTTGTATTGAATGGGAATGCAATTTCTATGTTTCATCGTGAATGTGATGGTCGAAGGGTTACAGTAAACCTGCTGTGGTGCATCAGAGTCTAACACTCAGCCCCCAGGGAAGAGCCAAAGTACATACTGTTCTAAACCGTATTCCTAAGGACAGAAATCAAAATTTCGAATTTTGTATTGAATCGGGATGCAATTTCTGTGTTTCATCGTCAATGTGATGGTCGAAGGGTTACAGTAAACCTGCTGTGGTGCATCGTAGTCCAACACTGGTCCCCCAGGGAAGAGCGAAAGTACCTACTCTTCTAAACCGTACTCCTAAGGACAGAAATTAGAATTGCGAATTTTGTATTGAATCGGGATGCAATTCCTGTGTTTCATCGTCAATGTGATGGTCTAAGGGTTACAGTAAACCTGCTGTGGTGCATTGGAGTCTAACTCTGGGCCCCCAGGGAAGAGCCAAAGTACATAATCTTCTAAACCGTACTCATAAGGACAGAAATCGCAATTGCGTATTTTGTATTGAATCGGGATGCAATTTCGGTGTTTCATCCTCAATATGATGGTCGAAGGGTTACAGTAAACCTGCTGTGGTGCATCGTAGTCTAACACTGGGCCCCCAGGGAAGAGCCAAAGTACATACTCTTCTAAACCGTACTCCTAAGGACAGATATCAGAATTGCGAATTTTGTATTGAATCGTAATGCAATTTCTATGTTTTATCATCTATGTGATGGTCTTAAGGATACAGTAAACCTGCTGTGGTGCATCGGAGTCTAACACTGGGCCCCCAGGGAAGAGCCAAATTACAAAGAAATCGGCACTGCGTATTTTGTATTGAATTGGGATACAATTTATGTGTTTCATCGTCAATGAGATGTTCGAAGGGTAACAGTAAACCTGCTGTGGTGCATCGTAGTCTAACACTGGGCCCCTAGGGAAGAGCCAAAGTACATACTCTTCTAAACCGTACTCCTGTGGATGGAAATCGGCATTGCGAAATTTGTATTGAATCGGGATGCAATTTCTGTGATTCATCGTCAATGTGATGGTCGAAGGGTTACAGTAAACCTGCTGTGGTGCATCGTAGTCTAACACTGGGACCCTAGGGAAGAGCCAAAGTACAAACTCTTCTAAACCGTACTCTTGTGGACAGAAATCGGCATTGCCAATTTTGTATTGAATCGGGATGCAATTTCTGTATTTCATAGTCTATGCGATGGACGAAGGGATACAGTAAACTTGCTGTGGTGCATCAGAGTCTAACACTGGGCCCCAAGGAAGAGCCAAAATACATACTCCTCTAAACCGTACTCATAAGGACCGAAATCGGAATTGCGTATTTTGTATTGAATCGGGATGCAATTTCTGTGTTTCATCGTCAATGTGATGGTCTAAGAGTTACAGTAATCCTGCTGTGGTGCTTCGGAGTCTAACACTGGGCCCCCAGGGAATAGCCAAATTACATACTCTTCTAAACCTTACTCCTGTGGACAGAAATCAGCATTGAGAATTTTGTATTGAATCGGGATGCAATTTCTGTGTATCATCGTCATTGTGATGGACGAAGGGTTACAGTAAACCTGCTGTGGTGCATCGTAGTTTAACACTGGGCCCCCAGGGAAGAGCCAAAGTGTATCGAAATTCCAAATTTTGTATTGAATCGGGATGAAATTTCTATGTTTTATCATCTATGTGATGGTCGAAGGGCAACAGTAAATCTGCTGTGGTGCATCGGAGTCTAACACTGGGCCCCCAGGGAAGAGCCAAAGGACAAAGAAATCGGCACAGCGTATTTTGTATTGAATTGGGATTCAATTTCTGTGTTTCATCGTCAATGTGATGGTCGAAGGGTTACAGTAAACTTGCTGTGGTGCATCGTAGTCTAACACTGGGCCCCCAAGGGCGAGACAGAGTACATACTCATCTGAACCGTACTCCTGTGGACAGAAATCGGAATTGCGAATTTTATTTTGAATCGGGATGCAATTTCTGTGTTTCATCGTCTATGTGATGGTCGAAGGGTTACAGTAAACCCGCTGTGGTGCATCGTAGTTTAACACTGAGCCCCCAGGGAAGGGCCAAAGTACATACTCTTCTAAACCGTACTCCCAAGGACAGAAATCGGATTTGCGAATTTTTTATTGAATCGGGATGCAATTTCTGTGTTTCATCGTCAATGTGATGGTCGAAGGGTAACAGTAAACCTCCTCTGGTGCATCAGAGTCTAACACTCAGCCACCAGGGAAGAGCCAAAGTACATAATCTTCTAAACCGTATTCCTAAGGACAGAAATCGGAATTGCGAATTTTGTATTGAATCGGGATGGAATTTCTGTATTTCATAGTCAATGCGATGGTCGAAGGGATACAGTAAACTTGCTGTGGTGTATCGTAGTTTAACACTGGACCCCAGGGAAGAGCCAAAGTACATACTCTTCTGAACCGTACTCTTCTGGACAGAAATCGGCATAGCGAATTTTGTATTGAATCGGGGTGCAATTTCTGTGTTTCATCGTCAATGTGATGGTCGAAGGGTTACAGTAAACCTACTGTGGTGTATCGTAGTCTAACACTGGACCCCAGGGAAGAGCCAAAGTACATACTCATCTAAACCGTACTCCTGTGGACAGAAATCGGCATTGCGAATTTTGTATTGAATGGGGACGCAATATCTGTGTTTCATCGTCAATGTGATGGTCGAAGGGTAACAGTAAACCTGCTGTGGTGCATTGTAGTCTAACACTGGGCCCCCAGGGAAGAGCCAAAAGTACATAATTTTCTAAACCGAACTCCTGTGGACAAAAATCGGCATTGCGATTTTTGTATTGAATCGGGATGCAATTTCTGTGTTTCATAGTCAATGCGATGGTCGAAGGGATACAGCAAACTTGCTCTGGTGCATCGGAATCTAACACTGGGCCCCCAGGGAAGAGCCAAATTACATACTCTTCTAAAACGTACTCATAAGGACAGAAATCGGAATTGCGTATTTTGTATTGAATCGGGATGCAATTTCTGTGTTTCATCGTCAATGTGATGGTCTAAGAGTTACAGTAAACCTCCTGTGGTGCATCGGAGTCTAACACTGGGCCCCCAGGGAAGAACCAAAGTACATACTCTTCTAAACCGTACTCCTGTGGACAGAATTCGGCATTGTGAATTTTGTATTGAATCGGGATGCAATTTCTGTGTTTCATCGTCAATGTGATGGTCGAAGGGTAACAGTAAACCTGCTGTGGTGCATCGTAGTCTAACACTGGGCCCCCAGGGAATAGCCAAAGTACATACTCCTCTAAACAGTACTAGTGTGGACAGAAATCGGAATTGCGAATTTTGTATTGAATGGGGATGCAATTTCTGTGTTTCATCGTCAATGTGATTGTCGAAGGGTTACAGTAAACCTGCTGTGGTGCATTGTAGTCTAACACTGGGCCCCCAGGGAAGAGCCAAAGTATATAATCTTCTAAACCGTACTCCTGTTGACAAAAATCGGCATTGCGAATTTTGTATTGAGTCGGGATGCAATTTCTGTGTTTCATCGTCAATGCGATGGTCGAAGGGATACAGTAAACCTGCTGTGGTGCATCGGAGTCTAACACTGGGCCCCCAGGGAAGAGCCAAAGTACATACTCTTCTAAACCGTACTCATAAGGACAGAAATCGGAATTGCGTATTTTTTATTGAATCGGGATGTAATTTCTGTGTTTCATCGTCAATGTGATGGTCGAAGGGAGACAGTTAACCTGCTGTGGTGCATCAGAGTCTAACACTGGGCCCCCAGAGAAGAGCCAAAGTACATACTCCTCTAAACCGTACTCTTCTGGACAGAAATCGGCATTGCGAATTTTGTATTGACTCGGGATGCAATTTCTCTGTTTCATCGTCAATGTGATGGTCGAAGGTTTACAGTAAATCTGCTGTGGTGCAACGTAGTCTAACACTTTGACCCCAGGAAAGAGCCAAAGTACATACTCTTCTAAACCGTACTCCTGTGGACATAAATCGGCATTGCGAATTTTGTATTGAATCGGGATGCAATTTCTGTGTTTCATAGTCAATGCGATGGTCGAAGGGATACAGCAAACTTGCTGTGTTGCATCGGAGTCTAACACTGGGTCCCCAGGGAAGAGCCAAATTACATACTCTTCTAAAACGTACTCATAAGGACAGAAATCGGAATTACGTATTTTGTATTGAATCGGGATGCAATTTCTGTGTTTCATCGTCAATGTGATGGTCTAAGAGTTACAGTAAACCTGCTGTGGTGCATCGGAGTCTAACACTGGGCCCCCAGGGAAGAACCAAAGTACATACTCTTCTAAACCGTACTCCTGTTGACAGAAATCGGCATTGTGAATTTTGTATTGAATCGGGATGCAATTTCTGTGTTTCATCGTCAATGTGATGGTCGAAGGGTAACAGTAAACCTGCTGTGCTGCATCGTAGTCTAACACTGGGCCCCCAGGGAATAGCCAAAGTACATACTCTTCTAAACCGTACTCCTGTGGTCAGAAATCAACATTGCGAATTTTGTATTGAATGGGGATGCAATTTCTATGTTTCATCGTCAATGTGATTGGCGAAGGGTTACAGTAAACCTGCTGTGTGCATTGTAGTCTAACACTGAGCCCCCAGGGAAGAGCCAAAGTATATAATCTTCTAAACGGTACTCCTGTTGACAAAAATCGGCATTGCGAATTTTGTATTGAATCCGGATGCAATTTCTGTGTTTCATCGTCAATGTGATGGTCGAACGGTTACAGTAAACCTGCTGTGGTGCATCGTAGTCTAACACTGGGCCCCCAGGGAATAGACAAATTACATACTCTTCTAAACCGTACTCCTGTGGACAGAAATCGGCATTGCGAATTTTGTATTGAATCGGGATGCAATTTCTGTGTTTCATCGTCATTGTGTTGGTCGGAGGGTTACAGTAAACCTGCTATGGTGCATCGGAGTCTAACACTGGGCCCCCAGGGAAGAGCCAAAGTACAATGTAATCGGCACTACGTATTTTGTATTGAATGGGAATGCAATTTCTATGTTTCATCGTGAATCTGATGGTCGAAGGGTTACAGTAAACCTGCTGTGGTGCATCAGAGTCTAACACTCAGCCCCCAGGGAAGAGCCAAAGTACATACTGTTCTAAACCGTATTCCTAAGGACAGAAATCAGAATTTCGAATTTTGTATTGAATCGGGATGCAATTTCTGTGTTTCATCGTCAATGTGATGGTCGAAGGGTTACAGTAAACCTGCTGTGGTGCATCGTAGTCTAACACTGGGCCCCCAGGGAATAGACAAATTACATACTCTTCTAAACCGTACTCCTGTGGACAGAAATCGGCATTGCGAATTTTGTATTGACTCGGGATGCAATTTCTCTGTTTCATCGTCAATGTGATGGTCGAAGGTTTACAGTAAATCTGCTGTGGTGCAACGTAGTCTAACACTTTGACCCCAGGAAAGAGCCAAAGTACATACTCTTCTAAACCGTACTCCTGTGGACAGAAATTAGAATTGCGAATTTTGTATTGAATCGGGATGCAATTCCTGTGTTTCATCGTCAATGTGATGGTCTAAGGGTTACAGTAAACCTGCTGTGGTGCATTGGAGTCTAACACTGGGCCCCCAGGGAAGAGCCAAAATACATAATCTTCTAAACCGTACTCATAAGGACAGAAATCGCAATTGCGTATTTTGTATTGAATCGGGATGCAATTTCGGTGTTTCATCCTCAATATGATGGTCGAAGGGTTACAGTAAACCTGCTGTGGTGCATCGTAGTCTAACACTGGTTCCCCAGGGAAGAGCCAAAGTACATACTCTTCTAAACCGTACTCCTAAGGACAGAAATCAGAATTGCGAATTTTGTATTGAATCGTAATGCAATTTCTATGTTTTATCATCTATGTGATGGTCTTAAGGATACAGCAAACCTGCTGTGGTGCATCGGAGTCTAACACTGGGCCCCCAGGGAAGAGCCAAATTACAAAGAAATCGGCACTGCGTATTTTGTATTGAATTGGGATGCAATTTCTGTGTTTCATCGTCAATGTGATGTTCGAAGGGTAACAGTAAACCTGCTGTGGTGCATCGGAGTCTAACACTGGGCCCCCAGGGAAGAGCCAAATTACATACTCTTCTAAAACGTACTCATAAGGACAGAAATTAGAATTGCGAATTTTGTATTGAATCGGGATGCAATTCCTGTGTTTCATCGTCACTGTGATGGTCTAAGGGTTACAGTAAACCTGCTGTGGTGCATTGGAGTCTAACACTGGGCCCCCAGGGAAGAGCCAAAGTACATAATCTTCTAAACCGTACTCATAAGGACAGAAATCGCAATTGCGTATTTTGTATTGAATCGGGATGCAATTTCGGTGTTTCATCCTCAATATGATGGTCGAAGGGTTACAGTAAACCTGCTGTGGTGCATCGTAGTCTAACACTGGGCCCCCAGGGAAGAGCCAAAGTACATACTCTTCTAAACCGTACTCCTAAGGACAGAAATCAGAATTGCGAATTTTGTATTGAATCGTAATGCAATTTCTATGTTTTATCATCTATGTGATGGTCTTAAGGATACAGTAAACCTGCTGTGGTGCATCGGAGTCTAACACTGGGCCCCCAGGGAAGAGCCAAATTACAAAGAAATCGGCATTGCGAATTTTGTATTGAATCGGGATGCAATTTCTGTGTTTCATAGTCAATGCGATGGTCGAAGGGATACAGCAAACTTGCTGTGGTGCATCGGAGTCTAACACTGGGCCCCCAGGGAAGAGCCAAATTACATACTTTTCTAAAACGTACTCATAAGGACAGAAATCGGAATTACGTATTTTGTATTGAATCGGGATGCAATTTCTGTGTTTCATCGTCAATGTGATGGTCTAAGAGTTACAGTAAACCTGCTGTGGTGCATCGGAGTCTAACACTGGGCCCCCAGGGAAGAACCAAAATACATAATCTTCTAAACCGCACTCCTGTGGACGGAAATCAGCATTGCGAATTTTGTATTGAATCGGGAAGCAATTTCTGTGCTTCATCGTCAATGTGATGGTCGAAGGGTTACAGTAAACCTACTGTGGTGCATCGTAGTCTAACACTGGGCCCCCAGGGAAGAGCCAAAGTACATACTGTTCTAAACCGTACTCATAAGGACAGATATCGGAATTGCGTATTTTGTATTGAATCGGGATGCAATTTCTGTGTTTCATCGTCAATGTGATGGTCGAAGGGATACAGTAGACCTGCTGTGGTGCATCGGAATCTAACACTGGGCCCCCAGGGAAGAGCCAAAGTACATACTCTTCTAAACCGTACTCTTCTGGACAGAAATCGGCATAGCGAATTTTGTATTGAATCGGGGTGTAATTTCTGTGTTTCATCGTCAATGTGATGGTCGAAGGGTTACAGTAAACCTACTGTGGTGTATCGTAGTCTAACACTGGACCCCAGGGAAGAGCCAAAGTACATACTCATCTAAACCGTACTCCTGTGGACAGAAATCGGCATTGCGAATTTTGTATTGAATGGGGACGCAATATCTGTGTTTCATCGTCAATGTGATGGTCGAAGGGTAACAGTAAACCTGCTGTGGTGCATTGTAGTCTAACACTGGGCCCCCAGGGAAGAGCCAAAAGTACATAATCTTCTAAACCGAACTCCTGTGGACAAAAATCGGCATTGCGATTTTTGTATTGAATCGGGATGCAATTTCTGTGTTTCATAGTCAATGCGATGGTCGAAGGGATACAGCAAACTTGCTCTGGTGCATCGGAATCTAACACTGGGCCCCCAGGGAAGAGCCAAATTACATACTCTTCTAAAACGTACTCATAAGGACAGAAATCGGAATTGCGTATTTTGTATTGAATCGGGATGCAATTTCTGTGTTTCATCGTCAATGTGATGGTCTAAGAGTTACAGTAAACCTCCTGTGGTGCATCGGAGTCTAACACTGGGCCCCCAGGGAAGAACCAAAGTACATACTCTTCTAAACCGTACTCCTGTGGACAGAATTCGGCATTGTGAATTTTGTATTGAATCGGGATGCAATTTCTGTGTTTCATCGTCTATGTGATGGTCGAAGGGTAACAGTAAACCTGCTGTGGTGCATCGTAGTCTAACACTGGGCCCCCAGGGAATAGCCAAAGTACATACTCTTCTAAACAGTACTCGTGTGGACAGAAATCGGCATTGCGAATTTTGTATTGAATGGGGATGCAATTTCTGTGTTTCATCGTCAATGTGATTGTCGAAGGGTTACAGTAAACCTGCTGTGGTGCATTGTAGTCTAACACTGGGCCCCCAGGGAAGAGCCAAAGTATATAATCTTCTAAACCGTACTCCTGTTGACAAAAATCGGCATTGCGAATTTTGTATTGAGTCGGGATGCAATTTCTGTGTTTCATCGTCAATGTGATGGTCGAAGGGATACAGTAAACCTGCTGTGGTGCATCGGAGTCTAACACTGGGCCCCCAGGGAAGAGCCAAAGTACATACTCTTCTAAACCGTACTCATAAGGACAGAAATCGGAATTGCGTATTTTTTATTGAATCGGGATGTAATTTCTGTGTTTCATCGTCAATGTGATGGTCGAAGGGATACAGTTAACCTGCTGTGGTGCATCAGAGTCTAACACTGGGCCCCCAGAGAAGAGCCAAAGTACATACTCCTCTAAACCGTACTCTTCTGGACAGAAATCGGCATTGCGAATTTTGTATTGACTCGGGATGCAATTTCTCTGTTTCATCGTCAATGTGATGGTCGAAGGTTTACAGTAAATCTGCTGTGGTGCAACGTAGTCTAACACTTTGACCCCAGGAAAGAGCCAAAGTACATACTCTTCTAAACCGTACTCCTGTGGACATAAATCGGCATTGCGAATTTTGTATTGAATCGGGATGCAATTTCTGTGTTTCATAGTCAATGCGATGGTCGAAGGGATACAGCAAACTTGCTGTGTTGCATCGGAGTCTAACACTGGGTCCCCAGGGAAGAGCCAAATTACATACTCTTCTAAAACGTACTCATAAGGACAGAAATCGGAATTACGTATTTTGTATTGAATCGGGATGCAATTTCTGTGTTTCATCGTCAATGTGATGGTCTAAGAGTTACAGTAAACCTGCTGTGGTGCATCGGAGTCTAACACTGGGCCCCCAGGGAAGAACCAAAGTACATACTCTTCTAAACCGTACTCCTGTTGACAGAAATCGGCATTGTGAATTTTGTATTGAATCGGGATGCAATTTCTGTGTTTCATCGTCAATGTGATGGTCGAAGGGTAACAGTAAACCTGCTGTGCTGCATCGTAGTCTAACACTGGGCCCCCAGGGAATAGCCAAAGTACATACTCTTCTAAACCGTACTCCTGTGGTCAGAAATCAACATTGCGAATTTTGTATTGAATGGGGATGCAATTTCTATGTTTCATCGTCAATGTGATTGGCGAAGGGTTACAGTAAACCTGCTGTGTGCATTGTAGTCTAACACTGAGCCCCCAGGGAAGAGCCAAAGTATATAATCTTCTAAACGGTACTCCTGTTGACAAAAATCGGCATTGCGAATTTTGTATTGAATCCGGATGCAATTTCTGTGTTTCATCGTCAATGTGATGGTCGAACGGTTACAGTAAACCTGCTGTGGTGCATCGTAGTCTAACACTGGGCCCCCAGGGAATAGACAAATTACATACTCTTCTAAACCGTACTCCTGTGGACAGAAATCGGCATTGCGAATTTTGTATTGAATCGGGATGCAATTTCTGTGTTTCATCGTCATTGTGATGGTCGGAGGGTTACAGTAAACCTGCTATGGTGCATCGGAGTCTAACACTGGGCCCCCAGGGAAGAGCCAAAGTACAATGTAATCGGCACTACGTATTTTGTATTGAATGGGAATGCAATTTCTATGTTTCATCGTGAATGTGATGGTCGAAGGGTTACAGTAAACCTGCTGTGGTGCATCAGAGTCTAACACTCAGCCCCCAGGGAAGAGCCAAAGTACATACTGTTCTAAACCGTATTCCTAAGGACAGAAATCAAAATTTCGAATTTTGTATTGAATCGGGATGCAATTTCTGTGTTTCATCGTCAATGTGATGGTCGAAGGGTTACAGTAAACCTGCTGTGGTGCATCGTAGTCCAACACTGGTCCCCCAGGGAAGAGCGAAAGTACCTACTCTTCTAAACCGTACTCCTAAGGACAGAAATTAGAATTGCGAATTTTGTATTGAATCGGGATGCAATTCCTGTGTTTCATCGTCAATGTGATGGTCTAAGGGTTACAGTAAACCTGCTGTGGTGCATTGGAGTCTAACTCTGGGCCCCCAGGGAAGAGCCAAAGTACATAATCTTCTAAACCGTACTCATAAGGACAGAAATCGCAATTGCGTATTTTGTATTGAATCGGGATGCAATTTCGGTGTTTCATCCTCAATATGATGGTCGAAGGGTTACAGTAAACCTGCTGTGGTGCATCGTAGTCTAACACTGGGCCCCCAGGGAAGAGCCAAAGTACATACTCTTCTAAACCGTACTCCTAAGGACAGATATCAGAATTGCGAATTTTGTATTGAATCGTAATGCAATTTCTATGTTTTATCATCTATGTGATGGTCTTAAGGATACAGTAAACCTGCTGTGGTGCATCGGAGTCTAACACTGGGCCCCCAGGGAAGAGCCAAATTACAAAGAAATCGGCACTGCGTATTTTGTATTGAATTGGGATGCAATTTATGTGTTTCATCGTCAATGAGATGTTCGAAGGGTAACAGTAAACCTGCTGTGGTGCATCGTAGTCTAACACTGGGCCCCTAGGGAAGAGCCAAAGTACATACTCTTCTAAACCGTACTCCTGTGGATGGAAATCGGCATTGCGAAATTTGTATTGAATCGGGATGCAATTTCTGTGATTCATCGTCAATGTGATGGTCGAAGGGTTACAGTAAACCTGCTGTGGTGCATCGTAGTCTAACACTGGGACCCTAGGGAAGAGCCAAAGTACAAACTCTTCTAAACCGTACTCTTGTGGACAGAAATCGGCATTGCCAATTTTGTATTGAATCGGGATGCAATTTCTGTATTTCATAGTCTATGCGATGGACGAAGGGATACAGTAAACTTGCTGTGGTGCATCAGAGTCTAACACTGGGCCCCAAGGAAGAGCCAAAATACATACTCCTCTAAACCGTACTCATAAGGACCGAAATCGGAATTGCGTATTTTGTATTGAATCGGGATGCAATTTCTGTGTTTCATCGTCAATGTGATGGTCTAAGAGTTACAGTAATCCTGCTGTGGTGCTTCGGAGTCTAACACTGGGCCCCCAGGGAATAGCCAAATTACATACTCTTCTAAACCTTACTCCTGTGGACAGAAATCAGCATTGAGAATTTTGTATTGAATCGGGATGCAATTTCTGTGTATCATCGTCATTGTGATGGACGAAGGGTTACAGTAAACCTGCTGTGGTGCATCGTAGTTTAACACTGGGCCCCCAGGGAAGAGCCAAAGTGTATCGAAATTCCAAATTTTGTATTGAATCGGGATGAAATTTCTATGTTTTATCATCTATGTGATGGTCGAAGGGCAACAGTAAATCTGCTGTGGTGCATCGGAGTCTAACACTGGGCCCCCAGGGAAGAGCCAAAGGACAAAGAAATCGGCACAGCGTATTTTGTATTGAATTGGGATTCAATTTCTGTGTTTCATCGTCAATGTGATGGTCGAAGGGTTACAGTAAACTTGCTGTGGTGCATCGTAGTCTAACACTGGGCCCCCAAGGGCGAGACAGAGTACATACTCATCTGAACCGTACTCCTGTGGACAGAAATCGGAATTGCGAATTTTATTTTGAATCGGGATGCAATTTCTGTGTTTCATCGTCTATGTGATGGTCGAAGGGTTACAGTAAACCCGCTGTGGTGCATCGTAGTTTAACACTGAGCCCCCAGGGAAGGGCCAAAGTACATACTCTTCTAAACCGTACTCCCAAGGACAGAAATCGGATTTGCGAATTTTTTATTGAATCGGGATGCAATTTCTGTGTTTCATCGTCAATGTGATGGTCGAAGGGTAACAGTAAACCTCCTCTGGTGCATCAGAGTCTAACACTCAGCCACCAGGGAAGAGCCAAAGTACATAATCTTCTAAACCGTATTCCTAAGGACAGAAATCGGAATTGCGAATTTTGTATTGAATCGGGATGGAATTTCTGTATTTCATAGTCAATGCGATGGTCGAAGGGATACAGTAAACTTGCTGTGGTGTATCGTAGTTTAACACTGGACCCCAGGGAAGAGCCAAAGTACATACTCTTCTAAACCGTACTCTTCTGGACAGAAATCGGCATAGCGAATTTTGTATTGAATCGGGGTGCAATTTCTGTGTTTCATCGTCAATGTGATGGTCGAAGGGTTACAGTAAACCTACTGTGGTGTATCGTAGTCTAACACTGGACCCCAGGGAAGAGCCAAAGTACATACTCATCTAAACCGTACTCCTGTGGACAGAAATCGGCATTGCGAATTTTGTATTGAATGGGGACGCAATATCTGTGTTTCATCGTCAATGTGATGGTCGAAGGGTAACAGTAAACCTGCTGTGGTGCATTGTAGTCTAACACTGGGCCCCCAGGGAAGAGCCAAAAGTACATAATTTTCTAAACCGAACTCCTGTGGACAAAAATCGGCATTGCGATTTTTGTATTGAATCGGGATGCAATTTCTGTGTTTCATAGTCAATGCGATGGTCGAAGGGATACAGCAAACTTGCTCTGGTGCATCGGAATCTAACACTGGGCCCCCAGGGAAGAGCCAAATTACATACTCTTCTAAAACGTACTCATAAGGACAGAAATCGGAATTGCGTATTTTGTATTGAATCGGGATGCAATTTCTGTGTTTCATCGTCAATGTGATGGTCTAAGAGTTACAGTAAACCTCCTGTGGTGCATCGGAGTCTAACACTGGGCCCCCAGGGAAGAACCAAAGTACATACTCTTCTAAACCGTACTCCTGTGGACAGAATTCGGCATTGTGAATTTTGTATTGAATCGGGATGCAATTTCTGTGTTTCATCGTCAATGTGATGGTCGAAGGGTAACAGTAAACCTGCTGTGGTGCATCGTAGTCTAACACTGGGCCCCCAGGGAATAGCCAAAGTACATACTCCTCTAAACAGTACTCGTGTGGACAGAAATCGGAATTGCGAATTTTGTATTGAATGGGGATGCAATTTCTGTGTTTCATCGTCAATGTGATTGTCGAAGGGTTACAGTAAACCTGCTGTGGTGCATTGTAGTCTAACACTGGGCCCCCAGGGAAGAGCCAAAGTATATAATCTTCTAAACCGTACTCCTGTTGACAAAAATCGGCATTGCGAATTTTGTATTGAGTCGGGATGCAATTTCTGTGTTTCATCGTCAATGTGATGGTCGAAGGGATACAGTAAACCTGCTGTGGTGCATCGGAGTCTAACACTGGGCCCCCAGGGAAGAGCCAAAGTACATACTCTTCTAAACCGTACTCATAAGGACAGAAATCGGAATTGCGTATTTTTTATTGAATCGGGATGTAATTTCTGTGTTTCATCGTCAATGTGATGGTCGAAGGGAGACAGTTAACCTGCTGTGGTGCATCAGAGTCTAACACTGGGCCCCCAGAGAAGAGCCAAAGTACATACTCCTCTAAACCGTACTCTTCTGGACAGAAATCGGCATTGCGAATTTTGTATTGACTCGGGATGCAATTTCTCTGTTTCATCGTCAATGTGATGGTCGAAGGTTTACAGTAAATCTGCTGTGGTGCAACGTAGTCTAACACTTTGACCCCAGGAAAGAGCCAAAGTACATACTCTTCTAAACCGTACTCCTGTGGACATAAATCGGCATTGCGAATTTTGTATTGAATCGGGATGCAATTTCTGTGTTTCATAGTCAATGCGATGGTCGAAGGGATACAGCAAACTTGCTGTGTTGCATCGGAGTCTAACACTGGGTCCCCAGGGAAGAGCCAAATTACATACTCTTCTAAAACGTACTCATAAGGACAGAAATCGGAATTACGTATTTTGTATTGAATCGGGATGCAATTTCTGTGTTTCATCGTCAATGTGATGGTCTAAGAGTTACAGTAAACCTGCTGTGGTGCATCGGAGTCTAACACTGGGCCCCCAGGGAAGAACCAAAGTACATACTCTTCTAAACCGTACTCCTGTTGACAGAAATCGGCATTGTGAATTTTGTATTGAATCGGGATGCAATTTCTGTGTTTCATCGTCAATGTGATGGTCGAAGGGTAACAGTAAACCTGCTGTGCTGCATCGTAGTCTAACACTGGGCCCCCAGGGAATAGCCAAAGTACATACTCTTCTAAACCGTACTCCTGTGGTCAGAAATCAACATTGCGAATTTTGTATTGAATGGGGATGCAATTTCTATGTTTCATCGTCAATGTGATTGGCGAAGGGTTACAGTAAACCTGCTGTGTGCATTGTAGTCTAACACTGAGCCCCCAGGGAAGAGCCAAAGTATATAATCTTCTAAACGGTACTCCTGTTGACAAAAATCGGCATTGCGAATTTTGTATTGAATCCGGATGCAATTTCTGTGTTTCATCGTCAATGTGATGGTCGAACGGTTACAGTAAACCTGCTGTGGTGCATCGTAGTCTAACACTGGGCCCCCAGGGAATAGACAAATTACATACTCTTCTAAACCGTACTCCTGTGGACAGAAATCGGCATTGCGAATTTTGTATTGAATCGGGATGCAATTTCTGTGTTTCATCGTCATTGTGTTGGTCGGAGGGTTACAGTAAACCTGCTATGGTGCATCGGAGTCTAACACTGGGCCCCCAGGGAAGAGCCAAAGTACAATGTAATCGGCACTACGTATTTTGTATTGAATGGGAATGCAATTTCTATGTTTCATCGTGAATCTGATGGTCGAAGGGTTACAGTAAACCTGCTGTGGTGCATCAGAGTCTAACACTCAGCCCCCAGGGAAGAGCCAAAGTACATACTGTTCTAAACCGTATTCCTAAGGACAGAAATCAGAATTTCGAATTTTGTATTGAATCGGGATGCAATTTCTGTGTTTCATCGTCAATGTGATGGTCGAAGGGTTACAGTAAACCTGCTGTGGTGCATCGTAGTCCAACACTGGTCCCCCAGGGAAGAGCGAAAGTACCTACTCTTCTAAACCGTACTCCTAAGGACAGAAATTAGAATTGCGAATATTGTATTGAATCGGGATGCAATTCCTGTGTTTCATCGTCAATGTGATGGTCTAAGGGTTACAGTAAACCTGCTGTGGTGCATTGGAGTCTAACACTGGGCCCCCAGGGAAGAGCCAAAGTACATAATCTTCTAAACCGTACTCATAAGGACAGAAATCGCAATTGCGTATTTTGTATTGAATCGGGATGCAATTTCGGTGTTTCATCCTCAATATGATGGTCGAAGGGTTACAGTAAACCTGCTGTGGTGCATCGTAGTCTAACACTGGGCCCCCAGGGAAGAGCCAAAGTACATACTCTTCTAAACCGTACTCCTAAGGACAGAAATCAGAATTGCGAATTTTGTATTGAATCGTAATGCAATTTCTATGTTTTATCATCTATGTGATGGTCTTAAGGATACAGTAAACCTGCTGTGGTGCATCGGAGTCTAACACTGGGCCCCTAGGGAAGAGCCAAAGTACATACTCTTCTAAACCGTAGTCCTGTGGATGGAAATCGGCATTGCGAAATTTGTATTGAATCGGGATGCAATTTCTGTGATTCATCGTCAATGTGATGGTCGAAGGGTTACAGTAAACCTGCTGTGGTGCATCGTAGTCTATCACTGGGACCCTAGGGAAGAGCCAAAGTACAAACTCTTCTAAACCGTACTCTTGTGGACAGAAATCGGCATTGCCAATTTTGTATTGAATCGGGATGCAATTTCTGTATTTCATAGTCTATGCGATGGTCGAAGGGATACAGTAAACTTGCTGTGGTGCATCAGAGTCTAACACTGGGCCCCAAGGAAGAGCCAAAATACATACTCCTCTAAACCGTACTCATAAGGACCGAAATCGGAATTGCGTATTTTGTATTGAATCGGGATGCAATTTCTGTGTTTCATCGTCAATGTGATGGTCTAAGAGTTACAGTAATCCTGCTGTGGTGCTTCGGAGTCTAACACTGGGCCCCCAGGGAATAGCCAAATTACATACTCTTCTAAACCGTACTCCTGTGGACAGAAATCAGCATTGAGAATTTTGTATTGAATCGGGATGCAATTTCTGTGTATCATCGTCATTGTGATGGTCGAAGGGTTACAGTAAACCTGCTGTGGTGCATCGTAGTTTAACACTGGGCCCCCAGGGAAGAGCCAAAGTGTATCGGAATTCCAAATTTTGTATTGAATCGGGATGAATTTTCTATGTTTTATCATCTATGTGATGGTCGAAGGGCAACAGTAAACCTGCTGTGGTGCATCGGAGTCTAACACTGGGCCCCCAGGGAAGAGCCAAAGTACAAAGAAATCGGCACAGCGTATTTTGTATTGAATTGGGATTCAATTTCTGTGTTTCATCGTCAATGTGATGGTCGAAGGGTTACAGTAAACTTGCTGTGGTGCATCGTAGTCTAACACTGGGCCCCCAAGGGCGAGACAGAGTACATACTCATCTGAACCGTACTCCTGTGGACAGAAATCGGAATTGCGAATTTTATTTTGAATCGGGATGCAATTTCTGTGTTTCATCGTCTATGTGATGGTCGAAGGGTTACAGTAAACCCGCTGTGGTGCATCGTAGTTTAACACTGAGCCCCCAGGGAAGGGCCAAAGTACATACTCTTCTAAACCGTACTCCCAAACTCAGAAATCGGATTTGCGAATTTTTTATTGAATCGGGATGCAATTTCTGTGTTTCATCGTCAATGTGATGGTCGAAGGGTAACAGTAAACCTCCTCTGGTGCATCAGAGTCTAACACTCAGCCTCCAGGGAAGAGCCAAAGTACATAATCTTCTAAACCGTATTCCTAAGGACAGAAATCGGAATTGCGAATTTTGTATTGAATCGGGATGGAACTTCTGTATTTCATAGTCAATGCGATGGTCGAAGGGATACAGTAAACTTGCTGTGGTGTATCGTAGTTTAACACTGGACCCCAGGGAAGAGCCAAAGTACATACTCTTCTAAACCGTACTCCTGTGGACAGAAATCGGCATTGCGAATTTTGTATTAAATGGGGATGCAATTTCTGTGTTTCATCGTCAATGTGATGGTCGAAGGGTTACAGTGAACCCGCTGTGGTGCATCGTACTCTAACACTGGGACCCTAGGGAAGAGCCAAAGTACAAACTCTTCTAAACCGTACTCCTGTAGACAGAAATCGGCATTGCCAATTTTGTATTGAATCGGGATGCAATTTCTGTGTTTCATCGTCAATGCGATGGTCGAAGGGATACAGTAAATTTGCTGTGGTGCATCGGAGTCTATCACTGGGCCCCCAGGGAAGAGCCAAAGTACATACTCTTCTAAACCGTACTCATAAGGACAGAAACCGGCATTGTGAATTTTGTATTGAATCGGGATGCAATTTCTGTATTTCATCGTCAATGTGATGGTCAAAGGGTAACAGTAATCCTGCTGTGGTGCATCGTAGTCTAACACTGGGCCCCCAATGAATACCCAAAGTACACACTCTTCTAAACCGTACTCCTGTGGACAGAAATCGGCATTGCGAATTTTGTATTGAATCGGGATGCAATTTCTGTGTTTCATCGTCAATGTGATGGTCGAAGGGTTACAGTAAACCTGCTGTGGTGCATCGTAGTCTAACACTGGGCCCCCAGGGAAGAACCAAAGTACATACTCTTCTAAACCGTATTCCTAAGGACAAATATCGGAATTGCGAATTTTGTATTGAATCGGGATGCAATTTCAATGTTTTATCATCTATGTGATGGTCGAAAGAATACAGTAAACCTGCTGCGGTGCATCGGAGTCTAACACTGGGCCCCCAAGGAAGAGCCTAAGTACAAAGAGATCAGCACTGCGTATTTTGTATTGAATAGGGATGCAATTTCTGTGTTTCATCGTCAATGTGATGTTCGAAGGGTAACAGTAAACCTGCTGTGGTGCATCAAAGTCTAACACTGGGCCCCCAGGGAAGAGCCAAAATACATACTCTTCTAAACCGCACTCCTGTGGACGGAAATCAGCTTTGCGAATTTTGTATTGAATCGGGATGCAATTTCTGTGCTTCATCGGCAATGTGATGGTCGAAGGGTTACAGTAAACCTGCTGTGTTGCATCGTAGTCTAACACTGGCCCCCAGGGAAGAGCCAAAGTACATACTCCTCTAAACCGTACTCATAAGGACAGAAATCGGAATTGCGTATTTTGTATTGAATCGGGATGCAATTTCTGTGTTTCATCGTCAATGTGATGGTCGAAGGGATACAGTAGACCTGCTGTGGTGCATCGGAGTCTAACACTGGGCCCCCAGGGAAGAGCCAAAGTACATACTCTTCTAAACCGTACTCTTCTGTACAGAAATCGGCATAGCGAATTTTGTATTGAATCGGGGTGCAATTTCTGTGTTTCATCGTCAATGTGATGGTCGAAGGGTTACAGTAAACCTGCTGTGGTGCATCGTAGTCTAACACTGGGCCCCTAGGGAATAGCCAAAGTACATACTGTTCTAAACTGTACTCCTGTGGACGGATATCAGCATTGCCAATTATGTATTGAATGGGGATGCAATTTCTGTGTTTCATCGTAATGTGATGGTCGAAGGTTTACAGTAAACCTGCTGTGGTGCATCGTAGTCTAACACTGGGACCCCAGGGAAGAGCCAAAGTTCATACTCTTCTAAAACGTACTCATAAGGACAGAAATCGGAACTGCGTATTTTGTATTGAATCGGGATGCAATTTCTGTGTTTCATCGTCAAAGTGATGGTCGAAGGGATACAGTAAACCTGCTGTGGTGCATCGGAGTCTAATACTGGGCCCCCAAGGAATAGCCAAAGTACATAGTCTTCTAAACTGTACTACTGTGGACGGAAATCAGCATTGCGAATTTTGCATTGAATCGGGATGCAATTTCTGTGTTTCATCGTCAATGTGATGGTCGAAGGGTTACAGTAAACCCACTGTGGTGTATCGTAGTCTAACACTGGATCCCAGGGAAGAGCCAAAGTACATACTCTTCTAAACCGTACTCCTGTGGACAGAAATCGGCATTGCGAATTTTGTATTGAATGAGGACGCAATATCTGTGTTTCATCGTCAATGTGCTGGTCGAAGGGTCACAGTAAACCTGCTGTGGTGCATGGTAGTCTAACACTGGGCACCCAGGGAAGAGCCAAATGTACATAATCTTCTAAACCGAACTCCTGTGGACAAAAATCGGCATTGCGAATTTTGTATTGAATCGGGATGCAATTTCTGTGTTTCATAGTCAATGCGATGGTCTAAGAGTTACAGTAAACCTCCTGTGGTGCATCGGAGTCTAACACTGGGCCCCCAGGGACGAACCAAAGTACATACTCTTCTAAACCGTACTCCTGTGGACAGAATTCGGCATTGTGAATTTTGTATTGAATCGGGATGCAATTTCTGTGTTTCATCGTCAATGTGATGGTCGAAGGGTAACAGTAAACCTGCTGTGGTGCATCGTAGTCTAACACTGGGCCCCCAGGGAATAGCCAAAGTACATACTCCTCTAAACCGTACTCGTGTGGACAGAAATCGGCATTGCGAATTTTGTATTGAATGGGGATGCAATTTCTGTGTTTCATCGTCAATGTGATTGTCGAAGGGTTACAGTAAATCTGCTGTGGTGCATTGTAGTCTAACACTGGGCCCCCAGGGAAGAGCCAAAATATATAATCTTCTAAACCGTACTCCTGTTGACAAAAATCGGCATTGCGAATTTTATATTGAGTCGGGATGCAATTTCTGTGTTTCATCGTCAATGTGATGGTCGAAGGGATACAGTAAACCTGCTGTGGTGCATCGGAGTCTAACACTGGGCCCCCAGGGAAGAGCCAAAGTACATACTCTTCTAAACCGTACTCATAAGGACAGAAATCGGAATTGCGTATTTTTTATTGAATCGGGATGTAATTTCTGTGTTTCATCGTCAATGTGATGGTCGAAGGGATACAGTTAACCTGCTGTGGTGCATCAGAGTCTAACACTGGGCCCCCAGAGAAGAGCCAAAGTACATACTCCTCTAAACCGTACTCTTCTGGACAAAAGTCGGCATTGCGAATTTTGTATTGACTCGGGATGCTATTTCTCTGTTTCATCGTCAATGTGATGGTCGAAGGTTTACAGTAAATCTGCTGTGGTGCAACGTAGTCTAACACTTTGACCCCAGGAAAGAGCCAAAGTACATACTCTTCTAAACCGTACTCCTGTGGACATAAATCGGCATTGCGAATTTTGTATTGAATCGGGATGCAATTTCTGTGTTTCATAGTGAATGCGATGGTCGAAGGGATACAGCAAACTTGCTGTGGTGCATCGGAGTCTAACACTGGGCCCCCAGGGAAGAGCCAAATTACATACTCTTCTAAAACGTACTCATAAGGACAGAAATCGGAATTACGTATTTTGTATTGAATCGGGATGCAATTTCTGTGTTTCATCGTCAAAGTGATGGTCTAAGAGTTACAGTAAACCTGCTGTGGTGCATCGGAGTCTAACACTGGGCCCCCGGGGAAGAACCAAAGTACATACTCTTCTAAACCGTACTCCTGTTGACAGAAATCGGCATTGTGAATTTTGTATTGAATCGGGATGCAATTTCTGTGTTTCATCGTCAATGTGATGGTCGAAGGGTAACAGTAAACCTGCTGTGGTGCATCGTCGTCTAACACTGGGCCCCCAGGGAATAGCCAAAGTACATACTCTTCTAAACCGAACTCCTGTGGTCAGAAATCAACATTGCTAATTTTGTATTGAATGGGGATGCAATTTCTATGTTTCATCGTCAATGTGATTGGCGAAGGGTTACAGTAAACCTGCTGTGTGCATTGTAGTCTCACACTGAGCCCCCAGGGAAGAGCCAAAGTATATAATCTTCTAAACGGTACTCCTGTTGACAAAAATCGGCATTGCGAATTTTGTATTGAATCGGGATGCAATTTCTGTGTTTCATCGTCAATGTGATGGTCGAACGGTTACAGTAAACCTGCTGTGGTGCATCGTAGTCTAACACTGGGCCCCCAGGGAATAGACAAATTACATACTCTTCTAAACCGTACTCCTGTGGACAGAAATCGGCATTGTGAATTTTGTATTGAATCGGGATGCAATTTCTGTGTTTCATCGTCAATGTGATGGTCGAAGGGTTTCAGTAAACCTGCTGTGGTGCATCGTAGTCCAACACTGGTCCCCCAGGGAAGAGCGAAAGTACCTACTCTTCTAAACCGTACTCCTAAGGACAGAAATTAGAATTGCGAATTTTGTATTGAATCGGGATGCAATTCCTGTGTTTCATCGTCAATGTGATGGTCTAAGGGTTACAGTAAACCTGCTGTGGTGCATTGGAGTCTAACACTGGGCCCCCAGGGAAGAGCCAAAGTACATAATCTTCTAAACCGTACTCATAAGGACAGAAATCGCAATTGCGTATTTTGTATTGAATCGGGATGCAATTTCGGTGTTTCATCCTCAATATGATGGTCGAAGGGTTACAGTAAACCTGCTGTGGTGCATCGTAGTCTAACACTGGGCCCCCAGGGAAGAGCCAAAGTACATACTCTTCTAAACCGTACTCCTAAGGACAGAAATCAGAATTGCGAATTTTGTATTGAATCGTAATGCAATTTCTATGTTTTATCATCTATGTGATGGTCTTAAGGATACAGTAAACCTGCTGTGGTGCATCGGAGTCTAACACTGGGCCCCCAGGGAAGAGCCAAATTACAAAGAAATCGGCACTGCGTATTTTGTATTGAATTGGGATGCAATTTATGTGTTTCATCGTCAATGAGATGTTCGAAGGGTAACAGTAAACCTGCTGTGGTGCATCGTAGTCTAACACTGGGCCCCTAGGGAAGAGCCAAAGTACATACTCTTCTAAACCGTACTCCTGTGGATGGAAATCGGCATTGCGAAATTTGTATTGAATCGGGATGCAATTTCTGTGATTCATCGTCAATGTGATGGTCGAAGGGTTACAGTAAACCTGCTGTGGTGCATCGTAGTCTAACACTGGGACCCTAGGGAAGAGCCAAAGTACAAACTCTTCTAAACCGTACTCTTGTGGACAGAAATCGGCATTGCCAATTTTGTATTGAATCGGGATGCAATTTCTGTATTTCATAGTCTATGCGATGGTCGAAGGGATACAGTAAACTTGCTGTGGTGCATCAGAGTCTAACACTGGGCCCCAAGGAAGAGCCAAAATACATACTCCTCTAAACCGTACTCATAAGGACCGAAATCGGAATTGCGTATTTTGTATTGAATCGGGATGCAATTTCTGTGTTTCATCGTCAATGTGATGGTCTAAGAGTTACAGTAATCCTGCTGTGGTGCTTCGGAGTCTAACACTGGGCCCCCAGGGAATAGCCAAATTACATACTCTTCTAAACCGTACTCCTGTGGACAGAAATCAGCATTGAGAATTTTTATTGAATCGGGATGCAATTTCTGTGTATCATCGTCATTGTGATGGTCGAAGGGTTACAGTAAACCTGCTGTGGTGCATCGTAGTTTAACACTGGGCCCCCAGGGAAGAGCCAAAGTGTATCGAAATTCCAAATTTTGTATTGAATCGGGATGAATTTTCTATGTTTTATCATCTATGTGATGGTCGAAGGGCAACAGTAAACCTGCTGTGGTGCATCGGAGTCTAACACTGGGCCCCCAGGGAAGAGCCAAAGTACAAAGAAATCGGCACAGCGTATTTTGTATTGAATTGGGATTCAATTTCTGTGTTTCATCGTCAATGTGATGGTCGAAGGGTTACAGTAAACTTGCTGTGGTGCATCGTAGTCTAACACTGGGCCCCCAAGGGCGAGACAGAGTACATACTCATCTGAACCGTACTCCTGTGGACAGAAATCGGAATTGCGAATTTTATTTTGAATCGGGATGCAATTTCTGTGTTTCATCGTCTATGTGATGGTCGAAGGGTTACAGTAAACCCGCTGTGGTGCATCGTAGTTTAACACTGAGCCCCCAGGGAAGGGCCAAAGTACATACTCTTCTAAACCGTACTCCCAAGGACAGAAATCGGATTTGCGAATTTTTTATTGAATCGGGATGCAATTTCTGTGTTTCATCGTCAATGTGATGGTCGAAGGGTAACAGTAAACCTCCTCTGGTGCATCAGAGTCTAACACTCAGCCTCCAGGGAAGAGCCAAAGTACATAATCTTCTAAACCGTATTCCTAAGGACAGAAATCGGAATTGCGAATTTTGTATTGAATCGGGATGGAACTTCTGTATTTCATAGTCAATGCGATGGTCGAAGGGATACAGTAAACTGGCTGTGGTGTATCGTAGTTTAACACTGGACCCCAGGGAAGAGCCAAAGTACATACTCTTCTAAACCGTACTCCTGTGGACAGAAATCGGCATTGCGAATTTTGTATTAAATGGGGATGCAATTTCTGTGTTTCATCGTCAATGTGATGGTCGAAGGGTTACAGTGAACCTGCTGTGGTGCATCGTAGTCTAACACTGGGACCCTAGGGAAGAGCCAAAGTACAAACTCTTCTAAACCGTACTCCTGTGGACAGAAATCGGCATTGCCAATTTTGTATTGAATCGGGATGCAATTTCTGTGTTTCATCGTCAATGCGATGGTCGAAGGGATACAGTAAATTGGCTGTGGTGCATCGGAGTCTATCACTGGGCCCCCAGGGAAGAGCCAAAGTACATACTCTTCTAAACCGTACTCATAAGGACAGAAACCGGCATTGTGAATTTTGTATTGAATCGGGATGCAATTTCTGTATTTCATCGTCAATGTGATGGTCAAAGGGTAACAGTAATCCTGCTGTGGTGCATCGTAGTCTAACACTGGGCCCCCAATGAATACCCAAAGTACACACTCTTCTAAACCGTACTCCTGTGGACAGAAATCGGCATTGCGAATTTTGTATTGAATCGGGATGCAATTTCTGTGTTTCATCGTCAATGTGATGGTCGAAGGGTTACAGTAAACCTGCTGTGGTGCATCGTAGTCTAACACTGGGCCCCCAGGGAAGAACCAAAGTACATACTCTTCTAAACCGTACTCCTAAGGACAAATATCGGAATTGCGAATTTTGTATTGAATCGGGATGCAATTTCTATGTTTTATCATCTATGTGATGGTCGAAAGAATACAGTAAACCTGCTGCGGTGCATCGGAGTCTAACACTGGGCCTCCAAGGAAGAGCCTAAGTACAAAGAGATCAGCACTGCGTATTTTGTATTGAATAGGGATGCAATTTCTGTGTTTCATCGTCAATGTGATGTTCGAAGGGTAACAGTAAACCTGCTGTGGTGCATCAAAGTCTAACACTGGGCCCCCAGGGAAGAGCCAAAATACATACTCTTCTAAACCGCACTCCTGTGGACGGAAATCAGCTTTGCGAATTTTGTATTGAATCGGGATGCAATTTCAGTGCTTCATCGGCAATGTGATGGTCGAAGGGTTACAGTAAACCTGCTGTGTTGCATAGTAGTCTAACACTGGCCCCCAGGGAAGAGCCAAAGTACATACTCCTCTAAACCGTACTCATAAGGACAGAAATCGGAATTGCGTATTTTGTATTGAATCGGGATGCAATTTCTGTGTTTCATCGTCAATGTGATGGTCGAAGGGATACAGTAGACCTGCTGTGGTGCATCGGAGTCTAACACTGGGCCCCCAGGGAAGAGCCAAAGTACATACTCTTCTAAACCGTACTCTTCTGTACAGAAATCGGCATAGCGAATTTTGTATTGAATCGGGGTGCAATTTCTGTGTTTCATCGTCAATGTGATGGTCGAAGGGTTACAGTAAACCTGCTGTGGTGCATCGTAGTCTAACACTGGGCCCCTAGGGAATAGCCAAAGTACATACTGTTCTAAACTGTACTCCTGTGGACGGAAATCAGCATTGCCAATTATGTATTGAATGGGGATGCAATTTCTGTGTTTCATCGTAATGTGATGGTCGAAGGTTTACAGTAAACCTGCTGTGGTGCATCGTAGTCTAACACTGGGACCCCAGGGAAGAGCCAAAGTACATACTCTTCTAAACCGTACTCATGTGGACAGAAATCGGCATTGTGAATTTTGTATTGAATCTGGATGAAATTTCTGTGTTTCATCGTCAATGTGTTGGTCGAAGGGTTACAGTAAACCTGCTGTGGAGCATCGTAGTCTAACACTGGGCCCCCGGGGAAGAGCCAAAGTACATACTCTTCTAAACCGCACTCCTGTGGACGGAAATCAGCATTGCGAATTTTGTATTGAATCGGGATGCAATTTCTGTGCTTCATCGTCAATGTGATGGTCGAAGGGATACAGTAGACCTGCTGTGGTGCATCGTAGTCTAACACTGGGCCCCCAGGGAAGAGCCAAAGTACATACTGTACTAAACCGTACTCATAAGGACAGAAATCGGAATTGCGAATTTTGTATTGAATGGGGATGCAATTTCTGTGTTTCATCGTAATGTGATGGTCGAAGGTTTACAGTAAACCTGCTGTGGTGCATCGTAGTCTAACACTGGGACCCCAGGGAAGAGCCAAAGTACACACTCTTCTAAACCGTACTCCTGTGGACAGAAATCGCCATTGCGAATTATGTATTGAATCGGGATGCAAGCTCTGTGTTTCATCGTAATGTGATGGTCGAAGGTTTACAGTAAACCTGCTGTGGTGCATCGTAGTCTAACACTGGGCCCCAAGGGAAGAGCCAAAGTACATACTCTACTAAACCGTACTCATAAGGACAAAAATCGGAATTGCGTATTTTGTATTGATTCGGGATGCAATTTCTATATTTTATCATCTACGTGATGGTCGAAAGGATACAGTAAACCTGCTGTGGTGCATCGTAATCTAACACTGGGCCCCCAGGGAAGAGCCAAAGTACATACTCTTCTAAAACGTACTCATAAGGACAGAAATCGGAACTGCGTATTTTGTATTGAATCGGGATGAAATTTCTGTGTTTCATCGTCAAAGTGATGGTCGAAGGGATACAGTAAACCTGCTGTGGTGCATCGGAGTCTAATACTGGGCCCCCAAGGAATAGCCAAAGTACATAGTCTTCTAAACTGTACTACTGTGGACGGAAATC
This sequence comes from Schistocerca cancellata, assembly GCF_023864275.1. Classification (NCBI taxonomy): domain Eukaryota; kingdom Metazoa; phylum Arthropoda; class Insecta; order Orthoptera; family Acrididae; genus Schistocerca; species Schistocerca cancellata. The sequence goes on along the minus strand of NC_064629.1, from coordinate 56,639,183 downwards.
AGCATTGCGAATTTTGCATTGATTCGGGATGCAATTTCTGTGTTTCATCGTCAATGTGATGGTCGAAGGGTTACAGTAAACCCACTGTGGTGTATCGTAGTCTAACACTGGATCCCAGGGAAGAGCCAAAGTACATACTCTTCTAAACCGTACTCCTGTGGACAGAAATCGGCATTGCGAATTTTGTATTGAATGAGGACGCAATATCTGTGTTTCATCGTCAATGTGATGGTCGAAGGGTCACAGTAAACCTGCTGTGGTGCATGGTAGTCTAACACTGGGCACCCAGGGAAGAGCCAAAGGTACATAATCTTCTAAACCGAACTCCTGTGGACAAAAATCGGCATTGCGAATTTTGTATTGAATCGGGATGCAATTTCTGTGTTTCATAGTCAATGCGATGGTCTAAGAGTTACAGTAAACCTCCTGTGGTGCATCGGAGTCTAACACTGGGCCCCCAGGGAAGAACCAAAGTACATACTCTTCTAAACCGTACTCCTGTGGACAGAATTCGGCATTGTGAATTTTGTATTGAATCGGGATGCAATTTCTGTGTTTCATCGTCAATGTGATGGTCGAAGGGTAACAGTAAACCTGCTGTGGTGCATCGTAGTCTAACACTGGGCCCCCAGGGAATAGCCAAAGTACATACTCCTCTAAACAGTACTCGTGTGGACAGAAATCGGCATTGCGAATTTTGTATTGAATGGGGATGCAATTTCTGTGTTTCATCGTCAATGTGATTGTCGAAGGGTTACAGTAAACCTGCTGTGGTGCATTGTAGTCTAACACTGGGCCCCCAGGGAAGAGCCAAAATATATAATCTTCTAAACCGTACTCCTGTTGACAAAAATCGGCATTGCGAATTTTATATTGAGTCGGGATGCAATTTCTGTGTTTCATCGTCAATGTGATGGTCGAAGGGATACAGTAAACCTGCTGTGGTGCATCGGAGTCTAACACTGGGCCCCCAGGGAAGAGCCAAAGTACATACTCTTCTAAACCGTACTCATAAGGACAGAAATCGGAATTGCGTATTTTTTATTGAATCGGGATGTAATTTCTGTGTTTCATCGTCAATGTGATGGTCGAAGGGATACAGTTAACCTGCTGTGGTGCATCAGAGTCTAACACTGGGCCCCCAGAGAAGAGCCAAAGTACATACTCCTCTAAACCGTACTCTTCTGGACAAAAGTCGGCATTGCGAATTTTGTATTGACTCGGGATGCAATTTCTCTGTTTCATCGTCAATGTGATGGTCGAAGGTTTACAGTAAATCTGCTGTGGTGCAACGTAGTCTAACACTTTCACCCCAGGAAAGAGCCTAAGTACATACTCTTCTAAACAGTACTCCTGTGGACATAAATCGGCATTGCGAATTTTGTATTGAATCGGGATGCAATTTCTGTGTTTCATAGTCAATGCGATGGTCGAAGGGATACAGCAAACTTGCTGTGGTGCATCGGAGTCTAACACTGGGCCCCCAGGGAAGAGCCAAATTACATACTCTTCTAAAACGTACTCATAAGGACAGAAATCGGAATTACGTATTTTGTATTGAATCGGGATGCAATTTCTGTGTTTCATCGTCAAAGTGATGGTCTAAGAGTTACAGTAAACCTGCTGTGGTGCATCGGAGTCTAACACTGGGCCCCCAGGGAAGAACCAAAGTACATACTCTTCTAAACCGTACTCCTGTTGACAGAAATCGGCATTGTGAATTTTGTATTGAATCGGGATACAATTTCTGTGTTTCATCGTCAATGTGATGGTCGAAGGGTAACAGTAAACCTGCTGTGGTGCATCGTCGTCTAACACTGGGCCCCCAGGGAATAGCCAAAGTACATACTCTTCTAAACCGAACTCCTGTGGTCAGAAATCAACATTGCTAATTTTGTATTGAATGGGGATGCAATTTCTATGTTTCATCGTCAATGTGATTGGCGAAGGGTTACAGTAAACCTGCTGTGTGCATTGTAGTCTAACACTGAGCCCCCAGGGAAGAGCCAAAGTATATAATCTTCTAAACGGTACTCCTGTTGACAAAAATCGGCATTGCGAATTTTGTATTGAATCCGGATGCAATTTCTGTGTTTCATCGTCAATGTGATGGTCGAACGGTTACAGTAAACCTGCTGTGGTGCATCGTAGTCTAACACTGGGCCCCCAGGGAATAGACAAATTACATACTCTTCTAAACCGTACTCCTGTGGACAGAAATCGGCATTGTGAATTTTGTATTGAATCGGGATGCAATTTCTGTGTTTCATCGTCATTGCGATGGTCGGAGGGTTACAGTAAACCTGCTATGGTGCATCGGAGTCTAACACTGGGCCCCCAGGGAAGAGCCAAAGTACAAAGTAATCGGCACTACGTATTTTGTATTGAATCGGAATGCAATTTCTATGTTTCATCGTGAATGTGATGGTCGAAGGGTTACAGTAAACCTGCTGTGGTGCATCAGAGTCTAACACTCAGCCCCCAGGGAAGAGCCAAAGTACATACTGTTCTTAACCGTATTCCTAAGGACAGAAATCAAAATTTCGAATTTTGTATTGAATCGGGATGCAATTTCGGTGTTTCATCCTCAATATGATGGTCGAAGGGTTACAGTAAACCTGCTGTGGTGCATCGTAGTCTAACACTGGGCCCCCAGGGAAGAGCCAAAGTACATACTCTTCTAAACCGTACTCCTAAGGACAGAAATCGGAATTGCGAATTTTGTATTGAATCGTAATGCAATTTCTATGTTTTATCATCTATGTGATGGTCTTAAGGATACAGTAAACCTGCTGTGGTGCATCGGAGTCTAACACTGGGCCCCCAGGGAAGAGCCAAATTACAAAGAAATCGGCACTGCGTATTTTGTATTGAATGGGGATGCAATTTCTTTGTTTCATCGTCAATGTGTTGTTCGAAGGGTAACAGTAAACCTGCTGTGGTGCATCGTAGTCTAACACTGGGCCCCTAGGGAAGAGCCAAAGTACATACTCTTCTAAACCGTACTCCTGTGGATGGAAATCGGCATTGCGAAATTTGTATTGAATCGGGATGCAATTTCTGTGATTCATCGTCAATGTGATGGTTGAAGGGTTACAGTAAACGTGCTGTGGTGCATCGTAGTCTAACACTGGGACCCTAGGGAAGAGCCAAAGTACAAACTCTTCTAAACCGTACTCTTGTGTACAGAAATCGGCATTGCCAATTTTGTATTGAATCGGGATGCAATTTCTGTATTTCATAGTCAATGCGATGGTCGAAGGGATACAGTAAACTTGCTGTGGTGCATCAGAGTCTAACACTGGGCCCCCAAGGAAGAGCCAAAATACATACTCCTCTAAACCGTACTCATAAGGACGAAATCGGAATTGCGTATTTTGTATTGAATCGGGATGCAATTTCTGTGTTTCATCGTCAATGTGATGGTCTAAGAGTTACAATTATCCTGCTGTGGTGCATCGGAGTCTAACACTGGGCCCCCAGGGAATAGCCAAATTACATACTCTTCTAAACCGTACTCCTGTGGACAGAAATCGGCATTGTGAATTTTGTATTGAATCGGGATGCAATTTCTGTGTTTCATCGTCATTGTGATGGTCGGAGGGTTACAGTAAACCTGCTGTGGTGCATCGGAGTCTAACACTGGGCCCCCAGGGAAGAGCCAAAGTACAAAGTAATCGGCACTACGTATTTTGTATTGAATCGGAATGCAATTTCTATGTTTCATCGTGAATGTGATGGTCGAAGGGTTACAGTAAACCTGCTGTGGTGCATCAGAGTCTAACACTCAGCCCCCAGGGAAGAGCCAAAGTACATACTGTTATAAACCGTATTCCTACGGACAGAAATCAAAATTTCGAATTTTGTATTGAATCGGGATGCAATTTCTGTGTTTCATCGTCAATGTGATGGTCGAAGGGTTACAGTAAACCTGCTGTGGTGCATCGTAGTCCAACACTGGTCCCCCAGGGAAGAGCGAAAGTACCTACTCTTCTAAACCGTACTCCTAAGGACAGAAATTAGAATTGCGAATTTTGTATTGAATCGGGATGCAATTCCTGTGTTTCATCGTCAATGTGATGGTCTAAGGGTTACAGTAAACCTGCTGTGGTGCATTGGAGTCTAACACTGGGCCCCCAGGGAAGAGCCAAAGTACATAATCTTCTAAACCGTACTCATAAGGACAGAAATCGCAATTGCGTATTTTGTATTGAATCGGGATGCAATTTCGGTGTTTCATCCTCAATATGATGGTCGAAGGGTTACAGTAAACCTGCTGTGGAGCATCGTAGTCTAACACTGGGCCCCCAGGGAAGAGCCAAAGTACATACTCTTCTAAACCGTACTCCTAAGGACAGAAATCGGAATTGCGAATTTTGTATTGAATCGTAATGCAATTTCTATGTTTTATCATCTATGTGATGGTCTTAAGGATACAGTAAACCTGCTGTGGTGCATCGGAGTCTAACACTGGGCCCCCAGGGAAGAGCCAAATTACAAAGAAATCGGCACTGCGTATTTTGTATTGAATGGGGATGCAATTTCTTTGTTTCATCGTCAATGTGATGTTCGAAGGGTAACAGTAAACCTGCTGTGGTGCATCGTAGTCTAACACTGGGCCCCTAGGGAAGAGCCAAAGTACATACTCTTCTAAACCGTACTCCTGTGGATGGAAATCGGCATTGCGAAATTTGTATTGAATCGGGATGCAATCTCTGTGTTTCATCGTCAATGTGATGGTCGAAGGGTTACAGTAAACCTACTGTGGTGCATCGTAGTCTAACACTGGGACCCTAGGGAAGAGCCAAAGTACAAACTCTTCTAAACCGTACTCTTGTGGACAGAAATCGGCATTGCCAATTTTGTATTGAATCGGGATGCAATTTCTGTATTTCATAGTCAATGCGATGGTCGAAGGGATACAGTAAACTTGCTGTGGTGCATCAGAGTCTAACACTGGGCCCCCAAGGAAGAGCCAAAATACATACTCCTCTAAACCGTACTCATAAGGACCGAAATCGGAATTGCGTATTTTGTATTGAATCGGGATGCAATTTCTGTAATTCATCGTCAATGTGATGGTCTAAGAGTTACAGTAAACCTGCTGTGGTGCATCGTAGTTTAACACTGGGCCCCCAGGAAAGAGCCAAAGTGTATCGAAATTCCAAATTTTGTATTGAATCGGGATGAATTTTCTATGTTTTATCATCTATGTGATGGTCGAAGGGCAACAGTTAACCTGCTGTGGTGCATCGGAGTCTAACACTGGGCCCCCAGGGAAGAGCCAAAGTACAAAGAAATCGGCACTGCGTATTTTGTATTGAATTGGGATTCAATTTCTGTGTTTCATCGTCAATGTGATGGTCGAAGGGTTACAGTAAACTTGCTGTGGTGCATCGTTGTCTAACACTGGGCCCCCAAGGGCGAGACAGAGTACATACTCATCTGAACCGTACTCCTGTGGACAGAAATCGGAATTGCGAATTTTATTTTGAATCGGGATGCAATTTCTGTATTTCATAGTCAATGTGATGGTCGAAGGGTTACAGTGAACCTGCTGTGGTGCATCGTAGTCTAACACTGGGACCCTAGGGAAGAGCCAAAGTACAAACTCTTCTAAACCGTACTCCTGTGGACAGAAATCGGCATTGCCAATTTTGTATTGAATCGGGATGCAATTTCTGTATTTCATAGTCAATGCGATGGTCGAAGGGATACAGTAAACTTGCTGTGGTGCATCAGAGTCTAACACTGGGCCCCCAAGGTAGAGCCAAAGTACATACTCCTCTAAACCGTAGTCATAAGGACAGAAATCGGAATTGCGTATTTTGTATTGAATCGGGATGCAATTTCTGTGTTTCATCGTCAATGTGATGGTCTAAGAGTTACAGTAAACCTGCTGTGGTGCATCGGAGTCTAACAATGGGCCCCCAGGGAATAGCCAAATTACATACTCTTCTAAACCGTACTCCTGTGGACAGAAATCAGCATTGCGAATTTTGTATTAAATCGGGATGCAATTTCTGAGTTTCATCGTCATTGTGATGGTCGAAGGGTTACAGTAAACCTGCTGTGATGCATCGTAGTTTAACACTGGGCCCCCAGGGAAGAGCCAAAGTGTATCGAAATTCCAAATTTTGTATTGCATCGGGATGAATTTCCTATGTTTTATCATCTATGTGATGGTCGAAGGGCAACAGTAAACCTGCTGTGGTGCATCGGAGTCTAACACTGGGCCCCCAGGGAAGAGCCAAAGTACAAAGAAATCGGCACTGCGTATTTTGTATTGAATTGGGATGCAATTTCTGTGTTTCATCGTCAATGTGATGGTCGAAGGGTTACAGTAAACCCGCTGTGGTGCATCGTAGTTTAACACTGAGCCCCCAGGGAAGGGCCAAAGTACATACTCTTCTAAACCGTACTCCCAAGGACAGAAATCGGATTTGCGAATTTTTTATTGAATCGGGATGCAATTTCTGTGTTTCATCGTCAATGTGATGGTCGAAGGGTAACAGTAAACCTCCTCTGGTGCATCAGAGTCTAACACTCAGCCCCCAGGGAAGAGCCAAAGTACATAATCTTCTAAACCGTATTCCTAAGGACAGAAATCGGAATTGCGAATTTTGTATTGAATCGGGATGCAATTTTTGTGTTTCATCGTCAATGTGATGGTCGAAGGGTTACAGTAATACCAGCTGTGGTGCATCGTAGTCTACCACTGGGCCCCCAGGGAAGAGCCAAAGTTTATAGTCTTCTAAACCGTACTCCTGTGGCCAGAAATCGGCATTGCGAATTTTGTATTGAATGGGGATGCAATTTCTGTGTTTCATCATCAATGTGATGGTCTAAGGGTTACAGTAAACCTGCTGTGGTGCATTGTAGTCTAACACTGGGCCTCCAGGGAAGAGCCAAAGTACATAATCTTCTAAACCGTAATCCTGTGGACAAAAAACTGCATTGCGAATTTTGTATTGAATCGGGATGCAATTTCTGTGTTTCATCGTCAATGTAATGGTCGAAGGGTTACAGTAAACCTGCTGTGGTGCATCGGAGGCTAACACTGGCCCCCAGGGAAGAGCCAAAGTACATACTCTTCTAAACCGTACTCCTAAGGACAGAAATCGGATTTGCGAATTTAGTATTGAATCGGGATGCAATTTCTATGTTTTATCATCTATGTGATGGTCGAAAGGATACAGTAAACCTGCTGTGGTGCATCGGAGTCTAACACTGGGCCCCTAGGGAAGAGCCAAGGTACAAAGAAATCTGCACTGCGTATTTTGTATTGAATCGGGATGCAATTTCTGTGTTTCATCGTCAATGTGATGTTCGAAGGGTAACAGTAAACTTGCTGTGGTGCATCGTAGTCTAACACTGGGCCCCCAGGGAAGAGCCAAAGTACATACTCTTCTAAACCGTAGTCATAAGGACAGAAATCGGAATTGCGTATTTTGTATTGAATCGGGATGCAATTTCTGTGTTTCATCGTCAATGTGATGGTCTAAGAGTTACAGTAAACCTGCTGTGGTGCATCGTAGTTTAACACTGGGCCCCCAGGGAAGAGCCAAAGTGTATCGAAATTCCAAATTTTGTATTGAATCGGGATGAATTTTCTATGTTTTATCATCTATGTGATGGTCGAAGGGCAACAGTTAACCTGCTGTGGTGCATCGGAGTCTAACACTGGGCCCCCAGGGAAGAGCCAAAGTACAAAGAAATCGGCACTGCGTATTTTGTATTGAATTGGGATTCAATTTCTGTGTTTCATCGTCAATGTGATGGTCGAAGGGTTACAGTAAACTTGCTGTGGTGCATCGTTGTCTAACACTGGGCCCCCAAGGGCGAGACAGAGTACATACTCATCTGAACCGTACTCCTGTGGACAGAAATCGGAATTGCGAATTTTATTTTGAATCGGGATGCAATTTCTGTGTTTCATCGTCAATGTGATGGTCGAAGGGTAACAGTAAACCTCCTCTGGTGCATCAGAGTCTAACACTCAGCCACCAGGGAATAGCCAAAGTACATAATCTTCTAAACCGTATTCCTAAGGACAGAAATCGGAATTGCGAATTTTGTATTGAATCGGGATTCAATTTCTGTATTTCATAGTCAATGCGATGGTCGAAGGGATACAGTAAACTTGCTGTGGTGTATCGTAGTTTAACACTGGACCCCAGGGAAGAGCCAAAGGACATACTCTTCTAAACCGTACTCCTGTGGACAGAAATCAGCATTGCGAATTTTGTATTAAATGGGGATGCAATTTCTGTGTTTCATCGTCAATGTGATGGTCGAAGGGTTACAGTGAACCTGCTGTGGTGCATCGTAGTCTAACACTGGGACCCTAGGGAAGAGCCAAAGTACAAACTCTTCTAAACCGTACTCCTGTGGACAGAGATCGGCATTGCCAATTTTGTATTGAATCGGGATGCAATTTCTGTATTTCATAGTCAATGCGATGGTCGAAGGGATACAGTAAACTTGCTGTGGTGCATCAGAGTCTAACACTGGGCCCCCAAGGTAGAGCCAAAGTACATACTCCTCTAAACCGTACTCATAAGGACAGAAATCGGAATTGCGTATTTTGTATTGAATCGGGATGCAATTTCTGTGTTTCATCGTCAATGTGATGGTCTAAGAGTTACAGTAAACCTGCTGTGGTGCATCGGAGTCTAACAATGGGCCCCCAGGGAATAGCCAAATTACATACTCTTCTAAACCGTACTCCTGTGGACAGAAATCAGCATTGCGAATTTTGTATTAAATCGGGATGCAATTTCTGTGTTTCATCGTCATTGTGATGGTCGAAGGGTTACAGTAAACCTGCTGTGATGCATCGTAGTTTAACACTGGGCCCCCAGGGAAGAGCCAAAGTGTATCGAAATTCCAAATTTTGTATTGCATCGGGATGAATTTTCTATGTTTTATCATCTATGTGATGGTCGAAGGGCAACAGTAAACCTGCTGTGGTGCATCGGAGTCTAACACTGGGCCCCCAGGGAAGAGCCAAAGTACAAAGAAATCGGCACTGCGTATTTTGTATTGAATTGGGATGCAATTTCTGTGTTTCATCGTCAATGTGATGGTCGAAGGGTTACAGTAAAACCGCTGTGGTGCATCGTAGTTTAACACTGAGCCCCCAGGGAAGGGCCAAAGTACATACTCTTCTAAACCGTACTCCCAAGGACAGAAATCGGATTTGCGAATTTTTTATTGAATCGGGATGCAATTTCTGTGTTTCATCGTCAATGTGATGGTCGAAGGGTAACAGTAAACCTCCTCTGGTGCATCAGAGTCTAACACTCAGCCCCCAGGGAAGAGCCAAAGTACATAATCTTCTAAACCGTATTCCTAAGGACAGAAATCGGAATTGCGAATTTTGTATTGAATCGGGATGCAATTTTTGTGTTTCATCGTCAATGTGATGGTCGAAGGGTTACAGTAAACCTGCTGTGGTGCATCGTAGTCTACCACTGGGCCCCCAGGGAAGAGCCAAAGTTTATAGTCTTCTAAACCGTACTCCTGTGGCCAGAAATCGGCATTGCGAATTTTGTATTGAATGGGGATGCAATTTCTGTGTTTCATCATCAATGTGATGGTCTAAGGGTTACAGTAAACCTGCTGTGGTGCATTGTAGTCTAACACTGGGCCTCCAGGGAAGAGCCAAAGTACATAATCTTCTAAACCGTAATCCTGTGGACAAAAAACTGCATTGCGAATTTTGTATTGAATCGGGATGCAATTTCTGTGTTTCATCGTCAATGTAATGGTCGAAGGGTTACAGTAAACCTGCTGTGGTGCATCGGAGGCTAACACTGGGCCCCCAGGGAAGAGCCAAAGTACATACTCTTCTAAACCGTACTCCTAAGGACAGAAATCGGATTTGCGAATTTAGTATTGATTCGGGATGCAATTTCTATGTTTTATCATCTATGTGATGGTCGAAAGGATACAGTAAACCTGCTGTGGTGCATCGGAGTCTAACACTGGGCCCCTAGGGAAGAGCCAAGGTACAAAGAAATCTGCACTGCGTATTTTGTATTGAATCGGGATGCAATTTCTGTGTTTCATCGTCAATGTGATGTTCGAAGGGTAACAGTAAACTTGCTGTGGTGCATCGTAGTCTAACACTGGGCCCCCAGGGAAGAGCCAAAGTACATACTCTTCTAAACCGTAGTCATAAGGACAGAAATCGGAATTGCGTATTTTGTATTGAATCGGGATGCAATTTCTGAGTTTCATCGTCAATGTGATTGTCGAGGGGTAACAGTAAACCTGCTGTGGGGCATCGTAGTCTAGCACTGGGCCCCCAGGGAAGAGCCAAAGTACATACTCTTCTAAACCGTACTCATAAGGACAGAAATCGGAATTGCGTATTTTGTATTGAATCGGGACGCAATTTCTTTGTTTCATCGACAATGTGATGGTCGAAGGGTTACAGTAAACCTTCTGTGGTGCATCGTAGTCTAACACTAGGACCCCAGGGAAGAGCCAAAGTACATAATCTTCTAAACCTTACTCCTGTGGACAAAAATCGGCATTGCGAATTTTGTATTGAATCGGGATGAAATTTCTGTGTTTCATCGTCAATGTGATGGTCAAAGGGTTACAGTAAACCTGCTGTGGTGCATTGTAGTCTAACACTGGGACCCCAGGGAAGAGCCAAAGTACATAATCTTCTAAACCTTACTCCTGTGGACAAAAATCGGCATTGCGAATTTTGTATTGAATCGGGATGAAATTTCTGTGTTTCATCGTCAATGTGATGGTCGAAGGGATACAGTAAACCTGCTGTTGTGCATCGGAGTCTAACACTGGGCCCCCAGGGAAGAGCCAAAGTACATACTATTCTAAACCGTACTTATAAGGACAGAAATCGGAATTGCGTATTTTGTATTGAATCGGGACGCAATTTCTGTGTTTCATCGTCAATGTGATGGTCGAAGGGATACAGTAAACCTGCTGTGGTGCATCGGAGTTTAACACTGGGCCCACAGAGAAGAGCCAAGGTATATACTCTTCCAAACCGTACTCTTCTGGACAGAAATCGGCATTGCGAATTTTGTATTGAATCGGGGTGCAATCTCTGTGTTTCATCGTCAATGTCATGGTCGATGGGTAACAGTAAACCTGCTGTGGAGCATCGTAGTCTAACACGGGGCCCCCAGGGTAGAGCCAAAGTACATACTCTTCTAAACCGTACTCTTCTGAACAGAAATCGGCATTGCGAATTTTGTATTGAATCGGGATGCAATTTCTGTGTTTCATCGTCAATGTGATGGTTGAAGAGTAACAGTAAACCTGCTGTGGTGCATCGTAGTTTAACACTGGGCCCGAACGGAATAGCCAAATTACATACTCTTCTAAACCGTACTCCTGTGGACAGAAATCGGCATTGCAAATTTTGTATTGAATCTGGATGCAATTTCTGTGTTTCATCGTCAATGTCATGATCGAAGGGTTACAGTAAACCTGCTGTGGTGCATCGTAGTCTAACACTGGGCCCCCAGGGAAGAGCCAAAGTACATACTCTTCTAAACCGTACTCTTCTGGACAGAAATCGGCATTGCGAATTTTGTATTGCATCGGGATGCAATTTCTGTGCTTCATCGTCAATGTGATGGTCGAAGGGTAACAGTAAACCTGTTGTGGTGAATAGGAGTCTAACACTCAGCCCCCAGCTAAGAGCCAAAGTACATACTCTTCTAAACCGTACTCATAAGGACAGAAATTGGAATTGCGAATTTTGTATTGAATCGGGATGCAATTTCTGTGTTTCATCGTCAATGTGATGGTCTAACAGTTACAGTAAACCTGCTGTGGTGCATCGGAGTCTAACACTGGCCCCCAAAGAAAAACCAAAGTACATACTCTTCTAAACCGTACTCCTGTGGACAGAAATCGGCATTGTGAATTTTCTATTGAATCCGGAAGCAATTTCTGTGTTTCATGGTCAATATGATGGTCGAAGGGTAACAGTAAACCTCCTGTGGTGCATCGTAGTCTAACACTGGGCCCCCAGTGTGTAGCCAATGTACATACTCTTCTAAACCGCACTCCTGTGGACAGAAATCGGCATTGCGAATTTTGTATTGAATGGGGATGCAATTTCTGTGTTTCATCGTCAATGTGATGGTCAAAGGGTTACAGTAAACCTGCTGTGGTGCATTGTAGTCCAACACTGGGCCCCCAGGGAAGAGCCAAAGTACATAATCTTCTAAACCGTACTCCTGCGGACAGAAATCGGCATTGCGAATTTTGTATTGAATCGGGATGCAATTTCTTTGTTTCATCGTCAATGTGATGGTCGAAGGGATACAGTAAACCTGCTGTGGTGCATCGGAGTCTAACACTGAGCCCCAAGGGTAGAGCCAAAGTACATACTCCTCTAAGCCGTACTCTTCTGGACAGAAATCGGCATTGCGAATTTTGTATTGCATCGGGATGCAATATCTGTGTTTCATCGTCAATGTGATGGTTGAAAAGTACCAGTAAACCTGCTGTGGTGCATCGTAGTCTAACACTGGGCCCCAAGGGAATAGCCAATGTACATACTCTTCTAAACCGTACTCCTGTGGACAGAAATCGGCATTGCGAATTTTGTATTGAATGGGGATGCAATTTCTGTGTTTCATCGTCAATGTGATGGTCGAAGGGTTACAGTAAACCTGCTGTGGTGCATTGTAGTCTAACATGGGGCCCCCAGGGAAGAGCCAAAGTACATAATCTTCTAAACCGTACTCCTGTGGACAAAAATCGGCATTGCGAATTTTGTATTGAATCGGGATGCAATTTCTGTGTTTCATCGTCAATGTGATGGTCGAAGGGATACAGTAAACCTGCTGTGGTGCATCGGAGTCTAACACTGGGCCCCCAGGGAAGAGCCAAAGTAAATAATCTTCTAAACCGTACTCCTGTGGACAGAAATCGGAATTGCGAATTTTGTATAGCATCGAGATGCAATTTCTGTGTTTCATCGTCAATGTGATGGTTGAAAAGTAACAGTAAACCTGCTGTGGTGCGTCGTAGTCTAACACTGGGCCCCCAGGGAATAGCCAAATTACATACTCTTCTAAACCGTACTCCTGTGGACAGAAATCGGAATTGCAAATTTTGTATTGTATCGGGATGCAATTTCTATGTTTTATCATCTATGTGATGGTCGAACGGATACAGTAAACCTGCTGTGGTGCATCAGAGTCTAACACTGGGCTCCCAGGGAATAGCCAAAGTACAAAGAAATCGGCACTGCGTATTTTGTATTGAATCGGGATGCAATTTCTGTGTTTCATCGTCAATGTGATGGTCGAAGGGTTACAGTAAACCCGCTGTGGTGCATGTAATCTAACACTGGGCCCCCAAGGAAGAGACAGAGTACATACTCTTCCAAACCGTACTCCTGTGTACAGAAATCGGAATTGCGAATTTTGATTTGAATCAAGATGCAATTTCTGTGTTTCATCGTCAATGTGATGGTCGAAGGGTTACAGTAAACCTGCTGTGGTGCATCGGAGTCTAACACAGGTCCCCCAGGGAAGAGCCAAAGTACATACTCTTCTAAACCGTACTCTTCTGGACAGAAATCGGCATTGCGAATTTTGTATTGAATCGGGGTGCAAATTCTGTGTTTCATCGTCAATGTGATGGTCGATGGGTAACAGTAAACCTGCTGTGGTGCATCGTAGTCTTACACTGGGCCCCCAGGGAATAGCCAAAGTACATACTCTTCTAAACCGTACTCTTGTGGACGGAAATCGGCATTGCGAATTTTGTATTGAATCGGGATGCAATTTCTATGTTCCATCGTCAATGTCATGATCGAAGGGTTACAGTAAACCTGCTGTGGTGCATCGTAGTCTAACACTGGGCCCCCAGGGAAGAGCCAAAGTACATACTCTTCTAAACCGTACTCTTCTGGACAGAAATCGGCATTTTGAATTTTGTATTGAATCGGGGTGCAATCTCTGTGTTTCATCGTCAATGTGATGGTCGATGGGTAACAGTAAACCTGCTGTGGTGCATCGTAGGCTAACACTGGGCCCCCAGGGAATAGCCAAAGTACATACTCTTCTAAACCGTACTCTTGTGGACGGAAATCGGCATTGCGAATTTTGTATTGAATCGGGATGCAATTTCTGTGTTTCATCGTCAATGTCATGATCGAAGGGTTACAGTAAACCTGCTGTGGTGCATCGTAGTCTAACACTGGGCCCCCAGGGAAGAGCCAAAGTACATACTCTTCTAATCCGTACTATTAAGGACAGAAATCGGAATTGCAAATTTTGTATTGTATCGGGATGCAATTTCTATGTTTTATCATCTATGTGATGGTCGAAGGGATACAGTAAACCTAATGTGGTGCATCAGAGTCTAACACTGTGCTCCCAGGGAATAGCCAAAGTACAAAGAAATCGGCACTGCGTATTTTGTATTGAATCGGGATGCAATTTCTGTGTTTCATCGTCAATGTGATGGTCGAAGGGTTACAGTAAACCTGCTGTGGTGCATCTTAGTCTAACACTGGGCCCCCAAGGAAGAGACAGAGGACATACTCTTCCAAACGCTACTCTTGTGGACAGAAATCGGAATTGCGAATTTTGTTTTGAATCGGGATGCAATTTCTGTGTTTCATCGTCAATGTGATGGTCGAAGGGTTACAGTAAACCTCCTGTGGTGCATCGCAGTTTAACACTGAGCCTCCAGGGAAGAGCCAAAGTACATACTCTTCTAAACCGTACTCATAAGGACAGAAATCGGAATTCCGAATTTTGTATTGAATCGGGATGCAATTTCTGTGTTTCATCGTCAATGAGATGGTCTAAGAGTTACAGTAAACCTGCTGTGGTGCATCGGAGTCTAACACTGGTCCCCCAGGGAAGAACCAAAGTACATACTCTTCTAAACCGTACTCCTGTGGACAGAAATCGGCATTGTGAATTTTGTATTGAATCCGGACGCAATTTCTGTGTTTCATTGTCAATTTGATGGTCGAAGGGTAACAGTAAACCTGCTGTGGTGCATCGTAGTCTAACACTGGGCCCCCAGTGAATAGCCAATGTACATACTCTTCTAAACCGTACTCCTATGGACAGAAATCGGCATTGCGAATTTTGTATTGAATGGGGATGCAATTTCTGTGTTTCATCGTCAATGTGATGGTCGAAGGGTTACAGTAAACCTGCGGTGGTGCATTGTAGTCTAACACTGGGCCCCCAGGGAAGAGCCAAAGTACATAATCTTCTAAACCGTACTCCGGTGGACAGAAATCGGCATTGCAAATTTTGTATTGAATCGGGTTGCAATTTCTGTGTTTCATCGACAATGTGATGGTCGAAGGGATACAGTAAACCTGCTGCGGTGCATCGGAGTCTAACACTGGGCCCCCAGGGAAGAGCCAAAGCACATACTATTCTAAACCGTACTCATAAGGACAGAAATAGGAATTGCGAATTTTGTATTGCATCGGGATGCAATTTCTGCGTTTCATCGTCATTGTGATGGTTGAAAAGTAACAGTAAACCTGCTGTGGTGCATTGTAGTCTAACACTGGGCCCCCAAGGGAGAGACAGAGTACATACCCTTCCAAACCGTACTCCTGTGTACAGAAATCGGAATTGCGAATTTTGTTTTGAATCGGGATGCAATTTCTGTGATTCGTCGTCAATGTGATGGTCGAAGGGTTACAGCAAAACCTGCTGTGGTGCATTGTAGTCTAACACTGGGCCCCCAAGGAAGAGACAGAGTACATACCCTTCCAAACCGTACTCCTGTGGACAGAAATCGGAATTGCGAATTTTGTTTTGAATTGGGATGCAATTTCTGTGTTTCATCGTCAATGTGATGGTCGAAGGGTAAATTAAACCTGCTGTGGTGCATCGTAGTTTAACACTGAGCCCCCACGGAAAAGCCAAAGTACATACTCTTCTAATCCGTACTCCTAAGGACATAAATCGGAATTGCGAATTTTGTATTGAATCGGGATGACATTTCTGTGTTTCATCGTCAATGTGATGGTCGAAGGGTAACAGTAATCCTGCTGTGGTGCATCGGAGTCTAACACTTAGCCCCCAGGGAAGAGCCGAACTACATACTCTTCTAAACCGAATTAATAAGGACAGAAATCGGAATTGCGAATTTTGTATTGAATCGGGATGCAATTTCTGTGTTTCATCATCAATGTGATAGTCGAAGGGCTACAGTAAACCTGCTGTGGTGCATTGGGGTCTAACACTGGTCCCCCAGGGAAGAGCCAAAGTACATACTCTTCTAAACCGTACTCCTGTGGACAGAAATCGGCATTGCGAATTTTGTATTGAATCGGGATGCAATTTCTGTGTTTCATCGTCAATGTGATGGTCGAAGGGATACAGTAAACCTGCTGTGGTGCATCGGAGTCTATCACTGAGCCCCAAGGGAAGAGCCAAAGTACACACTCTTCTAAACCGTACTCTTCTGGACAGAAATCGGCATTGCGAATTTTGTATTGCATCGGGATGCAATTTCTGTGTTTCATCGTCAATGTGATGGTTGAAAAGTAACAGTAAACCTGCTGTGGTGCATCGTAGACTAACACTGGGCCCCCAGGGAAGAGCCAAAGTACATACTCTTCTAAACCTTACTCCTAAGGACAGAAATCCGAATTGCAAATTTTGTATTGAATCGGGATGCAATTTCAATGTTTTATCATCTATCTGATGGTCGAAGGGATACAGTAAACCTGCTGTGGTGCATCGGAGTCTAACACTGAGATCCAAGGGAAGAGCCAAAGTACATACTCTTCTAAACCGTACTCCTGTGGACAGAAATCGGCGTTGCGAATTTTGTAATGAAAGAGGATGCAATTTCTGTGTATCATCGTCAATGTGATGGTAGAAGGGTTACAGTAAACCTGCTGTGGAGCATTGTAGTCTAACACTGGGCCCCCAGGGAAGAGCCAAAGTACATAATCTTCTAAACCGTACACCTGGGGACAAAAATCGGCATTGCGAATTTTGTATTGAATCGGGATGCAATTTCTGTGTTTCATCGTCAATGCGATGGTCGAAGGGATACAGTAAACCTGCTGTGGTGCATCGGAGTCTAACACTGGGCCCCCAGGGAAGAGCCAAATTACATACTCTTCTAAACCGTACTCATAAGGACAGAAATCGGAATTGCGTATTTTGTATTGAATCAGGATGCAATTTCTGTGTTTCATCGTCAATGTGATGGTCGAAGAGTTACACTAAACCTGCTGTGGTGCATCGTAGTCTAACACTGGGCCCCCAGGGAAGAGCCAAATTACATACTCTTCTATACTCTACTCCTGTGGACAGAAATCGGCATTGCGAATTTTGTATTCAATCGGGATGCAATTTCTGTGTTTCATCGTCAATGTGATGGTCTAAGAGCTACAGTAAACCTGCTGTGGTGCATCGGAGTCTAACACTGGTCCCCCAGGGAAGAACCAAAGTACATTCTCTTCTAAACCGTACTCCTGTGGACAGAAATCGGCATTGTGAATTTTGTATTGAATCCGGATGCAATTTCTGTGTTTTTCTTTATTGTCAATGTGATGGTCGAAGGGTTACAGTAAACCTGCTGTGGTGCATCGGAGTCTAACACTGGGCCCCCAGGGAAGAGCCAAAGTACATACTCTTCTAAACCGTACTCCTGTGGACAGAAATCGGCGTTGCGAATTTTGTAATGAATGAGGATGCAATTTCTGTGTTTCATCGTCAATGTGATGGTCGAAGGGTTACAGTAAACCTGCTGTGGTGCATTGTAGTCTAACACTGGGCCGCCAGGGAAGAGCTAAAGTACATAATATTCTAAACCGTACACCTGTGGACCAAAATCGGCATTTGAGATAGACTCTGAGCACTATGGGACTTAACATCTATGGTCATCAGTCCCCTAGAACTTAGAACTACTTAAACCTAACTAACCTAAGAACAGCACACAACACCCAGCCATCACGAGGCAGAGAAAATCCCTGACACCGCCGGGAATCGAACCCGGGAACCCGGGCGTGGGAAGCGAGAACGCTACCGCACGACCACGAGATGCGGGCGAGCGGCATTGCGAATTTTGTATTGAATCGGGATGCAATTTCTGTGTTTTTTTTTATTGTCAATGTGATGGTCGAAGGGTTACAGTAAACCTGCTGTGGTGCATCGTAGTCTAACACTGGGCCCCCTGTGATTAGCCAATGTACATACTCTTCTAAACCGTACTCCTGTGCACAGAAATCGGCATTGCGAAATTTGTATTGAATGGGGATGCAATTTCTGTGTTCCATCGTCAATGTGATGGTCGAAGGGTTGCAGTAAACCTGCTGTGGTGCCTTGTAGTCTAACACTGGGCCCCCAGGGAAGAGCCAAAGTACATTATCTTCTCAACCGTACTCCTGTGGACAAAAATCGGCATTGCGAATTTTCTATTGAATCAGGATGCAATTTCTGTGTTTCATCATCAATGTGATGGTCGATGGGATACAGTAAACCTGCTGTGGTGCATCGAAGTCTAACACTGGGCCCCCAGGGAAGAGCCAAAGTACATACTATACTAAACCGTACTCATAAGGACAGAAATCGGAATTGCGAATTTTGTATTGCATCGGGATGCAATTTCTGTGTTTCATCGTCAATGTGATGGATGAAAAGTAACAGTAAACCTGCTGTGGTGCATCGTAGTCTAACACTGGGCCCCCAGGGAATAGCCAAATTACATACTCTTCTAAACCGTACTCCTGTGGACAGAAATCGGCATTGCGAATTTTGTATTGAATCGGGATGCAATTTCTGTGTTTCATCGTCAATGTGATGGTCGAAGGGTAACAGTAAACCTGCTGTGGTGCATAGGAGTCTAACACTCAGCCCCCAGCTAAGAGCCAAAGTACATACTCTTCTAAACCGTATTCGTAAGGACAGAAATCGGAATTGCGAATTTTGTATTGAATCGGGATGCAATTTCTGTGTTTCATCGTCAATGTGATGGTCTAAGGGTTACAGTAAACCTGCTGTGGTGCATCGGAGTCTAACACTGGGCCCCCAGGGAAGAGCCAAAGTACATACTCTTCTAAACCGTACTCCTGTGGACAGAAATCGGCGTTGCGAATTTTGTAATGAATGAGGATGCAATTTCTGTGTTTCATCGTCAATGTGATGGTAGAAGGGTTACAGTAAACCTGCTGTGGTGCATTGTAGTCTAACACTGGGCCCCCAGGGAAGAGCCAAAGTACATAATCTTCTAAACCGTACACAATGGGACAAAAATCGGCATTGCGAATTTTGTATTGAATCGGGATGCAATTTCTGTGTTTCATCGTCAATGTGATGGTCTAAGGGTTACAGTAAACCTGCTGTGGTGCATCGGAGTCTAACACTGGGCCCCCAGGGAAGAGCCAAAGTACATAATCTTCTAAACCGTACACAATGGGACAAAAATCGGCATTGCGAATTTTGTATTGAATCGGGATGCAATTTCTGTGTTTCATCGTCAATGCGATGGTCGAAGGGATACAGTAAACCTGCTGTGGTGCATCGGAGTCTAACACTGGGCCCCCAGGGAAGAGCCAAATTACATACTCTTCTAAACCGTACTCATAAGGACAGAAATCGGAATTGCGTATTTTGTATTGAATCAGGATGCAAATTCTGTGTTTCATCGTCAATGTGATGGTCGAAGAGTTACACTAAACCTGCTGTGGTGCATCGTAGTCTAACAATGGGCCCCCAGGGAGGAGCCAAATTACATACTCTTCTAAACTCGACTCCTGTGGACAGAAATCGGCATTGCGAATTTTGTATTGAATCGGGATGCAATTTCTGTGTTTCATCGTCAATGTGATGGTCTAAGAGCTATAGTAAACCTGCTGTGGTGCATCGGAGTCTAACACTGGTCCCCCAGGGAAGAACCAAAGTACATACTCTTCTAAACCGTACTCCTGTGGACAGAAATCGGCATTGTGAATTTTGTATTGAATCCGGATGCAATTTCTGTGTTTTTCTTTATTGTCAATGTGATGGTCGAAGGGCTACAGTAAACCTGCTGTGGTGCATTGGGGTCTAACACTGGTCCCCCAGGGAAGAGCCAAAGTACATACTCTTCTAAACCGTACTCCTGTGGACAGAAATCGGCATTGCGAATTTTGTATTGAATCGGGATGCAATTTCTGTGTTTCATCGTCAATGTGATGGTCGAAGGGATACAGTAAACCTGCTGTGGTGCATCGGAGTCTATCACTGAGCCCCAAGGGAAGAGCCAAAGTACACACTCTTCTAAACCGTACTCTTCTGGACAGAAATCGGCATTGCGAATTTTGTATTGCATCGGGATGCAATTTCTGTGTTTCATCGTCAATGTGATGGTTGAAAAGTAACAGTAAACCTGCTGTGGTGCATCGTAGACTAACACTGGGCCCCCAGGGAAGAGCCAAAGTACATACTCTTCTAAACCTTACTCCTAAGGACAGAAATCCGAATTGCAAATTTTGTATTGAATCGGGATGCAATTTCAATGTTTTATCATCTATCTGATGGTCGAAGGGATACAGTAAACCTGCTGTGGTGCATCGGAGTCTAACACTGAGATCCAAGGGAAGAGCCAAAGTACATACTCTTCTAAACCGTACTCCTGTGGACAGAAATCGGCGTTGCGAATTTTGTAATGAAAGAGGATGCAATTTCTGTGTTTCATCGTCAATGTGATGGTAGAAGGGTTACAGTAAACCTGCTGTGGAGCATTGTAGTCTAACACTGGGCCCCCAGGGAAGAGCCAAAGTACATAATCTTCTAAACCGTACACCTGGGGACAAAAATCGGCATTGCGAATTTTGTATTGAATCGGGATGCAATTTCTGTGTTTCATCGTCAATGCGATGGTCGAAGGGATACAGTAAACCTGCTGTGGTGCATCGGAGTCTAACACTGGGCCCCCAGGGAAGAGCCAAATTACATACTCTTCTAAACCGTACTCATAAGGACAGAAATCGGAATTGCGTATTTTGTATTGAATCAGGATGCAATTTCTGTGTTTCATCGTCAATGTGATGGTCGAAGAGTTACACTAAACCTGCTGTGGTGCATCGTAGTCTAACACTGGGCCCCCAGGGAAGAGCCAAATTACATACTCTTCTATACTCTACTCCTGTGGACAGAAATCGGCATTGCGAATTTTGTATTCAATCGGGATGCAATTTCTGTGTTTCATCGTCAATGTGATGGTCTAAGAGCTACAGTAAACCTGCTGTGGTGCATCGGAGTCTAACACTGGTCCCCCAGGGAAGAACCAAAGTACATTCTCTTCTAAACCGTACTCCTGTGGACAGAAATCGGCATTGTGAATTTTGTATTGAATCCGGATGCAATTTCTGTGTTTTTCTTTATTGTCAATGTGATGGTCGAAGGGTTACAGTAAACCTGCTGTGGTGCATCGGAGTCTAACACTGGGCCCCCAGGGAAGAGCCAAAGTACATACTCTTCTAAACCGTACTCCTGTGGACAGAAATCGGCGTTGCGAATTTTGTAATGAATGAGGATGCAATTTCTGTGTTTCATCGTCAATGTGATGGTCGAAGGGTTACAGTAAACCTGCTGTGGTGCATTGTAGTCTAACACTGGGCCGCCAGGGAAGAGCTAAAGTACATAATATTCTAAACCGTACACCTGTGGACCAAAATCGGCATTTGAGATAGACTCTGAGCACTATGGGACTTAACATCTATGGTCATCAGTCCCCTAGAACTTAGAACTACTTAAACCTAACTAACCTAAGAACAGCACACAACACCCAGCCATCACGAGGCAGAGAAAATCCCTGACACCGCCGGGAATCGAACCCGGGAACCCGGGCGTGGGAAGCGAGAACGCTACCGCACGACCACGAGATGCGGGCGAGCGGCATTGCGAATTTTGTATTGAATCGGGATGCAATTTCTGTGTTTTTTTTTATTGTCAATGTGATGGTCGAAGGGTTACAGTAAACCTGCTGTGGTGCATCGTAGTCTAACACTGGGCCCCCTGTGATTAGCCAATGTACATACTCTTCTAAACCGTACTCCTGTGCACAGAAATCGGCATTGCGAAATTTGTATTGAATGGGGATGCAATTTCTGTGTTCCATCGTCAATGTGATGATCGAAGGGTTGCAGTAAACCTGCTGTGGTGCCTTGTAGTCTAACACTGGGCCCCCAGGGAAGAGCCAAAGTACATTATCTTCTCAACCGTACTCCTGTGGACAAAAATCGGCATTGCGAATTTTCTATTGAATCAGGATGCAATTTCTGTGTTTCATCATCAATGTGATGGTCGATGGGATACAGTAAACCTGCTGTGGTGCATCGAAGTCTAACACTGGGCCCCCAGGGAAGAGCCAAAGTACATACTATTCTAAACCGTACTCATAAGGACAGAAATCGGAATTGCGAATTTTGTATTGCATCGGGATGCAATTTCTGTGTTTCATCGTCAATGTGATGGATGAAAAGTAACAGTAAACCTGCTGTGGTGCATCGTAGTCTAACACTGGGCCCCCAGGGAATAGCCAAATTACATACTCTTCTAAACCGTACTCCTGTGGACAGAAATCGGCATTGCGAATTTTGTATTGAATCGGGATGCAATTTCTGTGTTTCATCGTCAATGTGATGGTCGAAGGGTAACAGTAAACCTGCTGTGGTGCATAGGAGTCTAACACTCAGCCCCCAGCTAAGAGCCAAAGTACATACTCTTCTAAACCGTATTCGTAAGGACAGAAATCGGAATTGCGAATTTTGTATTGAATCGGGATGCAATTTCTGTGTTTCATCGTCAATGTGATGGTCTAAGGGTTACAGTAAACCTGCTGTGGTGCATCGGAGTCTAACACTGGGCCCCCAGGGAAGAGCCAAAGTACATACTCTTCTAAACCGTACTCCTGTGGACAGAAATCGGCGTTGCGAATTTTGTAATGAATGAGGATGCAATTTCTGTGTTTCATCGTCAATGTGATGGTAGAAGGGTTACAGTAAACCTGCTGTGGTGCATTGTAGTCTAACACTGGGCCCCCAGGGAAGAGCCAAAGTACATAATCTTCTAAACCGTACACAATGGGACAAAAATCGGCATTGCGAATTTTGTATTGAATCGGGATGCAATTTCTGTGTTTCATCGTCAATGCGATGGTCGAAGGGATACAGTAAACCTGCTGTGGTGCATCGGAGTCTAACACTGGGCCCCCAGGGAAGAGCCAAATTACATACTCTTCTAAACCGTACTCATAAGGACAGAAATCGGAATTGCGTATTTTGTATTGAATCAGGATGCAAATTCTGTGTTTCATCGTCAATGTGATGGTCGAAGAGTTACACTAAACCTGCTGTGGTGCATCGTAGTCTAACAATGGGCCCCCAGGGAGGAGCCAAATTACATACTCTTCTAAACTCGACTCCTGTGGACAGAAATCGGCATTGCGAATTTTGTATTGAATCGGGATGCAATTTCTGTGTTTCATCGTCAATGTGATGGTCTAAGAGCTACAGTAAACCTGCTGTGGTGCATCGGAGTCTAACACTGGTCCCCCAGGGAAGAACCAAAGTACATACTCTTCTAAACCGTACTCCTGTGGACAGAAATCGGCATTGTGAATTTTGTATTGAATCCGGATGCAATTTCAGTGTTTTTCTTTATTGTCAATGTGATGGTCGAAGGGTTACAGTAAACCTGCTGTGGTGCATCGTAGTCTAACACTGGGCCCCCAGTGAATAGCCAATGTACATACTCTTCTAAACCGTCCTCCTGTGGACAGAAATCGGCATTGCGAATTTTGTATTGAATGGGGATGCAATTTCTGTGTTTCATCGTCAATGTGATGGTCGAAGGGTTGCAGTAAACCTGCTGTGGTGCATTGTAGTCTAACACTGGGCCCCCAGGGAAGAGCCAAAGTACATAATCTTCTAAACCGTACTCCTGTGGACAAAAATCGGCGTTGCGAATTTTGTAATGAATGAGGATGCAATTTCTGTGTTTCATCGTCAATGTGATGGTCGAAGGGTAACAGTAAACCTGCTGTGGTGCATAAGAGTCTAACACTCAGCCCCCAGCTAAGAGCCAAAGTACATACTCTTCTAAACCGTATTCGTAAGGACAGAAATCGGAATTGCGAATTTTGTATTGAATCGGGATGCAATTTCTGTGTTTCATCGTCAATGTGATGGTCTAAGGGTTACAGTAAACCTGCTGTGGTGCATCGGAGTCTAACACTGGGCCCCCAGGGAAGAGCCAAAGTACATACTCTTCTAAACCGTACTCCTGTGGACAGAAATTAGAATTGCGAATTTTGTAATGAAAGAGGATGCAATTTCTGTGTTTCATCGTCAATGTGACGGTAGAAGGGTTACAGTAAACCTGCTGTGGTGCATTGTAGTCTAACACGGGGCCCCCAGGAAAGAGCCAAAGTACATAATCTTCTAAACCGTACACCTGGGGACAAAAATCGGCATTGCGAATTTTGTATTGAATCGGGATGCGATTTCTGTGTTTCATCGTCAATGCGATGGTCGAAGGGATACAGTAAACCTGCTGTGGTGCATCGGAGTCTAACACTGGGCCCCCAGGGAAGAGCCAAATTACATACTCTTCTAAACCGTACTCATAAGGACAGAAATCGGAATTGCGTATTTTGTATTGAATCAGGATGCAATTTCTGTGTTTCATCGTCAATGTGATGGTCGAAGAGTTACACTAAACCTGCTGTGGTGCATCGTAGTCTAACACTGGGCCCCCAGGGAAGAGCCAAATTACATACTCTTCTAAACTCTACTCCTGCGGACAGAAATCGGCATTGCGAATTTTGTATTGAATCGGGATGCAATTTCTGTGTTTCATCGTCAATGTGATGGTCTAAGAGCTACAGTAAACCTGCTGTGGTGCATCGGAGTCTAACACTGGTCCCCCAGGGAAGAACCAAAGTACATACTCTTCTAAACCGTACTCCTGTGGACAGAAATCGGCATTGTGAATTTTGTATTGAATCCGGATGCAATTTCTGTGTTTTTCTTTATTGTCAATGTGATGGTCGAAGGGTTACAGTAAACCTGCTGTGGTGCATCGTAGTCTAACCCTGGGCCCCCAGTGAATAGCCAATGTACATACTCATCTAAACCGTCCTCCTGTGGACAGAAATCGGCATTGCGAATTTTGTATTGAATGGGGATGCAATTTCTGTGTTTCATCGTCAATGTGATGGTCGAAGGGTTGCAGTAAACCTGCTGTGGTGCATTGTAGTCTAACAATGGGCCCCCAGGGAAGAGCCAAAGTACATAATCTTCTAAACCGTACTCCTGTGGACAAAAATCGGCGTTGCGAATTTTGTAATGAATGAGGATGCAATTTCTGTGTTTCATCGTCAATGTGATGGTCGAAGGGTTACAGTAAACCTGCTGTGGTGCGTCGGAGTCTAACACTGGGCCCCCAGGGAAGAGCCAAAGTACATTCTCTTCTAAACCGTACTCCTGTGGACAGAAATCGGCGTTGCGAATTTTGTAATGAATGAGGATGCAATTTCTGTGTTTCATCGTCAATGTGATGGTCGAAGGGTTACAGTAAACCTGCTGTGGTGCATTGTAGTCTAACACTGGGCCCCCAGGGAAGAGCCAAAGTACATAATTTTCTAAACCGTACACCTGTGGACCAAAATCGGCATTGCGAGATAGACTCTGAGCACTATGGGACTTAACATCTATGGTCATCAGTCCCCTAGAACTTAGAACTACTTAAACCTAACTAACCTAAGGACAGCACACAACACCCAGCCATCACGAGGCAGAGAAAATCCCTGACACCGCAGGGAATCGAACCCGGGAACCCGGGCGTGGGAAGCGAGAACGCTACCGCACGACCACGAGATGCGGGCGAGTGGCATTGCGAATTTTGTATTGAATCGGGATGCAATTTCTGTGTTTTTTTTTTTAATGTCAATGTGATGGTCGAAGGGTTACAGTAAACCTGCTGTGGTGCATCGTAGTCTAACACTGGGCCCCCAGTGATTAGCCAATGTACATACTCTTCCAAACCGTACTCCTGTGGACAGAAATCTGAATTGCCAATATTGTTTTGAATCGGGATGCAATTTCTGTGTTTCATCGTCAATGTGATGGTCGAAGGGTTACAGTAAATTTGCTGTGGTGCATCGTAGTTTAACACTGAGCCCCCAGGGAAGAGCCAAAGTACATATTCTTCTAGTCCGTATTCCTAAGGACATAAATCGGAATTGCGAATTTTGTATTGAATCGGGATGAAATTTCTGTGTTTCATCGTCAGTGAGATGGTCGAAGGGTAACAGTTATCCTGCTGTGGTGCATCGGAGTCTAACACTCAGCCCCCAGGGAAGAGCCAAACTAAATACTCTTCTAAACCGTATTCCTAAGGACAGAAATCGGAATTGCGAACTTTGCATTGAATCAGGATGCAATTTCTGTGTTTCATCATCAATGTGATGGTCGAAGGGTTACAGTAAACCTGCTGTGGTGCATCGTAGTCTTACACTGGGCCCCCAGGGAAGAGACAAAGTACATACTCTTCTAAACCGTACTCCTGTGAACAGAAATCGGCCTTGCGAATTTTGTATTGAATCGGCATGCAATTTCTGTGTTTCATCGTCAATGTGATGGTTGAAGGGATACAGTAAACCAGCTGTGGTGCATCGTAGTCTTACACTGGGCCCCCAGGGAAGAGACAAAGTACATACTCTTCTAAACCGTACTCCTGTGGACAGAAATCGGCCTTGCGAATTTTGTATTGAACCGGGATGCAATTTCTGTGTTTCATCGTCAATGTGATGGTTGAAGGGATACAGTAAACCTGCTGTGGTGCATTGGAGTCTAATACTGGGCCCCCACGGAAGAGCCAAAGTACATACTCTACTAAACCGTACTCATAAGGACAGAAATCGGAATTGCGAATTTTGTATTGAATCGGGATGCAATTTCTGTGTTTCATCGTCAATGTGATGGTCGAAGGGATACAGTAAACCTGCTGTGGTGCATCGGAGTCTAACACTGGGCCCCCAGGGAAGAGCCAAAGTACATACTCTTCTCAACCGTACTCTTCTGGACAGAAATCGGCATTGCGAATTTTGTATTGCATCGGGATGCAATTTCTGTGTTTTATCGTCAATGTGATGGTTGAAGGGTAACAGTAAACCAGCTGTGGTGCATCGTAGTCTAACACTGGGCCCCCAGGGAAGAGGCAAAGTACATACTCTTCTAAATCGTACTCCTAAAGGCAGAAATCGGAATTGCAAATTTTGTATTGAATCGAAATGCAATTTCTATGTTTTATCATCTATGTGATGGTCGAAGGTATACAGAAAACCTGCTGTGGTGCATCGGAGTCTAACCCTTGGCCCCCAGGGAAGAGCCAAAGTACAAAGAAATTGGCACTGCGTATTTTGTATTGAATCGCGATGCAATTTCTGTGTTTCATCGACAATGTGATGGTCGAAGGGTTGCAGTAAACCTGCTGTGGTGCATCGTAGTCTAACACTGGGCCCTTAAGAAGGAGACAGAGTACATACACATCTAAATCGTACTCCTGTGGACAGAAATCAGAATTGCGAATTTTGTTTTGAATCGAGATGCAATTTCTATGTTTTATCATCTATGTGATGGTCGAAGGTATACAGAAAACCTGCTGTGGTGCATCGGAGTCTAACCCTGGGCCCCCAGGGAAGAGCCAAAGTACAAAGAAATTGGCACTGCGTATTTTGTATTGAATCGGGATGCAATTTCTGTGTTTAATCGTCAATGAGATGGTCGAAGGGTAACAGTAACCCTGCTGTGGTGCAACGTAGTCTAACACTGGTCCCCCAGGGAATAGCCAAAGTACATACTATTCTAAACTGTACTCCTGTGGACAGAAATCGGCATTGCGAACTTTGTATTGAATCGGGATGCAATTTCATTGTTTCATCATCAATGTGAAGGTCGAAGGGTTACAGTAAACCTGCTGTGGTGCATCGTAGTCTAACACTGGGCTCCCGGGGAAGAGTCATAGTACATACTCTTCTGAACCGTACTACTGTGGACAGAAATCGACATTGCGAATTTTGTATTGAATCGGGATACAATTTCTGTGTTTCATCGTCAAGGTGATGGTTGAAGGGATACAGTAAAATTGCTGTGGTGCATCGGAGTCTAACACTGGGCCCCCAGGGAGGTGCCAAAGTACATACTCTTCTAAACCGTACTCCTGTGGACAGAAATCAACATTGTGAATTTTGTATTGAATTGCGATGCAATTTCTGTGTTTCATCGTCAATGTGATGGTCGAAGGGTTACAGTTAACCTGCTGTGGTGCATCGGAGTCTAACACTGGGCTCCCTGGGAAGAGCCAAAGTACATACTCTTCTAAACCGTACTCATAAGGACAGAAATCGGAATTGCGTATTTTGTATTGAGTCGGGATGCAATTTCTGTGTTTCATCGTCAATGTGATGATCGAAGGGATATAGTAAACCTGCTGTGGTGCATTGAAGTCTATCGCTGGGCCCCCAGGGAAGAGCCAAAGTACATACTCTTTTGAACCGTACACTCCTGGACAGAAATCGGCATAGCGAACTTTGTATTGAATCGGGATGCTATTTCTGTCTCTCATCGTCAATGTGATGGTCGAAGGGTAACAGTAATCCTGCTGTGGTGCATCGGAGTCTATCACTGGTCCCTCAGGGAAGAGCCAAAGTACATATTCTTCTAAACCGTACTCCTGTGGACAGAAATCGGTATTGTGAATTTTGTATTGAATCAGGATGCAGTTGCTGTGTTTCATCGTCAATGTGAGGGTCGAAGGGTTACAGTAAACTCGCTGTGGTGCATCGGAGTCCAACACTGGGCCCCCAGGAAACAGCCAAAGTACATACTCTTCAAAACCGTACTCCTGTAGACAGAAATCGTCATTGTTAATTTTGTATTGAATCCAGATGCAATTTCTGTATTTCATCGTCAACATGATGGTCGAAGCGTAACAGCAAACCTGCTGTGCTACATCGTAGTCTAACACTGGGCCCCGAGGGAATAGCCAAAGTACATACTCTTCTAAACCGTACTCCTGTGGACAGAAATCGGCATTGCGAATTTTGTATTGAATCGGGATGCAATTTCTGTGTTTCATCGTCAATGGGATGGTCCAAGAGTTACAGTAAACCTCCTGTGGTGCATCGGAGTCTAACACTGGTCCCCCAGGGAAGAACCAAAGTACATACTCTTCTAAACCGTACTCCTGTGGACAGAAATCGGCATTGTGAATTTTGTATTGAATCCGGATGCAATTTCTACGTTTTATCATCTATGTGCTGGTCGAAGGGATACAGTAAACCTGCTGTAGTGCATCAGAGTCGAACACTGGGCTCCCAGGGAATAGCCATAGTACAAAGAAATCGGCACTGCGTATTTTGTATTGAATCGGGATGCAATTTCTGTGTTTCATCGTCAATGTGATGGTCGAAGTGTTACAGTAAACCTGCTGTGGTGCATCGTAGTCTAACACTGAGCCCCCAGGGAAGAGCCAAAGTACATACTCTTCTAATCCGTACTCCTAAGGACATAAATCGGAATTGCGAATTTTGTATTGAATCGGGATGAAATTTCTGTGTTTCATCGTCAATGTGATGGTCGAAGGGTAACAGTAATCCTGCTGTGGTGCATCGGAGTCTAACACTCAGCCCCCAGGGAAGAGCCAAACTAAATACTCATCTAAACCGTATCCCTAAGGACAGAAATCGGAATTGCGAACTTTGTATAGAATCAGGATGCAATTTCTGAGTTTCATCTTCAACGTGATGTTCGAAGGGTTACAGTAAACCTGCTGTGGTGCATCGTAGTCTTACACTGGGCCCCCAGGGAAGAGACAAAGTACTTACTATTCTAAACCGTACTCCTGTGGACAGAAATCGGCCCTGCGAATTTTGTATTGAATCGGAATGCAATTTTTGTGTTTCATCGACAATGTGATGGTTGAAGGGATACAGTAAACCTGCTGTGGTGCATTGGAGTCTAACACTCGGCCCCCAGGGAAGAGCCAAAGTACATACTCTTCTCAACCGTACTCTTCTGGACAGAAATCGGCATTGCGAACTTTGTATTGCATCGGGATGCAATTTCTGTGTTTTATCGTCAATGTGATGGTTGAAGGGTAACAGTAAACCTGCTGTGGTGCATCGTAGTCTAACATGGGCCCCCAGGGAAGAGGCAAAGTACATACTCTTCTAAATCGTACTCCTAAGGGCAGAAATCGGAATTGCAAATTTTGTATTGAATCGAGATGCAATTTCTATGTTTTATCATCTATGTCATGGTCGAAGGTATACAGAAAACCTGCTGTGGTGCATTGGAGTCTAACACTGGGCCCCCAGGGAAGAGCCAAAGTACAAAGAAATTGGCACTGCGTGTTTTGTATTGAATCGGGATGCAATTTCTGTGTTTCATCGACAATGTGATGGTCGAAAGGTTGCAGTAAACCTGCTGTGGTGCATCGTAGTCTAACACTGGGCTCCCAAGGAAGAGACAGAGTACATACTCTACTAAATCGTACTCCTGTGGACAGAAATCGGAATAGCGAATTTTGTTTTGAATCGGGATGCAATTTCTGTGTTTAATCGTCAATGTGATGGTCGAAGGGTAACAGTAACACTGCTGTCGTGCAACGTAGTCTAACACTGGTCCCCCAGCGAATAGCCAAAGTACACACTATTCTAAACTGTACTCCTGTGGACAGAAATCGGCATTGCGAATTTTGTATTGAATCGGGATGCAATTTCATTGTTTCATCGTCAATGTGATGGTCGAAGGGTTACAGTAAACCTGCTGTGGTGCATCGTAGTCTAACACTGGGCTCCCAGGGAACAGTCATTGTACATACTCTTCTGAACCGTTCTACTGTGGACAGAAATCGACATTGCGAATTTTGTATTGAATCGGGATGCAATTTCATTGTTTCATCGTCAATGTGATGGTCGAAGGGATACAGTAAAATTGCTGTGGTGCATCGGAGTCTAACACTGGGCCCCCAGGGAGGAGCCAAAGTACATACTCTTCTAAACCGTACTCCTGTGGACAGAAATTAACATTGTGAATTTTGTATTGAATCGGGATGCAATTTCTGTGTTTCATCGTCAATGTGATGGTCGAAGGGTTACAGTTAACCTGCTGTGGTGCATCGGAGTCTAACACTGGGCCCCCTGGGAAGAGCCAAAGTACATACTCTTCTATACCGTACTCATAAGGACAGAAATCGGAATTGCGTATTTTGTATTGAGTCGGGATGCAATATCTGTGTTTCATCGTCAATGTGATGGTCGAAGGGATATAGTAAACCTGCTGTGGTGCATCGGAGTCTAACGCTGGGCCCCCAGGGAAGAGCCAAAGTACATACTCTTCTGAACCGTACACTTCTGGACAGAAATCGGCATAGCGAACTTTGTATTGAATCGGGATGCTATTTCTGTCTCTCATCGTCAATGTGATGGTCGAAGGGTAACAGTAATCCTGCTGTGGTGCATCGGAGTCTATCATTGGTTCCCCAGGGAAGAGCCAAAGTACATATACTTCTAAACCGTACTCCTAAGGACAGAAATCGGCATTGTGAATTTTGTATTGAATCGGGATGCAATTTCTGTGTTTCATCGTCAATGTGATGGTGGAAGGGTTACAGTAAACACGCTGTGGTGCATCGGAGTCTTACACTGGGCCCCCAGGAAACGGCCACATTACATACTCTTCTAAACCGTACTCCTGTGGACATAAATCGGCATTGTTAATTTTGTATTGAATCCAGATGCAATTTCTGTATTTCATCGTCAACATGATGGTCTAAGCGTAACAGCAAACCTGCTGGGCTACATCATAGTCTAACACTGGGCCCCCAGGGAAGAGCCAAAGTACAAAGAAATTGGCACTGCGTGTTTTGTATTGAATCGGGATGAAATTTCTGTGTTCCATCGTCAATGTGATGGTCGAAGGGTTGCAGTAAACCTGCTGTGGTGCATTGTAGTCTAACACTGGGTCCCCAGGGAAGAGCCAAAGTACATAATCTTCTAAACCGTACTCCTGTGGACAGAAAACGGCATTGTGAATTTTGTATTGAATCCGGATGCAATTTCTGTGTTTCTTTTTATTGTCAATGTGATGGTCGATGGGTTACAGTAAACCTGCTGTGGAGATCGTAGGCTAACACTGGGCCCTCAGGGAATAGCCAAAGTACATACCCTTCTAAACCGTACTCCTGTGGACAGAAATCGGCATTTTGAATTTTGTATTGAATCGGGATGCAATTTCTGTGTTTCATCGTCAATGTGATGGTCGATGTGTTACAGTAAACCTGCTGTGGAGATCGTAGGCTAACACTGGGCCCTCAGGGAATAGCCAAAGTACATACCCTTCTAAACCGTACTCCTGTGGACAGAAATCGGCATTTTGAATTTTGTATTGAATCGGGATGCAATTTCTGTGTTTCATCGTCAATGTGATGGTCGAAGGGTTACAGTAAACCTGCTGCGGTGCATCGGAGTCTAACACTGGTCCCCCAGGGAAGAGCCAAAGTTCATACTCTTCTAAACCGTCCTCCTGTGGACAGAAATCGGCATTGTGAATTTTCTATTGAATCGTGATGCAATTTCTGTGTTACATCGTCAATGTGATGGTCGAAGGGTTACAGTAAACCTGCTGTGGTGCATCGAAGTCTACACTGGGCCCCCTGGGAAGAGCCAAAGTACATACTCTTCTAAACCGTACTCCAAAGGACAGAAATCGGAATTGCGAATTTTGTATTGAATCAAGTTGCAATTTCTGTATTTCATAGTCAATATGACGGTCGATGGATTACAGTAAACCTACTGTGGTGCATCGGAATCTAACACTAAGCCCCCAGGAAACAGCCAAATTGCATACTCTTCTAAACCGTACTCCTGTGGACAGAAATTGGCATTGTGAATTTTGTATTGAATCCGGATGCAATTTCTGTATTTCATCATCAACGTGATGGTCGAAGGGTAACAGTAAACCTGCTATGGTGTGTCGGAGACTAACACTGGGCATCCAGGGAGGAACCAAAGTACATACTCTTCTAAACCGTACTCCAGTGGACAGAAATCGGAATTGCGAATTTTGTATTGAATCGGAATATAATTTCTGTGTTTCATCGTCAACGTGATGGTCGAAGGGTTACAATAAACTTGCTGTGGTGCATCGTAGTCTAACACTGGGCTCCCAGGTAAGAGCCAAAGTACATACTCTTCTAAACCGTACTCCTGTGGACAGAAATCGGCATTGTGAATTTTGTATTGAATCGGGATGCAATTTCTGTGTTTCGTCGTCAATGTGATGGTCGAAGGGTTACAGTAAACCTGCTGTGGTGCATCGGAGTCTAACACTGGGCCCCCAGGGAAGAGCCAAAGTTCATACTCTTCTAATCCGTACTCATTAGGACAGAAATCGGAATTACGAATTTTATATTGAATCGGGATGCAATTTCTGTGTTTAATCGTCAATATGATGGTCGGAATGATACAGTAAACCAGCAGTGGTGCATCGGAGTCTAACACTGGTCCCCCAGGTAAGAGCCAAATTACACACTCTTCTTAACCGTACTCCCGTGGACAGAAATCGGCATTGCGAATTTTGTATTGAATCGGGATGCATTTTCTGTGTTTCATCGTCAATGTGATAGTCGAAGGGTTGCAGTAAACCTGCTGTGGTGCATTGTAGTCTAACAATGGGCCCCCAGGGAAGAGCCAAAGTACATACACTTATAAACCGCACTCATGTGGACAGAAGTCGGCATTGTGAATTTTGTATTGAATCCGGATGCAATTTCTGTATTTCATCATCAACGTGATGGTCGAAGGGTAACAGTAAACCTGCTGTTGTGCATCGTAATCTAACAATGGGCCCCCAGGGAATATCCTAAGTACATACTCTTCTAAACCGTACTCCTGTGGACAGTAATCGCTACTGCGAATTTTGTATTGAATCGGGATGCAGTTTCTGTGTTTCATCGTCAATGTGATGGTCGAAGGGTAACAGTAAACCTGCTGTGGTATATCAGAGTCTAACACTGGGCCTCCAGGGAAGAGCCAAAGTACATACACTTTTAAACCGTACTCTTGTGGACAGAAATCGGCATTTTGAATTTTGTATCGAATCGGGATGCAATTTCTGTGTTTCATCGTCAATGTGATGGTCGAAGGGTAACAGTAAACCTGCTGTGGTGCATCGTAGTCTAACACTGGGCCCCCAGGGAATAGCCAAAGTACATACTCTTCTAAACCGTACTCCTGTGGACAGATACCGACATAGCGAATTTTGTATTGAATCAGAAAATAATTTCTGTGTTTCATCGTCAATGTGATGGTCGAAGGGTTACAGTAAACCCGCTGTGGTGCATCGTAGTGTAACACTGGGCCTCCAGGGAAGAGCCAAAGTACATATACTTCCAAACCGTAGTCTTGTGGACAGAAATCGGCATTGTGAATTTTGTATTGAATCGGAATATAATTTCTGTGTTTCATCGTCAATGTGTTGGTCGAAGGGTTACAGTAAACCTGCTGTAGTACATCGTAGTCTAACACTGGGCCCCCAGGGAAGAGCCAAAGTACATACTATTCTAAACAGTACAAATTAGGACAAAAATCGTAATTGCGAATTTCGTTTTGAATCAGGATGCAATTTCTGTGGTTCATCTTCAATGGGATGGTCGAAGAGATACAGTGAACCTGCTGTGGTGCATCGGAGTCTAACACTGGTCCCCCAGGGAAGAGCCAAAGCACATACTCTTCTAAACCGTACTCATTAGGACAGAAATCGGAATTGCGAATTTTGTATTGAATCGGGATGCAATTTCTGTGTTTCTTCGTCAATGTGATGGTCGAAGGGATACAGTAAACCTGCTGTGGTGCATCAGAGTCTAACACTGGGCCTCCAGGGAAGAGCCAAAATACATACACCATTAAACCGTACTCTTGTGGACAGAAATCGGCATTTTGAATTTTGTATTGAATCGGGATGCAATTTCTGTGTTTCATCGTCAATGTGATGGTCGAAGGGTAACAGTAAACCTGCTGTGGTGCATCGTAGTCTAACACTGGGCCCCCAGGGAATAGCCAAAGTACATACTCTTCTAAACCGTACTCCTGTGGACAGATACCGACATAGCGAATTTTGTATTGAATCAGAAAATAATTTCTGTGTTTCATCGTCAATGTAATGGTGGAAGGGTTACAGTAAACCTGCTGTGGTGCATCGTAGTCTAACACTGGGCCCCCAGGGAAGAGCCAAAGTACATACTGTTCTAAACAGTACACATAAGGACAGAAATCGGAATTGCGAATTTCGTAGTGAATCGGGATGCAGTTTCTGTGTTTCATCGTCAATGTGATGGTCGAAGGGTAACAGTAAACCTGCTGTGGTATATCAGAGTCTAACACTGGGCCTCCAGGGAAGAGCCAAAGTACAAACTCTTCTAAACCGTACTCCTGTGGACAGAAATCGGCATTGTGAATTTTTTATTGAATCTGGATGCAATTTCTGTGTTTCATCGTCAATGTGATGGTCGATGGGTTACAGTAAACCTGCTGTGGAGATCGTAGGCTAACACTGGGCCCTCAGGGAATAGCCAAAGTACATACCCTTCTAAACCGTACTCCTGTGGACAGAAATCGGCATTTTGAATTTTGTATTGAATCGGGATGCAATTTCTGTGTTTCATCGTCAATGTGATGGTCGAAGGGTTACAGTAAACCTGCTGCGTGCATCGGAGTCTAACACTGGTCCCCCAGGGAAGAGCCAAAGTTCATACTCTTCTAAACCGTCCTCCTGTGGACAGAAATCGGCATTGTGAATTTTCTATTGAATCGTGATGCAATTTCTGTGTTACATCGTCAATGTGATGGTCGAAGGGTTACAGTAAACCTGCTGTGGCGCATCGAAGTCTACACTGGGCCCCCTGGGAAGAGCCAAAGTACATACTCTTCTAAACCGTACTCCAAAGGACAGAAATCGGAATTGCGAATTTTGTATTGAATCAAGTTGCAATTTCTGTATTTCATAGTCAATATGACGGTCGATGGATTACAGTAAACCTACTGTGGTGCATCGGAATCTAACACTAAGCCCCCAGGAAACAGCCAAATTACATACTCTTCTAAACCGTACTCCTGTGGACAGAAATTGGCATTGTGAATTTTGTATTGAATCCGGATGCAATTTCTGTATTTCATCATCAACGTGATGGTCGAAGGGTAACAGTAAACCTGCTATGGTGTGTCGGAGACTAACACTGGGCATCCAGGGAGGAACCAAAGTACATACTCTTCTAAACCGTACTCCAGTGGACAGAAATCGGAATTGCGAATTTTGTATTGAATCGGAATATAATTTCTGTGTTTCATCGTCAACGTGATGGTCGAAGGGTTACAATAAACTTGCTGTGGTGCATCGTAGTCTAACACTGGGCTCCCAGGTAAGAGCCAAAGTACATACTCTTCTAAACCGTACTCCTGTGGACAGAAATCGGCATTGTGAATTTTGTATTGAATCGGGATGCAATTTCTGTGTTTCGTCGTCAATGTGATGGTCGAAGGGTTACAGTAAACCTGCTGTGGTGCATCGGAGTCTAACACTGGGCCCCCAGGGAAGAGCCAAAGTTCATACTCTTCTAATCCGCACTCATTAGGACAGAAATCGGAATTACGAATTTTATATTGAATCGGGATGCAATTTCTGTGTTTAATCGTCAATATGATGGTCGGAATGATACAGTAAACCAGCTGTGGTGCATCGGAGTCTAACACTGGTCCCCCAGGTAAGAGCCAAATTACACACTCTTCTTAACCGTACTCCCGTGGACAGAAATCGGCATTGCGAATTTTGTATTGAATCGGGATGCAATTTCTGTGTTTCATCGTCAATGTGATAGTCGAAGGGTTACAGTAAACCTGCTGTGGTGCATCGGAGTGTAACACTGGGCCCCCAGGGAAGAGCCAAAGCACATACTCTTCTAAACCTTACTCCTGTAGACAGAAATCGGAATTGCGAATTTTGTATTGAATCGAGATGCAATTTCTGTGTTTCATCGTCAATGTGATGGTCGAAGGGTTACAGTAAACCTGCTGTGGTGCATCGTAGTGAAACACTGGGCCCCCAGGGAAGAGCCAAAGTACATACACTTCTAAACCGTACTCCTGTGGACAGAAATCGGCATTGTGAATTTTGTATTGAATCGAGATGCAATTTCTGTGTTTCATCGTCAATGTGATTGTCGAAGGGTTACAGTAAACCTGCTGTGGTGCATCGTAGACTGACACTGGGCCCCCAGGGAAGAGCCAAAGTACATACTCTTCTAAACCGTACAAATAAGGACAGAAATCGGAATTCCGAATTTTGTATTGAATCGGGATGCAATTTCTGTGTTTCATCGTCAATATGATGGTCGAAGGATTACGGTAAACCTGCTGTGGTGCATCGGAGTCTAACACTCAGCCCCCAGGAAACAGCCAAAATGCATACTCTTCTAAACCGTACTGCTGTGGACAGAAATCGGCATTGTGAATTTTGTATTGAATCGGGATGCAATTTCTGTGTTACATCGTCAATGTGATGGTCGAAGGGTTACAGTAAACCTGCTGTGGTGCATCGAAGTCTACACTGGGCCCCCAGGGAAGAGCCAAAGTACATAATCTTCTAAACCATACTCATTAGGACAGAAATCGGAATTGCGAATTTTGTATTGAATCGGGATGCAATTTCTGTGTTTAATCATCAATATGATGGTCGGAATGATACAGTAAACCAGCTGTGGTGCATCGTAGTCTGACACTGAGCCCCCAGGGAAGAGCCAAAGTACATACTCTTCTAAACCGTACACATAAGGACAGAAATCGGAATTCCGAATTTTGTATAGAATCGAGATGCAATTTCTTTGTTTCATCGTCAATATGATGGTCGAAGGATTACAGTAAACCTGCTGTGGTGCATCGGAGGCTAACAATCAGCCCCAGGAAACAGCCAAGGTACATACTCTTCTAAACCGTACTCCTGTGGACAGAAATCGCCATTGTTAATTTTGTATTGAATTCGGATGCAATTTCTGTATTTCATCGTCAACGTGATGGTCGAAGCGTAACAGTAAACCTGCTGTGGTACATCGTAGTCGAACACTGAGCCTCCAGGGAATAGCCATATTACATACTCTTCTAAACCGTACTAGTGTGGACAGTAATTGGCATTGCGAATTTTGTAATGAATCGGGATGCAATTTCTGTGTTTCTCGTCAATGTGATGGTCGAAGGGTAACAGTTAACCTGCTGTGGTGCATCGTAGTCTAATACTGGACAACACGGAATAGCCAAAGTACATACTCTTCTAAACTGTACTCCTGTGGACAGAAATCGGCTTTGCGAATTTTGTATTGAAACGGGATGCAATTTCTGTGTTTCATCGTCAATGTGATGGTCGAAGGGTTACAGTAAACCTGCTGTGGTACATCGGAGTCTAACACTGGGCCCCCAGGGAAGAGCCAAAGTACTTACTCTCTTAAACCTTACTCCTGTGGACAGAAATCGGAATTGCGAATTTTGTATTGTATCGAGATGCAATTTCTGTGTTTCATCGTCAATGTGATGGTCGAAGGATTACAGTAAACCTGCTTTGGTGCATCGTTGTGTAACACTGGGCCCCCAGGGAAGAGCCAAAGTACATACTCTATTAAACCGCACTCCTGTGGACAGAAATCGGCATTGTGAATTTTGTATTGAATCCGGATGCTATTTCTGTGTTTCATCGTCAACGTGATGGTCGAAGGGTAACAGTAAACCTGCTGTGGTGCATCGTAATCTAACAATGGGCCCCCAGGGAATATCATAAGTACATACTCTTCTAAACCGTACTCCTGTGGACAGAAATCGGTACTGCGAATTTTGTATTGAATCGGGATGCAGTTTCTGTGTTTCATCTTCAATGTGATGGTCGAAGGGATACAGTGAACCTGCTGTGGTGCATCGGAGTCTAACACTGGTCCCCCAGGGAAGAGCCAAAGCACATACACTTCTAAACCGTACTCATTAGGACAGAAATCGGAATTGCGAATTTTGTATTGAATCGGGATGCAATTTCTGTGTTTCATCGTCAATGTGATGGTCGAAGGGATACAGTAAACCTGCGGTAGTGCATCAGAGTCTAACACTGGGCCTCCAGGGAAGAGCCAAAATACATATACTTCTAAATCGTACTCTTGTGGACAGAAATCGGCATTGTGAATTTTGTATTGAATCGGGATGCAATTTCTGTGTTTCATCGTCAATGTGATGGTCGAAGGGTAACAGTAAACCTGCTGTGGTGCATCGTAGTCTAACACTGGGCCCTTAGGGAATAGCCAAAGTACATACTCTTCTAAACCGTACTCCTGTGGACAGAAATCGGTACTGCGAATTTTGTATTGAATCGGGATGCAGTTTCTGTGTTTCATCTTCAATGTGATGGTCGAATGGATACAGTGAATCTGCTGTGGTGCATCGTAGTCTAACACTGGGCCCCCAGGGAAGAGCCAAAGTACATACTGTTCTAAACAGTACACATAAGGACAGAAATCGGAATTGCGAATTTCGTATTGAATCGGGATGCAATTTCTGTGTTTAATCGTCAATGTGATGGTCGTAGGGATACAGTAATCCTGCTGTGGTGCATCGGAGTCTAACACTGGGCCCCCAGGTAAGAGCCAAAGTACACACTCTTCTAAACCGTACTCCTGTGGACAGAAATCGGCATTGTGAATTTTTTATTGAATCGGGATGCAATTTATGTGTTTCATCGTCAATGTGATGGTCGGAGGGTTACAGTAATACTGCTGTGGTGCATTGGAGTCTAACACTGGTCCCCCAGGGAACAGCCAAAGTTCATACTCTTCTAAACCGTACTCCTGTGGACAGAAATCGGCATTGTGAATATTCTACTGAATCGGGATGCAGTTTCTGTGTTTCATCGTCAATGTGATGGTCGAAGGGTTACAGTAAACCTGCT
The DNA here is from genome assembly GCF_023864275.1 of Schistocerca cancellata. Classification (NCBI taxonomy): domain Eukaryota; kingdom Metazoa; phylum Arthropoda; class Insecta; order Orthoptera; family Acrididae; genus Schistocerca; species Schistocerca cancellata. The sequence continues at coordinate 56,599,159 of NC_064629.1, read as the reverse complement.
GTGGTGCATCGGAGTCTAACACTGGGCCCCCAGGGGAGAGCCAAAATACATGCTCTTCTAAACCATACTCCAAAGGACAGAAATCGGAATTGCGAATTTTGTATTGAATCGGGATGCAATTTCTGTGTTTCATCGTCAATATGTTGGTCGAAGCATTACAGTAAACCAGCTGTGGTGCATCGGAACCTAACACTCAGCCCCCAGGAAACAGCCAAAGTACATACTCTCCCAAACCGTACTCCTGTGGACAGAAACCGGCATTGTGAAATTTGTATTGAATCCGGATGCAATTTCTGTGTTTCATCGTCAATGTGATGGTCGAAGGGTTACAGTAAACCTGCTGTGGTTCATCGGAATCTAACACTGGTGCCCCAGGGTAGAGCCAAAGTACATACTCTTCTAAACCGTACTATTGTGGACAGTAATCGGCATTGCGAATTTTGTACTGAATCAGGATGCAATTTCTGTGTTTCATCGTCAATGTGTTGGTCGAAGGGTTACAGTTAACCTGCTGTGGTGCATCGTAGTCTAACACTGGGCCCCCAAGGAAGAGCCAAGTACATACTCTTTTAAACCGTACTCATTAGGTTAGAAATCGGAATTGCGAATTTTGTATTAAATCAGGATGCAATTTCTGTGTTTCATCGTCAATGTGATGGTCGAAGGGTTACAGTAAACCTGCTGTTGTGCATCGGAGTCTAACACTGGGCCCCCAGGGAAGAGAGAAAGTACATACTCTCCTAAACCGTAGTCCAAAGGACAGAAATCGGAATTGCGAATTTTGTATTGAATCGGGATGCAATTTCTGTGTTTCGTCGTCAATGTGATGGTCGAAGGGTTACAGTAAACTTGCTGTGGTTCATCGGAGTCTAACACTGGTGCCCCAGGGTAGAGCCAAAGTACATACTCTTCTAAACCGTACTCCTGTGGACAGAAATCGGCATTGTTAATTTTGTATTGAATTCGGATGCAATTTCTGTGTTTCATCGTCAATGTGATGGTCGAAGGGTTACAGTAAACCTGCTGTGGTTCATCGGAGTCTAACACTGGTGCCCCAGGGTAGAGCCAAAGTACATACTCTTCTAAACCGTACTATTGTGGACAGTAATCGGCATTGCGAATTTTGTATTGAATCAGGATGCAATTTCTGTGTTTTATCGACAATGTGTTGGTCGAAGGGTTACAGTAAATTTGCTGTGGTGCATCGAAGTCTACACTGGGCCCCCAAGGAAGAGCCAAAGTTCATACTCTTCTAAACCGTACTCCTGTGGACAGAAATCGGCATTGTGAATTTTGTATTGAATCGGGATGCAATTTCTGTGTTTCATCGTCAATGTGATGGTCGAAGCGTAACAGTAAACCTGCTGTGGTACATCGTAGTCGAACACTGAGCCTCCAGGGAATAGCCATATTACATACTCTTCTAAACCGTACTAGTGTGGACAGTAATCGGCATTGCGAATTTTGTAATGAATCGGGATGCAATTTCTGTGTTTCTCGTCAATGTGATGGTCGAAGGGTAACAGTTAACCTGCTGTGGTTTATCGTAGTCTAATACTGGACAACACGGAATAGCCAAAGTACATACTCTTCTAAACTGTACTCCTGTGGACAGAAATCGGCTTTGCGAATTTTGTATTGAATCGGGATGCAATTTCTGTGTTTCATCGTCAATGTGATGGTCGAAGGGTTACAGTAAACCTGCAGTGGTACACCGGAGTCTAACACTGGGCCCCCAGGGAAGAGCCAAAGTACATACTATCCTAAACCGTACTCCTGTGGACAGAAATCGGAATTGCGAATTTTGTATTGAATCGAGATGCAATTTCTGTGTTTCATCGTCAATGTGATGGTCGAAGGATTACAGTAAACCTGCTGTGGTTCATCGTTGTGTAACACTGGGCCCCCAGGGAAGAGCCAAAGTACATACTCTATTAAACCGCACTCCTGTGGACAGAAATCGGCATTGTGAATTTTGTATTGAATCCGGATGCTATTTCTGTGTTTCATCGTCAACGTGATGGTCGAAGGGTAACAGTAAACCTGCTGTGGTGCATCGTAATCTAACAATGGGCCCCCAGGGAATATCCTAAGTACATACTCTTCTAAACCGTACTCCTGTGGACAGAAATCGGTACTGCGAATTTTGTATTGAATCGGGATGCAGTTTCTGTGTTTCAACGTCAATGTGATGGTCGAAGGGTAACAGTAAACCTGCTGTGGTGCATCAGAGTCTAACACTGGGCCTCCAGGGAAGAGCCAAAGTACATATACTTCTAAACCGTACTCTTGTGGACAGAAATCGGCATTGTGAATTTCGTATTGAATCGGGATGCAATTTCTGTGTTTCATCTTCAATGTGATGGTCGAAGGGATACAGTGAACCTGCTGTGGTGCATCGGAGTCTAACACTGGTCCCCCAGGGAAGAGCCAAAGCACATACTCTTCTAAACCGTACTCATTAGGACAGAAATCGGAATTGCGAATTTTGTATTGAATCGGGATGCAATTTCTGTGTTTCATCGTCAATGTGATGGTCGAAGGGATACAGTAAACCTGCTGTGGTGCATCAGAGTCTAACACTGGGCCTCCAGGGAAGAGCCAAAATACATATACTTCTAAACCGTACTCTTGTGGACAGAAATCGGCATTGTGAATTTTGTATTGAATCGGGATGCAATTTCTGTGTTTCATCGTCAATGTGATGGTCGAAGGGTAACAGTAAACCTGCTGTGGTGCATCGTAGTCTAACACTGGGCCCCCAGGGAAGAGCCAAAGTACATACTGTTCTAAACAGTACACATAAGGACAGAAATCGGAATTGCGAATTTCGTATTGAATCGGGATGCAATTTCTGTGTTTAATCGTCAATGTGATGGTCGTAGGGATACAGTAATCTTGCTGTGGTGCATCGGAGTCTAACACTGGGCCCCCAGGTAAGAGCCAAAGTACACACTCTTCTAAACCGTACTCCTGTGGACAGAAATCGGCATTGTGAATTTTCTATTGAATCGGGATGCAATTTCTGTGTTTCATCGTCAATGTGATGGTCGAAGGGTTACAGTAAACCTGCTGTGGTGCATCGGAGTCTAACACTGGGCCCCCAGGGGAGAGCCAAAATACATGCTCTTCTAAACCGTACTCCAAAGGACAGAAATCGGAATTGCGAATTTTGTATTGAATCGGGATGCAATTTCTGTGTTTCATCGTCAATATGATGGTCGAAGCATTACAGTAAACCAGCTGTGATGCATCGGAACCTAACACTCAGCCCCCAGGAAACAGCCAAAGTACATACTCTCCCAAACCGTACTCCTGTGGACAGAAACCGGCATTGTGAAATTTGTATTGAATCCGGATGCAATTTCTGTGTTTCATCGTCAATGTGATGGTCGAAGGGTTACAGTAAACCTGCTGTGGTTCATCGGAGTCTAACACTGGTGCCCCAGGGAAGAGCCAAAGTACATACTCCTCTAAACCGAACTCCTGTGGACAGAAATCGGCATTGTTAATTTTGTATTGAATTCGGATGCAGTTGCTGTATTTCATCGTCAACGTGATGGTCGAAGCGTAACAGTAAACCTGCTGTGGTACATCGTAGTCTAACACTGAGCCTCCAGGGAATAGCCAAATTACATACTCTTCTAAACCGTACTAGTGTGGACAGTAATCGGCATTGCGAATTTTGTATTGAATCAGGATGCAATTTCTGTGTTTCATCGACAATGTGTTGGTCGAAGGGTTACAGTAAACCTGCTGTGGTGCATCGTAATCTAACACTGTGCCCCCAGGGAAGAGCCAAAGTACATACTCTTCTAAACAGTACACATTAGGATAGAAATCGGAATTGCGAATTTCGTATTGAATCGGGATGCAATTTCTGAGTTTCATCTTCAATGTGATGGTCGAAGGGATACAGTGAACCTGCTGTGGTGCATCGGAGTCTAACACTGGTCCTCCAGGGAAGAGCCAAAGCACATACTCTTCTAAACCGTACTCATTAGGACAGAAATCGGAATTGCGAATTTTGTATTGAATCGGGATGCAATTTCTGTCTTTCATCGTCAATGTGATGGTCGGAGGGATACAGTAAACCTGCTGTGGTGCATCAGAGTCTAACACTGGGCCTCCAGGGAAGAGCCAAAGTACATATACTTCTAAACCGTACTCTTGTGGACAGAAATCGGCATTGTGAATTTTGTATTGCATCGGGATGCAATTTCTGTGTTTCATCGTCAATGTGATGGTCGAAGGGTAACAGTAAACCTGCTGTGGTGCATCAGATTCTAACACTGGGCCCCCAGGGAATAGCCAAAGTACATACTCTTCTAAACCGTACTCCTGTGGACAGAAATAGGCATTGCGAATTTTGTATTGAATCGGAATATAATTTCTGTGTTTCATCGTCAATGTGATCGTCGAAGGGTTACAGTAAACCTGCTGTGGTGCATCGTAGTCTAACACTGGGCCCCCAGGAAAGAGCCAAAGTACATACTGCTCTAAACAGTACACATAAGGACAGAAATCGGAATTGCGAATTTCGTATTGAATCGTGATGCAATTTCTGTGTTTAATCGTCAATGTGATAGTCGTAGGGATACAGTAATCCTGCTGTGGTGCATCGGAGTCTAACACTGAGCCCCCAGGAAACAGCCAAAGTACATACTCTCCTAAACTGTACTCCTGTGGACAGAAACCGGCATTGTGAAATTTGTATTGAATCCGGATGCAATTTCTGTGTTTCATCGTCAATGTGTGGGTGAAGGGTTACAGTAAACCTGCTGTGGTTCATCGGAGTCTAACACTGGTGCCCCAGGGAAGAGCCGAAGTACATACTCTTCTAAACCGTACTCCTGTGGACAGAAATCGGCATTGTGAATATTGTATTGAATCGGGATGCAATTTCTGTGTTTCATCGTCAATGTGATGGTCGAAGGGTTACAGTAAACACGCTGAGGTGCATCGGAGTCTAACACTGGGCCCCCAGGGAAGAGCCAAGTACATAGTCTTTTAAACCGTACTCATTAGGTTAGAAATCGGAAATTGCGAATTTTGTATTGAATCGGGATGCAATTTCTGTGTTTCATCGGCAATGTGATGGTCGAAGGGTAACAGTAAAACTGCTGTGGTGCATCAGAGTCTAAAACTGGGCCACCAGGGAAGAGCTAAAGTACATACTCATCTAAACCGTACTCTTGTGGACAGAAATCGGCATTGTGAATTTTGTATTAAATCGATATGCAATTTCTGTGTTTCTCGTCAATGTGATGGTCGAAGGGTAACAGTTAACCTGCTGTGGTGCATCGTAGTCTAATACTGGACAACACGGAATAGCCAAAGTACATACTCTTCGAAACTGTACTCCTGTGGACAGAAATCGGCATTGCGAATTTTGTATTGAATCGGAATATAATTACTGTGTTTCATCGTCAATGTGATGGTCGAAGGGATACAGTAAATCTGCTGTGGTGCATCAGAGTCTAACACTGGGCCTCCAGGGAAGAGCCAAAGTACATATACTTCTAAACCGTACTCTTGTGGACAGAAATCGGCATTGTGAATTTTGTATTGAATCGGGATGCAATTTCTGTGTTTAATCGTCAATGTGATGGTCGTAGGAATACAGTAATCCTGCTGTGGTGCATCGGAGTCTAACACTGGGCCCCCAGGTAAGAGCCAAAGTACACACTCTTCTAAACCGTACTCCTGTGGACGGAAATCGACATTGTGAATTTTTTATTGAATCTGGATGCAATTTATGTGTTTCATCGTCAATGTGATGGTCGAAGGGTAACAGTAAACCTGCTGTGGTGCATCGTAGTCTAATACTGGGACCCCAGGGAATAGCCAAAGTACATACTCTTCTAAACCGTACTCCTGTGGACAGAAATCGGCATTGTGAATTTTGTATTGAGTCGGGATGCAATTTCTGTGTTTCATCGTCAATGTGATGGTCGAAGGGTTACAGTAAACCTTCTGTGGTGCATCGGAGTCTAACACAGGTCCCCCAGGGAAGAGCCAAAGTTCATACTTTTTAAACCGTACTCCTGTGGACAGAAATCGGCATTGTGAATTTTCTATTGAATCGAGATGCAATTTCTGTGTTTCATCGTCAATGTGATGGTCGAAGGGTTGCAGTAAACCTGCTGTGGTGCATCGGTGTCTAACACTGGGCCCCCAGGGAAGAGCCAAAGTACATGCTCTTCTAAACCGTACTCCAAAGGACAGAAATCGGAATTGCGAATTTTGTATTGAATCGGGATGCAATTTCTGTGTTTCATCGTCAATATGATGGTCAAAGGATTACAGTAAACTTGCTGTGGTGCATCGGTGTCGAACACTCAGCCCTCAGGAAACAGCCAAAGTACATACTCTTCTAAACCGTACTCCTGTGGACAGAAATCGGCATTGCGAATTTTGTATTGAATTGGGATGTAATTTCTGTGTTTCATCGTCAATGTGTTAGTCGAAGGGTTACAGTAAACCTGCTGTGGTGCATCGTAGTCTAACACTGGGCCCCCAGGGAAGAGCCAAAGTACATACTCCTCTAAACCGTACTCCTACGGACAGAAATCGGCATTGTGAATTTTGTATTGAATCGGGATGCAATTTCTGTGTTTCATCGTCAATGTGATGGTCGAAGGGTAACAGTAAACCTGCTGTGGTGCATCGTAGTCTAACACTGGACAGCAGGGAAAGCCAAAGTACATACTCTTCTAAACTGTACTACTGTGGACAGAAATCGGCATTGCGAATTTTGTATTGAATCGTGATGCAATTTCTGTATTTCATCGTCAATGTGATGGTCAAAGGGTTACAGTAAACCTGCTGTGGTGCATCGGAGTCTAACACTGGGCCCCCAGGGAGGAGCCAAAGTACATACTCTTCGAAACCGTACTCCTGTGGACAGAAATCGGCATTGCGAACTTTGTATTGAATCGGGATGCAGTTTCTGTGTTTCATCGTCAATGTGATGGTCGAAGGATTACAGTAAACCTGCTGTGGTGCATCGTAGTATAACACTGGGCCCTCAGGGAAAAGCCAAAGTACATACTCTTCTAAACCGTACTCCTGTTGAAAGAAATCGGCATTGCGAATCTTGTATTGAATCGGGATGCAATTTCTGTGTTTCATCGTCAATGTGATGGGCGAAGGGATACAGTAAACCTGCTGTGGTGCATCGGAGTCTAACACTGGTCCCCCAGGGAAGAGCCAAAAGCACATACTCTTCTAAACCGTACTCATTAGGACAGAAATCGGAATTGCGAATTTTGTATTGAACCGGGATGCAATTTCTGTGTTTCATCGTCAATGTGATGGTCGAAGGGATACAGTAAACCTGCTGTGTTGCATCAGAGTCTAACACTGGGCCTCCAGGGAAGAGCCAAAGTACACATACTTCTAAACCGTACTCCTGTGGACAGAAATCGGCATTGCGAATATTGTATTGAATCTGGATGCAATTTCTGTGTTTCATCTTCAATGTGACTGTCGTAGGGTTACAGTACACCTGCTGTGGTGCATCGGAGTCTAACACTGGGCCCCCAGGTAAGAGCCAAAGTACACACTCTTCTAAACCGTACTCCTGTGGACAGAAATCGGCATTGTGAATTTTTTATTGAATCGGGATGCAATTTATGTGTTTCATCGTCAATGTGATGGTCGAAGGGTTACAGTAATACTGCTGTGGTGCATTGGAGTCTAACACTGGTCCCCCAGGGAACAGCCAAAGTTCATACTCTTCTAAACCGTACTCCTGTGGACAGAAATCGGCATTGTGAATATTCTACTGAATCGGGATGCAGTTTCTGTGTTTCATCGTCAATGTGATGGTCGAAGGGTTACAGTAAACCTGCTGTGGTTCATCGGAGTCTAACACTGGTGCCCCAGGGTAGAGCCAAAGTACATACTCTTCTAAACCGTACTATTGTGGACAGTAATCGGCATTGCGAATTTTGTACTGAATCAGGATGCAATTTCTGTGTTTCATCGTCAATGTGTTGGTCGAAGGGTTACAGTTAACCTGCTGTGGTGCATCGTAGTCTAACACTGGGCCCCCAAGGAAGAGCCAAGTACATACTCTTTTAAACCGTACTCATTAGGTTAGAAATCGGAATTGCGAATTTTGTATTAAATCAGGATGCAATTTCTGTGTTTCATCGTCAATGTGATGGTCGAAGGGTTACAGTAAACCTGCTGTTGTGCATCGGAGTCTAACACTGGGCCCCCAGGGAAGAGAGAAAGTACATACTCTCCTAAACCGTACTCCAAAGGACAGAAATCGGAATTGCGAATTTTGTATTGAATCGGGATGCAATTTCTGTGTTTCGTCGTCAATGTGATGGTCGAAGGGTTACAGTAAACCTGCTGTGGTTCATCGGAGTCTAACACTGGTGCCCCAGGGTAGAGCCAAAGTACATACTCTTCTAAACCGTACTCCTGTGGACAGAAATCGGCATTGTTAATTTTGTATTGAATTCGGATGCAATTTCTGTGTTTCATCGTCAATGTGATGGTCGAAGGGTTACAGTAAACCTGCTGTGGTTCATCGGAGTCTAACACTGGTGCCCCAGGGTAGAGCCAAAGTACATACTCTTCTAAACCGTACTATTGTGGACAGTAATCGGCATTGCGAATTTTGTATTGAATCAGGATGCAATTTCTGTGTTTTATCGACTATGTGTTGGTCGAAGGGTTACAGTAAATTTGCTGTGGTGCATCGAAGTCTACACTGGGCCCCCAAGGAAGAGCCAAAGTACATACTCTTCTAAAACGTACTCATTAGGACAGAAATCGGAATTGCGAATTTTGTATTGAATCAGGATACAATTTCTGTGTTTAATCGTCAATATGATGGTCGGAATGATACAGTAAACCAGCTGTGGTGCATCGGAGTCTAACACTGGTCCCCCAGGTAAGAGCCAAAGTTCATACTCTTCTAAACCGTACTCCTGTGGACAGAAATCGGCATTGTGAATTTTGTATTGAATCGGGATGCAATTTCTGTGTTTCATCGTCAATGTGATGGTCGAAGCGTAACAGTAAACCTGCTGTGGTACATCGTAGTCGAACACTGAGCCTCCAGGGAATAGCCATATTACATACTCTTCTAAACCGTACTAGTGTGGACAGTAATCGGCATTGCGAATTTTGTAATGAATCGGGATGCAATTTCTGTGTTTCTCGTCAATGTGATGGTCGAAGGGTAACAGTTAACCTGCTGTGGTTTATCGTAGTCTAATACTGGACAACACGGAATAGCCAAAGTACATACTCTTCTAAACTGTACTCCTGTGGACAGAAATCGGCTTTGCGAATTTTGTATTGAATCGGGATGCAATTTCTATGTTTCATCGTCAATGTGATGGTCGAAGGGTTACAGTAAACCTGCAGTGGTACATCGGAGTCTAACACTGGGCCCCCAGGGAAGAGCCAAAGTACATACTATCCTAAACCGTACTCCTGTGGACAGAAATCGGAATTGCGAATTTTGTATTGAATCGAGATGCAATTTCTGTGTTTCATCGTCAATGTGATGGTCGAAGGATTACAGTAAACCTGCTGTGGTTCATCGTTGTGTAACACTGGGCCCCCAGGGAAGAGCCAAAGTACATACTCTATTAAACCGCACTCCTGTGGACAGAAATCGGCATTGTGAATTTTGTATTGAATCCGGATGCTATTTCTGTGTTTCATCGTCAACGTGATGGTCGAAGGGTAACAGTAAACCTGCTGTGGTGCATCGTAATCTAACAATGGGCCCCCAGGGAATATCCTAAGTACATACTCTTCTAAACCGTACTCCTGTGGACAGAAATCGGTACTGCGAATTTTGTATTGAATCGGGATGCAGTTTCTGTGTTTCAACGTCAATGTGATGGTCGAAGGGTAACAGTAAACCTGCTGTGGTGCATCAGAGTCTAACACTGGGCCTCCAGGGAAGAGCCAAAGTACATATACTTCTAAACCGTACTCTTGTGGACAGAAATCGGCATTGTGAATTTCGTATTGAATCGGGATGCAATTTCTGTGTTTCATCTTCAATGTGATGGTCGAAGGGATACAGTGAACCTGCTGTGGTGCATCGGAGTCTAACACTGGTCCCCCAGGGAAGAGCCAAAACACATACTCTTCTAAACCGTACTCATTAGGACAGAAATCGGAATTGCGAATTTTGTATTGAATCGGGATGCAATTTCTGTGTTTCATCGTCAATGTGATGGTCGAAGGGATACAGTAAACCTGCTGTGGTGCAACAGAGTCTAACACTGGGCCTCCAGGGAAGAGCCAAAATACATATACTTCTAAACCGTACTCTTGTGGACAGAAATCGGCATTGTGAATTTTGTATTGAATCGGGATGCAATTTCTGTGTTTCATCGTCAATGTGATGGTCGAAGGGTAACAGTAAACCTGCTGTGGTGCATCGTAGTCTAACACTGGGCCCCCAGGGAAGAGCCAAAGTACATACTGTTCTAAACAGTACACATAAGGACAGAAATCGGAATTGCGAATTTCGTATTGAATCGGGATGCAATTTCTGTGTTTAATCGTCAATGTGATGGTCGTAGGGATACAGTAATCATGCTGTGGTGCATCGGAGTCTAACACTGGGCCCCCAGGTAAGAGCCAAAGTACACACTCTTCTAAACCGTACTCCTGTGGACAGAAATCGGCATTGTGAATTTTCTATTGAATCGGGATGCAATTTCTGTGTTTCATCGTCAATGTGATGGTCGAAGGGTTACAGTAAACCTGCTGTGGTGCATCGGAGTCTAACACTGGGCCCCCAGGGGAGAGCCAAAATACATGCTCTTCTAAACCGTACTCCAAAGGACAGAAATCGGAATTGCGAATTTTGTATTGAATCGGGATGCAATTTCTGTGTTTCATCGTCAATATGATGGTCGAAGCATTACAGTAAACCAGCTGTGATGCATCGGAACCTAACACTCAGCCCCCAGGAAACAGCCAAAGTACATACTCTCCCAAACCGTACTCCTGTGGACAGAAACCGGCATTGTGAAATTTGTATTGAATCCGGATGCAATTTCTGTGTTTCATCGTCAATGTGATGGTCGAAGGGTTACAGTAAACCTGCTGTGGTTCATCGGAGTCTAACACTGGTGCCCCAGGGAAGAGCCAAAGTACATACTCCTCTAAACCGAACTCCTGTGGACAGAAATCGGCATTGTTAATTTTGTATTGAATTCGGATGCAGTTGCTGTATTTCATCGTCAACGTGATGGTCGAAGCGTAACAGTAAACCTGCTGTGGTACATCGTAGTCTAACACTGAGCCTCCAGGGAATAGCCAAATTACATACTCTTCTAAACCGTACTAGTGTGGACAGTAATCGGCATTGCGAATTTTGTATTGAATCAGGATGCAATTTCTGTGTTTCATCGACAATGTGTTGGTCGAAGGGTTACAGTAAACCTGCTGTGGTGCATCGTAATCTAACACTGTGCCCCCAGGGAAGAGCCAAAGTACATACTCTTCTAAACAGTACACATTAGGATAGAAATCGGAATTGCGAATTTCGTATTGAATCGGGATGCAATTTCTGAGTTTCATCTTCAATGTGATGGTCGAAGGGATACAGTGAACCTGCTGTGGTGCATCGGAGTCTAACACTGGTCCTCCAGGGAAGAGCCAAAGCACATACTCTTCTAAACCGTACTCATTAGGACAGAAATCGGAATTGCGAATTTTGTATTGAATCGGGATGCAATTTCTGTCTTTCATCGTCAATGTGATGGTCGGAGGGATACAGTAAACCTGCTGTGGTGCATCAGAGTCTAACACGGGGCCTCCAGGGAAGAGCCAAAGTACATATACTTCTAAACCGTACTCTTGTGGACAGAAATCGGCATTGTGAATTTTGTATTGCATCGGGATGCAATTTCTGTGTTTCATCGTCAATGTGATGGTCGAAGGGTAACAGTAAACCTGCTGTGGTGCATCAGAGTCTAGCACTGGGCCCCCAGGGAATAGCCAAAGTACATACTCTTCTAAACCGTACTCCTGTGGACAGAAATAGGCATTGCGAATTTTGTATTGAATCGGAATATAATTTCTGTGTTTCATCGTCAATGTGATCGTCGAAGGGTTACAGTAAACCTGCTGTGGTGCATCGTAGTCTAACACTGGGCCCCCAGGAAAGAGCCAAAGTACATACTGCTCTAAACAGTACACATAAGGACAGAAATCGGAATTGCGAATTTCGTATTGAATCGTGATGCAATTTCTGTGTTTAATCGTCAATGTGATAGTCGTAGGGATACAGTAATCCTGCTGTGGTGCATCGGAGTCTAACACTGAGCCCCCAGGAAACAGCCAAAGTACATACTCTCCTAAACTGTACTCCTGTGGACAGAAACCGGCATTGTGAAATTTGTATTGAATCCGGATGCAATTTCTGTGTTTCATCGTCAATGTGTGGGTGAAGGGTTACAGTAAACCTGCTGTGGTTCATCGGAGTCTAACACTGGTGCCCCAGGGAAGAGCCGAAGTACATACTCTTCTAAACCGTACTCCTGTGGACAGAAATCGGCATTGTGAATTTTGTATTGAATCGGGATGCAATTTCTGTGTTTCATCGTCAATGTGATGGTCGAAGGGTTACAGTAAACACGCTGTGGTGCATCGGAGTCTAACACTGGGCCCCCAGGGAAGAGCCAAGTACATAGTCTTTTAAACCGTACTCATTAGGTTAGAAATCGGAAATTGCGAATTTTGTATTGAATCGGGATGCAATTTCTGTGTTTCATCGGCAATGTGATGGTCGAAGGGTAACAGTAAAACTGCTGTGGTGCATCAGAGTCTAACACTGGGCCACCAGGGAAGAGCTAAAGTACATACTCATCTAAACCGTACTCTTGTGGACAGAAATCGGCATTGTGAATTTTGTATTAAATCGATATGCAATTTCTGTGTTTCTCGTCAATGTGATGGTCGAAGGGTAACAGTTAACCTGCTGTGGTGCATCGTAGTCTAATACTGGACAACACGGAATAGCCAAAGTACATACTCTTCGAAACTGTACTCCTGTGGACAGAAATCGGCATTGCGAATTTTGTATTGAATCGGAATATAATTACTGTGTTTCATCGTCAATGTGATGGTCGAAGGGATACAGTAAATCTGCTGTGGTGCATCAGAGTCTAACACTGGGCCTCCAGGGAAGAGCCAAAGTACATATACTTCTAAACCGTACTCTTGTGGACAGAAATCGGCATTGTGAATTTTGTATTGAATCGGGATGCAATTTCTGTGTTTAATCGTCAATGTGATGGTCGTAGGAATACAGTAATCCTGCTGTGGTGCATCGGAGTCTAACACTGGGCCCCCAGGTAAGAGCCAAAGTACACACTCTTCTAAACCGTACTCCTGTGGACGGAAATCGACATTGTGAATTTTTTATTGAATCTGGATGCAATTTCTGTGTTTCATCGTCAATGTGATGGTCGAAGGGTAACAGTAAACCTGCTGTGGTGCATCGTAGTCTAATACTGGGACCCCAGGGAATAGCCAAAGTACATACTCTTCTAAACCGTACTCCTGTGGACAGAAATCGGCATTGTGAATTTTGTATTGAGTCGGGATGCAATTTCTGTGTTTCATCGTCAATGTGATGGTCGAAGGGTTACAGTAAACCTTCTTTGGTGCATCGGAGTCTAACACAGGTCCCCCAGGGAAGAGCCAAAGTTCATACTTTTTAAACCGTACTCCTGTGGACAGAAATCGGCATTGTGAATTTTCTATTGAATCGAGATGCAATTTCTGTGTTTCATCGTCAATGTGATGGTCGAAGGGTTACAGTAAACCTGCTGTGGTGCAACGTAGTCTAACACTGGGCCCCCAGGGAAGAGCCAAAGTACATACTCTTCTAAACCGTACTCCTGTGGACAGAAATCGGCTAAGTTAATTTTGTATTGAATCCGGATGCAATTTCTGTCTTTCATCGTCAACGTGATGGTCGAAGCGTAACAGTAAACCTGCTGTGGTACATCATAGTCTAACACTGGGCCCCCAGGGAATAGCCAAAGTACATACTCTTCTAAACCGTACTCCTGTGGACAAAATCGGCATTGCGAATTTTGTATTGAATTGGGATGTAATTTCTGTGTTTCATCGTCAATGTGTTAGTCGAAGGGTTACAGTAAACCTGCTGTGGTGCATCGTAGTCTAACACTGGGCCCCCAGGGAAGAGCCAAAGTACATACTCCTCTAAACCGTACTCCTACGGACAGAAATCGGCATTGTGAATTTTGTATTGAATCGGGATGCAATTTCTGTGTTTCATCGTCAATGTGATGGTCGAAGGGTAACAGTAAACCTGCTGTGGTGCATCGTAGTCTAACACTGGACAGCAGGGAAAGCCAAAGTACATACTCTTCTAAACTGTACTACTGTGGACAGAAATCGGCATTGCGAATTTTGTATTGAATCGTGATGCAATTTCTGTATTTCATCGTCAATGTGATGGTCAAAGGGTTACAGTAAACCTGCTGTGGTGCATCGGAGTCTAACACTGGGCCCCCAGGGAGGAGCCAAAGTACAAACTCTTCGAAACCGTACTCCTGTGGACAGAAATCGGCATTGCGAACTTTGTATTGAATCGGGATGCAGTTTCTGTGTTTCATCGTCAATGTGATGGTCGAAGGATTACAGTAAACCTGCTGTGGTGCATCGTAGTATAACACTGGGCCCTCAGGGAAAAGCCAAAGTACATACTCTTCTAAACCGTACTCCTGTTGACAGAAATCGGCATTGCGAATCTTGTATTGAATCGGGATGCAATTTCTGTGTTTCATCGTCAATGTGATGGGCGAAGGGATACAGTAAACCTGCTGTGGTGCATCGGAGTCTAACACTGGTCCCCCAGGGAAGAGCCAAAAGCACATACTCTTCTAAACCGTACTCATTAGGACAGAAATCGGAATTGCGAATTTTGTATTGAACCGGGATGCAATTTCTGTGTTTCATCGTCAATGTGATGGTCGAAGGGATACAGTAAACCTGCTGTGTTGCATCAGAGTCTAACACTGGGCCTCCAGGGAAGAGCCAAAGTACACATACTTCTAAACCGTACTCCTGTGGACAGAAATCGGCATTGCGAATATTGTATTGAATCTGGATGCAATTTCTGTGTTTCATCTTCAATGTGACTGTCGTAGGGTTACAGTACACCTGCTGTGGTGCATCGGAGTCTAACACTGGGCCCCCAGGGAGGAGCCAAAGTACATACTCTTCTAAACCGTACTCCTGTGGACAGAAATCGGAATTGCGAATTTTGTAATGAATCGGGATGCAATTTCTGTGTTTCATCGTCAATGTGATGGTCGAAGGGATACAGTAAACCTGCTGTGGTGCATCAGAGTCTAACACTGGGCCTCCAGGGAAGAGCCAAAGTACATATACTTCTAAACCGTACTCTTGTGGACAGAAATCGGCATTGTGAATTTTGTATTGAATCGGGATGCAATTTCTGTGTTTCATCGTCAATGTGATGGTCGAAGGGTAACAGTAAACCTGCTGTGGTGCATCGTAGTCTAACACTGGGCCCCCAGGGAATAGCCAAAGTACATACTCTTCTAAACCGTACTCCTGTGGACAGAATTCGGCATTGCGAATTTTGTATTCAATCGGAATATAATTTCTGTGTTTCATCGTCAATGTGATGGTTGAAGGGTTACTGTAAACCTGCTGTGGTGCATCGTAGTCTAACACTGGGCCCCCAGGGAAGAGCCAAAGTACATACTGTTCTAAACAGTACACATAAGGACAGAAATCGGAATTGCGAACTTCGTATTGAATCGGGATGCAATTTCTGTGTTTAATCGTCAATGTGATGGTCGTAGGGATACAGTAATCCAGCTGTGGTGCATCAGAGTCTAACACTGGGCCCCCAGGTTAGAGCCAAAGTACACACTCTTCTAAACCGTACTCCTGTGGACGGAAATCGACATTGTGAATTTTTTATTGAATCTGGATGCAATTTCTGTGTTTCATCGTCAATGTGATGGTCGATGGGTTACAGTAAACCTGCTGTGGAGATCGTAGTCTAACACTGGGCCCTCAGGGAATAGCCAAAGTACATACTCTTCTAAACCGTACTCCTGTGGACAGAAATCGGCATTGTGAATATTGTATTGAATCGGGATGCAATTTCTGTGTTTCATCGTCAATGTGATGGTCGAAGGGTTACAGTAAACCTGCTGTGGTGCATCGGAGTCTAACACTGGTCTCCCAGGGAAGAGCCAAAGTTCATACTCTTCTAAACCGTACTCCTGTGGACAGAAATCGGCATTGTGAATTTTCTATTGAATCGGGATGCAATTTCTGTGTTTCATCGTCAATGTGATGGTCGGAGTGTTACAGTAAACCTGCTGTGGTGCATCGTAGTCTAACACTGGGCCCCCAGGGAATAGCAAAAGTACATACTGTTCAAAACCGTACTCCTGTGGACAGAAATCGCCATTGTGAATTTTGTATTGAATCGGGATGCAATTTCTGTGTTTCATCGTCAATGTGATGGTCGAAGGGTTACAGTAAACCTGCTGTCGAGCATCATAGTCTAACACTGGGCCCCCAGGGAATAGCCAAAGTACATACTCTTCTAAACCGTACTCCTGTGGACAGAAATCGGCATTGTGAATTTTGTATCGAATCGGGATGCAATTTCTGTGTTTCATCGTCAATGTGATGGTCAAAGGGTTACAGTAAACCTGCTGTGGTGCATCGGAGTCTAACACAGGTCCCCCAGGGAAGAGCCAAAGTTCATACTCTTCTAAACCGTACTCCTGTGGACAGAAATCGGCATTGTGAATTTTCTATTGAATCGGGATGCAATTTCTGTGTTTCATCGTCAATGTGATGGTCGGAGGGTTACAGTAAACCTGCTGTGGTGCATCAGAGTCTAACACTGGGCCCCCAGGGAAGAGCCAAAGTACATACTGTTCTAAACCGTACACCAAAGGACAGAAATCGGAATTGCGAATTTTGTATTGAATCGGGATGCAATATCTGTGTTTCATCGTCAATGTGTTGGTCGAAGGGTTACAGTAAACCTGCTGTGGTGCATCGTAGTCTAACACTGGGCTCCCAGGGAAGAGTCATAGTACATACTCTTCTGAACCGTACTTCTGTGGACAGAAATCGACATTGCGAATTTTGTATTGAATCGGGATACAATTTCTGTGTTTCATCGTCAAGGTGATGGTTGAAGGGATACAGTAAAATTGCTGTGGTGCATCGGAGTCTAACACTGGGCCCCCAGGGAGGTGCCAAAGTACATACTTCTCTAAACCGTACTCCTGTGGACAGAAATCAACATTGTGAATTTTGTATTGAATCGGGATGCAATTTCTGTGTTTCATCGTCAATGTGATGGTCGAAGGGTTACAGTAAACCTGCTGTGGTGCATCGGAGTCTAACACTGGGCCCCCTGGGAAGAGCCAAAGTACATACTCTTGTAAACCGTACTCATTGGGTTAGAAATCGGAATTGTGAATTTTGTATTGAATCGGGACGCAATGTCTGTGTTGCATCGTCAATGTGATGGTCGAAGGGTTACAGTAAACCTGCTGTGGTGCATCGGAGTCTAACACTGGGCCCCTAGGGAGGAGCCAGAATACATACTCTTCTAAACCGTACTCCTGTGGACAGAAATCGGAATTGCGAATTTTGTATTGAATCGGGATGAAATTTCTGTGTTTCATCGTCAATGTGATGGTCGAAGGGTTACAGTAAACCTGCTGTGGTGCATCGTAGTCTAACACTGGGCCCCCAGGGAAGAGCCAAAGTACATACTCTTCTAAACCGTACACATAAGGACAGAAATCGGCGTTGCGAATTTTGTATTGAATCGGGATGCAATTTCTGTGTTTCATTGTCAATGTGATAGTCGAAGGGTTACAGTAAACCTGCTGTGGTGCATCGGAGTCTAACACTGGGCCCCCAGGGAAGAGCCAAAGTTCATACTCTTCTAAACCGTACTCCTGTGGACAGAAATCGGCATTGTGAATTTTCTATTGAATCGGGATGCAATTTCTGTGTTTCATCGTCAATGTGATGGTCGGAGGGTTACAGTAAACCTGCTGTGGTGCATCAGAGTCTAACACTGGGCCCCCAGGGAAGAGCCAAAGTACATACTGTTCTAAACCGTACACCAAAGGACAGAAATCGGAATTGCGAATTTTGTATTGAATCGGGATGCAATTTCTGTGTTTCATCGTCAATATGATGGTCGAAGGATTACAGTAAACCTGCTGTGGTGCATCGGAATCTAACACTCAGCCCCCAGGAAACAGCCAAATTACATACTCTTCTAAACCGTTCTCCTGTGGACAGAAATCGGCATTGTGAATTTTGTATTGAATCCGGATGCAATTTCTGTGTTTCATCGTCAACGTGATGGTCGAAGGGTAACAGTAAACCTGCTGTGGTACATCGTAGTCTAACACTGGGCCCCCAGGGAATAGCCAAAGTACATATTCTTGTAAACCGTACTCCTGTGGACAGAAATCGGCATTGCGAATTTTGTATTGAATCGGGATGCAATTTCTGTGTTTCATCGTCAATGTGTTGGTCGAAGGGTTACAGTAAACCTGCTGTGGTGCATCGTAGTCTAACACTGGGCCCCCAGGGAAGAGCCAAAGTACATACTCTTGTAAACCGTACTCATTGGGTTAGAAATCGGAATTGTGAATTTTGTATTGAATCGGGACGCAATGTCTGTGTTTCATCGTCAATGTGATGGTCGAAGGGTTACAGTAAACCTGCTGTGGTGCATCGTAGTCTAACACTGGGCCCCCAGGGAATAGCCAAAGTACATACTCTTCTAAACCATACTCCTGTGGACAGAAATCGGCGCGGATGTCATGGTAAACAGAAATACTGTCGCCAGTAAACTTACTTACATTAGAAAATTTTATTTTATTTGATGAACCGATAGCCATTTAAAGGAACAGGGCTCTTATTTTGCTTGTACTTGATTGAACCAGAGACGTTGATATATTTGGTGCTGGACTGTGATTTGAATTCGTATCTCCTCGTTCGAGGATCTGAGTCTCTCGAAATTTTATAGTTCAATCACTTCGTTCCTTTTCCCAAGACTGCAGTCTTCTCTAGGTCTCCTCCAAAGGTAAGTATGTGGGCCCTAATCCTGATCCTGTCCCAAAATATTCATAATTTCATTTCAAGCCCTATCACGTGCACACCGGCCTGCTAGTGAAAATTAACGTGCATTTTTAATGTCTGTTCATGTGTTGCCAACAATCGCAATAAGTGTCGTTATTTCTGGTCAGACACGCACACATCTTACTGTTGGTGAGTAAGCAATTGATACTTAAGCTATATTCATGGATGGTAAAGAATGACGGAGGATGTGCGGTTCGATTGCCCCTCAGGCACAAAAATTTGTATCCTTCTTTTAGATTCAAACACCTAGCAGCTCGTAAGAAAAACCGATGCCTACCATTTGATTTTACGTAGTTAACAATCTGATTATGTGTTGGGTTCGTATCTTCATCACAGAATTTCACATCATGCCCTTCATCTTTAAATGCATGCACAATTTATTACTTCTGAATGTAGGTACATCAGGTATCTTTCATGGTTAGTTAACAGTGACGAAAGGGTCTTGATAGGAGTCCCGGTTTATTACAAAAACTGTCGTCATTTATTTTCAAGTTTAGATTTGGTTACTGATATTGGCGAAAATTTCGGTAATTCATGACCGTTCATGGCTAACCAGGAATATGATCAGATTACATTAGATTTGATTTGATTAGATTAATGCTTCTTCCATAGTTCATGAATACGACATTTCGTAATGATGTGGAACGTGTCATTTTAATGAAAGATTTCTTTGCATACTATGATTCAACTTCTTTATAACAATTTTTTACCCTCTCTCTCTCATTCTTTTTTATATTTATCTCTCTCTCTCTCTCTTCTCTCTCTCTCTCTCTCTCTCTCTCTCTCTCTCTCTCTCTCACACACACACACACACACACACACACACACACACACATACACAACCACAAACACATTTCTTTTTATTTTTATTTCTTTGTTGTGCTTTACTATCGGCCAGACACGAAAACGTTCGTGAATGAGTTTCTTAGTTTTGAGTACACTTATGAGGGAAATATAAAAACAACTATGAGAGTTACTGATTTATGACGCTTAGTTTGCAGTCAGTTCTGAGTATTACTACTAAGTACGCTCCAGTCCCTAAACCTAGTTACAGAAATGTGAATCAGACGCATTACGTATTCCAGTCCGTGGCACCTGTGTCTTTGAGACGCCAGCTTATGGTCACTCCCCACCCACCACAAATGTAGGAACACATAGATTTGTCTTCTTGCTGCTGGTACTGTAACTGAGATTTGGCAACAAGGCAAGGTATGTTTCGCAACTCTGAGTTCGACGAGTTACTTCCTGGTGTGCATGGAATTAAGCCTCAATGTTCACTTGATTTTTCCTGTCATTTCGATTGAATAATCTGAGTCTTTATCGCTTGAGGTCTAACAAAAGATTGTAAATTTACGATTTTCAGGCCAGGAAAGTCGTTGCACGTGGAAATCGCAACTAATCTCGTATTTTAAATAGCGGTTTACGAGTTCTAGGCACTATTGGCCTCGTAAGAGGAAGCCAAGACACATACCTTTTCGCTAAGTCTGTGGTAACGTGAAAGAGCGTCTGTTATGGTTCGTGGTTCCAGTTTCGTTGACTGTAACGTCTTTATCCCTTCTGTGAAAGAGCTACAAGCAGTCAGATCAAACATCGATAAGGAAATTGCAAGAAAATACTTTCAGCTCATAGTGCAGTGGTGAAAAGCTTACAATGTTGCAAAACAGGTAGCGCCTCGTTCAACTGCTGACAAGTAAATTTTTGGGTTTCTAGGAATACATAACTTTGTTTATGAAATGCCACATTTGCATACCTCTTGAGTATGACACAGCATACCAATTAAACACAGACCCAATCGAAATTTAAGTGAGTAGTATTTTACTAATTCGTGCTGATAGAGGCACTCTTGTGCACAGATACTCAGTTTTATTAAAACAGACTTTCGTCGTAAGGTTATCGTGGGTAGTTTTATTTCATTTCTTATAATACAGTGCACAATTTTCGTATGGTTTCTTTCAGTGTTGTTAAAACAACAGTAAACATGAGAGATAAATTAATCATCAACGATATATGCGAATTCTCTGATGTTACGTATAACAGTCTGACAATGCACATGCAGTTTATTGATTAAATGAATGTGGAAAACTTGTTCTGAGTTAAAGCTGTCAAACAAGATTTGAAGAAGAATAAAATGCCACTACCACATGACAGCTAATGTAGAAAATACTTTTCTGACGTATTTTGGCACAATGCGCACTCCCCTCTCATAATACAAAAGTTTCGAGATACATCTGCTACCTGGCCATCTATTAAATCTGAAAAGAACAAAATGTTGCAGAAGCTTTTACCACATGCGACTATTTTGGGTTGAGAAGTGAAGGGAATTATATTCAATGTTCCATTAAATTGATAAGTCCAGCAGATAGCAGAATTGCGTTTTAAAAAATGTAGCAGTGAAAGCACACGAACTTACGACGTCTTATCTACAGTGCACAACACTAACTGTTACACTACTAGCTGACACATAGCTACAACAGCTTCAGAATTCAACAATAGACTTCTGAGAGACAGACTGTTACAGCTTTTCTTTTGCACTGCACGACGTTTTCAACAAACAGATAGCGCAATAGAGTAGCTCAAGTGGAAAGGAACACTTCCTATTTAAATTTCTGCATCCTACACTGTTTGCATTCCTGTGTACGTGGCAGTTACATGATGTTATTTCGGTGATTACAAAATATTGTCGAATGTATGCACTGGGTTGCCGAGGCAGCTAGTTCATGGCGATTCGGTCAACCAAATAAATGAATGTACTGAACATGCTGCAAACCACTAATAATTCATTCAGAATTCTCATCCAGTGTGGCGCAATGGCGTTACAATAGAAAAATGAGTCACAGAGCAGAGGATCTGGTGGTCTGTTGGATTGATGTTAGGTTAATATACTTATGATCTGGGTTCGATTCCAACTTCTGATGATGATTTTTGATACGGAGAGACAGATTCTATTCTCTTCTTGCTACACCAAGTGAAGAAGGTATAATGGCATTGAGGTTTCATATTCACATTAAACAAATGGTGCAAATGGCTCTGAGCACTATGGGACTTAACTGCTGTGGTCATCAGTCCCCTAGAACGTAGAACTACTTAAACCTAACTAACCTAAGGATATCACACACATCCATGCCCGAGGCAGGATTCGAACCTGCGACCGTATCGGTCACGCGGCTCCAGACTGTAGCGCCCAGAACCGCACGGCCACTCCGGCCGGCACATTAAAGATGATATTCCTTCTCTACCAAGTAGATGTTAGGTTGAAACAGTATAAAGTCAGGAGTGGCGACATGTGGAAACTCTATCACCAGTAACCTTTCTTATACTAGTTATTTATTTCTAGTGGCGAAACAAACGCTATGTAGGGTCACGGGACACTTATTCCAACTTTTATTTGAGCTTCTGTGTGTCGATAAAATTGGTTCTGAACTGGGAATGCAGCTCAGACCGCCCTTAACACGGAATTTGATCCCTTCGTGACAATACAGCTCGACTACAATTTGTTGTTTGTTCAAAACTGCAGATTCCTCAACATCTCCACATAGTGTGCATGAATGGGTTCGAATCCTGGGCCGGCACGAAAGTTTTCATTATATATTATCAAGCTCTAGCATGAGAACACCTACCTGCTGGTGGATAATAATTTTGATTTTTAATGTATTTTCATTCGTTGTCGACACTAACGATATCTGACGTTTTTGACTCCCAGTGAGACACAGAACTGTTTGTGAGATCACTGTTAAGTTCAACGATGTTATTCCAAGCTCCTGGTGGAGAAAAATTCGGTAGCTCACGTCTCTTTGTGTGTAGTCAACAACGATATGTGTGGGGTCCGATTCCCTGTCAGTACTGAACTCTTCGTCATGTTATTTCTAGTTCAAACATGCTCACAGGTCGCTACTTGTGTAACAAACCCATATTTAACGTTCGTTTTCTCTAGAATATAACAGCGATAGGTGCACGGGTTGGAATCCTGGGAAGGTAAAAATTAATGTTTTGTCTCGTCATTTCAGTTAAAACATCTAGCTACTGCCGAGAAAATCCGATATGTCACAGTTGATTGTGCTTCGATAACAATCCGATTAGATTCTGGGTTCGAATCCCTGTCCAACAGAAAGCTATACCTCACAGCATTTCAAGCAAGTTACTTGTGAAGTATCAATATTTAACGTCTCTCGTAGTTCGTTATTAGGGACAATAGATGCTAGGTAGGAATTCGCATCCGTTAAAAATGTTTACATTATGTATTTTAAAGTTGATATTTTCTAACTGGTACTGTCTGAAATCGAGGTATGTCACACTCTCTATATGCCTAGTCACGAATGACTGCTAGCTTCCGTCAGTCATTAAATCTTTGCTTGGTCTGCATGACCTGGGTTTGAATCCATATGGAGAACGAGACGGTTCGTCATGTCATTTGAAGTTCATACATATTCTCAACTAGCTGCTCGTGGACAACTTAAATTATTAATGTCATTTCGTGTTAAATAATAAGTTCGGTATATTACTTTGAAGAGGAAATCATAAATACGATGAACTTACTACGTGCATTACCTATCTGAAGTAATAATGAGAGTGATAACATTTCAGGTATGTCATTTATTGTAATAAATGTGAGTTTACAAGCCTTAATGGCAATCTTATCTGTGATAAGGTGTTCCTTGAGATCTGAAGTATCGTGGTATTACTTTACATCTTGAGTTATTGCGATACAGAGCAGTGTTTTCTAGTGGTGACTTGTTGGAACCACTTTCAATAGTCAAACGACTGTACCGAGGAGCGATTAGATCACCTGCTAGACAGCTGCGTTATGCGGGTTGCATGCGAATAAGGCGAAATGCAGTTCAGGTCGTTCGGATACTTTTGAACATGACTGTACATTAGTATGTTCCGCAGAAATCATTAGCATTTCATTCACCCCGGTTCAACATGCATCCTGTTGCCTAGTAGGCACAGGGTCCACCATGGGTCCGGAAAACTTGTTTCGTGTGTAATGACAACGACGTGTATAAGGCGCGAATAGCGTCCTGTGGCATAGCCATCCATGCTGCATTCACCTTGTTCTAAAGTTCATCTGTGGTGGTTGGCAATGGGTCACAGTGCTGCACCTTTCGTTTCACCATATCCCACACATCTTCGACTGGCAACAAATATAGTGATCTAGTGGACCAGGGCAAAAGGCTGACATCCTGTGACACCAAGAAAGCACATGTTTGTGCAGCAACATGTGGTCGTGCATTGCCTTGCTGCAAAATGGCTTCTTGGTTGTTGTGCAGAAAGGATATGACTGTGGGTTGCAGGATGTAATTCGCGTAGGTTACACTGGTCACAGTGCCCTAGACACGCACCTACTGCAATTTGTGGTACTACCCAATAGCACCCCACTCCATACGGCCTCGAGTTGGCGCTGTATGTCTTGCGAGAATGCAGGGGTGTTGTGTGATGATATCGATGTTGACTTTGAACCCGCATTCCCACATAGTTCAAATGCTAATCATTTCTGCAGAGCATACTAACGGACATGTCCTGTGAATATCAACATCCTATCTCTAGTAGTTCAAGGTGTTCTGCTTTTCCTGATCATGAGTGCATCTATGTAGATAAGGCTGGGGACTCGAACCCAGGTCTCCTACTAACTAGGTAGACACGCTAACCAACGTGCCACTTTGGCACAGAGGCTTTGCATAACTGTACAGAATAACCTAGCTAGTTCCAGCCTTCGCTGCATATGATCAGCTGTCAGCACGGGTGCCTGCTGCGGAGACCCGTACGCAGCAACATTCTCTGAACACATGCAAAAATTTCAAGGGCCCCTCCCCCCACTTTTTCCGGATTTCATTCATTCTTGATGTCTTATTTTTACATATCACACATACCCATATCTCTTTCTGACCTGAATACGTCTTTAAGACCAGAGGTGCCAGTCCTGATAACTTTTTCTCGTTCCATGAACAGACGGGAGCGTGTGGTGCGGGGGGAAGAGCACCATAACGGCCCCAGGGAGAATAACAAGCTGTGAGTGGAGACGAGTAAGGCTAACGCATTACTTCTAACGCTCACGGTTTGCTCTCCGTACCGATTGGTTGCTGTGGTGTAAATGAAGCACGGGGAAGACAGGTTTCGTGGAAGCAAGTATTTACATAAACGTTTGTCTTCACATGGTATTTATTTGGTAGCCATCACAAGACACAGCTGTGGACCGTGCACAGAGCGACTGTTCACTGCAGCGCTGAACAGCGGTAGAGAACACAGTTTCAGTGGAACATAATCAGCCACCCACCCTATAGTCCTGACTTGGCGCCCAGTGACTATCACCTGTTCCCTAGCTTAAAAGAACATTTTGCCGGAAAGCGATTCAGCTCCGACGACGAGGTGAAAGAAGAGGTACATAACTTTCTGAACAGCATGGCGGCGAGCTGGTATGACATGGGCACACAAAAACTGCCACTGCGTCTACAAAAATTCATCGACAGAAATGGTGATTATGTCGAAAAATAGCTAAATGTTCAAACTGTAAACTGATGTAAACCATTGTAGAAATAAACACGTCTATGTACTTATAAAAAATAGGAGACCTTACTTTTGGGATTACCCTCGTCATATAATTTCTCGCACTTTAAGGTATAGTTCTATTTTGAAATACATTTCTGGACTTTCAATTCTCTAATCTTCTCTCTCACACTGGAACTATTTCTTCTTCGGTCTCTTTCGTTTCTTTTTTATACCACCTACAGTCGGGTTTTCTACATCGAGTTAGATTTCCAGCTCCTTAGCGTGATCTCCTCCATGTATTTCGTGAAATGTTCTGTTATCTTTTCGAATAAATAAACAGCTTTCGATATATCTGTTGTAGCACATTGTACGTTTTTGCTGACAACACAAATGTGGTGTAATATTTCACATCATATCACTCCTGAACAAAGGAACGTAAAATTGTGGATGATGTTTACCAGACTGCAACCCTCATGTGCAATCATTCTGTCTGTATTTTCTTTCGTCTTCGCTTACGCTGAAGTGATAAAAGCCGCGAGATAGCGAAATGCATATCTACAGATGGCGGTAGTATCGTGTACACAATGTATGAAAGGGCAGAGCATTGGAGGAACTGTCGTTTGAACTCAGGTGATTCATATGAAAAGGTTGCCGACGTCATTATGGCCGCACGACGGGAATTAACACACTTTGAACGGAATGGTAGTTGGAGCATGAGACATTCCATATCGGCAATCGTTAGGGAATTCAATATTCCGAGATCTACAGTGTCGCGAGTGTACTGAGAATATCGAATTTGAGTCAGTACCTCTCACACAGTGGCTGACGGTCTTCACTTAACGGACGAGAGGAGTGGCGTTTGCATAGAGTTGTCAGCGCTAACAGACAAGCGACACAGCGTGAAATAACCGCAGAAATCAATGTGGGAAGTACAACGGAGGTATCCTTTGGGGCAGTGCGGCAAAATTTGGCGTTAATGGGCTATTGTAGCGGACGACCGACGGGGTTCCCTCTCCTAACTGCTCGATATCGTCTGCAGGGCCTCTCCTGGGCTTCACGTTTCCAAACAATGATGGAACTTTTACGGATGACAACGCACCATGTTAGAGGGGCACAATTGTTCGAGACTGATTTGAAGAACATTCTGGACAATTCGAGTGAATGACTTGGTCACTCATATCGCCCGACACGAAACCCATCGAACAGTAATGGAATATAACTGAGAGGTCAGTTCGTGCTCAGAATCCTCCACTGGCAACACTTTAGCAGTTATGGACGGCTTTAGAGGCAGCATTACTCAATATTTCTCCAGGGGACCTACGACAACTAATTGACCCGGCTGCTGCACCACACCAGGCAAATGCAGCTCCGACACGACATTAGGGGGTATCCCATGACTTTTGTCATCTTGGAGCATCATAGATCTCTCACATGGGCGGCTGCATCGATCCTAATTGCCTATATCGTTTTACTCAGGGGCTACAGCGTTAGAGCAAATACTTGTTTATGACCATTCGAGACTACTCAGTGTCGCATAGTCACAGAAAAAATCACGAATTTTTCTCAACAAACAAAAGAATGAAATGGTGCATTCTGATGTCTTTGTAGCACCATTCTATTGATTATGGCTTGTTGTGACTGTAGAAAATTTTAATTTTTATTCTTGCTTTTGTGGGGCAACGGTCTTGCCGCAGTGGATACACCGGTTCCCGTGAGATCACCGAAGTTAAGCGCTGTTGGGCGTGGCCGCCACTTGGATGGGTGCCCATCCAGCCGCCATGCGCTGTTGCCATTTTTCGGGGTGCACTCAGCCTCGTGATGCCAATTGATGAGCTAGTCCACCGAATAGTAGCGGCTCCGGTCAAAGAAAACCATCATAGCGACCGGGAGAGCGGTGTGCTGACCACACGTCCCTCCTATCCGCATCCTCAACTGAGGATGACACGGCGGTCGGATGGTCCCGATGGGCCACTTGTGGCCTGAAGACGGAGCGCTTGCTTTTGTGGCCATAATAAGAGTCCAGGCTCCATAGGCAAACAGCCAGCCGACATTAAGAAAGAGTCCACCAGGACGTAGGGACTAGATAAGCGCGAAGGCTGCCAAGTATGGCTTGTTGATCAAATAACTTAGTGTTTTGACTTCCTGCCAGAGGAAGCACACGAATCAAAGTTGCGCAATGGAAGACGCGAACACCAGGGCGATAATACAGTGAGAGAGAGTGTCAGTCACGTCCGGAAAAGACTCGTGTGGAACCAAATTAAGTTGTGTGCAGTTACAAACGAAAGTGTCGAGTGGAACCGAAGGCATTCTTGCGCAAGCCGACCAATTAGAAACGAGAGTGTCGTGTGGAACTGTAGGCATTCTTGTGCAATCCGATCACTTAGAAACGAAAGGGTCCTGTGAAACAAATTAACTCGTGTGCACCCAAACGAAATAAAAGGCCAGGCAGCGGAATAGCTAGGGGCAGAGATTCAGATACAGATTCAGAGCCAGTGCCGGCAGTTTGGAGATTCCGCAGCGAGACGCCAGTGGGGCCGAGCAGGCCCGCAGCAGTCGATACAGCTGATAAAGACTTCAACTACGGGAAGACGGTGATAGACTCTGGTGGACACTCAGGAACTGCAGGTCAAGTAGGATTTTTAGAGTTTCATTGGAATAGTGTTGAACAGAGGCTGTCAGTCTTTGTCTCAATTACTTAGAGAGATTTCAGTGCTAACCAAGAACAAGTGATTGCTTTGTAGTTGTTTCTTGTATGTACCGGCAATTAGCTTTGAAGTAGCAAGTCCGAATAGATACACTGAGTCTTACTACGGGGTTTATGGTCTGACACCTCACATAAGTATATGTGAGAATAAACTTGATAGAAACTAACCAATCTTTTCTGCCTACTGCAATTCTGTAACCTATTTTCAGGAAACTTATTTGCTTCAAACCAAGGACATTCTCTCCCTCTCATCTCCGATATAAAGGTTGACAGCAATTTACATTACTGGCCATTAAAACTGCAACACCAAGAAGAAATGCAGATGATAAATAGGTATTCATTGGACAAATACATTATACTAGAACTGACATGTGATTACATTTTCACGAAATTTGGGTTCATAGATCCTGGGAAATCTGTACCCAGAACAACCACCTCTGGCCGTAATAACGGCCTTCATACGCCTGGGCTTTGAGTCAAACAGAGCTTGGATGGCGTGTACAGGTACAGCTGCCCATGCAGCTTCAACACGATACCACAGTTCATCAAGAGTTGTGACTGGCGTATTGTGACGAGCCATTTGGTCGGCCACCATTGACCACATGTTTTCAATTGGTGAGAAATCTGGAGGAAATCTGGAGAATGTGCTGGTCAGGGCAGCAGTCGAACATTTTCTGTATCCAGAAAGGCCCGTACAGGACCTGCAACATGCGGTCGTGCAACATCCTGCTGAAATGTAGGGTTTCACAGGGATGGAATGAAGGATAGAGTCAGGGGTCGCAACACATCTGAAATGTAACGTCCACTGTTCATAGTGACGTCAATGCGAACAAGAGGTGACCGAGACGTGTAACCATTGGCACCCCATACCATCACGCCAGGTGATACGCCAGTATGACGATGACGAATACACGCTTCCAATGTGCGTTCACCGCGATGTCGCCAAACACGGATGCGACCATCATGATGCTGTAAACAGAACCTGCATTCATCCGAAAAAATGACGTTTTACCATTCGTGCACCAGGTTCATCGCTGAGTACACCATCGCAGGCATTCCTGTCTGTGGTGCAGCGTCAAGGGTAACCGCAGCCATGGTCTCCGAGCTGGTAGTCCATTCTACTGCAAACGTCGTCGAACTGTTCGAGCAGATGGTTGTTGTCTTGCAAATGTCCCCATCTGTTGACTCGGGGATCGAGACGTGGCTGCACGATCCCTTACAGCCATGCAGATGAGATGCCTGTCATCTCGACTGCTAGTGATACGAGACCGTTGGGATCCAGCACGGCGTTCCGTATTACCCTCCTGAACCCACCGATTCCATATTCTGCTAACAGTAATTGGATCTCGACCAACGCGAGCAGCAATGTCACGATACGATAAACCGCAATCGCGATAGGCTACAATCCGACGTTTATCAAAGTCGGCAACGTGATGGTAGGCATTTCTCTTCCTTACACGAGGCATCACAACAACGTTTCACCAGGCAACGCCGGTCAACTGCTGTTTGTGTATGAGAAATCGGTTGGAAACTTTCCTCATGTCAGCACGTTGTAGGTGTCACCACCGTCGCCAACCTTATGTGAATGCTCTGAAAAGCTAATCATTTGCATATCACAGCATCTTCTTCCTGTCGGTTAAATTTGGCGTCTGTATCACGTCATCTTCGTGGTGTAGCAATTTTAATGGCCAATAGTGTATAACTAACCCATTGTCGTTAACGTCCCGATTACGCTACGCAGTTCGCACTTACTTCATTCTGGTACAGTGAGGCTGTGCCGGGACGCGACAGGCTTCAACGCTGAGAAAGAAAAGGAGATAAAGGAAAACTTAAAATAAATTACATACAAAGCAGAAAAAAGTAATGTAGAGCAGCGTGGCAAGAAGAAGAGCAGTGCAAATTGTATTAATGGCAGATCCAAATGAGAGGGAATGGTGGAGGAAGATGCCATGCATCTCTCCACATGTAAACGCCACTTAACCACTAATGCCTAGGTTCCAAAGACTATGGCATGTGACGTGCATTGCATATTTTACTTAATCTTTATCTACTTATTTAGTAAAAAGATTTGTTCTCAGCCATACAGATGTTTAAGTTTGCTGTACAGTAACTGTTAGGCCATCATATGTTGACATTTATCTTTATTTCTCTATTATAAAGTTTTTAGCTTGTGTAGAAGCTTTCAAGCTGATGTAAGTACATTTCAAGTGTTGTGTGGGCACATGGTGAAATTAATGTGGCAACGCGCCACTAGCAACGATGGCAACACAGCTGCCGTCGCTAGCTGCGTCCTCCAAGTTCTACGTATTGGCTTTGTGTGCAGGTGGTGCTCAGGGCGACTGAGAGTCACGACTGGGCCCAGGGCAGCATGTGGGATTGGGCCACACCTTCAAATATACTAATCCAGTTTTATTGCTATTTTACAGAAGTTGAGACATGATCTAAACATAACCCAAATCGGAAAATATTGGAGATACACAAAAATACTCACTAAGATGAAATTTGGAATAAATATAATTTATTGTTCACAAATTCAGTTCATATTACGGCACTATACGTTGCACGAGATATTACTGGTGCAGTTCGAGGGAATTAACAGTTGTCCATGGCGAAGTAGGTAAAATCAGAATATGCAGTAGTGTACACATGTGTATCACCGGGCCAGCAGTAAGTTTGGATGAATTTCGGAGGCAATGTTATCCTGTATTACAGAGCCAGTAAACTTGAGAGGAAATTGCACATACGGTGAAATGAATTGCTTTGTATTTAGAAATGAGATGTCCCAGAAGTATCGCGGAAAGTGTTACGATGCAGAGCAAAACTTTCACATATAAGTGTATCGGAGTAATTGTTTCTGATTTTCTGATGTCCTAGAGGGCATGAACACGAACGTTGTTTATCAGTAATACATTGTCTGCAAATGCTTCGTTTTCTATAATAAGGCCAGTTCTCGTGACTCGAATTTTAGATGATTTTGTTTCAACTGTTATTCTTATGATGGAAATGATGAACTACTGAAGTTAGTTTGTTATTATAAGTCACAGAATATCTGCTGTGAAATTTCTTTTCTTAGTTTTGGGTATTAAAATACGTTGTATGGAAAGACAGGTTCGCAATTAGAGAACTGACATTGAAACTTAAATATCCTGCCTCCAGTATGTAATTATTTTGTGCACATTTTCTGCATTAGCATTTCTGATTTCCACAGATATTTTCAATTATAATTAGAACAAATTACGGCAGACACAAGTTTACGTACTATTTATAAAGATATTTGTAATTTTCGTTATATTTGATTATAATAACTTCATAGAAAGAAAACATTTTAAGTACACTTGCGTGATGTGCCATTACTAAGATCATGCTCAAAATTTCACACTCTTTTTGTAGTGAAGTCCTTCCAACATTTACATTACAGTATACACTTTCCTTCATTCCTGGGCGGGTTCCAAACGACTCTGCTTTATTAAGAACTATGTTTAATCTCACGCCCCCTATTATTTCAGAAAATTAGAAGTAATTTTTATGATACAACCTATACAATACTATATTACAATCAGAATCATTTGGGATATAGGAAAAAAATAGTCTTAAACCATGTCTCCAGTTTCCCACTGCGGCTTTGAAAGAACTGAGACACTACTCGAATAATTCATGAATGTCTGTGAAAATGTTAAATATATCGAGAAAGAATACCAGCATCATGACGCTTTGATGGAGGAGGAGGTTAGTGATAAAAGTTAATTTGAAACGTAGTGACAGTTATCAGGAACTTAAGACCGCCACAACTAGGGAAGTGGATGTTCTGTAGACGCCCTGGTGGTCCCGGTCGCCTACGGTGGACTGGATGGCCGAGCGGTGACCTCTCCAGTTGTCAGGATGCTAGGAAATGAATGTAGAAGCGTCAGAAACGCCAGAAAAACATTATCAATTCATAACACCTTTATTCCTGCCGAGTACAATGTGGCTTGGTGATATCAACGACCTTCCCCGAATCCTCGGTGACTCGTACCGATGACACCAGATGCGGGCCGCACAGTCTTGCTAGCGCAGCGCCGCGTGCTGTGACGTAGCGAAGGAATGTCCTTACTTAGGCCGTGCGTGGCCGGCTCGGCTCGATGGCGGACAGCAGGTGGCTCTGGGTTGGAGTCCCGACGCTGTCGGCACGAGAGGCGTTCTCGTAGTGCGGAGTGTACTCTATCCCACCCCGTCTTCTTCCCTGCTCCTCCTGGTGACTCGTCCGCGGTGGACGGGCAGAACGGACTGCAGTCCCCCAGCGTCGTCGGCTCACCCGGTTGTGACGGCGGATGCACAGGGCCTAGGCCCCGCACGATCTCGACGACGACTCACTGATGTGGTCAGCATTGGCGGCGAGCGAGTCTGCCGCGATGTCTGCTAATCCTGGGTCGACGATTGACAGTGGCAGCAGAGAGGACCAGAGCTGGTTCTGTCCCCTCACGTCTGCTGCTGGATGGGCCGCCCTTATTGCAACATCTCCTTAATAAAGATTAACATGTCGATCACCGAGCTGAGCGCTACGCAGCGACCCAGTACACATCTAACTGCAAGTCTAACTGCGAGTGCAAGTCCCTTGTTGCTATCAAAGCTGGCGTATTTAAAGGAAGCACGAGCGACGTCCTGACGTCATGCTCATTTGTAATGACCGCATTCGTTCCACTTATACTGCTGATTCATCTGTCGTACTCGCCCCTTAGGTGTTCTTGCGACAGAGTTACGTGTTGTTGCGGCAGACTTACGCGAGGGTGCGAAATGCAGTACAGCTGACGCTATACCTCTGTCTTGCACTCTACGAAAGTCTCCGTCTAACACAAACCCGCGTGCTAAGCAGTATTCTCTCTCCTGTTGTGTGTAACCAGGCCATTGCCCCTGCCTGACGACACATTCCATACATGTGCAATACCCTTACCTCTTGGCTAACGTACTGCCTCTGGCTCTCAGCATAGGCAACGAAACTTTAACAATATTCCACGTTTCCAACTCTTTAATATTCCGCGACACTACAGGTCGCTCGACCGATACCTACGCTGCAGCAGAGAAAACTGATATGACTGATGAACTTACAGGTTCGACTTACGATGTTACTCAATATCGTAAAATGTTTGTAGGCTATGTTCCATTTGATTTTATCTTTTATATTGATTTAATTTATTTTCACTTCACTTTAAAACAAAAGTAAGTATTATACTGATATATAAGTCGACGAACTGTCTCATG
This sequence comes from Schistocerca cancellata, assembly GCF_023864275.1. Lineage (NCBI taxonomy): Eukaryota > Metazoa > Arthropoda > Insecta > Orthoptera > Acrididae > Schistocerca > Schistocerca cancellata. The sequence continues at coordinate 56,565,531 of NC_064629.1, read as the reverse complement.
CCCATAACGCTGCAATATGGAGTGTTCTGTCTCCTCTTGTTCCCAGGTGTGTCCACACATTTCAATGTGCTCGTATGTAAACCGCAATGAGTTATACAATAGGTAGCATATTATAAAGCACTTGCGTATAACAATGTCAACAGCGCTTTCCGAGCCTTTTGTTTAGCAATAGTTAGAATCACAGCATCAGTCTTGTTACCGTTCCAAGTTATATTTAGTTGTCAAGCTCACCAAATCTATGGAACGACGCTGATGCGTAACTGATTTGAGCCAATTTTTTACACGAGCCAGAGGGCTGAATGACCTTTCTGCTTAAGTTACAGCCACAGGAGGAGTGTAAAAGATGCACATAGCTACACATTAATCCGGAAATAAGCTTGAAATATAAGCTCGTGCATCTTTTTGAAGAGGTCTAATGATTCCAAAGTAACATAATCAGAGTTTAAAGTACAGGCAGTCTCAAAAACTTAATTTCTTCTTCTAAATCTGTTGTGACTTCATTAGACACTAGATTTTCAATAACGACATAATAAACATTTATTTTGAATTCATCTTCCGAACTCACATCTGTCACTTCATTCCTGGCTTCATCATGAAATAATTTCTGCTTCTTAAAGCGCACCTCTTGAAAATCAGGATCGATATTAATTGCACTGTCAACAACTTTAGATTCAGAGAGAATGGTGACCCCATTTTCGTGGAGCATAAGTCATTTAACAAGCTCGCAAAGTCTCTTAAAAAAACACTAATGGTAGTATTCCAAGCTTGTAGTAATTTGCTTCTGTAGTCAGTTTGGCACCAACAACTATAGCCAAATTGATGCCATGATTAGACACGTGAAAACTCTCACATAATCCAAGACCACTCACACCATAGAACATATTTCAGCTGACAAATTTAACTTATGAGAGTGCGAACAGCAATAACAATCTCATCCAAGCGAGCAGGCATTCTCCTTACAGCATCACCCCAGAATGGGGTAATTAACTGATCAATTTAATAAAGTAGTCAATTAATTTCAAATTAGTTTTAAGACAAAACTGCGACATTGTCGCATGCTTGTGATTGAGGTATGGTTACCCACGAGGTAGGCAAATTGCTCATATAAACATTACCCCACTACAGCCATAAACAGTATCGTATCTACAGTGAGGAGTTCTGTACAATGCTTCTTATTTGTGGACAGTTTTGCTGTTTTCTGTTCCTCTTCCAGTGCTGCAACAGCGACTTGCCAGTTACCACTTAGAGTGCAGAGATTAGAGGAATTTGCTGCAGAGACGGGTTTTAAGTTTTCTGAAGGTAAGTCTTCATTTTAATCATTCTTGTCATATTTTTAATTTACTTGACTTGCATACTATGGAACTATTCTATGTATTGAAGTCTTGGCGAGGTTTCTAGGTGTCTTTTTTGACTCCAAATTGTCGTGATTGCCACATTTCAGACACATGAAAGCCAAAACCCTGCAACACTAAATATCATAAAGTGTGTTAGCCACAGTTCCTGGGTATCAGTCATGGTGCGTCTGCTCCAGATTTATAGTGCTTTCGTATGTTTGCGGCTAGATTATGGGTGCACAGAGAATGGATTGGAGAGGCTTTCGCATCTGAAGATCATTGATGCTGTCCACCATGAGAGCATTAGGCAGTCCACAGGTGCTTATTTCACCAACGCCATACCCAGTCTCTGTGCTGAGACAGAGAACCACCACTTGCCATCTGATGGCAGCTTCTAGTGAGTAGTGGGACAACCTATGTGCCGCCCCACTTTGCATTGTTGCCAAATTTATTCAAGATGGCGGCGATGACTTCATCCAAGATGGCGGCGTTTAGACTTGGCAACATCGAATGACGGCATCCAATATGGAGGATTTTGGCGGGAAAAATAGGCCAATTGTGCTACGTCCACTAACCTAACATCAAGAAAAAATGGCGGGAAGTATGAATTTTGGTGGGAAAATAGACCAACTGTGCTACGTCCACTAACCTAAGGCGGGAAGTTTGAATTCCAACAGGATAATGCATGCAAACACCGTACTTCTCTTTATTATTATTGATAATCATTTATTATCATTCATTATCATTTATTATTATTTATTATCATTTGTTATTATTTATTATTATTTATTATCATTTGTTATTATTGACCTGCCTCCACTAGAAAATTCCATTCAAATTCCAACACAATAATGACTGCAAAACCTTACTTATGTTTATTATTATTCATGATCATTTATTAACATTCATTATCATTCATTGTCATTTATTATAATTCATTATCATTTATTATTATAGGCCTACCTCCACTAGAAAATTGACCGAGCGGGGTAGCGCAGTGGTTAGACACTGGACTCGCATTCGGGAGGACGACTGTTCAATCCCGCGTCCGGCCATCCTGATTTAGGTTTTCCGTGATTTCCCTAAATCACTCCAGGCAAATGCCGGGATGGTTCCTCTGAAAGGGCACGGCCGACCTCCTTCCCAATCCTTCCCTAATCTGATGAGACCGATGACCACGCTGTCTGGTCTCCTTCCCAAAACCGACCAACAACAACCAACTAGAAAATTGAGCCAAATTCAAATTCCAACACGATGTTGTCTCGAAAACTGTACTTCTATTTATTATTATCATTTATTATTTATTCGAGATGTCCGATTTTCTCGGTGAGAAAGCCATTTTCCTTACATCCATAATAAAAATCTATCACAAGTTCAAATCCCAACTCCATAATTGATAACACGTACGGGCTTTCTCCGTCACTTCTCTTTTTTCACTGGTAGCCTATCATAATCACGTCAAATAATAAACTGCACTTATAGTAACGTAAATCACGTCCTTTGATTTTGCAGGGGGGAAGCGACTGAAGACATTATTTCAAGTAGTACGGTCATCACTTGTTCTCCAACACAGTCAGCACACACATCTTTGATATCGCAGTGCAGTCACCACGATGTCTGCGCTCCAACTGAATTACTTCAAATCCTCACCACCCCCTGGCCACTGCGCGGAGACACTGCCGACGCCTGTCATGTGAGGCGGTCGGCCACGCGCACTGGTGGCGAGCCCAGCGATCGCCCCCACGTCGTAAACATGTTTTCGCTGGACACGCTGGAACTTGCCGAGTTTGACGTCACAGCGGCCCATTGTCCGCTCACCACGTGTATTCGTCGCCTCCGCACGTTTCCTGCCAAAATTGTTTGCCTCGGAGCTGAATCACACAATGGTTGACCGTTCACTGCCACACTTTTGGCGCCAAAGTTGTTTTCCTGGGCACGTTCAAACCTGTCGATGCCAACAGCTCACCGTCCACCAAGCGTTCTTGTGCGATCGAGAACACAGTGCTAAACTTTAGGCGGCAAAGTTTGCTCGACAGTGGAATCCGCCATGACTATATAACAGGACGTTTGGTCCACTAGAACGCTCGCTAATTGACTCGCTCTCACGTGCACGTAATAACTGTACAATCGCTGCGCCGCCGCCCCGCTTACGTCACATACCCTCCATATACGCAACGGACATGGTCTTCTGTAAATACCTAAGTACTTAATTCCATTTCGATTTTAATCATATTAAATAATTCAATTTACAATTTCATATACGTATGCAAAGGTGATGAAGTGCCTAATTTGAACTAGTTTTCCTCTTCCAGCGCCAAGTTTGAATTCTGGCAGTAAAGAAAGGGCATTTGTACCAACCTCCTAGGAGCCAGCGCAACGTTTGAAACCTGTCAGTAAACAAAGCTCACTTGCGCTCCCGCCACCAACCTAAGAAAATTATTGGATACTAAGCTCATCACCACTAAACTAAGCCACCAGCACTCAACCTCTTCCTACACGTTTCGGCTAAAAGGACTCACCCTGCACTAGGCCCATGGATGGAGGAACCAATTTACTTTATTTAGGAATGGAGTGTATGTATCACACCAACGTGTTCCTCACCATACAGACCTGCAAAAAACTCCTACATAATAATTCATTTATAATGCTCGAGACACATGCTTGCTAATTGTAAACAGTTAAAAATAACTCATAGCACAGCCTACAGATATGCGAACCGCTCGTAAATAATGCAAAACATTTACGTCCAAATAGCCAAACAACTGCTAATTTTCCGCAATAATTTCTGTGAATAGGTTGATGGAAGGAGGAACGAGTGTACTTTATTTATTTAGGGCATATCTTTATGAAACTTTTGCATCTCATAGGTTTCGATATGTAAGGCTGACATAAGGCACTCTCTGAACTCCAGTAGTGCACTACACCCTAACCTGCAGAAAACAATGGCTGGAATTTTGAATTTTGGCGGGAAAATAGACCAATTGGGCTATATCCACTAACCTAAGCCTCCAGATAAAATAGGCAGGAATTTTGAATTCCAACAGGATAATGCATGCAAAACCGTACATGTCTTTATAATTATTCATTATTGTTGATTATCATTTATTATCATTCATTATCATTCATTATCATTTATTATTATTTATTATTATTGGGCTACCTCCACGAGAAAATTCACCCCAAATTCAAAGTCCAATACGGTAATGGCTTCAAAATCATACTTGTCTTTATTATTATTCATTATAATTATTTATTATCATTTATTATTTATTATTAGTTATTACCATTTATTATTATTTATTATTATTGGCCTATCTCCACTAACATAGAAAATCGCGCCATGTTCAAATTCACACTCCATAATCTCTGGAAAACCGTACTTCTATTTATTATTATTACAATTTACTATTATTTATTAACATTTATTATTATTTATTGAAGATGGTCGATTTTTGTGGCAAGATAGCCAATTGCCTTACTTCCATAACAAAAAATCCCTCACAAATTCAAATTCAAACACGATAATCTGTCACACCTACGAAAAAAAAGAGACCAACTGGGCCATGTGCACTAACCTAAGTCCACCTCATCCTAAAAAGTTTGAATTTTTCGCTGTCACTTATTGTTTCACTCCTAAGCTATGAAAATCGCGTCAAATAATAGTAAAGTACACATAAGTCACCTCCTGTGAATTCGTGGGAAAAGGACTGAAGTCTTTATTTCAAACCGTCCTCACTTGTTCTCCAACAGAGTTAGCACACATTCAAGAGGTCGCAGTCCAGGCGCCACGAGGCCACCAGTCCAACTGAATTAGTTCATATCGTCGCCACTGACCCGCACCGGACCGTGCGCCACCGGCAAGCGAGCAGTCGCCTCACGTGACGGCCGCCCGGATGCGTCAGTGCCCGCACAGTAGAGATGAGGGATCCGCTCTTGAACTAATTCATAGAGTTCAATCTTTCAAAGGAGTGAACAATCAGTGATTCAGAAAAAAAGAACGGTAGCTCCAAACGTTTCCCACAGCAGAGGGAGAGAGAGAGAGAGAGAGAGAGAGAGAGAGAGAGCGAGAGCAGCGCCTCTGCTGGTCAGAGCACAGTGCACGCCACACAACACAGCCAGCGCCGGCCTCTGCCCTGCTTCTACCTTGGCTGCCTGCATTGTGCAGTGCCCCATTGGATTTTGTGTTTCACATATGCCGTGCCGTCTCTGTGCGTCGTCTGCCGTGTGCACTGTGCAGTGTCTGGCGCAGCTTAACTTCGCATCGCACTCTGTCGGCGATCGTTTCAGTCGCACGTCCTGCCCTCTGGGCAGTTGATGCGAGCAACAGGACAGAGAGCCACCTAGAGGATAACATAGGAACTACTTGCAAAAACCTGCTCGCAAGGGAACGGACGATTTGTCTCGGAGCGGGTGAGTTTTCCGCTCCCCCCACCCTCGGAACTCGCCCGCTCAACGCACACCCCATCGTCTCGACTCTAGCCAGAGCATCGAGCAAAGCGACTCAGGTGTCACTCTGGTCTCTGCGGTCTCAGCTCACGCAGTAATACAGCTCGCGGCTCGACCTGCTCGACTCAGCGCCTCTGCATCGGAGTTCGTCCCCACTGGATATTGTTCTTCGTAGTAACACCGCTATGTATATTACATTATTATGTTATATATACATCAATTGTTTTTATTTTATTTTTATTTGTTTAAACTGATTAGATTAGGTTCCTGATGACTCCTCTTACTATAGGATTTTTATTATGGACACTCGAATTTACGCTTTAATTACGAGCGAACCGATAAACGTATCGCAAAATGTGATACCCCAATATTTTCCTTGTTTTATTCTGCGTAAGGCTATATGCAGCACTTTCGTTTTACAGTCAAATTTATATTTTTTTTCTTATTCTGGTACGGATTTTGCGATTTTAGGCGTCTTCGAAAGGAAACGTTCACTTTAAAAATATATGGCTTGCGATGTATTTGTATGAGGTTAATGAAATTTTAATACATTATAGCCAAATATATTGTTAATGTAAATCTCAAGTTACAACATTTTCCGATCACCCAAAAAACCACGATAGTGCAAAATAAATCAGTAATCAAAAACTTTGTCATATCTTGGAAATTTAAATAAACAATACAAAATTCTTACTCATTATCTGTGTTACTTCAAAATAGGATCAAATAAGATCAAAATACAGGTATAGTACTGGAATAAACCAAGTTTAAAGAGCAATGTGCCTTCCATTTATTTTCTATTGTAAATGAGTGGTGAGTCATGAAAAAGAGCTAATTCATTTCAGGGAGTGAACAGTTCTGATCCAATCTCTGAAAAGAACAGTTTTGCCCATCTCTACTGCACAGCCCCGCGGCTTGTGCGCCAGGTAGGCAGCGAGTGGCGCCTCGGGGTCCAGCCACAAACGGTCAGCCGCGCTCGCCTCAGAGTCTGACTACGTAAACATCTTTCCGCGCCCGCGAGCACTTAACACTGGACAGGATGGAACCTGTCGACCACGTGCTGGACAAAGGACACGTTCCACTCCAAATTTATTTTTCTGAACAGGATCGAACCTGCCGATACCTACCTCACACAACCGCCCGAGATGTTTGGAAAGTTCTATCACGTGACACGCTAAAAGCTATATCGGTCCTAAAGTTCGCAAATTCTCAGCACCGACGGGCAGGAACCGACACACTTGCTCTGTCCAAACCACCCTCACGCCACATACCGCCCCACCAGCACGTGTGATGGAGCAAAAAGGACGCCCTCATCCCCATTAACTTTGCAATTCGAGACCGATAGACTGGAACCGACACGCTCGAACTGTAATGTTTTTTCTACCGATTTGGAAACTTCCTTGACGTCACAAGGCACGATCGACCACGTGGCTCTGTTGGACAAAGAACGCTCTCACTAAGTTAACTGATCACCTGATTCTCATTATTCAGCCCACATGCTTCAATTATCTAATCCAGGATCTTGGCGAAAACACACGTCCCTACACATGAGCCATCGCGCGCACCTAGCTTAGTACCTCCGCAAGTGAATGTAACAAAGTCTGCACGACTATTTAATTAATCTGATCAATTAATTAACCTCTCTGATGCGGAAAACTGCCACGTCCACCTAGACCGGGAATCAATTTTCACCAGTGCCACCCCCACCTGGGCTTGGAATGAAATAGTTAAAGTCCCTACCGAGCACCACGGCCCCTTACTGACCCATGTTCGTCGGCTAACATGTACCAATGTGTACTGCCGTTTACTAACGTGCACCAACCTACATTAACGTATATCACATTTTTTTCTGTACAAATAAGCCAAGTTCGAATTCTGATCGTCGGTTCGTGTTTCGTTACCAACACAAGAAAATTGTGTCAAACGAAGCCACTAACCTAAGTCACCTGTGATGATTCAAAATCGTCTGCTTTGCCTCTCTCACACACCACGAGCGCGAGACCACACTCCTCACAGCCTGGACCTTTATACTCGCGTCGGACATACTCCTCTGTAAATATTCTAGCTAAACTATGGCCCGAATACTGTTGTCCAATCCACACGGTCTAGACATGGCCAGAGCACACCACCAGTACCTAAGCCGAGAACATCGCTCGCCCCACCTGTAGTTAACCGCTAAGAGGCGCAGATATGCTGAATCACATCCCTCGCGCTCTCGTAGCTACTTGCCTCAGCAATTCGATCTAACAAAACCTCCAAGTAGAAAAAATAATAACCAACTCGAACTCTCTCATATTCTATATCGTTCCACAAATACTTAACGTACATTTTATTTAGGCATCGAGTATATCTGCCACTTTCAAACAAAAAACACTCGCTCTGACGGACCTGGTGTCATGTTGCACAGTCGGCAGACACGCAAACAGCTCCTAATTTCAGTGCACAATATTAAACTGCTCCTAAATAATGCAGTACACATAACTCTAAACATCATCAGTACTCAGAATCTGTACAAATAACGCACAGCAAAATAACTCAACAGACGCGTGCGATCAACCTGTCCCACACTAAGTCACACGTCCGACAGCTGTTAATTCACTCAAAGGTCTGTGTTCGACGCCTCAAACATGACTTGACGACAGCCGCATTCACACCTAACACCTGAGACATTCGTATCACCTAGACGCCGAACATGACTATCGAAGACAGGCTGCGCGCGTCGTCTGTCACCGTCCTAACTCAGTGCGGTCCAACACACACGTTAAGGCCGCATTCCATTGCTTGCCGGCCTATTTGCGACACATCTCCACCTTTACGTCTGTTGTCAGAAGAACCGAGAGAGAGTTCACACACACATCCCAGTGCTGCCCTCCCCTTACAATCTAAAACGATCATCATACTATTTAAAAACCTCTCCAAAATTGTATAGTGCCCCCCCAGAAATAGTTAACGCTTGCTTTCGTGTTTTCTCAGCTTATTTGTAAATTCAAATTCTTACCCTAACAGAACTTGTTCACCAAAATAATACTGCATGCGCTCCTAACCTCATACCCCTCCAGCTTTCAACGTACGCAAAAGTTCTCAACCCTCCTGTATCTCAGAACAACCGATTAATCATTCTTATTCCTTTTTATCGAATTTACAGCCCTAATTTCCTAAGGACCCGTTATCGAAGTACCATCCTGCTTTTCTTTCTGAGGCTTTCTGTGCTTACTTTTACAGAGATCGCTAAATTACCTCCACAGCCCCCTCAATTTATACACACACACACACACACACACACACACACACACACACACACACACACAATCGCTCACCTTCTCTACTCATCCCATAACATAAGCATTACTAACTTTACAATCCATTACATACAAACCCTACACAATGTAAGCCACAGTAACTTTACAATACCGACTATATGCCCCAATGTTCACCATTCCTAAGGAAGCGCTGTGAACCTGCTCTTTCTTTCTACACACGTGACACTCAGCGGTAATCAGCCCTTCTACATCAACGGACAGAAGTCACTCTCAAAATTGGTCCACAATTTCGGCGATCGCTTACCCTCAACACAAATGCGTCACTTTCTCTTCTTCCTTGCCTTCTCTCCACACTCAGACTACAAGAACACACCAAAATTTTTCGAAGTACAGCATCCTGTAAACCACTGAGTAACTAGAAACAAACAGACCAAAAAATGATATTCTCAATCTCGAATACCAAAGTCGTTGATGTCATTATACTTACAGTTAAATGTTACGATCGCGGTCTCAATTGACTGGCATTCGACAAAGAGCTAAGTATCGGAAATACACTCTCTTGACCCCTGTAACTCTGGAAATATCTCTACCGTCCTTACGATTTCCTCTCTACTCATTACATAACATAAACAATATTAACTTTACAATACCATATATACGGGCTCTACACAATATATACCACATTAACTTTACAATACAGTATATACACATTTGACACAAAACAGTGTACTTATACAGTATATGTCTATAGCATGCGAAAAAACTTCCTATTCCTACAGTGTCTATATACCCCAATGCTCTCCAATCTTAGGAAAGCACCGTCAACCTGCTCTTTCTCTCTACAGACCCGACACTCAGAGCTAATCTTCCCTCTTACATCAACGGACCTAAGACACCCTCAGAACTCTTTTTACAAATTCAGTATCATCCCCTCCCTCAGCACAAACACCTTACTGTCTCTCCTTCCTTGTCTGTTCGCTTTTCTACAAACAACCTCAGACTCATAGACTGCAAGAACACATGTACTTTCCCCATAATATTACACGATTTTAGCTGTACTTCTCAATATCATGCACTAGGCTACACCCTACCGATCGCTAGTTCATCATAATTCCCAAGATATAGACTTCAAATTAATTCTCTACAAACGCGGAACTTCATCTATGTGCAGCATGCTGTAAACCACTGACTAGCTAGAAACAAACATACGCAAAATGATATTTCCACTCTCGAATACCGGTCCCAGTCATGTAACATATTCCAGATCTTGGCTATAATTTACACGTCAACTAAGGTCTGTCCCAGGACTAGAGAACAGACAAGCATGTATCCAACACATCACAATCGATCTTCACTCAACTAAATAAAGGAAGCAAATGTGCAGAAGTAGTCAACCGAACGATCTACATCCCATCGAATAACACTCCAACCCAAATCAATCATCTTCTCAAATTCTGACTTGATCACCAAAGCCGCCCAACACATTCTATTACTTTGCTATTCGGTCGTCTAGAGGACATCAAAGTTAACTCTTACAGATCGATACACTCCAACAGGTCGCTGCATTCGGACAGCTGCTAAAGTTACTTATTATCATTTATGCTCATTTATTATTATTTATTATAATTTATTATTTATTATTATTTATATCATGCGTGTGTGTTCGTGACGAGGTCCGGAGTCCAACTGGGTTAGTACACATGCCAGGCCTCATTCAAGATGTCCGATTTTGCTAGGGAGTTTGAATTTTGGTGGAAGATTATGCAATTCGTTTACCTAACAGAAATGGCTCCAAGTTCAACTGTGTTTAGCTCCTATCACAAGCACCAGAGCGCTCTGTCATCACGTCAGATGATTGCGCAATTACCATTATTCAAGTTGCCGACAGACGAATATACCTACGCTTCACCTCTCTTGACTGAACAGAGCTTTCCGAGTACTAACCCCACCAACTGCACCACATTTCTCAAGATGTAACCAAGTCTTGGAGCTTAGCACACCATATCGATCTATGGTAACAGATCTCAAAGTGCCTTAATTTAATAGCATACAGTTAAGAAGAACAAGAATGTTTACGTAGTCAGACTCTGAGGCGAGCGCGGCTGACCGTTTGTGGCTGGACCCTGAGGCGCCGCTCGCCACCTACCATGCGGGTTGGCAGAGGGGCTGTGCGGGTACTGACGCGTCCGGGCGGCCATCACGGCCAGTGGCGCACGGTCCGGTGCGGGTCGGTGGCGACCATATCAACTAATTCAGTTGGACTGGGGGCCTCGTGGCGCCTGGACTGCGACCTCTTGAATGTGTGCTAACTCTGTTGGAGAACAAGTTAGGACGGTTTGAAATAAAGACTTCAGTCCTTTTCCCACGAATTCACAGGAGGTGACTTACGTGTACTTTACTATTATTTGACGCGATTTTCATAGCTTAGGAGTGAAACAATAAGTGACAGCGAAAAATTCAAACTTTGTAGGATGAGGTGGACTTAGTTTAGTGCACATGGCCCAGTTGGTCTCTTTTTTTTCGTAGGTGTGACAGATTATCGTGTTTGAATTTGAATTTGTGACGGATTTTTTGTTATGGAAGTAAGGCAATTGGCTTTCTTGCCACAAAAATCGACCATCTTGAATATATAATTATAAATGTTAATAAATAATAGTAAATGGTAATAATAATAAATAGAAGTACGGTTTTCCAGAGATTATGGAGTGTGAATTTGAACATGGCGCGATTTTCTATGTTAGTGGAGGTAGGCCAATAATGATAAATAATAATAAATGGTAATAACTAATAATTAATAATAAATGATAATAAATAATGATAATGAATAATAATAAAGACAAGTATGATTTTGAAGCCATTACCGTATTGGACTTTGAATTTGGGGTGAATTTTCTCGTGGAGGTAGCCCAATAATAATAAATAATAATAAATGATAATGAATGATAATGAATGATAATAAATGATAATCAACAATAATGAATAATAATAAATACATGTACGGTTTTGCATGCATTATCCTGTTGGAATTCAAACTTCCTGCCTATTTTTTCTGGAGGCTTAGGTTAGTGGATGTAGCTCAATTGGTCTATTTTCCTGCCAAAATTAAAAATTCCCGCCATTGTTTTCTGCAGGTTAGGGTGTAGTGCATACTGGAGTTCAGAAACTGCCTCATGTCAGCCTTACATATCGAAACCTATGAGATGCAAAAGTTTCAAAAAGATATGCCCTAAATAAATAAAGTACACTCGTTCCTCCTTCCATCAACCTATGCACTGAAATTATTTGCGGAAAATTAGCAGTTGTTTGGCAACTTGGACGTAAATGTTTTGCATTATTTACGAGCGGTTCGCATATCTGTAGGCTGTGCTATGAGTTATTTTTAACTGTTTACAATTAGCAAGCATGTGTCTCGAGCATTATAAATGAATTATTATGTAGGAGTTTTTTGCAGGTCTGTATGGTGAGGAACACGTTGGTGTGATACATACACTCCATTCCTAAATAAAGTAAATTGGTTCCTCCATCCATGGCCTAGTGCAGGGTGAGTCCTTTTAGCCGAAACGTGTAGGAAGAGGTTGAGTGCTGGTGGCTTAGTTTAGTGGTGATGAGCTTAGTATCCAATAATTTTCTTAGGTTGGTGGCAGGAGCGCAAGTGAGCTTTGTTTACTGACAGGTTTCAAACGTTGCGCTGGCTCCTAGGAGGTTGGTACAAATTCCCTTTCTTTACTGCCAGAATTCAAACTTGGCGCTGGAAGAGGTGGCTGTCTGGTCCTCGAAAACTAGTTCAAATTAGGCACTTCAACACCTTTGCATACATATATGAAATTGTAAATTGAATTATTTAATATGATTAAAATCGAAATGGAATTAAGTACTTAGGTATTTACAGAAGACCATGTCCGTTGCGTATATGGAGGGTATGTGACGTAAGCGGGGCGGCGGCGCAGAAATTGTACAGTTATTACGTGCACGTGAGAGCGAGTCAATTAGCGAGCGTTCTAGTGGACCAAACGTGCTGTTATATAGTCATGGCGGATTCCACTGTCGAGCAAACTTTGCCGCCCAAAGTTTAGCACTGTGTTCTCGATCGCACAAGGACGCTTGGTGGACGGTGAGCGGTCGGCATCGACAGGTTTGAACGTGCCCAGGAAAACAACTTTGGCGCCAAAAGTGTGGCAGTGAACGGTCAACCGTTGTGTGATTCAGCTCCGAGGCAAACAATTTTGGCGCGAAACGTGCGGAGGCGACGAATACACGTGGTGAGCGGACAAGGGGCCGCTGTGACGTCAAACTCGGCAAGTTCCAGCGTGTCCAGCGAAAACATGTTTACGACGTGGGGGCGATCGCTGGGCTCGCCCCCAGCGCGCGTGGCCGACCGCCTCACATGACAGGCGTCGGCAGTGTCTCCACACGCTGGCCAGGGGGTGGCGAGGATTTGAACTAATTCAGTTGGAGTGCAGACATCGTGGTGACTGCACTGCGATATCAAAGATGTGTGTACTGACTCTGCCTGAGAACAAGTGATGACCGTACTGCTTGAAATAAAGTCTTTAGTCCCTTCCCCCCTGCAAAATCAAAGGACGTGATTTACGTTACTATAAGTGCGATTATGATAGGTATACCAGTGAAAAAAGATAAGTGACGGAGAAAGCTCGTACGTGTTATCAATTATGGTGTTAGGATTTGAACTTGTAATAGATTTTTGTTATGCATGTAAGGCAAATGGCTTTCTCACCGAGAAAATCGGACATCTTGAATAAATAATAAATGATAATAATAAATAGAAGTACAGTTTTCGAGACAATATCGTGTTGTAATTTGAAATTGGCGCAATTTTCTGCTGGAGGTAGGTGTATAATAATGAATGATAGTGAATTATAATAAAGGACAATGAATGATAATGAATGTTAATAAATGATAATGAATAATAATGAATAATAATAAACATAAGTAAGGTTTTGCTGCCATTATCATGTTGGAATTTGAATTTGGATGGAATTTTCTAGTGGAGGCAGGTCATTGATAATAAATAATAATAAATGATAATAAATAATAACAAATAATAATAAATAATAATAAATGATAATGAATGTTAATAAATGATAATCAATAATAATAAAGACAAGTACGGTCTTTGCATGCATTATCCTGTTGGAATTCAAACTTCCCGCCATTTTTTCTTCTGGAGCCTTAGGTTAGTGGACGTAGCACAATTGGCCTATTTTCGCGCCAAAATCCTCCATATTGGATGACGTCATTCGATATTGCCAAGTCTACACGCTGCCATCTTGGATGACGTCATCGCCGCCATCTTGAATAAATTTGGCAACAATGCAAAGTGGGGTGGCACATAGGTTGTCCCACTACTGTCGTGGTATGTCAGCCATCTAAGCTCCTCACAGCTCTGGATTAACCTGCGTACCATACTGTTGCTCATCCACCTCTGGAATGTCTTTTCTCCAATGGTCCACGAGCAGCAAGGCTGTTCGGGATCAGTGAGCAGTGTGTGCTGGAATCACTTGCTGTGGACCAAGTACAACCCCACATTCATTGTTTTAACCATCTGCCACCCTGGTTACTGCAGAGGCCCAGAGTAATTTTAGATTTAGTGCAGGACAACAGAGGTTGCACACCTTCATAATTTTTAATGCATTATTTAAGGACATTATAATTGAGCACTACAAATCTACAGCTGTCTTTACAGACGTATCGAAATTGGTGGACTCCTTTGGTTGTTCCGTCGTTTCCCCGATTGTGTCCTCAAAGTCTGACTTCCTCATGACTTTACTGTCTTCTACGCAGAATTATACGTAATTTTCTGGCTTTGCAGCAGGTGAGACGTGATTTGCATACTAGGTTCCTAGTCTATTCCTATTCCCTGAGTGCCCTTCACTCTTTACAGCGTCTGTACCCAGCAGATAACGTAGTCCAGAATATCCAGGATGCCCTCCTCCAACTACAGCGGCTAGGCAAGGAGGTGTCTTTCTGCTGGTTGTCAGGGCACGTGGGTATTGCAGAGAATGAAAGGGCAGATGTAGCAGCCAAGGAGGCGTGCCACGATCCTAAATTGGTTCAGTGTGCCGTCCCACTGCTTGCTATCGCCTTGCTGTTGAGATACATAGTCTTGCGTCGTTGGGAGGATCAGTGGCTGGTAGTGACAGGCAATAAACCCTCTCTAGCAAAGATCACGACGCAGTCGTGGCATACCTCCTTCCAGCCATATCGTCAGGACGACGTCCTCTTTACTTGTCTTCGCAAAGGCCACAGCCCTATAACGCCTGGCTTGTTGCTCTGGCGAGAGGACCCTCCGATGTGTGGTGCTTATGGCGTACAGATCTCTCTTCGCCACATCTTATTAGACTGTGTTTTATTTTCGGCCAGAGGGTAGTGGTAGATCTGCCAACAGACCTGTCCCCTACTTTAAGTGACTTTCCAACGAATGTCGTTAGAGTTTTAAAGATTTGTGAATTTCCCTACATTTTTCCCAAGATTTTAGGGAGATTGTCTTAACGTGTTAACAGGATGACTGGTTCACCCATATTTTTCTTTTTTTTTTGTATGTGTCAGTCGGTCACATTTGCCTATGCCTTTGTTTTAGCTCCTTTGTTGTTTCTCTTGTATCTTAACCCATGGAATAGCACCTTTCACCCTTTCTCCATCGTCTTGAAGACATGTGGCATAGAGTGATTGTGTGGGTCAATGTGAGCGAGGTATGAGTGAGTGCGTAAGTGTCATTTTGTAGGTTTCATCCTCTGCGATTTTATCCAAATTTTCCCTTGTAGCGTGCGTCAGGGCGCTGATAACCGTGGCGTTGAGCGCCCGTAAAGTCGAATCACAGGCTGGGTAGTGCTGTGATTCTGTGATTTTTATTTTGATTATTACATCTCTAGTGAGTAGTGAATTGCCAGCGAAATTAACATGAGCATGCGTAATTATTGTGTGTTTCTCATTGCAACAACATTGCCTATAAAATTCTGGATATGACGTATCATCGTTTCCCGAAAAGCGATGTTGTTCAGCGCACATGAGCGTCTAGGTGCAAACGAGTGGATAAAATAAATGTTCGTAATGCAAGGATATGCTCAGAGCAGTTCATCCCTGAGGATTACATGTGGGATTAGATAGATGAGGTGCTAGGGTCTGCCCCTGAGAAACACACAGAAATTTATCATTGTCTTTTCGCAGAAAATACATAGCTGAGAGATAATAGAATGCTGTAAAGCCCATTCTATATGGGTCGTGTGAGCTTGGAAGATTACCCATGATGCACCGGTCCCACCGGCCTCTGCTGTGTAGATGCACCTACTCACACAAGATTTACGCGTACGATTGCTGTAAGGTGGAATAAGATGGATCCTAATCTCACGTCCATGAAAGTGCTTCGCGCGTGGGCAGATGACCGACTGAGGAGTGCAACTGACAAACAGCGCAAAGTTTTTGTGAATTGTGTCTTGCTCAACGAAACGTTGTAGGTCGTTCATTTCATAAATAGTTAACAAGTGAAACATCCGCTACATGCATTCTCTGTAATTTTAACGATAAGATACTTGTATGAGAAAATACATGTAAATCATGATGTGGATCCATCTGGAACTGCTCATAGAAAAATTTCTTGTTCGCTCACACTTGTACTCGAACATTAACCATAATATGTCTTCTTACGAAAGGAAAAACATGAGTTAATTTAGTAAATTAACATTAGCAACAGAAATGCAACATTTCTGTTGGTTTGTCCATGACTTCCAGCTTTTGTAGTTAGGTTGTTTACACATGTACACTCCTGGAAATTGAAATAAGAACACCGTGAATTCATTGTCCCAGGCAGGGGAAACTTTATTGACACATTCCTCGGGTCAGATACATCACATGATCACACTGACAGAACCACAGGCACATAGACACAGGCAACAGAGCATGCACAATGTCGGCACTAGTACAGTGTATATCCACCTTTCGCAGCAATGCAGGCTGCTATTCTCCCATGGAGACGATCGTAGAGATGCTGGATGTAGTCCTGTGGAACGGCTTGCCATGCCATTTCCACCTGGCGCCTCAGTTGGACCAGCGTTCGTGCTGGACGTGCAGACCGCGTGAGACGACGCTTCATCCAGTCCCAAACATGCTCAATGGGGGACAGATCCGGAGATCTTGCTGGCCAGGGTAGTTGACTTACACCTTCTAGAGCACGTTGGGTGGCACGGGATACATGCGGACGTGCATTGTCCTGTTGGAACAGCAAGTTCCCTTGCCGGTCTAGGAATGGTAGAACGATGGGTTCGATGACGGTTTGGATGTACCGTGCACTATTCAGTGTCCCCTCGACGATCACCAGTGGTGTACGGCTAGTGTAGGAGATCGCTCCCCACACCATGATGCCGGGTGTTGGCCCTGTGTGCCTCGGTCGTATGCAGTCCTGATTGTGGCGCTCACCTGCACGGCGCCAAACACGCATACGACCACATTGGCACCAAGGCAGAAGCGACTCTCATCGCTGAAGACGACACGTCTCCATTCGTCCCTCCATTCACGCCTGTCGCGACACCACTGGAGGCGGGCTGCACGATATTGGGGCGTGAGCGGAAGACGGCCTAACGGTGTGCGGGACCGTAGCCCAGCTTCATGGAGACGGTTGCAAATGGTCCTCGCCGATACCCCAGGAGCAACGGTGTCCCTAATTTGCTGGGAAGTGGCGGTGCGGTCCCCTACGGCACTGCGTAGGATCCTACGGTCTTGGCGTGCATCCGTACGTCGCTGCGGTCCGGTCCCAGGTCGACGGGCACGTGCACCTTCCGCCGACTACTGGAGTGTAAGTAACTGTGTCCGTCTAAAATACACTCCTGGAAATGGAAAAAAGAACACATTGACACCGGTGTGTCAGACCCACCATACTTGCTCCGGACACTGCGAGAGGGCTGTACACGCAATGATCACACGCACGGCACAGCGGACACACCAGGAACCGCGGTGTTGGCCGTCGAATGGCGCTAGTTGCGCAGCATTTGTGCACCGCCGCCGTCAGTGTCAGCCAGTTTGCCGTGGCATACAGAGCTCCATCGCAGTCTTTAATACTGGTAGCATGCCGCGACAGCGTGGACGTGAACCGTATGTGTAGTTGACGGACTTTGAGCGAGGACGTATAGTGGGCATGCCGGAGGCCGGGTGGACGTACCGCCGAATTGCTCAACACGTGGGGCGTGAGGTCTCCACAGTACATCGATGTTGTCGCCAGTCGTCGGCGGAAGGTGCACGTGCCCGTCGACCTGGGACTGGACCGCAGCGACGCACGGATGCACGCCAAGACCGTAGGATCCTACGCAGTGCCGTAGGGGACCACACCGCCACTTCCCAGCAAATTAGGGACACTGTTGCTCCTGGGGTATCGGCGAGGACCATTCGCAACCGTCTCCATGAAGCTGGGCTACGGTCCCGCACACTGTTAGGCCGTCTTCCGCTCACGCCCCAATATCGTGCAGCCCGCCTCCAGTGGTGTCGCGACAGGAGTGAATGGAGGGACGAATGGAGACGTGTCGTCTTCAGCGATGAGAGTCGCTTCTGCCTTGATGCCAATGATGGTCGTAGGCGTGTTTGGCGCCGTGCAGGTGAGAGCCACAATCAGGACTGCATACAACCGAGGCACACAGGGCCAACACCCGGCATCATGGTGTGGGGAGCGATCTCCTACACCGGCCGTACACCACTGATGATCGTCGAGGGGACACTGAATACTGCACGGTACATCCAAACCGTCATCGAACCCATCGTTCTACCATTCCTAGACCGCCAAGGGAACTTGCTGTTCCAACAGGACAATGCACGTCCGCATGTATCCCGCGCCACCCAACGTGCTCTAGAAGGTGTAAGTCAACTACCCTGGCCAGCAAGATCTCCGGATCTGTCCCCCATTGAGCATGTTTGGGACTGGATGAAGCATCGTCTCACGCGGTCTGCACGTCCAGCACGAACGCTGGTCCCACTGAGGCGCCAGGTGGAAATGGCATGGCAAGCCGTTCCACAGGACTACATCCAGCATCTCTACGATCGTCTCCATGGGAGAATAGCAGCCTGCATTGCTGCGAAAGGTGGATATACACTGTACTAGTGCCGACATTGTGCATGCTCTGTTGCCTGTGTCTATGTGCCTGTGGTTCTGTCAGTGTGATCATGTGATGTATCTGACCCGAGGAATGTGTCAATAAAGTTTCCCCTTCCTGGGACAATGAATTCACGGTGTTCTTATTTCAATTTCCAGGAGTGTACAATAAAATATGGTTATCATTACAAAAGGATATAAAATACTTGATAGTCACGAAAAGTACATTTAACCCGTCGGTTCACTGGCTGGATGTTGACAACAAAAACAGTAGACACGTAGAGCAGACAAGTAGACAGGCATGCACAATGTAAACGCATTTTTGTAGTTCGACCGTCTGTCGCGTGGAGCTCTGCAGTAGATGACAACTTTTTTGTTCGTGTCACACGTCCCGTGTTAAACGGGCTTAAGAGACTGTATCAATGCAAGAGTTAAAGGGCCGTGAGAAACGAGAGAAGAAAAAGTAACTGGATTCGGCTACGAGGTAATTTTGAATCTCATTTAAACGGGTTTGTGGAACAGAAGAGAAGGTACCGGCGGAAATGTCCCACATCCTTAATAATCATTTTAATGGGTGTAAGCCGGCCGCGGTGGTCTAGCGGTTCTGGCGCTGCAGTCCGGAACCGCGGGACTGCTACGGTCGCAGGTTCGAATCCTGCCTCGGGCATGGGTGTGTGTGATGTCCTTAGGTTAGTTAGGTTTAAGTAGTTCTAAGTTCTAGGGGACTTATGACCTAAGATGTTGAGTCCCATAGTGCTCAGAGCCATTTGAACCATTTTTTAATGGGTGTAAATACAAAAACGTGAATAAGAAAGCGGTTGTTCTCAGGAAATGGAGACAGCAAGAATCGATCATAACTGGATTCAGAAAACATTTCTGTAATAACCAATCTTTGGCAAATTCCTTATCTATAACACTTATTTTTCTTGTCACCAGTCTTCTGACAGGTCTGATATGGCCTGCCATGGTTTCCTCTTGTGTGCCATCACCTTCACCTCAGAGTAGCATTTGCACCTAACGTGCTCAATTATCTGTTGGATATAGTCCCATGTCTGTCTTCCTTTAGAGTTTCCTCTATTATCATGGAAGTTATTCCTTAATGTCTTAGAACACGTCCTATCATCCATCTTCTTGCCAGTGTTCTCCACAGTACACCTAATGTTCAACATCCTTCTATAGAACCACATCTCAGATGCTTTGAGTGTCTTCTTTTATAGTTTTTCCACAGTCCATTGTCACCACCAAACAACAGTGTGCTCCAAACGTACTACATTCTCATAAATTTCTTCCTCAGGTTGAGGCCAATATTTCGTACTAACAGACTTCTCTTGGCCAGGAATGCTCTCTTTTCCTTTGCTAACTTGCTTTTTGTGCCCTCCTTGCTTAGTCTGTAAGTGTTATCTTGCTTCCAAGGTAGCAGAATTTCTTAACTTAGTCTGCTTCATCGTCACCAATTTTGACATTAAGTTTACCACTAGTCTCATTTCTGCTACTCATTGCTTTCGTCTTTCTTCGATTTGCTCTTAATCCATATTCTGTAGTCATTAGACTGTTAATTCCATTCAACAGATACTGTAATTCTTATGGGCTTTCACTGGGGATAGGGAATTTTATCACTGATATCCTTCCGTCCTGAATTTTAATCCCACTCTTGAACCATTCTTTCATTTCCGTCATCGGTCCTTTGATGCACAGACTGAAGAGTAGAAGCGAGATATTATATCTCTGTCTTACATCCTTTTCAATCCAAGTGCTTCTTTCTTGGTCTTTCACTCTTATTTTTACCTCTTTGTTCTTGTACATATTGTATATTAGTCGTCGTTCCCTATAGTTTACTTCTATTTTTCTGAGAATTTTAAACATCTTGCAGCATTTTACGTTGTCGAACGCTTTTTCTAGGTCGACAGATCTTATGAAGGTGTCTTGATTTTTCTTAAGTCTTGTTTCCATAATCAAACGCAGTGGCCAGAACTGCCCTCCAGTGCCTTTACCTTTTCTAAGGCCAAACTGTTCGTCATCCAATGGAACATAATTTTTTTCATTCTTCTGTATACTATTATTGTCAACAAGTTTCATGCATGAGCTGTTAAGCTGGTTGTACAAGAGTTTATCCACCCTTTCTGTCTTTGGGACTGCGTCGATAATATTTTAGCAAAAGTCTGATGGCATGTCTCATAGAGTATACAAACCAAGATTAACAGTCGTTTGGATTACCTATTCCCCAAATGGCTTTATGTATCCCAAAGAAGCGTTATTTATGTCATCTGCCTTATTTGATCTCAAGTCTTCCAGAGTTCTGTTAAACTCTGACATTAATACTGGACCGTACATATCTTCTATATCGACTCTCATTTCTTCTACTGTCACACTATTAGACAATTTCTACCTATCATGAGGCATTCACTGTTCTCTTTATAGCTATCTACTCTTCCCTGTGCATTTAAGAGCGGAAAGCCTCTTGTACTCTTGCTTCTAATTACACTATTTCTATATGCTTAATCAGTTCTTCTGACAAACATTGCTTTCTCGATTTCTTCACGTTTTCTCTGCAGCTATTTCACCTTGGTTCGTCTGCACTTCCCGAATTCTTATGTTTCCTGAACATTCTGGCCAACTTCTGTGTGTGCCCTTTTTAGAGATGTCCACTCCTCCTCAGCTTAATACATGTACTGTGGTATTTTCTATCGCAGCAACTACAGCCTTAGAAAAGTTGAAATACACGTCATCATTCAAGAATAGTTCAGTATCCCATTTCTTTTCGCACTGAAAGCGGCATTAACTATCACTTTCGTAAGTTGAAACTCTCTTTTTTGTCATTAAGTGTGTTCTTTCCCATATCCGTATCGAGTGACGCCTATTGGCTCAGGATGACACGGCAGCCGGTCGGTACCGTTGGGCCTTCATGGCCTGTTCTGGAGGAGTTTAGTTTTTTTTCAGTTTTTAAGTATGTTCTTTACCTGTAGGGCATCACAGAAAGAGAGCATTACTTAGACATGAGAGCTGTGCGAAAAACATGCCTTAACGACTTTATATTGAATAAACATGGCAGTTACCGCTTACTGTTGTCTAAGATATTTATTTATTGCAATTTCAGTCTGGAGCATTCATCATTAAATAACACAAACGCAAATAATATAGACTCCAAATTGCAATTGCACATCAGATTACCTTTCTAAAAGGCTAGAAGGGGTGCTCCCTTTGCTAAAATCACGATCAAACAAACTTACAAAAATCTACTTAGAATAGTCTCCAGGTTTTTAAAATTGAGATTGTATGCACTTCTATCGGTTTGATAGCTTGAGTCTAACACTAGCTGTTTAGAATTTCATTCAAAATTGCTTTACATGATGAACCTGTCCAGGATAGTTTCTTACTTACAGGTATATACAGTATAAACTCACACCGTAAAGAATGCACGGTTATAACTCCCAGTTGAGAAAACTGTTCTAGCAGGCTGCAGATATCTGTCACCCGCGAGAATCCACATTCAGATGGAACACAACCATACATTCTGAGATTAATCACAGGATTAGGACACAGGTGAAATGCCAGTACACAAAATGGATAAGCTACGTGTAGGAGGCCTCTATCCTCAGATGAGGTCACTAGATATTAGTTTTCATTAAATGTAAGCACTGGATCCATCATCACTGTGTCTATCTCCCTAGCCCTGAATAATTGCAAGCTTATCGAGATGCTCCACGGAGGAGGCCAGCGACTCACTGTGCTGGCGCACTGCAAGCGGCGTCCTTTTGTACAGATATAAGTAGTTTAAGTAGTTCGTCAGCATTCTGAGACAGCGGCGACTTGCGTGCGTCTAGGCATGAGTATAGTGCGTGACCGCCTAGAGATATAATGACGGAATAACAACAGCCTGTCCTCCGTGACGGTTACAGCTGGAGGCAACGTGTAGCACTAGGGTACGTCGAGGTTTTAATATGTTGCAATCTGACAAGCCCTGTTATGGCTGACCAGTTTCAGATGATACACAGAAATTGTTTAATTGATCCTAACTGATTAATGTTCTTAAATAACCTATTAAGGATCAGTGGGGTAAGGGCTAATTCTAGTTAAATAAAGACACTAGGATGGTATCAAGATATTAATTTAAAAAGAAAAACAATGAAATTGCAAAACAGAATCTGCACAGTTACAACATTCAGTTAATTCTAGTGATCAGGAGTTGAAGATTGGCACAACCTACCTTCTATGCAAAAATTGTCTGCCCCTGTTCCCAAGACAGGTAGACTTAAATCATTGCTACTGTCTAGCCTCTTTGATAGGGCCACTCCACAGGACAGTTTTGCAGTGGGCTGTAAAATTCTGCCCCTCGGCCGCTGAGAAATAACTCCCAGTTCGTCACCGACCTGCCCGAAGTCCATCGCTTCCTCAGACTCTCTCGCTATCCTAGCCAGCGCTAAAATTACTTTTGTAAAACATGCAGTACTACAGATATTAGTGTGAAGTTGTCTCGTATCAAACAGTGTGATTAATAAACTGATAACCTCACCTAACTTTCGATCCCAAATGATATAAATATGTTAATCGACCACATTAATTACGTTAATTCATCATATAAGGAGCCACCCCCCATGAACCATGGACCTTGCCGTTGGTGGAGAGGCTTGCGTGCCTCAGCGATACAGATAGCCGTACCGTAGGTGCAACCACAACGGAGGGGTAGCTGTTGAGAGGCCAGACAAACGTGTGGTTCCTGAAGAGGGGCAGCAGCTTTTTCATTAGTTGCAGGGGCAACAGTCTGGATGATTGACTGATCTGGTCTTGTAACACTAACCAAAACGGCCTTGCTGTGCTGGTACTGCGAACGGCTGAAAGCAAGGGGAAACTACAGCCGTAATTTTTCCCGAGGGCATGCAGCTTTACTGTATGGCTAAATGATGATGGCGTCCTACATCACACACATCCATGCCCGAGGCAGGATTCGAACCTGTGACCGTAACGGTCGCGCGGTTCTAGACTGAAGCGCCTAGAAACACTCGGCCACACCACCCGGGACATGCATTTAAAGATGAAGCGCATGACGTGAAGTTCTGTGACGAAGATACCAACCCAACACGTAATCAGATTGTTAACCAAGTAAAATCAAATGTTACGTATTGGTTTTTCTTACCAGCTGCTAGGTGTTTGAATCTAAAATAGGGATACAAATTTTTGTGTCTGAGTGACAATCGAACCACACACCTACCATCCTTCTTTATCATCCACAAATATAGCTTAAGTATCAATTGCTTACTCATCAACAGTAAGATGTGTGCATGTTTGACCAGAAATAACGACACCTATTGCGATTGTTGGCAACACTTGAACAGACATTAAAAATTGACTTTAATTTTCACTAGCAGGCCGGTGGCCACGTGTTAGGGATCGAAATGAAATTATGAATATTTTTGTACGGGATCAGGATTTGGACCCACATACTTACCTTTGGAGGAGACCTAGAGAAGATTGCATTCTCTGGAAAAGGAACGAAATGATTGAACTATACTGATCTGAGAGATTCAGATGCTCGAAAGAGGAGATACGAATTCGAATCACAGTCCAGCACCAAATTTTTCAACGTCTCTAGTTCAATTAAGTACAAGTAAAATAGGAGCCCTGTTCCTTTAAATGGCTATCGGTTCATCAAATAAAATAAACTTTTCTAATGTAAGTAAGTTTACTGGCGACAGTATTTCTGTTTACCATGACATCCACCTATGTCATTTCCCAACGTATACTGGCTCTGCCCAGTTGGTAATGAAGGAACAGGATGTTTAATGCGGATTCTGGTTCAAATGACTCTGAGCACTATGGGACTTAACTTCTGAGGTCATCGGTCCCCTAAAACTTATAACTACTTAAACCTAACTACCCTAAGGACATCACACACATCCATGCCCGAGGCAGGATTCGAACCTGCGACCGTAGCGGTTGCGCGGATCCTGGATTATAACGTCTTTCTCTTGAGGTTACCAGAGGTAAAGTAAATCTGTTTGTGCCCCTTAACAGTAAATGCCTTAACTCATGCATTGCACCCGTGATAGTTCGTTCCACGAGACCATTGAGGCCACATTTCCCAGCTCCAGGTGTGTGCTGTTATGGATGATGTGCATAGGTTACAAAATTAGTCACGGTGTAAAAAATGCGAGTCTATTAAATGGTTAAGTAGAAGCAAGCTTCTGACGCGAAGATTCTACTATTCTCATGTCAGCAGGATGTAAAGGCTCTTCTAAGCATTATAGTCTCGATGTGAAGCCATTTTGAAATTCTCACTACTCAGCAAATTTCTTAGTTCGAGAAAATCCACTGTGAAATGTGAAGTTTCGGATAATTCGATTGTTACCGTCATTATTACTTTCATTTTCTTCATACCGCTGCTGGAACACATGTGTTTGAAGATCATTTAATGCCTTTTGATCATTATAGAAGTAGTTGCCCAAGAACAGGTTCTTTCCCTGTCTACGGAATCCTTTTCAAGTTAATATTAAACATCAGCAATTACTCGTAGATTACATTAAAACTAAAGTAATTGATGAAGACGTTACTTGATAACAAAAACGCGCTGCCTTTCTTCATTTACTTGCGCCTAGAAGTGGCTGTCGAATACTGCCAAACCAAAACCCAGGGGATCTTCCTGCCTTCCGATATACGTCCTGTCAGGTCTTCCATACGATTTGGTCGACGTGACCTGTTTCAAGTTGAGTATGACAGAGAATGTTTTAGAAAATCAATTATTTTGCTTTTCAATAAATAGAAATATTTTCATTATAAGCTATCTAAGTTCAAAATTTTCGCAATATTAGTTCAAATTTAAATTCGCTTCTATAATGCAGGAAAGTATTTCACAGTTGCAAAACCCACATCTGACTCATTGACCTTACACTTAGTCGCTGACCATAAATTCCAGCTCAAAGTGACACCAGTTTAAGTAACCTAATGTAGCGAAGACTGTTTGCCAGTGCTCTTTCTCACCGTAAATACGCAATTCACACATTGGACTCCATAAGTACACGTTAACAATAACTTCTGTGTGTATGCAACGCATTCGGATTGTAGAATTTAATGGCGGCCACAGTGGCCGATAGGTCTTGGCGCTTCAATCCAGAACCGCGCGACTGCTATGGTCGCAGGTTCGAATCCGGCCTCGGGCATGGATGTGTGTGATGTGTTTAGGTTAGTTAGATTTAAGTAGTTCAAAGTTCTAGTGGACTGAGCGAAGACTGTTTGCCAGTGCTCTTTCTCACCGTAAATACGCAATTCACACATTGGGCTCCATAAGTACACGTTAACAATAACTTCTGTGTGTATGCAACGCATTCGGATTGTAGAATTTAGTGGCGGCCACAGTGGCCGAGCGGTTCTAGGCGCTTCAATCCAGTCCCATAGTGTTCAGAGTCATTTGAACCATTTTGTAGAATTTAGTGGTGCTCTCTCTTCCACTTCCGTATACAATTTGTCTGCCTAAACGGGCCCTTTATCATTACAGGACCTGTGAAGTGCAACATCATACTTACAACAGTAATGTGCTTATAATGACAACCTCACTGTGCGTTTTACCTGATTTTGTAATGATTTAAATAAAACAAGATGACCCTCCAATGGGAGACATTTCGTCCCCCTTTACCTTCTATGAAATTTGTCACTAAGCTTTTTGCCTTCCAACCAGCGAAATGCGGCAGAGTAAGGCCGGTAAACGATTCACAAACCACGATTTACTACCATTAAGACGATTACTTTAAAGATTGTCGTAGCTGAAGGATTTTAATTTATTCTTAAACCGTCTTATGCAGCAACGTTCACAGATATCTCAAATAGCAAAAGCTCTTTATCCAGGTACAAAGGTTGTAAAACAAATTTCCCACAGTTTGGATCAGGCTGATCTTTTCGTCTGATAGCATTGCATAAGTATTTTGTGTAAGAAGTATCGCAAGTAGTGTTTCTGTAGCTGTGGGAATCATTGGTTGAAAACGATGTTAACACCAATGGGTTCAGTACTGCTAAATATTCAAAATGATTATCAACCTAAATCTGAGTTCGTCCACAAACTGAGACGTATTTACAATATTGAAGCTAGACTGTGTACCCTTGTCTTCCTTGAGTGGGCACTGGAAGGCGTTTACACACAGGTATTCAGTACTATGAAATTTAATTCTTCTGGGTTTTCAGTGTGCTATATGTGTTGTAGATACAGTCTCAGACAAAAAAATTGACCACCGAGTCGTTCACATAAGGTGGACAATGCAGTCATGCTCCCCTCAGAATTCTGTGTTCGGCAATATGCTCGATCTGGCAACATTGTAGACTGCGGCACTCCCCGGAGGAAGTCTTGACTGCAGTCTGCATACGTCACTCTTGACTATGACCGTAGTCTTCAGGCAATACGCGAGACTAGCTAATAGGATATCTGGAAACTGAGAGCACACGTCGACAAAACTTTTATCTCCCCTTTGCTCTCGGTGCTGAAGCTATGAGTGTAATTCAAGCAAATCTACAATATATTTCGCTTTCTGTCACATTGGTAATAACAGTCTGGTTCAACAATATTTTAGCGAGAGATTTCTTGGCGGACCATCTGCCTCTGAACACCGCATGCGTCTGAGTTCTCAAGAACCCGTTTGCTGCCTACTGGCGGGGGCTGAGGCCTCGCCTTCTGCCGAAAACGTCTGCTCCACTCCTCACGCTCGACCGTGTAAAGTGCTTTGATATTGTTGAGTGGTGACCCATAAAATCTGTCTACGATTTGTGTTTCACACTCGATAGCAATGGAGACACAAGACCGTTTTTACCTGATGAGTATTTTATTACACTAGTATGAAATACATCACTGTGGCACAGAATTAATTTAATTGTTTCTGATCCTGTTCTTTTAATTTTCACAGGAGATTCGTCAAATAATTTATTTTTGTCATGGATTCATATGTGTTAGTCAAGGCACAGAGAGTAAATGCAATGTAACGTGTTCGGTTTCTTTCTTCTATTCCCTATGGTAAATGGATGCGAAACATTGTGTCAATACCTTTCAGAACCTGCTCTATAGACACTCAAGCAAATTGCTTGTTTTGAGGTCCATAAATTAATTAATGGAGAAGTGACTGTGGTTCAAAGATGATATTTAAAATATTCAGTTGGATTTAAGACGACAAAATTGCCCATATTTAAAACTACCCAGAGGAAAAGTAAGTTGCAAGAGCTGCTGTTAGCAAATCTGTGCAGAGAGTTAGTAATTGCTACAGTGGACATTTAGCCTATGCTAAATTGCTTCCGATTTCGTTACAGAATTTTTTCTGGAAATTTGCAGCTCCATAAAATAAATCAGAAAGAAAGCTCGCACACGCTGGCCCTATACTAATCAAGAGGTTGATTTCCTTCATACTTATCACCCTGGTATGTGAGTCTTGAGTGAAGGACAATATTGAAATTCGTATCGTTGACGGTCGATTTGTGTTTCTTCAGAGATGCTTGTATTATGAAGCAGCTTGGCAGTCAGAAAGCCAAGATCTATGACCATTGACACAACTTACTGAATCAAGCTACCAAGAGGACTTGATGGGTAAAGGTTATCTTCCGATTTCGTTAAAGAATTTTTTTCTAGAAATTCGCAGCTCCATAAAATAAATCAGAAAATAAATCTCGCACACGCTGGCCCCTACCACGGTTGGAACTCACGACTCCTTGAGCCGTTGTGACACGAGAAATGGGCGATATCGCAGGGCTACAGACACACTGGTGCCAGCATGCCACTCTCATAATGGTACTGGTCGCTCAGCCTCATAACTCATCGTGAACGATAATAAAAGTTGTCTCTTATGTGAAGAATAGCATTTCTTTAGTCAAAAAATTGAATTTTCTTTCTCAGGATTATATAGCACGAGTCATTCAAATAGAGAGGGCATATCAAGTGAATTTAGTGAGTCAATTCAGTACCATACGCGGAAGTGATTGCACTGTCACAGTGTTGCCAAATGTTTGTGACGAGGTTGCCAATTCTCAGCTGTGCTAGGAAAAGCTCTGTAGCAGTATGCGAGGAGATTCCCGTGCTCATGTCATAGGAGGATACGGAGAAGAGGCGTGGGGTTTGGTTTAGGCAGCGTTTTCTCCTACCAGTTGTGTCAAACATTCAGGTGTATAATCTTCCATCACGATTATAGTTTCCCACAAAATATGTACGAATAAAACACTTATCTTGTTACTTTGTGTCAAAAGATTGTTTCAGTACAATAAAAAGTCTTTAGAAATAAATTTTGCCCACCTGTCACGAAAAGTAAGATAACAAACACTTTGCACCTCGAAATCGAGTGTATCTATGTGCAGACTTGTGATCATACAAGCAGAATTTCATGAATTGAGAGAGAACGTAGAAAAATGCTGGTGCGAATGGGAGCTATAAGAAACAAAGTTAACTAATTATTCTGTCCCACATAATAATCAATTCATTTGAAAATTCAGAAGAGAAGAAACTAAAAATAATGCCCATTAAGACAGGAAGTGTAGTGCAGATGCGGGCACTGTGCTGATCTGCGCTTTTTCATCTTCAGATCTATACAAATAATGTATACTAACCAGCGCATTCATTGCTTTCGTAATTTTTCCCTCTTGTTTAGTCTTCTAGTGATGAACTGGATCCACGCCCATGAGTCTGATTGTTTCTTTGTATCCTTCCATCTAGTATCTTTGTGTGTTATTCCACGGTGTTAAAAAAAAAAAAACAAAAAAAAAAAAAAAAAAAAAAAAAACGTTATGCCTGTTCCCACGAGGTATTAGAACGTGGTCGCAAGAAGGCTAACGAATTGTAATCAAAATACACTGAGACGCCAATTTGTCTGTCGTCATGGTGTTAAGTCGACAGTAATAGTTGGATATTATCGTCTGCATCACCGGCATCCCGTTGCCCTCTTCTCTTACTGCGATTTTCATATTACCCGGAATACAAGACGATGAGATAAATGTGTGTATTCTCCGTGACGAAACATCATACATTCCATTCATCCTGATCCATTCGTTACGTGAATTGGCAGCAATGAGTGATACGAAAGCTGTTGTCAGGTGTCGAATAACAATAACAATGGTAGTAATAACAAATCAGTAATCAAGGATGTTTACTACATTACAGACAACTGTTAACGATTAACATAATAACCAAGAAAGGCTGAATTTTTAATTGGCACATAGGTGTTCTTACCACTTTGTTACTGAATTCTGTTCTGATTGTTTGCAGAGAGAAAAGAAAGAACACTATAGCCATACATATCGCTAGTACAACGAGATATTACCTATTAACTATCCTAGCTTTACATCACGAAACGAACATGGCGTCACCGAGCTGATATTTGAAATAAATTTCTGTTTTCTTTCTCTGTCTCTCTCTCTCTTAAACAGAAAAGGAGAAAAATTAAACAACATAAATGGTCTCTCTTTGATGCCTCAATCTTCATTGCCATTATACGTCTTATGAGAAAAAATCGTACTCTTCATTAAAATAAACGTCTTCGTCTCTTTATGCAAATATTTGCGTTGTATTGTACATTAAAATTTTACTAACTTATTTAAATTAAAATAGGAGAAGTTTTCCTTTTGCTCACAGTATCTTAATCGCTGAAGAGAAGTTAAGCTGAAATTAAACAATATGTGCTTTAATCAAGTCTTCTAACTATTAACACAGTAGACTTAGTACCGTATCCAGTTCCCATCCTCTCCTACAACTGCATTTAATCGCCGGGGAACAGGGGCAACAAGCTTTCTGATGAGTCTCTCACTCTGTGACTTCTCTTCCGAGAACGCTGCCTTGGGTGTTGGTGCAGGTCTTTTGCTTCTAATAATTTTTTCCATCTGTGCTCACACGTGCTCTATGGGATTCAGGTCAGCAGCTTTCGGAGGCCAGTCCAACAGCTCAATGTCTCCTTTCATCTGAAACCATTGTCTTACACGGTTGGCTGTATAGATTGGGTAACAGTCACGTTGGAAGATGATTCTACCTCCAGAAAATCGCTGACGAACAGAAGGAAGCATGATTTCTTCCAGTATGTCGCAGTAATAAGCACTACAAAGCGGACGCTCAAGTTCCCACAGCACGCCGCTACCATTTGCTGATATCCAGCCCCAAATATCCAGACCCAAACCGTGACAGACGTCCGGCCACACCTTTGCCTCTGATGGATATATTTACGGTCGTATCTCGTTCCACGTGGTCGATATACATGGACAGAGCTATTTGGAGCAGTTCAAAATACCTTCTCGTCGGTAAATACACTCCTGAAAACTGAAATAAGAACACCGTGAATTCATTGTCCCAGGAAGGGGAAACTTTATTGACACATTCCTCGGGTCAGATACATCACATGATCACACTGACAGAACCACAGGCACATAGACACAGGCAACAGAGCATGCACAATGTCGGCACTAGTACAGTGTATATCCACCTTTCGCAGCAATGCAGGCTGCTATTCTCCCATGGAGACGATCGTAGAGATGCTGGATGTAGTCCTGTGGAAAGCTTGCCATGCCATTTCCACCTGGCGCCTCAGTTGGACCAGCGTTCGTGCTGGACGTGCAGACCGCGTGAGACGACGCTTCATCCTGTCCCAAACATGCTCAATGGGGGACAGATCCGGAGATCTTGCTGGCCAGGGTAGTTGACTTACACCTTCTAGAGCACGTTGGGTGGCACGGGATACATGCGGACGTGCATTGTCCTGTTGGAACAGCAAGTTCCCTTGGCGGTCTAGGAATGGTAGAACGATGGGTTCGTTGACGGTTTGGATGTACCGTGCACTATTCAGTGTCCCCTCGACGATCACCAGTGGTGTACGGCCAGTGTAGGAGATCGCTCCCCACACCATGATGCCGGGTGTTGGCCCTGTGTGCCTCGGTCGTATGCAGTCCTGATTGTGGCGCTCACCTGCACGGCGCCAAACACGCATACGACCATCATTGGCACCAAGGCAGAAGCGACTCTCATCGCTGAAGACGACACGTCTCCATTCGTCCCTCCATTCACGCCTGTCGCGACACCACTGGAGGCGGGCTGCACGATGTTGGGGCGTGAGCGGAAGACGGCCTAACGGTGTGCGGGACCGTAGCCCAGCTTCATGGAGACGGTTGCGAATGGTCCTCGCCGATACCCCAGGAGCAAGAGTGTCCCTAATTTGCTGGGAAGTGGCGGTGCGGTCCCCTACGGCACTGCGTAGGATCCTACGATCTTGGCGTGCATCCGTGCGTCGCTGCGGTCCGGTCCCTGGTCGACGGGCACGTGCACCTTCCGCCGACCACTGGCGACAACATCGATGTACTGTGGAGACCTCACGCCCCACGTGTTGAGCAATTCGGCGGTACGTCCACCCGGCCTCCCGCATGCCCACTATACGCCCTCGCTCAAAGTCCGTCAACTGCACATTCGGTTCACGTCCACGCTGTCGCGGCATGCTACCAGTGTTAAAGACTGCGATGGAGCTCCGTATGCCACGGCAAACTGGCTGACACTGACGGCGGCGGTGCACAAATGCTGCGCAGCTAGCGCCATTCGACGGCCAACACCGCGGTTCCTGGTGTGTCCGCTGTGCCGTGCGTGTGATCATTGCTTGTACAGCCCTCTCGCAGTGTCCGGAGCAAGTATGGTGGGTCTGACACACCGGTGTCAATGTGTTCTTTTTTCCATTTCCAGGAGTGTATAACTCGGTCCCAGTACGAAAGCGGCTTCATTCTGAAGGCCAGTGCGAAATTTACTCTGGCAGCCCTATGTTGCTGTATCAGCGTTTCCTTAACAGCCGATTTCCGTCCATACCTTCCGTCCTTGAGTCGACGACGTATGGTCGACCTGCTCACTGTTAGCTGCAGGATGTTTTTAATTTCTCTGCTGCTCCTGAAAGGGTCCTCAACACTGCAGCGGAGTATACCCTTGTCTTCATGCTCTGTGGTAGTCCGTGGGCGTCCAGAGCGATGACGACGGTTTACGTGGCCTTCATCTTCCATCCTCTTCACCCAGAGATGAATAGTGGATTTGCTGTATCCCAGAACACGGGAAATGATACTGATACAGTACCCATCTTCATGAAGCGCAAGGATACGACCGTTATGAAACTCACTGAGCTGGACATGTCGCCGGCCTGCGTGGCCGAGCGGTTCGAGGCGCTACAGTCTGGAACCGCGTGACCGCTACGGTCGCAGGTTCGAAGGTTCGAATCCTGCCTCGGGCATGGATGTGTGTGTTGTCCTTGGGTTAGTTAGGTTTAAGTAGTTCTAAGTTCTAGGGGACTGATGACCTCAGAAGTTAAGTCCCATAGTGCTCAGAGCCATTTGAACCATTTTGTGACATGTCGCCATGATAGAAGTAAAACCCGACTCACAAGGCAACAGGAAACAAAGTGCCACACAGGACGCAGAGCACTTGAACAAGCACCGAAGTCAAATTCATTCCCGATTTCAAGCTTTCAATACTGTGACAGATTATATTCACGATTTCGCTGGAACGTTCAGATAGTTCAAATGGCTCTGAGCACTATGGGACTTAACTGCTAAGGTCATCAGTCCCCTAGAACTTAGAACTACTTAAACCTAAGTAACCTAAGGACATCACACACAGCCATGCTCGAGGCAGGATTCGAACCTGCGACCGTTGCGGTCGCGCGGCTCCAGACTGCAGCGCCTAGAACCGCTCGACCATCCAGGCCGGCCGTAACGTTTAGAGAAATATCATTAAATCAATGCTGTTGCAGACGATCCAGTTATAACAGATAGGTGGGTTTAATTTATGGGTATATCAGCCAAAATCACTAGTCTCAAATACGCAGCTGTCGATTTTACCACATATGTCTTAAAAAACAAGAGCTCGAACCATGATAGAACTATTTTTAAGGAGCTGTGTTAGATGACAGTTTATATCTGTTTAACAAAATTCAGGTTAAACAAAAATATGTTTTAGTCGTAACTATTACTTCGAAGGAACGAACATGTTTTAGTACGGAGAACTAAAGTAAACTTTGGCGTTCAGGGTATTCGAGGTATTGCATACATTGCTGTATATCACTTAGAACCCTCGTTGTGGGGAGCAGTTAAGTCTCACAAGGAGAGGGTCTGACATGTGCGCTAACGATTTTGATCAAATATTGCATGGACGTTCTAGCTTTGTGCTAGACATGTGACACCATAGCTCTAATACTCTACTGATTTATTTTGGTTTTGTTTTATTTAATATTACATCGTTGAGCTTCTGTAAATGTGTTTGTTTGAATCGATAACATAAAATTGTATACTCCTTTCTTTGTAAGAACTTTGATGTCTTGATTTGATTCTATGCAATGTAGTATATCTGTCATTTAAATTCTTTGTCCCATTTGGAGGGAACAAAACTTACTATATATAATTGTAATTTCTGAATGAATAATTTTTTGTAGAAATGTCAATATGTGCAAATGTTCTGTTTTATTTAAAATATTTGGTTGCTGTTATGTAAACTGCTGATCCTCACTTAGGGTTCTTGGTTATTCTGTATGTAAAAGTTGTTGTGGTTCCCCTCGGGAACGGAACTGTGCAGCGCGCGCAAATTGTGGTTGGCCTACGTAGAAAAGGTGGAACAAAAGTCAGTCGGGGACGAGCTACGAGTCGGGGACGAGCTACCAAACTGTGCACTGTCATGTAAATGTTGCATATTGTGCTGGTTCCGAGAGAGGCTTTTCCTGCCACTATCCAATGCCTCGGATGGATGGATAAATAGCTGGAACTATTCTGGAATTGATATTCATCATCGCTACCAAGAAATGACAGACTCCAGCAATTCTACCTGCAATTCCACCTACCAACTTGCAATCGCCACCACATTGCGCAATCACTGTAATGGAGCACTATAGTAATGTACAGTGAAGGTTCAGCTTAATGGATGCGTTAGTGTGCTCAAATATAAGGTAATTTATAACTGAATTTATGTACCTACCTTGATTTTTCTCCTTATCATAACACCTCTCAGGTTCCTCTCCGTTTGAACTAAAGTGATTTCCGAGTGTCCTTACTGAAAGAACATTAAAGACCAGTGTTTTGCTAAGTTAAAGTTAATGTGGCAAGAGAGTGAGTTAAAGTTAATGATGCTTGCTGAAAATTATTTTCCTAATAAAACAGCTTATTAACGTGTTGTTGCCAACTTCAAATTAAAGGTTCTTAAGACTGAGGCTTATAAAGTTTTGCTTAGTAAATGATCACATTACTGCCTGTTGTAAATCGCAGAAGGTGAGTCAGTATCTTACATATATATTAATTTTGTGTCTCACTGTAGTAAAACTGGAAAACTGCAGTTGTGAAACGTTATATACTCATGTTTGCTAAGTGTTTTTCTCTCTTGTGTATTAGAAGTGCATATTAATAGTATAAAAAGATCCACAGTTTGTCTATTGTGTTAATGCTCGGTAACAAGTAAGGGAAAGACCACTAATTATGAAAACCATAATTTCTTCATTCAAATGATAGTGAGAAACAACCTGTTAGTGGATTCCAATTAACTTCCATTTCAAATAGTAAAGTATTTAACTGAGAGAGACTTAACCTATGTCCAATTTATGATCCTGGAGGGAATGTTAATAGTAATGTTATAAAGACCATTCAGTTTGTGTAAGACCTGAAAGTAATAGTGTGTTTCGGTATCTGTTATAATTTTGCAAATAGTTTGTGCTTGTCTAACTGTTAGTTTCAATCTTATCGTAAACATATGTATGTGCCAGAATTCACTGCACTCGCGTGTGACAAAGTATACGTTGTGTTTATCCATTAAAGTTACTAATAACTATTTTCTTGAACGAGAATGTTAATCATTCTCTTGCCTAGTTAGGCTGGCGACCGTTTTTCTTTATCAGTTAAACAGTGCAGATAGGCAAAATTTTGTTTGTTACTGTTCAAATATTTACGTAATTGTGACTTTCATTTCCAATAAGCCACCACCGTTAGGTACAACACGGTCAACATAACAAAATTCCTCTCAGAGGGTAGCACTGCTCTGTTGCTTTATACCATAATTGCCTTAACAAGATAGTTTTATTTCACGACCTGCCTACAACTTTAAGGTTATGGTACAGCAGTAGCAGACAGGAGTGTTATACGTGGCGCCGCATGACAGGACGTTGTTCAATTTGCACCTACAATTTTTTTTTCTTTATTGTTATTTTAAAACCGGTACAACAGGCAGGCTGTCAGCAGCATTCTACGCTGCTCTTCAGCCATAGAATAGACAATGAGAAAACAACAGAAAGAATACACATAAGTTACATAGCGGTGGGTAATAAAACAGTAGACACATAAAGACAAACACGGAGCCGTTCACACTCGACGATAATCCACACTACAAACTGTTCTCACGACGCACTAACACTGAAGATGGCGATGGCACAGGTGAACGATGGAGCGTGACGGTGAACACTGAACACTAAACACGATGGCACACACGAGACACTGATGGCGATGATCTCCAGCGCGCGAATGTCCACTTAGCGCGTGTGAGTCCGGGGACCTGCCAAGAGAGGAAGAAGGAGGAGGTGGGGGAGAGGGGAGAACAAAGATGCAAATGGCTGAGGAGATGGGGGGAAGAGGAGAGGGACAGGGGCGGGGAAGCCCGGGGGAGGAGTGGGGAGAAATGGAGGAGGGAGGAAGAGGGAGAGAAGGGTGGGAGGGTGCCCAAAGGAGCAAAAACAGGAAGAGGGAGGGAGGATCAAAGTTGGTAGGACGGGTAGATGGAGGGGAGGAGGGCATCATCAGGGAGAGGGAGCTGGCGGAAGCCACCTTCGGAGAGGGTAAGGAGGGTGGAGAGATGGAGACCGGGTGGGATGTGGGAATACAGGCACGGCAGCGGGCGGGGGTGGGAGAGGATGGGTGAGACAAGCGGGTGAGGAGGATCAGGTTGCGGGAGGTGTACAGGATCCGTATCCTTTCAAGGAAAAGGAGGAGGTGGGGGAAGGGGATGAGATCGTACAGGATCCGGGTGGGGGAGGGGAGATGGATGCGATAAGTGAGGCGGAGAGCATGGCGTTCAAGGATTTGGAGGGATTTATAAAAGGTAGGGGGGGGCGGAGATCCAGGCCGGATGGGCATAACAAAGGATAGGGCGGATGAGGGATTTATAGGTGTGGAGGATGGAGGAGGGGTCCAGACCCCACGTACGGCTGGAAAGGAGCTTGAGGACACAGAGTCGGGAGCGTGCCTTGGCTTGGATTGTCCGGAGATGGGGATTCCAGGAGAGGTGACGGTCGAGGGTGACGCCAAGGTACTTAAGGGTGGGAGTGAGGGCGATAGGACGGGGGCCTACTACGTCACACACGTGCAGGTTGGAGGGCAATAGTGCAAATATAGGCTATGTGGTTGGTGAATGCAGTGGGCCAGAGCTCTGCTTCTCTTGTCGCCTTCGAAAGGGTGCTGGTGATGTAAATCCTGTCCAACTGACTTGACGAATGACTTGTATAACGGGTGTAACCAGGAGCTGGGCCACGGATGTAGAGCCACGTGTTGAGCAGGTGGAGGTCACGCACTAGCATTTCCAATTCCGCACACGGGACGTGATGTGGCTGCTGATGAGACGGAGATAAAGTACAGTTAAAAACTGTACCTTTTGTACACGGCGGACATGCCGCCGCCGTCACCCCCCGTCCACCTTCTCCAGTTTGCCGATGACACAGCCTTCCTTGCCCTTGACCCCAGCCTGCAGCGCTCCCAATCCTGCCCCCACGTACGCTCAGACGACGATGCGCACCATAGATGAGGCTGAAACGGGCGATCTGGCGCATCCATCGACGTCGGAAGGGCCAAGGGAGGAAGAGGAAGAACCCCCAACGCCAACCCAGATGTCGCCCCCTTCACAGCAACAACAGTAGCAACAGTACCACGGAATCCAGACATAACATAACATTCAGTAAGAGATGGACGTGGACGCGAACATTGTCCTGACTGCGGCTTTCCTAGTGGAAGGTGATACGCCGCTGGATTGCCTCCCACATTCGGATACGGATGTCGACGTTCGAAAGCAACGTTCGCCTCCACGACGCAAGCGATGTCAGCGGACCCTTTCGCACGATTGCCTCCTAACACGGAAGGTCAAGAACGTGACATCTCGTCAGACAGCATGGATGCTGCAGGTCGCGTCGATGGATGGCGCTCCGTCCACCTCTTC
Organism: Schistocerca cancellata; assembly: GCF_023864275.1. Lineage (NCBI taxonomy): Eukaryota > Metazoa > Arthropoda > Insecta > Orthoptera > Acrididae > Schistocerca > Schistocerca cancellata. Next base: position 56,527,266 of record NC_064629.1, on the reverse strand, counting down.
CAAAGACGACGTGGGTGAGAGAGATTTAGGTGCCGATCAGCTACACAGCATCGTGTTGCACCCACTGTGGTCGGACGATGTTGAGGAACTTCCTGGAGGGGGCACGGGTGACAGGGAAGGGGGTGGCATTGGGGTTGCCACTTCTAGCGTGAAAGACTCATAATTTGTAACGGGTTCAGTGGGTCCGACAACTCTTGCTGTTATCTTCGATTGTCATGGCGTCTACCCTAGGTGAAGAGGCTAGGCAGCACATCTTTCGCCTTGCCACAATCAAAATCAATGCGATAAGGGCATTGCACAAACTGACAATGCTACAACGCATGCTCGATGCGGCGGACATCTACGTGGCCCTCTTACAGGCAGTATGTGTCGCTAGTTTCCCTGACTTCTACGCATATACTGCCCACATTTCCCAAGCCTCTTCTACCGTTTGTGGCGTGGATGTCCTACTACAGGAAGGCTTGGCAGATACGGACGTACTGCACCTACCGAGTACAAAAGGTACAGAAGGGGGGAGAGCACGGAGCCTTGGGGTACCGGCGGAGGGGAAAAATGTGTAGGAATCTGTGTTATGAATGACGATGGCGAAGGGAGAGTGAGAAGAGGCGGGATAGAAAGAGGGGGGTGTGACTGGGCACACCATGTTATGGTGGTGGTGGCGGTGGAGGGGGAAGTATAAACTATGGCTGTGGTGGTAGTGGTGGTGGGGGCTGACATGACGACAGGGAGAAACAAAAACGCACAGAACGAAAAAGAAAGGACAAAAACTGGGGACAGACGAAGGAAGACGAAGACGGATGAAGACGAAGACGGAGGAAGACGAAGACGAACCAACTGCAAAACGGAGACGTTTCACAGAATCAAGAATAGTGAGTGCACGAAACGTTTGCGACCTCATCACAACTCAGATCAGAGAACGATTCAGTTTCAATAATCACTTATCGATTGCACAGCTGTTTGATCCATCGTTGTTTGCAAAATATCAAACTATTTTTCCGTAAAAAGAGCTTAAAATAGCTGTTAATTTGTTCAATTTACAGTCTTCAGATCTACGTCATGAGCTGAACGTATTGGACAGCCGAAAAGATTTTATGAGGGCCTCAGGTGCTTTGACCTTGTTGAAATTTCTTTACGATAACAATCTGGCTAAAGCTTTTCCTGAAAGTGTAAAACTTCTGAAAATAATAGTAACCTTCCCTATGACGACCGGAGAGGCAGAACGCTGCCTCTCTACGTTAAAGCGAGTGAAAACATTCATGCGCAACACTATGAATGAGGACAGACTTAGTGCGCTTGATTTGTGTTCCCTCGAAAAAGAATTACTGAATCGGCCAAATTTCAATGAAATGGTCGTAGACCATTTTTCTGCGCAGAAGGGGAGACGAGCTGACTTCGTCTATAAACAAATGAATTGAGGTAAGCAAAAGTGCATTCGTAATTGATAAGAAGTAATTTCTTTATATTAAGTCCTACTTAGCCTATTAAGTGAAGTGAGTAAAAAAGGGTAGTGTCATGTTTAGCCAGTCATAAACGTGATGACATTTTCCGAAACGAATCACTTTTGGTACCGCTACAGTGTGTTGCGCTACAGTGTCACATTTTGTGTACTTTAGCACAACAAACCATACTAAAAATGACATATTTTGGAGAGATCTTTAGTGCGCTATTTCACATAAATGCATATTTTCATAATACACAATAATTACAAACTGTTCGCTTCTGAAACATGTGAATTAATATGGCAGTTGCACGGATTTCTCATGTTACCCAATCACAGCACAAGACCTGTGACGTCACCAAAACATCACAGTATCGTCATGCGAACTCGTAAACTTGGAGGTAAACCACAATAAACGCCTTAAGTTTAGAACAGGAAACACCAAAAATATTAAGTAGTCGCAAAGTTAACATTCATCGCATTAAAGATCTCTCCGAAACGCGTCTTTTCGTATGATTTGCTGCAAAGTGTCAGAAAATGTAATGATGACATATTAAAACACTAACCAAAGATTTTAACTCGAAGTTAGCTTCTAATGATATCTAACACCTGATTATAGAAGATACAGTACGTAAAATTATAGGCAGAGAGTGATCTACCCACCCCCTTCCCCCTGAATTCTTAGTTGTTTATGTCAGACTAATCTGTAGCGTAACCCGAGGTCTATGTTGGCTCCGATCGATAAATGCCGCAGCCTTCCCCAGTATAGAAACCACGAGCCGCGCCTGCTTTTGACCGAGTGGGCCACACTTTCCTCATGGCCGTTCTACAGCTCATGGAATACCTCGACCCATTTTTCACAGTGTTGACACGCCTTCTGCATGCTGATACTTCTTGAGTTCTTGTTAATGGAAGAATGACGTCACCCATGCCGATCCGCCGATCAGTACGACAGGGATGTCCATTATCTACATTGTTATTGACTATCTACATTAGAAATTTTGTTGTGTGGTCTCCGAGACAGGCTCACTGGGATACAGTCTGACGGCTCCATCTATCGCTGCACTGCATATGCGGATGATTTGATGATCGTCATACAAGGAGCTGACGATCTGGCGGCGCTTTGGACTGGATTGCAACCTACGGTACAGCTTCTGGTAGCCAAATCACCTTGAGAATAGGGATTGGGCTACCGCAGGAACACAATACCCCCTTACGCTTCAGTGAAACTGTCCGCTTCTTGGGCTTAGATTTCATAAACGACATGCGACGCTCGACGACGCTCAATTATCGATGCCTTCTTAACCAAATTCGGGCCGGAATTGCAAATCAGCGCTTGCAATCCCTCAACATCGTTCAATGGGCGCATTATGCCAATGTATACCTTGCATCCCGCATACCCATTGTCGCCCAAACGCTACCCATTCTGAACCCCTTGGCGCATAGCATTATGGCAGCGCTGGGATACTTCGTCAGCGCTGGTATGTTACGGAAGATCAGATATGTATCTCTTACCCTCCCCAAGGAAAAAGGTGGTCTCGGCCTAGTTAACGTCCATGACAGGGCAATTGCCCTATTGTTAGCCCACATTTAAGTCTGCTGCGCCGATGTCCTACAAGCCTCACGAGTCTGCTTCTGTCGGCGCTACGGTCTGCTTCACTAAGAGCGTCGGTGCCGCTACAGGAAATCACAGCGCCCCTCTTTTATTTATTTTTTATTTATTTATTTACTTATTGTTCCGTGGGACCACATTAAGGAGAAGTCTCCATGGTCATGGAACGAGTCAATACATGAAATTATAACACGATTGTAGAAACAGATAAAATGAAATATAAGAAACATATTCAGGCGACACGTCATTAGTTTAAATAAAGAAATCAAGAATGTAACAGTGGAATTTGCTTAATTTTTTAGCTCTTCCAGGAGCTCCTCGACAGAATAGAAGGAGTGAGCCATGAGGAAACTCTTCAGTTTAGACTTAAAAGAGTTTGGGCTACTGCTAAAATTTTTGAGTTCTTGTGGTAGCTTATTGAAAATGGATGCAGCAGAATACTGCACTCCTTTCTGCACAAGAGTCAAGGAAGTGCATTCCACATGTAGATTTGATTTCTGCCTAGTATTAACTGAGTGAAAGCTGCTAACTCTTGGGAATAAGCTAATATTGCTAACAGCTAACGACATTAAAGAAAATATATACTGTGAGGGCAATGTCAGAATTCCCAGACTATTGAATAGGGATCGACAAGAGGTTCTCGAACTTACACCACACATAGCTCGAACGGACGCCACGTTTATTTACACCGACGGCTCGAAAACATCATTAGGTGTAGGGAGTGCCTATATTGTTAGCGACACCCCAAATCGCTTTCGACTTCCCGACCAGTGTTCGGTTTATACTGCGGAGCTTTACGCTGTTCTCCAGGCTGTCCACTACATCCGCCGCCATCAGCGGATACAGTACGTTATCTGCTCAGATTCTCTCAGCTCTCTCCTCAGTCTCCAAGCTCTTTACCCTGTGCACCCTCTGGTCCACCGGATTCAGGACTGTCTGCGCTTGCTCCACCTGGGGGGCGTCTCGGTGGCGTTCCTCTGGCTCCCGGGACACGCTGGTATCTGTGAGAATGAGGCGGCCGATATGGCGGCCAAGGCTGCAGTCTCTCTTCCTCGGCCAGCTATTCAGTCGCTTCCCTTCACCGATCTACGGAGCGGTTTATGTCGCCAAGTTGCTCATTTATGGCATGCGCATTGGTCAACACTTCCCCGTAATAAATTGCGGGAAGTGAAAGCCCTTCCTTGCGCTTGGACTTCTTCCTCCCGAACGCGTCGTCGGGAGGAGGTAATTTTAGCTCGACTCCGGATAGGGCACTGTCTTTTTAGCCATAGACATCTTTTAAGCGGTGATCCTCCTCCACTCTGTCCCCACTGCTCTCAGCCGTGGACGGTCAGACACCTTTTAATTGAATGCCCCTATTTTAATCCGTTACGCTCCCGTCTACAGCTATCGCCTGATCTATCGTCGATTTTAGCAGATGACACGCGCTCAGCCGACCGCGTTCTCCAGTTTATTAGTGACAGTGAAATGACGTCAGTCATTTGAAGTTTTTTTTGGGGGGGGACAACCACCCCCTGTCTGTACTGGATTTTTAAGCATTCTTTCTACTTTTAGTTTCTCCAATTTTATGAGTTTGTTTCCATTGCTGCTGGTTTTCAATTTCGGTTTTTTACTGTCTTAAGTCACGGGCTGGGCGCTAATGACCATAGCAGTTTTGCGCCCTAAAACCACAACCAAAAAAAAAAAAAAAAACATAGCTCGAACAGCCCGTTTTTGAGCCAAAAATACCCTTTTTGAATCAGAAGGATTACCCCAAAAATTAATACCATATGACATAAGCGTATGAAAATATGCGAAGTAGACTACTTTTCGTGTTGAAATGTCACTTATTTCAGATACTGTTCTAATGGTAAATAAAGCGGCATTTAGTTTCTGAACAAGATCCTGGACATGGGCTTTCCACAACAGCTTACTATCTACCCGTACGCCTAGGAACTTGAACTGTTCCGTCTCGCTTATAACATGCCCATTCTGTCTGATTAAAATATCAGTTCTTGTTGAATTGTGAGTTAGAAACTGTAAAAACTGAGTCTTACTGTGATTTAGCATCAAATTATTTTCCACAAGCCACGAACTTATTTCATGAACTACATTATTTGATAATGTTTCAATATTACACACAAGATCCTTCACTACCAAGCTGGTGTCATCAGCAAACAGAAATATTTTTGAATCACCTGTAGTACTAGAAGGCATATCATTTATATAAATAAGAAACAGCAGTGGTCCCAGCACCGGTCCTTGGGGAACGCCCCATTTAACAGTGCCCCATTGGGACTGAACATCATTACCACTCTCAATATTGCGGAGAATTACCTTCTGCTTTCTGTTCTTAAAGTAAGAGGCGAACCAATTGTAAGCTACTCCCCTTACTCCATAATGTTCCAACTTCTGCAGTAATATTTTGTGGTCAACACAGTCAAAAGCCTTCGTTAAATCAAAGAAAACACCTAACGTTCGCAACCTTTTATTTAATCCGTCCAAAACCTCACAGAGAAAAGAGACTATAGCATTTTCAGTTGTTAAGCCATTTCTAAAACCAAACTGTACATTTGACAGCAAATTATGTGAATTTAAATGCTGCAGTAACCTTGTATGTACAACCCTCTCGATAACTTTAGCAAACACCGATGGCATACAAATAGGTCTATAATTATCAACATTATCCCTGTCTCCCTTTTTATAAAGTGGCTTCACTACCGAGTACTTTAATCGGTCAGGAAACCGACCACTCCTAAAGGAAAAGTTACAGATATGACTAGGTACTTCAGTACTTCAATATTCTGCTAGATACCCCGTCTTATCCATGAGAGTTCTTGGTCTTTAGTGATTTAATTATTAACTCAATCTCCCTCTTGTCAGTATCATGGAGGAGCATTTCAGGTAACAGTCTCGGAACACTTTTTTCTACGAGCGCTATATGATTCCCTGTTGGGACTAGGTTTCTATTTAGTTCACCTGCTATATTCAGAAAGTGATTATTAAATACTGTACATATATGCGACTTATCAGTAACACGGACATTCCCACTACGCACTGATTCTATGTCCTCGACCTGTCTCTGCAGACCAGCCACTTCCTTTACGACTGACCATATGGTTTTAATTTTATCCTGAGACTTAGCTATTCTATCTGCATACCACATACTTTTTGCCTTCCTAATAACTTTTTTAAGCACCTTACAATACTGTTTGTAATGGGCTACTGCGTTTAGATTGTGACTGTTTCTGACGTTTTGATATAATTGCCACTTTGTTCTACAAGATATTCTTATACCTTTAGTCAGCCACCCAGGCTGCCCGTTTGTGCTAGTACCCTGTTTTGAACGTTCTAACGGAAAGCAACTTTCAAAGAGCACGAGAAAAGTCTTGAGGAAAGCATTATATTTATCGTCTACTGTATCAGCACTATAAACATCTTGCCACTCTTGTTCCTTGATAAGGTTTACAAAAGTCTCTACAGCAACTGGATCAGCTTTCCTAAAAAGTTGGTAACTATATTTAACCTGTGTTGCAGCACAAACATTTTTTAGACTTAAAATTTGTGCATCATGATCTGAAAGGCCATTCACCGTTTTGCTAACAGAATGCCCTTCTAGTAATGACGAATGAACAAAAATATTGTCTATGGTTGTTCTACTGTTCCCTTGCACTCTCGTTGGAAAGAATACGGTTTTCATAAGATTATATGAATTAAGGAGGTCTACCAGCATGCTTTTCCTTGCACAATCACTTATACAATCACTTTTATATAGGACGTTTCTACTGAGAACAAAGTTATTCCAGTTTAGCGCTCGTGACACCACGAATGGCCACAACTCGACGCCTATATCACGACGTGCTGCAACGCCGCCCCCTAAATGTGATCGAACTAAAATATCCTGAGGTACTGCGGCGCGTGGTGTGGAAGACTGTACACGATGCCGTGCTTGATTACGATGTAGTTTCCTAATGGTATATAGTCGCTAATGGGAAGCTGGTGACGCAAGAACGTTTCTATAATATCCATATGGCAGAATCTCCCAATTGTGTGGGTTGTAATACAGTAGATTCTGACGAGCACTGCCTCAGCTGTGGAGAGGCGGAGCCGGTTTGGCACCTAGTGCGGCAGATGCTGGCTTGTCTCTTGCGAGTTACGCCGGAGCATATATCTGCACGCATGTTATTGTTTCCGGATGAGACATTTTACTCCAAGACTCGGACCAACTCCATCACCTAGATACGTGGACTTGCGGTCCATTACCTCTATCACAACGGACACGAGAACTTACTTGACTTCTGGCTCTATTTGCAGGAAAGACATCATGCTATTGCCGAGCATACCAGATATCGACAATGATTCGCAAATGGAATGCCTTTCACAGCCCGCCGTGTAGTTGTAATGTTCCAGGTAGTGGTAGATGAGGTCAGAACGAACAGCAAACGATCATACATTGAACTATCTTTATCAGTGGGTGCAGTCGCTAGGATGCCTAACTACGAAGCGGTAGCTTTATCTTCATGTTATTTATGTTTACTATCTTCGATGGTGTCTTCATTCTGTTTTAGTTTTCCAGGCTTGATTAACTATGACTGTTCACACATTGATATATAAACATATAGAGGTCTCGGGTTCGATCCCTGGTCAGTCCCACGATTTTTATCTGCCGTATTACACTTATTTCCCATCGGGCAGTGTTTGTTGATGTGGAAATTCCGAGTTGCACTGTGGTCCGAAAGCAACATTAAACTACAGGTTGCCCTATTAACTGGCTAGGTAAGTCAACTCAAAGGTCGGAGGAAAGCAACGGTATACCACCTCCAACAAGACTGTGCCTATTAAAGCACTGTGGTGTTCAAACGAATCTTCCGACTGATGACTGCTTTACTTTACTATGGGTTCCACAGTTAATGATCTTCGAGTTATTAACATTTTTCTGTTTTCATGCTGTAGCTTTGATACCAGTAAACGTAAGTAACCAGCCAAGGACTGTCAGCGTTCGAGTTGCCAAGGTGGTAGACGACGATGCTGTCGAACCCAGTTACAATCTTGGTCATGGCTATGTTTCAGTCGAATACCTCTATGTGCCTTTCTGCGTACTACAAAATATACTTTTATACACTTGGAACGCATCGAAATTAATATCTGATAGAGCTGTATTTAGCAACATGAATCAGAAATGTTTTCTGAGCAATCAGTGCAGCGAGATTTCGTTTGTGTGTTACGCATGGTGCAACAAATATTTGGGTTTTGATTGCTTCTGTGAAAGGTTTCACCCCACTGAATGCGAGCAAGCTCACGAATAGATTGTCAATAATTGGAATTACACAATAACATACTTAAAAGGTGTATTTTCGCATTATGAATCCCGATGAAAATAACTGTAAGTAGATTATATACCTACTCGCTTATTATTCGGGCTTCTCGATGGTTACCTCAAAAAATAAAAAGGAAAATAAAAGGAGAGAGAGAGAGAGAGAAAGAAAACAGAAATGTATTTCAAATATCAGCTCGGTGACGCCATGTTCGTCTCATGACGTAGAGCAAGGATAGTTGATAGGTAATATCTCGTTGTACTAGCGATATGTATGGCTACAGGGTTCTTTCTTTTCTCTCTGCAAACAACCAGAACAGAGTTCAATAACAAAGTGGTAAGAACACATATGCGCCAATTAAACACTCAGCCTTTCTTGGTTATTTTCTTAATCGTTAACAGTTGTCTGTAATGCAGTAAACATCCTTGATTACTGATTTGTTATTACTACCATTGTTATTGTTATTCGTCACCTGACAACAGCTTTCGTATCACTCATTGCTGCCAATTCACGTAACGAATGGATCAGGATGAATGGAATGTATGATGTTTCGTCACGGAGAATACACACATTTATCTCATCGCCTTGTGTTCCGGGTAATATGAAAATCGCAGTAAGAGAAGACGGCAACGGGATGCCGGTGATGCAGGCAATAATATCCAACTATTTCTGTCGCCTTAACACCATGACGACAGACAAATTGGCGTCTCAGTGTATTTTGATTAAAATTCGTTAGCGTTCTTGCGACTTCGTTCTAATACCTCGTGGGAACAAGCATAATGTTTTTCTTTTTGAACATCGAGGAATAATACACAAAGATAGTCGACAGAACGATACAAAGAAACAATCAGCCTCATGGGTGTGGATCCATTTCATCACTAGAAGACTAAACAAGAGGGAAACATTACGATAGCAATTAATACGCTGGTTAGTATACATTATTTATGTAGATCTGAAGATGAAAAAGCGCAGATCTGAACAGTGCCCGCACATGCACTATACTTTCTGTCTTAATGGGCATTATTTTTAATTTTTTCTCTTCTGAATTTACAAATGAACTGATTATTACGTGGCTCAGAATAATTAGTTAACTTTGTTTCTTATAGCTTCCATTCGCACCAACATTTTTCTACATTCTCATGCAGTTCATGAAATTCTACTTGTATGATCACAAACCTGCACATAGATGCAATCGACTTCGAGGTGCAAAGTATTTGTTATCTTACTTTTCGTGACAAGTTTATTTCCAAAGACCGTTTATTGTACTGAAACAATCTTTTGTCACAGAGTAACAAACATTTTGAAATATCGTGATATCTTATTGGACTTCAGTCATCAGTCCCTAAGCTTACTCCCTACTTAACCTAAATTATCCTAAGGACAAACACACAAACCCATGCCCGAGGGAGGACTCAGACCTCTGCCAGGACCAGCCGCACACTCCATGACTGCAGCGCCCTTGACCGCTCGGCTAATCCCGCTCGGCAAAAGTAACAAGGTAAGTGTTTTATTCATATATATTTTGTGGGAAACTGTAATCGTGATGGAAGATTATACACCTGAATGTTTGACACAACTGGTAGGAGAAGACGCTACATATTAACCAAACCCCACTCCTCCTCTCCGTATCCTCCTATAACATGAGCACGGGAATCTCCTCACATACCACTACAAAGATGTTCCTAGCACAGCTGAGAAATTGGCAACAAGGTCACAAACATTTGCCAACACTGTGACAGTGCAATCACTTCCGTGTTTGGTACTGAATTGACTCACTAAATTCACTTGATATTCCCTTTCAATTTGAATGACTCGTGCTATATAATCCTCATGTTAAATAAGACACTGAGACAGAAAATTAAATTTTTTGACTGAAGAAATGCTATTCTTCACATAAGAGAAAACTTTTACTATCGTTCACGATGCGTTATGAGGCTGAGCGACCAGTACCATGATTAGAGTGGCATGCTGGCAGCAGTGTGTCTGTGGCCCTGCGATATCGCCCATTTCTCGTGTCACAACGGCTCAATGAGTCGTGAGTTCCAATCGTGGTAGGGGCCAGCATATGCAAGATTTCTTTTCTGATTTATATTATGGAGCTACGAATTTCCAGAAAAAAATCCTTTACACATCAAGTCCTCTTGGTAGCTTGATTCAGTAAGTTGTGTTAATGGTCATAGACCTCAGCTTTCTGACTGCCAAGCTGCTTCACAATACAAGCATCTCCGAAGATATTTGAATCGACCGTCAACGATACGAATTTCAGTATTGTTCTTCACCCAAGACTCACATACCAGAGTGATAAATATGAAGGAAATGAACCTCTTGATTAGTATAGGGCCAGCGTGTGGTGTTAACCTCGTTTTCAACCAATGATTCCCACAGCTACAGAAACACTACTTGTGATACCTCTTAGACAAAATACTTACGTAATGCTATCAGACGAAAAGATCAACCTGACCAAAACTGTGGGAAATTTGTTTTATAACCTTTGTACCTGGATAAAGAGCTTTTGCCATTTTAGATATCTGTGAACGTTGCTGCATAAAACGATTTAAGAAGAAACTAAATTCCTTCAGCTACGACAATGTTCAAAGAAATCGTCTTAACGGATAAAATCGTGGTTTGTGAATCGTTTACTGGCATTACTGTGCCGCATTTCGCTGGTTGGAAGGCAAAAAGCTTACTGACAAATTTCACAGAAGATAAAGGGGACAAAATGTCTCCCACTGGAAGGTTGTGTTGTTTTATTTAAATGATTAAAAAATCAGGTAAAACGAACGGTGAGGTTGTCACTATAAGCACATTACTGTTTCAGTATGATGTTGCACTGCCCAGGGCCTGTAATGATAAAGGGCCCGTTTAGGTCAAGCATATTGTGTGGTGTCACCGCCAGACACCACACTTGCTAGGTGGTAGCCTTTAAATCGGCTGCGGTCCGTTAGTATACGTCGTACCCGCGTGTCGCCACTATCAGTGATTGCAGACCGAGCGCAGCCACACGGCAGGTCTAGAGACACTTCCTAGCACTCGCCCCAGTTGTACAACCGACTTTGCTAGCGATGGTTCACTGACAAAATACGCTCTCATTTGCCGAGACGATAGTTAGCGTAGCCTTCAGCTACGTCATTTGCTACGACCTAGCAAGGCGCCATTACCAGTTACTATTGAGATTATGAACAATGTACCGTCAAGAGCGACGTTCACCAGTTATGGATTAAAGTTAAGTATTCCACCAGCTACGTCCGTTTTTTGCTAAAGCCTAATTTCCTTGACCTGTTCCAGATCTCACGCCAGCCTGCGTGAGCTAAAACGCGTGCCTTTCGGCTTCCTCTAATATCACGGTGTTGGCTCTCCTGCCAACCCACAACATATTGTATACAGAAGTGGAAGAGAGAGCATTACTAAACTCTACAATACGTGTACATTGCATACACACAAAAATTACTGTTAGAGTGTACTTATAGAACCCAGTTAGTAAATTGAGTATTTTCTGGTGAGAAAGACCACTGGCAAACACACTTCGCTACATTATATTACTTAAACTGACGTCACTTTGAGCTGGATTTTATGGTCAGCGATTAAGTGTAAGGTCAATGAGTCGGATGCGTGTTTTGCAACTGTGAAATACTTTCCTACATTGTAGAAGCGAATGTTAGATTTGAATTAATATTTCGCAAAATTTTGAACTCGGATAGCTTACTATGAAAATATTTCTGTTTATTGCAAAGGAAAACAACTGATTTTGTAAAACATTATGTGTCATACACAACTTGAAACAAGTCATGTCGATCAAATCGTATGGAAGAACTGACAGCGACGTATATCGGAAGGCAGGAAAATCCCCTAGCTTTTGGTTTGGCAGTATTCGACAGCCATTTCTAGTCCCGAGTAAATGAAGAAAGGCAGCGCGTTTTTGTTATCAAGGAACGTCTTCATCAATTACTTTAGTTTTAATGTAATCTACGAGTAATTGTTGATGTTTGATATTAACATGAAAAGAATTCCATAGACAGGGAGAGAACCTGTTCTTGGGGAACTACATCTAAAATGACCAAAAGGCCTTAAATGATCTTCAAGCACATGTGTTCGAGCAGCGGTATGAAGAAAATGATAGTAATAATGACGGTAATAATCGAATTATCCGAAACTTCACACTTCACAGTGGATTTTCTCGAACTAAGAAATTTGCTGAATTAGTGAAAACTTCAAAATGGCTTCACATCGAGAATATGATGCCTAGAAGAGTCTTGACATACTGCTGACATGAGAATAGCATAATCTTCGTGTGTGAAGTTTGCTTCTACTTAATCATTTAATAGACACGCATTTTTTACACTGTGAATAATTTTGTAACCTAAGCACATCATCCATAACAGCACACACTTGGGGCTCGGAAATGTGGCCACAATGGTCTGGTGGAACGAACTAACACAGGTGCAATGCATGGGTTAAGGCATTTACTTTTAAGAGGCACAAACAGATTTACTTTACCTCTGGTAACCTCAAGAGAAAGATGTGATAATCCAGAATCCACATTATACAACACGTTTCTTCATTACCAACTGGGCAGAGCCAGTTCATATTGGGAGATGACATAGGCGGAAGTCATGGTAAACAGAAATACTGTCGCCAGTAAGCTTACTTACATTAGAAAATATTATTTTATTTGATGAACCGATAGCCATTTAAAAGAACAGGGCTCCTAGTTTACTTGTACTTAATTGAAGTAGAGATGTTGAAAAATTTGGTGCTGGACTGTGAATCGAATTCGTATCTCCTCTTTTGAGGATCTGAATCGCACAGAACAGTACAGTTTAATCATTTCGTTCCTTTTCCCAAGACTGCAATCTTTTCTAGGTCTCCTCCAAAGGTAAGTATGTGGGTCCGAATCCTGATTGAGTGCAAAAATATTCATAATTTCTTTTCAAGCCCTAACACGTGCACACCGGCTTGCTTGCGAAAATTAATGTGCATTTTTAATGTCTGTTCAAGTGTTGCAAACAATCGCAAAAGGTGTCGTTATTTCTGGTCAAACACGCACACATTTTGCTGTTGATGAGTAACCAAATGAAACTTCAGCTATATCCATGGATGATAAAAAAGGACAGTAGGTCGGTTCGATTGTCACTCAGGCAAAAAAATTTGTATCCTTATTTTAGATTCAAACAACTAGCAGCTGGTAAGAAAACCGGTATGTAACATTTGATTTTACTTAGTTAACAATCCGATTGCGTGTTGGGTTTGTATCTCTCTCACAGAACTTCACATCATGGGCTTCATCTTTAAATGCATGTACATTTTCTTACTTCTGAATGGAGGTATACCAGACATCCTTCGTGGTTAGTTAATAGGGAGAAAAGGATCTCAATACGAGCCCCATTTTATTACAAAAACTGTCATCTTTTTTATTTTTAAATTTAAATTTGGTTACTGAGATTGGCGAAAATTTCGGTAATTCATGCTTCTTCATGGCTAGTCAGCAGTATGATTAGATTAGATTAGATTAATACTTTTTCCATAGATCATGAATATATATATATATATATATATATATATATATATATATATATATATATTAATATGTATGTATGTATGTGTGTATATATATATATATATATATATATATATATATATATATATATATATATATATATATACAGACATCTCACACACACACAAACAGATTTCTTTTTATTTTTATTTGTTTGTTGTGCTCGACTATCGCCCAGGCACGAAAACGTCTGTGAATGAGTTTCTTAGTACTGAGTACGATTACCAAAGATATATAGAAACAACTATAAGAGTTACTGATTTTTTGACGCATAGTTTACAGTCAGTTCTGAGTATTATTAGTCACTATGCTCCAATCCCTAAATCTAGTCACAGAAATGTGACTCAGACCCATTACGTATTCCAGGCAGTGGCAGCCGCGTCTTTGAGATGTCCGCTATGTTCACTTCCCAGCCCCTGTAGGAACACTTCAGTTCGTCTTCTTCCTGCTGGTACTGTAACTCAGATTTGGCAACAAGACAAGGTATGTTTGGCAACTCTGTGATCGACGAGTTACTTCCTGGTGTGCATGGAATTAAACCTCAAAGTTCACTTCATTTTCCCTGGGATTTCATTGAATAATCTCAGTTATTATAGCTTGAGGTGTAACAATAGATTGTAAATTTACGGTTTTCAGCCCAGGAAAGACGTTGCTCATGGAAATCATAACTAATCTCGTCCTTTAAATAGCGGTTTACGAGTTCTACGCACTATTGGCCTCGTACGAGGAAGTCAAGCCACATATCTCTTTGCTAGCTGTGTGGTAACGTGCTGACCTGTGAAAAAGCAGCTGTTATTGTTTGCGGTTCGAGTCTCACTGACTGTAATGTCTTTATCCCTTCTATGAAAGAGCTACAAGCAGTCAGATCAAACATCAATAAGAAAATCGCAAGAAAATACTTTCAGCTCAGAGTGCAATGGTGAAAAATTTACAATGCTCCACAACAGGTAACGCCTCTTTCCGCTGCTGACAAGCGAATTTTGGGTTTCCTGGAATACATAACTTTATTTATGAAATGCCTCATTTGCATACCTCTTGAGTGTGACACAGCAAACCAATTAAACACAGACCCAATCCATGTCTAAGTGAGTAGTATTTTACTAATTCATCCCGATAGAGGCACGCTTGTGTACAGATATTCAGTTTCAATAAAACAGACTTTCGTCATAAGGTTATTGTGAGTAGTTTTATTTCATTTCTTATAATAAAGCGCACAATTTTCGTAAGGTTTCTTTTAGTGTTGTTAAAACGATAGTAGACATGAGAGAGAAATTAATCATCAACAATATATGCAAATTCTCTGTTGTTATCTATAACAGTTGACAATGCACATGCAGTTTATTCATTACAAGCATGTAGAAAACTTGTTCTGAGTTAAAGCTGTCAAAGAAGGTTTGAAGAAGAATAAAATGTCACTACCACACAACAGCCAATGTAGAAAATAATTTTCTGACGTATTTTGGCTCTCCCCATACATAATACAAAAGTTTGGAGATGCATCTGCTGCCTGACCATCTATTAAACCTGAAAAAAACATAATGTCGAGAAGTTAGCCCTTTTTCCATATGCGACTATTATTGGTTGAGAAGTGAAGGGAATTATGTTCAAAGTTCCATTAGATTGATTACTTCAGCAGGCAGAAGAATTGCGTTTTAAAAAATATAGTAGTGAATGTACTCGAACTCGCGACGTCTTGAAACTTCCTGGCAGATTAAAACTGTGTGCCCAACCGAGACTCGAACTCGGGACCTTTGCCTTTCGCGGGCAAGTGCTCTACCAACTGAGCTACCGAAGCACGACTCACGCCCAGTACTCACAGCTTTACTTCTGCCAGTACCTCGTCTCCTACCTTCCAAACTTTACAGAAGCTCTCCTGCGAACCTACATCACCAGTAACCTTTCTTATATTAGTTATTTATTTCTAGTGACGAGACTAACGCTATGTAGGGTCACAGGACTCCTATTCCAACTTTTATTTGAGCTTCTGTATGTCGATAACATTGGTTCTGAACTGGGAATGCAACTCAGACCGCCCTTAACACGAAATGTGATCCCTTTGTGACAATACAGATCGACTACAATTTGTTGTTTGTTCAAAACTGCAGATTCCTCAACATCCCCATGTATTGCATGTGAACAGGTTCGAATCCTGGGCCGGCACTAAGGTTCTCATTATGTATTATCAAGCTCTAGCATGAGAACACCTATCTTCTGGTGGACAATAATTTTGACTTTTAATGTATTTTCATTCATTGTCAACACTAATGATATCTGACGTTTTCGACTCCCAGCGAGACACAGAAATATTTGCGAGATTACTGTAAGTTCAAGGATGTTATTCCGAGCTGCTGGTGGAGAAAAATTCGGTACCTCACGTCTCTTTGTGTGTAGTCAACAATGATATGTTTGGGGTGCGATTCCCAGTCAGCACTCAACTCTTCATCATATTATTTCTAGTTAAAACATGATCACATGTCACTGTAGGTGTAACAAACCGATACTTCACGTTCTTTTTCTCTAGAATATAACAGCGATAGGTGCCGGCTTGGAGTCCTGGGAATGCAAAAATTAATGTTTTGTCTCATCATTGCATTTCAAGTAAGTCACTTGTGAAGAATCAGTATTTAAAATCTCTCGTAGTTCGTCATTAGGGACAATATATGCTGGGTAGGAATCCGCATCCATTATAAATGTTTACGTTATGTAATTTAAAGTAGATATTTGCTGAATGATACTGTGTAAAATCGAGGTATATCACTCTCTGTATGCCTAATCAGAAATGACAGTTTCCGCCAGTCACGAAATCTTTGCTTAGTCTGCATGACCTGGGTTTGAATCCATATGCAGAACGAGACTGTTCGTCATGTCATTTAAAGTTCACACATATTCTCAACTAGCTGCTCGTGAATAACTTAAATTTCTCTTGTCATTTTGTGTTAAATAATAAGTATGGTATATTACTTTGAAGAGGAAATCATGAATACGATGAACTTACTACGTGCATTACCTATCTGTCATAATAATGAGAGTGGTAACGTTCAGGTATGTCATTTATTGTAATAAATGTGAGCTTACAAGCCTTAAGGACAGTATTATCTGTGCTAAGGTGTTCCTTTATATTCGTAGTATCACGGTATTACTTTACATGGTGAGTTATTGCGATACAGAGCAGTGCTTTTTAGTGGTGACTTGTTGGAAGCATTTTCAATAATCAAATGACTGTACTGAGCAGCGATTAGAGGACCTGCTAGACAGCTGCATTATGCAGGTTGCATGCAAATTAGGCGAAATGCAAATAAAAAAATGCTCGTTACCAACTACAATTTTTGTTATTTTCCAAAAAATTCACCTAATTACCCAGAACATAGAAAAGGGACCTACTTACTATATTTACTAAGTAGAACCTTCACTAAGTTCTTTACTAAGTAGAATAATTTTAGTAAAGTACTAAAAAATAAATTAAATATATAAAATTATTTACTTTCTGCTATAGCAGCCATTTCATTATTATGATCTGTTATTTGTAAATGATTTTGAGATAATACTTATTTAGAGTTCTACCACAATCACCAGTAACTTTAATTTTCTGACATTCTTCCCAGCATTCTTTACATACATAACAATTTCAACCTGTTCGATATTTATTTTTATAAAATTCCTCAATAGCTTTTCAATCACACATTCACTACAGTGTCTTAAATGTGTTGTCCATTTAAAGAAAACAAAATTAATGAGAAAAACAATTTTACATTGTGAATGATAGTAAATAATAAAAATGTATTAGATAACAAAGTACATTATTTTAAAAAATTTTACACTGTAAACATAATTAAATAATTAAAATAAATTAGTTAACAAAAGTATATCAGTTTAAAAAATTTCACATTGTGAAAGTAAGTAAATAGTCAAAATGTATTAATTAACAAAAGTAAATTTTATTAATATTTTCAGTTTTTATTTTTTCTATCTTTCTTAAATTTTTTCAGAAATGTATATAAGCATGAAGTTAACACTTTTATAATTTTTTTAAGTTTTTCATTCATTTATATAGAAGCAAATATTAATAATTAAAAATTTTCAGTAAATAATCTATGTTTTGCATCATATGTAAGATTCTTTTTACGATACATAATTACATAAGCAAGTGTATCATTTTCAATTTTAGCATGAAAAGTTGTAGAAATTTTCATAGTAGTTTTCTGAGTAGTTACAACACTCTTTCTACATGTCATATTTATTACAAAAATTTGATAATTAGTTATATAAGTAAATGGATTAATATCAATAACTGATTTTAGTAAAGTAATTTTTCTTAAATCTAGAAATGCATTTTATACTTTAAGAAAATTATTTGGTGGATTAATACTATTTCTTGATGAAAAACTTCATTTCTACTATTTTTCAAATATAGATTTTGTAGTTTAATATGATCAGATAATGCTTAATCAACTAATTGATTATTTTTATGATTTGTCTGAAATACAACAAAAACAAAATATGGCATATCAATTTCTGTAGTGTTATTGTATTTTGTTATACCTAGTTCAAAACTGTTTTTACTAGATAATCCAGCAACTTCTTCTTATTGAAGTACATAAAACAAATAGGGATTTTAGGATTTTTTCAGAATATTTTCGCATTGTCAGGTTTGTAATTTGGTTCATATTTAACAACTGGTACACGAACTTCCATAAATTCTATAACTATTTTACCTTCTTTAGGAACTGTATCTTTTACTTCAACACCAGTATCAGACCAATGAGGCATTACATCGCCATAAGATGAACTTTGTGTGAAAACTACAGTTAAGTATCCTTCAAACATAATTTTTTTTAATCGTTAAAAAATTCACCAAGCCTGACAATGTATAAAGTACTTCATTTATTTTACTATTCATTTCTCCTGAATTAAGAATATGTCCTTCTAAACTTATTTTGTCAGTAACAGATAAAGTTAAATGTAGTAAAACTGTTGATGAAATAAAAGGATGTTCAATTCTAGATAATATATTATTTCCTTTTTTATTGTTACAAAGTCAAACAGCATTGTTACATAACTATCAATTAACTTTTTGTTTGATTTTCCATAATAAGTTGGATAATCTGTACCACTATTTCCAATAATACTAAAATTCATGTACAATTGTGCATGATTTGGATGAAGCCAACAATCACCAGTATTTATTTCGATTTCTGTATCTTCGTTAGGAACTATTAAACTATTTTGAGTTTTCTCATTCACAGGGATTGAGTAAAACTGATAACTTTCAATTTTATTTATGACTCAGTCTATGATTGTTTTAGCAGTTACTTATTTATAAAGGAAAAAATTTATTAGCGTCAGCAAAGCAGACTTTACTCTGTGACTAGCATATTTCTAAAATAACTGTTACTGTAGCACCTTTAAAGTCAATTAAATTATCATTTTCATCAGTTATAGTAACTTCCAAATCTTGAATTGTATAAAAATAGGAATATTTACAGCATAAATTGGATCATGAATTATTGGTCCACCAAACCCTGCTTCATGTTTGAGTGAAGCAATAATATCTGTTTCTGTATAAAAATGATCATTATGTTTTACATATATTCCATAACCAAGATTGAAATTTATTTTGATTAATCCAAAAGGAAATATTTTAGGAACATCTTTAGCCATATATTTTTCATTAGCTTGAACAACTTGATTACTAAAACCAAATAAATTTCCAGTCCTATCTGCTACATCCATATGCAATTTTATATCTGTTTCAAATAGTTACTCTGTTTAACATTTCATCTGCTTTAATGTATATATTGGGTTTTTACAAATGTATAAATTTTTAAAATTTTTCAAACCATATTGACCTACAGAACTTCTATTGTTTCTCCATCACAACAAAGTTTATTATTTTTTGTTGTAATATTTGGTGTTAGGAAAGTTGAATACAAATCAACTAGTGAAACATTAGTATAACTATCACGAATTTGAACAGTTAATCGTTTTGAGAATTATAGATGATTTGTCACTGAGTTGAAATAACCTACTCATTTACTACAGAAAAATTGATAATAGAAAAATTATTAATAAATGAAAAATTTTTTAATAAATGAACAAAATGATTGGGAACCTAAAGTAAGAATTCCAGAAAATAAGATAAAAAACAAACATCATAAACTTCTACCTAATTCTATTAGATGTGCAATAATTGGAGCAAGTGGTTGTGATAAAACAACATTAATGATTGATAATTATAGTTTAGCTGCAGGATGGCTGAATTGGAATGAAATTAAACATTTGTATGTTTATTCAAAAACAACCAAAATATCAAGACTTTATACAACAATTTAAAAAAATTGAAGATAAAATTAATAAACAAATTGTTAGTTTTATTGAAAATAATGAAGAAATTATTTCATTAGATGAACGTCCAGATAATTCAGTTGTTGTTCTTGATGACTTCATTCTAGAAAATCAAGATATTGTTAGAGATTATTTTTCTAGAGGCAGACACAAAGGTATAGATTACTTTTATTTAGATCAGTGTTATTCAAAAATACCAAAACAGTTAGTTAGAGACAATTTAATTTTTTTTAATATTTTAGACAAGATGACACAAATTTTAAACATATTTACAATGAGTTTGTTGGTGGAGATTTAAAGTTTGATAATTTTAAATAAATATGTTGTAAATGTTGAAATGATGAGTTTGGATTTTTCCAAATAGATATGTCTAGAAAACCAAATGAAAGTAATTTCAGAAATAAAATACATAAATTCTTAACAACTTAAACATAAATATAATTAATGTTTTTTTCTTCATTAATTAATGTTTGCAAAGTATGATGAACAAGTTGTTAAACAAGCTAAACAAAATAGAAAGAAAGCTGAACAATTAAAACAACAATTTTAGCTTGGAAAAAGCAACCAAGAACAGAATATGAGAAATATAAAAAGGAAGATTAACCTGTTATTGATGCTTTTGAAAAAGTAAAACAAAGTGATGAAGGTTTAGGTGATAATGTTTTAAAAGCAACTGAAGAAAATAGGGAAGTTGAAAAACAAATGATTCCATATCGACAACATATAGAAGATTTAGGAGACTTATCACCAATTAAACAATTACATGATTCATCTCATGATATTCCTGGTAAATATGACTTTACATTAAGTGAATCAGAAATTCGAGATGCACTGAATAAATATGAACAAGAAAAAGAATCAAGTAGTTGTCAAAAAAACTAGTAAGATAAATGTTAGTGAAAAAATGTCAAAGTATATTAATCATAGTGAAGGTAATATATTTGGTTTAAAACCTGTTGATATGTTTTAATATGTTGTTAATTTACCTGTTTAATTCAATGGTGATAAACTAACAACTGGTAAAAAACATATGGATATACAAATGGATTAATGAGACTTTTACCTGAAAAACAAATTCCTATGGATGATATGAATGAAAAATTCGATGGTGTGGATTTATCAGATTATATAGATATATTATATAATTCAGGAGCATTGTATTCCGATAATAATCAAAATAAAATAATATCAAGTAAAGGTAGTAAATATAAATATTTAATAAAACCAATAAGTGATGATAATTTTCCAAACTTAAAAAGATCAGCTATAGATGATACTTCAGAACTAAGTTCTCTGAAACGACAAAAAACAGGTGAAAGTTTAGTTAAAAAATATATAGATATAGCAATTGAATGTTTGGATGAATGATTTTAGACAATTAATTGATAGATTAGCAGTAATTCATGGTGAAGAACTACCTGGAAAAAAGAATTATCGTAATGAAAAAGTTAGTATAGCACAAATGTTAACAAATAAATTTAGTGATTTTATAATTGACAATCCAAAAGAAATTCCATATTTAATTAGAGTTTTGAATAATCTTCTACATACATTTTGGAAAAACGATAAATTTGAAAATGGATTAGTAAACACTTTAAGTAACAAATTACCATTTGAAATGCATCTTCCAGGTTATGGATTTTGTGGTCCAGGAACAAAATTAGAAGAAATATTAGGTAGAGGAGAACAAGGTATAAATCCATTAGATGAAGCTTGTAAATAACATGATATTGCTTACAGATACAACAAATATTTAGAAAAAAGGCATGAAGCAGATAAACAACTTCAGTAAGTTGCAAAAGAAAGAATGTATGCAAGTGATGCTTCATTTGGGGAAAAAATTGTAGCAACAGCTGTGAGAGGAATAATGTATGGGAAACGAAAATTAGGTGTTGGTCTTGCACCAGCTGAAGCAGGCTTAACCCTGCAGCTTGATGAAAATGGTTGGGGATTATAAAAATCCTTATAAATTTTTCCACTATATAAAAATCATTATAAATTTTAAACTATATAAATATATAACTATATAAATGAATAACTTCACAATTGATTATACTTTGCTACCCAGTGGTAAAACTAAACCAAAGTTAATTAAATTAAAGTTCAATAATGAACAATCAAATGTAATTGAACCATTTTTAACTGAACCACAAAAACATAAGAAAGAGAAAGCGACAGCTAAAGCTGTCTTAGGACAGCGTCCAAGAAGTGGGTGGAAATTGACTTATTACATTAGCTATTCCTATTGTGAAAAAATTACTGAATATTTAAAAAAAGAATGAATGTAAAGGACTAACACAACATGAAGAGTGATTTCTTCCATTACTATTAGTTGCATTACCATATTTAGCAACAACTGCTTCATTAGCTGGAGGATATGCAGCAGGTGCAGATGCAGCTATAAACAAGAAGAATGCTGATAAAGAATTAGAAGAACAAAAAAGACATAATCAATCAAAAGATAAAAAAGTTGGTAATGGAATAAAGAAAACAAAAGAAAATTTCAAAAAGTAACTGGGAAATGTCGTAATGCATTAAGTAATTTAGATATAGAAGAACTTACTAAACAATTAAAAATTAAACACTTTTGTGGTGTATACATGATTGATGAATTAGTCAATTAAACCATTATAAATTGAATGTGGTATAGTAAATTTAGATACATCTGATAATCCAGGTACACATAGGATTTGTTACTATAAATATAATGATAAAAAAGATGTTTTTGATTCATTTGGTGGTAATATATCAAAACAATTAGTTAACTACTTAGGAAAAACGAACTATACTACAACACAGAAAGAATACAAAATTTTGATGAAGTAGTATGTGGTCATTTATGTTTATTTGTTTTAAAATTGCTTTGTGAGAATTATAATTTTAGATTTAATAAATGGACACTTTTGGAAATAAGATACGTCTAAATAAACAAACTAAATGTAGTTCTTAAGTACTTAGTACACCTACTTTCTACCTAGAAAAAATATGGTTAAGCAAGTTGATCCAAAGATAACTACTGCAATTAAACAAGTTCAAAAAGAATTTAATGCTATTTTTAAAGTAACTAAAGGTTATATTGTTTTGAAAGGTAGAAGACTTGCTAATGTAAGTGATCCAATTGATAAGAAGGATGCTGTTACTAAACAATACTTAGAAAAGGAATATGTTACAAAACCTGAATACACAAGCATTCTAACACAGTTTAGTAATTATGTCAACAAGGAATATTACAAAAAGGTTCTCTCAGATTTAAAGCAAAGGTATGGTATTATGGATGGCATCATGTAACAAAATAATAAAGAAATAAAGAAAACGAAAACAAGTCTCCTTAATGCATTAGATAAAGTTGAGTCACTAGAAATAAAAATTAAGTCAATACATTCGCTAATTAATAATTGCTTAGATAAGAAAGTAGGTGAAGATCCAGAAGTATTAAGGTCGTTAGATTAATTTGACCTTTATTAAATTTTTAATATATACTTTCACTCAAGTATTCAGAACATCACAATTCACATTTAGTTCTCAAAGACGTTCATATTTATTGTTTAAAGTGTAAAAAGTTTACCGAAACATATAATCCACATAGAGTAACAACTAAAAATGGAAGACAGAGAATTGAAGGTATTTGTACAATATGTAAAACTTAAAAGAGCAAATTCATTAGAATAATTTTGTAATGGTGAAGGTTTAAATAATATTCAACTTCCATTTTAATTCTATCATCTTCCATTTTTATTATTTCTTCATTTATTTTATTCAATGTCTGTAGTTTTTGTATACAAAAATCTTTGGTTTTATTTGATCTTTGTAAAAAGTTTCCATTTACAAAGAAAAATTTTTATTAGTTTTACGAAAATAAATTTGTAGTAAATATTCAACATATTGTTTTGCAGCAAATAGTTTGAAAATTGTTCTTTTTTTATTTCTTATAAATGGAAAATTTAAACAAAGTTCAAGCTAAAGCAAAAGATACTTATGAACTAATTGAGCAAGCTGATAAAGACATTGATTGTCCTTTTTGTTTAACTAATGAAAATAATAATCAATTTGTCAAAACAAGCTGCAAGAATTTTTTCATAAAGAATGTATTGATAAATGGTTCAAGGAAAAATAAAATTTTCCATTTTGTTGAACGATTATTAAAAATAAAGTACCAGAAACAGTTATCATTTTTATGCTTTGATGAATGCTCAAGATGAAGCAGCATATTATGGTGATTATGATGATTATTTGTAAATAAAAAATTAAATTTAGAATGATAAGGAAAATTTACTTTTTCACAAATCAAATAAATTTTTTGTACATAAATGGAGCAGGTACAACAAGAGTCTTCTGTGGAATCTAAATTTTCTAAATATTGTAATACAGAAAATCAATTGATAATTTTACTTTACAGAAATACACAAAAGATGGTTATAGAAGCATATGTAGCCCATGTATAAATAAATATCATGTAAAAAATTGCAATAACAATCGAATTCCTTGTGTATGTGGAAAAAGTGTTGCTAAATATTATTTCAAGGAAAATTAATGACAAAATCCAAGTGAAGAACATTTAACGATATTATTAACAATCAATAATGAAGAAACATTTGCATCTAAAATGAATAACGAAGAAGTTGTAACTGATCATGCTTTACACTCAGCTCATCAGAACGAAGTAACATCTACATCTAGAAAGAAATTTAAACTTGTCAAGAGATTAAAGATTTTAATTGTTTTTACATTAATCCCTCACATTAAGATAAACATAATAACAAATGTAAGAAGTGTACTTTAGAATATATTAAGAATAAGATAGCTTTAGATTTATGATTTATTATTTATTAAAGAAATTGAGTGATTGTGTAACTAATTCTTTTTATTTTTAACTATGAATGACCAATGTTTAAAAACTTATTGTTAAGATAAATAATAAACTAATTCTTTTTGGTTTAATCATCTATTAAATAATAATCATTATCCATCTATTAAATAATTATCATTTTGTTAAAATATAATTTTTTACAAATCTAATTAATTTTTTTAATAAATACAGGAGCAAAATGGAAAGATACATTGCTGCTCAACTAGAACAATTCACTGTTGCTACACTTCGTGAGTTTTGTAGAATAAATAATTTACAAGGATATTCAAGTTTGCGTAAAGTTGATTTAATTACATTTATTATTAGGAATCGTCCATTTATTGTTAGAAATTATACACCTGATCGTAGATCTGAGACTGCTTCAGCTGTAGCTGACCGCAGTTCTACTGTCACTGAAGCAAGTGACAATCTTCGGAAACAGTTACCATATTATAATAATGAAGATGTTTTCCTAACTAAAGAAGGTAAAACATTAGAAAGAATATTTCCATTTTCTACAAATGTGTTTTCGAAACCAGAAGATAAACCACTGAGAAAATTATTTCCATTTTCTACAAATGTGTTTTCTAAACATGAAGACAGACTATTGAAAAAATTATTTCCATTTTCTACAGATGTATTTGCAAAACCGAAAACTAGAACCATTAAAGAAATATTATTTCCTTTTTATAATGATTTATTTGAGAAACCAAGAGCTAGAAATACAATTAAATATTACGTACTTGAAAATTCATTTGTAAACTGATTACAAACTATATCTTTTGAGAATAGTTTAGATATACTTGGTCCTAATCATTTCTTAACTTCAGTGAAAACAAAAATTTGGAAAATTGTTTAAGACTGTTTGAAAGTACATCATGGTTTAAAGATAAATTTTAATTTATTTTGTGAATATCAACTAGAAACATATGAAATCAATGGAAAAATTCAAGAATTTGGACAACAAATACAAAACTATACTATTTTGACAGAAAAAGATTATAGTAAAAAATTTCAACTAGAGAAGCGAGATATTTTAGAAAAAATATCTAATTTTCAAGTGCAAGGATCAGGATGGACATTAAATAGAATTATTGGTTTACAGCTAGCAATTAACAAATATGTCCCACTAAGAGGATCATCTTACATTTATTTACCTGAAGTAATAAAATACAAGAAAGCTTGTATTAATGTAAAAAATAATGATCCAAGACATTTCTATGGTCTAGAAAAACAGCTTTGTTTGATGTAGATGAACATGGTGGAAGGATAACAAAATATTAAGATGTTGACCTTGATCTTGATAAAAAAAACTTGAAAATATTGAATTTCGTGTAGTAGTTAATCTTATACCAAAAATAGAAAAATAATTAATGTATCTATCAATGTTTATTCATTTGATGGTGGAGAATATCAAGTGTATAAATTAAAAATTACAAAATGTAAAAAGGATAAACATGTACATCTACTTTATTTCAAGAAAGATGGTAATTTACACATAAAAAATTTATCTATAATTGTATCAAGTCAAATGACCAAACATACTGAAGTAAAATTTATTCGTGATTTACGTTTACGACATTTCAATAGTAAAGACAAATTAGATAATCATATACCAAATTGTTTAACTAAAAAACCATTAAGGTTCAAATGCCACACAAAGGAAAATGTGTATATTTTAAAAATTATCAATATACACAAAAGGTTCCATTTGTAATTTATGCTGATTTTGAAAGTTTACTTTTGAAGATGGATAATTGTGAAGCAAATCGAGAAACACAATATACAATGAAATGTCAAAAACATGAACCAAGTGCATTTTGCTACTAAATCAAATACATGAATGGACATAGAGGAACAAATTGTCATAAAAATTTATTGAATGTATGAAACAAGAAGTTGAAGAAATTGGAAGAATTTATTCTGAAATTGAAGAAATGAACCCACTTACACATGAAGAATACAGAATACATAATAAGAATACATAATAAGACTGTTTGTACATTGTGTAAATATCATTATACAAAAAGAAATAAAAAGATTCGTCATCAAGATCGTCAAACTGGTAAATACAATGCTCCATTGTACAATAATTATAATTTAAAACTACAACAACCTGATTGTGTACCTATTTATTTACAAAATTTATCTGGTTATGATTCACATCTTTTTGTAAAAGAACTTGGTTATGATAAAGAATAGAACTAATACCATGCAGTGAAAATAAATGTATTAGTTTTGGTAAACATACAAAAATTTGTCGATACAGTTAGATTTATGGCTTCTTCACTTGGCAAACTTTCAACAAACATCACAAAAGGAAAAGGGGTACAAAATGTCTCCCACTGGAAGGTCATGTTATTTTATTTAAATGATTATAAAATCAGGTAAAACGAACAGTGATGTTGGCACTATAAGCACATTACTGTTATCAGTATGATGTTGCACTGCCCAGGGCCTGTAATGATAAAGGGACCATTTAGGTCAAGCGTATTGTATACAGAAATGGAACAGAGAGCACCACTAAATTCTACAATCCATATGCATTGCATACACACAGAAACTACTGTTAGAGTGTACTTATGGATCCCTGTGAGTGAATTTCGTATTTTCCCATGAGAAAGAGCACAGGCAAACAGTCTTCGCTACATTTACTTAAATCGGTGTCACTCTGAGCTAGAATTTATGGTCAGCCAACAAGTGTAAGGTCAATGAGTCAGATGTGGGTTTTGCAACTGTGAAATACTTTCCTAAATTATAGAAGCGAATATTAGATTTGTATTAATATTGCGAAACTTTTGAACTTGTTTAGCTTATAATGAAAATATTTCTGTTTATTGCAAAGGAAAATAATTTATTTTCTAAAACATTCTCTGTCATACACAACTTGAAACAGGTCACATCAACCAAATCATATGGAAGAACTGACAGCAACATATATCGGAAGGGAGTAAGATCCCCTAGCTTTTTGTTTGGCAGTATTCGACAGCCATTTCTAGTCCCAAGTAAATGAAGAAAGGCAGCGCGTTTTTGTTATCAAGTAATGTCTTCATTGATTAATTTAGTTTTAATGCAATCTACGAGTAATTGCTGATGTTTGATATGAAAATTAAAAGGATTCCATAGACAGGGAAAGAACCTGGTTCTTGGGAAACTACCTCTATAATGGCCAAAAGGCATTAAATGATCTTAAAGCACATGTGTTCCAGCAGTGGTATGAAGAAAATGATAGTAATAATGACTGTAATAATCGAATTATTCGGTAACTTCAACACCTCACAGTGGATTTTCTCGAACTAAGAAATTTGCTGAATTACTGAAAATTTCAAAATGGTTTCACATCGAGAATATGATGCCTAGAAGAGTCTTTACATACTGCTGACATGTACAAAACATCTTTCGTGATTAGTTAACAGGGACAAAAGGCTCTTCACACGAGTCCCGGTTTATTACAAACACTGTCATCTTTTATTTTCAAGTTTAAATTTTGTTACTGATATTGGCGCCGGCCGGAGTGGCCGTGCTGTTCTAAGGAGCCGAGCGACCGCTACAGTCGCAGGTTCGAATCCTGCCTCAGGCATGGATGTGTCTGATGTCCTTAGATTAGTTAGGTTTAATTAGTTCTAAGTTCTAGGCGACTGATGACCTCAGAAGTTAAGCTGCATAGTACTCAGAGCTATTTTTGAACTGATATTGGCGAAAATTTCGGTAATTCATGACTCTCCATGGCTAGTCAGCAACATGATTAGATTAGATTAGAATAGATTAACACTTATTCCATAGATCATGAATACGACATTTTGAAATGATGTGCAACATGTTATTTTAATGAAAGATTTCTTTACATACATTTTCTTATTCTCCAACTCATTCTTTTTTATATTTTATATTTTCTCTCTCTCTCTCTCTCTCTCTCTCTTTCACACACACACACACACACACACACACACACACAAAGATTTCTTTTTATTTTTATCACTTGAGATGTAAAAAAAGATTGTAAATTTACTGTTTTCAGCCAGAAAAGTCGTTGCACGTGAGGGACTTCGCAACTAATCTCGTCCTTTAAATACCAGTTTACGAGTTCTACCCACTATTGGCCTCATAAGAGTAAGCCAAGACGCATACCTTTTCGCTAGCTGTGTGGTAAGGTGCTGACCTGTGAAAAAGCGTCTGTTATGTGTTGCAGTTCCAGTCTCACTTACTGTAATGTCTTTATCCCTTCTGTGAAAGAGCTACAAGCAGTCAAATCAAACATCAATAAGAAAATCGCAAGAAAATACTTTCGGCTCATAGTGCAATCGTGAATAACTTACAATTCTGCACAACAGGTAATGGCTCTTTCCACTGCTGAGAAGCAAATTTTGGGTTTCTTGGAATACGTAACTTTATTTATGAAATGCCACATTTGCATACCACTTGAGTATGACACAGCATACCAATCAAACACAGACCCAATCGAACTCTAAGTGAGTAGCATTTTACTGATTCATGCCGATAGAGGCACACTTGTCTACAGATATTCAGTTTTATTAAAACAGGCTTTCATCATAAGGTTATCGTGGGTAGTTTTATTTCATTTCTTATAATACAGTGCACAATTTTCGTAAGGTTTCTTTTAGTGTTGCTAAAACAATAGTAAATATGAGAGAGAAATTAATCATCAACGATATATGCGAATTCCCTGTTGTTATCTATAACAGTTGACAATGCACATGCAGTTTATTGATTACAAGCTTGCAGAAAACTTGTTCTGAGTTAAAGCTGTCAAACAAGGTTTGAAGAACAATAAAATGCCACTACCACACGACAGCTAATGTAGAAAATACTTTTCTGACGCATTTTGGGACGATGCGCTCTCCCCATACATAATACAAAAGTTTGGAGATGCATCTGCTGCCTGGCCATCTATTAAACCTGAAAAGAACAAAATGTCGAGAAGTTAGCCCTTTTTCGTATGCGACTATTTTTGGTTGAGAAGTGAAGAGAATTGTGTTCAAAGATCTATTAGATTGATTACTTCAGCTGGCAGAAGAGTTGCGTTTTAAAAAATGTAGTGATGAATGTACTCGAACTCGCGACATCTTATCTATGGTGCGCGATGCTTACCGTTATGCTACTAGCTGTCACTTAGGTACAGCAGCTCCAGAAGTCAACAACAATTGCTCCAGAACTTGCGCATTCTACAGTGCTGTGAGATAATGCATATGGACGGATCTAGACTTCCGAGAGACAGACAGTTACAGCTTTTCTTTTGCACTGCACGACGTTTTCAACAAACAGATAGCGCAATAGATTAGCTCAAGTTGAAAGGAACACTTCCCATTTAAATTTCTGCATCCTACACTGTTGGCCGTTCTGTGTAGGTGGTAGTTATGAGATTTTATTTTGGTGATTACAAAATAGAGGGAAACCACTACAGGGAGCATGTGTGTCAGAATTCTCATCCAGTGTGGCGCAACGGCGCTACTATAGAAAAATGAGTCAGAGAGAAGAGGATTTGCTTGTCTGTTGAATTGATGATAGGTTCATATACTTATGGCCTGGGTTTGATTCCAACTCCTGCCCATGATTTTTGATAGGGAGAGGCAGATTCTATTCCCTTCTGGCTACACCAATTAAGAAGCTATAATAGCATTGTGGTCTGAAATTCACATTAAATGTGTTATTCCTTCTCTACTAAGTAGACATTAGGTTCAACCACAATTAAGTTAGGAGTGGCTACATGTAGTGACTCTATCACCAGTAACCTTTCTTATACTAGTTATTTATTTCTAGTGACGAAATAAACGCTATGTAGGGTCACAGGACTCTTATTCCATCTTTTATTTGAGCTTCTGTATGTCGATAAAATTGGTTTTGAACTGGGAATGCAACTCAGATCGCCCTTAACGCAGAATTTGATCCCTTCGTGACAATTCAGCTCGACTGCAATTTGTTGTTTGTTCAAAACTGCAGATTCCTCAACATCTCCACATATTGCCCATGAAAGGGTTCGAATCCTGGCCCAGCAGTAAAGCTTTCATTATGTATTATCAAGCTCTAGCATGAGAACACCTATCTGCTGGGGGGTAATAATTTTTATTTTTAATGTATTTTTATGCATTGTCAACACTAACGGTGTCTGACGTTTTTGAGTCCCAGTGAGACACAGAACTGTTTGCAAAATCATTGTAAATTCAAGGATGTTATTCTGAGCTGCAGGTGGAGAAAAATTCGGTACCTCATGTCTCTTTGTGTGCGGTCAACAACGATATGTGTGGGCTTCAATTCCCAATCAGCACTCAAGTCTTCGTCATATTATTTCTAGTTCAAAGATGCTCACATGTGGCTGCTGGTGTAACAAACCTATATTTAACGTTCTTTTTCTCTAGAATATAACATCAGTAGGTGCTAGGTTGCAGTCGTAGGAATGCAAAAATTAACGTTTTGTCTCGTCATTTCAGTTAAAACATCTTGCTACAGCCGAGAAAATTCGCTATGTCACAATTGATCATGCTTCGAGAACATCCTGATTAGGTTCTGGGTTCGAATCCCTGTCCAACACAAAGCTTTACCTCACGGCACTTCAAGTAAGTTACTTGTGAAGAATCAATATTTAACATCTCTCTTAGTTCGTTAACAGGGACAATAGATGCTGGGTAGGAATTCGCATCCATTAAAAATGTACGTTATGCAATTTAAAGTTGATATTTGCTGAATGATACTGTGTAATATCGAGGTATATCACTCTCTATATGCATAGTCAGGAATGGCTTTTAGTTTCCGTCAGTCACGAAATCTTTGCTTAGTCTGCATGACCTGGGTTTGAATCCATATGCAGAACGAGACAGTTCTTCATGTCATTTGAAGTTCACACATATTCTCAACTAGCTGCTCGTGAATAACTTAAATTTTTATTGTCATTTTGTGTTAAATAATAAGTACGTTATTTTATTTTCAAGAGGAAATCATGAATATGATAAACTTACTACGTGCATTACCTATCTGACGTAATAATGAGAGTGGTAACATTTCAGGTATGTCATTTATTGCAATAAATGTGAGCTTACAAGCCTTAAGGACAGTCTTATGAAAAGGTGTTCTCTGAATATTTGTAGTATCGTGGTATTACTTTACACCTTGAGTTATTGCGATACAGAGCAGTGTTTTCTAGTGGTGACTTGTTGGAACCATTTTCAATAGTCAAACGACTGTACCAAGGAGCGATTAGAGTACCTGCTAGACAGCTGCGTTATGCGGGTTGCACGTGAATCAGGAGAAATGCAATTCAGGTCATTCGGATACTTTTGAACACAGCTGTACATTATCAGCCATGTAGCCATTAACATTCTCTTAAAGTCTGTTTTAAAATTTATTTGCAGTGCCCAATAATGAAGCTGATGGCATCATTTATGTGTCTGAGTGACTTTGAAGCCAAATTATAAGAAGCTCCAATGTTGTGCAGGGCCTGCAATGTTGTGAGATGTACTCTCTCCGAATTTTAATCCTGCAATGTTGCTCAAATTTTGTCAAGAACAATAGGAAAGGGGATTCCTACACCAATGTCTGCAGGTATGCTCTTGTGGTGTCAGATTCAAATGACTTAATTCTAGATAGTGTCCAACACGAGTGGACACAAAATTAACAAGGCACCTTTCTTCCTTATAGAGGATTTTCATCTCTGCAGGGCACTTTCCATCAATTTTGTTACTACCTGTCTCATACCTTCACATTTGCAAAGAAAGTAGCCTGTATGATGGCAAACATACTTACAGGTTGCCCAGCCAGAGTGGCCGAGCGGTTCTAGGCGCTACAGTCTGGGGCCACACGACCGCTATGGTCGCAGGGTCGAATCCTGCCTCAGACATGGATGTGTGTTATGTCCTTAGGTTAGTTAGGTTTAAGTAGTTCTAAGTTCTAGGGGACTGATGACCTCAGGAGTTAAGTCTCATAGTGCTCAGAGCCATTTGAACCTTACTTACAGGTTGACTAATCGTCAACAAACTTAATGTCACAGTGTTTGACGAACCTGGATTGTGTAGCGTTTTCAATTTCTTCTTTTCACTTCAAAAATTCACCTTCACTAGAGAACGCTAGATCTCCAGATTTGACACGTATTTGATGAGCAACTTGGAAATATTCAATTAAACACGTTTTTGTCTCAGCTTCAAATGTGCACATCATACACTTCAATCTCTTCTGCTGCTTCAATATGACATGATTGTCTTGCTGGTGGCGTTTTAAACTTCTTTTCCAAGTAAATCTCTTGTCGAATATGTAGTGCTGATAGGAACACAAAGGTTCCTTATTTGTAACATGAGGTACGATTTCGTTCAATGCTGTGAGTCAGCTCTGGAAGCGGTAAAACACGTGAACTACAAAAAAGTGGGGAACAAGCAAATTCTCGCTCTACCTTTGTGACGACCAAAGATCATATCGAGGCGCTACGCAGGACGACGACCAAAGATCATATCGATGCACTACACGGAGTGTACAAAGCCCTTACACATGTATTTGGTTGGTATGGAGGGGGGTAAATGAGGGACGTCTGTGCAATGTCCGTGGTTGTTGCTAACTTTTCCTCATTTCGATAGTATCACTTTCACACCGCATGTCGGTTGAACATTATCGTCTACGAAAGTTCTATCGTAGCACATCATGTATCACGATGAAAATAGCTGTCAACACGTTATAAGTAATTACGTAATCGTACCTCACAGTGCTCTACTCCAAAAAAAGGAAAGAAAAGTACTGAAAAAAATATCGAATGAAAAAAAACTCCACGACCAAGGATCTAACACGAACCAGCAGTTTGGTAGTCTAATTCCTTTTATTGCTTTATTCAGTTATTTTTTCATGAAGTGTAATTCTTGGTACGTTTTCAGCCCCTCTGATATACTGATGTCTTTCTCCCTTGCCAAATTATGCCTTCATCGGCTAGCAACCTTTAGCTGTATTCAAGTTTCCTTAAGTAACTAATTTCTTCTTCTTTAAATTTAATCAAAAACTTCAATTTACCCTTGAAACAAAAACTTCTTCTTCTTAAGGGTATGTTATTCTATAATTCATGGCATTTTAGGAGAATTAAAATTATGTTCTCCTTGCATCTGAAATAATGGAACTAAGCTGTACCTCTACATAAATTCGAAACTTCCTCTGAAAAGTAGTTTGGTGTTTTCCTTCTTAAATATCCTTGTTTTATAATTAGTGCATGAATGGACCACATTTTTCCCTTTTCCAGTTGCTTCTGACAATTTTGTCCCTTTCTTGGGACAAGTACAGTTTGAATTCAGTTACATATTTACCTCTATCGTTGGCAGGGCGTAGTTTCTATAGGAATACACAGTATAAGCCACGTGATTGTTCTCGTCTTTGAAGCCGGGAACGTTTTGAAATCCGTGTACATTATTTCATTGGCGTTAATTTCAGTCGTTGTTGTCATCTATAGCACTGCACATATAAATTAATCCGCTTTCACAAGTCGAAGGTTAGTGGACAGCCTACTGTTCGGCGCAGTGCTATGTCAGCCATGACAATATGTTCACAGTAAGGATTTCTTGTGAGTCTCAGGTGGTGTCGCCGTGATGCCATCGGAAACAGGTCGTTTAAGAACATAGAACTTATAGTTGCATCCGAAAAGTTAGCCACACTAGCTACAAATTAAAATGTTTGTGTTTTATTTGGCTGGAGGTTGTCTGGACTGTTTCCTCCTCTGGTTCTCCCATAATCTTTTTCGTAGTGAAGTTGTTTTCATTTGGGAGTTTCCAGTAGTTACACTTTCCATTTTCCTTTCTTGTCATCTTAGTATTTGCTTACCACATCTTCCTTATTTTTCCGCTGTGCAGCATTTTGATTAGGTTTGGCTTTCGCTGTTGGTGCCTTCTCAACACCTTGAGATTTTATAGCGTTCTGATTGCTAATACTACCCTCTTCTGCCTTAACTGTGTGCTTTGCAGATCGTGTGGTGACACTGAAAGCTGTTTCGGCACAATCATCTACTTCACTACCTTGTTCACACGCTCCAGTCACAGGTATTATGTCTCACTCAGCTGCTTCTGCATCGTTGCCTGGCGTGTTGTTGTTTACTTCCCTACTGTGGGCGCCACAGGGGCTGGCCATGTAAGGTTGTCGGGACTGAAGAACATCTAACGCGTGAGTTTCAACCCCAATCTCGGGTCAACCCTGGATTGATGCAATGTTAGTGGACCGCACGTCCACACTGGGGGACTCGGTTGCGACTGAAAATATTATTGTCAGTACATTATATGTAATTATTTGGTTATTAATCACGATGTTTCACTCCAAAAAAGGAAAGAAAGCTATTCCGATTACCACAATATTATCAGATACACAAAAAATATCTAACGTAAAAAAGCCATGACCAAGAATCGAACACAGACCAGCACTTTGGTAGTCTCATGCCTTGACTTTTAATGTGAATAGTCCTAGGGCCTATGTGGGCAGAAGTCATTTTATGAGGCCTGGCCATGAAGTCTACGTCGTCAAAGAAGAATATATGTAAGGGGTAAACGGCCACAGGAGACTATTCATTCATTTACTGACAAAAACATATCCTCCTTTCCAATGGCTTGCCTCTGAAAAAAGGAAAACAGACACAAAGTTACACTTCTGGGACATGCACATGGGGCATCGACAGTCCACGGACGCCGCCACCCCATCCTCATGGCACGTCTTCTGGTAATGTCGTGTAGGTACCATTATCTGTTCAATTTCTTATGTGTGAATGTATCAAATTTATCTCTTGTCATGTACAATCCAGCAATGGGACAGGTTGTGGAAGATACTCTGCTGCAGGAAGTTCGAACTTAGTGTTCTTCACAATAGCACAATGATGACCATTTAAGTAGTCCCAAAAATCCATGAGTATATGAAAGGATATAATCGGGTGACATCCATAAAAAGCGAGCCAAAATCTGGTGCACAAAATACCATATCTCTTCTGGTGGCCCAGAATGTAGCAGGTGTTCATCTGTATCCTGAACATTGCAATTCACATGCAAAGGCAAATTGGCAAGATGGATCCTACAGAGTCTCTCTTGAGTAATGTGTTTTCTGTTTACCATCGCATACCTAGTAGAATGTATGCCTCAACATAGAGTTACCGTGTTGATGATGCACCATAGTACCAGACAATGCATTGTATGATATGCCAGTTCGACTTCATAAGGCGACTGGAGGCGACATAGGTTGTGATAGATATTACTGGCCGTTGGTAAGTGAGAGATAGGGAGAATGGCCCATAGGTAGCTATATTCTAGATAAAACCTCCCAAAGTATGAAAATGCTACCAGTATCTCAGTGTCACCAGATGGTCAAGGGAAGATGGTGCCAGAGCCTCCATCAGTAAGCCTGTGAGGCTGCTTGAGCATCATCACCAAAGCTTGAGGTGCATACCAGCATATGGATACACTGTTCTATCATGAGCACTGGCCAGGCCAAGTCTGTCACATTTTTTAAAGAAGAGTGAGTGAGTCATAACAAACCTTAAATAGCATACCTGCAATGAAAAATGGACCGAACGGCATCATGTGGCTCCGAGCTATATGTTTATGTACTCATAGCGTTTGCCCTAAATGCGGAATATGTGATGCCTGATAGTCATTATTAAGTTCAGTAGTAGTAGGATAATGTATGTTCTGGACCATTTTGCTTGTGTGGGTTGCCTACAGTCATGGGAAAACTTGATTTATTTATGACCACCTCCCCCTCCCCTTCACCTATGGTTATGCTAATTGCTTTATGACCCCCTGAGAGTTGATTTATAACCCCTGGGTATAATCAGTTCTTATGAGAAATCCTCCACACTTCCCCCTCACCCTCCTCCTCCCACATCTCTCTGGGACACCCCCAAGCCTCCCCCTCCCACTTTTGATTCAAATTAATTTACCAATCAATTTTATTGATCAATTAGCTACCTCTCCCACTCCTGACAAATCACCCAGCCCTCCCATCCCCTCCTCTACTTCCTCCACCCCACCAATAAAAATATTGGTGGGCAAATCACTCAGTGTCTGCTGAGCTGTTGGTGTGGAAGGGGCAGGCATTACTCTATTAAACAACTCTCTGTCCTGATTACATAATTACACTGCTACAGATTGGAGGAGTTGTATTGTTAGATAATTTTTACATGAATTGCTGAGCAGGCCGACTGGAAAGATCCCATGGGGACAGGAAATTCAACTAAATTTCAGAGGGTATAGTAATACACCATTTACTTACAAAATTCAGTTTGCAGGATTCGATCTCTATTTAGTGTGAAAAGTTCATCATTCTCTGCTGTTTATTTAATTTTGGAAGATGCTGGTCTTGTAAAATACATCTAAAAAATTAAATACATAAATAGATCTTTTTTTCTGATCATGGAAGAAATACCATCATGAAATCGACTTCAACATAACACACGTTAAAAATCTTCCATTTTTGCCTTTGCACCAACTGCAGGGCAGTCATGCTGAGGGCCATGTCAGCTGGGACACTGCATCTTCACACACCCACTTGCCAGCTGCTCTGCCGTGACTGCACCACATGCCACCACCGCCAGCCAGGGGAGGACAGGAGGTCTCCATGTGCATCAACCCCTATCAAGTGACTACTTAATGTCGATCAAAGCATCTGGTGCTGGCATCCCATTTATACCAGACTTACTTCTTGTTTTGCTCCTAGGCACTCACCTTCCATACCAGATCAGTAGTAGCAGCTGCTCTATTTGCTCATCCTGCTGCACTGATACTGACTGAAATGGTTCACAATACCACTGGTAGAAGAATGTGGGAGGAGAAACAACCCTACCACTCCTCCCTCCAATCTCTCCTCACCTCCCACCCATCCCTCCAGTTACTTCCCGTCAGACAAAGCATCAGGTGGTGGCAACTCTTTGATATTGATACCTGAGAAATTCTTGTCAAAAAACATGTGCTCTCCAGTGATGGTCTGTCATGTGCCACACTGACCCCTCTTCTGCCGAAGTAGTGCATACCTGGTAAATCCGCAGCTGTGGATGTCTTGAAAATAGGCCCCCCACTCTATCAAATCTATCAACTATTCAATTAAATCCATACCCTCTCTGTGGGACAATTATTCCTTGCTTAATACTGGTGGATGCTATGACTGGAATATTTGTTGGGAAATTCCGAGATTCGATTCCACAACCACCCAGTTTCCAAACGTTACTCTTTCCCCTCCTAGATTTTTTTTCCTTGCATGCTCTTTGTGGATACTGGCACAGGTCGGTCGTTTGGCAGGTGGTCCATTATGTTGTAGGTGCCTCAAAATTTCCAATTGCAGCTCAGTTGCGTGCACTGCCCCTAAACAGTTTGCAGAAGCCAGGCATGGGGTCGAACTGGGGTGTACACTTACAGTAATACTACCAAAAACAATTAATCGATCAATCAGGAATAATCCCTAAGTTGGTTCTCTGTTACACCAGGATGAAGAATGAGGAGGAGGAGGAAGGGTCTGCCATGGGATAGGGTAGTAACAACAATGAATATTACTACAAGCCAGAGTCCACTACAATGTATTGCAAACCACTAAACACAACACACTTAAAACATGATCCATTCCGTAGTAGTAATGGTCATGGCTAAATGCAGAGAACGCTGAGAATCTCGTGCATCTCGCATGCTCTGGTGTTTATGTCCATACACAGCACACCATGACAGAGGTCGCACAGTGCTAATTCCCGCCACAGATGCGCATCTCAGTGATCGCACCAGGTATGCATCCAGATTCGGCCCACCAAAGAGGACTACCTGGCCA
This sequence comes from Schistocerca cancellata, assembly GCF_023864275.1. Taxonomy (NCBI): domain Eukaryota; kingdom Metazoa; phylum Arthropoda; class Insecta; order Orthoptera; family Acrididae; genus Schistocerca; species Schistocerca cancellata. The sequence continues at coordinate 56,488,419 of NC_064629.1, read as the reverse complement.
TGGAGGATGTCCACGATGACCGGAGTGGTAGGAATTCGGATGTTATCAATACGTCCAGCGCCAATACATCAGTAATCTGTATAGAATCTTCTAAAATATCCACATAAAGAACAGAGAATACTCACAACACACACATTCATGAAGGCTGCTCAACACATACTGAATATTCGTTCACTATTCACCCACCCAGAGGGCGATACGGTTAGGCCAACTGCATGCCTATTTACTGCCTGTCCAGTCCAGGAAGCTCAGCAGTGGTTCATGCCTTAAGCCACAAATGTCCATTCGTTACGGACACTAGCTATCTTCGCCGTGCACCCAGGCGTCAGACAGTGTCGTCTTAGGAAACCAGCCACATAGTTATCAATGTAATTACAATTCAATAGCACATTGTAGCGTCAATCTGGTGACGTTTGACAATGAGTGAAGCATCAGATATACTTCATCCTCACAACTGTGGCTCTGGAAATGTCACTTTCCCATGTAAATCTATATCCTGACGTAATTTTCCATGTAATATCTTTCATATCTCTTCTAGTTGTCGATGCACTAAAATCGCAATTTCCCTCATCAAATCTATACCTCCCTTATGACCAGGTATAGTACCATCCACATCATTTTCTTTGCACATGACGGAACATTGACAACAGTAACTTCACGCTCCAACACATACACATTTCTGATTATCGTTTATATGTGCATAGTGTCTGAAAAAAATTGGTTTATCCACACCAGCTAGGTGTCTCGATTCTCCTAAGTTCTAGGAAATTATTTAACATTTAGGTCTTCCAGCCAATCCGATTCGAGGGCAGACTGAAGGTAATTTCACTCAGCACTTCCAGAAGGCCGGCCGCTGTGGCCGAGCTGTTCTAGGCGCTTCAGTCCGAAACCGCGCTGCTGCTATGGTCGCAGGTTCGAATCCTGCCTCGGGCATGGATGTGTGTGATGTCCTTAGGTTAGTTAGGTTAAGTAGTTATAAGTCTAGGGGACTAATGACCTCAGATGTTAAGTCCCATAGTGCTTGGGGCCATTTGAACCATTCTGAACTTCTAGAAGATGCCGCATCTCCCCAAGGCTCTCTCAAACAAGTGTTGTAAAGTACAGGCATCTAGCTCTATACAATAATCAATAATGCTCCTGCAGCCGAAAGGGATGGAAAGAGATCAGCAATATGGGCTGGTGTACTGCAATAAACATCACAGTCGATAGTGCATCAAAGAAAACGTGAAGATCTGCTTAAGGGGGTTGATGGGAGGACGTTCTGTGTATCCATGAGGTTACAGCCGTATTTCCTGCCCTGTCTGTACACTATAGCTGATCCAGCTGAGCTCTTGCTTTGCTGTATTGTGCAGTTTTACACAGAATCTTTCATTTTTATCACAACCAAGCAGTACCAGCTAACAAATACCTTAGAGAACAGTTTCTGCATGTTTTTAACAACATTCTATTGAGGTAACAGGGATACATGTAAGCTGACTGCTGTTTTTTATGCTTTACTGGAAGAGAGAAGCGACTGCGTCTATACTGACATGGATTTGCGTTAAAGGATGCTAGAAAGTAGATCGAGCAATCGGTTGAGAGATATTGCAATTAGGCATGTTCAAATGTTCAAATGCATGTGAAATCCTAAGGGACCAAACTGCTAGGGTCATCGGTCCCTAGACTTACACACTACTTAAACTAACTTATGCTAAGAACAACACACACACTCATGACCGAGAGAGGACTGCAACCTCTGGCGGGAGGGGCCGCGCAATCCATGACATGGCGCCTCTAACCGCGCGGTCACCCCACACCGGTAATGAGGTATGATTTAATGGTAGACTGGTGACACATTCTGCAGACGCGTGATGAGTCATGTCCACCAAACTGATGGAAAACCTATTTTGCCACCATCCTCTAGACGAATGAAGATATACACGAAGTATAAAGGCACATTTGCATGCCGGCCGCGGTGGTCTAGCGGTTCTGGCGCTGCAGTCCGGAACCGCGGGACTGCTACTGTCGCAGGTTCGAATCCTGCCTCGGGCATGGGTGTGTGTGATGTCCTTAGGTTAGTTAGGTTTAAGTGGTTCTAAGTTCTAGGGGACTTATGACCTAAGATGTTGAGTCCCATAGTGCTCAGAGCCATTAGAGCCACATTTGCATGCCGTGCGTGAGTTTCCTCGGAAACGCGAAATCTTAATTAAATAATTAATCTGTGACAAATAAATAAAGCCTATGGCACAGAACTGCAGCGCTGTGTCGCTGATAAAACAAAAACACAATTACGATACTCTTATGTTTCATTAAGAAGGGGAGGTCTGGTACAACTGGAGCGATGGAAGCACATACATTTCATTGACTGGCACACCGCCATATTTGATGTTATATAAGAACACTGCGAGTTGCAGTCTTACTAGGCACTCGATTCTGTAAAGAATTTATATTTATGAAAGTAAGTAGAATTATTTAACTGTAGGCTTATTCGTTGAATATATCTGATTTAACTAACGGTGTAAACTTTTTATGTTTAGTAGACAGTCACCTCTGTACGATGTATTGACATGGCTGGCCAATTATTCTAATATTGAGATTTAGATTTGAGTCCGCACCTACCGCAGCAGTCTTTGGAAACGATTTAAATACGAAGTCCGATTATTTGAGTCTTATTTCACAGTCAACTACGAATAACATTACATTTACGAAAAAGCCATTGTCAAGCGTCTGATACCGAATAATTATACGTCCACGTTCCAGATAAGCAAATATTAATTACATCCAATCACTATCATACATAATTAATAATTAATGTTTTATTTTATTTTATTTTATTTATTTTATTTGTTTTATATTGGCGACTGCGTGTCGGACTTGTTATTTTGTCATTTGTTACATTGTTCTCTTTGTTTCATGTGAAAAATCAACTTTCTGGACCTGGACGTGAATGTATGAGAAATAACAAAAATCTGAAGATATTTTCCAATTCTAAAATTTTGCGGGAAGACGCAATGAAGCTTCCAGCAAAATAAGGTAAGACGCAGCATCTTTGCATTGGCAGGCTTGACCAGGCGCATAATTCAGTGTATTAGCTTTTCAGTAGATTCTGTAGTATTTCTTTCGCGCGTAGCAGTTTTCAGTGATAAATTTCATTCTCAGTGCTTTTCCTTAAACAATAACTTCTGCAACAATACCAATACACGAGTGTACAATATGGCCGACTTCTGTACGATACGTTGTAACATGGCCAGCAGCCATTAAGAATAATCCGATATTCAGTTTACATTTTTAAATTAACAAACAGCCATTGTTGCTACGAGCGATTCATGTTCAACTGCATTTTATTTTAAAATCAGTGTCAAACTTTATTTTCTTGAAGCATACCATACCTGTAGCATGGTCATAACTAGAAAACAATACGCAAGGATGGAACAGCAAAGACATACTATTCAGACGCAATCCGACTCGGACGAGAGACAAATGTTAGAAAATGACTTTACGACAGCAACCGGTAGTGACGATTCATCAAATATTGACGCAAGTGTTAACGGAAATTTTGACAATAGGTCGTCCACCACAAAAATTTCAAAGTCTCAGTCAGAACCCATGTTAATACATGACGTCACGTCTAATGACGCGGCGGGGGCAGAGACCTTGCAAACAGTAAACATTGCCAACATGTTACAAATGCTAATGAAACAAAACGCAGAAAATATGGCAACCTTAAGGATGCAGAACGCGGAAAACATGGCAACCTTAAAGACACAAAATGAACAGTTAAAGACACAAAATGAACAGTTAAGGACACAAAATGACGAAATTAAATCTGATCTCATAGCAATCAAGACAGGTAGTGACACTTTATGTAAACGTGTGGAACTTATAGACGCCACACTGACCAAACAGATGACTGAGCTCAGTACGAAATTTTCCAAGCTTAATACGATACAAGAAAAGACTACAAATGACGTAGCACTTTTACAGACACAATTAAAAAACCTTAATGTCACGTGTGAAGCTCTTACTGAACAAATTCAAACATATCCTTCAGTACACGACAACCTTGAGAAACGAATTACTGACGTGCAGAATAAATTTGACGATGTTGAACAACACCTGACTGACATCTTACAATCTGATGCCACAGCTCATTTTCAAAATATTAATAAAGAATTTCATGATTGGGTAGAGAACAAAGACAAACATTTTGATAGATGCATACGTGAAAATTTACCAACAATTGTGCACGACTCCGTAGCGGAATACATCACTAATAACAAACAGCTGATTAGTGACGCAGTACAATCCGTCACTGCACCCATGAGACAATTCACGGATCAACCACAGTCTGAATGTAACGAAAATATCAGTCAAAATGTACAGTTCAGAAACCAATATACATTCGAGTATGACGCACACATACCGCACACAACAAACACGCAAGAACAAAACACACCACGACTACAACACATACCACGACGTGCAAACACAAACACAAGCTATTATCATGGTAAACCACAGCAACATTATCGTAATTACTCGCCATCTGAACATTGCAGTAATTACAGTGGAACAAATCCATATCATAATGCAAAGGAAGAAGAAAGCTTAATAAAACACAGGCAATTTCAGACTTTTATCCCAGAAAAACGAACCATTCATCCGGTGATTTTTCTTAAATCTTTTAGTAACGCATTTCCACGCACTTGGAGTGACCGGAAAAAGATTTCATATATTGTCGGTTACATCCAAGGCGATGCAGCTGTCTGGGCATACAGCCAAGCTGACGTATGTACCATGTACAGTGAGTTTGAGCGTGCCTTTCTGAACAAATTCTGGTCGAAATCCGTCCAGGAGCGACTCAGAAGTCAAATTTTAGAACCTGAAACTTTTAACAGTAAAAATGGTAACTTACGCAGATATTTCGAAAAATACTTGAACATGGGACATTTTTTGGACGAACCAGTCGCAACACGTGATATACTCCGTGCGTTGAAGGCCAAATTGCCTTTCAACATTAAAGAAAAACTCTTACATATTCCGGATGACGATCCAGATTATTTTTTAACAGCTTTAGATTCGGTTGACATGTTACTAGAAGATCAGCGCTTCGCGCGGCAAAACAGCAGCCACAATGTTTATACTAGTGGTATGCAAGACATGCAGGCTTGCCAACTCAATTCTGGCGCGCCCACAGTTGGATACGCGGTACAGCAAAAACAGCAAACTCACATGCCGTCTCAATACGGAAATCGAAATCAACACGCGTATTCCAATACAAACAACAGTTACAACAGTAACAACACTCCATGCGGCAATCCATACAAAAGGCACCACGGTAATAACAACAACGGTAACAACGGATACAAATCTAACAACAAAAACACAAACAGAAATAGAAATAATAATAACTACGAGCCAAGACAGCATCAAGGCTGGACTCGTAGTGATCAATACTTTCATTCAAACACTGCTTTACCACAGCAACCACCAGGACAAAATTGGCGCATACCTTACGACCGACAGGTAAGTTATAATGCGCAACAGCAACAACAACCGCAAAAGTTTGGAGATCACATCAGGCAATATCCGAATGTGAATATAATAGAAATGACACCTGATACACAACCTCAATCTGTGTCAGTACCTAATACAAATGCTAATCCAACAAACTAGAAACAGTCACTTCTATGCCCCGGGTCGTGGCTGAAGAATTCTTGGGGGGCGACTTCAATGTTAATCAGTTATTTGACACCACAATTGAACAACAAAATATTGATATGCCTAATAATTCTAAACAAAAACTACCTGTTTTATTTATAAGATACAACCACAATGACAATATATCAGATGAACTTTTGCAAGACAGTACACAATGTCATTCAAACACAAATGAAATTGTTTTAGCATCTACTACTGGTGTAGTAGGTGGGATTGCAACTACTATTATCTTAGATACAGGTGCAGCTGTGAGCGTTTTGTCTTTTAATTTCTATAGAAAGATGTGTGAATTGGAGCCTGTGCCTGAGTTTCCCGCCCAAAACTGTAAAATAACTACTGCTCTAGGTAATAAGTCATGTAGGGTTACGAAGCAAGTTTTTGTAAACATTAAAATAGGTAATGGAACCGTACAATGGCCATTCCTGGTTGTACAAAACCTTGTGACAAATTGCACATTAGGAATAGATATTACGAGCGAGAAGGACTGCATTATAGACTTCTCCAAAGGTAAATGTATTTTAAATGATAAAGGCAGTGTAATTATTATTATTGATTTGGACAGGAGAACTCTAAAGCATGACAAACACTGTACAGGATACAAGGTTCAGTTAGTACTTGACAATGAAATTCAAGACATGCAAACACACTCATCTGACACAGAGCTAATGGACTTGAAAACATTGCTTGATCATAAGATAAATGAAGCTACAGCTCTCAGTGTACATGAAGGTATAAAACTACAGGAAGTGTTATCCAAATATTTACAAGTTTTTACCAAACGATTAGGTGTTATCAACACGTATGTGTACAAGATTGAAGTTAAGCCTCACAAGATCTTCTACCGCAAGACATATAATGTACTGCTATCTCAACGACCTGCTGTGTGGCAAGAATTAAAGCAAATGTTAGACTGGAAGGTCATTGAACCATCCACCTCACCTTACTGTAGTCCTCTACTTGTTGTCAAAAAATCAAATGGTAGCATTAGGCTAGTGTTAGACGCACGAGCAATTAATGAAATAATTTTACCGGTTCACACAAAACCCGAAAATTTAGAAGAGCAATTACAGAAATTTCTAGATGCAAAATATTTTTCCACAATAGATCTCGCTAATTCATTTTGGCAAGTAGGTATCACTCCTGATTCTCGGAAATATACTGCATTTATGTTCGGGGGGCGAACCTATCAGTTTTGTGTTCTACCCTTCGGATTGAATGTCAGTTCTGGGGTATTCATTACAGCCCTGGATACCGTGCTTGGCGATGATTTAGTTGAGACAGTCACACACTATGTAGATGATATACTGATAGCTACACAGTCTTGGAATGAACACGTTGACACACTTCAAAGAATTTTAGAAAAATTTGCACAAGCTGGAGTCACAGCCAATCTTAGAAAATCAAAATTTGGTTGCAGTGAGATAAAATATTTAGGACATATCATTAATTCACAGGCATACGTCCTGATCCCAGCAAATTAGATGCTATCAGAAACTTTCCTAGCCCTCGAACTAAAAAGCAGTTAAAATCATTCCTTGGGCTATGTTCATTTTTCAGACTTTTTTACCACAACCACTTTTGAACAGTAAACATCTGCTAAATCTACTCAGAAAGAATCAAGTTTGGATCTGGTCGGAACAGTGCCAGAATGACTTTAATACAATTAAACATGCTTTAGAGAATGCAAACATATTGAGCCATCCAGATTTCAATTTAGATTTTTGTATGACTTGTGACGCTTCACGTACTGGCTTGGGCTGTTGCTTATTTCAAGTTGTAAAGAATAAAGAAAAGGAACAGATAAGAATTATTGGGTTTGCAAGTCGTACTCTAACTGAATGTGAGCGTACATACTCCACTACTGAGTTAGAAACACTTTCCATAGTCTGGGCATTCAAGAAATTCAATTATTATTTATTTGGAAAACATACAGTAATTTATACCGATCACCAGGCTCTGATATTTTTGTTAACTTGTAAACTTGTACATCCTAGACTATCACGATGGGCAGTTACTCTTCAGAACTACTCTTTTGAAATTAAGTACATAAAAGGTAAGGACAACACCATTGCCGACGCTTTGTCTAGACTTCCACAAGGTATGAATGAAACCAACAGTGACTTAGAAAATATAAATGACTACAGGATTCTCTTAATGCAAGACAAGCAGTATCATCAATATTATATTGATATGTGCAGAAACATGGCTAAATAACAAAAATCTGATCCTCACTGGTATAAGATAATAACATTACTGGTAGAAAAACATAATCATCATTTGACTAGGTATTACAAGTTACACAATGATGTGTTATTTTATCGTCGACATCCAAATGCTGCTAACTGGTGTGTATGCATTCCCAAAGAGTCTGAACGTAATTTGATTTGGCACACACACTTAGTTTGGGGTCATTATGGGACGAAAAAGTGTTTGGCAAAGCTCAGCACATACTGTTATTTTAGCAATATGAGAAGAAAAATTTACAGGGAACTGAAAACATGTGTCATATGTCAAAAATCAAAACCTCAGAATTTATCCACAAAAACAGATTTACATTCTATTTTACCGAGTAAACCCCTGGAAATTCTGTGTACTGACATCAGTGGACCGCTTCCAGCAAGCTCTAGAGGTGTCAAATATATCTTAGCTTTTTACGATATATTTTCTAAACATGTAAAACTTTATGCTTTAAAATCCGCCACTGCAAATGCTATAATACGAAGATTCTCAAGTGATTACCTGACGCACGTGGGAAAACCTAAAGCAATTCTGTCAGATAATGCAGCATACTACTCTGGGTACAAATGGAGAAATTTCTTGAAGGACAATAACATTAAAAGTATGTTTATTTCAAGGTTTAGTCCACAATGTAACGCGACTGAGAGACTTTTCCGAGAACTAAACCGATTCATGAGGACCTACATTTCATCAAAACATACTAATTGGGTGTCCTACCTAAGTCTTTTCGAAGACGTACACAATAACTTAAATATTTACAATACAAATTACACACCTAACGAGATCATGTTCAATTGCAAACAGAACGATCAATGGATAGAACCATTACCTAAGTTGTCAGACAAGGAAATCACACCTGAACAGAAAATAAAAGAAGTATTGACTACACTGACACATCACGCACAGATACGAAACAAACATCACATAAACATAATAAAAAGAAAACAAAAATTCAAGGTAGGAATGCTTGTACTACTTCGTACTCATCATAAATCTGTAGCACTCAAACGCCGCAATGCTAAGTGGCGTCTGCTATATGAAGGACCTTATATAATTGTTAACATACCGCATCCTGGTGCGTATCTGTTACAAATCCTAGAACTAACAAAATTATTGGGCTATACGCACACCGAGATCTTAGAGCATTTCATGCTAAATAATGTCAAAGTCATACCCATGAAAACATTGCTCAGCAACTCGCAAAACTCTGTTTGCTACAACACAGATAATAAGTAGTATAGAAATTTTCATTTCAGCGGTTCCAGTGACGCAGTTGAAGACAGAAGAACTTTTCTTTCAACGCTGCGGCACCATCGAGAAGACTGAATATTAAAGTAAAATTTATGCTTACGTAGCAGTGAATGATATATTAATTTTTCACGGAACATTTGTGACTGTAGGTACCACTGACTTGGTATGACACCTGACGAACCGACAGACGTCATCTGTGAAGCGATCTTTTACTTCGAGAAATAGATTAGACGCACATCTCTCAGCAAGAAAAGCATCTACCAGTAGCCAAGGCCACACAGACACTATACACACACGCACAAAACGCGAGGAATCGAACAGTTTTCCGTCTCTTATTATTTTGAATATTTATTGAGTAGTGAAAACGCCTAGTCTTGCCTACTGATGTAATGAATGTTGTGTCTAACCTATCTTAATTTCAGATGACATCACAAAAAACATCGATAAAATCCCAGCAAAGCCGTTAAAGAGGACGTAAATATCTGCAATTCATGTAATCAAATGTGACACAATGTAATAATTTATAGCCATGTAATGATGATGTAAACATGTTTATGTGTAACTGTATTATGTTTATGCTAAGAAAATATGTGACGTGTATATGTATGATTACTTGTGTTTTTTTTTTTTTAACTGATGTATAATGTAACTGTTACTATGTGAAAATTTGAACGATAACGAGTGCCAAAATGTGAAAAACTTTAAAAAAAATTGCATAGTGAACCACTGTTCGCGGACATTAACGTACATTACTAAGTCTGCAACTACGCAGAAACCTATGTGAAAGAAACTGTTAATGACATTCATCATGCATCGTACCTTTGTAAACGCGATGAACGATTTCTTTGATAAGTAACTACGAACATTTAGGTGAGCTATATTTAGCAAAAAACTGAAAATGTGAAGTGCGTAATTGGTGCATCGTCTAGTGACATTACTACAGTGTCTAACTTCAAGATGTTAACTGGATTAAAGGGTCACAACGTGCCTGTCCAGAAAACAACACGACAAGTGGAAGAATTTTGGTTGGAACTTCAGGGAATGGAATGTTCTCGAAATGTGACGGACACACTTACCTGGACTATCCAAGGATCGACGCCAGCTATGTGCCGTCCGAGGTTCTGCAACCAAGCTTCCACGGAATATCGAAAACGAACTGCATATGGACCAATTACTCGACGGGTCACGTCTGATCTGTAATGACAATGCTTTTTGTCACAACGAACTGCATCACAAAGACTATAATGGAAATAGGAAATGGACATGCTTATGTATCAATCACGTTGTTATACAGCGATGTTACTGTGATCAAAAAAAAACTTTACCACGACGACACTAACCTGTGAAAAATTATTGTGCAGCAGATGAATATAAACTGTAATAACGACACGATGTGTATGGGTCAACGCACCTGAAACAAAAAGACATTTTTCTTTGAAGCATTTCAATGCAATACTATGTAACTAAGAACATTCAACAATCTAAAGTTGTATTGTATTATAACAAATATTGTAATTTTAAAACTAAGTTACCTGTCATAGAATGTAGTCTTCATATGTAATCTTGGTGGAATATTTTCTTTGTGCAACGACTAAGAAATGCGCGCGCACACGAACAATATGAACTGCAAAGCTGTGCCGCGTGATCTAAATTTACGATATAACGGCAGTGCCGGAGTCACACAGACGCTTCTGCGCATGCGCGCACTCTATTTTGCCAGCATAAGAACTTTTACGGCGCACGCGCGTCATTCAAATTTTGTATATAATATACAGTATAATGTAATTCATGTAAATAGTTGTAGATAACTTAGATTTTCTTGTGCCTTTAGGTGAATTGCTCGCCTGCAGGTGTGTCCTTTCGCCTCGCAATTCAGGGGGCAATATAAAGGCACATTTGCATGCCGTGCGTGAGTTTCCTCAGAAACGCGAAATCTTAATTAAATAATTAATCTGTGACAAATAAATAAAGCCTATGGCATAGAACTGCAGCGCTGTGTCGCTGATAAAACAAAAACACAATTACGATACTCTTATGTTTCATTAAGAAGGGGAGGTCTGGTACAACTGGAGCGATGGAAGCACGTATATGTCATTGACTGGCACACCGCCATATTTGATGTTATATAAGAACACTGCGAGTTGCAGTCTTACTAGGCACTCGATTCTGTAAAGAATTTATATTTATGAAAGTAAGTAGAATTATTTAACTGTAGGCTTATTCGTTGAATATATCTGATTTAACTAACTGTGTAAACTTTTTATGTTTAGTAGACAGTCACCTCTGTACGACGTATTGACATGGCTGGCAAATTATTCTAATATTGAGATTTAGATATGAGTCCGCACCTACCGCAGCAGTCTTTGGAAACGATTTAAATACGAAGTCCGATTATTTGAGTCTTATTTCACGGTCAACTACGAATAACATTACATTTACGAAAAAGCCATTGTCAAGCGTCTGATACCGAATAATTATACGTCCACGTTCCAGATAAGCAAATATTAATTACATCCAATCACTATCATACATAATTAATAATTAATGTTTTATTTTATTTTATTTATTTTATAGAAGTACTCCATTCCCCTGCCATACCTTGGACATAAATCGAGTCTTCAGTTCCATAACTGTGTTGATTCTAAGTTAGTAACAGGGGTTTGGAGGTACTGCAATCCGTGTGTTTACATTTGCTTCACAGATGTTGTATGTGGAAGAGGCTGTGTTATGTTCACAGAGTTAGAGCAGCATGGCGTGTAATTCCACATGTCAAACACCGCTGCCATGTGTTTGTCTATTTCCTCATAAGATGTCGCTGTTTCGTGCATTTTCCATTGCTGACGCTCATTTTATAGGACTGATGCGAGGGGTGTTGTATACCTCTGGAAAGCTATACAGTGCATGGATCACAAAGACTCTAAGATTTTTTCTCCTTTGGTGTAGAAGGTAGTAGTTTTGTTATCTTAAAGTTTCTCACCAAAGTGAGTGGGATAGATAACACAAACAGGATGTATGTGATGTGTTAGAGATATATTACGCATGCGAGGCAGCAGAGAGCGGGCAAACGAAGTCCACGTTGCCGACTGCGTAGCTGCGGACAACGTCAGTCTCGTTTGTCTACGGTACATTGTATTATATATTCTAATCTATGAGGGGAATAATAAATATTAAAACCAATTTCGATCAATCGCCATGAGGGGAAATATTAACTCATGTCTTGACGACGGTGCGTCCATTGCTCCAGAGATTTACTCTGCGTGACGCCAGGGTGTGAGAACAGCTGACACAGCTTTATGAAGACGTGAAGTACTATTTCTCTCAAAATGATAATTGTTTAACGACAATGTCATTGAAACTGCTTGCAATAATTATCATTTACTGCGATTTGAACCGCACTATAAGTAAAAATTTAATACAGAACAAAATTAACTTCAAGCACAAACTGAAATCATTATATTTGCTTGTCAACTGCTTCTACTTAATAGAATTTTCAAAAATGTATAAGGGGTTTGTGTGTGTGTGTGTGTGTGGGTGTGTGTGTGTGTGTGTGTGTGTGTGTGTGTGTGACTATAGTTAAGTGTAATCACTGCGTGTAAAAATGAATTAGTGGCAGAAAAAGCTAATGTAAAATACTTTCGTAAGTAAGTTGTCATATTTTTTGCTGTTAACGGGCATTATGAGTGTAAACTAACGCGTTCGACATTACAGTGACAGGTCGCATACATAATCCATTGAACAAGCAAACAATTAATCACCATCTGTGAATAACTCCAGGAAATGCTTACCGATAACATCGAAAACCACCGGTATCTCGACAAGTAACAGTTACTGTCATTTTAGTATCTTTCCAGTTCGTGCCTGGAAAATGACAGAGGTTTACATGTGGAAATATCGAACTCCTGACGAATTTATCCAGCTGCATTCTCACGTGTTATTAGAGCGTATAACATGCTGGGAGAAGCTTAACTTCTCCTTGGGCAACAAATTGCACATTGTAGTCTGCATAATTAAAAAGATACGAAGCCTAAATCAAAAAGGCTAGGAAGTTCTCATTATTATGTAAGCAACTGATATGTTGACGAACACATTTATTAAACTATGAGTCTTCAAAACTAAGAAATATTATTACTTTGTTCCAAACCCTACATCGTAATACCATCGTCACTTGTTTCCGAACAACCTGATTGTAAATTTACGATGGTAGGTTCCAAGCTTATATCCCTCATCAGTTCCCTGTGAAGTTTTTCTTTCTGAAGCTTTTCAGCATGCCGCACACACTGTGCCCACGCTACAGTTGGGATGTTTTCTGTTGCCTCATGCACAAGCGATTCAGTGTATGTTATCTTGAATGTTTTTTTTTCTTTTCTCCCACATAGCCTTAAAACCCTTTGCCCAAATTTATTCCCTGGGGCTACACTGACAGTGGCACGAGGGTAAACTCAAAAGCATGTGACCCCATTCACCTGAAAGGAAGTCAAGTTTATACGTTCTGTCATGTAACTAGTATAAATTAACGAGCTGCAGGAGATCGGCACGAGTCAGGATTATATTGTGCTTAATATTTTTATTTTTGTCCGGGGAAAAATACCCGCTTCTCGGGTGTTTGTACTTGGTGTTTTCTCTGTAACAGTTGAATTATAACTAGTAATGACCGACTTCAAAGCAAGGTATGAGAAGAATTGTAAATCACGTCATGAAACTGATAGTTTTCATTTCCGAATGGTTCAAAATGTTCAAATGTGTGTGAAATCTTATGGGACTTACCTGCCAAGGTCATCAGTCCCTAAGCTTACACGCTACTTAACCTAAATTATCCCAAGGACAAACACACACACCCATGCCCGAGGGAGGACTCGAGCCTCCGTCGGGACCAGCCGCACAGTCCATGGCTGTAGCGCCTTTCCGAATGGTAGTCACACTGTTATTCTTACACGTAAATTCAACTTTATTCTCAGAAACATAACCGGAAGAAGAGTCAGCATGTAGAATAATTATTCCTATGAGAACTTTAAAACCACCAGTACCATCACACATTTTCCAGCAGAGCTTCCTGGAATGATTCTAGCTGACCCATGTTTCATCAAGGTAATACACTGCTGAACTACCTTCTTCTCTGGTATCGTCGATCTTTATGTGGGATATAGTTCGTGCTCCGCCTTGCCACTTGTTTGAACTAAAAATCCCTTATTAACATATCTGGAACCAACATCTTTTAAAATTCTTTACACTGGCGAAGCGCTTACCATTGAAGCCTGCATAACTGTAACACGTTTTTGTGATGTCGCGCATTCATCATTCACATTAAGCATTTTAAAACATTGTTGTTAAAACTATCCATAAATGTTACAATTTACTTGCGATTTCGATGCTTTCCAGGCGGTACGAAACCAACTTTTTCTACGGTTCCAACAGCTCTGACACTTTCGTTTACAGTTCTCTTGCCGACTCCACATGGTTATGGAGTCCGTTCTTGTGTTTTCAGATGTCAACAGAAGCAGACCCGCCTTCAAATTCACGTTTGAGAAAGTCACAAATCCCCCTCGTCATTTCACATTTATCGCTGTCACCTGGCTTTTTTTTTTAATCGCACGTAAACATTTACATCTACTCATTCATTTTGTGCAAGAAAAAAAGGGGGAAAATTGACAGTTGAATGAATAATTCGGTTGTCGCGAAGTATGGCAACAGTGCAGCATGTATGAGCGAGATTCTCGCTCTCTAGCTGTAACTCTCTGCTAGCCATTCGGAAAGAGAATGAATATTATTGGCAACCAGTGGCTAGTGGAAGAGGATGCGCAGAATGGCTGAAAATTGGGCCGCCTTCTTACTTGACACGAACTTTAATACATCGGAAACCACACCGCGTAGCCTTAGGAATGTGTGTTTACTTACGTCCTACTATCATTTCTCTCTTCCCATTACCTTCTTGGTATGGAATCCAAACACTACAACAATTCTACATAATTGATAGTACAAGTGATTTACATAAAATGTTTCAAACTCCTTCTGTCTGGAGCTCCGTTACGCATAAATCATATGTTTCTTCTCCTTCTTAATCATCTGTTATATTATCACGTAGAAAAAGTGTAATTAGATGAATGACGAACACTAACTTCACTTAACGAAGGTTTATTCAGCACTTTCACATAAAAGAGAGCGGAGCGAACTGCCTCCGGGCAGAACACATACAGTATATATACAGCTACAGAACATTCCAGTACAATGATGCTTGACATTTGTGGATACTTCTAGAACGTACTCGAACCGAATATAAAACTTAAAATTGTACAGTGCAGGTGAGTTTCGAGCTCACGACCCTCCATGCAACAGTTTTTTTTTTTTTTATGTGCTCGGGGTGGACGTCGTAAGACATCCGTTTAAGTTCGTCTTTGATCGGTTAACTCAGTTTTTTTATTACAGAAGGCTGCTAACCCTCTGACCGAACACACTGAGCTACCGTGCCGGCACAGTTACGTTATCATAACCACTACACCACGGTGCTACGCAGCTTCTTCTGCGCCATTGCTCCCTCCTTAAGGAACAGTGTCTCGGTGTTACGTCGTCCTAGTCCAGGAACGAGTCGTCTGTCCTGCATACTCCAACTTCCAATGACTGATGTTCGCCCTGGTGGTGATTTTCTTAGAACTTCTTTCGCCGCCACGATCTTCGTCACCTTTCCGCTTGTTGCCTGTCGCTGGAGCTTCGAATTTACCCTGGGTTGCAGGATCCTTGTAGTGATTCATTCGAAGGACGTGGACCGTATCTCTGATCTTTCGTCGTCTTGTGTCGGGGTCGAAATCTTCAGCTTCATAAGTAACATCAGACAACAGTCTTACAACCTTATAAGGTCCAAAGTAGCGCCTGAGGACCTTCTCAGAGAGAGCAGTCTTCCAAACAGGAGTGAAGATCCAGACGAGGTCACCAGGCTGGTAGACTACAGGGCGGTGGCTCGCGTCGTACCTTCGGCGATCGTTTTCTTGAGGCTGCAGCGTGCGGAGTCGAGCTAACTTCCGAGCTTCCTCAGCTCTGGTTAACACCTGGCTGATGTAGTCATCGTCCACGTCGGCAGGATGTAACGGAAACACAATGTCCATCGTTGTAGTCACCTCACGCCCATGCACCAGGAAAAAGGGCGTAAACCCTATGGTGTCTTGTTTCGTGGTGTTGTAGGCAAATATCACGAAAGGTAGCACCTCATCCCACTTGGTCTGCTCAACATTGACGAACATTGATAGTATGTCAGCCAAGGTCTTATTAAGGCGTTCAGTAAGCCCATTTAGTTTGCAGATGGTAGGCAGTCATCATGTGATGAATTGGTATGAGTCAGCTAGATGGTTTCTGAGGGCTTGCCTTTCACCTCTGGCAATCTCAACAGTGCGACACATAGTGACGGGCACTCCTAAATAAACCTGGCCAGAAAAAATCTCTTGCAAATTCTATCATATTTCTTAATAAATCTTAAATGTCCAGCCTCAAGTGTGTCATGGAATTTCTGTAGAACATTTAAGCACATGTGTTTAGGAATCACTGGTAGCCACCTCTTTGCAAACGGATCAAAGTTTTTCTTGCAAAGTAATACATTAACTACCTTAAATTGTTCTTTCACGTCCTCTGACCGATTTAAGGCAAGCATAATTTGAGATATCTTGGCATCCTTCTTCTGATCAGCAGAGAGATCCTGGAGTGCAGCGAGACAGTCACTATCTTCATCAAAGTCTTGATGATTTTGCACAGGGCTTCTTGAGGGACAGTCGGCATCTGGTGTTTTCTTCCACTTTTGTACACTATGGTAATGTCATACTCTTGAAGACGTAGTGCCCACCTGGCAAGTAGTAGTTAAGTAGTTGAATAGTTTCTCTCGGCTTTTGTAAGTGTCCTAGAAGCATAGACTATAACATTCTTTTTTCCATCCGAAATTTGCACCAGAACAGCACCGATACCATATCCACTGACATCTGTGTGTAGTTCTGTAGGTGCTCTCTTATCATACAGACCAAGTACAGGGTCAGTCGTCACAGCTTTTCGCAGCACATCCAAAAATATTTAGCATCAGCTTTTGGAGTGGCCTGGCTTTGATTCAAAAGTCTATGATAAAACTACGGTAATAAGAACATAATCCGAGGAAGCTTCTCACATCTCTAATACTTTTAGGAATAGGAAATTCCGTTATAGATCTCACCTTTTCTGGGTCTGGCCGCACACATTCGTTTGACACAAGGTGTTCAAGTATTTTGATTTCTTTTGCTCCAAAGAGACACTTTCTTGGATTAAGTTTCAGTCCCCCTTGTTGGAGACACTTAAGAACCGCCCTTAGTCTTTTTATAAGTTCGTCAAATGTCTCTGAGATCACTATAATGTCATCTAAATAACAAAACACATTGTCCACTTCAGGTGACTTAGAAGATTATCCATCATCACATGTGCTCGATGTCAACACGCATCAGTATAAGTTTCCAATGCACTGGAAGAGAGAGACGTGGTAAAAACTTATTGAGTTCTCTACCAGGTGATATTAGCGAAGTTTTTATAGTTCGTAGCATAACTCCGGTGGATGTTACAGAAATAACGAGCAGAGAGAGTCACTATGCTGTGAACAAGAATCTGACACCATTACACTGCCGTATTTCTAGCGTGGTAATCATAGGAATAGGATAAAGTAGATTAGGATATGTACAGGAGGATATTTATAGACTGTCATTGGGTACTGATGAATTACGGGTGTAGTACTTCTGAATTTCATCTATATCTACATTTATACTCCGCAAGCCACCCAACGGTGTGTGGCGGAGGGCACTTTACGTGCCACTGTCATTACCTCCCTTTCCTGTTCCAGTCGTGTATGGTTCGCGGGAAGAACGACTGTCTGAAAGACTCCGTGCGCGCTCGAATCTCTCTAATTTTACATTCGTGATCTCCTCTGGAGGTATAAGTAGGGGGAAGCAATATATTCGATACCTCATCCAGAAACGCACCCTCTCGAAACCCGGCGAGCAAGCTACACCGCGATGCAGAGCGCCTCTCTTGCAGAGTCTGCCACTTGAGTTTGCTAAACATCTCCGTAACGCTACCCTGTGACGAAATGCGCCGCTCTTCTTTGGATCTTCTCTATCTCCTCCGTCAACCCGATCTGGTACGGATCCCACACTGATGAGCAATACTCAAGTATAGGTCGAACGAGGGTCTTGTAAGCCACCTCCTTTGTTGATGGGCTACATTTTCTAAGGACTCTCCCAATGAATCTCAACCTGATACCCGCCTTACCAACAATTAATTTTATATGATCATTCCACTTCAAATCGTTCCGTACGCATACTCCCAGATATTTTACAGAAGTAACTGCTACCAGTGATTGTTCCGCTATCATATAATCATACAATAAAGGATCCTTCTTTCTATGTATTCGCAATACATTACATTTGTCTATGTTAAGGGTCAGTTGCCATACCCTGCACCAAGTGCCTGTCCGCTGCAGATCTTCCTGCATTTCGCTACAATTTTCTAATGCTGCAACTTCTCTGTATACTACAGCATCATCCGCGAAAAGCCGCATGGAACTTCTGACACTATCTACTAGGTCATTTATATATATTGTGAAAAGCAATCCTGCCTCGTGATGACTGGGTGTTGCGTGATGTCCTTAGGTTAGTTAGGTTTAAGTAGTTCTAAGTTCTAGGGGACTGATGACCATAGATGTTAAGTCCCATAGTGCTCAGAGCCATTTGAACCATTTGAAAAGCAATGGTCCCATAACACTCCCCTGTGGCACGCCAGAGGTTACTTTAACGTCTGTAGAGGTCTCTCCATTGATAACAACATGCTGTGTTCTGTTTGCCAAAAACTCTTCAATCCAGCCACACAGCTGGTCGGATATTCCGTAGGCTCTTACTTTGTTTATCAGGCGACAGCGCGGAACTGTATCGAATGCCTTCCGGAAGTCACGGAAAATAGCATCTACCTGGGAGCCTGTATCTAATATTTTCTGGGTCTCGTAAACAAATAAAGCGAGTTCGGTCTCACACGATCGCTGTTTCCGGAATCCATGTTGATTCCTACAGAGTAGATTCTGGGTTTCCAAAAACGACATGATACGCGAGCAAAAAACATGTTCCAAAATTCTACAACAGATCGACGTCAGAGATATAGGTCTATAGTTTTGCGCATCTGCTCGACGACCCTTCTTGAAGACTGGGACTACCTGTGCTCTTTTCCAATCATTTGGAACCTTCCGTTCCTCTAGAGACTTGCGGTACACGGCTGTTAAAAGGGGGGGCAAGTTCTTTCGCGTACTCTGTGTAGAATCGAATTGGTATCCCGTCAGGTCCAGTGGACTTTCCTCTGTTGAGTGATTCCAGTTGCTTTTCTATTCCTTGGACACTTATTTCGATGTCAGCCATTTTTTCGTTCGTGCGGGGATTTAGAGAAGGAACTACAGTGCGGTCTTCCTCTGTGAAACAGCTTTGGAAAAAGGTGTTTAGTATTTCAGCTCCACGCGTGTCATCCTCTGTTTCGATGTCATCATCATCCCGGAGTGTCTGGATATGCTGTTTCGAGCCACTTACTGATTTAATGTAAGACCAGAACTTCCTAGGATTTTCTGTCAAGTCGGTACATAGAATTTTGCTTTCCAATTCACTGAACGCTTCACGCATAACCCTCCTTACGCTAACTTTGACATCGTTTAGCTTCTGTTTGTCTGAGAGGTTTTGGTTGCGTTTAAACTTGGAGTGAAGCTCTCTTTGCTTTCGCAGTAGTTTCCTAACTTTGTTGTTGAACCACGGTGGGTTTTTCCCGTCCCTCACAGTTTCATTCGGCACGTACCTGTCTAAAACGCATTTTACGATTGCCTTGAACTTTTTCCATAAACACTCAACATTGTCAGTGTCGCAACAGAAATTTTCGTTTTGATCTGTTAGGTAGTCTGAAATCTGCTTTCTATTACTCTTGCTAAACAGATAAACCTTCCTCCCTTTTTTTATATTCCTATTTACCTCCATATTCAGGGATGCTGCAACGACCTTATGATCACTGATTCCCTGTTCTGCACTTACAGAGTCGAAAAGTTCGGGTCTGTTTGTTATCAGTAGGTCCAAGATGTTATCTCCACGAGTCGGTTCTCTGTTTAATTGCTCGAGGTAATTTTCGGATAGTGCACTCAGTATAATGTCACTCGATGCTCTGTCCCTACCACCCGTCCTAAACATCTGAGTGTCCCAGTCTATATCTGGTAAATTGAAATCTCCACCTAAGACTATAACATGCTGAGAAAATTTATGTGAAATGTATTCCAAATTTTCTCTCAGTTGTTCTGCCACTAATGCTGCTGAGTCGGGAGGTCGGTAAAAGGAGCCAATTATTAACCTAGCTCGGTTGTTGAGTGTAACCTCCACCCATAATAATTCACAGGAACTATCTACTTCTACTTCACTACAGGATAAACTACTACTAACAGCGACAAACACGCCACCACCAGTTGCTTGCAACCTATCCTTTCTAAACACCGTCTGTGCCTTTGTAAAAATTTGGGCAGAATTTATCTCTGGCTTCAGCCAGCTTTCCGTACCTATAACAATTTCAGCTTCGGTGCTTTCTATCAGCGCTTGAAGTTCCGGTACTTTATCAACGCAGCTTCTACAGTTTACAATTACAATACCGATTGCTGCTTGGTCCCCGCATGTCCTGACTTTGCCCCGCACCCTTTGAGACTGTTGCCCTTTCTGTACTTGCCCGAGGCCATCTAACCGCCCAGTCCATGCCACACAACCCCTGCTACTCGTGTAGCCGCTTGCTGCGTGTAGTGGACTCCTGACCTATCCAGCAGAACCCGAAACCCCACAACCCTATGGCGCAAGTCCAGGAATCTGCAGCCCACACAGTCGCAGAACCGTCTCAGCCTCTGATTAAGACCCTCCACTCGGCTCTGTACCAAAGGTCCGCAGTCAGTCCTGTCGACGATGCTGCAGATGGTGAGCTCTGCTTTCATCCCACTAGCAAGAGTGGCAGTCTTCACCAAATCAGATAGCCGCCGGAAGCCAGAGAGGATTTCCTCCGATCCATAGCGACACACATCATTGGTGCCGACATGAACAACAACCCGCAGATGGGTGCACCCTGTACCCTTCATGGCATCCGGAAGGACCCTTTCCACATCTGGAATGACTCCCCCCGGTATGCACACAGAGTGCACATTGGTTTTCTTCCCCTCTCTTGCTGCCATATCCCTAAGGGGCCCCATTACGTGCCTGACGTTGGAGCTCCCAACTACCAGTAAGCCCACCTTCTGCAACCGCCTGGATCTTGCAGACTGAGGGGCAACCTCTGGAACAGGACAAGCAGCCATGTCCAGCCGATGATCAGTATCAGCCTGAGACAGAGCCTGAAACCGGTTCGTCAGACAAACTGGAGAGGCCTTCCATTCAACCCTCCGGAATGTCTTTCGCCCCCTACCACACCTCGAGACGACCTCCCACTCTACCACAGGTGAGGGGTCAGCCTCAATGCGGGCAGTATCCCGGCCGGCCACAGTCGTAGTCCGTTTGGGGGACGAGCTCGCCGTCCCCGACAAACCCCCATCCAGACCCCCACAGTGATGCCCATTGGCAACAGCCTCAAGCTGTGTGACCAAAGCCAACACTGCCTGAAGCTGGGAGCGAAGAGATGCCAACTCAGCCTGCATCTGAACACAGCAGTTGCAGTCCCTATCCATGCTAAAAACTGTTGGGCAAAGAACGTCTGAACTAATTTACAGAGAGCACAAACAATTCGACACAAAATTTAAATGGGTATTAAAATACAAGATTGCCTAGTAAAAGCAGTAATGCTTCTACTTGCGCACTGCTGACACACTGCTCGGCGGCGGAAGGAGACTACGCGATTTTACACTATTCAGATACTAAAACGCGATGCTACAACTCTCAAATACTATAATACACCCGAAATTTATGAATTAAAGAATGTAAGTACCAAAAACACGCAAAGAAATTAAGAATTAAGCAATGTAACAAATAAGTGAGCTAGTGGTATACGACTTGCTGCTGGCAGCTGCTTATCCAACGGCGGCAGGGAGCACACTGGCTGTGACCAACCGACACTGGCCGTTTAAAACAAAAACAGAAGGCAGACGACTACGCGAATTTACACTATTCAGGTACTAAAACGCGATGCTACAACTCTCAAATACTATAATACACCCGAAATTTATGAATTAAACAATGCAAGTACCAAAAACACGCAAAGAAATTAAGAATTAAACTATGTAACAAATAAGTGAGCTAGGAGTATACGACTTGCTGCTGGCAGCTGCTTATCCAGCGCCGGCAGGGAGCACACTGGCTGTGACCAACCGACACTGGCCGTTTAAAACAAAAACAGAAGACAGACGACTACGCAGATTTATACTATTCAGGTACTAAAACGCAATGCTACAACTCTCAAATATTATAATACGCCCGAAATTTATGAATTAAACAATGCAAGTAACAAAAACACGCAAAGAAATTAAGAATTAAACTATGTAACAAATAAGTGAGCTAGGAGTATACGACTTGCTGCTGGCAGCTGCTTATCCAACGGCGGCAGGGAGCACACTGGCTGTGACCAACCGACACTGGCCGTTCAAAACAAAAACAGAAGACAGACGACTACGCGAATTTACACTATTCAGGTACTAAAACGCGATGCTACAACTCTCAAATACTATAATACACCCGAAATTTATGAATTAAACAATGCAAGTACCAAAAACACGCAAAGAAATTAAGAATTAAACTATGTAACAAATAAGTGAGCTAGGAGTATACAACTTGCTGCTGGCAGCTGCTTATCCAATGGCGGCAGGGAGCACACTTCAGTCTGTGTATACTCTGCATGGTTGAGAATTTCCTCCTGAAAGACAGCGTGCTATTTTTATCATTGTGGTAGCTCTCTAGCTATCAGCCTTGTAACTGATGGAACAGTGCTGTCGGAACATGATGGGATTTCGAGAGGTCTGTGACTTGGCTTGGTGTATTAGTTCTTCCTACTCTGGCAAACATCGACTATCGTACAAGAATGTATGTAACATAAATAAAAAACGTGAAAGCTTTTCATTTGTAATTATGCCATTTATTCCTCATTGTATATATGATACCAAGGATGTGGCAGGAGGGTTTTGCTGCTGGGAAGCTGTGTTAGGCCATATGAAATCACTCCCAGCTGGTGCAAGTGTGGACACATCATAATTTTTCGGACGCTATACACCTATAAATGATAATCACGCTACTTGTCAGGAACATTATGCTGTTGGAACGTAAAGTTACT
The DNA here is from genome assembly GCF_023864275.1 of Schistocerca cancellata. Lineage (NCBI taxonomy): Eukaryota > Metazoa > Arthropoda > Insecta > Orthoptera > Acrididae > Schistocerca > Schistocerca cancellata. The sequence goes on along the minus strand of NC_064629.1, from coordinate 56,464,935 downwards.
GTGGTTAGTGTTCCGACATATTGCCAGATGCGTGTGGGAAGTAATAAGACTACTATTCCTCTAAAACATTTATGTATCCCTAGCCCAAAAGGGGGGATTGTGATTTCAATGCGTTGACAAATATATCCCAACGTAGGAGATGATAGATTCATTTCATAAACAGGTGCACAATATAGCAACACAAGTGATTAACGGGATCAACTATAGTGTATATACAGGGCAGAAACCACAGCTGTAGCCTCATGGATACACAGAAAGTCTTCCTAATGACTCCCTTAAGCAGATCTTTGCCATACTATCGATTGACATGTTTATTACAATACTCCAGCCCACATCGGTGACGTCTTTCCAACCGTTTCGTCCGTGGGAGCATTGTTGATTATTGCATAGAGCCGGATGCCTGTGCTTTACAACACTTGTTTGAGAGAGCTTGGTGGGATACAGCACCTTCTGGAGGTGCTGACTGGAAGTACCTGCACTCTGTTCTCGAATCTGATTGGCTGCAAGACCTAAATATTAAATAATTTCCTACAACTGAGGCGAATCGAGACACCTAGCCGGTGTGTGTGTGGATACACATTAATTTTTCTGGACACTATACACATATAAAAGATAATCGGAAATGTGTATGTATTGGAGTGTAAAGTTACTGTTGTCAGTGTTCCAATATGTGCAAAGAAAATGTTGTTGGTTTTACTATATCCGGTCATAAGGGAGGTATAGATTTGATGTGGAAAACTGCGATTTTAGCAGATCGATAGACGTAAGGTTGGTTGGTTGGTTCGGGGAAGGAGACCAGACAGCGAGGTCATCGGTCCCATCGGACTAGGGAAGGACGGGGAAGGAAGTCGGCCGTGCCCTTTGAAAGGAACCATCCCAGCATTTGCCTGGAGCGATTTAGGGAAATCACGGAAAACCTAAATCAGGAAGGCCGGACGCGGGATTGAACCGTCGTCCTCCCGAATGCGAGTCCAGTGTCTAACCACTGCGCCACCTCGCTCGGTGATAGCCGTAAGGAATATGAAAGATTTTACGTGGAAAATACGTCCAGTTATTAGAAGGATGTAGATTTACATGGGAAATTTGTATTTCCAGAGACACAATCATGAGGACGAGATATTTCTGATACTTCGCTCAGTGTCGAATGTCACCAGATAGGCACTATGACTGTAATATTTAATTGTAATTACATTGATAACTATGTGGCTGACTTTTTAAGACGACACCGTTTGGCGTCTGGGTGCACGGCAGAGATAGCCAATAACCAGAACGAATGGACCTTCCTGGCTTAAGGCGTGAACCGCTGCTGAGCCTCCTGAACTGGACAGGTGGGTACATGTGTTCAGTTGACCTAACCGTGCCCCCCTCTTGGTGGGTAAATAATGAACTAATACTCAGTACGTGTTGGGCAGCCTCGCGAACACGTGTGTTGCGAGTGTTCTCCTATTTTTATGTGGATATTTGAGAAGATTCTATGTCGATCACTGACAAGTACTGGCACTGATCGTATTTATAACATCCGAATCGCTACTACTGTGGTCATCCTGAACACCCTCCATGGCAAGGCAGTCTCTTTGGCGGGCTGAGTCTGGATGCATACCCGGCGCGATCGAAGAGACGCGCGTCCATGGCGGCAACTAGCGCTGTGCGACCTCTGATCTGGGGCACTGTGTTTGGACTTTGGGACATGAGCACATGGAATGTGTGAGTGTTTCAAATCTCTGGCATCTAGACATGACAACTACTGTTATGCAATGGATCATGGTCTAAGTGTGTTCTGCTTAGTGCTTCTCAATACATCGCAGTGGATTTTGTCTTGCAGTGGTATTCGTTGTTACTATCCTATCCAGTGGTAGACCCGTCCTCCTCCTCCTCCTCCTCCTCCTCCTCCTCCTCCTCCTCCTCATGCTTCTTCCTGATGTAGAAGGGAGAAGGAAGATTGGGTTTAATTTGCCATCAGTATCAAGGTCATTAGAGATTAGAATTGTCTTCAAGGTGTGATGAAGGCTCAGCTTGGCAGTCACCATTGTAAAGCAGATGTACAGGGTGGAAAGTATTTAAACCGACCAACTCTGAGAGGTTGTAGGGGACATCAAAACAAATACTTTTCCCTAATGTCATTTTTCCTACGAGGATTATTTAAACCGTTGGAGGCCGTATTACGCTCTTCAGTTGTAGGCAACTGCTGTCCACCAGTATAGTAGTGGATTGTGTCTGTTTACTAATGGAGCGATACACCTGGAGTGAGTACACTGCTATCGTTGGTGCGTACTACATAGCGCACCACAACGGACGAGCTGCACAGCGGGTTTATCAACAATATCCTAATCGCCATATCCCGCATCATACGACCTTTGATGATGTGTACCAACGTCTGCGTGAGACCAGGTCATTTAGCAGATTACCTGGACAGGGATGCCGTCGCACGGTAAGAACGGTGCAATTTGAGGAAGCTGTCTTGCAGCATGTGGGGCGGGATCCTTCAATCAGCACTCGTGCGATTGCAGTCCCTTGAGAGCAATTGTTACGTCCATTTCACTTACAGGGTGTCCACAACCTGGAATCAGTTGATTATCCACCCAGAGCACAGTTTTCGCAGCGGTACCTGGAACAGTGTGAAATGCATCCTACATTTCCATCCTCTGTGTTGTTTACCGATGAAGCAACGTCCAGGAGTGATGGAGTATTCAACATGCACAATTCGCATGTTTGGAGTGAGGATAACCCACATGCCACAGTTACAAGTGCGGTTCTTCGTTAATGTGTGGGTCGGTGTTGTTGGAGACTGTTTAACTGGGCCATATCTGCTACCTAGTTGTTGTCTCTTGGTCATAAAAAAATGTAAAAGTGTTAGTTGGTTTAATTAATTTGCCGCCAGAGAAATCTTCCTCTACCGGTTTAAATATTCCTGATAGGAAAAAACGACATTAGGGAAAATTATTTGTTTTAATGTCCCCTACAACCTCCCAGAGTTTGTCGGTTTAAATACTTTTCACCCTGTATATGCTCCTTATGATCATAGACACAGGCTCCAGGTGTCTCCCATGCCATTTGACATTCCGGTGTTTTCAGGGGAGCAGTGTTAAATTTCCATGGCCTGCAATTGCGCCACACCAGTTGACGTCTGCGTGTGATGGTACAAATGTAAGCAGTGTGATCAGTAAATGCTGCTGCCTACAACTCAGCTGTTGTCTGAGATAGCAGGAGGTATATATCCTCTGAATTCTGCTAGAGGAATGTTTCGTGGAGTGCTTGAAAGCTGGTCTATCAGCATAGATGATGTCCCAAGTGGCTACCAAACCGAGCTTGCGAATGACAGTGCTGGGCATGGTTAATGGTGAGGAATTTAATCTTTGGCAGATTGCGTGCAATGAAAATCGCCCCCAGATCACCATATCAACTGTCCAGCCTCGGTATATTTGAGTAAATTCCTCAGTACAGACTAGCGAACATTCATGCCTCTTGCTAGGATCGGACAGTGTGTAAACATTGACGAGGTGTATCCCTTGGACTGTAAGCAGCATGTCCGTGGCATTTGGTAGGTAATGTACATCAGTGCAAGCAGTGGCGACGAGTTTGGTCACCCCAACGCCATCCTGTCTTCTCTATCATCATGCTGTCCACAGGAAATGGTGGGTGGGATGGTGTAACTCCCCCTCTTCCACAAGTGCTGTGCCTGCAAAATTGTCGTCTTCTACGTCGTCTGCCCACCAGTCACTGGAGAGAGGCTGCCATTGTGTTACATCGCCTACAAAAAGAGGCCCTTGTCATGGTTCCTCACGGCTGCAACAGCGTTCCATCGCCCCCTCCATCTCTGAACAGGAGTCCACGTAAAGAAGAATCCATCGTCTCAGTTTCTAAAGGGGGAGCAGAGTCGGTCAATGCCTCCATAGCAGATGTGTCCACGACACGGTCGAAATCGGTACGATCATGTGTATCTGTCCAGAATAGAGGCTCATTAGGTGACGTCCGTCAGCGTTTCTTGTGGTTGCAGCGTGAATGCTGCTTCTGGAAGTGCGTCTCCATGCTAGAATGTGAGTGTCGATCCGACTCCTCTATGCCTTCCAAGAGGAAAGATTTGGTAGCCACGACTCGTGGATCAACATCCATCCACACATTGTATGGTGGCAATTGTTGTTTGGGGTGATCTGGCGACTCCCTCTGCAGTGAGCAGGCGGTATGTACCTCGTCGATAACTTGTCCATCTGTATGTTTGTGGAGGGAACATACCCTGATCCTTACGCCAGAGGTCGTAGTTGCTGTCACTTGTGCAAAAGTAATTGGTAAAATCGAAGGAGGAACATGTTGTTCCGTTTCGTCTAATGGGATCTGGGTGATCCGCCACTACAAAGTATCAGAGCGAACATGACCCTCCTGTCCGCATCCTGGGCATGTGCCCAGTACATGACAGTTGCACAACAACTGGAAATGTTTAAGTATGAAGGAACATGCTTCGTGAGTTAGGCTTTGATCTGTCTCTCCCAGTTGAATACAGGATACGTTGTAAAAGTCTGTCATTCCTCAAAAATGGCTCTGAGCACTGTGGGACTTAACATCTGAGGTCATCAGTCCCCTAGAACTTAGAACTACTTAAACCTAACTAACCATCACACACATCCATGCCCGAGGCAGGATTCGAACCTGCGACCGTAGCGGTCGCGCGGCTCCAGACTGAAGCGCCTAGAACCACTCAGCCACACCGGCCGGCCTGCCATTCCTCAGTGACACGGCTAATAACAGTCCCGTATGGCTTAAGAGTGGAATTGCTGAGTCGGTGGGTCCCTCAAAAGGTAGCTCAAAAAACCAGAGGATCCTCATGCCTAGGACTGCATATTCAACGATAACAGCGCCGATATGACCATCTGATGGCCTAAACTGGAGTTGCCAGTAGTACCGTTAACCACCTTCACGCATGTTTCTTCGTTAATCATCTTAACATTGACGACACTGTCTGTGACCAAAAAGTGAATACCAATGATGCCCTGTGGCTGTAGATTAGTTTTCTACTTCATATGCTCGCAGTCGTGGATATTCGACTTGAACATAATCCTGATAGTGTTCTTCCTATAGGAGTTCGTCATGTTACTGCAATGAACTTGTAGTAAGCGACTCGTGCTCCCTGTAAGTAAACAAACTCGCGTACGCCACTACACCGCACTCGTCCACGCCGCTCCGTCGATGACGGCCAACTAGTACTTACAAGTTCAGTGACTGCACAAGGAACGTAATATGCACGTGACGCGTTTTCAAGATGGCCGTCGAGTGAGATCACAGGTATTTTCATCGTCCGCTAAAAGAACTTATTTAAGAGGAAATAGTATCAAATTTAAATTTTCTTTGTTTTGTATATTTGCTATAGTGTCCATTCTTGTCACGCAACTGAATATTAGCGTCCCAGCAGCGCTTGTTCTTGAAAAAACTTGTTCTTTAGCTGAAGTCTCGATAATCGCGACATAACCCGAAATTTTGCGTTACATAAACACAACAAATTCTATGCAAGTTTTCTTGATAGTGCAAAATTCATTTAAAAAAGACTGCTACTAGTTTCATCAGTGTCTACTGTCGCAATAAAAGTGTAAGTAAACGTTTCTAAATCGTATTTAACTAACACATTTCGTATTGTTTACTAGTTAGATAGTCGCGATCTAGGCCTAAATTTTCCGAGTTATAAACGTTTAAAAACCTGACCAAACACGCCTGATAACGTAAATTCTCTAAAAGCAAATTAATCACAAATTCATTCTTCTGTCGTTGTATCTCTAAATCAGTACAAATAAAACAACCACCGCACATAAGACCTTTGTGTCATTTTTTGTTTACACACAGCCAATCTCGCGTCCTTCACGAATTTAAAAAAAAAAAAAAAAGGTTCAAATGGCTCTGATCGCTATGGGACTTAACATCTGAGATCATCAGTCCCCTAGAACTTAGAACTACTTAAACCTAACTAACCTATGGACATCACACACATCCATGCCCGAAGCAGGATTCGAACCTGCGACCGTAGCGGTCGTGCCGTTCCAGACTGAAGCACCTAGAACCGCCCGGCCACACCGGCCGGCGACAAATTTAAACCATTCTTTAAACTTAATTATTCTTTCGAAACTGACCATGAGTGAGAAATGTGGGAGCTGTTTTAAGGTAGTGAGTAGAGGGATTTGTTGCCAATCTAGTAGGAAATATTTTCACTGGGGGGGGGGGGGGGGGATGCAGTGGGGAGAATGTTGGGAGAACAGAAAAAGCTCTCTCCTGGAACTGCAGAATATGCAGTAGGAACATTTTGATTGGGGAACAGGAAAGGAAAATCTGTGCCCTTTAGGCGCAGTTGTAGGAAGCAAGGAAGGAACTCATAAGGATCAAGGGAGATAGGGGGGGGAGGGTGGTTGGGAACTGGCAGCTGGTAGGAGGATAGGAAGAAAGAGAACGTGATCCGACAGTTTTATCATCAACACAAAAAACAGGTATCTACCACTACCAGAGTTAAGTGGAGAAGAGCCTCAGCTAGAACGAGGAGCAGGTAATGTGCAGCACACCTCAACTAAGGCCAAGAAGCCTAGGAATGTACAAAGTGTTAGGAAGAAGAAAGTGCTGCTACTAGGTAGTAGCCATGGGCGAGGTGTAGGGCCTCAGTTACAGGAAAGTTTAGGAGTAGCTCAGTTACAGGAAAGTTTAGGAATAGCGTACCAGGCCACCAGTATCTTCAAGCCAAATGCAGGGCTAAGTCATGTGATATAGGACCTAGGGTCTTTATATAAGAACTTTACAAAAGAGGATCATGTAGTGATAGTGGGTGGGAAGGAAACAGTTTGGACAGGGATGCGGCATATGACATAGGTAATGACCTGGACAAGATAGCTTCCCTGACTCATGGCACCAACATACATTTTGATGAGCTGTTCTGGCGTCATGATCGACCACACCTTGATGGAGCTGTGAGGCGAATCAATGTGGGGTTAAGGATGTCTCTGAGGACAGACAACTTTGCTCATGTTTCTCTGGTGCCCATCGGGACTATCAACAGATGGGGTTTCACTAGGCATGGCCTACGCCTAAACAGGACTTGTAAGGGAAGATTGGTACAGCTGATTCACGAAAGTGTAGGGGCTGGATCTCGGGCCACACATGGTCAAATGCCTGTTGTCATAGGTAGGAAAAGTAGGTCTTTTTTATGATAAATCCAGACAACAGGTTCCCCTGCCTAAAGAGTATTTCCAGCACTTTAAAAAATACTGAAACAGTCACTCACAAGACAGATTTTAACACCTCAAACATCACATATACCAGATGTCACAAAGAAAAACAAACCATTGGAAAGAGTAACATGGGGCATTTCACAGACTCAACAGTCTTCCATCAAAACATGCAATCAATAAAAGATGAAATACAACTATTATAAGTTGAGCTCCAGTCTTTGAACTGCACAGTAGTTTGTATTACTGAGCACTGGTGTAGAGAGACACAGAAATCCAACATGTAGTATTATCATTGTATGAAAAGGCAAATTCTTACTACAGAACTACTTCAAGGGGTGGAGGATCATGCAATTATATCAGAAAAGGAACACAGTTCAAATCAAGACATGACCTCAGTACTGTAAGTGAAGAGAAACACTTTGAAATATCAGCTATTGAATTAAAAGGGCTTGATATCATTTTGTGTTTGTTTTGATCTCCCAGTGGTAGTGTGGACACTTTTTTGAATAAGTTAGCAGAAGTTCTAGATAAAGTCTCAAGTACAAAGGTCAACGTAATTCAGTGTGGGGACATTAATATCAACACTAACATCATAAATGAATCCAGCAGCACCTTCATAAGCATCCTTCAAAGTTTTGGCATGTCCCTATTGGTCAATAGTGCAACAAGGGTTACCATGACGACTTCATCAGTAATTGACCATGTGGCCACAAATTTGGACAGGGAAATATGTGATGTAGCTGTAAAAGATCTCAGACTATCAGACCATCTCTGTCAAATAACAACAGTAAAGTCATGCATCGAATCATTCCCTAAACTACGAGCCTACAAACGACATCTATCAGAAATCAAAATATAACATTTTTCAAAAGAACTAGAAAAACAAAGCTGGGATGAAGTGTATAAGGAAACCAATGTGAATATGAAATTCTCTACATTCTCCACATTGTTTAAATTGAACTTTGAAAAGGCATTTCCAAAAGTATGCATGTCTGTATCAACATCTCACAAAAACAGATGGATAGCAGCAGGTATTAAGAAGTCCTTCCAAACACTTAAACCCCTCAGTTCCATGAAAAAGATTCTCAATGATCCAGAATTCTTAAATTTCTATCATAGATACAAAAAGATCTATAGGAAAGTGCCGATTGCTGCAAAAAAGTCATTTAATTATAAAATAATATATAATACAGAGAATAAAAGCAAAATAGTCTGGGATGTTATAAAAAAAGGAAACGGGGAGAGGCAAACAAACACAGAATAACATACTGCTAAGGGAGGGGGATAAAGTAATAAATGATCCACAGCACTTAGCAAACTATGCAAACGAGCATTTTTCAAGTACTGCAGAGAAGTTACAGCAAAAATTCCCCCAAACAAATATAACACCTGTAAATAATTTTGCACTAAATACGATGATGTTATTTCCAACCACAGAGAATGAAGTCAGTAAAGCAATTCAAAAACTAAAAAATAAAAAGTCAGTAGGCTTAAATGACGTACCAATGTGTGTACTGAAACAATGCATAGGGATTATGCAAGTCCCCTTAACAAATATAATAAATGAATCCTTCACATCAGGGACATTTCCAGAGCAGTTAAAACAGGCAAGAGTTGTACCTTTGCTTAAGAAAGGTAATGCAGAAGACATAGAAAATTACCGGCCCATTTCCCTGCTGTCAGCATTCTCAAAAATAATACTAGCAATTATCAAAGACAGATTTCTGAATTACCTGAATAAATACAATCATTTAAGCAAATCACAGTGTGGTTTCCGAAGTGCAAAAATACGGAGTCACACATAGAAGAATTCACAAAAGTGGTACTTGATGCTCTTGATAAAGATGAGTGTCATAGGCATATTTTTGGATCTTTCTAAGGCGTTTGATACAGTCGACCACAAGATTCTATTACATAAATTAGAAGCAAAAAAATCTTCAAATGTGTGTAAAATTTTATGGGACTTAACTGCTAACTTACACACTACTTAACCTAAATTATTCTAAGGACAAACACACACACCCATACCCATAGGAGGACTTGAACCTCCGCCATAATCAGCTGAACAGTCCATGACTGCAGCACCTTAGACTGCTCGGCTAATCGCGTGCGGCAAATTAGAAGCATTAGGAATAAGAGGGGTAGCTAATGACTGGTTTCCATCATACCTAACAGATAGGGTACAAACAGTAGAGATAACACATACTTCAAATAAATCTAAACATTTAGTAAAGCACTTATCACAACCAAAATACAATAATATAGGGGTTCCACAAGGTAGCATATTAGGACCAATACTGTTCCTGATATACATCAATGACTTTCCCAGTGGTGTTACTCATGGTGAAAAAAATCCTCTTCGCTGATGACAGCAATATTATATTCACTGAGAATACAGGAGAACTCCTTGCCGAGAAAGCAAATGAAACTCTCAAGGAAGTTTGATTGGTCAATAACTACTAAAGTGACATTGAACATAAAGAAAACTAATGCCATGAATTTCAGTTTGAAGAAGAAAACTGACAATGTTAAACTAAATGTAGATGGCACCTCTATAGACTGTGTAACAAATGCAGAATTTCTAGGAATGAATATTGATTCTCAGTTGAAGTAGTGTGAATACACAAAGGTACTTGCAAACAGAATATCATCAGCATGTTATGCCCTTAGAATCCTATCATCAGTGTGTAGCATGCAGTGTCTTTTAGTTGCATATTATTCATATGTACACTCAATTCTTAGCTATGGAATTCTTTTTTGGGGAACAAATGTGCAAAATATGAACACAATTTTCAAACTTCAGAAAAGAGCCATAAGAATAATAACCAAAAATACTAGTCGAGCTCATTTTAAAGATCTGTTCAGAACACTGGGGATTTTAACTGCTCCATGTGAATACATTTACCAGTCAGTTGTACACATCAAAAATAACATTGGTAATTACTGCACAAACAGCTCTGTCCATGACCATGTGACAAGAGATAGACTCAACTTACATTTACCAAGAAAAAATAAACATAAAACTCAAAACAGCATTTTCTACCAAGGAATAAAACTGTACAATAAATTACCAAAACAGATTAAAGAAATTGCCGAGATACACATATTTAACAAGACAGCTAAAAAGTACATGTTATTAATACATTTTATACATTGAAGGATTACTTAGCTAAAACAGACTAGGGGTTTGATAAAAAGTGTTCTACAAATAAATAATAATAATAATAATAAATCCTGTGGAGGCCCGGGAAAAGAATAGGCCTCCGGTATGTTCTGCCAGTCGTAAAAGGCGACGAAAAGAACAAACCTCTAATAGGGCTAACCGCCCTTTTAGTGTGATTAGTTGGTTCAGGACAGAACTAAAGAAGCCTCGGACAAGCGCCGTCATGGTCGGGGATGACGCTTGAACTCTATGCCCGCCCACAATGGTAACGACACTGCTAGCCAACTGGAAAATGATTTAAATCCAAATAGAGGTGTTTTGCAGGATATGCTTCCTGCAACCACCCTAGAAGGAAAAGAAAGACAAAGGATGAGATGGTCAGATGAAGTTAACCGACACCTCACGTTCTGTTATTACCAAGCAACAAACCTAGGAACCAACACAACTGGATACAGATCACAAGTATACACAACATTTATTACCAGATACCCAGAATTAAAATTTTTAACAGAACAACGACTAGATGATCAGATCCATGTAATAATAAAAAATAACAGGATACCCCAGTCAGAATTAGAAAACATCAAACAACAAGTACAACAAATACTGGAACAAAATAATGTGCAATCAGAAGAAGAAGAAAATACAGTAATGGACTCAAACATCCCAGGGCAAACAAACAAAGGACAACACGCATCAATTAAACAATCAGAGGAAAACGAAATCTTAAGACAGCCACCAGAACAAGCACAAATAGAACACGAAGTGACACACATGTTAGATATAGAAGAATACAAAGACACAAATACAGACATTAGACCATTCTTGCATAGACCGCCAAATAACCCACAAGTCGAAACAACAATAAAAACTATCAACACAATCATACACAACAAAATAAATGAAAACACAACTACGGAAGAGTTACAACTACTGGTTTATATAGGAGCACTCACTACAATAAATATACACACTACGCAGAGATCAGAACCAACCAACACACAGAATAAACCCACAAAACCAGCATGGCAACACAGGCTACAGATCACAATAGAAAAACTGAGAAAAGACATCGGACAGCTAACACAATTTATAAGAAATGAAATGTCAGAAAAAAAACGAAAAAGGTTAGGTAAAATCTCACAACAAGAAGCGATAGAGCAATTAGATGAAAAGAAGCACAAATTACAAGCATTGGCCAAACGACTTAGAAGATACAAAAAAAGTGAAAATAGAAGGAAACAAAACCAAACTTTCAACACAAACCAAAAGAAATTTTATCAGACAATAGATAACACACATTAAAGTAGACAATCCACCAAGCATAACAGACATGGAACACTTCTGGAGCTACATATGGTCAAACCCGGTACAACATAACGGTGGATACAAGCAGAAACAGACACATACAAGATGATACCGCAGATGCCTGAAGTGATAATTTTGCAACATGAAGTCACCCAAGCAATTAATTCTACTCACAATTGGAAAGCCCCTGGAAAAGATAAAATAGCAAATTTCTGGCTAAAGAAGTTCACCTCAACACATTCACATCTAACTAAATTATTTAACAGTTACATTGCAGACCCATACACATTCCCTGATACACTTACACATGGAATAACTTATCTGAAACCTAAAGATCAAGCAGACACAGTAAACCCAGCTAAATATCGCCCCATAACATGCCTACCAACAATATACAAAATATTAACTTCAGTCATTACACAGAAATTAATGAAACATACAACACAGAACAAAATTATAAATGAAGAGCGAAAAGGCTGTTGCAAAGGAGCACGAGTATATAAAGAGCAACTGATAATAGATGCAGAGGTGACATATCAAGCTAAAACTAAACGAAGGTCGCTACACTATGCATACATTGATTACCAAAAAGCTTTTGATAGTGTACCCCACTCATGGTTACTACAAATATTGGAAATATACAAAGTAGATCCTAAATCGATACAGTTCCTAAACATAGTAATGAAAAATTGGAAAACCACACTTAATATCCAAACAAATTCAAATAATATCACATCACAGCCAATACAGATTAAGCGTGGAATATACCAAGGAGACTCAATAAGTCCTTTCTGGTTCTGCCTTGCTCTGAACCCACTATCCAACATGCTAAATAATACAAATTATGGATACAATATTACTGGAACATACCCACACAAAATCACACATTTGCTATACATGGATGATCTAAAACTACTGGCAGCAACAAATCAACAACTCAACCAATTACTAAAGATAACAGAAGTATTCAGCAACGATATAAGTATGGCTTTTGGGACAGACAAATGTAAGAAAAATAGCATTGTCAAGGGAAAACACACTAAACAAGAAGATTACATATTGTATAACCACAGCGACTGCATAGAAGCGATGGAAAAAACAGATGCCAATAAATATCTAGGATACAGACAAAAAATAGGAATAGATAATACACATATTAAAGAAGAACTAAAAGAAAAATATAGACAAAGACTAACAAAAATACTGAAAACAGAATTGACAGCAAGAAACAAGACAAAAGCTATAAATACTTATGCTATACCAATATTGACCTACTCATTTAGAGTAGTGAAATGGAGTAACACAGACCTAGGGCAACTCAAGACACTTACACGATCACAATGCCACAAATATAGAATACATCACATACATTCAGCAACAGAAAGATTCACATTAAGCAGAAAGGAAGGAGGAAGGGGATTTATCGATATAAAAAACCTACATTATGGACAGATAGACAATTTAAGAAAATTATTTCTAGAACGAGCAGAAACTAGCAAAATACACAAAGCAATCACTCATATAAATACATTGGCTACACCACTGCAATTTCATAACCACTTCTACAACCCTTTAGATCACATAACATCAACAGATACGAAGAAAGTAAATCAGAAAAGAAAACACTACATGGCAAGCACCCGTATCATCTAACACAGCCACACATCGATCAAGACGCATCCAACACATGGCTAAGAAAAGGCAATATATACAGTGAGGTGGAAGGATTCATGACTGCAATACAGGATCAAACAATAAACACCAGACATTACAGCAAGCATATTATTAAAGATCCCAATACCACAACAGATAAATACAGACTTTGCAAACAACAAATAGAAACAGTAGATCACATCACAAGCGGATGTACAATACTAGCAAATACAGAATACCCCAGAAGACATGACAATGTAGCAAAAATAGTACATCAACAGCTTGCCTTACAACATAATCTTATAAAACAACACGTTCCCATATACAAGTATGCACCACAAAATGTACTGGAGAGTGATGAATACAAATTATACTGGAACAGAACCATTATAACAGATAAAACAAAACCACATAATAAACTTGAGATCATACTCACCAATAAAAAGAAGAACAACTAATCGAAAAGAAGAACAACTAATCGAAATGTCCATACCCAATACAACAAATATACAGAAGAAAACATGAGAAAAAATTGAAGAATACATCCAACTGGCTGAGGAAGTCAAGGACATGTGGCATCAGGATAAAGTTGACATTATACCAATTATACTATCAACTACAGGAGTCATACCGCACAATATCTACCAGTACATCAACGCGATACAGCTACATCCAAACGTATATATACAACCAGAGAAATCCGTAATTATTGATACATGTTCAATCACCCGAGAGTTCCTAAATGCAATATAACATATACCATACAGTTAAAAGGAAGTCACGCTTGATCAAGGTCCGCGTCACTTTCCATCTTTGACCAGACATAACGTCTGAGAAAAGAAAGAAAGAAAGAATAATAATAATGATTATAAAATATCCAACATTCCACATAACAACTTCACTTTATGTTTTTTTTCCTTCTTTTTTTTTCCTTTCTAGAAATACTTACCCCCAAGCTATGCACAGCACAATACTAACAGCTCTTCCTCTTTCTGAGCTCAACATCTCACTCATTATGGGGGGATGCTGACTCAGTTTTTCAGGATAGCAAATGGGAAGTTGTGGTACAGAAAATGGCCCAGAGATCACCAGTGTGTGTGTGTGTGTGTGTGTGTGTGTGTGTGTGTGTGTGTGTATGTGTGTGAGTGTGCCATGAAGTGAGTGAAGTGTTATGAAACAATGTGTGTATAGTGTGTGCAGTGACTGTTAGTGAGATATGAGTGAACAATGTGGCATTACATTATTTAATAAGTTATTTGTAAAAAAAAGTTACCAGCAGTAAATCTAATGACTGTCTCTAACTAGAAGTCTGTAAATATATGTGTATACAAATTAGCTTATTTTAAATTGATCTAAATTTATAAATAATTTGACATGTCCTATATCCTTGTAAAAAGAGATCTATGGATGCTTAAAGCTACTACTACTACTAATAGTTCTTTACGCAATCATTCAGCTACAACACAGAGCACCTCACCGCAGGTCAACACAGGCCGAGCATTCGGCGGCGACAGACAATAGCTGTCACTATTTGGTCATTAATCACACATCACAATATTGTACTCCAATAAAAGGAAAGTCAGCTGTTCCGATTATAGAAATATTATCAGATACACCTAAAAAATGTGAAAGAAAAGGCATGACCAAGAATCGAACACAGATCAGCAGCTTGGCAGTCTAATGCCTCGACTGCTCGAACACCTGCCTCACTCTGCTAGACAGTTACAATGACGGGCACCCAAGCTACATCATGAAAACATTAAGACGTTAATAACTTGAAAATTATTAACTTTGCACTCTATATTATATTAATAAAAAAAGTTTGTTTTTTGACGATCTTTCGGTGTATAGCAGGGGCGGCCCAACGAAGAAGTGAGTACCCACCTCACGATTGGCAAAATAAGGCATAATTCCATAAAATTCCATTTAGGTAAAGTTATGATAAATTGGACATTTGAAACTCACGCCAAATGATTCTTTGATTGGTCCATCCTCCTTTCTCTGCCCCTTTTCTTTTCTTTCTTTTTTCTGTGTGTGTGTTGTTAGTATTAATTATACAGTATTATAGGCAGTCCAAAAATTCTCATCTTCTTCTAATGTGGCCCAGGTAAGCTGAAACGCCTTGATGTATAGCATTGAAAATAAAATTTTCTATCATCAGACACTAACCTCGATATTTTTCAAAAACTAGGGAGTGTCTAGCAAAAAGCCGAAGCATATACCTATTTAATAATACAATATGGGCTTCCACGGCCGTTGTTGTCTTCAGTTATAACTTCTGGGCTGAGTGGCCGCGGTCGATGTATAAAACTGCTTCCTGACGTTTCGTCTCCAACTGCGGGAGACATCTACCGAGATAAAACTGCTAGCCGTTTTACCTCGGAAGATGTACCTTTCCCCTCTTCTTTTATATTTATCATTGCACAGTAAAACAAATAACATGTATATGGCTCACCCTGCGAAAATCAATATTTTTTGAGTGCATACAAGTTAGAGGCTCATATCCCACATTTTCTGCCTTGTTCAGCTGCAAGTATCTCGCAACTGGAGCCTCAATCTGGCTTCATCTTTCGTTCTTGAACTAAAGAAGGAATGCTCACAGGATACTATAAGTGGTATATTGCGACGGTGGATATTTATTCAGTTACTGACCGCCAAAGTCAGCAGCTGAGAGCGCCAAGCGTGTATTTTCTGCCATATTCAGCTGCCTACATCCCCTAATTGGACTGTTAATCTGCCTTCTTGTTCCGTTATTGTTCTAAAGGAGGAGTGTTCTGTGGATTCTGCAAGTGGCATATTGCAACCATGGATATTTATTGAACTATTGATCTCCGAAGATAACACTGAAGGCGCCAAGTGCGTACTTTCTGCCACATTCAGCTGTCCATATCAGGTAATCTGGTTGTTAATATGCCTTCATGTTCCGTTATTAGACTAAAAAAGGAATGTACTGTGCACATTGGAAGAAGCATACTGCGACGGCCAATATTTATTTAGTTACTGACCTTCGAAATTAGCTAGTTACAGTATATGACATAGCTCCATACAGTAATACAAAACAGTTTAATTACCGATTTAAAAATTGTAAATTTTAGGGAAAGCTTGTTACAGTTAGACTAGGATGACATGTACAGGTAACCTGATGCTAATTTAAAATTTAATCTATTTCAGGATACCTTGGTGAGCATATTGGAAAACACTTTCCCTAAGAAAAAAGTGAAACGTAAATGTAATAAACCACTTAAAAAGCCATGGTTTACTAAAAGGATAAAAATGTCTTGTAAACAGAAAAAGGAAATGTAACTTATAGCTAGAAGAAGTAATGATCCAGAAACAGTCAAACATTATAAAACTACTGCACTGTACTAAGATAAGTTATTAAAAAGTCGACAAGTATATGTAGTATTTCTGAGTTTAGCGCCTCTGATAATAAAATTAAAAAAATGGAATATTGTTAAAAGGAAAACAGGGCAACTGAGAGCACAGGAAGACTGTATTTCTATGAAACTCAATGCAAAGTTTGTAACTGTCATGTCCTGCCCACTCATCTAATGTAGGGTGTCTATGAAGCTGTTTTCTCGGATAGCTAGACAAGAATTCAAGCAAATCATGTTAATGGAGTTCATTACAGTAAATTAAGTTGCCAATACTCAATTTCGCGTATTTACAAAGCAATTGGCGACATGGAAATAATCAATGTCATTCGATATATACAATTTCCATACAAGCAAATAATACCGTTCACAAGTCACTGCTATATCACGGATCGTTTTCTATAATCCGTTCATAATAAGACTAAACCTGATGTAAACGTTGCACTATGTATTCTTCCGCGTTGGCTGTAACCTCATTGGATTTCCGTTTCACATGGGACTGCAGCCATCCTGTCTCAAGTACTGTCAAGTACGATAATAAGGGTACGTTTTGTGCTGTGCGTTACGCGATAATATGGGACAACAGCTTTCCCGACAAATTTAACTTGGACAGCACTGGCCGGTCAGCTGGTACAGTTACCCTGCAGTGGCTTGGCCAGCTACAATTCACACGTAAAAAGAGACGAGCAGAGGAGCAATACAGCTTCAATGTCATTAATTTTTAAGCAGAATGAAATAATACACTGCAAATTCCCACAATACGCTCCTTAGACGACTAGACGAAAACCGCAACACGTTATCGTTTTTAGCTAACGTACTACTGTAATTAAAAACAAGAATTATGAAAGTTCCTGATTTAACCACAGGGTAATTTTTCTGCATAAGCTGTGTGTAACGTAAGAGAATATTGAAGGATTTCACCGTATAGTTAAATAATAAAGCCACTGTAGGTATTACAGTCAGTCTTCTGGTTAACTCTTGGCTCCTTCCTTATTCGAATCCGAGAAATACATTTCAGTTGTGGAAGTGTCATCTGCTACGGTGATAACGAGCCTATCAACAACAGAATCCACGAAGCCAACCAGGCGCAACATTTTCTCTTCTTCTTTTATGACGTGCCGTTCTACACTCCTGGAAATTGAAATAAGAACACCGTGAATTCATTGTCCCAGGAAGGGGAAACTTTATTGACACATTCCTGGGGTCAGATACATCACATGATCACACTGACAGAACCACAGGCACATAGACACAGGCAACAGAGCATGCACAATGGCGGCACTAGTACAGTGTATATCCACCTGTCGCAGCAATGCAGGCTGCTATTCTCCCATGGAGACGATCGTAGAGATGCTGGATGTAGTCCTGTGGAACGGCTTGCCATGCCATTTCCACCTGGCGCCTCAGTTGGACCAGCGTTCGTGCTGGACGTGCAGACCGCGTGAGACGACGCTTCATCCAGTCCCAAACATGCTCAATGGGGGACAGATCCGGAGATCTTACTGGCCAGGGTAGTTGACTTACACCTTCTAGAGCACGTTGGGTGGCACGGGATACATGCGGACGTGCATTGTCCTGTTGGAACAGCAAGTTCCCTTGCCGGTCTAGGAATGGTAGAACGATGGGTTCGATGACGGTTTGGATGTACCGTGCACTATTCAGTGTCCCCTCGACGATCACCAGTGGTGTACGGCCAGTGTAGGAGATCGCTCCCCACACCATGATGCCGGGTGTTGGCCCTGTGCGCCTCGGTCGTATGCAGTCCTGATTGTGGCGCTCACCTGCACGGCGCCAAACACGCATACGACCATCATTGGCACCAAGGCAGAAGCGACTCTCATCACTGAAGACGACACGTCTCCATTCGTCCCTCCATTCACGCCTGTCGCGACACCACTGGAGGCGGGCTGCACGATGTTGGGGCGTGAGCGGAAGACGGCCTAACGGTGTGCGGGACCGTAGCCCAGCTTCATGGAGACGGTTGCGAATGGTCCTCGCCGATACCCCAGGAGCAACAGTGTCCCTAATTTGCTGGGAAGTGGCGGTGCGGTCCCCTACGGCACTGCGTAGGATCCTACGGTCTTGGCGTGCATCCGTGCGTCGCTGCGGTCCGGTCCCAGGTCGACGGGCACGTGCACCTTCCGCCGACCACTGGCGACAACATCGATGTACTGTGGAGACCTCACGCCCCACGTGTTGAGCAATTCGGCGGTACGTCCACCCGGCCTCCCGCATGCCCACTATACGCCCTCGCTCAAAGTCCGTCAACTGCACATATGGTTCACGTCCACGCTGTCGCGGCATGCTACCAGTGTTAAAGACTGCGATGGAGCTCCGTATGCCACGGCAAACTGGCTGACACTGACGGCGGTGGTGCACAAATGCTGCGCAGCTAGCGCCATTCGACGGCCAACACCGCGGTTCCTGGTGTGTCCGCTGTGCCATGCGTGTGATCATTGCTTGTACAGCCCTCTCGCAGTGTCCGGAGCAAGTATGGTGGGTCTGACACACCGGTGCCAATGTGTTCTTTTTTCCATTTCCAGGAGTGTATATCACGCCAGCGTTCGTCAGTGACGTGTGAAAAAGCTGCGTGCGTTAGTTCCTGTATGTCTGGCAGCTTAACAGTCTTGTTACTTCTCGCGCCAAATCCCACAGCTTAGCTCCAGATCATTTCTGTTGGGTTCATATTGTAATGGTACAGTAGCAAATGTAAACATGCAGCATTTGTATGATGTTCAAAAAATGGCTCTGAGCACTATGGGACTTAACATCTATGGTCATCAGTCCCCTAGAACTTAGAACTACTTAAACCTAACTAACCTAAGGACAGCACACAACACCCAGTCATCACGAGGCAGAGAAAATCCCTGACCCCGCCGGGAATCGAACCCGGGAACCCGGGCGCGGGAAGCGAGAACGCTACCGCACGACCACGAGCTGCGGACTTGTATGATGTGCTCGATGCTGTGAAAATGATTGTTTTTCGTGTTTCTACGATACTTATCTACCTCTGTGGTATAAACCGATGGACATTGTCCAAATAAAGAGGATTTAGTTTTTCATTTTTGCCTTAAAAAATCAAATTGTTATGTTTTCTTAAACTAAACAACTTTTGTGAACAGTTTTTCATAAAATATCGATGATTAAGAATTTGTATTTGAGATGGAAACAGTAATTTCGCGGCCAATATGTAATTAGAAACAAGAAGACGTGCATTATTCGTACAAAATGATGATGAGGTTTAAAATTACGAGTTGTAAGTATTTCAAATTGAACGAGAAAAAAAAGATACCAAATACCAACGCACGACTAACCACTGTTTACGTTCCATTACGCTACCGACTGCGCTACACGTTCAAGTTTCATATAGTAATCGAATGTATTATATACAACGCTGGGAAAACTTCAAAGCCGATTATCTCTGTACATTTACGAAAAACATTAAGAACAGCCTGTTTATTGGCACTTTTTAACTGTGTTCCAAGCGTGTGTTTCACTTCGGAACAGAAAGCAGCCTTGGTCATTTTCATGCTGCACATCAACAGCGCAACAATCAGGGCACAATGCTGCAGAGGCTGTGACTGTACGCGATTTTTGAAATAAAAACTACGTAGCTAAAGCGTGATTGCGAAAGAGGTGGATGGCTGTTAATACATTTGAATATCTTAAAGTTTCATTTAAAGTAACTTAGTAATAAGATATCTAACATATAAGTAGGACCTACTTCCGAGAGCGTAACAACAGCAGTGTGCGTGTGCTACGACTTCTGACCAATCATCGCGTTTGTGTTTGTTTACATCAGATTTATTCTTACGATGAACGGATTATAGTGCCCCCGCGGTTAGATGGAGTGGCGCTTATATTCTCTTCGTATAGGGGCTACCCCTGTCGTAGTGTCGTCCTAGTCAGGGTACTATTGGCTGACGTCGTCTCACAGCCCTCTCTGCTGTAATGTTCCAGGCCGACATGCCAGCGCTTAATGTTGCGCCGGAACCCGGAACATCCCCCCCCCGCCCCCCCCCCCCCCCCCAGAGTGGACGCTGCGGTGGACCAGAAGCTGTGGCTGCCATCCGGCCTTCACTCTGGTGGAAACGTCCCCCGGAAAATGACCAGAAGGGTGTGCGTCCACCTCCGGAGGCCAATAACCAGATGTGGAACGGGTCAGCTGCTGCGGTGTGCGCAATGGTAGGAGGATCCGTCTCCGTGGGGTCACACCCGCTGGCGGCTGCTGTGGCTGCGCTGTCCTCAGGAGCCATAAATCTGGGGGAAGAGAGAGACGGAAAGATCACCGTGCTCATGACAGTGGCGAAGTTGACTGTGATGTCGGCAATGCAAGCCATCTGGATCTGAAAGGAGATACATGCAAGCACCAAGTCGACGGACGATCTTGCCTCTCGCCCACAGTCCGCTGCCGCTAAAAAACTTTAAAACACAATATCGTGCGGCGCGACGCGTTACTTGTGGCCTTCCTTCGGCGCCTGATGCTGACAAGGGAACATCCCCATCGCCCCCCCCCCCCCCCCTCAGATTTAGTTATAAGTTGGCACAGTGGATAGGCCTTGAAAAACTGAACACAGATCGATCGAGAAAACAGAAAGAAGTTGTGTGGAACTATGAAAAAATAAGCAAAATATACAAACTGGGTCGTCCATGCGTAAGATAGGCAATATTAAGGGCACTGTGAGGCGAGGAGATCCGTGGTCCCGTAGTTAGCGTGAACAGCTGTAAAACGAGAGGTCCTTGGTTCAAATCTTCCCTCGACCGAAAATTTTAACTTTTTATTTTCAGTTTATGTGAAAAACTCTTATGTTTTCATCACTTTTTTTGGAGTGATTATTACATCCACAAGAAAACCTAAATCGGGCAAGGTAGAAGAAACTTTTCACCCATTCGCCAAGTGTACTAGTTAGGTGGGTCGACAACATATTCCTGTCATGTGACGCACATGCTGTCACCAGTGTCGTATACAAAATATCAGACGTGTTTTCCTGTGGAGGAATCGGTTGACCTATGACCTTGCGATCAAATGTTTTCGGTTCCCATTGGAGAGGCACGTCCTTTCGTCAACTAATCACACGGTTTTGCGGTGCGGTCGCAAAACACAGACACTAAATTTATTACAGTGAACAGAGACGTCAATGAACGAACGGACAGATCATAACTTTGCGAAAATAAAGATAGCAAAATTTTCAGTGGAGGGCAGATTTGAACCAAGGACCTCTAGTTCCACAGCTGTTCACGCTAACCACGGGACCACGGCGCTCCTCGCCTGACATTGCTCTTTATATTGCCTATCTTACGCATGGACGACCCAGTTTGTATATTTTGCTTATTTTTTCATAGTTCCACACAACTTCTTCCTGTTTTCTCGATTGATCTGTGTTCAGTTTTTCAAGGCCTATCCATTGTGCCAACTTATAACTAAATCTGAAGGGGGTGCGATGGGGATGTTCCCTTGTGAGGAGGGTGGAACAGGTGCAGCAGTGTCCGATGGCGGCGGCTGTGAAGCAATTCCGCTGGCGACGGTTCATCCGGTGGGTGTGAACGATAGGAGGCGAGACACAGTTGCAATGCTTTATCCCTGGTGTATGCGGAGCCAAGTTTGGCCATCTGCTGTTCGAAGGTTCTGACAAAACGTTCCGCTTCGCCATTTGACTGTGGATGGAACGGTGCACTAGTTAGATGTTGTATGGCACTGCGTTCACAGAATGTTTCAAATGCATTTGACGTGAACTGAGTGCTGTTCTCTGACACTATGAATTCAGGTAAACTTCGTGGCAAAAAATAGAGGACAACACCTTAATTGCGCTATGTGACGTAGAGTTCATTGGCTCAGCAAAAGGAAAGTTACTATACGAGTCAACCACAATCAACCGACGAATGTTCAAAAAAGGTCCCGCGAGGTCTCTATGCACACGCTGCCAGGGTGAATGCGACTTTCGCCAAGCAGAGAATTTTTGTGGTGGAGCGGACTGATTTTCCGCTCATACGTGACATCATCTGTCCTATTTGGGTGTCCGTACCCTGCCTAGTACAGTGCCGATGCGCTAACTGTTTCGTACGAACAATTCCCCAGCGTCCGTGATGAAGTAACTGCAACACTCCATTTTGAGGTACGCCGACGTGCAAAGTATCGACGCACTACAGAGTTCTTTATGCTATGCAAGCAATGAGGCCAAGATGTGCAAATGCATGTTAGCAAAATTTTCAAACCTGAATCAGCTTCCGTGGCCTGTGCAATTTTCCCATAGTTCAGCGGAAAAGACTGAAGCAAATCAGAATCCTGACGATCGATGTGGCGCCAAGATGCAGCAGATGCGTCAAAGTCTGTACCAGGGCAGTTCAGAAGACGTGAAAATGCGTCCGCATTACCATGTTGAGCTTTCAGATGAAACATAATCTTGTACTGGTGTTGAGACAAAAACAAAGCCCATCTTTGCAATTTTTGGGCAGTTCGGAGACATTCTAGTGACGCAATGCAGTTCCGATTTGCGCAGCATTCGGTATGGCTCAAATGGCTCTGAGCACTATGGGACTCAACTGCTGAGGTCATTAGTCCCCTAGAACTAGTTAAACCTAACTAACCTAAGAACATCACAAACATCCATGCCCGAGGCAGGATTCGAACCTGCGACCGTAGCGGTCTTGCGGTTCCAGACTGCAGCGCCTTTAACCGCACGGCCACTTTGGCCGGCGCATTTGGTATGAGCCGAATATAATATGTCATTTTCCCTAAGACTGACTGCAATTCTGTGACATTGCGAGGAACTAGCAAATCTCGTATGACTAACAAATGCGACTGAAGAGGATGTACATCCTGACTGTTTATGACATGTCCAAGATACTGTGACTCAGGCTTAAAAAAATCACACTTGTCCAGTCCACACTTTAGTCATGGATCAGATAACACACGAAACAACGCACACAAGTTTGCAATATGATCTTCAGGTGTACGGCTCGTTACAATATTGTCAAAATAATTTAAACAGTTTGGCACTTGAGCAGTCAGCTGTTCCAAATATCGTTGGAAAATGACGGGTGCGGAAGCACTGCCAACAGGTAAACGTAAATATTTAAACAAGCACAATGAGTATTTACTACACACACCTTTTCAGATTCTTCATCAAGCGGTATTTGAAGATACACATCACGCAAATCAATTTTTGAAAAGTAGCAATCAGCGCCTAATCTGTCCATGAGAATCTCTGGGCGTGGCAGTGGATAAGTATCAATCACAGTTTGTGGGTTGACTGTAGACTTAAAGTCAACGCTGAGGCGAATGTGACCTGAACGCTTGGGGAGCAAAATCAGTGGACTTGCCCATTGACTAGCTTGTATGCGCGCAATAGCTCCGCTATCTTACAATTCTTTAAGCTCAGCAGTGACTTTGTCTCGTAATGCGATGGGAACTGTTCTGGCCCAGCAAAATGTCGGCTGAGCATTGTCTCGCAGAGTAATATGTGCAACAAAATTGTTAGCCTTGATTAAACCTCAAAAAAAAAAAAAGAGTTCTGGAATTCTTTTAGCATGGAATGCAGATACTGATAACACAGCGTCCTGAATGTTAAAGCAAGACAATTCAAATGAATCAAGACCAAATATGTTTGCACAATCACGTGACTGTAGCACCGAAAAACTCACTGTTTGCGTATGCGAGCAATACATTGCAGGCAAAGTACATTTTCTGAGAAAGGGAATGTCTTGTGCATTAAGCCCTCAGTTGCGTGCTAGTTTTAGACAGGCGTCGGGAGCCTAAGAGTTTATATGTGTGATGATTTAACAGTTTGACAGAGGCACCCGTGTCCAACTGAAATTTCACACGTTTCCCACAAACAAGTAAATGAACAAAGAGTTTGTTGGACTGGCTTATCACTGAAGAAACTGCACTCTTGCTAGTTTTCCTAATGCCTGTTGCAGACTTTGAATATACTGCATTAATGACATGGGCCTTGTGACTAGATTTTTGTGAGTGGGCCGAATTCTTATGTATGTTCCTTTGCAAACACACAGATTTTACATGTCCTTTCTTGCGACAAGCATAACATTGTGTTTGTCGGGAGGGGCAGTCTTGTGTTTGTGCTGTGAATAACACCGAAGGCACGACTTAATTCTGTTCGCCTATGTAGCTGCCTGTTTAGCGAACTGCTTACACAGTGTGAAGGGTTCTTTACGGGGCTGGCGAGCGCAAACTGCCATTGTGAAATGGGCCGATTGCAAATAAGGGACTCAACCTGACAAATTTTTGACCACTCAAATTTACTGGCTGACAGGGCACCTGAATTGTACTGATCGAGTATTTGTAGTACCTAATGAAATGATGGAGCGGACTGTTATAAAATATGTTCTCCGAGTTTGACATCAGGTACATTCTACATGATCGCACCACACAAAATAATATCAGAATATAAAGCACCACAAGCACATCTGAATTTGCATTTCCTCATCATACACTGCAAATCTATGACCCAGTAACAGTAAGTTTGTTCTGACCGTTTTCTACAATTAACGAATTGATACCCAGCTGTTACCACATTCACTTGTTGGTCATAATAGGTAGTCAGCGAATCTACAACCTGATCATACGAAAGTTCACTTGGAGTGGCATTAGGAAATAAATTCTGAATTAATCTGAACACTGCACTTCCTGCCGTGGATAATAGATAGGGAAGCTCCACAGTACCTGGTACGCTGTGAGCAATTACGTGGGCTTCAAACTGCTGCAACCACTCGAGCCATTCCTCTTCTCGTTTAGGAAAGTGTCGAAAAGGCAGGATAGCACTGAGAGTACTCGTAGGTGTTGCTTGTTCCGTCGGGCACGCAGCATTGGCCAGTAGTTGCTGCACTGCATCTAGCGCTGGCACCTGTGGCAGCAGCACAGTGGGATGGCCATGTTGGAAGAGACAAATGCAAGAAACAGACAAGGCAAGCAAGAAAAATGAGTACAAAAGCAAAGAAAATTTCTGCAACGCCCACCTGGAAACACTGAGTGGCAAAAAAAGGGGGTCGCAAGCAATTGGCGACATGGAAATAATTAATGTCCTTCCATATACACAATTTTCATGCAAGCAAATAATACCGTTCACAAGTCACTGCTATAGTGTTTTTGTATCACAGGCTCGTCTTCTAGTGCCTCCACGGACATTTTTTTTTCTTTATTGAATTTCAATTCCCCCCGAAGGGGCCGGCTGGCAGCAGCTTAGTATGCCGCTCTTCAGCCTACAGACTTTGTTAGAAAGATGAAGAGAATAAATAACAAAAACAGGCGATAAAATCGGAGACTTAAAGAGTAACATAGCGAAAAGAAATCGTGGAACTTAAAACAAAGAACAGAGGGATGATGATACGCAATAAAATACATACGAAGCAGACAGGTAAGACAATAGACAGACAATTAAAAAACACGGCGACAGTCTGGTTTCTGTTCGCAAAAGACATAAAATTCACACCTAGCGACAGCATGGTTTCTGTTCGCAACACGAGAAAGACGAACAACACTGAATAGTCACTGGAACACTGCACTAAAAAGTTGGCAAATGTGACATACCACAGCCGAGAGCAGGTGGGGGGAAACTGGACAGATGATGGGAAAATAAAAAAGGGGGGAAAGGAGAGTAAAAGCGAAGCGGGGGGGAGCCGGGAAAGGAGCTGATGGAGGATGAGGACCCATAAGAGGGGTGGGGGGCGCTGGGCAAACGCGACAGGGAGTGGGGTAGGCAGAGGAAGGGAATACAAAAGGACTCGGGGGGGGGGGGGGGGAGAAGGGAGGTAGGGAGAGGTTTAGTGGGGAGAAAACAGGATGGAAGGGGGGAAGAGGGAGCCCAGGGAAAGGACAAAGGAAAGGAGGGGGAGTGAGGATCAGAGTTGATAGGAGGGATAAATGCAGGGAGAGAGGGCATCATCGGGGAGGGGGAGTTGATGGAAGCCACCTTGGGAAAGGAGATGTAGGGTGTAGAGATGGAGGGTAGGGGGGACACAATGGTGAAGATTTGGCTGGGGGTGGGGATGGAAGAGGAGAGGAGCAACCAGGGGGTGAGGGGGTTCAAGACAGTGGGAGGTGTAGAGGATGCGGGTATGTTCAAGGAATAGGAGCAGATGGGGGAAAGGAATGAGATCATAGAGGATCCGTGTGGGGGACGGGAGGCGTATACAGGAGGCGAAGTGGTGTGCATGACGCTCAAGGATCTGGAGGGACTTATAGAAGTTGGGGGGGGGGGCAGATATCCAGGCAGGACTGGCATAATAGAGGATGGGACGGATTAAGGATTTGTAGGTGTGGAGGATGGTAGAGGGGTGCAACCCCCATGTCCAGCCAGAGAGGAGTTTGAGGAGTCGGAGGTGGTTGTGGGCTTTGGATTGGATGGGGCGGAGATGAGGGATCCAGGTGAGGTGACGGTCAATGGTGAGGCCAAGGTAGGTGAGGGTGGGGGTGAGGCGGACAGGACGGGTGCAGACAGTAAGGGAGAAATCCAGGAGCCGGAAGGAGCGAGTGGTACGACCTACGATGATGGCCTGGGTCTTGGAAGGGTTGAGCTTCAGGAGCCACTGGTTACACCATGCAGCAAAAAGGTCAAGGTGATTCTGGAGAAGGCGTTGGGACCATTGGAGGGTAGGAGCGAGGGCGAGGAATGCGGTGTCATCAGCATATTGCAAGAGGTGTACTGGAGGGGGGGGGGGGTTGGGGCATATCTGCCGTGTATGGGAGGTAGAGGAGAGGGGAGAGGACAGAGCCCTGGGGCACACCTGCAGAGGGGTAGAAGGTGTGGGAATTGGCATTATGGATGGTAACACAGGAGGGGCGGTGGGAGAGGAAGGAGGCCACCAAACAGATGTAGTTGATAGGAAGGGCGTAGGTTTGGAGTTTAAACAGGAGAACGGGATGCCAGACACGGTCGTAGGCCTTTTCGAGGTCAAGGGAGACAAAAATGGTGGAGCGACGGGAGTTAAGCTGGAGGGAGAGGAGATGAGTGAGGCGGAGGAGTTGGTCATCAGCAGAGAAGGAAGGTCGAAAGCCACATTGGGTGTTTGGGAGGAGGTGGTTTTGGTGGAGGTGGTGATGGATGCGCCGGGAAAGGATGGATTCCAAGAGCTTGCTGAACACCGATGTGAGACAGATAGGACAATAGGAAGAGACATCAGATGGAGGCTTGTTGGGTTTGGAGAACATCAGGATATGGGAGGTTTTCCACAGGTCGGGACAGAAGCCAGTGGCAAGGATGACATTGTAGAGGGTGGCAAGGATTGAAAGGAAGGAGGGAGGGCAGTGTTTGAGGTGGCGGTAGGTAACGCAGTCGTGGCCAGGAGCATTGTTGCGTTTAGTGCAGAGTGTGAGGCTGATGTCCTGTGTAGTGATGGGAGTGTTAAGTTCAGATGGTGGGGTGTGGCCCAAGTACTGGAAGCTAGGAGCAAGGGGAGGAACAGAGGTATTCGTACGGCCCATGACATCAGGGAAGAGAGAATAATCAAAGTGGGGATCATCTGGGATGGAAAAAACATCAGAGAGGTGGGAGGCAAAGTGGTTGGCCTTACTGAGGTTGTCAGGAAAGGGACGGTCATTAAGGAGGAGAGGGTACTGGGGGGTGGGGCGGTTCCCAGTAAGGCGGTGGAAAGCAGACCAATACTTGGAAGAGTTTATGGGGACTGCGGTGTTGAGTTGTGTACATGTCTGGCGTCAGGCATGGTGTTTCTTCGCAGTAAGCAGGTTGCGGATGTGTTGTCGTAATTGCCAGTGGCGGTTAAGTGTATCCCGGTCATGAGTGTGGAGAAAAGAGTGGTAGAGGCGGCGGGACTCTCGAAGGAGAAGGACAGCCTGTGGAGGCAGGGCGGGGCGGTGAGGGTGGATGGCTTTGGTGGGGATATGGGTGGCGACGGCGTCAGACAAGGTCTGGTGCAGGAAGGCAGCAGTGCGAGAGATGTCATCAGGAGATTGGAGGGTAAGGTCGTGGCCATCAACCTGGGTGTGAATGGAGTCCCGGTAGGCATCCCAGTTGGCACGGGAGTAATCATGGACAAGTTTAGGAGGGACGTCAGGGTGAGGAGCATTACGGGGACGGCGACCATTAGAGATAGTGAGGAGAACAGGAGCATGGTCACTGCCAATGAGATCAAGGACATCTGCGGTGATGTGCCCAAGGAGTGTTGGGAGAGGCAAGGACCACATCAGGAGTGGTGTTGGATTCGGGTCGGGTGTGCTGAGGCAGGGGAACCAGGTCGCCCTGGAGAGTGGTGAGAAACTGATGCCACCGCTGGAGGTTGGCAGGATCGCGGCTGTGGATATTGAGGTCGGCGGCAATCACGTAGGTGGAGAAGGTGCGGTCAATGTGGGCCAGGAAATCGTACGGGATGGGAGTGCGAGGGCAGACATAAATGGTGGCACAGGTGATGGTAAGGGTGGGGAAGAAGAGGCTGAGGGTGAGATGCTCGGCAGGATTGTTAAGGCGAGATTGGGGCCGGACAGGGAGGTGCTTGAGGTGGCCTATAGCAACTCTGCCACGCGCCAGAGGGTACGGGTTATCGGTGCGGTGTAGGGTGTAAGGAGCCATGGAGACAGAGATACGGAGTTGAAGGAAGGTTTCATTTAGGACAAGGGCATCCACGCGGTGCTGACGGAGGGTGTGGAGGAAGAGGAGTTTGTGGATGGGCAGGGAGCAAATGTTGTGGTACAGGAGACGGTAGGGTTGTTGTACCATGGGAGGGGAGCGTTAGACGAGGGTGGTGAGGGGGGTGAAGGTGAAGTGGGCCTGGTTGTGGGAGTATGTGACATAGGTGGTAAGATGGAAGATGGAACGGGCAGCGAGGGCGATTTGGGAAAGAATGTGTGAGCGCTGGAAGGGGTGGATGTTTTGGAGCACAATGGTGATGAAACGGATGATGTCCTCGGCAGTAGGGGGAGGGCGGTGCGAGTTGTTGGGGTGGATGGGGTCATCAACAGGATGGACAGGGACGGTGAGCTCAGGGGTGACTGGTGGAGGATTCGCTTTACACTTTGAGGAGTAGGTAGGATGTGGTTCGTTGCAAGTGTTGCAGGAGGGGGGAGAGGTGAGGTTGGGGCAATTCTTGAGGAAGTGTGAAGCTTTGCAGTGGGGACAAGTAGGGGGGTTCTTGCAGGCACAGGTAACGTGGTCGTTGTAGGTGAGACAGCGTTGGCAGCAGTAGGATTGGACTGGGGAACGGGAGAGGTCCACCTCATGACGGCGATTGTAGATGAGGGCTCCTTCGGTGAGGAGGCGGTCAATGGAGGAGGAGGATTCGGTGAATATCCGCACGAGAAAAGTCGGCCTGGCATCATTGAAGATGCGACGGGCCGAGCGGATTTCAATGTCGGGCTGGGAGTTGAGTTCCGCGAACACCTCAGCCTCCGTGATCACGGGGCTAAGCTCCACGGACAGGCTGAGCGGCGCTTATAGATAGTAAGCTGTTGTGGAAAGCCCATGTTCAGGATCTTGTTCAGAAACTAAATGCCGCTTTATTTACTGTTAGAACAGTATCTGAAATAAGTGACATTTCAACACGAAAAGTAGTCTACTTTGCATATTTTCATACGCTTATGGCATATGGTATTATTTTTTGGGGTAATTCTTCTGATTCAAAAAGGGTATTTTTGGCTCAAAAACGGGCTGTTCGAGCTATGTGTGGTGTACGTTCTAGAACCTCTTGTCAACCCCTATTCAATAGTCTGGGAATTCTGACATTGCCCTCACAGGATATATTTTCTTTAATGTCGTTTGCTGTTAGCAATATTAGCTTATTCCCAAGAGTTAGCAGCTTTCACTCAGTTAATACTAGGCAGAAATCAAATCTGCATGTGCAATGCACTTCCTTGACTCTTGTGCAGAAAGGAGTGCAGTATTCTGCTGCATCCATTTTCAATAAGCTACCACAAGAACTCAAAAATCTTAGCAGTAGCCCAAACTCTTAAGTCTATTCTGACGAGTAGCTCCTGGAAGAGCTAAAAAATTAAGCAAATTCCAGTGTTACATTCTTGATTTCTTTATTTAAACTAATGACGTGTCGCCTGAATATGTTTCTTATATTTCATTTTATCTGTTTCTACAATCGTGTTATAATTTCATGTATTGACTCGTTCCATGACCATTGAGACTTCTCCTTAATGTGGTCCCACGGAACAATAAATAAATAAAAAATATATTCTCGCTCCTGTCATGGTGTCGTCCTAGTCAGCGTACTATTGGCTGATGTCGACTCACAGCCCTCTCTGCTGTAATGTTCCAGACTGATGTGCTGGCCTTGATGTTATGCCGGAACAGTAACGAAAGGTCAGAAATAGAAAGTATTTTTAATAATCATTTTTTAAGTGTTGCAGAGAAAATAGAATCCAGCTGTTCATTATAGATGCAAGGCCGTATATGGAAGATACAGTACCAATGCAATTTGATAAAACTGAAATTCAATCCATCTCTCCTACTGAAATTACGATAATAATAAATTCGCCGAAAAGTAAAAGCTCGCATGGAATCAATAGCATTTCCAACAGGTTACTAAATACTTTTTCCTGACAGATAAGTAGGATTGTCAGCCACATACGCAGTGGCTCACTGAAACAGGGCATTTTTCTGGATAGACTGAAATATGCTATTGTTAAACCATTGCATAGAAAGGTGGATAGGTTTCGTGCTAAGAGCTACTGCCCAATCTCACTTCTGACAGCTTTATCCAAAATACTAGAAAAAGTAATGCATTCAAGAGTAATGGTTCAAATGGCTCTGAGCACTATGTGACTTAACTTCTTCTAAGGTCATCAGTCTCCTAGAACTACTTAAACCTAACCAACCTAAGGGCATCACACACATCCATGCCCGAGGCAGGATTCGAACCTGCGACCGTAACGATCGCGCGGTTCCAGACTGTAGCGCCTAGAACCGCTCGGCCACCCCGGCCGGCGCATTCAAGAGTAGCTTCATAAACAGGGCTATTACAAATGCTTGGAGCAATTTCATAAATTCACTGTAGCTCCGTTCATTGACATATGGTCACGACACACTACAGATACGTAGAAAAACTCATAAAGTTTTGTTCGGCTGAAGCCGCACTTGAGGTTTCTGCCACCAGAGCGCTCGAGAGCGCAGTGAGACAAAATGGCGACAGGAGCCGAGAAAGCGTATGTCGCGCTTGAAATGCACTCACATCAGTCAGTCATAACAGTGCAACGACACTTCAGGACGAAGTTCAACAAAGATCCACCAACTGGTAACTCCATTCGGCGATGGTATGCGCAGTTTAAAGCTTCTGGATGCCTCTGTAAGGGGAAATCAACGGGTCGGCCTGCAGTGAGCGAAGAAACGGTTGAACGCGTGCGGGCAAGTTTCACGCGTAGCCCGCTGAAGTCGACGAATAAATTGGCTCATGCCACAACTGGAGACCGACAGCGCCGACTTCATCTTTCAAAAGGATGGTGCTCCACCGCACTTCCATCATGATGTTCGGCATTTATTAAACAGGAGATTGGAAAACCGATGGATCGGTCGTGGTGGAGATCATGATCAGCAATTCATGTCATGGCCTCCACGCTCTCCAGACTTAACCCCATGCGATTTCTTTCTGTGGGGTTATGTGAAAGATTCAGTGTTTAAACCTCCTCTACCAAGAAACGTGCCAGAACTGCGAGCTCGCATCAACGATGCTTTTGAACTCACTGATGGAGACATGCTGCGCCGAGTGTGGGAGGAACTTGATTGTCGGCTTGATGTCTGCCGAATCACTAAAGGGGCACATATCGAACATTTGTGAATGCCTAAAAAAACTTTTTGAGTTTTTGTATGTGTGTGCAAAGCATTGTGAAAATATCTCAAATAATAAAGTTATTGTAGAGCTGTGAAATCGCTTCAATCATTTGTAATAACCCTGTATTTGTAAAAATGAAGCACTAACAAAATGTGTTTGCTTTTCAGAAAGGCTTTTCCGCAGAAAATGTTATTATGAATTCACTGATCGAATATTAAATACTCTGAATAACCGAACATCCCCTACTGGGATTTTTTGTGATCTCTCAAAGGCTTTTGATGACGTGTATCATGCAGTTCTTCTAGATAAGCTTAAGTATTGTGGTATGAGTGGGACAGTACACAAATGATTTAATTCGTATTTAAGTGGAAGAAAACGGAACATTAAAATTAACAGCACAGATAGTCTGCAAAAATCAGCACAGACCTCTAATTCGGGAGAAATCAAGAACGGTATGGAACATGTTTCAGTCTTGGGTCATCATTGTTCTTAATGTGTATTACTGACATGCCACACTGTATTCATGAAGATGCAATGCTAGTACTTTATGGTAATCACACCCAACAAACAGGAATTAGCTGAGGAAATTGTAAATAATACCTTTCAGAAAATTATTAAGTGGCCCTCCGCAAGTAGACTCTCGCTAAATTTTGAGAAAACACAGTATATACAGTTCTGTACAGTAAATGGAGTAACACAATTGAGAAATATAAACTTTGAACAGAATTCTGTTGCTAAGGCAGAATATTCAAAATTTATGGGTGTATACTGAGGGACTGAATTGGAAGAAGCACACTGATGATCTGCTGAAACGTTTAGGTTCAGCTACTTACGTTATTAGGATTATTGCAAATTTTGGTGATAAACATATCAGTAAATTAGCCTACTGTGCCTATTTTCATTCACTGCTTTCATATGGCATCGTATCCTCTGGTAATTCATCGTTAAGAGAAAAGTATTTATTGCAAAAAAGCGTGTAATCAGAATAATAGCTGGAGCCCACTCAAGATCACCTTGCAGACATTTATTTAAGGACCTCAGTATATTCTCAGTACCTTCACAATTCATATATTCACTTATGAAATTTGTCACTAAAGGGTGGTCTTCACTATTCTGGGTTAAATCTGGCTTTGGCACAGAAAGGGGTGAATTATACTGCCACAAAAATCTTTGGTTATTTACCAGTAGCATTAAAAAGTCTGACAAACAGCCAAACAACATTTGAAAACAAATTAAAAGAATTTCTGAATGACAATGACTACTCAAGAGATGAATTTTAGATATGTAGTAGCCATTGTAAGTTAAAGATTGTACCCTGAAAGGAAAACTTATGTTAAATTGAGGCATTCCACATCATTAAGAAATGTCGTATTCATATTCTATGTAACCAGTATTAATGTAACGTAACACGACTGAGTACGTTCATTGCCTATGTTCTGTGATATTCAGTTGCCGTTATCTCTTAATCAGGCCGGTAATCTGGCTTCACGTTCTATTATTATACTAAAGAAGGAGTGTACTATGCATACTGCAATTGGCAGTATTGCGACGGCCGATATTTATTTAGCTAGTTACCTCCGAAATTAGCGACCGAAAGAGCCCATCATGTATTTTCTGCGGCATTCAGTTGCCGTTATCTCGTAATCGGACCGCTAACCTGCCTTCATGTTTTTATATTGCAGTAAAGAATGTATGTACTAGGTGGCAACTGCGACGGTGGTTATTTATTGAGTTACGAGCTTCTGAATGTCGAGGCCAATCGCATAGCTCGGGACGCGGCCGGAAACAATCCGTGTGTATTGTGGGTTGTTCTATTGATTTTTATTTGTATGAACTAGTTACCGGCTTATCAGACCATCTTCAGATAGATAACTACTGGCTATTGTTTACAAGGAGCTTGTGTTCTTACGATCCAAACATTCAGGACTAAGATACAACGCACTTACATACGATCTTTAGTTGTGGTATTTTTGACTTTTTGTTCTGTAAAACTGTTATTTAACATAATAAACCACATTTTATGGTTCGTCAGTGCCATGTATGGCAACAATTAGAATCATTTAGAATACACATTATAACAAATTTACAATTTTTTTGGTATTTGTTGTGAACAGATGCACTGGACATTAATTGATGGTTGTACAAGCGATTTAGTAGAACAAAAAACCGCCTAAGTGTTATTCAACCCCCAATATGTAATTCTTCTATCAAGAAGCGACGGAAGAATCCACAAATAAAATCCGTGTGTAGTTTCTAAGAGCGCACGTTGGCAAATGGCAACCCTGCCGCCATGCAGAGGAAACAAACCTGAGAACGAAGCTAACTCCAAGCTGATAAATCAGGTGGTAGACTTCGATATATTGATAGAATACTGGGGAAATGAAACTGTCTACAGAGGAGCTTTCACACAAATCGTTCGTCCTAGAATATTGTGTGTGGGACCCTTACCAAATAAAACTAAGGGGATACTGAAAATAACCAGGGCAACACGAATTATCAGGTTTGTTTGACCCGTGGGAAGGCGTCGCAGAGATATTGGCAAAACGGGACTGGCGTACTCTTGAAGATGGACGTAAACCATCCCGAGAAGTCTCTAACAAAGTTTAAAGAACCAGTTTTAAATGATGGCTCTATGAACATACATACTACAGCCCTATAGCCACACGGGCCGTGAGGGCAGTATTACATTCATTACAGCACGCAGGCAAGCATTTAAACCTTCATTCTTCCCGCGTTGCGTAAGTGAATGGAACGGCAAAAGTACATAATAACTGCACCTCTGCAGCGCTTCACAGTGGCTTCCAGAGGATACATGAAGATGAGGCAGTGTAACTGGCGGCGCGTAAATACACGGACTTCATTCATTCATTGTTTGTCGAGAGCGCTTAGCGACTTCTAACAAAATTTTCACATAATTTCACAACTTTATTCTCCCAGAAACCACCACTAAACGATCAAACGAACGAAGTTACCACATTTTCGCTGTTCGTGCATCAGGCATGACATTTGAATTTATTACTAACTCCGTTCCCAACACAGTTTGCTGAAAGTTGCCACATATACTACTGAATTCGCCTACAACATTATATCATTTCACGACACACGGTTCAGGAGATGTGATATCATAAACATTGAGATGCGTTAAAAACTATCTTTTCCTTAAAATGGAGCGCAAATTACCCAGCTTATATTCATCCAGTGTTTCATGAGAGCACTTACCGACTTCCAATGAACTTTAAGCCCAATTTCAAACCTTTCCTAAACTTTTTCTGGCACACGTGCTTAAAGCAAATATTTGAGTAATTTGTTATCAGACATTTGAAACGATTTTTTACAGGGGAGTTTGATTCTTTAAAGAACCACGGGTTTGCTGATACTCAAGAACTGGCCATATGAGAGACTTGTAAATAATGTTTCAGATTTGAATTACACTTACGATTTCTGTGCCCAGAATATGCTCTTCCCACAGCTAGATTTACTTGGCCGTTCCACCTTAAATCACTCTAGACCAAAACTCTTTGGTACCATACTAGAAGGTTATGACTGACTGCATGATTAAAAAAGATCATCCTGTCTGTTTACGTATTTCACATTACATTTATTTATGTAGCTGCCAGACTTTGTGTCAGGCACAGCAAGTCCACCTGCTTTGCATAACAAATTTCTAGTGATGTCATCTACCTGTCCATCTTACGTAAACAGCCTCTTTAAGACCATCAACTTCATCAGGTATGGTACAAAATCCATCACACTTTATTGATATCAAATCCAGTAAGCACCCACATCAGGAAGGTAGTATTACCTGTCAAACCATGACAAATGTTTTGTCATTATGGGAAATAACATATGGTGTCTAATAGCGATAAAGTGCTCATAAAGAAAGATCATATTGGCAACGAAGGTTTTGCTGAGGTAATTTTTACTGTGGTGAGTACTCACAATCAATGTCATGTGGAATTATAAATTATGAATAACAACATGTCATAACAACAAGACTACTATTTATACAGTAGGATGCACTACATCAAACTCTGGCACATACTCCTAAACCATCATTGCTTCAGTGAGAAATGGAATAAAGGCAACTTTGCATGAGAATGGGCAGCAGACAGTGTTGTTCGACAACTTGAAATATATTAGTAAATAATATGGTGAGTTTAAACATCTACATTCTCGAGTGTTTAATGGACGGGTGGCACATGTGGGGCAGCATCATTGGCTGCTTTAAATTTTAGTACTTTAGTCACTATCTGTTTTTCTACAGGACACTTTTCGTGTTGCATTCAACCAAGAGAATGTCACATCACTTTTCTCATGTTTCCTGCTGTTGGTATTTCATTTTATCAGCAAGTTAATATATGTTCATTTTAATTAATAAAGAAAAGAGAAATACTTTAAGATTTATAAATACTTCTTGTTTAGCACTGCTGGTAGTAAACCATATGGTTACAATTAATCCACTGCATTTTCTTGTAACCCACAGATGAAAATATCACTGCACTACTTGTAACGTAAGAATAGGTGAGGGTTTCTGAAATATGTCTTCCTGGAGCACTCTGCGTGACATTTCTGAATTTGATAACATTGTGTTAAAATCATTATATAAATAACTAAACAAAATATATACTTATGTCTTTTTTTTAATCTGACAGTATTGAAGTGTGTACAATAAGTTCCTTTCAATCATAAAAAATTACATTCAGGGCTTGCAGAAAACTATAAATACCATACAATTAAAAATAAAATAACACAGTTTCCTATCCTTTCACACAAATTGGAAAAAGATTTATTTACAACACATTGTGAAAGTTTTACAAACATCAAAGAAATGACAAGTACATTCTCAAAAACAAGTATTTCAATACTGTTGCACATATTGTTGTTCCTTGCAATTAACTAGTGATATAATAAATCTGCTTTCAAACCCATAGTGCTAAAATACAATGGCATAAAGCACCTTCAATACCAAGCACACACACACACACACACACACACACACACACACACACAGGAAATATTAATACATATTTATTCCAATTTGAGGATTAACATCAGATATATACAGGGTCTTTCATTACGAGTGATATTTTTTAAATTTCGCTCTAAGCGTCCACAAGTCACCAAGCTGACAACATAAAGAGAAAACTGAGGAAAATTATCACAGCAGTTACTGTCAAGTATTGAGGTAGAGCCAAATGTTTCAGTTTCAAGACAATCTGAACTGTTGCAGCTATCTGAGAAAACTTTGCGAATCTTGCAAAAGGATTTGGGCCTGCATCCCTACAAAGTTATATTGACTCAGTGATCGACAATCTGAGCCATCGTGGGTGTCAGCACATTCAAAGCAGTGGTTGACATTTGAATTATTTTTGTTCAGAATGTAACGTCAAAGTCTAAGCTTCGAAATAAAGCACAGTTTTCTCTGATACGTTGAGTGGCAATTTGTTTTCCTATTTTATGAAGTATCACTCTTAATGGAAGAACCTTTATATATATGGTTATTAAACCAAATGGGATGCACATCTGAACAAAAATGTCAATTTTATCACAAAACAGGCTTATTAAGATCCTTAATATATTGACTCCCTCTTCGTTAACACATGAATTTTTCTATGAAATCCTTAAAGAATTTCTTTGAATATTACTTTATTTTCCTAATTAGAATACATTTCGTTGTCCAATAAATGTATCGGTGAAAAAGTATTCTAGTACTTTTACAGTCATTAGTTTCACATCACCAATACTGCTGCCTGACACACACACACACACACACACACACACACACACACAGAGGTAGTCATACTCCTGCACATGTCTTTACAAATATGGCAGCTAATCAATTAATGTCATAGACAAAAAGTTATGACAACAAAGATGAAACACCATATCAAGAAAAAGTGAACAAAAGAAATCAATTATAAATGATAAATATGTAAATTTTCTTACCGTAATACATAAGGCAGTGGTGTAGCTGGCAGTGGTGTAGGTTGCCTGATACCATGCTTCAAAGGGTACAGTTTCATTTTTGTAAGACAGTTCAGCCTTTTTACCATATTTTAAAACACTTCTATTCTCTCTCTTCTGAAAAGTGACTTACAACTCTGAACTCTATGAGATCTGAGAACCTGACATTTCATTCCACTGGCAAGATCATCTTATTTAAATTGCCTTTATCTTGAGTGATATATTAAGACACTCAATTTCTCAAACTTTACTGTCCATTAACAAATTTATTAACACAGATCAATTAGCATCTATTTATTTCATGTCAATTGTGAGAGGTAAGGTTTTGCTGTCAGAAGTAAGGACGCTTTCCTTACATTTCCACTGAAGAGACTGTATCTGAATCAACACTTATAAATCCATTCCTAAAAACAGTCTAAAATGTTAAATCAAAAGGTCATATTTGTTCTTATGAATGCAGGAGTTAATGCATTAATGTAATGAAGAAGCATATTTCAGATTGACACTGAATCTACCCGTCTCTCACAGTGGTTGCAAGACTGTGTGTCTTCACAAACTTCTGGATGCTGCTAAAGAGTGCACAAAGTTGTGGGGATGCATGCATCATTTGTACACAATAAAACGTGAAGAACTGGAAGGCACAGCCCAGAGATATTAACAATTTTTATGCAACACTAATAAAGAAATCCTGTTAACTCCTGAAGAAGGTTATTACTAATTTATGTTAACAATTCACAGTACTTACAGTGCTTCATGTCCTATGTAAACTATGCTCCAGACATCAATCCCTTCAGTTTTATTCTTTCCATCATTGTGATGATAAATGCTATCAAACTTGTTAACTAAACATAAGATGATAGAAGAAAAAGCCCGACATAAAGAATATCGTATTCTCATCTATTAACAGGGAATAAAAAATAGTGACGGCAAGAAAGGTAGCAACTCATCACAGGTGAGGTGGTGACTCATCACCAGACATATAAAGAAGACTGAGAATATTGTTCAGCTTTCAGACAATTCCTCCTCTAGAGCTAATCCACTTACAACTGCTCACTACATTTTCCCACTGACTACACTGTGATAGCACAATTTAGTTGGTGACAACATTACCGAGCCAGTGTATGTGGATTCGGTTAGCTCCAAAGTTCAGAAACATTCTCAGCCTCATGCAGGTACCTATTGATAACTCAACTATACAACAGGTTTTACATTTACTGCTTCCATTATTTATATTCCACCAAAGACTTTCTGTCACCATTGTCCTCCATACTAAGAAACACTAGACACTTATGTATAATGCTGTCTAATGTTTTACTTCCTGTCAGTACAATATCAACTTACGCAAACACAGACTGACATTTAACAGCAATAAGTCTGACAAGAATGTTCATCATTTGCTACTTCTAGACACAGATTAAATTATGTACACTGCCCCCCCCCCCCCCCTTTTTTTTTGCCTGGAAACACCTTCGAATCCTCCATGTAGTGTACACAATAAAGAAATTACTGAATACGGTGCCAAATTGGGATTTAACCAAGATATTTGCTTTTTACAGGCAGAGCCTTCTGAACGTACCTCCCAGCTTCAATCCAAGTCTGGAGATTTAGGAGAGAAACACAGGCAAATTGAAATTTTTAATCAGGCCGTGAAACGTGCTTCAATGACTCAACTGATAGCATTACCCACAAACAGAATGATAAAATTTCGATTCCCCTTAGAAACATGGTGTAGGGAATCTGCAGTCAGGGTATGTTAATTTTTATCTATGTTTAAGAATACAGGTACTGCTATTATTTGTAAGGTAATACACAGTTTGATAAGAAACACTGATCAGTTCAATAAAAACTGAACTAGTATGAAGAAATCCCAAACGGGAATGCTTTCATCAATCATGTTTAAATTATTTTACTTTTTTCTGGTATTCTGTCTTGTTTCTAGGTGCTTCCTTCAATTTACTGTTATTGTTTGCCTCAAGGTTCATAGCCTGTTTTCACATTAGCACTCTGCATCACTCTTCAGTTCATGTTCAACTGATATACCTCTACCTTGTGCCCACTGTGCTCATTTTCAAATACTTTACAGTGTCAGTTCCTGTATCAACACAAAAATGTTTGAGCAGGGGAAAGAGGACGACGTTTTTGCTATAACACTTCAGTGTCAATTGAGTTGTGGTCCGTAGCTGAACGCACAACATTTTCCGATGAGTTGCTGCATACGGTCCAATATTCCTTGTACCAGCAACAATGTCACAATATATTTAATGTTAGCTATTGTCTCAATGCAGTTATTAAAAGCAGAAATTAAACAACGTTCATTAAATGAACCACAAACTGTAATTTAAGCAGTGTTAATGACCACTTAATACATCATGACTCTTCTGATTGAATAACTTGAGCATACAAAGAACAAATTACTTTAATGATTCAGCACTACTGATGTGAATCTTGTGTAAAAAGAAAGTTTTTCCAGAATGCATCACAGTTATCTACAAAAACTTCAAATTTACTTCGAAGAAAATTTTTCTTGTATTCCTTGTGAAAATAGCTATGCATACATTTTAGGTAATTATGTTTCCATGGTTAACAGACAGAACTCTTTTTTAACTTTTTGAAGTACAAAGGGATTTGAAAGCAGTTGTCAAGTGAAACACAATGATTTCTTTTCTCTTTAATATATTCTTCCAAATAAACAGAGACCAATACAAAAATCACTGCAGTTAGGTAACCGCCATCATGACTTCACATTAGCAAGATAACAACAAACTCTCATTGGAGTTCAATATGTTTTAGTGTCCCACACATAAATATGACCTGTTTTTAAGTCATTTGCTTATTGTAAACATTTCACAACCCCCTTCCTCTTCATAGTAGAGCACAAAAAATTTGCTGTTTGAACAGCTGATTGTCCACTGCAACCTTGGCGTTTTCACATAGCTTTAAAATGAAGAAATTTGAGAAAACAGTAAATCCATGCCGTATTTCAAAGACTGTAACCATCTGCACATGGAATGCCTCTTAAAATATGTAACACTGTGTGCTACATTTTCTGCACAGTTCCTGGGAGATCCTTTTACCATCATAAATCAGCTGTACAGGATCGTCTTATTAGACTACCCTACCTTAAGAAAATCATTAA
Source organism: Schistocerca cancellata (assembly GCF_023864275.1). NCBI lineage: Eukaryota > Metazoa > Arthropoda > Insecta > Orthoptera > Acrididae > Schistocerca > Schistocerca cancellata. The sequence continues at coordinate 56,423,406 of NC_064629.1, read as the reverse complement.
TACATTAACTTAAAAGCAAAGAAAATGACACACTAAGACTTACATAAAGAAGTAGTAGGACAAATGTAAAATATACTATGAAAATAAAAGGGACAAATCTGATCATGAAGCAGTGACTGGTTATTTGCAAACTGCAGTTATTGAAAAGTATTATCTTGGGGACAGGACTGGGAGTGCTGTGAGCAGGATGGATAATTCATTCTAGGGAGGCAGATCTTTAACAAAATACAGAACAATGCCACCATGTTCTGCATTGCTATTCTCCACTCAATGAAGCCTAACATAACATTACAGTAGTTACATCTTGTTCTTTCTAGATTTTTTAGGCATGGCGAATGTAGTCTAAGAAGTGAATTTCAGAAGACATACTAACCAAAACAGTTTATAGTTATCTCAGAGTACAGGACTACAAATGATGTATCACCAGCACAAATTGCAAAGCAATTGATGGTATAACTTTTTACAGGGGGGGGGAACTTCTTAACATGAGAGAGGGAGTATGACTCCTAACAGACGTTGATAATTTCACCCCTGTCTTCAACACAGACAAAACAAAATTATGAATAAACAGCAGTAAATGATTTTGATATGGGAGCACCATTATAATTTGTTTTGCTTTCCATGAACACATCATCAACCTGAAGAGCAAGGCACTTTTCTCTGCCCCAAAAGCACCAATAGTGAGAAAAAATTGTATCATATTGCTGCCATGAGACAAATGATAAATAATAATAACGTAACCACTTAGGTAAAAAAAAAGGAACCTACAGATTATAGTTAAAATAAAGAAATAATTTCCAAACTGGGAAGAATGAGCACGTTTTCAGCTACAAAAATATTTATATCAAATAATGAGCTATATTTGGTGTTTTTAAATGAGACTTTTAAATGTGAAGTGGAGAAAGGTATTGCAAGACAGATGCTGTGCTAACCCCATTCTAAAGATACTGTAAGGCAACAAAGCTCTCAAATCTGATGTAGCAATATATTGCCTGTTTTACACGTTTTCATAAATTAGTTGCTCGGGTTCCTCTGCCTTTCGCATTTACTTTGTACTCTCCAACTTCTGACAGACATTTTCTACTGTCTCTCCTCCTCCCCCCAAAAAATACTCGTGTGTGTGTGTGTGTGTGTGTGTGTTCTATGAAAATAAGCTTTGGTCTTGAAAACATCAGAAACAGCAGGAGCTTATTCATGGCTGCCACTTGTATAAGAACATGCATTCTTATGGGCGAACACATCTTTTGTAAAACACCCATCAGCTAGTTGTTAAATGTATAAGCAAAAAAAGAAAAAAAGAGCATGAACTATGTTAAAAAGATTACGTATGCACAGGTTGTATAGCTGATGCTACACTGGCAGGGGAAATCAATTGGGAAAATACAGATGTCTGATTTATAACATGTAGATGAACAAGTACAAAGGCATGTGTTCACACACTCATCCACATACAAAGCAAATGAACTGCACAATTATTTCCATGGATTAAAGAATCATATACAAATCTTAGTAAAATGTTTACAAGAAATGAAATGTACAAATATTTCTATAAACATCTAAAAAGTAAACTGTAAATTTATGGTAATCACAAATGAAGTTTACAATCACTGCATATTACACCTATATTTTTAGTGTTGCAAAAATAAGAATTCAAAATCCAGCAACACCAAACTTCGAAGACGTAGCTTCAATTATGAGTGCACTATTACATTCACAGCCATTCAAATGTACCTTGCTACGAGTCATGATGACATGCTTAGCAGGTACCTATTGCTTATCGTTGTTTTCTTTTTTTTTTTTTAATTGTTTAAATGTGGTTCATACACTTCACTTTCTTAGTCTTCAATAGGTCTCTAAACACAGAGCATTTGATCTGCTGTCCTGCTTTGCTGGATATTACTCACATAAAAAAATAATTCACAAGACATTTATTCACAACCCTCAAATAATAAAGTATGTTTATCATCTAAAGATATCAGTGCAACAGACAAAACGTATCACACAAGTTGCTGGTTATTACATATAACCACATACATGGTGCTTTTATTATATGAAATTGCCTGAGATGAACTCCATGAAATAGATGATCAATATGTACAAACTACTCAAATAATTACTGATTCAACTGTCACAACACTCATCAAGCTATTCATATTGACTATTGAATAAAATACAGATAACTGTATAAAATGCACAGTAACTGATTAACCAAAAGCACACTAAATGAAAATTAAAAATAAATAAGATAGAAATAACACTAATGTTCCCTGAAATTTGATCCTGCATCAACAATAATTGAAAATACTAATCTCACTATTATCACAAGCACTTCCCGGAAGTGAATGTGAAGCTGCAGCAACCAGTAGCACATATACTGATCAATAGTATTTGGCAGTAAAAAATGTCCATAAGGAAGCAGTGAGAGAACATATAAAGCTACTGTGTTGAAAATTACAGTCACATATGCCATAACCACTCACAACTATTTTTACTTTTATGTAGCATACTGAACACAAAATCTTTGAGGTTGTGAGTGCTGGTTCCTTTATACCTTATAGGATGATGCAGTATCACCTCTTAAATGTTTTATGAGGGGGACAAATCTGAACTGCAAGCAGTTATGAAAGTTTGAGGGACAAAAATAGAACTATTACACATTCACTGCCAAATTATCTCGCAATGTAAACATTTTGTCTTCATTAAAACAAGGTTATATCAAAGGTTTGGTTGTTAAGTTCTGAAGACATTTAGAACAATTTTATGATAGCTTGCATGCCAAAATAATGAAAAAAAAAATACATTCTTTGAGAGGAATACCATGTATCAGCTCTTCCACAGGAATAAAGAGAGGTATTCCTATTTCAGTTACCCACAAAACTGAGGAAGTGCGGCAGTTATTTTATTCAAAACGTGGCAAATGCATAGATCTTCTTCATTCAGGTACAAATATTTAATTAAACAGTAATTTCAAAGAGACATAGATACATCAGACATTACTGGTGTTCCCTTTTTTGTTGAGAATCACTAATAATAATAATAATAATAATAATAATAATAATAATAATAATAATAATCATAGACTGTGAAACAACTACTGGCTAACAAACCCTAAATACTGACGATGAAATGGAATGTCATAAATACAATGTCTGGTAGAGAAGGGCTATAATGAAAAATGGGAAATAACCTGTGCCATCAGAACCAGTAAAAATTTGGAAAAAGCTGCAGTGTGTGCAATTCTACAGAAGATATCACAGTATGTGAACTTACATAAGAAGAATATTTCATTATCACAAAAGACATGAGTACAAAAATGAGTAAAATATGTATTGAACATGTTATATCAAATGCTTGGTATCACCAATGTTCCATCTGAATCTGAACAATGCTATGGAACAGACAACAACAACACACACAAGTCTTCAGATCAGAAACTCTCACATTGCATCAATTTTCCTGTACCAAAATAATGTTCCAGCAAAGACGTTATGCTGCTATATTAAATGCAATGATCTCAGTTATCAAACAAATTCTCCAGATGAAAATATGGCTCTTTGACAAAAAAACAGAAATGAGTACAGCAGAAATTCACGATTCCCGATTTGTAACAAATCTTTAAAAAAGTTCAGATTAAAAACAGTCTACAATTCTGTGTGTATACAAATAATACTGACTGTTTTTTCTGCAAACTATCTACAAGCATTAAAAATGTGATTCAATGGGTACTGCATCCTTATGGAAGAAAAGTTTGCAGCAAAAACTGACAAAATGGTGTTCATCAGCATAGTGCTAATAGTCACTTTATGTCCTATCTATTATTGCATTGGTTAAAATATATGGGCCATTCCACACGAAGTCATCAAAACTGAGAATCTTGCACACAAAAACACTAATTTATTATTCACTATTATTTCAGATGGTAAAAACTAAGCTTTCATGTAGAACTACTCTCACGCAGACGAGTCACGACTGATACTGACTAAAATGAACAGAAAAATAAGTGTAAATGATACGTAACGAGGCATAAAAATGAGGGGTGGGGGGTTATGGCGGCACGGGGATGGGGAAGGAGGGGAATTGATGACAAAATATTAATAAAAAAATATTTCCCATCAGAAATAACAATCAGAAAACACTGTCAAACAGCAATTATGAAAGCTAAAATGAAAATGAAATGTACGTGTTATGCAGTTACTTTACGAAACAGTCAACGATGTCAATGAACAGTTTGAGCCTTTCCTGTGCAAGGACAGGAAGTATCCAAATGGATTGAAGAAGTTGAGTTTGAATTACACAGATTGTCACAAAACAAACATTTGATTACACAGTTAGTAATATAACAACTGTCTTAAAATATGCAAAATAATGATAACAAATAGCTTTACTTTTGACAACAAAAACTATAAAACTCATAGTACATTAATTTTGAAGTTGCTCTTCCTCTCACTCGAATCTGCATGAAGCATTATGGCTAGTTTACACTACGCCGTAGGATTCACACTAGCTCTTATCTTACATTTACTTATCTACAGAAGAAGCAACATCTTAAGTTCACTTAAAGAGACACTATAATCCACATATGTTAAGGTCCATACAAATCATAAAAAATAATTGCGGACACCTGATACATGTACTCTTTGATAATACAATGTCTTTGTTTCTGTTTAAGAAATTATTGAGCATAAAAAATAAATATTTATGCCAAAGTCATTTTCACATCAATACTTAATTGCAACAATACTGCTTCATGAGATTATAAAAACTACACCGTCACTGGAAAATGAGAACAGCTGTTACAAATAGTAACAGTGTTAAAACGAGACTGATACTGAAATGTATTAAAACAAATAAAAGCCAAAGACAGAGGCTGATGGAATGACCCACATCATATTTTTTTTCTTCTTTTCTTTCCTTCAAAAAGTCGATTTGTACAGTTTCTAATATCACCTAACCTGCTTCTGAATCACTAGTGTCAGTCGAGCTACTAGAAAGACTTGAGGTGCTAGAGTCTGTGTCTGAACTGCTTGAAGTGGAGGCTGAAAGATGTGCTGGTCCACCGGCACCATCAATTGATCTGCTCTCATCTGAAACACAAATTTATTTTTAAAAATGACAACACGCTTTTATATTAATGAAGCATTAGTATGACCAATGAAGGAAGTAGAAGATGAATAGATGGAAAGGATTATCATATCATAGATCCCTTTGTTAATCAAAGGGGAATGTAAACATGAACTAGGAGGAATAAGTATCTAAGTAAATTACAGAATGTAAACTGAAACTTCAAAAAGATTGGTGTATTATATCTGATGCGCAACATTCATCAGCAACTGAATTAAATGGCTTTGGGCTCTGTTGGGGGCTGGGTGTGTGTGTGTGTGTGTGTGTGTGTGTGTGTGTGTGTGTGTGTGTGTGTGTGTGTGGGGGGGGGGGGGGAGATTCCCTTCTTTTATACATTTTTCCAACCAGAAATTTCCATTAGTGTCAAAAACTTAAGTTTGAGCTATTGAACTGGCATGCAATACATATGAATTTGCTGTGTTAACGTTATTAGCATTGGTTTTCAATGTATCCATTGAAGAATTTTCTATGAGGCATTGAGCTCCATAATGACACAACTTTATAACAAAGATACTACAACAGTTTCATTTTTAAACAGCACTAGATAAGTACTTTTTATTTATTTGTTTATTTAACCTTACCAAATTCATTCTCTCCCAATACGTCCACTTCAAAAAACATATAGACTAAATCTCTCTCCAAAGAACTGACTCAATTCTTTTTTTTAATCAATATTACAAAGTTAAATCCTAATAATGGAATACACAATTAAAAATGCATTCAAAGATTAGTGATCAATGTTAAAGCATAATTACTTCAACAGATTTCTGTTAAACAAAAAGTTAATAAAAAGAAACAAAACAACATGTGCCTATGAGTCAACTATGTGGTTGCAGTATGGTATATCTTACCAGATTGACTAGGTCATGTCTTTTAAGCAGGAAGGGCAAAAGTGTGGTATCAAAACATTTTACAGTCATCAGATTGTAGGGACACACAGTATTTCCAAAGTCATGCAGGTGCTGCGTCAAGAGTGTACCATACATCGATTTGGGGAAAACAGTCACTTTTAGAATAAAATGAAGTGAGCAACAAACTGATGACAGGTTAGTGTCAATTACCACTAATTGTAATGGTGGTCTGGCAGGCTAAAGTGCAGAAAATCACTTGGCAACTAAATAACTAAATACTGGACAACATAAATCGATAAGCAGCCATAAAAGTTAAAAATACATGGCCCAGTCACATTAATGTGACCAGCGCCTTAGTTCAAAACAGTGCAGTAGTTGTAATGTGGAAATGGAGCAATTTATCTGATGTTCAAGAGGGCAGGATCATTAGCTTTCGGGCCAAGGGCGGAAAATTCCGAAATGAAGTTTGCAACGTTTGTGTGCCACCTTGATTAAAGTATACCATACATGGCAAATTGGAGCTATCCAGAACTGGTGTCAAGGCACCTATGGTACCCCACAGGGCCATGAATGACAGCTGCGGACATGTATATGGGTGAATAGATGTACGACTGTTGAGCAACTGACTGCTCAGATGAACCAAGGGGCTACCAACGTTGTCTCATCAATGACAAAGGCTGGAATCTGCACCACAAAACAACAACTGGACATCCACCGAGAGGTGGAAGGTGGCCTTTTCAGATGAATCACGTTTTATGCTCCATCGGACAGAAGGCCACTGACATGTATAGCATGAAACGTCTGAAAGAAAAAACCCTGCAACAACTGCCAGAAGGGTCTATGCCAGAGGGTATTCCCTGGGTGATTTTGCTGTTATGAAAGGCACAATGGATTAACCCAAGTATGCATCTATCCTTGGTGACCACGCCTACCTGTACATGCAGTTTATTTTTCCTTCGGCATGACGGTATCTACCAGTTGCTCGCTGTGTACATGCGTGGTTTGAAGAGCACCAAGATGAGTTTGCCCCACTCCCCTGGCCTCCAAACTCCCCATGTCTAAACCCAATAGAAAATTTGTGTGACCACCTTGACCAAGCTGTTCCTGTCATGGATTCTCAACCGAGAAGCCTAGCACTCCTGGCTGCAGCAATGGAGTTGGCGTGGCTCCATATCCCTGTTGGTACCTTCCAGAACCTCACTGACTCTTCCTGCACACCTCACAGTGGTCCACGTGGTAAACAGTGGTTGTTCAGGCTCCTGACAGGGAGTCACAATAACGTGAGAGGACAGTGTCTCAAATGACTCTGGGTTACAGAAGGCACTGCCCCAAATAAATATCTCCAATCACAAAGCACAGAGATTATAATAGGTGCATGAACACCACCACTGGAAGCTACAGTCATGGAAAAAGGTGATACAGATTGATATGTAAGAGTAAATATTGGCAAATACGAATGTGAAGCTTAAAATATGCTGAAAACAACAGGAGCAAGGTGTATATGCAGACAAATAAATAAATAAAACAAAATAAAAAATTAAAAGAAAAATAAATAAATCCCATGTTTTCCAGTTTAAAATACACTTTTTACCAAGTGAAAATACACTTTCCCTCGGAGCTGTAAAACTTTCCAGTCATTTGAATGGTAAAGATTTGAAACACCAGCATAGAACTTCTGGGCACTTTAGTAAACGAAATGCAGCAAAAAAGTCTTTTGGTAAGATCTTTGATGTGCAGCAACACGTATACTGCACATTTTCTTAATGAATTCCACCAAATACAGTACGGGAGCTTCCAAAGAGCAGAAACTGATTTTGTGCTGTGCGGCACACTATAGCTCATGTCACGTGATTTCATCAGTCAGTGGCAGCAGATGTTCAGCGCACAGGGCACACGATATAGTCAGCCAATAGTAACCTCACTGTTATGTAGTGCCAACACACAAACAGTGTAAGTTAATGGTTTGAATTAACATACTTACAGTATAGTTACAAGAAAAGCTAAGCTTTCAAATGCAATATCAGCCATAATTTATTTATTTATTTATTTTGCATTGTTATGTAGGATCCTACGAGAACAACTTTAATTGCAGCATCTGAATATTTATTACAAGCTCGATTATAAATTTCACTTCTGTACACTGAACATTTTGTGGGTTACCTGGTTGAATACAAGTTTCGTTGAGCACTTCGAATTTTGTGTATTCTTTTTGCCCTCATTACTGCATGATTTGTAATGTATGAAATAAAAATGAAAAACTAACTTTGAAGCTGGGTCTTTTTAAGTGTGTGTTACCCTGTAAGATATATCAAATGCAAATGTGTCAGTGAAATTTTAAATAGGGCTTAATGACATAAACGGCTGGTCCTCTGGGCCCCGAATTCTGCCAGGTGGCTGGTCCTCAAAGTGTTGAATTTTGAAGAAGAGTCATGTCTTCTGTGATCTAAGACATTCATCACACATTCTCACACCAAACATAATTCATCTTGAATAAAAGGAAATTTACTTTGAAAGTAATGCTTCTCAAGTCACCATTCGCAATATTTCCTCGCGACCTGTTAGAAATGCAAATAGTTGTCATGTCATGCTCACATTAAAGACTTTGGTGTTAAGTAGTATTGCATTGTCCTTGTCGTAAAGCCTTCAATACATTTTGCTATCAGCAGACACTTGCATGTATATTGTGTTTTGTTGTAAACGGCATATTTTCTTTGGACCTAAAGTTTTATTATTGTGTTATTCTCTTGTTTATGTTTTATTACTGGAGTATTATTCTGCAGTAATAGGCTAAAGCAAAATTCTTTGTTAGAGTATCAATTCTTAACAGTTAAAATTACAAAAAATCAACTTAGGATAAAAACAATGAAAAATTCCTGGAACTCTAAAACAATTTTCGGTTTTCCAAGATGAAACAATTCCTGCATTTTTCGCGGTTTTTCCAGGGCATATACACCCTGAGGAGGTTATGCAACAGGGCAAGTGACGGAGGTATTTTAGTGTGGGTGGTATTTACATGAGTTGAAATGGAGTCTGCCATAAAATCTCACTGGTGTATGGTGCAGAAAGTTGCTGTAGTCTTTGCATCTGATTATTCACCTACAGCAGTCCAAGGGTGATCCGTAATTTTGGTATGACAATACAAAACATCTGAATTGTGTCAGAATGGTTTTGGGAACACTTCACAAACATGAGGGGCCTTGAGTGTCGCACATTCTACTAGTGTGTGTGTGTGTGTGTGTGTGTGTGTGTGTGTGTGTGTGTAATTCAATTGCTCGTAAGTGCACACAAAACAGATAACAGCAGATTAATGTATATCAATCCAGATTCAAGAATTACTTAAGTAGTGCAAAGCTTTGCATGTCAGTACTGGCGAATGTTCACTGCAGTTACCTTTTCTTGCATGCTTCTTTGCTGAGCCTAACTGACCAGACACATGCTGCAATCTTTTCTCCAGTTCTTGTTGCTTTTCAGCCATTTGCTCATCTTTAGATTTTCCAGAAAGCTTTTTATCTGAGAAAAAAAAAAACGTGAAAATAAATTAAGCAATTTATATGAAAATAACTGGAAAATCCAAAACTCTCTAAATACGTTACTAACAACTAAGTGGCACACATAATCAAGCAATGCTGAGATATTTAATTTATAGAAAAATGGCATAATTATTCACTTGAAATACGGAATGACGTGTGTTCAAGAGAACATAATGCAGGAGCTGCAGTTTGCACGTGTATCATATGCCTTATTTTCGTAGATTAAGATACTCTGACATATGGAATTAATGATTTTACTCAGCCCATTGTATTCTATCTGCCAACACCTACAGAGGAAGGACAAAAAAAAAATATGTAAATGCATTCCTGAACATAAATGCAGATGCTAACCAAGCCTGCAGGTTTCACTGTTTTGGCTGACCAAGAACGGCACCTGTGCACTGTCCTCAATACGTTGCTAGTGTCAGTCGTAGTCAGAGCAGTATTCCGTATAGTAGTTGGTGCATGATGCCTCAGCTCAGAGCATTATAACGTGGGTAAATTGTTGGTGCTTTTAAGGTGGGTGCCTGTGTAACCAAAGTAGCTGAAGTGTTTGGTGTTTCAAGAGGCACCGTATCGAAGATTTATACTACATACAGGGAAAGCAGAAAAAGTGTGTCTTGAGTGATCATGAAGGACAGTCACTGAAGAGGATTGTGACAAAAATAGGAATACGATGGTTGTGAAAGTCAATGCCAGCACTAAAACAATGGAGCTCCACAGGACGGAGTGCAGGATCTGTAATTCCAAACCAACTCATCAGTGATGGAAGTGTGGTACTGAAGCAATAAAACCTGGAGCAATGGAAGAAAGTAATTTGGTTGGACAAGTCTTATGTGACCATTTAGGATGATCAGGTCCATCCCATAGTCCAATGTTTGTTCCCCAATGGTGATGGTGCATTCCAAGACAACAGTGTCCCTGTTCGCACAGTTCATACCATCCAGGATTGATAGTGTAAGCAAGTGGATTAATTGTATCCTGTAAATCATATCTCACACTTGTGTATCCAGAATTTATTGCTTGCTGCCACCAAAACTTGCAACAAATGGAATAGAAATTCACTAAATAACTCACTACCATCACATTTAATGCTCGCATTGGCTACGAGATTCACAGCAGAGCAACCAAAACACTACTGAACACTCATTTGCTGTTGAAGAATGCATGACTTAGGTGCGCAGAATAAGTCTAACCTCGACCACCATTGTTCGTATATGTCCCACAGCTGTTCCTGTACTGTCAAACGCTTTGGGATGACCAGATGAAGTATGTTCTTGTACTCAGGTACAATGCTCAAAATGGTTTTCTCATACAGACCACCTGCCTTTTCATACATTTTAAAGAAACTAATGGTGAGTTTTGACCATGAATCTCTCTTTAAATCCCCAAATGTCCTTCTGACAGCATCAAAATCTGGTAAACAAATGTCTGATCAGGTCAAATGATATCTGAAACCGGTTTTCTTTCCCAGCAAGGGAGCAAAATCTTGTATTATTGTTAAATTCTTGGGGGTGGTCAATGTGAAAGAACTGTTTAATGCATAGTACCAAAGACAAGATACTTGTTCACCTGGTGAAACCAAAGAGCTTGACAGCAGAGGTACAGCTGTTGGACGTACACGGCATTTGATGTTGGAATTATTTTGGCCCCTCTAGACAACCGTCAACTTTCACAAATATCATTTATTTACTCTTGCAAATGTTCCCTTGTCAGTCATCTCCTTACATGATTACGTTGCTGTATACAATTTCAAGCAACATTCAAAGATGTATCAAATGTTTCTCAAGTCTATTTTATTTCTTACTTTAGAGAAATCATTTAACAAAATATTTCACTTTTTTTCCCAAACTCTTACTTCAGTTTTGTCCAAAAAGCATGAAATATAATATATTGAAATATCAGTTGGTATTCTATTATTAATGAGAGCATACAGTTGGAGAGAATGCAGGAGGAGTTAGAATTTATGCTGTGATTGGACATTTTTTTGAAACTGCATTTACATAACTAGTAGCAGCTGTTCATGAAGAATTTCAGTTTTGCCTCGAACCACCAATTAAGTTTCTATTAAGTAGCCTGATTGCTTTCACACAATCAAGTCTTGCAAAAGCAGACCTCAAGTTGGTCAATTTGATATCCCACTTTTCCATTTCCTGCTTTTCATTTGGCCATGAAAATTCATGCAAAAATCCATAGTGCAATTTCTAGGGAGACTTGTTTTCTCTTCACTCAAGCATCTGAACACAAATTCCTAATAGTCTACACCATATTTTCTCTCTGTCCACCGTGGCCTGCAAGATTGTGAGCATTTGGTTTTTAATTTGCCACAATTCCACTACACTACTTTTCTGTGTAACTCTGAACAGCAAAGATTGTGAGAGTTCCAGCCTCTGTTTAGCAGCTGTCTTGTTCCATTTTGTGGCCACCAGAGTGCAACAGATCACTTCAAACTTCAATAAGAAGTCAGAGACATGTCTCACTGAGGTAATAACAACACATTTTCCTATGTTATTAGCTGAAGACAATTCTTGTATAATATTATAATTTTATTATTATACAGGGTGGTCCATTGATCGTGACCAGGGCAAATATGTCACGAAATAAGTGTCAAACGAAAAAACTACAAAGGGTGAAACTTGTCTAGCTTGAAGGGGGAAACCAGGTGGAGCTATGGTTGGCCCGCTAGATGGCGCTGCCAAGGGTCTAACGGATATCAACTGTGTTTTTTTAAATAGGAATCCCCATTTTTTATTACATATTCGTGTAGTACGTGAAGAAATATGAATGTTTTAGTTGGACCACTTTTTTCGCTTTGTGATAGATGGTGCTGTAATAGTCACAAACATATGGCTCACAATTTTAGATGAACAGTTGATAAGAGATAGGTTTTTTAAATTAAAATACAGAACGGAGGTTGTTCCAATGTGATACATGTACCTTTGTGAACTTATCATTTCTGAGAATGCATGATGTTACAGCGCAACCTGTAAATACCACATTAATGCAATAAATGCTCAGAATGATGTCAGTCAACCTCAATGCATTTGGCAATATGTGTAACAACATTCCTCTCAACAGCGAGTAGTTCGCCTTCCGTAATGTTCGCGCATGCATTGAAAATGCGCTGACGCATGTTGTCAGTCATTGTCAGTGGATCACGATAGCAAATGTCCTTCAACTTTCCCCACAGAAAGAAATCTGAGGACGTCAGATCCAGTGAACTTGCGGGCCATGATATGGTGCTTCGACGACCAATCCACCTGTCATGAAATATGCTATTCAATACCGCTTCAATCGCACACGAGCTATGTGCTGGACATCCATCATGTTGGAAGTACATCGCCATTCTATCATGCAGTGAAACATCTTGTAGTAACATCGGTAGAACATTACGTAGGAAATCAGCATACATTGCACCATTTAGATTGCCATCAATAAAATGGGGGCCAATTATCCCGTAATGCCGCACCATACATTAACCCACCAAGGTCGCTAATGTCCCACTAGTCGCAGCAACCGTGGATTTTCCGTTGCCCAATAGTGCATATTATGGCGATTTACATTACCGCTTTTGGTGAATGACTCTTCATTGCTAAATAGAACACATGAAAAAAAATCTGTCATCGTCCTGTAATTTCTCTTGTACCCAGTGGCAGAACTGTACACGATGTTCAAAGTCATCGCCATGCAATTCCTGGTGCATAGAAATATGGTACGGGTGCAATCGATGTTGTTGTAGCATTCTCAACACCGACGTTTTTGAGAGTCCCGATTCTCATGCAATTTGTCTGCTACTGATGTGCGGATTAGCCATGACAGCAGCTAAAACCGGCGAAAGGTCCGGACACTTGGATGACGTCGTCCAGGATACCGAGCAGCATACATAGCACACGCCTGTTGGGCATTTTGATCACAGTAGCCATACATCAACACGATATCGACCTTTTCAGCAATTGGTAAATGGTCCATTTTAACACGGGTAATGTATCACGAAGCAAATACCGCCCGCACTGGTGGGATGTTATGTGATACTTCATACTTATACGTTTGAGACTATTACAGCGCCATCTATCACAAAGCGAAAAAAGTGTTCCAATTAAAACATTCATATTTCTTTACGTACTACACGAATATGAATAAAAAATGGGGGTCCCTATTTAAAAAACGCAGTTGATATACGTTTGACCTATGGCAGTGCCATCTAGCGGGCCAACCATAGTGCATTATTTCGGCCAGTGCATGTACTTTTTGATAACAGATGATGGACTTAGGAGTGGCTACATTCACCCTAGAAGTTGCTGCAGAGGACCTGCAAAAAACAGCATTTTCTTCACTGTAGGGACATTATCAATTCAGAAGGATACCTTCGTACTTGAAAAATGCACCCGTGATGTTTCAGAAGTTGTTGGACGAAGTTCTCAGAGGGTTGAAACCACATCAATGCATGGTATATCTTCATGATGTAATTGTCTTTGCCAGTGATATGGAGCAGCACATATGAGATGCATATGGGAGATATTTTCGGGACTGAGGGCTGCGAGTTTAATTTATTTGGTCAGAGGATTTTCATTGTGCTTTTGAGACACTGAAAGTAGCTATGATGTTGAGTCCAATCTTAAGTGTTTCCAAATTTCAATAAGGTATTCATTTTGTCATGTGATGTGTCCAACCATGCACTTGGTTGTGTGTCGTCTCAAGAACTTCATGGCGTATCACATATGATGGCCTATGCATCAAGCTAAATGAACTCAGGAAAGAAGAATCAATCCATGACAGAAAAGGAAAGTTTGATCCTTATCTATGGAATCACCTAGTTCAACTGTTATCACTATAGGAACAAGTTTCAAGTGGTATCTGATCACGCAGTGTTGAAATGGTCGATGAAGTTACACTACGGGCGGTACAACTGAATTTCATTTTTTGGTCATACATAAACCCTAAAAGAAACACAGATGGATTGAGTGGGAAAGTAGCAGTATTACGAATAGGAGGCAATGAGCTTAAGGAATGGCAGACAGCACAGAAAATGGATGACAACTGTATGCAGTTTCAAGAACAATCAGAGTCTTGTGTATATGATGGGTTGCTTTACAGAGATAAGAGTAGTATGGGAGACGTGATTATGTGTTAGCAGATCATGGGCAATGTAGGCCTACTAACAGCAGAGTAGCGGAGGGGTACTGTTGGAGGAATAAGAAGGCAGAGATGGAGCAATATGTGTGAAACTGCATACAGTGTGTATAGAGAGTGATTTTTTGTCAGACAAACTGCCATTGTAGAGGTCACCTGAAGAATTAGTACTGTTTCAATTGTAGGTCGTTTCAACAAAACACCTGCTGGGAATAAATACATACTTACACTTATAGACCACCTTTCAAGATATGTCGAAATGGTCTCAATGCTCAACCAACAGGCAGAAACAGTGGTGCACACACTAGGAAACAACTGGATACTGAAGTTTGAGGCACCTGATATGATAATTATGGCTCAGGGAACCGACTTTATGTCTGATCTGTTCAAGGGATTCTGTAGGATGTTGTGTGTGAAAAAAGCTGAGAATGAGTCCTCTTCTTCCCCAAGCTAATGGAAGAATGGATAAAAATTTACAGAACTATATGGAAGATGGTAGGATACTATGTGGATGCACACGATGTGACTTGAGATAATTGTTTAAAATGTGTGGTCGCAGCATACCACTCACTCAAAGCAGCACACGGATACAGGATTCTCACTTTACAAGGTGGTATATTGTTATAAGATGCCATCACCATTCGACATGTTAAGAGCCAAGAAGGGTGACACAGGATAATCTGTTAAGGAGTTCATGAGAATGATAAGGTAAATATGGAAGAGGGCGAACAAAGCTAATTCCAAGGCACTAGAAAAGCAAAAAGAAGCAGTGAGCCGCACAGCAAGAATGCCACAAAAAAAGGTTGGCCAATTGATAGTGTTGTTAACTTCTTATACTCCAAAGGAGAAGATGAAGAAATTTTTTTGGAAAATGTCAGGAGCCATATCAAGTTGTGGAACCTATGTCACAAATGTACGTCTAAAGCCAGTTGCCAAAGAGGACATCAATTGCACACACGAGACACTTGAAACTGTTTCGCAGGAGCCCAGAAGTTATTGGAGGAATTGTCAGGTTGGGATGGAAGGAAAATGTGAGAAAGAAGAGAAGAGCAGATTTTAGTTTTGTGTTTGTTCCAGCAGTTTGAGGCACACTGGTTGTACTCTACCTTCAATCAAGTGATAGTAGTAGCCAGTTTCTATGAACAGGGGAAGCTCATGGCAGCAAAAAGACTGGAGCTAGACAGAAGTGGATTGCTTATAAGCAGGACATCACATGAAACAGTGGGACCTACTTTCTGTCTACCAGACAAAGTTATGAGAATAATCCACCTGAGCAATTTGCAGCCTCAGTTGCATTGGCCAGATGAACCTAATGACTTGTTACCAGCCACAAATCTATGTTAAACCACACTTTAGAACTCAAGCTGATTAAGTCCGTAGACTAACTCATTAACGAGCAAGAGGGGCGAATCTCCATGGAGACACTGATGCAGCATGTGGATCAGTACAGGGAGAATCAGTTCAAGAGAGAAACAATCTGGACTATTGTCATACCAGGTACTGCTATGTCACTTACTCTGCAAAGCACACTCCTTGTTTATGTGTACAAGATCACAACACTCGACGAATTTTGGGCACAGCCACTGTTCAAATTCCGGTGGACTGGATCCCCAGAGTCATATGACAGTAGCAGGAACAATAACTGCAAGTTTTTAAGCTAAAAAGCAGCAAACAAAGCTTTGAACATGTAGCCCATAAGGAAATGTCGTGGTAAGAGCAATCTTGATTGAAGATGGATTAAATTCAACTGGGCCAACCGCCAGGGAACTTTAAGTTTCCATGGGTTTATGACGACCCAAGGGTCGGCCTTGAAAATAGGAGGGCAACATAGCTCACTGACCATATCTGTTCAGAAATGTGCAAAGTAGGAAGTCGTTTGCAGCTACCATCAGCCACAACAAATCACTGGTGTTCTGCCTTACAAAATAACAAATAGCTGTCAGAATGTTGTGAGGTGAGCTAGCCTGGTGAAGAGTGGAAACAGTTGATACAGCAGATGAGTCCTGAGCCACTGCCTGGCTGACACTGTTCTCTAGTCAGCAGCGCAGGGCAACAACACACACAACGCCAATGGAAAACTAAGCCATCCTGTCACTTCCTGTGGTGAGTCACAGTGGCGACCAGTAATAATGCAATTTAGAATTTCAGGCTCTTTGATTGGCACTGCATGACATCCTCCTGCATCCCAAATCCACCAGCTATTACAAAGTGAAGAGGAAACAGGTTACTAATGGCAACACGATGGGAACAACCAAAACAAGCAATGCATGAACCTGTTTGTCAGACAACAGATTGTTCCATTGCAAAATAAACTGCTTCTAATTACAATTGCAGCACCAGAAGGATAGTAAATAACTAAATTTTACTTACTGTATGTGTACAGAACAGTAAGAAGAACACATGATTAAATTTGTAGCTGTGAAATTTAATAAATAGAGCTGCCACTTATGGCAACAACTATGGCTCTAACACAACTGGTCATTGAGATGGAATGAGCTGGATTCAGTCTATGCTGGTACAACTAAGCCAGAGTTCATCAATCATAGCAGCTGGAGAGTAGTGGCATGCCAGTCTCTTGGCAACCTATGACCATTCGTTTTCTATATGTGAGAAATCTGGAGAACGTGCTGTTCAACGCAGCAGCTCAACATCCTCCAAAGTAGGGCAGCATAGAAAATGTGCACTGTCTCACTGAAAGATGTCATGGAGACCACAAAGACAGGTCACAGCAACCGCCCTTAACAGATCAGATATGTAATGGCTGCCATCCAAATTATTGGCTATGCAAACCAAATATATTTCTGCTGTGTACCCAGTGGCACCCCATACCATCACACAAGATGATGGGTCTGTATGATGATGAAAAGTGCAATCTCGCATTTGTTCTCCTCAGAGCATACATAAACTGATAGGTCAATTGTGATGCTGTAAGCAGAATCAGCAATCGCCTCAAAAAAACTTAGGTGCTGCTCACATGAAATCCTCCACAGCATTGAATATGGCCCTCCAAGAACACCATTTATTGCATATTCGCATGACAGCCGTGGGATCCTAACCAATGCCACCAGCAATAACAATAAATTGTAGTCTCAATTGGCCACAATCCTTCTGCTGTCAAATTCAAACATGTGTGATAGACGTTTCTCCTTACATCAGGCATTATACAATATTCTCACATGTAAACAACATTCAAATGTTACTTCTGACTGATAAATTCTCTGTGTACTTTCTGTACATACAGAGTGTAGATTGGTGTAAAAATATACAGAGGGTAGATTGGTGTAACACTTACCTACTTTGTATGGTTGGACTAAAATGCTAATCATTTGCATTTCCAAGCCTGTAGTGCACATCTTGTCAATTTGACATTCTTTCATGTCGCCTGATTCTATTGCCACTTTATAACCAGTGTACAAAATGTGTAGTGAAAAAGTTATATATTACCGCAGAGTCATTATAAGTACAGTGGTAAACTACAGGTGGTTTGTGATTTTGGCACGCAACAAGCAGCACGAGCACACTGCTTCAACAGGTCAGTTACCATAATGAAAGGGATACTAAATTTTTTCTCTGATAGCACAGTGAATTTTTTGCTAGCTTCCGCTTTACACACGAGATCCAACAAGTGACTTTGCTAAGGATGCAGCATTTTGCCTGAGATTTTGAACCACAGAAGACTATCAACATTTGGTTCGATGTAAAGAGTCATAGTACTGGTCAGCTTGTTCTGAAGCACTTAGATGCAGCACAGACTGCATGTGGCAATGGATCCTTGTTGTCAACCATGCCCTGCACAAGATGGTGCTAGATCCATATAGGTGCAATATGACTTCTCTCATGAAATTGATCATATTTATTATCTTTCTGTATAGTTACAGTTGTTAGGAGCCACTAAGAATGGCTATGGAGACTATGTATGCTCATTTCATACAATGTAAGAATTCTCAAAACAATGGATTATTCCATCAGGATGATGCATCCATTCATATTGCATACAATATTAAAGGTTACATTGATCACAACTTTCAAGAATCTTTGCATCACATTTTTCAATGGTTTATGGAACAGTTTTGGTGTGTGTGTGTGTGTGTGTGTGTGTGTGTGTGTGTGTGTGTGTGTGTGTGTGTGTGGAGGGGGGGGGGGGGGGGGACATCCCAAATTGCCTTTACCAGCAATCTGTCATTTTCCTGAGCTGTTGAACAGTGACAGAAAGATATATTACAGTGCACAGCTATCAGCACTAGGAATTGCTACACCTTGTTGACTGAATCATGAACAGAAACAACATTACTGTTTAGCACAATTGAAGAAGACAATCAGGACAGTTGTCTAAATCCTGTCCAAAATTAAACAAATAACTTTATTATCCTTCTCACCATATAGCAGAGACGCCGAGTCACGATAGGCACAACAAAAAGATTCACACTATTATAGCTTTCAGCCATTAAGGCCTTTGTCAGCAACACACACACACACACACACACACACACACACACACACACACACAGAGAGAGAGAGAGAGAAGTGTGCGCATGCACGCAAACACAACATACGCACACCTGCAGTCTCAGACAACTGAAACCACAGTCAATTCGGCATCTTCGCTATATGGTGAGTAGCAACTTTCATTCTCTAATACTGTTACATTCCATCCTGGATTATCCATTGTTTGATAATCCTTCTGTCACATGTTGCTGACATTACGGGTATACCCACGAGTACATTGAAACACATTGTGAGAGAGAGTCATAGGGCCGATACAGAAGTTGGATCATGGGCTTTCTTGCTTCTCGTTTGTAAGACAAAGTGAAATACTACTGTACATGCTGGTAGTACTACATTCAAAGAATAGCTTTCGTGATAAAATCTTCTGATTGCCACAATGACAGGAAACTTTGAGGAATAGCTCAGAAGCAAATTAATCCCAAATATCCCATCAAACTGTTTTAGGGGCAACAAAACTTCTTATCACAATATTAAAGCTAAGCCAAGTTTTTCCTCCAAAAGAAATAAACTTACTCCCACAAACAGGTTTGAAGCTACATACAAATAAAAAATGTAATTTCTAATCAAACGCAACGAACACACATCTGAAACATTCAAACATTCATAATATCTGCACCAAACATCGATATTCAGTTCTTAAATTATTCATGCCTATAAGACATCAAACTCATTTGGACTTCAGCAAAATATTCTACAAAATAAGAATGTTACATTCACACTGAATTACACAATTCAAATATCATAAGAAAAATATGTAGTAGTAGACGCTTACTTCACAAAGCTAAACTTCTGTAAGGATTAACATTTAATGGAATGAACTACTGACGTAATGACATAACAATCTCTGCTAATGCACACATGAACAGTAGTAACGATAGTGAGGGTAATAATGCTACCAGCAATGATGAGTTAAGTGATATTGAAGACACTGACATTGACACAGTACTAGTGACACCAATGCAAATGGAACCCAGCCACTTTACCCTATTAAGATCTGAAGGGGATTCTGAGTCGTCCTTGAAGAAAAATGGCAGATAATATTCTCCAAGGTTTGAGGCCTGACAGTTCTGTGTATTCTTAGTATCGTATGTTGTTAACACACTATATTATTGGTAGCTCCATAGCTGTTTAAATTTCAGTGCACAAATCCCTCCTCTATTTGGTTGGGTGTGGTTAGCTGGTTGTCATTCTGTGCCTGATTCTGGGAGTTTCCTGTGACAGTTTGGGATTTCCCTACTTTATAGTAAGCCTAGTTGTGCTAATAATTGTTCAGAAAATATGTAAGATGTTTTGAAAATTTTTGTATAAAAAAATCTATACTTTTAAGCCCCACCAGGCATATAGCTTCACGTTTTTGCAGGATGGACTACGGCAAGAAAGTTGAAAGATTAGTAGATTTTAGAGTTGCAAGAGGATTATTTTCCAACTGACATTGGTAAATCAAGTGAAAAAAGTACTGATGCTGAAACAGGCCAGGTTCTTAAAGAATTCAGACTCAATAATTCACAGGCCAAACAACCAAAAAATCACATCAACTTAATTCTCCACAGCCTGCAATTAAATTTGAAGTTGGCCGTGATACCAATAAACAAATCCTAACTCTTTTAGTCAAGGGAGATGTGACAAGTGTGCTATTTATAATACATAATCAAGACCGCATTCATTCATTCATTCATTCAAAGAGTTTCCAATGTAAGGTATTTTCATGTGTCAATAAGAGAAGCGACATCTCATTAAGTAATTTTTGTTGATGACTGTATCATTGCGACCTGAAGGGACTTTCAGTTTCTTTCTTTCTTTTCTTTGGTGGAGTGAGATTGAATGAGGGGTGGGGGGGGGGGGGCTGGGGGGAGGAGGAGGTCAAAAAACTGTTTTCTCAAGGTTTTATTTTACTAAAACAATTTCCAACTGACTCAAAAAAATATGTGTCAAAGCCAAAGAACAAAAGTGCAGCCCCTAAGGGTTAAGCCTGTGTTACTTGCACATAACTTTGATACTATAATATTTTTAAGGTGAGTGGAAGCAGATCCATGTAATCTCCCTCCTGCATGTGGTTTCCTATAAATGACTTATGTTCTGCTTGCAGCTCTTGCAACATCTAATCAACAATATACAAATTTCAGCATTGTCAACAATACAGCACACACAGTAGAAAGATCCACAAGCAAATCATTACAGCACTTCTTGCCAAAATGCTTATTTTAATTTATTTTATTGAGGCATTCACTCAGAACAAACCCTTCTCAAGTGAAGGTGTAAGTTACTTGGGGATAACTTCTCTTTAGATGGTATACATAAGAATGTTTTCCTTCTAACACTACAGTTGTCAAATGCTTTACTTGCCACACACGCCTTTCTATGTTTTCCTAATGATACAAATCTGCAAATTCATGATTAAAATCATGGGACGTGATGGCAGGAAAATGTTCACAAGATATTGCCTAAGTCCATTAGAAAATTGCAAAGTACCAACCAAGAATATAGCACATTGGTGTGCTGAATTGTTGATACACATGCCAGTCTGCACAATTACATGGATACAAATATAGTTGATCTGATTCTCTCCCTGCTGCATTCGTTTCTTCACATAAACATCCATTAACACCAAAGATAAATATTTTTCTAGCTCCCTTTCTTTGATAAGGATCAACATTCTAGCAGAAACAAGGTCATGCAAGAACGTATTAGAGTTATGCCTGCCTCTTGTGAAAACATTATGTGCATTTTTTAAAAAAAACTGTTTTCTAGTTTTTTGACTTAATTTGTGTTTTGAGCCTGGGACATAAATACAAGTCTAACCATTCAGTGGTTTAAATGTGTGAGAAAATTACCTTGCAGAGCAACACAGATTTTCCTGCAAGTACATTACTAATCCAGCTAACAGACTGGTTCTGTTCCTCACTACTTGTCTGTTGCAGAGAATAGACAAACTCTGTGTGTGTTGTTTTGTGAATTTTCAATTTATTTATTTTGTTGTGAGAGAAATGCAGTAAAAGCACACATTACATTTATATGCCAGTTATCAAGAAGATGAAAGTTGTTTTCCAGCATTAACCAAAAAGGATCAGTTGAATCTGCCATAATGGAAGAATTTCAGTAGGTTACTTAGGAACAAGAAAGTACAAAGCATTTTTGCAATAATCTACCCTCATATAGGAAACTAAAAATTTCCAACAATTAAAGAATGGGTTACTGAAGTCTGTATCTGCCAATTAAGCAGCTTAATAAGATGTAATTAGTGGTATATTAAAATAAGAACAGGAAGAAAAGCAATTCCTTCTTGGCTCAACAACAGTTGCCTTCCTCTAAAAGATATACAGTATGTTTGTCATTTAGCCTTACACATACAGAACAGTATGTGTACAAACAAACAGCAGTATTAGAATCTACTTCTTGGCATAATTTTCTAACTGCAAAACCCACAGCAAATTTGCTGACAAATCGCACAGAAAAATGAATATATGTGTTTGTGTGTGTGTGTGTGTGTGTGTGTGTGTGTGTGTGTGTAAGAGAGATCTCTCTGTCTGTCTCCACCTCTCCGTCCATCCAATCTCTACATATTTCACACAATTAGATGAACGAGAATAAAATATGTTTCACAACAAATTTATTTGACAAGAGATCGTTTACAGCAGAGAACAAATTGCATTTTTCCCTTTATGCAACACAATTAGAGATATTTACATTTATTCATGCCAGTAACACTAGCATCTCACATATCACAGTAATTTATAAACATTCAACTGTCATGAAAGACCACATAAACTTGTCCTAATGCTTTCGGATTCAGATAAAAATACAATCTATCAAGAGATTTTGAGCCTTCATTTTAATTCACTGTATTCTCTTCATCACCACATGAAAATAGTACTATTAAGGGAGTAATTATAATCTTTTCTACACCAAACAGCATGGTATTCCAGCTTTTACACTAGTTCACCATAATTCTACAGCAGTTCTCAGTACTGTCGCACTCAGATACTCTAGATATTTATCTTCACACTGGATATGCAGACAAATTTCACAATAGTGAGAGAAATTTGAGGAGGTAAATAGCACAGTTACTACTTACAATCTCACATATCTCCGCTCAAGCTGTGCTCACTGATATGTTCATTTGCGGATCTGTTGGAATCTTCTGTACAAATAGTTATCTGCATTGATGCAATGAAGACTTTCGTGGCTGGTGTTTACTTCAATTAAAACTTCTGGGCCGAAAGGCCAAGGTCGACATATAACGCTATTTATTGATGTTTCATTCTCAGCTGTGGGTGATATCTGCAAAGATAAAACTGGCAACTACATCAAGAACTTTTGATGCAGATGCAAGTTTTATCTCTGAAGGTGTCTCTCACAAATAGGCACAAAGTATTTGTAAATAGTTTGATACATCGACCATGGTCTTTCCACTGAAATAGCAAGTAGATGCTTCAATACCACTGGTAGCTATAAAGTTAATTTTGCTCAGCCAAAAACATCTCGATATTTGCAGTGTTAGTGACAGTGCACTGAACAGAATGAACTACTCATTTGCTATGCACATACACAGTCTAATAAATTAAATTATTTTTAACATTTTTCCTGTTACAATTTTACATTAAACTATGTCATAACAATCTTTACATAGAAAATTCTAAACTGCGAACAGCAATTTATATTTATTAGTGCAACAGAAAGGTATAGTATATGTTTTCACTGTCACTTAATGACGACTTCAATTTGATGAGGCACCTGCCTGTAACACTGACTTTGTACAGGAAACCAAATACAACACAATTCGCTCAGTAAGTCACCCAATGAAGTAAGGTATTACGTGCACTTTCCACTTTGTGTAACTTAATGAAGTTATCACTCTTACAAAACACGGAAGTTATGTCATTAGTACTTGGGTGGTGTATACTTAATTTTAGCATGTATTACATAGGATGCATGGAATATAAAACTGTTATTTGTTAAGAAAGAGGCTGTGCAGTTATGTTGGAATCACTGTATCATCATTTTCACAAAACACAATTACAGTACTGAATATGAACAAAATACTGGTAGATTTTTCAGTTGAAAATTTAAAACCAGTATTTTCACACCACACCTCCAGCTTCTTAATTAATTGTTAGTTTTTAACACCATGTGATTGCTGGGAGGCTGGAAGAAATGTGAAAATTGAAAAATCTTTTCCAATAAGGGACCTTAAAATACCCTTCTTACAATTTATTTCCACTAAAAACATATTCACAATTAGAACATTTGCTTAAAACGCAGTGACTGACATACAATGTAAAGTCATTTCTTTATAGCTACTAGAGTGACAGTGGGATTCCATTTGTGGTATGCACATATCTGCCCATGTTTGAGAAGGTGAATTAAAGTAGTTTGTTTCCTTTTCAGCGGAGTGCCACAACATGCTACAGTAATTTTGATATTAAGTTTGTGATGCGTCATGTGCTTCAAATAATGCTAACTCAAGCTCTTACAGTGAAAAATGGTGTTGTCACCTTCATTGGAAGACCTTGATTTATCAGCCGCTCCTCTCAGTGATTGCTTGGGGACAACAAAACATTTGATCTTGGTTAGCAGAGGCAAAATGCACTCGCATGGTTTTGACAATTTATGAAGCTCAGCAATTCTTGTAACGACCTCTGGTTGCACTTTTTGAATTATGAACTAACGTTCAGCAATTGTTACTTGGAAAGCTTTGAGGTTCATTATAGTTTGTCCACAGTTCAACTTATTAAAGAGCTGTGCGTCGCGCTCTCTCTCTCTCTCTCTCTCTCTCTCTCTCTCTCTCTCTCTCTCTCCCCCCCCCCCCCCCCCCTCGATTCTTGTGCTACATTCCTCACTGTACAAATGAACAGGATGCCCTCTCAGTTATCCTGAAGACTTTGGCACAGATGCACAATGACATGGGGAACTGTGCATGTAGTATGATCCTCCCATTCTTATGTTCTGCCTCTGCATTAAAGCACAGCTAGTTCATTGTATATCATCCAAGTTACCTTTCTGAATGCCAATCCTTACCTTCTGCCCCTTTTCTGTCTAGCACGTGGCTTCAGACTGGGAAATGATCATCAACCAGTTTTCATTGAACAAGGTCTTCAGGAATGCTCAAAATCGGATCTACAGCGGAGAATGACCACATAGCGCCGCTTAATTGCATTCTCTATTAATGTTCAGAAAACAACAAGAGGCTTGCAACAGCTAGACTCCTGGGGTAGCTAGTATTAAAACCCCATAGCAGATGATATGGCTTAAAATCCACCCAGAGGGGAATGGGCGGAAGGGTTGTATGGTCAAATTACTGATAATCTTACAGTCAACTGGTTCATGTGACGGCAAGCAGAACAAACACATAGTGACCTAATGACATAAATTGTAAAACCAACGGTATATACTCTGGTGATGGAGTGAACCGAAGCCATAATCTACATAAACGCAAGTCTCAGCACTCCACTGAAGTCTCAATTCCTTCGCAAATAGCCTGAACCAATTTACATTCTAATTTAAATAGATGTCATCTTGTAAGTGAGATTTTAATTTTATTTCAACTCTCCATCTCTCTTTTTGTCAAGATGTGGATGCTACAACAGTTGAAGGTTTACTGGTTTTCTACAATGGGTCTTTTTCAGATTTGCATTGCAAGACAGAAGAGTGGCCTGATGATTTTGGATTCATTACTTTACACCTTTTACAGGAGAAACGTACTGAAGAATCAATAGAGGTCATCACAGATACTTGTCTCTGATGAAGGACATTGTCCAAAAGCTAAGCTGCTTTTTGGACTTTTCTACCCGACTTGTGTGCACCTACCTCTTTGCTGTATTCTCATATGCTTATTTCATGGAGTTTATCATTTACTTAGATGTATTCCTCACAAATGTGAACATGTGCAGGCCACTGATCCATATACTATTCTTCCAATCATGTTGAATGCTACTAGTCTTTAGCAATTGTTTGCAAAAACAGCAGTGTCACAGTTTTCTGTATAATCATGCTGATCACATTCAGCAGTTTTATAGTTCTAAAATCATCAGCAATGACAGTGAATCTGTTTATTGAAACAATCTGGTCCACAAATCAATGAAGTAACAGAGGAAATATTCAACAAACTAGTAATAAAGTTGGCCCTAATGAGAAAGAATAAATGACTGATGAGACATTGGTACAAGTATTTGGAAGACTGATGAAGTAGCATTGAAAGAGGATTGTTGAAATGATAGGCAAACTTACAGCACAGTGTATCTGTGAAACTTCACACATTGCTAGAATCACTGAGATGATGACTGTAGTTTTCATTAAATCCATATTATAACAATGAAAAAATATCACACAATTATGATGTTGCTAGATGAATGCCATTATCTTAAAAACAGGGTGTCCCAGGTGGAATGGTCAATATTCAGGGATATGGCAGGAACGATCATTTTGAAGTAAAAATGTCTAGTGAACATAGGCTCATTAATGCATACCTTAAAAGCAATGATATTGGCATACCTTAAGGGCAATGATACTGTGAAACAAATCTCTTCCACTGCAAGCTCCTTGCATTCCAATTTTTAGAAAAGAAAAATAGATCCAGTTCACACTGGCTCTAAAGAACATACCTCAAGAGCTACAAGCACTTTTTCATATCAGCTACTGTGAAACACTCCTCTTCTGCTGAGCAAGTGCTCCTAGCTCTAACGTATACATTCTAGAGCCCTTGTTTACTATACATTTTCCTTCGAACGATCGTTTCTATTACACCCCTGAATACTGACCATTCCTCTTGGGACACCCTGTATAACTGGTATCGGAAGGGGTCGCATACGACAGAATGGTGATTAACACAAATGATGATATTCTTTGCGAGTAAAAACAGTGGTGAGATACGGGATCTTTTTTCATATATCAAACTTCAGCAATCTCTTGAAACTGGTAATGTTTGCTTACAGCAAATCTCATGCTTGTGAAATATGAGCTGTTCTACTGTGAATTCAAATACACAGATAGGATTCAACCACAACTCACTGGGTGCCTCATTACACACTTTTAATTTTAAAACCGTATTTGTCCTCAATACTTGCTGTTAGCTTGGATTTCACTAATATTTATATGCCAAAGAATAGTGTTTGAAACATATCTGTTGTCTTCAAATTTTCTAATTACATAACTCACAGGAGAAGAAAGATTGGATTGCCACTGTTTACTTTTTGTCATTTGTAACATCCTGCATCAAAAACTTGAGACAAATCACAGTAACTGTTTTGTGAAATGGCTGGCTCAGATATGATATTCATACACACTGTATTAGACTTTGTAGTTGCATGGCAATGCCAGTACTGACATGTTACAAAATAATATAATATTGTTTTAATAATAATAATAATAACAATGACAACAATAACATTAATAATAATAATAATAATAATAATAATAATAATAATAATAATAACAACAACAACAGCAGTGATGATGGATACCCAGCACCTGTTAGTCTGATTATACATGTGTGGTTCTATTTGCCAGTTTTATGCACATTCTCAACTATGTAACATTATCAACACATATGTTATCACGCATGTATCTTCAGTCAAAAAAATAATATCTACATATTGACACAATAACACTACAGTGTTACTGCCAGGTAATATTAGTAAAAGTAACAAAAAGTAATTATATTTAAAACTTATTTCATTGAGACTCAAGAATGTGTTTATATAAAAAGTGTCTTTCAATTACCAATGAGAAAATCAAAATCAAACCACTGTTCACTAACTAATCCTATTGTACATGTGGTTCTTAAATGAAATCATTGATTTATTATGTATTTTATAGAACTTCAAATGTTCAAAATCCACCCTCTTTTTATTTGTTCTCATAATTCATTTGAAGCAGTATGAATTTTTAATGAAGTGTATAATATGAGAACAGCCTTTCATCTAATTGATTTGAGACATTTAAAAATAACTTTATATGAAGAGAACAACAGACTAGGTGGCAGTGAAAGGTACTGATCAATCTCTTATGCAACTATAAAAAGTTTGAAGATGAGTCAATAAACAACTAATTATTAACAAATTAGCAAGTTGTGTACAAGTGACCAGATTCCTTATATACTGACATCATCTCAGTTCTAAAGATCACTAAAACAATGCAATATGATAAAAGAAACTAAAAGCAATTTCCACATTACAGATTTGGAAGATGATGAATGTCAATTAGGATGAGAGACATAATGGCATGCTGCAACACATGAGAAAGAAAACATAAAAAATTTGTTAAATTATCTTACTGCAATCTAAATCTAACCCGCAAAGCTCCTCAAATCTTGAAAACAACATCCACTTATATATGATGAAGTATACTATGTTGTATTCCTTTGGGCTTAATTCTTCAGAGTAAAATTAATAAGAACAACAGACACCAAACACTTAAGTTGTTTTGAGCTATAATTTCATCAGAGCTCCTGCTTAAACTGACAAGCATTACGACAAATATATTATTGGGATAAATTTTTAAATACTTCCACATTCAAGGTTTCTACAAAAAATAAAAAAATAAAATAAAAATAAATATGTAGCTAATTATCTTGATATCAAATGTGCTTTGCTTTTTTTCTGTCACTTATAACTGTAGGTGTTAACAGTAATTGAGTAAAATTCTCTGTTTATAGCTGTACAATAGTACCTTGGCTAGCAATGGAACTAAAGACAGTATAGAGAAGGACGTCAATTAGAAACAGCAAGTAAGTTGCATTCTACATAAAATGCAATACTAATACATAAAGGAAAGACTACGGAATGTAAATCTATAAAAGTTCCATGTCTCTGGGAGATGTAGGGCACATTGGATGGATGTGATGTACGAAAAAAGAAACTTCAAACCACAGCGCAAATGAAATTCAGATATACAGATGCAACAACCCAAATAACAGCACACAGTAGTTGTAGGTCTCAATTGGAAGACTTAAATTATTTCACAAATTACTTTACCGAACAAACAAATAAATAAATATTCTTTCTGAAACAGATGAAAAAGGAATTAAAAATAAATGACAAAGATAACATTCAAGCACTACGAAGAGTGACAGACAGAAAAATAAATAAGTAAATAAATAAATAAATAAATAAATAAAGACCATCTTGAGGTGACTTGACATTTCAAGACGAAACACGAAACTACTGAACAAACACAGAAACTTAACTCAAATGAAAAATGTTTATAAAAAATTTGGATTTTTTTGTTTGTTTCGTATATATACAATGTAACTAACTTGATAAAAATATATTACATTGACGTCATTTTGATTCTATGTTCTAAATTTTCTTGTAGCCTGGACACACACACACACACACACACACACACACACACACACACACACACACACACACACACACAAAAATAAACACAACTGGTTAACACGTATATGTCTGTGAAGGCGTTTCAATGAGAAACACAAAAACACTTTGACTTCAACATGTCCTGGGCAATATTATAAAGCCACTAAACATGGGCCTCTGTGAACAATCCAACATGGCGAGTCTGTGGTCTGCCAATCATAGGCCGGTGTGGTGTACGACAGACATCACAATCAGCTTTCCCCAAGAGGTAGTGAGTGTGACAACATAACCACGATGTCCAGGTTATGTCACTGCAAACACAACAGTGGGACATAAAATGTAATGGCGGACTCTACTTGTTACCAAGATGTTTCACTGCAAAATGTAATGACCGAAGCTACTTGTTACCAAAATTATCATATCATTTGATCTGATTTATGCATGTACAAATTATTAGTGTGCTAAAGTTCAGTGAGAAACTTTATGAAAAGCAATATAGTACGCAAAAATAAACATGTTTTCAATATTCCATCTTATAATCTGAGAAATTATGTAGCAATTTGTATGAAAACAAATTGGTCCAATGACTTCTAACATGCTTAGAAAAAGTGATAGCATAAAACTGAGGGTGTGTCCAGAAAAGTGCTATATGAGCGATCACAACAAAGGGACATGGTTAGATAAACTTGAAATACCATTAAAATATGATTTACTATATTAATCATAAGAAAGGATATACATATATATTTTATGTAAACCATATATGTGGCCCAGAATAAAACAGCAAAGATGTGAGCAGTAATAATATATACTTCTGAGGAATGAGAAACTTCTGAAAGTTGTGTTATGGATGAAAGTTAATGAAGGGTATAAGTCTAGTTAAAGACTCCAGAAAATAATAGAACAGCGCACATTTGGTAGTAATTTAACTTCACTAACCATTTAGACAGAATCAGCAGAATCTACTACAGATTCTGAACTTTCCTAACAAATTAAACATTTATGCCAGTGACTTCAAATGTGACATTTATCAATGACAAGGAATTAGTCATGATGCAACATACAGTTTTAATTATCATGAATGCGCCTTACAATACACAATTAGTAGCAGACTGAAAGCTCATTTCTATCATAACTGTTTCTGTACATACAGGGTGAATCATCTAAAACTGGCACTGCAAATATTGTGGAAATGGAAAGCCCTATTGATGTGCAGTTTACACAGAATGGACTGGTAGTCAGGGGCTGGTATTGTTAGCCAATCAACAGGTTGTAATACTACTTAGAAAGCGTATTTTTGTGCTCACACACCCTTTTTAAATGTACCAATGCCTATTGACATAAATAAAATAAAAGTAGGGTAAACTAGAATGCTAAATGTGTTTGTTGCAGGATTCTAGTGCAAATTGTTTATGAGATATTGTATTTTGGAAGGTTTCCACATGGATGCTTGTTTGTGCCAATCAACCTGCATGGTTGTTACGTATGATGGTGTTATGTTTGCTT
Organism: Schistocerca cancellata; assembly: GCF_023864275.1. NCBI lineage: Eukaryota > Metazoa > Arthropoda > Insecta > Orthoptera > Acrididae > Schistocerca > Schistocerca cancellata. The sequence goes on along the minus strand of NC_064629.1, from coordinate 56,392,446 downwards.
ACAGTGTGCTTGTGTGTTCCGGAACTGCATTGTGACTTGCTAGTTAGTCAGTGTGACAATCTAAGCAGTAGGTCATGAGTGGATGATGAATTTTACCAATGCAGAAAAAGCTGACATGCTCACTGTGTATGGAGAGTGTAGGAAGAATAATATCCCAAAGATATCAACCACCTCACCAATTTTTTATCAACCTCGTCAACCAGTTACATCAAAGCGGTAGTGTAACACCTAGACAACATAACAGGAGGAAATGTGACAACAGAAATGGGGGAAATTAATTATCTTGCAGCTGTTGCAGTTGATCCGCACGTTGGATCCCATGCAAGTGCACGAGGAAGTGGCACGAGTCAGGCAAGTGTCTACGCACTCTGCATTGACATAGGTTCCATCCCTGACATATTTCTTTCCATCAAGAGCTGCATGGAAACGATTAGAGGATCATGTTAATATTTGTACATGGGCATAAACATAGGATACTTCAGATGTATCATGTATCTTGTTAAGTGATGAAGCCAGATTTACCATTCGTGGACAGGTAAACCGCCAGATCATGCTTTGTTGACAATCCTCACTGGCTTCGTCAGGTGGAATATCAGCTTCCATGGAGTGTAAACATATGATGTGGGATAATGAACAATCAGCTCATATACCCATCTTTCATATACGGAACCCTGAATGCGCAGAAATATTGCAGCCTCCTAAAAGAGCATCTTCCACAGACGCTAGCAGATGTTCCTCTGCAGACTAGGAGGAACCTGTGGTACCAACATGGTGGCTGACCACACCATAGGGCATGAAGTACTAGAGTGTGTCTTCACAAATTGTTTCCAAATTGTAGGATTGGATGCAGAGGGCCTGTACCTTGGCCAGCCCATTCCCCAGATTTGATGCCTGTAGACACTTTTCTGTGGGGAAAACTGAAAGATGCTATCTACAGGGACATACCAACTACACCCAATGATAAGCAATCCTGTATTACTGCCACCTACTCGAACATTTCCACTGAAATGCTAGCATGTGTGCAGCAGTCATTCCGTATCAGACTGGAAGTGTATATTGCTGCTGCCAGTGGTCATTTTGACCACAACCTGTCATAGTCAACTGTCTCATTACTGGTAAGAATCCACATAACTAGTGTATGTACTTCTGATATTATTTGGTGTGTGCTACCACAAGTGCTGTAGAAGTGTCCGTGTGGGAACTTTTCGAAGTATGTTATCTCATAAAAGACTCTCAATAGAATCCTGCCACAAACACCACTGCCATTCTAATTTATACTACTTTTAATTTGTTAATGTCGAAAGGCAGAGTCTCATTTAAAAAGTGTATGTTTGCACCAAAATACACTTTGCAAGTATCTTTACAATCTGTTGGTTGCCTGACAATACAAGCCCCCTGAGTATCAATCCATTCAGTGAAAACCACACAAAAGCACTTTCCTTTCCTGCAATATTTGTGGTTCAAGTTTTAGGAGATTCAACCTGCATATAGCACATCAAATACAGTGAATGCTTGTATCTAATTACCAATACAGATGTTAAACCAGGTAAATTTGATACAGAAATACAAAGGAATCTACAAATTAAATATAACTATTTATCTGAGAATGGACAATAATATCCAAAATTAGTAATGGATTAAAATGAATCTTCAAGAACAGCAATTGATTTTTGGCAGTGTTCTACGATATTTATTCACACTATCAGAAAATAAAATGACTCAAAAATAAAAGCAATATACCATCACAATCAATGTGAAGATGTTTCAGAATACCATAATAACAGTACTGTCGTAAACTTTTGTGACTTGTTGGAGACTATACCTTCATTTCAAAGATATAATGCTGCAGTAACAGGTGGAAATTTAAGATTTCACGATATGCTATTATCGTTCAGGAATCACTATTTATATTTCCAAATGATGTCAGTTTGATTATAGACACCAAATATGTGAATGTTAAGAGGAAAATATGTATCACCACACTGAAGCAAACGAGGTTATCAAGATCCACACATAAAAATTTTAATATGAATGGTTTCTATATTTTAATTAAGAAATACAACAACTTGCTCTGGGACACTGGATACAATCCTATACTATTGGTAGCTCCTTGCAAAACTGAATGAAACTTCTTATGATTATTATAACTACAAGAATATCAGGTATAATTACAGTATAGTCCTCTAGTACATCGATGACAATACGGCAACACAGATTTTATGAAGCAGTCATTCACTCACTGGTATAGGTGAAAAATAAGATGGGTTGAATTGAGCCAATGGAAAAACACAAAAACCTGCCAGACACAAACTGCCTTAACAATATGAGTAGAAAAATGGAAGGTATGGTTATGAGTTAGTATCTGCTGACTGAAAATTACTTCGAAGAAAACTGTTCAAAAATTCCGGAACACAGGCACAAAAATGTGAAAAATCTAATCTGTGTACATACCGCAAATAGAGATCACAAAAAAACAAAAAACTTTAAGAGCTAGCAAGTTGCAATTCTCTCTTGTAAGTGAAACAGTGTTTGTGTATTAATAAAAGTGAAATCTTCTCAGCTTGTCAGGCCAAAAAGAGTATCACCTCGAAGCAATGTTTCTACAGAAGATGAATAGCAAAAAATGTGTCAAAGTTGCTTCCAGAATATGTTGTTACATCAGCGAAATTTTCCACAGAATGACTGCATCATCAGGTTAATATGTTTACAATAATGAGAGAACAATTTCCAGCTCTAACATCACTTTGATATTCAATATTTAGTTCATGACTCTCCCCCCTCAATGACTTTATTAAAATTGATATTATGAACAAATTCTTAATGCCGTAGAATCATAGTGTGTGTGATAAAGTGGAGAACTTGCAAAATTTATTATCACAGTAAAGTGGGGAGAAATTATACTATCAACGTCACCCCCCCCCTTCTCCCCCAATCACAACAACTGCCAGGCATAACAGTACCAAATGCAAAACATGATGTTCTTATTGATCACCTTGTTAACAGTAAAATAAACTCAAGAAGAGGCCTGTTTAACAAAACTATAAAAAAATTTCATCAAGAGAATACAGCTCCCAACAAAAAATGGTTTCATAATGAGAAAACTGGAGTACACATTATTGTAACATTCATCTTAGTCCCCAGATTTTGCCCCACTGACTTCTACCCTACACCCCACACACACATGAATACTTGTGGATGGAAAATGTATGAAGTGCAATAAAGATGTTATCACAATCATACACACATATTTTGAATACTCTCCAGAGTAACAGTTTAGGGAAAGAAACTACTCATTGGAACAGCTTCAGACTCAAGTGCACTGACGTTAAGGGGAAACTACATTAAAAAAAAGTTCATTTATAACACATCAAAAAATCTTTCACTGCCTGACAGAGACATGTTCATCCTGTTGTCATTTTGCAAATGATACTAATAAAATTAGAAGAAAAAAAAAATCAGAAATTGGAGGGAGAGGGGGGAACAAATTATTGAGCCACAGAACTAACATCTGAATGTAAGAAAGTGAAGGTAATGCAGAAATTACCACAATCATAACATGAAAATGGATGGAATCTATTTTACACAATGTTCAGGAGTACTCAGGCACAACATGTAGAGAAAACATTTAACAGACCAAGAAAAATGTCATTCAGAAATATCAGAAAAGTGCTAATGAGAATTAAGTAAAACCAGACTTATCAAAGCCATTATGGCATCATACCTGGCCATATTAAAAAAAAAAAAAAATTGTTCAGTGACATATATTAGTAAATGCACCAAGACTGAGTGTTTTGGTTGACTGACACACAGGTATAGCACCATATAACTGAAAGTTACACCAAAATTGTCAATATATTAAGATAAACCTTATTTAATACTGAAGAGAGAAGTACACCATATAAAACTGTCTGTTTATAATTTCATTGCTATTTGTCATGGGAAGTACAAGTGCACACTGCTTGACAAAAAACATGGAGCATCCAGAAGGGAAGGAGGAAACAAAATGAAACTTCATGGGATGAGAGGGTATGTGATGTTATTTCCTTGATTAAAAAAAAACCTGGCACTACGAGCCCAACTACCAGAGAGATGCTGCATCCCCTCTAGCCTGGAGGCACGCATCGATTCACTTATGAAGCTGTTATATCCTCTCCTCAGGCAAGCTGGTTCTTGCTATTTTGGATACTGGCACTGGGAAAGAGTTGATATCAGACTTGGTCCCACATCTTCTACCGGTGATAGATCTGAGAATCTTGCTGGCCACAGTAGTACCTCAACAACATGCTGCCAGCTTACAGACGCATGCCATGTACGAATTAGTAATGTCCTGTTGATAAATGGCACCACAATACTGTTGCACAATAGGTAACACATGCAGACGCAGAATGTCCATGACATACTGTTATGCCATCAAGAGTTCCTTCAATCACTACCAGACATGACCCGATATCCCTCCTGATGGCTACCCACACCATAACACAAGGAGCAACATCACTTGTTGTGCCTCTCCATATCAATGGAAGAATGGGACCTCTCCCCAGGTCACTGCCATACTCGTCAACAATGGTCATTTAGGGTAGCACATAACTGTGATTCATCAATAAATGTGATGCAATGCCATTCATCTATAGTCCATTACTCCCAGTCATGGCATCACTTCAAATGCAGCCATTCGTTACAGTGTTAATGGTAGTGTACACATGCGGTGGCAGTTCCTAGTCTGGCTGCTGCCAGTCTCTGACCAATGGCGTGATATGACACAGATGTTGCAGCGAGTCCCTTACTTGTTCTCAGATGGCACATGAGGATGTGAATTGGTTACAATGGGCTTTGTGCATCATACCCACTGATGGTGTGTACACATACGAAGATACACTGACGTCCAACCATGTCTTCTGGGTGCTTCACATTTTTTGTCACACACTGTATACAGGGTGTCCCATTTATCTTGACCACCCTAAATAGCTGTTTGTCCACATGCAAATTAGAAAATGTTTCAAGCAAATGTTCTTTAGCTGTCAGGGGGTCAATTGCCTTCATTGTAGCTTTGTTTTTTTACAAAGATATGAACAGTGGTATGACTTTTTTTTTTAAATGGCACCCTGTATTTTTTATTCAATAATTCATTTCCTCTCCTAAAGACCTATTCAAAAATGTATCACCGTTTCCCATTCTTCACCACTCACTGAAACACAACGTTATTAATTACATAACACTACACTGACATTGACGCTCCCAGCACTTAGTGCAGGTACTCGGGGTAACGGAACACACCCACGTGCTGAAAAGTAGAATACAAAGCCATCATTCCGTCAACCATCGTCAGTTGAAGAGTTGTGTGAGTAGAATGTACACCAATGAAGAGAAGGTAGAAATGCTACTCATCTATTGGGAATGTAAGTTAGCAGAACAGTAACTGCAATACTGTTTTCTCATTTAGGGGTACATTTAATACAGTAGTTTAGTCCTTTTAAATACTGTTGTGTAAAGTAGGCATACAGAAAGGCTGTGCTTCCTACAAAGTGCATCAACATAACGTTTCTTTTATTGTTGTTGTTGAAGGTAGGCAAAATGCTACGCAGGCAGCGGAACTGTACAGAGAGCAATATTCTGACAAGAACCCACCTTCCCAACAGATGTTTTCTTGTCTTGTTATGACGCTTCAGGAAATGTGAAGTTTCAACGCACAACAACGCAATTGTCGTAGCACTCGCAGAGACAAGGCTGCCGAAGTTACTGTTCTCACTTTCGTTGCTATGAATCCACATGTGAGCACACAACAGCTTGAACACGAGATTGACATTTCTAAAACCAGTGTACATCGTATTCCTACATGTCGCCAGTTCCATCCTTACCATGTACACCTATATCAACAATTGCATGGGAACGATTTACAGAATCGTGTACAGTTCTGTCAGTGGGCTCAGCAGCAAATCCTCGCCAACCTGAACTACTTCTCCAATGTTCTATTTATTGATTAATGTTCCTACTCAAACGAAGGACAGGTAAATACAAGGAACATGCATTATTGGTCCAGCAACAACCCATGATGGCTTAGACAGGTGGAATATCAGCATCAATGGGGAGTTAACATCTGGTGTGGCATGCCTGGTCTACAATTATTGGCCCTTATTTCATTAATGGTAGTCTGAACGGCACAGCGTATGTCAAATTCCTCAGACGAATTCTTCCTCCTCTTCTGGATGAAGTGCTGCTAAGAACCAGAATGCTTATGTGGTATCAACACAATGGATGTCCAGCACATAATGCCTTGGGTGCACTTCATGTTCTGAACTGAAGGTATCCTGCCAGATGGATTGATCGAGGAGGAACAGTTACTTGGCCTGCTGGGTCTCCTGATTTAAATCCTCTCAACTTTTTTCTTTGGGGATGTATTAAGGATGTTGTATACCGCGATATTCCAACAACTCCAGAGGACAGGCAGGAACGTATCGTGCTTGCTTGCAATTCCCTTCAGTAGGCAACACTGGAAGCAATAAATAATTCTTTCATTCAACAAGTGCACCAGTGTATCGGTGTCCAGGGTCACCACTTTGAGTACCTTTGAATGTTCTACTCCTGGGCAATGGTACAGGAGAGTCAAAGTCAACTTTGTGTTATGTTTTTACTTGGTTTTCATTTATGTTCTGACAACTCCAGCAAGTGGACGAGTTTGTGACCCTGGGCTCAAATTCAATGTTGTGTTATGTAATTAATAATTTTGTGTTTCAGTGAATGGTACACTGTGATACATTTCTGAATAGGTCTTTAGGAGACGAAATGATTTACCTAAAAAAAATACAGGGTGCCATCTTAAAAAGTCATACCGCTGTTTATACCTTTGTAAAAAGCAAAGCTACAAAGGAGGCAATCATGCTGATTGATTTCCCCCTTAATGTAAATGTCGTGTGACTAGGGCTTCCCGTCGGGTAGACTGTTCGCTGGATGCAAGACTTTCGATTTGACGCCACTTTGGTGACTTCCCCCTGATGGCTAAAGAACATTTGCTTGAAACATTTTAATTTGTATCTGGACAAACAGTTATTTAGGGTAGACAAGATAAACAGTGTAAGGATTTCTGTGTAAAATGATTGCAGTCTAATATATAACTGATCAAGGCCCTGGGTCTACAAAATAACTAATGGCAGGTCATTTCCTAATAAGGATTAACATTCAGTTGGAAATGGGGTTAGATATCGAGCATAAGCTCGGCTGGACATGGGATCTGGTAAGAAATGCCTATTTCCTCATCAAAGGACTGTGGTAGTGATATGAGCTTGTGTGGTAAAGAACTTGTTACAGGTCTGACGCAGAAAATATCATCATGGCCAAAGTGTTAAGTTTTCCAGTGAGAGTAAACAAAACTGAACTTACAGAAAAAAGGATGAAAGTAATTAAAAATATTCTTATGGAAAAGATGTAGTACAATATTTGTGCTGAACACATTCTGAAGCAAAGCAAGAAGTAATACAATATCATCCTGAAGATGTTCATGGAGAACAGCAAAAATGACTGAAAATACTATCTACCAAAAGGGCAGGTATTATTTACGAAGATACAAAGCCAAACTAATGATTGAAAATTCAGCTGTGTGTTACTCTTAGTGGAGTATAATTTAGAACGAAGTTATTAACAGTTCAGTAAATTTAAAAAATTCTTATTAGCTGTGATGTGCATGCAAAGGTAAAATGTCCATTCTAAGTTGGTAGAGCCAAATGAATAATTCCCTGAGAATTTGTCAGAACTGGCAGCTACTGACTATTCAAAACTCAAGGATTGCTTCATGTCCAAGACACACAAAATAAAATTATTCCATCTACGAGCCACGGGTAAAAGAAACATAAGCTGACTTTATATTCATATGATGAATGAGAAGTACAAATAACAAGCTAATGTAATCAAGTGAGTTCAACATGATTATACTAATGGTAATCGACAAAACTGGAGAGCATAGTTCTATTTACATTACTCTTTGAAATTGTCAATGGGGGAGATACGCAATCTGTTGATTTAAAACACGTGTGAACAAAACTTTTAAATCAAGATTGCAAATTTTCTTTATTGATTTCCGGTTTCACTCACTGATGGGCCATCTTCAGATCAATCTAAAATATTGTTCAGTGTGTGACAATTACCACACATTGTCGCATTCTTAGTTAAGTTGCCCTAAAATGAGAAATTTAGTTGTAAATTGATTAGTGATTAATGTTGTCAATTTACATAAGCAACTGAAATTTTTCATTAAAAGGCAACTTAGCTCAAAGGATATGACAATGTGTATTAATTTTCACACACTGAACAACATTTATCTGAAGATGAGCCGATACTGGTAATAAACAAAGAAAACTTGCGATCTTGACATAGGATTTTTATTCACACAGTTGTATTTACTGGTCAGGGATAATTAAATGAGATACTTCACTGAACAAAAGAATTTTCATTATGTGGAACTGAAATGGATTCAGTTTTGCAAGAAGAACAGCAGGCAGTTAATCCTCTGGCATTTATGATGAAAGGCAAAGACTTGAAGCATGAAGATACATGTATCTTTTCAGGTTACCTATTTATTACACATGTAAGGCAGGAATATGGTCTCTCAATTTCACCAAGATGGGTACAAGTGCTCACCTAATCTAAGTGACAAAATGTGAGGTGCAGTGATCAGTTCATGTATGCATGATGGTTGATCAATACACAAAGCATGTTAACTGTTCCAAATGTGTCTTAGTACTTTTTCCCTTCATAATGTATGTAAAATATGTAGTTACACAAAACTGTTATGGACATTAGCATCCATTCTGTGGCTTGGTGAAGTGTAAAAAACCGAATTTCAAATGAGCAGCAAATGCGAGCAAAACTTAAGGAGGAGGGAAACTAAAAACAGAAAGAAATCTTAGAAAACTGCTATTAAAGGTGGGTTGTTTTCCCAGGAAAAAGAGCTTCGAATAACCAATGTCATCTCACTGACACTGATAAACTCAAGGACATGATCGGCTGAGCGCGTGTCATCTGCTAAAAGGGAAAATATGTCAGATGACAGCTGTAAACAGGCACGCAGTGGATTAAAATAGGGGCACTGAAGCAAAAGGTGTCTCACCATCAACAGTTGAGACCAGTGGGGACAAAGTGGGGAAGGACCGACACTTAAAAGATGTCAATGGCTAAGAAGACAGTACCCTATCCGGAGTCTAGTTAAAATTACTTCCTCCCGACAATGAGGTCAAGAGGAAGAAGTCCAAGAACAGTGACGAGGTTTGACGTCCCGTAATTTATTATTGGGAAGTGCAGACCAATGTGTGTGCCATAAAAGAGCAACACGACGACATAAAATGCTCTGTAGATTGACAAACAGAACCATGCGAACAGCATGGCCAACAGAGAGAGACTGCAGCCTTTGCCGCTATATCGGCTGCCTCGTTTCCGCGGATACCAATGTGCCCTAGGAGCCAGAGGAATGCCACAGAGATGCCTCCCAAGTGGAGCATGTGGAAGCAGTCCTGAATCAGGTGGAGCAGAGGATGGACAGGATAATGGGTTTGGAGGCTGAGAAGAGAGCTGAGCAAATCCAAGCATAAAATATACTGTATCTGCTTATGGCAAAGGATGTGTTGGACAGCCTGGAGAACAGAGTAAAGCTCCACAGCGAAAACCGAACACTGGTCGGGAAGCTGAAATCTAATAGGGGTGTCACCAACAATATAGGCACTCCCAGCACAAAATGTGGTCTTTGAGCTGTCAATGTAAATAAACGTGGCAGCCTCCATTTGTGCACATAGAGCAGCAAATGCCCAACTATAAACTATGTGGAGGGGTGGGGGGTACTATCCGTGGGAAGCTCTGGCAAAGGTCACAGAGAAGGCAGGTCCGGGGGCAAAGCCAAGGTGGCACCGTATTCCCATTTGTCAAGAAAGTTTCTGGATATTGGAAGGAACGAGACTGTAGCAGTTGACAGAAGCGAACTCCTGGTGGTAATAGACAGGAAGGGTGGCCTGCATACCCCAAATCCAAGGAGGTGTTGATAAAAAGGGCATGGGTCAGATGAGCAGGCATGGAAGACAGATGACTAGCATAACGACTCAGAAGGACAGCGTGCCGATTGGACAGCAGAGGTTCAGCAGTCTCAGCATAAAGGCTCTCCACAGGGCTGGTGTAAGAAGTTCCAGACGCTAAACGCAATCCATGGTGGTGGCAGAGTCGAGAGGCTGAAGAACAGACAGCTGTGCAGAGGAGTAAACTATGCTTTCACAGTCCAATTTCGAGCACTCTAAGACATAATATAGGTGGAGGAGGACCACTCTGTCCGCTCCCCAGGAGGTACCACTCAGAAGACTGAGGGTGTTGAGGGATTACAGACAGAGAGTCAAAATATATGAAACGTGGGATGACCAGCACAGTTTCCTGTCAAACTTAAGTCCCAAGAATTTTGTGACATCCATGAAAGGAAGGTCGACAGGGCCTAGATGTAGGAAAGGGGGATAAAACTCCGTGCAACGCCAAAAATTTACAGATGGTCTTACTGGGAGAAAATCTGAAGCCAGTTTCGATGCTCCGTAAGTGGAGGTGATCAATAAATCCTTGCTGTTGTTCAAGGAGGCTGGTCCATTGAGAGCTGTAGTAGGTTGTAAAATCATTGACAAAGAGGGAGCCCGAGACATCGGGAAGGAGACAGTCCATAACAGATTTATGGCAGTGGCAAACAGTACAACACATAGCACGCAGCCCTGGGGCACCACATTGTCTTGGGATAAAGTGCGGGACAGAGTAGTGTTCACCCGCACCTTAACTGTGCGATCTGTCATAAATTCATGAATGAACAGGGGTAGACGATCTCGAAAGCCCCAAGAGAACAGTGTGCAAAGGATGTCTGTCCTCCAACAGGTATCGTATACCCTCCCCAGATCAAAATATATAGCTACCATTTGGTGTTTCCTGAGAAAATTGTTCATGACACAAGTGGAGAGAACAACAAGATGGTCAACTGCAGAACGATGCTTTCGGAAACCGCATTTGCCAGGCGTTATAAGGTTTCGGGACTCCAGCCACCAGTCTAAACATCAATTTACCATCTGCTCCACAACCTTACATACACTACTCGTGAGAGAGATGGGGGATAACTAAAGGAGAGATGTTTGTCCTTTCCAGGTTTTGAAACAGGAATGATGATAGCTTCCTGCCATCTTCTGGGAAAGATACTGTCAGTAGAAATTCGATTATGAAGGCGAAGGAGGTAACGCAGACTACGGTATGATAAATGCAGCAACATTTGAACGTGGATGCCATTCGGTCCTGGAGTGGAAGAGCGAGACGAAGAGAGTGTGTGTTGGAGTTCCCACATAGAAAAGACAGTATTACAGCTCCCATGATTTTGAGAGGAGAAAGCAAGAGGTGACATTTCTGCTGCTCGTTTCTTCGGGAGAAAAACTGGTCAGTGATTTGAAGAGCTCAAAATCTCAGCAAAATGTTGACCCAATGAGTTAGAAATTGCGACTGGGCCCACTAAGGTACCCTGCGCGACAGTTAGCCCAGAGATCGAGGAGTAACTAGACATGCCGGATAACCACCGAATTCGACTCCAAACTATAGATGAGGGAATGAAGGTGTTAAAGGGGCTAATAAAGAATTCCCAGCTTGCCTTCTTGCTATCATGGATGATGCAATGGCATCACACACGTAACTGCTTACAGCGGATACAGTTGGCCAGATGGCGGCAGAAAACGTGAAGAGCACGTCTCCATGCACGTGTTGGTTCCACCAAGGAATTGGGGGACACCGGGGCAAAGGGGAGGTACTATATATTGAATATTCCACACCTGTAAGAATAACTTCCGTAACATGAGTGACCTGATCGTCGATACTAGGAAATGGACGGTCGTCAAACGTTGCGAGAGAGAAGAAAAGTGTCTAATCGGGTTGAGAAAACTTCCAGTGTCTTGGGTACATAGATGGCAGTTGTGGCTGTAATCGAAGGACACATGGAAAATGGTCACTAGAGTGTGTAAGAGAGAACCATTCAAAGTGCTGAGCTAGCAGAACAGTACCAACCGAAAGGACCAATTGAGAGAAAGTGGACATGGAGGCAGACAAAAATGTATGTTCCGCAGGCATACCAGATCCACTCGGTGGAAGAGGTCAATCAATAGGGAGCCTCTCTGACAAGGACACGGAGATCCCCAAAGCAGGTGGCGGGCACTGAAGTCCTCAACCAGCATGTAGGGGGGTGGGAGCTGACCAAGGAGGTCGGCTCTTGCCATTGGTGTGGCTGATGGAATGTATATGGTACAAAGGGAGAAGGTATATCCAGAAAGGGAAAGATTTACAGAGACAGCTTGGAAGGAACTGTTTAAAGGGGTTAGATGTTAATGGATAGTATTATGGAGAAGAATCTTAAGTCCCCTGTGTGCCGGAGTGCCATCAACAGAAGGGAGATCAAACCTGACTGATTGGAAATAAGGGAAAACAGAGTGATCATGTGATGTAGCTGTGTTTCCTGAAGACAGAAGACAACTGGGGAGTAGGATCGTAAGAGGATTGACAATTCATCCCGATTGGAGCAAACTCTGTGGATATTCCAATGGATATTGTCATAAGGTGGACAGGAAAGGGGAAAATCTCACCACAGTTGCTATCAACTTAACGACCGCTGAGAGCCGGCAGCCAACGGTGTGGAACGGCATTCAGCCAAAGGCAGAAGATCCTGATCCATAGGGCAGCTTCTGATGCCAGTGATCAATTGGTTGATTTGCCACCAGCAGTGTGTGTCGCCAACACAGAAGATGGCTGAGGGTGGTACCGCTGTATGGTGCTGTAGAAGATAGACACCGTGGCGGAGAAGGAGAGGAACTTTCTTTCTTATGAGCCTTCTTGGAAACAGGATTTTAGAAGAGAGAGGAGTTGATGGTTGTGAGGTCTGGGTACATAAAAAATCTATGGGAGTAGGCTCTTTTTTGGAAGTCAGGGCGTCCGATTTTTGGGCTCATGATTTAGCAGGAGCAGACAAAGGTTGAGGCTTAAAGTGAGCGGGTGATAGTGGGGAGGTTGAACGGGCAATCTTTGGGCTGGCCGATTGGACGACTGTGGCGCTAAAGGTGAGATGGCTAGTCTGTGTGGCTACCTCCTTAGTAGGTCGAGAAGAGGCATGGTCAGTGCTATATTTACCCGCTGGGAGCTCAGTGAGCTTTCTACCGGCAAATAACTTACGAGCAGCAAAGATGGACACCTTTTCGTTCACTCAGATTTCCTGAATAATTTGTTCATCTACAAAGGTAGGGCAATCTCTAGAGGAAGCAGTGTGGTCTCCCATACAGTTGATGCAATGAGGGTATGGAGGTGGACAGTCAACCTCACGGGCATCACTGCCACATGTAACACATTTGGCTGTACTGGAACACGACTGGCTGGTATGGTTAAACTGCTGACACCAATAGCGACGCTATGTAAGAGGACGTAAGGGTGAACTAAAATGATCTCAAATCCCACTTTAATGTTGGATGGAAATTGAACTCTGTCAAACGTCTCGAAGAGCGTACGGGTCGGTACCAATTGTTTTTCAACCCATTTCATGACGTGATGTACGGCCGTTACGCTCTGATCAGACATGTAATTTTGAATGTCCTCATTGGATAATCCGCCGAGTGGTCTTGTGTAAAACACCATACACTAGAGTTTAACGTATGGTGCACTTCCACCTGGACAGGGAAGATGTGTAGCAGTGTAGCTCAAAGCAATGTTTGTGCCTGTAGGGCACTGTCTGTTTCTAACAACAAGGTACCATTTCGTAACCGGGAAGAAGACTTGATAGGGCCTGCAATTGCGTTGTCACCTTTCTGAATAATGAAAGGGTTGACTGTGGAGACGTCTTGACTTTTGTCAGACCGAGAAACAAATAGGAGCTTTGGCAGTGATGGAAGAATTTTCCTTGGCTGAGACTGATCTAACTTTCTCTTGTGGGCAGAAGCTTTAGAAGTATAGGAAGCCATTGCGGAAGTATCCCACATGATTTCCAGCGTCTCCGATGGCGTGCTCCTTCCTAGTGGGGGCCCTTTCTAAGGGCACTCCCGCCTTTGGTGATTGTCCACACCTCAGGTCACACCTCCCGAGAAACAGACAGAGTGACCAATAGGCACGTTCGGAAGGTACCAGCTCGGGTAATCACCCTTCCCTGGGCCTGGCCTCTACCAGGGGGTTCGTACGTGTCCTACCTGTCTACCTGGAGCAGGGAATTACGCATTACCCCGTCAATGGCTAGGCGTGGGAACACGTGGGTCGCCCTTCAAACATGCACAGGGAGGAAAGAAAGAGAAAGGGAGGAACAAAGAAAAGGAAAGGAGAGATCTCAAACGCCGCAAGAGAGAAGGAGGTTAAGAGAAGAATCAAGGAAAAGAGAAGGACAAAGTGAGGACAGAGACCTTTCAGTATAGAGAGCAAAGAAGAGAAACCAGGTCTTACAGTCATAAGCGGCTGTCTCCGGCCATAGGCACAAAACATGTCCCATTATATATATATAAAAAGATGATGAGACTTACCAAACAAAAGCGCTGGCAGGTCGATAGACACACAAACAAACACAAACATACACACAAAATTCAAGCTTTCACAACCAACGGTTGCCTCATCAGGAAAGAGGGAAGGAGAGGGAAAGACGAAAGGATTTGGGTTTTAGGGAGAGGGTAAGGGGTCATTCCAATCCCGGGAGCGGAAAGACTTACCTTAGGGGGAAAAAAGGACAGGTATACACTCGCGCGCACACACACAGATATCCATCCCATATACACAGACACAAGCAGACATTTGTAAAGGCAAAGAGTTTGTGTGTCTATCGACCTGCCAGCGCTTTTGTTTGGTAAGTCTCATCATCTTTCTTTTTAGATATTTTTTCCCACGTGGAATGTTTTCCTCTATATATATATATGAGAGAGACACATGATGGCTAATCAATATACAATGTATGTTAACTGATCCAAATGTGTCTTAGTACTTTTTCCTTTCATAATTTACATAATATATGTAGTTACATGCACACTACCATGTATTCAGGCTCTGAGAACAGTGACAGAAGAAGACTTTAAGCAATGACATTAGGTAGAGCTGAAGAAAAATGATCCCCCCCCCCCCCCCCCAAAAACACACACACACATTCACAAACCCCTTCAGAAAACCTTCTGTAACCTGGTCCCAGAGTACTGTGTAAAGCCCTCACAGGAATTAAAATAGTTCAAACTATTTGAAGCAGTTTTGTTACTATCACGATTCCACTGAATTCAGAGGAGTTACATATAAGAATGTACAGATATTATACATGCATTCCCTTGAAGCAGCAAAACTGCAATGTCAACCAATCTGACTCAAATTATACATTAATAATAGAATGAAAACACTGTTTTTGACAGAAGACAAGGTCTACTTACCAACTGCTGGAACGGGTAACTGTTGCAGAGGTCTCTCTCTCACTCGCGCGCGCACACTCACACACACACACACACACACACACACACACACACACACACAGAGCCGACATTAAAAATACTAGATTTTGAAAATTTTAAAACAGTTTCTGCATCACATAATGAAGAGAAACTGAAACAGGACAAGTATAAAATGATGTGCATGGAACATTAATGTTTAAAAACTGATTTCTTTTTTATATCGGTGAAGCTGTATTCCCTTTTTCTGACACGTGTCCTGTCCTCTAATCAAATAATTAGCATCTGTGTGAGATGAATCAATCACAATTTACACACAGTGTTAAATGGATCGTATAGTAGATCCATAGTCCGGGTTAAAGGATGAGGAGGAGGAGGAGGAGGAGGAGGAGGAGGAGGAAAATTCAGTTTGTTAGCAAAGACGTCACTCAAGACAAAGAACAAGTTAAAATTTTGGAAGGAGGGGAAGGAAACTGGTAATACCCTACAGTAAAAGCCTGCAAATACCTGAATCTGGGTGGCTACAACATGGATTTGAACTTTGGTCCTGCCGAATGTGAGTCCAATGCCATAACCACTGTGCCACCGCACTTGGTGGATCAGAGGCGAGAGAAGAGGCACAAAATTACTTTATTATTATTATTATTATTATTATTATTATTATTATTACCACCACCACCACCATTATTATTTCCGATTTTTGCGCTGTATATGCATTCTGATTTGTGGTTTTGAGTGCTATTTCCTTCAGTATCTATACATTTTCCTTTCATTATTCTGTCTTTGCCCTATGTCTGCCTAGATGGAGAGCCAGAAGCACAAATGTGCCACATACCAAAGAATGTGCCAGTTGTTGATGAATTTATATGCAGCAGGATAATTTTAACACTTTTTTATTAGGATGCTTTCTTATCTGTCTGTTCACTACAAATTTGACGACTGATTCTAAATTAAGTTCAGGATGAGCTACAGACTTGAAATTCTAAACACAGCTCAGAACTGGATGACAGTGCAATTGTGTAGAGGTAAGAACCATCTACCTGCAATAGGGGAGGAGGTGGGATGAAAATCGGGTGACACTATACAACAGCTGTGCTTAGCAGTTTGCGTCACTGCACCTACACACTGTAAGTGCGTCAATTACCTGCTGCAGAAAGTGTCTGCAAGAATTCATCTGATTTATAGGTGAACCTATGTAATGCCTGAAAGCAAATTTTTACCAGACTTGGCACACACATCACTTAGAACCTGGAAAAAAATTACTGTGGCAGTTAGAACCCTGTAGCACCCCTACAGATGAGGGTGGGGATGAAAAGGAGTGATATAAAAGCATTACTCAGGGATGTATGAAGCAACATCAATCAAATTTGGTACATTCATGACTCACTTTATTATGTTTTTATTAATTCGTTCTCTATCTGTCCATTTGATCCAAATTTTGCAACTGATTTTAAATTAACTTCCCCATGAGCTAAAGACTTGAAACTTTCAACACAGCACAGAACTGGATGGCAGTGCAATGTAACTCACTTGCTTGTCTGCTGTGTGGTGGAGTGTACTTTGTGTGCCATTGTCATTTCCCCTTTCCTGTTCAAGTTGCAAATGGTTCATGGGAAGAACAGTTGCAAGTAAGCCCCTGTGTGAGCTCAAATCTCTCTAACGTTTACCTTCATGGTTTTTTCTTATGACATATGTAGTAGGAAGCAATACGCTGTTTGACTCGTGAAGAGAAACTGAAATAAACCTGAAATTTGCCACATGTATCTGTTGTAATCCCATCAAAATGTTTGAGATCAACTGAAAAAAGAAGGAAAATAATTGTCTAAATAAAATAACTTTTTCATGTAACATGTTTTTTATTTCAGACTGAAAAAGTATAAAGCCCAATACAGATAGTTCTGGAAATTTGTAATTGTGAACTTTAATTAGCTATATAAATACTTGTGGGGTTTATTATGAAAAACTGGGGTGCATACAATACATAATTGATGCAGGACTAGTTCACTTCCAAACTATTATTTTTTGCACGTGCCTCATATTGTTTGTTATAAATCTTGGAAGCATTTTCATAGCTATTAAAAACACACAATCGCGAATTTTCAAAACTATCTGTATTGGGCTAAGAGAAATTATTTTTAACTTTTTACTCAGACATAAAAATGTAATACTAAAAATTTATTTTTATTTAAATAATTATTTCTAGGTTTTAAAATGTCCAAATTTGGAAAATCGTCTGAACTACAAATATGTGACAGCATAACCAACTAAATTCATTCAGTATATTTTGTGTGGCTGGGATATTTATTTTCGGGAACACTACACACACGGATAAGTGTGTGTGTGTGTGTGTGTGTGTGTGTGTGTGTGTAAAGCAGCCACATTCAATAGTCTCTGATCTGAATCTACAGTGATTAATTTTGGAAGAAACAAAGATAACAACTCCCACTATGGTCGAGGTGTTGAGTGGTTAATAGGCACATTAACAAGATGGAAATCACTGCTAAGCTTTCAGACACTTTCCTTCCTCAGCACTACATTGACACACAGACAGATACGCACATTCACTTACTCACGGCTTCAGTGTGTCAATTCACTACATTTTATTGGCATGGCAGCTAAACTGGGATAAGGGGTTGTGTCAGGTGAAGTAGTCGAGAGGAGGGAGAAAGGGAGGGAGGAATGGCTAATGGCAGGGAGGGAAAGGCAGCAAGGGAATGGAGAGCAATGTGGCACCAATCAGCTTGCCCTGGCAGGGGCAATGCGACTTGCATGTTGTATATAATGAAGTGCAGAAGTAGATTGGGAGGGAGAGATAAAATGAGGGAAGGGGGAGGGTGTGAGTGTAGACCGAATGAAGAGGCGGATATGGGGGCAGGGGTGGGAGGGGGCAGGGGCTAGCAGAGATTGAGGCCAGATGGAGTGCAGATTAGAGTATGTTTGAAGGAACAGTTCATATCTATGTAATTCAGAGAAGCTGGAGTTTGAAGGGTTGGGAGGGAAGTGAGGGAGATCCAGATGGCACGAGTTGTGAAGAAGCAGTCACTTAAGTATATTATATTGTGCTCATTAGTGTGATCCACTACTAGGTGCTTGGCCATAGTTCAGCAGCGGCCAATCATTCTGGTGGGCAGTTGGCTGCAGAAGTTACAATACAGCTAGAGTATGATCTGGCTACTTTCACAGGAGGCACATGCCTGTTATGGGGCTGGAATAGGACTTGCTGGATGGGTTTAATATGGCAAGTCTTGCTCCTAAGTCTTTTGCAGGGAACAATCCATACAGAGGGGGATTGGGAGTTGGTGCAGTAAGGATTTTAGTTAGGAGCAGGATGAAAGGTAGGTTAAGTCTCAGTAAAGTTTTTATCAGCGTAATATTGCATAATGAAGGATTCCTCATTTTCAGTTTGTGTGAGAGTGCTTGAATTAGTGGTGCGTGTCCTCCATTCTCACCACCTTTCTCCTCTAACCACCTCAACTCCACCTGACACATCCAAACATATGGACTAAATTGCATTGCTAGTACAATTTAGTCATACCTGGTTCAGCTGCAACAACAAAGCCAAGTATGTGTGTGTGTGTGTGTGTGTGTGTGTGTGTGTGTGTGTGTGTGTGTGTGTGTGTTGTCCTAAATCAGTTAGTTCTGAAAAAAGGAAGTTGTCCAGCTACATAGTAATGTTGTCATTCATTTAGTCCTTCCAATATTTGTATTACACCCAGGATTTTCCATTATATTTATGTAGCCATAGTTATTAAAGTTTTTAAGGCACTGCAGCATAGTCTGGGTGCTGGAACTCTGATGGTTGGGGATGCACCACGGCTAAATTAGTATGTTCTGTTTGCTGAAACCTGTACACTTGTGTTTTCCATTTCTCCTATTACTAAAAAACTATTGTATTCTTTTATCCAGCCTCATATGTTGCATCAAATTTAAAGTCACAGAGATGTGGGTGGTGTGAGAATATACCTGTTAACATACAAAACAAGCCACTATACCGTTGCCTTCTCCTTATCATCAAAAATGACCAAACTTCTGTAGATCACCAATTTCAATTTGATCTCGCACATCAGTGAACAGTCACTTTGCTTCAACTAACATGAAACTTAGAACATGTTCTTAATTTTACTGATGCAGTTTAAACAATGTTTAACTTTGGTGCATATTTTATCTGGTTGCTTACACACGACAAAGTACTAACTGAGGGAAGCTGGACGTTCCCACCTTTTACAGCACTGGTAACTAGAGACCAATGATGATTTCAGGAACATGTTTCCAAGATTGAGCAAAACTTAAGATCTTGCCAACACAATGTCAATACGTGTAGGTAAAGCAGTTTTTAACTACAGGATAAGGACAGAAGCAAAATTATTCCAAAAATACCCAACGAACATTCGTTATTGCTTCATGCAATCATTTACATATATGATATGTAACATAAGTAAATAGAAATTTTGTTACTATTTAAAACTTACTCCAGGTTTTAGCCACAATGTTGTTATTACTGTGGAAATCCACAGATGTACCTTTGCGTATCAGCATACACACAGGCTTTTAAAGTAATTACTACTACCTATCATTTACCTCTCATGCAAAAATAGCAATGAAACACTATGGCAGAACCACACACGTCATGCAACATTCCCAGTATTAAGTGTGAATGAATGATATGTAATTCTCTTATAAATAATAACATCCAGTATCCACGAAACTGAGCTGGTTTATAATGTACAACAATGACATCTAAAGCAAATGAAGGCTCTCTCTAATATTGGTATGAAAAATTGAATTCATTAAAACATTATTTAGTACTGGGAATGTCACAAAATAGCAGGATGTTAGTAATGTGACTTACAGTATGGCTTACGTGGCTTTTTTCTCAGACAAGAGGCAACATATGATTCCAGCTCACGCAGGGTTGATGGTTTCAGGGTTTCAAAGTCAATTTCTATCTCATCAGGATTGGAATCACGCAAAGATGGCTCACGGGACTGGATAATATGAACGACTCTGCCCAATTTGTCACCTGCAATTCATAATACAAAAAGTGCAATTAGGAAACTGTCTTAGGCACTTCAAACATTATTAAATTACAATCAAGTGAATATTTACACAAAATGAGTAAATAATGTGATATTCGCCTAGAATTTAACAGCTATTCGTTTAACATTAATTTTATTATTTATTAGTTTCTAGAGTTTCTGTGTGTGAATTTAATATGTAATAGGCACAGTTCTCGTGTTTTCATTTGCGTCGGAAAGTAAACCGATTTTTGTGACATATTACAAGTTCCTAATCAGGGGCAAATTATTTAGTTTCACCTGAGAGCTTCAATAGTTATGTATTTGAATCTCTGCGTATTATTAGACACAGTTCCTGCGCAGCACGTGCTGATAGTCCGTTTATCTGCATAGTTTAGTTTTCCACAGTGCTTAGTACAGACAGGGACTGCGATAGTTGTGTGCAGATGCAAGCAGAGTTGGCGACACTTCGCTCTCAGCTTCAGGGTGTGATGGCTTCGGTTACACAGCTTGAGGCTGCAGTGGATCGGCACCACTGTTGTGGGCCGGCCGAGGGGATCCAACAGATGTCCAGCACGTCTGAGTCCTCCGATAGGTCCTCACCGGTGGTCAACCCAGTTACTGCTTGCGCCTGTGGTCGAATGGGAGGTCGCCCTGGTGCGAAGCAGGCATCGAAAGACTTCCCACGTGGCCGCACATAAGGCCTCCCCGGTTTGACTGACAAACAGGTTGCAGGTGCTGTCTGTGGCTCATTGGTCACCTGTCCTGTTTCAGAGGACACCTCTCAGCCTGCAAGATCTAGGCAATCACGGAGGGTGGGATTATTGATAGTTGGGAGCTCCAATGTTAGGCACGTTATGGAGCCCATTACTTGGCTAACAAGAAGGGAAAGAAAACCAATGTGCACTCTGTGTGCATACCGGGTGGAGTCATTCCAGACGTGGAAAGTGTCCTCCCGTATACCACGAAGAGCGCAGGGTGCAGCCAACTGCACGTGGTTGCTCACATCGATATAAATGATGTGTGTCACTTTGGATAAGAAGAGATTCTCTCTGGTTTCAAGTGGCTAACGGAAGTGGTAAAGGCTGCCATTCTTGCTTGCAAGATGAAAGCAGAGCTGACCATTTGCAGCACAGTCGACAGGACTGATTGCGGACCTCTGGTACAGAGCCGAGTGGAGGGTCTGAATCTGAGGCACAAACGGTTCTGCGACTGTGTAGGCTGCAGATTCCTTGACTTGCGCCAAAGTGTGGTTGGGTTTCGGGTTCCGCTGAATAGGTCAAGTGTCCACTATACGCAGGAGGTAGCTGCATGGGTAGCAGGGGCTGTGTGGCGTGGACTGGGCAGTTTTTTTAGGTTAGAGGGTCTCGGGAGAACACACGAAGGGCTTCAGTCACAAAGGGTGCAGGCCGAAAACAGGAAGAATGTAGATACAGCAACCACTGGTATAACAGTTGTAAATTGTCGTAAGCTGTGTTGGGAAAGAACCAGAGCTCCAAGTGCTAATAGAAAGCAATGATGCTCAAATCATGATAGGCACTGAAAGCTGGCTAAAGCCGGATATAAGCTCAGCTGAAATTTTTGCAAAGTACGTAACGGTGTTCCGAAAGGATAGGCTAAACACGGTTGGTGGTGGCGTGTTTGTTGCTGTTGGAAGTACTTTAACTTGTCGCAAAATTTGAAATAGATACTTCCTGTGAGTTAGTAAGGGCAGAGGTCATTGTCGGCAACCACAATAAAATAATAATAGGATCCTTTTACTTTTCAATTCAGATGATACAGTTGCTGAAAGGTTCAAAGAAAACTTGAGTTTGATTTCAAACACATACCCGATTCATATAATAATAGTTGGTGGCGACTTTAATTTACCCTCGATATGTTAGCGAAAATACATAATTAATTCCGGAGGAACGCATAAAATATGATCTGAAATTGTGCTAAATGCATTCTCTGAAAATTATTTCGAGCAGTTAGTCCATGAGTCCATGCGAATAGTAAACGGTTGTGAACACACACTTAACCTCTTAGCAACAAATAATCCTGAGTTAATAACGAGCATCAAAACTGATACAGGGATTAGTGAACACAGGGTTGTCGTAGCGAGACTGAATATTGTAATCCCCAAATGCTCCAAAAATAACCGGAATATATAACTATTCAAAAAAGCAGATAAAATTCACTTGAAGCCTTCCTGGTAGACAATCTTCACTCAATCCAAATTAATAATACAAGTGTAGACCAGATGTGGCTTGAATTCAAAGAAATAGTATCACTAGCAATTGAGAGACTTATACCAAATAAATTGACAAACAACGGAGCTGATCCTCCTTGGTACACAAAACGGGTTAGAACACTGTTGCAGAAACAATGAAGCAAACGTGCCAAATTTAAAGAGAGACAAAATCCCCAAGATTGGCTATCTTTTACAGAAGCTTGAAGTTTTGCGCGGACTTCAATGCAAGATGCTTATAACAGTTTCCACAACGAAACTTTGTTTTGAAAACTGGCAGAAAATCCCAAGAGATTCTGGTCGTATGTGAAGCATGTTAGAGGCAAGAAACAATCACTGCCTTCTCTGTGTGATAGCAATGAAGATACTATAGAAGACAGTGCTGCCAAAGCAGAGTTACTAAACACAGCCTTCCAAAATGCCTTCACAAAAGAAGATGAAGTAAATATTACAGAATTCGAGTCAAGAACAGCTGCCAACATGAGTAACGTAGAAGTTAATATCCTCCGATTAGGGAAGTAACTTAAACCACTTAATAAAAGCAAGTCTTCTGGTCCAGACTGTATACCAATTAGGTTCCTTTCGGAGTATGCAGATGCATTAGCTCCATACTTAACTATCATATACAACCGTTTGCTCGACGAAAGATCTGTACCCAAAGACTGGAAAGTTGCACAGGTCACGCCAATATTCAAGAAAGGTAGCACAAGTAATCCATAAAATTACAGGCCCATATTGTTAATGTCAATATGCAGCAGGATTTTGGGACATATATTGTGTTCAAAGATTATGAATTACCTTGAAGAAAACTGTCTATTGACACATAGTCAACATGGGTTTAGAAAACATCGTTCCTGTGAAGCACAACTAGCTCTTTATTCACATGAAGTGTTGAGTGCTATTGACAAGGCAGATCGATTCCGTACTTATGGATTCCTGGAAGGCTTTTGACACTGTACCACAAAAGCAGCTTTTAGTGAAATTGCGTGCTTATGGAATATCGTCTCAGTTATGTCACTGGATTTGTGATTTCCTATCAGAGAGGTCACAGTTCGTAGTAACTGATGGAAAGTCATCGTGTAAAACAGAAGTGATTTCTGGCGTTCCCCAAGGTAGTGTTATAGGCCCTTTGCTGTTCCTTATCTATATAAACAATTTGGGAGACAATCTGAGCAGCCGTCTTAGGTTGTTTGCAGATGACACTGTCATTTATTGACTAATAAAGTCATCAGAATATCAAAACAAACTGCAAAACGATTTACAAATGCTATCTCATGGGTGCGAAAATTGGGAACTCATCCTGAATAATAAAAGTGTGAGGTCATCCACATGAGTGCTAAAAGGATACACGATAAATCAGTCTAACCTAAAAGCCGCAAATTCAACTAAATACCTAGGTATTACAATTACGAACAACTTAAATTGGAAGGAATACACAGAAAATGTTGTGTGGAAGGCTAACCAAAGACTGTGTTTTATTGGCAGGACACTTAGAAAATGTAACAGATCTACTAAGGAGACTGCCTACACTACACCTGTCCATCCTCTTTTAGAATACTGCTGGGCAGATAGGACTGACTGAGTACATCAAAAAAGTTCAAAGAAGGGCAGCATGTTTTGTGTTATTGCAAAATATGGGAGAGAGTGTCACAAAAATGATACAGGATTTGGGCTGGACATCATTAAAAGAAAGGCGTTTTTCATTGTGACTGAATCTTCTCATGAAATTCCAATCACCAACTTTCTCCTCAGAATGTGAAAATATTTTGTTGACACCGACCTACCTAGGAAGAAATGATCAGCACGATAAAAGAAGGGAAATCAGAGCTCGTACGAAAAAATAGATGTTTCTTCTTTCCACGCGCTATACGACATTCGAATAATAGAGAATTGTGAAGGTGGTTCGAAGAACCCTCTGCCAGGCACTTAAATGTGATTTACAGAGGTATCCATGTAGATGTAGATGTATTGAAAAATATGACAAAAACCACAAAAAGTAAAAAAAAAAAAAAAAAAAAAAAATCAACTTTAACTTTTGGCAATATGCCAAATGTGGCATTTAACAGTCTTAAAATATGGCTCTACAGTGAGTAACAGTGAGAACTGATTTTCCTTACTCATTAAGAAAATAACTGATACTTAAACCAGGACTGCAAAATTATACCAAAGCTTGTGGGTAGTTACATGTGGGCTGGTCTTTCATAATACTTCTAAATAGGTTGTGGATGGAACCAATTAAGGTGGTTTAACAGCTTGTGATATCCCATGATGGCCAGTGTTTTCCAATGTCTAATGGAAAGAAACTTTCGTTCAGTCCTGGCAAGTAGCAGCATGTTACAGAATAACTTGACAAAACACGCAGCCAGCTGGCTGCCAGGTCTAGTGGGATTGGGGTGGTAAGTTGTGTGCCCTGTAGGAAGGAAAGTAGATTAAAGAGTGTAATGTCCCATCAATAGTGTAGTGCAGAGTTGGGGTTTCAAGGTGTTTAACTGAAATCAATAGTTCGTGAGCCTTCATCCAATGAAGTTACTTTTCAAGTATAGAAAGGCTCAAAGAATCAGGAAGCCCGTTTCTTCTTCTTCTTTTATTGGGGGGTTGGGGGCAAGATATTATAGGTGGAAGTTGCTAGGAGCCAGCTCAAGGCGATGTATTTTGTACGACTTGTTAGTGGTGTGCATATTGCTGTCCAGTAGTCAGATCTTGCAATCTTCCTGAAAGTAGTTTGATTGCTAACGGCCTGTAATTATTGCCCCTGTATCATTAGTCAAAGTGATGCTTATCACCCTTAATATAAAGCTGTCATCAACCCAAAGGTTGGTTTGAATTACACACAACTTTACTACACTTCATTCTACCCAGCCACTTAAAAGAAAAACTTAAGTTTAATGGGGTGTCCAAGTCACGGTGCAATTAGGCACTTTTCAGATTATCAATAATTGCCTGTGGTACAAGGAAGGATGAGTGACAAATAAAAATCCTAGGACTGACAGGAGACTGAACCTGAGAACTTTGGATTTGTAAACTGGCACTTAACCACTGGGCCAACAAGCCACATTGAGTCTGATTTTAATAGTGTAACTGTAAAGAGAATTAATTTGATTCTGTGAATTAACACTTCTGAGAAAATATGTGAAGCAGTACATCAAGTAATTTGTCACAAACGCTGCCACTTCTGGCCCTGGTAGCAAGTGGGACACAATGTGATACAACAAAAGCTTTGAAGAAGACAAAAGTTATATTTTCGGGTGTCTTGTCTTCATATATGAATTTATTGCCTTCAATTTTTTCAAATTTTTCTGTCTCCTGACATTTTTATTGTTCTTTCTTCATGGTGTCTTATTTAATACTTCAATGCAGTAAGTAAATAAATCAAATGCAGTTAAAGCTTATTACTTAGTAATAAAAATTATCAAAATTTATTAACCACTTAGACACTAATCATGCAATGTGAAAAATGAAAGATAAATGCAGCACTTATGGTCTGTTGACAAACTGAAGAGTGAACAGGCGCGCCCCTAACCTCTTGTAAAGACACAAGTGCAAACAAATGGGCTGTGCCACATTGTGAGCCACTTACAGCAAAACACTGACCCAACAATGTGTCATACCATGCACCAGATGCCACCGCCTACCACTCAGTCAGTGCCCAGACATATACCAAGACCACACACACTTTGGCACGTGGTGTAAATGTCTTGTGCAGCCATGAGACTAGAACAAACCCTTTTTTTCTTCTTCTTCTTTTGAGATAGTGTCAGCCTCCACTGTTAAGGTCACTGCTGCTCTGCCATCATCCAAACAGAACTTGCTACCAAGGGGGTCCAGTCAATGCCACCAAGTTGCATCGAGGCCCTACTAGGCACCAATCCACCAAGGCACTTGCCAGTACCAGTCGCCACCAGGCCGCAGCTCACTCCCTGCATGCTTGCACCTGTCACTTATCACAGCTGGGTGGGGGTTTAAAAGAGTCTTGCACTTAGCAGGCAGTGCCACATGTGCCTTGATGCAACTCAGCCACTGGCTAAGACTGTCTATGACACCAAGACTGCACCATGCCAAAACTGTGCTGAGCACAGAGCCAGTCCCCTACTACAACGCTTCACAGCCATGGGGTCCATTCATTGATGCCTGCCTCACTGGTTGAGGCCCACCTTCCAACTGTCAGATGAGCATTTGAGCTTCTAATAAATTAATAAAGTGATTCTACTATGTTCAAATGGCTCCTGTCTCACCCCAATTTACCATCTTCCACCAGAGCTCATCTACACTCTGTACCCCTCTGCATTAGTAGAACAACCTGTAGACTATTACACAAAGTTACAGTGACACTTGCACAACATGCAGACATATCTTGTAAGTGTTCATTTTCCACCAAATGCTTTGAAACTATACGGAACATACAAATCAGCAACTAATACGAGAAATTCACTTGAACAAAATTTATGTACATCACATGTACTCCACTGTTTGATGACAATCTGCTTCTTAGTGTTTTGGCACAGCAGTTGTAGAACCCAACCGGAAAAGGCCACTTCCTCCATCAAAGGAGCTGCTTGCTCTCCAGTTTATAGATGGACTATAGCTAACTGAGAACTGATATTTTAATCAGACAGAATGGGCATGTTATAAGCGAGACAGAACAGTTCAAGTTCCTAGGCGTACGGATAGATAGTAAGCTGTTGTGGAAAGCCCATGTTCAGGATCTTGTTCAGAAACTAAATGCCGCTTTATTTACCATTAGAACAGTATCTGAAATAAGTGACATTTCAACACGAAAAGTAGTCTACTTCGAATATTTTCATACGCTTATGTCATATGGTATTTTTTGGGGTAATTCTTCTGATTCAAAAAGGGTATTTTTGGCTCAAAAACGGGCTGTTCGAGCTATGTGTGGTGTACGTTCTAGAACCTCTTGTCAACCCCTATTCAATAGTCTGGGAATTCTGACATTGCCCTCACAGGATATATTTTCTTTAATGTCGTTTGCTGTTAGCAATATTAGCTTATTCCCAAGAGTTAGCAGCTTTCACTCAGTTAATACTAGGCAGAAATCAAATCTGCATGTGGAATGCACTTCCTTGACTCTTGTGCAGAAAGGAGTGCAGTATTCTGCTGCATCCATTTTCAATAAGCTACCACAAGAACTCAAAAATCTTAGCAGTAGCCCAAACTCTTAAGTCTATTCTGACGAGTAGCTCCTGGAAGAGCTAAAAAATTAAGCAAATTCCAGTGTTACATTCTTGATTTCTTTATTTAAACTAATGACGTGTCGCCTGAATATGTTTCTTATATTTCATTTTATCTGTTTCTACAATCGTGTTATTATTTCATGTATTGACTCCTTCCATGATCATGGAGACTTCTCCTTAATGTGGTCCCACGGAACAATAAATAAATAAATAAATAAATAATGGGAAATCACAAGAACTGGGGTGGCACGACACTGGTCAGGTGAGATTTATGGAGGCAACAGTTGAACTAGCAACAAATTATGCAAAATCTATGTTGGCGGCAGTACAACTGTTGCGCTGTCAGCTGCAAATGTCAAGTCTCCAAATTTTCGCAACAATGTTTTGCAATGTGCTGATTTTTCACCGTATGTCTCATTTTCAAAACTACCCATTTGGATACAGAGCTGAAGTAACACTGCAAGAGTGTGCACCTAATAACGAGCCTTTCAGAGATTTCAAAACCTTATATGTGACCCAGACATGAGGAAGCATAGCCATATAAAGTCCTTAAATAAGATGGGATCCATCGCATTCTTTTCAGGATGAGTAAAGTGACAAATGATCAGATTGTGTGAGGCCTTCTCATTCTACAGCCTTTCCACTTCTAGATACAAATTTTGAAGGTATCTCAGGAATCATCAAAGGTTCCTGTCCTAAATTTTATTTCAAGATTTCAATACTGTTGAACTGCTTTCTTCTCAGTTGTTATTTAAGTAAGGCTAAAAAAGAAATCTGCAGAACACTTTTCACAAGGGTAAGGTTGATGAGAGAATGTCAAAGATTTCAGTATGCAAAGCTGATAAATTTAGATGGTGAAGTAGGCGGCTGCAGTACTGTGATATATTACCTTCAGAGTTTGTGCCATTTCCATCTGCCTGTTACAGCTATTATTTTATCCACCCAAAAAATTCTACATAGCAATTTTGTTTTGCAATCTGTTCTCACAGAAATTAACAGTGCTCAATTTTTTGGTTTCTGCTAGGATTTTGCAGCATTAGCTAACAGAATAAGTTAATCCAGATAATCAACAATGGTTCTACAATCTACATACATAAACCATAAGCCACCACACAGTGTATGTTGGAGGGAACCTTAAGCCACTACTAATCACTGCCTTTCCTGTTCCACTCATGAATGGAGTGCGAGAAAACCAACTGTCTATCTGCCTCTGTATGCACCCTACCTTCTCTTATCCTGTCTTCACGGGCCTTATGCAAAATGTATGTTGGCAGTAGTACAATTGTTGTGCAGTCAGCTGCAAATGTCAAGTCTCTAAATTTTCTAAACAATGTTTCACAAAAATGTCGCGCTTCCTCCACAGATTCCAATTTGAGTACACAAAGCATCTCTCTAATACCTGTTGATCGCACCTACCAGTAACAAATCTAGCAGCACTCCTCTGAAATCCCTCGATGTATTCCTTTAAGTCGACCTGGTTGGGATCCCAAACAGTCAAGCAGCACTCAAGAATGGAACACACAAGTGTTCTATATGCAGTCTCCATTATAGACAAACTATAGTTTCCTAAAATTCTACCAATAAACTGAAGTTGACCATTTGCTTTCCCTACTACCAACCTCTAGAACCAATTCCATTTCATACCGCTTTGCGTCATTGTCTATATATATAATCGACATGATGCTAATACTTTAGCCAAACATTACAGGACTGTTTTTCCTACTTATCTCCATTAACTTACACTTATCTACATTAAGCTTCCATTCACCCTGGCCAATTCTGTATCCCACAGTCACCCACGATACTTTCCCCATATTTTATATCCATATCAGCAACCAGTATCAGACTGTTGCTCACTATCAGTCAAATCATTTATGTACACAGGGAACAAGAGCAGTCCTGTCATGTTTAACTCTGGTTGTCCTGACAATGATGATACCCTTGTATCTGCTGAACACATGCTGACAAAATACTGGGTTGTATTATATAATGAGTCTTAGATGACTCGTGTATCTAAGAAGCTATTCCATACACTTGGACCTTTGTTAACAGTCTACAGTATGACACCATGTAAAATGCTTTCCAGAAATCTAGTAATATAGAATGTGCCTGCTGCCCTCCATCCAAAATTCACAAAGTATTGTGTGAGAAAGGACATGCTGAGTTTCACATGAGCAATGCTTTCTAAATCTGTGCTGATTTGTGGACAGAAACTTTTCCCTCTCGTGAAAATTCATTATATTTGACATTAGAATATGTTCACCAATTCTGCAGCCGACTGTTGCTGAGGATATTGGTCTCCAATTTTGCAAGTCCATTCTTTTACCCTTCTTATACATAGAATCACCTGGACTGTTTTCCGTTCGTTTGGAACTTTGCACTGGGTGAGGAACTCTTGATAAGCAAAGGGGCCAATGCCATAGAGTCTCCCTGTATAACCAAACTGGGATTCCATACAAACTTGGTGACTCATTTGTTCTCAACAGTTTCAGCTGCTTCTCTGCACCAGGAATGCCTATTACTATGTCCTAAATACAGGACACTGTGTGAGGCAGTCAATTGATGGTATGTCTGTATAAACCTCCTGTGTGAATGATTTCTTAAAGAGGAAATTCACAATTTCAGCTTTCCTTTTGATATCACCACATCAAACTGGTTGACAAGTGAATGACTGCTTAGTGATTTTACACAGAACCAGAATTACCTCGAGTTCTCCTCAAGATCTTTTGCAAAGGTAAAACGGAGGAAACTGTATGCTTTGTGCACTGATTTTTGTAGACACAATGTTATTAAACCACTGTGGTTCTTTTCTGTCCTTAACACACTTAGTACATGGTTCTCCAGAGCATGATTTACAATCAATTTACACTTTGCCCATAATTTCTCAACACCCATTATATTGGAACTAAATGACATTTATTCACTATCTAAGTAAGGTGCTAACAACTGCTTATCTGCTATTTCCAGCATAAATACTGTCCTAGCCTTCTTGATGGGTCTATTAACTTAGTAACCATCATCATTATGATGACAAGATGATCATTAATCACTGTCTCTACACTGAAACTGTTGATAAGGTCATGCCTCTTTGTAGTTAAAAGGCCTAAAATATTTCCATTATGTGTGGGTTGTCAAACTAACTTCTCATGACTGACTGTCCATATAACTTGCAATGAATCCACAGACATGGCAGTCCATACTTGGGATGTCATAAAGTGGCTTCCAATTAATACTGCATGTTCATAGTTTTTCCAAGCTACTAAGTGTAGACTTACATTGAATGATTCTGCAACTTTTATGACGGTATTGGGTGCCCAGCAAAAACATCTCATTAGATCACTTTAACATTTTGTAAGTTTCCTTAGAAGTCTTACAAAGTTTGATCAAAACTTCATTTTGAAGAACTGCCAGTCAGTAATAAGCATTTTCACAAATTTTGAAGTACCTTGAAGATGGATGTATCAAAAGACTGAAACAGGTTATTTCTGAAGCTTTGACTACTCACCATACCTTAAACTTTCACTGTCTTAATTATTCCTACTGTATGTGTCAAGCAAGTGCCACTTCTAATTTCTTAAATCACTCTATTTATAATACAAGTTTTCCTCTTAAAAACTGTCACTGTGATGATTAAAATAAAAAACATATCTTATTTCAATACATTTATGATGCACATTGAAGAGATCTGAATTGCTGGTTATACCACAAGTAAAGTTGGTATATACAGTGATAGCCAACAAACACATTCTTCAATTTTGATCTGAGCACCCCCTACAAAATTTGCATACCAAACAGTTAATATTTATCACCAAACAATTCTCTTACTGCTTAGAATAATAATAATAATAATAATAATAATAATAATAATTATTATTATTATTATTATTATTATACATTAGTGTTATTATTATAAATTAAAAATCAATTTTTTAATGACTGAGTGGTATTATGTGAGACATCATTCATGGTGTGAAGTGATGAACAGTACACATAAAAAAGCAAGGAAAAATGAAAGTCAGGAAAGCAATATTGGTTAGTATTGTTGTGGGAGAACATAACCAGCTAAAAACACAAGCATAGATAAAATAGCATCGAAATTGCCTAGCCACACATTCTTAATCATGAATACATTTAAAAGTATTTGTAACAATCCTTAATTGAATAACAGACACACAGTTCATCAAGCTCCAGTATGGACAAAATAGTAAAATTAATTATTTCAATAGGAGCCCAATATGATGGAACTCGCTTCAAAGTGCTTAAATAAAATATGAAACTGTCTCAGAAAACTTAAATTACAAGGCGACAGATTGGGTGGCCAGCACTTACTTTCAGTCGGCCAACTTCCAGTACAGATGTCAAGACACATTGTAGTAGGCAAAAACCACTATTCATAGCTTTTGGAGATGTTAGTTTCTTCATTAGGAAGAAAAAAAAGGAACAAACAGTTATGAAAGCTAGAGAAAGTATTTTCTACTTCTCAATATAAGGATATTGCATCCTGAAAATAAGTACTGGCCAGTATACTTGCAATTTTACTAGATAAAATATGAAGTAATTACAAATTAAAATTATTCCTGAAGGAAAAACAAAATTGATTCATGTGGTGTATTGGTTAGTAACAAAAATAATTTTTTTTTTTTTTTATCATAAGATGTAGATTTACAACAATTTATGATTACGAGAGATAACACTAAGGCTTCTACGGCTAGCCAGATGAAGGTGACAACAATTCAATATTTAAACATAAAACATTTATACATAAACAGTAAGCAACTGCAGCTGGGCGTGGAGTTGTAGAACCTGAGGACTGATTTTCACTGACTAATCTAGTATTAATTATTGACAAAATGTATGCAAGTGTTTGAGAAGACAATCTACCGTATTTACTCAATTCTAAGCCGCACTTTTTCCAGTTTTTGTAATCCAAAAAACCGCCTGCGGCTTAGAATCGAGTGCAAAGTAAGTGGACGTTCTGAAAAATGGTGGTAGGTGCCACCATAACTAACTTCTGCCGTCCAATATATGTAGCGCTACACAGGCATGCTTTGCAGGCAGAAAGATAAATACTGGCGCCAAAACCTCTGCGTCAGTTAAAAAAACAGGTGGAAGACGAGCTTTTTTTCTCCGCCCCGAGTTTCGATTACTGCATTTTCATACATTATCCAATGAAGTAAATACAAATACCGTATTGTTCATTTTCAAATGTAGCAGCATTTCAATGTACTACGAAAATCCGACTGGCAAGACTGTTTGGGATGTTTTTCAATATGGCCAACTCTACGTTCTGAATTTTTTCCTACCTGTGAGAAGAGATGGTTGCTTATAGGAACTTTTATGAATTGTGAATCACATGCAGTATTCTCTTCACCATAAGAATAATACGAATATAAACATTTTGCCATGTATTCTTTCGTGTTTGCTGCTATCTCATTTAAATCCTGTCTGCCTAATAAATAACGAAACTAGAGTGAGACAACAGAAAATGCGGAAGAATATACAAATCATGTCATGTTTATATTCGTATTATTCTTATGCCTAATAGTGATACAGTCACAAATGAAGCACGGCAATTGCCTAGATTTTTAAATCTAAGATGACTAATTTTTGTGCAGAATGTAATGTACTAAAGAGACGTCTGCAAAGATTTTCAAACTGAGAACATTTTTCGCTAAACTCTCGTTCAGAACATCATCTATCATACGCATTCTATTATTTGGTTCTTGTTGATTATAATAAAAGAAAATGGCACTTATCGTATCAAAGAAAAATATGCAATCAAATCAAAGCAGACGAAGCACATAAAAAAGGAAGGGTACCCGTATAAATATGGACAGAGTGCCTGACGCATAGCAATGGCTACCTGGTAAAGCTTAACTGCTAAGCTTACGACTCGAACCAAACTACTGTAGCTGTATCGTCATTCATTCGACCTAAATTGTGTCTCATATTTGAATGGACAAACTTTGTTTCGATTTGGAGGTGCGGCTAAAACTTTTCTCTCCCCTTGAATTTCGAGTCTCAAATTTTAGGTGCGGCTTAGATTCGGGAAATTTTTTTTTCCTTGATTTCGAGTCTCATTTTTCGGGTGCGGCTTAGATTCGAGTAAATACGGTATGTAGTAAAAATTACTGCTAACTGGACTCTTCTGTCCTGTATCTGTTGCTGTCTATCCTTTGCTGCTGTCCTGTGTTCTACATCATATTTGATCTCTCTCTTACCCTCTGCATCGTTCCCTACATTTTCCTTCACACCTTTCTTGTATGTGCTTATTACCATCCCTGACCAATATGGTCACAATGGACTTTTGTAGCACCATCTGGCAGAGCTTGTAGCCACTTCGACTGCAGCACACATTACCCACCTACTTACTCTACTGCTGGATTCCAGTTCGACATTATTTTAATAGCTGACGACCTCATGTTGCCTCCAAATATATCCATCCTCCTTGCACACACTGTTCTGGTTATTTTATGTGATTGAACAAAGCTCTTTTGTCTCACATGCACAATTATCACTATCGCATTTTCATTTTGCACGCACTTAAATTGTTTTCCATTTTTGTCTACCCCCTCCCCCTTTCTAGTGTGTATTGCACAACGAAATTTGCCTGTGTCAGTTCATATCTCTAGCTATCTGTCACCCTCCCTCATTCCTACCTAAGCACCCCTAGTTACCTTACAGAAATTCCTTACTTCCAACTTGGCATGCACCCCCCTTCCTAGGTCCCTTCACAAGAACACAAACCTCTTGACAGAGGAGAAAACAGCCACCTACTATATTCAGAAAGGGGCAGATTGAATCATCTTTCCAGCATGCAAAGGTTCTAAGACTACTATAATGAACTGTAGTGATTGATGCCATCTCCCTCCATGCCCAAACTATCTCCAACTTTTACATATTTACCTCAGAAACCTAACAATCGTGGACGCCCTGCCGTAGCTGGTTACTATGCTCCTGCGGAAGGAATCGAAGCTCTTGTTGAACAGTAGCTCCAACTCAATGCTCACATCCCAGTTTCCCATATCAATGACAGTGACTTCTTCCTTCAGTATCTCTCAAGCATCCACAGCCCATTACAACCTGGATTACTCCTCATCACTGTTGATGTCACCTCCCTATACATCAACACCCCCATGTCCATGACCTTGCCACTGTTAAACACTGTGTGTCCCAAGATCATACCTACAACAGGCCCACCAATTCATTCATTATACACTTGATAAGTCCACCCTTGCACAAAACTACTACTCTGAGGAGAAGGTATACAAACAAACCCCCATCATGACAATGTGCACCTGTAGGGCATCCTCGTAAATGTTTATGGGGAACCTAGAAAAGGCCCGTTCAGGAGGCAGCTACGCGAGAACAAGTGTTCAATCTCGTTTGCCACAGGGGAAGTAATCACTCACATTAAACGGGGCAGGAAAATGAAAAATGCACTGTCTTCAGAGTAATGACCACTTGTTAGGTTCATTATAGACTTAAGACACAAGTGTATATACACAGTGCTTGAAGTGGGGAGTAATATTTTTTAAACCAATGAAAAGCAGCATGATGGTTAGGTTAGGAACTTCAAAGTAAAGGTCAGAAACATCAACACCAATTTACAACATATTATTGCAGGATGCCTATGTTTTTAATCTAAGTGATTGTGTCTTCAGATGCCGTGTGTGCTTCAAAACTCTGAATACAACGAAAAAATTCAGTTTGCAACGGCATTATAATACCCTAGATGTACACAGATGGGGTACACAAGATTCTTTCCCAGGGGGAGTGATGGCATCACGAAGGTCATCCAACCTCCATACTAACACCACAAAAACCGATCTATAACAATGCTAACCACACAGACAAACAGGAAATGGCAAAAGGAAAATATGATGTTTAGTATCTGCAGCTGAACAGATAGCACCTGAGAGACTTTAGGAATTAGAGAAACTGCCAATATCATTTAAGATATGGTAATGGTTGTTGCATAAAATTTATTGCACTGTTCTTTGGTGCTGCTTGAGTGAACAAACATTTTATGATATTACTAGTTGACAATTTACAATCACAAAGTTGACAATAGTCTCACTACCAAAAATCAATTAGCAGACTTGTTTCCAATGAAAGACACTATAACAGGGCAGATATTTGTACCTGTGTGCTAGACAGTGTTTACAGAATGGGTCTGCAATGGAAGAATGTCAGTTCTGTGGTTACAGACGGCACAATGGTTATCGCTGTGCCAAATTATCTGTTTCCTAGCATGGTTGGCCAAAATATTTGTTTCCTATTACAGGGTGTATATGTGGACAAAGAAACAAAAATTCCCAGTTTCTTCCAGGTTAAAAAATACACTTTCTCCTGGGTGAAAATACGCTTTTCCCATGTTGACGGCGTAGAACCTCCCGCCACTTTAAGATATGAATCCCACAAAGAAATGTGTTTTGGAAAGATCTTTGATGTCTGCATATATTCGTAATAAGAAAGTATATAGTAGAATTTCACTAAACACTCAACGACAGTTTCCAATGCATTGAAGTCAAGATCGTGATGCGCTTTTGTAAGCCAGTCACAGCTCATGCCATGTGATCTTAACAGTCTATGATAGCAGATATTCGTCACGTTTACATGGAATCCCAAAACAAGATTTCGTGAACTGATCTCCCAGACTGCCCCTGGATGGTCGTGTAAACATTTCAAAATCAATTCTGGAAATCTGCTTCTGGTTGCCAGTTTTCCAATTCCGCAATTGATTTCTGCTCCCATGTAAATGCAACTGGTTTTGAAATGTGCTTGGGCTGTCAAGTTTTGTCTTTTACACTAACTATTCACAACTCGTCTAATTGAAGAGAAATAGCGACTAAATCAGAAACTGTAACAGCTGTTTTCCACACGCCATAGTTAACTGTGCTAACAAATGCACTCCAGGCCTTAATGTATAAACAGGACAGCGAAAAACCATTTCTGAAATTCGATTTTCATCTTTCTGAAGATGTTGCATGCAAACGTAGTGATACAGTGCATAGGACACGTGATGTAGTCAGCCTATAGCAACATCACTGCTAAGTAGTGCAAAAACACAAATAGAAAAAGTTCATGGTTTAAATTAATGTACATAGTGTAGCTACAAGAAAAGCTAAGCTTTCACATATAACATTTGTCTTTTCTATGTGTGTTACACTTTGATACATCACACAAATGTGCCAGTAAAATTTAAAGTAATGATATAAATGTCTGGTCATCTGGGTTTGATATTCTTTAAGTATCTGGCCCTCAAAGTGTTAAGCTTTAAATGCAATTCAAATGCTTTGTGATTTAAGAAATTCAAAGCATGTTCGCACAAGTAACATAACTCATATTGCATATAATAAAATGTACTTTGAAAGTAACACTTTCCAAATGACCAACTGCAATATTCTCCCAGGACCATTACAATTCATATCAGCAGTTGTCAGAGATTGCCAGAAAACGCTGTTATGTGCCTGCACAGCTAAGATGATGTAGGTAGCCCGTATGTTTGTGCGTATATGGCATTAAGAGATCTTACATTATGTCATAAACGAAACTGGACATCAGAGGATACTCCAAGAACACAGGAATTTTGTAAATACTAAAATGCATAATTCAACATAAAGAGCACATCTGTATGTGCAGAGTCACAAGGAAGTAGCCCCAACGTGATATTAAACTTTTCAGTGTGGTTTTCGGGATGCAAATTTTCTTGGCATACCAGTACTGTATTATCTCATGTTTAGTTCTTTATTATGGCACAACACCATACGTCCCAAAAGATAACAACGTGCATTTGAAATTCCGCAAACAGCTGACACTAGACAACAGCGTTTCAAATGAATCTACTACCTCTGCGAAAAAGATTAATTAAAGTCAATTTTTTTAGCAAATCGACACAAAAATAACTTAATTGTTCTGCAAGGCAATTAATACCAGACTGCCAAAAACCTGAGAACAAAATAAAATCAGAAAAACTAACAACATATTTCAGCCTTCCATAAATATATAAATATTTTAATTCACTTCATAGCTCTGGCCACAGGAAATGTGTTTTGTTCATGAGAGCTGTAAACCCAGAGGGCCGGCCACTGTGGCCGAGTGGTTCTAGGCCTTCAGTCCGGAACCACGCTGCTGCTATGGTCGCAGGTTTGAATCCTGCCTCGGGTATGGATATGTGTGATGTCCTTAGGTTTAAGTAGTTCCAAGTCTAGGGGACTGATGACCTCAGATGTTAAGTCCTATAGTGCTTAGAGCCATTTGAACCATTTTGTAAACCAAGAGGAAACAGCAAAATCACTAAACATAAACACAGGTCACATGGAGACTACCCCTCATCCCACTACAACTCAGACTGCTCTGCGCATGCTCAAATCTGGCAGCTTGAGTGCGGCAGAAAAATGTTTCCTGGTAGCATCTGGCTGCTTGTTGCCACTGCCGATACAGCTAACAGTCGCACTTCAAGTAGCCAGAAGCTGGAGAAGGTACTGCTCATACGCGACTCAACTGCGCATGTGCACAAGCCCGCTGGTAACTGCTCAAACAAACCTAATGTTAACCGATGTGAAGTCATGCCCATCGGAAGCAGTTTGTTGTTATGAAATATTGCATAGTCTTCATCCTAAAGCCTTTGACACATTGCTGTTGCCAGACGCTTGTGTGTGCACTGTGTTTTGTTGGGGGATTTCCTTTGCAAGTTAAGTTTTATAATTTTTTTGGTTGTTTGTTTTATTGCTGCAGTAGTATATTGCAATAATGGGCTAAAGTAAAATTCTTTGTTAGAGTATCAGTTTTTACTGGTAAGAACTTCAAAACCCTAACTCAAAACTAAACAATGAAAAATTCCTGGAATTCCTAAAACTTTCCGTGTTTTTCTCCCGAATGAAGAAAATTCCACATTTTTCACAGATTTCCTGGAGCGTATACACACACCCTGTAGTACTTTAACAAGAAATGATATATTTGTTACTGGTCCACCACGAGTGTGATGAGTGTGGTGACCTGTGCAACCAAGTTCAACCAGTCATTCGTTCATTCATAGCCAGTAGGCCTTGAAAGCAGTTACAGCAACACGCCATATCACAGTAAACAGCGATGGATGAGTCATGGAAAAGTCCTTGAGAGATTTTTTCAGTTTAGTGTGAAATAGATATACAGGGTGTACATAAAGTCTGGGAACACTTTCAGTTATTTATTTCACAAGAACCAAACACTGTACAGATATCATACATATGTCATTTTGAAGAGAAACCCTGAAAGTAGTTGTTAAACATGGCAAGTTCAGGTGCGCAGCGAGCTTTCTGCATGTTGGAGTTCGTCAAAAACAAGTGTGCTACATCTGTTCGACTGATGTTTAGAACCAAGTACAGTAAGAAGCCACAACAAGGAAGACCATTTACCACTGGCGCAACAAATTCGTTACGACGGGTTGCTTGTGCCGGCAAAGAGAGGTGGACGTCCCAGTTTGAGTGAAGTGAATGAGGAGTGTGTATGAGAGACATTCATAAGGAGTTCAAAGAAATCCATGTGTCATGCATCCCATGAACTCAAAATGGCTCTAATGACAGTGTGGAAAGCCCTGCGACAGAAGCTGTGGGTACCTGAACACAGAACTGCCCCATTGATGGATCGGCCGTGCTACAGAAGGGGACAGCTGTTTCATGAAATGGCCTATCCAATCACCAGATCTCACTCCCTGTGACTCTTTTCTGTAGGGACACATTAAAGATCTGGTGTATGTACCACCTCTACCACGTGATGTAGCAGAGCTCCAGGAGAGAATATGGGAAGACATCGAAGATGTCATGCTGGGATAGGTATGATATAAGAACTCTATTACCATACTGACTTCTGCCAGGTCACTCATGTTCGCATATTGAATGTTTTTTATACAAACCCCTTTCAGACTTTCCCTTCAAAATGCAATATGTATGACATCTGTACAATGTTTAGTTCTTGTGCAATAAATAATTGAAAGTGTTCCCGGATTTTATGTAAACCCTTTATTTATTGACATGAGTGGTATTGCCTACTGCAGAATTAAACAATGAACAGCAGGTAGCACATTTTGCCTTCTTCTGTGACATTACACACCATATGAAAGATCCAAATTTAGCTCTGCAGTGTAAAAACAGGTTAATTTTGGAGATGTATAACTGTACTCAGGAATTTAAGACAAAATTCTCTTTGTGGAATAGACAGCCACTCATTTCTCCAAAGCTGTCATCCTCAACAATGAGACCATAGCAGAATTTTGAATAATATGAAAATACACAACCACCCCGCTTTTACGGTCCCAGAACTAATGCTTTCCCACGGCTTACGACGTTTTTTAATAGCTCCTGTCAAATCTCCTATGCCCACAATGTTAAATAGCACCTGATTTTTAATTAACATCTTTATAATTTTCCCATGACTTTCACTTTATGAAAAAATGTTCGTGGAGAAAAAACTGACGTAACTGAGTAAAGTGCACTAGCATAGCATTGGCCTTCAAATAGTGTTTACAAACACCAAGCAGTTAAATTTCTTGACACCATGGCACTCTTAATCAGAAGATCTGAATCGGTAAATGAGTA
Organism: Schistocerca cancellata; assembly: GCF_023864275.1. Classification (NCBI taxonomy): domain Eukaryota; kingdom Metazoa; phylum Arthropoda; class Insecta; order Orthoptera; family Acrididae; genus Schistocerca; species Schistocerca cancellata. Next base: position 56,352,015 of record NC_064629.1, on the reverse strand, counting down.
GAAGATGGAAAAATTCATGCCACATCGCCTGCCACTGCCAATCTCTACTTGGCATGGTGGCTGATGGGAGTAAATAGGTTTGTTTGAATAAACATATCATGACCGATCACAACCATTTTCAAACTGTCTCTACTGTGCATGCATAGCTTTGTGAATGTTGTGATCGTGATGACACCTTTGTTGAACCATATTTAGCGTGTTTTGTACCACTAGTTGGCACCTTCACTGACTTAGTGTTACTCAAATGTTTTTGGTTTAAACGCAGCATCAATTATGCAATTTTTGTGCTGCTTTACTCGTGTGCTTTTCTATATAATTAAGGAGACACAGTACTTGATAACCTCAAAGGGGCAACTACAGTGCAAGAGATGTAGAACAACACATATGCAAACACCACACAAAATACTTACGTAAATATTTGCACTTAACAACAACAAAAGATCCTGAAAAAGTGTGCTAAGCCCTGAAAAAATATGTCACTGGTGCAGTTTTTCATTATTTAAATAACAAATGAAAGCTGCAGCCTGTAGTCAAACATTTCTACTTCCCAGGCAGTTACCAATCACAGTTACACAACCGGTTTTTAACAGATAATAAACGATAATAAACAAGTCCCTGACAAGGATTCTGATGCCTCTTCTGTATATACATCATACAAAATGCAAAGGGGGACTCTATATGTAACTTTTACCACTTAAAACGTTATTTCCCACATTTTTCATTTTCCCCCACATTTTACAATTTTGTTTAAACAAAGTCTCTGAACTATCACTATCGTCAAAACTTTATACACCCCTAGTGGGGGAATGGCGCACCTGTGATATTTTAAACTTTTAAAAACGTGTTATAAAAATTTTCATACACATGAATCTTCACAATTTTGCAGTTGCAAGAATGTTGCTGTTTGGCTCTGCATATGTGCGAGGAACTTTCTTCCACAATTAAGTAACAAAATCCACACACAGAACCTCACTGACACACTTCAACTTAACTGCTTGTCTTCAAATTAGCAGTGTTCAAAAAGTGATACCACACATATGATACTTTAATAAAAATCAAAAATAGGTAATATTGATTGATATCATGTGTTTTTGTGTTTAATGTGTGAATAAAATGATCACAAAATACGAGTAAAAGATGATGTAAATTTTAACTTTTTATATTCATCACAAGGTGGCATCAATTTTAAGCAACATCATGTTTTGTGCTTAGTTCACCCACATCACCCACATTCTTCATTTAACTGGCAGATTAAAAGAAATGTACATTTTATTTCATTGTTATTTCTCATCAATGTAACATGTTGATAAAATAAAATTTTCACAGAATGCTTTAATGAGCCACTGTGAACCAATACATCTCCATAGAACATGACATTAGCAGCTGCAGAATTACACTTTTGACAATAGTTTCTCTTGGGAAGCTACCTTGTTCTGATTCCTCCCTCCTTCCATTCTCCCTCAATGAACTGCCATGAGCTGGCTGTTGCACACTATTGAGGCGTGAGTGGGAGCCACCTCACATGTGGTGTACAGGTCTGTTCTAGATGATATTGAGCTCCACCTCTCCAACGCCTCCACTCAAACCAATGTTCATATCAAGCACACTAATTACCAGTCTATACCAAGCACACTAACCACCAACAACACCTGAATTTTGATAAATACCATCGTTTCCATTCTGAAGTGTCTCTTTCATATAGTCTGGAACAAGTGGCCGATGCATCTGTAGTGATGAGCTATCTCTTGCTGAGTATGCTGAAGGTACTACTGAGGTCTTCAGAGGTAGGCATCAAACCCTGAAACTCTTCTGCAAACAGATGCCATATTCATGTATGCCCTAATCTTCCGAACACCCTTAGGAACCAGCCAGTTCATCCCACACTAAAACCAACTTAGCCATACCTTCGGTCGGGACTTCAATTACGTGCCATTGTACTCAGAAATGAGGATCACTATCACAATCCTTCTCAGACTGCTACTCTGCCACCCATCCAAACCATGCCAATCCTTTTGCCACTCCTACTCCAAACCCCTTACCACATGGGCAGGTACTGAAAAACTTGAATATATTTTTGTCGAAATTCACATCTTTTGATTGGATGCACAAATGTAAAAGGTTGTCATGTTACATGAGTGAATACAGAGAAAGCCTTAGTTGTTTGAACCTGACTGTTCAAAAAGTGCCAATTTCGAACTTAGTAACTGGAATGTTTGCTTCTGCAAAAACTTATAGTACCTTTTCCTCCGGAAATTGCCTTCATTTTCTTTGTTTGGCTGATCCGGGCTTTCAAAAATGATTGTTCTGTTGACAAGTAGCAGCATTTTCCTGCCAGTGAACTGAATGTCCTTCTGATTTAAGGTATTTCTGGATATTATTTGTCTTTTCCCACCCAATTTCATGATTACAAAATCTATTAATTTCAACCTTTTGTCGGCATTCACAGCCATGCAAGCCATGCTTGTATTGCTCCAGATAGACCTGATATGGCCATTAGCATAGAACTAAAAGTACTGTAACTCTTTTTTTAACATTAGGGGAAGAATTTCGGTACAGTCGAAAAACGTTACAGATTTTGTTTTCCAGTTGTTATAGTCCAGAATGCGGGAACAGTAGGCTATAGTGACAGATGCCGCAAATGTATAAAAACTAGAATTTTAACCACAAGAAGGGTGAGGAGTGGTCTGGGGGAAACAAGTCCCACCTCCCTTTTGCAGGGCAATAGCCCACAACGTAAGAGACACATTGTCACAGGGACTGTCGACCTCTTCTGGTGTCATAAGTATAGTTATCAAAATCCATGATGGGCCATGATTAGTCGCTTCACTTACTACAAAATAAGAAAAGAAAGCAACAAGCAATACAAAACATAAAGCATTTGGGGATGACTATGGGGCAACTGCCTGTTGAGGTTAGCAGAGTATTGTTAACAACACAGTTCATACCTGGTATCTAGCACTACTCAATGCAACCACAGCTCAAAACACCCGGCACCTAATTTTTCCACATTAAAAGTGTTCACATTAGACTATGTTTTGAGCTTTAGCTAAGAAATGCACCCACTTCTTTGTTATAAAATGCTAGGTCCCACGGCTGAGTACTACATTGCACTATGCAGCATATATCTTGAACAGACCGTTCAGCTACCTACAACAGGCATGGCACCATATCAGTGAGCACACAGATAAGTTGTGGTTGTGCACTTCCTATTTGGAAAACAGGTTCTTGTGCACATTAGCTTTCGAAACTGTGCTTCACCATATGATGTACAATAACAGTTACTGAAAATTGGTTACATTTTCGATATTTATATGCAGAAAATAAAACTATTTCAAACTATCTGATAAAATGTTTATCTGGATACAATTTGGTCAGAATAGTAATTTTGTAGTTTTGCATTTTGAGGCAGAATTTGCATCTATTTTGCAATTATCACAAAATGCACATTTTTCCATTCGCTACACATAGATCAGAAACCATATGGCAAATCCAGTGCAACGCCTGTCCAGTACACCCGCACAGCATGTCTTACTCCAGTCTTGTCACAGGCTTATCCTACCCTATCCACTTGTCAAAACAGTCATATGATGCCAGTGGGAAAATTCCCCTATCAGAGCATTAAAAAAATGAATGTGCTCCTGTTCATCAAAAGACCGACTGAAAAGAGGGTATCAGCTGCCTCATTCTACTTTCTCCAGCACCCTTAAAAATTTTCCCAAAATTCTGGACTGTGAATATATTCGCTCTCTTTTTAACATGCAACTCACCTCTCACTGAAACTCCCTCACACTTACTATAGTCCAATTAAAATTATTCGATAGCTCACATCTCTCAATTGTTGCTACAGTGTTGCCTCATTAGCTGCTGGCTACGGCTTGGTTGTATGAACAGGTGACACACGAATACAGTGGGTGACTTTACAAATGCTGCTAATTTGTAATGCGGAGCAATGTTGGAAGTAGCCCTGCGAGGTATGTATGAAATGCAAGATACTCTATCTACAGCTGATTTTAAATGGCCGATGACTAAACTGCAGCAAATCGTGTTTGGTAGCCTTGAATTGCAGCTCGTGTCCTAAGGTAACCACAACCTCGTGATGTGGAATGCAGGCGATAATACGGCCGTCGTCAGTCCGCAGAAAAGCCAATCGCTTTGTTCATGGCTATTAATGCTAACATCTATGAGGAAACTCGAGACAGAAAGAATTCAGTTTCAGCGCTGAAAGCAAAACCTTAATTTCTCACTACCACTGGTTACCTGACACTATCCTCACATTGGCTAAACGAGCTGCTGTGTTACTAACTGATGATGGCATTTGTTCTCAGGTTATAGGTGACACATTTGGATTCCAAATGAAAAAAAGAAATGATAGGAAGAAAAATAAGAGCAAATAAAAAAGTCAACAGGAGCATGAAAATGAGGCAGTAAAGTATTAGAAATAAAAAAATTACATTTAAACCAATTAACTGAATAAAAATAACAATCAAACTCTTTAGATTATATTTAAAATTAAAAAAATACTTTGCTGCATATGACAAGGTTCATTGCAGCCTTCAAAAATTCGGCTTCATGAAATGTCGTGCGAAGCTTTAGTGCAAGACAGTCTCCAAGATTATGATAACTGTGTATGTTACGCCGGATCATGCCTTATGCGGCAATATCTAGCAGTCCAGAATGAGATTTTCACTCTGCAGCGGAGTGTGCGCTGATATGAAACTTCCTGGCAGATTAAAACTGTGTGCCAGACCGAGACTTGAACTCGGGACCTTTGCCTTACGCGGGCAAGTGCTCTACCAACTGAGCTACCCAAGCACAACTCACGCTCCGCAGGAGAGCTTCTGTTAAGTTTAGGAGGTAGGAGACAAGGTACTGGCAGAAGTAAAGCTGTGAGGATGGAGCGTGAGTCGTGCTTGGGTAGCTCAGTGGGTAGAGCACTTGCCTGCGAAACGCAAAGGTACCAAGTTCGAGTCTCGATCCGGCACACAGTTTTAATCTGCCAGGAAGTTTAATATCTAGTAGTGTTTGGTTAATGCTGTGTATGAAACATGTATATTTCATTAGTTGTGTGTGTGTGTGTGTGTGTGTGTGTGTGTGTGTGTGTGTGTGTGTGTGTGTGAGTGTGTGAGAGAGAGAGAGAGAGAGAGAGAGAGAGAGAGAGAGAGAGAGAGAGAGAGAGAGAGAGAGAGAGAGAGGGGGGGGGGGGGGGGGGGGTTAATCATGTGTGATGAAATATGAAATAAAAGTGCCACACCCAGACACCCAGTATTTGAGACTCAAGCACATCAGGAAAGGAAGGCTAACAAGGGATTGGAAGTGAACTGACCAACTGTTGCGGCAGTCTGGCAACAGTGAACAGTTTAGGTGCGACACTGAGCGCTCCGATTGTAGGAAACTAATTCAAACACAGGCAGTGTTAACTATTAATTAATTTTAATGAAACAACAGTTCACTGCTTTAAGTCACTCATACCCATCCACTCCTACTTACCCATTCTCTCTCACTCATTCAGCCCAACTCATTGTCATTATCTCTTTGGCTGTGAGACAGTGGGCAGTGACAGATACACAGTTTCCTTCATTCTGTTTTATTAATACTATCTCCTCTCACTGTTGCTGTCTCCCTCTTGCTCTCTCTCTTATGGCCCCTATCTCATTCATTCCTTCAGACTGCTGCTGTCTCTTCTCACTGTCACTACTACCACTCTCTCCCACACTGTCATTACCACAGACAGTCTCTCACTGTCACTTGCTCTCACCCATCTATCCTTTCTCCTTCCCTTTATTCCTCTCCCACTAGTATTGTCCTCTTCACTCTTTTCCTGGCACTGTTCTTTCACTGTCGACTATGTTCCACTGCCACTGCCCCCCCCCCCCCCCCCCCCCTCTTCCTCTCACATTGTCACCAACCACTGTCTATCTCCCAGTATTTATTACTTTTCCAACCCTCTCCCACTGCCACTGCCGTCTTCTCTCTCACCATAAGAAAATATATATTCAAATGTTGAAATATCTGTGTGGAAGATAGACTGAGGCAGTTGGTACTCCACTTTTCAGTCAGAGCCATTTAATAAAGAGAAGCATATGTGGCTTTTTATGCTCTGATAGGAATATTTTCATCTGGTTCCCTTCTTTTCACTACTACAGCGGGTAGGTCTCTCGTATGAAAAGAAGAGATTCAGTAAAATTGTGCTAGTTTACTTATGTGAATTGAAATAATGCAAAACTATATGATTTTACACTTCAGACTGGATTCTATGCACACAAAAAAAAATCTGCATGTGCTTCAGTATTACAATGAGCCTGGGTTCTCAGTCCCCTTCTAATGATAACAAGAAACACTTTACATGGTATTTCTCTGTGCTACATCACTTTATTGATTACGTTTTTGCCTCACACCGGATGTTATGGGCACGATTTACATGTACAAGTAGGGTAATTTTGAATATCTGTACCTTGGAAAGGGATGAACATACCAAGAAACTTTTGAATGTGATTCAAGATCGACCTCTTAGGAACCTATTGTAAAAAATTTTAGACATTTGCTGTGCATACTTGTTTTGGAATCCGTGGCTCGGTTTTGGTATCCAAAACAGGTTTTTTTCAGGTTTTATCAAGAACTTCCCATGAGCTAAACTGTCTCTACATAAGCCCCTTAACATGCTCTGTCAATCACATTTAATGCAAAAAGAACTAACTGAGTTGCACCATTTGCCTAAGCTGGAGGAAGTGCATAATATTCAAAATCTGACCCTGTATTGCAGTATAGCTGCAGTAGGACGATCCTTCTATTGGGTACACAGATGGTCCCTACCCAAGGCTATTCAAAACACTTGGCTCTACCTTTCTATCACCGACAGAACCCGAGGTATGAGCCCTGGAAACATCTCGTTTTATACACAGTGATTTGGAACACAATAGGTAGCATGTACATTCACATGCGTACCAATACCACCTCTGCTGTAATTTCTGCACAGTTTTTCATGGGGACATGACCACTGATCAGCTGTCCACCTGAATTAATGACCACTGCCAAATTGTGACTAAAAGTAGAGTTTACCACCCAGTGCTAGAAAATGTTGCTGAACAAAACATGCTCAATTTCAGCTGTTGCTTCACAACCTGTGCCACCTGGATTCCAATCACCGACTTAAGCTCCTCTGCATTATTTTGATAGTAATTGTCTTTGCAACATGTCACTTTATCTTTTAATACTCCTTGTCCCCATCTCATTTACCTCCTGTCCCAAATTCATCTCTACCTGTTGTCCACGACCCTCACTTCACTTCACTTCACTGATCCTGCACTCTCACCCTTTTTGCCAATCTCTCCTGTCTTCTATTTCTGCCTCTCAATCCATTCCTTGTCATTGGCCTCTGAACACAACTCTCCCTGCCTGCAATCCAGTAGGCTTTAACCATTTACATTATTTTTATAAAGTAATGCACTTCAAATACAGTGGGAACATTTTTGGATTGGAATTTCTTTTTGTATCAGCACGATCATGGTCCTGTCAACACTGTAAGAACCACAGCATAATAGTTCAAAGGAAATCAAGCAGGTCTGCTGAAATGCCTAGTTCAAAGTCTCCACATTAACCGCTTCTGCAGTTTTGCAGTAAATTGAAGTGTCAAAAATGTATCACATCAATTACTCCATAAACTTGGCAGTAACTATTTACGCAATTTCAAAAAAGATCGACACAACAAATTTCGCCTTCTGTGTTAAGTCTGCCCTACAGATCCTACAAACTACTAATAGCAAAGCTTCTGTCTTTGGAACCTCTGTGCATCCAGCCATCCTAAACCATAAGAAAATTGATAGAATTTTTTTTAATCACATTTTTAATTTACCTTAGTTACTCGTTCCATTATTCAAATCAGGAGATTTAAATGCATAAGTGTAACACTTTGGATCTCGGAAGGCAATTTTGTGGAATACAGTTCCATTTTCTACATGTTACTATTGACATAAAAGTAATTTGGCTAGGTGAGTTGATTAATTTAAAAAAGGCTGGAGAAAGTTTGCTACTAATAGGCTTTCATGAAATTTCTTTAAATTCTTTAATACATGGGTTTGTTGCCAAAATAGGAATGAGATACAACAGGGTATTTGTGGAAAACATCTTACCTGGCAACTTATTTATATCAAGGCTCAGCTGTCGTTTCTCATCATATGACATTGGTTTGGCATTATCTTCATCCTCCGAGTCAAAACCCAAGTTTGGTGGCGGCATACTGCTACTTCCTTTCTTCTTGCTTCCTCCTGAACGTGAGCTAGTTTTAGGCCGCTTCTGACTACCTGACTTTCCCATCCCACGAGAACTTTTTTTATTTGCTTTAGATGAGGTAGGTGCACCAATCATCACACCAGAGTTTGCACTAAACCCACTTCTGGTTACACTATGAGGCAACTCTGCTCCAAGTCTATCACCGGTTCCTAACACAGAAACATTAGCACCAGCACTTACAGCATCACTTGCAGATACTGTCCTTGCATCCTTCAATGAAGATCCATGTTTTTCCGACTTCTTTTTTTTTCTCCGGTCTTTGTCATCCTTCTTTTTCTTATTGCGCTTCATGGAACTTTCTTCAACAAGCTTGCGCATTTGGTCTTGCATTGCTTTCAGCTGCAACGAACCGTTAAGAAAGTTAGAAAGTGTAAAGTTTCTCATACAAGTAGAACGTATTTCTTACTAAGAAAGAAGACATATGTATAGAATTCTTAATATTCCTGGAAGCTTTTATAGCTTGTTTGTAAAAGTTTGTGCCTATTCACAACTGCTTGACAATTTTCAAACTACAAAAGCATAAACAATTTGCTATATCGCTATGGGTTTTGTTCCCAGAAAAAAATCAAACTCTAAAGAAAGTGAATTTTTGTATAAAGACTAATTCAATTATTTAAAAATGTCTTTTAATCCTCTTTCTATAACATTTTCAATATCTAACAGAAATGCTGTGAATATCTGACATAATATGGAGAAAAGTACCACGCAAGACAAACATCCATAACATTTTAAATGAAGACATTTTTTCGTACCTATTGTACATCAGTGCACCATCTGGATATCCAGGCACATTTGTCAATGTACACAACCTTGCCAATTGCTATTATTATCATTATTATTATTATTATTATTATTATTATTATTATTATTATATTCTGCAGTTTGAATGTAAGCAGGAATTTTGCTAGATGCTTCAGAGTGTATCTGCATGGGATAAGACCACTTTTGACAGTCAGTATAGCTAGGCAGCCATGTGTGGTCAGAGTAAGTAAGATGGGTGGTGCAGTGGCTGCGAGAAAGAACTTGGGCTATCAGCCACAAGAGGAAACAAGATTTGGTTGCCACATATATCTTGTCATAGTAGCAAAATGTTTAATGATAGTTGTCTGTGTTAATACTAAATCTACCTTATTCATTTGAATAGCTCTTATAAAGGATGAATTTATAATGTACAATGTATATTTTAGTTGTGATAGTAAACCAACAGCAGTAAGTGTAATACTGTTTTATACAACAGTAGAAAAATATGGCTATGTTGCTTTATTTCAAGTAGCTGATATGAAAAGAAGGGATAGGTGATGTAAGGGATATCATACACATCACCTAGAAGGTGGCTCATCTGTGTTGTCAAATGAGAGGAAGAGGGTGTCTTTGTATATACACTGAAGCGCCAAAGAAACTGGTGTAGGAATGCTTCTTTAAATACGGAGATATGTAAACAGGCAGAATACAGTGCAGCAGTTAGCAACGCCTGTATAAAGCAAGTGTCTGGCGTTGTAGTTAGATTGGTTACTGTTGCTACAATTACAGGTTATCAAGTTTGAATGTGATAATACAGTCGGCACACAAGCAACGGGGCACAGCATCTCCGAGGTAGCGATGAAGTGGGGATTTTCCTGTACGATCGTTTCACGAGTGTACCGTGAATATCAGAAATCTGGTAAAACATCAAATCTCTGACATCGCTGTGGCCAGAAAAAGATACGGCAAGAACAGGACCAACAACGACCGAAGAGAATCGTATAATGTGACAGAAGTGCAACTGTTCCGCAAATTGCTGCAGATTTCAATGCTGGGCCATCAACAAGTGTTAATGTGCAAACCATTCAATGAAACATCATCAATGTGGGCTTTCGGAACTGAAGCCCCACTCGTGTACCCTTGATGACAGCATGACACGAAGCTTTACGCCTCGCCTGAACCCAACAACACTGATATTGAACTGATGATGACTGGGAACATGTTGCCTCATCAGACACATCTCGTTTCAAATTGTATCAAGCAGATGGACGTGTACAGGTCTGGAGACAACCTCATGAATCCATGGACCCTGCATGTCAGCAGGGGACTGTTCAAGCTGGTGCAGCCTCTGTAATGGTGTGGGGCGTGTGCAGTTGGAGCGATAGGGGACCCCTGATGCATCTAAATACGACTCTGACCAGTGACACATACATAAGCATTCTGTCTTATCACCTGCACCCATTCATGTCCATTGCGCACTTAGGCAATTCCAGTAGGAGAATGTGACACCCTATACATCCAGAATTATTACAGATTGGGTCAGAGAACACACTGCTGAGTTTAAACACTTCCGCTGGCCACCAAACTCACCAGACATGAACATTATTGAGCATATCTGGGATGCCTTGCAATGTGCTGTTCAAAAAAGATCTCAACCCCTCGTACTCTCAGAGATTTATGGACACCCCTGCAGGATTCATGTTGTCAATGCCTCCAGCACTACTTCAGACATTAGTCGAGTCCATGCCACGTCATGTTACGGCTCGTCTGCATGCTCAAGGAGGCACTACACAATAATAGGCAGGTGTACCAGTTTCTTTGGCTCTCCAGTACATAAAATAAGAAGTGTTTGAAGGGGGTGAATATGTACTACATGACTATATAAATGACTCAGTCTTGGTGAGCTTAACGTAACTGGTATAAAATCATTTTAAATTTGTGTATAAATAGTTTCATAATGCAACACAAGATTCTAAATTATGTTGGTATTGTGCTTGACAACAGTTTAGTTTGTGTTGTTAAGTTATAAATTTTGGTCTTTCTTGTTATAGATCTGGTTATGGCTACAATAGGCGAAACCCGTAATGCTGAAAAATTATTACTTGTGATCAAGGCTGTGTAAAATAAAAGTTGCAAATTACACTGGAAAATTGCTGCTATTGTGCAGTATCAGCAATGCCGAACAATTATGTTTCCAGAATGAAATTTTCACTCTGAAACATCCCCCAAGCTGTGGCTACGCCATGTCCCCACAATATTCTTTCTTTCGGAAGCATTAGTTTTGCAATGTTCACTGGAGAGCTTCTGTGAAGTTTGGAAGGTAGGAGACAAGATACTGATGGAAGTAAAGCTTTGAGGACGGGTCATGAGTCTTGCTTGGATAGCTCAGTCAGTAGAGCACTTGCCCACAAAAGGCAAAGGTCCGGAGTTCGCGTTTCGGTCCTGCACACAGTTTTAATCTGACAGAAAGTTTCAATTATGATGTTGCTATTTCTCTGTAGCATGGCTGGCTTGTCTAATAATATTTGTCCTACACCAGACTTCCATTAGTCTGGCATTCAAGATTCGTAACACCCGTAACATGCGTCTGCTATTGTTAGATCTAACTGACATTGTTTGGAATCAATCAGAAGTGTTTGGACTTCACTCAGCTGTCACCAAACACAGGTTCAGTTCACTGTTTTGATTGCGAGTGGTTTTTGTCATTTTTTTCCTTGGGAACTAGGATCCATTTTACAGCAGTGAACGTAAATATCAAAGTGACCTGTGGAAGTTTCACTGACATTTAAGCAGTGACAATATTCTTGGACCGAAACCTCTTTCATGTTCTAAACTAGGAGAGAAATGACCATTGAGCAGAAATTGGAAATCATTAAATACCTGGATAAAGGTGAGAATAGAAGTATTTTGATTAATGAATTTAATACTGGCTTGTCAACCATTTATGACATTAAAGAAAGAAAGGGATGAACTAATGAAATTAGGTTGTCAATTAGTAGCAACCAAAAAATTGGCTTCCAGACAAACATTAAGAAAGAAACACATAACCTGGAACAACCAAAGAGCGTATTGTACAAATGGTTCAGTGCGGTATGCTCCAAAGAAAAGCCAATAATGGGGCTCCTAGAAATTGAAAATGCAAAGACATTTGAACAAGATTTACACGCTGCAGAAAATGAATGCAATTTTATCTGATGGTTGGCTCAGAAACTGAGTTTCGGCATGGAATTAAAAGCATTGATGTAACTGGAGAAAACACTTTCAGTAAATCAAGACTTAGCAGAAAAATGCAAAGGAGAGTGAAGAAATAGATCAGATTTACAATACCGATGAAACAGGCCTACTATGGCACTGCTTGCCAACATCTACTCTAGCTGGGAGGTGAAAAGATGGCTAAAATCCAGACTAATAGTATTTCCCTGTATTAATGAGTCTTGAAGCCACCCAATAACTCCTTTTGTAATTGGTAACTCTGGAAAACCTCAGGAATTTTAAGAATGTTGCAAACTTGCCTGTTCATTATGACGTTCAGTCAAATGTGTTGAAAAACCTAGGTCTACTAGAACACAGCAAAGCCATCCTTGTTTCAGACAACTGTTAAGCACATCTGCCAGTAGTTGAGTTAGTTTCTGGAGATCTACTTGCCACACTTCTTCCACCTACTGTTATGTTACTGACTCAAACATTGGACCAAGGGGTAATCCAGAGCTTCAAATGTTTTATAGGAACTGTTTTGTTCACAGCCTGTTAAATATTAAGTGTGATGTAACTGGCTTTCCAAAAAACTTTAATGTGCAAGATGTCTTCTATAATGTCACACTTTCTTGGGCTCAAGTACAGAAAGTTACTTTACCATAGTGCTGGGGAAAACTTTGGCAAACTGCAGACTCTAGAAGTGATTCAACACCACAGACTATTGAATAGGGCCACCCAAAACCATTGTCTGAAGTTTTGGATTAAAATGAATATCAAAGAACCTATGGAGCAAGATCTAATTGACGAGGACATTATTCAGTGCATAGTAACCCCTCAATTTATACATAATGTTGAAGAGTATCACTCAGATAAAGAAACAGAAGAAAAGGGTAGAATGGGAGAATCAGCTAGGCAGAAGCTGCAGAATCCCTAAATAAATGTCACTTTTGCTGAGTGTAATTCTAATTATAATGCCTCTGAACTTAATGATTTCTGTATCATCAGAAATAGCTTTTATGGGACAACAACAACCTCAAAAACAAAAATATATTTGAGATTTTTGAAGTCAAACTAAAATATTGTCAGTACAAGTGTGTAAACTAGATGTTTTGAATAAAAATTTGGTACTGGCCTAATTTTGACTTAAAGTTATTAACCTTATGACTCCGCTAATCAACATTTTACTGCAAAGCACCATGTTACAGCTGCTTTCACTGTATAGCTTAGCCTACACCATTAGTAAGACGTACCAACAGATAGCCCAGTATTTTCACCAATCCGGCATCGGGACGGTCCCGAATGTGCTGGAATCCTACTGTATAACCACTGTACACCCATAGCTTATCCTTCGTAAATGCCAGTTTTGTCTAAATACATACTTCACTCCAAGTTAACATACTTTTACTAAAATGAAGTGTGTATTATCATTTTCTTACAGTAGCACAGATTCCAAATTTTTTTGGCAGAGTCAGGTGGGGGGGGGGGGGGGGGGGGGTTGCATGTTCAGACTTTCTATGAATTCCATGAACATGGTTATTCCTCTTAAGACACTTCTGGAAGTAGGAGTACATCACTTATTGAAAAGACCTCTCCCCCCACCCCCCACCCAAAAAAAAAAAAAAACCAAGCAACAACTTATCTATTTAAGCTAGCCTACAGCCACTAGGTACCAAAAATGTTTTATTATAATGTATCGTACTTGATAACTTGCTCACGATCTTCCCAGAGGAGGAAAGGGTGGCTGCTCACCTCAATGTTGAAGGTTGTTTTCTATGTTGTTGTTCTATCTTTGTGTCGTGCTAAACATGCCTACAGTGATAATTTGTTACCACAGGTAGCTTATTACATAATGAAATGAATGTAGTGGACATGGCATGAAATCCTGAAACAACTTAGGTTTGTACACAACATCACTGTCCGTGTTCCTGGTACAACTCAATTTCTAAATATTCACAGGAAATAAATCTTACCTGCTCTATTTTTTAAACACATTATAAATTGGGAAGACCACAAAGGCCAAACCACATCTTCCGGAACTATTATTTCCACCAAATGTAAGTATTAAACATTTCTATATTCACTTATATGTTTTTCACTATTTATTACTGAAACATTCCATTGCAAAAATCCTACATGAAACATGTGATGCTGAAATAAGGGTTGAAGTGACACAACTTTTGTTGTTAACATCACATATTCTTACTAGTGACCAACTAAAGTTCTTCCGATTCACGAATTTAGTAACAGCTTACTGGTAACAAACTATGGTGGACTCCACTTGATGATAGTTGCCAGTACAGTAGGCTTGACGTAAAAGATGTGACAGAAATGTTAGTCAGCATAAAACCACCGTCAGCTCTTGTAGTTAAGTTCATATGTTCATAGATCTTTTGTTTCCATTTTCCATCTGTTTATTTGCCTCCCTGATATTTGTTGATTCCACATTATTTACCGTGTGAAAGTTCATACACTTGCATTTGTTGTTGTATGGATAACTTTGACCACTAACATATAACATTTCTGTAAATTTATTCGATTTTGTGTGTGTTTGAATATTCATAAGAGTGTGTGGTCAGTACCACAACAAAAATAAAAAGTGACCAAGTGATGTAAATTTCAGGATACAAACAGAATGAAAGTGAAAATTTACAGAAGCACTACACAAAGAATTTACATTTGACACTTTCATTAATAAAATTGGAGACTCAAGAGGAAGTATTCATTTTTAAATACAATGTCTGAAGTAAGGAGACATCAGCACACAGTGCACTTAGCACTGATGAAACACCATTTAGCATTGATGAAAAGCATACGAATAATTCCTTAGTGATCCACCAACAGATATGTTAATTTCGGAATGGATTTCAAAATAAGATCTATTATTCTTGCATAACTGTAAGAAAATTTAAAATGCTTGAAGCTGAATATTATAAAAAAGTACAATAATTATTTCAGTACTGACAAATATTAATGAATGCATCAAGAACTACGTTAAAAAATAGAAATGGCTGAAAAAATGTTTTTGGGGTGAGCCAATCTGCTGAAAGAGAACATTACCTGATGAGGTAAAATGTTCTTTCAGGTTGGATTTGAACCAGAAATCTACGGACATCATCATACAAAATTCGACACTGAGCTACTGAATAACTGAGTTATAGTTGGGTAAAATGACAATTTTCACTAGGAGCTTAATTTTGTTGAATGACACTATCCTTCACTGCAGCAGTGGGAGAGCATATCTCAGAGGTAAGTGAATGTTTATCTCCTCACAGTGCAACACGCGTGTAATTAAGCTAGTCCACTCATGTGTCGACATTGTGGCAATTTGCCCTTACAGTGCACCAAATTTTACAGATCTTCTCACTCACTGGAACACCAAAAATAAGTTTTCAGGAGTTTTTATAGATGTATTTGTACCGTATGGTACTACACACCATTTGTAACAAATTTTCCATAGCATAAATTCCAAAACAAGACATCTCTCTGACTGAACATTGTGACAGTAGGAGTAGTGAGCTAGCCAGTGACGTCACAAGCATCACGACTCGAATGGAGGGTTTTAGCGGGCTTTAAAATTATTTGAATTTTCTTTCCTTTTTTACAAAAGGATACTGAAATGCATGAGGAAAAAAGCATGCCAGGTGCATAAAATGACAAATTAATCATTTAAAACAATTTCCAGAAAACAGCTGAATACCCTATTGCGCCGGCCGCAGTGGCTGTGCGGTTCTAGGCGCTACAGTCTGGAGCCGAGCGACCGCGACAGTCGCAGGTTCGAATCCTGCCTCGGGCATGGATGTGTGTGCTGTCCTTAGGTTAGTTAGGTTTAATTAGTTCTAAGTTCTAGGCGACTGATGACCTCAGAAGTTAAGTCGCATAGTGCTCAGAGCCATTTGAACCAATACCCTATTGCACAGTAGGTGTTATTAAATACTTTGCATCGTGTGTGTTGCTCATTGTTTTCTTTTTTTGCTTTGAAATGACTGAAAAGACTAATCCTCATCAATCACACGAGTTTGATTACAGCCCTCACAACACCAGAAGGGATTGATGAGTCCTCTAACCCCATCTGTCAGATCTGTTTTCACAGAAAAACAGAACATGAGTGTACGTTGGCACCCTGTGGGAAGGAAGTGGGGCTCCTTTCACTGCTCCTCATCCCTCTGGTAGTCGTAATTCTAATTTGTTTACACTTTAGCTGACTGCCAGTTTACAGTGTCCATACTCTGCACTATAGTGACCAGAAAAGACAAACTGCCGAAGTATTATCCTAACATGTGAGTAGTTATTTTTGGTTCTACTTCAACGCTACCTCATCGGTTCTACCTCTAGCACTGTCAAATATGGGTCGCACACCTACGAATGTGCATGAAACGTCAAAACCAATATTATGCAGATTTTGTAATTATCAAGTTGAGTAGGAAAAGAAAAATAATATTGAGAAACATCTTAAAGCAGAGGAGTACTCTGTTCACATTCAGGACGATGCTGCTGCTTCTTCTCACCAGAAACACTTATACTTAAATAGAAGAAAAAGAAGAACACAATTGACAACTGAAACAGTCAATTTCAATTTGTCTCCAGGCGCATTGTACAACAACTTTTTAAATTTGTACATCTAATCATTTAGGACCGTGGGGGGAGGTTGGCAGTGTTTAGTTGTGAATTTTAGAGGAGCAAAGCAATCATATTTGTTACACAATTTAAAAATAACCATACACAGAATTTGAAAATGGACATTGCAAACAACCAAGCAGGAAAAAATGTTACTTTGAACACACTCTTGATCACAAAACTAGCCAATTGAAATGATAATCCACAAAACTTCAATTACAGTATTGACCACAAAGATGATCAACATTATTTAAATTCATACGTGCTCTATCCATCTGAAACAATGCTCTGCTAGCTTTGAAGATATTACAAGAAATGGCTACAGTAACTTCTTATAGGAATAGTGGTTCAATATCAATAGTATTACCTGTTCCTGAAGGAGTGCTAGCTTGCGCACACGCTCAGCATCAGAATCGTCTGAATCGGATGATGATCCACTGCTTGATTCACTTCCTGAAGTGGTCACAGACATCTTTTCATTCTTGCTCCCAGAAACTGGCTCTTCTGGTATTTTTGCATATCTGAGAACACACACATTACTTTATTACTGTAGCAATATCCTAGAAATTAGTATCAATGACAACGAAAGGGAAGTTATTTCCTGGTAAAGATGAAAATACGTCAAATGGAAGTATTAAATTTCAAAAGCAAGGAACAAACACATTAACTGTACTTTTATGTCATTATCCTGTAACAATGTGAAACACCCACAGCCTGGGTTGCAGATGGACAGTGTCTATGAAACAACTATTTACATGTTTATCGATAATGTTATAAAAAATATCATGATAAAATTTCATCACCTGATACTTTTTAAATACTTATCCTAAAATTTTGACTGTGTTAAATTTTTCGAGAAGTGTAGAATTTACTGAGGGGTTTTCAAAAGGTTCTATCTTTCGTTCTCTCTATTCATTTAATACAGTAACATGTTACAGCAAGCAAGGTACAAAGTTAGGGAACAACACCAGGCCGGAATACTCAGCCAAACTGACTAGATTCAGCTAGCACTGCCACAAAAATAGCTCTCAGGTTGGAAACAGACACCAAAACTATTTGCAACATTTTCATTCAATCCTGCTTACAGTATTTTATAAGAATATTTATTAATGACAAGGCAAATACAATGTGTATCTACCTTTACATAGTGAACACATCCGTGGCATGGAACTGACTGACTGTTGTACACAAATTACTCATAGTTGAGAGACTTCTCAACTCTGTCGATACTACTGATATAAATGTACCTCCTTTACAAATTCATCCTTGCTCAAAGATCTGGTGCTACATTGTTTTCTGACTGTACTTTACAAATATCTATCACACCACTGAAGTAACATACATTCACAAAATCCCCAAGGTACTGATTTTTTGTAACGTTACCATGTCTAGAAATACTGACTGCCTCTAAGTTGTCTTCATACGTCTGAACAAACTCATCAGACTTTACATCAAAAATATTTAAAATATTCAGAATTAGCTTAATCTTAGGACAGTTTCTGAGAATGCAGCACACTCAGAAAAAGTAGAAGATTAATATCTCATTTCTAAATAATTTATGAGGTGATCAAAAAGTTTCCTTTCGAAGGTCGTACAGCCCAGACGTAGTACGCTGTGAGCATTGAGGCAATCATCCCACTGATGGACCAGCTTGAACGCACTTGTTTGGTAAAACATCACATCCTGCTGGGTGAAGCAGTCTGTAATTGCCTGCCATACATCCTGATACAACAGGAATCGTCACCACTTCAAGGACTTATCTAAGGGACTGACGATGTGATAAGCATATGCAGAGAGATCAGGATTATAGGATAGTACTCTAATGTGTCCCTCTTGAGTTGGCGTCCATGTTACAACATTTATAATATGGGGATGTGTCTTATCAAGAAACAGCACCACTACTTGTTGCAGTTTTCCCAGATATTTTGCCTTACATTCCATGCCATAATTTCTCCAGCACTGGGCAGTTCTGGTCCTCAGTGATGGTGACATAAGATTCCTAGAAAGCAATAATCAATGGGCCCAATAATCAAAGAACAGAATGAGCATCACCTTTCCATACGACAGTTGGCTCTTGAACTTCCTGGGATGGGGGGACAATGGATGAAACAAGCTCTCATTTCTTACACTAAGAACATGTTCCTTTCAACACTGAAACAAACCCTCTGGTGCTTCAGGCAAACAGCCATCCCATTCAATCTTTGTACGGCATTCATTCAACACCTAGGCTATCCACTTGCTGCAGACCTAAGGTTAGTCTAACTCCTGTCAAATAATGTGTTGTATGATACTAAATCTGATGTCGAGGTCCTCTGCTAGCACACAAATGGTTATGTGCTGGTCCGCGCTAATTGCATCAACTGCCTGCTTGTTGTCGATGATGGATGAGACCAGCCACCCAGAAACACTGCCACCCACCCCCTGCACCTCTCAATGCACATTCTTCATTTTATGATGGATGTCTACCTGTATTCATCCTTCGGCAGCCAAGAAAAGAATAGCATTCATCCTTTAGCAGCCAAGAAAAGTATAACAACATGCTGGGACGCATTTGGTACTAACGTCGCCACAGTTCTTGTCATTTACCCCCCGCCCACACACACACACACACACACAAGAAAGATGTGAATGCCACACTAATCCTATGCCTATATGTCAGTGCTTATGTACCCACATTGGGTTCACACTATGTTGCATATACACAGCAACAATACCGTCAAATGGAAACCTCTTATAGACTTACAATCTATATGATCACCTGCCTAATCCACAGCCACAAAACAATGTAAGAGATCAATTATTTTCAGTCCTTCCATATGTTAGCTTCAAACCTTTTGTTTAATGCAATTATTTCGGTACTCGCAAAGCATACTTAACTGAGCATTACTGTGACAATTTTAAAACCTACTCAAATAGTCTGCACTATAACTTATATTTGGTCGTATTGTTGAGTTAATATACAGGAGTGCACTCATGAAGGTCCTATTCTTAATATCATGATTTGTGTCTTGTTCCGTTTCTAATTTCATGGAACATGTAACTTAATACATAATTACAATATTAAATAGCAAAGTAGTACAGAGATTGTCAAGTATTGGAAAAATGGATGCGTGAAGTTCTTGTGCAGTGTACTCATTTATTAACTATTACAAAAATATATATTTGTCCTCCTCCATTCCTTAGCCTCATCAACAGGAAACATTGAGGCAGTTGACTTACTGATAAAAAATACCAAATACCGTCACACTAACAAAGATAATTTTATTGATATGAACTTTGTTCATGGAAGGCTTTTGACTGTGTTGACCACAAAATATTACTGCAGAAGTTGGGCCATTATGGAGCAAGGGGAGTAGCTTAAAATTGGTTCGCCTCTTACTTCAAGAACAGAAAGCAGAAGGTAATTCTCCGCAATATTGAGAGTGGTAGTGATGTTCAGTCCCAATGGGGCACTGTCAAGTGGGGCGTTCCCCAAGGGTCGGTGATGGGGCCACTGCTGTTTCTTATTTATGTAAATGATATGCCTTCTAGTACTACAGGTGATTCAAAAATATTTCTGTTTGCTGATGACACCAACTTGGTAGTGAAGGATCTTCTGTGTAATATTGAAACAGTATCAAATAATGTAGTTCATGAAATAAGTTCGTGGCTTGTGGAAAATAATTTGATGCTAAATCACAGTAAGACTCAGTTTTTACAGTTTCTAACTCACAATTCAACAAGAACCGATATTTTGATCAGACAGAATGGGCATATTATAAGCGAGATGGAACAGTTCAAGTTCCTAGGCGTTCGGATAGATAGTAAGCTGTTGTGGAAAGCTTATGTTCAGGATCTTGTTCAGAAACTAAATGCTGCTTTATTTACCATTAGAACAGTATCTGAAATAAGTGACAGTTAAAAAAAAAACACGAAAAGTAGTCTACTTTGCATATTTTTTGGGGTAATTCTTCTGATTCAAAAAGGGTATTTTTCGCTCAAAAACGGGCTGTTCGATCTATATGTGGTGTAAGTTCGAGAACATCTTGTCGACCCCTATTCAATAGTATGGGAATTCTGACATTGGCCTCACAGTACATATTTTCTTTAATGTCATTTGTTGTTAGCAATATTAGCTTATTCCCAAGAGTTAGCAGTTTTCACTCAGTTAATACAAGGCAGAATTCAAATCTGCATGTGGAATGCACTTCCTTGACGTGCAGAAAGGAGTGCAGTATTCTGCTGCATCCATTTTCAATAAGCTATCACAAGAACTCAAAAATCTTAGCAGTAGCCCAAACACTTTTAAGCCTAAACTGAAGAGTTTGCTCATGGCTCACTCCTCCTATTCTGTCAAGGAGCTCCTGGAAGAGCTGAAAAATTAAGCAAATTACATTGTTACATTGTTGATTTTCTTTATTTAAACTTACGACTTGTCGCCTGAATATGCTTCTTATATTTCATTTTATCAGTTTCTACTATCATGTTATAATTTCATGTATTGACTTGTTCCATGACCATAGAGACTTCTCCTTAATTTGGTCCCACGGAACAATAAATAAATAAATAAATAAAATTGTTTCTGTGCATTTGATTCGTATTTTGTTATACTGGCATTTAACCCTTTCACTGCTGTGAATGTGTATACATGCCCTACTCTGTCATTCCCCAGGTGTTGTGGACACGTACACATGCGCTGCTCGTGTGCTATTCTGCATGCATAGTGAGCGGCCAACTTCTCACCAAGGTTGATGAATTACTTCCATATCTTGGTGAATAAAAAAGCTTCTAGTATTTATCGTACAATTTAAATGCCTCTGTGTGCTATCATTTGCTAAAAAAACCTCATTTTGATATCTTGAACTGTTTATGAAATACATCAGTTGTTACGACCACATAATACCCGATGCCTGGGATGGAAATGGGCACACAGCGTCCAACCATCCACTGGACGTAAAAATCAATATCTCGATAATGAAATGGGAACCAATCTGTTATCAATTTTAAATAAAATTTCTATATCTTACCTACATTTCTTATACTATAGCGTATGATCTAAAATAAACCAGATGCACAGTTTACACAATGCATTTTTACCTCTGCAAACTCTCTAAAATTTCCTCCAATGTTTTACTTAATTTGAGGCAGTGCAGTAACTATGATGAATAATGAAAATAAATGCAGTTCTTTATCAAGCTAAGATATGAGACTGTAAGATGTGGAAAAATCAAGTATCTCCAGTTTTGAATTTTGTAGTTAAAAATATGCTTTTTCCTGGGTGAAGTACATTTATTCTGCATTAAAGAGACAATCTGCAAAACCAATCAATCCTTTATATGGTAAAGGTTTCATACACTGGTATATAACTTCCCAGCACATTACGAAACGAAACCCAGCAAAAAACAACACTTTTGGAAAGATCTTTGATGGGTGGCAACTTGTGTGCTGCATATTTTCATGTTACAAAAGTATAACTACGAATTCCACAAAATACAGCATGGTATCTTCTCAAGCACTGGAAATGAAATTGCCCTATGTGATTTGTCAGCTGATCATAGCTCATGTCATATGATCTCACCAGCCACGGACAGCAGGGTCATTCCATGTCAAATTGACTAATTTCTGAACATTTTCATTTTCATGCTCTAACATCACAAATTTCAATAAAAATTTGTGTGAACATTTGCACATGTCTCCAATAAACAGTGGTAGAAAGTTTAACATTCATTGAAGTAAAGGTGGCCGAGGTATAGTCATTTATGGGCCAATCCATATGAAGTGGTCCAGTGATGGTTGCTTGACCATTTTTCGATATTTTAATTTTTTTATATGTGATTGCCCTAATTTGAGAAGTTCAAAACAGTTTTTTAAAATACTTTTTATCTTGCACCTTTACTGGATGGCAGCCTTTTTTTTTTTTGTGTAGAAGTGACGATTTTTCAGTCTGGAGACATTAGCGAAAATTTGAAAATCTCTGCACTGGGTTAAGTTACAACATTGCAATTGACATGATTGTTTTTAGAAAAGTGTCCTCTACAACATTGTCTGTTACACAAAATACCCTAAATTAAAAAATAACCAGTCACATTGACCTCCAAAGTTTGGTAACCAAATTTTCAAAAATCCACTATTTAGGCCCAAAAATAACAAACAAGGACTGATTCATGAGAGTATTTTTTTCCTACAGTTAGATGTCATACACTACTAGCCTCATATAAAGCAGAACACTTACAAATGTTTCATTAATTTTTTATGAATTTTTGAAATTTTAAAATTTTCATTTTTTGTCAATTTTGGGGTTAGTTATCTCAGGCAGGACTGAATATAAAAATATGACTTTTGCACAGTTTGTATACCTATATGACAGCAACGTACTGTAAAAATTTCAACACTGATATCTGACTGAACAAAGATATGAATTTTTGAAAATGGGGAAATAATTCACATTACTCTACAACTGATCTTATGGCTGTTGCCTATTTAAATGGTTTACTGTTTCGTTGTAATAAAATTTAATTGTGACATGTATTTAGTTAACACTGTCACCCAATATTCATTTAGTTTATTTATTTTTAATGATGCAATATTGAACAATAGGAGCTTTCGCTTTTGTTCTATGGTAATAAAAATGCTCTTTTACATTTAGGTTTATTGTCAATAAAGAAGTACATTATTGCTGGGTGTGGTATTGTTGTAATCAGTCTGTTCTGAAGCCTCTGTTAGAGTGGTTGTACATACTTCGAGAGTGTAGAATGTGTTATGTGCTTTGTTCTGTGTGTAATATGTCATTACTTTTGAGAGATTAAATGGAATGCAATAAAATGGATGAACAGTGCTCTGTTGGACAGATAACAAATGAAGTGTGTCACAAAACAGTTTAAGGTTCAGTTACAAAAAACTTGAAAAATGTCAATGACTTTGATGAAGTTACACAAACTGTTTAAATTCCAACTAAGTTGTTCTGTAACATCACTGTTTGAGTTAACATCAATATGTGAGTATCATGAGAAGAAATATATTCTGAAGTACAAGCACATTTTTGGAAGAAAGTGCTGTGATTCACTTGAAGTTCATAAAAAACCTATTACTAAAGCTTTGAAGGAAATTAAACTTGAACATTTGTTCTTGTTATGTGAGAGTGAAACAGCTTCCCAAGTGAAACGTAATGAGATTCCTGGAAATTCCCTGTGCCCTAATTGTTACTCAAAAATATTTGTTGTGAATCCAGAACCAGAATCGTGTAACATTGTTAATGACATTGATATTCCTAATGAGGAAGCTGTTAGCATATTGGATTTTGCTTCTTCTAAGTTAGACGTATCTCCTGCTTCGAAAATAATAAAATTAAGTAGCAGAAAAAGAAAAACAGCTATTGAACATAAGGTACAACAAATTTCAGACGAAATTAGAAGAGACTTGGAATCATGCTTTAATAATACAGATACAAACATTATTTCTAAAGAAGAAGAAAACCTACCATCATCATCTGGCACTGAATATTTGAGATTAATAGAGAAATTAAAAATTAAAGGTTCAGTGACATCCAAAGAAGAAAAAGTTAACATTTTAAGTTTGCTCCCTGACTCATGGTCAAGAGATAAAATAATTCACAAATTCAATGTTTCTCATCATTTGGTTAAACTAACACGAAAATTTGTGAAAGAGCAAGGCATTCTTCCAGTTTTAGGAAAGAAGAAAGGAGTAGGTGTAAGTGAAGAAAAAATTAAAAAGATCCAACAGTTTTTGAAGATGATGAAAACAGTAGACAGTGTTCATATTGCAAAGATAGCAAAAGAGTTGTTATAAATGGAGTTAAAGTAGCAAAGCAGAAATGACTAGAGCTGTCAAATTAAAATGAACTTTATGTAGTTTTCAAAAATTATCATCCTTAATGCAAAATTGGAAGGTCAAAATTTTGTGACCTCTGCCCTGAGTGGCGTATTTTGGCTGGATCCTAAGGGACACACTCCGTATGTGTTTGTTTATATCATCATCAAAATGTCAAACTGATGATTGCGGGTGCAAAACTCAGAGATCTTAACTACAAAGAGTTACTAGATTTAATAGTCTGTGACACTAACAGTTATGACTGCATGATGAGTTTGTGTAATAAATGCCCTGGTAAGGAAACCGTTATTGAATTGTTTCACGAATATGATGAGGAAATGCCAGATAGTATTACCTTCAAACAGTGGGTCACAACTGACAGGGCAGAAATGATAACAGAGGTTAAATCTCAGGAAGAGCACTTGGAATCTTTAATTGATAACTTACAAAAACTCAAAAGTCACCACTACGTTTCTAAAATCCAAAGTAAGTTTTTGAAGGACAAAAAAAGCACAATTTCATGAAACTGACTGTATAGTACTAGCTGATTTTGCAGAAAATTTTACATTTGTGAGTCAGGATGCAATACAAGAGTACCACTGGGTCAATGACCAGGTAACAGTGAATCCATTTATTCTCTACTTTAAAAATGAGAAAGATGAAGTTTGCAGTTCTTCAATTTGCATTTTAAACAACTACTTGGAGCACAACACTTTGGCTGTACATGTGTTTCAAAAGTATGTAATAAATCACATAAAAGAAAATTTTCCCAAGGTTAAGAAGCTGGTATACTTTTCAGATGGAATTGGTGGTCAGTATAAGAACAAAAAGAATTTTTCAAATTTGTGCAACAACAAAGTAGACTTTGGGTTGGAGGCAGAATGGCACTTTTATGCCTCTTGCCATGGTAAAAATGCATGTGATGGAGTAGGAGGTACAACAAAATGTGAAGCAAGTAAAGCCAGCCTACAAAGACCAACCACAGATGAAATTCTCACAGTACAGGTATGTCTTTTGCAAGGATAATATTAAAGGCATTACCTATTTTCTGATCAAGAAAGAAGTGGTTCTGCAAATGAAAACAACACTTCAAACCAGATTTGAAAACTGTATAGCAATAAAAGGAACAAGGCATTTCCACAAATTCCTTGGCATTGCAGAAAACTTAGTTCAACGCTATGTAACATCAGAAACCGAAATTTATGAGGATCATTGTGTCAGTACAATTACATCTCTGCCTTTAATGTTGAATGAAATAGTGGCATGTGTGTATGATGGACAGTGGTGGCTTGCAGAAGTTGAAAGAATAATTTTGGAAAACAATGATGTTTTTGTGCATTTTTACCACCCTGCTGGCCCAAGAACATCATTCAAGAAATTTACTAGTGACAAAGTTTGAATACCAATGAAAAATGTTTTAAGGAAACGTTCAGTGCTTGAACTTACCACAGCAACTGGGAGGACTAATTCTATATCACAGAAGCAATCTGAAGAAATAAGTGTTCCTAACATTCACCACAAGGTTTACGAACAGTCGCATCTCGAAGGATGTTAATTCAAAATATTTATTTTAAGTATGTCAAAATAATATAAATGTTAATTTCAGTGATGTTTCCACTTTTTGTATTATAATTCAGTACCTTACTACAATAACAATTGATTATATCCCACCAACATCACAAATTAACAGGCAACAGCCATAAGATCAGTTGTAGAGTAATGTGAATTATCTCCTCCTTTTCAAAAATTCGTATCTTTGTTCAGTCAGATGTCAATGTTGAAATTTTTCCAGTACGTTCCTATCATATAGGCGTACAAACTGTGCAAAAATCATATTTTTATATTCAGTCCCGCCTGAGATAGCTAACCCCAAAATTTACAAAATATGAAAATTTTCAAATTTCAAAAATCATAAAAAATTAAGGAAACATTTGTAAGTATTCTTGCTTTATATGAGGCTAGTAGTGTATGATATCTAACTATAGGAAAAAAAATATACTCTCATAAATCACTCTCTGTTTATTATTTTTGGGCCTAAAAATTGGACCTTTGAAAATTTGGAGGTCATTTTGACTGGTTATTTCTTAATTTACGGTATTTTTTTTGCAACAGACTATGTTGTAGAGGACACTTTTCTAAAACCAATCATGTCAACTGCAATGTTTTAACTTAACCCAGTGCACAGATATTCATATTTTTGCTTAAGTCTCTAAACCGAAACATTATCACACACTTACAAACGAAAATTGTCACCATTCAGTAAAGGTGAAATAGAGGGAAACATAGATGATGAGACTTGCCAAACAAAAGTGCTGGCAGGTCGATAGATACTATAGATATTATAATATATTTAGATATTATAATAAACAAAGAGTGATTTCTGAGAGTATATTTTTTTCCTATAGTTAGATGTCATACACTACTAGCCTCATATAGAGCAAGAATACTTACAAATGTTTCCTTAATTTTTTATGATTTTTTGAAATTTGAAAATTTTCATTTGTTGTAAATTTTGGGGTTAGCTATCTCAGGCGGGACTGAATATAAAAATATGATTTTTGCACAGTTTGTACACCTATATGATAGCAACGTACTGGAAAAATTTCAACATTGACATGTGTGTATGTTTGTGTGTCTATTGACCTGCCAGCGCTTTTGTTTGATAAGTCTCATCATCTTTGTTTTTATATATATATATATATATATATATATATATATATATATATAAACATAGATGATGTGACTTACCATGCAAAAGCACTGGCAGGTCGATAGAAACACAAACAGACACATACATACACACAAAATTCAAGCTTTCGCAACAAACTGTTGCCTCATCAGGAAAGAGGGAAGGAGAGGGAAAGACGAAAGGATGTGGGTTTTAAGGGAGAGGGTAAGGAGTCATTCCAATCCCGGGAGTGGAAAGACTTACCTTAGGGGGAAAAAAGGACAGGTATACACTCGCAATAACACACACATATCCATCCGCATATACACAGACACAAGCAGACATTTGTAAAGGCAAAGAGTTTGGGCAGAGATGTCAGTCGAGGCGGAAGTACAGAGGCAAAGATGATGTTGAAATACAGGTGAGGTATGAGCGGCGGCAAATTGAAATTAGAAATTAGCGGAGATTGAGGCCTGGCGGATAGCGAGAAGAGAGGATATGCTGAAGGGCAAGTTCCCATCTCCGGAGTTCAGACAGGTTGGTGTTAGTGGGAAGTATCCAGATAACCCGGACGGTGTAACACTGTGCCAAGATGTGCTGGCCGTGCACCAAGGCATGTTTAGCCACAGGGTGATCCTCATTACCAACAAACACTGTCTGCCTGTGTCCATTCATGCGAATGGACAGTTTGTTGCTGGTCATTCCCACATAGAATGCATCACAGTGTAGGCAGGTCAGTTGGTAAATCACGTGGGTGCTTTCACATGTGGCTCTGCCTTTGATCGTGTACACCTTCCGGGTTACAGGACTGGAGTAGGTGGTGGTGGGAGGGTGCATGGGACAGGTTTTACACCGGGGGCGGCTACAAGGATAGGAGCCAGAGGGTAGGGAAGGTGGTTTGGGGATTTCATAGGGATGAACTAACAGGTTACGAAGGTTAGGTGGACGGCGGAAAGACACACAAACAAACACAAACATACACACAAAATTCAAGCTTTCGCAACCAACTGTTGCCTCATCAGGAAAGAGGGAAGGAGAGGGAAAGATGAAAAGATTTTGGTTTTAAGGGAGAGGGTAAGGAGACATTCCAATCCCGGGAGCGGAAAGACTTACCTTAGGAGTAAAAAAGGACAGGTATACACTCGCGCGCGCACACACACACACACACTCGCACACACACACACACACACACACACACACACACACACACACACACACACACACACACATATCCATCCTCATATACACAGACACAAGCAGACAATCCTTTCGTCTTTCCCTCTCCTTCCCTCTTTCCTGATGAGGCAACCGTTGGTTGCGAAAGCTTGAATTTTGTGTGTATGTTTGTGTGTCTATCGACCTGCCAGCGCTTTTGTTTGGTAAGTCTCATCACCTATCTTTCAGATATATTTTTCCCACGTGGAATGTTTCCCTATATATATGCCTTTACGAATGTCTGCTTGTGTCTGTGTATACGCGGATGGATCTGTGTGTGTGTGCGCGAGTGTATACCTGTCCTTTTTTCCCCCTAAGGTAAGTCTTTCCGCTCCCGGGATTGGAATGACTCCTTACCCTCTCCCTTAAAACCCATATCCTTTTGTCTTCCCCTCTCCTTCCCTCTTTCCTGACGAGGCAACCGTTGGTTGCGAAAGCTAGAATTTTGTGTGTATGTTTGTGTTTGTTTGTGTGTCTATCGACCTGCCAGCGCTTTTGTTTGGTAAGTCTCATCATCTTTCTTTTTAGTTTATATATATATATATATATATATATATATATATATATAAACCTGTTTTGAACTCCTCAATTATAGGGTAATCATATATAAAAAAATTATAATATTTAAAAATGATCAAGCAACCAACTTAATTTGTATACGAATCGATTAATCAAGGCGTCTTCTCTGCCGGCGGACATACAGAGAAACCTGCGCAACACAGAAGCCCTACCACTTCAGCTGTATGGATTACCCAAGATCCATAAGAACAACGTTCCACTGAGACCGATCGTTAGCGCTCCTGGCTCACCAACGTATAAACTGGCGAAACACTTGGCCTCTCTGCTCCAGCCACACGTGGGAAAGACCGACACATACATTAAGGACTCAGGACATTTCATTGAGAAGCTGAAGAAACTGAAACTTGCGCCAAACGACATCCTGGTCAGTTTTGATGTTGTTTTGTTATTTACGAAAGTGCCACTAAGCGACGCTCTGGAGCACATCGGTTCCATGTTCCCACAAGACATCAAAAAGCTCTTCCATGCATGTCTCACCACGAGCTATTTCACGTGGAATGGTGATTTCTACGAACAGCTGGAAGGCGTCGCCATGGGTAGTCCTCTCAGTCCAGTGGTGGCCAACTTCTTCATGGAACAATTCGAAGCACAGGCACTGGACTCGGCGACTTGCAAACCTAAGGTGTGGTACAGGTACGTCGATGATACTTTCGTGGTGTGGAGCCATGGTGAAGAACAGCTCGGTGAATACCTGAGACACTTGAACAGCCTCCATGCCAACATAACATTTACCATGGAAGTAGAAAAGGACAAGAAACTGCCATTTCTAGATGTGCTGGTCACAAGGGACGGCAAAAACCTGGGACACAGCGTGTATCGAAAACCGACACACACGGACCGATACCTGCACAAACTGTCAAACCACCACCCGAGCCAGAAAAGAGGCATGATTAGTACGCTCGTAACGAGAGCAGGACGAGTATGTGAGCCTCAACACTTCAAACGAGAAATGCAACACCTGGAAACTGTTCTGAGGAGCAATGGGTACTCCACAAATTACATTAGAAGTGTAACAGAGCCAAACACTCGGCGAAGTAAGGAACCAGAAAAAGATATGTCGGGTACGGCCTTTCTGCCATACATTCCCAGAGTGACGGACAGAATCGGCCGTATATTGCGCAAACACGGCGTAAAGACGATTTTCAAACCGACAAGGAAAATCAAAGAGTGTCTTAGATCGGCGAAGGAGAAAAGAGACCCACTTGCAATGTCGGGAATATACCGTATACCTTGCACACGCGGAAAAGATTATGTCTGAATGACTGGACGATCCATTAACACCAGGATCAAAGAGCATAAGCGACATTGCAGGTTGGGGCAGGTGGAGAAATCTGCCGTGGCAGAGCACGCACTGAATGAGACCGACCACGTAATAAAATTTGGCGACACGGAAGTTCTGTCTGTAGAGAAGCACTATCACACGCGCTTGTTTAGAGAAGCTGTAGAAATCCAAAAACACGCGAACAGTTTCAACAAGAAAGAGGAAAGCCTTAAGGTAAACGGATCCTGGCTTCCCGTACTGCAGCGAACGACCGTCGCAGGTAGCAAGAGGAGAACCGCACCGGAAATGACCGCGGAGAAGCCCTCGGACGTTGGCGCGCCAGGTACATATAGCCTGCGGCCGCGAACTCGCCTCCAGTTCACCACCGGCAATGGAGGGTGAAGCTTTGACAATGCCAGCCACTCGTGCTGGCGAAACGTCAGAAAAATCATTAGATGAACGTCGGCCGAAGAACCCGAGACAGAAGCCAATAGGCAGTTTGTCAGAAAGACCATTGTTTTAACTGCCAAAAAAAGTGTATTTGACTATCCAACACTGGTTAACCATGCTAGATAATATGAATCAAAGCTCGACGTGAAAATCGTGGCCTAGAAAAGATGTAAACTTCAAATTCTTATATCTCATACAGTAAATGCATGCTGAACATGTCAAAAATGTGGAATACAAAATTTCATTCCTCTACTATTTTCTAATAATCTACACATTCGTTGAAATAATAATGATTTTTGTAAAATGTTGAAAGTAAGGTATATTTTGCACTTCTTTTACAAATTACATTTTTCATTAACTTCAAAACCAGTCTCATTCAAAACAATGTGTTTTAAGTCCTTGGGTTCATGAGCGAATGTTCACATAAAATTTCAATGAAATCTGATCATCAAGCGGGAAGGCCTAGGTGAGTTGACATGAAATGACCCAGCCCATATTCAGAGCATAGAGCAAGTGATATAGTCGGCTAATAGCAGCACCACAACAGTAGCACAAGCACACAAATACGAAAAGTGAGTGGTGTGAATTAATATACAACTTTTTTTTACAGGGCTTCAATTTCAGCAGCTGAATATTTGTGACAAGTACAACCAAATTTTTACTGCTGTTCACCGAACATTTTGTGGGTTACCTGGCTGAATACATGTTCTGTTGACAACTTTGACTTTTCCGTAGAAAAAGACAGTTACATGTGAAATTGCTCAAGAACTCACCTCATATTTCTAAGGATATTTATACTTTTTGCCATCATTATCATATGATTTGTAATCTATGAAAGAACTAAAATAAATATCAAAACGTAAGCTCGAAACTTGGTCTTTTTTTAGCATGTGTTGCCCTTCAAGATATATCAAACACAAGTATGCAAGTAAAATTTCAAATAATAGCATAAATGGCTGGTCTTCTGGGGATGAAAGTTTTCGAGTGGCTTGTCCTCAAAGTGTTAATTTTAATGAGAGCCAAACGCTCCTCCACGATTTAAGAATTTTATCACAAATTCTCACAAATAACATAACTCATCTTGTGTAAAACAAAATTGTCTTTGAAAGTAACACTTTTCAAACCATTATTTGCAATATTTTCCTGTCGGCAGTTGTGACATTATGCTCATTAAAAGCAGTTTTTGTTACAAAGTATTGCATAATCTTCATCCTAAAGCCTTTGACACATTTTGCTGTCAGCAGACGCTTGTGTGTGCACAATGTTTTTTTCTGTTGTAAACGGCACATTTTCTTTGCAGATAAAATTTTAGCCGCAACAAAGCTGTATGCTCAGTACAAGATGCAGAGAGCACATCTGTAACATAACATTTATATCATATGCTGCAAAAGTACACTAATGCACTTTGGTGTTCTCTCTAAACAGATAATGACCAGATTATCAACCACCAATGAATGTATAAACAATAGATATATTTCCCTGCACCTGGAAATGCCATGGGAACTTAAAACAGTGCACTTATAATTCCTAGGAACAAAATTTTTGAACTTTCATAATAAAATACTGGTTAGCTCTGTTAAACAAGTATCTTACTGAACCAGTGAAAATTAGTATTATGGTAACTCACCTCATTTCAAACACATCTTGCAGCTTTTTTGCCATTGTTACAACATCGTGATCAGGAGGATTGTACTTGTAACAATTTGTGAATATTAATCTTACATCAGCAGCAAATTCTGCAGCAGTTTTGTATTCCCGATTATCCATTTTTTGCTATATGGAAGGAAAAAATTATCAAATGCAAAAACTGTATTATGTACCATGTATAAATATAAGGAATCATGCATTCTAAAGAAATTTTCTTCAACAGAGAGGAAGGAATGGAAGAAACATCCAATTGATATCTATGTCACTAAAGATGGAATACAAGCTTACACTGACATACAGAGTGAAACACATTCTTTTTTCAAGTCGGCTTGCCAGTGGTAATGCCACAAGCACAATTTACACTTACTGAATGATTACTTACGAAAACATTGCTGCTTTTAACTGTTCCATCACATCCCACTTTATTCATCTCAGCCATAATGTTAAATTGGCACAAATGAATAAAATTTAACACTTCTACTAAACTGACAAAAACCTCTACTGAACAAGAAAATAAGTTGAGCTTTGAGAAAATTTTCATCACATCAGAGATGTGACAATATAAGAATGCAGATCTAGTATTGTGTTAAGAGTAGTTTGTTTAAATGCGTGTTTGTGGCTGGATTATTTATTGTTGAGCAGCTCTCTGGATTACACATGAAACAGTTTTGCAAACATCTGTGGCCAATATTTCTGTGGTTTTACTGGCTAACCTCAGCACAAATAAAAAACTTGAACTATCAATGCTGAATATAAGTAAGGAAAACTTACAAATCTTGAAGAGAATGTATTGCTGGAGATATGATTATTGCACAAAAATTTGCATTGGACTGGCAACTAAACTTAACTTTAATAGAGCCTGACTCAGTTTTGACCTCAACGGAATATGTCTGTCAACTGCAATGAACACTCCCACACCTATGGTGTCTAATCCCCCCCATCCCTCCCTCTTCTGGTGAATCATTTTATGCTAAAGCTGTTTAGAATCATTCAAAGAAAGTCTACATTCAGTATCGTGGAAACACTCGTATCATTTAACATTAGTTGGAGGTCCTTTAACCTACCAAGAGTAGACTTTTATGTATCTGGATTCAGTGTAGGTTACATGAACAGCCAGTCTCGTGAAGCTAGTTCTGAACATGTTTGCCGAAAACTGTCTTGAGCAGCTAGTTTGAAAACATGTGCAAAGTAAATGTTTTAGACCTTGTAATGTGAAACAGGCCTGACCTTATCAACAGTTTCAGTCAAAAGACAAGAATTAATGATCATCATGTCATCACAGTGACAATGGTTACTAAAGTTAATAAACCCATCAAGGAGACTTGGAGAGTATTTATACTGGAAAGAGCAGATAAGCAGTTGTTAGTACCTTACTTAAGACAGTGAACTGATGTAACTTACTTCCAATATGATGGACATTGAGGAATTTATTGGCAAAGTTTAAGCTGATTGTAAATCATAGCCTGGAAAAGTATGTACCAGAAAGTGGATTAAGGATGAGAAAGACCCACAGTGGTTTAATAACAATATTCGGAAAATGCTGAGAAAGCAGAGTTTGTTGCACACTCAAGTTAAAAAAAGAACACAGAAATGTCGACAAGCAAAAGTTCGTAGAAATTTTTGTGCCTATAAACAGATCAACCCCCAAAGCGTACAATTTCCACTGTCACACTTCAGTGAAAGATCTTGTGGAGAACTCAAGAAAATTCTGGTTCTATGTAAAATTACTAAGCAGTTGAAGTTTTCTATCCAGTAACTTGTCAACCAGTTTGGTGTGCTGATAGAGGACAGCAAAAGGAAATGTGAAGTTTTAAATACCTCATTTAAGAAATCATAAATGCAGGAAGAATGTACAAACAAACTGTTGTTTGACTGTCACACAGACTCCTGTATTTAGGACATAGTAATAGGCATCCCTAGCGTAGAGGGGCAACTGAAAGAGAGTTGAAAACAAGTAAGTTGCCAGGTTTAGATGGAATCCCAATTCGGTTTTGTAGAGTGTCCTCTATGGCATTGGGACCACTGCGCCTTGCCAGCCTTCTTGGCGGCCTTCCTACTAGTCTTGGGCGGCATCTCGAACGTACAACAGCTAGCGACGGCAGCAACACCAGCAAGCGCTCCGCTCTAGTCAGCGTCTCCCCACACAGTGGCATTTATTGCAAA
This sequence comes from Schistocerca cancellata, assembly GCF_023864275.1. Lineage (NCBI taxonomy): Eukaryota > Metazoa > Arthropoda > Insecta > Orthoptera > Acrididae > Schistocerca > Schistocerca cancellata. Next base: position 56,317,390 of record NC_064629.1, on the reverse strand, counting down.
TCTGTTGCCCAGCACATAGTCTCAAGCCACTGGATAAAAGTACAGGTGACTCCTGTATATAAGGGTAAAGAAACGGACCCAGCAAATATCCTTATCCTCACTCTGCTGCAGAATTCCTGAACATTTTCTCAGAGCGAATATAATAAATCTCCAAGTGAGACAGAAAGCATCTGTCCACAAATCACCAAAGCTTTCTACAGCATCACTAATACGAAACTAAGGTTGCTCATTTCTCACACGATATCCTGCAAACAATGGATGAAGGACAACAGACAAATTTCATATTCCCAAATTTTCAGAAAACGAGCACACAGAAGAGGTTCCCAGCTATGTGAGTTGCTCTCAGACTTCTTACGTAATAGAAACCAGTGTGTTGTACTCAACAGCAAGTGTTATATGAGGAGTGTCCAAAAGATGAGAGATACGACTGCTCTTGTTCTCTATATACATAAATGATATGAGGGCCAGGGTGAGCAGCAATCTGTGGCTGTTTGCTGATGGCGCTATGGCGTACAGGAAGGCATCATTGTCAAGTGACTGTAGGACGATATCAGATTACGTAAGATACAATTTATAGTTGGTGTGATTAATTGCAGCTTGGTAAAAAAAAAAAAAAAAACGGGGTAAGTTAATGCAGATGAGTAGGAATAACAATCCTGTAATATTCAAGTACAGCTTTAATAGCACGCTGCTATACACAGTTACGTTGATTAAACATCTAGGCTTAATGTTTTGAAGCAGTACTGCTTGAGTGTTTGGGATTCGCACAGGAAACAACTGATGACTATCACTACCTCAATTCTTTTGACGATAAACATCCGAGATGAAACATTTTTGTGCCATAAACCAAGTTTGTGGATACGTTTTGAAAGGAATAACTTATTCCAAAAAACTGTGCTTCTTTGAGGCTGAAAAGAAGTTTATTTAAAACAGAGCATTCCTTGCACTAATGATAACAGTACATATGCTGGTATATTACATCCAGCAGGAATGTGTCCATTTTGGTTGCCCACATGTATAATTAAAATTATTCTGTGACTTGACATGTTAGTGAGTCGAGTGGTGTGGGCCAGCTGCCAGCCAATTGCAGTTCTTCCTTGAGTGCCATGGGCTGACTGTGTTGCCTGATTTGTAGTTTTCATGCAGCGTCTTGGGAAGTGTGGCTGGCTGGATGCCAGAAACACTGTCCCCTTCCACTACAATCTGTCAAGTACAAAGTAATTTTAATCGGATTATAGGGACTTACTTCTTGCCCACTTTCCTGTAAATAATGGATCAATTTGCTACATTATTCTCACCTTCCTTCCTTCCTTCCTTCCTTTCTATATCCTATTTCTCAGCACTGCAGACCAATGAATCTTAAGTGTCAAAACCGATTCATTCAAAACTTTTGCTTCACTTAAAATCAGGGCACTACAAATATATACCAGTTCCAAATACTTGTGCACGGAATGCACAAAGTCGCTGCCTTTGCCACGGATTAGAATTCCTTTACCCACCCTTGACATCTTTGAAAGCTGTGAAAGTGTTCTTTGATGAACACTTTTAATGGAGAACCCTAATTGAAGCAATGCCAACAAATGTTTCACAGCAAAGTGCTTAAAAACACAAACTCACAAAAAAGTTAGGGGAGGGAGGGGAGAGGAGGGACTGGAGGGAGGGGAGGGGAGAGGAGGGACTGGAGGGAGAGAAAAAAAAGAGACAAAGGATAAGAAAAACTGAAGCCAATGATGCAAGGTTCCACTGATAATGTTGCTGAAGAAAGTCTTACACATGCTGCAATGTTAGTTTCACATTGGGGAAGCTGTCTTTCCACTCATGTTACCAGCACAATGACATCATATCCCCTAAATAGGGCTAAACATCAGAAGACTCAAGCCATTTTAATCAATCTGTAACAAGAGCTACATAAGCAGCTTATTACGATGGTGAAATAACTGCCAGATGAAAGACATCCAACACACTGAAGTAGGTATTGACTTAAATGTCAACTAAGAAAGGAGACAACTCTACTTCATTTACTGAAAAATTGTTTCATAGTAACAAAGCAGAGATTAATTTTCATTTAAGTGTGCATGACAGTGACAAATGGTCAGTTGAAAAAAAGGGGAGGGGGAGAGGTAGGGGGAGAGGGAGGAGGAAACTATGGGAATACTGGAGGGGGAAAATTATTCATTATACATAAGAGATATGATACATACAAGACTTTTGCCAGTAAAAAGACTGAAATTTAAACACTTCACTTTTTTGCAGGATGTGCATTTGTTTGAAAATTTGTGAAGGTTAAAAAACTGTGAATTTGGTTGGGAATAAAATCCAGACAATGTTTTTAATATGAACAGCGCTCTTCCAATAGAGGCACACCCTGTTCAACAGGTGAAGCTAGCACCTTGATTTGAACAGCTCTTTACTATCCATGGTCCTACTGCAGGAGGAATGCAGCCACTACATCTTGTATACTGACCGACAACTTCGGAAAAAAAAGTTTAAAAAAGGAAGGCTTTTAAGTGGTCTGTGAAGTGGTTTTAGGATGCCCAGGTTGAGGACAACTGCCCATGAAAGATCATCTTTCAGATTTAAATAAAACAAAAAGGAATACCAGCAGGGGGACTGTCAGCTAATGTAGAAGACAACAAATGAAAAATCAACTGAGGCCTTACTAAAAGAACAATCCCATTACTCGCATGAAGTAATTTAGAGAAATTATAGAACACCTGATTTAGAGAAGCCATTCAAAAAGAGACAAAAATGATGGAAAATCCAGGATGAAATGTAACAATATTATGAAAAGAAAAGTTGCTATTCACAATATAGCGGAGATGCTGAGTCACAATAGGCATAGAGTGATGTCAGTTGCCCGAGATGGCAGTCACGCGTGTGAGAGTTGCGTTTGTGCGTGTCCGTGTCATCTATTTTTGACGAAGGCCTTACTGGAAAAAAGCTTTATTAGTGGCAGTCTTTTTGCTGTGCCTAACTGCAACTCAGCATCTCCACTATATGGTAACAACTTTCCTTTACATAATATTGTTACAGACTATAATGATGGACAGATATGGAATCAAATAGCACTCTCTCCATAACCAGTCGTGTCTCAACACAGTTTCAGCTTCACGTAGTTCGATCCACAGTTTAAGTCTTGATGAAGCACAACACTTTCATCTGATCGAAGTTACTGGTTTGAAATTATCCCGCTGATAGGATAACAAAAGATGTAGTGAAGTGGCTTAAATCTAATCTGCCTACTACTTATAATGAACGCAGCATCTATGCACAAATTTATGAAGACTATAGGCCAAGTACCTTCACTGTAAAAAAAGTATTTGTGCGAATATAGGTTGCACTTTTTTCCCTAAATTTTGGCTTGAAAAATCATAGTGCAGCCTCTGATCATAAATAATTTCAAAATGAGATGTACACGTGACTTGTGGTTTGAAATTAGTACCATTACAAGTTACTGCAGTTACTTTTGTAAACTATCAAAAATGTAAGAAGAATATAGCAGAAAACTTACACCTTTATGACACAACATTTTATTTCGAGTTTTTTTAACGCATTTTACATATCTTTGACTGCACTCCAAGAAGACATTAAGTTTACAGTGAATTAAGTCATAGATAACTGATTTACGTACCCTCAACACTGAATTATTTACAAGAGGACAAATTAGAATCTAAAAAAGGCATCCAACTTAAATTCATGTGCCAGTTTCATGATCTTACCTTGAATGCCAGAATTTCAGTCACTATTCTGACTGGTTTTTATTCTAATCATGTACGAACCTGTTACATATATCAAATATACTTGTTCAGATCATTCAAATTAAAGACTACAATAATTAGAAAATATTTGTAATGCCAACTGTTGCCAAAGAAGATGGGTGTTATTCTCTTATTGTATACTAGTACTCACAAACAAAGTACACTTTTTGCTAGTCTCGTGTTAGTCAAAGTTTTATCACAGTCCCTGACAGCTGCTACTATACCTTGTTTGCAAATACAGAAGCTGTTCTTGAAAAAAGAAAAGCAAATCCGTTTTGCAAAACTGCATCAGCTTGTTTGTACCTACCAGAGCCCAAATCACTTCCTACCATCTCAGTATCACCAGAGTCTGATTCTTCACCTTCGCCAGACAATTCAGAATGTTACTCAGAGTCACTATCACAGGTCATATTCGGTCCCATCAAGATTATTGGAAATTCCAGTTTTTTAAACTTTTCATGGCAATTTCTGAAAATATTAACTGCCAAGCAGCCAAAACGCAATGGCACACTTCTGATGAATGCAGATGTTGCAAACAGCCTCCTGGCATTGAAGCTGTCTTGTTAATGATGTAACTTTTTCATGCTACCTTTGAAAGGCTGATTGATACGCACATCCACAGCCTGCAACACACTTGTAATGAAGCCTGGAATAATCACTAGGTCACATAGTAGTCTTTTCAGTTTTTGTTTTCCCAGCATGCCTACGAAAACTATCCAACAGAAGCATTGATTTTGAGTGAAGAAGAGTTCCTGGCTGCTTATTCCACATTGCTGAAATCCAGTCCAGGACAAGTTCCTCTGTCATCCACCCAACATCACGAGCTCTTACAATAACACCTGCTGGGAAGCTTTCTCCCTTGGGGAGGATTTTCTGATTAAAAACCACATATGATGTCAATTTCTGTTCATGTGCTCAACATCACTGTACATCGCCGCTTTTCAGCACTACATGTACATATCTACACACTATGTTCCCCTATATTATTTACTGTAGTACTGTTCAGCATATCAAAATGAGCCCCGTGTTTGGCCTGCAGTCCCTATTTGGGAAAGCAGATAATTTTTGCATCGAAGTTGGATCACATAACACTGAAAAGACATTAAAAACTCTTTTTCCTAAGCTTGAGGCAGTTCTTGCACAATTGCAGTTCTGTGATGGATAGATAGATTATCAGCCAAACCCATCCATACTAAACTTTAAATCCCACTGGCAAAATGTTTCTTTTACATGCTAATTTCCAGCCTTCAGTTCAAATCATTCAAGCTGTAACGGCATGCTCAAGTTTCCTGTTTAGACCTACAAAATCAAGAAAGTCTTTTTCTACATCTGGATATCTGGACTTTTGCTTTTGAAATGATCTCAAACTTTTCAAACTATTTAGAGTTGCTCTTCACTTGCACACCACCGACAAACATGTTTTTCATCAAATCAAATCTGCAGCCAGCTTCCCATTTTCTGTGATCCTTTGCATAGCCGATAACTTGAAATTTAAATTTTCACACAGTTGCTCACACACCAAATGCTAACTTGTCTCTCGCCCTTAACTTTCAACTTCATTATACTGTCTTTTAATTTAGTCATGTTAGAAGACTTCCCAAAATGCAAAACTTGTACCATTATGCCCAAAGTACACAGCATAATTTTGGTGCTCTGCATTGTTCAGTTGTTATGTATGGCTGCCACGTAATTCAGTGTCTGCATAATGTACCATTTGTTTACAGTAAGTCGACAATTTGCATAGTGGCTGTTGGGGGCAGCAGGAGACATGCTTTGACCTCACATTTTGGCTGCCAAGGGAAAAGAAGCAGTGAGGGGATAACAATGTTGGCTGCTTGCCGCAGTCCCGGTGCCATACCCTTAACAATGTGACACAGTAATACTTCACATCTAGGGGCATGACAACCAACAAGCTGTCTGTCCGCATGAATGGCCACCGACAAACTGTGTCCAAAAAACAAGTGCACCACCCTGTAGCTGAACACACTGCCAAACGTGATACCCCTCATCTCAGTGACTGCTTCACAGCCTGTGCCATATGGATCCTTCCCACCAACACCAGCTTTTCTGGATTGCACAGGTGGAAACTTTCCCTGCAATACATCCTACGTTCCCATAACCCTCCTGGCCCCAACCTTCGTTAGTCACTGTCCTAACCCATCCAGCCCCCTCCCTGTTCCCATTCCAGCACTACACAGCCATCATTTCACCACCACACCCAGTCTTTTAATTTCTTTTATTTTTATTTCTCTCCTTTCCGCCACTTACCCCCTCCCCCCTCCTCTCCTACCCACCGTCTAAACTGCAACACTTAACTGTCCGCCACTCCCACCATACTATCCCTCCCACTCCCCGCCCCAGCCTCCTCCTACCCCCACCCAGTCGCCACTCCCATCATGCGCGCAACTTGCACACACATCTGCAGCCTCAGAGAGCTGAAACTACACTGCGAGCAGCTGCACCAGTGCATGATGGGAGTGGCGACTGTGTGTGTGTGTGTGTGTGTGTGTGTGTGTGTGTGTGTACTGCTGACAAAGGCCTTAATGGCCGAAAGCTATGATTGTGTGAATATTTTTATTGTGCCTATCGCGGCTCAGTATCTCCGCTATATGGTGAATACCAACTTTTCTTCTCTCGTATTGTTAAAAACCTTGTGATCTATACGTAGCTGACCGTGAGCCCTACCAGAGTACCTAGTACCAAATACGGAAAAAAATTGTTTCATCTAGAAAAATGATCGGGTAAGTGGTGTTTGCATAACACCTTCTACAAAGATATGGTTCTGTATAAAGTAAAACCAATTCAACACACAAATAAACTGACTGTAAGTGTGATTATATGGCAATCTATTCATACCGTATAGCCTTCAACAGTTTCAAATTTTATAGTAAACTTTTTAAATATATAACAAATACCTTTACAGTCCCAAGATCCATTGGTTTCTTGATTATGTCATGGTAATCATGGAGACCCAGTAATTCAGCATCAACAGGCTTGTAAAATGGCCATGCATAACCCTGTACAAACATCACAGTCAGTATTAATGCAAGAGCAGACAGACTTCCACAACACGTGAATTTCTTCTTTCTATTCAATCACGCAATTAAAAATATGGCGGTGCATCTTACAATCTGACATTTACTCATGGAAACTTTATACCAAAAAGGACCTGACAGAATTTTAAAAAGAGTACACACCATAATTTTAACTGGCACGTGTGATAACATAATATTCTTGGACTTGTCCAAGGCTTCTGACACTCTTGACTATGAAATAATACTGCTAAAAAAGGTAGAACCACTAGACGTAAGAGGAGTAGTGAACAAGTGGTTCCAGTCCTAGCTGAAAAACGGGATACATGAGGTAGGGATAGTCCACTCATCTGCTGTTTTTGTAAAACAACTACTAAACAAGAAACACACAAATGTAGGTTTTCCTCGGGGTCATGTACTGGGTTCAATTCTGGTCTTAACATAGATTAATGACTTTTCAGATAGTACAAGACATGGAGAAAGATTTCTCTATGCTGACGACAGCAACATCAGTCACTGATAAAACACCACAGTGCCTATTATTGAAAGCAAATGAATCCCTCAAAAGATGTTTACAGTTGGGTAGTATACAAAAACTGACCTCGAACATGAAGAGAATGAACAGCACGCACTTCAACATTAAGAGGGAAAACAACTGCGTCACATTAGGTATAGATAACATACCTTTAGAAGATCCTGTAACGAATATTGATTATCAACTGATGTGTAATGAGCGCACAAAGATACTGGCAAAAAGAATGTCATCAGCATGTTATGCTTTTAGGATTTTATCATCATTTTTAACAGCCAATGTCTTGTGGCAACATACTATTCTTAAACATTCTTCAGGGTGTTTTCATTCCATCATTACAACTACATCAAAAGTGTGTTTTTTTTTCACCAGACATTTTTCATTTTATTGAGGTAAAGCACCATCACGGGTCTGTAATTAAAGACATTTAAAATTTGATTTGTTTTTAAGATCGAAAAACAGTTCTTTAACAATTTGCTGGTTTTTAATTACAGTGATTTCTGATTGGTTTTTTACCATCATCAGGAAATGTCATCTGCTGTCAGGTCTTTGGTGTCTTTCTTTATTAGACACAGACACTTGCAGTTTAATTTTTCGTTGCTCTGCACAACTTTGTTGTTTATGTTTTGCACAGTACACTTTTTCATACACCACTGTTTACTGTTTATTTTTATACTTCTAAGTGTGTATTGTGTTTTGTAGTGTTACCAACACACGATAATGCCTTTTTTGTTTTATACTTTTTTTATTTTTTCAGTTAACTGTATGTGTGTTAATCTATTTAATTATGTTGCTGTGTATTTATATACTGTGTAAAAGTGCACAGTAGTGTGATGGAAGAAAAGGTGAGGAGTGAGAAGTGAAATGAAACTGGTGTGGGGGGTGGGGGATGGGGGGGAGGTAGATAGGGGAAGTTGTATGAAGGATAAAAAAGGTTCTTTTCTTTCTCCTATGATTTTTTCAATTTTGTATGTAGTGTCCGGTTTTCAGTATTTATTCAGTCATTGATCAATTGTTTATTTTGTGTTAATTCTTTGTGTATGTGGAAATTTTCTGGGAACGGAAGGTGGTTTCTGTCTTTACTGATTCTTATGATGTGCATGTCTTTTTCACTATTGCTTGGTCTGTGGTATTCCAGTTTTAGATTATCTGCAAATATTGAATGGTTTGTACCATATTTCAGTGCTCTGATGAATTCTTTATATCTTGTGTCAAATGTCCTGCCAAGTCATTCCAATGTATATTTTTTTCACAATCTCTGCAACTTAGCTGATAGACAGACACCAGGTTGTTGGAAACTATCTGGTATTGATTTGTTTTGGGATGTGCTTTTGTATTGAGTTGTTTGTTTTGTAAGCAACATTTATGCTTTGTTTTTTGAATATGTTGCCTATTTAGCCAGCTAAAACTAATGTGTACAACAGTGCTAAAGATAACTTGGATGACAGAGTAGTAGATAACAAACACTGAAACTACAACACCTTCTTGAATTTTAATACATACTCATGGTTTACTGCTTTTTAAAGAAAGTCGTGTGCGAGGACCTGATATACATGGTAGTAATGTCGTGCAGAGACAGTTTCTTTCAGGTGGGCAGAGGAGGAGACAATGGCAACACGTGGCATACCTCAATGTTGGTGGCCTATGAATTGGTTGTCCACACTGGAGTTATCACAAGGGGTATAGCTGCATGTTAATGTCCCGAAAGTCATCAACAAATGTCCTTAGCATGTGTGGTGGTGAAGAGTAAAACTATATTTTTATATTATCAGTTACCAGAATATGTTCGTGTATAAATTAAAAGGCACTGACCTATGTTCGGGAGGATAGGTTTACTCTGTCCTGCCATCCTGTTTAGGATTTTCCATGGTCTTCCCAGATTACTACAGGCAAATGCCACGATGCACGATGGGTGGTTCACCAATGCCACAGCCTATTCTTATAGAGTATACTTAAGTAGTCTATATACCTATACCTTAAGCTACTGATCTTTATTGTATTACTATGACAACTCCTACACCACTGTGAGATGATTCTTGGATGAAATAAATAAATAACATTGGTTAAGTGATAAATGTAAAGCTATTCATTAGCGAAGATTGTTTTAAATGTCACAATGTTTTCCTAGCCATTGCCCTATTGGTGGTGGTATGCCCTAGCCTTCCGCTGAAGCCTGAACTGACTAATCCAGTCAGATACAGGTGAACCTACAATTTATAGCAGACTTCAAACCACAGTTCAACTTAGTATTTTTCATACACAAAAATCGTTGTCAAAGATGAAAGAAGTGATTATCATTGGTCATGGTTTCTGAAAAGTTTCTGCTTGCGCGGAAAATGCTTTGAGATACACTACTTTACTACATACGAAGTGGATGTTAAAATTCTAGTATGAGGAAAGTCATTTGGTCATGAAATCTTCATTGTCTTCCCACTTTTGGTGCAAATATCAACAAACTCTGCCACAACTTTAGAGATAACTAAAAAAGTTATCCCCCCAACATAAGATACTTGACCTCTCATACTCAATGAAAGGAAGTGTTTTCTTAATATAGGGAAACAGGAAAAATAATAAAAATCATGACTGGATTGTTCACCAGTTACATTCATGATATTCCACAGTTCCACAATAAAGTGTACAGAGGTACTACACTAATGAAAGAGAAATCCTAATAAAATGAACTTCCTGGCACCTGTCTGAAGACTCTTGCAATGCAAGTTCTGGCAACAATAGCATGTTTCTATTACTGAAGAGGAAAGGATGTGAGAAAACAAAAGTAAGAGAAAAACTGACACATCATACATGGTGTAACACAATGTTGTTTTAAAAATTTGAGAGTCTATAGAGGATGAAATTTTTAACATTTTCTTGTAAGAAACTAATAGTTGGAAAAGTGAAATAAAGTTTCTACAGCACTATGCACTTTCTACACATTCAGTAGGCTAAATGTAACACTTTAATACTGTAGTTTGGAAAACATTTATTAACAGTAGAGTACAATCAAAGACTGTAAACCAAATATGTGGCTTCATTACTATAGGGTAAATATTCAATAAGATGACAATCAATTTCATTACATAATGTGCAACAATGAATCATGTTTTGTTTTTGCAATGGAACATCCTCCAGAAGTTCAGGCAAGACCATGCATCATTCAAACAATCTAGTAAGACATGTGTTTCAATAAGGTACTCTCCAAGAATTCCAGCCCAAATCTTCACTATGAATATTACCTGGTAACTTTTTGGATAGGTAATGTGTGGATTTTCAACAGCCCAGTGATGGATGTAAAAACATAATTTCACATTTACGGCCATAAGATGCTTATATCACAAAGTTCAAAACTTCATCCTCTATGATCTCCCAAATTTTTGAAGCTTCATTCTCTTATACCCTGTGTGTAGATCATCCCACTTCCACACCATTCTATACTGGTCACATTTTGTTATTTCAGCCTACATTTTCTGCACTTTCACTTGGTTATTAAGTCAAATGTATTTTGAATTAACTCTTTATGTGACTGGTAAATATACACCATATTTACCCAGTTATGAGATGATGTTTTCTCCCAAATGCATCATTCAAAAAACACAGGGTAGTCTTATATTCACAGATTAAACTACTGTTGCCGAGATCAACATTTTTACATTGTTTAATGGAGTATACAGGGTCCACCGGGGAAGCACTGGCTATTAAGGTCATATGCAGATTTATTTTGAACCCGCAGGCCAAGTGGGTGGGGGTGGGGGGGCAAATGATATTCTCATTCAGACATGCTAGAGTTCGAACATTTCCCCAATATGCCGAAACATGTGACATTTGACTAGCATGGTGCTAGTGCAAGGAATACACAAGAAATTATGAACTAGCCACTACAACAATCTATTGCTCTGCTTAAAATTTTACAGTTTGTGAAACACAGGAGGAAATAGCATTAAATTCATCTTACAAACTCTTGTATTTCAACAGGTTTGCAATTAAAGTTCTCATACATGTATTGACACCATATACAAATATTAATGCTATTTTATAAGTAAAGGTAATATTCAAAAGAAAATGTTCCTCAAAAAGCATTACTTGATTCTGAACCCAGATCAGTATTTTATTTGGTTTTGAGATAATTTAATTATTTACTAAGTGGGTTGCAAATGATAAATTCGTTCATTGTTCATGTATTAGAATACTGGGTAAAAATTTACCAACTTTTGGTCAGCTTTAGAACATGATGGCGTTCAGATGAAACAAGAAGGAAAATTAATAAGAATGAAATGTATAACAAACAAAATAAATCACATTAAACTAACAGAATCTATTATCGCGAGAATAAATAACAATGGTAAGACCTGTCATGGACGTAGTACCATGTCAGTAGATCATGGGACAAGTAAAAGTTAGACTGAATCTTCATCGCTATCTTTTCTCTATGTATTAGTTGATGTTACACAAAACTTGGGCCCTACAAAGTATCGCAGCCTGTCTTTCACAGTTGATCAACAACAGCACTACAGAAGGGTTGGAGGGGGAACAGTGACACCAACTTAGCTTGAGGACTAGGATGAGTGCAGGGAGAGGAATAGTGAGTGGGCAGAAAACATGTTACCAACCCTGGGAATGTATACCATTTTTATGAAAATTTACCACATCTGAACTGCAATTTGCCTGGACCCATTTGTATTTGGAATTGAATTGACTTTAAAATTGGACAAATACTTTACAACAGTATTCATTTCTGCAGGAGAAGGGAAAAGTCTAGATAAGGCCTATGGCACACTTGCGTGTTTTGTGCTGGAATGTTGCCAACGTCCACCTTGGAATATGACAGGACTGAAAGGGGATGTGTCAGCAGCTGGTTCTACGCAGCCAATGAGGGATCGACAGGCAGACAATATGTTTGGAAGCAAGACATTGTAACATTCTCATGTCAGTATAGCAATGAAATCACATGAGTATTCCTGGAGGTGTGGTGGTGGTGGTGGCAAGAGCTCTGTTCTCTGATACCACAGTAACCACAACCTCAGAAATGGCAACATATTCAGAAGAAATACCAAATATTCCTAACAATGAAGATATAAATTTCAAAGACGACTGGGTTAGTAAGCAAAAATGATAGAAAAGAGACTGGTCTACTAATTAATGTGAACTATTTCTTTATTTTATTTCTTCTTGTATTATCAAAATGCAGGCTGTCAATAAATCGCATAAGTTTAGAATATGTGTAATGTTAACTTTTTAGGCAGATACTTAATGTCAATAAAATGTTCTGTAATTCTGATTAATCAGATTATGTTGAAAATAAATTTTTCAGATGGAGCCTCTTTAAAAAATGGGAGTCATCTTATGCTCAGGTAAACACAGTATATACCACTGGCCTTAAATGATGTTTTGTTACTTTATTTACAACAATCGTTCAATTTTACTGGTATTAATAAATTCACAGTAGTTTCTCTGATAAGTGTGTATACGATTGCTGTGTTTCTACGTTGATAGGCTTGAGATTTAAGGGAATACATGAGTAATGGTATAAATATTTACCAATAGTCTTTGTGGCATTAGCCTTCAGAGCTGGCTTGATTCATCTACCAACTGTCACCTGTGCATGTTATCTTCTGATCTATTCTGCTATAAGTATAAAATCAATAGGGAAGTTGTCTGTCAGCATACACTGCGGATTTGATTTTCTGGGCCTCAGTTATATGGATTCGCAATTATCCAGATTGTCAACCATGAACATCTTTGTAGTCTAGTCCATGCGTGCAAGTACTGGTATTACCCAACCAAACCCTGTGGAGTCTTTGCCCCACGAGTTTCATTATTCCTTGAGTCCGACAGCCCACATTTCATTATTGTTTGAGTCAGACATGTTCCAATTGCTACGCCACTGTACCATGTCATGTCTGTGTTCAAAAATGTCAAAACTGGTGTTACTGTTTAAAATCACAAAAAAATATTACTGATTCAAAAAAAGGAGGAGGAGAAGGAGGAGGAGGAGGAGGAGGAGGAAGAGGGGGGGGGGGGGAGGAAGAACTAGGTGAAAGATAGCTGATGAGAATGGTGTACGTACTTTTGTGACAAGCAATAGTAAGAAGAAAACCAATTTAATTCTGAAGTAAAAATGCAAACTTGATAGTGAAGACATGAGTAAACATCAAAAAGTGATGATGAAAGCAAAAAATGAACTCTTGAATGAAACTTTGTATTGTTGGTTTTTACAAAATCCATCACCTAACATTATGTATTAACCATAGAAAGGTAACCATACTTAATAATAGAAAAATCACTTTTCTTCATACATTCAGTCATTCGGATTTTTGATTATCTGGATGGCTTATGACAACAGCCTGGATAATCAAGTCTCCATTGTATTTACAGGTAGTTTTCTTCCGTGTCGCATACATAAGTAAATAAACTGTTGTGAATTCATAAATACCATACATTATTTCTGCTGATTATTTCTGCAACATGACAAAAACAGTTTACACACACACCTGAATGTAATGGAGGTATTATATATTCATTTTCGGTTGTTTTTAGCATACTGACATCCATGAATATTTCCTTTACATCTATAAGAATTACATCACTGAGGAGGCTCAGTTAGATGGTAGATGAAATTCTGGCTGATTATGCAATGAACTGTTACAATGAAGTTATAGAAAAGCACACACAAGATTCAGAATTTAGAGGACACACTCATTCAGATGGCATAGCTACTATTTCTACAGTTTTGAACACTACTATGGAAACTGATGATAGTCTGGGTAACACAGTGTCAAGTGGACCAATAGGTGAAATGTGTAGTGCAGGTGCATCAGATAGGGTAGTGCCTGTGCCTGAAGCAGCATTTCATTGGAGTTGTTAAACTGACTTTGATATTGAAGTGGTTGCAAATGAGGATTTTATGCATAGTCTAAAGTTGGTTGTGAACCCCAGTTTTTTGGTAAATGTCTTCCTCCTGAGGCCATATGTTTACTAAAAGAATTGACACTGATAATTTTCTGCAGATTTTTTTTCAAATTTACCAGAGGAACTACCATGTATAATTTTGTGCTCCTGATTCATTGGTATGAATATTTATCATTCCAATAATTCATAGTGGACTTGAAGATACAGAATAAATTGAGCAGATTTATCGATTACTAAGACCCGAAAATGCAGCATTTACTTTTGGCAAATTTCACATCTATTTCTGGTGAAATTCACATATATATTATTTTTATCTGTAAATGACTCTTCATACATATTTAAAAGATTGTCATGCTATGAGCCTGAAGACACTGTCCTAAGGCTTTGAAATAACTTTATGGTGATTGAATAGCTTCTTAACTTTTATGTTTGCTTTTGCAGAAACTTCAAAGAGTTTTTTTTTTCCAAAATGGTCATTGCTTGTTTTGTTTTTTTGGCTCTATTCAAGCTTCCCAATAATGGTTGTTCCTGTTAAGAAGCAGCAACATTTTCCCCACATGTGAACTGAGTGATTATCTGGTTTAATGTGTTTCTTGGTATTAATTTTTCCCAAACCAATTTGATTATTATGAAATCTAATTAAAAGATTAATTTCAACCTTTTGTGGGTCTCTGTAGCTATCTCTCATAGGAGAACCCTACAAGTAGAACCGACGAAGTACTTAGCGTAGCACTAGAGCCGAAAATAACTATTTGCACGTTAGGAGAAAAATTCTGGCTTGTTCAAAGTAAGCTGACAGGTTTTCTTTTTGGTTGCTATAGTGCAAAGTGCGGACACTATAAACTGGCAGTTAGCCACGAGTGTAAACAAACTAGAATTATGAACACCATAGAGTGAGGAGCAGTGTGGGGAATTTAACCCTGCCACCCTCTTACAGGTCAGACAGCCTACACCCATGTTCCGTTTTTCTGTGAAAGCTGACCTGACGTACAGTCACATGAATCATCAATCCCTTCTCGTTGTGTGAGGGTCATAATACTACCCCATGATGGACAAGGATTAGTCTCTTCACTCAATCAAAAATAAGAAAAGAACGAACAACACACACAATGCAAGGTATTTGGTAACAGCAACAACACAATTGTTTGCCGAGATCAGCAGTGCCACAAACGAGGAAGTCCTGGTCCGACCTCTACTATTATTTGACGCAACCACAGTTCAAAACACCAGCCACCTAAAATGGCCATGCTAAAATGTTGGTTGGTTGGTTTGTGGGGGTTGAAGGGACCTTACTACAAAGGCCATCGGTCCCTTTTTCCATGATCATGAAACACCCACAAGGAACAAAAACAAGCAATGGAGATGACAAGGGATGACACAGAACAAGAAAGACAGAGGGAAAAAAAAGAAAAAAAAAGAAGAAGAAAAAGAGGAATTAAAAACACACAGTGTTACAGAGGTTGGCTGACCATGGAAACAAAAAAAGGAAAAGTCAACCACCAAGAGACACACTAAAAAGCTCAATCTAAAACCGTAGGGCAAAGGCCAGTCCCAACACAAAACCTCAGATCGAGCGATAAAAGCCACCTGCACAAATAAAACTCAAAGCTAAGCCTACCATCGCAGTGTCATCCATTTAAAGTGCAGGGAGCGTATCAGGCAGCACAAACGTCTGCCTGAGTGCAGTTAAAAGTGGACAGTCCCACAAAATGTGGAGCACTATCAATGCTGAACAACAGCGACAGAGAGATGGGTCGTCACGGCACAATAAATAACAGTGCGTCATACAGGTGTGGCCAATGCGCAACCGGCAGAGTACAACAGAGCCCTTGCGAGAGGCCCTCAAAGAGGAGCACCAGACACCGGTAGTCTTCTTGACGATCCGAAGTTTGTTGGGGGAAGGCAGGGTGCGCCATTCATCACCCCAGGTACCAAGGACCTTCTGCCACAAAACTGAACGGAGCCAGTGTACCAACAGCCTGTTTGGCCAGTGTGTCAACACATTCATTACCCGGGATGCCGAAGTGACCCGGGGTTAACATAAAAACCACAGAGCAGACGTAACGGGCAAGAGTATGGATGGACTCCTGGATAGCCATCACCAGACGAAAGCAAGGAAAACACTGGTCAATAGCTTGTAAACTGGTCAATAGCTTGTAAACCACTCAGGGAGTCACTAAAGAAAATGAACGACTCACCTGAGCAGGAGTGGATATACTCTAGGGTACGAGAGATGGCGACCAGCTCGGCAGTGAAATCACTGCAGCCAGCCAGCAATGAGCGTTGTTCAGAATGATCCCCAAGAGTAAGAGCATAACCAACTCGACCAGCAACCATCGAATCGTCATTATAGACCACGTCAGAGCCATGAAACACGGCAAGGAAGGAAAGAAAGTGGCGGCGGAGGGCCTCAGGAGGGACTGATTTCTTCGGGTCCTGTGCCAAATCCAGCCGAAGCCATGGGCGGGACACACATCACGGCGGTATACGTATATGGGCCCAGAAAAGAGGTGGGAGAGGGAAAAACTCAGGCCCAGAGAGAAGAGCCCAGATGCGAACCACGATCGTACACCCAGACCGGGGCTGCTGTTCTGAAAGATGGACGTCGAAGGTGAGGAACAGGAGACGGTAATTTGGATGCCCAGGCAAGCTACAAACATGTGCAGCATAAGTGGCCAGTAGTCGTTGGCGCTGGATCTGCAATGGAGGGACACCAGCCACCACAAGTATGCTGTTTACACGGCTTGTGCGGAAAGCTCCAGTTGTGAGTCGGATCCCGCAGTGAAGTATGGGGTCGAGCACCTGCAACACGGAAGGCGATGCCGAACCATAAGTCAGGCTCCCATAATCAAGACGGGACTGAATCAACGCCTGATACAGTCATAGAAGGGTAGACCGATCGGCACCCCAGCTGGTGTGACTCAAGCAACAAAGAGTGTTAAGATGGCGCCACAATGTTTTTTTAAGCTGCCGAATGGGAGCCAAGTCAACTGGGCATCAAAAAGCAAGCCCAAAAACCAATGCGTCTCCACCACGACAAGGGGTTTGCCGTCAAGATAAAGCCGTGGCTCAGGGTGAACAGTGCGATGCCGGCAGAAATGCCAAGAACTGCATGACGGCCTAAGACCACGCCCTGTGGATAGCGCCCTGTAGCCACCGTTCAGCAACCACAATGCCAGTGGAGCTATAGTACAGGCAAAAGACACCTGCATACAAAGAAGCCGATACGGACATTCCCACAGCCGCAGCTAGCCCATTGATAGCAACTAAAAAGAAGTAGACACTCAAGAAAGAGTCTTATGGGACCCCATTCTCCTGAACTCGGGAGGAACTATGGGAGGAACCAACTTGCACGCGGAAGGAATGAAGCAATAGAAAAATTTTGAGTAAAAAGCGGGAGTGGACCCCTAAGACCCCACCCATGAAGCATGGTGAGGATGTGATGTTGCCACGTCGTATCGTACGCCTTTCGCATGTCAAAAAAGATGGCAGCCAGATGCTGACGGCGGGCAAATGCCGTGCGGATGGCAGACTCCAGGCAAAACAGATTACCGGTGGCAGAGCGGCCCTTACGGAACCCACCCTGGGACAGAGCTAGAAGGCCCCGAGACTCAAGTAGGCAACCCAACCTCCGGCTCACCATGCATTCGAACAACTTGCACATAAAGTTGGTGAGGATAATGGGGGCAGCTGTCCACCCCCAGGGGGTTCCTTTCAGGCTTCAACATTAGGATGATAATGCTTTCCCGCCACTGAGAGGGGAACTCACCCTCAACCCAGATACGGTTGAAAAGGTTGAAGAGGTGTTGCTGGCATAGAGTCACCTAATCTTGCACCAATCCTGTGATGGGGAGGTATGGGTGCCAATGGTGGAGACATACGATTCCCAACATTCCTGCTTCCGTTGGCGAGTTGAGGGGACCTGGAAGAACAGGGAATTGCAGATTCTGGGGCAGAAACCACCACATCAATGGCACCATAAGAAAGAGGCTCAAGGGTGGCAATGCAGACGATCGAGTCCCAGTCACCCTTTTTCAAAGCCCATCTGGGGAGGCGCCCAGGTGAGTGACGCTGGGGCAGTGACAGAAAGATCGGAAAGTGGTCACTATCGCACAAGTCATCATGCACACTACATTGGACAAACTGTAGAAGGCCAGGGCTGCAGACCAAAAGGTCAATGGCTCGGTAAGTGCCATGCACCACACTGAAATGTGTGGAGGCACCATTATTTAAAAGAGAAAGGTCGAGCTGTACCAACACTAGCTCAACGACAGTGCCTCGGCCTGCCAAAATGTCACCATTATACTAACTTGTAACTTTAGCTAGCAAACATACATGTTATATTGTTCTAAGATACTAGATCCCGTGGCTACGTCCTATGATGTAGTACAAAGTGTTTATCTTATGCAGACCATTCATCATCTCAATTGGCTAGGCACTGGAGCCTAGAGTGCACTAAAATGCTGTTACATTTGTGCACTTTTTATTTAGCAAACACATTCTTACCCACATCATCTTTCCAAATTGAGCTTCGCAAGATGACGTGTAATACCAGTTACTAAAAAGTTGGTTCAAATTTCAATATTTATATGCAGAAAACAAAGCTATATCAAACTACATCTGATAAAATAGGTCATCTGGTTACAATTCGCAATGAAATATTTTTTAGTAAATAATTTTGCATTTTGAGGCAAACTCACATCTATATTCACATTTAAAGCTATATGAGAATTTTTATTGTCCCTACTGATTACTACTCCCAAAGAGTACATATCGACATGAATTTCATTGTTATGCTGGATACAACATTTTGTCACTTAATGGATTACAAAAAACCTTAAGATGGAAATACATTTCATGTCATTTAACACAACAATCGTAGCACAGTAATTAAAATTTTGCAAAACACAGTCTACTATGCAATCTTAAAAATGTGACTCTGTGACCACTCCTTAAAAACTGGAAAGCTCCACGTCATTCCCTTCATAGTTCAGAGAAATTTATGGCTGACCACCAGATTGCATTGAAACTTCTAGGAGTAAATTTTGAGGAAAAAACTTGTAAATGATGATAATATTATTGCTTTAAAAATAGGTGAAATTTTGTATATATGTTACAATACGAAACTAACATTTTCGACACAACAAATGCATATTCAAATTATTTCATATGGAGGTAAATTGATACATACCGAATGCTTCTTTGAAAAGAGCTCCTTCAATATCTCATTGCAAGCCTTGAGAGATTCATTTAATTTATCCTTCAGCTTTACCTAAAAATAACACAAAACCACATAGTTTATAACAAAGCCAGTACTTTTTTTTCCTTACTCTAAACATTAATTGCGAATGAAATACAGTACGAGTGCAGGCATTCAAAAGAGGGGAATTTTCTGTTGGTACAACAGGTATAAATGGAGTTTCCCCCTAACAATAATGACTAAAACTAAATAGAAATCCACAAGTGTAAGAATACAACCTCTTGCAATTTTTGTAAAGTAATCACATAATTTCTTTCAGATGATGAAGTGACAAGCATACAAACAGTTGCATTTTTTAACACAGAAAAGGAAGGCTTAACAATTCTTGATGCATTGGTCCCATTGCTGCGAACAGGTTTCTCATTTGCTATCAAATGCACTTTACTATTTGCGATTTTGTAGTATCACACATACAGATAGTTTTACAAGCACCTTTTATCATCATTATTGATGCAAGTGTAGTACTGACAAATGTCCCAATAGTCCTGACTAAAACTAACTGTTAACGTGAATTCTTAAGGTCTTGCATATAAGTTGGGTAGTGATCTATACAATCACAAATTGCATCAGTCCTTTTTAATTAAAAATGGTTTTCTGTTCCAATATTTCCTATTATCATTGTTTATGAGATATACATATAAGGTTGAGACAGTTCTATCATGAGAACTTTGTTGTACTCCTTATTTTGGTACCCTTTCCCTGTTAGTGAGAGACTGTGAAGATACTTGTTTTGCAGTGTCACACCAATAATTACTATGTACCTCTAAAGAAGTTGGTACAGTTGTATCCACAAACTAACAAACTCACACCAAGGTATGATTACCATGCAACATAAGGAAACCAAGTCCTATAATATATGTCAGATACTGAGAATTTTTTTCCAATACTGACATCAATTATGTTGAATACACTAGCCTCCTGGCATGAACCATGGACCTTGCCATTGGTGGGGAGGCTTGCATGTCTCAACGATACAGATAGCCGTACCGTAGGTGCAACCACAACGGAGGGGTATCTGTTGAGAGGCCAGACAAATGTGTGGTTTCTGAAGAGGGGCAGCAGCCTTTTCAGTAGTTGCAGGGGCAACAGTCTGGATGATTGACTGATCTGGCCTTTTAACACTAACCAAAACGGCCTTGCTGTTGTGGTACTGCGAACAGCTGAAAGAAAAGAGGAAACTACAGCCGTCATTTTTTCCGAGGGCATGCAGCTTTACTCTATGATTAAATGATGATGGCGTCCTCTTGGGTAAAATATTCCGGAGGTAAAATAGTCCCCCATTCGGATCTCCAGGCGGGGACTACTCAGGTGGACGTTGTTATCAGGAGAAAGAAAACTGGCATTCTATGGATCGGAGTGCGGAATGTCAGAGCCCTTAATAGGGCAGGTAGGTTAGAAAATTTATAACGGGAAATGGATAGGTTAAAGTTAGATATAGTGGGAATTAGTGAAGTTCGGTGGCAGGAGGAACAAGACTTTTGGTCAGGTGAATACAGGATTATAAATACAAAATCAAATAGGGTAAGGCAGGAGTAGCTTTAATAATGAATAGGAAAATAGGAGTGTGGGTAAGCTACTACCAAAGGTATAGTGAACGCATTATTGTGGCCAAGATAGACACGATGCCCATGCCTACTACAGTAGTACAAGTTTATATGCCAACTAGCTCTGCAGATGATGATGAAATTGATGAAATGTATGATGAGATAAAATAAATTATTCAGGTAGTGAAGGGAGACTAAAATTTAATTGTCATGGGTGACTGGAATTCGACAGTAGGAAAAGGAAGAGAAGGAAACGTAGTAGGTGAATATGGATTGGGGCTAAGAAATGAAAGAGGAAGCCACCTAGTAGAATTTTGCACAGAGCATAACTTAATCATAGCCAACACTTGGTTCAAGAATCATGAAAGAAGGTTGTATACATGGAAGAACCCTGAAGATACTAGAAGGTTTCAGATAGATTATATAATGGTAAGACAGAGATTTAGGAACCAGGTTTTAAATTTTAAGACATTTCCAGGCGCAGATGTGGACTCTGACCACAATCTATTGGTTATGAACTGTAGATTAAAACTAAAGAAAGTGCAAAAAGGTGGGAATTTAAGGAGATGGGACCTGGATAAACTGAAAGAGTAAAGAGTTTAAGGGAGAGCATAAGGGAACAATTTACAGGAATGGGGGAAAGAAATACAGTAGAAGAAGAATGGGTAGCTTTGAGGAATGAAATAGTGAAGGCAGCAGAGGATCAAGTAGGTAAAAAGACGAGGGCTAGTAGAAATCCTTGGATGAAAGGAGAAAATACAAAAATGCAGTAAATGAAGTGGGCAAAAGGGAATACGAACATCTAAAAAATGAGATCGACAGGAAGTGCAAAATGGCTAAGCACGGATGGCTAGAGGACAAATGTAAGGATATAGAGGCTTATCTCACCAGGGGTAAGATAGATACTGCCTACAGGAAAATTAAAGAGACCTTTGGAGAAAAAGAGAGCCACTTCTATGAGTATCAAGAGCTCAGATGGAAACCCAGTTCTAAGCAAAGAAGGGAAAGCAGAAAGGTGGAAGGAGTATATAGAGGGTCTATACAGGGGCAATGTTCTTCAGGACAATATTATAAAAAAGAAAGAGAATGTAGACGAAGATGAAATAAAAGGTATGATACTGCTTGAAGAGTTCGACAGAGCGCTGAAAGACCTAAGTCGAAACAAGGCCCCGGGAGTAGACAACATTCCATTAGAACTACTGACAGCCTTTGGAGAGCCAGCCTTACAAAACTCTAACATCTGGTGAGCAAGATGTATGAGACAGGCGAAATACCCTCAGACTTCAAGAAGAATATAATAATTCCAATCCCAAAGAAAGAAGGTGTTGACAGATGTGAAAATTACCGAACTATCAGTTTAATAAGCCACGGCTGCAGAATAGTAACACAAATTTCTTAAAGATGAATGGAAAAACTTGTAGAAGCCAACCTCGGGGAAGATCAGTTTGGATACCGTAGAAATGTTTGAACATGTGAGGCAATACTGACCCTACGACTTATCTTAGAAGAAAGATTAAGGAAAGGCAAACCTACATTTCTAGCATTTGTAGACTTAGAGAAAGTTTTTGACAATGTTGACTGGAATACTCTCTTTCAAATTCTGAAGGTGGCAGGGGTAAAATACAGGGAGCGAAAGGCTATTTCCAATTTGTACAGAGGGAAGCAATGGTTGGGAAGGGAGTGAGACAGGGTTGTAGCCTCTCCCCGATGCTATTCAATCTGTATATTGAGCAAGCAGTAAAGGAAACAAAAGAAAAATTCAGAGTTCGAATTAAAATCCACGGAGAAGAAATAAAAACTTTGAGGTTCGCCGATGACATTGTAATTCTGTCAGAGATAGCGAAGGACTCGGAATAGCAGTTGAACGGAATGGATAGTGTCTTGAAAGGCGGGTATAAGATGAACATCAACAAAAGCAAAACGAGGATAATGGAATGTAGTCGAATTAAGTCGGGTGATGCTGAGGGAATTAGATTAGGAAATGAGACACTTGAAGTAGTAAATGAGTTTTGCTATTTGGGGAGCAAAATAACTGATGATGGTCGAAGTAGAGAGGATATAAAATGTGTTGAAGTTGAGTGACTGTAGGATGATACAAGACAACTTTAACAAAATTTGTAGTTTGTGTGACAACTGGCAGCTAGCTTCAGGAAAGTGTGGTTCATCTGCAAACGAGACTGTATGCAGAACAGCTGTGCGACCCATTCTCAAGCATTGCTTGAGTGTTTGGTATCTGCACCAGGTCAGATCAAAGGGAGCAATTCAGAGGTGAGCTGCTAGAATTGTTACCAGCATGTTCAAAGTTCGAACAGCACACAAGTATTACAAAGGTGCGTCGCAATCTAAAATGGGAATCCCTGGAGGCAAGGCAACATTCTTTTCGAGGAACATTAACAAGTAAATTTTCAGAATTGGTATTTGAATGCCTCTACTGCTGCCAACGTACATTTTTCCTAATGACTTCAAAGATAACAGAAATTAGGGCTTACATGGAGGCACATAGACAGTCTTTCTTCCTCATTCTATTCGCAAGTGGAACAGGAAAGGAAATGACTACCGCACTCTAATCTAAGACGCACCTGAAAAATGAGATTCGAAATTAAGGAAAAAAAATTTCCCAAATATAAGCCGCACCTGAAATTTGAGACTCGAAATTCAAGGGGAGAGTAAAGTTTTAGGCCGCACTTCCAAATCGAAACAATGTTGGTCCATTGTAATACGAGACACAATTTAGGTCGAATGAATGACGATATAGCTACAGTACTTTGGTTCGAGTCTTAAGCTTAGCAGTTAAGCTATACCAGGTAGCCATTGCTATGCGCCAGGCACTCCGCCTGTATTTATACGGGTACCCTTCCTTTTTCACGTGCTTCATCTGGTTTGAATTGATTGCTATTTTTCTTTGATATGATAAGTGCCGTTCTCTTTGTTATAGGTGTTTACGTCACTCTAAGTTAAAAATGCATTACCGTACTGTGTCATGCATTGTTTGTCACATTGTGTGTTTACGGCATGTTGCCTCGTGGCATGGCTTGCTTTTGTGCATGCTACCACCGCTTACGAAAGAGAGAGAGAGAGAGAGAGAGAGAGAGAGAGAGAGAGAGAGAGAGGAGGAGAAGAAGAAGAAGAAGAAGAAGAAGAAGAAGAAAGAGATGAATCGTCTCATTAGCGAAACAATGGCAAGAGACTGCTATTTGTTGTTACTTACACTGCTGCTTTCTTTGATAATAATCAACAAGAACCAAATAATAGAATGCGTATGATAGATGATGTTCTGAACGAGAGTTTAGCGAAAAATTGTAACCATTTATCGAAATCATAACAACTAAATAACTAACATACACTGCACCAACAAAACAACACATTAGTATTCTTACTGTGTAGGGTAGTAATTACCTAGTTAATGACAAAGCCTAAAGAGAAAGCTCACAATGAAAATGTAACCCAGATCCTGACATAAGCATACTAACTGGACTCCAGGGCCAAAAAACATAACACAGGATTTGATGTATGGAGCAGTGTTTGTAGGGATGGTTTTTGAGGTTTTGGATTACCCCTATTGAAAGAAAATGATGAGGCTCTAGTTAACTTTAGTCAAGTACTGGTGGTAAAACAAAGCCCAGACATTTCTGATGCCATCTATGCTGCTGATACTGAGTAACTGTTTTAAGGAGTCCAAACAACGAAGGTCATCAGTTTCCTGTTCACCTCCCAGGACAGAAGCTGTGTACTCAATCTGTCTGCCTGTAAGTGTGAGAAAGTGTTCGAAATGTTTACATAGTATTTATCTTATGTACCTGAGGTAGAACATGGGAACCAACCTGGTATTCACCTAGTGGGATGTGAGAAACCACCCAAAAACCACATTCATGCTGGTCAATACACCAACCCCTTGTCATCAATGCGATTGGCAGATTCTATCTGGGGCCAGCATACCTCCCCTTCCCAGAAACAGTCACGTTGACCTGGGCAGGTCGCCATTTAACAATTTTTTTCAAGTGAAGTGAAATATGAAAAGCTTACATTTTGATGGCACCAAAAAAGCTTGCCAGAGCGATTAGAATGTACAATCTTAAATCCAGTATTGAAAATATCACAATAGGCTGTTATGTACGGCACGTATAACTGTAACTTACAAAGGTATGTCCTAAAATTTGCTGATTAAGGTAAGACCACTAGAAAGCACTTTTTACAATCTGTGTATCCTGAAAATCTGCTATAAAAATGTTTACTGTACCTGTGATGTTATCCCAGTAGCTGAATGAGGGACCGTAGCTTGACTAAAGGGAACACCATCATCTTGTCGTTGAGGCTGCTATAAAATATGTTACATTAAACATGGACCTGCTCTCTCAGTATATGATTAAGTCAATGAACAGAATAAGAATCAATTAAGAAACTAAGCAACAATAGTTAAGTACAGAATGAAGTATTTTCTAACCTGGTAAACTGGCAAATCTTTCACAACCTTCCGGATTGTCCTTCCAGATTCTCTCCGTGTAGCAACTTTGGCAGACTTAGA
Source organism: Schistocerca cancellata (assembly GCF_023864275.1). Taxonomy (NCBI): domain Eukaryota; kingdom Metazoa; phylum Arthropoda; class Insecta; order Orthoptera; family Acrididae; genus Schistocerca; species Schistocerca cancellata. The sequence continues at coordinate 56,291,839 of NC_064629.1, read as the reverse complement.
ATCAATTGAATTGTAAAGGGGCTCAAAGGAATCTGATGATGGTGTTGTTGTATCTGCCTTTCTTTTCACACCCTTCTTCATCTAAAAGTTACATAAAAAACCTTAAGAATCTCACTTCATTGAACATACATACCAGCATCACATTATAATAAATGCTTTTCTATTAGTAACACCTTGAGTAATGCTGCAAACAGCAAAACCAGCATAAAATTCTGTAAATATGTAAGAGGTATTCAATGCAGGACAAAACAATAATATCTTATGACATATTACTAACAGGTCAACAAAAATATTCTTCCATTAAGGCAGTACACTAGTTCTTATACCACACAGATTTATATACAGGGTGCTTCAAAGTCCATGCAACAAATACTGACGGTTCCAGGCAATGCTGCTCGCCCGTCTGTAATGGTTATGTCCCTGAGAAGCAGCAGGGCACAGGTTCTCACGGTATGTGCATGCCTTGTGGGTTGCCTATGAAAAAAAGTCATCTGCCACATGTGGAAGGGGTAGGCCCAGCAAAATTAAAGGTCCCAATTAATTCTAAAATATCTTTCTCTACTTAGAGACACTGATTTTTAAGTTTTTCTTGTTTAAAATCAATCTTATTAATTTAGTGGGGTAGTAGGTTGCATGCAGAACACCAGAAACTCTCAACGCATAAGAGCCAGCGAATACTAAGGTTGCCTAGGGTCACCACAATGCATCAGCGAACACTTTGCCTCTCACTAAAGTTGTTCTCAATGACATTAGTAATCACTATCCCTAGATGTTGGAGGCAAAGACTTTGAAACACCCTGTATACTTTCAGCCTGACACTCACAGATCAGGCATTAATATCTGGAAATTTTGTCTCCACGACATCCAAGAGCGTCTCAATGGACGACACACTCGAGACACTCATATCTTCTGACAGGTGAAGGCCAAAGCTTCTTAAAAATAACTGCAGGGTATTTTAGTCTAAATCAACACTGGCATACGCTCTACACAAAACAGAAAACAGCTGATATCCCTGCAGTTTATATTTACAACTCAATGTTAAACAGTTATTGAGGTTATAGCTAATGTGGCCGGCACAAAAGTAGAGTCCTCAAGGTCACAGCCGCTGCCTGCCGCCAGCAGGGCTGTGATTCGCCTGCCTCTCGGCTTTGTTGCCATGTAGGTACCGTTAGTGGTGCGGTAGATCAGAGCAGCTGAAAGCTCAGTGTAGCTGTGCTATATCGAGTGTTCACGTCTGATCTCAGTGTCTTACTGTCTTTAGAAAGGTGCTGTGACATGTGTTTGGTGGTGAACAACACTGCAGGAGCAACGGCCTACTTGTAGTACTCCTCCAGTCAGTGTGCGTAAAGGGTGTGAAGACATTCATACATGAACACTCTAATATTATCATATCAAATGTACTCAAGTTTTTTACTGATCTGGCAGACAATGAAGACGTGAGGAATAACTTAAATTTTGCGCAAATTCATAAACTTACTGCTAAAGCATGTGGTGTCTCCAAGTCAAATGTAGGTCGTATTAGCAAATCTGTGTCATGTGAACGGAAATCAACAGACTCTGACGATTTTAACAACAAACTCGTGTGTAGAACTGTACTTGGATATAAGACAGAGTAGAGTATCCAACGGCTAAAGAAATACAGGTTGACCTCAGTGAAAAACTTAATTGCTCAGGCTCAGAGACCTCCACTCTTCGTCTTTTTTAAGAAGTGCAATGATGGACGGAAATTCTTAATGGAACTCCGAGACACTGCGGCAGCAAGAGCGAAGTTTTTGTGGACAATGCACATCTTGCATGCTGAAGACACCAGACCTATAGTGTACTTGTATGAAACTTGTGTTTCACAGAACCACACCAATAAGTATATATGGTATGACTCCAAAGGAAACGGCAGTTTGAAAGTGCCTACAGGTAGAAGTGACAGATTAATCATCACCCACACTGGTTCATCAACTACAGGCTTCATACCATAGTTCTTGCTAATCCAATTACCATTCAGAAATGAATGGAGAAGTTTTTAAGAACTTGTTTATTCGACTGTTGTCTGCACTGGAAGAAGGGTCAATTATCGTGATGGATAATGCCAGCTACCACACTATTCAGATAGAAAAGCTGCCACATTCAAATTGGCTCAAGGCACATGTTATGGAGTGGTTAAAGAGAGAGAATGTTTCATTTTCAGTTGATGAAACAAAGGATGAACTCCTGTCTAAGGAAGAAATCATAGGTGCCAAAAAGACTTACGAATTAGATCAATTGGCAAATGAAATGAGACATCAAGTGGTACGTCTACCACCATATCACTGCCAGTATAATCCCACTGAATTGATATGGGCCCAAGTACAGCGAGAAGTAGTGAAAAGAAATATACTACTTTCAAACATGCTAATGTCGAGAAGCTAATGCACGAAGCTCTTGACAACGTTACTCAGCAGGACTGGCAGAGGTGCGTAAAACACACAGAAGTATTGCCAAGAAACTGATTTCTTGAACCAGGGTTTAAGAGAGACCATAGTGGAAGTTATGATGATACACCTGGCTGAAACAAGCGACAGTAATCTGAAGACAAGGAGTCAGAAGATCCTTCAGTTTAGCTAAGTGCCGTCTCTGTAAAAAGCCGCCTTGATTCAAATGTTTGTCTATTCATTTCAGTTATAGAGGGCATACTGCAAATGTTTTTCCCTTACAGTAGACGTCTGATAAATTTATCACAAGTGGTGGCGATTATTTTACTTCACAGTAACTGTCAATTAAAATAAGATTATCAATTCTGCATTAATAAACAACAGTTTTTTCCTAAAAATCTGTATCGAATGTCTTTACATTCAGATATAATCTGAATGCATTCGGTTTACTTTAATTTAACTTTTTTTCATAGAATGATTTACTGGCTGTTTCGTAGGAAGGGTAATGCAGTTCATAAAATGACAAAACGTTGTGGTGCTTCTGTATCGATTGTATATATAAACAGAGCAGTAACATCACAACAGTCCCAGCACCTATTCCGATTCTCCAAGAAGAGCATAGAAATCTGTGATATTTGAAAACTTTTACAAAGAGCTAGAATGTAAAATTGTATTACTTTAGTATGACAGAGGATAGTAGCCGATGGCTAGAGAAATACAGGGTAATGTCAGTGATATAACTGATTATTCTGACCAGTCACTTCAATGTACTGTCTTCTCCACCCACTTGGTTTTTAATTCAGAAACTGTAATGATGGACGAAATTTGTAACACAAGACAGGGACATTGCAGTAGTAAGAACGAGGCTTTTTTGTGTACCAAGCATGTATTGCGTGCTGAGTATAATAGGCTTACAGCAAATTTAGATAAAACTTGGGTTTCACAAAACCTTTCGAAGAAATATTTTGCTAGATTTCAGTGAAAATGCTGGCTTCAAAATAACTACAATTACTTTTGCGTAGCGTATATTGGCGTTTTCAGTGATGGATGCAATGCCAAAGGATATGTATTAGCAGCCAGTAAAATATGTTTGGGAAGTAGGGAATATTCTCGGTCATATTAAAGTGAGCTGTCCAAACAAAACTCTTGGTGATGGCCTATGACTTGCTCGCTGCTGTGCACGGAATAGTGCAGAAGTAATTTGCCTCTGTACGCGATACGATACAATAATGTTGTCTGAAATGTTACAAAAAATAATTTTGTAGTTTTCTTAAGAACTTTCTCACAGGAAGTTTCTTCGCAGTCCTACAGAATGAAAATTAATCAGTGACTACATTTTTTGCTACGCAGTCAGCACAGTTTCACACCTCAAACTTTGAGGAGCAGGTGATGTCGCTTTGATGTGCCTAATTTTGTGACAAGTCCTCATCGGAACTTTATGTCTTTCTTGTGGGGAGAAACGACGTAGCTAAAAATGAAGTAAAAGATTTCGTGCTCTCCCTTAAACAGAGGTTGCATGAATTCCAGAACACGAATGTAATCATTTTTTCTGTACCACATTGTCACGATCTATATAATTGGTCCTGTGTAAACAAGGAAATAGAGAAAATGAATAAAGCTGTGCAATATATATGCAGGGAATTCAAAAATACAACATACATTGATATAAGCACACTAGGGAAACGATTTCATACATCACATGGTTTGCACATCAAGAGACTAGAAAAAGCATATGTTAGTTGGAATATCTTGGATATAGTTAATGCAAAATCAAACATGCAGCGAGCTGTAAAGCCTGTTATAGCTATGAAAGACAAAAGTGATGTTACTTTTGAATTTAACATGCAACATGATGAAACAGTGACGTATACCAAGAGCATTGATGAAAATGCTTTTTTAACGGAAGTAAATATTCCAGCGATTCCAACAGTCAGAAACAATATGTGCAACTTGGATTTGCCACATGCAGATGAGTGCTAAGTTGAGAATGAAAACAATGACAAAATATTAATATTACTGCAAGTCAATATTTGTTGTTTAAGAAATAAACTGTTAGAATTACAACATTTTTGTAACATTAAGGATGTAGATGTGATGTGTGTGTCAGAACACTGGCTAACAGAAAATTAAGTTGACAGTTTTTTCCCCTCAAGGATATGTTTTACCTAACATAATGTGCATGAAAAACAGAAAAAATGGGGGTGCTGGAATTTATACCAAGCATGTCCAACAATTTTCAAAATTAGATAATGCCATATTGTTCAGAAGTAAATGCCGAATTTAGCTGTATAAGACTGACTGAAGAAAACATTGTAATTGTTAGCCTGTATAGGTCTCCAAATCGAGACATTCTTTTTTAACAGTTTGAACTAGTAGTTTTGAAACTTTTAAGTTTAAAACAAGATTGTTATTTGTGGTGATTCTAATATTGAAATGGGAAACTCAAGGCAACAAGACTCCAGAACATTTTTTAATATATTAAGATCTAAGGTTTTAAATTGTAAGACATTTCCAGGGGCAGATGTGGACTCTGACCACAATCTATTGGTTATGACCTGTAGATTAAAACTGAAGAAACTGCAAAAAGGTGGGAATTTAAGGAGATGGGACCTGGATAAACTGAAAGAACCAGAGGTTGTACAGAGTTTTAGGGAGAGCATAAGGGAACAATTGACAGGAATTGGGGAAAGAAATACAGTAGAAGAAGAATTGGTAGCTTTGAGGGACGAAGTAGTGAAGGCAGCAGAGGATCAAGTAGGTAAAAAGACCAGGGCTCTTAGAAATCCTTGGGTAACAGAAGAAATATTGAATTTAATTGATGAAAGGAGAAAATATAAAAATGCAGTTAATGAAGCAGCCAAAAGGAATACAAACGTCTCAAAAATGAGATCGACAGGAAGTGCAAAATGGCTAAGCAGGGATGGCTAGAGGACAAATGTAAGGATGTAGAGGCTTATCTCACTAGGGTTAAGACAGATACTGCCTACAGGAAAATTAAAGAGACCTTTGGAGATAAGAGAACCACTTGTATGAACATCAAGAGCTCAGATGGAAACCCAGTTCTAAGCAAAGAAGGGAAAGCAGAAAGGTGGAAGGAGTATATAGAGGGTCTATACAAGGGCGATGTACTTGAGGACAATATTATGGAAATGGAAGAGGATGTAGATGAAGATGAAATGGGAGATACGATACTGCGTGAAGAGTTTGACAGAGCACTGAAAGACCTGAGTCGAAACAAGGCCCCCGGAGTAGACAACGTTCCATTGGAACTACTGACGGCCTTGGGAGAGCCAGTCCTGACTAAACTCTACCATCTTGTGAGCAAGATGTATGAAACAGGCGAAATACCCTCAGACTTCAAGAAGAATATAATAATTCCAATCCCAAAGAAAGCAGGTGTTGACAGATGTGAAAATTACTGAACAATCAGTTCAATAAGCCACAGCTGCAAAATACTAACACGAATTCTTTACAGATGAATGGAAAAACTAGTGGAAGCCGACCTCGGGGAAGATCAGTTTGGATTCCGTAGAAATACTGGAACACGTGAGGCAATACTGACCTTACGACTTATCTTAGAAGAAAGATTAAGGAAAGGCAAACCTACGTTTCTAGCATTTGTAGACTTAGAGAAAGCTTTTGACAATGTTGACTGGAATACTCTCTTTCAAATTCTAAAGGTGGCAGGGGTAAAATACAGGGAGCGAAAGGCTATTTACAATTTGTACAGAAACCAGATGGCAGTTGTAAGAGTCGAGGGACATGAAAGGGAAGCAGTGGTTGGGAAGGGAGTGAGACAGGGTTGTAGCCTCTCCCCGATGTTATACAATCTGTATATTGAGCAAGCAGTAAAGGAAACAAAAGAAAAATTCGGAGTAGGTATTAAAATCTATGGAGAAGAAATAAAAACCTTGAGGTTTGCCGATGACATTGTAATTCTGTCAGAGACAGCAAAGGACCTGGAAGAGCAGTTGAACGGAATGGACAGTGTCTTGAAGGGAGGATATAAGATGAACATCAACAAAAGCAAAACGAGGATAATGGAATGTAGTCGAATTAAGTCGGGTGATGCTGAGAGAATTAGATTAGGAAATGAGACACTTAAAGTAGTAAAGGAGTTTTGCTATTTGGGGAGCAAAATAACTGATGATGGTCGAAGTAGAGAGGATATTAAATGTAGACTGGCAATGGCAAGGAAAGCGTTTCTGAAGAAGAGAAATTTGTTAACATCGAGTATAGATTTAAGTGTCAGGAAGTCATTTCTGAAAGTATTTGTATGGAGTGTAGCCATGTATGGAAGTGAAACATGGACGGTAAATAGTTTGGACAAGAAGAGAATAGAAGCTTTTGAAATGTGGTGCTACAGAAGAATGCTGAAGATTAGATGGGTAGATCACATAACTAATGAGGAAGTATTGAATAGGATTGGGGAGAAGAGAAGTTTGTGGCACAACTTGACCAGAAGAAGGGATCGGTTGGTAGGACATGTTCTGAGGCATCAAGGGATCACCAATTTAATATTGGAGGGCAGCGTGGAGGGTAAAAATCGTAGGGGGAGACCAAGAGATGAATACACTAAGCAGATTGAGAAGGATGTAGGTTGCAGTAGGTACTGGGAGATGAAGAAGCTTGCACAGGATAGAGTAGCATGGAGAGCTGCATCAAACCAGTCTCAGGACTGAAGACCACAACAACAACAACAAGATCTTTAAACTTGCACTGCACGAACATGTGTCCTACTCGTAATGATGCATGCCTAGACAATATTATTGTTAATTTGCATAGAGAGGAATATGTGGTTAGCTTGGCTGATGGTCTTTTTACAGATGGTGATCCATTGCTTTTAACACTTATCATAATAAACCATCTTATTCCAATGAATTTAATGTGGCATGGGTAAGAGGTCAGAGAAAGGAGCACTTTATGTCATTTATTAACAAGTTGAAGGACGCAACCTGGGACTCTGTTTGTGAGTGTCATCCAGGAAAAACAAGAGTTGAAAATGATTTTGAAGCTTTTAAAAAAAAGAAAAAAGAAAAAAAAAAGAGAGAGAGACATATGGTCCTCCTGTTCCCCATTAATGAAAGTCAGGTCCTCTGTTAAATGTAAAAATACAAAAATATACTGGTATACAAAAGAACTGACTGAAATTAGAGAAAATATGTTCATACTGTATCGAACATATAAAGGCAAGGACAATCAAGGGTCTGAACCTGTTGTTAAAAGAACAGTCCACCTCATAAGTAAGCCACAAAGCTTTATTTTTAACAAATGTTTAGAGAATGGAGTTTTTCCAGCTTTGCTAAAAATCTCTAAAATTATCCCCGTATTCAAAAAGGGTGATAAACAACTCCTCCGGAACTACCAAGCAATATCTATTGTGCCAACATTTTCAAAAATAATTGAATCACTCATGTACTTTAAATTAAGCAATTATGTTGAAAAGCATGATCTGCTTTGCATCAATCAATATGGATTTAGACCAGGTAAAAATACCCTGCAGCTGTTCTGGAAATTGTTGATCAGACTTTAACAGCTTTTGAAAATAAGAAGATGGTGTCACTTGTATTATGTGATGTAAATAAAGCTTTTGATTGCATTCCTTTGAACATATTACTAACAAACCTGGAGTATTATGGTGTACAAAAATCTACATTAGCAGTATTTTCTACCTATTTGATCAACAGAAGACAGTTTGTCTCAATTAGAAATAAGCATTCTCCCTTAGCAGAAATTGGTAAAGGTGTGCCACAGGGCTCTGTCCTTGGCCCCTTCTTTTTCATAGTGGCTATCAATGACCTGCCCCATTCTGTATCACAGTCTAATCTGCTATGCAGATGATACAACTCTGCTTACTTCACACCATGATATCCCAACCCTTGATAAGATCATACAAGAAACTCTTGACCCTGCATTAAATTGGTCTGCAGCCAATAAACTTGTGTGTAATCCAGACAAAACCCAAACGCTTACGTTAGGATTATCTAAGAATACAGAAAATAAAAGTGTCAAGCTCTTAGGAATACATATTGATGCTAAACTAACTTGGGAAGAGCATAGAAGCCAAATCTGCAAAAAAATCTCAAGAGTGACCTACCTTATGTGGACACAGAGAGAGATGGTCAATAATAATTATCTCCTTATAGCCTATTTTGGACTCTTTCAATCACATATATCATATGGCCTACTCATATGGGGACATTCACCTCATATCAGTAACTTCTTAAAAAAAAAATTTGTTTGTATAATGTGTAATGTTGGTCCTGTAGAACACTGTCGTCCTTTTTACCAGGCTTAGGGTACGAACAGTGGTGAATCTGTATATCTATGAGGCTGCACTCTTTGTCAGGAATAGCATTAAAGAAGGTATTGGCAGAGAAACAATTCACAAACGTTACACTAGAAACATGGCAAACACTGACATTCCAAGGCACAGACTAGCAATAACAGGAAATTCCCATAAAGCAAATGCCCTCAAAACTTTTAACAAATTTCCTCTTGCCACTCGATCCTTGCCTTTAAAAAAGTTCAAAATAAAATTATATGACAGGCTAACAAAAAACCATGTTATCATATAAAAGAGTTCTTGATATTGACATTGTTGATATTAATAATTAAGATTATAGCTGTATATAAGCTATTTAATTTTCACATGTAATGTGATCAATATTTGTTATCTTACTATCACTGTAAAAGCCTATTCTACTGTATGTGGTCAACAGCAATAAAGAATCTGAATTATGCCTGTGTTACTATTCAGTCCACTTAAACTGGCCTTAATTTGACCATACTTCTTTGTTGTTTGTAATAGCTCACATACAAGCCACCATCAACAGATACAGTAAGACACTACAAAGTCATTATACATAAAGAGAATTTTAGTCAAAACAGACTGTTATCAAAGCCCTTTTTGAATTAAAACTTAGTTTAGCAAACATTTACAACGATATATTTCAATGCTCTAATCTACTTTCTAAGTGTACCTTTGCAGGTTGTGAAGGAGGAATAACAGCTGACGACTGATTCTCAGTCTGGCCAGTACTCTGAGGCTGAACATCCAACGATGTGACGACTGCTGACTGACCATGGTATGCACCAGCAGGAGCTGTCACCTTAAAATTGACGTGTCATTGAAATAGTAACTTCAGTCCTGAATAATAATATTTCAAGTTGAAAATTTGATGAGTGAAGAATAGTATTCGAAAATTATATTAAATAATACTGCATATGAGGATAATATCAGCCCAAAAGCCATGGAAAAGACAGAACTTCCATTAACATAAAACATGTGAATATAGGTTAAAATTTAAGGTTCACTGTGCTTACGCTATTTTCCAAAATTTGATAGACTTTGGTTGAGAACACGATTTCTACTATGAATTTAGGACTGTGTGAAAGCAACATGCACTTATTATATCACCTTTCCCTGTGTGACTGCTGCTGACAAGTTTACTCGCCATGCTGCCTGCTGCTTCCTGGGTGCTACTGACGAGTATAGTTGCGGCCGCCGGTTTTCCCTTAGCACTTTTGAAGAGTTAAGTTGCACCAGTTTGCTGCCCCTGAGCGATGACGACGAGTATAGACGCGACACTACCCAAGTGCTGATGACAAGGTAACTCACACAGCAGACTTCCTGCACCATGCCTCAGTAGCCTTTTGCAGTTCTGGCTGCTAGCTTGTTTTCCCATTCTCTGTCTGTTGTGAGCCTAGGCTTTGCACTACAGTTCACTGTTCATCAAAATTTACTTCAGTGTTCTTCGCGTCCTGCATTTTACAAAGAAAGTGGCAAGACGACGTGGGTGCACTGAGGAAGAAATCATGGAGATTCTTATGAGGAACGACAGTGAAAATGAACTACTTGATCTTGACAAAAGTGATAGCTACCACAGAATCAGAAAGTTGTAGTCATAAACTGTCCACGTCAACAGGGGTGTCAATGCAGTCTCGTGTTTCAACAAGAGATGTTAGTTGTTCTGATTTTGAAGACTCAGAAAGTGATAGTGAAATGCCTATGAAGAAATCATGTTTAAGCGATTAATTTGACTGGAAATAGAATAATTTTCGACCAGTTAATCGCGCACTTCATGATGCGCTATCAGGACGTGTGTCAAATAGGAAATGAGCCAAGCATTCTGTCAGTTTTGATGTTATTCTTTACAGAAGAACTGATGAAATATATTACTGCAGAAACGAATCAGTTTTATTTATTCACCAAGGAGAACACTCCAGAACCAGTGCATTCTCAAATATCAAAGTGGACAGATACTGGATTCAAAGAAATGTATTGTTTCATAGCTGTTTGTCTTCTGATGACTCACGTGAAAAAACAAACTTGCCAAGTACTGGACCAGACATGTTTTTCTAAATACTCCAATTGTTAGTGAACTGATGTCAAGAGACCACTTTTTGTCAGTGTCAACTCTGCCAATACTAGAGGATACAGATTATTAAAAATTAGGAACACTGTCGATAAAGTTCGTACAGCTTTCCATAGTGCATTTAATCCACATCAGAAACTCTGCATTGATGAAAGTTTGTTATTATTCCAAGGACGCTTATCTTTGTCTTTCATTTCATCGAAAAGGAGTGAATTTGGAATAAAAACATTTGTGTTATGTGATTGCAAGACTGACTATGTCTTAGATTTTATTGTTTATACAAGGGCGTCAACAGAAACTGAGTTTCGCAATTTGGGGGAAAGTAGTGACATAGTAGCCACTATGTCAGAATGATAAGGCCATATTTAGAACGTGGACATACCCTCTACTCTGATAATTGGTACTAAAGCCCGGACTTATTTTCCTGGCTTCACAGGAACAGGAAGAACGCATGTAGTACTGTCCGTACAAAAACACGCAATATGCCACAACTTCAGAAGAAACTGAAATGAGGAGATATTCAATTTATGTGCACTAAGACAATGCTTAGCTCTGTCACATGTATACATAAAACAATCAAGTGGTATAAGAAGTTCTTTCTCCACGTTCTTGATCTGCATGTTTTAAATGCTCCTGTCCTATGCAGATCACTAACAGGTCGTAAAATTTCGACAGCAGAGTTTCATCTGTCACTGGCAAGGGAACTTGTGGAAACATATGCATCAAAGTGCAGAAAAGCTAGCAGGGGAAGGTATTCTGATGATAATCCTCTAAGGTTTGTGGGAAGGCATTTTCCAAACATTATAACAAGTAAGCATTCCAAGGAAAAGAACACTAACATGCATTGTTTGCTGGAAGCAGAAAGTGTGTCGAGAAAGCAGGTTTGAATGTAACACTTGCAAGGTACCATTGTGTGTCCTACCCTGTTTTGAAAATTACCACACGAAAAGGAATTACTAATCCAGCACAGAACGAATGCAACAATGTTATCAGAAAAAGCTTTGAAAACTAAAAATAATATAAAATAGCAAAAACAAAATAAAATTATATTTTTAACTTTGCCAGTGCCAGTCCAGAACCCAGATAAAAAAGGATGGAAAATATATTCACGAAGCGTAAAGGGAACTCCTAAATTTACAGTTCATGACATTGAATCTTCTCTATAAGCGAATTTAATGTGTTAAGAAAAAGACAGAGATTTCACAGCTTTCATATGTTGGAAAATTTGTTGAGTACTTACGTGCAACAGTTACAAGTACAGCACAAGAAAAAAATAATATCTGTGGCAAAGCAGTCAGTCATTTCCGGGGTTCCAAATTATAATAGCACTTATTACCATCAGCAAAGGATGGCTGCATCTGTACCTGGATGGAACACTTTACACAGTGTACCTATTACAGGTAAAGAATCTGACAGTGGATGACTAAGCGCTCAGTTTATTGTATTCTCAGAAACAAAGAGTAGGCTGTGTGAAATTTCCTAACAAGTCACAAAACGAGTATAATTGTTCTTACTGCTGCTCACAGTAAATTCCGATATTGTAGTGTGATATGAATGATAACCTGCATGTCACTTTCACCTATAAACTAAAAATACAACATTTTGAACTACAAATACAACATTTTGAACTACAAAAACAATGTACAGTTATCTGTAATGTATGGTTCATATTATTCATTCTTGAGTTAGTACAGTGAGGAACCCATAGAGAAATTCAGATGTTATAAACTGGTTTGCAAGACGGTACAGTAAACTATCGAGGTAAAGCTGACAAATCTCGTCTCTTTTGGCATGAGCTACAAAAATCATGCAAAAAAACTACAAGCAATATATAATTTTTAGTGGCGGAAAATAATTCTAATGATTTAGTTTGATTCTGCAGTAACTCATCTGCAGAGAAACTTTGTAGTGAGAACATTTATTCTGTATCAGTCATTAGAGGACACAGTGCTTCGCCTGGAGTTGTCGTCACTCCAGAAATATTCAGCACAGGGCAGGTGAGAAGCCGTATGGGCCGCTCCAGTTCTGGCTGCGGATCGAGGAACAGGCACTTAGCGGAGGTAGCCAGATTACGCCGCATGTCACAGCACCTCAGTGTGCCAAGCAGATGGTGCGCCTCCAGCAGTCAAAGGGTTAAAAAGTTCACTCCCCAAGCTAAGAAAACAGAGCCACATAAACCTACGGAGACCAAAATTGGTTTTATATTAGGATTTAGTTTTCAATTGACACTGAAAAGGGGGTGTGTGTCATTCACACAAGTTTGGAAAGAATCAGCAATGGCTTTGTTGAAGAATATGCTGGGCAATCATGTGGATCAGTTTAAATAAACTGATGACAGCCTACACCAAAATAAGTTTTTAAACTTGTTTTGTTTTGTATGAGTGTGAATCCAGTGTTACATCACTAAATTGAAAAAAAATATACATTCAAGGGGAAAATAGTTTAAGTGTGGAAGTAAATTTTATCTTGCTAAAGACAGACAACAGCACTCCCAGCCAGAAAACTTGCACATGCTTTCACAGCAATTCTTCAGTGTAGCACTTACACAACAGAATCACTAATAGTGGTACATAAGAGACAGTGTGACTGAAAACTGCCTATGAGGGCAGTTTGGTTAAGTTTGCGAAATCACCATTGATGTCAGCATTTGTGCGACACAGTTCCTGCATAATAATAGGTCGTCCTTTACGAGTAAACACATGACGCATCAGTGCTCTGGTAGAGAGCTGTGGTGTGGATAGATGTCTTTCTACTGTTGTTTCCATGCAGTGATTGTTAAAGATGGGAAAAATCAGATTCAAGCAATGATTAAGTACTTTGTAAAGAAAGGTACAAAAGCAAAGTAAATTAATTCAATTTTCAGAACACACTGGGGGACTCTGCTTCTTCGTATTCAAATGTTGCCAAGTGGCTCAATGAGTTTAAATTTGGTTGGGACAGCTGAGGTGGTCTTTGTAGTGGTCAGCTAAGATGTACTGCTACCCCACAAATTATTGCAAAAGCGCATAAAATGATTATGATCCAGGCTGAATGTGTGAGAAACTGCTGAAGCTATGTGATGCCATCTGAATGGGCATATCACATTTTAAAAGTGGAGTTAGATATGAGAAAATTACCTGCTAGATGGGGACTGCAACTCTTAATGCAGAATCAGGCATGCACCTCAATGGAAATGTCTGAACAATATTTGGCCCGTTTTCAGAGCAACCAACAAGATTTTTTGCACTGGTTTGTGACAACAGGTGAAACATGGGTCCACTACTATATCCCAAAGTCAAAACAGTGGAAACATGTTCATTCACCACCACCAATGATAGCAAAGACAATACAGGCAGCTTGAAATGTCATGGCGTTGATTTACCGAGGTGCTAACGGGATTCTGTTGATATATTATCTTCCAGTTGGTCAAATAACTATGGGACAATGCTACGCTAACCCGCTGGCCATCTACAGAAAAAGATATGTGAAAAAGGTCAGGTTTGGCACGGGAGAAAGTCATCTTTCATTAAGACAATATGCACTCAAATACAAGTATCACTGGCATGGCAAAAATGCATGAACTAACATATGAACTACTGCCAAACCACCTTATTCACCTGATTTGGCTTCTTCAGACTTCCACCTCTTCCCAAAATCAAAATTTCCTCAGCAGATGCAGATTCTTTTCAAATGAATAACTGGCAGCTGAAGTTGACATATTTTGTAGGCATGGAGGGATCTAATTTTCAAATGGGATCAAGGAACTGGAACATTGCTAGACCAAGTGCATTAGTGTACAGGGAGACTATACTGAAAAATAATATAAGTTTCACTGAGTTAAGTCATTTCTCTCCTTTTCTTTCTCAGAAATTTTCGAACTATCATTGTAAAATGCTTGTGGTGGGCGATCCGCAGACAATGATGTTACTGCTAAGCTGTAATAATCAGAATATAGTGATGTTGCAAGATATCTGTGCTGCCACTTTTCCACAAAAATCGCTGAAGCAGGCACACAGTGCCTTGGAAAAACCATGGTCTATCTATGATTCAGTGTACAAAATTTTAACAGGCTGCTTGTAATTATTTGAAAATGTACACAATACTTCCCATTAGATAACCCTCTAGGTATGTCAAGAAAGGCCAATACATACAAGAGCATCAAAGTGTTATTTAATCACAACATAAACTGATTATACGTATAAAGAAAACACCTTTGAACACCAACTATCCTGCTCATCACAGCTCCAAATTATAGCAGTTGTTTGAAACCTTGGGGATTTGTTAACTTTGCATGCAACATAATTTTCACTTCAACAGATACTGTTACAGCAACATAAGGAGAAGTGCACTAGAAAAATGTATTTATATTGAAACTCAATTCCATTTTTTCCTCGAATAGTGCTGTTCTCAGGTCAACTAGACATATGGCAAAACCACAAGTTATAATAATTTCAGGCACTCATATAAACAAAGACTACAAATAATAAAATTACCTGCTTGGGCAATGAATTGTGGGTCCCATGTGGCAGATTACTGCTAGCTGGCACAGTAGTAGTAGCTGTGCTTCCTGGTACAGGGAGAGGAGGTTGTGTGCCAAGGGGAAGGTGGACAGATCCTGTGGAACTGGCAACAGGTGATGTCTGTACCGTTGATTGTGCAGGAGCTTTGGGTGAGGAGGAAACTGCTGATACACTAGAGCTAACTGTTGGTCCACCACTGTTGCTACTGCTTGAAGACGGGCGACCTCTTAGAACAGCTCCTGAAGAGCTGCCACGAGCTTTCTTCCCTTTTGTTCCTTTTGCTGTAGGTGGATCCAGCTCTACTTCCTCTTTAGGCAGAGCTGCAACCTAAAGACATTGAAAGAAAATATGCAATGCAACATTTTGAAAAACAAACAAAAAATTATATGTAATCTCTGTATGTTTGAATGAGAAGCAAAGTTTGTAATCAGTGCCAGAGATGGGGAAAATTGTTCCACAACTTTCTTTTGCATGGTGTCAGAACAAAAATAAGTATTTTATGAATTTATTAGGAATTTTTCCAATTTTTGCCCTTTACCACATACCTCAAGAACCCAGGAAAACAGTTTTAAGATTTTTATATACTTTACTACATCTGTGATTTAAAGGTATCCTACAAACAACATTTTGCAGAAAATGGACTATGCAGATGATAGCTACAGTTGATGTGGAAAAACGTCAAAGCCTAAGGAAGTATTGTTTTCCAGCTGTTCAACTGATACAGCCAGACATGAGTGAGCAAATGAGAGTGAATTTTCCAAGCTCAACATATGGTGACTAGATAAGTATCATAGTCTTAACAATATCATACGACACAATGACTAAAGAACAGTATTTTTATTAGTTTTTAAAGAAATCTAGTACATTGTGACTTGGGATATTGCAGGACAGTGCCTGACAAGCAAACCAGATTTCTTAGCATTGGACATGCTTAATTACTAAGACCAGACTAATGTCTTGCACACAGCAGTGCCTGGAATGTTACTTTTGCGTGTTAACTATGAAATAACATCTTTCAGAATCAAATTATGTTACCAAATGTAACTCTTTCTTTCCTTTGATAACACATGGTGAAATTATTACATTACTGACAATGAAATAATACAAGAATCTTATTATAATGCTAACACTTCTAACATTTGTGAAATGCTGCTTATTTTAGATTACTACAGAGTGCAAGCATGCAAACTTACAATGACCAGGAAGAAATCTGAGCATGAAAATAATCATTTTTCACAAATAAAACAGCAAAATACACAAATTAGAAGTATTGAAATACATTTCCCCATATACCGCATATTTTACTTTTCCATATCTACAAAAATATTGAGCATATTACAGTTTAAAGATATGTTGTGCAGAAATAATGGAAATAGTCTGGTCATGCAGAAGCACTACACATATTTGTTGTAGCTGCTCTGTCAGTATCTCCATCAAATTTCATTCTAAGATATATAAGCAGTGGCCAACATATGTGATGGCATAAAATTGTGCTCTATATTTATGCTTGGAACCAACTACCAATTTACATTTATGATCACTGCTTCCTGATTGGGGATGGAGTAGGAGAAGGAGAGAGGGGTTGGGGTGGGGGGGAACACCAACCACTAAAGCACAATAACGAGTAGCTAAATAGAATGAATGAATGAACAAGAATAAGTTAAGGTTTTCATCACTTGTATGCAAGAAGTGGAATAAAGAAAGGAGAAACAAAGATAAAACTATAAAAGAAGCCTATCACAATATTTTATGCCAATCACATAACAGCGCAAACAAAATCAACACTCTAATAGCAAATCCAAACTGTCCGACATTTATAGTTCATCTTGTACCATAGTATAGCCATGAAATCATTTGCACATCCACAAGTCCTCACATTATTATTTATAAAATCTCATTCAACCTATTAAGTGAAAAAGAAAGAAAAAGAAATACTTTTCATACAATTTCTTGTCACAGAAATAGCAAATTCTACATGACAGCTGGCATTTTTTAACATATGCAAAACATAAATAAGGAGATATTTATCTACATCTAATATCAAGATCATGTCACATAAAACTCTGGTGACTACTGCTATATACTATGCATCATACACAGTGCAACTTTATTTGGACGCGGCACAGTATGTATCAATGAACTACGGGATGAAATTATGTTTACTGATGTTCTTACCTACATACTGAAAAGCCTGAAACAGAGTTTCACGTTTCTATGAATGTATACTGAAATACAGTTACACAAATGTATACTCAAACTGCCCTACACAGTATAAGAGTACGTTCATAAATAAATCATTTTATACATATCAAAGTCACACAGTACACATAGAAAATAAAACTTGTGACGTTAAGAAGGCAACATTCCTATCTACAGATATCCCCTCTACATACTTCACATGTCCTACAACAACCAGTTCTAGTTCTTTATTTAGTGAAAAACAGATGTATCTTTCATCATGCTGTAAATTACTCACAGACGTGACAAAAAATTCCATACTACACAAATTTAACTGAAGCAATGTAAACAATTCTTGACTTTATAAACCATTTTTCATAAACCAAATTTACCTTATCAAATGTAAAACCGTAATTTCACAATAACGGAACTCTCCGAGTTTTCCACAAATTTTGTGAAGTTTGTTGCATGAAATCATTACCGAAAAGCCTGGTTACCACAAGTTTTGTGCAAGATGGATACCAAAAATCTTGACAGAGATTCACAAAAATCAGCGAATAGCTGCAGCGTTAACGTTTTTGGACGCTTACGGGAAAGATGGCGACTCATTACTCGATCGCATCGTTACTGGTGACGAAACATGGGTTAAGCATGTGAACTGCAAGACAAAATTGCAGTCAATGCAGTGGGGGCACACAAATTCCCCCCCCCCCCCAAAACCCAAGAAATGCATGCAGACAATGTCAGCAAGGAAGGTGATGGCGACTGTCTTTTGGGACAGAAATGGTGTGATTTTTGGAAAGAGGCACTACAATAAACTCTCAAAGGTATTGCCAAACTCTGCACAACTTCAGAAGAGCAATACAAAACAAGTGCAGGGGAATGTTGGGCTCAAAGATCTTGCTGATTCACGACAACGCCCGGGCCCACACGGCAAATGCCACTCATGAAGTTCTCGAATCTTTTAAGTGGGAGTTGTTTCCTCATCCACTGTACAGTCCCGACCTGGCACCGAGCGACTTCCACTTATTCCCAGCAATGAAGAAGTGGTTGGCTATGCAGTGTTTTGATGACGATGCACAGATTCAAGAAGAGGTAACCATGTGGTTAAAGGTGCAGGCGGCCGAATTTTACGACAAAGGAATTTCCAAGCTCGTCCATCGCTACGATAAGTGCCTTAATTTAAATGGCAACTATGTAGAAAAGTAGTATTTTAAGTGTGGCTTTCTTCTGTATATAATAAAAAAATTTCCAATACTTTATTTATTTTTAATTTCAAAACATAATGTACTTTGTGGATAGCCCTCGTATTACAGAGATGCTTTGTGAACTCAAATGGGAATCCCTGGACGGAAGGTGACATTCTTTCAAGAAATACTATTAAGAAACGTTAGGAAACGAGCATTTGAAGCCGGGTGCAGAAAGGCTTCTACTGCCACCAATACACATTTTGACTACGCATCTCAAAGATATGATAAGAGAATTTACAGCTCATATGGAGGCAGGCAGACAGCCGTTTTTCCTTGCTCTGTTTTTGAGTGGAACAGGAAAGGAAATGACTTGCAGTGGTTCAGAGTAGCCTCCGTCACATACCGCACAGCGGTTTGCGACATATTCATATAGATGTACATCATATAAATATCGTACAGTACTTTTCCCAAATTACTTGTAATTATTCCATTTTTATCAACATATTTCTTGCCCAAATTAAGAGCAGTTAAACTCTGGAAACACACTGCAAAAATTAACACTTTATTTGCGGATTATTCTGTCACTCCTTGATTGATAAATTTCACATTTAAGGTTGAAAAAGAAACAAACTGCATTTTTATTCTACTAAAATTTTCTTATTTCAAACCAGTTTTTGACTTACTGGGTGCCCACAAAACACTCCGGTGGATAGGAAACCAAACATAATAACCAAAGATACTTCAACATACGCCGACTCCAATAACGTAACCAAAGATATTTGTGTTGACAGTATCTGTGTTTCTATGTATGATTTCCTAGACACTGGTGTCTCTTGTGGACAATAGTCAGTTGTTCAGTAAAAATAGCCCAATAAGCCAAAAAATTGTTCGAAATAGACATTAGTAGAAGAGAACTGCAGTTTTTTGCTTTTCAACCTTTATTCCTTTTTTCTTACAGATTTACCTTTCAAAAATAATTTCTGTACAAACTCAAATGACACTATTTTTATTAATCATAATCAACTATCATGATTTTCAACCAAAATTTAATTCAGTGGAAAAATTCCCAATAAGTTTCACACCAAGAAAGCTCTAAAGCTTGTAAACATGTAGATTGCTCTCATATGGGAGGTACCATCTGACCTACTGTAAGTGTAACCCAAAGTGGAATCATGTTTGGTTTGATTTTCCAGATTTTAATAGAATGGAGGAGTAAATTATTAATTAAAAAATCATTCACTCACAGTAGCTTCAAACATTATTTATTTATAAAAACTGTGATGTCCGAGCACGAGATGAAAAGGGTAGCATTCATTCAAAGGCTGGTCGTACAAACTACAGTCTGCACATTTATTTATGTCAAGCCACTAAATCAATTCATTTATTGGCCTTTCCAACGCACAAAGAGTGTCAAATAAGTAAGTCACCCTATTTTAGAAAAGCGAAAGTTCACACAAGTTATCATGCTGAAATAATTTTATTTATGTCATACAATGATGCTGCTTTTACTTTTCAGCTTAGTCACCATGTTTTTCCAATCACTTTTCGTAATGCAAGAAGTTTTTCCTGACCAGTATTGTACAAGCTTGGGTCTGCACTCATAACAAGCTGTTTATTTGATTATTTGAGGCGAGGGCCCTCAACATCATGGTCGTTATGGCCCTGACGAAATGTCAGGGACCTGACGAAATGTCAGGGACCTGACGAAATGCCAGCATCCAAATCTCATGGGTGGGGATGAAGCCTGTCCCCATAATGGCGTTGCAAGGCAGGTGTGGTGAACAAGTATAGCCTCAAAAGTCCCAAGGCATGATTGCCACATAACTTTCCCTGTCGAATGTGTGATCACTGCCTCTTTTGTGGCACTTTCACCATGTTTCTTCCACATAATTCCCTTACGTTTTTGTCTCATCTGCAGAGAGAAGCCATTTGATAATCCTACCTCCCACACACTGACACTTCCAGAAACATTATGGCTGAATCCAACCACTGCCACTTGTGGACAGCACTCAGCAAACGTGTCACCCATCTTGCACAGACTTTGCGGTAGTAAAGATGGTCTGTCTGATCTTTGCGAGGGCAAGTGTCCAATTGCAGCCCTCGTACATAGCTGCACTAGAATGTTGTTAATGGTAATGCAACAACTGTCTTCCACAATAATGTTAATTGCAATAATGACATCACATGTTGCTGCAATGGTTCTTCCTGTGTGCTGTTCGTCACGCGCATCATTGTGCCCTTCCACAAACATTACACTCCAACGTCAAATTGTATGCTCATACAGCCTTCCCCCACAGAGAGAGGTTAACTTCCGATGGACATGGAATTGGACAGTTGTTTTGAGGTGGCGGGGCGAGGGGATGACAGAATGCAGCTCACAAGTGTACACACTATGTTGCAGTAACTCCATGCTAACTGGTGAGATACTGCAGTATGCACTGTACGACAGTGTGAGCACTGTCAACACACAGAGTTGAACTTGCCAGCCTTCACGCCAAGGACATAGTTTATTTTTTTGAGAAAGAACATAGAGAAACTTACTTATTGGACTACCCTTGTAATTTTTTATATCCAATACACAACATCCAAATTAAATCACTGAAATGTTTCCTGTAAAGAATGCAGCACGTCACAGTGTTCTGGTGTCTGACAACATTCTTCCACCATTCAGAATGCACAATTCTGAATATTTAAACATGCAATTACTTCCCAATATAGCAGAATAGTTTCAGGAAGGAGGCACTGAACGATTGAAAGGCAACTGCTTCACCAACCCAGCCAATCACGTGAAAAACACAAGATGGACAAAGTTTTCATAGAGCATATCAATCAAAACTGTTAGTACAGTATAATGTACTTTTGCAACATCTACTTTCAATACATATCAATGACAGGTAAATTCTGTAGGGTGCATGTCTTAGAATTTTTAGGGAAAAAATGAATGCTAATTGGTACACTCCTGTTCACAGCAGCAGCACTTCAGGTGAGTGACATTGAGCTAAATGTAGTTACCACGCAAAAATATATACAGCACGTAAGTATCATACTACTGAGAATTAGAATCAGGGTTGGTTACATCCTATATCTATTCTGATTTTCAATATTTCCTTAAATCATTCATGGATAATGACAGAATGATTTCATTTTTCCATCTGCATGTGTCAGTATGGTAATCTGTTTCCTGAGATTTTAATGTTATCTATATGAAATATTAAACGACTGACTGAGATGTCAACTTAGCTTTGTGAGTATGAAAAATTCACTGTCAGAGACCATAGGGGTCAATGGAATTAAAAATAAATGAACCTCAACCATAAGAACCTTATTCTTCTGCACAAAATTTGCACTTCCTAGGTTACTTTTGATAGAACATATAAATGACAGGGAAAAAGTTCCAGTAAAATAAATAGTCAATGTTGAAAAATCATACGTTCGAAATAAATACAAAATTCTAGACAAGAAAGAAAGAAAGAAAGAAAGAAATAAAAAAAAGATTTAACACAGCATTCACTGTAACGCACACAAACTTTTAATGTGTGACATTACAACTATCTCAGTCCTCCTAAAAGTCGGTACCATATATTTTGGCTAGTTAAGCTTTCTACCAATAAATTTTCCTTGATTCTGACACTTAAAACTATGCAGACAAGTAACACTACACAGTAGTTCCTAAGTTTACATCAAGACTATTTTGCAAATTGACCGTTCATCCTTTAATATTCAGAAGTAATAGCAGCAACAATTGACAACAGCCATCATTAAATTAAAAATTCAGCCAACCATCACACAGACCATGGCACAGTGTCAGTTAACAAGATATCACAAGGTTGTAAAGGACTGTTTGAGGCAAGTTCAAAATGACATCAAAGAGAAAGAAGGCACTGCATATGATGGATTTAGGGGAAGTGTTGAAAACACTGTTGATGAATTTGGTATTGGAACTTCAATTGCATCTGACTGGAAGAATAACGAGAAGGGAAAGGAAGACTTTTGCTCCAAAATGAGGACAAAGCACAGTTTAGAGAGTCGCAGGATAAACCGGATGTGACATTAAGATGAAGATGTGGACAGTCAAAAACCCTCGCACAAATAGTAGTAAATGTGATTTGGAAACATGTCATTTTGATACATTTCATTCATTATTAGAATATCACTTGGTTCCTGCAACTTGTATAAGAGAGCTTTTCCTTACCCACAGATTTCATAGGAACAAGATGGCAGCACTCAAATTTAACTATTTGTGAGGAGGTATTTTGGAAAATTATGGGCTGCTCTAGGAAACTAAGAGGCTGTAATCGAGTTGTAATTTATCCAAATACTAGTTTGTCATCTTTACATTACACTTCCCTGTCTTGACCACTGGACAATCAATGTAGTCAATTAATAAGCAATATCAACAGATATGAACAAGATTGCATACATAGGAAAGACAGAATAGATTACATTGCAAATTTATGTTTTATTCAGTCAATGTTTTTCCGGCTAAATTATTATCTGGTACAACTACCTTCAAAGTTAATATATCAGATGTTATTGAGCAACATCTGTACCTTAGCATGTCAGCACAACAATTATTTACACGTCATCACAAATATTTACTCGTCAACGAAAAGTTGTCTAATACAATATATGTTGGCCAATATAATAATTCCCTCATTAACAAATATAATCAATGTGCAATATACCTAATAAAAGTTGACTACGAATACTTAGTACGTAATAACACTTGTGTGTTGCGTGATGAAATAATATTAGGAACTATGTTAACAAATTCCATTTTGGTAGCAGCAGTAGGGGAACGGATATAAACATTTTTTTGAAAAGACAAATAACATTACTTCATGTTTATATAACATGACCCTACCTACCCTTTACCAAATTTTAAAAATGTCAAAGCCCAAAATTCTTGCTACACTAATGTAATGGCAAACACAGTTAAATATTCATTTTGTATTTGTTTATCACCTTATCATTTTGTATTTGTTTATCACCTTATAATTAGTAAAGATAGTGTAACACAGGTGCACAAAACTTAAGGTCAAAAGTAAATATTGCATTATATAACAGCTGTACGAAAGTTGGACCATACATGAAAAGAACTGTTACAGTGTATTACAGAAGGTGACCAAAAGAAATATGGAATAAGACAAACAGAAATGACGCTTTTATTCAAAGACAATAATCACACTGATGTCACTACAATTCATAATGTTCCCCTGGGGACATGATTAATAGGGTGTGTGGTCACTACAAATAGCAATGCATGGTCTGCAATGTGCTCCCATCCTGGCCAAAAAATTGGTAAGGATTCCTTATGGTAGGGAATTCCATTCCTATACCAGCACAGTTGATAAGCACATGCCTAATGGGATTTAAGTCACGGGACAGGCAGGCTGTGCAGTTCAATGTGGTCATGCATTATCACCCACAAAAATTAAGCCAGGGCCGAGTGCACTCCTGAAAGATGCGTAAGCGGGAAGAGTACAGTGTCACAATAATCCTTAACTGTGAGTGTACGATGTTCAAAGATTTGAAGGGTAGTACGCTTATGCAACATTATGCCTCCCAACACTAAAATATCATGTTTGACAATGATCCTGTGTGCATTACATGTTCCCGGGTCTTGGCATATGAGGGTATGTCCAGTATTCCATCAAGCATGCGCATTGGGGAAACATACTGCAGCATGAGCACACTACACATGCGCCAATGACCATCCACTAGTAGTCCAATGCACTGGTGTACGAATGGAACGCACTACCACAAGAACTCCTTATCAGCTTTGTCACCAGCTTTACCACTGCCATCCGTGGTGATCACACACCCTATTACGGACTATGTTCACCTTCTGTAATGTCCATGGGACCATCATAAATTGCAGTTACTTCAATGGAATTATTGTCTTTGATTAAAAGTTTTTTTTTTCAGTTTTTCTCATTGTGTATTTCTTTCGATTTCCTTATGCACTGCACTCTCTACGTATTGTACAAGTTTCATTGCGCTTGTTATTCAGCAGCGACACATCATGCAAAAGTTACTTTCAGCCGTAGGTTTTGCATAGAAATTTGTAATTTCTTTACAATTCAGTAACCAATAACTAAAGACACAGGCCAAAACTTGACTCTAATGCATGGAGTTTTATACACCACTTTAGAAAATCAAAACTGTCCTTATCAGCTGTATTCTTAGTATGTTTCCTGCTATTCCCTGTCATCATTGAGCTGTTACCACTAGTATGATTTTCCATACCATTTCAAATATCTGAATTTTGCTTTTTTGGAAGCCATATAAAATAATCCACAATATTTATTTGGTTTGCCTGGGTTCTGGTTAAAGACAGAGAAAATTGGAAATAATCACCTGCATTTGAAGGACTTACATAGACCAGTTGTCAAAATATGACGTGAAAAACACAACCAACAACCCTGCTGCACGCCCAAGTGTTTTTTTTAAAACCCCTATGATTGGCATGTTAACATAATTTGTGTGTGTGTGTGTGTGTGTGTGTGTGTGTGTGTGTGTGAGTGAGTGAGTGAGTGAGACAAAACAAAATTATTTATAAAATGTAAGTAGTCACTTATGACAGTTACAACCATCAAATTCATCTTGCGAACTGGAAATAACCAGTGAAAGTACGATAATGTTATTTCATCCACATTATTAGTTTTCTTTTTCATATAATATATAAGTCTCAATCCAACAATCTCACTTTCACTACAAAGCAACTGGACAACCTACTTCTCACAAGTTTTATAAAGATATATTATTAACATTACAAATGAACACAAAAGAATTGCTACCACTGATTTTTTTTTTATGTACTACAAATTCCAATGTCCCGTGTTACAGATACTATCATTTCATATAGGTCATATGAGTTCAGTGGCAAACAAATACATTAAGTGTGACATGAGGGCAATTATTATATAGCACACCATACTTTCAATGAACTTAATAACAACAGCTGAGAATTTTAGCAACATGGGCTAGTATAGAAGGCTGTTTTAATAAAATTCCTAAAACTTTTCACAAAACCACACACAATCTAGAGCTGTAAAAATGACACCTATACTAAAGCAATCACATGAATGTGCAGTTCTGTACATGCCACTCTTAAGCAGTTCTAGGCATAGTTGCAGGGATTAAACATAGGAATGGAGAGTGTTTGTCTGCATTTTCAGCTCCAAGGCAAACAAATGACAGACTTAGATGGTAAATAACAAAAGTGTTTTCCTGCTAATCAAGTTTATGAGTCCTACTGAGTTTTGTTTTTTGATTACTTCATTATAACCACTGCTACTCTCACAGATTGTTAGTTTTACAAAACCTGAAACTAATTAACCTGTCACATGTATGTACACAACAAAAAGAAGTCCGCATCATATAACAGTTCAGTAACCTAACAGTAATAGTAGAACCTACACAAAAAATACATTTCTTTGCACCAAACTTGCCTGATCACTAAGTCAACTTGTCTGCGTACCAAATGAACGTAATCCCAGTGGATGATGCACCCCTCTGTTGACAGGACAGCAAAATAATTATGTATGGGTACACCAACAGATACTAGTAACAGCTGATACGACCTATCTTCACTGCCTAACATTTCCGGAAGACAATTTTTTTTTTTATTTAATCTTGCAATTCAGCTGCATCATAGTCTCAATAAATTCAAATTTATAATCAACTCAAATTGATCATCAACCATCAGGTACCACGTCCACTGTCATCAAACACATGCAGAGCAACACGAATTTCACCAATGACCGTGTATTCATATGGTGTAATTTTAACGTCGCCGATAAGTGGAGATAAGCATTCTGAGCACGTACCAGTTGCAGGCAGAATTTCTCATTTCAGCTAGGTTTTATGTCCTTTAGCCACAAATATCATCTCATGAAACTTCTCATTTAAGGCTTGGTAAATTTTCCTAACAAAAAAGGTTTATAGTTTGCTTTACTATTTATTTATCTGTCAATCATTACACGGCATTCACTATATTCCAAACAGCAGACAAAGAATGCACTCAGCACTGATCTACATTTTACAATAACATGTTTTCCAAAACAGTTTTAGTGTGATGGAAATTTATCTTCATTCAGTGTCCACCACAGTAGTCTTGTAGACACTCTGATGTATGCTGGGTTAGGCTCCTTTTATTCCAATGAGAACAGTTCACTGCGAGCAGGCCTCTGTAAATAAAAATAATCACGTGTCTCGAATCTGTGGCTTCCAGCGTTTCCGCATATTCCACCTACTTACAAAAATTACAAGTAATCACACTAAAATCCTCCGTCGTTTTGTTTTTAATACATGAAATTACTTTACATCAGAAAACAAAATACTGTCACGTTTTAAACGGAAATGTTATCAAAAGAATTCCCAGCTGCCTCCTACATAACAGCATTTTTTTATGCCACTACGCAACCTATGCAACATGTTACTCTCTGAAACAAATGTTTTGTGTGCCCTTTACCCATTACGGAAATTATGCCATCTGAATATCATATTGTTGAAGGAAGAGTGAACTAAGTCCAGCCAACAAACAACAACAACTTTGTGTCACCTAAATGTTTCATTCCGTAAATTATTTAAAATTTACTTTACCACCAATAAAATAGAGCAAACAAACAACTGACTCAAATGATGATATGTTCTGTAGTTAACGATTTTAAAGAATGGTAACAACTCTACTGATGCAAAATAATTGTAAGCCCAATGTATGTTTATCAAATACTGGTAGGATTTGGCACAAATCACCACGAATTTGATACATCACTGTCACTCACAGGACACATTTATCTGCAAAGAGGCAGAAAAGTGTATCCACTACTAGTAAATCTGCTACAATACCTTTCTCCATTTATACCTATTACGCAAAAACCATGGCAGAGCCCATAACAGTTTTAAGTCATGCAATCTGTGGGTGTAACACCCCCAAAATTGAATTTCTGTTCAGCAAAATAAGTCCTAACAATTGGCAAAACTGAGATTAAGGAGAAAGTCATTTAGGTTACCGCTATTAAGTAACAAACAATTTTATGTTAAAGTAAGTTATGTTACAAAACTGTAGCAATTAATTAAAAGAAGACAAGTGGTATCCTCCTGAACTTACTAATTCTTTATCCATACCAAATGAAAAGCCCACATTCTACATTCTTGAAACTTTGATTTGTCAATCAGTGTTAATTGGAAGCGTTGTATAATGAATCTTGGGTGACGCCAAAATTCAGTATTGCAGTTAACTGTGATAGATAAATTGTAAAAATATGGCAAGTATGTGTACTGCAGTGAGGAAATTACTTTATTGTTGCATTCTTATTTCAGCAAAATATTGGACTTTGCTGGGAAAGTGAGACAATTGTGATTTCATGACAAATGTTCAAATGTTTGAAATTGTCTCTTAAGAAATTTTTGTATCGATCACACTGGAAAAAAAGAAAAGAAAACAAATCTCCCCCCCCCCCCACACAGTAATACTCCAAAAGACAACATTCCTTGTGCCTGCGAATGTGTAATTTCTTCTAAATCACACTGCTGCTGCTGCTCCTATTGTATTTTTCCCATTTCTTTTGAGTTATCCATAACTTACAGAGAACATGTCTAACTGTTGCAGGACAGTATTACAATTTTAGTTTAAAATAGAAGAGAAAGTAGGATTCTTAAATGCAACGAACATTAAGATCCTTGGAGAAATATGTTTATGGCACAGGAAATTCACAGGCTCTGCCCCAGAAATAATAATTACACAGGGTTTTTTTTTTTTTTAATAGGTTCACATATATTTCAAAGTTGATTCCCTGTGTGCTTACAGACAGTGTAACATTGCCACCACACTACACAATCAGGCTGGAAGTTTACACAATCGAGTTAAATTTCAGCGACCCTGACTGCCATCTGGTCGTTTGCAATGGTCCTGAATAGTTTCTGCTCAGATCAGGATTTGATGCCAGGGAATGAAAAGAAGTCTCACAAGACTATTTCTGGGTGGAAGTGTGGCTGAAAAAATACTGTTATGTTGTTTGTGTCAAAAACTCCTTTGCTGATCAAGTGTAGCTTGCTGTGTAACTGTGGTGAATGATACAGGCATGCTGGACTTCAGAGCACACATGTGCAACTCTCTTTATCAAATGGTTGAGTGCTTTGATATAAAAGCATGCATTTCCTATTTGTTTTGTTGGTACAAACTCATTGTAAAAGGCTCTTCTATAGTAAAAAAAATTAAGCCGAAGCTTGCCGCTCAGGACTACTATTTTGTACTCTACTACCAATGTTTAATTGATTTTTATTTTCTCAAGAAAATTACATTTACTTTTCAAAAGGTTACACAGTTTACATAATACCAAAATATATCAATGTTCTCATTTTGGTAATTCGTATAAGCTTTGCAATTCTCGCACAAATATCTTCTGTTGACATTTGCAAGGCAAAACTGTTTTAGGCAGCTCAAAAATATCAGCAGATACTAGTGACAGTATTCTCTTCTTCTACATGCACTTTCTGGTTCAATGCAAACACAGAAGCAGCCAGTTTTTTTTTCCATCTTCACTGTGCAGCCACTACTAGAAAAAACGAGTAAGAAGCAGAGCAGCTTCTCTGCTAACTTTTCTGAAGTTTGTACTTAGTTTTATAGATATTATACAAAACTTTATCATATAGCTTTGTTTGAGACTACACTGCATTTTGGCACACTGTGTGTCATTGAAACAGCACTAACCAAAATAGTAATCTACAAACTAGATAAGATAAAAGGTGACACTTGCACACCTGACAGTCAAACACACACACACACACACACACACACACACACACTGCACTAATGACATTTTTGATCTTACAATATATGGAACTCAAATGCAAACAGGAAAATAAGTTAAATTATAGGGCACTTCAGGCTAAAATGTATGGACCAAGAAAATATGGAATAAGGTGGTTTGTAATAGAGCAAAGAACATATGGCATTATATACGATACTGCAGTATATTTATCTGCCGATGCTGGACAAGTGACTTTCAATTAAAATGTCCCCCTAGTATGGGAATTTACATGACAGATCTGTGAGTGCACTGCAGACACATGGTGGATGACCTATGGAAGTTTGGATCTGTCCGTGAAGCGTTCTCAGGTAGCCGAATGGTTAGGTGACATGGACTGTAGCTAAAACAACTATGATTTTGGACGCTTATGCTAACTTCTGAAAACCAGCATCAACAAAGACATTTGTCTTATACCAAGTTTTAACAGAGAGTATGTGTAGGAACCATCTAGGACCAAGCCTTCCATTACATGCAGTCCATTTACAAACAGATTCTATTTTACCCCTAACTATAACTTTTAATGGTTATGTTTCCAATAGTTTTTCATTTTTCTCTTTACTGCAAACACATTAGCTGACAGTATTATCCAGATGAAAAAACATGTACCCACTTACCAGTGCTTTAGCTTTTAAAAAACAGCAAGGAAACTTTGAATAGGGAAGTGTTAATATGAACTGAATTCTGTTGCTAGATGGTAACCACCTGTATGGTGCAGCATCATCCACAGACCACACTATGGTAAAGAGCACTGGGTCACTAGCACATACATACTTTATAAAATGTAATAAGCATGGCTGTTCAGGAGGCAGTTAGGTGAGCCAAAATATTACTGATAAAATGGGATGTTCAGGTGACATTACGTAGCACACGAGAAATGCAAACAATATGCTGCCTTCAGAGTGATGACCCTAGTTAGGTTCGGCATAGCCTTAGACATGAGCACATATACTTGCAGCATAGTGCTTAAAGTAAACAGTAGTTCTTTGATAAAAAGTCACCTGATAATCGGGTTACAAACTTCAAAGTGGAGGGAACACACACTAACATTGAACTCCAACACGTCACTGGAGGATGCACAATACTTATGACATGCAATGGTGTCTTAAGACATTTTGTGTATGCTTCAAATCCCTATACACAATGGAAAAAAACTCAATTTTCAACAACAATACAATACCTTCCATGGAAAAGTTTATGGGCATTTAGAAAGTAAACGCTCAGATAATATGGAAGTGCAAAAATTAAAGAAAGTTCTGTTAAACTATGTAACTGAAGTCAAATCATCTTCATGTGGGAGCCGACAAATACGAGTCTGAAGTATTTTTCCCAATGTATTCTCTATGAAAACGTATTTTTACTTTCAGAAGGACTATTCAACAAATGCGTTTTCAATCTGAGCAAGCTATCTTACTGCTACCCATAGTGCCAAAGTATTACACAGTTTCACTAAAGGAAAGTTTATGAAGACATGCTCAGTAGCTGCAGCTAAGCAATAGCTCCCTAGAGATTTGATGAGTTTCAGGCAGTGAAGTCTCTCTCCTCCAACTGTTCCATGCAGAATTCAAGAAATAGATTACAAATAATGTTATTGCTCCTGCAAAAAATAAATAAATAAATAAATAAAATTACATTTTCTTTCGAACTGGATGAGTGCATACTCACTTCTGATACTGCTAAGCTGGCACTTTACATTCGTGTATTTGATAATAGGCTCATCGTTATGAAAGAACTACTGGACTTTGTTCCAATGAAAGACACTGAAGGGCAGATATTCTTGTTTTTGTGTGTGTGTGTGTGTGTGTGTGTGTGTGTGTGTGTGTGTGTGTAGGAAAGTGTCGACAGTACAGGTCTGCAATAGAAGAATCTCACTTCTGTGGCAACAGACAGCTCAGTGGCTGTGATTGACCTAAATACAGATTTGGTGACACTTTTATAAGAGATGTTAAAATTGTTACTTGTTCCACATGAGATTTTTGCAATACATTACATGGTCTACCAAGAGGATTTATGTGCTAAAATTGTGAGCATGAGGGAAGTAATGTGTGTGGCGACTCTCACAAAAAATTTCATCCGCAGTCATCACCAGTTCAAAGTTTTCTTGTAAGACCTGTAAAGCACTTTTAGCAATGTGCTGTATCACACAGAAATACTCTGGCTGAGTTGAGGTAAAGTTCTTGAGAAATTTTTTGAACTTAGTAAACTATGGTCATGTTTGATACGCCTGTTGCAGAATTGAAAAATGAGTGGAGGATACATCTGGCCCTCCTCTGTGACATTGTGCACCATATGAATGTTTTGAATTTAGTATTGCAGGGTAAAAACATGGTTAATTTCAGATATGTATGATTGCATTCAAAGCTTTGAGGTGAAACTGTTCATGGAACAGGCAGCTATAAAATGGGAATACTGTTCATTTCTACAAGCTCTCATTCTTAATGATGGAAGCAGAGCAGAGTTTTGAACAGTAACTAATACACTCATTAATGAAACAGATTTGTTTCATATAATTTCAAAGCTAAATAAAAAAAAAGTTCAACATCTTTTCACATCTTTTTTCAGTTGATGTTGACAATGTAGGAACTAAGCTAGTTACTACTTCTAGACCTAAAGTGTGACTGGCAGTTGCGTGACAAGTTTCAAAACAAAATTAATCTTTGTGACTTTTATAATAATTTTCCACACCATAACTTTCCACAACTTGACAGATCTGCAGATACAATTATGTCAATGTTTGGTTCTAGATAGTTGTGCAAGCAACTTTTTCCACAGTGAAGACAATGAAATTTACAGATAGCAGCTTACTGACAGACTTCAAATTAAAAGCTTACCTTTGAATTAGCAGTACTCAAAAAGTGCTTTAACAACAAGCAAAATAAACAATACTGACAGACATCCTGTTTAAATAAAATGGTCACATAATAGACTAAAACAGTCTTCTTCATAAGGCGGCATCAATTTTAAGAAATATAATGTTTGTATTTAGCTGCCACATTTTTCGTTTCATGAAAATACACCAACAGAGATGCAAGTTTCATTTCACTGTCATTTCACACTAATACAACAACCTTAGAAAATAAATTTGCCATGAAACACATTAATGAGCCACCATGAATTGATTTATCATGGGAGTATCAGCTGAAGAATTACTCTCTCTGCCAATGCTTCTTCCTTTCATGAAGCCCAGATTCCTCTCTCCCATACCTCTTTTCCCCAGTATTAGTCGCCCCAAGTCATCCACTTACTCACTGCTGTGGCACGAATGCAAGCCTGTTAGCACATGGAGACTGGTCAACAGGTCTGTAGTACAAGATATAAAGCCACTGTATATGGATTCTTTAGCAGAGATTCATTAAATGACAGTGCATGGTCGAGATGGGCATTGTGCACACGACTATATAGGATGACTAAGCAAAAACTAGGTTTCAGACTTATGGTACCAAGGTGGATTTTGTAGAGTTTTGTTGACTGCATAACCAGCCATGCATCATTGGGATTGTGAAGCATGAAGGCTGGCATTGTTCACACTGAGCTGGTAGCCTTCTTTATTATCAGAGCTTCTGTTTTACGAAGTACAATATACAGATAAATATTCCTTAGACGACAATGATAGACTGAAGAAACTGGGACTGATGTCACACACATAAGGGTAAAGGATACAGGCCTTTATTAGTGTAGATTCAAGTAACAGGCATCCAAACTTACACAAGGTATCCAAATCAAACAGTTACTTTCAATTGTTACAAGGAAAGCAAACTACAGAGGACTGAAGGATATCACACAGAAATATTGATATATTGCTGGAAAAAGTCACTGAAGTACATCTTGAATATGAAACAGCGATGAAAAATGGGATTAATTCTAATATGTGATTACCTGTTTCGGCTTTTTTTATTAAAACCTACCTTCAGAGTTATGTACAGAAAACACAGTCAAAACAGTGTTAAAGTTTACATTAATATTCGGATACAGCAGAAGTAGTAAAAACATTCGTACCACATCATTGCTTCCATTATAATAATAGTAGGTCTACTTAGCGAACATGATGAATGACACTGTGGTGAAGCATGGGAATATTTGCAATGTATCAACAGTTTGACAGCATGCCATTTGATATGCTTCACTGAATGTCATCTTGTTAGGAATGATGTGGTATATATTTTATTTAATATTGTTGCTGTATAAATTGAGTTGTAGCCCCTTCAGTTCCAGGGTGATATTCATTCCCCTGTGTGTATCTTTGTAACTTTGGCATTACATGGGTTCTGTCTGCAGATAAAAGTTACCACACCAGTGTGTTGTATAAACACATCCAGAGAAAAGAGGTAAATGATTAACTACAAAGTGACGTCTTCAATATTAACTATGTGAAAAATCTACAGGGGGAGGAAATGGAACAGCCCGTCCCCATAATATATACTAACATTTGTAACTGTCTCCATAAATATCCTGGCATGCAGCAGCACATCAATACATAGCATTTTCATTTAGATGTTTGCAAATCTTCCATGTTGTATTGTCATGGGCCATGAAACATTCTGTTCATAAAATTTTGTCCAGAGCTGCACTGGACATCTTCAGCAGTGCTCATGGTTCTGCTGCATCTTGTCGACTGACAGACTGAATGTCCAAGAGCAACACAAATCGAAAAATTCGAACTCTCAGCTCTACAAAAAGCAAATAAGAAACCATCTCGATGGTACAGGTTTGTAGATGAAAAATTGTGGTTTGGTCACATGGTAAAAAAACTTTAGAAGAATTCTTTTATAGAACTAATATAAATCCAATAAATGGAGTTTACCATGGCGATGAAAACTGACAGTGGAATATCCTTTCTGGATATTTTAGTTATGAGACGGACTAATGAAAGGTTGGAACATTTTTCAGGAAGTCACGCATAGGGGCATATTTTAATAAGAACTCCAACCATCACCTACAAAAAAAAAGGTGTGTCATTAGAAGTCGCTGACAGAGCCAAAAGCATTAGCACACGAGAACACCTGGACACCAAATTAGAACACTGAAACAGGCTTTCAGAGAAAAATGGCTATTCGGGAAAAGTGCTACAACCAAATAACAGTAGGTCAAAGAACAAGGATAAAATACAAAGATGGAAGATTTCACTTTTGAAAAAAAAAAAAAAAAAGTAACTTAACAGACTGGGAAGATATTGCAGAAACGTGACAGCATACCAGTTTTTAGACCAACAAAAAGATATGTCAAACCCTCACACCTGTAAAGGATAAATGCCTTATGTTACCTGTCAACATGTAAGTTATATGGAATTCTGTGCACGCATGGTAAGGTTTATATTGGAAATATCAAGAGAAATGTGAATACATAGCTGATGGAACATGTACGTCTTTGCTGGCTAGGAAAATTAGGAATATCAGCTGTATCAGAGCACGCTTTTCATTCAGGAAATCATGAGGTGAAGTTTTCCAAAACCAAACTTTTATCTACAATGACAAACTATTACCCATGGCTACATAGAGAAGCTATCAAAATACATAAACATGAGGATAATTTTAAGAACAAAAAGCTATGAAACTTTGATTGTGGACAGATACTGTTCATATATTTCAATGAGTAAGTTTAATTTTGCATAAATGACAGTTCAGGTTTAGGTCTTACGAGCATTACATCTGAGAGAATTATGCATTGGTTGACTAGAAGAGGGGAAAGGAATGCAATAGAACATGAATAGAAATGCAACTGTGAAGGCAGTAGTGGATCAAATTACATAAAAAGACAAGGCCTAGTAACAATCATAGAATAACAAAGAATATATTGAATTTAACTGATGAAAGGAGAAAATGAAAAAATGCAGCAAATGAAGCAGGTGAAAGGGAAGGAAAAAGAGAGAGAGAGAGAGAGAGAGAGAGAGAGAGAGAGAGAGAGAGAGAGAGAGAGAGAATTACACGAACAACAGGTTAAGCCAACCTTGGGAAAGATCAGTTTGGATTCTGCAGAAATGTAGGAACATGTGACACAATACTGACCCTATGATGTGTATTAAAAAATAGGTTAAGGAAAAGCAAATCCACATTTATAGCATTTGTAGACATAGAGAAAACTTTTGACAATGTTGACAGAATTGAAATTCTGAAGGTAGCAGGGGTAAAATACAGGAAGCACAAGAGGGTATTTGAAATCTGTACAGAAACCAGACAATAGTTGTAAGAGTCGAAGGGCAGGCAAAGGACACTGCAGTCGAAAAGGGAGCTATACAATCTGTACACTGCGTATACAATAAAGAAAACAAAAGAAAAATTTTGGAGTAGGAATTTTTAGTTCAGGGAGAAGAAATAAAAAATTTTGACGTTTATCAATAACATTGTAATTCTGTCAGAGACAGTAAAGGACTTGGAAGAGCAGCTGAACAGAATGGACAGTGTCTCGAGATGAGGATATAAGGCGAACATCAACAAAAGCGAAACAAGGATAATGGAATGTAGTCAAATCAGGTGATGATGAGGGAATAAGATTAGGAAATTGCACAGTTGTAGTAGAAGATGAGTTTTGCTATTTGGGCAGCAATATAACTGACAACGGCCGAAGTATTAAGGATATAAAATGTAGACTGGTAATGGCAAGAAAAGTGTTTCTGGATAAAAGGAATTCATTAAAACAGAATATTGATTTAAGCTTTTCGAAGTCTTTTCTGAAAGTATTTATTTGGAAGTGAAACATTGACAATAAACAGTTTAGATAAAAAGAGAATGTGATGCTACAGAAGAAAGCTCAAGATTAGACAGGTAGATCATGTGGTTCAAGTCCTGTTTGTCCAAATTCGCAATTGCGAATACATTTCATGTATTTCACAATGGCTGTAGGTGCCACAGTGCCTGTTCCTTTGGACATGCATGCACGTCCAAAGGAACATTGCATAGTAATAACACAGACACTGCAATATCGTATTTATCTGCAAACACTGAGCAACTGACTTTCAAATAAAATGTCTGTTCTGTACGGGAATATACATAATGGATGTACAGGTACAGGTTGCAAACATGGTTGACGACATATGGAAGTTTGGTTCTGGCAGTGAGTCATGCTCAGATAGCCAAACGGTAAGGAAACTGCTTGCAATAAGTGGGAAATCCAGGTCCGGGTCCTGGTCCGGCATAAATTTTCATTGTCATCATTCCATTCTACAGCTGTGGTTGTCCATATCTGTAACTGCAAGTAAATTTCATGAATAAAAGAAATTTGTGCCACAACCTGAGAAGAAGAGATCGGTAGAAAGGACATACTCTGAGGCATCAAGGGATCACCAATTTAGTACTGGAGAGAAGTGTGGTTGTGATGGCGATGGTGGTGGGAGGCTAAAAATCGTGAAGAGATAAATACAGTAAGTAGATTCAGAAGGATACAAGTTAAAGAAATTTTCGGAGTGTAGGGGTTTGCAAAGCATAGAGTAACATGGAGAGTTGCAGCAAACCAGTCTTCAGACTGAAGACCACAGCAACAAGGATTCTCTGTTGATGATGTGTAAACTTCTAACACGCCTTTTTCCCAAAGTTTATGTTTCTCTCCAATGTCCGATGCCTCAGTTAGCAAAATACTGAGGAACCAGAAGCACCTCTGAAGATGCCCAATGCAGCTCTGGATAAAATGTTAGGAATGGAAAAGTTTTACAGGGTGTATACGGGGACACGCCAAAAAATTTCCCGGATATCTCCCAGATATCCCGTTTAAAAAATATGCTTTTCCCTGGGTGAAATTACACTTTTTCTGTGGTAAGTGACAGTAGGTTTGAATGGTTAACGTTTTATACAATCGCGTAGAACTTCCCGGGAAAAAAGAAAACACGAGGGAGAGAAGTTTTGGAAAGACCTTTGATTTGCAGCAACACATACGTTGTATTTTTTCGTATTACGAAAGCATAAATTTGAATTGCACCAGACACAGCACGTTGGTTTCAGGAGCGCTGAAACCGAGGTTGCGATGTCCTTTTGTAAGCCAGTCATATCTCAAGCCACAAGATGTCGCCATCCGATGACAGCAGATATTCAGAGCACAGGACACGTGTTATAGCCAGCCAATAGCAAGATCACTGGTTACATAGTGTGAACACACAGGAGGAAAAGTTAACGGTTTACAATAATGTACACAGTATAGCTACAAGAAAAGCAAAGCTTTCACATATAATATTGGTCTCTAAGATTAACACGCTACAACAGAAGCTAAGCTTTCCCATGTAATATTGATCTTTTTTGTGTGTGTGTTATACTTTAAGAGACATCACACAAAAGTGTCAGTAAATTTAAAATTATGACATAATTGTCTGGGCTCGAAATTCTTGTATGTGGCTGGTCATCAAACTGTTCAGTTTCGAACGCTCTGTGATTTAGAAATCCATCCCACTTTCTCACACGTAATATAATTCATCTTGCGTAAAAAGAAATTTACTTTGAAAGTAACGCTTTTCTAACCACCATTCGCAATACTATCCGGAGACTGTTAAAAATAGATTCGATTTACCAGTTGCCACAGAGCGCCAGAAAACAGGCATTATTGTGCATGTGCAGCTGCAGTGGTGTAGGAAGCCCACATGTTCGTATATATAAAGCACTAAGAGAGTTTACATTACACCATAAAAGCAACAGAGCATCAGAGGATACTCCAAAGAGCATTGGAATTTCGTAAACCATACTAAAATGGATAATTCAGCTTTAAGTGCAAATTGGTTTTTTCCAGATTCACAATGAAGTAAGTCCCATCTGATATTAAGCTTTTCAGTGTGGTTTTTGGATGTAAATTTTCTTGGAGTACCAGTGCTCTACGATCTCATTTTTGGTTCTTTATTAGACTGTTACTAACTTGGAAATAAAATAAAATCAGAAAACAAACTAATAAGATATTTTTGCACTCCATAATTATGTGAATGTATTATACACTTGATAGCTCCCGGCCAGAGAAATCCATTTTGTTTTCATTTAACGTGGGAGCTGCACACGAAGAGAAGCAGCGAAATCACTAATGTAAACACGCGTCACATGGAGACTAACCCCTCTCCACTACAACTCTGACAACTCTGTGAATGCCCGAATCTGGCAGCTAGGGCGCGCGAGAAAAATTTTTCTCATTTGCATCTGGCTGCTTGCTGCTACAGCCGATACAGCTAACAGCCAAACTTCAAGTAGCGGGAGAAGGTACTGCTCATACGCGAGTGAACTGCGCATGCACATCAGCCCGCTGGCAACTGGTCAAACGAACCTAATGTGAACAGTTGTGACGTCATGCTCATAGCAAGCAGTTTATTGTTACGGAGAATTACGTACTCTTCGCCCTACAGCCTTTGACATATTATTGCTATTTGCAGACGCTTGTGCATGCATAGTGTTTTGTTGTAAATTGCGCATTTCCTTTGCCACTAAGGTTTAATTTTTTTGCTCTCCTTTACTGCTGCAGTATCATTCTCCAGTAGCAGGATACAGTAACATTCTTTGCTAGAGAATCAATTCATAGAAATCAAAATTACAAAAATTTAACTGAAAGCTAAAATGATGAAAAATTCTCGGGATTCCGAAAAATTCCCAGGTTTTTCCCGGTTTTCTCCCGGATGAAAAAGTTCCCGGGTTTTTCCCAGATTTCCCGGGTCGTATACACCCTGTTTTATGAACCGCAATCATCCAAACCAGAAGATTTACCAGCAGCTAAGACATCCAGCCATGAAAGCCTTCATTGCATTTTCATTTATATTTCATTAGTGGATAGGTTCAGTGTCAGTGATCACTAGTATGGTATAACATGACAAAGCAGTGGTATTAATGACAAACTGCCTATTGGCTTCTGTCTCGGGTTCTTCGGCCAACGTTCGTCTGATGATTTTACTGATGTTTCGCCAGCACGAGTGGCTGGCATTGTCAAAGCTTCACCTTCCATTGCCAGAGTTCACCACCAGCAATGTAGGGTGAAGCTTTGACAATGCCAGCCATTCGTGCTGGCAAAAAGTCAGTAAAATCATTAGATGAACGTTGGCCGAAGAACCCGAGACAGAAGCCAATAGGCAGTTTGTCAACAAGTGGCCACGAAAGCCTTAACACTTTAGTGGTATTAATGTTTGGAGTTAGTAAAGAGAAATTATTACACTCATGTTCATGGAATTTCCGATCAACAATCCACTTGCAGTACATTAACTCATTCAATTTTTAAATGACCGCCAATGGCATTAGGTATATAGGTACTCTGACACAAAATACCATGAATTCATATGTAATTCTACTACTTTCATCAAACGTGCTTTCCACTAAGATACATACAATACGTATGCTCATATTTCTTGCAATAGGCTGTGGATATGTAATGGCATAGTGGATGGTAATATGTCATACCCAGAAGTACAATAAAGAAAAACTTGTAAATACTTTAAAAACCCAATTAACAATTATCATTATATTGCAGAATTCCCGTAGACAGTATCCTATTTCCCTATACTGAAATAAGGTAACAAGTGTATACCCACTGATAAAATTCATCTACAAATGCTCTAAGAATTTTAGCACCACATTCATTTCTTGATGCTGCATACACAATTTTACTATTGTTTCATATAGAACTACACACGTAAAAATGGCATTATTATTATTATTATTATTATTATTATTTTCTTTCCTTTCTCAGACCTTAGGTCTCGTTAAAAATGGAACGTGACGCGGACCTTGATCAAGCGTGACTTCCTTTTAACTGTATGGTGTATGTTACATTGTATTTAGGAACTTTCGGGTTATTGAACATTTATCAATAATTACGGATTTCTGTAGTTGTATATATACGTTTGGATGTAGCTGCATTGCATTGATGTACTGGTGGATATTGTGTGGTATGACTCCTGTAGTTGATAGTATAATGTCAACTTTATCCTGATGCCACATGTCCTTGACTTCCTCAGCCAGTTGGATGTATTTTTCAATTTTTTTCTCCTGTTTTCTTTTGTATATTTGTTGTATTGGGTATGGATATTTCGATTAGTTGTGTTAATTTCTTCTTTTTATTTGTGAGTATGATGTCAGGTTTGTTATGTGGTGTTGTTTTATCTGTTATAATGGTTCTGTTCCAGTATAATTTGTATTCATCATTCTCCAGTACATTTTGTGGTGCATACTTGTATGTGGGAACGTGTTGTTTTATTAGTTTATGTTTTATGGCAAGTTGTTGATGTATTATTTTTGCTACATTGTCATGTCTTCTGGGGTATTCTGTATCTGCTAGTATTGTACATCCGCTTGTGATGTGATCTACTGTTTCTATTTGTTGTTTGCAAAGTCTGCATTTATCTGTTGTGGTATTGGGATCTTTAATAATATGCTTGCTGTAATATCTGGTGTTTATTGTTTGATCCTGTAT
Organism: Schistocerca cancellata; assembly: GCF_023864275.1. NCBI lineage: Eukaryota > Metazoa > Arthropoda > Insecta > Orthoptera > Acrididae > Schistocerca > Schistocerca cancellata. The sequence goes on along the minus strand of NC_064629.1, from coordinate 56,251,023 downwards.
TGCAATCATGAATCCTTCCGTCTCACTGTATATATTGCCTTTTCTTAGCCATGTGTTGGATGCGTCTTGATCGATGTGTGGCTGTTTATTATTATTATTATTATTATTATTATTATTATTATTATTATTATTATTATTATTAAATAGACTGTTGCTCTGTTAAACTACATGTTTATTGTCTGTATAATTCTCTGTGTTTTTAAGTACCGCACATAGTTTTTCAAACTGTTAACATATCCAAGACTGCTGAAGATCCATTACAGAACATTGCCTAGTTCATATTGAAACTGATAGCAGAAAAAAATTCCTCTACTGAGGGTATCATGTGACGTGGGAAACTACCACCACACTGGATTTTTCACTGGTAATTAAATGCTGTCTATCTAAAATCCTGGAATTATTCTTTATCATTGGTCTCCAAAAATGGGTAAAAAACTTGTCTACATAGAAGTTTCTTCCATTTACAAATGATATCTGAAGTCCAATGTTCACGTTAATGACAATTTTGCTGCGAGTTACAACTATTGTCAAGTCAGCCCAGGAACTGCCCCCCCCCCCCCCCCACCACCACCACCTATTACCCAACACTAATTTGAATGAAGGTACATCAATATCGATGACATTAGTGAAATAACACTAACCTCATTCAAAGTGACACTTTTCTCACTAACTTTACACTACTTGTCACTGCTCACGGTACTACAAGTTTTTGCCAAAATCTTTCCAGCAATGAAGGTTTTTTTTTTTTTCTTTTCTTTCTTCACGTCTTAGTAATCCACTTCTTAACCACTTACAACAAACGAAAATGGTTTCAAATCAAATCTAAGTCATCTCATGTTTGTTAGAAGTTAACCTTTTAGAATGAAGTAATACCACAGCTCATAGTTTAGTGGAAAACCTTTCCTACAAAAATTTTGATCTCTCTCTGCAGATAGTCACCACACACAAGCAACTACAGATCGATTTCAAGCTTCAGAACATGTCACTAATGTATCGTACTTCATTAATTTCATAGAATTGAATTTTGGCCACATTCATGCAATCAGTACTGTACTGAGAACTTTTACAATTTCCTTTGTCATTTCTTGCACTGGACACAAGCCGCACAGATTAGACACTGGATAAAAATACTGAATGTGTGCTTGTTAATAAAAGAACTAATGCAACTTGGATGAAAACATTTTTTCCTTGTATAATAAAAAAATAAATAAAAAAGAATAATCTTCATAAAGATTGTCATCATTTTACAGTAGTTTAGAAAACTATTTCCTGCTTCTTTTACTATCAACTACTATGAAAGTTAAATATTAACAGTTTAAAAGACTGCACTTTTTTTTGCAACTTTTATGGTTGCGATCTGTAACACAGAAATTTGCAACTGCCCCACTGAGCTCAATGGACAAATACAGGGTTATTACAAATGATTGAAGGATTTCACAGCTCTACAATAACTTTTATTATTTGAGATATTTTCACAATGCTTTGCACACACATACAAAAACTCAAAAAGTTTTTTTAGGCATTCACAAATGTTCGATATGTGCCCCTTTAGTGATTCGGCAGACATCAAGCCGATAATCAAGTTCCTCCCACACTCGGCGCAGCATGTCCCCATCAATGAGTTCGAAGGCATCGTTGATGCGAGCTCGCAGTTCTGGCACATTTCTTGGTAGAGGAGGTTTAAACACTGAATCTTTCACATAAGCCCACAGAAAGAAATCGCATGGGGTTAAGTCAGGAGAGTGTGGAGGCCATGACATGAATTGCTGATCATGATCTCCACCACGACTGATCCATCGGTTTTCCAATCTCCTGTTTAAGAAATGCCGAACATCATCATGATGGAAGTGCGGTGGAGCACCATCCTGTTGAAAGATGAAGTCGGCGCTGTCGGTCTCCAGTTGTGGCACGAGCCAATTTTCCAACATGTCCAGATACACGTGTCCTGTAACGTTTTTTCGCAGAAGAAAAAGGGGCCGTAAACTTTAAACCGTGAGATTGCACAAAACACGTTAACTTTTGGTGAATTGAGATGCTGCACGAATGCATGAGGATTCTCTACTGCCCAGATTCGCACATTGTGTCTGTTCACTTCACCATTAAGAAAAAAAATGTTGCTTCATCACTGAAAACAAGTTTCGCACTGGACGCATCCTCTTCCATGAGCTGTTGCAACCGCGCCGAAAATTCAAAGCGTTTGACTTTGTCATCAGGTGTCAGGGCTTGTAGCAATTGTAAACGGTAAGGCTTCTGCTTTAGCCTTTTCCGTAAGATTTTCCAAACCGTCGGCTGTGGTACGTTTAGCTTCCTGCTTGCTTCATTCGTCGACTTCCGCGGGCTACACGTGAAACTTGCCCGCACGCGTTCAACCGTTTCTTCGCTCACTGCAGGCCGACCCGTTGATTTCCCCTTACAGAGGCATCCAGAAGCTTTAAACTGCGCATACCATCGTCGAATGGAGTTAGCAGTTGGTGGATCTTTGTTGAACTTTGTCCTGAAGTGTCTTTGCACTGTTGTTATGAGTTTTTCTACGTATCTGTAGTGTGTCGTGACCATATGTCAATGAACGGAGCTACAGTGGATTTATGAAATCGCTTCAATCATTTGTAATAGCCCTGTATTAGGAAGCTATATATATTAGGAGCTCAAGGTCTTCAACAGTACCAACCAAACATAACCACACCAATTCATATCACAATATCTTGGATACTTAGTTTTTAAAACCAACAAATACATAACAAAGCCAAGATTATTGCAACAGGCTATTTTGCATGCAGTGTTGCTCAGTTTATTCTGAACTGAACGTCTAACACTAAAACATACACTCTTCAATCAATATCCTACAAAACAGTTTTAACTGAATCGAATTATAAGAACCCAAAATTCTTCTGTCACTATCTTAGTGTTTTGTCTGGTTTGTTGTATAAGGTTATAATGTGTACTTCCCACTTATTTACAAAGCCAGACTACAAATAAACATGCATAAACTTCAATTACTGTACCATCAATTAATAACATGTCCTGCCGAGTGAAAAACTGCTATAAATCTTTTACTTTTTTTTATCTCCAACAGTCTCACTTTATTTAGGACAAGTTAACATTTTGAAATGAATGAACCTTTTGCAGCCTTTTCAAATTTCTGACAGCTGCTTCATTGCTGATCCCATTAATTTCTTGAAAAGGGTTTAAATACTTAAAAAGCTTTCAGTTATTTGTAGATAGGTATAGTGATAATTTAGAATTGGAAAATGTGCTTTGAGTTAACTATTTTTACATGCTGCTGTCACAATGCAGCTGTTTTTAATAAAGAACACCAAAATTGATTTTTGTCAATTCAGACCTATTTTATCTTTATTCATATCCTCCATCAAGTAACATGTATCCCAGTTTCACTAATTTTAAAATATTACTGGAGAATCACTCAACAAATTTTTCGAGATTAGTCATGAAGGTTTCTGGTATCTCTTATTGTAACAAAATTAAAAGGCCAAACTAATTCCTTGAAACGTTCACTTTCTCTCACAGGGGAAACTTCACTTTAAACTGGAACTGGAGTATTTTAGATGCACATTAATATTTTGCACACAAGAAAACCACAAAATGACGTTACAGCAGGAAGAAATACAGGGATTTTTATTTCTGCCTTTCTACGAGCTTATTAACTTGCCACTTTCAACCACTGCTTACGGTTCCAGCTCACACTGATCACTTAAAAATTTTCCATCACTGTTTTCACTTTGTACCTGACAACTTTACGGGTACAGCTTTACACCAATACTCTTGTGGCAGTGATATTTTTCATGTCTGGTGCAAAGTGATATCAAAAGTGTGCGAGAGATTTTTTTGGTCATGTGTTGTTTTTCATCTTTGCCGTAAGACTATAGAGTCTCCTAGTTTTAGTTTCTTCTCATTGTGAGTTTTTGTGAATAAATATTTTTTCGTTAACTCATTATACCGGACGGCTATGCAATTATTTGTTGTAGGCAAGTTGCCTACATAATTGGTGACCTCCGATTAAGGAACTTTAAATCTTTCATTAGCTATGTCGAACATTAACTGCAAAAGCAATGAACGGCGATGGCAAACGATACGGTTTGATAACTGAAGAAATTCATATGCTTGAGAATGAGATAGAAACTTTACAGCTGCATATTTCGAAAGATATGAACTTCAAGCATATACCGGACCAAAGGAATGACGTTTGTTCAACAACTATGGCACACACCAGCAGGGCAATATCATCGGAAACTGGGACTACTGCAGCACAACCACAGCAAGTAACAGCAATGGAACTACCCGCTGGTTTCAATGCTTCACCAACTCAAAGGTTGCAATTACGGGCACCCCCATTCATGCCTTCTCAGCCACACACATGGTTTGCGGTAATGGAAAATACATTTCTACAACAAAGAAGAATAATGAGGAGATGTTGAAGAGGATTGGGAGAAGAGGAGTTTGTGGCACAACTTGACTAGAAGAAGGGATCGGTTGGTAGGACATGTTCTGAAGCATCAAGGGATCACCAATTTAGTATTGGAGGGCAGCATGGAGGGTAAAAATCGTAGAGGGAGACAAAGAGATGAATACACCAGGCAGATTCAGAAGGATGTAGGTTGCAGTAGGTACTGGGAGATGAAGAAGCTTGCACAGGATAGAGTAGCATGGAGAGCTGCATCAAACCAGTCTCAGGACTGAAGACCACAACAACAACAACAACAACAAAGAATAGTCAGTGATCACGAGAAGTTCACGTTGGTGATAAGTAATTTGAACCATCAGACCTAGGCTTTGATATCTGACATTATAGTGAACCCGCCTACAGAAGGAGCATACTGTAGACTGAAAGAAGAATTAATTTCTCGGTGTGTGAAGTCAGTCGATATCAGAGTCAAATAAGTACTGTGCGAAGAGAAATGGGGAGATAGGACCCCGTCAGAATACTGGCATCATTTACGCAGCCTGGTAGATAGTTCGACAGTCTTTGATAGACTGTAACTCCACGTATGGCAAGAACAGCTACCAACACAAGTAAGAACTACACTAGCTATATACGACGAAATATCAGTTGACAAACTGCTGCTCGCTGCAGACAGAATCTACGAGACGCACGAGCGTACTGCAACAGTCGCAATGACGTCGACAGATGCAATATACGGTAACTACCACTACCAGCAAGATCAAACTGACTATATAACAGTAAACTGTGCCGCGGTCGCAACGCGACAAACAACAAAAAGTTCAAAAAAATTAGAGATTTAAAAACTGCAATAGAGGATTTGCGAGCGGAGCTACGCACGCTACAGCGACCACAAGTTATCTTTAAGTGCAAGAGAGACCGGGCTGGGCGTGAAACACGAAGTCAACAAGAGGATGAGTGTAAGGTGTGTTGGTACCATAAACGTTTCGGGAGAGATGCTACAAGATGCACATCTCAGACAACCAAGGTATGTACAGAAACAGTGCAGTGTTTTCATGTCAGCGACAGCAATCGTCAATACATATGTCTCCTGCTTCGAAAAGATTGTATGTATCAGACGTACTTACGGGTACAAGGTTTGTGGTGGATACCATGTCAGACATTAGTTCGCTTCCTGTCAGCCATGTGCCACACAATGAAAAAGACATACAGCCATGTTTTAAAGGCAGTGAGTAACTCGGTGATTAACACGTACGGATGTAAAGTGTGCAAGATTGATGTGGGTTTTTCCAAACAGTTTACCTGGTCTTTTGTGATAGCTGGTATATCAGAACCTATTTTGGGTACTGATTTTCTGGCACATTTCGAGTTGGCGCTCAACTTACACGGAAAACGTTTGTTAAATCTGACAGAAAACAGTTCAATATCAAGCACTAACGGGCATACAACTTGTGAGAAGCTACAGGCAATTGGCAACTCTGTAGCAAAAGAGATACATGACAAAGAGAAGAATCGGAGATGTTCTGACAGACAAAAGAAGTTGAACATAGAACGGTTCACTATATTCACACCATGCCAGGACAACCAGTTTCACAATGAGCACGTAGAATCACATCAGAGAGATTGACAGAAACAAAGGTGTTATTCGAGGAAATGTTACAGTTGGCAATAATTCGCTGTTCAGACAGTCCGTGGTCTTCACCCCTACACTTAGTACATAAGAAAGATGGCTCATGGAGACCGTGTGGGGATTACCACGCATTAAACTCAAGAACTATTCCAGATAGATACCCAGTACCCAATATACAGGACTTCACATGTGCTTTGGCCAGTGCGAAAATTTTAGCGTCTTCAATTGCAAGAAAGCATACAACCAGGTATCGGTGGCTCCAAGAGATGTTCAGAAGACAGCAGTGATTACACCATTTGGATTATTCGAGTTTTTATTTATGCCTTTTGGCCTTAAGAATGCAGCACAGACTTGGCAGTGTTTTATCAACGAGGTGATAAAGGGATTAACATTTTGCTTTGCTTATCTTGATGACATCTTTGTTTTCTCTCCGGATAGTCAAACACATGAACAGCATCTGTGTCGACTTCGCAAGCGTCTATTTGACTACGGAGTCATTTTAAACGAAAATAAATGCGTCATGGGCAAGAACCAAGTCACTTTCCTTGGCCATACTGTGTTATCAGAAGGTATATTGCCTCTGACAGAGAAGATCGCGGCGATACAGGCCCTTCCGAAGCCGACAAACTACCAAGAGATATGACGGTACATGGAAGTAATAAATTTTTATAGACGTCACCTGCCAGCAATGACTACGGTGCAAGCACCACTCACTGATGCACTCAAGGGACGCGACGCCAAAGGTCAATGAACAATTAAGTGGACACAAGAAATGGACAAAGCATTTAATGATCTTCAAGCAAGCCGCAGCAAAGCAGTGTTGCTTGCTCACCCAGTTCACTATGCACAGGTAGCTATTGTTGTAGATGCGAGCCAGTCAGCAATAGGGGCAGCGCTGCGCCAGCATGTAGAAGGGCAATGGCACCACTACTGTTTTTCTCTAAAAAGTTACAGACTCCACAACAGAAGTGGACTGTGTATGACAGAATTGTTTGCGATCTACGAAGCAATTAGATACTTCCGCCCACAAATAGAGGCTAGAGCAGTGACTGTGTTTACAGACCACAAATCCATAACATCGGCTTTTAAAAACACCAGTGATAAGTGCTCACCAGGACAGTTCCGATATATTGAGTTCGTAAGTCAGTTCCCGACAGATATACACCATTTAAGAGGCGCAGAAAATTTAGTGGCTGACTATTTTTCACGTATTTGCAGGATTTCAGGAATTATAGACTATGATAAACTTGCAGTGGAACACACCAAGGATGCAGAGCTACAACAGCTGTTACACGACCCGTCTACAGGTCTGAAGTTCAAGCAAATTCTGGTGCCTAATTCCAAGCGGAAGCTGTGGTGCAACTTTTCTCAAGGCAGACCAAGACCATTCATTTCAGAAATACTGCGCAAGACAGCATTCGACAGAGTCCACACACTATCGCACCCAGGAGCCAACACTAAAATCAAGCTGCTAACAGACCGCTTTGTGTGGCCTTCTATGAAGAGACGAGCGCCTTTGGGTACGTTCCTGCATTCCTTGTCAACAAAGTAAAGTAGGACGACATGTGCGTGCTGGTATTGGAGATTTCCAAGGTACCTCTGCTAGATTCGCACACGTTCACGTGGACCTGGTTGGACCTCTCCCACAGTCAGGGGGTTACAGATATTTGTTTACGGCCATAGATAGATGCACAAGATGGGCAGAAGCAACTCCAATAGTGGATATTTCAGCCGAAACTACTGCGAAGACGTTTCTGTGTACATAGGTTGCCCGTTTTGGATGCCCCTTCGTGTCACAACTGACCAAGGACGTCAGTTCGAATCTACGTTGTTCCTCGAGCTATCCAAAATGTGCGGTTTCCAACGCCACCACACAACTATCACCCTGCCAGTAATGGTATGGTCGAACGATGGCACAGAACACTCAAAGCAGCATTGATGTGTCATCAAAAGAGATGGACGACAGCATTACCATTAGTGTTTTTAGGCCTGCGGACAGCTCACAAACCCGATATTGGTGCATCAGTTGCCGAGATGGTTTACCGCGAGCTGCTACGGATTCCTGCAGATTATTTAGTACCAACCTCACTACCTGGATCAGAGGGCCTCACACACTGGGTGCAGCAGCTAAAACGTCACTGCACAAATATACGTTGCCTGCCACCTTCTCGCCATGGCAACTGTAAGGTGTTTGTACACAAAGACTTATACAATTGCTCTCACATAATGCTGCGAACACTCAGGCAAATCGCCTTTACAACCACCATATATGGGCCATATCAGGTGTTGAATGGAAATAAGCATACCATGGACATAATGTACAATGGTGTTCCGACAAAGGTGTCGATTGAACGTGTCAAGCCAGCATGGGTTTTACCCTCTCCGAGCTCTGACACCACGCCTGTGCATCAACACATGATGGACGCAGAGCATACCGAAACACCGCTCAGTACATCGCCCGAGACAAGTGAACCACCACCACAAACAACATCACTGCCCCCGAGACACCTGATGCACACCAGAGCTGGACGTCGAATAAAATTCAAGTATCATCAAGATATCCCTGGGGCTCCGCACTTTATGAGGGGGGAGGGGGGGGGGGCTGTGTGGCAGTGATATTTTTCATGTCTGGTGCAAAGAGATATCAAAAGTGCGCGAGAGGTTTTTTTTGGTCATGTGTTGTTTTTTATCTTTGCCGTGAGACTACAGAGTCTCCTAGTTTTAGTTTCTTCTCATTATGAGTTTTTGTGAATAAATTTTTTTTGTTAACCCATTACACTGGACGGCTATGCAATTATTTGTTGTAGGCAAGTCGCTTACAGTCTAATCTGTTCACAACCAGCTATTCCCAGAATCCTGTCAGCCACACTCACTCATTATGTGACCATGTCAAACAGATTCACAGAAGAGGGGGAGAAAAAAATCAAGAGTTACATTTTATAAACCAAACTTCACAAAACAACTGCACAAGCATAAATGAAAACAGTATATGTACTTCACTAATATTTTACTTTTTAATAACATGTTATGAGAGAAGAACACAGCAAGGAAGGAAAAATGTTAAGAGACTTCAGCATCCCATCAAAAACCTATTGTGTTTGATAAATACCTACTAACACAAAAAAGAAAGATATGCACCACGAAGGAATTATCTGAATGGGGCAGAAATTGGTAGATGTGATGTACATGTACAGACAAACAGATGATTACAATTTCAGAAAAAAATTGGATGATTTATTCAAGAGAAAAAGCTTCACAAATTGACCAAGTCAGTAACATGTTGCTCCAAAAAAATGGCTCTGAGCACTATGGGACTTAACATCTATGGTCATCAGTCCCCTAGAACTTAGAACTACTTAAACCTAACTAACCTAAGGACATCACACACATCCACGCCCGAGGCAGGATTCGAACCTGCGACCGTAGCAGTCACGCGGCTTCGGACTGAGCGCCTAGAACCGCTAGCCCACCGCGGCCGGCATGTTGTTCCACCTCTGACCCTTAAGTGAACAGTTATTTGGCGTGGCACTGATTGATAGAAGTGTTGGATGTTGAGCCAAATTCTGTCCAACTGGCACATTATATCATCAAAATCCCAGGCTGGCTAGTGGAGCCTTCCCATCAAGCTCCAATGTTCTTAACTGGGGAGACATCTGGTGAACTTACTGGCCAAGGTAGGATATGGCAAGCATGATGACAAGCAGCAGAAACTCTTACCATGTGTGGGAGGAAATTTTGTTGTTCAAACGTAAGTACAGGAAGTCTTGCAATCACGGGCAACAAAATGGGGTGTACACTATCTTTGACCCACTGCAGTGCTGTAAGCATGCTACGAATGAAACCCAAAGGTCTCCGTATATGGAAAGGAACGGCACCCCAGGCAAGCATTCCTGGCTGTCAGGCCATATGGCAGTTATCAGGTCGGCATCCCACCGCTGTCCATATCTCCAGACATGTCTTCAGCCTGGAATCTCATTGACTGGAGTGGCACTGTTTTCATTGATAAGCTCAACTTCAAACCAAGCTCCAATTTCCAGCGAAGAAATGCTTGGAGACACCAAGACAGTGGTGGTCTGGGGTACCATTTCTTTTTGTAGCAGGACTTTTTTGGTTGTCATCTTCTGGTACCCTTACAGCATGATATTTTGTTGCCCCTCATAGCAAGTTACCCTGGGTTTTCATTTCAGGTACATATCACCTACCTGCACACAGCAAGAGTTTCTACTGCTTGTCTTCATGCTTACCGAACTCTACCTCAGCCAGGAAGGTCACCGGATGTCTCCCTAATTAAGAGTATTTGGAGCATTCTGGACAAGGACCTACAGACAGCCCAGTATTTTGACAAGCTAACCACCTGGACAGAATCTGGCACAATATCCCTCACGGGGGTATTCAACATCTCTATCAATATATGATAAGGCAAATATAACTTGTTGCAACACATTATTGACTTTCTCAATTTGTGAACCCCTTTCTCGTATTTCGGTTTCTTTTGAATAATTCCTTCTTGGTGCGCCTCTCTCTCTCTCTCTCTCTCTCTCTCTCTCTCTCTCTCTCTCTCTCTCTCTCTCGTTGGGGAGGGGTTCAGTAATCTATAAGCATTCACAACCTTCGGGTTGGTTTGAACAACACAGTGCTCAAATTTCCTGGCACATAACAATTGCGTGCCAGACCAGGACTCTTAACCTGTGACATCTGCCGTTTCCAGGATAGTTCTCTACCAACTGAGCTGTCTAGCCACAATTCCCCACCTCCTTTCCAGGACTGCTAGTGCCATAGGGTATACAGGAGATCTTCTGTGATGGTGGGGTACGAGTCATGCTTTGCTAGCTCAGTCAGTACAGAACTTGCCCATGAAAGGAGAAAGTCCCAGGTTCAGACCCAGTCTTGACACAATTTTGATAAACAATGAAGTTTCAAATTAGTGCACACTCCAAAGTGCATGGTCCTGATGGAGATGGTATGCCCACCCCTTCCTCTGACCTTTGAACAGACTTGGGCAGCTACAGAGGGATCTACTATTTAATTTACCTTCTGAACCACAGCGCAACTTGTCATTTTTCACAAGGCATAGTCCATATCAATTCATGCACACTAGGAAAAAAATCTTACCTTCATACTCTCTGATGTTATTGAATTTAGTGTATGTTAAAATAAAGGACTAAGTAAGTAACACATGTTTTTTGTTTTCTCCAAAAAAAAAAAGTTTCGTGATACACCCATCCAAAGATGACATTGTGCATACCATTTTGATTATGCAAATTTGGAAAAAAAATTAAAATGCTGCATCGCTGGAACAGTTCTGTCAAAGTTCGTTTACTAGAGTGTTCTGAACTCTTTTTTATAATTTATGGATTTTTTTTCCAAAATGCCAACCCATAAATTTTGATTTTTTCTGTTTATTAGTACCATACTGTTCTACATTCCCTGAAAAGGAGAGCTTTCACTTTTACATTGAACAGATTTTATAAACAACTAAAATTTTTGCCATACATAAAACCTGTTTTACTACCAAATTATCACATAACAGGCTCATAAAAATGAAAACCTAGCCTTATTTAATATAATTTTAGTTTTGAAAGATGAGTAAGAGACTCATTTTCCAAGCATTTTAAATGGTTCCAAAATGTATGAACAGTCCATAGACTTAAACGTTTCAATTTATACAACTTCCGTGCACTCTGTTTTGTACTGAAATTAGCCAGTCAATGAACTAAAAATGTGTTCCACTGCTTCAGTATCTTCCTTTGATATAGAGTGATGCCTTCCTGTTGAACCAATAGGAACTGGTGTACTTACAATTTTCAAAACATTGTTAACAGGAAGCAAAACATTGTGAACAGGAAGTGAGCACCGATGGCATTGTTGCTGTCCTTCAGCTGGAAACCTATAACCCGAAGTTGGTCCATGTGGTAGTGCGCGCGCAATTATCTTTCAAATAAAAGAAACTAACAAAATATCTAGAACTGTTACAGAGATACAGCATTTTAAAAAATTTTCCGAAATTCGCATCTTCAAAATGGTGTTTGTTGTGTCTTCTTTGGAGGCCTGCATCTCAGCGCAGGAATTTTTTTGGAGAAAAAAAAAACATGTTTCTTACTCACTCCTGAATTTTAACATATGCTAAATTCAATAACATCCAAGACTATGAAGGTAATCCCCCTGCCTGAAGCGATACGGATTATGCCACAACATATCATGGTCTTGGGTGAAAGCACTGATAAGACACAAAAATCTTTGTTTATATTCTGAAACTAGCCACCTGAGCCATACAATAGAACAACACTATGTAAAATCTAAGTATCCACTAGGCAAGAGTAAAAATGTGCAATTATTTGAAAAGGAACCAGATGAGTCTTAATTTGGGTAGGACATAAAATAGATCTGGTAATGATGAGCTGTAATTTAATACACCCACACCAACTACTCTTAATATCTTATTTAATGTGGCATAGTCCACAGTTAAGGAAACTAAAGCAAAATACATATGTAAACAACATCCCAAATTGAAGCTTCAAATACTAACAAAGAGAGAGAGGGGCTGGCCAGTACTTACCTCAGCTCAGTACAGCCGATAGATACACATAAAACAGAACCGAAAATTTACGTTCCTAGCTTTCGGAACGAATGTTCCCTCATCAGGGAGGAGAGAGGGGAAAGAAAGGGAAGAAGGGAAAGGGGATTCAGTTACTCACAACCCAGGTTATGAAGCAACAGGGAAAGGAAAATAGGGAGGGTAGCAAGGATGGAGGCATGGTTGTCAGAGGGAAGCCAAAGATATTCTACTATAAGTACTGTGCCAGCTTCAAACCAAAGAGGATGCATACAGAAGTAAAGAGGTATATAGTATAAAGGTAAACACAACTATGTAGGATGAAAAGATGCGTGAATGGCTAAAGAGGAAAGGGAAAGAGGAGAAGGCTGAAGAGTAAATGGGAGTGAGGTTGTTTAACATAGGTTCAGTCCAGGGGGATGGCGGGATGAAAGGATGTGTTGGAGTGCAAGTTCCCATCTCCGCAGTCCAGAGGGACTGGTGTTGGGTGGGAGAAGCCAAATGGCACATACGGTGTAGCAGGTTCCTAGGTCCCTAGAATTATGCTGGAGGGCATGCTCCGCTACTGGGTATTGGGCATCTCCTAGGCGGACAGTTCGTCTGTGTCCGTTCATGCGCTCAGTCAGTTTAGTTGTTGTCATGCCGATGTAAAAGGCTGTGCAGTGCAGGCATGTCAGTTGATAAATGACATGTGTAGTTTTACACGTGGCCCTGCCTTGAATTGTGTATGTTTTACCAGTAGCGGGGCTGGAGTAGGTGGTTGTGGGGCGATGCATGGGGCAGGTTTTGCAGCGGGGTCAGTTACAGGGGTAGGAACCGCTGGGTAGAGAAGGTAGTCTGGGAATATTGTAGGGTTTAACAAGGATGTTACGGAGGTTAGGGGGGCCACGAAAGGCAACTCTGGGTGGTGTGGGGAGAATTTTGTCAAGGGATGATCTCATTTCAGGGGTTGACTTGAGAAAGTCATATCCCTGGCGGAGTAATTTGTTGATGTTTTCGAGGCCAGGATAATATTGGGTGACAAGGGGGATGCTTCTGTGTGGTCTGGGGGTAGGAACATTGTTGTTGGACGGGGAGGAATGTATTGCTCGGGAAATCTGTTTGTGGACAAGGTCTGCAGGTTAGTTGCGGGAGAGGAAAGCACTGGTCAGGTTATTGATGTAATTGTTGAGAGATTCGTCACTGGAGCAGATATGTTTGCCACGAATACCTAGGCTGTAGGGAAGGGAGCGTTTGATGTGGAAAGGATGGCAGCTATCAAAGTGAAGGTACTGTTGTTTGTTTGTGGGTTTGATATGGACAGAGGTGTGGATGTGAGCTTCAACAAGAGGAAGGTCAACATCCAGGAAGGTGACTTGGGTTTTGGAGAAGGACCAGGTGAAAATCTTTCTGTACATCATGAATAATTAGTTTCCATTCTATTTGTTGGTGCCATTGGTAGCATTTTGAAGTATGGATAACATGGCTATGGATGCCCATGAAAGGGCATTACAATTTGCTAATCAGAGCTTATATCTTACAAATTCAAATTTACTGTTTTGCAGATTTTGTAATTATCAGATTGGATCAAAAAGAAATATAATGTCAAGGAACACTTCAAATGAGAGGCATCCTGTCACCAGCAATTTTTTTTTAAAAAAGCTGCTGCTTCTCAAGACAATTATTTGTTAAAAGCCAAGAGACAAAAGAAGAAAAGGAAGACTATAAAAAAGAAACTGCTGAAGTTTTTGCAATAGTAAATGTTCCACTCAAGAAGCTCTTTTGATACAGAAAAATCATTTATGTCCTTTAATTATTATTTTATATCAAATCATTGCACCTCCCCCAAATTCAATTTAACCTTTAGGTGTGGCAACCTTTTAAATTTATACAAGGCGATTCCATAATGATATAACAAACTTTCAGGGATGATGGAGAGGGATAAATGTATCAATGTAAGGTAAGGACCTTGGTCCGGAAATGACAGACTAAAGCAATAAGCAAAAACTGTTGCAATCTCTGACAGTGCAATCCATGTACCAGTGTTGTTGCTAAGATTGTAGGATAGGCAACTTTCAGAGGTAGTAGTATGGACCAACACATGAAAGAAATGCACAGTAAATATGGGCTCTAAACTGCGTACCTTTGAACTATGGACACATTTTCGCTAGAAGAGATGGGTTTTACAGTAGCATAGATGAAAGGGTGCTCATAGTCCTAAGTTATGCATTTAAGAGCCCATATTTAACTATTTTTTTTCTTGTTTTGGTCCACATCTGAAGTTACCTACCCCACAGTCTTAGCAACAACAGCACTGGTACACATATTCCACTGTCGGAAGTAAGAGAACTTTTGACTCATTTCTGGATCAGGGTCTCTGACCTCAAGTTGATAGTACCCCTAAAAGTTGGTATCATCACAGAATCATCCAGTATGTCATATCTTTTACACCAATGTCAATTTTGATAATAACAGATGCTACAGTTTCAGATCCCCAGTTACTGAGAACAAAGCAGGATGTGTAGCTGCAACATACACTGAGTAAAACCACACAAGAGATGTCAGCCGGAAAATCAGCAATAGGTACCAGTAACTTCAATGTTACAGTTGGCAAAGAGAATCTACTATTTGTGCTTCATATCATATCTGATCAGCAGAAACTATTTGCCACAGTAAGCTGATTCCCTCCCCCCTTCAGGCACCAAAGGCTAAGAATCACTAAGATTACACTTTGAAATGCAACACACTGTCTTTAACCCTTTTAGTGCCAGACATTTTCTCAAAAGGTTATGTTAAAAGTGCCATGCGATTTTACAGAAAATGCAGACCTCTGCCATACTTGCAATAAATTCTAAACTAATGCATAAGAAGTGTAATTTTTTTAATTTTTAGGGAATGCTGCTAGCTACAGTTATATGTGCAATACACATTGTCAAAGAACATATTTTCAGAGGAAAAAATTATTTTCATGATGGGGTTTATCGAAAAAAATTAAAACTTTGCTTTCAATGTACTCTGAGACCCATCAAATTATGATACACTCAGAAATTTCAGGTATATATGGAATCTCTGTAGTTTCCTTAACAAAAACATCATAAAGGAATACAAAAAAATTTACTACACTAAGGAAAAAACAAAAAAAAATATCACAAAAAAATTGTTTTGCTCTGAACATGTTCTCAGTTCTTCAGTCATAAATCACTGACAAATGTGAGGTTGCAGTAATGAAAATTACTTGCACACATGCTGACCAACACATGAAGGATGCAGTCCTTTCTTGCAACAAACACATACTGTTCATGAGCGCCGCTTCTTATCCTTCGTAGAACAAACACTGCAGTAGCGTTCCTTTCTCCCCGGGAGCATCTCTACGCCATATACTGTTGGAGCAGGTACATTTATATCTATTGCACTTTGGTTGCAGTCCTTGTCTGAAACCACTGCTGAGAGTGTTTGCAAATGACTATGCTGTTAAACTTCAGCCGTGTCAATGGTTTGTCATTGGGGTTTAGGCTTTCCTTATACAAAACATATGCATTCAGCAACATCCTAGCAATTATTCTAAACACTACCTTCTTCCACATCTTGACTGTCCTCCTCTCATCTAAATAGCAATATCCCATCATATCAGATGAGTCAATGCCACCCATATACTTATTATATTCAAAAATCACACCTGGTTTCTTGACCAACTGTCTATTGCGAATTGTCTTTTCTGATGATGTAGCAGAGGATGATGTACTCACAAGGAGGACTGGGTTTCTCTGTGATTTCTTCTGTATGAAGCCACAGAGAAGTATAAAAGATTTCCTGAAAAACCTTAGCTGACCTACAGCATAATTCTACAGAAGACCACATGGCAGGAATTTTCTGTTTCTTCTAATTGTTCCCGTTAGATAAGTGTCAACTGAATACAGCTTTTCTGCCAGAGGAATAGATGTAAAAAAGTTATCACAAAACACATGGTAACCTTTTTGCATGTAGCTCCCAAGAGCTAGTAGTTTCATGACGACTACATATCCCAGGCCATTCTCTTTTATTTCATTTTTGTCATCATCACTTTTTGTACCACGGTATGCATAAAACCCTAGGCAGTAATTTACTACAGAATCGCATAGCATCCAAAATTTGACTCCGCACCTGTGATGATGTTTAATGGGGAGGTACTGGATTAGCTGTGAGTGTGCCTTTGTCCCAACAAGACTTTCATCAACACTCAGTTGCTGGTGTGGAGTGTAGTAGCGACGGAAAACATTGTTGGCAATATCAACCAACACTTGAAATTTGGTTGTTGGATCATACAATGGGTGACCAGGAGGGTGAAATTTCGAATTTTCTACAAAATTTAAGAACCGCAGCCATAACTGAAACCTGTTGCGTGAGACCATTTGCGAAAACCACGGTGTCAACAGGTTCGCATCAGTTGACCAATAACTAAAAATGGTCGGTTTTTTTTATCAGTCCCATATTCAAAATCACTGCTATAAAAGCCCTCATTTCTACTACAGTTGTTGGTTGCCACTGTTTGATTCTCGAATTTGGCGGTAAATGCGTTGACTGAACCACCTGCCAAGCGTATCTGTTGGTCTCAGTCACCATAATCTTAAGAAACTGCTGCAAAACCAACAAATTGAAAAAAAAAAAAAAAAAAAAATCTATTGGTGTGGCGTTTGCTGGTATATGTTTAGGGCCTGGCAGTTCCGCATACACAAAGCTTGGTGGGGACGGATAATCTGATGCCTCATCCCTTATTTCAACAAAAGTATTTCCACTGCAATTCCATTGTGTTTGATCATCGTCGTCGTTTGCTGACGCACAATCGTCACTTGAAGAAGGAAACGACGAGTCCTCTGCTCCACCGGAAATCTCACAATCTGATTCACTTTCTGCAAATCCTGCAAATTCATCTTCACTTTCACCACTTATATTATTGCCTAAATCACTCTTATCGAACTGCAACTTCTTACTTGACGACACCATGCTGCCGCGAAATATTAGGAAAATAAAACAATACCAGAGAAGTTTATTTTACTCGAAATATCGCACTGACAATCGAAAAGAAGATTGATATGCTGTGCCTTCGACCTTCCTTCTGCGTCTTGGCTAGGAAATACTAACAACTTTGCCTTCAAGCGCGGAAAAAATGAACGAGAAGGGCATCACGATCAGATCGTTACTAGCATTTTTCACCGAAAATCTTCATCATGATCAGATCGTATTTGGCACTAAAAGGGTTAAACATTGGTTTAAAAACAGACATTGCTGTATTTCCCTGCGTGATCAGTAACTGCCATGGACAATCTGAGCATCCAATGCAAGTGAACAATGTCCCAATTACAAAAACCAAAAGAGACATTATATGGCTGTCTGTTTATGGAATACCCTATTTTGTCACAGATCAGAATAGAACTGCTGATTCAGTCAATGCCAACATGATTGTATACCAAATTTATGAGATAAATGAAACTGTCAAGCAGTACTGACACTATTGTTAAAGCACCAAAATACCACTGTCGTCATAATTCAATCAGTCTCTTAAGTCTGAGGTGATATATATATATATTCAAGATGTGTATGGTACACGGAAAGGAAAAAAATTTCCCAGATTTCCTGGTTGAAAACATCCAGGTGAAAATACACCTTTTCCCAGGTCAAAGTACATTTTTTCCATGTTAAGTGACAATATACTTTCCAGAGCAATAAAACTTATCAATCCTTTGAATGGTAAAGATTTTGTACACCAGAGTAGAACTTCATGGCATTTTAGGCACCATAAAGCAACATGTTTGCATGGATACATGTATACTGCATATTTTTATATAACAAAAGTATAAATACGAATTCCACCAAATACAGCACAATAGCTTTTGAAGCACTGAACTCCAAGATTGCGCTGTATGATGTGCTTTTGTCAGCCAATCACAGCTCATCACGTAACCTTATCAAGGCATGACAGCATATATTCAGAGCGCGACTCGTGACAGTCAGCCCACAGCAACATCACCATTAACTATCACGAACACATAACTTGGAAAAGTGAATGGTTTAAACTAATATATGTACAGTATAGTTACAAGGAAAGCTAACTTCTCACATATATCACTGGTATTTTTTAACATGAGTCACCCTTTAAGATATATACAAATTTGCAACTAAAATTTTAAATAATGGCAGAAATTGCTGGACTTCTGGTGCCAAAATTTTTCTACTTGGTTGGTCCTCAAAAGCATTAAACTTTGAAAGTAACGCTTCTCAAACTGCCATTCACAATATTTTCCTGCGACCTGTAAGAAACATTAACAGTTATGACGTCACGCTCATCGAAAGCAGTTTGTTGTTACGAAGTGTTGTGTAGTCTTCGTCCTAAAGGCTTTGACACATTTTTGCTGCTGGCAATCGTTCATGTGTGCACGGTGTTTTGTTGTAAATGGCACATTTTCTTTGCAATTGAAATTTCATTTTGGTGTTATTATCTCATTCATGTTTTATTGCTGCTGTATTATTCTGCAGTAGTGGGCTAAAGTAAACTTCTTTGTTAGAGTATCAGTTATTACCAGTCAAAGCTACAAAAATTTAATTGAAGACTAAAACAATGAAAAATTCCCAAAATTCTATAAAGTTCCTGAGTTTTTCCCAGATTTCCCGGGGCATATATACACCCTGAAATTGCTGATAAGAACAACACGGTTTAGAACTGAAGACGCTGAGATACTTGTACCAGAGGCAACAGACAGCATTCCAACATCCATCTGCATGGGCAACTTTAACCGACACAACAAAACTAACGATATTTCATAATCCCCCCTTCCTATGCACAACATATTGTGCTGCTCACCCACCTTCATTTAAGCACAGTGTTCAAATCAACGGTGTGCATATTACAACAGGAGGGACACAATACTGAGACAAGAGGAATTGAACAATAAGTTATGTGATATTATGAACAATTCAAGAAATTCTAACTTTATGAAAATTGCTCAGCTTATGTCACAAAGAACTTGACATTTGGGCTAACAAAGAATCTCTGAGAAGGGTAAGGCATGGTGTGATCAGAGAACAGACTGAATGAGGATATCATTCTCGGGATATTCTGAGAAAATGGACGAGATGAATTTCCTTAATTCCTGTGAAATGGCCTCGGATTTTGAAACACTACAATGGCTTTGTGTGTAAGGCACCAGTTTAGTACAGAGATGTGATCAATCTCAGTCTGAAGTCAATTTTGTTTTAATTCTAATTTTTTCTTTACTCTTGCTCTGGTTTCACTATCAATAACAGTTTTCAGTACCTTGGTTCCAAAATATATGACAAAGAAAGAAAAATTATTTAATACGCAGAAAGCACATAATAAGTTATCAATTTAAAAAAAAATTGTAAATTTTTATTTAATGACTGATACCGTATTTACTCGAATCTTAGCCGCACTTTATTTCCGGTTTTTGTAATGCAAAAAACTGGCTGCGGCTTAGAATAGAGTGCAAAGTAAGCGGAAATTCTGAAAAATATTGGTAGGTGCCGCCACAACTAACTTCTGCGTCGAATATATGTAGCGCTACACAGGCACGCTTTGCAGGCACAAATCTCTGCGTCAGTATATAAATTAAAAAAATAAAAAACGGTGGAAGACTAGCTTTTTCTCCGCCCCGAGTTGCGACCACCGCATTTTCATACATTATCCAACGAAATAAATACAAATTCCGTATTGTTCATCTTCGAATGTAGCAGCATTTCAATGTACTACGAAAATCCGACTGGCAAGACTGTTTGGGATGTTTGTCAATATGGCCAACTCTACGTTCTGAATTTTTTCCTACCTGTGAGAAGAGATGGTTGCTAATAGGAACTTCCGTGAATTGTGAATCACATGCAGTATTCTCTTCACCATAAGAATAATACGAATATAAACATTTTGCCACGTATTCTTTCGTGTTTGCTGCTATCTCATTTAAATCCTGTCTGCCTAATAAACTACGAAACTAGAGTGAGACAATAGCAAATGCGAAAGAATATACATCTCATGTCATGAAACTCGTATTGTTCTTATGCCTAACAGTGATACAGTCAGAAAAGAACCACGGCAATTGACTAGATTTTAAATCTAAGATGACTAATTTCTGTGCAGAATGTAATGTATTAAAGAGGCGTCTGCAAAGATTTTCAAACAGCGAAAAATTTTCGCTAAGCTCTCGTTCAGAACATCTTCTATCACACGCAGTCTATTATTTGGTTCTTGTTGATCATTATCAAAGAAGGTAGCAGTGTAAGTAACAACAAATAACAATCTCTTGCCGTTGTTTCCCTAATGAGACGATTTCCCCCCCCTCTCTCTCTCCTTTTTATTGTAAGCGGCTGTAGCGTGCGCAAAAGCAAGCCATGCCGAGAGCAGCGACAGGCCGTAAACACTCATTATCAGAATGCGACAAACAATGCATGACACAGTACAGTAATGCATTTTCAGCTTCAAGTGACGTAAACACCTATAACAAAGAGAACGGCACTTATCACATCAAAGAAAAATAAGCAATCAATTCAAACCAGACAAAGCACATGAAAAAGGAAGGGTACCCGTATAAATACGGACGGAGCACCTGACGCAAAGCAATGGCTACCTGGTACAGCTTAACTGCTAAGCTTACGACTCGAACCAAACTACTATAGCTGTATCGTCATTCATTCGACCTAAATTGTGTCTCTTATTATAATGGACCAGCTTTGTTTCAATTTGGAGGTGCGGCCTTGAATTTCGAGTCTCAAATTTCAGGTGCGGCTTAGATTCGAGTAAATATGGTAGTCATCATGGAAGTACTGGTAAGAAATTGTTTGAGCACCACAAACATTGTATGAATGACATCTTTTCACAGTTGCGTTTAAGTTTCAATATGAATGCCTACCAGAGTAAATGGTTTTAGTGTGAGGCAGCTGGAATCTGAAAGTACACCACTACTCAAGTCAGCCTGTTCTCTGATCATTTTCCACTCCCTTGACCCACGTCTTCCTCATGTGAAAAAAATTATTCTGTCAATGAAATTGTTTTCAGAATGTGCCAGAGAAAGAAGTTATATATGAATAAGAAGACAGTTTCAAAAAGGCAAGCTATATTAGATCTTTAGGATGTACCCACTGGGTTACTTAGATGATATGTGGATTCACATATTCTGTGAGAAAATGCTGGTTGGTTGGTTGATAGTGTCCAAGGAGCATTATTACAAGTGTTGGTCTACGTTTGTTATTCTATGCATGGCATTGGTGTATAGATGAATAGTGTGTGAAAGAGCTCCACTTGTAAAAATACTGAAGTGTTCACTATTACTACCTCCCTTTCCTGTTTCTCAAGTGTCAATACAATAGGTCTTTCATGGGCAGAAAGTCTTCAGTTTCCTTTGCAGGTAATATATTCTTATTAATTCCGTAACAATACTAACACATTCTTGTAATAGAGTGCTGCAACTCTTTAAGACAATCATTTCGCACACACAAAATTTTCTTCTCTAACTAGGCAACACAGTGCACAACAAAAAGGCCACTGTTTTACAAGTACCTTTTTAAATCTGCACCAACAGTTAGTGTTTACCACTGCTTGAGCAGCAAATCTATGAGAGACTCTACATTGCACGTATGCTGTGGCGATCTAGCATGACAAGGAACATTTACTTTGCATAGAACTTCAATCAAAGTTAAGCTGATTTTGCAATCAAAATGCTGCATCTTGTCAAGACATTGTCATTATTTTAATGTCACCAAGGATGAAGAAAATGTGAAGATGCCAGTTACTGGAGTCTCTTAAGCACTGCAACACCAACGGCTGCATTCAATTGTGCAGACTTAATATATAGCATATGGTTAAATTCTGTATTAGGGCATTTATTTGATATTACTCAGCAATATTCATAAATATATCTCCATTCTCCTCCACATATTCAATTATTATGTTTGTAATATTTCTAAGCAGACATGTCGAACTTCAGACTTCATGTAATTTTATTTCTTAACAAACTTCACACAATGCAGAAGCAGGAAATGTTTTATAAACTACAAAATGTTTACTATATAATCTTAGGCCTTTTGGACACCATACAAAAGATGCAGTTTGGTATTTACTGCAGAAATACTGACCAAATCAGTAGAAGGCACTGAAGGACAATTAATGAAACTGTGCAACACCTCCTTCCTGGCACTGATGCTTCAAATATTGTTCAGATCACAAAGCTATGCAGAATTGCGGACAGGAAGCCACAAGCACAAAGCTTTGCCTTCACAATACTGTTTTCTTTACTTTTTGCCAAATATCAGATGTGAAATATTTATTTTCATAGTGATCAGATTTCTAATTAAATTCACTTAATTACTTACTTTTGTAAGGAAGAGCTTTTCAAGGGTCTGGGCCATGACCACAACATCTTCACCAGGTTTGTTATAGACATAACAATTTGTAAACATAGTATTGAAATCTTGAATACATTCTCTTCCACTCCAATAATAGTTATGCTCAAGACGTTTCTTTATTGTCCCCAAGTCCATTGGCTGCTTTATTATTTTATGATAGTCCTGGAAAGTGAAATAAAAAAATTCAATAAATAAAAAATCATACTAAAAGTTATTTCTCCAGTAGTATACCCAAGTTCAGTTTCTCACGGTGGTGGTGGTGGTGGTAGTAGGGTAAATGATAAAGATATATTGGATTAAATACTATGAAGGAATTTCTGATAAAATAATGAGCCAAAAAAATTAGCACATCAACAAAAACCTGGAAATCCAACCAAAAACAAATGTTCAAACAATTTAAGTTATTAACACCTTAGTAGTTTGGGAAAACTTGTCCCCCCCCCCCCCCCCCACCCAAGAGCTGATGTACCCTTGCCCTCACACCTGATAACCAGCTTACAACCAATAATAAGGGGATCTGTTTGCGATGGAATTCAGACAATGGTGCAACTTAGCATTTGTCTCACGCAAAAAGCACTGTTGAAGGTTAAAATCATATTTCAGTACCAGAAAATATTTGATCAGCTGAGAACTGAAAAATGAAGTCTTGTGTGGTATAGTAAAACCCCCTTTTCACATTTTTCAGTGGTTTGACCCCAAAGAAAGTTTTGCATCACCTCGGTTCCAACAGTTCTGGAACCTGTACAGAAAATTGGACGAGAGATCAACATAAACATCATTTCCGCCCTTTTTATTGCTCATAAAAACCACACATTGCATGTTGTACCACCATACAGCGAGACCTTCAGAGGTGATGGTCCAATCTCCTGTACACACCGGTACCTCTTATACCCAATAGCATGTCTTCCTGCATTGATGCATGCCTCTATTCTTCGTGGCATACTATCCACAAGTACATTTAGGCACTGTTTGTCCAGATTGTCTCACTAATCAACAGCAATTCGGCGTAGATCCCTCAGAGTGGTTGGAGGGTCACTTCGTCCATAAGCAGCCCTTTTCCATCTATCTCGGGCATGTTCGATAGGTTTCATGTCTGGAGAACATGCTGGCCCCTCTGGTGGAGCAATGTCATTATCCTGAAGGAATTCATTCACAAGATGTGCACGTTGGAGGTACGAATTGTCGTCCATGAAGACAAATGCCTTGCCAATATGCTGCCGATATGGTTGCACTATCGGTCGGAGGATGGCATTAGCGTATCATACAGCCCTTACAGCGCCTTCCATGACAACCAGCGGTGTACATCGGCCCTACATAATGCCACCCCAAAACAACAGGGAGCCTCTAGCTTGCTGCACTTGCTGGACAGTGTGTCTAAGGTGTTTAGCCTGACCAGGTTGCTTGCAAACACGTTTCCGACAATTGTCTGGTTCAAGGCATATGCGACACTCATCTGTGTAGAGAACGTGATGCCAATCATGAGCAGTCCATTCGGCATGTTGTTAGGCCTATCTGTACAGCACTGCATGTTGTCATAGTTGCTAAGATGGACCTCACCACTGACGTCAGGTGTGAAGTTGTGCATCATGTAGCCTATTGTGCACAGTCCGAGTAGTAACACGACGTCCTGTGGCTGCACAAAAAGCATTATTCAACATGGTGGCATTGCTGTCAGGGTTCTCCGAGCCATAATTCTTAGGTAGTGGTCATCCACTGAAATAGTAGCCCTTGGGAGGCCTGAGCGAGGCATGTCATTGACAGTTCCTGTCTCTCTGTACCTTGTCCATGTCTGAACAACATTGCTTTGGTTCACTCCGAGATGTTTTGACACTTCCCTTGTTGAGAGCCGTTCCTGGCACAAAGTAACAATGCGGACATGATCGAAATACGGTATTGACCACCTAAGCATGGCTGAACTACAGACAACACAAGCCGTGTACCCCCTCCCTGATGGAATGACTGGAACTGATTGGCTGCCGGACCCTCTCCGTCTAATAGGCGCTGCTCATGCATGATTGTTTACATCTTTGGGTGGGTTTAGTGGCATCTCTGAACAGTCAAAGGGACTGTGTCTGTGATACAATATTCACAGTCAACGTCTATCTTCAGGAGTTCTGGGAACTGGGGTGATGCAAAACTTTTGATGTGTGTAGGAAACACAACAAGCAAAAATGAGTAAGTTACTCTTGTCACTCTTTATATTGTTCAGTATATGAAATTGAAACAATTTAAATACTGACCATTTAAAAAGAATTGAAATAATTGTTTTTGTTTCTTTCTGACACCAATTAGCTCTAACTGCCTCTCCACAGTATACAAAGCATCACTCACAAAGGCAGTGGCCAAGTGCTTACACACAAACATGTGCACAGGTTTCCCTCTTTGCTCTGGCCATGTCAAATGATGAAAATAAAACAAGCAAGCAAAAATCTTTCGTCAAACTACACTGAAAAGATGTTCTTGTTGTAATGTGAGACTTATGATTTACAATCATCATGGTAAATAAAACTTAACATAATGCTGGTTAAAACAATAGGCACAAAAAAATCTAGTTTGTTGCCAACAAGGTCACTCAGTTCTGGGACAAAGTGGGTGAGAAAGAGGGTGGCAATTGTCATAATGTTACAGAGCATCTTGAGGTGGAATGTTTACACCTGACATCAGGTCATACCAACCTAAGATTCTGGGCTTAGTATGGATGACTGTCAATTTGAGTTAAAGCTGGTTTAATACAATACGATGAGCACAAGGAAGGTTGCTGCTAGAGTCACTATCATCAGATCATGATTACCATAAAGGTAGTAACTTGGCATACTTTCCCACTCCTACAAACACTGTGACCCATAATACAAGTGGCGATGACCAGACATGTTGACAATGAAAATTTTGATTATTGTGCCAACACTATGCTACAAGACCAATAACTTTGCATATAGTCTGCGTTTTCTGTTTTGTTCACAGGCTGACTGAGCAGGAATATGATGCACTTTTTGCAGAAATCTGCACGAAAACCAGTGTTAAAGGTCATGATAATGTCGAAAAATACTTAAAATGAAGGAAATATTGTAAAACGGAATCATTATGAAGGGAAAGCATTGCATTTAGAGAATTGGACTTCTGTTGAGAGCGACAAAATTGAACATAAAAAGTGGGAATACATAAAATGCAGGAACATAAAAATGGGGTTTAGGGTATATCAATGGTTAATGAAGAAATTCTCAGAATAAAATAGTAATTTATAGCTCACTAAAAATTCGGTGTCAGATTAATTCAGTTTGTGTCACATGGAGAAACATCACTCAGTTATCCAATACATGTAGAGAAGTCAACATGGAAAACTTATTTTATCCTACAGAGAACATGTAAATATCAGCAGCAATAGAATTTAACTACAGTGAAATCCCTCTTTTACATTTTTCATGATACTTTTAAAAAATTGTGTAAAAGTCAGGAAACTGTAGATGTTGGGAAATTACTTTTTATGAACACACAAGTTCCATGTTCCAACAACACATTGGTAGTTCAAAGCTTTTGTGTGTGAAGAATGCAAAACTATAGTTCATTTCAGCTCCCTCTGGTGGATTTCTTTCTATCTGGTTTTTCTAGTTCAAAAATACACTTTGATGTCAACATAAAAAATTTAGCATAAACCTGAAAGTGAAGCCACTATGCCATCTCATTCAGTGATTCAGGAAAAAAAATCCAGACTTAGAGACGACGTGCGTAATTGAATCTGAAAAGTATGAAGTAACATATGTGACAGCATTTATTTCCTTACTGCCTAGCAGACATGAATGATGTTAGTAACATTTCCACTGAATGTGGCCTGTAATAAGGATTAGAGTTAAATTGTTATACAGAATGAATTGTTTGTACACAGATTCAAGGGAGATCTTATTATGTTATTGTTCAACAGCTGCAGCAGACTGATGTGGACTCAAGACATTGGCATCTGAGATTTACGCTCACTCGAATTGCTCGGTGCATGAAATTCCGCAGAAGTCCGTCAGATGTCAATATAGCGACTTTGGACTGAGGAGCAACTGCATTCGACTTGCATGATGCTCGTTCCAAGTGTCACACGCTCTTATTGCTCGGCCATCTGCTACTGTTACCCGAGCACTACTCTGTCGCCCACTGCAGGATCACAGATAATAAGCACGAGATGAAGGATAGTGTGAAAGTTAAACTTGACTCAAAATAAAATATCCGGAGCGTGAGAGACAATGTTTGTAACAATGTTTGGGAGAGAATTTCATCAGTGACTGATAAGGGTGTCAGTTACATGTACTCTGCCCTCCTGTCTTACAGATCTGCCACCACCCATCCGAAGGTAAATAACTGCAGATTACAACAAAGTGTAATTTCTAAAGCATTAACAGTTTCAGTGAAAGCTACAATAATTAAAAGGAGGCAAATGACTGCAGACTAAAACAAAGTAATTTCTGGAGCATTAATAGTTTCAGTGAAAGCTACACTAATTAAAAAAGTTGCATAGAAATGGCAGATAGAGACCACCTTTTTATATCAGGAGCTTGTAAATATAGGTTCAGAACTTGGAGAGGAAGAAGTTTCCAACATTTTGCCTCATCCAAAGTAGTACAAAACCCTGAAAGACAAAGTCGATGAAATACGAGTGAGTATGATGCCCAGCATTAACCAGGCCATCGGCATGGACGTGCGTAGATGTACAGCGGATATGTGGACCGACATATCAGAAAATGTGTTACTTATCTAGTACTACGCACTTTATTTATCAAGATTAGGCACTGCGAAATATGACACTGGTGATGAATCACTTTTCTGAGAAGAAAAAAAAAAGTACGAGTAATTTATTAAGATCATCAAGGAAACATATTCAAATTGTTAGGTGTAAATCTCCAGCATTTTAGTAATATTTCTTTTTCCCCTGAAGAAGGCACTAATACGTGCAAGGCATGGCAATCCTTTCAAGCATTATGCCTGCATTACACATTTTGAACACAGTCCTAAAACACGTGTTAGATAACAGTTATTTGATACATGGGCTTGGAGTGGTTTATTTCATGACATACGATGCTGAAGATAATGTAATGACCATTTCATGATGAAAACTGGTGACATGAATTTGATAAAGACAAGCTTAAAGCAAGAAACAGTACGTACAACAGCTTGATTAGAATGCTACAGTATCTACCAAACCAATAAGACAAAATTGTTGAACTGCTTCAGGAGAAAGGTTTGTCTGAAAACTTACTGGTTACATCTACATCTACATCCATACTCCGCAAGCCACCTGACGGTGTGTGGCGGAGGGTACCTTCAGTACCTCTATCGGTTCTCCCTTCTATTCCAGTCTCGTATTGTTCGTGGAAAGAAGGATTGTCGGTATGCCTCTGTGTGGGCTCTAATCTCACTGATTTTATCCTCATGGTCTCTTCGCGAGATATACGTAGGAGGGAGCAATATACTGCTTGACTCTTCGGTGAAGGTATGTACTCGAAACTTTGACAAAAGCCCGTACCGAGCTACTGAGCGTCTCTCCTGCAGAGTCTTCCACTGGAGTTTATCTATCATCTCCGTAACGCTTTCGCTATTACTAAATGATCCTGTAACGAAGCGCGCTGCTCTCCGTTGGATCTTCTCTATGTCTTGTATCAACCCTATCTGGTACGGATCCCACACTGCTGAGCAGTATTCAAGCAGTGGGTGAACAAGCGTACTGTAACCTACTTCCTTTGTTTTCGGATTGCATTTCCCTAGGATTCTTCCAATGAATCTCAGTCTGGCATCTGCTTTACCGACAATCAACATTATATGATCATTCCATTTTAAATCACTCCTAATGCGTACTCCCAGATAATTTATGGTATTAACTGCTTCCAGTTGCTGACCTGCTATTTTGTAGCTAAATGATAAAGGATCTATCTTTCTGTGTATTCGCAGCACATTACACTTGTCTACATTGAGATTCAGTTGCCATTCCCTGCACCATGCGTCAATTCGCTGCAGATCCTCCTGCATTTCAGTACAATTTTCCATTGTTACAACCTCTCGATACACCACAGCATCATCTGCAAAAAGCCTCAGTGAACTTCGGATGTCATCCACCAGGTCATTTATGTATATTGTGAATAGCAACGGTCCTATGACACTCCCCTGCGGCACACCTGAAATTACTCTTACTTCGGAAGACTTCTCTCCATTGAGAATAACATGCTGCGTCCTGTTATCTAGGAACTCCTCAATCCAATCACACAATTGGTCTGATAGTCCATATGCTCTTACTTTGTTCAATAAACGACTGTGGGGAACTGTATCGAACGCCTTGCGGAAGTCAAGAAACACGGCATCTACCTGTGAACCCGTGTCTATGGCCCTCTGAGTCTCGTGGACGAATAGCGCGAGCTGGGTTTCACATGACCGTCTTTTTCGAAACCCATGCTGATTCCTACAGAGTAGATTTCTAGTCTCCAGGAAAGTCATTGTACTCGAACACAATACGTGTTCCAAAATTCTACAACTGATCGACGTTAGAGATATAGGTCTATAGTTCTGCACATCTGTTCGACGTCCCTTCTTGAAAACGGGGATGACCTGTGCCCTTTTCCAATCCTTTGGAATGCTACGCTCTTCTAGAGACCTACGGTACACCGCTGCAAGAAGGGGGGCAAGTTCCTTTGCGTACTCTGTGTAAAATTGAACTGGTATCCCATCAGGTCCAGAGGCCTTACCTCTTTTGAGCGATTTTAATTGTTTCTCTATCCCTCTGTCGTCTATTTCGATATCTACCATTTTGTCATCTGTGCGACAATCTAGAGAAGGAACTACAGTGCAATCTTCCTCTGTGAAACAACTTTGGAAAAAGACATTTAGTATTTCGGCCTTTAGTCTGTCATCCTCTGTTTCAGTACCATTTTGGTCACAGAGTGTCCGGACATTTTGTTTTGATCCACCTACCGCTTTGACATAAGACCAAAATTTCTTAGGATTTTCTGCCAAGTCAGTACATAGAACTTTACTTTCGAATTCATTGAACGCCTCTCGCATAGCTCTCTTCACACTACATTTCGCTTCGCGTAATTTTTGTTTGTCTGCAAGGCTTTGGCTATGTTTATGTTTGCTGTGAGGTTCCCTTTGCTTCCGCAGCAGTTTTCTAACTCGGTTGTTGAACCACGGTGGCTCTTTTCCATCTCTTACGATCTTGCTTGGCACATACTCATCTAACGCATATTGTACGATGGTTTTGAACTTTGTCCACTGATCCTCAACACTATCAGTACTTGAGACAAAACTTTTGTGTTGAGCCAACAGGTACTCTGAAATCTGCTTTTTGTCACTTTTTCTAAACAGAAAAATCTTCCTACCCATTTTAATATTCCTATTTACGGCTGAAATCATCGATGCCGTAACCGCTTTATGATCGCTGATTCCCTGTTCTGCGTTAACTTTTTCAAATAGTTCGGGTCTGTTTGTCACCAGAAGGTCTAATATGTTATCGCCACGAGTCGGTTCTCTGTTTAACTGCTCAAGGTAGTTTTCAGATAAAGCACTTAAAAAAATTTCACTGGATTCTTTGTCCCTGCCACCCGTTATGAACGTCTGAGTCTCCTAGTCTATATCCGGCAAATTAAAATCTCCACCCAGAACTATAACATGGTGGGGAAATCTACTCGAAATATTTTCCAAATTAGCCTTCAGGTGCTCAACCACAACAGCTGCTGAGCCAGGGGGCCTATAGAGACATCCAATTACCATGTCTGAGCCTGCTTTAACCGCGACCTTCACCCAAATCATTTCACATTTCGGATCTCCGTCAATTTCCTTCGATACAATTGCACTTCTTACCGCTATAAACACGCCTCCCCCTTCACTGTTCAGCCTGTCTCTGCGGTATACATTCCAATCTGAGTTTAGGATTTCGTTACTGTTTACGTCTGGTTTCAGCCGACTTTCTGTCCCTAGTAATATATGGGCGTTGTGATCGTTTATTAATGAGAGCAGTTCTGGGACCTTTCTATAGACGCTCCTGCAGTTTACTATTAGCACATTAATATCGTTATTCCCTGTTGCATTTTGCCTACTCCTACCTTGCTGCGTCTCAGGAGGCGTCTTGTCGGGCCTAGGGAAGGGATTCTCTAACCTAAAAAACCCCCATGTGCACTCCACACGTACTCCGCTACCCTTGTAGCCGCTTCCGGCGTGTAGTGCACGCCTGACCTATTCAGGGGGACCCTACATTTCTCCACCCGATAGCAGAGGTCGAGAAATTTGCACCCCAGATCTCCGCAAAATCGTCTGAGCCTCTGGTTTAAGCCTTCCACTCGGCTCCAAACCAGAGGACCGCAATCGGTTCTGGGAACGATACTACAAATAGTTAGCTCCGATTCCACCCTGCGAGCGAGGCTTTCCGCCTTCACCAATTCCGCCAACCACTTGTACGAACTGAGGATGACCTCTGAACCCAGACGGCAGGAGTCATTGGTGCCGACATGAGCAACAATTTGCAGTCGGGTGCACCCAGTGCTCTCTATCGCCGCCGGTAGGGCCTCCTCCACATCTCGGATGAGAACCCCCGGCAAGCAGACAGAGTGAACACTGGCCTTCTTCCCCGACCTTCTCGCTATTTCCCTAAGGGGCTCCATCACCCGCCTAACGTTGGAGCTCCCAATAACTAATAAACCCCTCCCCCCGTGTGCCTGCTCGGACCTTGCTGAAGGAGCAGCCACATGTCCCCTCACAGGCAGAGCGGGCGATGCCACACGGCCAGCCTCCACATTGACCTTCCGCCTCGTGCGCCGCGAACGACGCTGAACCCGCCACTCCCCTTGGGGAGAGGGTGGCCCAACCGCGCCCGGTACCCGCGAAGATGTCTCGACAGCAGGGACAGTGGGTGAAGCATGTAACACCTGGGGTGTACCTTGCGACGCACCAGACTCCCCACTGCCGCTACACTCCGAGGCAGCAGCCTGAAGACGGCTGACCGCGGCCATCAACACGCTCAGCTGTTCGCGAACAGTGGCCAGCTCCTCCTGCGTCCGTACACAGCAGTCACACATCCTGTCCATCCTAAGGAAACAATTTACTGAAGAGAGTTAATCAACCTTTAACTAGACTAATCAACAATGCTGCAAAAGAACTCTTGACTTTTTAGAGCCATTCAAAGATGCAACAGGAACACTGGAAGATGAGAAGTTTCCAACAGTTAAGTTTGTTTTGTTATGGGTGCACAAACTCAAAAGCCATAGTAATATGAGCACAAAGGCACAAGGGTGCATACGTTTAAATTACTGTTCTCACACTGTATGTCTAGCAAGCGAAAATTGTGCTCAATTGCAAAATGCTGCTTTCAGTATCACCGGTATTTTGGCAGTACACTAACACTATCTCTGACTGACAAAGCAAACTTGACCAGAAATCAGTCAATTCACTGTAATTACACATACAGGGAATAATTTGGAGCCAATTTTGTTCCTGTTAGATTTCTAATTTGTTGGGTCATCAAGTTCACATATTTACATTTGAATCATTACAGCAGATTGGCGTTATAAAAAGCAGCTATGCGATGATTCATTACAAGACTGACAAAAGTTAGTAGTTACATGGTTTCTGTGACATTCCAAACTATTCTCAAAATTTGATTATTGCATAAAGCAATCTAGTTTCTCTTAAGGATAACAATGATGTCACAATTACAAACTGCCACTCAGGTGTATATGTGTACAGCTTAAACTGCCGTCCTGTCCCTAGGGTGCCTTGTTTGACCACAGCCTGCTTTGAGCATTCATGATCAGGAAAGTCGTGCATGAGCATGGTAGGATCAAGCGAGTTAGCAAGCAAAACTTCTTATTTGATACCTCTAGTAAACTTTACCCAAATGATGACAGGTCATAACCACAAAGATATAAAATACACTGAACATATTGACCAAGTTGTTCTGTGTAGAGAGAATCGGGGAACATATTATATGCACTGTGTCTACTGTTTAGGCTAACTGCACACCAAGTTATTCTGATCAAGCCTTTCTTCACACTTTAACGCATACCCAGTATCCTCTCATTCATTTTCAGTGAGCCTCCCTTCTTTGTTCAGTCTATTTATTGTTAGTTTCAACTTTGGCTTTTTTTAAAGTGCTGATGTCTTCCAAGTTTCTTCTTGGCTATGTTAAATTCCTGCACGTCTTCCTATGTGGCTCCATCTCTTTTAGGGTATGTCGGACCTCCCTGAACCAGGGACTCACACACTCTTCAGAAAATAGGGAAAAACTGGGATCAATCCTGTTGTGTGTTCATAGAAAGCAGTTTTTAAATGGAAGTGCAGTTTGTAGCTATGCCATCGTTTAATTTAGTTTTCTTGTATTAGACCTAAGGTCTTCCTTTTCTTAGATCCTAACTTCTCTTTCACACCTTTCCAAGAAATCTTGAGGTCATCTGCTGCATACCGTGTGTCCAGTACGATAACTGCACGATAGCATCACAGTTTAGCATTAAGTCATGTGCAGCATTTGATGTAAACATTTCTAGTCAGCTGGTATGTCATATCCACCTTGTTGAGCCTTGAGCTTTTTATCAATATTTGGTTCTATCAACTATATTACATACTTTTAACTTTTACCATTCCCCTTCCAATTTTTACTGTTATTTTTTAAATTTTACATCTGCTTCTCTGAGCACTGGCTAGACATCTCTTGTCAACTGCTTCCTCAAAGGAGATCTGGTTGCATGCCTACTACAATTAGATTTCAAGTTCTTGAATTTGTTTTGTGGATGGGCCTGGGGAACCTGGAAAGATCAGATGATTTATCTGCAAAAGCTATGCACCATGATTTGACTCAAAATATCATTTCATTTTATTGGGAGGCACATTATCAGTAGCAAGGACATTGAAACAAATGACACACTGAAGTCATTCTCCATTTCTAACAGCAGTACACAAAAAAACAAACTCAAGTAGCTCTAGTCATACTTTCTACAGTTTCAAATTAATGATATGAATATAATAGAGGGAAACATTCCACATGGGAAAAATATATTTAAAAGGAAAGATGATGAGACTTACCAAACAAAAGCGCTGGCAGGTCGATAGACACACAAACAAACACAAACATACACACAAAAATCAAGCTTTCGCAACAAACTGTTGCTTCGTCAGGAAAGAGGGAAGGAGAGGGAAAGACGAAAGGATGTGGGTTTTAAGGGAGAGGGTAAGGAGTCATTCCAATCCCGGGAGTGGAAAGACTTACCTTAGGGGGAAAAAAGGACAGGTATACACTCGCAATAACACACACATATCCATCCGCATATACACAGACACAAGCAGACATTTGTAAAGGCAAAGAGTTTGGGCAGAGATGTCAGTCGAGGCGGAAGTACAGAGGCAAAGATGATGTTGAAATACAGGTGAGGTATGAGCGGCGGCAAATTGAAATTAGAAATTAGCGGAGATTGAGGCCTGGCGGATAGCGAGAAGAGAGGATATGCTGAAGGGCAAGTTCCCATCTCCGGAGTTCAGACAGGTTGGTGTTAGTGGGAAGTATCCAGATAACCCGGACGGTGTAACACTGTGCCAAGATGTGCTG
Source organism: Schistocerca cancellata (assembly GCF_023864275.1). Classification (NCBI taxonomy): domain Eukaryota; kingdom Metazoa; phylum Arthropoda; class Insecta; order Orthoptera; family Acrididae; genus Schistocerca; species Schistocerca cancellata. Next base: position 56,216,504 of record NC_064629.1, on the reverse strand, counting down.
GCCGTGCACCAAGGCATGTTTAGCCACAGGGTGATCCTCATTGCCAACAAACACTGTCTGCCTGTGTCCATTCATGCGAATGGACAGTTTGTTGCTGGTCATTCCCACATAGAACGCTTCACAGTGTAGGCAGGTCAGTTGGTAAATCACGTGGGTGCTTTCACACGTGGCTCTGCCTTTGATCGTGTACACCTCCCGGGTTACAGGACTGGAATAGGTGGTGGTGGGAGGGTGCATGGGACAGGTTTTACACCGGGGGCGGTTACAGGGGTAGGAGCCAGAGGGTAGGGAAGGTGGTTTGGGGTTTTCATAGGGATGAACTAAGAGGTTACGAAGGTTAGGTGGACGGCGGAAAGACACTCTTGGTGGAGTGGGGAGGATTTCATGAAGGATGGATCTCATTTCAGGGCAGGATTTGAGGAAGTCGTATCCCTGCTGGAGAGTCACATTCAGAATCTGATCCAGTCCCGGAAAGTATCCTGTCACAAGTGGGGCACTTTTGGGGTTCTTCTGTGGAAGGTTCCGGGTTTGAGGAGATGAGGAAGTGGCTCTGGTTATTTTATTTTCTGGTTATTTTATTTTCTGGTTATTTTATTTTCTGGTTATTTTATTTTTTTGTGTGTATGTTTGTTTTTGTTTGTGTGTCTATCGACCTGCCAGCGCTTTTGTTTGGTAAGTCTCATCATCTTTCTTTTTAAATATATTTTTCTACAGTTTCATATATTCATGTCTTTAGAACAGCAAGATACATTTGAAATGTCACATTTAACATTAGAACCACCAGAGTGGTCAAACTGACTGCAACATGTTTTCAAAACATTATTTTGACTGCAGTTTTTGTCGTATTGCAATAAGCTTCAGTGACTTTTCCAGGTTAAAGGTCAGAATCACCCATACTAAATATATTTATTTTTTGAAAAGTGGTTAGGATGTTGTTAAGAAGTATACCTAGAACTGCAATAGTCATTTTGACTGCTCTATTGATTATTGTAATAAAATGTCTTACAACCTGTCCTCCTGCTGGTTGAGATTAAATCTTAACGATCAGTCTATAAACAGCAATAATATGCAGAATAATGAAACTCTTAATTTACTTATGTTCATTGTTTGTCTCTGTGTCTCCGGTCATATTGTCATTCATTAACTCATAGCAACATAGTAATCAAGGCTCACAGATCTCTGTCGCTTACCGATGCAGAATTGTTCGCACTCTTAAATGATATTCCAGATGGTAAGTCTTAAGCAGAATGTGGCCTAGATGCAGAAGACCTAAGAGAAGATACGGACGAAGATTACTGTCAACCAAATGATCACTCTGGAAGCAGTGATTCAGATTGTGCTGAAAAATGTATGGGTGATTTTCAGCCAGGTTAGTAATAATTATGAAATGTGTTATTTACATGTCAAAATTCAACTTTCATATAAAATTCAGGATTTAGATGACAATTACTCTGGGCAGACACTTCTAATTTGAAGTTTTCTATTGTTTTATTATAGCTGTAGAAAATGTATCATGTAAAACAAGACATCAAAAGGGACAGATCAACACATGCCTCCCAGGACCACGTAATATGTTGCTGGGTATTGATGGCATCACAGAGTGAACTGCTGCAGAGTTTGGAAAGACCACATCTGGCAGATTGGAGAGTATACCATCATCAGAGAAAATCCAGGACCTACACCATATTCAGAGCGGTATGTTTCTGATGTCAGTGTAGTGAGTGCATGGTGTTTGTTTATTGATGAATCAATACTGAAAGACATAAAACACTTAACGGAAACTGAGGCAAAATGTGTTCTACAAAATGAATTGTGGAATGTAATTTTGGGGATTTATTGTATGCTCTCCGTGTTCTTGGAGACAATAGTACTGAACTTTATTAACTGTGGTCTAAGAAGTGGGGACCACCTGTCTTCAGTGATACAAAGGCGAGAAACTGCTTTCAAGAAATTATAAAATTTTTGCGCTTCGACGTTAAGACACACAAGATCAGAATGTTTGGAGACAGATAAATTCACTTTAGTATCAAAAGTTTGGAACAAATTGAAAATTGCCATTTGACCTATATTCCAGGTGATAATCTGACTGCTGATGAACAGCTTTTTCCAAGCAAAACAAGGTGTCCACTCTTACAGTATATGCCAAACAAACCAGATAAATTTGGTATAACATTTTGGCTTCTTGTCTACGTTGACTCAAAGTTTCTGTGCAATGGGTTCCCTTATTTAGGAAATGACGACAACATATCACGTGACCAGACTCTTCTCGAAAGTATAGTAATGAAGTCAATGGAGCCATTTCAAAAGAAGGAGCGAAAAGTGACTATAGGAAATTTTTTACAAAAGTGAAGCTGGGCGAGAAGTTGAGAACTATGGTACTAGCATTGTTAGAACAATTAGACGATCAAGGAGAGAAATTTCAAATGCTGTGAAGGCAATGAAGGCTGATCTTTACCACTTGGATCTCTTCAAACATTCTAGTAGCATTCTCACTGCGTATCAAGGCAAATGAAACAAGAATATGCTTCTGTATAGCACTTTGCATTCAGAAGATTAACTTCAAACAGGTTTGGAGGGGGCGGGGGGACACCAGAAACAATAGATTTCTACAACAATACAAAATGTGGTGTTGATGTGGTGGATCAAATGGCAAGAAAATACAATGTTAGAGCTGGTACTCGTAAATGGCCAGTTCGTGTATTTTATAAGATCACTCGTCGAAATTATATCCTGAAGCTAGCAGAGTAGTTTCGTGTGGGGTACATGGACTGTAAAAATAACTTGGCAGAAACAGGAGCTGAATCTGGAAACACTGTGAAGGAAATAAAATGAGGAAACAATGTCAATTGAAGAAGTGTAGAAATAAGACAAGTTATATCTGCAAAACGTGCAAATGTACAATATGTTCCAGCCATTCTAGAGTTAAAAAGTTGTCCATGCTGAGTGAGAACACAATCACATAAGACAAACATTCGAAAAAACTAACCTTCAAACTGACTGACCCTGAATACAAATGTGTCAGCAGTATGATTAGGCTTCCATCTACCTCACTGCCATAGTTACAGTACTCATTTGCCAGTTATTAGATATCACTCTTAGTGCACAAAGAGAGTAGCTGGTAGTGTATGTGCAATAAATGAGAATGACTCAAATACTTTGTCACCATACTCCTATACTATTTCCTGTGAATACGTGTCTTGGAACAGTACACTTTGCACATTACTGAATTACCTGAAAATTAGAAAGGTTAACCAATCATGTACGCAAAAGTTCAGGTTTTATTTTACGTTTGAGTGAGTTCTACAATACATCATCAGAGTTACATGGTAGTGTATTTCTGTCCCAAGTCACTTTCCACTGTCTGGCTTCTGAAGGACTGCTGTTTCTGACAGTGTTGCCAGTTCGAGTCTGCACATGAACTGTGGAAGCAGCAGACAGACAAGTCATGAACAAAAAATGTTATGGAAGCTAAATTTGAATTCAGAGGTGAACGAAAATATTTTTGTTAAGAGTAATAACTAACAAAAAGTGCTGAACACTAAAGCCTGTCTTAATTTTGTTGATCTTGGACATTGATATAATGTGGCAATAATGCTTCCTGAATAGGAGCCACATGATATTTTGAAATGAAACTACCACCAGCTGAATAGGAGCCACATGATATTTTGAAATGAAACTACCACCAGCACTTGACTATGTTTTTTATACATTTATTTCACTATCACAATTTCAGCTGTAGAGCCATTTCCAAGTGCAAGGTGAAAACCGAAATCAATAAAATATATTCATAGCACAGTGCAACACATAATGGGATATCATTTGATCAACAGTTCAAGGAGCATTACTTCAGTTTCCACCTTGCACTTTAAAATGGCTCTACAGCTGAAATCATCATAGTGAAATAAATATATAACACCTTACAGCCAAGTAATGGCAATAATTTCATTTAAGAAGAGTATTATGACTAAGGTTCCTAATCAAGGAAAAGTCATCCCTTTTCTACAGCCTACTGTATTTCAGAGTGAGTAGAAGCGATTTCAGCTGTGAGCATGTGTAAAGCTCATTTCACACGGCAGCATATCAAAGCAAACAAGCGAACCGGCATTCACAGACCATTTGCCATTGTTCACCACCATTTGTTTGTATCTTTAAACAAGCATTTATGATGGAGGTAATGGAAGATAACAGAAGGGAACAAGTAAAGTAGGCCAACACTACGTATTCTTTTCTGTAACATTCCTCACAGGTTTCACAAGGTAATACTAGATACACTACGATGTAAATCTTTGATATTGAGATAGGATATTTTTTGTCCCCAGTTTTTGACAAAGAGAGCAAAATGGAGTAGGTGTAAGAATTTGTAAGTATTCACAAAAAGCATGGAGGTAGTGCATTTAAAACTGAGTATCAGCTCCAGTCTTCTTTAACATTATTCCAAAACTTTACATATATATCTCCTGATGCCTTTTGCTGATTCCTCATTACACTAAGTGAAAATTTAAAAGCAGAATATTTATTAACAAAAACACCGTGCAAAACAGCTGACGAATACACTCTGATATTAGCAGAGAAGAGGAGACAACACGAGCTTCCTCTGATGCTTCATTAAAAGACTAACAACCAGCTGAACACACACACACACACACACACACACACACACACACACACACACACACAAATGCATACCAAACTTTATCAAATGTTTTCTTGGACTCACCAAAGAGAATTCTCATTCCCTTGTGTCAGCTCAAGCGTAAACCAGGTTTAAGTGAGCAATTCATTCACGCTCTCTGCCATCCTTTTCTATTACTTTGCGTCTCTTCCATGAGCATTTACTCAGTAGTAAATGGAAGGGAATACAACAGAATGAGATCATAATAATGATGTTGTTGTTGCTGCTGTGGTCTTCAGTCCTGAGACTGGTTTGATGCAGCTCTCCATGCTACTCTATCCTGTACAAACTTCATCATCTCCCAGTACTTACTGCAACCTACAGTCTTCTGAACCTGTTTAGTGTATTCATCTCTTGGTCTCCCTCTACAATTTTTACCCTCCATGCTGCCCTCCAATACTAAATTGGTGATCCCTTGATGCCTCAGAGTAAGCCCCACCAACCGGTCCCTTCTCCTAGTCAAGTTGTGCCACAAACTCCTCTTCTCCCCAATTCTATTCAATACCTCCTCATTAATTATATGATCTACCCATCTAATCTTCAGCATTCTTCTGTAGCACCACATTTTGACAGCTTCTATTCTCTTCTTGTCCAAAGCATTTATCGTCCATGTTTCACTTCCATACATGGCTACACTCCATACAAATACTTTCAGAAACAGCTTCCTTACACTTAAATCTATACTTCATGTTAACAAATTTCTCTTCTTCAGAAACACCAGTCTATATTTTATATCCCGTCTACTTCTACCATCATCAGTTATTTTGCTCCCCAAATAGCAAAACTCATTTACTACTTTAAGCCTCTTATTTCCTAATCTAATTCCTGCAGCATCACCAGATTTAATTTGACTACATGCCATTATAATCGTTTTGCTTTTTTTATGTTCATCTTATATCCTCCTTTTAAGACACTGTCCATTCCATTCAGCTGCTCTTCCAGGTCCTTAGCTGTCTGACAGAAAAGTCATAGGGTCAGTATTGCCTCATGTGTTCCAACATTTCTACGGTATCCAAACTGATGTTCCCCGAGGTCTGCTTCTACAAGTTTTTCCATTTATCTTTAAGGAATTTGTGTTAGTATTCTGCAGCCGTGGCTTATTAAACTGATAGTTCAGTAATTTTCACATCTGTCAACACCTGCTTTCTTTGGGATTGGAATTATTATATTCTTCTTGAAGTCTGACGGTATTTCACCTGTCTCATACATCTTGCTCACCAGATAGTAGAATTTTGTCAGGACTGGCTCTCCCAAGGCCGTCAGTAGTTCTAATGGAATGTTGTCTACTCCCGGGGCCTTGTTTTGACTTAGGTCTTTCAGTGCTCTGTCAAACTCTTCAACCAGTATCATATCTCCTATTTCATCTTCATCTACATTCTCTTCCATTTCTATAATACTGTCCTCAAGAACATCACCCTCGTATAGACCCTCTATATACTACTTCCACATTTCTGCTTTCCCTTCTTTGCTTAGAACTGGGTTTCCATCTGAGCTCTTGATATTCATACAAGTGGTTCTCTTTTCTCCAAAGGTCTTTTTAATTTTCCTGTAGACAGTATTAATCTTCCCCCTAGTGATATGCACCTCTACATCCTTACATTTGTCTTCTAGCCATCACTGCTTAGCCATTTTGCACTTCCTGTCTATCTCATTTTTGAGACGTTTGTATTCCTTTTTGCCCACTTCATTTACTGCATTTTTACATTATGATAATGCTTGCAAAACATTGTGATTTTGCATTCACAACTAAATTGTTTCTTGCTGTGAATGTAAACTAAATTATGTAACAAGCAGGAAATCTAAATATTTAGAGCCTAAAAAGCTTGAATATAAAGAGCTCTGTTAGCAAAGTCCACAAAATAAATGTAAAAGTGGCACTTCAGGTCTTCAGCCACACTGTTTCTCTAACTGACAATACTTTTACAGCAACTAAAGAATTGCAAAGTGATATAGCAGAGAATACAGATTGTTTTATGGCATTTATGAAGCCTTCTCTATCTAGTGAATAGCAGAATAGCAATCAATTTTTTTTCAAATTATTGTTGAATTGTTTGACGTTCTGAATTGCAGGGCAGCAATTACCTCAAAGCCATATAGGTGTGTATTATCAGAACAATGCCTAGTAGTAACGGAAACAACTGAAAGGACAAAAGAAATTTTATGTACAGTATGTGAAATTGACAAAATGACAGGTAAAATCACACCACCACCATGCAGTACAGGCTTTTTTTTTTTTTAACAAATTGTTAGTGTTAAGTTTTAGCCGAGTGGTAGATGGAATCACGACACACTACAGAATTTATTTGGAGTGTACCGTTGAAGGTGGCTACAAATGGAACCCAACAGCAAGAACACCAAGTTGTTCCTCACAAGCTCTATTAACTCTCATATGAAACCTCCTGGCACTTCAAACTGGAAGGATAACACTGATCATATGCTGGTACTGAATAACTATGGGTTAGAAAAGGAAGATTATGAACCTCGGCTGTTGGAGAGCTCTTGAAACGTGGAAATCCCTCCTCTGTGGATTGAGAAAGGCATACCACTGATACTGAAGAGTAGTTTTCTTCTAAGCGGAGCCCAATAGCAAATTTTTATGGCTACTTAGTACAAAAATGAACCTAAAAGTATGGTTGTTTGAGATATAAGGAAATATTTGTGGAAATGAGCTTCGAGAAGAGAGCAATTTATTTTTTCTCCATAAAAGTTACTTAACTGTCAGTTTGCGAGGTTCTTCAACTGCGCTCAGAGCTCCAATTACTGAGTTAATAAATGGTACTGAAATGTTTTACAGGCATATGAATCCTGGTTTGCATTTTACTGATAAGGAAATATTATATTTAGGATCTTTAACTAAATGAAATACAGACTTGACAAATTTCACTGGCTCAATGATAAATATGGAGAACATAAGAATTTTAAATCTTGTGCTAAATGCAAACTGTATTACAGTTGCAGAACAATACTGGAAGACACGTTTCGTAAAACTCTAAAAATTTAAGGTATTAAAAATTAGGTAGTTTCTTTATAGTGTATTCAAGTGTGAAACAAAATAAATCGTAGTTACACTGTGCTAATATATTTCATTGTCTTCCCTTTATCACTCTACTCCATTAAACTGGAAGGAAATATGAGGGGGCATTCAATAAGTAATGCAACAATTATTTTTCTGAAAGCAGGTTGGTTTTAGGATTCCAATACTCCATATTATTCCCCACTTGTTTGGCTACAAAACCTTAGTTTTCAGCATAATCTCTCTTCAATACAGTGTCCATACACCACCTTACTGGGAGGGTCTGTATGCCCACATGGTTGACGCCAGTGTCAACATCTTGCTGCATCAAAAACCTCCCCATTGTTCACGTACTGGTTCCCATGGAGCGCATTCTTCGGTGGATGAGTGTGTCAGCACTACCAACAGGAACATCCAGTTGAGCAGTGAAGTGCCTGAATATCATCCGTCTATCACCTTTAACGAGAATGTCCATACGGTCAACATAGCACTTACCACAGCTATGTGCGGCTGGCCGGCATGCAGGAGATCCGTCAGATTTGTGTGACCTTGATGTCACGACAGACTGTTCGCTCTATGACTCACTGTGGTGTTTAGTCACTGCCAGGTCTCCAACAGACTTTCTGCAAGTGCCTATGATTATCTGCGATGCTCTCGTTTTCCGCCATAAGAAACTCAATGGCAGGTCTATGCTTGAAATGCACCTTTGTTACAGATGACATTTTGAAGGCTGCGTATAGTCACAACCACAACAAATTCTGAGTTTTTTCAAACAAAACTAACCAAGAAAAAAAATGTGTGTATTACTTATTGGGTGTGACTCATAACATATTAAACCTGAGCAAAAAAATACTGTTTATGACAGAGGAGAATGTGATAATATACTGAAGTTGCTTACAGCCTCACAGTTTTCTTGAAGATGCAGTTGTTCAGTGCACGGATTAAATGACGTTCATTTACAAATGATTGTAGTGACATACAAAATGAGGTTGTGGTTAAGAACGTGCACAGAAACACACAGGAGGTGAAAACAGTTTCTTAAACTTGTTTAGTCTCAAGGTGAAAAATATAGTGTCATCATAATTTACCTCATCCTTAAGCACACTGCAAAAATAAAGGATTATTTCAGCATCAGGACGATACTTAGAGGTACCCAAGTTGTATACACTAGAGGAGCCATGTTCAATTTTTTACTTGATTTGTGGTTGCGATGAGCCTTCTACACTTGTTACTGATCAGTGAAACCATTATTTCAAGCAGTGAAATCTGTGTGTTTTGTTGTACATATTTGTTTTAATGTAGGACATGAGCCACTAGATGAAAAAAGGTAGACAGTAGTGAGGTGCCTGTTCACTTGTGCTATTTGTGAGTAGCGCACTGCGGCTCGCAGGTGATGGCTTACATTCTGATAAATTTATTCATACTTACTCTCTCTCTCTCTCTCTCTCTCTCTCTCTCTCTCTCTCTCTCTCTCTCTTTTTTTTTTTTTTTTTTAGGGCGCAAAACTTCTATGTATGGTCATTAGCGCCCAGCCCGTGACTTAGGAAACAGTAAAAAAAAAACGAAATTTAAAACCAGCAGCAATGGGAACAAAGTCATAAAATTGATTGGAGAAACTAAAAGCAGAAGGAATGCTTAAAAATTCACTACAGAAAGGGGTTGGTTGTCCCAAAAAAAAGCTTCAAATGACTGACGTCATTTCACTGTCACTAATAAACTGGAGAACGCGGTCGGCTGAGCGCGTGTCATCTGCTAAAATCGACGATAGATCAGGCGATAGCTGTAGACAGGAGCGTAACGGATTAAAACAGGGGCATTCAATTAAAAGGTGTCTTACCGTCCACAGCTGAGAGCAGTGGGGACAGAGTGGGGGAGGATCACCGCTTAAAAGATGTCGATGGCTAAAAAGACAGTGCCCTATCCGGAGTCTAGCTAAAATTACCTCCTCCCGACGACGCGTTCGGGAGGAAGAGGTCCAAGCGCAAGGAAGGGCTTTCACTTCCCGCAATTTATTACGGGGAAGTGCCGACCAATGCGCATGCCATAAATGAGCAACTTTGCGACATAAACCGCTCCGTAGATCGGTGAAGGGAAGCGACTGAATAGCTGGCCGAGGAAGAGAGACTGCAGCCTTGGCCGCTATATCGGCCGCCTCATTCCCACAGATACCAGCGTGTCCTGGGAGCCAGAGGAACGCCACCGAGACACCCCCAGGTGGAGCAAGCGCAGACAGTCCTGAATCCGGTGGACCAGAGGGTGCACAGGGTAGAGAGCTTGGAGACTGAGGAGAGAGCTGAGAGAATCGGAGCAGATAACGTACTGTATCCGCTGATGGCGGCGGATGTAGTGGACAGCCCGGAGAACAGCGTAAAGCTCCGCAGTATAGACCGAACACTGGTCGGGAAGCCTAAAGTGATTTGGGGTGTCGCCAACAACATAGACACTCCCTACACCTAACGATGTTTTCGAGCCATCGGTGTAAATAAATGTGGCTTCCGTCATTTGTGCACATAGAGCAGCAAATGCCCGACGATAAACAAGTGAAGGGGTACCATCCTTGGGAAATCGACAAAGGTCACGGAGCAGGCAGATCCGGGGACGGAGCCAAGGCGGTGCTGTACCCCAAGTTGTCAAGAAGGTTTTAGGAAAGCTGAAGGAAAGAGAATGGAGCAGTTGACGGAAGCGGACTCCCGGTGGTACTAGGGAGGAGGGGCGGCCTGCATACCCTACATCAAAGGAGGCGTCGATAAAAATGTCATGGGCTGGATTAGCAGGCATGGAAGACAGATGGCTGGCATAACGGCTCAGAAGGACTGCTCGCCGATTGGACAGCGGAGGTTCAGCAGTCTCAGCATAAAGGCTTTCCACAGGGCTGGTGTAAAAAGCACCAGACACTAAACGTAATCCACGGTGGTGGATAGAGTCGAGACGCCGAAGAATAGACGGCCGAGCAGAGGAGTAGACTATGCTTCCATAGTCCAATTTCGAGCGCACTAAGGCGCAATAGAGGCGGAGAAGGACCACTCTATCCACTCCCCAGGAGGTACCATTCAGGACACCGAGGGTGTTGAGGGATCGTAGACAGCGAGCCGAAAGATACGAAACGTGGGAGGACCAGCATAGTTTTCTGTCAAACATAAGACCCAAGAATTTAGAGACGTCTGAAAACGGAAGGTTGACAGGTCCTAGATGTAAGGAGGGTGGAAGAAACTCCTTACGTCGCCAAAAATTAACACAAACGGTCTTACTGGGAGAAAAACGGAAGCCGGTTTCGATGCTCCAAGAGTGGAGGCAATCGAGACATCCTTGAAGACGTCGTTCAAGAAGGCCGGTCCGTTGAGAGCTGTAGTAGATCGCAAAATCGTCCACAAAGAGGGAGCCCGAGACATCAGGAAGGAGACAATCCATAATTGGATTGATGGCAATGGCAAACAGTACAACACTCAGCACGGAGCCCTGGGGTACCCCGTTTTCTTGGGAGAAAGTACGGGAAAGAGCACCCTAAATGTGCGCTCTGCCATAAATTCGCGAAGAAAAAGGGGCAGCCGACCTCGAAAGCCCCAAGAGAACAGTGTGCGGAGGATACCTGTCCTCCAACAGGTATCGTATGATCTCTCTAGATCAAAAAATATTGCTACTGTTTGGCGTTTCCGGAGAAAATTATTCATGATATAAGTGGAGAGAGCAACTAGATGGTCAACTGCAGAACGATGCTTTCGGAATCCGCATTGGGCAGGTGTTAAAAGACTGCGGGATTCCAGCCACCAAGCTAAACGGTAATTCACCATACGCTCCAAAACCTTACAGACATTACTTGTGAGAGAAATGGGGCGATAGCTAGAGGGGAGATGTTTGTCCTTTCCAGGTTTCGGAACAGGAACGACGACAACTTCCCGCCATCGTCGGGGAAAAGTACTGTCGGTCCAAATTCGATTATAAAGGCGAAGGAGGTAACGCAGACAATGGGTTGATAAATGCAGCAACATTTGGACGTGGATACCATCCGGTCCTTGGGCGGAGGAGCGAGAAGAAGAGAGTGCATGTTGGAGTTCCCGCATGGAGAAAACAGTATTGTAGCTTTCGCGATTTGGAGAGGAGAAAGCAAGAGGTCACACTTCCGCTGCAAGTTTCTTCAGGAGAAACGCTGGTGGGTAATTGGAAGAGCTCGAAATCTCAGCAAAGTGCTGGCCCAATGAGTTAGAAATTGCGACGGGGTCCACTAATGTATCATGCGCAACAGTGAGCCCAGAGACCGGGGAGAAACTAGGCGCGCCTGAGAACCGTCGAAGCCGACTCCAAACTTCCGAGGAGGGAGTGAAGGTGTTAAATGAGCTAATAAAGAATTTCCAGCTTGCCTTCTTGCTATCGCGGATGACGCGACGGCATCGGGCACGGAGCTGCTTATAGTGGATACAGTTGGCCAAAGTAGGATGGTGACGGAAAATGCGAAGAGCACGTCGCCGCTCACGTAGTGCGCCACGGCATGCCTCGTTCCACCAAGGAACGGGGGGGCGCCGGGGCAATTCGGAGGTGCGTGGTACTGAACGTTCCGCAGCTGTAAGAATAACGTCGGTAATATGAGTGACCTCATCGTCGACGCTGGGAAAGCGACGGTCATCGAATGTCGCTAGAGACGAAAAAAGTGTCCAATCGGCTTGGGCAAACTTCCAGCGTCGCGGGCGCATATATGGCAGTTGAGGCTGCAGTCTGAGGACACATGGAAAGTGGTCACTCGAGTGTGTATCATCAAGGGTGAACCATTCGAAGCGCCGAGCTAGCGGAACAGTACCGACCGCAAGGTCCAAATGAGATAAAGTTGTGGTGGAGGCAGACAAAAACGTGGGGACCCCAGTGTTGAGGCAAACTAGATCCGCTTGGTGGAAGACGTCTAGCAATATGGAGCCACGTGGACAAGGATGTGGAGATTCCCAAAGCGGGTGGTGGGCATTGAAGTCCCCAACCAGCAAATAGGGGGGTGGAAGCTGACCAAGAAGAGGAAGGAGATCAGCTCGTGCCATTGGTGTGGACGATGGAATGTATACAGTACAAAGGGAGAACAGGTATCCGGAAAGGGAAAGACTGACGGCGACAGCTTGGAAGGAAGTGTTTAAGGGGATTGGGTGATAATGGAGAGTATCATGGAGAAGAATCACGAGTCCTCCATGGGCTGGAGTGCCTTCAACAGAGGGGAGATCATATCGGACCGACTGAAAATGAGGGAGAACAAAGCGGTCATGGGGACGCAGCTTTGTTTCCTGAAGACAGAAGATGACCGGCGAGTAGGATCGTAAGAGGATCGACAATTCATCCCTATTGGCTCGAATGCCGCGGATATTCCAGTGGATAATGGACATGGGGTGAACAGAAAATGGAGGAATGTGACCAAAGTTGCTGTCAACTCAAAGACTGCTCGGAGCTAGCGACCGACAACATGGAATGGCAGTCAGCCGAAGGCAGAAGATCCTGATCCATAGGTTGGTCAGGAGCAGCTCCTGCCACCAGCGATCGGCCCGTTAACCGGCCACCAGCAGTGCGCCTCGGCGACACAGAAGACGGCCGAGGGCGATTTCCGCCAGGTGGTGCTGTAGATGGGACATGCCATTGCGGAGAAGGAGAGGAACTGGGTTTCTTTGTAGCCTTCTTAGAAGTATGATGTTTAGATGAAGGAGGAACCGATGGTTGTGAAGTTGCGGTACATAAAAACTCTTCACGAGTATGCTCTTTTTTGGAAGGCTTGGTGTCTGACTTTTGGGCTCGAGATTTTGCAGAACCCGATGAAGGGTGAGCCATAGAGTGGGCAGGCGAAAGTGGTGAGGTTGAACGGGCGATCTTTGCGCTGGCCGATCTGACGACCGTGGCACTAAAGGTGAGGTTGCAAGTCTGCGTGGCCGCCTCCTTTGTTGGCCGAGGAGAAGCAAGGACAGTGCTGTGTTTTCCCGTCTGAGGCACGGTGGGCTGTCGAGCAGCAAAGGTCGACACCTTTTCCTTCACTCTTATTTCCTGGATGAGCTTTTCGTCCTTAAAAACGGGGCAATCTCGAGAGGAAGCAGCGTGGTCACCCATACAGTTGATGCAGCGAGGGGATGGAGGTGGACAAGCATCCTCATGGGCATCCTTGCCACACATAACACATTTGGCCGGATTGGAACAGGACTGGCTGGTGTGATTGAACCGCTGACATCGATAGCAACGCGTAGGGTTTGGGACGTAAGGGCGAACGGAAATTATCTCATAGCCCGCTTTGATTTTCGATGGGAGTTGAACTTTGTCAAACGTCAAGAAGACAGTGCGGGTTGGAATGATGGTTGTGTCAACCCTTTTCATAACTCTATGAACAGCCGTTACGCTGGTCAGACAGGTAGTGCTGAATTTCTTCGTCAGACAATCCATCGAGGGATCGTGTATAAACGACTCCACGCGATGAATTTAAGGTACGGTGCGGTTCCACCCGGACAGGGAAGGTGTGGAGCAGAGAAGTACGCAGCAATTTTTGTGCCTGGAGGGCACTGTGTGTTTCTAACAACAGGGTGCCATTCCGTAATCTGGAACAAGACTTTACAGGACCTGCAATTGCGTCGACACCTTTCTGAATAATGAAAGGGTTGACCGTGGAGAAGTCGTGACCTTCGTCAGACCGAGAAACAACAAGGAACTGTGGCAACGATGGAAGAACTGTCTGTGGCTGAGACTCAGTATACTTACGTTTGTGAGTAGACATAGTGGAAAGTGAGGAAACCATTGCGGAAGAATCCCCCATGATTACCGGCGTCTCCGATGACGCGCTCCTCCCTTGGGGCCCTCTCTGAGGGCACTCCCGCCTTAGGTGATTGTTCACACCTCAGGTCACACCTCCCGACAAACGGACGGAGGGACCAATCGGCACTTTCAGAAGGTATCAGCTCGGGTAATCACCCCTCCCTGGGCCTGGCCGTTACCAGGGGGTACGTATGTGTCCTACCTGTCTACCCGGGGCGGGGAATTACGCGTTACCCCGTCACCGACTACGCATGGAGGTGCGTGGGTCGGCCTTCAGACACGCACTGTTTGCATAAGCAACTGATACGTTTGAATGCTAAAGCAACACAGTCCTTGAGCACACTGCTGCAGGTGACGAAATTTGGTATCACCACTGGGAATCAGTCGAGAGCTTTGATGATCCAATGGTGTCATACATCGTCCCCTCATCCCAAGAAGGTCAAGAGCCAGCCATCTGCTGTAAAAGTGATGCTCACCCCGTTATTAGATTATTGAGGGCCACTGATTATTGGTCTCTAGGGACCTGATGTTGCCATTACTGGGGAAGAGTTCAGCACAACTCGCTGGAGAAATTATTGCATTAAATTAAGGTGAAATGTTGTGAAAACAACGACAATCAGTGCTGCTGCTTCATGATAATGCACGTCCTCATATCGCAAATGCTGTAACACAGGAAGTTATGTCAACCCAAGTGGGCGACACTAGAGCACCGCCCTAGAGTCATTAACTCTCCCCACGTGATTATTACATCTTCAGTCCCTTAAAAAAGGCCTTTGAGTATTGACAGTTTCTGCTGAACAAGGATGTGAAGTGAAACAGTTACAGACTCTCTCACACAGCAGGACAAGGTGTTTTACCAAACACGAATCTTCAACCTGGTGATTGCCTCAATGCTCACAGCAATCTTGCATGATTAGCATTCTGATTCTGGAAAGTGTAGCATTTGAACAGAACAATTTTGATCACCCCTTATATTTTTAAGAAGCTGAGAAGAAATTGGAAGCTATCCAGCGTTATATCTACATGAGGAGATTTTTGTAGCTACATTTTACATACCAAACAAGCTGCACAATATAGAGCAAACATGCCATGGATGGCGACGAGTGTTTAAATTGTGCAACTGCATAAATCCAATAATTTCTCAAAAAACTATTATTGCAATAAATCCTGCTTTCAAGTGCTCGATTCGTTAGGAATGTAAGTGTTACTATTGACTGATTACATTTATTTGCATTTTTGAGAGGTGTCCCTATTGTAGAAATAAAATTTGTTTGTACAATTACAGAGCTGATTTGCTATCATCAAGAGAAACCTTGATAAAAATTGCTTGGGAGAAACAGCAAACAACCTTCAGTTACAACTTGTTACAGGGCAAACACTCTTTGCTCGGGGTGGCCTGCAGGACTGGTCGAGCCGACTTCTATTCAGCGACAAACTTATTCCCACGGGTAATGACACCTCATCAAAGAAACAGTGTTGCCAGTTCTGTGTCGTGTACAACAATTATGATCATAAGGTCCCTTATGACATGTTTATTAGAACTATCTAACACTTCTGCACCACATAATTTTCCTACACGAGATCAGGAACTGCCAAGCTTGATAATAGTATTGTATAATGTCAGAAAATTTGTGAGTGTAACCACTTAGTACACTGAAATACTACACAATATAAAACACTGTAACAATACGAAACATCATCACAGCTGCAAAACTTCATGTTGCAGAGTACTTACAGGTAAATTGAGCTTCTTAGCATCCACCGGTTGATAAAATGGCCATGCAAATTGATGTTTCCATACTGTCTTGAGCACTGCTTTCAAAAGAAATTGAAGTTGATTGGTAACACGGCCTGGACGGTCTGGATGTGGGTAAAAGGGAGGCTGAACTACACCATTAACTGGCTCCAGATGAGGTTCCTCCCTAGGGGGTGGTTCAATCACATCTTGCTGGCTGCTATTTGCATCCTATGGAGGGGGAAAAAACACATTTACAGTAATACATTAAAAAATTTGCATCAATAAAGTAACTAACTGAACAACAATTACGCCTGTATAGTATGTCTTTAAAATGAAGAGCAAGCACCACT
Source organism: Schistocerca cancellata (assembly GCF_023864275.1). Classification (NCBI taxonomy): domain Eukaryota; kingdom Metazoa; phylum Arthropoda; class Insecta; order Orthoptera; family Acrididae; genus Schistocerca; species Schistocerca cancellata. The sequence continues at coordinate 56,199,975 of NC_064629.1, read as the reverse complement.
TGTGGTGGGGAAGAGGCCATTCTCTGAAGGATGCAACAACTGCTGGATATTATCAATAAAAATCAGTTTTCCAACTGGCACTACAGCACATTCTATTGTGGTTTGTGTGTATTCTGTTTGTATGCATTTCTTGTGTAAGATGTTACAAGTAAACTAATGATTCTTTAGAGTCAGACTCATATATAAAACAGCTTCAAATGTCTGATCGCAAATGAGTTGTTATGTGAAACATTTGCTTTATTCATGTAAGTGAGAAAACTGTACAAAAGGTTAGAAATTATGTATAAAGTTTGTTTTAAGTCACTAAGTGCTCTTATTCTTCAATAATGAATTAATGAAGTCCAGGTATTTGCACGCCATTAGTTACCCTGCCTCAAGACAAACTGATACTTTCTATTTTTAGTCCTTTTCTTACTGAAATGTTTTAACAAGGACTATACTTCTTAATGAGCAGATTATGACAGCATTTTAAATTTTTAAATCCGGTCAGTAATCATATGAAAGACAGAAAATCAAATCTTTCCTGCCCCTGGATGGGCAACCCGGCAATCGGCCAGGGTACAGTGCCTCAGGTTCCAGGATAGTCATTTTCTACATTTTGCGCAGAGATATTCCATGCTAATGTGGTCCAGAGGTTCCCACATGACCATCATGGATTTTGACAAAGTTGTGTGTGAACAAAACCATGTTCCCAATAAACATCAGTAAAGTTTCACTATCATCAATTCAGTACTTTGAGATATAATCATTTGTTTGACCCCCATGGCGCAGCTTTCAAGAATGCACCCCGAGTTTTCAACACCTTTGAGACATAATAGCTATGGCAATATTTTCTTTAAAGAAAATAAACTCTGCCATTTTTTACAACTTTCTGCACACACTTGTGAGCAAAATAATAATTTTTAAAAAAGATTGCTTGATAAACCTGGAATCTTGTATGTAATAACTTACCAATACAAGGTTTCAGAATATAAAATTTGATTTGTGTGCCAGTTTTCCATAGCTTACAAACTGAGGGCAAAACTGAAGATTTTTGTAAAAATGTCAAAAACTTGTTTTTTAGCCCACTTTCACAAAAGTCTTCTGCAAACTCTTAAACCATTTTCATTAGAAATACTATGTTATAAGTACCTTGAAAAACTATATTTAGCATTGCAGTGACAGCATAAAAGTTCCAAAAATGATGTCAAAGCTTAAGTGCATTAAAAATACACCCATATTCCACCGGTACTCAAATCTGACATACTTTATTATGTCCTACAGTTGTTTAGTACTCTCTGGGAAGTTAATATCAGAAGTCCTGATGAGTAAGAAGTGAAACTGAGTCAGCACAACTTAAAAAAAAAAAAAACAGGTGTTTTTGTCATGACTCTCGACATATTTCAGCATTTTTTCTGCTGTAACTATGAAATCAAATTGGCTATTAACTTCAAAATTTAACTATGCTTTACCAAGGCACTGCAGACCATGGTAGCAAAATTGTTGAGTAACAGCTACAACACAGAGAGCATAAACTGTGTTCAAGTTTTACACTGTTGTCACATTTGGTAAATTTGGTGAAGTTCACAGTAGTGTATCTGACATTTTTTGAAAAGGATTCATATATTAGAGAATTTTTAGTGTCTTTCATTATGCAATGCTACTGACATGCTAGTTTAATTACAGTTTAAAGTATGGCATAGTTTGCTGGTTGGTTGGTTGATTTGGGGGAGGGGACCAAACAGAGGTCATCAGTCCCGTCGGTTTAGGGAAGGAAGTCTGCTGTGCCCTTTCACAGGAACCATCCCGACATTTGCCTGAAGCGATTTAGGGAAATAACGGAAAACCTAAATCAGGATGGCCGGATGTGGGTTTGAACCGTAGTCCTCCCAAATGCGAGTCCAATGTGCTACCAAGTCCAGTGTGCTAACCACTGCACCAGATCACTTTGTAGCATAGTTTGTGTTCACACTGTTTGCAGTTTACGTGAACCTATGAAAAATTATGTAAATGTATTGTTTTGGTCCATGGTGGCGTAACCACTGCTGGTTTCTTTTAAAGTGAGGAAAACCAACATTCCCATCACCATAGGAGTCACCCTGATAGAAATCCAACAGCAGCCACCAGTGTGTCTCTTTACTACAGGTTCCAAGCTTGATAAGGATTTCTTAGAGGTATATCAACATCAGACCTCCAAGCCAGGACAGTATGCTGCATGCATTTAGGGTAAGAGTGGTGGACTGGAAATACCTGAAAGTTTTCTGCTGAGCAGGAGTTGTATTTAACCTTTAACTGCTGAGGTGCAGTCTGTGAGACCATGCATATGTTCCATCACGTGATTACATTACTTTCTCTTGCTCAGTTTCCCCCCACCCTTTCAGTAGCTTCTGAAAAGTGCAAGCAGAATAACATAGTTGTGAGTGAACCAGTTGTTCCAATAGATAGGCGAGTTAGAACTAATTAAATGTTGACTGCAGTCTCTCAGACCGCACCTCAGAGTCAGCGTAATTATTTACAATAAAGAGGTTATTTTGTTATTCTGCTTTAGATTGTACAGATAAACATTGGAAGCAGCCGGATCGTCTGATAATAAAAGGTTCAAGGTGGATCAACAACATATACCAAAATACAGGTATGTGTTATTTCGAATTGGTAGTGCAGAGTTGGTTGGACAAAACACCGATTCAGACTAGTATTGTAGAGGAGACGTCCCAGAATGCTCTAAACAAAACAAAAAATTGATTACAACAGTCATTCAGAAATTGATGTTTCAGAAGTTTCATCATCTGATGAAGAGCTAGACATGGAACCCATACAAGGAACCTCAAAAAGTTTTTATTGCATGAACAGGTACAGGTGGTTGAAGAATGCACCGAACAGAGCAGTTAGAACTCCTTTGCATACAATCATCATAAAATTACACTCATCACAGCTGCCCAAAAATGGAAAGCATGAGCCTCTTTCCATTTGGTGTAAGCTAATGGATAATGAAATGATGGATGAAAAGACATCGCTGAAGGCACCACTCAGTGAGACAGGTCTGTGGGAAACTGCAATAGATGGCAAAATCATCAACAAAAATGGAGCCAGAGAGGCCCGGTGGGAGACAGGCCACGATCAGGTTAATGGCGATGGCTATAGCAAAGACGACGACTCAGGACGGAACGCTGAGGTACACCCTTTTCCTGGATAAATGGTGTCTGACAAGGCAGAACCCACACGCACCTTGAAAACACGATCTTGTAAAAACGCCTGAAGGAAACAGGGCAGGCGGCCACGGAATTGAACTGAATTTTATTTGATCCTGTAAGATTATGCTGTGTACAGTATATGTATATGTAATACAGGGCATGTCAAAGTAGTAACATTCATTATCACTTTTTTTCTACCCCTTTAGCTTACATTTTTACATAATTGATAATGAATAACAATATATTCAAATTTAATTGCATAAGTATTCTGCAACACTCTAAAACTTTTTCAATGAGATAGTGTATTTGACAATGACTTTCCAAAGAAACTTAGACTATCTTGCAGGTTTTTAGACAGACTTCTTAGTAGTCTTGACACCAGAGTACTGGGGTCCTCTTTCTAGCATTGCCGTACTTCATTCTTCCTTCTTGTACTGCATTTGTAACCCAGTCCTCACTACCTTTTGTGATGTACATTATCATTTTGTATATATACAACGATGAAAAAATTAAGATACCTAACTTCTTGAAACAAGTGAACACTTGTTTTGTCTCTTGTTTGTTTAAGTTTCGCCACACAGTCACTACATACTGTAAGTATGGTTTGAAAACTCCACAATACACTGTACGCAGAAGGTTCTTGTCTGAATACTGTGATAGCTGCATCATTAAGAATATGACAGAGCTCAGTTTCTTATAGACATTATTAATATTTTTTTTTCATTTGAGTTCATTATCCACAAGAATAACTAAAAATCTAGCAGATTCTACTTCTTCCAGCCTTGTTCCATCAACCTCTAAATCCAAGTCTACAGCCTTCTCCTTGTTTTTAAACGCTGCATACGTAGTCTTTTTTTAGATTTATAACCAGTTCACTTTCCAACAGCCATTGAGCTGTGACATTTGCAGATATGTATGCTCTTCTCTCAAGCTGTTCCACATTTTGGTCACTATTTAGTATTGTCATGTCATCAGCATACAATATTTTCTTTTCTTCCTCCTCAACACCTATATCATAAACAAACACATTAAATAACAATGGCCCATTACCGAACCCTGCAGCACTTCATATTTGATGGGTTTGGTTTCTGACTGGTATGAGTTTCCTAATGATACATACTGCCTGCAGTTGCACAAGTATGATTTTATCCATTCGCCTGGTTGCCCTTGAATGCCATAGTTGCCTAATTTTTTGTATCAGCATTTCATGGTAAATGGTATCAAATGCTTGTGAAAGATCCAGAAACATTGCAGAGACAACCTTTTTTTTTCCATCTAAGGACTGTAAAATGTATTCTGTTAGACTGACAATTGCTGATTCTATAGATTTACCCTTTCTGAAATCATGTTGTGAGGGTATGAGAATGTTATGTTTGTCCAAATAATTAACTAAGTATACATAAGCATTTCCAGGATTTTCGAGAAACCTGATATAAGTGAAACTGGTCTGTAGTTGTTGGGGGGTCATTGTTATACCCTTTCTTGTACACTGACAACCTCGGTTATCTTCAGTTTTTCTGGAAAAATTCCATCTCTGAAAGAACAGTTTGCTATGTTCAGCAGTGGTGTTATTATCTGCTCACTTACCAGCTTTATTACACGATTTGATATTTCGTCATCACCAGCTGATTTCTTGGACTTCAGTTTCTGTATAGTTTTCCGTAGTTCATCTTCCGTGACTGGTCTTGAGAACATAGTATTGCATGATCTTTTTGGTACCTTAATGCTCTTCTGTTTTTGACTATTTCTTTCCAATTTTAAGTTTTCTACTACACTGATATAGTTATTATTCAGTATGTTTGCTATTTCCATACCATCTGTGACCACTGTGTTGTCTATTTTAATTGACCTAATACCTTCCTCTTTGTGTGACCCATCTTTTTCCTTTCTTTCAGCATTGAGATCCTGCAGCTTCCTTCGTTGTTCTAGTATTTCACTGGTAATCCACTGTGTTTGATCTTGCAGTCTTTCTTGTCTCTTTACTTTGGGAAATGTTACATTAAAATGGTATTTAATTGTTGAAATAAATGAGTCATTTTTCATTTACACTCTGGGCCTGTAGGGTTTCATTCCAGGTTTCCTTACTTAACATTGTTCTAAAGATGTTGATATTTTGTTCACTGATGATCCTAATTTCTTTGGTTGTTCGTTTTGGTTCTGATACTGTGTCATTACTTCTGCAAAAGCTGATTATTTGTCCATGATGATCAGATATTTCTGTCTGAATTACATGTGACTCATAGTTACACATATTAGTAATTATGTTGTCAATAACTGTCTCACTTTGTGAAGTCACTCTTGTTGGTGCAGTTATTGTTACTTTCATGTTATGCTGTATTAACAATTTTTCAAAATCCTGTCTTATTTTTGTGTCTTTTTCCCGTGTCAATGTTGAAGTCTCCACATATAATAAGCTCTCTCTTCATATTCATTCTCAATAAGCTAGCAATTTTTTTCAGATATATGCTAATATTGCCACATGGTGATCTGTACACACAAAACACACTAAAATCCTCTGTCACTATACCAGTAAATTCAAAGTCTTTCTCTAGCTATGGGCAATGTAGCAGCTTCACTGTTTACATTCTTTAGGAGAGTACCTGTTTTAATATATATATATATATATATATATATATAAATATATATATATAAATATATATACACACACACAAACGCCAGCACCCTTATATTTACATTTGCAGAAGTAACTTTCTAGTTTGTAGTCCTCTATTGCAACATTACCGATTTTACTTTCAGGTAGTCCATGTTCACTTATGCATAATATGTCTGGTCTTACTTCACTCATGAGTACTTCTGCTTCTAAATTTTTGTTACGAAAGTATTGAATATTTTGATGAAGTACTTTTACATAAAGCCCCATGTGTAAGGAGTATGGAGGATACCAGTTCTCCAGCAGGTGTCGTAGGCCTTCTCCAAATCTAAAAACACGGCCAGTCTGGGATTTCCGCAGAAAACTATTCATGACATGGGTGGACAAAGTAACAAGATGGACAACAGCAAAACGCCGTGCTCGAAATCCACACTGTGCTTTCGTCAGTAAACTGCAAGACCCGAGACACCATACCAGCCGGGCATGAATCATACGTTCCATCACCTTGCAGACATAGCCGGTAAGAGAGATGGGGCGGTAACTAGAAGTAAGGTTTTTGTCCTTACTGGGCTTAGGTATACGTATGACAGTGGCTTCATGCCAGCATCCAGGAAATCTGCCCTCTGCCCAGATGTGGTTGTACGTGTTAAGCAGAAACTGCTTGCCTGCAAGAGAAAGGTGTTGCAACATCTGATTATGGACAGCATCCAGCCATGGGGCGGAGGATCGGGATGAACTGAGAGCATGATTGAGCTCCCTCATAGTAGAGGCGGCAGTGTAGCACTCAGGATTCGGAGAAAAGAAGGGTGTCGCCTGGGCCTGCGCCACTTGTTTCCAATGGAGGAAGGCAGGGTGATAGTGGGAAGAGCTCAAAACTTCCATAATTTATAATGGAGGCAGTTTTCCATCATAGGATGACTGTTAAAAACATGGAGAGCACGTCTCTGTGTGCAAATTGCATGGCGGCGTGCGTCAGTTCACCAAGGGACTGGGACACAACGTGGTAAAGAGGAACTGTGAGGAATGGAACATTCTGCAGCATTAAGGATAACGTTGGTGATATAGTCCACCTGGTCATCACAACTGGGGAAATCTTGTCCTTCAAAGGTGGCCAGGGAGGATTAAAGCTGCCAGTCAGCCATAGTAAGCTGCCATTTGCACGTGCAAGCGGATGGGGTAGGAGTCAGCAAATGGAGAGCACACGGGAAATGGTCACTCAAGTAGGTGTCTGAACGAACGGACCACTCACTCAAGATGAGGGGAAAGCTGGGCAGTGCAAAAGAAAGGTCCAAATGGGAATAGAAGGGCGAGGAGTCGCAAAGGAAAGTGGGTACTCCATTGTTTAGGCACAAAAGGTTAAGTTGGTTAAGGTGGTCAGCCAATAGGGCACCTCTCTGACCGGTCTTGGGAGAACCCCAAAGGGGATGTTGTTGTTGTGGTCTTCAGTCCAGAGACTGGTTTGATGCAGCTCTCCATGCTACTCTATCCTGTGCAAGCTTCATCTCCCAGTATCTACTGCAACCTACATCCTTCTGAATCTGCTTAGTGTATTCTTCTCTTGGTCTCCCTCTACGATTTTTACCCTCCACTCTGCCATCCAAATACTAAATTGGTGATCTCTTGATGCCTTAGAACATGTGCTACCAACCGATCCCTTCTCCTAGTCAAGTTGTGCCACAAATTTCTCTTCTCTCCAATTATATTCTATACCTCCTCATTAGTTATGTGATCTACACCATCTATAATCATCAGCATTCTTCTGTAGCACCACATTTCGAAAGCTTCTATTCTCTTCTTGTCTAAACTATTTATCGTCCACGTATCACTTCCATACATGGCTACACTCCATACAAATACTTTCAGAAACGGCTTCCTAACACTTAAATCTATACTCCATGATAACAAATTTCTGTTCTTCAGAAATGCCAGTCTACATTTTATATCCCATCTACTTCGACCATCACCAGTTATTTTGCTCCCCAAATAGCAAAACTCCTTTACTACTTTAAGTGTCTCATTTCCTAATCTAATTCCAGCAGCATCACCCAATTTAATTTGACTACATTCCATTATCCTCGTTTTGCTTTTGTTGATGTTCATCTTATATCCTCCTTTCAAGACATTATCCATTGTGTTCAACTGCTCCTCCAGGTTCTTTGCTGTCTCTGACAGAATTGAAATGTTATCGGCAAACCTCAAAGTTTTTATTTCTTCTCCATGGATTTTAATACCTACTCCGAATTTTTCTTTTGATTCCTTCACTGCTTGCTCAATATAGGGATTGAATAACATCGGGGAGAGGCTACAACTCTGTCTCACTCCCTTCCCAACCACTGCTTCCCTTTCATGTCCCTCGATTCTTTTAACTGCCATCTGGTTTCTGTACAAATTGTAAATAGCCTTTCGCTCCCTGTATTTTACCCCTGCCACCTTCAGAATTTGAAAGAGTATTCCAGTCAACATTGTCAAAAGCTTTCTCTAAGTCTACAAATGCTAGAAATGTAGGTTTGCCTTTCCTTAATCTATTTTCTAAGGTAAGTCATAGGGTCAGTATTGCCTCACGTGTTCCAACATTTCTACGGAATCCAAACTGATCTTCCCCGAGGTCGGCTTCTACAAGTTTTTCCATTCATCTGTAAAGAATTCGTGTTAGTATTTTGCAGCTGTGGCTTATTAAACTGATAGTTTGGTAATTTTCACATCTGTCAACATCTGCTTTCTTTGGGATTGGAATTATTATATTCTTCTTGAAGTCTGAGGTATTTCACCTTCTCATACATCTTGCTCACCAGATGGTAGAGTTTTGTCAGGACTGGCTCTCCCAACGCCGTCAGTAGTTCTTTCTAATGGAATGTTGTCTACACCCGGGGCCTTGTTTCGACTTAGGTCTTTCAGTGCTCTGTCAAACTCTTCATCCAGTATCATATCTCCTATTTTATCTTCATCTACATTCTCTTCCATTTCTACGAGGTGCATTCAAGTTCTAAGGCCTCCGATTTTGTTTCTAATTAACTACTCATCCGAAATTGATGAAACTGGTGTTACTTCTCGACGTAATCGCCCTGCAGTCTTACACATTTTTCACAACGCTGACGCCATGATTCCATGGCAGGGGCGAAGGCCGACGTAATCGCCCTGCAGTCTTACACATTTTTCACAACGCTGACGCCATGATTCCATGGCAGGGGCAAAGGCTTCTTTAGGAGTGTTTTGAACACTGGAAAATCGCTGAGGCAATAGCAGCATGGCTGGTGAATGTGCCGCCCAGATGCCACCTACTCCGAACGAGGGCTCTCCCCAAGGGCGCCACCCAGTCAAAGCAACGGGTACCTGGCCGATATCCCGCTGCCCGGAGTCCCCGTGCCCCAGACAAGATGGGCACATACTCCTTGGCATGCGTGGGGAGGAAACAGCTCTGGCATCTGCAGCGCGATCCCTGCGTGGTCAGGGGGCTACCACCAAGAGGGTACATGACGACCCCACCACAACGGACTGGCTACCGTGCTGGATTTTAGGTGTTGAAAGGGTCCACAGTTGTCGGGGTCCCTAAGAAGGGTATTGCACACAAGACGAGGAGGAGGCAACACCCAGAAGACGTTGGGTGTAAATCCCGCCACACGACAATAGGTAGCGTGCAAGATGGTGGTGCATGATGGACCAATAGAAAAACACCATTAAGGCGTCCTTCCCCAAATGGCACGCACTAACAACGGAAATTTGGAAAAATGGAGGTCAAACCCAAGAGGGGATCATCACATTAAAGCCGAAACGTTTGAGACTCCTTTTAGTCGCCTCTTACGACAAGCAGGAATACCGCGGGCCTATTCTTACCCCCGAACCCGCAAGGGGGGGGGGGGGGGGGGGGGGGGGAATGGAATGGACAGTGTCTTAAAAGGAGGATATAAGATGAACATAAAAAAAGCAAAACGATTATAATGGAACGTAGTCAAATTAAATCCGGTGATGCTGCGGGAATTAGATTAGGGAATGAGAGGCTTAAAGTAGTAAATGAGTTTTGCTATTTGGGGAGCAAAATAACTGATGATGGTAGAAGCAGACAGGATATAAAATATAGACTGGTGTTTCTGAAGAAGAGAAATTTGTTAACATGAAGTATAGATTTAAGTGTCAGGAAGTTGTTTCTGAAAGTATTTGTATGGAGTGTAGCCATGTATGGAAGTGAAACATGGACAATAAATAGTTTGGACAAGAAGAGAATAGAAGCTTTCGAAATGTGGTGCAACAGAAGAAGGCTGAAGATTAGATGGGTAGATCACATAACTAATGAGGAGGTATTGAATAGAATTGGGGAGAAGGGAAGTTTGTGGCACAACTTGACTAGAAGAAGGGATCGGTTAGTAGGACATGTGTTGAGGCATCAAGGGATCACCAATTTAGTATTGGAGGGCAGCGTGGAGGGTAAAAATCGTAGAGGGAGACCAAGAGATGAATGAACAGATTCAAAAGGATGTAGGTTGCAGTAGGTACTGGGAGATGAAGCTGGCACAGGATAGAGTAGCATGGAGAGCTGCATCAAACCAGTCTCAGGACTGAAAACCACAACAACAATTACTACATAACAAAAACTTTTGCAACTTATGACATTATAATAAAAACGTCTTATCAGTAACTAACTCCAAATCAAGGTAGTCTCAGGAATTCAGTCTATACCACAAAAAATAAATATTAATGTTTACAATATAATTGCTGCAATACCAAAGCAACTTTTTTTGCATTCATTTGTTCTTTCTCCTAACTGCGATAAACATGCATAAATATTATGTTTTGTTATGCTAGAAATAAGTAGGTGGATAAGAAAAATTAGTAACAGGTTAATTATGAACCTAGCAATCCATTTCTTGTAACAGAACCATAAGGGCAACTGCTTAGTACTTCACATGTGAGCTGACCATTGTGTGTGATAGTTAACAGAAATTCTCTTGTTAGAAAACTGAGTTCTGGTTTGGAGCAGAGGAAGATTTGATGTGTTCTTAAGGTTTCATTTGCTTAATCTGTTCACCTAACTTCAATAACAAAAAAGCTCCACTCTTGTTGAAAATTCTGTAACATCAGAAAATGGATTTTCGTAAAGTGTGTCTTGTTTTAATAATTTATTGCCACAGTTAAAGCTAGAATGATAAGGTACTGCACATCTTCTAGCACACACTGATGCAAATTTCATAGTTATGAAGTTAGTAGTTTACAAGTTTGAGTGAATTGAATGAAATTTAAGATTGTGCGTGACTTCTGTGTGGGACGTAGCAACCCTGCTCCATGCCTCCACATGCTCCTGCCGAAGTGTCAATCCAAAAGTAATTTTAAACAGACTATAGTGATTTCAAGTAAGTGGTAAAATTCAGGACTTCCCATCAGTATGCGCAGATCACCAACTCAGATTGGACATAGATGGTGGGAGGAAATCAGTGGTGGCCTTTCCAAAGGAACCATTTTTGCATTTGCCTCAAGCAATTTATACATTACTGGCCATTAAAATTGCTACACCACGAAGATGACTTGCTACAGACGCGAAATTTAACCAACAGGAAGAAGATGCTGTGATATGCAAATGATTAGCTTTTCAGAGCATTCACACAAGGTCGGCACCGGTGGCGGCATCTACAGCGTGCTGACGTGAGGAAAGTTTCCAACCAATTTCTCACACACAAACAGTAGTTGACTGGTGTTGCCTGGTGAAACGTCGTCATGATGCCTCATGTAAGGACGAGAAATGCGTACCATCACGTTTCCGACTTTGATAAAGGTCGGATTGTAGCCTATCGCGATTGCTGTTTATTGTATCGCAACATTGCTGCTCGCGTTGGTCGACATCCAATGACTGTTAGCAGAATATGGAATAGGTGGGTTCAGGAGGGTAATACAGAACGCCGTACTGGATAGGCATCTTATTCGCATGGCTGTAACGGATTGTGCAGCCATGTCTCGATCCCTGAGTCAACAGATGGGGACGATTGCAAGACAACAAACATTTGCACGAACAGTTCAATGATGTTTGCAGCAGCATGGACTATCAGCTCTGAGACCATGGCTGCAGTTACCCTTGGTGCTGCATCACAGACAGGAGCGCCTGCGATGGTGTACTCAATTACGAACCTGGGTGCACGAATGGCAAAACGTCATTTTTTTGGATGAATCCAGGTTCTGTTTACAGCATCATGATGGTCGCATCCGTGTTTGGCAACATCGCGGTGAACACACATTGAAAGCGTGTATTCGTCTTCGCCATACTGGCATATCACCTGGCGTGATGGTATGGGGTGCCATTGGTTACACGTATTTGTTACCTCTTTTTCGCATTGACGGCACTTTGAACAGTGGACGTTACATTTCAGATGTGTTACGACCCATGGCTCTACCCTTCATTCAATCCCTGTGAAACCCTACAGTTTAGCAGGATAATGCGCGACCGCATACTGCAGGTCCTGTACGGGCCTTTCTGGGTACAGGAAATGGTAGACTGCTGCCCTGGCCAGCACATTCTCCAGATCTCTCACCAATTTAAAATGTCTGCTCAATGGTGGCCGAGCAACTGGCTCGTCAAAATATGCCAGTCACTACTCTTGATGAACTGTGGTATCGCGTCGAAGCTGCATGGGCAGCTATACCTGTACACACCATCCAATCTCTGTTTGACTCAATGCAGAGGTGGTTGTTCTGGGTACTGATTCCTCGGGATCTATGCACCCAAATTGTGTGAAAATGTAATCACATGTCAGTTCTAGTAGAATATATTTGTGCAATGAGTACCCGCTTATCATCTGCATTTCTTCTTGGTGTAGCAATTTTAATGGCCAATAGTGTAGAAACCACGTAATACCAAAATGTTGGTAGCTCAACATCTATTTGAACCCTGCTGGTATAAACTGTGAATCCAATACCTTAATCACTGCAATACATCCTGCAATTTACCTTTCATGGGAATGGTCTAAACATGTGAGTTATCCAGAAATACTAACTAGATAGAAATAAACATTGTCTATAATGGTAAAAAGCACTAACCACCAAATTCAAACACTAACAGGGGGGAGGGGGGGGGGGGGGAGAAAAAAAAAAAAGATTGTTTACTCACCGTACTGCTATGAGCCACCGAATCTACCTGCTGCATTTCCTGGTCACGTCTGCAATTAAAAGGTATTTTCAGTTATTGAAGTTCAGAACATAATGACAAAATAATAATGAAACATCATACCTTTGAAGCTTACTGAGCAGTTTGCATATATTAATCTATATGTTATAACCTTTCCCTGACAACCATTCCACATCTGCAAATAAAACCTTATTAAAAACAGCCCAGTCCAAGCTTCCAACAAAAAATTAGTGAATGAGAAACAATGTACCTTGAAATATTACTTACTGAAGTCTTTTCTATAATCCTGAACACATTCTTATTGCATACATGTACAACAAGGCAATGTTAAGTACATGAAATTAATACATCATACAATTCCCACTACAAAGGCACGAAGAGTAGACTATTAATATCATTAGATGTATTCAATCATGCAAACCAAAGTGCTACAACCTGCATTCTGATAAAAACGAAGCTTCTGGTTGCAGTTCACACATTTACAAAGTGGAAAACATAGGAAGTGAGAAAGTAAAACAACAAGTAGAAATTGCTATGGTTTTTATACCCAAGCGTATGTTAAGAGCACAGCTTTTCCCCTCATTAGAGCTCATAACTGTTACATGGGTGAGCGGATTCCAATTATTTTTCTCTGCACCTGGTTTGAGTAAAATACATCACCACCATTCCCCTAAGCTCCCATTAGGTACCAACAAAGGAATGGCTGGTTCCAAAGTATACAACTCTTATTTCCTTGTTTCTGGTAAGCTGTTCTGATCCACTTCTTGCAACAGCTAGGTAGATGCTTCTCGTAACGTATCTAAACTTCATTCTGTCAACCACAACTACAGGGTGTCACTCTACAGAGGCCCCTAATTCCACTGCAATTGCACTGTGTAATTTCTGACGTTTGACGTGCCAACAATGCACTCTGCAACATTGTTTGACATAACAGCGTGTTTCTGCACGTCGCTGTGGTTGGAGATCAGTGTTCAGTGACAGTGTGTCGCTCTCTGTCAAAAAGCATGTGCTTCTTGTGAAACAATATCCCATTACTGGTTCCATTAAGACATGTCAGCGAATGTGTGTTGAACGGTTTGGTGACCAACATATACTGTCTAAATGCTGCATACAAAAGATAGTGAACAAGATTGAGAGCAGTGGAACAGGGTTGGATCTTCACGACGGGGACAGCCGCCATTGTCAGAAGAAAACTTGACTGATGTGAAATGATTGTTGGTCTCTCCTGCAAAGTCTGTTCAACATTTATCTCATGAATTCTGAATGTCACGGAGCATGTCACAGAGCTACAAAGAAAGCTGCCATCTATCCATACGTATTTACAGTTGTTCAGGAACTGAATGACAATGGCAAAGACAAATGCAGAACATTTTGCTGTTGGTTTCAGAAATTTATTGCTCAGGCAATGGTCGAACAACCCCAGAATTAACAAAAGGTTGGCGTTTACTGTGCAATATCACAGCGTCGCTTCATCAGACTTTTTTTTTTTGGGTCTACTGAGACATGTGCAGTTTACATCTAAATGTTTCGGGAATTTGCGAACCAGTTGGATGATGATGAACTCACCCTCAGCTGGTACCAACAGTATGGCATCACATTCCCCATGTCTCGAGTGATCACGGCTGAGGTCTGATTACTTTTCCCCAGCAGAGAGATTTTGAAAGGACCTTTTTTTGTTGTGGTTTTAGGGCACAAAACTGCTATGGTCATTAGCACCTGGTCTGTGGATTAGGTGTTAAAAAAATTTTTTTAAAATGGAAATGGGAGCAAAAATCAAATAGTGGGGAAACTAAAAAACAGATGGAAAGCTTAGAAAACCCCTATAGAGGGGGGGGGGGGCATGTTTTCCCCAAAAAAGCTTCAAATGACCGACATCTCACTGACACTAATAAACTCGAGGACGTGATTGGCTGAGCACGTGTCATCTGCTAAAATGGAAGATATATCAGGCGACAGCTGTATATGGGCGCGTAGTGGAGTAAAATAGGGGCACTCAAGTAAAGGGTGTCCCACCAACACAGCTGAGAGCAGTGGGGACAAAGCAGGGGAGGATCACCACTGAAAAGATGTCAATGGCTAAAAAGACAGTGACCTGTCCGGAGTCTAATTAAAATTACCTCCTCCCGGCGACGAGTTTGGGAGGAAGAGGTCCAAGCACAGGGAAGAGCATTCACGTCCCGCAATTTATTATTGGGAAGTGTGGACCAAAGCACGTGCCATGAAAGAGCAACACAACAACATAAAACACACTGTTGATCGGCAAAGGGAACCATGCGAACATCAGGCTGAAGAAGAGAGACTGCAATCTTAGCCACTGTATCGGCCGCCTCGTTTCCACGGATACCAATGTGTCCTGGGATCCAGAGGAATGCCACAGACACACGCCTAAAGTGGAGCAAGTGGAGGCAGTCCTGAATCCGGCGGACGAGACAGCCGAGCAGAGGAGTAAACTACGCTTTCATAGTCCAATTTTGAGCGCACTAAGGCGCAACAGAGGCGGAGAAAAACCACTTGGTCCATTCCCCATGAGGTACCATTCAAAACACAGAGGGTGTTGACGGATCGCAGACAATGAGCCAAAAGATAGGAAACATGAGGGGACCAGCACAGTTTTCTGTCAAACTTAAGACCTAAGACGTCCGCAAAAGGAAGGTCAACAGGGCCTAGATGTAGGGAAGGTGGAAGAAACACTGTACGACCCCGAAAATTGACACTAACAGTCTTACTAGAAGAAAAGTGGAAGCCGGTTTCGATGATCCAAGAGTGGAGGCGATCGAGACAACTTTGAAGACGTCATTCAAGAAGGCTGGTCTGTTGAGAGCTGTAGTAGATCATAAAATAGTCCACAAAGAGGGAGCCCGAGACATCGGGAAAGAGACAATCAATAATAGGATTTATGGCAATGGCAAACAGTACAACACTTAGCATTGAGCCCTGGGGTGCTCCGTTTTCTTGGGAGAAAGTACAGGAGAGAGTAGTGTTCACCCGCACTTTAAATGTGTGCTTTGCCATAAATTCAGAAATAAAAAGGGGCAGCCAACCTCGAAACCGCCAAGAGAACAGTTTGCGGAGGATGCCTGTCCTCCAACAGGTATTGTATGCTCTCGCCAGATAAAAAATATTGCTACCGTTTGGCGTTTCCTGAGAAAATTCTTCACTATATAAGTGGAGAGAGCAACAAGATGGTCATCTGCAGAACGATGCTTTCGGAAACCGCGTTGGGTAGGTGTTAAAAGGCTTCGGGACTCCAGGCACCAGGCTAAACGGCATTTCACCACACGCTCCAAAACCTTACATACACTACTCGTGAGAGAAATGGGGCAATAGCTAGACAGATATTTGTCCTTTCCAGGTTTCGGAAAAGGAACGATGATAGCTTCCCGCCATCTTCTGGGAAATGTACCGTTGGTCCAAATTCGATTATAACCGTGGAGGAGGTAATGCAGACTATGGTATGATAAATGCAGCAACACTTGGATGTGGATACCATCCGGTCCTGGGGCAGAAGAGCGAGAAGAAGAGTGTGTGTGTTGGAGTTCCTGCAAGGAGAAAACTGTATTACAGCTTTCCCTATTTTGAGAGGAGAAAGCAAGACGTTGCACTTCCGCTGCATGTTTCTTTGGGAGAAAGGCTGGCAGGTAATTTGAAGAGCTCGAAATCTCAGCGAAGTGTTGACCCAATGAGTTAGAAATTGATGGGTTCCACTAAGGTATCACGCGCGACAGTGAGCCCAGAGATTGGGGAGAAACTAGGCATGCCAGATAACCATCGAATTCAACTCAAAACTTCTGAGGAGGGAATGAAGGTGTTAAAAGAGCTAGCAAAGAAGTCCAAGCTTGCCTTCTTGCTATAGCGGATGACACGACGGTATTGCGCACATAACAGCCTATAGCAAATACAGTTGGCCAAAGTAGGATGGTGGCAGAAAACGCGAAGAGCACATCGTTGCTCACGTATTGCGTCACGGCACGCCTCATTCCACCATGGAACTGGGAGGTGCCGGGGCAAATCAGAGGTGCGAGTTATTGAACGTTCCGCAGCTGTAAGAATAACTTCTTTAACATGAGTTACCTGATCGTCAATGCTAGGGAAGTGACTGTCATTGAATGTCGCTAGAGATGAAAAAAGTGTCCTATTGGTTTGGGCAAACTTTCAGCGTCTTTGGCACATATATGGCAGTTGTGGCTGCAATCTAAGGACACATGGAAAATGGTCACTCGAGAGTGTATCAGGAAGAGCGAACCATTCAAAGCGCTGAGCTAGCTGAACAGTACCGACCGAAAGGTCCAAACGAGAGAAATTCGTTGTGGAGGCAGACAAAAATGTAGGTTCCCCAGTGTTGAGGCAAACAAGATCCGCTTGGTGGAAATGTCAATCAATAGGGAGCATCGCGAACAAGGACGCGGAGATCCCCAAAGCGGGTGGTGGGCATTGAATTCCCCAACAAGCAAATGGGGAGGGGGGGGGGGGGGGGGGCGGAATCTGACCAAGGAGATGAAAGAGATCAGCTCTCGCCATCAGTATGGACAATGGAATGTATACGGTACAAAGAGAGAAGGTGTACCCAGAAAGCGAAAGACTGACAGCAACAGCTTGGAAGGAACTGTTTAAGGGGATTGGGTGATAATGGACAGTATCATGGAGAAGAATCTTAAGCCCCTATGTGTTGGAGTGCCATTAACAAGGGGGACTGACTGAAAATGAGGGAAAACAAAGCGATCGTGAGGACGCAGCTTTGTTTCCGGAAGACAGAAGATGACCGGCAAGTAGGATCGTAAGAGGATCGACAATTCATCACGATTCGCTTTAATGCTGAGAATATTTCAATGGATAATTGACATAGGGTGGACGGAAAAAGGAAGAATCTTACCACGGTTGCTCAACTCAACAACTGCTGAGAGCCGGCGGCCAACAACGTGGAACGGCATTCAGCCAAAGGCAGAAGATACTGATTCATAGGTTGTTCGGGGGCAGCTCCTGCCACCAGCAATCTGCCGGTGAATTGGCCGCCAGCAGTGCGCCTCGGCGACAGAAGACAGCTGAGGGCGGTTACCGCCAGGTGGCGCTGTAGATGAGACACGTCGTGGCAGAGAAGGAGAGGAACTTTGTTTCCTATGAGCCTTCTTGGAAACATGACGTTGAGATGAGGGAAGAATTGATGGTTGTGAAGTCAGGGTACGTAAAAAATCTTCGTGAGTAGGCTCCGAGTGTCTGATTCTGGGGCTCGTGATTTAGCAGAAGCCGATGAAGGGTGAGCCATAGAGTGAGCAGGTGATAGCGGAGAGGATGAATGGGCGATCTTTGCACTGGTCAATCTGACAACCGTGGCACTAAAGGTGAGATCACAGATCTGCGTGGCTGCCTCCTTAGCAGGCCGAGGAGATGCAAGGACAGTGCTATATTTACCTCTCTGAGGCACAGTGGGCTTTCGACTGGCAAATAACTTACGAGCAGCAAATGTAGACACCTTTTCCTTCACTCTGATTTCCTCAGTAAGCCGTTCACCTTTGAAAATGAGGCAATCTCTAGAGGAAGCAGAGTGTACGGGTTGGAAACAAGTCCTTGTCAACCCTTTTCATGACTATGTACCGCCGTTATGCCCTGGTCAGACAGGTAGTTTTGAATTTCCTCATTGGACAATCCGTCGAGTGAGCGTGTATAAACCACCCCGCATAATGAATTTAAAGTGCGGTGCACTTCCACCCGAACAGGGAAGGTGTTTAGCAGTGAAGTTCGCAGCAAGTTTTGTGTCTGGATGGCACCGACTGTTTCTAACAACAAGGTGCTATTTCGTAATCGGGAACAAGACTTTACAGGACCTGCAACTGCTTCCACACCTTTCTGAATAATGAAAGGGTTGACTGTGGAGAAGTTTTGACCTTCGTCAGACGGAGAAACAAGGAACTGTGGCACTGATGGAAGAATTGTCCGTGGCTGAGACTCATTTAACTTTCGCTTGTAAGCAGAAATTGTAGACGTAGAGGAAACCATTGCGGAAGTATCCCCCACGATTACCGGCATCTCTGATGGCGCGCTCCTTCCTTGTGGGGGCCCTCTCTGAGGGCACTCCTGACTTACGTGATTGTTCACACCTCCTAAGAAACGGACGGAGGGACCAATCGGCACGTTCAGAAGGTACCAGCTCGGGAAATCACCCCTCTCTGGGCCTGGCCATTACCAGGGGGTACGTACGTGTCCTACCTGTCTACCTGGAGCGGGGAATTACGCTTTACCCCGTCAACGGCTAAGCGTGGGAACATGTGGGTCGGCCTTCAGACATGCACAGGGAGGAAAGAAAGAGAAAGGGAGGAACAAAGAAAAGAAGAGAGGTCTCAAACACTGCAATGTAGAAGAGGGTAAAGAGAAGAGGCGTGGAAAAGAGAAGGACAAAGGGAGGACAGAGACTTTCGAGCATAGAAAGCAAAGAAGAGAGACTGTCTTACAGTTACAAGCATCTGTCTCCAGACATAGGCACGAAACATACTCCCATGGGGGAGAAGGGGAAGGGAAGAGGCGGAGGTGGGGGGGGGGGGGGGGAGGATGGGGAAGGATGTGGAAAAGGAAGGTATGCAGCCCGGAAAAGGAAAGAGAGCCACACTAGCTTGGGGTCCTGTGCTCGTCACGCATGTATCCACAAAAGAGTTGTGGATCCCCTGGGGGTTCGAAAGGACTGTGGCTCCCCAAGGTCACCTGATAAACCACCACTTGACTTTTTGCTCTGGGTGGCCTAAAAGCGCATGTCTACATGAGCACATCACACAACTTGGAAGATTTACGAGAGAACATCATCTGTGAAATCCAAGCAGTGACACCAACGCAACATTCGAGAATCTGCAGTGTCATGTTCAACTGTGTTTGCAAGTTGAGGGCAGTCACTTCCAGCACCTTTTGTGATTCACCTTTATTTCCCCATGAACAAGATATGACATTTCATTTCCTGATTTTTATGCAAAGCCTTTAGGCGTAATTTAAGCTAATGTACGTATGTATGTATGTATGTATGTACATATGGCTTCTTTGGAGCTGGACACACTGTACAATGTAACATTAAGAAAAATCTGCTAGTTTTAACAAAAATATGTACAACTGGATTGGTTTTATACAAATCAGGTAAGAGTGTACTACCAACCAAGTACCACTTCAAACTCTTCTTGGCGCATTCTTACATTAATCACGAAAGGAATAATTAAAATTAAGAGAAAAAGAATTTGTTTTTACCTGAACAGCACAGGTGGCCAATTGTAGTATCAAGTTATCAACCTAGTTATAGGAAAGTTCAGTTTACCAACTATAACTTTCAGTTTTGTGATTAACTTTGATATCAGAGGGCCACAGGAGCAAAGTACTAAATCTTCCATACTGAATTACACACATTAATGTAGATATTTGTTTTATGGGCACTAGGCTGTGGTCCACGGCATAATTCTCTGAGATTTTGCCTTCCAATGCTGGACACATGAGATACTTAAATGACTCACAGTCTCAAACAATCCCAGCAAGCCAAACCGTTTCTATGTATCCATGCAATAGTGTTCGTTTGCATATTCATGATATCAGATCATTGCCTAGGATCACGGAGTCACACTGACTGATGTTATGGAGCTAGTAGTGGGTAAGAGTTTTAACTCTATTGTTGATTTTGTGTTTTTGAATTTCTATTGCTTCTCTGTACATACTACTGTAGCAATGATTAGATCTTGCAGAAAATACAGTGTCAGAGAAATGGATTTGGTGGTTCTTTGGTCCCAGTGCATAATCTGCTGCTGCTGCTAATGATTTTTTTCTGCCTTGCCCATGAGGCGAGGCAACTGTTTCTGTTCCTTAAGGCAGGTGCTAAGGCTTATTTTGTAGTTCCTATGTACACTTGACTGCAAGTGCAAGGGATTTAATATAATCCTGCTGTGGAAAGTGTAAAGCGTAAATCCTTTCCTCTGTTCAGATATTCATGCATCTTTCTTTTTGGCTTGAGCACTGTACCAATACAGTGTTTTCCGAGTGCTCTGTTGATGCAATCTGTGACAGTTTTTACACACATAAGGGAAACAGCCTTCAGTCGATTCCTTGGCAGCAGTCTGACATCACAAGCTAACCATTTTGTGCATACAGATAAAGCTTGTTTGAGATTGTAACTGTTTTGTGAATCACTCAAGCCTATGACAATGTCTACATTATTGGAAGACAAAACATCCGGCAGACAACTACACCACTGGTCCATGGCATAATGTCCATAAAACAAATATCAGCAATAATGCAAATACCAGCGATGAAAATCTGCATTCTATTGTAGTGTCATAGTGCTGATACTAAGTGTGTTGTGTAATGTTGTCGCAGCTGTCAGATTTAATTATGCGCCAGCCAGTGACACCTTATGTAGCAGTAACACTGACAGTTTATTGTTTGATTTTTTCACTGCATACTTCTTGCATTATAATGTGTATAGAGTTACAGCTTCTAGTTTCCATGAGCCAGTGCTTAAAATTCAGGGACGAGTCTACTTTCAGGTATATCATCTCATAATATATTGATTACTCAAAGTTGTTATGTATTTGAGTATGTTTATTCTGATTAATAGTTTCTACATTTAACTGATCACAAAAGTGATGTTTCCAGCACGACCACTTGGCCTAATAAAACCTGTGGAACTTAAGCTTTTACATTTTTCATGATTCTACACCATAAATTCATAGCCCCTATGAAAAACCCATAAAATCAATGCTAAAAATTCCCCTATTTTACATTTCTTCCTTGTAAGGTTTACCACAATTCTAAGTTCTTACTCGACGCCTCGCTTGACTTCATCCCGTTTTCTTTCTGTTGACATTTGATGTGACTGAACAAGTTATAACTGGCACAAAAGGTTCACAACATGAGTGGTGACAGAGTTGAGGGAATATTTTAGGCCATCATGGAGAGGGGAGATGTGAGAGAGTAAATGCTGACGTAATCCACGACCAGTATTGCCAATACAACTTGCAACATTTAGCTACACCACACTATTATACAACTACTGCTAAGTTGCAGTGGTACTGGGAAAACAAGACAGTCAACGCAAAGTATTCCGGACCGAGCCGATACATTACCAAGGGGCCCATACAGCACCTTTTCTTTCGAAACTTTTAACTCAGTCACATCTTTTTGCATGTATTTCCAATGTACTGTATTCAGCAACAATATCAAGTGTCAACTATTTAAATTTAAACACAGTCTTTAAGCATACACTCAATCATCATTGAGGAAAGGGCGCCCATTTCCAGCTAGTGAACTCTTATTGTCTGGTTACTTGTTAAGTCACCCAATAGGTAGCACAGCCACCACATCACACTAACACACACAAAATGAGCTCGCCTACTGGATATGAAGAGAGGGGGAGTGGCTCTTCAACGACTGGAATGCAGGTTGGGGTGAAAGCATATTGTGAAGTGCTGAAAATATACTTTTCGTGCAGATGATGTTTTGTGAAGTGCTCAAAATATGCTTTTCGTGCAGATGATGTGCTATAACTAAGATGTCACACGGAAATAGAAAAAGTTTTGCAATAGCACATTTTAAAGACTTTCATGTTCAAATCCAACATAATACAGT
This sequence comes from Schistocerca cancellata, assembly GCF_023864275.1. Classification (NCBI taxonomy): domain Eukaryota; kingdom Metazoa; phylum Arthropoda; class Insecta; order Orthoptera; family Acrididae; genus Schistocerca; species Schistocerca cancellata. The sequence goes on along the minus strand of NC_064629.1, from coordinate 56,177,507 downwards.
GCTACACCTACATACACTACTCATGTATATACTCTGCACCACACACTGTAAATTTCAAAGACTGGCAGCAGTGATAGAGGGCATGAAGCAGAACTGTAGCACCCAAGTTCGTTCATTTGTTTGTTTTATCAGATTTACATTTTACACAGTGTACAGAAATTCAATGAGCCAACTTCTTAGAAGCGTGCAACATCAATCGGGGACACAAACTCATTTTTCCATGTGTCTGTTTCTCTGATCAAGACTAAAATAACAGTAACTGTGGTGAGCATATGAAGTGCCGCTCATAAGAAAAGCATCAGCCAATAACAGCAATGGTGACTAAATTTGTCACTTAGCAGATGTCCACATTTCTGCTTCTGGTTTAACCACTTATGTGCTATGATATTTTTGATGTAATTCAACATGTTCATCAATTTTTGCTTTTTTCTGGGCGAGGACAAAGGATGATCTCTCAAAACACGCATTTTGAACGTATATTCGGATCAGAGCATGTCAGAAAATAGCTCAATTACCTGATCTCAGAGACCAATTTCAATTTTTGGTGAGTTTTTGCTTTATGTTACAAATCTCTAATTTTTTTTAAAAAACTGATGAAATCCATTACCAAAAATTATTGTATTAACATTGTATTGCACATTTAATTTCCTTCACTTAGATTTTATACAAAGTATTGGAGAATATCGTGATTTTTAATCATATATGCCCCAAGTACGTGTGTTTTTGCTCATATTTTAGGGGGTTTTTAACATTTTCCTCTATTCCGCATTTTTTAAGTCCGGACCACACGAAAACGTAAAATAGGGGTTTCACTGCACATGCTACCAAAGGTTTGATAGCTCTAACTATATGTGCACTTGAGCAATTGGTGATCTCAGCGTGATTTTAACCTGATGAGAACTAATTTGCAACCACAATTTGAAAATAAATAAATAAATTTTCACTAGATGCACGACGAACCAGCTGTTTTAAAATCAGCCATTTGCTTACCTCCACTCCGGCCACATAATCCTATACTATGGTTCGGGCAAGTTGCAGCGGGTCTTTACAATGCCAGCATTATGGTTGATTCAGCAAAGTTTGCCCTTTTGCCCTAATAGTGAGACAGCTAGATTACCACATCCCAAGGAAGTACCGGATGTCATAACTGTGCCACCACCAGTAAATTCTTATGACAAGCTCAAAAGAGAACTACTTTGAAGAGTCACAGCCTCGCAGGAGGATACTGGAGATTGTATGCTGACCCAGTACCTTCAGCACTTAAGGAGCAAGGTGGATACCGGTACTGTTCCATAATTTGCTGTGCACCATTTGAATCAGCCACCTACCACCAACAATCAAGGCAATAGCAGCATCCCAAATAGCGATTCCATTACCCAATAGCGATTCCATTTCCCGCCATTGCAGAGCTTGCACACAGAATTCAAAGATGCCATTACTCCTGCTCAGTTTAGCACAGTAACAGAGCCGTGCAGCAGCAGTTGTGTGTGCTGCTTGCAACTCTATAGCAGGAAAGGCTTATTTATTGTGCACACAATTCAACTAGCTGTTGCCTCAAAGACGATACCATAGAAGACCAAGGAGCTGTTCACTGACTAACGTTATGTCTTCTAATGCAGAGTATTCCATGTGCTGGTACTGCCGCAAGTTCAGTGAGTACGTGCAAAAGTGTACTGTGCTGTGTTCCTTCACATACACCAGCAGCAGTCTGCAACAGGCACAGCAAACTGCCTGTCCACATCACAGCACCAGTTTATCAGCAACAGGTTATCAGGCCAAAAATATCTGGTGGACACTGGTTCTGGTTTAACTATAATGCCACGAACATCAGCACAACACAGCAGACCACCAACGGCATTCTGTTTGTCAGCAGCTGACAACTCTTCCATATCGACAAATGGATTTGGATTTAGGACTGCATCACCCATTTGTTTGCATCTTCACTGCCACGAACATCTCTGAAGCAGTAATAGGTGCTGATCTTCTGGCTTGTTACCATCTCCTGGCACAGGTGGTAAATGCTCAGATTGTTGACAGTGTTAATAGCCTGACAGGATTTTGTCGCAGTGCACAGTGCCAAGCTAACACAAACCAGCGACTGGAGCGTCCTGTTACAGAAATTCCCAGCTTTGACTAGACCTGCTGGCACTCCAAAACAAGTGCTACACATAATACTTCGCACCATATTAAAACTACTGATTACCCAATGGCTATTGCTAAAGCCGCGTTTGACACCATGCTGAAAGAAGGCATTATCCGATCAAGTGTCACATGGCCATCCCCTTTACAGCTAGAAATGTAGAGTGCAGTGTGCATGTGGAAATAATCATGCACTCTATAGCAGGAAAGGCTTATTTATTGTGCACACAATTCAACTAGCTGTTGCCTCAAAGACGATACCATAGAAGACCAAGGAGCTGTTCACTGACTAACGTTATGTCTTCTAATGCAGAGTATTCCAGAGTATTCCAAAATGGTGCTAAACTGCAGTGGAACTATAATTACACTTTGCATGATGCAACCATATTCAGTGTACTCAATTTTACTACAGCCTACACACAGATCCCAGTAGCAGAGGAAGACATACAAAAAACAATGATTATCACTCCATTTGCATTATCAGAGTACATACATGACATTTGGCTTATGGAATGCTACTTAGATGTGGCAACAATATGTGATTCAGTTCTGCAAGGTCTGCCACTTTGCTTTGCTTACCTCAATGAAATTCTTATCTTTTCAGTCACTGAGAATCAACATCAACATCTTACTGAAGTATTAAAGTCCTTAGAGCAGTTAGTTTGGTCTTGAACACAGTTAAATGTATGTTCAAGCAATCCGAGATTACTTTCCTTGGCCATCAGATATGTTCTGCAGGCTCCTTACCATGATTAGAAGAGGTTAAAGCCATCCTGCAAGTATCGAAGCCAAACACCATCAAAGAATTACGCCAATTCCTAGGAATGTTGAATTTCTATCGTCACCACCTACTAAGTTCAGCAGAACTACAATAACCGTTAACTGCAGCACTTGCTTGCCACGAGGTTAGAGACAATATTCCAGTTCAGTGGACTGATGTGATGTCCTCTGCTTTTTTGATGCCGTAAAACAGAGTATGGCGAACATTGTACTTCTAACACACCCCAAAGCTTGATACATCCTTACCATTAGTGGTGGACCCAAGTGGGACAGCTATCGGTACAGTGTTGTAACAACTGTCCGATGGCTCCTGGCAACTGCTTGCTTACTTAGTCTCACAAACTATTACTGTCACAGCAGTAGTGGAGTGCCTACGACCACAAACTTCTTGTGTGTATGAAGCAGTCCAGTATTTTTGGCTGCAGACAGAAGCAAGGGAATTTAACCTCTACATGGATCATAAACAACTAACTTATGCCTTTAAGTGGAACAGTAACAATTGCTCACCTTATCAGAATAATCAACTAGAATTTATAGCTCAATTTAGCACTGACATTAAGAACATTCTTTACAATGTAGTTGCTGACTGCCCCTCATGCGTCAAGTCTCACCAATTCCACAGAACTCCTCCAGGTATAACAAGATGACCAGGGGCTCCAGAGTTTCTTAAACAATGCTACATCTGTGTTACGGATGAATCTCGACATTCCTGAAGATGTCCAGCGATGTTGCAATGCCCCTCAGAGAAGATGATATCCTTTCCTTCCAGTTGAATTTTGTAGAGAAGCCTTCAACAGCCTACACAACTTATTTCACCCTGGGATCTGTCCCATATTTTGCCTGGTGTGTAAGCATTTTGTCTGGCCTGAGATGGAAGAAACAGACTCCCTGGAGTGGACATTTACAAGTTGATAATGTCATCTTAGAAGAGCGTCTCACGTGCAATCATTTTACTAGCTGGCTGGAACTAGTGTCAGTAGACAATCTTTCTGCAGAAACGTTAGCCCTCACTTTTGTGTCAGCCACTGCACATTACTACTGACTGCGACAAACAATTTAGAGTCAGACTTACTTGCCAAGCCTAAATTCTAGCCACCGCTGACACTATGATTAAATTACATATGTATTATAAAGACAAGTTTGTGCCAATAATCAGGAAAGAAACAATATTTCTGGTAAGCCCAATGTGCTGCACAAAAATACTTTAATAGGTTATTTAATTTTAGCATTGATCCCTTTCATTGCATACTGTCTAACGAGGGAGCAATTTGTTCCCAGTTACAAAAATCACACAGAAATTCTACGTGTAATCCCTGAAAAAATCTTTGTCACATTTAAGTGAGCTATTTTCCATCTTCCATTTCACAAATCCTGACTATGACTATTGTATGCAATAGCATGTATTTTGTCACTTTTATTGGGCCTGTTTGAAAACCCTTGTTTTATAGATAAAAACTATGCAACTTGTCCGTGTCCAACTCATACTAGTACCTGGAGGAACACTAATAGCATGCTCAAATGGCAAAAGAATCACTATCTTCTCCTTTTTGTAACAAAATATAAGGTACATATGCAGTTGCCAGCTACTCAGAAAATCACTAATGTGGATGGGAAGGAAATACTTTATCACAAAGAAATGCCTTTTCTCGTTCCATCCACAGAGGAGATTAGAAATAATGACAATTAATATGGCCCTGCATAAGCTATTGATCAAGATTTATACTTTACACTCACTTCACTGATCTTCCATCATATCTTCATATTAGGTATTTGCATGACCTCTACTGACCTTTCTGGTCTAACTATTTTGGAGTTCATATGATACTGTTACAGACCTGCTTACAGGAAGTTGAACAGTTATTAGTATTTTTTATTTGTACTAAACAGAAGAAGCTAATATTATCGAGAGGTGGTTTGAAAATTCAAAACTTCCGTCAAGTTCTAACATGATGCCAAGTCTCTTGAGAAAAAACATACCTTCGTGTGAGTGGAACATCAGGGAATGTCAACAGCCTAAAATCTTTCAACATGGGGTAATATTACAATTTTGGTTGCAAAACTACAGTATGCATCACTGGTACAGCTTTTTTTCCACTTACCTTCCTGAAATATACATGTGTGAACAATAGCCTCTTCATTTACGTCACAAAGCTGCAGGTACATGCCCTTTCTTAATGGTGTGGTGTGAAAGACAACACCAACAAATTTTCATCTGTATCACTGTGCATTCTCAATAGCTAACATCTGTAAAGAAAAAACAACAGCATAATTTACAGAGATGTTTCAGGAAATTATTCGAACACAATCTGACTATTCTCATTCTTAACACTTGATGATATTTTGAGTTACACTTAAATACAACACAAAGTCATAATAAAACAATTACGTCTTCCATAAAAATAACAAACTGAAGCATCATATGACCAAACATCCAAAATTTCAAAGTACAAGAAGACAACCATTAAAAACACACACAGCCAATACAACAAATAAAAGATACAAAAATCCCAGACGCAGCAACAGTTAAAAGCAGTGTCCAATGAAATAGTTATATAGAGTGGCAAAAGAACAATAGTACACTGCCAAAACGGAGAAACATGGTGAACAGTGTTAAGAAAGTCAGAATGCAAAGTTGTGCTTGTCTGTCAGTAATAAAGTGGTGGTGCGACCTCCCGACAAGATGAGAGGAAACACAGATCAGCAAATTCTAAGTAATTGCTTTTTTTTTTTACATCAAAAATTGCAACATGAACTGTTTAATAGTCTAAAAATAACAAAATGTACCGTTATAGATCCCACTGATAATTCTTTAGAACAAGAAAAAGGTGAAAAGCATCTCAGATAAATAAAGTGGCAGCAGAAAAGGGCAGTTTTATTTACAAAACAAGTATAGTCCACATGTTTCATTAACACGCAATGACACCCATGTATATGAGCATTTTCTGCAACAAATTGCATAGCACAGTAGCAGCTAAGTAAACATAAGTTCATACCAATTTACTGTAAATTATTTCTGTGGAACAGCAACTACTTCAAACATCTTTTCAGACTTCCATTGGCGCTATACCAATTCCAAAACGTGCAAATATCAGACAATTTAACAAGGTGACTACAAATAACAGCAACAGAAATCACCCACAAACTCTCAAAAGTATGGCGACATCAGTTAGAAATAGTTTACTTTGAAAAATACCACACATTGTGGGAATTGGCAGTATACAGAGAGCCCTACATTGCACAGAGTTTCTTTATCTAAGTATGAGCTACCCATAATCATAAGAAGAACAAGAAGAAGAACAACAGGCAAAAATACAATATAACTGCTGAGAAATCAACAACATTAACTGAAAGTAAGGTTACCAGTCTTAATATCTTGACACTGTTCATATAAAATTATTCAAAGGGCAAAAGAGGAAGTGAAACATTGTAAAAATGCATAAAAACCCTAGCATTGTTACTCACCAAAGTAAACCATTCTGCATAAATCTTTTAGTTTTAATTGAATTATGAAGGATAACTTGCGCACGTGTGTGTGTGTGTGTGTGTGTGTGTGTGTGTGTGTGTGTGTGTGTGTGGGCGCGCACGCGCATACTTGCACTATTTTTTATTGTTTTTAGCACCACATATTAAGGCTTCAGTGTTCATCATTGGCACACTAGTGCAGAAGGTGACACAAAACCCATTAAACTACTTATATCACATTTATTTACATATACTTGCATATTTATGCTGACTTTTGGTATTTCTCTCGTGTTCAGAGTGAAATCAAATGTAGGACAAAGCTACTTCTTAGACCTAGGTCCTAAAAAATCACTGAAAACTTGTTTTATGTCGAGTGCATTAAAATTCACAGATGTGTATTTTTCAACATTCATTGATCTGAAAAATGTATTGTGTGTTGTAGCATCAGTTTTAAACTATATTTGTGCTTTATACAAATTTGGAAGTAGTATCATTGTTCACCTAAAATTGCAGCATGTACCTACATATACAAAAACACATTTTTGAGGAGTTCTGAAGTTACAAATAAGTGTTCGGCATAACATTCCATAGTAAATTGTTATTTGAGTTACACTTACTGTAGCATCTATAACAACTACCATACGATGTTGCACAGTTTCCCTGTTCAATCTGAGTGTATGCTTTCTGCATGTATTTTAAGCTTTCACCACTTTCAAATTTCTTAGTGACCATAACTGTGAAAAATGATCCAAGCAGCTCCAGGAAGCGACTAATATTATCCCAGGTTTCTCTCTTCTCACAAAAGAATCACTTTGTTGGGTAATCACTTCATTTATTAAAGGAAGGTAGTGTAAAATATCCAAAAATTATTTATTTAATGTTCCATAAAATATTTCACCAGCCACAATGCAACCCCACTGAGACACATACAAGAGATACCGAAGATAGCTAAAGTACTACCTTGTCGTGCAGATAGTCCCCTCTACAGGAAGTACAGGATCTGTAACCACTCGTCCACAAAACTGAGTGGCATGTCAATGGTAGGTACAGTGGCCGTGCAGAGGGCAGACAGAAATCTAACACCCCCACCCATTCCCCTAATCAACAAGTCTGAGGTGATTTCTTCCACTGAAACTGATCGACTGACACACACTTCACTTTTAAAACCTTGCTGTCTCACATGTCAAGGGGATGTTAACACATTAGGGCAGAGGACTAGTAATCATCAGCAGTTTAAACTTATTGGAAATAATGGTACCCTTTATGGAAATGGCAGCATGGGATGGGAAGATGATCATCTGCATACACTTACTATTAATGAGAATGTCTGGAGGACTCATTCAACCTGAACAGCCTGTTCCAGCAGCCACTGAGGCAACAAGGAGCAACTGACTGAAGATTGTGGCACCAGTTGAAACAAAAGATGGCCGTCACACAAGTTCTGAGGTTATTCTTTGATCATTCTAATGACTAGCAGATATGGTTGACAGGAGCAGTCTTGCAGAATTTCAACTAGGTTCACAATCTGCATCACTGCCCTCGGAACTGATTGCGGGCCCATCTGGTTCCGAGTTGAAAGCAAGGCTAGAATCATATACTTTAAGGTTCTGTACCATACTCACCTCCCACTGTAACCAGAAACCTTATAGAAAACCCTAGTTCGTTGGTTTTCAAGTTCCCCGTCATACTGTAATCATAAGGTGAGACTCATCACCCAACAATAATTATGATAATTACAGTTTTGTTAGTGGCGGGCATGGCGAGACATGCTGCAAAACTTTACTGAGCACATTCTCTGAGAAAATTGCCTAGAATAGTTCATACAGGACCCTACTCGTGATGAGAATAAGTTTGATCTATTGGCAACAGACGTGACCTCTTTGAGGTCATTCCTGCCACAACTGGTATCAATGACAATCAGTTATTTGCAGAGACGTGATTACCCAATGACAAAACAAGATTTATACGTTCAGCAAACTAGATAAAGAAGCAGAAGTGTCATATCTCAATGAGGAACTTGAGAAGTTTAGCTCTGACCAGGAGTACACAGAAGAGCTTTGCCTTAAGTTTAACGACTTAAAAGAACAGTTGATCATGCACTGGATAATTGTGCATCAAGTAGAACAGTATATGATGGGAGGAACCTTCATGGAAAACAGACACCATAAAGCAATGTCTAAAGAAACAGGCTTATGCACAATACATGCAAAACAAAATAAGAGCTGTATGTCTGGATCAGAATAACAATGTGATTGGCATCTACACGTTTACAGTGTTGCTGTCGTAGCAACAACCAATCTGAGAACACACACTGTTGCACCTCCTGTCCCATTCACCACAGCCAGAAAGGCTGCAACACTATTCTGTTGCTGATGATGTTTGTGGCCAGTAAATTAACTGTTATCGTTTGTTCTCATTGTGTGCTTCATTTCTTTGTGTGGCATGTATTTTACACAACATAATGACCGAGGCGTGTAATGAAAGTGAGCAAATAAATGTGGCTGCTGAACAGAAAGTTTAATGATCTTCTCACATTTTGTAGGGTCAGGTGTGCAGGCACGGGCATTTGTTTCGAGGAGAGAGGCAATTGTGACTACTGCTCCTAATGAAGGTGGTAAAAAAAAACTGCAGACACTTACAACATTCACAGTGTGGTCCCAAGTAAGGATACCGCCCCACAGGCAGCATTATGTCAGTAACAGAATTTCAAGTTTCTGTTTGATACTGATCGCGGTCACGCAGGATCGGGTGTAATTAGTGGCGCACACCTGCTAAGCCACACCTCCAGTGACTCCATACAAGTGCCCTCTGCTGCTGCGACACACGGCGGCCAGAGGCAGCCACCTGGCCCACTTGCACTCGCACTCACTTCGACACGTGATGCTACACAGATCGTGTCTAGTCGCAGTTCCGACACCATCATTCATGCTTTAGTAGACACTCTCTTGTCGACTTTGTCATAGTTGGACTCTGTTTTGTGCTGCATTATTTGTAATGAATTGTCATACACTGATAAATAAAAGTTAAGTAAATCTTCTGTTTGTCGGATAATCTTGTTCGCTAATCATTTCTGCTCCTGCCCAGCTTTCCTATGACGACAGTTGCCACACCACTCTGTAGCCCAACTCTCCTTACCATTGTGTGTGAAGTCTTACACAACATACAAACAGTGTCATGAATGTTCACAAAGAATACTGCATAGAACATAAAGAGGCTTGTTACCTAGGCTACAAACATTCAGTTAGAAAGAGAGAAAGATGAAAATGAGTTGGGCACGATGTATGTGGGTATTATGAGAGAAAGAAACATCAAACCATAGAAGTATTACTTCTTGCAAAATAGAACTATTCAGTGGCAGCAAAACTAGCTTGTTAACAATTGTCAGAGCCCTGCGATTCAGATCTAAAAAAAATTAAGGGATGCAAAATAATGTGAACGCGTGATATTCTTGTTTGGTGTTATCTATTTCTAAGAGGCCTTGTGTGGCTATATTTGACTTTGATAAATGCCAGTCATTTTGTCAGCAAAAACTGAACAGAAAATTATGACGTACTATTGCTCCCTGGGAAAGGACAGAAGAGGTTTTTTCTTGCAAGCTGTTTCCGTACTAAATTGTCACTTAGTTTACAAATCGAGGGAATCACGAGGCTACCGCAAGATGAATCCACACAATTTTCTTTAGTGGCTCAACTGGTAGCTACTGAAAAAGTTTGGGGTGATCTGTGTAAGGCAGAGCTTGTGGTACTTGTGAAACAAAAGAAACCACATATTTCACTTTTAAATATTTAAAGACACCCCAAAAGGTAATTTGGCACATTAGGTTTGGAATGGAATACCTTCGAAATAACGATATACAAAAAAATGTTTCTCATGTAAAGGCCTGTGTAATCAAATTTTGTAATAATTTGAAATTTTGCAAAATACTCCACCACCATCAATTAATTTTGAAAAATACAAAATTTTTTTACAAAATAAATTAAAAAAGCTTTCAAGCTATTTACATCCATATGTTATAAAGCTGGTTTCTGAAATTCCATTTTTGGAAACAAGCTATGCACAATGTGCTGGGTATTTTCAACATACCTCATTAAACTATCTAAACATTCATTATTAGCCTAATTATATATTTTGATTACAATCGTTTTAAGTTTTAAATTGTTATTTTTCATTCATTTGTGTTTTTTTAGTTTAGCGTTTCCCATACATGTATTTTATTAATTGAAAATAATAAGTAACTCAATATTATGACCCAAAATCATTACAACAATGACACTCTGTAATTAAATGCTTAAAACAATGTTTTCCTATGCCACATACAAAAAATGAACAAAGTTTCTTCACATAAAACACACAACAGAGAACACAATATAAAAACAAAATTCAGCAGGATTTCAAATTGTCGAAAGTGACCCTGTAAGTATCAGGCATATTTCGATACATTGGTAAGTCTTGATTAAGAGAACTGATTATGTACTAGGACTGCAGCTTTATTATGTTGTTTCTCAAGTGGAGATTGAAATCCATATTCCTTAACCATAACTACATCTTAAATTCGCGGAAAGTTCTTCCAACATTGAAAACTGTATACATCTGACGACTGTACCTGTGCCATTGAGCCCTTTGGGATCACCAGATGAACTTTCTTATCCTGGGGTTTGACGGTCAAAACAGCTTTCCCACACTGAATCACCCTTCACATGGTTTTAAAAGAAACTAATCAAGAGTTTGGACTGATAATTCCAGATCTTTTTGAAGTCCCAACTGTCATCATAACAGCATCTGTCTGATCGGATCAAAAGATATTTGAAAAGACATTTTAGTGTGAAAGGACTGTTTAGAGCGTTATACGTGAGGACAAAAAATTTGTTCATTTCGTGACCCCCAAAAGGGCTTGTGGCACAAGTACAATTGTGATCCCATATACAGCTTTCGACGTTGGAAGAACTTTGTGAGAAGATTTTCAGATCTACTTCTGTTGAGTTGTTATGTCTATCTCCACTTGAGAAACAATATAATCAAGCCGCAATCACTAGTATATAATTGATTCTATTCGCCAAGGCTTACTAATACACTGAAATATGCTCAATATGAATCAGATTATTTAGAGGGTCACTCGCGACAATTTGAAATCCAGTTGATTTCTGTTTTCCATTATGTTTTCTGTCATGTATATTTTGTAAGGAAACTTAACTCATTTTACGTGAATGCTGTAAGAAAACATGTTTTAAGCATTTATTTACAGAATGTCATTATTATGATTTTGGATCATCATAATGAGTAACTTATTATTTTCAATTAATAAAATACTTGTACGTGAGACGGTATACTAAAAAACAAGAATGAACATAAAATGACAATTTGAAACATAAAACAAACAACTAGACTAGATAGTTTAATTATGTTGAAATACTTTGACAGCACAGTGTGTACCGCTTATTTTTCAAGAACAGTATATCAGAAACCAGGTCTATTGCAAATGCCTGCAAGTTGAAAGTTTCATTAACTTATTTTGTAATGAACGTTTTCATTTTTCGAACTTAATGGTGGTGTGGAGTATTTTGCAAAAATTCAAATTATTACAAAAGTTGATTATACAAATATCAAGAACATTAATTAGGCCTATGTATCAACTTTTATGTGAAAAACATACATATCATTTCAAACAATTTCCTCCAAACTTAATATGCCAAATTATCTTTGGGGGTGTTTTACCCCTTAAAACGGGACTTGAGAGAAAGTATTGCATCCTTTGGTCCTCTCTACACACACCAAGCCACTTTAAGTGGCACAAAATACTGTCACAGGGTTCTTCAAGCTTTCACCATACTAAGGCTACTTAATATTGTCAGACAGATTTGGGTGCAAATCAAGCATTACATGCTAACATAAAATCTTCAAAGAGGCAGGAATTTAAAAATTGTTAGAGGAAGCAGTAGCACAAAATACACCAGAGAAGTGAAGCGGTGATATACACCATACAGGAAAAGTTGCTAAAGCAGCCTGGAAAAACTAAGTGAGCTTAGGAAACAATATTGAGGATATACTCACATCCATAGACAATTCTACAAGCTATTCACAGACCGTAGTTCAGATGACAGAGTCGAGAAAGGAGGGTAGTGACTCGGCTAAGTTGCTTTTACCCTTTGCCATTATTCCAGCTCGTTCAGTGTTTGCAGACATGGTTGTGTTTTGTATTTGTGAGTGACTTCTGCTACAGTTCTATAAGAAATCTCATCTTGCAATTAACAAATACCGCTGCACAAGAATCATACACTACATGCACGTTACAGTGATTAGTTAAGTACTTAAGCAAAATATATTATATTAATGTAGTCTGTTGATTAATGAAGGAGTCATATCTGTTTGAGCCGACCTTTACCACTGAATACACCTTTAAACATGAATTACAGTGCACACACTGTTGCTTTTATGAAGTCTACAAATAGGAAAACTATCATGTTATCAACAGGAACGTGTTCCATAAATGATGAGTTTACCACCATCCTGTGAAGTGAACCCAATACTGCACATTATCAATAGGGAGCATGCAGAAGTAGTCAGTACAGAACCACACAGCTGTTGCTCCCACAACCATATGCACACATGCATGTAATTGTGACCCAACAACAATGCTACATTCAACAGTGTCTTGCTGGCATTCACTTTGTTATTCTGACTCAGGTATACACAGATGCTGATTGAAACATTTGGCATTCAAGCTGGCAACATGTGAAGACTTAAACAATTACTGCAGTAGAATCTTACTGAAAGTTCTCTCACAAAATCTAAAGAAATATTTATATAAAAAAAAAGTCCAGGAGTATTGCCCCAGTTTAGTTCTCACACCACTGAAAAGATGAATAGTACAGAACCTAGAAACAAGTAAAATCGTGAAAACTGAACCAAGCTCCAATGCCTGACAGAACCCCTACTGCCTGAAAAAATACCAATCAGATTCTACGCAGACCTCGCAGCTGAGTAAGCCTTGCCCCCTTTTGATACCACAGATCCCTTCAACAAAACCTATATCTAGTAGTTGGATGAAAGCACAGGTTACACCAGTCTGCAGAAAAGTTAACAGAAGGAATCCACTAAATTATTGTCCAATACCCACAACATCCGTGTGTTGTACAATCCCACAACCTATCTGACCAGCACAGATTCCAAAAACATCAGACAAGTGAAAAACAACTTTCACTTCTCATATAAAATTCTGAACCTCACTGATTGAGGCAGTCAGATGCAGTATTTCTCAATTTCCAAAAACTATTTGACTTAATGAAAGTAGAGAGGATTCAGCATGTTATCACGGATGGCGAGTCATCAAGGGATGTAAAAGTAACTTCAGGTGTGCCCCAGGGAAACTTGTTGGAATCCTTACTGTTCACACTGTTATATTTCACAAACTACCACCTGAAAAGAAAAGCTGCACAAATATTCAGACCATGATTAGATAGAGGTACAAAGACTGGCAACTTAGTTTAAATGTTCAGAAATTTAGAATCGGTTGTAGGAATATGAAATAGAATGATCACATAAATTCTGTCATAAGTAAAGCTTAGTTTCATTGGTAGGATGCTGGGAAAATTCAACCACTCTACAAAGTAGGTTGCTTACAGCACACTTGTGCAAGCCCTCCTAAAATAGTGCACAAATGTGTGGGATTTGTACCAAATAAGACTAACGGGGGATACTGAAACATATACGAAGAGCAGCAGCATGTGTAATGACAGGTTGTTCGATCAACAGGGAAGTGTCAGAGTTGATACACCTGAACTGGCTGGCACATTTGAAAATTGATGCAAACGATACTGCGAAAGCCTACTTACCAAGTTGCAACTATCAGCTTTACATGTGGAATCTAAGAATATACTACACAACCTCTATGTACTGTTCGCATCATGATCGTTAAGATAAGATTGGACTAATTACGTCATGTACAGAGGTGTTTAAGCAAATTATTTTTCCAATGCTCCATATGCAGTTGCAATGGGAAGAAATCCTAATGCAGTACCACAGTTAAGTATCCTCCACTCTGTACTTCAAAGTTGTTTGTGGAGTACCACTCTTCCTTCAGATCATGCCCAGTTTACCATTTTATTTCCATTTGCATCACACAATCACAATACATGATAAACTCTACATTTTCTAAAGATGACTATTTCACTTCCCTTATACATTAGTTATGTTTCCAGTGCATAATCTGATACTTTGCATACTTTCAGCTGCAGATCTGTAGAACATAAGCCACTCCAAAACTGACTCGTTGTACACTGATAAGAACAGTGGGCACTTACATGCAGCATAAACAAATCAGAGAGAGAGAGAGAGAGAGAGAGAGAGAGAGAGAGAGAGAGAGAGAGAGAGAGAGAGATATGCAGCCATTAGAACAGCACATATCACCACATAACATAATAAAGTACACATTCTGAACTGTTGACAGCAACTAAGAAAGGTAGCTGCTGCCACACAGTTAAATGCAGTGAATGTGTCAAATCACAAATGAAGCAAACAAACTACCAGAACTTCATAAGAATGTTGCCAACTGAAGGAATCGCATTGATCCCTTGATAGGCAGCAACTACTCTCATTACTTATGCATGGAGTACCAAAAATGCTCTGGGCACAAAGCAAGAGTTCTCACAACAGTGTTTTCTCTGCAGTACGTTTTTTTTATTTCATTTGTACCTCAAGAGATAATACTATATGTGCCATTCATACATCCTTCTTAAGACATAAAATCTCCATACTTTTTTATTGTTGACCAATATTCAATAGCTGCTGCTGTTAACATTATTATTAATGAAGCAAGAAGCACATTTTAACTACACATACATTCGACCAGCAAAATCATTTCAAACTATGTAGCTTGTATGCTTCTTTATATGGCAAGCTATATCACACCATTACTACAAAGAAAAACAAGTTTCAGTCGGTTAAGTTCTAAATGCACAAACTGCCAGCAGAAACTTAACACTAGCTCCATGCAAAACAAATTAGCCACTTTATAATATAAGTTGACAAAGTCAGACATATTTTTCTACTATTACGTAATTTCAAAGCTCATATCACTGAACAAACTGTTTTAAAATTACACAACATTTAAACAAAGAAAAATCACAACTGATCAGTTCATAGTCTAAATGACCAACTTGTTTCCACTACGTTCACTTGAGGTTACACTCAACCCCAATAACCTCACATTACACGTATACCTATACTCCACAAGCCACCTTACGGTGTGATCAGAGGGTACTTATGTACCACTGTCACTTCTGTTACCTGTACCAGTCACAAAGTGTTTGTAAGATGAACAATTGTTGATAATCTCATGTAGACCTAAATCTCTTTTCTCAAGATACAGATGGGAGGCAGCACTATATTGGTCAACTTTTAAGTTATGTTACACAACCAGAATTTTAACAGTAAAGCACACCATATGCTGAACACTGCTTTTGCAGTGTCTGCAATTGGAATTAGATGAGCATCTACACGACATTGGTGATTACTAAATGAGTCAGTAACAAGAAACATTGCTCTCTTTGGATCTTCTCTATTTCTTCTATTAACCCTATTTAATACAGATCTGAGACTGAACAGCAACATTCAAATCTTGGAGGAACTAGTATTTTGTAAGCTACCTCCCTTGGTGACTGGTAACACTTCCTGAGTATTCTTCCACGAGCCTGCCTGGCTTCACTTATGATAAGTTTTATGTGGTCTTTTCTCTTCAAATCACTCCCTGTGCACACTCCCATTATAAGTATTTAGGTATGACTGCTTCCAGTGATTGTCCTGCCTGTTTATGTGCAATATATTAGGTTTGTTTACATTGACAGTTAACTGCCAACATCTGCACCAAGTATTAAGCCTCAGAATTTCTCCCTGCATTCTGCTATAATTTTCACATGTTGCAAATACCTTGTGTACATCAGCATTCTTTGAAAACTAACTCATGGACCTCCTGAAATTATCCACTAGGTCATTTATACATACTGTGAAAAGTAATGGTGCTATTAACACTCCCTTGTGGAGCACCCAAAGATCTTTATTTCACTCCCTGAGAATCACGTTTGCTACAAACTCTTCAATCCAAACACACAACCAGGCTGACATCCTGTATGTTCATAATTTGTTCATCAGGCGGCATTGGGGAACTATATTTAGTGCCTTCTAAAAGTCAGGAACATGGCATCAACCTGGACACTAATATCAACTGCTTGCTGGGTCTCAAATGAACAGAGGTTTCACACAATCTTTATTTTCATAACAAATGTTGATTCCTACAGGGAGATTTCTTCTCAAAAAATGTCATCCTTCAGCCTAAAACCTGTTCCAACATCAGATATACAGGCCTGTAGTTCTGTTCGATGGCCCTTCTTGAAAAGGTGAATGCTTCTTTCTGTCACTATGTAAACTATATTTCTCTAGTCCCTGTAAGAGGAAGTTCTTTAGCATACTATACATAGACTTACACTGGGATATGATCTGGTCCAGTGGTCTGTCATCCGTTGAGCAATTTGAGTTTTTCTTCTCTATTTCATGATCACTTGTTTTGATATGTCATTTTGACATTGATGGACTGATTAAAGTAGGAAGCAGTACAATATTCTTCCATGAAATAGTATTGGGGAAAAAATCACTTTGTAAAAAAGCTTATGTCTTCACTGGCTGCACTCATTAGTAGGAACTATTGGCCGCATATTGTGTTTTGGGGACACTTAGTAGATACAATGTTTCTCAAGTCTTGTTTATTCAACAGCTTTCCATATAATGTACCAAATCTTTCATTCCCACAATGAACTAGTAACAAAAGCTTTTAATAAAATACACAAGGTTAAGGATACTTAAAAACACATATTCATGTACAGCGGAAAGATGAATGACTTTCATGGTGGAAGTACAAATTTGTCTCTACAAATTTATAGAGCTTAACTGTATTTCAACCCCACAGAATGCCCAGCTTGACTCCCAGTGCCTTTTGACTATATACACTGTTTACAAGACCTACATTAGTCAACAGATATGGTGAAAATGGATGCCTACATTGCAGTAGCTCAATTTCATCCCCATACACAGCAATGATCTGCTACTAAATGTTTACAAATTATCACTTCCACCATAATCTTTATTTCTACTGAACACTTAGAATTAGCAATTACTTTTTCCTCACATTCTTGATAGTAAGTGCATCACTGCATTTATAAACACACAGTGTGTGCCACTTCTGTACAGAAAGGTTAAAAAAACTAGTTGGTGTGTATCAATAGCTTAACTTCATCTATACTGTGAATTAAATAAGTTTATGGTTCAATGACTAGCTGGCAACAAGGCCATTGGTGAATGTAGGCAGTACTTCTCCCTTCTTATACCACTGCATTTATTTCAACCATAATTTTCCATTAAGCTATGTTATTTCTATGTATGTGATGTGTAAAGCACTTTACTTACCATCAGTCAAAACAAATTTAAATTTGTTTTAAAATAATTATCTTCCCTGTTATCTAGCTACATAAAGAAGCTGTCAGTTATAATAATAACAATAAATGCACTGTTTTAACTGATGTTGAAATATGTAAACCATCATAATATTTTCAATTTATCACATCACTGAAATGAAAATCAACAGTCATTATTACAAGATTGGGCTCTATTGAAGTTTACTCTATTATTACCCTATAAAAGTGAATATTTAAAGGAAAAAAATGTGGCAAAATAGAGTAGAAGTGTGAACGGAACTTCAGATTCAGATCTAGCCCCAACCCCTCTTAGCAAAAGAAAATTAATGCTGATATTGATCGATACAAAGAAATATGTACAATAAACAGACACACTGCTGTGAATTTAACAATTTTCATAAGTAATAAATTTGGATTGCTTTAGTTCTTGGAGACTACGAGTTATATGGAACCCCAACACATCACAAAGTAAAAACAAAGTGCTACAACGCTAAAATGTTTAATATTGTAGCACCATTTACTAAATAAGTATATATACATTTCTGGGCATTTTATTTATACATACAACTGGTGGCTTTATATTTCAGCATTTTTCAACAATCTTTACTTTCCTGCTGACCAAGCATTGCCCACCAGTGTAAGAATGTTGACAAAAGTGCAATTATCACAGTCACAACTTCCAAGACACTTATGAACAGCTGTACTATTCAAAAGAATGACTACCTCTACAAAATCCCTTCTCAAATCAGACTGAATATTACTCTGAGGCGGCAGTGTTTCTTATAAAAAAAAGTAACTAGCAAATTCCAGTCTTCAAGATATAAATTCTAATCAATTTTCTGAAGGGCATGGAATTGCATGTTTAATAAGCACTTCCCCAATGTTCCTGAACGAGTGGAAGATTACGCCCACTATAAACACATGCGCCAATTGTTTAATAACACTGGCCATAGACAACGTTCAGTTACAATAAGCAGATATACCAATAAACACAACAGACGACAAGTCTTTCACGTGTCAAACTTCATTACCACTGGAACAACCCAACACTTCTTCTCACAGGTCGATTCGAAATGTGCATACTAGTCAAGTAACTCAAACTACATAACTTACTAGTCTTTAACTACTAATATTTATCGACTGGGAGAACTTCTTAACGCCGCTCCCATATTTATTTACAATACAAAAGCACTGGAGGAACTCACTGTACTATGCATGCATCGCCAATAGACACTGTAAAGCTGCATAAAATAAAAAGAGTAGCACAGTTTCCATAATCACTTTATTTTAAGTAACACTGCGTTCAAGAGTACTACAACTCTCATGAGTAAGTACAATAACACCTTTAACATCACATTATGACTGAATGTAAGCACAAACAGGAACTTAAGATATACCTAGTTCTTAGACGAGACAACACAAGCTCGACATATCAAACCGACGCATGTTTGGCCTAGGTATTCCCTACTGCGTCGCCTCTGTGTAACCAAATAGTGCAGTAGCGTATTAACAAACTGCTTCAACATGGCGGGTTCCTCATTCAGGGAAGAAAGGCACAAGACGAAAGTTTGATATTTTACTGTGTCGTTTACATGCACGATAGACTACGTGGCTCAGATTGCACCGGAAAAAACTCACTATTACATACCTGACAAGTGTCGTTGCATACAACACGTGAATTTTAAAATAAAAATAAAAAATCACTATGTTTAACATTCCGCTGACGCTATCCTTGGCGTTATTATGGCCGTCTTCCCTGCAACTGGGGAACCCGTTCGCTGTAAAATATGCATAGGGTCCTTACTGCACAGTCAGAAATGCTAGAAAGGATGCAATACCCGGCACTGAAGGTGGAAGCTCGTTGCAGTTCGAACAATTTCGAAACGACATTTGATAAACACATGATGCCCACTGATTTCTCACACCCCACAAACACATAACATTGCACCAATCCTGTAGGCAGTGTAGTGCTTGGACAACCGGTTGTTTGGATGGCGAAATGTCTTTGAAATTCCTACGTTCCGATTGGTCCGCGGTGCCCACGTGACATCCATGCTTTCGATCACACGTAATTCGAAATAAAAATTGTGCTGGAAGCGCATCCAAATTGAGAAAATCGTCCTTAATCGTTTATCAAACTTAAATTATGGCCACGCGTTATATTTATGGAGTATAACACCACCCCATATCATTTGTCTGATGCTAAACTTTTGTATTTTCTCGGCGCCTTCCTAATAACTTACATATGAATTTCCTATGATTTTGGTACCAGACAACACCGCGATAATAATGTGTATTGCTGAGTGAAATTTCCTCGATGCTAGTTTATCACATCGAGGTACATCGCAACGTCGCCAAATGGGTAGTACTGCGAGGAATGCTTAGTGCGCTCAGGACATAATGTACAGCTTCAGGAACAAAAAAACATCACAACTATCCTCACTTATCTACTAATTAATATAGGTACTGCCAACAAGCTGCATTTAGCATCTAAATTGAGACTTCATGAAGTTTAACGTTATGACCGTTCTTGTAAGTTCTTTTTCATCGGTCACGCTTACTGGAGGGACACAACAATTTATGTAGCTTTACTCGTATGAATACTGTACTTAAATTTTGGTGTGTACTAAACACATTACCGCATGATTTATATAGACTCACAACTATCTGTGACTTTGCCCAGTCTGCAAATTGATGTAGAGTGTGCGGCAGTGCGCGCTATCTATTGTACCGTAACCTACAGTCAAGTACGTATCCATCCATGTAAACCGTATTATGGGAAGTATTATAATGTGCCTCTGTACATAGATTAACTTAGTGCCTAGGGAGGAGGAGAGGAGAGGAGAGTGTGTGTGTGGGGGGGGGGGGGGGGAGACAGCTAGAAGTGGGAGGAGGAGGGGGGGGGGGGGTTGCCAGAAGCAATCAGTCTCAAGAAAGGCGAAACATGTAACAGCAAGTGTATCCAGAATCATTTGTCGTGAAATCTCAAAACAATACAGTCCTCGGTACTCTCTTAACTTTGTCGGAACTACTATCATACTAATTTGATCTTCACAGTTCCTAAGGGAGTGGCAAGTATGAGGTTCAATATTAGATATAAAATTCCACCCACAAGGCATTATCATGGAATTTTCAAGGGCTCCGCAGCCATTTTTCTTTATGTGTCTACCAGTTTCAGCTTTTCAGTTGAAAAACTTAAAACGGCGTCTGTAACACCTCGCTGTGCAGAATATATCCGATGCAGACATCTCTCATGTCAGACAAGCCTTTGGCTTACCTTTCTGTTCTAGTTTTTTTTTTTTCGTCATAAAAACTAAAACGGAAAGGTAAGCCAAAGGCTTGTTTGACATGAGGGATGTCAGCATCGGATATATTCTGCTCTGCAAGGTGTTACAGACGCCGTTTTTAAGTTTTTCAACTGAAAAGCTGAAACTGGTAGACACATAAAGAAAAATGGCTGCGGAGCCCTTGAAAATTCCATGAAAATGCCTTGTGCATGGAATTTTATGTCTAATATTGAACCTCATACATGCCGCTCCCATAGCAACTGTGAACATCAAATTAGTGTGATAGTAGTTGCAACAAAGTTAAGAGAATACCGAGGACCATATTGCTTTGAGATTTCACGACAAATGATTCTGGATACACTTGCTGTTACGTGTTTCGCCTTTCTTGAGACTGATTGCTTCTGGCTACCCCCCCCCCTCCTCCTCCTACTTCTAGCTGTCTCGCTCCCCCCCCGACACACACACACTCCTCTCCTCCTCCCTAGGCACTGAGTTAATCTATTTTTCATAATTCAGTGTGCAGGATATTATCATTAAATGATATATGTGTGCGTCGCTGAATATATTACAGTATTTTGTCTATTTTATTGTTACTGTTAATTATTATGTTAGCATTTATTTGCACAATTTCCAGCACATGTTGAGCAACTCCAATGGGAGCCGTACTTTGAGGTTCAAATGTATTCACAACGTTCCTCACGTTCTCTGGATTTTAGAATATTTGATAATTGCAAGTGTGTATACTCTCCTGAGAATAGATTCTTACAGGCAGCACAAACTGACTGTCACGTGCTGTTGCTTTGATGGTTTATTTTCCATACAGAAGTTTCAACAAGGTGAATATTTGTACAAACAACTTCTGCAACAAGGCAACCTAAATCAAATTATCAATGTTTGGAAATATAATTTTGAGGGCATTACAGACATTGATCTAGATATTGCTGACATAAATCACAAAAAGGAACCTTTACTCGTACTAAATGTCATTCGGCGAAGTAAATTCATGGAAATGATAAAAAAAACTGAAATACACTCTATGTACAGCGGAATCACAGCTGACAAAAAGACTTCGCACTATGCTCCAGGTGTCTGAGAAAAACTAAAAGAAAATTCTTTCCAATAATTTTTCAAAAGCTTTGTGTATTTTGTTCCAATTTACTATTTACTATGAGCGGCATTCGGATGCTTAAGCACTTGCAGACGCTTTTGACACTTGGTAGTGATATTTTACTACCCAACTTTGCAATCTATTCTGTGTGATCGCACTGATGCCGCTGAAACTTTAGATATTTGTTATCACATTGGCCATTATATGTACATAAAAACACGATAACAAACACTAAAAATACATGACCAACTCCAGCTGAAAAAGCATACACGAGACAGATCCACTGACACAAAATTATGTACTGCTAGTTTTCTATTGATAATAACCCAATAATGCAACACCTCGGAAAACACTAAGTGAACCCTAAAATCATTATTAGTTACATTAAATAACAAAACTAAAATAATTTTGTATTATGAATCCTACCTAAATCGTCGCAACAGAATGGAGAAGTCCCAACAGCAGAAGTCCCAACTGTGCACAGACAACTCACAGCTCGCTCTACAAAAACGCTCCTCACACTACAGTTTGCCACTCAGCTTTACAATCTCTTCTGTGTTGTCCCACTGATATTGCTGAAATTTTAGATATTTTATTTGTTATCGCATTAGCCACTGTATGCACATAAAAACAAGATAACAAATACTAAAAATGCATTACCAGTTCCAGCTGAAACAGCTTACCCAAGGGAGGCCTCTGATGTGGAACATGGATGAAGTCTATGTAATGCTGGTTTTGTGTTAATAATAATCAAATAATGCAGTACTATGATATGTAAAATGTAAATCGTTGTAAGTTATATTAAATTATAAGACTAAAATCACATAGAACATGAAAAACTGCAACTGAAAAAACGGAATAGGAGCGGGTCTACCAAACGGAACGTGGATGCAGTCCCTGCGTTACTAGTTTTGCTCTGATAATATCCCAATAAAGCAACACCACGAAATACATTATATGTACACTAAAATAACTGTTTATTACATTAAATTACAAAACTAAAGTAATATTGTATTGTGAATCCTACCTAAAACCTCGCAACAGATCTGAGAAGTCCCAACCGCTCATAGACGACGCAAAACTGCCTCTGGCAAAGCGCTCACTGAGGGACCCTCCGGTAAAGGTGAGGTGGCTGCCGGAAGCATCTGAATCGATAGATATCGAATGACTTTGAAATAATAAGATAATAAGATAAATAAGATAATTTCAAACAAAATTTCAGCAGTCATATCCGCATGTTACTTCTCCTTTTGTAGGTGTAGACGCACTAAACAAATGCTATTTTCTAAAATAGCAGTGTCCAGAAAACAGTCTTTACTGGTGTGTGTCAATCGATTCTTATCGATCCAGCTACTCCCGGCGGGCACCGCCCACAGTAGAAAAAAATAATACGTTGGAAATGGGGCCTTCAGGAGGGAAAGAGGTTAATGAAATATAAATAAAAGGAATTTTACAGCAAACACAGAAAGTATGAACATAACATTTAAGAAGTTCAAAATTTTAATGCAAAATATGCATATCAAATACATATTTTTCCAAAACATAACGCTTCTCTACAGAACAAACAAAATCTGTACTGTAAAAGTATGTAAAAAAAAAAACCTTTAGACATAAGCAACTCTTTCCATTAAGAATTAACTGCTTAAACAAAGTTCATTGCATTTTTGCAATCCACGTTACATTCCTCTACCAATTACAGCTAATTGTCCTCTTTCAATCATACAGATATATTGTTTTTGGTTTGTCAAACCTGCGCCATTTTTGCTGTTCATTTTGTACTTTTCCAGATTTAAACATTCATCGTTCTCACAGTTAACTGAAGAATTTTACCGTAATTTTTTTTGTTCTTGCTGAAAAGTTACCTAAGCAACCACAATTTTAGTTAATTATGTGCAGTCAGAACCAAGATATTAGTTGTAGGACAGGAACAAAATAATAGACCTAATGCTAAAGTGCTTTATGTTGTTTTCTCGTAGTTACTGATAAAAGACAGATTCCTGCTTGTCCAGTGTTTCCCAGTGGTTTATTACTGAGCTGGAAAACCGCGAAGTGATATGCTGTTAGAAATTTTTGGGCGGGGCTTTGCAGTCGCCAGTTATCTTCCAATCAAAGAGAACCGTTTGAAAACCGCAGTGGATTTATTTTATTTTATTGCAAGGAAAATTAAGTTTCAGGAGTAGATACTAGTATCCAGTTTGTGTAATTTTCAAGGTATAAAGCCGAAAACGTGTTCGTCATGCAACAGAGTCCACCATTAAAGTCTCAAGGTCATACGAACGTTTATGAACCTACAATTGGTAGATCTTTTACGTATGGCATGACACAGCATTCCAAACGTGATGCAGACTACTAAAACTGAATTACTTTGCACGATGTATCATAATGACTTGCAAGTAGTCACTTTATAGAATATTAACTTATTGGTATTTAAATATGGCTGCCAACTGACTACAGAAGAGTTCAAACAAGAGAAAACCATATTTAGTTCAATAACACAAATAAGTGTGTAACACTTTTGCACTAAATAAGCTACAAGTTTGTAAAAAAATCTGTTTTTCAGAATACTTTCAGATTTAGTCTTGCTATATGTCAGGCATTTGATATCGTTTGGTAAGGAATCAAATATTTTGGTACTGGAATAATTCTCCCCTTTCTAGGCTAAAGTATTTTTATGAAGAGTAACAAACGTAATTTTTTCTTCTTGTTTTGCAATCATGTGCATAATTATTGCTTATGAATTCCAACCGATTATTTACAACAAAATTTCTTGAGAGAAAATATGTATTTTGATGCTGTAGGTAGAATACTTTACTCCTTACACAGCTGACGACATGATGATCGAGGGTGAGCACCATATAATATTCTCATGGCAAGCTTTGGTGTACCGAAAACTTTCTTTCTTAAAGATGATTTACCACAGAATACAATTCCATATGACCTTACTGATATAAGTGAAGTATGGAAACTTTCTGTTTTGTCCTTCGCCAAGGCTTGCAGTAACAAAGTGCAAAAGTGGCTGAAATGAGTTGTTTATGATGTTCTAAAACGAGGTTTTTTTTATCAATTTCAATTCTCATCAGTATGAACACCGCAAATTTTTAATGTTTTGCCTTGTTTATTAACTCTTGTTCATGCTTTAAATTTATCTCTGAAGCTGTACTCTTTAATTTTCAGAACTGAATACGGTGTGAGTCCTTAAAGTTAAGAAAGAGACCATTTGCAGAAAATCAGTCAACAAAACTTTAAAATTAAATTAAATGTCCAGCTTTAACATTTTATAGAATCTTTGCAGACACAGAGAAAGGACGAACTGGACAGGCAAAGCTAAGGACAAGCAACGCTAAGGAAATTGGCTGCGACCTGATGAAACCAAATGTTTTGGCGTTTGCCTTTAAATTATTCAGTGAAATCACGGGAAACTCAAATCTGGATGACTGGTCAGAGTTGTAACTAACACAACCAACAGCAGCCTTATATTTTTACTTGCACGTAGTTTTGTCTTATTTATTCCATTTCGTTTTCACAGGCCTGCTCTGCATGTTGGAAAAGAGATACATTAAAAACTTGACGTGCTTCATCCACTGTCCCATGGGGTACTGGTGGGAGTTCAGCTGCCCATCTATTTCAAATAGTAAAATGGGATGCCAAACTGTGTACCTAATTTACACTCAAAACTAGCACGATATTTAACGATACTAAAGAAAACCCAATTTTCACTTAGAAAAATAGTTTTGAACTTGTGTACTTAGAAAAGGGCAACATTCATTATACAAAAGGAGACAGAAAAGTTCCATTAATACTGGGTAAGCTCTTGCAAACATCAAACATATAACGTCAACATCGTTACGATGTATTGTACTACTATTCCTATGAATACGTAATGAACTGAGTGAATGATTGTCTGACATCATCGGTGACAGTGCCTGACGTGGACCACTAGATAACCGCCAAAACAGTATTCATCAGAGAAATGAAATCACTATGCCATCTGCAGCTAATAACCAATGCGTTCCGAAGACCTATGAAATATACAGCCGTTCCCCACCGTACATATTTCTGGCTCAATCCTTACGGTTTAACTCAAATTAAAGATACTAAGAACATGTTAACAGAGAGCTCATGTAATGCATCACTGACGGGCAGTGACAGGCGATCAGCAGGTGTAAAGGTCGCTCCTATACGGGGCTGGGATAGGAATTAATTCGTAGGTCGGTCATACACGTAGCAGAAGGTAAATCGGCGAAATGTCATAACGAATCACCTGTAATGAGAAAGACAAGCTCAATAAGTACACTTTAAGTTAGTACATTATCTAACCGTCATAATATTTTCATAATTGCATTTTCTCCTCCTTTCGCTTACAAATATTGTAGTATCAGAAAATAGTCACATCTTTCGTTCGTTGAGCACGTGACTAGAAGCAAAATTTTGTGGTATAATCATAATCAATTCACTAAGTTATTTCATGACTGCTAACTGAATATTTTTAAGATGTGACATACTTTTAAATGTGACATACTTCTTTTGAACACGACATCTGGCTATGTTCCCGAACTCTTTAGGTAATTAGCTTAAATAAGACAATAGGCGAAAGAAATTCATCCGTTTGGATAATGTTAACACGCCACTGTTCGGGCCGGCCGCGGTGGTCTAGCGGTTCTGGCGCTGCAGTCCGGAACCGCGGGACTGCTACGGCCGCAGGTTCGAATCCTGCCTCGGGCATGGGTGTGTGTGATGTCCTTAGGTTAGTTAGGTTTAAGTAGTTCTAAGTTCTAGGGGACTTATGACCTAAGATGTTGAGTCCCATAGTGCTCAGAGCCATTTGAACCATTTGAGCCACTGTTCGGAAACTATAACAGGTATGAAAATAAACTTAAGCATTCGCATTTCAAATGGTTGTAAGAGTGAACAAAAAAAAGTGAAGGAAAATCCTACACTATCGGCTTGGGCATTTCGTTCGTCTGACGTTAAAAGACGCAAATTCCTAATAAGATTAGATATGTAGTTGGCTTAAAATGATGTCAGCTGGAAGCACCCCGACTTTTCCAGATGTATCCTGTAGAATGTACTTGGATTGGACAAAAATGTGGAAACACCGTGAGAAACGCATGCAGATGCTTGCCAAGCCTACAGGTTGACCACGAACGGCACCTTTGCAGTGTCCGCAATACGTCTCAACTGTCAGTCGTGGTCAGTCGGAGCTAAGTGAATTAGAATGTGGGCAAATTACTAGACTCGTATTGCGGGTGCTTCCGTAACCGAGGCACACGAAGGGTTTGGTGTTTCAACAGGCACCGTGTCGAAGTTTTATACCGCATAAGTCACAACGCGGACGATAATGTGTTGAGTGACCGTGACAGATGGTCACTGAAGAGGACTGTGACGAAAAATACGAAGATAACAGCTGCAAAAGTCACTGCAGAATTGAATGTCGCACTCGCGAACCTTGTGAGCACCGAAACAACACGAAGAGGGCTGAGTAGGAAATTGCAGGGCGAGCTGGAATTCGAAATTCACTCATCAGCGATGCAAATGCCCACAAAAGGAAAACGTGGTGCCGAAGCCAAAAAACTGGGATTATGAAACAATGGAAGAAAGTAATTTGGTCGGACGAGTCTTGTTGCACACTGTTTCAAACTTCTGACCGAGTTTAACGTCCCAAGAGTGAACCGTGGCAGGGGTTCGGTGACGATTTGGGCAGCCGTATCGTGGGTACCCTGCAAGGTCACATTACTGCCGAGGTTTATGTGGCGAGTTTGGCTGATCAGTATTCCGTGGTACAATGTTTGTTCCTCAATAGTTGCGCTGTTTTCCAAGACGACAGGGCTCCTGTTCACAAAGCTGTCATAGTCCAGTAGTGGTTCTGTGAGCACGAGAATGAACAGTCGCATCTCCCCTGGCCACTACAGTCACCGGATCTCAATATTATTGAGCCTTTATGGTCTACTTTGGAGGGAATGATGCGTGATAGCTGCCGACCTGCGTCGTCATCACCTAAATTTTCTACAATTTTGCAGGAAGAATGGAATGAGATTCTCTCGATAACCATACAGGAGTTATATTTACCCATTTCTAGACGACTGGAAGTTGTTTTGCTACGCCGTATTAGGCACTGGTAACGTATTGTGTTTTTGATGTTTCCATATTTTTATCCACTCCCTATTTTCTTCTCTGTCAGCTTTCGTAGAACATTCTCCTTCATCATCATAGCGCTTATAGAAACAGAACTCGACTGACAACGAGAGGTACTAGCACTGTGCGAACGCCGTGTCATTCGTCGGCTGTTTGCTGCCCCATTTCACGTCGTGGATTGAGAGTTTGCAATACGGCGGCGACGTATTTACGAACGAATCTTTAGGCTGAAATGACGGGGTGTACTGGTGATAGTCGTAATGGCTTGCAACCAACAATTGTTCGATGATACACGATGGGGTGCGGTTGGTAAGAGTACGACGACTGGTTGAAAAAGCAAGCAGAGCCAGTGTTCGACTTTCTAGACGTAGTTCCCACAATGCAAAATGCTGCAATAGACACAGACCACATGAAAAATGAAGTGACGTTTGTCAGAGATTCAAGTGGGGCAGCGAATAAGACGCGGGACTCTTATGCGGGACGTGCGAACTACAAATTTCCCCTGGGTGTCTGCATCTAGGGTGACCGTGATTTTCCTAAAATTCTTCGAGTGAATATCGCCCTGGTTTCTCAAATAAGCCACGGTAATTTTGCCCATGCTCCTAGGCATCTAATATGTGATGTTATTTTAGTCATTACAGAATCGAGTCAAATTTACAAATAACTTGGCAGTATGAACCCTCTTATCAGTATGATGTTGCTCCCCTCTCCCCCCTTCCTCTTCTGACCTGGATGCATGCACTGATTCGGTTGTGAAGGCTTTCATAAAGCAATTGTGTCTTTCCTGAGGCAAGCTGGACAACAAATGTTGTAACTGTTCCGTGACACTGAGACGTCTGAGCTGGCCCCAGACGTGTTCTGTCTGGGGTATTGCTGGCCACGGGAGTACTTCAGCATCACACAGACACGTGACGTGTGTGCACGAGCATTGTCCTGTTGACAATACTGTCGCATGAGAGCTAAGAAATGAGGATGCAGGATTTCCATGACATACCAATGCGCTGTCAGAGTACCATCATTCACTATCAGTCGTGACCTGAAGTTAGTGAAGGCTCTGTAACGGGTTGGGGCGTGTGCAGTTGGAGAAATATGGGACCCCTGATACGTCTAGAGACGACTCTGACGTGTGACATGTATGTAAGCATCTTGTCTGATCACCTGCATCAAAATGGTTCAAATGGCTCTGAGCACTATGAAACTCAACTTCTGAGGTCATTAGTCCCCTAGAACTTAGAACTAGTTAAACCTAGCTAACCTAAGGACATCACACACATCCATGCCCGAGGCAGGATTCGAACCTGCGACCGTAGCGGTCTCTCGGTTCCAGACTGCAGCGCCTAGAACCGCACGACCACTTCAGCCGGCTGATCACCTGCATCCGTTCATGACCACTGTGCATTCCGGCGGACTAGGGCAATCCCAGCAATCCCAGCAGGATAATGCGGCACCCCACACCAGAACCCATTGTGATGCTATGGTGTTTGTATTTATAGCCCTCGAACATCCTAGTGTAACTTCATGCATCCTGTTCCCTAAACAGGAACTGCTCAAGACATGTACTC
This sequence comes from Schistocerca cancellata, assembly GCF_023864275.1. Lineage (NCBI taxonomy): Eukaryota > Metazoa > Arthropoda > Insecta > Orthoptera > Acrididae > Schistocerca > Schistocerca cancellata. Next base: position 56,147,578 of record NC_064629.1, on the reverse strand, counting down.
TTTTTTTTTTTTCTTTTTGGCGACTTGTCCGAAGCATTCGACTGTGCTATTTATTCATCATTTGGATTTGCAGATGCTTGTGTTTGCCGTGTTTGCAGTTAAAATTGTACGATGTGAGGTCCGCCAGTTATGCAAAACACCGTTTTTTCCAAGTACCCAAACATGTTTAAGCACCACTGTGCCATCATCAGTGGGTTTCCGTTTTATTTAATCTTTACACTTGGTGTGCACGATTTTTCAGGACCGCTTGTGTATTATTTATGACAGGTAGCTTGTAATGTTTTCGTGTGGCAAGCCCTTTTATTCTCAGCATCACGGTGAGGTGCCGTGATGCACACGTAAATATAACACGTATTTTCACAAATAAGGTCGTAAAAGCACTTGCACTTCACCAAAACACAGTGTAATTGTGGTTGTTGTGTGTCCTAGCCCCTAGGTGCTTTGAAGAGGACGTCCTTCGTCACGTAGAAGAGAATCCGACGACGAGTACTCCCGTAGAGCACACAGGTCAGAGCTGACTGCGTATCGTGAAGTGGGAGATTTGAAAGCAATTCCATCTCGAAACTTATTTGATATCGAAAAGGTACAGTTCACGATACGGGTTCCTTTTCAAACCTTTAAGTCTCCTCTACAACCCCTAGAAGCCTGTAATAAGAATTGTGAGACACCTTGTACAAAGCTGTAGTGAACCCTCAAGTTGGTGACTCACATTCGGAAGGACGACGGTTCAAACCCGCATCCGGTCATCTAGATTTAGGTTTTCCGTGATTTCCCTAAATCGCTCCAGGCAAATGCCAGGATGGTTTCTTCGAAAGGGCTCGGCCGATTTCGTTCCCCATCCTTGACTCAATCCGAGCTTTTGCTCCGTCTCTAATGACTTCGATGTCGACAGGATGTTGAGCTCAATCTTCCTTCCTTCCGTAAGCTGTTTTCAACACCACAGCATTTTACAGAGCATTGTCTTAAGATTTTCGTTCCGAGAGTGTGAATTGGGGACTTGGATTTACTTCACTTCTACTCTAGCATCGCTTCCGCACGTGAGAACTGGAAGTGGTAATTTTATCTTTCCAAGAAAGCCTACGCTGAGGGTACCGGTAAGTCACGCTGCACACTACTACCGGCGGCGCTTTGATGCTGATTTCTTCCAAGTCGGGACGTCGCGCTGCACGCTATTCCTGACTTCCGGGAAGCTTTTGTTACACTCCCACGCCGCCGGCGGCTTTCAAAAGATTGGAGCAAACACGCGTCCACGCTGAAGACTTCCTAGTAAACGATTTTCAGTGCATCGTTCTCAGAGACGACATCACAAATGCCAATCCATTTTCAGTATTCAGTTAATGTCGGTCAGTTTCAGGAATCAGTGTAAGTAAATATAAGGGCCGATCAAAAAGTTTCCGTTTGAGGGCGTTGCTGCAGCGTATATGAAACGTAGCGCGACCCCGATGCTGGTTTATAAGCACCGACATGAAGAAAAGGTGTTAGTGTGACACGCGTGTCTTTCGACGTGCGTGCGATAAATACGTAAACAGGAACTATGGCGAAGCTATTGCCAAATGCGTCCAAACAGTACCAAAGTGCTGTTATTCTTTTCTTAGCTGCCGAAGGACAAACACCGGTAGACGTCCTTTGCAGAATGAAGAATCTGCATGGAGCAGCATGTCTTAGTGAAAAAGGGGTGCTATTGCTTCATGATAATGCATGTCCCCATATCGCGAATGTCGTAACGCAGAAGTGTGAGACACTCGAGCACCTATTCTACGGTCCCGATCTCTCCCATGCGATTATAACGCCTTCTGTCCCTTAGAAAAGGCCTAGGCCGAGTGGAGCAATAATGGCCGCCACACACTGTCCCGTCGGACGAGGAGAACTTCTTCACGCACCGGGAGACGGGTATCTTCAACCTATTGCGTCGGCGGGATGTGGCCGACTGGCATATCGACTCTGGACTTTACGGCCTCGAACGGATACTTTCTGATCGTTGCTTCTACCTGCACAATACTGTAACAGATCAATAGAGTTGACACACAAACGCCGTACGATGTGCGTAAGCCAGGACACGTCATTGGAACACACTCGGCGTATAATCGTATAAGTACGTAAAAAACGTTACCATTCGATGATTACAATGTTCCCGATCCGCACGACGCAGACAACATTAAAAGACGAGGCTGTGCGAACTCAATGTACACCAACGTCCGTTAACTAAAATCCGATCATATGGGATAGCAAATGAAATCTGTGGCGATACTGAGGGTTTAGCAGTAGGGAGCAAGCAGCGTGTCAACTTGGATGGAGAGCCAGCGATAGATGTATGAATACGGTTAGACTTGCCCCAGGAAAGTGTTTTGGAACCACTGGCGTACACATTTCATATTAATCACCTGGTACACAATATTACGAGGGCAGTTCAATAAGTAATGCAACACATTTTTTTTCTGAAACAGGGGTTGTTTTATTCAGCTTTGAAATACACCAGGTTATTCCCCAATCTTTTAGCTACACAACACTATTTTTCAACGTAATCTCCATTCAATGCTACGGCCTTACGCCACCTTGAAATGAGGGCCTGTATGCCTGCACGGTACCATTCCACTGGTCGATGTCGGAGCCAACGTCGTACTGCATCAATAACTTCATCATCCGCGCAGTGCCTCCCACGGATTGCGTCCTTCATTGGGCCAAACATATGGAAATCCGACGGTGCGAGATCGGGGCTGTAGGGTGCATGAGGAAGAACAGTCCACTGAAGTTCTGTGAGCTCCTCTCGGGTGCGAAGACTTGTGTGAGGTCTTGCGTTGTCATGAAGAAGGAGAAGTTCGTTCAGATTTTTGTGCCTACGAACACGCTGAAGTCGTTTCTTCAATTTCTGAAGAGTAGCACAATACACTTCAGAGTTGATCGTTTGACCATGGGGAAGGACATCGAACAGAATAACCCCTTCAGCGTCCCAGAAGACTGTAACCGTGACTTTACCGGCTGAGGCTATGGCTTTAAACTTTTTCTTGGTAGGGGAGTGAGTGTGGCGCCACACCATTGATTGCCGTTTTGTTTCAGGTTCGAAGTGATGAACCCATGTTTCATCGCCTGTAACAATCTTTGACAAGAAATTGTCACCCTCAGCCACATGACGAGCAAGCAATTCCGCACAGATGGTTCTCCTTTGCTCTTTATGGTGTTCGGTTAGACAACGAGGGACCCAGCGGGAACAAACCTTTGAATATCCCAACTGGTGAACAATTGTGACAGCACTACCAGCAGAGATGTCAAGTTGAGCACTGAGTTGTTTGATGGTGATCCGTCGATCATCTCGAACGAGTGTGTTCGCACGCTCCGCCATTGCAGGAGTCACAGCTGTGCACGGCCGGCCCGCACGCGGGAGATCAGACAGTCTTGCTTGACCTTGCGGCGATGATGACACACGCTTTGCCCAACGACTCACCGTGCTTTTGTCCACTGCCAGATCACCGTAGACATTCTGCAAGCGCCTATGAATATCTGAGATGCCCTGGTTTTCCGCCAAAAGAAACTCGATCACTGCCCGTTGTTTGCAACGCACATCCGTTAGAGACGCCATTTTAACAGCTCCGTAGAGCGCTGCCACCTGTCGGAAGTCAATGAAACTATACGAGACGAAGCGGGAATGTTTGAAAATATTCCACAAGAAATTTCCGGTTTTTTCAACCAAAATTGGCCGAGAAAAAAAATGTGTTGCATTACTTATTGAACTGCCCTCGTAATTGTATCCTCATGCTTTTTGCAGATGATAAAAATAGTATATCAGGGCGGCTTCTGGGTCAGGTAACGATCTTATCTTGAAGTCACTGATAAGGAGTTCCGTTTTCACGTTACACATTTGTTCGACTTATAATCGAGGTGGGAAGGATGACGATTCAAACCCCGCATCCGCTCATCCAGATTTCGGTTTTCCGTGATTTCCTTAAATCGCACCAGGCAAATGCCAGAATGGTTTCTTCGAAAGGGCTCGGCCGATTTCGCTCCCCATCCTTGACACAATACGAGCTTTTGCTCCGTCTCTAATGACCTCGATGTCGACAGGACGTTGAGCTCAATCTTCCTTCCTTCCTTCCTTCCTTCCTCCAGAGAATAACCGCCAACTGATCATCCAGGAGAACCCCTGCTCTACCCACGCAACCATCATCCCTTCCCCTCCCTTCTTCATGGACCAATGAGATTCAGGCGTCCCATCTTCATCTCCATCTTTTATAACTATTGCAATTGAGTGGGTGGCTTCACTCAGGATCTGCACAGCATAGGAAGAGGATCAGTCTGTGTCTTTCTGTTAGTAACAAATTAATGATATTGTAATTACACTAAGTCGCATCACTCAATGTCTATTTGTTAACAACAAATTAAATGTAATATTACATCATTTTCGTCATTCAAGGCGCCAGCCGAGACCCCACCAAGGCATATATGTAAGTACTCTCATTCTTCAATATTCTCCACATTTTCCATACATATTTCACATTTTTGGATTTTTTAATATGCTATACAATTTTACATATTTCTCAACATTTTTCGTATTTTACACATTTTTTCATATTTTTCGTATTTTTTTTCGAAATTTCATCCCATTACAGGAGTTCCATTTCACTGCTCTCGGCATTGTGTGAACGTCGCATCATGTTGCATCGACGTTATGATGCTCTTAGCCGATCACAATGCAGCATTTGCCCAAAAAGTATCCAAATTATTTATCATTACACAGGCACCACTATATTACCAGTGTGCGTGTGTGTGTCACGTCTCAAAAAATGTTCAAATGTGTGTGAAATCTTATGGGACTTAACTGCTAAGGTCATCAGCCCCTAAGCTTACACACTACTTAACCTAAATTATACTAAGGACAAACACACACACCCATGCCCGAGGGATGACTCGAACCTCCGCCGGGACCAGCCGCACAGTCCATAGCGCCCCAGACCGCTCGGCTAATCCAGCGCGGCTGTGACGTCACAACTAGGGTGACCAGATGTAGATATACACTACTGGCCATTAAAATTGCTACACCAAGAAGAAATGCAGATGATAAATGGGTATTCATAGGACAAATACATTATACTACAACTGACATGTGATTACATTTTCACGTAGTTCGATTGCATAGATCCTGAGAAATCAGTACCCAGAACAATCACCTCTGGTCGTAATAACGACCTTGATACGCCTGGGCATTGAGTCAAACAGAGCTTGGATGGCGTGTACAGGTACAGCTGCCCATGCAGCTTCAACACGATACCACAGTTCATCAAGAATAGTGACTGGCGTATTGTGACGAGCCAGTTGCTCGGCCACCATTGACCAGACGTTTCCAATTGGTGAGAGATCTGGAGAATGTGCCGGCCAGGGCAGCAGTCGAACATTTTCTGTATCCAGAAAGGCCCGCACAGGACCTGCAACTTGCGGTCGTGCATTATCCTGCTGAAATGTAGGGTTTCACAGGGATCGAATGATGGGTAGAGCCACGGGTCGTAAAACATCTGAAATGTAGCGTCCACTGTTCAAAGTGCCGTCAGTGCGAACAAGAGGTGACCGAGACGTGTAACCACTGGCACCCCATACCATCACGCCAGGTGATACACCAGTATGGCGATGACGAATACACACTTCAAATGTGCGTTCACCGCGATGTCGCCAAACACGGTTGCGACCATCATGATGCTGTAAACAGAACCTGGATTCATCCGAAAAAATGACGTTTTGCCATTCGTGCACCCAGGTTCGTCGTTGAGTACACCATCGCAGGCGCTCCTGTCTGTAATGCAGCGTCAAGGGTAACCGCAGCCATGGTCTCCGAGCTGATAGTCCATGCTGCTGCAAACGTCGTCGAACTGTTTGTACAGATGGTTGCTGTCTTGCAAACGTCCCCATCTGTTGACTCAGGGATCGAGACGTGGCTGCACGATCCAAAATGGCTCTGAGCACTATGGGACTCAACTGCTGTGGTCATAAGTCCCCTAGAACTTAGAACTACTTAAACCTAACTAACCTAAGGACATCACACACATCCATGCCCGAGGCAGGATTCGAACCTGCGACCGTAGCGGTCGTGCGGTTCCAGACTGTAGCGCCTTTAACCGCTCGGCCACTCTGGCCGGCGCTGCACGATCCATTACAGCCATGCGGATAAGATGCCTGTCATCTCGACTGCTAGTAATAAGCGTACGTTGGGATCCAGCACGGCGTTCCGTATTACCCTCCTGAACCCACCGATTCCATATTCTGCTAACAGTCATTGGATCTCGACCAACGCGAGCAGCAATGTCGCGATATAATGAACCGCAATCGCGATAGGCTACAATCCGACCTTTATCAAAGTCGGAAACGTGATGGTACGCATTTCTCCTCCTTACACGAGGCATCACAACAACGTTTCACCAGGCAACGCCGGTCAACTGCTGTTTCTGTATGAGAAATCGGTGGAAACTTTCTTCATGTCAGCATCTTGTAGGTGTCGCCACCGAGGCCAACCTTATGTGAATGCTCTGAAAAGCTAATCATTTGCATATGACAGCATCTTCTTCCTGTCGGTTAAATTTCGCGTCTGTTACACGTAATCTTCGTGGTGTAGCACTTTTAATGGCCAGTAGTGTATGTACCCAAGATTTCGTTGTTTTTACTATGAGGGTGATGAGTTTGGATTCATGCTCAGCCCACAGAAGTTTAAAGAATTTGTGCCAATTGTCATCACTGACTGCTCTAAGAAAAAGGAGAGTATTAAGGCAGGCCACATGGAGATCCGTATTGAATTTGAATCGTCAGACAACATCCCTCAAAGCACTGTGACATGTGCATTATTGTTGCACAACTGTGTAATTAAATACACACCTCTCACAGGAATTGTACAGCGATAAGTATAAATGTGGCACTGTTTCTTTACAAATAGAAGCATTCCATGAGGGCACCTCAAAGTGTGAACATCACCATGGATGCAGTGCAGGGCTCTTACAACGAGCGTGGACAATTTGCACTTAAAGATGTTACATTCTTTGCATTCGCCAACAAAGGACAGGTATTGATGATGTTTCCACCACCGTCGCCTCTCGTAATTTAGTGCGGTACAAAATGCCAAGACTCGATGGACAGCCGCTTGGCTGACTCGCTGTCACCACAGAAAGTGGTGGGATCATAACGCACTGCAGTATGAGGAAACAGCGACATTGCTCTGACCCTGTGATCGTAACAATAGCATAATTTACGTTAGAGGCTGTGAAAAAGCGTTGCGGCTTCGTGACGTTTTGAAAAGCGCTTCACGGATGGACATTGAAGATTATAACTGTCCAGCTATTCGGAGAGTCAGGAAAGAGTGTGGTTGTCGCATAAGTAGTTACATATGTGCTTCGGAAAATGTACAAAAATTTTTAAGTTGGATTATCAGTAAAATATATTGTCTTGTTTTTAAAGTGTGTTTTTTTATTTATTCACGTCTACCTCTTACAGGGCTCACTTAAGTATTCATTATACACTCCCTGTGCTGTTCACAGAGGATCAGTGTTATAATTCCAGAAGCCTTCACAATATGTTTTTGGAAGCACAACCTGTCCCTAGACACCTGTATCCAAGGGCCCAAAGGGATGTCTCAGTACACAGTAAGTGGGCAGTCATTTAATACGTGAACTGAAGTGCTCATCAGTTGTGGGATGATGGCGGTAGGAGTGCGTTTTCAATATCAAACAAATGTACAAATTAAGTTGATCAACTAATTACCCCTACCAACACACAATACCACACCACCACTCCCATCCCCGGATAGTAACATGAGTTTTCACCCAGATGGCACATGGGTGGCGGGGGCCACGTTGCCCAGCCCGCCCCCTCTCCAGCTCCCACCTACCCCGTTAGTAGGAATTCCGAATGTTCGCGGGAATTTCGAATATCGGTGGGAAATTCGAAAAGTGATAGTAATTTCAAAACAGGTGAGAATTTATTTATCCCAAGGTTTTGCTGACGTTCCGCCTCACCTCCCACCTGGGAATCAGTGGGATATCAGTGGGATATTCAAGATGGTAGTTGCTAATTTTGGGACTCGAATCCCGGTCCTTCTGGATGGAAAGCCCAAGTGCACCCACCAACACAGGGAAACTGTCCAGATGCCGGAGAGGAAAGTTAGGTTAGTGTACTTGATTTACTTTGGGCGGGAAGACGAGGTAAAGATCGGTCCTAATTACGTAATTAATCATAAAGTTCGGGCATAATGACAAACTATATATAACTACACAAGGAGCTCCTAAAATCGCAATAAACTCAAAAATTGACGACGTCATATAACTGGTGTTATCCTGATCGGAAAAAAATCACAATTCCACTCGAAACTATAATAGATGTACTCAATCTCTACACAGGATGACCCATTCACCTACAAGCTAGCTGGAAAAAGGCTGGAGTGGAAGATACTATCCTTATTTTTGGCGGGAATTGTGTTCAATTGATGAGGTGTTGGAGTTGGACAGAGAGGAGTTTAATAGGTGTATTACCTGTAAGCATATAGCTGAGAACTGAGTCTATCACTGTTTGATATTGGAGGTAGCTAGCTACAAATGGCTCCCACTTCATTGCTCGACAGTCACCCTACAGCCCTGGTGCTAGAAATTCAGAAAGACCAATAAACGCTACCACATCTGACAGAAAATGCTTCACTGTTCTAATTACACATCGAAATCGTCGCGAAAAAACTAACACTCATAAGCAACAGGTCATAATGCAGCACATGTAGTGGGGATTGACTAAATCATTGTATTAAACCAACTACAACAAAAACGGAACTCAAAAGATCACACCAGGAGAGAGGAGCTGAAGCTGCACATGTGTTTTCCTCTACGTGCGGCCACAAACTAATAAACTTAGAGGCATTATTACCCCCCAGTACCACTCCTCATCGCTCCCCCTCCTCACCATAGGTAGGGAAACAGGCTTGGCTTGTTCTACCCTGTCACTGATGGTCCATAAAGACATCCAGTGGTGGCAGTGACATACTGTCTCGAGTCTGTGGAAATCAGTCACAGATAATCAAAATATTCAAGAACAGAGCGCTTCCTGCAAGCTGTTAAACGAATTTCTCAGAAAGACTGCCCCCCACCTGGAATTACAACAAAAGTACAGAGAACTCTCCAGATCGCCTTCTAATGTCTGCCAGTTCGGTAACAGGCTGCTGCCACTACCATCCACCACCCATCATGAATTGCAGTAGCTAAGTGTGCAGTCTCCGGCCCACAGACGCACAACCTGAGTAGCGGGTCAAGGCAGATTGTGGCACATTTTGTTAGTACAGATTGCCTACATCAATGGTAGGTATGCACTCAGGGGCAAACCTATTGTTCTCCTTTGATTGACAGGTACTTAACCTATTGTTCTTCTTTGCCTGACAGGTACTTAACCTATTGTTCTGTTAAGTGGTTTTCTGTGATACCCCCATTTCCTTTTGATTGACAGGCACTTATCCTATTGCCCCAGACCCCTCCCCCTCCCCCAACCCCCTCCCCCCTCGCTGCTACAGGTACACTTTCAGGTCTGCATTATTGGAATATCTCCTCTCATTCTTATCAATTTGATTGACTACTTAATTAAATTGATCAATTAATTAACCTCTCACCCACTGGTAAATCGCCTCCCTCCCATAAAATGGTGGTGAGTTCAAATTCCATCAGGCCAATGCAACATACCATGGATACTTCTACTAACCTAAGAAAATGGTGGGAATGAAAGGGCAGTTGGGCTACCTCCACTAACCTAAGTTATCTGACCGCCACCTAATCCGAGGAAATGGTGGGCAGAGGACTCACCCTTTGCTGGACATAAGTCTTTATTTTCAAAGGCAGTACCACCAACAAGTGTGTTTACCCCAAGGTCCAGAGTCCAACTGACCTAGTATACAGTACTGCCACCAGAGGGCTCTGTTGTGTCTTCTGTGACATAATCCAAGATGGCGGTATGGTGCTGGTGGAGAGGAAGGATCTCATTACAGGAAATTCAAGGGTATAGTGTTTGTTTGTAAAAAATTCAGTTTGTGGGGTTGAATTTCTCTTGCTTATCAATCTCTGCTGTTTGGGAACATGTAGGTCTTGTAAGAAGCAATTACATGGGGCAAACATGTTGCATAACCTAATGTTTGGCACTGTACTCTGGTTATCTTAACCTAATTTTTGTGCCTTTGTCGGCACTTAACGTATTGTTCTGTTAAGTGGTTATCCGTGTCACCCACACTTCTTTTTCCCAGACAAATACCATGACACTGAATATAGACAGTGATTGCCAGAGTGTATATTATCACAGCAGCAGTGCGGTTACATGTCGCGCCAACGATGCACCTTCTTAATAAAATTATCGAAATTTGAAAGTGGTTCAGCTAAGGAGCGTGATATGAAACAGGTATTTGCAACCCCCCTCACTCTGCCGCCACTAGATATTTCTCCAGTATTTGTAATGGATTCTGTCTCGATGCCATTTCATATTTCTGGCACTCTCATATCTCGAAACGGACCACTTTTCTCAAGCCTATCTGCTACAGTAAAATTCCAACATGGTTTTAGTTAGCCCCTATGTATCCTGCAACTACCCCTCACACTCTGCACTACAGTCACTACAGCTTTGCGCATGTGGTTGTTCCAATGTAAGTCAGAATTGAGTAGAAGTCAGAGAAAGCTATATCTAACATCTTCTGCAACCCGTGTAGAAACAGGCGGAGCTGAGTTACTGCGACAGAACTGTGTTTGGACCATTCGACGAAAACAAAGCCTGCTCCTGCAAGATGAGGTAGTTGTGGTGTCACCACCAGACACCACACTTGCTAGGTGGTAGCCTTTAAATCGGCCGCGGTCCGTTAGTATACGTCAGACCCGCGTGTCGCCACTATCAGTGATTGCAGACCGAGCGCCGCCACACGGCAGGTCTAGAGAGACTTCCTAGCACTCGCCCCAGTTGTACAGCCGACTTTGCTAGAGATGGTTCACTGACAAATTACGCTCTCATTTGCCGAGACGATAGTTAGCATAGCCTTCAGCTACGTCATTTGCTACGACCTAGCAAGGCGCCATTATCATTTGCTATTTATCTTGTGATGCATGTACCGTCAGACCGATGTTCACCAATTATGAATTAAAGTCAAACGACTGCCATTCGGGTGTGCATCCGCCCCTGCATTGTTTCAGCAATATCTACAAACTGTTTGTGCGTCGGTCCCTACTGCAGCAAACTATCTGGACGATATTGTGATCTCCGGAAAGACGGAAGAAGAACATTTAGCAAATCTCCGAACATTATTTCCGGTCTTGCGACAAAATGGTTTTCACTTGCGGAAGGACAAATGTGTGTTTTTTGCTCGTAACTTACCCTATCTGGGACACGTACTCAATGCCCAAGGCATACATCCCAGGCAGTCCAGAGCACCTCCGTGCCATACAAGACTTGCCTTCGCCGCAGAATTTGAAGCAACTACAGAGTGTGCTGGGAAAAATAAATTACTATCATCGCTATGTGCGCCACGCCTCTTCCATTTCAGCTCCGCTTCATCGCTTACGCCGTAAAGGTCTTCCGTTCGTCTGGACGATGGACTGCGAACGCGCCTTTCGCCAGTTGAAATCGGCGTTGCTTTCCAATACTTGCCTTACTCCATTCGATCCCCAGAAACCCCTTTTGTTGATGGTGGATGCATCGGATTTCGGGATCGGTGCTGTGCTTGCGCGCAAAGATGGATCGCACGATCGCCCTATTGCCTTTGCGTCCAAATTGCTCTCGTCTGCGCAACGAAATTATTCACAGATCGAGAAAGAAGCATTGGCTCTCGTATTTGGTGTTACAAAGTTTCATGATTTCTTGTATGGTCGTCACTTTACCATCATCACAGACCACAAACCTTTGACATCGCTTTTTCATCCGACCAAGTCTGTACCTCCACGTACAGCGCAGAAATTCATTCGCTGGTCTATTTTCCTCTCGCAGAACCGCTACGATATCTTGTATCGGTCCACTGCCACGCACGGAAACGCCGATGCGTTATCCCGTTTGCCTGTTGCTGAGGATAGAGCATTCGATTCCTCCGAACTTGCTTGCATGTTCATTGATTCGGAAACCGATGACGTGGTACAATCGTTTCCGATTGATTTTCGTCGTGTAGCTACAGCCACAGCTGCCGACCCTGTCCTTGCTACCGTTCTGCGTTTTGTTGCTACGCAATGGCCCTTGTCAAAGTCACGGATCGAGGATCCGTTGGTTCGCCGATGTTTTGCTCCCAAGAAGAGACTTTTTGTACGACGTGGTGTTTTGCTGTTGCGTTCTGATAATGATCAGTCCAGGGTCGTGGTCCCACGTACGTTACAGACCTCTGTCTTACAGCTTCTCCACCAAGGACATTGGGGTATAGTGAGAACGAAACAACTTGCTCGTCAGCACTGTACTTGGTTCGGAATCGATGCTGCGATTACGAATATGTGCTCTTCTTGCATGGCGTGTGCCGAACAACAATCTGCACCACCGCGGACATTTTTTGCATGGCCAAAAGCCACTTTTCCTTGGCAACGCTTACACATCGATTTTGCTGGTCCGTTCTGGAATGCTCGATGGTTGGTTGTGGTAGATTCATTCAGTAGTTTTCCTTTTGTTGTCCAGATGTCTTCCACGACGTCATCTGCCACCATCCAAGCGTTATCCGCTCTCTTTTGTATTGAAGGTCTTCCACAGACTATTGTTTCCGACAATGGCCCACAATTCATGTCCGCAGAATTTCAGTCATTCTGCAAGGACAATGGTATTCAACATCTGACGTCCGCGCCGTTTTCGCCACAGTCAAACGGTGCCGCTGAACGTTTGGTCCGGACTTTCAAGTCACAGATGTTGAAGTTGAAAGAGTCGCATTCTCGGGAGGACGCGTTATTGCTCTTTTTGTCCTCGTATCGCTCTTAGCCCCGCGATGGTCGCTCGCCGGCTGAGTTGCTTCACGGTCGCCCTCATCGAACCTTGATGTCTTTGCTACATCCGCCGCATCAGGTTCCTGTGCAGCGGCAGACACCTGCTTTTGCCCCAGGCGACGTTGTATACTATCGCAACTATCGAGGTTCACGGCGTTGGCTCGAAGGGCGCATTCTTCGCTGCCTCGGCCGCGCGATGTATCTGGTTTTGGGGTCCTCTGGTGAGGTGCGTCGGCATCTCAATCAGCTGCGCATCTGTCGTCGCGCGGGATCTGCCGCTCCCCGTCTGCTTTCAGCGACGGTGCCGTCCGGTCAGCGCCCGGGGGACCCATCTACTAGCTCTCCTCAGCCCCAGGTGTTACCGACGCTGCCTTCCATTTTGCCCCATGGCGACGCGCCGCCGCCGCCTGTTCTCCCGCCGGCGACGCCCGCAGTGGACGCGTCGCTGCAACCGCCGGGCGCCTCCCTGGGTCACGCGCCGTCGATCGCTTCCCGTGACCAGTTGTCCTCCGCCATGGAACTCTTGCCTGCTCCGGACCATAGGACGTCTTCGCCCGTCGGGTGCCCCGACCCGATGGAGGTCGACCCTTCGGCCCCTCCTGTCTCAATACGGGCGCATACACCGCATGTTGGCGTTCACCCTGGCCTACGTTTTCAGGCGTTTCCTAGCTCCCCTCGGACCGAATGGCAGGGTCCAGGTGGCACAGCCTCGCCTGTTGTTAGGCTCCCCACCTCGTCGCATACGTCAACATGGGGTCCTCCCCACGGCGGGGGAAGCGTTATAACACAACCGTTCGCCGATTTGCGGGGGAGGAATGTGGTGTCACCGCCAGACACCACACTTGCTAGGTGGTAGCCTTTAAATCGGCCGCGGTCCGTTAGTATACGTCGGACACGCGTGTCGCCACTATCAGTGATTGCAGACCGAGCGCTGCCACACGGCAGGTCTAGAGACACTTCCTAGCACTCGCCTCAGTTGTACAGCCGACTTTGCTAGAGATGGTTCACTGACAAATTACGCTCTCATTTGCCGAGACGACAGTTAGCGTAGCCTTCAGCTACGTCATTTGCTACGACCTAGCAAGGCGCCATTATCATTTGCTATTTATCTTGTGATGCATGTACCGTCAGACCGATGTTCACCAATTATGAATTAAAGTTAAGTATTCCAGTAGTTAATTACGTACTTTTCTTCCTACTATAAACTCCTATAACTGTTCCAGACCTCACGCCAGCCTGCGTGAGGTTAGACGCGTGCCTTTCGGCTTCCAATCATAGTGGCTTGGCTGTCTTGCCAAGTCACAACAGTAGTATAAAAGACAGTACAGGAAGTGGGGGAAGGACGTGGATTTTGGTACTGCATTGTGGTGCTTCTCCAAACTACAAACAGGTACTACAGAGCCATGTCCCTCAGGGTCTATTCACGTCTATCAATCCAACATTCTATCATCATTATTCTGTTCCATCCACCAGAGAAAAATTACGATCTATAGAAGCTCCTGTAACGTCATCCGATAGAGAACTCATTATAATTTTTTACCGCATCTCTCTCCTGCTATACATAGAAAACAAATACCGTATGCATTCTGGCATCGATCACATGTGATGATCCTAATAAATATACAGGTATTGATCCACTGCACAGACCAATTTATAGTTCCATCACTTGTACTGTAGGAGGATGACCATATCCCACAGACTATACTGTAAGTCGCAAGAGACGCTCCCTGTGATCCCGTGTCGTTGTTTGAAACACTGTTTTTTTTCTGCTATAACATGCTCTGTACACCGCCATACATTTTGTTTTTCCGCCATGACATCGAGGTCCGTGTCAGGTTCTAAACTGACATTAACACTTTCTGATCCATTGTCTCTTGCAGAAAAGTAGACGTCGCACGGTGTAAATCATCTTGTTACTGCGGCTAACATAACACACTACACACACTGGGTGATTTTAACTAAAAGACCGTTACATCATAAGGAAACTGAAGAGTCTGGCGGCGTTATGGAGAGTTTCCAATCTGCTGTCCGAGAGTGACTACATTTAAACTCATCTTTCACGGTGATGGAGTAGCTGATGGCTCTGGGTTCCGTTTCGACTAATTCCTTACATTGCAGTCACGTACGTGATCACTATTTCGGTGCTATCTGTCCCCAGAAAGTGTTGTCTCTGCACCAAAACTCTTTCTCCAAGTCAAACAAGCGATGTCAGTCAATCAATACGTGGTAACCAACAGCGTACCAGTGGACGGATGTTTATTATTTTAATAATAAGCATCACAGTTGATAGTGAAACTCTTTCTCCAAGTCAAACAAGCGATGTCAGTCAATCAATACGTGGTAACCAACAGCGTACCAGTGGACGGATGTTTATTATTTTAATAATAAGCATCACAGTTGATAGTGCGAACAATTTTAGCAATTTTACAGTAATTTCAACACCGAGCAATGCTGTGACAGCATGTTTCCCAGTTTCAGTATCATAGCTAAACTGCTCCCCCCCCCCCGTCTCTACTTTGCGAGTGTCATTGTGAATGTAGATAGATGCCTGTGCAGTACGTCCATTCATTGTTAATTGTCGAACACATACTTCATCAAAGTATACCAGACAGCAGTTTTCATATTTCTAACATCTCGAGCATAGTGCTTAATTTACGATCTATCTCTATGCTGATGGGGGGTCACAGAGCATTCTCACAGTCTTAGGATAAAATTAGAGACTGGAAGACCCCTCACAATGTCATTGACCAACCCGCCCTGCAGCATCATTACCGATTTAATCTGCAACCAATGAGAAGTAGACCATTACATTCCACGTCACGTGAATGAATGAAGCTAGCCAAGTCCTCGTCCATCCAAGTTCTCCAGATGCACCCATGTCGAGGAGGTTAGCACCCCCTATCGGTGTATAGTAACAGATTTGAAAGCATTGCTATGTAATAGCAGGGAGTTAAGAAAAACAAGAAACGGGTGATTTTTGTGCATGATGGAGCTCCAGACAGATGGAGTTCGAACATTTTTACGCAAATCAACTACGCTATCAACTCTAAAGCATTGTTCTAGATTCTCGGATCAGAACCTGGAAGATCAGAACATAAACACATGCACTCCTAAGGCTACAACGTCCCGCACGTAAAGCAGGCTATAATATTAGATCACTTGAGATTACGCTCTGTCAGTCATGTGGACTGCAGCGCTGTTAATATTCCAATGTACGAAATATATTTCCAGCGCATGACATACATCTTGCAGGTTTCTCTGCGATAAACTGTGGTATTGAACCATAAAACGAGAAAACTACTTCTGTAAACAGTGGCTCTGCGTGACACATGCACAATATAACTTTCCAGAGATGTATAGCGTCCACTGTCCACATCGGATCATGGTTCAGAAATTATACTGTGCCCACATCAGTTCTATATAAAATGATCCTTAGTAATGGAAAATACCTCTTACAAGGAAACAGATAAACGCATAGCAGCGGCGTCCGACACGTGAAATTACAAGTCATGTCACCACTAACTTCGTAAACAGGGCACATCTGTCAAGCAGATGTATACACAGGGGATTGCAGTGTCTCACAAACACCTATCGCTAACTTAGTTATGAAACTGAAGTATCGATTTTACAGTTAAGATGCGACAGGGCAATGGAGTACATCGCATAAATCTTCGTTCGTTTAGAGGAATGTGTCACGTTTCTTCACACGTGAGATGGAGATGACCGAAAGGTTTACTGTTAACGATCGCAAGTAGACACTGTTCTAAGACCCGCACAGAACAAGCGGTTGTATACATGTCGAATGCAGGCTATGTAACACATCTGATGCATCCTGATAGAACATCAGGAAAAAAATGGTCAAATGATTTGCTGCAACTTCCTCCCCCCCTCTCTCTCTAGAATGCATCATCATTCAACCATTAAATCGCACCTCGTTACAATTCCATCTCAACCGACCAATCCATCCACTCTATGTCATCCTTTAACGCAGGTGCAACTAAGTTTAGAGGCAGATGGTTCTCTGTCTTCCTGAAAAACGTCAAATACCGTACTCAACTCGAGTGTATCACTGTTACCTCAATAGACATACAGTAGAATGCTGCCTCAATGGAAAAAAGTGACTGTTTCCATGGACCCCTTGGCATCCATGTCGATGTTTTTCTTAGCTACCTCTTGCTGTCGCATGCTTGTTCCCATGTTCAAAGTGTTCTGCGCCAAGCAGAAGACACGCAAGTATCTCCTCAATTTCCCCGCATTTGGCTGTGTTTTCCATCATTATATAAGGTATTTTCCGCAATTCTATCGATTTTTTTATGTCAGTTCTACCCATGCCCGTGTGGAGTTTGCTGGTCTCCCATCGGGCGCCTCCCCAGGTGGCGGATAGGGGAATGCTCACCAGATATGGTGGGTACCAGGGAAATAAAATACCCGGGGTGGACCAAAACTAGCAACTGCTGCCTTGTAGTATGATATTGGCTTATCAAAGGCTAAAGGAAGAAAACCTTGAGTAAAAATTACCTGGTCCTCCGGGTTGGGGGTTGTGCAGTGGGCCAGCTCCTCACTCACATAAAAACATAAAAATGCTAAAAAACCTAATAATATGCCTCGGAAAAATTGGAACTTTGGACGACGAACTGGCAATGAGAAACGGAAAATTATGTTTGGATGCTGGAATGTGCAAGGTATTTCCACTAAAATAAATTTACTCCCTGCAGAACTTGACATGTTCAACATGGATTTTGTCGTACTCTCTGAAACAAAGAAGAAAGGCCAAGGAGAAGAAGAACTGGATAATTATGTACATATCTGGAGTGGGGTATCAAAAGCAGTAAGAGCCAAAGCAGGAGTCTCCATTATGATAAAGAAATCATGGAAAGAAAGAATCACAAATTGGACATTCATCAATCAACGTATAATAACTGTTGAAATGACATTATTTGCTAGGGAAGTTGTGATTATTGGCGTATATGCACCCACGAACGACACAAAAGATAAGGAGAAAGATATATTTTGGGACACCCTCAGGGAGACTATTGAAAAAATCCCAAGAAGAAAGGAACCGATTATCATGGGAGATCTGAATGGAAGGGTAGGAATTAGAGAATCTTGTAGAATAGTAGGAAAACATGGAGAGGACGAATATAATGACAATGGGGAACGATTGATTGCAATTTGTGAACAATTTGATCTAAAAATTACCAACACATTTTTCAAACATAAGGACATTCATAAATATACTTGGCAACAGAACACCAAAGAACTTCGTTCTATAATAGATTATATTATCATTAGGCAAACAAGTAGTTTCAAGGCAGTAGACGTCAGATCTTATAGAGGAGCCCAGTGTGGATCAGACCACTATCTAGTTAAAATGAAGTCTTTCTGGCCATGGAAGAATGCAAGGAGTGATACAAGTAACATAAATGAAACGAACCAGACTGAGAAAGATGAAAATTTACCTTTTAATATTGACAGCCTACAAGACGAAAGTATCAGAACACTCTTTGCGGCCAGGATGGAAAGGAAACTGGTTGAATCATTTGAAGGAAGTACAGAGGAAATATATGACTATATAAAAGCTAATGTGAAAATCATAGCAACAGAGGTGTTGGGTAAAAAAGATAGCAACCACAACCGTGCAGCAGAGTGGTGGTCAGAGGAACTAGAGGTCCTCATTAGAGAAAAACTAAATGCGTTCCTTCAGTGGTTGAATGATAAATCAGAAGAAACAAGGTCAATATACAAGGAAAAGAAGAATGAAGTGATGAAAAAAATAAGGATGGCAAAAAATGAAGCATGGGAAAGAACATGTGCCAAGGTGAATAGCAAATTAGGATTTGGGAGAGCAAAAGAAGCATGGTCAGTATTGAAAGGGCTTCGACAGGATACAAAAAGCAAAACTAATATCCAACTGATAACACAAAAAGAATGGGAAGAGTATTTCCAAAAATTATTAAATGAGGACAGAGAAGAATATCTAGAAGAAGGAACAGGGGAAGATAAAGGACATGAAGATGATGAGATCCATATTTTAGAAAGTGAAGTACTTCAGGCGTTGAGAACAGGAAAGAATGGTAAATCACCGGGACCAGGCAATATCAATCTGGAGTGTCTAAAATATGGTGGTGACAAAATTGTGAAACTGATAACACAGCTCTTCAACAAAATGATACATGGAGATTCAATACCCAACGAGATGAAGCTAGGTTACATTAATACAATATTTAAGAAAGGGGATCGCAAAATTTGTTCAAACTATCGAGGAATTTGTGTTACAAACACATTAATGAGAATTTTTGCGAAAGTAATTAAAAACAAACTGGAAAAAAAATTTAGAACCCAAGAAGAACAATGTGGATTCACGGCTGGGAGATCATGTGTAGACCATATTTTCACATTACGACAGATTTTGGAGAAACATAGGGAAAAATCAAAAAGTATAGGATTAATTTTCATAGATCTACAAAAAGCGTATGATACTGTTCCAAGAAAATTACTTTGGAGAGCACTACATATGGCAAACATAAACCCTTCCTTGATTAAAATAATACAACAAATGTATAAAGATAACATTTGCCAAGTGAAAGTTGGTAATAAACTTTCACAGAAATTTAGAACAAGCAAAGGCCTTTTACAGGGCTGTCCCATGTCACCATCATTATTTAAAATCTATATAGAGATTAGCCTTAGAACATGGTCTCATAAATGTAATAGTATGGGATTAGAAATAAGAGATGGAGTTTACCTACATCATTTATTATTTGCTGATGATCAAGTAGTCATAGCACAAGATGGGGAGGATGCTAACTATATGTGCAATCAACTAGCAGTAGCATACAAAACTTGGGGTTTGAAGATTAATTACCAAAAAACAGAATACTTGACTAATGATTCAGATGAGCTATACATTGAAGGAAAGAAAATCAAAAAGGTAAACACTTTCTGTTATTTGGGATCCATTTTAGAAATCGAGGGAAAATCAGAGTCAGAAATCAATAAAAGAATTAGTAGCGGACGGAGGGTCATTGGGATGCTTAACTCAGTCTTATGGAGCAGGAATGTAATGAGCAGAACTAAAAAATTAATATACAAATCCATATTAGAGAGTGTAGTTCTGTATGGAACGGAGACCTGGACAATTAACATGAAGCACATTAAAAAATTACAAGCTCTAGAGATGGACTTTTGGAGAAGATCGGCAAGAATCTCCAGGAAAGAAAAGATAAGGAACACCGAAGTAATAAGGAGAATGGAAATAAAAGAAAGAATATATGACGTAATGGATAGGAAGAAATTACAGTGGTACGGGCATGTACGACGAATGGAGGAAGCCAGAATACCAAAACTGATACTGGAGTGGGAACCGGAGGGGAGAAGAAGAAGAGGACGACCTGTGACCACCTGGCTCCAAAATGTACAACACACAATGAGGAGAATGGGCACAGAGGAAGAGGACACGCAAGATCGAAACACCTGGAGAAATATTTTGAGAGTATAGTTTAAGAACGTTTATTGTTTGTATTGTATTTTCCAAGTAAATTATTATGTTGGAGATAAGCCTCTGTAATGAGGAAAAGCTCAAAAAAAAAAGTTCTACCCATGCGATCATGACATAGCCTCTCGTTCCGTGTTCTAAAATTGCTTGTAAAAGTAGTACAGCTGCCAATACCTAGCGCAGATGCACTGATTGGGAGGTATAGTATAGCACTGTACTCGATTGTATCCAGTCGCCTCCACCCCACATATTTCACATTTGCAAAGTGTTTCCTCTGTTTTCTGTATATCTGTGTATGTGCATGTCCAGTCGTAGGGAAGGTATGGATTTGACGTGGAGTACTACGACAACAAAGGGAAGAGTATGTCAAGTCATAAGAATGGTACAGATATTTCTATTTCCAGAACCACAGCCATCAGAAGGGTGTATTTCCGATACTTCGCTCGTTGTCGAATGTCGTTCAACTGAGACCGCATTCGTAACACTTAGTTGTAAGTACAATGATAAAAAATATATGTGACTGGTTTCTTAGGACGATTCTGCCTGTGTGTGCTTGGCATGCAGCGCCAGTGACGGGAATGATACGTGTTTCCTGTTAACGATAGAAGCCGTCTGAATGGAGAGGCCTGTTGGAGTGTAGGAATGTAACTGACTTAACCGTATTGTCCTCTAGATAGTTGAATAGCGAACTAATACTTACTATGTGTTGGGCAGCTTTCTCGATCAAGTGGAAATTTGACAAGATTCAATATGGACATGTGTTTGCGCTTCGCCATTATTCCCTCTCATGTAAATTGTTTGGTTGACTGCTTCTTTGCATTTGACTTCTTTATTTAGTTGAGAGAAGATCAATCATGGTGTGTGCGTCCAGCAGGTGGAAGACACATTTGCTAGTTCTCTAGACATGAGAAACACCTTAGTTGACTTTGTAAATTATAGGGATGATTTGGAATCTGTTACATCACCGACATCGGTATTTGCGAGTGGAAATATCATTTTCCTCTATTTGTTTCGATTTCTCACGTAAAGGTCTTCGCAGACGGGATAAGTTTCTAGTTACTCAGTAGTCTAGAGCACGCTCCACCTCGCTAAAGTTTGGGGTTTCTAGAGAAATAATTTCCAGTCTATATCATCGAAATTATGTTGCACGTGCAATCGGTAGGATACTGCTGTGTGCGTCATATCGAGAACTACCGCGAAAATGATAAAGTATTATGGAAAACCATGTGAAAATACATGTGTTCTTGTAATCTCAGAGTCTGGAGATGAGTGTAGAAAAGCAAGCAAGCAAGCAGGTCTGGACCAGAAACAGTAACGCGTTTGCGCCGAGGGGAACAAGTCCGAATTTGTAGCACAGTTCTGAGAGTGACTTTGGTCTGCAGAGGGCGCTCTGGTACTTGCCGTGAGTGGATGGCCGCCACCCTCGCAGGGAACTATGTAGTGCTGCAAGGAGTATATACGGTGCTGTCTCTCTTCGTGGTATATGTACAAATGATGTAAGAGGGCTGATTTTGTATTGTGCAGAATACAAATTGTGTGTTTACTACATCGACACAGTACACGGAGATATACTGCTGGGTTGGAGATTGGTTTCACACTCTAAAATTCAAGCTCCTGTCCTCAGTTGGAGAGCAGTGTAATTGAGTAAGAGTCATCCTGTACTTGACGATATGTAGGGCACTTTCACAAGGTTTAGTTGTCGGTGCAATATGGCGATCAGTGTAAAATAGTTTTTTGCCACTGAAAGTCTAGTCTACAGAAAGAAAAAGAAAAAGGCATACGGTGCTTCTACACTGGCGACATCAGTAATTCTGCAGGTAAATTTGATAAGAGCCAATCATAATCACCCATTCATTCACAAGACATCATGTGTGCTGGGATATAGGATTCTCTACCTAGTGCTGAGAACGTTTGTGTATGTTGAAAGCAGGAAGGGTTACACGTGATGGATGGGGTGCCATCTTAGGACCGTGAGGAAGAACGAATTCACATTTTCTTTGTTGTTCTATCGATAGTAATGATGATTACAGTACACCAACCAACGTTGGTGATGTCTTTCCAAGCATTACATCTGCAGGTGCGGTATTCATTATCACACATAGTGTCGGACGCCTGTCCTTCATAACACTTGTTTGAGGGAATCTTGGCAGGATGCAGCACCTTCCAGAAGTGCTGATTGTAAGATTTTGTCAGATAATGTCCTAGGACAGAGCAGAATCGAGACATATAGCCAGTGTGAGTGTAGGCATACCATAATTTTTTCGGGGTGCTGTACAGATATGAAAGATAAATGCTCAGTTTGTGTAAAATGTGTACATATTGCAGTGTAAAGTTACTGTGGCTTATGTTGTGGCATGACCAGAGAAGATGAATGTGTGTCCTATCGTGAGGGACGTATAGATTCAGCACATCGGTAACCACGAGGGTATGAGACGGATTTTTTACGTGGAAAATTATGTGTACTATAGATACTGAGATTCGTTCCAGAACCACAGCCATCAAGAGGAGACATTACCTGTATATCGATTGGAGTCAGACTGTTGCATCAATTATAACATGTAATTGTAGTTACAGTGGTAAATATGTTCCTGGCTTCCAATATTCCTCTGAGTCTTGTATGTATTTGATGATCTGTAGAAGACTTCTGCGGGGTTTAACTATGGTTCAAATGGCTCTGAGCACTATGGGACTTAACATCTATGGTCATCAGTCCCCTAGAACTTAGAACTACTTAAACCTAACTAACTTAAGGAATCACACAACACCCAGTCATCACGAGGCAGAGAAAATCCCTAACCCCACCGGGAATCGAACCCGGGAACGCGGGCGTGGGAAGCGAGAACGCTACCGCACGACCACGAGCTGCGGACCGGGGTTTAACTGCCAGTGCAATAAAGCAATGTGTAGAAAATAGTTTTTTGCCGCTGAAAGTCTCTTCTGCAGGAAAAAAAGGGCAGACAGTGCTCACACACTGGCAGCAGCAGCAGCAGTTTGACGGGTAAATTTAGTGGCAGACGGGCTGTCTTGTTAGTATTACTAGGAACAACGCACCCTGTGCTGTTCTGGGAAGCACTGCAACATCTCTCGGCGCTGGACCCACACCTCAGCTATGCGTCATCGTGCCAGCAATGGTGCCTAGGTGAACACGTATTTCAACAGGAATTTCTTGGGTGTCAAGTATGAAAGGGATGCCACTGCCTCATGCTTGCGGGTCATGAATGAACACCTGTGCGTCGCTGGGTAGCTGACAGCCGCATCACCACTTCGCGGGGTCCGCCAATGCACCTGGACTCCAGCGTCGGCGTCGATTTCACTGACCAGTAGGACGCCGCGAATTAAGAAAAACAACCCTATTCATGTTAAGAATACCGATTTAATTAATTTGCATATATTTTTTATATCATTGTGGTGTTAGCAGTACAATATTTAAGGGGAGAGTGTGTGCGAGCGAGTGACATGGAGCAGAACAGCAGGTTAAGTGCAGAACAATAGATTAATTTGCATAATTTTTTATGTAAAACGCAGTACAATAGTTCAAGGGGGTGGGTGACAAAGAATAATGTGCCAGAAATGGTGATCAAAAGCATGTGAAATTCGAAAAGTGTACCAGAAAATGGTGGGAGGACATAACTAATTACTTAATTTGGTATCAAAAGCGGTACAATAGTTTAATGAAATGGGGGTGACATGTAAAACCACTTAACAGAACAACAGGTTAAGTGGCGACAAAGGCGCAAAAGTTAGGTTAAGACACCCAGAGCACAATGCCGAACATTAGGTTATGCAACATGTTTGCCCCATGTAATTGCTTCTTACAAGATATACATGTTTTCAAACAGCAGAGAATGATGAGCAAGAGAAATTCAACTGCACAGACTGAATTTTTTATAAATAAACAATATACCCTTGAATTTCCTGTTATGAGATCTTTCCCCTCCACCAACACCATACCGCCATATTGGATTACATCATGGAAGGCACAAAAGCGCCCTCTGGTGGCTGTACTGTGTACTAGGTCAGTTGGACTCTGGACCTTGGGGTAAACACACTTGTTGGTGGTACTGCCTTTAATTGTTTAAATAAATACTGAAAATAAAGACTTATGTCCAGCACAGGGTGAGTCCTCTTCCCACCATTTCCTAGGATGAGGTGGTGGTCAGATGACCTAGGTTAGTGGAGGTAGCCCAACTGCCCTTTCTTTCCCGCCATTTTCTTAGGTTAGTAGAGGTATCCATGGTGTGTTGCATTGTCCTGATGGAATTTGAACTTACCACCATTTTATGGGGGGGAGGCGGTTTACCAGTGGGTGAGAGGTTAATTAATTGATCAATTTAATTAAGTAGTCAGTCAAATTGATAAGAGTGAGATGAGCTATTCCAATAATGCAGACCTGAAAGTGTATCTGTAGCAATGATGGGGGAGATGGTTGGGGGAGGGGAAGGGGTTGGGTGGACAATAGGATAAGTGCCTGTCAATCAATAGGAAATGGGCGTGACATGGAAAACCACTTAACAGAGCAATAGGTTAAGTACCTGTTAGTCATAGGTTTGCCCCTAGTGCATACCTGCTCCTGAGGTAGGCAGTCTGCACCAATAAAATGTGCCACAATCTGCCTTGCCCCCATACTAACCGACTACAGAGCTAAGTGAGATTCGTGATGACTACCCCGACCACGTGTGTCTGTCTAAAATTGCATGCCATGACTTATAGCTTCCACTGCCGGCCACTGTTCTGTGAGGGAAGACATTGACTGTAAGAGTTGCATTTAATATCAACACACCTCTTATAAGTGAGCGCCACAGCTGCGACGACAATAAAGAGCAGTCTTGCTTCCACGAAAAACGGCACAGTCCACTTTCTTTTAGTTTTATGAGCAAAATCGGTATAACATGAGAGCATTCAACCTGTTCAAATTATATATTGTCGTGCATAAGGGCATTACATTCTTTTCAGATGATTGAATTATCAATATAGAACGGCATCTATACAATCATTCTTTCATGTTTGACTGAAGGATATAGTTGACATCTCTCTCTCTTCCACCGCCTCCCATTATTTTGTGACATCCAATGATGTCAAAAAGGAAACTTACAGCACAACCACCAATTACAGATGAGCAGAGGTTGGAGCTGTATAGCAATAAATCTGACAGATGTATTAACTTATCTCACATTCTCTACACATGTCCACCCTGCATATAATCGAAACAACATCCATTATATGAGGCTGAATGAGCGGTGAAGATTGGAAACTCGATGCCTGGAAGCAGTTCCGTGTACTGCTACGACACAAAAGAGAGCTTGTCTGCAGACTCATGTAGTGATGTATTTGACTGAAACTCAAAGTCTGGAAGCAGTTCTAGACATTCATTTGACTTCCAACCTATCGTGTAGGAATCAGTAACAGCTAGCTGACATGTGTATAAAGCTGATTTCTACTGCTGCTCTGATACTTTTCCCGTAAGTACACTATGTGATCAAATGTATCCGGACACCCCCAAAACATTCGTTTTTCATATTAGGTGCATTGTGCTGCCACCTACTGCCAGATACTCCATATCAGCGACCTCAGTAGTCATTAGACATGGTGAGAAAGCAGAATGGGGCGCTCTGCGAAACTCATAGACTTCAAACGTGGTCAGGTGATTCGATGCCACTTGTGTCATACGTCTGTGCGCGAGAATTCCACACTCCTAAGCATCCGTAGGTCCACTGTTTCCGACGTGACAGTGAAGTGGAAACGTGAAGGGATATGTACAGCACAAAAAGGTACAGGCTGACCTCGTCTGTTGACTGACAGAGACCGCCGACAGTTGAAGAGGGCCGTAATGTGTAATAAAGACATCTATGCAGATCATTATACAGGAATTCCAAACTGCATCAGGATCCACTGCAAGTACTATGACATTTAGGCGGGAGGTAGAAAACTTGGATTTTGTGGTCGAGCGGCTGCTCATAAGCCACACATCACGCCAGTAAATGCCACACTAAGCCTCACTTGGTGTAAGGAGCATAAACATTAGATCTTTGAACAGTGGAAAAACGTTGTGTGGAGTTACGAATCACGGTACACAATGTGGCGACCCGATGGCAGGGTGCGGGTATGGCGAATGCCCAGTGAACGTCATCTGCCAGCGTGTGTAGTGCCAACAGTAAAAAATTCGGAGGCGGTGGTGTTACAGTGTGGTCGTGTTTTTCGTGGAGGGGGCTTGCACCCCTTGTTGTTTTGCATGACACTATCACAGCACAGGCCTACATTGATGTTTTAAGCACCTTCTTGCTTCCCACTGTTAAAGAGCAATTTGAGTATGGTGATGGCATCTTTCAACACGATTGAGCACCTGTTCATAACACACGACCTGTGGCAGAGTGGTCCTGACCTGAATGCTATAGAAGATCTAAGGCATGTTTTGGAACGCCGACTACATGCCAGGCCTCACTGACCACCATCAATACTTCTCCTGGGTGCAGCACTCCATGAAGAATGGGCTGCCATTGCCCAATAAACCTTCCAGCACCTGGCATAAAGTATGCCTGTGAGAGTGGAAGCTGTCATCAAGGCTAAGGGTGGGCCAATACAATAGTGAATTCCAGCATTACCTATGGAGGGTGCCACGAACTTGTAAGTCGTTTTCAGCAGGTGTCCGGATATTTTTGACCACATAGTGTATATGCTCTTGTAAGGCGGTAGATTAAATGAATGTCAATTTTGCACCTGACATGAGAGTTTTTATACATCGTAACAGGAAGGTGAATATGTCACCTGACATACTTCAGCGAAAATGAGCAGATGCAAAGGGATGACACTCAATCGACGGTATTAACACACCGAACCTAAATCCTGCATGTCAATGAGCAAGTTATGAAACAAGATGCTGGAGGAAACGTTTTGTTTGGGAGCAGATGTGAGGGGATATGTCACATGCTGAGTACAACAGAAACCTCTTGAAGGGACCCGCGGCGCAGGACAACGAAAGCGGCCAGGTGACTTATCCAGGAGGGCAAGTAGTGTGCCACTGGAGTGGTACGGAGATAACATCTTTAGACAACTGTGTTGGGGAATTTCCGGATGGATACGAACAAACCAATGATGCAGTCGATCACGTGAACTGCGTGTGGTACGCTCATGATGTCCGTATGTAACTTTAAGGCGTCTGGAGCAGGCACAAAACGTCCGATTGGCTGACTGGAACTGGGAGGAGTAAAGTGCCGAAATTTCGATACAGTTTGATGGTAGGCCCTTTGCGATTGACAGAGATAGTTTCCACAAAACAAAGGGAATTATCCTATTGGTCGGAAAAAGCCGTGACGTATAGCACGAAAGGATCCAGTTGGGGGACAGTTTTGCTAAGGGAGACTCAGGACCGAAAATTTCGTGGGCTCTCCTCTGAACCAGCATCAAGTGCAGAACAGGGCGCATCACGGTCTGTGTGAGGCAAAGGAGGAATTTTGTGTGAACACTGCATTCACTTCGGCTGACATTCAGCTAGATATTAGCTGTAGCGTAACAGTCACATACAGCGTGGCGCACGAAATGTGTTACCAATTGTTTCTTTCACAATTTACGACGCACATTAGATATCTCGGTGGGATCTCTACAGCAGTACCAGCAGAACTTGGAAAAACAAATGAGACGTGTAATTCACGATACTGCCGCTAGGAGACTAGTAAGCAGCAATGGCTGACAATGGAAGACTAACAACACCGCAACGATCGGCAATTGTGTTACTTTTTCATGAAACGGAAAGCCTTGTTGTGACTCAGAGGTGTTTTCGACAACAGTTTAACACACGATGGGTCCCTTGCAAGAAAACCATCCACAGGCTGTACGATAAATTTGTACAGGAAGGAACAGTATTGTAAGCGAAGCGACCTCGGCCTAAGCCTGTTTGTTCGCTGGAGAATATTGAAGCAGTACGAGTTGCTGTACAGAGAAATCCCGGGAAATCGTGTAGAAAGGCAGCAGTGCAACTGGGAATATCCAGGCGCTCCGTTCAACGCATTCTTAAAAGTGACCTCCATATCTACCCATTCAAGATGACCTGTGCACAGAAGTTCACTGAAGAACACAAGCAGCAGAGACTACTGTTTGCTCAGTGGGTGGAGGATAGGGGAGAAACTCTCAACCACGTTTGGTTTTCAGACGAGGCGCATTTTCATTTACATGATGTGGTTAACAAACAAAATGTACGCTTTTGGGCCACTGAAAACCCACAAGTGCTTCATGAACGACAACATTATGCTCCAAGGATTACAGCATGGGCAGCAATTTCCAGTCACGGACTTACTGGACCCTTTTTCTTTGAAGAAACTGTGAACAGTGAGCGTTATTTGAGCATGCTTCGCAATAGCTTCAATCCACAAATTCTTGCTACTGCCTTGCCCTTCAACACGCAGTGGTTCATGCAAGATGAAGCAAGGCCACATACTGCTAACACTGTGTTGGCGTTTTTACACGAGCATTTCGATATGCGGATCATTTCACTCAGGTTCCCAGGTCGCTTCAATGGCGGACAAAATTGGCCCCCCAATAGTCCAGACCTCACTCCATGTGACTTTTTTCGTTGGGGATACCGAAAGCAAATAATTTTCCCGAAACGTCCACGTGATTTAATGGAGTTCAGAAGACTTATTCTTCAAGCTTGCAGTGAAATTACGGAAGACATGTGACGTAGGGTAATTACTAACTTCAGTGTTCGTTTGAAGGAACTTAGGAAACGAAGTGGTGGACATATTGAGCATGTGCTGAGTTAGAACAAATCTTCATGGACGGCTCTTCATTGTAGTATATGTTCCTTTCAGATTGTATTGACAATAAAGTTTATATTCAAAAACAAAATGGTAACACATTTCGTGCGCCCCCCTGTAGTTAATTGTTCTTGCGAGAACTGAGAGGGTATTGTAATATACACGCTGCTCCATCCATGCACGTGCATATCGCCATATTTCAAGACTATGGATGAGTGCATGTCTTCTCGCCTAACGAGAAACATAGGAGAGTTTCTGCTGATAAAATCAGCAAAGGTTTTGATTAGCCTTTATAAGACTTCCAGAGGACGAGAGCAGCCATGCAGCCGACAGCTCATCGCAGCTAAGGTAAATACCGCTAGCAGAGGCGTAAACTTGTTGGTTCACCAGCTTGTGTCCACTGTGAACTCGAGCAACCACGGGTAATCTTTTGCTCAGCTTGTCACAAAAACTATCCATCCTCCATAAACTTGATTGTCATCCTAAATAGTATCGACTTTAGAACAGGAATCGGATGATTTGTTGTAACGTTGGCCAACTTCACAATGTAGTAGTAAGAATAATTTTGTAAAGAAACTTCTGGTTAAAATTTGATATTGTTGTGTTTAGACTTATTTGGATTAATCAAGAGGAAATGCGTTATCTTGACGACTGTAATAACATTGTTACGTTACAACCTATGCAAATTCGTGTATTTCTTTGATAATAACTCAGAATTAAAAACAATTTGTACTCAGCTAAACACCGTTGTGCTCTGTCATAGAATAAGGGTGCACACCTAACCCCAATAATTTATTCTATAGACGCTAACGGCGCTACGGTCTGGAACAGCGCGACCGCTACGGTCGCAGGTTCGAATCCTGCCTCGGGCATGGGTGTGTGTGATGTCCTTAGGTTGGTTAGGTTTAAGTAGTTCTAAGTTCTAGGGGACTGATGAACTCAGAAGTTAAGTCCCATAGTGCTCAGAGCCATTTGAACCATATAGACGCTAACGCACTAAAAGGGTGTTTTTGCTGATTTCTGACAAAAGAAAAAATGAGTGGAGTGTCAGATAATGGGGACCCTGCCAGGATGGCAATTGGTCTGCCAGGATGGCAATCTAGTAAAATTAAAAAGAGTAATCAAAGTTTAGTATTGAAACAAAATTTTTTTGTGGCATGGTTACTCAGTGTGTGTATCGCCATAGTGGTCAGAGTGCTGTAAATGTGTGATCCACAGTGTAGAAAAAGTTATATTAACGAGTAAAGAGAAAGTTTTGTGTTTGTGTAAAAGTAGCTTGTGCATGCTTTGCTGGCGCGCGCGAAGTAATCCACGGCTTGTTGAGTTGGTTTGAATATCCACGAACAGTGAACGGCGTTGGTAATGAAGTGTTCATAGTCTAAGAAACTTTCGATGATATATTGGAGACGTGTCAGGTCATATAATTCATATTTGCTGGTGCTCAACTCAGGCTCGCGCAATTCGAGAACGACAGAGGTTAGTTAGACGACAGGAGATGGCGGAAGGACGGAGAACATCGCAGATAGGGCAAACTGAAGATCTTCATAGGACAGAAATTGATGTATAACAAAAAGTATCAAGTGCAAGTCACGAAACCGAACAAAGTGACAGTGCAGAGGGAATAGTGGCAGTTTCGCGATTGGCGTCACAGTCTGAGACCGCACGAAAACGAACAAATGACTTATCTGCTGGGTCAGAAGTAGAATCACAGAATGAGCAACTTCGGTACGTTGAACCAAATGTTGTAATTCTGAATGAAACAGGACAGTTTCCCACGGAAAGAATGTGTGTAAGTGCGTCCGCACTATGCACACAAGTCGGTGAGACGTCACGTGAAAGACGCGAACGGCAGAATTTATATCAAATGTTGACAGGTAACGATGGCGAAGAGTCGGATAGTGTGTTCGCAATATTATTGCAACTCACTATTGTCGTCAAGCAAACTAATACGGGGTTAGCAGATTTAAAAACTGAAACAAATGTAGGGTTAGTAAACTTAAGAACTGAAACGGTGAATTAAAAAACCGAAACAGCGAATTTAAAAACAGAGACAAATGCTGCTGTAAATGGTCTCAAATTTGAAACGAATGCTGGGTTCGAAAAAGTCCGCAAAGATCAGCAAAAGTTTCTACATCTACATCTACATCCATACTCCGCAAGCCACCTGATGGTGTGTGGCGGAGGGTACCTTGAGTACCTCTACCGGTTCTCCCTTCTATTCCATACTCGTATTGTTCGTGGAAAGAAGGATTGTCGGTATGCTTCTGTGTGGGCTCTAATGTCTCTGATTTTATCCTCTTGGTCTCGTCACGAGATATACGTAGGAGGGAGCAATATACTGCTTGACTCCTCGGTGAACGTATGTTCTCGAAACTTCAACAAAACCCCGTACGAGCTACTGAGCATCTCTCCTGTAGAGTCTTCCACTGGAGTTTATCTATCATCTCCGTAACGCTTTCGCGATTACTAAATGATCCTGCAACGAAGCGCGCTGCTCTCCGTTGGAACTTCTCTATCTCATGTATCAACCCCATCTGGTACGGATCCCACACTGCTGAGCAGTATTCAAGCAGTGGGCGAACAAGTGTACTGTAGCCTACTTCCTTTGTTTTCGGATTGCATTTCCTTAGGATTCTTCCAATGAATCTCAATCTGGCGTCTGCTTTACCAACGATCAACTTTATATGATCATTCCATTTTAAATCACTCCTAATGCGTACTCCCAGATAATTTATGGAATTAACTGCTTCCAGTTGCTGACCTGCTATTTTGTAGCTAAATGATAAGGGATCTATCTTTCTATGTATTCGCAGCACATTACACTTGTCTACATTGAGATTCAATTGCCATTCCCTGCACCATGCGTCAATTCGCTGCAGGTCCTCCTGCATTTCAGTACAATTTTCTATTGTTACAATTTCTCGGTACACCACAGTATCATCTGCAAAAAGCCTCAGTGAACTTCCGATGTCATCCACAAGGTCATTTATGTATATTGTGAATAGCAACGCCGGCCGCAGTGGTCTCGCGGTTCTAGGCGCGCAGTCCGGAACCGCGAGACTGCTACGGTCGCAGGTTCGAATCCTGCCTCGGGCATGGATGTGTGTGATGTCCTTAGGTTAGTTAGGTTTAAGTAGCTCTAAGTTCTAGGGGACTGATGACCACAGCTGTTAAGTCCCATAGTGCTCAGAGCCATTTTTGAATAGCAACGGTCCTATGACATTCCCCTGCGGCACACCTGAAATCACTCTTACTTCGGAAGACTTCTCTCCATTGTTCCAAAATTCTACAATTGGTCGACGTTAGGGATATAGGTCTATAGTTCGGCACATCTGTTCGACGTCCCTTCTTGAAAACGGGGATGACCTGTGCCCTTTTCCAATCATTTGGAACGCTACGCTCTACTGAAATCCGGAAAGATGCGAGAGACTCGAGCGAACTAATTCAATCGCTAATGGCTGTCCAGAAAAAGATGCGTACTGACATTGACCAGGTGCAGAATGCAGTGTCTAATATCAACCAAAGAGTTGATAACTTAGCACGTAAGGCGTCTGGTAAGGCGCAACAGATCGTGGAAGAGCTCAATGTCAGAAAACGTGTCACACGAGCCGCGTTAAAAAGATTAGATACACGCGTTGAAAACATCGTCTCCAAAAATCAGCATCAATATGAACAGTTTCGTACAGAACTGAAACAGTATATCAAGAACGGTACAGAAAGCAGTGGTGAGGCGGCGGAATTGGTAGTACCACCCGACATAGTGGTGAAAAAAAATGCAGAGGTAACCAAGTCAGTTATGCAATCTTCCGTGACAGTTGCGGAAAAACAAAAAAGTCATGAGATTCCACTTTTATATCCACAAGAGGTTGCGTCAGTATTTTCCGATCCGATACAGAAGCAAATGGGGGTACCACAGTTGCGACAGGTGAGCGAAGCAGGTAATGTGCGTTCACAGCAGACAGTTGTGCGAAAAGCGGGAACTGCGCGGCAGCCGACCCTCCGAACGTACGCGAATGACGCGATAACAGAGCAGTTTTCGGCGACACATGCACCAAATTCTCAATTTACGAGTTACAGTACAACAGGTCATACACTGCAGGTCAATATGAATCAAATACAAAGACAAAACACTGATCCAGTAACGGGACATTTAAACGTATCTTTCAGTCCGATACACGAGGAACGGTACGGGTTAGATAATTACACGCCACTGCGTAGATGCGATGCTAGATGGGACTCAAATATGTCATATCGAGATCCAAATGTGGAAGGACGAATAAAGGACAACATGACGCAGTTGAAGGGGACGGAAAATATTGTGAAAACACATAAGTCATATGGTGCAACAGAAAAATTTGACAATGATCACTTTTTGACAGTCAGAAAATTCCAACATTACAAAGAAAGCGGGAACGGCTTGCACCCCCGCACGTTTATACATCAATTCCATATTGGTTTACCAGAGCTTTTGCCACTTAGCCATAAACTTAACTTCATTTGTGGTCATATGGAAGGCGCAATAGCGGAAACCATGCACAGAGTCGCTGCAAACTGTCAGTCGTATGAACAATTTAAGTCTGCATTCTTGAAGCTATACTGGTCCACGGAAAACCAAAATAGGATAAAATATGAATTGTTACAGAAGGCGTCATTCGAAAATTCAGGAGAAAAGAAGCCAGTTAGATTTTTTTGAAGAAATAACACAAAAAATCAGGCTTTAGACAATCCATACAGTCATGAGGAACTGATATGTATGTGCACAATGAAGTTACCGTTGCCTAATCACCAATCGTTGTTTGGCAGAGGAGATAATATACAGGCATTTAAAGGGATGTCAAGTCCGCTCCCGGTAGCTGAGTGGTCATTGCAACAGAACGTCAATTTTACGAGCCCCGGGTTCGATTCCCGGGTGGATCGGAGATTTTCTCCGCTCAGGGACTGGGTGTTGTGTTGTCCTAATCATCATCATTTCATCCCCATCGACGCGCAAGTCGCTGAAGTGGCGTCAAGTCGAAAGAGTTGCACCCGGCGAGCGGTCTACCCGATGGGAGGCCCTAGTCACACGACATTTACATTTTAAGGGATGTTAAGAGAACTTGAATTCATCTTCAGTGAAGATGACCCGAAGAAACAACGTGCAGGGAGAGAAATCAATGGTAGGGTGAACAATAGTAACAGATTGGCCTTTAATAATGTTGGGAAAGGTAATCGTTTTGGAAAGAATGGTAATCGCCAATGGACTACTAATAGCTATGGTTTTGGAAACTCACAGAGGTCAAACAATAACTATGGTTTTGGTGAGCCGCGGGATTGCAATAACGGCTTTGGTCCCAGAAACTATGGTGGTATTTACAATTCGCGATACGATCACCGTACCAACGAAACAGGAAGGTTTAGATGTTTTCCATCACAAAACCCAAGCTATTCAGGTGGAACTGGAATGCTTAGCACGCACAAATGTTGGAAGAATCAGCCTTCAGCAGGACAACACAGGCGAAATGAACCGGTACAGGAAGTCGAGTTGAGGCCACCAAATCTGGGTAAAAGGCAGAATTGACGAGATGAATGGTACGAAGACCAGTCAAAAGTGACTCAATCGCCAAATGAAGTTGATTTTATAATTTAACATGTAAATAGACTTAGCTTTGATCAGCCAGATTCTGAACTAGGTTTAAGGGGTGATCAGATACAAACACCAGAATGGTGGGAGACAATTGACTGGGAATCGACCGATGATGAGGAACAAGAGTTGTTAACAGTTAATATAGACAGTTGTACAAAAATTGATGGTGACCAAATTGTGAAGGATGTATTTCATTTATACGAAACCGAGAGAGAAATGGTATGCCAAGAGGATAATGCACCATTACACCAGTATTGATACCGAAGTCAGAATTGCCACCAGTACCCAGAGTATAACATCAGCACCTAGTAAGATTATCACTGTGCAATAGCAAGGCTACGGCGTTGAAGTAAGTTCTTTTCGGTACACAAAGGACCTATGGAAGTAATTAAAGTAGTCCATGATAATGCAGTCGAGTTGATTAATCCAAAAACAGGATAGTCATTGGGTTTGCACCATGTGAGTCATTTGAAATTGTATAAAGGGTAACTCCATCAGAAGATTTAGTTGTATTAAATATCCAGAAGTCAAAGAGTAGGAAAGCTAAGAAAAGGCACGCAAATAAAGCTTTTTAATTTGCACTTATCTCATTTAAATAAATAGGACAACTTTCACAGTAGGTTAAAAAGATAATTGTGAAGGAAAACAATAAAGTAAGAACTAAAGTAACTCTTCTGCAAACTAAATGTGTTCTGGGGAAAGAGTAGAAAGCAAGGAGGAAGATAGAGATCAGCATGTGGATAGTTTGACGAAATATTAGTAGATTCTCTCTTAAAAAGGTAGTGTAAAGTAGAAAAAAAAAGGTTCTTACTGGTGCCATGTCGAGGCCCATGGCCAACTGTCATTCCATGCTCAGCAGAGACACGTCACGGCACATGGCCGACCGCCATTCCGTGCTCAGCAGAAACGTGTCGAGGCGCATGAAAAAGAGAGTAACGACTTCAATGAACAACATTGAAGATATAGGAGAAAGGACTGTCTGTGAGAGACTAGTATCCAATTAAACTGAAAAAAAAGTAAAAAAAATTACAAACACATGAAGTTTACTGTTATTTAAAAATATTTGCTTTTTGGAGAACCTTGTGTGTCAGAAACAGATCATTATTAACAATGCTTTTCAATTTTAATCTTGACATATCAATAATATTTCCTTGTATTTCATATTTTTCAACATGTCTAAGTTAAGAAAAACATTTGTTAAAATTTTCTTTGGAGGTTAAGATTCTAGTATGTAATGTGTTTGTTAAAATATAGAGTATATATATATATAAATGGGTTTAGCAATTCCATGATGTTAATTCAATATTTGCAAAGTAATTAGTAGGATTAGAAATTTAATATGTTTGTAAAAGTCACCAATAATTTAAAATTTATGTAAAGCTATAATGTATAAGTTTAAGGCGTTTGTGGGATATAATTATGTTTGTGAATGGGATTATGCCTGTAAAGTTATGAGAAATATATGGTTAAGTATAGGTTAAGTATAACATAAGTCACGAATTTATTGTAAGAAATGAAACTTTCTTAAATTATGATTGACATGATAAAAATAAGGGGTTAAGTATAGACAATAGGTATTGAAAAAGGGGAGGATAATGTTAAATGAAGGTTTCCTCAACTTCAATACATCTCCATCATCATTTAACATAAGTCTTAAAGTCAAAAACAGATCATTCTCAAATTTAAAAATTTAGGAATGGTACAAATTTATAGAGAAGCTCTGATTTGCTTGAGTTTAAATTAAAATTAAAACATAGACAACTATAAAACAGAAAGAAAAGACCTCAGATTAGTTAAATAATTGTATTAAATCAGAAAATTAGAAAGAACATGCTAAATTTTGGAAAAAAATACTTTAGTGCTCAAATCAGTAATACAGTATACATGAAATCAATTGCACTGTAAAATAATGATAAGGAGACTAGAACGAACCACTGTTTAATTATGCCATATATTAAAGTAGAATGTTGGTCAGTAAATATGTCAATTGCTACAGTCAGCAGTCGAAATCAATTTTGCACTGACTTCAATCAATTTCTCAACAATTATAAAATTTTTGAAAACATTATCAGCGATCTTATATAATATAATTAAATACATATAATTAAAACAGTCTTGATGATAAAAATTTCTTTTAATTGGAGCGACCAGTTTCAATCCTTAAGGATCATCTTCAGATTCCAGAACGGCAGGTGGACTTCCATGGGGCAAGCTGCACTGACTCACAATGCTGAACTGACTGCTCATGAGCAGTCAGTTCAGCAAACTTATTTTAATCGGAGTGACTGGTTTCAATCCTTAAGGATCATCTTCAGACTCATGAGCAGTCAGTTTAGGCATCGTGGGTCGGCGCAGTATGCTCCATGGAAGGCCACCTGCTGTTCTGGAGTCTGAAGATGATCCTTAAGGATTGAAACCGGTCACTCCAATTAAAAGAAATTTGAAATCAAGACTGTTTTTTAATTATATATATTTAATTTCCCAACATTTGATTGATCCAGCGCAAAATTGAAAACAGAAGGAGGACGATATGTAAGGTGGCAGATTAAATGAATGTTAATTTCGCACCTTACATGAGAGTTTTTATACATCGTAACAGGAAGGTGAATATTTCAGCTGACATACTTCAGCGAAAATGAGCAGATTTGCCTATGAAAATGTACAGTATGCAATGCAAAGGGATGACACTCAATTGACGGTATTAATACACCGAACCTAAATCCTGCGTGTCAATGGAAATGGAAATGAGCGTTTGGCGTCATTGGCCGGGAGGCCCCTCGCGGGGCAGGTCCGGCCGCCTTGGCGCAGGTCTTATTACATTCGGCGCCACATTGGGCGACCTGCACGCCGGATGGGGATGAAATGATGATGAACACAACACAACACCCAGTCCCTGAGCGGAGAAAATCTCCGACCCAGCCGGGAATCGAACCCGGGCCCGGAGGACGGCAATCCGTCACGCTGACCACTCAGCTACTGGGGCGGACTGCGTGTCAATGAGCAAGAGGTGAAACAAGCTGCTGGAGGAAACGTTTCGTTTGGGAGCAGATGCGAGGCCCGACGTCAGTGGCCGAGTACAACGGAAAGCTCTTAAAGCGACCCACAGCACAGAACAACGAACGGGCCAGGTGACTCATCCAGCAGGGCAACTAGCAGGCCTTCAGAGGGGCAAGGAAAGAACCTTTAGAAAACTGCGTTGGGGAGCTTCCAGATGGATACGAACAAACCGGTGATGCAGTCGATCACGTGAACAGAATGTGGTATGCTCATGATGTCCGTATGTAACTTTTAGGCGTCTGAAGCGGGCACAAAATGTCCGATTGGCTGACTGGAACTGGGAAGGAGTAAAGTGCCGAAATTTCGATGCAGTTTGATGGTCGGCCCCTTGCAAATGGCAGAGACAGTTTCCACAAAATGAAAGGAATGCTCGTGTTGGTCGGAAAAAGCCGTGACGTAGAACATGAAATGACCCAGGTGGGGGACAGTTTTGCTACGAGAGACACAGGACCGAAGATTTCGTGGACTCTCCTCTGAACCAGCGTCAAGTGCAGAACAGGACGCACCAGGAAGGAGGAATTTTGGGCAGCTGATTAAATGAACAAAGGTTTTGATTAGACTTTATAAGACTTCCAGAGGACGAGAGCAGCCATGCAGCCGACAGCTCATCGCAGCTAAGGTAAATACCGATAGCAGAGGCGTAAACTTGTTTGTTAACCAGCTTGTGTCCACTGTGAACTCGGGCAACCTTGGGTAATCTTTTGCACAGCTTGTCACAAAAACTATCCATCCTCTATAGACTTGATTGTCATCCTAAATAGTACCAAACTTAGAACCAGAATCGGATGATTTGTCATAATATTGGCCAAGTTCACGATGAAGTAGCAAGAATAATTTTGTAAAGAACCCTCTGGTTAAAATTTGATACTGTTGGGTTTAGAGTTATTTTCATTAATTAGGACAAAATGTGTTATCTTGACAACTGCCCCAACAATGTTACGTTACAACCTATGTAAATTCGTGTATTTCTTTGATAATAATTCTGAATTAAAAACAATTTGTGTACAGCTAAACACCATTGTGCTCTGTCATAGAATGAGGGTCCACTCCTAACCCCAATCATTTATTCTATAGACGCTAACGCACTCAAAGTGTGTTTTTTGCTGATGTTTGACGAAAGAGTAAAGGAGTGGAATTTCAGACTCTTATTGCTTACCAGATGAGCTTCGCTACTTTTTTTATACCTTCCAACTCTGATACATATCCACAACCCTGTTAGGATTTCCACAGACTGTAGATTTCGGGTATTTTTTTTATCCTAGCAATAAGTTGTACGTTAGTTGACGGTGTTTCGACTGCACTTAGCATTCTGGACCATAAGAATGTCCCTTTTTCCTACCTACAGAATGTGTCTCCTCGGCAGCATAATTTATAGACAATCAGTTAGTAAGTTATGCATTCGAACTGCAACCTTCCAACACTGACAGCTCTGCACACATGCACATAAAGACCCTGCATGCGTATTACCAATCGGAAATCTCGATTTCAACCACTTGTACGTTATTTTTGACAGTGCTGCAGAACTGTAACTAACGAAATACCCTTTGCAAAACGGATCTGTAGGTGATGTAAGCACATTTATATTCCTCTTGCTAAAGAACATAATATCTTCGATGCAAGTTACATTACTCATATTTTGTAACAAGTTGGTCTAGATTCTCCAGCAATAACAACAAACCAAGGGATCATTCAACGCCTGTCATACCTCCTTTCATACTCTTATAAAGTTTCGCGACGACGGCACATAATCAACACAATTTTGCAGTTTTGTGTGGTAGGTGTCGGTTGGACTGAGGGAGACAGTCCTTGATGAGTATTATTCTTCTGTATGATATAGAACAGCGCATTCCTCGAACGGTATAGTACAACACAAATTGTATTTGTTTTTCTATATATCAGAAGAGGGAGATGTGTAAAGCTTAAGTCATACAGTGCTTGCA
This sequence comes from Schistocerca cancellata, assembly GCF_023864275.1. Lineage (NCBI taxonomy): Eukaryota > Metazoa > Arthropoda > Insecta > Orthoptera > Acrididae > Schistocerca > Schistocerca cancellata. The sequence goes on along the minus strand of NC_064629.1, from coordinate 56,107,796 downwards.
CGGTTGACAACAGAAAAACAATGTATACAACTTCTTATGAAAGAACTACGCAGGAACCCTCTCTTGTGATTGATACTTTGTGGGACTGGTCTTCACCCAATACAGGCGACAAAACTTTACACAGGTTTGTGCAAGCGACTTCCATCACTGGCCACCTGCTCCAGTGAACCAGTACGTGTATACGTAATATGGCTGAGGTCAACATGCAGACTTTATTTATTTTTAGATACATCAGAAGAGAGAGAAATGGAAAATGTTATAGGAGGTTCTGTTACAAGGAGTGGTATAACACGTCAGAGTTTGGGTGCATATAGTTCTTAGTTTCTTTTTACCTACTCTGGATGTTACAAAATAAGAATGAGGAGTGCAATCGAAAGTAATAATTGATTGTACAGGTACTTATCTGTATCGGTATTTCATACATCTGAAATGTATGTAATGGCCTCATATATGATATTTTGTAATTGTAACATGTGGTATGCTCTCAAACTACAACGATTTTGCTCATAAAACTGACAGAAATCGACTTATCATGGAATCATGACTGTTTATATAATTATATCTCATTGGGGAACCTAAAAGCCGGCTGGAGTGGCCGAGCGGTTCTAGGCGCTACAGTATGGAATCGCGCGACCGCTACGTCGCAGGTTCGAATCCTGCCTCGGGCATGGATGTGTGTGATGTCCTTAGGTTAGTCGGGTTTAAGTAGTTCTAAGTTCTAGGGGACTGCTGACCTTAGCAGTGCTCAGAGACATTTGAACCGTTTGAATTTTCGAACCTAAAAATTATAGTGTATTTTTTCCGTTATGTGAGTAGACTGCGTGAAGCATGCTGAGCTGTGATGACCAAACTGCTTACGAAACTACAACGCAAGATCTGCTCCTATTTCGAATGGTGGTCTGCTGGGTGACAGAAAGTTTCCATACAGGTCGGGAGAGGCAAGTTATGGAGCAAAAAGTCAGATGTCAGCAAGCAGATGGTATTTGTTTTCCGTGTATCGGTGGAATATTATAGGCTACTTTGCGACATTATGAGGTTCTACAAGGATGCTCTGATGGTCTGTTTTTTACGTCTCGTAAACGCCAGCACGATATACCATTGTGCTGGTAAAACAGCACCTGCCATAGAGTACAAAAAGCAATGTCCTCTTGAATTATAGCTTGTTGTTGCTAAAAATAAAATGATTTGTGCCTTTTCCAACATATTTTTAATACACACGTGCATCCAGGGACGCTCACAAACCATCTAATTTTGTCCTAGGAGTTTAAATTCTCACTCTTTCGTTACTCTGATGAAAATTTTGAAATAATGAGAACATTCTGCAGTGATTGGTAGTTTTCGCAGCAAAATGGTGGAAGTTTCTTCGATTTTATGCAGGTTGGACATGTGTAGGGATGTGAGATAAGTTAATACGTCTGTCAGATGTATCGCTATAGAGCTCCAACCTCTGCCGCTTGCTCATCTGTAATTGGTGGTAGTATTGAAGGTTTTCTTTTTAACTTAATTGGATGTCACAAAATAATGAAATAATGGGAGGCGGGGAAGAGAGAGAGATGTCAACTCTATCCTTCAGTCGAACATGAAAGAATGACTGTATAGATGCCTTTTTATATTGATAATTTAATCATCTGAAAAGAATGTAATGCCCTTGTACATGACAATATATAACTTCAACATGATGAATGCTCTCAAACTATACCGATTTTGCTAATGAAACTAAAAGAATGTGGACTGCGCCGATTTTCGTGGAAGCAAGACCGTTTTTGATCGTTATCGAGATTCTGTTTTTTAACAGATTCTCATTTATAAGACTTTGAATAATAATAGCAATAAGGCTAACGAGAGAGAATGATGTGATATAGGATACTTACTTTTCTGTTTAGTCCTGTTCTGCATGACTGTACTGGAGTGCGACTGCTGTTGACACTTCATGGTTCTTCTTCAAAAATGGTCCAAATGGCTCTGAGCACTATGGGACTTAACATCTGAGGTCATCAGTCCCCTAGAACTTAGAACTACTTAAACCTAACTAACCTAGGGGCACCACACACATACAAACCTGCGACCATAGCAGTCGCGTGTTTCCAGACCAAGTGCCTAGAACCATATGGCCACAACAGTTAGCAGTTCCTCTTCTTCTGCTGACTGAGTGAACAAGACTGAGGCTCCGGAGTTTCTGAGCCTCACCTGTATCTCCTACAATGATGTCGCAAGATACTTCCATCCTACGGGCTGAAGTCAAACACGTGACTGGATTAAGGGTTCCTATTGGTTCCCACCATTGCCCCCACCCCAGAACGTCATCAGCTGACGTCACGGTAGCGCCCTCTGGTGCTGCCAATATGTACTAGGCCTCGTGATGAACACACTGTTTGTCGCCATCTGGGATTGCGTCACAGATGAGAGTGCCCTCTGGTGGTGGCACTGTGTACTAAGTTAGTTGGGCTCTGGACCTCGTGGCGAACACACCTGCATGAAATTGTTTAAATAACCCCTGCAAGTCCTTTTCCCATAAATCCTAAGGAGGAGGTGCCAGTCGGGTGACTGAGTTTAGTCCAAGTGTCCTTTCTTTCACACCATTTTCTTAAGGTGATGCATTATTCTGTTGGAATTTGAAGTTCCCACCATTTTTCTGTGGGGAGGGGAGGAGGTTAGGTTAGTGGAGGTAGCCCAAGTGAGCTATCTTCCCGCAGTTTTCTTTGCTTAGTAGAGATAACCGGGGTGTGATGCATTATCCTGCTGGAATTTGAACTTCCCACCAATTTTCTGTGGGAGGGGGGCGTGGCACTTTCCCACCAAAATTCAAACGCCACCAAAATCCGCCATCTTGAATGACATTATGACTATCATCTTGGATGATGTCATGCGCTGTTGACAAGTCTACACGACGCCATCTTGGATGACGTTAACACCGCCATCTTGGATAGTGTGGTGAGAGCGCTGTTGCCCCAATACTCGTGGCCAGGCCTTGGAATTGAACCCCTGCCCCCTTGCCTCCTCCCGCCTGCTGCTGACTGTGCTCCTCACAAATAAATAAGTAAATAAAAGTAAAATAAAATAAAATATATCTTGGTAGGTGGCCCGGGTTCGATTCTGGCGTGATCCATTTGTTTTTAATTTATTGTTCCATTTCCGTATACAAGAGGGTGAAGAAATGAAGTAATTTATTTTGCAATAAAAAAAAACAAAAAAGGTGGTCAGTGCATCTGACCACCACGCAGTGGGCCCAGGTTCGATTCCTGGCCAGGCTAGGGATTTTCTCCGCTCAGGAACCGTGTTGTGTTGTCTATATTATCGTCAACGAGCGAGTCGCCCAATGACATCAACTGAACAAATTTACACGTAGGTGGCCGAACTTCCCCAGATGGAAACTCCCAGCCATCAATGCTGTACGATCATTTCAGTTTTTTTCAGCTATCCACACGAACAGTAAGACAACGTCGAAAACAATGGGGGCAGGACTGGTACCGCTTCGTCTTCTGACGAGTCCATGTTCTGCATTCAGCATCATGATGGACAAATGCGCGTGTGGACACTCAAATGGAGAACGAATGCTACCATATCGCATTCGCCGTAGTCAGAAGGTCCCAGCACCTGGCTTGATGCTATGGAGTGCCGTTGGGTACACAACACTGTCACCTCTGGTTCACATAGCCAGTAACTTGGGCGGCATCTGTTTCGTTTTTGGCACGTTAAGGTCAGTAACTGTGCACTACATTCGAAGTCACCGTGACGTTATCTTTCAAAACGGTAACAAAAGACTGCATGTTGCCTACACCCTTCCGTTATACAGAGGGAGTTCGGCTTTTGCCTTGGCCAGCACGTTTCCCACATCTCTCACCCACTGAAAGCATTTTAACATGGCTTTGCGGGAAACTCCACGACTCATCAGCCACTACGATCACGAACTCTGGCAGAGAGCTGAAGCAGCATCGAATGACGTACCCATATCTGTCATCGGAGCTCAGTTCAACTCAATGCCCGGCCCGGTCCATAGTTGCTGCTAGATGTGGCAACTCTGTGTATTAAATTTCACTCCCTGTACACCCTCAAAACAAATTTAATCGTGTATTCTTCCTAATACACTGTATAAGAACACTAAATAAAATTTCGTTACCGTTTTTGCTGTTCTCGGTGTAGCAATTGTTATGAACAGCCGTGAAGTTGTAGGAAATGCAGAGACCTGATTGAAATTCTTTGCGAGAATCCTAAGGAAAAGGAAATCACCGTGAAAGATGTGACTTTCAAAACACTCGTTTGACTAACTCTCGAGTATTACCCAACAGACGGAGAAGATCGAAGAATAGCATCGTATTACTTCACTGGTTCTTTCTACACACTGTTCACAAATGGAACACTCCTCAAACACACTGTAACTTGTTTTCCGCAGTACAAATATAGATAGCCTCTGAAAACGATTTGCTCCGAGTGAAACATCAAGTAGAACAGGATACACGAGACGATGGCCTAAGAAACAAAACACATTTCTTCAGCGAAACACAGAATACTGGAACTATAAAACAGCATTTTACAAGATGGTGAGATTCTACCCTGTCCAGTCACATTAATGTGACCACTTGTCAAAATCCCGAATACTCAGCTTCTGCAGCGCAGACCGCTGCAAGACATACAATCCGGATGTGAAGCCGTGCCAACTCCCTTGTCGTGGCCAGCTGCACTAGGTTTCTCGGTTGAGGCGGTCCCACAGATTCTCCATTGCGTTCAGATCCGAGGACTTTGGTCGCTAAGAGAGTACGGTAAACCCATCCTGGCGTTCTTCAAACCCCATACGTAAACTGCGAGTTGTGTGACACGTTGCACGATCCTGCTGGTAGATGCCATCTTCCTGAGGAAAACAAATTGCATATAGGACTAGACATAGTCCCCACGGATGGATGAATATTTGAGTTGGTGCATTGTGCCTTCCAGAATGACGAAACCACAACGTCACGAAGACGTTCCCCAGATGATAGATTAGATTAGATTAGATTAATACTTGTTCCATAGATCAGGAATACGACACTTCGTAATGACGTGGAACGTGTCAGGTTAATTAAACATGTCTGTACAAGATATTACATTACACAAAATATTGCATGACACTAATGTTTAAGTTGGTTTTTTTCCCCTCCCTTAATTTATATCTAAAAATTCAGCCAATGAGTAGAAGGAGTTGTTTTAATTTATTTTTAAATGTTGGTTGGTTATCTGTCAGGCTTTTGATGCTGTTTGGTAGGTGACCAAAGACTTTTGTGGCAGCATAATTTACCCCTTTCTGTGCCAAAGTCAGATTTAACCCTGCATAGTGAAGATCATCCTTTCTCCTGGTGTTATAGCTATGCACACTGCTATTACTTTTGAACTGGGTTGGATTATTAACAACAAATTTCATAAGTGAATATATATACTGTGAGGATCCCTAGATCCTTAAATAGATGTCTGCAGGATGACCGTGGGTGGGCTCCAGCAATTTTTCTGATTACACGTTTTTGAGCAATCAATACTTTTCTACTCAACGATGAATTACCCCAGAATATGATGCCATACGAAAGCAGTGAATGAAAGTAGGCATTGTAAGCTAATTTACTGAGATTCTTATCACCAAAATTTGCAATAACCCTAGTAGCATACGTAGCTGAACTCAGATGTTTCAGCAGACCATCAATGTGTTGCTTCCAGTTTAACCTCTCATCAATGGACACACCTAAAAATTTTGAAAATTCTACCTTAGCTACAGACTTCTGTTCAAAGTCTATATTTATTACTGGAGTTGTGCCATTTACTGTACAGAACTGTATATACCGTGTTTTATCAAAAGTTAAAGAGAGTCCGTATGCTGAGAACCACTTAATAATTTTGTGAAAAGCATCATTTACAATTACATCACTTAGTTCTTGGTTTTTGGATGTTATTACTATACTTGTATCATCAGCAAAAAGAACTAACTTTGCATCTTCATCAATGTGGAATGGTAAGTCATTAATGTATATCAAGAACAGTAAAGGACCTAAGACCGAACCCTGTGGGACCCCGTACTTGATAGCCCCCCCAGTTTGAGGAATCAGCTGTTGTTTAAACATTACATGAACCACTTATTTCAACTTTCTGCATTCTTCCAGTTAAGTATGAATTAAACCATTTGTGCACTGCCCCCCTCAAACCATAATGATTTAGCTTGTCTAAAAGAATTCCATGATTGCTCTTCATCTGTCCTGGGCTCTTCTGTGATTGTTCTAGGGCCGTACACGACGATGGCTATATGTCTGATGGAGAGTCAAAAGAAATTCATTTGAAAAGGCCACCTGTCACCACTCAGTGGACGTCCAGGTGTCGTACTGGCGTGCAAATCCCAGCCTTCGTCGCCGATGAGCAGCAGCCAGCACGGGCGCCTACTGCGGAGCCCCACAACCAGCAGCGCTCGCTGAGGCACAGCTGGTAGCTCCTCGGAGCATCTGAGTGGTCAGACTGCATGTCTATTATTCCGCACACGTCGCTGCAGCCGTCGTTGACCCCTGTCATCAGTGGGTCGTTCCTAGATAACAGAACGCAGCATGTCATTCTCAATGGAGAGAAGTCTTCCGAAGTAAGAGTGATTTCAGGTGTGCCGCAGGGGAGTGTCGTAGGACCGTTGCTATTCACAATATACATAAATGACCTTGTGGATGACATCGGAAGTTCACTGAGGCTTTTTGCGGATGATGCTGTGGTATATCGAGAGGCATTAACAATGGAAAATTGTACTGAAATGCAGATGTAGACAACGTAGACAAGTAGACAATGTAGACAATGTAGACAAGTGTAATGTGCTGCGAATACATAGAAAGATAGATCCCTTATCATTTAGCTACAATATAGCAGGTCAGCAACTGGAAGCAGTTAATTCCATAAATTATCTGGGAGTACGCATTAGGGATGATTTAAAATGGAATAATCGTATCAAGTTGATCGTCGGTAAAGCAGATGCCAGACTGACATTCATTGGAAGAATCCTAAGGAAATGCAATCCGAAAACAAAGGAAGTAGGTTACAGTACTTTTGTTCACCCACTGCTCGAATACTGCTCAGCAGTGTGGGATCCGTACCAGATAGGGTTGATAGAAGAGATAGAGAAGATCCAACGGAGAGCAGCGCGCTTCGTTACAGGATCATTTAGTAATCGCGAAAGCGTTACGGAGATGATAGATAAACTCCAGTGGAAGACTCTGCAGGAGAGACGCTCATTAGCTCAGTACGGGCTTTTGTTGAACATACCTTCACCGAGGAGTCAAGCAGTATATTGCTCCCTCCTACGTATATCTCGCGAAGAGACCGTGAGGATAAAATAAGAGAGATTAGAGCCCACACAGAGGCCTACCGACAATCTTTCTTTCCACGAACAATACGAGACTGCTATAGAAGGGAGAACCGATAGAGGTACTCAAGTTACCCTCCGCCACACACCGTCAGGTAGCTTGCGGAGTATGGATGTAGAGGCCTTAGTGCTGGTGTTGGATAGCGCCATTTTCCGCGTTGCCCGACGTGCCTTATAGTATACACCCTCAGTGCTACCTGTCGTCTGTGAGTGTTTACTGCAAGTTGACGTCGAACATAGGCGGTGATCACATTAATGTACTGGACTGCGCAATATTTGTTCTCTTGTCCGAGATCGCAGTCAACTATTCTGCAGAACTGTTGGAAGTGTATTATGATGTCAACCACCCCGAATCAAGCAATGACACTATCAGCTAAGAGTAACAGCGGATGAAAAGCATTGCTCAATTATTGGGAATGGAGACTACTGACGAGAATTGTCACAAAGCACTGGAGAGTTAATGTGATACAAGAGGAATGATGTGAGAACTCTATCAGCAACCAATCACACTCTGATGCTAGCTGCAAAAACACAGTATATGAGAACAGATGGCAATTTTCAGGCAGCAGCAGCCAGCCGAGACACAAGCAGCAACAGGGAAGTACCCGATTTTGTCACATTTTACGAGTTCCTAAGAGAAGTGAATTATATAGTTTCATCTTGTATGTTTTGGTAATTTAGTTTCTTGAATTTCTGCTGCTAATTAAATATTTAATAGACACAGTTCTCGCATTTACGTCTGTGTCGGGATGTAAACCGAGTTTGTGACATCTTACAAGTTCCTAATAAGGAGCGAATTATTTAGTCTCACTTGAGTGCCTCAGTAGCTTAGATTTTGAATCTCCGCGTGTTAATCTAATTTATTAGACACAGTTCCTGCGTTTTTGTCAGTGTCTACAGGAGACTTCTGTAGCACAGGTCGATAGCCTTTTCTTTGTGTGTTTAGCGTAGTTCTCCACGGGTGTGAGGATGCAATCTGAGTTGGTCACACTTCGATCACAGTTCCAACCTCTGATGGCTTCAGTTACACTGCTTGACACTGCAGTGGATGGGCATCACTGTTATAGGCCAGCCCTGGGGATCCAACGGACGACCAGCACGACTCACGAGTCCGCATCGGTTGCCAGCCCAATTACTGCTCGCTCTGCGGTTTACCCTACACCCATGGTCAAATGGGAGGTCGCCTTGGGCGTGGCATGGGGCGAAAGACTTTCCAGGGGACAGAATGTAAGGCCTTCCCAGTTAGTCTGACAGACACGTTCAAGGTGCTGTCTTTGGCTCACACAGTCTCTCAGCCAGGTGGAGTTGCTTGACGTGTTTCAGAGGAAACCTCTCACCCTGCAAGATCTGGGCAATCACAGAGGTTGGGATTATTGGCAGTTGGGAGCTCTAACGTTAGGAAAATTATGGGGCTCCTTGGGGACATGGCTGCCAAGGAGTGGAAAAAAGCTAATGTGCACTCAATGTGCATACTGGGTGGAGTTATTTCTGAGATGGAACAGGTCGTTCCAAATGCCATGAAGAGCACAGGGTACAGCCAGCTGCAGGTGCTGGCTCACGTCGGCAACAATGATGGGTGTCGCTTTGCACTAGAAGAGATTCTCTCTGGTTTCAAGCAGCTGTCAGCAGTGGTAAAGGTGCCAGTCTTGCTTGTGAGATGAAAGCAGAACTCACCATTTCCAGCATAGCTGACAAGAACCAATTTCGGACCCCTGGTACATAACCGAGTAGAAGGTCTGAATCAGAGGCTCACACGGTTCTGCGACTGTGTGTTCTGAAGATTCCTCACCTTGTGTCATAGGGTGATAGGGTTCTGGGTTCCACTAAATAGGTCAGGAGCCCATTACACGCCGGAGGCGACAGCGCTCGTAGCAGGAGCTGTGTGGTGTGGACTAGGTGGTTTTTTAGGTTAGAGGGTCTCAAGGAAAAATGAAAAGCGCTTCAGTCTCAAAAGCTGCGGATCGAACACAGGAATAACGTAGATCTAGGAACTATCGGTATAACAGCTGTAAACTGTCGTAGCTGTTTTGGGAAAGTTCTAGAGTTCTAAGCACTAATAGAAAGCACTGATTCAACTAAGAGGATGCAAATCAGGCTTGCTTCAAAAACGCGCTGAAACGGTCGTGAGCGTTAGTTACTTTTGAGATTCGACGTGGTGAGTTGATGTTAGTCAAGAATGTCTTTAAGGTGACAACGACGCCATTATCAACACCACATTGAGTTTCAACAAGGTCGTGTAATTGGGCTACGAAAATCTGGACGCTGCTTCAGCAGTATTGCAGAAAGACTTTACAGGAATGTGTCAACTGTACATGATTGATGACAGCGGTGGTCACGAGAAAGCACGGTCGCAAGAAAACGGGGCTCCGGGCGGCCACGTGGCAGTACTGAGAGAGAAGACCATCGTGTTTGGCGTATGGCTCTGGCGTATCGTACAGCATCTTCAGCCGCAGTTGGCACCACACTGACACAAAGAACTGTTACAAATCGGTTACTTCAAGGACAGCTCCGTGTCAGACGTCCTGTGGCCTGCATTCCACTGACCCGAAACCACCGCCATTTGCGACTTCAATGTTGTTAAGCGAGAACTCATTGGATGACAGTGTGGAGGTCTTTTGTGTTTTGTGATGAAAGCTAGTTCTGCCTCAGTCCCAGTAATGGTCCTCTGTTAGTTAGAAGGAGGCCTTCTGCGTGTTAGACACGTAGGACCTACACCTGGAACTATGGTCAGGGCGCGATTTCGTACGACAGCAGGAGTGCTCTGGTGGTTATGCAGCCTACCCTAACTGCAAATCTGTTCGTCAGTCTGGTGACTCGACCTGTTGTGCTGCCATTTATAAACAGCATTCCAGGAGGTGTTTTCGAACAGGATAACGCTTGCCCATATACCGCTGATGTAACCCAAAATGCTGCACAGATTATCGACATGTTGCCTCGGCCTGCTCGATCACCAGATCTGTTTCCAATCGAGTACATGTGGGACATCATCGGACGGCAACTCGAGCGTCATCCACAAACAGCAATAACCGTCCCTGTATTGACTGACCAAGTGCCACAGGCATGCGTAAAACACAATGCATGCATGTCTGCATGGTTGTATTCAACATTCTGGCGATTACATAGGTTTTTAATGTACCAACTTTTCACATTTGCAAAGGCTTACCTCACGCTTACATTAATACGTAATCCTGCAATATTAATCAGTTAAATGTGTTACTAGACAAATGTGTTCCCGAAATTCCATTACTCTACAGTAACTATGTTTTGATATTGCGATGTCTTTTGCGTCGTTGTAGTACACCGAGAACTACAATTCCTGAGATGAACTCAACCGGTATAAAAACAGAATTTGGATGCGTGACAGGTTCATCTGAAATACATAAATTGTCTTTATTGGGATCGCTATTTCTTGAGTGCTTCTTTAAGTAGAAATTGACTACTGGGTTGAGACTGTAATAGATTGTGGACATAGATGTTGGGAACTGGAGGAGCTTAAAGTAGCCTTCATTCAAAGAGCACATAACGTTGCATTGTCATAATTTTGGTGGTGGTGATCCAGTAGGTCAGACTAAGTTTCATCATTAATATTTCCATTCTTTTTACATTTCGTATTTTATTTTGATACTTTGTTCTTGTCTAATCTGATGTATACAGTAATTTGAAATCTAATTGCCATACAACACTCATACAGGGTGAACCCGAACTCCGCCGACAAAATTTAGGAAGTTTTTCAGGGGTATTTTTGGAATATTTTGTTGTAATGTAAGCACGGTCAGTAGTGGCTCGTTACGGAATGTTAACGTAATTATGATGTATTCGGTTTGTTACACCAGTTATCTTTGTTTCTGCAAAGATGCCTTCACGTCAGTGGAAGATCCTGCAGTACCTGCCTTTATAAGACTGAAGGGTCCGGTTTCTCGTGGACACTTATTTACAGACCCAGACGTACGATGGCGCGTTAAAAAGAAATGCTTCCCAATTTCTTACACTGTTCTCAATATCAGTTGAGGTATAACATGTCATCCATACTACTCGGTCCACTTCCTCGCTTCGCTGACAACCCTCTGCCATTAGAGGGTTCTGAATTGTGGAGTGTAACGTGGCGGTGTGTAACGTAATTATTTTGGTGCGTAAGTGACTCTCAGAAAATTTGAAAAACAAATTCGAGTTCGTCCACACATGGAGCTCCCTCTCCCTCAGCATGACACACGAGCGCTGTGATCAACAAACTGGTCTCTCGTTGGGAGAAATGTGATCGACACCATCGACTACATTGAGAAATAAATACACTCCTGGAAATTGAAATAAGAACACCGTGAATTCATTGTCTCAGGAAGGGGAAACTTTATTGACACATTCCTGGGGTCAGATACATCACATGATCACACTGACAGAACCACAGGCACATAGACACAGGCAACAGAGCATGCACAATGTCGGCACTAGTACAGTGTATATCCACCTTTCGCAGCAATGCAGGCTGCTATTCTCCCATGGAGACGATCGTAGAGATGCTGGATGTAGTCCTGTGGAACGGCTTGCCATGCCATTTCCACCTGGCGCCTCAGTTGGACCAGCGTTCGTGCTGGACGTGCAGACCGCGTGAGACGACGCTTCATCCAGTCCCAAACATGCTCAATGGGGGACAGATCCGGAGATCTTGCTGGCCAGGGTAGTTGACTTACACCTTCTAGAGCACGTTGGGTGGCACGGGATACATGCGGACGTGCATTGTCCTGTTGGAACAGCAAGTTCCCTTGCCGGTCTAGGAATGGTAGAACGATGGGTTCGATGACGGTTTGGATGTACCGTGCACTATTCAGTGTCCCCTCGACGATCACCAGTGGTGTACGGCCAGTGTAGGAGATCGCTCCCCACACCATGATGCCGGGTGTTGGCCCTGTGTGCCTCAGTCGTATGCAGTCCTGATTGTGGCGCTCACCTGCACGGCGCCAAACACGCATACGACCATCATTGGCACCAAGGCAGAAGCGACTCTCATCGCTGAAGACGACACGTCTCCATTCGTCCCTCCATTCACGCCTGTCGCGACACCACTGGAGGCGGGCTGCACGATGTTGGGGCGTGAGCGGAAGACGGCCTAACGGTGTGCGGGACCGTAGCCCAGCTTCATGGAGACGGTTGCGAATGGTCCTCGCCAATACCCCAGGAGCAACAGTGTCCCTAATTTGCTGGGAAGTGGCGGTGCGGTCCCCTACGGCACTGCGTAGGATCCTACGGTCTTGGCGTGCATCCGTGCGTCGCTGCGGTCCGGTCCCAGGTCGACGGGCACGTGCACCTTCCGCCGACCACTGGCGACAACATCGATGTACTGTGGAGACCTCACGCCCCACGTGTTGAGCAATTCGGTGGTACGTCCACCCGGCCTCCCGCATGCCCACTATACGCCCTCGCTCAAAGTCCGTCAACTGCACATACGGTTCACGTCCACGCTGTCGCGGCATGCTACCAGTGTTAAAGGCTGCGATGGAGCTCCGTATGCCACGGCAAACTGGCTGACACTGACGGCGGTGGTGCACAAATGCTGCGCAGCTAGCGCCATTCGACGGCCAACACCGCGGTTCCTGGTGTGTCCGCTGTGCCGTGCGTGTGATCATTGCTTGTACAGCCCTCTCGCAGTGTCCGGAGCAAGTATGGTGGGTGTGTTCTTTTTTCCATTTCCAGGAGTGTATATAGACATGAAAAAAAGGTGTCGAATGTTAATAAAGTATGTTTTATTTAAAAAGCTTTAAGTGTTGTCACATAAAAATCTCTGAGGCATTACCGTTCAGCACGCCCTCGTATAGTAATGTGGTTCCATCGCTACTGGGACAGTGCTGCATCGCGAGCCGCTCTTACGTTGCATTCAGGGAACCCATTTACGAGATGAATTTCTGATAGCCAGTTGTTGCAGTCTTTCATCATCATACAAGTTTACAGTTTACGATGTGAGTCTATTGTCATCCATTCCATACGTCTCTGTAATTTGTAGTCGCCTTTTCCTGATGCTGTCTGTGATTTTTCCGAGTTAAACGATTTTGTTTTGAGAACCATCTTAGACATCCGTAGTTTTGCCTTTTGTTCAAAATGGCTCTGAGCACTACGGGACTTAACATCTGAGGTCATCAGTCCCCTAGAACTCAGAGAACTATTTAAACCTAACTAACCTAAGGACATCACACACATTCATGCCCGAGGCATGATTCGAACCTGCGACCGTAGCGGTCGCGCGGTTCCAGACTAAAGCGCCAAGAACCGCTCGGCCACACCGACCGGCTTGCCTTTTGTGATATAGACTTTTGTATACTCCATGTGAGCCTGTATGCCTTTTACCACTTTTAAATAGTTGTGTGTTAGCCGTTCTATTATTTCACCTAGTTACTTGAATCCGCCCAAGTGCGAATGGGTGATTTTTTTTTTTTTTAGATTAGTGTTGACTGTTGATCTGATCGCTTCCGAATACTGTGTTTCCCCATTTTAAACCTGGACACTAATTTTTGCTGTTACTTATGGAATTTCTCTATAGACGAGATGGTCTGGCCTGCTGTTAGATAAGGGGTTGTATGGATAAAAACGAGAACATTCTCCGCAGTTGATACTCAGAGCAAAAGAACATTCTCAAAGAAAGTTCACAGTTTCGTATGAATAAAAACTAGGAAGCATAATCTCTGACCCTGGAGTACTTTCTCTCTACCTCCCCTCCTTATTGAGTAAGTTCTCAGCAAAGGCCGGCCGTGGTGGCCGAGCGGTTCTAGGCGCTACAGTCTGGAACCGCGATACCGCTACGGTCGCAGGTTCGAATCCTGCCTCGGGCATGGATGTGTGTGATGTTAGTTAGGTTTAAGTAATTCCAAGTTCTAGGGGACTGATGACCTCAGAAGTTAAGTCCCATAGTGCTCAGAGCCATTTGAACCATTTTTTTCTCAGCAAAGAGATTAAAATCCAACATCTTTGGTTCTCAGTTTGTTTCGTTTGCGTGTGTTTTGTGTTAGCGAAAGTTTTTCTCAAGTTATTTCTGTGCCGAAATGGAAGACTCAGAATTAGCCTTTGTCAACATTATTAAAGATTACCCCGCAATCATCAGTAAATCTCAAACTCCGGCCGCAAGAAGAGAGAAGGTGGATTCTATTAAAGAAATACAACACCGTTATATGGTTAGTTTCGGGAAAGAAATAACGGACGGGCAGATAATGAAGAACCTGCACAATATGAAATCCCGTATCAAGGCCGAAACGGATGTTAATAAGACGGGAAACATTAAGATTTCCCTGAAAAATTGGGAGCAGACATTTTTAAAGTTTTTGGACGGAGATGACTGCAACCCAACTATCCACAGAGTTCTTGGTAAGTCCCATACTTTCCGATTTTTTTATTACGCGCTTAATGCTTTCAAAATTTTGATTCAGAAAAATACGTATTTTTAACATGTGAAAATGAAACAATATTTGGTACATTTCGTCTACTATATCACCACTTTTCAGTAAAAGTATCACAGTGTACTATGCATGAAATTGGACGAACCCCTCCCACATTTCTGCGTAAACCTGTTTGGTATATTTACTAACTAGAAACTGAATCCTGACACACTGCTATTACTTTTTTTTAATTTTTATTTGGAGCTTGTGCAGTAGGTGGTGGTTCCACCTCTGTCCTCACTTCACCACAGAATTCAGAGGTAGCTGACACAGACTGCACATTGTATGAACAAGAGTCAGTTTTGCAGCTACCACTAATTGTTGCAACAGACCATATGGATCTCGTGGGCCCCGAAGTCGTCATACCTTCTCAATCGCCTGCTTCGGGGCATGAGAGAGTGCCTAAACGTCGGAGATTAAGCATAGAAACAGATGAGACACTTAATTTGTCTACTTCAGAGCTGCAAAGGATGGCGCTATTGTACCAATTGGACATATTGAAACGAAAGCAGCAGAAATTGATGCGTGATGAAGATAAACAATAAAACAAATTGTGTAGTGTCTTATTTACGTACCGAATTTTATTAATAAAAACATCTTTTTTAAGTGAATGTTTACATTCCTCATTTACCAAATTCCATATCCTCTTACAAAAATTATTCAGTACAAATTTCTTTTCAATGAAACAATAAGAGTAATATAATCCAATTTGAAATGTTAAAAAAGTGTTTGCACTTATATTGTTGTGTCTGGCCAGTATCTTCACCACATCATTGTAACAATTTCTGGTAAAGTAAAGCAAAAAGAGTAACTTGTTTTACTGTAGCATCTGGCAAATACCTTCACCACTAATTTTTGGTACAGTAAAGCAAAAACAGTAACTTGTCTCTATTTTAAATGCTGCAGGTTAGACAGTTGTGCACTTATTCACTGTAGCACCTGGCAGATACCTTCACCACATCCTTGGAACAATTTTGGTAAAGTAAAATAAAAACTTGTGCCATCAATCTGCTGAAGTTACAGTACAGATATTACATTAAGGTTCCAGAGGTTCATGTTAACCTGTTGTGTCCAAAGCCATTTACAGTAGTATCTGAAAATTCTGTTCCAGTTTGAATAGTTACATGTTAAACAATTTTTGTTGAAAGTAAAATCGATGATAGAGAATGAAAAAAAAAACGACACTAAACAGCATTTTATTACGTAACATCAGAGCACTGTGCTTTATTTTCATGAGGGAATAATTATTGTAATTACAAAAAATATACAAATTGGGTTTAATTATTCAATGTTTGGACAGACACCCATACATTACAGTTGTCGTATTACATTTACAATTTCCCGTCTTTTATTTGTTCCACGTACACGTACGTTTGCTGCTTCCTCTTCTCCCAGCACTGGAGGATTGTTGTCGTCATCACTAGGTGCCTCAAAATCCTCATCCCCTACATGTTTTGCTACGTTGTGCAAAACAAACCAGGCTATTATCACACTGGGGATTTTTGTTTGGGCTCGCCTTATTTTATTTTGCAGAATTGGGAAACGCCTTTTCACCTGTCCAAAGCACCGTTCGATTATCACCCTTTCCTTAGAGTGAAGTCTGTTGTATGCCCTCTCATCAGGTGTTTCGGGATTTTGAAATGGTGTCATTAACCACGGTGCAATGCCATATCCTTCGTCTCCTAAAATTAGGGTGTTGCACTGGTTCTCACGCAATATACGATAGACATA
This sequence comes from Schistocerca cancellata, assembly GCF_023864275.1. Classification (NCBI taxonomy): domain Eukaryota; kingdom Metazoa; phylum Arthropoda; class Insecta; order Orthoptera; family Acrididae; genus Schistocerca; species Schistocerca cancellata. Next base: position 56,091,299 of record NC_064629.1, on the reverse strand, counting down.
GGAGTTTCTCCATATCCTAGCGTCATGTACAGACTGGCCATGAAGCATCAACACTCGTAAACATTTCACTGTTGTCACACGTCGCCTGCATGTTTATAGATGGAAATCCCTTTCGATTAACGTATTCGTCTCCATGTGAAGAAGGTTTCATTATAGGTATGTGAGTGCAGTCTAGGGCCCCTACCGCACATGGAAACTTGTATCTCGATTGCCATTTAACTTTCGCTGTTTATAGTTCGTTAATATTTCTCGGAAATCTGATCCACAACGGTGCTTTCCTGTTGCAGAACATATGAAAATGTTAGTGATACTGTAGTCTGGTATACTCCCAAATCTTCTCCTACACGTATCTGAAAGCCTGGATCCGCTAAATAGCGCAAAAATATTTTCATTTTGCATTCATTGGAAAGGGCACCTCCTCTTCTTTCGCGATTTTCCGGAAGAAAGTGATTCGCCAGCTACTTAATGTTTTGACTGTTAAATCTATACAAACTTCTACAGTTCCTTTCTTCTGCGTTCCTGCGTACTACGTATATCTTTTCTTGCCTTTCAAGAAACATAAATTCCGCCATTTTCGCTAAAAACACTCGGTAACGCTTAATCACAACACAACTCACTCAGCTCGAAGTATACTACGGAGCTCACTCACAAAATCACAAAAACAGAGAATGTTCTCCGCTTGTGAGAAACTTCTTTGGCTCTGTTCATACGAAATCGGAGAATATTCTTTGCTTTGAGCAACTTCCCCCACCCTTCAACCCACACTGAGAACATACTCGGGTGAAGTACGAGTATATTCTCAGACTCGCTTTATTCATGCCAACCAGAGAACTTTCTCCGAACATCTGAGTATAAAGTATATTCTCTGTTTTATTCATGCGACTCAAGATTACAGAATCCTCGGAAAACGCTTTGCAATCAAAAATTTAGGGATGTATATCAATATTATACCATCAATGTCTTTTCGTGGTTTCCATAACTATGATGATTTAGAACAGTTCAGAATTTCACCAATACTTCATAGAAAGTGAAGTCAACGGGGGCGAACAAAATGCTATCTGTCACAAAACCCATCAGCGTCTGACCTTGTATCCAGCGACTGTTGGTCAGCGTTTGTTCACCTAGCAGGTTGGATAACTCACCTAATCGCTCGTCAACGGGTGACCTGGCACAGGTAATTGTGTGACAGGGCTACCTTAATTTACACTGAAGGATCAGAGAAACTGATACACCTGCCTAATATCGTGTAGGGCCCCTCGTGAGCACGTAGAAGTGCCGCACCAAGACGGGGCTTGGACTCGACTAATGTCTAAAGCAGTGCTGAAGGGCATTGACACCATGAATCCTGTATGGCTGTCCATAAGTCCGTAAGAGTACGAGGGGGTGAAGATCGCTTCTGAACAACAAGTTGTAAATCATCCCAGATATCCTCAAAATGGTTCAAATGGCTCTGAGCACTATGCGACTTAACTTCTGAGGTCATCAGTCGCCTAGAACTTAGAACTAATTAAACCTAACTAACCTAAGGACATCACACACATCCATGCCCGAGGCAGGATTCGAACCTGCGACCGTAGCGGTCGCTCGGTTCCAGACTGTAGCGCCCAGAACCGCACGGCCACTCAGGTCGGCCCAGATATCCTCAATAATGTTCATGTCTGGAGAGTTTAGTAGCCAGTGGAAGTGTTTAAAATCAGAAGAGTGTACCTGGAGCCACTCTGTAACAATTTTGGACGTGTGGAGTGTTGCACTGTCCTGCTGGAATTGCCCAAGTCCGTCGGAATGCACAATGGACATGAATGGATGCACGTGATCAGACAGGATGCTTACGTACGTGTCACCTCTCAGAGTCGTATCTAGACGTATCAGGGGTCCCATATCACTCCATCTGCACAATCTCAACATCATTACACACCGAGCAAGGTGGCGCAGTGGTTAGACACTGGACTCGCATTCGGGAGGACGACGGTTCAATCCCGCGTCCGGCCATCCTGATTTAGGTTTTCCGTGATTTCCCTAAATCGCTCCAGGCAAATGCCAGGATGGTTCCTTTGAAAGGGCACGGCCGACTATCTTCCCCATCCTTCCCCAATCCGATGAGACCGATGACCTCACTGTCTGGTCTCCTTCCCCAAACAACCCAACTCAACATCATTACAGAGTCTCCACCAGCTTGAGCAGTTCGCTGCTGACATGCATGGATTCATGAGGTTGCCACCATACCCGTACACGTCCATCCTCTCGATACAATTTGAAACAAGACTCGTCCGACAAGGGAACGTGTTTCCACTCATCAATGGCCCAGTGTCGGTGGTGACGGGCCCCGGCGAGGCGCAAAGCTTTGTGTCGTGCAGTCATCAAGGGTATACGATTGGGCCTTCGGCTCCGAAAGCCCATATGGATGATGTTCCGTTGAATGGATCGCACGCTGACACTTATTGGTGGCCCTGCATTGAAAACTGCATCAATTTCTTGAACTGTTGCACTTCCGTCACGTTGAACGATTCTCTTCAGTCGTCGTTAGTTCTGTTCTTGCAGGATCTTTTTCTCGCCGCAGCGATGTCGGAAATTTGATTTTTTGCCGGATTCCTGATGTTCACGGTACACTCGTGAAATGGTCTTAAGGGAAAATCCCCACTTGATCGCTACCTTGGAGATGCTGTGTCTCATCACTCGTGCCCGACTATCACACCACCTTCAAACGCACTTAAATCTTGGTAACCTGCCATCGTAGCATCAGTAGCCGATCTAACAACTGTGCCAGACACTTGTTTTCTTATGCGCAGTGCCGTATTCTGCCTGTTTACATATCTCTGTATTTGAATACGCATTCCTATACCAGTTTCTTTGGCACTTCAGTGTATTTTCCTTTTTGTTTTCAATCTACTTTGATGTTCAAAATCACTGGGAGCCTTTCACTTACTGTAGCATTGCCCTGTCCTTTTTGGTAATTGTATCATCAACTCAGCAACAAACCTTTCCAAGTAGGTGATGAAGGTGGATGCCTTCGCGGTCCAGGGGCAGATGTTCCGTGGGTGAGTGACCATCTCGCTGTCTGATAGGGAAAAGATGACAAGCCGTACATCATTCTATTAATCTCAGTCGCCACTGATGCGACGAAAGTCACGATCACTATGACACCCGTTACAACCAAGTAATAAAGACTCCCAGTCTCTGCGATGTTAGTGTTATTTGACACACACACACACACACACACAAACATATGCATGTGCACCATCCATGGGTATGTAAATGATTAAAGTTGCAGTTCTCTGTGACAAGTAGTGTTGTTCACGTTTAGTTGTGTTATGAGGCGTGGTAGTGCACATAAAAGAGATGTAAACAGCACCATATGTTGAGTGATCACTGCCAAGGACATGGAGATTCTGCATCCTTGTGTGAAACAGCGTTATGAGTACCAGTCATAATTTATAACGGGGCCTCATTCTGGATCTTCATTTGGCCGGCAGGTCGAATCGTGCAATATCCGGATTTTGGGGCAATCGGTTGAGACAGTGGCTCGATGTTGGACTGCGTGGGAACGTGGTGGGAGGTATACTCGTCATCAAGATTGCAATCCGGTCCGACGATTTCTGACCACCACAAGCAGGCTGTACTGTAGAGCAAGTACATAGTAACCCCGTTACCTCTGTGCCAGTCATCCGCAGACAAGTAATGAACTCCCGCAAAATTCTGTGTCATCTGCTGCCATTTGTTTGAGACTAGCAGCAGTTGGACTAGCGAATTAGTATCCCAAGCGTAGGCTGCCGTCAAGGCCCGCCACACACGTGCAGGTATACCTGTCAGGTAAACCTGCACAGGCATACCGGAAAGGTATACCTGCGCAGGCTGGAGTTCACACACGCTACGGTAATCCGGAAGATTTTAACTTAGTCAGTCGAGAAATGGCGAGCAGACAAGAAGACTACGCGATCGCGTTAGTCGGTTTGTTAGTGGGCATGAAGTGTAGAAGAAAAACCGAAAAAAGTGGTGTAAAGAGTGGCTTACCAAGAGAAATGAATACATTCACACCAGATTAGTAAGAGAGTTATGTTCAGATCCTTCAGATTACCGTAATTATTTGTGGATTAATGAAGACGTCTACGAAAAGCTACTGTCGCTTGTGACTGCTTTAATACAAAGGGAAAATACAGTTATGAGAACTTCTATTTCTGCCCATGAGACTGACAGCTACTCTGAGGTTTCTTGCAACAGGTCGATCGTACGAATGCCTCAAATAGTCTACTATAATATCACCCGCGCCGGCCGGGGTGGCCGAGCGGTTTTAGGCGCTACAGTCTGGAACCGCGCGACCGCTACTGTCGCAGGTTCGAATCCTGCCTCGGACATGGATGTGTGTGATGTCCTTAGGTTAGTTAGGTTTAAGTAGTTCTCAGTTCTAGGGGACTGATGACCTCAAAAGTTGAGTCCCATAGTGCCCAGAGCCATTTGAACCATTTTTAATATCACCCCAAGCTCTTGGCAAAACAATTCCAGAGACGTGTGACGCCATATACAATGTGCTGAAAGGAGTGTATCTTCAGATGTGTAAAATAAATACAATTTCAATTTTTTTTATTCTTACAAGGGAACCTCCCCATCGCACCCCCCTCAGATTTAGTTATACGTTGGCACAGTGGATAGGCCTTGAAAAACTGAACACAGATCAATCGAGAAAACCGGAAGAAGTTTTGTGGAACTATGAAAAAAATTAGTAAAAATATACAAACTGAGTAGTCCATGCGAAGATAGGCAACATCAAGGATAATGGGTGTCAGGGAGCGCCGTGGTCCCGTGCTTAGCGAGAGCAGCTACCAAACGAGAGGTCCTAGGTTCAAGTCTTCCCTCGAGTGGAAAGTTTAAATTTTTATTTTCGGTTTATGTGACAAACTCTTATGTTTTCATCACTTTTTTCGGAGTGATTATCACATCCACAAGAAAACCTCAATCGGGCAAGGTAGAAGAATCTTTTTACCTATTCGCTAAGTGTACAAGTCGACAACATATTCCTGTCATGTGACGCACATGCCGTCACCAGTGTCTTATAGAATATATCAGATGTTTTCCTGTGGAGGGATCGGTTGAACTATGACCTTGCGATCAAATGTTTTCGGTTCCCATTGGAGAGGCCCGTCCTTTCGTCTACTAATCCCACGGTTTTGAGGTGCGGTCGCAAAACACAGACACTAAACTTTTTACAATGAACAGAGACGTCAATGAACGAACGGACAGATCATAACTTTGCGAAAATAAAATTTTCAGTCGAGACAAGACTTGAACCAAGGACCTCTCGTTCCGCAGCTACTCACGCCAACCACAGGACCAGAGCGCTCCTTATGCAATAATCTCCTTGAAGTTGCATATGTTGCACATGGACTACTCAGTTTGTATATTTTACTAAATTTTTTCATAGTTCCACACAACTTCTTCCTATTATCTCGATTGATCTGTGTCCAGTTTTTCAAGGCCTATCAACTGTGCCAACTTATAACTAAATCTGAGGGGGGTGTGATGGGGAGGTTCCCTTGTTAGTAACTCTTTTTACAATTGAAAGACAAAGTTTTAACTGATGCATAATAATGAGTAATACATGAAATTAGAAAAATAATTGAAAATTTACTAGTATTCGTCAATTAAGACCATAGAAAAATTAAAAATGCCTCAAAAATCAAAATTATTAAAAGTAGCTAAGTAAGAGCTGCTGAGTGTGGAAGTTCTTGACTGGTTACCAATCCTGCAGGCGCTGTTTGTTGTGTAAACTGATCATATGAAGCAGCTACGGTAGGACTTAGTGAGCTCGTACTTGAGCTGGGACTGCTTGGATAGCCGGCCGCGGTGGTCTAGCGGTTCTGGCGCTGCAGTCCGGAACCGCGGGACTGCTACGGTCGCAGGTTCGAATCCTGTCTCGGGCATGGGTGTGTGTGATGTCCTTAGGTTAGTTAGGTTTAAGTAGTTCTAAGTTCTAGGGGACTTATGACCTAAGATGTTGAGTCCCATAGTGCTCAGAGCCATTTGAACCATTTTTTTTTTTGAACTGCTTGCATACTCGGAGCTGTGTGAACTCATTGGCACGTTAAGCATTCCCATTTCAGCTTCCCATAGGAGGTCATTGATTCTTTTTTCAACAATCAAACGCTGGCGTTTTTCCAGTGCCCTCATTCTCATTGCAATAGATTTTCCCAATAGATAATACCTGCCATCGTGGGGCGAAGGCTTTTTAAAATGATCTTTCACTGATAGCAGGACATCATTGGTCAATTCCTCACTTTTCCTTTTTTTGCCAAATTAGGCCGTGATATCGGGAGTTGTTTGGAATTTTGAGGACTCTCGTTTATCTCTGAGGATTCTTCACCGCTGGGTGTTTGTGGGGCAGCATCCACGATTCCATCCTGAAGGACGCATATTATTAGACCCTAAAAGTCATTTACCCTGGTTTTAATGTTTATATCAGGAATATAATTTAAAATAAGAGAAAACTATAAGATAAAAATAACACAAACCTTCTTAAAAATTATCAAACAAATAGTTTTACTGTAGTATTTTAAACTTCTATTTCTTATTTTCTTTATAACCCAACTTTTAAAAAAAAGCATTGGTTTTGTGTTATTTTAATTGTTATTTTGATTTTGCTTGTAAAAGTAAATTTATAAAGCCCGTCGCAATCTTTTCGATATACATCCACAGTGTGAAAAAAATATAATTAATTTGTTGTTGTTTCAGTTTCCTGACTCCGCCAAGAAATGGAAAGTTATGCTAAAACATTTGAAGAGATGGAATTTCCCACATTGTCTTGGTGGCATGGATGGTAAACAAATAGACATGGTTTCCCCAGAAAATTCCGGATCTTTTTTCTTCAACTACAAAGGTAGACACTCTGTGGTACTTTTTGCAATAGTGGATGCTAACTGTCGGTTCCTTTTAGTGGATTTTGGAACTAATGGACGTGTTTCTGATGGAGGTGTTATTCAGAATACTAAATAATATGAAAAGTTAGAGAGTAATGAGCTCAAATTTCCAAAGCCATGCAATGTTACAGATAATTTCGAAAATGTCCCTTCCTTTTTTGTGGCTGATGATGCCTTTCCTCTTACACTTAATATTATGAAGCCTTTTCGACAAGCGCAACTAGATTCAGCTAGTAAAGAAATTTACAACTACCGCATTTCAAGGGCAAGACACGTTTTCGAAAATTGTTTTGGAATACTTGCGTCCAGATTTCGTATATCCCATACTCAAATCAATTTGGAACCAGAGAACATAATAAAAATGGTGATGGCAATATGTGCATTACATGATATTTTGATGGAACAACATCCAAGCAGCCGGCCGTATGGCCGTGCGGTTCTGGGCGCTACAGTCTGGAATCGCGAGACCGCTACGGTCGTAGGTTCGAATCCTGCCTCGGGCATGGATGTGTGTGATGTCCTTAGGTTAGTTAGGTTTAAGTAGTTCTAAGTTCTAGGGGACTGATGACCTCAGCAGTTGAGTCCCATAGTGCTCAGAACCATTTGAACCATTTTTGAACATCCAAGCTTTTAAGCTCCTCCAAACAGTACCTATCAGGAGATGTACTACTACCAGGTTTGGATACGTCGGAATCAAATATGATCGCACTGAAACGTCTGAACCACGGGAACGTAACGTATGCTGCTAAACAGCTTAGAAATAGGTTCACTTCATACTTCATGAATGAAGGCAAAGTTCCATGGCAAGACAATACGGTACTTCGAAACAAAAAATAGACTAAAAGAAGAAGTTTGTCCTTAGTAAGTTAATAATTCATACAGTTCAAAATATTTTGCATTAATTAATAAAAAACGTGGACTCTAAACATAAACTTTTCATTTGTAAATACAAAATGTAGTTTAATTAAATTAAATTATATGAGTATTATAAATAATGTGAGTACTTACTTCATCGATCTCACATCCATCCTCGTCATCCAAGTTTGACACATACGCGCCAAGAGTATCTTCATCGCCAAGAAAATCGAAGAAATCTAAGTACCACAATTTTGATGTGTAGACGTTGTCAGTTGAAGCTCCGGATTTCATTGACATGTCACCCGGCCGGATTGTGGGATTTTCTCTGCCTGGGGACTGGGTGTTGATTTCATCATTTCATCCTCGTCATCATCATTCGTGACAGTGGCTAGATCGCACTGTGTAAAACAAAAAAAGGACTGTGTATAAATGGGATTTCGTACAGGCGCTGATGACGCAGTTGAGAGCCCCACAAAACCAGACATCATCATCATCATTGACATGTCACGTTTCTTCATCTCTTTACGTACATTACTTCCTACATTATTTATTTTTTTAACTGTAGATTGCTTTGTAGCATCGGGTTCTAGCTCCTTCAATTTAATAACAAGTGTTTCATAGGCTCCTTCTCTCTTTTCACGGTCGTGGTACTCTTTATTTTCACCTGCCACAGACAAGGTTCCAACCTATACATTTGGTTAAACTCCTCCATCACTTGGCTCCGTTTTTGATTTGACATGTTGATCACACCGTGCGTGTAGCCACTAGTTGACACTGTTGTACACGTAAATACAAAGACAACCGACGCTCTCTACTCAGGGAGCTAACCCCAGCCAACCAAAAACCTGTACAGGCGTGCCAGAGTGACTCACACACACGCTCAGGTTTACACGCCTGCGCAGGTAGAAAGAAATGATTTTTTATTCTTGTGGTCGGCTGCGCAGATCGCTACGCCTGTACAGTTTGGCCTACAGGTATACCGGAACGTGTGTGGCGGGCCTAACACTGCAACACGAGTGGTACCGTGACCGGGAAGCACAGCGTCGCATTGCAAATGGTTCAAATGGCTCTGAGCACTATGGGATTTAACATCTGAGGTCAACAGTCCCCTAGAACTTAGAACTACTTAAACCTAACTATCCTCAGGACATCACACACATCCATGCCCGAGGCAGGATTCGAACCTGCGACCGTAGCGGTCGCGCGGTTCCAGGCTGAAGCGCCTAGAACCGCTCGGCCACACCAGCCGACGCGTCGCATTGCATTCGGCGATCAATTACAGTTCTGCAGTACTCCACTTGGCCATCGACAGCGATTATGGCAGCAACCTGAGGAGGTTCCATTCTTTCAGTGTTTTCGAGAGACACAGTAGTGTTACTATTGGCGTCGTTGTGTGGGAAGGAGATGGGTGTGATTTCAGGCCACGACTGATAGTGATTGAGGGCCCTCTGACGGCGTGTGGGGACATCCTCCGTCCTCAAGTTCTACACTCCTGGAAATTGAAATGAGAACACCGTGAATTCATTGTCCCAGGAAGGGGAAACTTTATTGACACATTCCTGGGGTCAGATACATACACATGATCACACTGACAGAACCACAGGCACATAGACACAGGCAACAGAGCATGCACAATGTCGGCACTAGTAAAGTGTATATCCACCTTTCGCAGCAATGCAGGCTGCTATTCTCCCATGGAGACGATCGTAGAGATGCTGGATGTAGTCCTGTGGAACGGCTTGCCATGCCATTTCCACCTGGCGCCTCAGTTGGACCAGCGTTCGTGCTGGACGTGCAGACCGCGTGAGACGACGCTTCATCCAGTCCCAAACATGCTCAATGGGGGACAGATCCGGAGATCTTGCTGGCCAGGGTAGTTGACTTACACCTTCTAGAGCACGTTGGGTGGCACGGGATACATGCGGACGTGCATTGTCCTGTTGGAACAGCAAGTTCCCTTGCCGGTCTAGGAATGGTAGAACGATGGGTTCGATGACGGATTGGATGTACCGTGCACTATTCAGTGTCCCCTCGACGATCACCAGTGGTGTACGGCCAGTGTAGGAGATCACTCCCCACACCATGATGCCGGGTGTTGGCCCTGTGTGCCTCGGTCGTATGCAGTCCTGATTGTGGCGCTCAGCTGCACGGCGCCAAACACGCATACGACCATCATTGGCACCAAGGCAGAAGCGACTCTCATCGCTGAAGACGACACGTCTCCATTTGTCCCTCCATTCACGCCTGTCGCGACACCACTGGAGGCGGGCTGCACGATGTTGGGGCGTGAGCGGAAGACGGCCTAACGGTGTGCGGGACCGTAGCCCAGCTTCATGGAGACGGTTGCGAATGGTCCTCGCCGATACCCCAGGAGCAACAGTGTCCCTAATTTGCTGGGAAGTGGCGGTGCGGTCCCCTACGGCACTGCGTAGGATCCTACGGTCTTGGCGTGCATCCGTGCGTCGCTGCGGTCCGGTCCCAGGTCGACGGGCACGTGCACCTTCCGCCGACCACTGGCGACAACATCGATGTACTGTGGAGACCTCACGCCCCACGTGTTGAGCAATTCGGCGGTACGTCCACCCGGCCTCCTGCATGCCCACTATACGCCCTCGCTCAAAGTCCGTCAACTGCACATACGGTTCACGTCCACGCTGTCGCGGCATGCTACCAGTGTTAAAGACTGCGATGGAGCTCCGTATGCCACGGCAAACTGGCTGACACTGACGGCGGCGGTGCACAAATGCTGCGCAGCTAGCGCCATTCGACGGCCAACACCACGGTTTCTGGTGTGTCCGCTGTGCCGTGCGTGTGATCATTGCTTGTACAGCCCTCTCGCAGTGTCCGGAGCAAGTATGGTGGGTCTGACACACCGGTGTCAATGTGTTCTTTTTTCCATTTCCAGGAGTGTATATCGTGGGACCATTTTTTAGCAGGACAGTGCTCTTCCACACATGGCACGTGTCTCTACGAATTGCCTGCGCGATATTGAGATACTCCTGTGGCCAGCAAGATCTCCAGATCTGTAGACCCGGCACGGTCGTCAGCTCCGTTCCAGTGCCAGTATCGAGGAGCAGATACAACAGTTTTGGGACAGTTTGCCTCAGAAGACGATACAACGGCTTTATAACACAATTCCCAGCCGAATCAGTGCATGTACGTGTCGAGGCTAGAGGGCTGCAACGCCACACTGCACACTGATAAGGAAGGGGGGGGGGGGGGGGAAGGTTCATATTGCAAAGTAAATTGTAGACGATCGTATAAGCACTGAAATAACATAACGTAGCCCCTCAATCCCTGAAGTTTTATTTCGTTCCCCCCCCCCCCCCCTCTTCTAGGTGCCCCATATTATTTTTTGTGTCAGGCAATGTATGACGAAAAGTTGATGTACGACGATTCTCGTCGTTCCACAGTTATTCTTATTTCGCATTTTTAGCCGTTTTGCTACCCTGTTCATCATAGAGTGTAGTTCCTCCTTCTATTCTGCCAATACTACTTCGATCGCTTGCATACTGAATTGTCTTTACTGCTTCTCCTCACAGCATTAAGGGGAAACACCACTGTAATGGCCTAATGTCTTGTGACATCCGGAGCGAGAGCACCAGCAGCAGCGAGTACTGTTTGTATAAAGCGTTTATTTTGCATTTTGTTTACGACCTTCCACTAAGGAAGGGATTCTATTTGTGTTTATCTGCTCTGCATAGTAACTAACAGTTCTTGATAAAACTTTACGTAGTTTTCGTGTTAGATTTCTTAGTGTTTTCTTGATCGTTTAGAACAGAAAGCGCCCTAAAACCGTCTTTTGTTTGTTTCGCAGCCGTTAGCCACTAGTCACTTGAATCAGCAGTTGTCTTGTGACAGCCAGAGCGAGAGCACCAGCAGCAGCGAGTACTGTTTGTATAAAGCGTTTATTTTGCATTTTGTTTACGACCTTCCACTAAGGAAGGGATTCTATTTGTGTTTATCTGCTCTGCATAGTAACTAACAGTTCTTGATAAAACTTTACGTAGTTTTCGTGTTAGATTTCTTAGTGTTTTCTTGATCGTTTAGAACAGAAAGCGCCCTAAAACCGTCTTTTGTTTGTTTCGCAGCCGTTAGCCACTAGTCACTTGAATCAGCAGTTGTCTTGTGACAGCCAGAGCGAGAGCACCAGCAGCAGCGAGTACTGTTTGTATAAAGCGTTTATTTTGCATTTTGTTTACGACCTTCCACTAAGGAAGGGATTCTATTTGTGTTTATCTGCTCTGCATAGTAACTAACAGTTCTTGATAAAACTTTACGTAGTTTTCGTGTTAGATTTCTTAGTGTTTTCTTGATCGTTTAGAACAGAAAGCGCCCTAAAACCGTCTTTTGTTTGTTTCGCGGCCGTTAGCCACTAGTCACTTGAATCAGCAGTTGTCTTGTGACAGCCAGAGCGAGAGCACCAGCAGCAGCGAGTACTGTTTGTATAAAGCGTTTTTGTACTTATTTGCTGCGCTTAGCTTTTAAATAGTTTTTCTGGGAAAACCTAGCGTAGTTTTCGCGTCTCGTATTTCAGTGAGTGTTTCTTGATTATCAGAGTAGCTCATCAGAAGATAATCTTGGGAATTTGTCATCGTATAGAGTAGGGTAAACATAGTCATGTGTAGGGACTGTGGTTGTTGTGAGCGGACGCAAGGAGAATTGGCCACTCTTCGGGGGCAGGTGGAGGCTTTGTCTGTTAGGCTCATCGAGCTCGAGGCGCAGGCGTCGGCTCGTAGTGGCGTTGGGGCAACTGTGGTGAGACCTATGCCTACTTCGGTGGCCTTGGAGTCACATGGAACCCCTGATGTCGCTGCGTCTTCCGGCAGTGAGCATCTTACCGGTCAGCCATCACTCCAGGGTGAATGGCGGACAGTGGTGGGCTCGCGCGTGCCTGGCCGAAAGGCGAAGGTGGAATCTGGCCGCGTGGCAGCTGCCTTACCCCTTTCCAACAGGTACGGGGTGCTTCCTAGTGGTGATGACATCGTTTCCGAGCCACCACAGGATGCCTCGCCTGTTGGGCCAGTGGCCGATTCTCCGGCAAGGTCCCGACAGTCACAGAGGGCGGGCCTATTAGTTATAGGGAGCTCCAACGTTAGGCGGGTTATGGAGCCCCTCAGGAAAATAGCGGGTAGGTCGGGGAAGAATGCCAGTGTGCACTCGGTGTGATTGCCGGGGGGTCTCGTCCGTAATGTGGAGGAGGCCCTTCCGGCAGCTATTGAACGCACTGGGTGTGACCGGCTGCAGATAGTAGCACATGTCGGAACGAATGACGCCTGCCGCTTGGGTTCTGAGGCCATCCTTGGTTCCTTCCGGCGGCTGGCTGATTTGGTGAAGACAACCAGCATCGCACGCGGAGTGCAAGCTGAGCTTAATATCTGCAGCATAGTGCCCAGAGTCGATCGCGGTCCTCTGGTTTGGAGCCGTGTGGAGGGTCTAAACCAGAGGCTCAGACGACTCTGCGACTATAATGGTTGCAAATTCATCGACCTCCGTTATTGGGTGGAGAACTGTAGAGCCCCCCTAGACAGGTCAGGCGTGCACTACACACCGGAAGCAGCTACTAGGGTAGCAGAGTACGTGTGGCGTGCACACGGGGGTTTTTTAGGTTAGAGGGACCCCCCCTTGGGCGAAACGATAAAATACCTGACGGCTTACCAGAGAGGACATTATCATCGTTGATAAAGAACGTCCGTCCTCAGAGACCAAAAACAGGAAAAGTTAACGTAATATTGGTAAACTGCAGGAGTATCCAGGGCAAGGTTCCTGAATTAGTATCTCTTATTGAAGGAAATAGTGCGCATATAGTATTAGGAACGGAAAGTTGGTTAAAACCGGAAGTGAACAGTAACGAAATCCTAGACACAGAATGGAATATATACCGCAAGGATAGGATAAACGCCAATGGTGGAGGAGTATTTATAGCAGTAAAGAATTCAATAATATCCAGTGAAGTTATTAGCGAATGCGAATGTGAAATAATCTGGGTTAAGCTAAGTATCAAAGGTGGGTCAGATATGATAGTCGGATGCTTCTATAGACCACCTGCATCAGCAACCGTAGTAGTTGAGCGCCTCAGAGAGAACCTGCAGAACGTCGTGAAGAAGTTTCGTGATCATACTATTGTAATAGGGGGAGACTTCAATCTACCAGGTGTAGAATGGGATAGTCACACAATCAGAACTGGAGCCAGGGACAGAGACTCTTGTGACATTATCCTGACTGCCTTGTCCGAGAATTACTTCGAGCAGATAGTTAGAGAACCAACTCGTGAAGCTAACGTTTTAGACCTCATAGCAACAAATAGACCGGAACTTTTCGACTCCGTGAATGTAGAAGAGGGTATCAGTGATCATAAGTCAGTGGTTGCATCAATGACTACAAGTGTAATAAGAAATGCCAAGAAAGGAAGGAAAATATATTTGCTTAACAAGAGTGATAGGGCACAAATCGCAGAATATCTGAGTGACCACCATCAAACGTTCATTTCTGAGGAAGAGGATGTGGAACAAAAATGGAAAAAATTCAGAAACATCGTCCAGTACGCCTTAGATAAGTTCGTACCGACTAAGGTCCAAAGCGAGGGGAAAGATCCACCGTGGTATAACAATCATGTACGAAAGGTACTACGGAAACAAAGAAAGCTTCATCATAGGTTTAAGAGTAGTCGAATCATAGCTGATAAGGAAAAGCTGAACGAAGCGAAAAAGAGCGTAAAGAGAGCAATGAGAGAAGCATTCAACGAATTCGAACATAAAACATTGGCAAACAATCTAAACAAGAACCCTAAAAAGTTTTGGTCATATGTAAAATCGGTAAGCGGATCTAAATCCCCTATTCAGTCACTCGTTGACCACGATGGCACCGAAACAGAGGACGACCGAAGAAAGGCAGAAATACTGAATTCAGTGTTCCGAAACTGTTTCACTGCGGAAAATCGTAACACGGTCCCTGACTTCAGCCGTCGCACGGACGCCAAAATGGAAAATATTGAAATAAACGATATCGGAATTGAAAAACAACTGCTATCACTTAGTAGCGGAAAAGCATCCGGACCAGACGAGATACCCTTAAGATTCTACAGTGATTATGCTAAAGAACTTGCCCCCTTTCTATCAGCAATTTATCGTAGATCGCTGGAAGAACGTAAAGTACCTAGCGACTGGAAGAAAGCGCAGGTCGTTCCCATTTTCAAGAAGGGTCATAAATCAGATGCGAATAATTATAGGCCTATTTCGCTTACGTCAATCTGTTGTAGAATAATGGAACATGTTTTGTGTTCTCGTATTATGACGTTCTTAGATAATACAAATCTCCTTCATCATAACCAACATGGATTCCGCAAACAGAGATCATGTGAAACTCAGCTCGCCCTATTTGCCCAAGAAATTCACAGTGCCGTAGACACTGGCGAGCAGATTGATGCCGTATTCCTGGACTTCAGGAAGGCATTTGATACGGTTCCGCACTTACGTTTAGTGAAAAAAATACGAGCTTACGGAATATCGGACCAGGTTTGTGATTGGATTCAGGATTTCCTAGAAGAAAGAACACAACATGTCATTCTTAACGGTTCAAAATCTGCAGATGTAGAGGTAATTTCGGGAGTACCACAAGGAAGCAGGATAGGACCTTTATTGTTTACAATATACATAAATGACTTAGTTGACAACATCGGTAGCTCCGTGAGGCTATTTGCAGATGACACGGTTATCTACAAGAAAGTAGCAACATCAGAAGACTCGTACGTACTCCAGGAAGACCTGCAGAGGATTAATGCATGGTGCGACAGCTGGCAGCTTTCCCTAAACGTAGATAAATGTAATATAATGCGCATACATAGGGGCAGAAATCCATTCCAGTACGATTATGCCATAGGTGGTAAATCATTGGAAGCGGTAACGACCGTAAAATACTTAGGAGTTACTATCCGGAGCGATCTGAAGTGGAATGATCACATAAAACAAATAGTGGGAAAAGCAGGCGCCAGGTTGAGATTCATAGGAAGAATTCTAAGAAAATGTGACTCATCGACGAAAGAAGTAGCTTACAAAACGCTTGTTCGTCCGATTCTTGAGTATTGCTCATCAGTAAGGGACCCTTACCAGGTTGGATTAATAGAAGAGATAGACATGATCCAGCGAAAAGCAGCGCGATTCGTCATGGGGACATTTAGTCAGCGCGAGAGCGTTACGGAGATGCTGAACAAGCTCCAGTGGCGGACACTTCAAGAAAGGCGTTACGCAATACGGAGAGGTTTATTATCGAAATTACGAGAGAGCACATTCCGGGAAGAGATGGGCAACATATTACTACCGCCCACATATATCTCGCGTAATGATCACAACGAAAAGATCCGAGAAATTAGAGCAAATACGGAGACTTACAAGCAGTCGTTCTTCCCACGCACAATTCGTGAATGGAACAGGGAAGGGGGGATCAGATAGTGGTACAATAAGTACCCTCCGCCACACACCGTAAGGTGGCTCGCGGAATATAGATGTAGATGTAGATGTAACAATGCGTTTCCATGACCTTTTGTTTTGGGCGGAAGAAAACGTGATAGAGAAATAATACTTGGTGTCGTTATGGAGCATATATGGAGTATATAACCAAAGAATTTTGTAGGAAAATATTACAAAATGTCGACAGTGCAACAATTTTCCCAAGCCATTTTGAATTTGCGGTGATCTGCGGCAAGCACTATAGCTGGTGCCAGTTTGAATCTGCAGAAAAGAAAAAAAAATCAATGTAATCTGCATGAGTGTAGCCAGTAAGCTACGTAGGAGATTTTACACTGAAGCGCCAAAGAAGCTGGTATATGCATCCATATTCATTAAGAGATATGTAAACACGCAGAATACGGCGCTGCGCTCGGCAACATCTATATAAGACAAAAAGTGTCCGGCTCAGTTGTTAGATCGGTTACTGCTGCTACAATAGTAGGTTATCAAGATTTAAGTGAGTTTGAACGTGGTATTATAGTCGGCGCACGAGCGATGGGGCACAGCATCTCTAAGGTAGCGACAAAGTGGGGTTTTCCCGTACGGCCATTTCACGAGTGTACCGTGAATATCAGAAATCCGGGAAAAAATCAAATTTCCGACATCCCTGCAAGAACAGAACTAACGTCCAACGTGACAGAAGTGCAACTCTTCTGCAACTTGTTTCAGATTTCAGTGCTGGGCCATCAGCAAGTGTCAGCGTGTGAACCATTCAACGAAACATCATCGATATGGGCTTTCGGAGCCGAAGGCCCACTCGTGTATTCTTGATGACTGCACGACATAAAGCTTTACGCCTCGCCTGGGCCCGTCAACACCGACATTGGAATGTTGATGACTGGAAACACGTTACTGGTCGGACGAGTCTCGTTTCAAATTGTATCGAGCGGACAGACGTGTGCGTGTATGGTGACAACCTCCTGAATCCATGTCAGCATCGGACTGCTCAAGCGGGTGGAGGCGCTGTAATGATGTTGGGCTTGTGCCGATGGTGTGATATGGGACCCCTGATACGTCTAGATAAGACTCTGACAGGTGAGACGTACGAAGATCTTGTCTGATCACCTGCATCCGCTCATGTCCATTGTGCATTCCGACGGACTTGGGCTATTCCAACAGGACACTGCGACACCTCACATGTCAGGAACTGCTACAGAGCGGCTCCACGAACACTCTTCTGAGTTTAAACACTTCAGCTGGCCATCAAAGTCTCCAGACAATAACATTATTGAGGATATCTGGGATGCCTTGCAACGTGCTGTTCAGAAGAGATCTCAACCCCCTCGTACTCTTACGTATTTATGGACAGCCCTGCAGGATTGGTGGGGTCAGTTCCCTCCAGCATTACTTCACATAATAGTCGAGTCCATGCCACGTTGTGTTGCGGGATGTCTGTGTGCTCGCAGGATCCCTACACGATATTAGGCAGGTATACCAGTTTCTTTGGCTCTTCAGTGTAGAAGTATTGATTTTTGTGTAATTTGCGAGTGTTTGAATAAAGTCGTTCAATTTTCACCAAAATTTGTTAGTGAATATCGTTTAAATTAGTTAATCAAAAATCCCCTATGTGGTTCACTTTGTAATGTAATTTCGGAGATGTAGTTAAATTTTCACATAAAAAGATTGAAAATTGTTGGAGTTATGCTGCGTGCCGTTTTGGAAAATAATATTCTGAGAAAAAGGTGTTTGAAGTTTTTAAATGTGTTATAGACGTGGACAAATGAAAAAATTTACTTTTAGAAAACTCCTCCCACTAATCTGCTCTCCTAGGACTGCCCTGTCGTACTATTGCCCTTTGCGATCGAAGTCATATCCTCAAGTTTATCATGGAACGATCGTGGCAATCCCATGAACTTATAAACCTTTAAAATTCTGTTTAACCCTATTCCAAGCAGGTGCATTGTTAGGACGGTTCGATGGTTGACATGATATGGGTTCCGTATAAATTTAGTACTTGGTATAACAACTTTTCGGCGGTTTGGAGAAGTAATAATTGTTGTGGAGCCTAAGAATCGTGGCCTTCGTTCTTGCAACATGATTTCTGCATTGTACGTTTCACATTTCACGTATTGAGAGATAACAGAGAAAATGGCAAGAAAATATGTAATCCTAGAGCTCAGTTCGTAATTCTCATCAAAATCCTGGTCACTCTCTTTCAGTTTCTTATCAGGCAGCCTTATGTCTATTCTTTGGACGCTTTGATGACATACGGCTTCGACGCTGCGTTGAGTACGATGTTTCCGCACCTTTTCCGCTCGACAACACTTTCTTACCACTCATTCTTACTTGTAAGACGAAACTGTATACAGTAAGAACACAAATAAACTATCAAAAGTCAAATTGCACACAAAAATCGAGATTCGAAGCGAACAAATTGTCTTTTTCGTACACGTACTGATACTTGCTGACGCCAAGCTAATGTGTTACTGTTCTGAAATTCTTCTAATTACACTCAGGCACTACAGTGGGTGTCGAGTTGCTGCAGGTAGGCCGTTTCGGATCATTCGAGGCGCTACGGGAGAAGCTCGAAAATTCCATACAACAATTTTTTTCATGGAATAGACTTCTTGCCTCATATTGTAGCAGGTTCAAAAAGCTTTTAAGCCAACAAAAATATGATTTTTTGAAAATTCTGTGGTGGTGTTACCTCTTAAGACGCGAGCAGACAGAACGTGGCCTGACGCGCGACTCAAAACGTGCTTTCGGCCGCATTACAGTACAGGGTGATTCAAAAAGAATACCACAACTTTAGGAATTTAAAACTCTGCAACGACAAAAGGCAGAGCTAAGCACTATCTGTCGGCGAATTAAGGGAGCTATAAAGTTTCATTTAGTTGTACATTTGTTCGCTTGAGGCGCTGTTGACTTGGCGTCAGCGTCAGTTGATGCTAAGATGGCGACCGCTCAACAGAAAGCTTTTTGTGTTATTGAGTACGGCAGAAGTGAATCGACGACAGTTGTTCAGCGTGCATTTCGAACGAAGTGTGGTGTTAAACCTCCTGATAGGTGATGTATTAAACGTTGGTATAAACAGTTTACAGAGAATGGGTGTTTGTGCAAAGGGAAAAGTTCTGGACGGCCGAGAACGAGTGATGAAAATGTAGCACGCATCCAGCAAGCATTTGTTCGCAGCCCAGGAAAATCGACTCGCAGAGCTAGCAGAGAGCTGCAAATTCCACAATCAACTGTATGGAGAGTCCTACGAAAAAGGTTAGTTATGAAACCTGAATGTCAACTACCCGAGGCGATGGATCGGCCGCCAGGCAGCCCGTGACAGAGCACTGCATCACTGGCCTCCAAGAAGCCCTGATCTTACCCCCTGCGATTTTTTCTTATGGGGGTATGTTAAGGATATGGTGTTTCGGCCACCTCTCCCAGCCACCATTGATGATTTGAAACGAGAAATAACAGCAGCTATCCAAACTGTTACGCCTGATATGCTACAGAGAGTGTGGAACGAGTTGGAGTATCGGGTTGATATTGCGCGAGTGTCTGGAGGGGGCCATATTGAACATCTCTGAACTTGTTTTTGAGTGAAAAAAAACCTTTTTAAATACTCTTTGTAATGATGTATAACAGAAGGTTATATTATGTTTCTTTCATTAAATACACATTTTTAAAGTTGTGGTATTCTTTTTGAATCACCCTGTACTTGCACTTTAAATGTGGACAGGCACTGATCCAAGGATGGTGTGCTAGGTCACGCATCATATCCTCCTTCACCTCTTTCAAACAATAGTTTGCGCAAAGCATTTACATTTTTACACTAGCGACCCGCCCAGCTTGGCACGGGTAGCACTATCTACAGCCGGACATCTCGTCCGGCGTAGCGATAACAATTTATGAACACAAACTTTCTCCGTGAATCAGTCTTTCTATTACTAAAAAACGTATCAAAATTCCTGCGGTAGTTCCTGATTAAGCCTCAACATACTGACAGAACAACGTGGCAGGGGATTTTAATTCATCATAGTTCAGTCAATTTGCACGAAATATTTGTAAATTATATACACAAACCAGCATCGTGATTTAGCGTATCTCTAAGGCAAAAATGTGTCAATGTGGGTACAGTAGCTCCTCAGATTAGTCTTCACATACAAATAGAAAACCTCGACAGGGGTTTTAACTTACGTGTATTGATACACCAATCTATATATTTTTCAGCGAACTGTCGGGTGGGCCTCGAAAATTACGAGAAATTCTAGAAGATTACGAGCAGGACTTTCAGTAAGAAAAGACGGGAAAAAAATAACAAAGTCTGATTTCTCCAAATATATGCAGAAACGACCATTTACATGCTCACTAACACTTGTCTCTGCAGATATGTGTTCATAACATTGTGGTGCTAAGTGAAATGCTGATTGCACACTTCGAATTTATATCGTGCAAATTATGACCTTGTCAAAGAAAGCTGTTACAGTTTGTTGCTATTATGGGTCTTAGATCAAATACACGACACGCAAATTTTACTTTTTTGCAAGAATCAGTTTCAAACAATGTATATCTCTGCACTTCAGTTTCTTGAAATTTATGTCAAAGCGATTAACTAAGCACTAAAGCAAAAAAGAAAAAAATGTTAGATTTAAATATTATATTGTTGTGTTATAATAATAATAGGCATCTGTGGCATGTTAGAACGGTGAGGGGTGCTAAGAGGCGGTAACACTGTGATTGCCGCTTCGAAGGAGCGGAAGCGCCTGGCCTGCATGTGGAGCGCCATTTGCCGTGGTGGTAGACTCGTCAACGTCGTATATGACGCATTTCTTTGTGTGAGCCATCTCGTCTGTGTGATATGTCTGCCATGCCTCAAAAGCAGTGAAACTTTTAGGAACTTCACGTTTTTTTACTGATGTCATGTTAGATTTTGATTTCTTTGGTACAATACATCTTCACCTTGCAAGCACTTAAATCAGTCGGAGTTCCAACTAAGTTCTGTAACTGGGAGTTGTAATAGAAAACTAGCAACTGTGGGAAAAGTCTGATTAAAAAAATAATTAAAACCTCATTGAGAGCATAAAAATGAACATTGAATTCCATCTGTTATGTAGTTGCAAATGTGTACAAGTACAAAGAATAAAAGCCCGCCCGGCGCGCGGTCTAACGCGCTGCTTCCCGAGCGGTAAGGCGTGCCGGTCCCTGGCACGAATCCGCCCGGCGGATTAAGGCGGTTTTCCATCTACCTTGGCGAATGCGAGCTGGTTCCCCTTATTCCGCCTCAATTACACTATGTAGGCGATTGCTGCGCAAACACTGTCTCCACGTACGCGTAACCAGCAAACATTTGGGGTTACACTCATCTGGTATGAGACTTTCATGGGGGGGGGGGGTTCCGTGCGGGCCGAACTGCACAATAATCCTGGGTTCGGTGTGGGGCGGCAGTGGGGTGGGTGGACTGCTGTGGCTTGTTGTGGGGTTGTGAACCACTGAGGGCTACGGCGGGACGAAGCCTCTCCGTCGTATCTAGGTCCCGAGTTTAATACACACACACACACACACACACACACACACACACACACACAACGAATAACCTGCAAAAATAAATCATAGTGGCGGTATATTAAAAACTGCAAGACGCGACACTTTATCTATTTTCCAGCATTTTTACAATAAATTTGACTGCAGTCATTGACATGTACTATATTTCTGTACTTCCCTTTTTTTACCGCGTCTTCCTTTTAGGAATGTACATACTTTCATCGAGAAGAATATAGTTATTTCAGGAAGCACAAAACGAAGCACAAATCGCTCTCGACCACAAATGGCAACCATCTGAGAGCAGTAAACTAGCGCAGGCAGATGGGACTGCTCTCCAATGACTCTACACTCGTACAAGATATTCCATCTCTTCAAGGAATGCAGGCAGTGCAAGAAAGCTACTTAAATACCATAGAGTACGTAGACGACATGGCATTGAACGGTGCCATACACTACGAAGTAGCCAGACAATTGAAAAAGCAGGTTTACTACTAGGTAAACTATCAGAATGCACTACACGCACGAATTGATGAGCTGGAGTTCGAACTGACACACAATGCAGACAAACACACGCAGAAGGAAGACAACCACACAAACAACAACACACACAGAACAATCTGATACCTCAGTAGACATACGGATAGTATAAAACCAGATGATATGCGGAGAACATACCAACGATTTCACTCTACGAACGCTCACATGAAAGACCAAACGACAGACATTACACAGAAGATGTATGACACTAAACGATGCACAGGCTACATAAGTCCAGTGAATTTTGTGTCGGGAGGGATAATTAATCCCTCATCCCCTTCACAACACAGCGCAACACACAATCACAACAGCATACCAGTAGCTGCGAAACTAAAGGCAAGAGAGTGATACCTCTCGATGAAAAACGCGGTAGTGAAGATGGCGAGAGTGTAGACGACAGTGCAAATAAGAAGGCAAGTGAGGGGAGTGCAGCCGGTAGTGTAAATAAAAAGGAAAGTTTCGGTAAAAAGGGAAGAGCTGGCATACTGGCTACACTCCTGGAAATGGAAAAAAGAACACATTGACACCGGTGTGTCAGACCCACCATACTTGCTCCGGACACTGCGAGAGGGCTGTACAAGCAATGATCACACGCACGGCACAGCGGACACACCAGGAACCGCGGTGTTGGCCGTCGAATGGCGCTAGCTGCGCAGCATTTGTGCACCGCCGCCGTCAGTGTCAGCCAGTTTGCCGTGGCATACGGAGCTCCATCGCAGTCTTTAACACTGGTAGCATGCCGCGACAGCGTGGACGTGAACCGTATGTGCAGTTGACGGACTTTGAGCGAGGGCGTATAGTGGGCATGCGGGAGGCCGGGTGGACGTACCGCCGAATTGCTCAACACGTGGGGCGTGAGGTCTCCACAGTACATCGATGTTGTCGCCAGTGGTCGGCGGAAGGTGCACGTGCCCGTCGACCTGGGACCGGACCGCAGCGACGCACGGATGCACGCCAAGACCGTAGGATCCTACGCAGTGCCGTAGGGGACCGCACCGCCACTTCCCAGCAAATTAGGGACACTGTTGCTCCTGGGGTATCGGCGAGGACCATTCGCAACCGTCTCCATGAAGCTGGGCTACGGTCCCGCACACCGTTAGGCCGTCTTCCGCTCACGCCCCAACATCGTGCAGCCCGCCTCCAGTGGTGTCGCGACAGGCGTGAATGGAGGGACGAATGGAGACGTGTCGTCTTCAGCGATGAGAGTCGCTTCTGCCTTGGTGCCAATGATGGTCGTATGCGTGTTTGGCGCCGTGCAGGTGCGCGCCACAATCAGGACTGCATACGACCGAGGCACACAGGGCCAACACCCGGCATCATGGTGTGGGGAGCGATCTCCTACACTGGCCGTACACCACTGGTGATCGTCGAGGGGACACTGAATAGTGCACGGTACATCCAAACCGTCATCGAACCCATCGTTCTACCATTCCTAGACCGGCAAGGGAACTTGCTGTTCCAACAGGACAATGCACGTCCGCATGTATCCCGTGCCACCCAACGTGCTCTAGAAGGTGTAAGTCAACTACCCTGGCCAGCAAGATCTCCGGATCTGTCCCCCATTGAGCATGTTTGGGACTGGATGAAGCGTCGTCTCACGCGGTCTGCACGTCCAGCACGAACGCTGGTCCAACAGAGGCGCCAGGTGGAAATGGCATGGCAAGCCGTTCCACAGGACTACATCCAGCATCTCTACGATCGTTTCCATGGGAGAATAGCAGCCTGCATTGCTGCGAAAGGTGGATATACACTGTACTAGTGCCGACATTGTGCATGCTCTGTTGCCTGTGTCTATTTGCCTGTGGTTCTGTCAGTGTGATCATGTGATGTATCTGACCCCAGGAATGTGTCAATAAAGTTTCCCCTTCCTGGGACAATGAATTCACGGTGTTCTTATTTCAATTTCCAGGAGTGTATAATAATGTAGAACTAAATCTTAGATTAAGTAGCTTAGAACATAAAGATACCTTTGTTACGGCCCAGAGACTACTGACCAGACTACTCCATCCACTTGGTAGCTACGTCTGCTTCCCGACCACTGAACAATCAGACAGAATGACATTGAAGACAGAAAATATCCCTACTGACCCTGCTGAACTGGAAAAACTAGTAGTACTTGCGTGGGCGCACAGTAGAACTACACATAGACAGGCATTAAATTTTATCTACGCGTGAAACATCTATGAACACACTTCAGTTAAACACGAACAGAAGTACCCTTGTAAGCGCAGAACTGCCGCGGGTTGCACTGGACTTGCAAGCGGACATTCTCTGCCTGCAGGAACCCTACGCAATAAGCCAGGGTAAATTGACAAAGTTGCCCTGGGACGCTGTCGCAATATCTGACAGTCAGAATTGCAAGGCCGCCCTGGTGGTTTTAAACACAAAGATAAACACGATAAAGATCTCGCAGCTGTGCAATAGTCATCAGTCCACTGCAGAGCTAACTAAAGGAGGAGAGATATGGGTGATTGCGTCACTGTACGCACAGTATAGCGATGGTATAGAACCATATATAGAAATGATTAAGGACATAGCTTTGTACTCTAGACATAAGAATCTAATTATATGTGCAGACATTAACGCCAGGCCGGCTTCGGTGGCCGAGCGGTTCTAGGCGCTACAGTCTGGAACCGCGCGACCGCTACGGTCGCAGGTTCGAATCCTACCTCGGGCATGGATGCGTGTGATGTCCTTAGGTTAGTTAGATTTAAGTAGTTCTAAGTTCTAGAGTACTGATGACCTCAGAAGTTAAGTCCCATAGTGCTCAGAGCCATTTGAAACATTAACGCCAGATCCACACTATGGCACTCTGACACAACGGATGACAGGGGACGAAAAGTCAACGAGGCCATACAGGGGGCACAATTACATATCATAAACGAGGACGGACGGACCAACACCTACATATAGAGGAGCAGACGGATCCAGTAGCAAAATCAACATTACCATAACGAACGATAAACCACCAGGACGGTTACAAAGATGGACCATACACGACTCTCTGACTATTGAAATCAAACTCACAGCAAACAATAACCACACTAAATACAACACAACAGATTTCAATTTCAAAAGAGCGAATTGGATTAGACTACAACAAATGGTTCAACATGTAAACATACAGAACATACAAAGAAGCGTGGACTATAGGGCACATAAACTTACAGAAATAATACAAAAAGCCCAAGAATCATCCATACCTAAGATCAAAACCAGCAAAGAACGGGTAACTTCATGGTCAGACGAACTAACCAGACTAAAAAGGGACATGACAAGAAAGATAAGACTGTATCAGAGAACTTGGATACAAAGAGACAGACCAATAAGACTGGCTGCATAGGGAAGTTAAAGACCTTTTTAAAAAAACCTTGTTGCAAACCAGACAACAACAATGGGAAGCTACGTGGCCACACATACACAAGAAAACATCTGGGGGAACAATACAGAATATTGACAGACAAAATTAAGACCCCATTGGCAGTAGGCACGCTACGGCAGGATGACGGTACGATGACAACGGAATGGAGAAACACAGCACAATATCTGCTGAACAAACTCCTCCGAAGGACGTCATCGACACAGACACACAGGAACAGACTGTACTAAGGCAAGAACTACACGAACCATGGAACACAATTACTGTCAACTGTCCCTTTGCGCACGAGGAAGTTGCGGTAGCGATAAGAGAACTAAAAAATAAGAAAGCACCAGGACCGGATCGGATCAATGCAGAGGTGCTTAAGAGGCTAGCACCACAGATCACCCCTTACTTAATTGAACTATTAAATGACGCCTTACGGCTAGGCCGCGTACCGACAATCTGGAAAACCTCACGCGCATTTATTATACGTAAGTCAGCAGACAGAGATCCATCAGATGCTAAATCATACAGACCAATATGTCTAATAAATATCATGGCAGAAGTCCAAGAGAGGCTACTGTGTGACCGCTTGCAGATTCACAGAGCCCTACTTGGGCTGAACCCACATCAGTTTGGATTTAGAAAAGGCAGAAACATTGATGACGCAATTAACAGAGCTCTCGAAATTACACAAAATACAGACAACAAATACTCATTGGCAGTTATGATTGACATCGCAGGGGCTTTTGACAACCTGTGGTGGCCAGCTTTGTTTCTGAGGTTACGCCAGATGGAAGTACCCGCAGCCCTATACAATAGTCTATTAGACTACTGCAGGGATAGAATAGTGGAATGGCGTGTGGGCAACCAGCAAGTAATAAGGAAAATTACCAAAGGTTGTCCCCAGGGTTCGATCTGTGGGCCCATCTTCTGGGACATAATCTTTGAACCACTGCTGCAACTGCTGGATGGGGACAATAGGGCAGATGGAGTTGCCGCATATGCAGACGACCTGCTTGTGGTCATCTCACAACAAAAGAGCCCAGCTAGAGGAGAAGGCGAGTGGCACACTGCAAACAATAACACAATGGTGCAACACAAACAAGCTCAAGATAGCGGGTAACAAAACAACATACACGCTTCTGAAAGGTCAATTAAAACGCAACCCATCGGTCAAAATAGGGGACATCAACATAGGAAGATCGAGAGTAACCTGCTACTTGGGCGTACACATAGATGAAAAGCTGAATTTCCATGAACACATTAGAACAGGGGCGGGCAAACGTTGCACGCGGCTCATGAGCGCACAGCGCTGCACGTGTGCTGCTCGCGTGCAGGCGTCGACCGGGGCTGTGGCGACAGCCGGCAGGTTGCGGCAGTGTAGTGCCAGGCTAAGCTGTGGACGTTGATGCGAAGCGACCATTACGTAGTCAACGTTGTATTTCAAGAACCGGAAAATGCAGAGTGAAACAAGGAAACGGAGAAGTCGAGATTTGCTATCTTTTAAAAAGTAATGGGAGAATCATTTTTTCTTTGTGCAAAAACGTGAAAATTCAAAATGTTTAATATGTGGCAGTATTCTCGCTGGTCAGCGGAAGTTTAGTATTGAAGGCCATTATAACAAATTTCACAAGGACGAGTACAATTTATTGTCGGATTCTGAGCGGATGGGGAAATTGACTGAGCTTAAGAAGAGCGATCTGCGACTTCCTTTCGTCACGTCACTCATGTAACTGATTTAACATTTTATGGAGCACCGTTTTCAATTTTTCAGGACGACAACAATAATAGCCCAGCGGTACGAGCTTAATATAGCGAGAGCTGGAAAACCATTTGCTGAATTAGTAAGTCTCGGTTAAGAGCAAACATCAGTGATGAAAATTTAAGTAACTGCTTGCGTTTGTCTGTATGTAGAAATTTTGTTCCACTCCACCTGCGATAATTAAATAAAACGTATCGTAGGTAATATGTACTCTTTCAAAACACATCTTTCAAGCACTCCTACTAACCTTATTTTGTTCCACTCCACCTGTGATAATTAAATAAAACGTATCTTAGGTAATAGGTACTCTTTCAAACCACGATATCTTTCAACCACTACTACTACTAATCTTATTCCTACATTAAATAAAACAAGCTAGGAAACAAAACGCATTGCAGAGGAAGGAGCGGACAAGAGGTTTGGTGGCGAGGGGAGATAAGCGGGTGACCAGCTTGCCCCTGTGTGTACGCAGAACACCTGTTAACTGCATGCGTGCAAGTGCACCGCACACGTGCAGGATTCTTGCCCGCCCCTGCATTAGAATATCAACAGGCAAGGCAGAAAAAATACTGTACAAGCTGGCAAGGATAAATTCAAGACAATACAGACTTCCTTTGTCAGTCACACGAACCTACCACTGCGCACTCTTCGAATCAGTACTAAGCTTTGCGGCCAGTACATGGGGGCATAGACTCAACCTCGTCACAAACAGAACAGCGGACAGAGAAGCGTCCTAATGCGACTATCTGGAGCATTTGGCACGACATCGATCGAAGCGCTGTTTATAGTGCTTGGAATCTTCACGATAGATATAACAATTAGGCATCGGGCCGCACGGTACTGGTTAAAGATGGGCAGATTAGACCAGGTTAATATAATAACTGGTTCTCCGCTGAACAACAAGCGGGACCTCAAACAAGGGAAAATCGATACATGGCAAGAAGAATGGGGCACAAGTGATAAGGGAAAGGAGAGTACATACATGTCCCCTATTTTGACCGATGGGTTGCGTTTTAATTGACCTTTCAGAAGCGTGTATGTTGTTTTGTTACCCGCTATCTTGAGCTTGTTTGTGTTGCACCATTGTGTTATTGTTTGCAGTGTGCCACTCGCCTTCTCCTCTAGCTGGGCTCTTTTGTTGTGAGATGACCACAAGCAGGTCGTCTGCATATGCGGCAACTCCATCTGCCCTATCACGGAAAGGTTATGAATTAAACATGCCGATCCTAGCCGCGGCATGGTGCATTTCTTGACTGGGCACGGACCTTATCCCACGCAATTGAACCGCGTGAGTCTTACGAGACACATCTACATGTACCTGCGGAGGTATGGGAACCCCCGAACACACAATCCTATGCTGCGGGAAATACAGACAGACAACACAGGCACACACCAGGAATACAATACTTACAAACTGAACGACACATATACGATGCAATCAGAACACCAGAATTAGGGGACGAACTAAACGCACTGACAGAAAAAATCTCAGATGAATGCCATAAAGAGTACAGGGGCGAGAGACAGTACAGACGACAATCCTAGATGCAGCACCTACATAGACGCCATAGTGTGGAGGATGAAAGTCGAAACAGAAAGAAGACCGACAGAAATGCATTAGTCTAAAAATACAGATATCACAATAGATTACACATAACTGGCGGACGGATTGGCCGAGCGGTTCTAGGCGCTACAGTCTGGAACCGCGCGACCGCTACGGTCGCAGGTTCGAACCCTGCCTCGGGCATGGATGTGTGGGATGTCCTTAGGTTGGTTAGGTTTAAGTAGTTCTACACTCCTGGAAATTGAAATAAGAACACCGTGAATTCATTGTCCCAGGAAGGGGAAACTTTATTGACACATTCCTGGGGTCAGATACATCACATGATCACACTGACAGAACCACAGGCACATAGACACAGGCAACAGAGCATGCACAATGTCGGCACTAGTACAGTGTATATCCACCTTTCGCAGCAATGCAGGCTGCTATTCTCCCATGGAGACGATCGTAGAGATGCTGGATGTAGTCCTGTGGAACGGCTTGCCATGCCATTTCCACCTGGCGCCTCAGTTGGACCAGCGTTCGTGCTGGACGTGCAGACCGCGTGAGACGACGCTTCATCCAGTCCCAAACATGCTCAATGGGGGACAGATCCGGAGATCTTGCTGGCCAGGGTAGTTGACTTACACCTTCTAGAGCACGTTGGGTGGCACGGGGTACATGCGGACGTGCATTGTCCTGTTGGAACAGCAAGTTCCCTTGCCGGTCTAGGAATGGTAGAACGATGGGTTCGATGACGGTTTGGATGTACCGTGCACTATCCAGTGTCCCCTCGACGATCACCAGTGGTGTACGGCCAGTGTAGGAGATCGCTCCCCACACCATGATGCCGGATGTTGGCCCTGTGTGCCTCGGTCGTATGCAGTCCTGATTGTGGCGCTCACCTGCACGGCGCCAAACACGCATACGACCATCATTGGCACCAAGGCAGAAGCGACTCTCATCGCTGAAGACGACACGTCTCCATTCGTCCTTCCATTCACGCCTGTCGCGACACCACTGGAGGCGGGCTGCACGATGTTGGGGCGTGAGCGGAAGACGGCCTAACGGTGTGCGGGACCGTAGCCCAGCTTCATGGAGACGGTTGCGAATGGTCCTCGCCGATACCCCAGGAGCAACAGTGTCCCTAATTTGCTGGGAAGTGGCGGTGCGTTCCCTTACGGCACTGCGTAGGATCCTACGGTCTTGGCGTGCATCCGTGCGTCGCTGCGGTCCGGTCCCAGGTCGACGGGCACGTGCACCTTCCGCCGACCACTGGCGACAACACCGATGTACTGTGGAGACCTCACGCCCCACGTGTTGAGCAATTCGGCGGTACGTCCACCCGGCCTCCCGCATGCCCACTATACGCCCTCGCTCAAAGTCCGTCAACTGCACATACGGTTCACGTCCACGCTGTCGCGGCATGCTACCAGTGTTAAAGACTGCGATGGAGCTCCGTATGCCACGGCAAACTGGCTGACACTGACGGCGGCGGTGCACAAATGCTGCGCAGCTAGCGCCATTCGACGGCCAACACCGCGGTTCCTGGTGTGTCCGCTGTGCCGTGCGTGTGATCATTGCTTGTACAGCCCTCTCGCAGTGTCCGGAGCAAGTATGGTGGGTCTGACACACCGGTGTCAATGTGTTCTTTTTTCCATTTCCAGGAGTGTAAGTTCTAGGGGACAGATGAGCTCAGCAGTTAAGTCCCATATTGCTCAGAGCCATTTGAACCATTACACAAAACTAAAGCTCAACTTGAATAGATGTAAACAGTGTCGGCGCACCGCTGCAGTTGCCACAGGCAAACACGGCTCTTTAAACCTGTCAATAAAGTAATTATCGTAGCAACAGCTTTAGTAATTAGCATAGTAATTATAGATTAGTTAAAGGTAAGCAAAGGATTGGAGACTGAGGATCAATGGCTTGACGACTGATTCCGAGGCTTTCATCCTCAGTTCCCCAGGGTGGAGGGACTATAAACTTCTTCCTTTCCTATCTTCTTTCCTCTTCTTCATTCTAAACTATATTTTTGTATTTCTTTTTCAAAATTCCATGTAAAGTTTTGTTAAACGGTTTGGGAAAAGTGCCATAAAGAAAAGAAAAGAAAGACACATAGCAAACAAAGATAACCAAGTAAAATAAAACAATATAAAAGAGAGAAAAACCAAACACGATCAACTATGAGCCGCCTCCACGTGGCGGGACACGGGCAACGGTGCGATCGAATGCGGGAACTGGTGTGAAGGTTCAGCCACATCAGCGCCCATATACCGATCGCAGCGGCCAATTGGTCAATAAAGACCCACCTTAAGCAATTGGGTGGTGGGTCGTAAAATAAGGGCGGCCAGTGAAAAAAAATTCTGTATCTCGATGGAAAAAAAGTTTTCAGTATTAATCGTACAGCAAACTTTCCCAGCCGTTTGCATAATATCATTTAGCGGAATCCTTGTTTTGACGTCTTGAACACTTTCTGGAATATGAATGGTTCGAGATGTCGAAACGAGGTTTTCGGCAAATGGTAGGCAGAGAGACAACTGAGATACTGAAGCAAGTATAGTTTTTTTTTTCCAAATCAAACGATGTGCTTTCTTGAGCGGCAATCGAAAGCTCTTTAAAGCACCAGTACAGTGATATAACGGTTGTTAAAGTTAATAACATTGAAACTTCTAACAAAAATATTCGAGAAATGTGCTAAAGTTGAAAGTCAAGACGGACGGAAGCGGCTGTTGTGGAGTAAACACCGGCAGGTTCCGACTTTGCATCAAGCCTTTCGACTTTCTATTTGTTTCTGCAAAAGCTGTTCACTGAAACGCGAATGTGTGCACACATTTGAAATAGTTTTCTTGAGCGCCGTCTGATAAGCTAGGATGGTTGGTTGGTTGGTTTGAGGAAGGAGACCAGACAGCGTGGTCATCGGTGTCATCGGATTAGGGAAGGATTGGGAAGGAAGTCGGCCGTGCCCTTTCAGAGGAACCATCCCGGCATTTGCCTGGAGTGATTTAGGGAAATCACGGAAAACCTAAATCAGGATGGCCGGACGCGGGATTGAACCGTCGTCCTCCCGAATGCGAGTCCAGTGTCTAACCACTGCGCCACCCCGCTCGGTGATAAGCTAGGAGGTAGCATACAACAATCGTATCTGACTTTGTATCTGTGTCATGTAACGTAGGCGTATCTTTTTGCGGTATGGCACGGCACGAGAGCACGGCTCGGTGGTGTTTACATCACAACAGCTAATTCTGGATGCCTCGCCTTTCAACTTTAGCACATTACTAGGATACTTCAGCGCCAACATTAACGGCAGTTATGTCACAGTACTTGTGTTTGCTAGAGTTTTCGAATCCCATCAAACGACAAAATAAGAAAATATGCTTGCCTCAAGTGCACTAAAAGCAAAGTAGCCAGCAACAGCAAAATTTACAGCAAACTCTTCGAATTACGTGCCAACAGTTGCCTGATGTCGAATAATCGTCTATTAGTTTTCCTAAAATTCCGTGCGGAAGATTGGACAGCGGCGCTGCAGATGAGTCACGGGAAGCCGTCCGCTAGTGCCTTGCGCAAGGCCACACCCTGCTGCTTCGCCGTTGACTCACCGGAAACTGAAATCACGTGACAGTCCCTTTTGTTTCTAGCCGCCATATTGCGGCCTTGGTTCAGGACCTTGTTATTTCGTCTTTTATGTTTTGTTCCGTTGTCTATGCAGCTTGTTGCTGATTTAAATGAAGATCATCCTTTTTCTCAGTAGAATAAAGGAAATATAATGGCTGCGTTTAAAGCATAGACTAGATTTTTTTCGAAAAAAGGGAAAATACAAGTCCAGAAAAGTCGATGATTTCTCCAAATTTCTAATGTAATATGTAAATTAGGGTTCCACTTTCTAGTTTCATTTTAATTAATAGAATTTCATTCCTACTACTACGTTATGTACATCAAACGTTTTGACATGGAACTGCATCATACAATAAAACACGTTATCACTAGTCCACATTTTTTTAGATCAGATTTACCTATAGTTGCCATGTGAGCAATGAAGTTTGTGAAAGTATTTATATAAATGTAAAACGATAAAAAAAACCTTGTGCAAGTTACATCATGGCATAGTATGTATTCGAACCTACTGCTTATCATAAAGACAGAATAATTTTTACAAATAAGATAAACACTTGGATTTTGCACCACACTACATTAATGGATGTCGCACTTACTGTTGCTTGTGAAGACTGAATAATACGCTGTGAAACGTGTCCCATGAGTGCCTGAGAATTTTTACAGCAGATTAGATTAGATTAGTACTTGTTCCATAGATCATGAATACGACACTTCGTAATGATGTGGAATGTGTCAGGTTAATAAAAGGTGTCTGTACAAGATATTACATTACACAAAATATTACATGACACTTAATATTTTTTGTTGGGGAAATTACCCACTTACTATATCCAAAAATTCATCTAATGAGTCGCCATTAAGAAATTCTTTTAATTTCCTTTTAAATGCTATATGGCTATCTGTCAGACTTTTGATGCTATTAGGTAAGTGACCAAAGATTTTTGTGGCAGTATAATTTACCCCCTTCTGAGCCAAAGTTAGATTTAACCTTGATTAGTGAAGATCATCCTTTCGCCTAGTGTTATAGCCATGTACATTGCTATTACTTTTGAATTCGTTCGTATTGTTAATAACAAATTTCATAAGTAAATATATATATTGTAAGGCTATAGTGAAGATCCCTAGCTCTTTAAATAAGTGTCTGCAGGATGACCTTGGGTGAGCTCCAGCAATTATTCTGATCACACGCTTTTGTGCAATGAACGCTCTTTTACTCAATGATGAGTTACCCCAGAATATGATGCCATACGAAAGCAGAGAATGAAAATAGGTGTGATAAGCTAATTTACTCAGATGTATATCGCCAAAACTTGCAATGACTCTAATAGCAGCTACGTCATTTGGTACGACCTAGCAAGGCGCCATTATCATTTGCTATTTACCTTGTGATGCATGTACTGTCAGACCGATGTTCACCAATTATGGATTAAAGTTAAGTATTCCATCAGCTACGTACTTTATTTGCCTGTCTCAATCCCTTTAACTGTTCCAGACCTTTCGGCTACCGGTCATAGTGGCTTGGCTGTCTTGCCAAGTCCCAACAGCATAAATAGCTGAACTCAAACGTTTCAGCAGATCCTCAGTGTGTTTTTTCCAGTTCAACCCCTCATCAATGCATACACCTAAATATTTTGAATATTCTACCTTAGCTACCGATTTATGATGTGGAACTGTATATACTGTGTTTTGTCAAAGTTTAATGAGAGTCCATTTGCAGAGAACCACTTAATAATTTTCTGAAAAACATCGTTTACAATTTCACTGGTGAATTCTTGTCTGTTGGGTTTGATAGCTATACTTGTATCATCGGCAAAAAGTACCAGCTTTGCATCTTCGTGAATATAGAATGGCAAGTCATTAATATATATTAAGAACAGCAGAGGACCCAAACCGAACCATGCGGCACCCCATTCTTGATTGTTCCCCATTTTGAGAAATCACCAGTTTTTTGCATGTTAGGTGAACTGCTTATTTCAACTTTCTGCACTCTTCCAGTCAGGTATGATTTAAACCATTTGAGCACTGTCCCATTCATACCAGAGTACTTGAGCTTATCTAGAAGTATTCCATGATTTACACAATCAAAAGCCTTTGATAGATCACAAAAAATCCCAATGGGTGACTTCCGGTGACTCAGAGCCTTTAATATTTCATTAGTGAAAGTATATATAGCATTTTCCGTTGAAAAACCATTCTGGAAACCAAACTGACATTTTGTTAAAACTTTCTTTTTACAAAGGTGTGAAGCTACTCTACAATACATTACTTTTTCAAGAATTTTGGATAAGGCAGTCAGAAGAGAGATTGGGCGGTAGATGTTGACATCAGGCGTATCCCCTTTTTTATGCAGTGGTTTAACAATGGCATACTTCAGTCTATCTGGGAAAATACCCTGCTTCAGAGACCTATAATATATGTGGCTAAGAATTCCACTTATTTCTTGGGAACAAGCTTTTATTATCCTGCTGGAAATGCCATCAATTCCATGTGAGC
The DNA here is from genome assembly GCF_023864275.1 of Schistocerca cancellata. Lineage (NCBI taxonomy): Eukaryota > Metazoa > Arthropoda > Insecta > Orthoptera > Acrididae > Schistocerca > Schistocerca cancellata. The sequence goes on along the minus strand of NC_064629.1, from coordinate 56,056,246 downwards.
TTTTATTCTTGAGAGAGTTTATTATCTTCCTAATTTCAGAATGAGAGGTTGGTGGAATTTCAGTTGTATCAAATGGTGTGGGTAAGGACTCTTCCATTAGCTGCCTTGCTTCTTCTAATGAACATTTAGGATCTATTTTCTCTACAACATTTAACAAAAGATTATTCAAAATATATTAGACTTCCAGCTTGTTGTTTATCAAGTTTCCATTCGCTTTGATGGTGATGCCATCATCCTGGACTCTTGGTTGCCCTGTCTCCCTTGTAATAATATTCCAAATTGTTTTTATTATGTGATCAGATGTATTAATCTCAGACATGATGCACATGCTTATGGACTTTTTAATAACCTTTCTTAATGCACTACACGCCGGAAGCGGCTACAAGGGTAGCGGAGTACGTGTGGAGTGCACATGGCGGTTTTTTAGGTTAGAGAATTCCCTCCCTAGGCCCGACAAGACGCCTCCTGAGACGCGGCAAGGTAGGAGTAGGTAAAATGCAACAGGGAATAACAATATTAATGTGCTAATAGTAAACTGCAGGAGCATCGATAGAAAGGTCCCAGAACTGCTCTCATTAATAAACGGTCACAACGCCTATAGAGTACTAGGGATAGAAAGTTGGCTGAAACCAGACGTAAACAGTAATGAAATCCTAAACTCAGATTGGAATGTATACCGCAGAGACAGGCTGGACAGTGAAAGGGGAGGCGTCTTTATAGCGATAAGAAGTGCAATAGTATCGAAGGAAATTGATGGAGATCCGAAATGTGAAATAATTTGGGTGAAGGTCACGGTTAAAGCAGGCTCAGACATGGTAATTGGATGTCTCTATAGGCCCCCTGGCTCAACAGCTGTTGTGGCTGAGCACCTGAAGCATAATTTGGAAAATATTTCGAGTAGATTTCCCCACCATGTTATAGTTATGGGTGGAGATTTTAATTTGCCGGATATTGACTGGGAGACTCAAACGTTCATAAGAGGTGGCAGGGACAAAGAATACAGTGAAATTTTTTAAGTGCTTTATCTGAAAACTACCTTGAGCAGTTAAACAGACAACCGACTCGTGGCGATAACATATTAGACCTTCTGGTGACAAACAGACCCGAACTATTTGAAACAGTTAACGTAGAACAAGGAATCAGCGATCATAAAGCGGATTTCAGCCGTAAATAGAAATATTAAAAAAGGTAGGAAGATTTTTCTGTTTAGCAAAAGTGACAAAAAGCAGATTACAGAGTACCTGACGGCTCAACACAAAAGTTTTGTCTCAAATACAGATAGTGTTGAGGATCAGTGGACAAAATTCAAAACCATCGTACAATATGAGTTAGATCAGTATGTGCCAAGCAAGATCGTAAGAGATGGAAAAGAGCCACCGTGGTACAACAATCGAGTTAGGAAACTGCTGCGGAAGCAAAGGGATCTTTACAGAAAACATAAACATAGCCAAAGCCTTGCAGACAAACAAAAATTACGCGAAGCGAAATGTAGTGTAAGGAGGGCTATGCGAGAGGCGTTCAATGAATTCGAAAGTAAAGTTCTATGTACTAACTTGGCAGAAAATCCTAAGAAATTTTGGTCTTATGTCAAAGCAGTAGGTGGATCAAAACAAAATGTCCAGACACTCTGTGACCAAAATGGTACTGAAACAGAGGATGACAGACTAAAGGCCGAAATACGAGGGCAGTTCAATAAGTAATGCAACACTTTTTTTTCTCGGCCAATTTTGGTTGAAAAAACCGGAAATTTCTTGTGGAATATTTTCAAACATTCCCGCTTCGTCTCGTATAGTTTCATTGACTTCCGACAGGTGGCAGCGCTGTACGGAGCTGTTAAAATGGCGTCTGTAACGGATGTGCGTTGCAAACAACGGGCAGTGATCGAGTTTCTTTTGGCGGAAAACCAGGGCATCTCAGATATTCATAGACGCTTGCAGAATGTCTACGGTGATCTGGCAGTGGACAAAAGCACGGTGAGTCGTTGGGCAAAGCGTGTGTCATCATCGCCGCAAGGTCAAGCAAGACTGTCTGATCTCCCGCGTGCGGGCCGGCCGTGCACAGCTGTGACTCCTGCAATGGCGGAGCGTGCGAACACACTCGTTCGAGATGATCGACGGATCACCATCAAATAACTCAGTGCTCAACTTGATATCTCTGTTGGTAGTGCTGTCACAATTGTTCACCAGTTGGGATATTCAAAGGTTTGTTCCCGCCGGGTCCCTCGTTGTCTAACCGAACACCATAAAGAGCAAAGGAGAACCATCTGTGCGGAATTGCTTGCTCGTCATGTGGCTGAGGGTGACAATTTCTTGTCAAAGATTGTTACAGGCGATGAAACATGGGTTCATCACTTCGAACCTGAAACAAAACGGCAATCAATGGAGTGGCGCCACACCCACTCCCCTACCAAGAAAAAGTTTAAAGCCATACCATCAGCCGGTAAAGTCATGGTTACGGTCTTCTGGGACGCTGAAGGGGTTATTCTGTTCGATGTCCTTCCCCATGGTCAAACGATCAACTCTGAAGTGTATTGTAGTACTCTTCAGAAATTGAAGAAACGACTTCAGCGTGTTCGTAGGCACAAAAATCTGAACGAACTTCTCCTTCTTCATGACAACGCAAGACCTCACACAAGTCTTCACACCCGAGAGGCACTCACAAAACTTCAGTGGACTGTGCTTCCTCATGCACCCTACAGCCCCGATCTCGCACCGTCGGATTTCCATATGTTTGGCCCAATGAAGGACGCAATCCGTGGGAGGCACTACGCGGATGATGAAGAAGTTATTGATGCAGTACGACGTTGGCTCCGACATCGACCAGTGGAATGGTACCGTGCAGGCATACAGGCCATCATTTCAAGGTGGCGTAAGGCCGTAGCATTGAATGGAGATTACGTTGAAAAATAGTGTTGTGTAGCTAAAAGATTGGGGAAGAACCTGGTGTATTTCAATGCTGAATAAAACAACCCCTGTTTCAGAAAAAAAATGTGTTGCATTACTTATTGAACTGCCCTCGTACTAAATGTCTTTTTCCAAAGCTGTTTCACAGAGGAAGACTCCACTGTAATTCCTTCTCTAGATTGTCGCACAGATGAAAAATGGTAGATATCGAAACAGATGATAGAGGGACAGAGAAACAATTAAAATCGCTCAAAACAGGAAAGGCCGCTGGACCTGATGGGATACCAGTTCGATTTTACACAGAGTACGCGAAGGAACTTGCCCCCTTTCTTGCAGCGGTGTACCGTAGGTCTCTAGAAGAGCATAGCATTCCAAAGGATTGGAAAAGGGCACAGGTCATCCCCGTCTTCAAGAAAGGACGTCGAACAGATGTGCATAACTATAGACCTATATCTCTAACGTCGATCAGTTGTAGAATTTTGGAACACGTATTATGTTCGAGTATAATGACTTTTCTGGAGACTAGAAATCTACTCTGTAGGAATCAGCATGGGTTTCGAAAAAGACGGTCGTGTGAAACCCAGCTCGCGCTATTCGTCCACGAGACTCAGAGGGCCATAGACACGGGTTCACAGGTAGATGCCGTGTTTCTTGACTTCCGCAAGGCGTTCGATACAGTTCCCCACAGTCGTTTAATGAACAAAGTAAGAGCATATGGACTATCAGACCAATTGTGTGATTGGATTGAAGAGTTCCTGGATGACAGAACACAGCATGTCATTCTCAATGGAGAGAAGTCTTCCGAAGTAAGAGTGATTTCAGGTGTGGCGCAGGGGAGTGTCTTGGGGTCGTTGCTATTCACAATATACATAAATGACCTTGTGGATGACATCGGATGTTCACTGAGGCTTTTTGCAGATGATGCTGTGGTTTATCGAGAGGTTGTAACAATGGAAAATTGTACTGAAATGCAGGAGGATCTGCAGCGAATTGACGCATGGTGCAGGGAATGGCAATTGAATCTCAATGTAGACAAGTGTAATGTGCTGCGAATACATAGAATGATAGTTCCCTTATCATTTAGCTACAAAATAGCAGGTCAGCAACTGGAAGCAGTTAATTCCATAAATTATCTGGGAGTACGCATTAGGAGTGATTTAAAATGGAATGATCATATAATGCTGATCGTCGGTAAAGCAGACGTCAGACTGAGATTCATTGGAAGTATCCTAAGGAAATGCAATCCGAAAACAAAGGAAGTAGGTTACATTACGCTTGTTCGCCCACTGCTTGAGTGCTGCTCAGCAGTGTGGGATCCGTACCAGGTGGGGTTGATGGAGGAGATAGAGAAGATCCAACGGAGAGCAGCGCGCTTCGTTACAGGATCATTTAGTAATCGCGAAAGCGTTACGGAGATGATAGATAAACTCCAGTGGAAGACTCTGCAGGAGAGACGCTCAGTAGCTCGGTACGGGCTTTTGTTAAAGTTTCGAGAACATACCTTCACCGAAGAGTCAAGCAGTATATTGCTCCCTCCTACTTATATCTCGCGAAGAGACCATGAGGATAAAATCAGATAATTAGAGCCCACACAGAAGCATACCGACTATACTTCTTTCCTCGAACAATACGAGACTGGAATAGGAGGGAGAACCGATAGAGGTACTCAGGGTACCCTCCGCCACACACTGTCAGGTGGCTTGCGGAGTATGAGTGTAGATGTAGATGTAGATGTGAATGTAGCACAGTAGTTTTTATAATATTTGGCTGTTTCAGGGTCATTACTCTTTCTTGTTGTTAGATACAGTTCCCTTTTGTGGTTACAAGATATTTTTATTCCTTTAGTAAGCTAAGGTTTTTTGCATGGTTTCTTATAATTAGATTTAACTACTTTCTTGGGAAAACAGTTTTCAAATGCTTTACCACATACAAAACAAGATATAGACCAAGAAAATTAGAGTCCTGTTTTCCAAAAATTTGTGGAATTATGGAAACAGTCTTAATCACTCAAGAACGCCTCTGTTATGAAAAATCTGTCTTTGCCCCTCTTCCTGAGTGGAGCTCGTAAATGGGAGAAAAATATGATTATTCATATCGGAGGCGTGCTTGAGTGATTAAAACAATTTCCAGAAGTGCACTAATTTTTGGGAGGCAACCACCTTTTTGCAGCAAATTTTACTGGTCTAATATTGCATAACTTGATCCGTGTTGTATGTAACTGTATACGACGTCCAGATGTTCATAATATAACCTACAGCACCGAACTCGCAATTCAGACAGTTCCCAGGTATTAGGGATAACCTACAGCACCGAATTCGCAATTCCGACATTTCCTAGGTATTAGGGATAACCTACAGCACCGAACTCGCAATTCAGACATTTCGCAGCTATTAGGGAAAAAGTAACTTACACAATTTCTGTGAAACAAAGTTGGGTATCAGATGAAGTTTGTGGCTAGGCTGAGGATATCTTGCTAAGGAGAAGGAAACATGTTAATGTAGAGCCAGCGACTGATGCAGAAATAGGTATAGGCGTGGCCAAGGAAATGTGTTGCAACACTTGGCATTCATGTTTTATATTAATGAGCTGGTAAACAATATAAGTAATAACCTCAAACTTTATGTAGACAACGCAACTGTCTATAATGAAGTATTATCTGAGAGAAACTGCGTAAATATCCAGTCAGACCTTGATAAGATTTCAAAGTGGTGCAAAGGTCGGAGATTTGTTTTAAATGTACAGAAATATAAAATTGAGCACTTTACAAAGCAAAAACGTAGAATCCTATGGCTATAACAGCAATGTGCCACAATTGGAGTCAGACAACTCATACAAATACCTGAGTGAAACAGATTGTCAAGAATATTGCCCAAGTGTGTAGGACCTTCAGGATAGTGAGAAGCGCCTCATGCGTTACGAAAATTTTTAAAGAAAAGGAAGGAAGTTTAGTGTTTAACGTCCCATCGACAACGAGGTCATTAGTGATGGAGCACAAGCTCGGCTTAGGGAAATAAGGGGAAGAAAATCGCTTTTTTCTAAAACGAAATATAACACAGTACTCAGGCGTAGACCCAAAGGTCAGTGGTGAGGGGAAGGGGGGGGGGGGATGGGGGAGGGGAGATTGGGAATCATGAGGATCATGACCGTATGCTCCAAAATTAAATAGATAAACTTTTCAGTAAAAGTGCTTACAGACTCGCAGACACAAGAAAAAAAAAACGCACCACGAAGGAATTATCCCAATGGGACGGAAATTGGTAGATGTAATGTACATGTACCGACAAGCAAATGATTACAATTTCAAAAAAGTTGAATGGTTTACGACTTACTCAATTTGTGAAGCTCTTAAGCTTTTTCTCTTGAGTAAATCGTCCAATTTTCTCCAAAATTGTAATCATTTGTTTCTCTGCACATCACATCTATCGAGTTCTGTCCCATTCAAAACATTCCTTCGTCGTGAGATTTTTTCTTTTCTTTTTTTTTTAGTGTATTTCCAAATTCGCAACCAACTTGCATGAAAACTAACAGTCTCATAAATGCCGAGAAATTCTAGAAATTACGAACTACGTTTAATACAGGATACTTTTCAGTTTAATGGCCACGTGGGTCGTGTTGCGGCCTGACTGTAGATAACCATCCAGGCACGAAAGAGCACACATTCGCAGACTGAGTACATCTGCTGCAGTTCTGATGTTGATGCTATAGCACATTACAAGAAATACTGCAAAATATTAAAGACTGTAATACGGACATCAAAGCAAAAATATTTCAAGGAAAAGATAGTCATATCAGATAACAAAATAAAGACAGTATGGGATACAGTGAAGGAGGAGACCCGTAGAACCAGTCATGAAAAGGGACAAATAGCATTAAGAGTAAATGATACATTGGTGACAGATGTGTATAGTGTTGCAGAACTTTTTAACAAACATTTTATAACTGTTACTGAAAAGATATGGTTGTCAGGTTATATAGATGGCTGCTATGGAATACCTCAGACCACACATTTCAAGCAACTTCCGTAATATGAATTTGGCCCTCACTACCCCAGTAGAAATAATGTCCATCATAAAACCTTTAAAATCAAAAACATCTAGTGGGTATGATGAACTATCAACAAAGTTAATTAAATAATGTGATTCTGAGTTAAGTAACATATTAAGCTATCTGTATAACCAGTAGTTTATCAGTGGAGTATTTCCTCAATGGTTGAAATATACTGAAGTTAAGCAACTATTTAAGAAGGGAGATAAAGAAATAGCATCAAATTTCCGTCCAATTTCACTTTTGCCAGCCTTCTCAAACGTTTCAGAAGAAGTAATGTACAGTCGGCTTTATAACCATCTTATGTCAAATAACATACTGTCAAAGTCGCAGTTCGTATTTCTAAAGGGTTCTGATGTTGAGAAGGCTACACGTACACTGAAAATGTGCTTAATTCATTAGACAAAAAATTGCAGGCAACTGGTATATTTTGTGATCTGTCAAAGGCATTAGACTGTGTAAATCACAATATCCTTTTAAGTAAATTAGAATATTATAGTTTAACAGGAAATGCTGCAAAATGGTTCAAATCTCATATCTCTGGCAGGAAACAAAGGATGTTATTAGGGAAGAGACATGTATTAAGCTATCAGGCATCATACAACTGCGAACTAATTACATGTGGAGTCCCACAAGGTTCCAATTTAGGGCCCTTACTTTTTCCTGTATATATCAAGACCTTTCATCAATAACAGTGCCAGATGCCAAGTTTGTTTTGTTTCCCGATGATACAAAGATTGCAATAAATAGCAAATCAAGTGTAATCTTAGAAAGATCGGCTAATAAAATATTTGTGGACATTAATAATGGGTTCCTAGCCAACTATTTGTGACTAAATTTTGAAAAAACACACTACATGTAGCTCAGAACTTGTATGGGGTGTCCCACGAGTATATGCCCAACATACGATGACAAGCAGATAGAAGAAGTGGGCAGTGTTAAATTCTTGGGATTGCAGCTTGATAATAAATTCAACTGGGAGGAGCACACCACAGAACCACTCAAGCGTCTTAACAAATCTCTATTTGCAATGCGAATTGGGTCAGACATAGTGGATATAAAAGTAAAAAAGCTGGTATACTATGCTTATTTTCATTCCATAATGATATATGGGATTATTTTTTGGGTAATTCAACAAGCCAAGCTAAAGTTTTACAGGTACAAAAACGTGCAATAAGAGTTATATGTGGTGTGAACTCATGAACATCCTGCAGAAGCCTGTTTAGGGAACTGGGAATACTAACTACTGCTTCCCAATATATTTATTCCTTAATGAAATTTGTCATTAAAAATATATCACTTTTTCAAACCAACAGCTCAATTCATCGAATCAGTACTAGAAATAAGAATAATCTTCACAAGGATTTAACGTCACTTACTCTTGTACAAAAAGGTGTGCATTATTCTGGAACACACATTTTCAATAACTTGACAGCAGCCATAAAAAGCTTAACAGCCAATGAAATTCAGTTTAAGAGAAGCATAAAGGATTTATTGGTGGCCAACTCCTTCTACTCCATTGATGAATTTCTCAGCAGAACTAACTGCACAATTTCAGTGCAGTAATGTGTTCATTGTAAATAAGTCTGTGTGTGTGTGTGTGTGTGTGTGTGTGTGTGTGTGTGTGTGTGTAAGTACAATCTAACTTTTGCACCATTTCAATGCAGTAATGTGTTCATTGCAAATAAGTATTATAGTAGTTTTATTACATGTTTATTACCTTATAAATAAAAACAACTTTTTTTTACTTGAAGTTCAGTGCATTAGTGTTTGTAAAATGATTCTTTCATATAGTGTTCAATAAAAAAAGTGACTATCATTCCACTTGGGACCTGTGGAATGGTACGTTAGCTTATTTATTTGAGTTGTAAATATTTGTCGTGTGTTGTAAATATTTGTCATGTATTATCGTTTTTATGAAATATTCTACATCTTGGAGGACCTCGTCACTACGGATCAATTGGAATGAAAGTAAATCTAATCTAATCTAATCCAAAACCTGCTACGGTTCGTGAGTCCACAGGTATAGTTCACACACTACAGGAGGTTGAGTGAGGCTAGACAGTATGGGAAAGACCGATCACTAAGAAAACAGTAACATAAAATTTGCCTTCTCAGATGTATGCAAAAATAACCGAAAGCATTCTCTCCCCCCCCCCCCCCCCTCCCCACCCACATTTTCATGCTCCCATAGGCTTAGTCTGCAGACATGTGTTCACAAGTGTTCACAATCGCAACACTGAGTGAAATACTTATTCTCTAATTATACATTCTGTAAATTAGGACGTATTTAGAGTCTCGAGAGTGTGTTGCTGCCACATTTCTAAATCATTTACATGACATATGCTGTTCTCAAATTTTCGAACAACTGTTTTTCAAATGTTTTATTTATTTGAATTGCAGTTTCTTGGAAGTTACAGGCTTTAGCCTAGTGCATAGGCCCTTCTGCAATACAGATATGTCTGTCAGGTTGCGTATATGCCAAATGTCAGCAGCATAACAACAACAATCCACATTGGATGGACAAAAATATGGAAACACCACGAGAAACCAGGATGCATGCGAAAGCATATCCACGCAATAAGGTCCAAAATTCCACGCATAAAAATGAGATTTCCCAATGATTATACCTTGGGTATGATCACCGGGTCGAGTGTTTTGGATAGCCCATGGGCTAGGGACCATTTGTATAACGAACAGAAGGATCGTCTTAGTGTCACTATCCTACATCACAGGGTCGAAGTACGAATGTTACGTACTTCCTCCTGGTTAGGCACGTGGAGCAAATAGGCTGCTTCGTTTTGCATCTGATGTCGTCTACAGTGGGCTTCATGAGACATATGGAGGCAGCATTAGCTCACGAGCGGTTCCTTGGAAAACCGCAAAAAATGTTTTTTCTGTATTTTCGCTGTCTCCAGCGGATTAAAATCCAGCCGAGGATTCAATGACGGCTATGTAGAGCAAATTGGTGAAATTTTTGTGATATATTCCTAAGATCCCGATCTCGAACTGTCTTGAAAATTTTCTTGATATGTTTATCCGTATCCATTATACAGAGGATCAAAATTGCCCAACTTCGACACGTAAAACCCAGTATGAGGCGACATCTAATAACATAACTAACCAAAACAAAGTGTTCAAATTTTAACGGTGTATTCGCTAGGCGCTTGCCTGTAGGAACCATCTCCCCGTTTTCAATAATCTTTATCCGTTATCGAGAAATAGCATAAAAACTTGGGTACCAAAACCCGGCCGCGGATTCCGAAACGTCTATACTCAGCAAATGGCTGTAATTTTTACGATGTATTCGTAACAGACTTGAAAGTTCTTTTCGGATCTTTACTCTTTTGCAAGATACGGAGGCTTCAAAATGGTTCAAATGGCTCTGAGCACTATGGGACTTAACATCTGAGGTCATCAGGCCCCTAGAACTTAGAACTACTTCAACCTAACTAACTCAAGGACATCACACATATCCACGCCCGAGGCAGGATTCGAACCTGCGACCGTAGAGGTCGCGCGGTTCCAGACTGAAGCGCCTAGAACCGCTCGGCGACAACGAGCGGCAATCGCAGCTGAGGAGTGAGACAATCTGGACCAATAGTGCCTTGATGAACTTGTGGATAGTATGCCACGAGGAATACAAGCATGCATCAATGGAAGAGGACGTCCTACTGGGTATAATAGGTACCGGTTTGTACAGCAATCTGGACCACCACCTCTGAAGGCCTCGCTGTGTGGTGGTACAACATGCAATGTGTGGTTTCCATGAGCAATAAAAATGCCGGAAATGATGTTTATGTTGATATCTGTACAGGTTCCGGAACTCTCGGAACCGAGGTGATGCAAAACATTTTTGATGTGTGTATTAAGCCTCTGTGGTCAACTTTGGAGAGAAGTGTACGTGATCGCTACCCACCACCATTATTGTTATCTGAACTTACCACTATTTTGCAAAAACAATGGTAGAAGTTTGCCTTGACAACCATACGAGACTTGTATTTACCCATTCCAAGACGACTGGAAGCTTTTTTGAATGCCAACTGGTTTCCTGCGCCGTACAAGGCATGATAATGTGTTGTATTTGTAGTGTTTCCTCCTGCGTTTTCCAGTCAGGCTTGTTGTAGGCGCCACTTGGACAAGTGGCATCGACATCGCTATAGTTTTGCCGTATACCGGTCACGTGCACGAAAACAAGATGGGACAAGTATTTAGGAGAACGCACGACAGCAACTGAATTGTGACTCCACTGACGTGAACTGTTTAGCAGTTACCTTCGAGTTCTACAAGCGGCTGCCCACGAGTTTGCTAGAGTTTCAATTGAGCAATCGAGCGACTTTCCAGATTTCTATTCTCATTAACGAATATTTACAGACTCGACTGCGCCCAGTAAGCTGGTCAGCCTCAGTTGGAGTGTATAAGGAATGTATAAAGGCTCTGCTTCTAAGGAGTGTTTAGTGAACGCGTTTATTTTATGCCGAATCTTCTCATACGTCTCTGTATTGTACCTTTATTAATACTGTGATTTGAAGTTCGGTAGCCACTTTGGAGAAACTCTCTGATTGCCGTCACAACAAAATGACGACGGGGATGTTAAACATGAGTGATAATTTACATTCTAATTGTAGCTACTTCGAGCAGTGCGTATTTCTGAAATATTCTCAGTGAAATATTTTGGTGTTCTCACTACTTTTTGACTATGTGCCAATCGTACGCTTTTATGTTTCACTATGGCACGTCCGAACTGGGGTATGTTAGTGCAAGTGCTATTCTTGTTGCAGAACATGCAAAGGCCATAGGAGCCTATGTTGGCAAAATCGTTCAACTCAGAACCTAACCTGACCCGAGTGATACCGATGACGCCTCTGCCATTCCAAAGTATCAACAGTAATTTGGAGCCGTGGCTGAACTGCACTGCGTGACACAATTAAACGATCACTTTTTCGAAACCCCGTAATTGTTTCCCATTGCGACGTAGAAGTTTGAAATTTGAATCAAAGGTGCCTCTGTAATTATGCAGTTCTGTAAGCGTGGCACCCCGCGACGTCTTCCTCGGGCTCAATAGCTGGGTGTCTACACATGAAAACAAGGCCAGAATTATGAAGTTCATGTGATGTGCGAAGGGGGTTGATATCACATTGGCACTGAATTTCACCACAACTCTGCCCAGCGCCACCGTAGACGTGACACACGATGGGAAGGTCGTCGCATCCCCTCATACATTTCACTCCTTCTTTCGATGCCTCCTCGATGGAGGTCAGAGCCGTGAGGCCCACTGTTTTCTTACAGGTGGCCGATGAAAGCATTTCAGGCACACCGCCGCTCAGAATCGACACGAAAAAGCCTCATGCGATGACATAAAGGGCACGAATGAAACCACCTCTTCCCTTGGGGCGTTGTTCTTCATTCCCACACATTTTGTGGTCGAAAACGGCAGTTTTCAATGCACTGAGCAACAGAACGACGTTCTTGACATTGCTGAGACCCCGGACGTTTCAACCCTTCTCTAAAGACATTGTGAGGCTGTATCCCCATTGAAAGTAAACACACGCCTTTGGAGTGCAGCACGATCGCAATTTTTGCTCTCGTGTACAGGTTGGAACCACTAGAGACCATTCAAAACGATTCGACGAAATTTGAACCTGATCCTAAGTAGCAAATGGTGCATATGTGTTTTCAGCCCTCCTGTAGCGTGATCACGTGGGGAGTGGGGGGCTATATTGACGTCCAGTTTTGGCAATACCCACTTTTATTGAAAAGTTGCATTGTGCTGCCACCTAATGCCAGGTACCCCATATCAGCGACCTCAGTAATAATTAGACATCGTGAGAAAGCAGAATGGGGCGCTCCGCGGAACTCACGAACTTCGAACGTGGTCAGGTGATTGGGTGTCACTTGGGTCATACGTCGGTACGCGAGATTTCCATACTCCTAAACGTCCTTAGGTCCACTGCTTCCGATGTGATAGTGAAGTGGAAACGTGAAGGGACACGCACACCACAAAAGCGTACAGGCCGACCTCGTCTGTTGAGTGACAGAGACCGCCGACAGTTGAAGATAGTCGTAATGGGTAATAGGCAGTCATCTATCCAGACCATCAGACTGGAATTCCAAATTGCAAACGTCGCCTCGCTTGGTGTTAGGAGCGTAAACGTTGGGCGACTGAACATGGGAAGAACGTTGTGTGGAGTGACGAATCACGGTACACAATGTGGCGACCCGATGGCAGGGTGTGAATGTGACGAATGCCCAGTGAACGTCATCTGCCAGTGTATGTAGTGCAAACAGAAAATTCGAAGGCGGTGGTGTTATGGTGTGGTCGTGTATTTCATGGAGGGGGCTTGCATCCCTTGTTGTTTTGGGTGGCACTATCACAGTGCGAGCGTGTGGGTGCTATTCTGTCATTCTGCGCAACGGATTAATCTGAGATGTGCCCTTTACCCTGTGGCTCCTGCAAGATCCAATTTCAACCACCACACTACTACAGAAGTCAGACAGACGCTCCTAACGTTCTAAAGAGAAATGCCTGAAAAACTTTCAGCAATAAATATCTTCTGGAGTTGTCCACTGTAAGGAAATGACACAAAAATTCACAAAATTTCTTACGTAACTAGTGGGATACTTGGGTACTGGAGTAGTGCTAGTTAGTCTAAGAAAAACATGAAACTAACGAAAATTATTATTTACTTTGCAAAAATTCTGAGAAATCACAATGGCACTTTTAGTTATGAACTGAACAAGTTATTTCTGGGTTCTTTTCGGAACGTGAAGTTACCTCTTAAGGATAGGATTCGCTAATGAAATTTCTGTACAATGTTTAAGATTGTTATTGATTTGGCAGAATGGCTGAGAGCTGCGCCTACCCAACTTGAATAATTATCCGTTAGAATGTGGCTAGGTACGGTCGAGGCTGTCGCGTGTGAAATGCAGTGAAGTGTATTGTTGTGGAGGAAATATGGGGCTCGCAAGAGCTGTAGCGCACAATACCGTAAGCTACGATGACTGCTGTCTGCGCTGCTCACTGCTGACAAATAAGCTAACTCTCGTTCTATCTGGATTGACCTTTGCCAATCAAACTCTCCCTACACCTTGATGAAGTTAAGGACTCCTATTCGCCCCTAGATAAACTACTGGTGTGGTACACTGGTCAGATAACCAGTCCACCACGATGCCACTCAAAAATTCGCTCGCAAGCGTTTAACTATAACTCTGTCCGTTCACACCACACAATAAGTGTGGTGGCCAACACAGTGAACAACGCTTAATCGCAAGGACTCAATATAGAGTCGCACTCCGATTCGCTCTCGACAGAGGTGCTCTCCCAGTGAAGTACTGTGGAGAGACTTGTTCCTCACTCTCAGAGTACACGTACGAGTGCACACACTTTCGTTGCGTGTTCTCGCTCCAAGAGCGACAACGGAACGGCCCCTCTCCACGCCAGATGTGCTATGTTTGTAAAGAATGCGTAGGCTGGGCGCTCCCACACAATGTAGCGGAATTTGCTTTTAAGCCTAACACGGGGTCGTTCTCCCCTTTCACTCGGGCAAACGCTGTCCACTCCATGGGCAGTCGCCATCTGACGTAGATAGGCTGAATCGTCCTCTGAAGGACCGGCCTCTCAGCGTGTGGTTCGCCTCTCCCGAACTAAAAGCTCTTGTGACCATCGTGTCTTGAATGTGTGTGTGTATGCCAGCCTCGAGTATCTCAACCCTGGTGCACACTTGTTATTTGCGTATCGTTTACATGAATTCATGCAACATTGACTTTATCTTATCGAGTTTGGGTTCGAATGAAGCTTCTTGATATGCGGAATATGATTGTGAGGGCAATGAAGGTCAGGAGACCACGACGTCTTACATACCTCCCACCTTCTGACAAAATTTTTGTCTGGGGTTTGTCAATGCCGAGGAAAACATTGACAAAGTCCGGCCAAAATTTTTCTTTTAGATTTTCCAGTAAACTTTTCTCAGTCCTCTTAACAATTTTTTTCTAATGATTTCTTTATCGCTATTGTTTCTATTTTTTTAATTCTGCAATTTATGTTTTCTTGTTAGGCAAATATAGACTTTACAAAGGTTGTCATTCTTTGTCGTTGGCAGTATGTGTCTCTGTTTTTCTTTTTCATTTCCAAAAATTGTTTTTACAATATTAATTTTTCTAAACTCGTAAGTGCACAGTGTATTATGTCTGTGTGTGGTTATCTCTTTTCTTGAGTTAGGCTTTCGCGTAAATGTTCACAAAAGCTCTGTTTGTTACTTTGTTTTATTTATTTAGGCATTATATTTTTCTTTATGTGTCACTGTTTTTTTTGTGTAAGAATGAAGAAGCGTTTCCTCTTAATTTTATCCTCGCTATTAATATTATTACCCACAAAAAAGTGTTTCTGAATGTTAATTAAAGAAGAGAAATCCTGCATAAATCCTTTTTCTAATTTTACATATGAAAGAAATAAATAGACTTTGCATGAGTTTGTGAGATTATATAACTATACTAAGTTTCTTTACAAAAGGATTTAAGGTATCTATAAATTATGGACTTTACATAATAAAAATAATTACTTTTACAAACAAAGAGAAGAAAAATATCATATTACAATTGTATATAATTTTCATAAATCTACACTTCTTATAGTACAGAGAGAATTTATTTATTTATTTATTTTTCGAAATAGTCTTTTCGTTTTGTGTTGCTCTGTAAGTTTCTGTGCTTGACGATCTCCATTGAAGTACTGCAAGGCATCGACTCATTTATATGGGTGTCACAGGTCATGTGAGAAGCACTATAGCATGCGATGCCGGGTCTTATTTGTTGACGTTGTCATCATGAAGTGGTATTCTAACCAATGGTTGTTCATGACTGTGGTTTACTGAATATACAGTGATGTCCTTGTACTCCTTTACTGTCACACCTGGTGCGGTATGGCAGTTCAATGATTGTAGTAGACTACCGACGATCGTCACCCAATATTGTGCTGTGACGTCTTGGTACTTCACACCTGGTTCGGTATGGCGATTTGATGACGTGGTAGGCAGAACACTGTTCATTTTGCTGAATCTATTTCTAGTTAATGTTGGTTGGTACTACTTAATATTCTGTTTGCCGTTAGCTTGTATTTGTTTGACGATTCAAGGTTTATTTTTGGAGAGGTGGTTGTGGTGGTTGCCATGCCTCAAAGTTCATGGAAAGACGTTTGCAGCAAATTGCTTTGTAGGACAAGAGAGAAAGGTATCTTGCTGTCTTCTGCCCTTCTTCATCTTGCATCTTCTGTTCTTCTCTTCTTTCTTGCACTCTTCTGTTCTTCTTGGGCTAGGAATATGTGAATTTTAGTGTAGCAGTGATATAGGATTTGTAGGATCTGAGTGCCTTTCCAAATGTTACTTGATGAGTTTGTAGATCTTAGTAATTTTTTTGTGCCTTCATTGTCGTCTCGTTGTATTATGATTCTCCCCACGCGCTTCCGTTGTGTAGCAGTGTCTTGACATATGAAATGTCCGTGCTGCGCGTTGTCCTCCTGAAGTCCAACCTGGTTGCAACCTGCATTTCCAGTGTGGCGTTGGTCTTAATGTTGTTGTTATTGCCCTAAGTGCTTTCTCTACATGTCTGTACCCTCTCCGTCACTATCTCGAAGCATCTGGTGTTAAGGGAGCTGGTGATTGGTGTTGGTGGCGATGTCCCTCTGATGCGTAGAAATATTTACAATTTTTGTTTTACATATATCTGTTATTTACAAAAAACTCTGATTTTATATAATGCAAAAATTTTCTGATAGTGGCAAAAATTATTGTATGTAAATAATTTCTTTTCTTTATTCTAAGTATGTCCTACCACTTCTTCATTCTTTTAATTGTTGTGTACCATTCATTGTTTGTGTGCATGTTGTAGTGTACTTGATACTACAAGAGATTGTTAGTGTGTATTCTGTCTCTTTTTCTTTTAATTAATATGTTGTTCTGTTGATCTATTAATTTAACTTTTATTTAGTGGTTAGTAAAAGATAGGGTGGACGTTAGTTTGCCTAACCTCTTCCGCATTTTTCAATTCAATCTTTACGTTTTGCAGTATTCGGTGGCCTAACTTCTACATCTGGTTTCTCTCTGCTGTGTTGTTCTTGCCTCTGTGGACCATAATTTCCTTTGTAATTATTCGGGCCTTCGTCTCGCCAGTTGCTGTTTCTGACATCGTGACCTCTTTCAAAGTACCCTTGACCATTGGCATTTTGATTCCTAAACCCATATCCACCGCTGTATGAGTGTCCATTACCGTCCCTATTTCGGTACCAATTATTCTGGTTATCTTTTCTATGCCAATTGTCTCCATTGTGCCACTGTCCTTGTCTGTTAAATTGCCTGAAATTATTGGTGTTAGGATTACGATTATTACTGTTGGAATATTTGTTCCTAGTCCTCTCCTTTGCTGTTCCCTTTCCTTTCTTTTTTCTTTCACCTCGTCTTCTTTAAACATAAATTCAAGTTCCTTTAAAACCTCTTTGAATTCTTCGGTATTTTCATTTTTTCCTACTGTCGCCTGTTGATACTTTACCGGTAATTTCATTCTACATAGACGTATCAGCTCTCCGTTACTGTATGGTTTGTCTAGGCATTGATTCTTTTTGTCCATTGTATCAAAGAATTTTACCACGCTTTTCTCTCCTGAGTTTTCATATAGTGTCATCTGAAGCAACTCGTATTTATTTATTTTTTTTTTGCGCCTCCTTGGACCAATATCTTTCGAGAAATGCTGTTCTGAACTGTAGGTAAGACGTACAGGTTGCCGCGATCTTTTGCATCACCTCTGCTACTATCCCTGACGTGTGTGCACAAATGAAGTCAAGTTTGTGAGCTACGCTCCAGTGGTTTCGTAAGCGTACTTGGAACTGATCGATGAATGTGCGTGTATGCAAGCTACCGCCTTTTTCCTTGAAATGTTGAAATTTTCTAACTGTAAGGAAGTGGTCTGTATCATATCTACTCATAAATCCGGTTTGTGGCTGATTCATGGGCTCAAATAATCTGCCACTGCTTGTGTCGTCGTGTTTATTCTCTGGTAATCTACTGCCTGTCTGCCTATTCTCAATTTCCTGACTCATATCCGGGTCATATCGTATCATTGGTGAACAAAAGTGTTGTTCGTGTGTTTCTATTCTCGTCGTTCGCGGTATAGTACCTGTGCTGCTATTATGTTGTGTCATTGGATTTACTAGTTCAGTTGCCTGTCTTTCGATTGGTATCGGCTGAATGTATGAGTTGCGTTTTTGTAGATACTGTGCCTGGTCCTGTGGCATGTCATGTATTGCTTTAATCGGAGTTTTCCGTTTCGATTTCTGCGCGAGTGTTACGTCTAGCTTTGGTTCTACTTGAACTTTCTTAGACGGCGCGTGTTGGTGCACTGAATTAATGCTTGACGTGTCAGTTGTTTCGCTACAGGTGTAATCGGTCTCGATCTTTTCTTCGATAGTTTGTATCAACTCTGTTCGAAGCTTTTCAAACTGATCTTTGTTTTTAAGTTCTATTTTATTGATCCGCTGGTCATATTTTTTCAATGCAACCTTTGCGACCTTGTTTTGAATTGCTTGTTCTTCCGAAATTTGTATTGCTGTTCGAGTGGCTTGTTTCGTAAGAGTTCCACCTTTTTGTCAACGTTTACGATGTCCAATTGGACCTTGTCGACATCAGTGCGTAATTGCTGCTGACCTTGTGTTTGTACCTGAATTCTTTCTCTATATTCTTTCGCGTCTTTTTTTATCTGAGTGATCTGACTATCACTTCTAGCGATCCCTTCTCCCATCTGAATTTTGACATGTTGAATCTGCGTCTTTATCTCTTGTCTCAAGTTCTGATTATCTTGTTTCAATTGCTGATTCAATTCCTGATACTGTTTTGTCATCTGTGTATTAATATCCTGATTCTGTTTCGTCATACTAGCGTTCATTTTTTGTAACATCTCTACGATCGCGTCCTGTCCTGTAACACTACCTTCTGCTAAACTATGTATTCTCGATCTATTGTCTTCTATTCGGTCAGTTACGTCGTTTACTGGGCTATGCTGTGGCGTTTCTAAGTTGGATAACTGCAATAACCCGTGCTGTCTGTGTTGAGGACTAGTTGCGTTTGTCATTGAACCATTACGTGGCGCAAACAACTCCGCATTCCGCCCTCTCTGTTGTGCATGTCTTGTGTTTGCGGGAACAGTTGCGTCTGTTACGGAACCTTTTCGTGGCGCTCGTAACTCCGCAAAATTTTGTGTCTGTTGTTGGGGCATATTTAGGATGTGTACGATAGCTTCGACGTACTCTAAATGTTCCCCCTCTTTCTCACTGTCTACTTCTCTTTGAACGTTAGCTAACTGCCGGTTCATTGACTGTATTGACGCGTATTCTGTCCCTGAATATGCGGCAAACAAACGAGTTTCCTGTTCTCGTTTCGCTTCTAATCTTTGCCATTTCCTACGTGGGCTGCCTATTTCTGGCACAGAATGTGCCCTACCTGGAATTTCATATTCCGGAAATTCGATGTTATCGTCCCTTCGATTCTTATCTGTCTGATCTGTCTATCTGTCTCAATTTTATCCCAGTCTAACTGAGTCTACTGATTCTGCAGCTCCCCGACTGTCCTATTCTCTGATTCACCGTCTGTCCTATTCTCAATAAGCTCGCTTACTTGCTGTCTATCTGGTTGATTCTCCCCCATCTCGTCTACTTGCTGTCTCTCACCTAATCTTTTGACTTGTGCTCTCGTTAACATGGATATGCTTGGCTGGAACAGTGAAATGATATTGAAATATTACTCAAATGATTTGTGTAGCCTTTGTTAGTGATATTTTTGGAATCTTAAACGTACATAAACAATAGCAGAACATTTGTTCCAAGAACAGAGTAACCTTTCTGTGCTGATTTTGTGAGATTTATGTTTCATTTTCAGCTGAACAGGCTCGGATAACGTAGCAGAACTTGTGAGACACTTTTGGAAAAAATATGAAAGACAATATGACTCCAAGAGCGGTCAGGAAGCTACTGCATCTGATAAATAGCCCTCTTTAAAAAGCATGCGGTTTTTGAAAGACATTATAACACCTGGGCCCAGCTCAGGAAACTTGCCTGCCAAAGAGAAAGAGAATGAGCCTTCTCCACGTGATCAAAGGCCCACCACAGCAAGTGAGAAAAGTACAAATGATCGTGAAATGTGTCTTTCTTCAGAAGAACGAGAGGTGTCTGCTTCTACATCGTCTTCTGTGAAAGCAGACAGAAACAGACCAAAACGTCATGTAGAAAAATAGATTATGATTCATAGGCTCTGGACATAGAGAAAAGAAAGATCGACCTATTTGAGCAACATGTTTCTCGAAAACAGAAATATCAGGATGATGACGACTACTACTTCTTCATGAGTTTACTGTCATCAGTCAGACAACTGCATCAACTGGAGAAAATGAGACTACGTATGAAAATCTTGGGGGACGTCACCGAAGCCTTAGAAGCTCACAACTTCAAAACGTTTTATAAAAACACACACTGGGTGTCGTATACCATCGTTAACAACCGTCACCTTACCCATCACCAGGCGCATCTAATTATGCCCAAGATTCGTCTTCCTTTGTGAGCGTAGTTAAAATGTGTCCTCCTGCCCCACAACCTGATGCCAACTCATTCTAATGGGCGATCCCTAACGTACTGTTAATATGTCTTTACGTATAAACTACACGTTTATTATCTACAATTTTCTTCATCACTTTCAATGCTGATATTTGTCAGTCGTTAACCAAACAATTGTTTTTATAGTGATTTTTTGATTATACATAAATACTTGTTAACAGTTGCTTATTTGCTAAGAATACCTAAATTACTGTGAAGGAACGTTAACAAATATATGAAGGGGTCGGAGACAGATAGTCATAAGCCACATTCAACTAGTTTTAAGATACAGCGACTTTAAAGTTTAATGGAAGTATAAAAATGTTGAAGACAAAATAGACACTTTCTTGTTGCTTTTAATTATACTTTAAAACATTGCAAACCTTGTGTAAAATACATCATCTTCTTTCTGTTATGTAATATTAATTTGAGAGTCATTTTAATTATGATGTGGTCGAAAATGGCTTATGACTGTGTCTCCCTGAGAATAATTTAGAACACAAAATACGTTATTTCGAAAATTATATTATAACTAGTAAATTTTAACAATTTTTGCACTTTCACATACACACATACATAAGAGGTAAGTCAATCTAATACTTCATTTTACACTGTATATGCGAAATCAAGGAAGTTCTTTTACGTCATCATCGTTCTCATTATTTCCAGCACATGACCGAAAAAAGCTTTGATATGCTTCAGGTATGTATGCCATAAGAGACAGTATATCATCAATCTTTTTTTTCTTAATTTGAAGTGGCTTTCTATATTTCATTGGCAGCTGAAATAGATCTGCTTCAGCAGGTCTTCCTTTCCTGTTGCTACATAGATCCACTGACGTAAAGGTTCCTATATCTGAGTAGCAGTGCTTCACACTTATCGTGAAGGGAACTTTATACTCAAACTTAAACTGAGTTGCTTCACTAAAAAGAATGGGATCTCCAGATCTATATAGAGTGGCTATCGAGATTAATGACTTCAGATCGCCCAAGCTTCTAAAGTCTTGTTTGTACACTTTCATCAAATGAAATTTTTGGACTAGCAGATTTGACTACTTCTGCCCGTTTATCTGACGTGTATACTGCTGGACGTCTGTTTCTCGCATTAATTTCAATGCGACCAAAATCACGATCGCAAGGAAGTCTAGTGTGACCTACCACAGAGAAACGACGCTGCACAGATTCAAATTTTTTGGTGGCAACGAGAATCCTTTCCAGAGCAATAAGACACCAATTCTTTGCCTGGCCGTTACAGTTATCTGTGATTATGTGGTGGTTTTTTGTTCGAGTGTTAGTTATCTCTAAGTATTTGAATAAACAGCTCCCAACTTCATCTGCACCCTTTCTCTATCCTTCTCACTCCACAGGAACATGTATCCCTTATTTGACCCACAATCGTGTATACTGTAGTTATACATCCATATTTTTCTCTTGTAGAACGCTGGGCCAACTGTTAAGTTTTGGCTTGGGAATCGTTTGTTGCATGTCCATTGCTATTACTTGGTGCTCTTTCACATTCTCTTTAGTCAGAGAAGTTAAAGACATGATCATATTTTTCCCACTATGAGCCTTTCTTAGATGCAACTCATGTTGTTTTTTCGTATGTGTAATTTCTTCTGCACATAATTCTGGGTTACTCGCTGCTGTTAGAAAGGCATCGCATGTTGAACAGGTGTCGCTTTTCGGCAGTTTGAAGCCTATGTTAAATTCGGACACAAATATTGCCCTGAATTTGCTTTGTGATACAGTAGAGACACCCTTTCCCTTGCAGTATTCAGAGTATTTGTCCTGAAATAAGAATGCAGTTGTGAGATCACATCCAAAATATACTTTGGTGGAGTTCTGCTGCCTGCTATAGTGACTTATATTTTGGTATAGCACTGAGGAAGTCTCTGACACCTTGCACAGTTTTGTCTTGAAATTTATGTGGATGATTGCCACGTGTGCCTGAAAGAAAAGACCACATAAGTTGATACATTACTTCGTGCTATTATTATACTTCAACATTATTTTATTTGGTTAAAATGGATACCTTATAGCAAAATGTAACATAGAAACCTCTTCCATCTTCTTTTAGAACTGCGTGACCCAACTTCATTTGCTGTTGCAAATTTCTCACTCTTCGTATGTGGTTCTGTAAGACATGAACCCTGAGGAAAGCTTGCTTGCAAATCATGACTTCCATTCCATTTACTTTCACACTGTATGAAAATGTCATAGCTCTAGATGAAAGTCGCTTTGTAGTCTTTTTGGTTAGCTGTGAAAGAAAGAAATGTGAAGCAGAACAAGGTAAAGTAAATTGTGACTATTGGTCCATTCGTGTCTAAAAACAGTGAAACGAACCTTCGCTTTTTTGGTACAATTTCCATACAACACACTAGGTAAGTATTTTATGCATTAAAGTTTCCTATGTCCTAAAACGAATGGAAAAAATTTTCTTCTTCTCTGAGTAGTTTCGTATAGCACTTGCTTGAACAACTACCGGGACTTCCCAAAGATGCTGCCTGAACCGTCTTGTTGGTTTAGAAGACACATACTGCTGAGCCGCGTTACCCCGACGTTTGGCCTTAATTTTTTTTCACAAATCAAAATTACGCTTTCTTTTTCTTGAAGAGCTTGGTTTCTGGGGTGATACTTCATTTGCTCTGCGTATTCCAAGCTCCTAATATGAATAGAAAAATAGTCTGTAACTTCCGTGACATACAGTCACAAGCCACACAAATCATTATATGCTGCTGAAATGGCATTGATAATAAAAATATTCTTACAAGTTTGTAGCCATGAAAACTATATTATTACTGCAATCAGTGGACATTAAGATTAGGCTCTAAGGTTTCTCGTTAACACAAAAAACGACGATCAACTGTGAGAGCAATGTTACGATAAACAAAGTCACAAGCCACTGAACAATGATCACCAGTAAAAAATGTTTTCGTATACTTACATCTACATCTACATCTACATCCATACTCCGCAAGCCACCCGACGGTGTGTGGCGGAGGGTACCTTGAGTACCTCTACCGGTTCTCCCTTCTATTCCAGTCTCGTATTGTTCGTGGAAAGAAGGAGTGTCGGTATGCTTCTGTGTGGGCTCTAATCTCTCTGATTTTATCCTCATGGTCTCTTCGCGAGATATACGTAAGAGGGAGCAATATACTGCTTGAATCTTCGGTGAAGGTATGTTCTCGAAACTTTAACAAAAGCCCGTACCGAGCTACTGAGCGTCTCTCCTGCAGAGTCTTCCACTGGAGTTTATCTATCATCTCCGTAACGCTTTCGCGATTACTAAATGATCCTGTAACGAAGCGCGCTGCTCTCCGTTGGATCTTCTCTATCTCCTCCATCAAGCCCACCTGGTACGGATCCCACACTGCTGAGCAGCACTCAAGCAGTGGGCGAACAAGCGTAATGTAACCTGCTTCCTTTGTTTTCGGATTGCATTTCCTTAGGATACTTCCAATGAATCTCAGTCTCGCATCTGCTTTACCGACGATCACCTTTATATGATCATTCCATTTTAAATCACTCCTAATGCGTACTCCCAGATAATTTATGGAATTAACTGCTTCCAGTTGCTGACCTGCTATTTTGTAGCTAAATGATAAGGGAACTATCATTCTATGTATTCGCAGCACATTACACTTGTCTACATTGAGATTAAATTGCCATTCCCTGCACCATGCGTCAATTTGCTGCAGATCCTCCTGCATTTCAGTACAATTTTCCATTGTTACAACCTCTCGATAAACCACAGCATCATCTGCAAAAAGCCTCAGTGAACTTCCGATGTCATCCACATGGTCATTTATGTATACTGTGAATAGCAACGGTCCTACGGCACTCCCCTGCGGCACACCTGAAATCACTCTTACTTCGGAAGACTTCTCTCCATTGAGAATGACATGCTGCGTTCTGTTGTCTAGGAACTCTTCAATCCAATCACAAAATTGGTCTGATAGTCCATATGCTCTTACTTTGTTCATTAAACGACTGTGGGGAACTGTATCGAACGCCTTGCGGAAGTCAAGAAACACGGCATCTACCTGTGAACCCGTGTCTATGGCCCTCTGAGTCTCGTGGACGAATAGCGCGAGCTGGGTTTCACACGACCGTCTTTTTCGAAACCCATGCTGATTCCTACAGAGTAGATTTCTAGTCTCCAGAAAAGTAATTATACTCGAACATAATACGTGTTCCAAAATTCTACAACTGATCGACGTTAGAGATATAGGTCTATAGTTATGCACATCTGTTCGACGTCCTTTCTTGAAGACGGGGATGACCTGTGCCCTTTTCCAATCCTTTGGAACGCTACGCTCTTCTAGAGACCTACGGTACACCGCTGCAAGAAAGGGGGCAAGTTCCTTCGCGTACTCTGTGTAAAATCGAAGTGGTATCCCATCAGGTCCAGCGGCCTTTCCTGTTTTGAGCGATTTTAATTGTTTCTCTATCCCTCTGTCGTCTATTTCGATTTCTACCATTTTGCATCTGTGCGACAATCTAGAGAAGGAACTACAGTGGAGTCTTCCTCTGTGAAACAGCTCTGGAAAAAGACATTTAGTATTTCGGCCTTTAGTCTGTCATCCTCTGTTTCAGTACCATTTTGGTCACAGAGTGTCTGGACATTTTGTTTTGATCCACCTACTGCTTTGACATAAGACCAAAATTTCTTAGGATTTTCTGCCATGTCAGTACTTAGAACTTTACTTTCGAATTCATTGAACGCCTCTCGCATAGCCCTCCTCACACTACATTTCGCTTCGCGTAATTTTTGTTTGTCTGCAAGGCTTTGGCTATGTTAATGTTTTCTGTGAAGATCCCTTTGCTTCTGCAGCAGTTTCCTAACTCGATTGTTGTACCACGGTGGCTCTTTTCCATCTCTTACGATCTTGCTTGGCACGCACTCATCTAACGCATATTGTACGATGGTTTTGAATTTTGTCCACTGATCCTCAACACTATCTGTACTTGAGACAAAACTTTTGTGTTGAGCCGTCAGGTACTCTGTAATCTGCTTTTTGTCACTTTTGCTAAACAGAAAAATCTTCCTACCTTTTTTAATATTTCTATTTACGGCTGAAATCCGCTTTATGATCGCTGATTCCTTGTTCTGCGTTAACTGTTTCAAATAGTTCGGGTCTGTTTGTCACCAGAAGGTCTAATATGTTATCGCCACGGGTCGGTTGTCTGTTTAACTGCTCAAGGTAGTTTTCAGATAAAGCACTTAAAAAAATTTCACTGTATTCTTTGTCCCTGCCACCCGTTATGAACGTTTGAGTCTCCCAGTCTATATCCGGCAAATTAAAATCTCCACGCACAACTATAACATGGTGGGGAAATCTACTCGAAATATTTTCCAAATTATCCTTCAGGTGCTCAGCCACAACAGCTGTTGAGCCAGGGGGCCTATAGAGACATCCAATTACCATGTCTGAGCCTGCTTTAACCGTGACCTTCACCCAAATTATTTCACATTTCGGATCTCCGTCAATTTCCTTCGATACTATTGCACTTCTTATCGCTAATAACATGCCTCCCCCTTCACTGTCCAGCCTGTCTCTGCGGTATACATTCCAATCTGAGTTTAGGATTTCATTACTGTTTACGTCTGGTTTCAGCCAACTTTCTGTCCCTAGTACTGTATGGGCATTGTGACCGTTTATTAATGAGAGCAGTTCTGGGACCTTTCTATAGACGCTCCTGCAGTTTACTATTAGCACATTAATATTGTTATTCCCTGTTGCATTTTACCTACTCCTACCTTGCCGCGTCTCAGGAGGCGTCTTGTCGGGCCTAGGGAGGGAATTCTCTAACCTAAAAACCCCCACGTGCACTCCACACGTACTCCGCTACCCTTGTAGCCGCTTCCGGCGTGTAGTGCACGCCTGACCTATTCAGGGGGACCCTACATTTCTCCACCCGATAGCGGAGGTCGAGAAATTTGCACCCTAGATCTCCGCAGAATCGTCTGAGCCTCTGGTTTAAGCCTTCTACTCGGCTCCAAACCAGAGGACTGCGATCGGTTCTGGGAACGATACTACAAATAGTTAGCTCAGATTCCACCCCGCGAGCGAGGCTTTCTGCCTTCACCAATTCCGCCAACCGCCTGTACGAACTGAGGATGACCTCTGAAACCAGACGGCAGGAGTCATTGGTGCCGACATGAGCAACAATTTGCAATCGGGTGCACCCAGTGCTCTCTATCGCCGCCGGCAGGGCCTCCTCCACATCTCGGATGAGACCCCCTGGCAAGCAGACAGAGTGAACACTGGCCTTCTTCCCCGACCTTTCCGCTATTTCCCTAAGGGGCTCCATCACCCGCCTAACGTTGGAGCCCCCAATAACTATTAAACTCCTCCCCCGTGTGCCTGCTCGGACCTTGCTGAAGGAGCGGCCACATGTCCATCCACAGGCAGAGCGGGCGATGTCACACGGCCAGCCTCCACATTGACCCTCCACCTCGTGCGCCGCGAACGCCGCTGAACCCGCCACTCCCCTTGGGGAGAGGGTGGCCCAACCACGCCCGGTACCCGTGAAGATGTCTCGACAGCAGGGACAGTGGGTGAAGCATGTAACACCTGGGGTGTACCATGCACCAGACTCCCCACTGCCGCTACACTCCGAGGCAGCAGCCTGAAGACGGCTGACCGCGGCCATCAACACGTTCAGCTGTTCGCGAACAGTGGCCAGCTCCTCCTGCGTCCGTAAACAGCAGTCACACATCCTATCCAACGTAAGAGATCAATTTACTGTAGATTGAAAACAAACACTAGCACAACTGGCACTATGGCTGACTAATGGGACTCTCTCTGACTGTATTCAAAACAAACACGAAATCTATGGAACACTATTACTAGCACTCGACAATTACAGCTTCCTAAAAGCAAAAACACACGGAAGAAGAAGTGACAAGTAAGAAAAATACAGTTAATACTTAAATTAACGCAGCTCGCTGCACAGCAGACGTGAAGCAGACGGCAGTTACGACGACACTGACACTACTTACCGAAACATCTACTGAACTAGCTAGTACTGTTGCCTGATGGACACCAAGACCCATCACCATCACTGACAAAAGGATCAGAATCCTCACATACACTACTGTCACTGCCGTATACGCCTAGAATGTGCGATGCATCTTCAGATGTATGCCAGCATTTAACCATTTTGATGTGGTTTGTGACTATGTATCTTCTGAAGAAGACATCAGGTGGCAGAGTGTAGAACCACACTACGTCACCACCTGGAGGTGTGTGATGTCCTTAGGTTAGTTAGGTTTAAGTAGTTCTAAGTTCTAGGGGACTGATGACCTCAGAAGTTAAGTCCCATAGTGCTCAGAGCCATTTGAGCCATTTGTTGTAGAAAGACAGAACTTCTTCAATCCAATATGAGGAGGGCATCGTTAAGAATGTCGTAGAGTGAATATCTCAATTTCGAAAAAAGTGTGGCTTGTGACTATATCTCTCCGACCCCTTTATATGTCTACGTTAATAAATATATTTTATTGCAACTGATGCTAGAATTTATTTATAATATTCTAATATTATTTGACCAGTTACGCCAGTCACAATAGCAAAGAGGCTATCAGCTGTTTTTAACGTTGACTTACCTGATTATGATAGTAAGTTTTTCTTCGGGAGTGATACATTCCCTGAAGTTGGAATGGCCAGTTATATCGTCTCTTATGCCTTCAAGTATATAGTCAAACGTTTCTATAGGCATGTGGTATTTGAACTTAGCTGGAAATTTCGCAATGACTGGCAAGCTGTAAAGAATTCCCCTGCAAATCTGTCTCCATTAAAACGATGCACCTAACTCCTTTTCTTACGTCTTGTCTAGCAGCAGCCAAGCCAAAAAATCATCATCAGAATCACTCATGATAACTTCTCAACAACTGCAACTGGTGGCCGGGCGGTGTGGCCGAGCGGTTCCAGGCGCTACAGTCTGGAACCCGCCCGCTACGGTCGCAGGTTCGAATCCTGCCTCGGGCGTGGATGTGTGTGATGTCCTTAGGTTAGTTAGGTTTAAGTAGTTCTAAGTTCTAGGGGACTGATAACCTCATCAGTTAAGTCCCATAGTGGTTCAAATGGCTCTGAGCGCTATGGGACTTAACATCTATGGTCATCAGTACCCTAGAACTTAGAACTACTTAAACCCAACTAACCTAAGGTCAGCACACAACACCCAGCCATCACGAGGCAGAGAAAATCCCTGACCCCGCTGGGAATCGAACCCGGGAACCCGGGCGTGGGAAGCGAGAACGCTACCGCACGCCACGAGATGCGTAAGTCCCATAGTGCTCAGAGCCACTGGTGACCAATAGTGTGTAACTGAATCCAGTGCGGAGAATCATGAATGACGACTGTACACTGGGTTGACGCTCAGTATCATCTCTTCCATTGTTTATTGAAGGCGGCTGGTAGCCAGCGTCCCACGGGCGTCAGCTTCACGCCGTTGCCAGATCGGGTTGGACCCAGTGTAGACATTCACGTCGGACGACGCTGGGGCGCGTTTATCCCCCTTCACAGGACCAGTTCGGATCGGACGGCTTCCGGATGCAATGTAGGTGCAGCTAAAATAGCAGCCATTGTCAGTATGAAAGTGGTATCAAAGAAGTATCCGAGCACTAACCAGCCAGTGATGTCATGGCAGGAGCCAGTGTCATCAGTGGTTAACAGCAGCTACTGACAAGGCAGTACAACTTCATCCACGAGAGAACAGTACTACACTGAAGTGACAGAAGCCATGGGATATCTCCTAATATCATGTCGAACCTCCTGTTGGCCGGCGCAGTGCAACAGCTCGACGTGGTATGGACTCAACAAGTCGTTCGAAGTCCCCTGCAGAAATATTGAGCCATGCTGCCTCTATAGCTGTCCATAACTGTGAAAGTGTTGCCAAGGGGGGATGTTGTACATGAACTGACCTCTCGATTACGTCCCACAAATGTTTGATGAGATTCATGCTGGGCGATCTGGGTGGCCAAATCATTCGCTCGAAATGTCCAGAATGTTTCTTGAACCAGTCGAGATCAATTGTGGCCCTGTGACATGGAACACTGTCATCCATAAAAATTACATCGTTGTTTGGGAACAAGAACTCCACGAATAGCTACAAATAGTCTCCAAGCAGATGGACATAACCATTTCCATTCGATGATCGGTTCAGTTGGCCCAGAGGACCCAGTCAATTCCATGTAAACACAGCACACACCATTATGGAGCCACTGCCAGCTTGCACTGTGCCTTGTTGACAATTTGGGTCCACAGCCTCGTGGGGCCTACAATCAGCTCTTACCAACTCTTACCAACTGAAATCGGGACTCATCTGACCAGGTCGTGGTTTTCTAGTCGTCTAGGATCCAACTGATATTGTCAGGAGCGCTGCAGGGTATGTCGTGCTGTTAGCAAAGACACTCGTGTCGGTCATCTGCTACCATAGCCCATTGAAGCCAAATATCGTAGCACTGTCCTAATGGATATGTTCGTCGTACGTCCCACACTGATTTCTGCGGTTATTTCACGCAGTGCTACTTGTTTGTCAGCACTGACAGCTCTATACAAACGCCGCTGTTCTCGGTCATTAAGTGAAGGCTGTCTTCCACTGTGTTGTCTGTGGTGGAAGATAATACCCGAAATTCGTTACTCTCGGTATACTCTCGACACTGTGGATCTCAGAATATTGAATTCCCAAACGATTACCGAAATGGAATGCCCTATGCGTGTATCTTCAACTACCATCCCGCGTTCAGTGTCTGTTAATTCCCATCGTGAGGCCACAATCATGTGGGAAACCTTTTCACATGAATCAGTTGAGTACAAATGACATCTCCGCCAACGCACTGCCCTTTTATACTTTGTGTATGCGATACTGCTGTATATGTGCAGTCTGTCTCTGTCTTAGTGCAGCGACCGTGGCGACATCAAAAGGACGGGAGCAAAAGCGCCTGGAACCCTCCGCCTCGCGTCGCCTTGACGCTTCGAGACATTATGACGCCACGGCTATATAAAGCCCACCCTGCTCTCGCAGTCAGTGTGGATAGTTTCATTCAGTGCATGCTGTAGACGTTCTCAGTGTGAAATTTCCATGCCGACAAGGACAAGCAGTTAGAGGGCACGAAGATGTAAACTCAAATTTTTTTCAATTGTTCGAACTCCTAAAGAATGATATACCTGATTTCAAAGATTGGTTATTCAAAACGAGATCATTGATCTACTAGGAATGTCTGTGTTGAGGAAGGTATTGGCTTCAATCAAGAAGACTGAACATTTTTCTATTATGGTTGACGAAACAAGTGATTCTTCGGTTCATGAACAAGTGTCATTTTGTATTTGTACTGTCGATGATTCCTTAATCATCGACGAAGACTTTATTGGCATATACGAGACCCCCTACACTGAATCACAAACTCTGTTTACTATTTTAAAAGACGTTTTTGCTCGTCTTGATTTTTCAATAGATAACTTAAGAGGACATTGCTATGATGGTGCCTCGAATATGAGAAGGACTAAAAAAAGTTAGTTTTCGATATACAACCAAAAGCACCTTATGTGCACTGCACTGCTCACAGTTTAGACTTGACATTTGTAGACAGTCTCCGCCATCTTACGTCTATGAGGGATATTATGGTTTTAGCCAAGGACTTAATAAACATCGTAAGGGAATCCAACAAAAGGATGGGACTTTTCAGAAGCATACGCTGTGAGAGCGCCAACGTCCAAGCTGGTCTACGACCCCTTTGCCCGACTCGATGGACTATGTGACCTTCTAGTATCTTGAGAATACTGAAAACTTTGAAGAACTTCGAGAGTTTTTTGAAACACTTTTTGCAGAGGACAAAACAGAGACAGGTTGCAAATGTGCATGCTACCATGAGTCAATGTTACAATTCAAGACTTATTTCTTTTTACGTCTTTATTACCATGCAATGAACCCAGTAGAGGATGTCAATGAAAAAATTCTATGCCCTCATCTAAGCGTGGCTGATCTGGAAAAAAATGTATGAGGGCTTGATTTGTATATTGAATGGAAGGAGTGATAGTTTTGAACACTTTTGGGAATTGTGTTAAAAAGAAAAATCTTCACAAGTTGATGATCCTTCGCTTCCTCGGAATCGAAGTAGACCAAATAAGTATGAAAACAACGAAGCCAGCTCACTGCACACTTTCAAAACCCTAAATGGATACTACAAAGCTATTTACATCGAAGTTTGTGAAACAGTGCAATCTTGCATTACTGAGCGGTTTGCTTCAACTGGACTCACACATGTCACTGCAGTTGAAAAAGAGTGCTTGCTTTTAGTAAATAGTGGTGAAACAAGTTTGGAAAAATCAACTGAGTTTTTCAAAAATGACCTACACATTGAGAGACTGCTCTTACACTTCAATATGTTAGCCGATATCGCTAATAAAAAACAAACTGGTCTTAAAAAACATGCGTGATATAAGAAAGTACATTACACAAGAGCCTGCAGTTGGAAAAATGTCATGTGAAGTAGTGAAGTGCATTAAGCTTCTCCAAGCAGCACGACAGCAACAGCAGAACGGTCATTTAGTGCCCTTAGACGTCTGGCTTTTCTTCATGCCCACCGAGATGTTTTGGATGAATTGGATGCCCGACCAGTCATCAACGACTTCATATTCAGTAATACAGTCAGACGGTCGGCATTTGCACCTTTCTAAAGACACTCTAGCCCTAATAATGGCATTTAGAGCAATATTAAAAATCTTTATAAAATACAGAATTAAATACACACATGATGTTAAATTTTCAGTTTCGAAATATTAGTACTAGTTTAGTACTGTACTCTATTACTATAGTACTGTATTAGTAATTTTCAAATACTTAAATATTTTTAGGGTTTAAGACCCAATTAGACCCCTCTATTTACATACTTTTTGACTGAAAGTATTAGGCATACTGTATTAACTTTATTAACTGTATTAAAGCATTAACTTTGCGATGTTGTTTTTATTTCCTGAACCCTGAGCCTTATTCAAAGTAAGCTTAAATTAGCTACTTCACTTATTAATCAAGGTGCTATTACTGTGCGACAGCAATATTTTGTTTTATTCTTTTAATGGTAGTTTAGGATTTATTTAAATATCATTTCAGTCGTTTCAGAGCTACGTGTTCACTGCTCTGTTATAGTCTATAAGCATGATTATTACTGTAAATTAAATTAGCTTTTTACGAAAATACCGTGCGTGTTTATGTTTCGTTTGTTTTTTCAAAGCCAAAAAATGTGTCAGGCTCGTCGAGTTCCCCGGAGTGTCGAGTTATCGAGAGTCCAGTTTTCGGGGCTCTAATGTTGATCATATGACTCCAAAATGTTTAAAAAACTTTAAAACTCATTATTTTTCATCTAAAATTTAGACATTTTCCCAGGGCAAGACCTCCAGTATGACCCCCCCCCCCACTCCAAATCTTTTTTACAAGTCGGCGCCCGTGTGGGAAGCCTATATGTAATAGGACGGGATGATACTGAAAGGAGTTCCGTCTGATGTATATGTGTTCGTGAATTTGTTGATCAGTCACCTTGGATATAAGTATGTCTAAGGGTAAATAAACTTGTTTAAAGAGTTCATATCCTCTTCCTACTTCGTCAGGTCACCAACCCTGTCAAAGATCCTTCCCGGTTCTCCAGCACCGACCCTAAACAACCAACGAGTTTCTACTCTTTCCTGACTCTGTTATAAGGGTTAATTAAGAGAAATCACAACACAATACTGTCGTCAACGTTCTGATTGTACTAAGCAGGCCACACCTGCTCTGTGTTGGTAGCTTGGACCTGCGCCAGAATGCAACATGTAATTCCAGTATCCTGTGTGTTGGATGTGTGTTAAAGCAAATGGGGGGAACATAAGAGAAAATCTACCACTGCAAGAAGAACAAGAAGCCCATGCAAGTGGCAGAAATCAAGGAACTAAAGACCAGAAGAGCCCAGCAGACTGAGACCCATACAAGTAGCAGCCCCCAAGAAATGGACAACCAGCAGATTGAATGACCTGCACCACTTCATGACATCAGAACAGGTAAGAGAGCTCAGCGAATTAAGTATAAGATCTTTTATGATTGTGTAAAATGTAGACCTTGAAAGGTGGCTACACTGAGTCACAGCGCCAGAGATTGCGCCAAAGAGTATCATTCCGCCACCTCCACTGGAGCAGTAGTAGTTCAGAGGTTGCCGAGGGCAGTGCTTGTTGAGAGGATGTCGATAGCAGTACTAGTTGGAGGTATGTTGTGTGCCGTTGTTCTGTTGGGCGAGACAGCAGATGTTGTTCGATTGGGGATGTTGCAATGATCACAGTGTATTTTTCGTCAATATATATGAAGGTAACAAAAAAATTTTTTATTTCAAATTTCCTAAATAACAATGCCTCTTGGTCACAGGTTCAGTCAACAAAGCATCTGGCTTGTGTTCATGTATTAGACTGTAATTCTGGTTTCTATGTACAATTATAGTATTTCTGGCTTTTTAATTACTTCATTATAAATGGTGTTTAAAATATCTTGTCGTATTGAGGAAGAACCGTGCCAGATGTGTACGTTGAATCACACTTCCACATACAGAACAGTTACACTTGTGCTTTGTTGTTTCGTAGCTTTTATAGTTGCTGGGGACTTAATTAATCAATTGTGTTAACACAAATTTCCTTTCATTCTTTATTGTTATTCTATGCAGTCAGACTGCGTACTAATACTACTCAAGGCCAACCGGTTACGAGACTTCGTAACCGGACGTACAGCTATTAAAATTATTTGCATTTTATTTAATTAAGCCCCCATGCAACCTTCAGTAGTGATAGGAGTGTCATAAGTGTTATGGATGCGCTAGTATTAGTTGCAAAAACATTCGAAGGTAACAAAAGAGAACTGCATGAGTTCATTGAGAACAAGAACATCGAAGATAAATAGCTACTATTTCAAAATTTGAAGTCTAAAATTACTGGGGATGGAAGGGCTGTTCTGTCTGAGATAATACTAGTAGCTGGCCACATGTGCGAAGTAATTTAGAGTAAAACTATTCCAGTAAAGGGATAATTTTCTTTTATGGATGTAGAATGTTTCGAACCAGATAACATTCAGGAAAATCAATAGCCTCGTGGATAAAGAGGATAGATGAGCTACCAAAGGCGATCACCCTAACCATAATGAGGGTGATGGAAAAAGTACAATTAAAAGGGGCGATAGGCTTGGTTTACGCGTTAGGATACATCATGTCTCACTCAGGGGCTGGAAAATGATGTAATACATGCCATCATGAGTAATACAGACAAGTGAAACAGCTGAGCTTGTACTACAACATGGAAGTGTGATAATGTCTATGAAAGGGAAAAATGCGTTCCTATGGGAACACACTGTCAAGGTAATAATAAACAGACGTGAGATGCAAAATTTTACAATTAAGGGAATCTTGGGCATGTATCCACACACTTTGATAATCTATCAAAGAATGCCAACATAAGATGGGTGCAGACACCCTTCGGACCAGAAGAAGAGAGGGTATTTCGAGTAGTCTGTTACCATTGTGGTGAGTCAGGGCATACAGTTGTGAAGTGTACCAAGATAATAATTTGTGAAAAATGCTCAAGATATGGGCATAAGGCAAATACGTTATCAACGAGAGAACTGATCCAGATAGCGACCTTCTCTCGAGACTACTATAAGGACTTCCAGCGTCAGGTTATACACTTGGATGACATATAATCAAGGTCACCACCAATCCCTCTCCCCAGGGAGGTTGGTTTTATTCAGGATTCCAGTACACCACATTATTCCCACTCTCCCGGTTACGAAGCCCTAGTTTTCAACATATTCTCTGTTCAATGCAACGGCCTTACGCCACTTTACTGGGAAGGCGTGTATGCCCACGCGGTGCCACTCGACTGGTCGATGTCGGAGCCAACATATTGCTGCGTCAATAACTTCCCCGACATCCAAGTACTGCTTCGCACAGGCTACATCCTTCATTGGGCCAAACAGATGGAAATCGGAACATTCGAGATCCAGGCTCTAAGGTAGATGACGAAGAACAATTCAATGAACTTTTGTGAGCTCCTCTCGAGTGTACAGATTTGTGTGAGGCCTCGCGTTGTCAAAGAGAAGGGGAAGTTCGTTTGCATTTTTGTGGTGACAAACTCGCTGAAAACGTTTCTTCAGTTTGCTGAGGGTATCACAATACACTTCAGAGTTGATCGTTGCACCAGTCCCAGAGGGCCGTCGCCGTGACTTTACCAGCTGAGGCTACGGCTTTGAACTTTTACTTCGGAGGAGAGGTGGTGTGGCGACACTCCATCGATTCTCGTTTTCTTTCCACTTCGAAGTGATGCACACATTTTTCATCGCCTGTGACAATATTCGAAAAAAAATTGTCGTGCTCAGTCCCATAACGCATAAGCAGTTGCGCACAGCTGGTCCTTCGTTGCTCTGTATGGTCTTCTGTTAGGTGGTGAGGAACCCAGCAGGCAAACACCTTTCAGTACTCCAGCTGGTGGACGAGTGCGTTACCACTACTACCAGATACGTCCAGTTGAGCAGCGAGGTGTTTGCTTGTGATGGGCCGATCACCTCAACTGAGTATGTCCGCACGGCCGAATACTGGCTGGCACGCAGGAGAGACCTTGTAGCGGCGATGACAGATGCTTCGTCCAACACTTCGTTCACTGCCAGGTCTCCGTAGACATTCTGCATGCATCTGTGAATATCTGCGATGATCTGGTTATCTGCCAAAAGAAACTCAATGGCAGCTCTCTGCTTGGAACACAGTTCCGTTTCAGACGCCATTTTGAAGGCCACGTATAGTGCAGCTACCTACCTGAACTTCGTGAAACTATAGGGGCTGAAGCAGGAATATTCCACAATGTCCCACAGTAAATTTTGCATTTTTTCAATCGAAATCGGCGGAGAAGAAAAAACGTGTTGCATTACTTATTGAAAGTCCTTGCACAGTGTGTGATGTCATAGTTTATGTATTAAAATGAGTTTTCGGAAATAATGACGTCTTGGAAAAATTCTGTAGTGCCCAACAAAAGATACAATGTGCGTAAGAATTGGCACAGTGGTACAAAATACGCACCTCGAGACAGTAACCACCCTAGTGTAGAGCAGCCCGCTAATACCGACATATAGAGTATGGCTGCGGCCGCGAAACACTGCGCTAGTTTTCATCGTGTCCTACCTGGCTGCTGGCATCAAAGACTCTTGTGCTGGCATATGATCATTCAGCGAGGGACCTCTTACAACAGCAAATAGATCCCAAAGCGTCGGTGGAAACATGTGGCCCGCATTGCTGATAAATCGTAGGCATTCCCTCTATCCTTTCCCTCTCTCGAGCAACTAGAATCCAGCTTTCCAAACTAGGTGGAATGGAGAAACGTAATTACGATTACGATACCTAAACAACTGAATCGTGCAATATTACAGGGTTGTTACAAATGATTGAAGCGATTTCACAGCTCTACAATAACTTTATTATTTGAGATATTTTCACAATGCTTTGCACACACATACAAAAACTCAAAAAGTTTTTTTAGGCATTCACAAATGTTCGATATGTGCCCCTTTAGTGATTCGGCAGACATCAAGCCGATAATCAGGTTCCTCCCACTCTCGGCGCTCACTGCAGGCCGACCCGTTGATTTCCCCTTACAGAGGCATCCAGAAGCTTTAAACTGCGCATACCATCGCCGAATGGAGTTAGCAGTTGGTGGATCTTTGTTCAACTTCGTCCTGAAGTGTCGTTGC
Organism: Schistocerca cancellata; assembly: GCF_023864275.1. Lineage (NCBI taxonomy): Eukaryota > Metazoa > Arthropoda > Insecta > Orthoptera > Acrididae > Schistocerca > Schistocerca cancellata. The sequence continues at coordinate 56,018,927 of NC_064629.1, read as the reverse complement.
ACTGTTATGACTGACTGATGTGAGTGCATTTCAAGCACGACATACGCTTTCTCGGCTCCTGTCGCGATTTTGTCTCACTGCGCTCTCGAGCGCTCTGGCGGCAGAAACCTGAAGTGCGGCTTCAACCGAACAAAACTTTATGAGTTTTTCTACATATCTGTAGTGTGTCGCGACCATATGTCAATGAATGGAGCTACAGTGAATTTATGAAATCGCTTCAATCATTTGTAATAGCCCTGTATTACTGTATGCAACATTACCGTAGATCTTCATTATTAACCACAGAAAGAATATGAGTATCATAATCGCTTGATGAAGCACGCAACGCGCCATTTGCCGAAGGCATGTAGCAGCCAGAAGAGATTGGAATCCGTAAAAAACTCTAAAATATTATTTTTATTATACAGTCCTCTATATACTTAGAATAATTCCTTTAATGACATACTACTAATGGTAGTGTGCTTTAGATGTAAAGAGTTAATTTGTTAAGTCGACTGCACTATGAAAAGAACGTTCTGAAACAAATATACAGTATCATGTTGGCCACCACAATACGATAATTTAATATGAGTTTTGTTTGCATATGCAGTGGTAAGCTGTATCACAAGACAGGTCCACACACTGTATCTTACGCAATAATACTAATAATAAAGTTAGAATTAGCCCATGTTGTCTGTAAGGTCACTGGCCGCACTTCATAGGAGTGAATCCACTGTTGCTTCTGTAAATGCTGTAACACGCCCCTTACTAACTTAGCAGAAGATTTTTTCCCAAAACCAATAACGTGATGATTGGCTTGTTACCGGTAGGTTCGATAGGTTAGTGTTTTTTTAACGTCCCATCGACAATGAGGTCATTAGAGACGGAGCACAAGCTCGGGTTAGGGAAGGATGGGGAAGGAAATCGGCCGTGCCCTTTCAAAGGAACCATCCCGGCATTTGCCTGAAACGATTTAGGGAAATCACGGAAAACCTAAATCGGAATGGCCGGAGACGGGATTGAACCGTCGTCCTCCCGAATGCGAGTCCAGTGTGCTAATCACTGCGCCACCTCGCTCGGTCGGTAGGTTCGATCAACGTGCTAGTATTACACTGAAGTGGCAAAGAAACTGGTACAGGCATGCGTATTCAAATATGAGACAACAAGTGTCTGGCGCAGTTGTTAGATCGGTTACTGCTGTTACAATGACAGGTTATCAAGATTGAAGTGAGTTTGAACGTGGTGTTGTAGAGTCGGCTTATGAGCGATGGGACACAGCATCTCCGAGGTAGCGAAGAAGTGGGCATTTTCCCATACAACCATTTCACGAGTGTACCGTGAATATCATAAATTCGGTAAAACATCAAATCTCCGACATCGCTGAGGCAGGAAAAAGATCCTGTAAGAGCGGGACCAACGATGACTGAAGAGAATCGATCAATGTGATAGAAGTGCAACCCTTCCGAAAACTATGCGGATTTGAAACTTCCTAGGAGATTAAAACTGTGTGCCTGGCCGAGACTCGAACTCGGGACCTTTGCCGCAATATCCTTTCTTCCAGGAGTGCTAGTTCTGCAATGTTCGCAAGAAAGCTTTTGTGAAGTCTGGGAGATAGGAGACGAGACACTGGCAGAATTCAAGTTGTGAAGAGGGGTGTCAGTTGTACTTGGGTAGCTCAGTTGGTAGAGCGCTTGCCCGCGGAAGGCAAAGGTCCCGCGTTAGAGTCTCGGGCCAGTAGACATTTTTAATCTGCCAGGAAGTTTCATATCAGCGCACACCCCGCTGTAGATTGAAAATTTCATTCTGGTTACTGCAGATTTCAGTGCAGGGCCATCAACAAGTGTCAGTGTGCAAACCATTGAACGAATCATCATCGATATGGACTTTCGAAACCGAAGGCCCACTCGTGTACCCTTGATGACTGCACGACACAAAGCTTTCCGCATCGCCTGGGCCCATCAAGACCGACGTTGGGCTGTTGATGACTGGATGCATCTTGCTTGGTCGGACGAGTCGCGTTTCAAATTGTATCGAGCTGATGAACGTGTACGGGTATGGAGACAGCCTCATGAATCCACGTCAGCAGGAGACTGTTCAGGCTGGTGGAGGGTCTGTAATGGTATGGGGCGTGTCTGTTGGAGTGATGTGGGACCCCTAATACGTCTAGATACGACTCTAACAGGAGACACGTACGTAAGCATCCTGTATGATCACCTGCATCCGTTCATATCCACTGTGAATTCCGGCGGACTTGGGCAATTCCAGCAGGACAATGCGACACCCCACAAAGAGAGACCTCCACCTCCTCGTTTTCTTACGGATTTATGGACAGCCCTGCAGGATTCATGGTGCCAATTAGCTTCAACGCTACTTCAGACATTAGTTGAGCCCATGTCAAGTCGTGTTGTGGTACTTCTGCGTGCTCGCGGGGGCCATACACGATATTATGCAGGTGTGTCAGTTCCGTTGGCTTTTCGGTATATGTGAACTCATTCTGGACAACGTTCCTTTCGCGAAAACTCTGTTGAGAACTGGCAATCACAGCTGACTTCGTACATTTTGCGTAAGATAAGAGAAATTAGCACTCATAGAGACAGACGTTTGCCTCTCTAGCCGTCCGGGGTGGCCGAGAGGTTCTAGGCGCTACAGTCTGGAACCGCGCGACCGCTACGGTCGCAGGTTCGAATCCTGCCTCGGGCAAGGATATGTGTGATGTCCTTAGGTTTGTTAGGTTTAAGTAGTTCTAAGTTCTAGGGGTCTGATGACCTCAGAAGTCCCATAGTGCTCAGATCCATTTTGCCTCTCCAGCATTTTTTTTTTTTTTTTTTTTTTGCACAAGGTATGATACGGAGTGTGTGTGTGTGTGTGTGTGTGTGTGTGTGTGTGTGTGTGTGTGTGTTCAAAAAAATGTGCGGCCGCAGCAGCAGCGCGGTCCCGCGGACTGAAGCGCCTAGAACCGCTCGGTCATAAAGGGGCCTGGGACCGGACCGCAGCGACGCACGGATGCACGCCAAGACCGTAGGATCCTACGCAGTGCCGTAGGGGACCGCACCGCCACTTCCCAGCAAATTAGGGACACTGTTGCTCCTGGGGTATCGGCGAGGACCATTCGCAACCGTCTCCATGAAGCTGGGCTACGGTCCCGCACACCGTTAGGCCGTCTTCCGCTCACGCCCCAACATCGTGCAGCCCGCCTCCAGTGGTGTCGCGACAGGCGTGAATGGAGGGACGAATGGAGACGTGTCGTCTTCAGCGATGAGAGTCGCTTCTGCCTTGGTGCCAGTGATGGTCGTATGCGTGTTTGGCGCCGTGCAGGTGAGCGCCACGATGAGGACTGCATACGACCGAGGCACACAGGGCCAACACCCGGCATCATGGTGTGGGGAGCGATCTCCTACACTGGCCGTACACCACTGGTGATCGTCGAGGGGACACTGAATAGTGCACGGTACATCCAAACCGTCATCGAACCCATCGTTCTACCATTCCTAGACCGGCAAGGGAACTTGCTGTTCCAACAGGACAATGCACGTCCGCATGTACCCCGTGCCACCCAACGTGCTCTAGAAGGTGTAAGTCAACTACCCTGGCCAGCAAGATCTCCGGATCTGTCCCCCATTGAGCATGTTTGGGACTGGATGAAGCGTCGTCTCACGCAGTCTGCACGTCCAGCACGAACGCTGGTCCAACTGAGGCGCCAGGTGGAAATGGCATGGCAAGCCGTTCCACAGGACTACATCCAGCATCTCTACGATCGTCTCCATGGGAGAATAGCAGCCTGCATTGCTGCGAAAGGTGGATATACACTGTACTACTGCCGACATTGTTCATGCTCTGTTGCCTGTGTCTATGTGCCTGTGGTTCTGTCAGTGTGATCATGTGATGTATCTGACCCCAGGAATGTGTCAATAAAGTTTCCCCTTCCTGGGACAATGAATTCACGGTGTTCTTATTTCAATTTCCAGGAGTGTATATATATATATATATATATATATATATATATATATATATATATATATGTGTGTGTGTGTGTGTGTGTGTGTGTGTGTGTGTGTTCTAAAGAAACGTAAAGATCGCAAAAACATGATTAATCTGTGTGGAAGCGTTTGCCTAACAATTGTTTGGAAATACATTTATGTCAGCACTAGACGGGTAGCGAAATAGGCTTCTACGGGAGAGCTACAATATAGTTATGGCGATAATTGTAGCCCACAGCTCTTGATCCAACATGGTGAGTGTTTCTGACTGACGAGCAAGTCCTGCTCTTTGTCGTAACACACCACGAAAATCCTAAACGTGTTATACATGTAATAATAATTATAAATTCGATGGCTAATCATAGATATTTATTTACAACACCATACTGCATGCTGGAACTGTAACACATCCTAAAATGCTATGTTTCTGCCAGCCATGGTTGCGAGTGCATAATAAAGCATGTTTCCCAGACTTTGATTTACAGGAAGTATCCGATGGCAGTAACGTGACTGATGAACTGATTTCAGTCATCCGGCAGAGTAACACTAAATTCCATCATTGGATCGTCTACAAAACGGCTGTCAGCATCGCTGTTTGTGTAATCGATTTCCACATTAAAATAATAAAAAAGACATACAGTGCATATTTTTATAACACGTTACAGGTTTTGATTGTCTTTTTATAAGGAGAGTGTCGAGGTATGGTACTGTATCCTGCAATTACTGAATAATCAATTAAAATTACAGTCTTCAACAACATGAACACATTCAGCTAAATTATAACTCTTGTGTATTATAATTGCAGGGCTCATAACAGGAAAGACGTCATGATCACGTGATCAACATATAAGCTCGTATTACATCCCAACCTACAAAATTGCAGAAAGTCATTGAGATACACATATGAAAAATTTAGTATGGTTGTAGAACCATGCACTGTATGCCTACTAACACGAATTCCTTACAGAAGAATGGAGCAACTGGTAGAACCCGACCTCGAAGATCAGTTTGGATGCAGGAGAGGTGTAGGAACATGTGAGGCAATACTGAGCTTACGACCTATCTTAAAAGATAGGTTAAGGAAAATCAAACCTACGTTTGTAGTATTTGTAGGCTTAAAGAAAGCTTTTGAAAGTGTTGTCTGGAACACTCTCTTTGAATTTCTGAAGGCAGCAGGGATAAAGTACTTGGAGCGGAAGGCTGTTTACAATTTGTACTGAAACCAGACGACAGTTATAAGAGTATACAGGCATGAAAGCCTATCCCTGATGTTATTCAATTTGTACATTGTGCAAGGAGTAAAGAAAACCAAAGAAATACTTGGGGTAGGAATTAAAGTTCAGGAAGAAGAAATAAAAACTTTGAGGTTTGCCAATGACATTGTAATTCTTTCAGAGACAACAAAGGACTTGGAAGAGCAGTTGAACGAAATGGACAGTGACTTGAAATGAGGATATAAGATGAACATAAAAAAAGCAAAACGAGGATAATGGAGTGTAGTCGAACTAAATCAGATGATTCTGAGGGTAGTAGATTAGGGAACAAGATACTTAAAGCAATAGATGAGTTTTACTGTTTGGCAGTAATATAACTGATGGTGGCCGAAGAAGAGAGGATAAAAAATGTAGAATGGTAACGGCAAGAAAAGCGTTTTTGAAAAGAGATATTTGTTAACATCGAATATAGATTTAAGTGTTAGGAAGTCTTTTCTGAAAGTATTTGTATGGAAGTGAAACATGGACGAAAGTATTTGTATGGAAGTGAAACATGGACTATGAACAGTTTAGGCAAGAATAGAGTACAGGCTTTGGAAATGTGGTGCTGCAGAAGACTGCTGAAGCTTAGATGGGTAGATCATGTAACTAATGAGGAGGTATTGAATAGAATTCCGAGGAAAGAAGTTTGTGGCACAACCTGACTAGAAGAAGGGATGGGTTAACAGAACACATTGTGAGACATCAAGGGCTGACCAATTTAGTATTGGAGGAAAGAGTGGGGAGTAAAAAACGTAGAGGAAGATCAAGAGATTAATACAGTAAGTGGATTCAGTACAGTAGGTATTCGGAGACCAAGAGGCTTGCACAGGATTGAGTAGCATGGAAAAAAAGCATCAAACCGGTCTTTGGACTTAAGACCACAATAACAATATGTGTAGGGTTTCTTGGTGTGTTATGACAAAACGTATGCGGGCTACAATTAACGCGATATCTACACTCCTGGAAATTGAAATAAGAACACCGTGAATTCATTGTCCCAGGAAGGGGAAACTTTATTGACACATTCCTGTGGTCAGATACATCACATGATCACACTGACAGAACCACAGGCACATAGACACAGGCAACAGAGCATGCACAATGTCGGCACTAGTACAGTGTATATCCACCTTTCGCAGCAATGCAGGCTGCTATTCTCCCATGGAGACGATCGTAGAGATGCTGGATGTAGTCCTGTGGAACGGCTTGCCATGCCATTTCCACCTGGCGCCTCAGTTGGACCAGCGTTCGTGCTGGACGTGCAGACCGCGTGAGACGACGCTTCATCCAGTCCCAAACATGTTCAATGGGGGACAGATCCGGAGATCTTGCTGGCCAGGGTAGTTGACTTACACCTTCTAGAGCACGTTGGGTGGCACGGGATACATGCGGACGTGCATTGTCCTGTTGGAACAGCAAGTTCCCTTGCCGGTCTAGGAATGGTAGAACGATGGGTTCGATGACGGTTTGGATGTACCGTGCACTATTCAGTGTCCCCTCGACGATCACCAGTGGTGTACGGCCAGTGTAGGAGATCGCTCCCCACACCATGATGCCGGGTGTTGGCCCTGTGTGCCTCGGTCGTATGCAGTCCTCATCGTGGCGCTCACCTGCACGGCGCCAAACACGCATACGACCATCATTGACACCAAGGCAGAAGCGACTCTCATCGCTGAAGACGACACGTCTCCATTCGTCCCTCCATTCACGCCTGTCGCGACACCACTGGAGGCGGGCTGCACGATGTTGGGGCGTGAGCGGAAGACGGCCTAACGGTGTGCGGGACCGTAGCCCAGCTTCATGGAGACGGTTGCGAATGGTCCTCGCCGATACCCCAGGAGCAACAGTGTCCCTAATTTGCTGGGAAGTGGCGGTGCGGTCCCCTACGGCACTGCGTAGGATCCTACGGTCTTGGTGTGCATCCGTGCGTCGCTGCGGTCCGGTCCCAGGTCGACGGGCACGTGCACCTTCCGCCGACCACTGGCGACAACATCGATGTACTGTGGAGACCTCACGCCCCACGTGTTGAGCAATTCGGCGGTACGTCCACATGCCCACTATACGCCCTCGCTCAAAGTCCGTCAACTGCACATACGGTTCACGTCCATGCTGTCGCGGCATGCTACCAGTGTTAAAGACTGCGATGGAGCTCCGTATGCCACGGCAAACTGGCTGACACTGACGGCGGCGGTGCACAAATGCTGCGCAGCTAGCGCCATTCGACGGCCAACACCGCGGTTCCTGGTGTGTCCTCTGTGCCGTGCGTGTGATCATTGCTTGTACAGCCCTCTCGCAGTGTCCGGAGCAAGTATGGTGGGTCTGACACACCGGTGTCAATGTGTTCTTTTTTCCATTTCCAGGAGTGTATATTGTACCTCTTCCACAGAAGCCTATTTTGCTGCCGGTGCAGTGTTTACATACGAATCTTTCCTAGCAACTATCAAACAAATGCTTGCGCACAGATTCTTCGTGTTTTGCAGTGCTTGTTCGAAATATAGGTCGCTTGTACATACCCACCTTGCGCCATTAAAAAAAAGCTAGAAAGAAAAGGGTATATCTTTATGAGCCCTAATTTCTCTTATCTTACGCAAAATGCACATAGTCATCTGTGATTGTCAGTTCTCAATAGCGTTTTCGCGAAAAGTATTTTTTCTGTGGGAGGTTAATAGTAGTGAATCAGCTATCCGCTATTGAGGCATACATATATATGCAATTTCACTCATTATTAATCCACAGATAAGTTTTTGGTGGCAATAATTTATTTTTTTGAGATATTACCGTATGTGTTTTTGGAATTCTATAAATTGGTCTAAATTACGTTAATAGCGATGATTATATTCTGATTTTTCTGGAGTTAATATATAAGATTCATAATAATGTTGCATATTTGTTTAGATATTGTAGACATAATTACGTGTCTTCATTCCATCTAGTTCTGGCTGACCGAGACTGACACCACCCACACGTAAGTGCAAGTTTTGAATGCTGGGTACTGGTTAGTAGAGATAGAGAAAGCAGAGAGGGGAGTGCCTAGCCCGCTTAGCGCTTATCTACATTGTAGGCCACATATTTCCACCGAAGTGTTGAGACCTGTCTGCGGTCTGGCTGGGAGGTTGCTTCCTGAATGCTTCATACAGCATCAGTAGTGTCTTTTTTCTCGGTCATTTCTAGTGCTTTGTTTCTTGGTCGTGGCTATACACCATATGTCAACTTCAGAGGGTTTCTTGGGGTGGTTTCAGATACTGAACAGCAACCTCTAGATGCGCATTTTGTAGCGCTTGCTGATTCTTATACACACAGTATCTTTGGTTGGAATCCTCCGAATTTTGCTATTACGTCATTATTCCCAATCACAAAATCTATTAATGTAGTGATGGCTTAGCAAGATTTTACCTATCACAGTGTGTGGAGGGGAGGTAAAGAGGGAGAGCCGATGAGGTGGGGGTTCTCCTGGATGGCATTGATCAATTGTCAGTTGTTCCCCAGGGCAATGGGAGTGGGGACTGACCTTGATTATAAGTCGCCAATGTAAGTAACCATGAAATCAGTAATACGTAACTGTGACCTTGAGAAAAGATAGTTATCTGGGTCAGCTCTCTCCTTGATAACTTACACTATGTGATCAAAAGTATCCGGACACTTGGCTGAAAATGACTTACAAGTTCTTAGCGCCGTCCAACGGTAATGCTGGAATTCAGTATGGTGTTGGCCCACCCTTAGCCTCGATGACAGCTTCCACTCTCGCAAGCATACGTTCAATCAGATGCTGGAAGGTTCCTTGCGGAATGGCAGCCCATTCTTCACAGAGCACTGCACTGAGGAGAGGTATCGATGTCGGTCGGTGAGGCCTGGCACGAAGTCGGCGTTCCAAAACATCCGAAAGATGTTCTATAGGATTCAGGTCAGGACTGTGTGCAGGCCAGTCCATTGCAGGGATGTCATTGTTGTGTAACCACTATGCCACAGGCCGTGCATTATGAATAAGTGCTCGATCGTGTTGAAAGATGCAATCGCCATCCCCGAATTGCTCTTCAACAGTGGGAAACGAGAAGGTGCTTAAAACATCAATGTAGGCCTGTGCTGTGATAGTGTCACTCAAAACAATAAGGGGTGTAAGCCCCCTCCATAAAAGCACGACATCACCGTAACACCATCGCCTCAGAATTTTGCATGTATGAAGATGGTATCTCTTTTTTTCGACATGTCCGAAAGAACAGATACTATCATCATATAGATAAGGCTCACCGGCCATTGATCTTCTTCAATGCGGATGCACTCACATTGCCCGAACTCTTGCGGGAATCGGTAAATTGACTGCCGCTAGTAATGAGTGTAGTGGGCAGGGGCACTACAAATGTAGTGTGTGGACAGAAAGTTGGAAGTGTGGGTCTCACGGGGAGCATGCCAGAGGTAAGTCGCACTATCCTCTGTGTCCTCGGTGGCTCAGTCAGATAGAGCGTTTGCCATGTAGGCAGGAGATCCTGGATACGAGGTCCGGTCGGAGCACACATTTTCAATTGTCCCCGCTGATATTTATCAACGCCTGTAAGCAGCTAAAGGTTTGGATTTCTTTGTAATTTCATCCGAATTTTACTGTTGGCACCACACACGCTAGCAGATGACGTACACCGGGCATTCGCCATACCCACACCCTGCCATCTGATCGCCACATTGTGTACCGTAATTCGTCATGCCACACAACGTTTTTCCACTGTTCAGTAGTCCAATGTTTACGCTCCTTACACCAAGCGAGGCGTCGTTTGGCATTTACCGGCGTAATGTGTGGCTTATGAGCAGCCGCTCGACCATGAAATCCAAGTTTTCTCATCTCCCGCCTAACTGTCATAGTACTTGCAGTGGATCCTGATGCAGTTTGGAATTCCAGGCTGATGGTCTGGATAGATGTCTGCCTATTACACATTACGACCCTCTTCAACTGTCGGCGGTCTCTGTCAGTCATCAGACGAGGTCAGCTTGTACACTTTTGACTGTACATGTCCCTTCACGTTTCCACTTGATTATCACATCGGAAACAGTGGACCTAGGGATGTTTAGGAGTGTGGAAATCTCGCGTACAGGCGTTTGACACACGTGAGACCCAATCACCTGACCACTTTCGAAGCCCGTGAGTTCCGCGGAGCGCCCCATTCTGCTCTCTCACGATGTCTAATGACTACTGAGGTCGCTGATATGGAGTACCTGGCAGTAGGTGGCAGCACTATGCACCTAATATGAAAAACCTATGTTTTTTGCGGGTGTCCGGATGCTTTTGATCACATAGTGTACTAAGGCAAAGGAATGCCGGACTCCAGACGTTGCATATGTAATAAATAAGGACTTACATCGCACAACAGGAGGAAAAACGTGGGAAGGCTCTGGATAAAACGAAGGGAAACCAAGCAGATGGTACTCTCAGTAGGCACTCATCACCATGGTCAAATATCCTAAGGTTAGGGTAATAGACGGCGAGGAAGAAATTGATGGAATGATGGCCGACTGCAAAAATTCGGTAATAAGTTGAACTCCTTAAGAGATATGGAAGCACATATTACTTTAATTAAAGAAAAACGATGAACACACACACACACACACACACACACACACACACACACATATATATATATATATATATATATATATATATATATATATATATATATATATATATGCTATTAAATAATAGGCATAAGATAAGGTTGCTTGGGACGGCAATGCTGACACTAAGGATGCCGAAAAATGTGTTATGAGAGCATTAATTCCACGTTTTAAGGAAGGGAACAGGCATGCCTTATAATGGTTTAGTTGGATGATATTTCCTCCAAAAACAGAGAGCTGTCAATGACTATAGGACTGAACGGTTAGAAGTGAATTGGTGAGACACTAAATTGTTGCTCGTACCCAGAAGTGAGATACCGAAAGGACCAACGGATCAACGGAAGGTTATTGTACAGATGAATGCATGTAAAGGCCATAGGGAAATTAAGGTTGATAAATGAGTACCATTTGAAGAAACAATGGGACGAGTCGGGCCAAGCCGGCCGCTGGTGGCCGAGCGGTTCTGGCGCTCCAGTCTGGAACCGCGCGACCGCTACGGTCGCAGGTTCGAATCCTGCCTCGGGTATGGATGTGTGTGATGTCCTTAGGTTAGTTAGGTTTAAGTAGTTCTAAGTTCTAGGGGACTAATGACCTCAGCAGTTGAGTCCCATATTGCTCAGAGCCATTTGAGTCAGGCCAAAGACATTTAAAACGGCAGAGCACAGTCAGAGAGAGGCAGTCGAAGCAGTTGGCAGGTGAGAGAGAGTCATCCTACATGACGCGTTGAAGAGAAAGAGAACTTCGCAGCCAAAAGGGAACGAACAGACCAAGGGAAGAGGTCATGAGAATGCTAGTAAGGGAATATAGGATTATTCCAGAAGGCAAAGCGGTTATAGTGTGAAGAGAGAAGTCCAAAAAGGCGTATATCTTCCAGAAGCTCTAGTATGATATATATGAGGGGATTGTATTATCAGTCCGTTGAACACCAATGGGGAAGACTGTGGTATAAGTTCTGCTCATTTAGTTATTGGGGCACTATGCAGAGAAGCAACAGTAAAGAGGGTTCGAAAAATGCTGGAACAGCCACAAGAATATAATAGACACATCGCGCAGTCAGACTCTTTGTGAACAGAGCACCTAAATTCGGGAAGAAAACACGAATTAGGAAAATTGTGCCGTAAACATTGAGATTTATTCTGTTTAGAGGGTGACAGGTTGTCATTTACTGTAACCCTGAAACATAGATCATAAAGGCAAAGTTGTAAATGACAGAACCTATTGTATCTCAGAATAACAGAAAAATATATTACAGGAACATATACAATAAATAGTAGGGACTCAAAGTACGTGGAATGTGCCTGTATTTCTAGTCTCTAAAAAGGTACATGCCAATGAGAAAATAAAATATCGGCTGGTAACAGATTACCGTGAAATATGCGAGGTTTCTGTAGGAGGAGCGTTCCCAATACCGAATATATCAGAAATACTGGAACAGTTAGGAAAGGCTAAATACTATTCTACTTTGGATTTGGCAGATAGTCGTGGACCTCCAGGGCAGAGATAAAACCGGTTTTAGTGCTAACTACCAGTGTTACGAATATAAGAGGATGCCAATGGTATTAAAAAGTGCACCGAATATATTCCGAAGGTTGATGAACGTTGCATCATCAGGTTTAAAGGCTACCACAAGTGACATTATTTGTTACGGAAATTCTCAGGGAGAGCGCAATGAGAACCTGCGAGAGATTTTTTACAGGCTAAGGGTACACAGTTTGAAGTTACAGTCAGATGTATGTGAGTTTTTGTGGAGGGAGGTCATATTTTTGGGACATACACATAGACGACAAAAGTCGAGGGACAGCGATGTGCGCATATACAGATCGTGGTAGTATCTCGTATGTAAGATATAAAAGAGAAGTGCATTGGTGGAACTGTCATTTGTACTCAGGTGATTTATGTGAAAAGCTTTTCGACTTTGAATGCGAAATGGTAGTTGGAACTAGACGCTTGGGACATTCCATTTCGTAAATCGTTAGGGAATTCAATATTTTGAGATCCACAGTGTCAAGAATGTGCCGACAATACCAAATTTCACGCATTACCTCTCATCATGGACAATGCAATGTTCGACGGCCTTCAGTTAACGACCGAGAGCAGCGACGTTTGCGAAGAGTTGTCCGCGTTAACAGGCAAGCAACACTGTGTAAAATAACCGCAGAAGATAATGTGGGACGTACAACAAACGTATCTGTTAGGATAGTGAGGAGAAGACTGGCGTTAATGGGCTATCGCAGCAGACGACTGACGCAAGTGTATTTGCTAACAGCACGACACCGTCTGCGGCGCCTCTTATTGGCTCGTGACCGTATCGGTTGGTTGGACCCTAGACGACTGGAAAACCGTGGCCTGGTCAGATGAGCTCCGATTTCAGTTGGTAAGAGCTGACGGTTGGGATCGAGTGTGGCCAAGGGCTGAAACACAGTGCTGCGACCAACTGATTGTGGGCATGGGCCTTGCACTCCCTGATAGCGTGTTCTATGCGTGTTCTAAGGCAGTGTCAACACCAGGCCAGTACACATGATGTTGCACCATTCCACATTTACATCTGCATGTATACTCCACAAGCCACAATATGGCCCCACGAAGCCACGGATTGGAGTTATCAACAAGGGACTGTGCAAGCTGGCGGTGGCTCCATAATGGTGTAAGCTGTGTTTACACAGAATGAATGGACCGGATCCTCTGGTCCAACTGAACTGATCATTGACTGGAAATGATTTTGTTCTGCTACTTGGAGACCATTTGCAGCCGTTTATGGATCCCATGTTCCCAAACAAGGCTAGACTTTTTACAGACGACAATGTGCCATGTCACCAGGCCACAATTGCTCGCGATTGGTTTGAAGAGCATTGCGGACAGTTCGAGTGAATGATTTGGCCACCCAGATCGGCCGACATGAATGCCATGGAACACGTATAGAGAAGTGACTGCTGCACAGGGAAGGCTGTTATGAATGGCTATAGAAGCAGCACGAGGACTTGCTGAGGGTATGCCACGGCGAGGTGCTTCGCAACGCCTGCCAAAACAAGGTCCGCCACAATATTAGGTATCCCATGAGTTTTGTCACGTTAGTGTAAAATAACGGATACTGGAGCACAGCCAGATGTGTGAAATGTAGACAAAGTGAAGACGTTCGCAATGCCAACGACTAGTAAAGAGTTAAAGGGATACCCATGTTTAATAGGATACTGACGAAAATTTATAAAAGACTCCAGTAAAATTATGGCTCTCTTACATAAGTTACTAAAGGTCGACAAACGATATAATTGAGGAAGACAGCAACAAAATGATTTGAAGAATTAAAAGAGAAGTTAATCAATACTCTCATATTACAGTGCCACGATTTCTAGAAACCCTTTATCATTACTACAGACGCAAGTGGTGAAGTAGTCAGAGCAGTTTTATAACAAGGCAAGATTGGAAAAACCTACCAAAAGCGTATGCTGCGTAGGTAGGACACAGTTTTTGATCAGCGGCACTAGCGGTAACGCAGAGGGCAGTGGAACGAACAGGCAGGTCAATGAGAGCTCAACTCACAATGAGAACAGCTAACCAGATACAAGTCCAAAGTGAAGCAAAGTCGTCTTCGGCGTATACCACAGTCCAGGGAGCAATCCAAATCACAAACATAAATCAGGCAAGGTCAGAATTCTACTGCTCAGTGGGATGTAGCTAAAGTGTTCAAAGACTAGCAAGAAACTGACTGGCAAGTGTCGGGCTGAGGTATTTACAGTTAGTTGTGTATCAGAGGACCACTCTATGTGAGGATCTTGCCACGTGGGCACCTCGCATGGGAGCGAACTGTGACTATATTATGTAGCTCGAGTATCTCTGATCTGTTCTGCATATTGATACTGGGGCTGCGTGGCGAATCCAGATCACTGCCAGATACTAAATCCTCCCCTCCCCCCTTTAATCGGGACATATGGCCGGAAATTCCATAGCCTGTGCTGACTTCATCAAGGAAGGGGAGAGAGAGACGCTGGAAGCCCCGCCAAAGGTTCCCACCGAACGTCATCGACACAACTGGCTGCGCTGGGTGCCGGCGCAGGCAGTGGGACTGCCGACCGATCAATGTGTTCCAGCACGCAGCTCGGTTCTACCTGCAGGGACAATGAGATGGAGACAATGATTCACCCGCAATGGGCACTAATCTCAAAACACTCCTCCCCTGTCGATTGTGCTGTGAAGAGGTCGCTGGTAGTGATGGGAGCCGAAAGTGGCCTAGGGGAGGAGGGGGGGGGGGTGGAAATAGTTCTACCTCCATCAGCTCCCAACACTGGTAACTGTCGACCCCCTGTCGTCGCCGAACACGAGGGTGGAGGTTGTAGCTGTAGCAGGTAGGTTTGTCCCTGGCCTGGTTGCATAGGTCGAACCCAGCTGACGGCTGTGGGAAGAGAATGGGGGGGGGGGGGGCAGTCACGTCACCATGGCCAGAGCTCATTTCGATGCCTGACTAAACGCTACTGACTGGCTGCAATCTCATACATTTGCCATCCCCTAGTGGCACCGTTGACGACCTGGTTCCACCCCAGGTCCCAGCCGAAAGTGCAACGCCAGATGTGGTGATACAGCTGTGCACATGTGCTGTGAGCCTGAGGAGCTGGGTGCAGCAGGTCGAAGAGTGTGCTGGGTCTGGACTCGTGTTAAATTTCGGCTGAGCTACAGCCATTTACAGGGCAGCACCAGTAGGTGAAAAGCAAACTAGTGAGTGTTTTCCCATAGTCAGCTGGCACGATTATCTTGCTCCTCTTCCTTTAGAGGGTCCTGAGAATCTGCACAGCTACCGAATTGGACGCGGGATGAAAATGGGCTATGGACAGGTGCTCAATGCTGCTGCGTTTATAAAACACCGATGTAGTGAATTGAGAGCTGTTGTCAGAAACCAAAGTGGAAGGTGCACCCTCTATTGCAAACACGATGGACAGGGAACGGATAGTAGCTGCGGTCAACGACTGGAAACCACAGTGCTCCCCAGAATCGTCTGTGAAATAAACGTGCAATCTTTGCCACAGGTGGTCAGGGTTGAAACACTGTGCTGGGACCAACTGATTGTTGGCACGGGCCTTGCAGTTCCTGATAGCGTGTTCTATGGCAGTGTCAACACCAGGCCAGTACACATGATGTTGCACCAATGGTTCAAATAGCTCTCAGCACTATGGGACTTAACATCTGAGGTCATCAGTCCCCTAGAACGTAGAACTACTTAAACCTAAGGACATCACACACATCCATGCCCGAGGCAGGATTCGAACCTGCGACCGTTGCGGTCGCGCGGTTCCAGACTGAAGCGCCTAGAACCTCTCGGCCACTCCGGCCGGCGATGTTGCACCATTCCACATTTACATCTGCATGCATACTCTGCAAGCCACAGTATGGTGAGTGGAGGAGGGTACTCTGCACTACTACTACAAGTCTTAATTTCTCGTATGTTATCTTCGTGGGCCTTAAGCGAAATGTATGTTGAGGTAGTAGAATAGTTCTGCAGTCATCTTCAAATGCTGCTTCTCTAAATTTTCTGAGTAGTGTTCCTCGAAAAGAACGTCGCCTTCCCTCTAGAGATTCCAATTAGAGTCCCCAAAGCATCTCTGTAACACACGTGCGTTATTCTAACCTACCGGTAACAAATCTAACAACTCGCTTCTGAACTGCTTCGATGTCTTCCTTTAACCAGATCTGGGAAGGATCCCAAACACTCGAGCAGTATTCAAGAATAGGTCGAACTAGCGTTCTATGTGCGGTCTCCTTTACAAATGAACCACACTTTCCCAGAATTATCCCACTAAACCAAAGTCTAGAATTCACCTTCCGTACCACAATCCTCACACGTTCGTCCCATGTAATATCGCTTTGCAACTTCACGCCCAAATATTTATACGACGTGACTGTGTCAAGCATGACACTTCTAATGCTGCATGCGAACATTACAGGTTTGTTTTTATTACTCGTCCGCATGAACTTACATTTTTCTATACTTAGAGCTAGCTGCCATTCATCACACCTACCAGAAATGTTGTCTATGTCATCTTGAATCGTTCTACAGTCTCAGAACTTCGACACCTTCCCATACACCACAGCATCATCAGCAAACAACTGGAGATTGCTCCCCACCCCGTCCGCCAGATCATTTATGTATATAGAACACTCACCATCGAGGACAGCATACTAGTTTTATTAATTAAGGACTCTTTAAGCCACTCACAAATATGGGAACCTATTCCATGTGCGCTTACCTTTGTTAACAGTCTGCAGTGGGGCACAGTATCAAATGCCTTGCGGAAATCTAGAAATATGGAATCTGCCTGTTGTCCTTCAGCCATGCTTCACAGGGTATCGTGTGAGAAAAGGGCACCCTGAGTTTCGACAAGCGATGCTTTCCAAAACAGTGCCGATCTGTGTACATAAGCTTCTCGGCCTCAAGAAAATGTATTATATTCGAACTGAGGATATGTCCAAGGATTCTACAGCAGCCGGATATTAAGGATATTGGCCTGTAATTCTGCGGATCCATTCTTTTACCTTTTTATAAGCAGGAGTCACTTGCACTTTTCTCCACTCGCTTGGGACCTTGCAATGGGCGAGAGATTCGCGATAAATGCAAGCAAGTAAGGGGCTATTGCCGTATTGTACTCTTTGTGAAACCGAATTAGGTTTCCATCAAACCTGGCGACTTATTTGTTTCCAACTCTTTCAGTTGTTTCTCTACGCCAGGTATGCTTATTACTGAGTCGTCCATACGGAGTCTGTTCGATGGTCAAACTACGGTATGTTTGTACTATTCTCCTGCGTGAACGATTTCTTAAATGCGAAATTTAAAAATTCAGCTTAGTTTTGCTGTCTTCAACTGCCATACCTGACTGGCCAACGAGTGACTGGATGGAACCCTTAGCGACTTTACATAGCACCAGAATTTCCTCAGGTTCTCGGCAAGATCTTTTGCTAAGGTACGACGGAAGTATTTTTGTATGGTTCCCTTCTGAACCGATAGTGCAACAGCCTTTTGCTTATTTGGCATTTTCCGAATTTTGTTGTTAAACCGTGGTAGGCCTTTTTCGTCCTTAATCTAGTTTCTAGGAATGTAGTTTTCCAGTCCACGACTGTTTAAACTGTCTAAACTTTACCCCATAATTTCTCTACGTCCATTTTATTGGAACTAAGTGTTGTCACTTCACTTAGTGAGATGCTAACAACTGCTTATCAGCTCTTTCTAGCAGAAACATTCTTCTAGCCTCCTTGACTGATTTATTAACTTTCGTAACCACAGTTGCTATAGTGACATCACGATCACTAATCCACGGCTCTTTTGCTAACGCTGTCTATAAGGTCCAGTCTATATCTAGCTACAGGGTGTAACGCCACCGTCACACAGAGCCACTGAGGAACACTTCTCAGTGGCGCTTCCGATGGTTTAAATGGGCAGTTGCACTGGGTGCAGCGGAACAGCGGCCTCCGCACGATGCCACTCGATGGCGCTGCTGACAGCCCAACCTGCGAGTAACGTCTCGTGTTGAGACGAAATGTATTCGCAGTAGCGAATATGGACACCCGTCGGCTGTAGAATGGAATGACGACCATGAAAATTTGTGCCGGACTGGGACTTGCAGTGCCTGTGTTGTTCAGAAATACGATACAATGTTCCTTCGGATGTTAACGCATATTCGATGGAACATTGCATTATACACTGAAGAGCCAAAGAAACTGGGTTACGCATGCGTATACAAATGCACTGATATATAAACAGGCAGAATACGGCGCTGCGGTCGGCAACGCCTATTAACCCTGCGTTGCTACTGTGTTCGTTAGTACCACCGTTGCTACGAGGGGTCTCTCAGACCCGAGCTGCGTATCAGTCTGATTTGTTAAGGATAGGGTTTCAGATTCACGTATGTTGTCTAGATGTCATGTATGTTGTCAGACACGTTTTGCTTTGGATTAGAGTAAATTGTTGTCCTTTATTACTACGTAAGCGAATTAGACAGTGATTCTAACATTTACATACCCTACAGGACAAAAATAGTAACACAATGTGGCTCTCGTGTGTCGTAGCACACAAAGTAGAACAATGAAAGCTACGAAAACCAAACTCAGGTATGAACAGATGAGTAGAAAACATGTACGAAAACGTTGTAAGTAAAAGGAGAGTCTCCACAATGTCTTTTGAACGTACTGTTTCCGCATGTCGTTTTACCACATCAGGCCACTACATGCAGTCTTTACAAATTAAACTTGAGTGTTTTTTGAGACACACAAACGTAGAGCATTTTTTTATTTTTATTTATTTATTTATTGTTCCGTGGGACCAAATTAAGGAGAAGTCTCCATGGTCATGGAACGAGTCAATACATGAAATTATAACACGATATTAGAAACAGATAAAATGAAATATAAAAAAATCATATTCAGGTGACAAGTCGTAAGTTTAAATGAAGACAATCAACAATGTAACACTGGAATTTGCTTAATTTTTTAGCTCTTCCAGGAGCTCCTCGACAGAATAGAAGGAGTGAGCCATGAGGAAACTCTTCAGTTTAGACTTAAAAGAGTTTGGGCTACTGCTAAGATTTTTGAGTTCTTGTGGTAGCTTATTGAAAATGGATGCAGCAGAATACTGCACTCCTTTCTGCACAAGAGTCAAGGAAGTGCATTCTACATGCAGATTTGATTTCTGCCTAGTATTAACTGAGTGAAAGCTGCTAACTCTTGGGAATAGGCTAATACTGCTAACAACAAACGACATTAAAGAAAATATATACTGTGAGGGCAATGTAAGAATTCCCAGATTTTTGAATAGGGGTCGACAAGAGGTTCTCGAACTTACACCACATATAGCTCGAACAGCCCGTTTTTGAGCCAAAAATACCCTTTTTGAATCAGAAGAATTACCCCAAAAAATAATACCATATGACATAAGCGTATGAAAATATGCGAAGTAGACTACTTTTCGTGTTGAAGTGTCACTTATTTCAGATACTGTTCTAATGGTAAATAAAGCAGCATTTAGCTACTGAACAAGATCCTGGACATGGGCTTTCCACAACAGCTTACTATCTATCTGAACGCCTAGGAATTTGAACTGTTCCGTCTCGCTTATAATATGCCCATTCTGTCTGATCGAAATATCGGTTCTTGTTGAATTGTGAGTTAGAAACTGTAAAAACTGAGTCTTACTGTGATTTAGCATCAAATTATTTTCCACAAGCCACGAACTTATTTCATGAACTACATTATTTGATAATGTTTCAATATTACACACAAGATCCTTCACTATCAAGCTGGTGTCATCAGCAAACAGAAATATTTTTGAATCACCTGTAATACTAGAAGGCATATCATTTATATAAATAAGAAACAGCGGTGGCCCCAGCACCGACCCTTGGGGAACGCCCCACTTAACAGTGCCCCATTGGGACTGAACATCACTACCACTCTCAATATTGCGGAGAATTACCCTCTGATTTCTGTTCTTAAAGTAAGAGGCGAACCAATTGTAAGCTACTCCCCTTACTCCATAATGGTCCAACTTCTGCAGTAATATTTTGTGGTCAACACAGTCAAAAGCCTTCGTTAAATCAAAGAAAACACCTAACGTTCGCAACCTTTTATTTAATCCGTCCAAAACCTCACAGAGAAAAGAGAATATAGCATTTTCAGTTGTTAAACAATTTCTAAAACCAAACTGAACATTTGACAGCAAATTATGTGAATTTAAATGCTCCAGTAACCTTGTATATACAACCTTCTCGATAACTTTAGCAAACACCGATGGCATAGAAATAGGTCTAAAATTGTCAACATTATCAATGTCTCCCTTTTTATAAAGTGGCTTCACTACCAAGTACTTTAATCAGTCAGGAAACCGACCACTTCTAAAGGAAAAGTTACAGATATGGCTGAGAACTGGGCTAACATACATAGAACAATACTTCAGTATTCTGCTAGGTACCCCGTCATATCCATGAGAGTTCTTGGTCTTGAGTGATTTAATTATTAACTCAATCTCCCTCTTGTCAGTATCATGGAGGAGCATTTCAGGTAACAGTCTCGGAACACTTTTTTCTAAGAGCGCTATATGATTCCCTGTTGGGACTAGGTTTCTATTTAGTTCACCTGCTATATTCAGAAAGTGATTATTAAATACTGTACATATATACGACTTGTCAGTAACACGGACATTCCCACTACACACTGATTCTATATCCTCGACCTGTCTCTGCAGACCAGCAACTTCCTTTACGACTGACCATATGGTTTTAATTTTATCCTGAGACTTAGCTATTCTATCTGCATACCACATACTTTTTGCCTTCCTAATAACATTTTTAAGCACCTTGCAATACTGTTTGTAATGGGCTGCTGCATTTAGATTTTGACTGTTTCTAACGTTTTGATATAATTGCCACTTTGTTCTACAAGATATTCTTATCCCTCTAGTCAGCCACCCAGGCTGCCTGTTTGTGCTAGTTCCCTGTTTTAAACGTTCTAACGGAAAGCAACTTTCAAAGAGCATGAGAAAAGTCTTGAGAAAAGCATTATATTTATCGTCTACTGTATCAGCGCTATAAACATCTTGCCACTCTTGTTCCTTTGTAAGGTTTACAAGGGTCTCTACAGCAACTGGATCAGCATTCCTGAACAGCTGATGACTATATTTAACACGTGTTGCAGCATAAAAATCTTTTAAAGTTAAAATTTGCGCATCATGATCTGAAAGGCCATTCACCTTTTTGCTAACAGAATGCCCTTCTAGTAATGAGGAATGAGCAAAAATGTTGTCTATGGTTGTTCTACTGTTCCCTTGCACTCTCGTTGGAAAGAATACGGTTTGCATAAGATTATATGAATTAAAGAGGTCTACCAGAATCCTCTTCCTTGCACAATCACTTATACAATTAATATTGAAGTCACCACATATAACTAACTTTTTGTATTTCCTATAAAGTGAACCAAGAACCTCCTCTAGCTTTAGCAAAAATGTTGTGAAATCGTAGTCTGGAGATCTATAAATAACAACAGTTACAAGTTTAGCTCCGTTAAATTTAACCACACCTGCACAACATTCAAACACCTTTTCAGTGCAGTACTTTGAAACATCAATTGACTCAAATGCGATGCCGTTTTTCACATACATGGCTACTCCCCCACACCGCAAAGAGCTCCTCGAAAAGCAGCCAGCCAACCTGTATCCTGGTAAAGGAAGCCTCTGAATTATCTCCTTATTTAAGAAGTGTTCAGATATACCAATAATTTCAGAGTCAACATCTATAAGCAGTTCACTAACTTTATCTCTAATACCTTGTATATTTTGATGAAATATACTAATTCCCTCATTACTCGGATACCTAAGCTTTGTCAAAAGTGATTCCCTTGTTAGAGAGACTTCCCTTAAGCAGGAATACCTATCAGCTGACTTCAATCTAAAAAAGGTGCAGCTCTAACACCCACTACTGCAGGAATTTTCCCATGAGTGATCCCACCAACCCCACCTATGCTGTCACCTATAAGCTTTGCCAACCTCCCCTTCCCATACCTGTTGAGGTGCAGGCCGTGTCTAGTGAAACCCGTCCTGCTGATAGACAAACAAATATATTGTAACAAATATATTGCGTTTTGCTATCTGCACACCCATAGCACCGTCCACTCTTAGGCACCGTACTCTGGTTCACACTCCCATCGTGTTGCTGTTTGACTCCCGCCAGTCTGTTGACAGGTCTTTTGAGAGGTCGGTTGATATGCTTACTGATAGCCCTGTGTAATAACTGGTCTCTGACAAGATCATTCCCAAGCGACTTCAGAAAGTCTCTCCTCGTGGTCTCCCCCTGGTTTTTAGCTCTGAAGATGACGAGACTATTTATGTCTGCTACATTCAGTAAGCAAAAGAATAAAGCCAATGGTCACCTTATAGTTGTTCGTGCTACATCATAGGTGGCACACATCTGATTGCGTTTTGCTATCTGCGCACCCATAGCACCGTCCACTCTTAGGCACCGTACTCTGGTTCACACTCCCATCGTGTTGCTGTTTGACTCCCGCCAGTCTGTTGACAGGTCTTTTGAGAGTTATCATCTCCGGCTTCAGTTATCATCTCCGGCTTCAGTTCTTCCCCAGCTGTTGCATGTATTTTGCTATCATGGTGCATAGTACTCATTGGAAGTAGGCACCTGTTTTTCTTTGGTACATAACTCACTAATGTGCACGCCTTCTGAAAGCCAAAGATACTTGTAAAAGCATTTCAACCTCTTGTGTTCACGAATTACGGGGGAATTTCCGTCTTGTTCTTCCTTACTGTTCCCAAAACTGTTAATTTATGGTCTTTCAGAAGTGACAGGGCCAGTTCATAGCTCGTAAACCAGTTATCCATCGTTATGTTCCTTGACGTTCTGAAATATGATTACACAACCTTTTGACGACATCAGCTACACGATTACTCAACTTATACGTTACATCTGGGTGCTCACCTAAATAAACTTCCAAATTTGACGTGTACGCCGTTCTTGCTTCGGATAGATTGAACACTTTTATTCCATATTTGCCAGGTTTGGAAGGAATGTACATTCGAAAACTACATCGTCCTCGAAATTTGATAAGCATTTCATCTACAGTGACATATTCTCCAAGAGAATAGTGTGCTACGCAGCTTTTGGTGAACAAATCAAATATATTTCGTATAGGAGCCAATTTATCCGCTTTTCACCTGTCGGGTCTCGGTGACTTGTCGTCAAATCTCAGATACTGTGCCAGAAACCTGAATCTCTGTAGGGTCATTGTAGAGCAGAATAATTCCAATCCTGTCCCATCTCTGTCCCAGAGTTCTTCTAAATTAACCCTACCAAACTTGTAGCTTCCACCCAAATACAACAGACCAAGAAATGCTTCAATTTCACTTTTATCTGTCCCATAAATGAAAGTCTGAGACGAAGAGTATCTCGACTTAGCGGATTCGATACATTGGTTAGTATGTATCACTAATTTATCCATTATTTCATCCGTGAAGAACAGCCGCCATATTTCTACATCTGTCCTTTTATTCTTTGCCATTCCCCTCACAACATGAATATGTGGCACAATATTATGTGACCTCGTTCTGATACGAGGAGTAGGCATGTCTTTCATCCGTTTAGTGCGCTTGCCCTTACCAACAAAATATTTCTTATTGTTCTGATATCTATCACTGTCATCCTAACTTTCGTCGCTTTCCGTATCGTGTTCACTATACAGTTCGACGCCTACGTCTCCACCTTCGTCAGCTGATTCGTTACTAACGACTTCATTTCGCAGAGTGTCATTACACAGATCTTCTGTTACATGCATTATAGCCCTCGTCTGAAACAAACAGGCTGATTTAGCAATCTGAATGTGTGCTACAAACGTATTTGTGTTGGGACGAACGATACCACCATTGCAACTCTGGGTCCTATAGCCCCAACAAGTAGTTAGGTACTTGCTACGGGCGGTCTGGCAGACCGAAACACGCTACAAACACTCCTAAACAATGGACTTCGCCGTCACTTGACGAGCAAATGGCACAGCTGTGTAAGCTAGGAAACGACAAGGAACGCTGCTCGTGTGCAGTGTTGTGAACCTAACGAAAACGAATCGCTCACACAAGTCAGGGTCCGGGAGACCCACCAGTAGCAATGCAGGGTTAAGACAACAAGTGTCTGGCGCAGTTGTTAGATCGATTACTGCTGCTAAAATGGCAAGTCATCAAGATTTAAGTGAGTTTGAACGTGGTGTGCCGGCCGGAGTGGCCGAGCGGTTCTAGGCGCTTCAGTCTGGAACCGCGCGGCCGCTATGGTCACAGGTTCGAATCCTGCCTCGGGCATGGATGTGTGTGATGTCTTTAGGTTAGTTAGGTTTAAGTAGTTCTAAGCTCTAGGGGACTAATGACCTCAGATGTTAAGTCCCATAGTGCTCAGAGCCATTTGAACCATTTTTTTGAACGTGGTGTGATAGCCGGCGCACGAGCGATGGGACACAGCACCTCCGAGGTAACGATCATGTGGGGTTTTTCCCCTACGACCATTTAACGAGTGTACCGTGAATATCGGGAATCCGGTAAAACATCAAATCTCCGACATCGCTGAGGCCGGAAAAAGATCCTGCAACAACGGGACCAACGACGACTGAAGAGAATCGTTCACCGTGACAAAAGTGCAACCCTTCCGCAACTAGCTTCAGATTTCAATGCTGGGCCATCAAGAAGCGTCAGCGTGCGAACCATTCAACGAAACATCATCGATGTGGGCTTTCGGAGCCGAAGACCTACTCGTGTACCCTTGATGACTGTACGACACGAAACTTTACGCCTCGCCTGGGCCCATGGACTGTTGATGACTTGAAACATGTTGCGTGGGCGGACGAATCTTGTTTTAAATCGTATCGAACGGATGGACGTGTATGCTATGGAGACAACGTCATGAAACCATGGACCCTGCATGTCAGTAGGGGATTGTTCAAGCTAGTGGAGACTCTTTATTGGCGTGGGGCGTGTACAGTTTGAGTGATATGGGACCCCCAACACGTCTAGAAACGACTCTGACAGGTGACACGTACGTAAGCATCCTGTCTGATCACCTGCATCCATTCATGTCCATTGGGCATTCCGACGGACTTGGGCAATTCCAGCAGGACAATGCGACACCCCAAACGTCCAGAATTGCTACAGAGTGGCTCCAGGAACACTCGTCTGAATTTAAACGCTTCCGCTTGAGCTTATCTGGGACGCCTTGCAACGTGCTGTTCAGAAGAGATCTCCACCCCCTCGTACTCTTACGGATTTATGGATACCCCTGTAGGATTATGGTGTCAATTCCCTCCAGCACTACTTCAGACATTAGTCGAGTCCATGCCACGTCATGTTGCGGCACTTTTTGCGTGCTCGCAGGGGCCCCACACGATATTAGGCAGGTGTACCAGTTTCTTTGGCTCATCAGTGTGTTTCTGCATGACACAGGCACTGCAATGTCGTATACAGGGTGAATCACCTAAAACTTGCAACGCCGGAAAAGGAAGGTGCTACTGATGTGCAGTTGCCACAGAATAGTTTGGTAGCCACGGGCTCTTGTAATATTACTTAGGAAGTGTATTTTTATGTTCAAACATACGCTTTTTAAAAGGAACAACGCCTATTGGCATTAATAAACTAAAAGTAGGATAAATTAGGATGTCAGTTGTGTTTGTTGCAGAATGCTAGTGAGAGTCGTTTAAGAGATAACGTATTTTGAAAAGTTCCTACACCTACACTTGTGACCGAGCGAGGTGGCGCAGTGGTTAGCACACTGGACTCGCATTCGGGAGGACGACGGTTCAATCCCGTCTCCAACCATCCTGATTTAGGTTTTCCGTGATTTCCCTAAATCGTTTCAGGCAAATGCCGGGATGGTTCCTTTGAAAGGGCACGGCCGATTTCCTTCCCAATCCTTCCCTCACCCGAGCTTGCGCTCCGTCTCTAATGACCTCGTTGTCGACGGGACGTTAAACACTAACCACCACCACCACCTACACTTGTACGATACCTGTGGTAGCCACGTAAAGAACATTACAAGTGCATACACTAGTTATGTGGATTCTGAGCAGTAACGAGACAGCTGATCATCACAGGTTGTGTTGAAAATGACCCCTGGCAGCGTCAATACACGCTTCCAATCTGGTATGGAACGACTGCTGCACACGTGCTTGCATTTCACGGTTATGTCCGAGCAGGCTGCAGTAATAGTTCGTCGTGTTTCATTCGATGTAGTTGGTATGTCCTTGTAGACAGCGCCTTTCAGCTTTCTCCGCAGAAAAAAGTCTACTGGCGTCAAATCCGGGGATCTGGCCGGCCAACGTACAGGTCCTCTTCGTCCAATCCAACGATTCGGAAACAATTCGCGAAAACATGTTGTAGTACTGCGCACTATGGACTGGACAGTCATCATGTTGGTACCACAGGTTCCTCCTCGTCTGCAGAAGAATGTCTTCTAGCACCCTTGGAAGTTGATCTGTTAGAAGGATAAAAAATGGCTCTGAGCACTATGGCACTCAACTGCTGAGGTTATTAGTCCCCTAGAACTTAGAACTAGTTAAACCTAACTAACCTAAGGACATCACAAACATCCATGCCCGAGGCAGGATTCGAACCTGCGACCGTAGCGGTCTTGCGGTTCCAGACTGCAGCGCCTTTAACCGCACGGCCACTTCGGCCGGCTGTTAGAAGGATGCAATACTAGGATGCAATACTAGTGCACGTTCAGTGTTCTGTCACTATACAAAATCACACGTTTACACTCCATGGATGTTGAGTTTCACCTGACGAAGCCAACGGGTATAGTCAACAGACCAACAGTGTATGTTTTGGCGGTTTACCTGGCCACGGTTGGTGCATGGGGCTTCATCACTAAACAAGGAACATGCTACATTTGTGTTAACGCCCATGTACTGAAGTTAACACGATTCTCATAATCGTATCCGCGTAACTCTTGATTGAGAGAGATGTGATAGGGATGGAACGTACGCCGCTGGAGAATGCGGAGGACACTTTCCTGACCGTGCCACTCCCCTCTAACATGCACGTCAGCTGCAACAGCAGCGAGAACATAAATTTCTCCCTCTTCTGCTGTCACTTGTTTCCTTCTGCTATGTTGTCTAGGTATTACACTTGCATGGGGGCTTAGTTAAATAAAAAAATAATGCAAATATTTTTAGTAGCTGTAAGTCCGATTACGCAAGTCTCGTAAACGGCTGGCCCTGACTAGTTTTAGTACGCAATCTGACTGCTTAGAATGACAACAAAGAATGTAAGAAAATTTTCGTTAACACAGTTAATTAATTAAGTCCCCAGCAACTATCAAACCTACGAAACCAACAAAGCACAAGTGTAGCTGTTCTGTATGTGGTAGTATGACTCAACGCACATCTGGCACGGTTCTTCTTCAACAAGACAAGAATTTTTAAATAGCAATTATACTGACGTGATAAAAGAAAATTACAAATACTATAATTGTGCAAGAAAACCAAAATTACACTCTAATACAAGAACACACGCCAGATGCTTTGTTGGCTGAACCTGTCATGACACACTATTCAGGACACTGAAAGGATAAAAGAAAAAAGAGTTTATTACCTCCATATATATTGACGAAATGCACTCTGACCATTACAATATCTCCATTAGAACAACATCTGCTATCTCTCCCATCAAACCACTGCATAAAACATGGAACAACACTCTCCACTACCACATCTCACTCTGACTTCACGACAAGCAGTGTCCACCACAACTTCTCGGCAAGCACTGCCTGCCGCTACGTCTCAATAATCACTGCCAGTGGAGGCGGCGGAACAATACTCTCTGGCGCGATCTTTGGCGCTGTGGCTCAGTGTAGCCACCTTTCACACTACCACTTTTTCGTAACTAGTTGAAGAAGATGATAAATAATTACAGATATGGTTGACATTTATTGGGATATCTTGCCGCATACACTGTACAAGAACGAACTGCATTCTTCCTACACTCTCCATACGCGATGATCATGTTGGCACAAATAGAGCGACGAAAAAAAAGGACTATCTATAGTCATCCATATGAGCCCTAATTTCTCGTATCTTATCTTCCTGGTCCTTACGCACAGTGTGTGTTGGAGGCAATAGAATCATTTGGCAGTCAGCTTCAAATGCCGTTTCTCTAAATTTTCTCAGTAGTGATTCTCGAAAAGAACGTCGCCTTCCCTCTAGGAAATCCCATTTGTGTTGCTGAAGCATCTCCATAACACTTGTGTGTTTTTCGAGCCTACTGGTAACAAATTTAGCAGCCCGTCTCTGAATTGTGCGTATGCTTCTTTCAGTCCGACCTGGTACAGATCCCAAACACTCAAGCTGTACTCAAGAGTAAGTCGCACTAGCGTCCTACATGCCATCTTCTTTACCGGTGAACCACTCCTTCCTAAAATTCTCCCACTAAACCGAAGTCGACCATTCGCCTTCCCTACCGC
The DNA here is from genome assembly GCF_023864275.1 of Schistocerca cancellata. Taxonomy (NCBI): domain Eukaryota; kingdom Metazoa; phylum Arthropoda; class Insecta; order Orthoptera; family Acrididae; genus Schistocerca; species Schistocerca cancellata. Next base: position 55,990,151 of record NC_064629.1, on the reverse strand, counting down.
AGTCCTCACGTACTCGTTCCATTTCATATCGCTTTGCAACGTTACGCCCAGATACAGTATTCAAACGGCTTGAATGTGTCAAGCAGGACACTAGTAATACTGTATCCGAACATTACAGGTTTGTTCTTCCTACTCACCCGCATTAACTTACATTTTTCAACATTTAGAGATAGCTGCCATTCATCACACCAAATACACTCCTGGAAATTGAAATAAGAACACCGTGAATTCATTGTCCCAGGAAGGGGAAACTTTATTGACACATTCCTGGGGTCAGATACATCACATGATCACACTGACAGAACCACAGGCACATAGACACAGGCAACAGAGCATGAACAATGTCGGCACTAGTACAGTGTACATCCACCTTTCGCAGCAATGCAGGCTCCTATTCTCCCATGGAGACGATCGTACAGATGCTGGATGTAGTCCTGTGGAACGGCTTGCCATGCCATTTCCACCTGGCGCCTCAGTTGGACCAGCGTTCGTGCTGGACGTGCAGACCGCGTGAGACGACGCTTCATCCAGTCCCAAACATGCTCAATGGGGGACAGATCCGGAGATCTTGCTGGCCAGGGTAGTTGGCTTACACCTTCTAGAGCACGTTGGGTGGCACGGGATACATGCGGACGTGCATTGTCCTGTTGGAACAGCAAGTTCCCTTGCCGGTCTAGGAATGGTAGAACGATGGGTTCGATTACGGTTTGGATGTACCGTGCACTATTTAGTGTCCCCTCGACGATCACCAGTGGTGTACGGCCAGTGTAGGAGATCGCTCCCCACACCATGATGCCGGGTGTTGGCCCTGTGTGCCTCGGTCGTATGCAGTCCTGATTGTGGCGCTCACCTGCACGGCGCCAAACACGCATACGACCATCATTGGCACCAAGGCAGAAGCGACTCTCATCGCTGAAGACGACACGTCTCCATTCGTCCCTCCATTCACGCCTGTCGCGACACCACTGGAGGCGGGCTGCACGATGTTGGGGCGTGAGCGGAAGACGGCCTAACGGTGTGCGGGACCGTAGCCCGGCTTCATGGAGACGGTTGCGAATGGTCCTCGCCGATACCCCAGGAGCAACAGTGTCCCTAATTTGCTGGGAAGTGGCGGTGCGGTCCCCTACGGCACTGCGTAGGATCCTACGGTCTTGGCGTGCATCCGTGCGTCGCTGCGGTCCGGTCCCAGGTCGACGGGGACGTGCACCTTCCGCCGACCACTGGCGACAACATCGATGTACTGTGGAGACCTCACGCCCCACGTGTTGAGCAATTCGGCGGTACGTCCACCTGGCCTCCCGCATGCCCACTATACGCCCTCGCTCAAAGTCCGTCAACTGCACATACGGTTCACGTCCACGCTGTCGCGGCATGCTACCAGTGTTAAAGACTGCGATGGAGCTCCGTATGCCACGGCTAACTGGCTGACACTGACGGCGGCGGTGCACAAATGCTGCGCAGCTAGCGCCATTCGACGGCCAACACCGCGGATCCTGGTGTGTCCGCTGTGCCGTGCGTGTGATCATTGCTTGTACAGCCCTCTCGCAGTGTCCGGAGCAAGTATGGTGGGTCTGACACACCGGTGTCAATGTGTTCTTTTTTCCATTTCCAGGAGTGTAGAAATTGTGTGGACTGGCAAGACAGCCAATCCACTAGGAGGAAGCCGAAAGGCTCGCTTTTAAGCTCACGCAGGCTGGCGTGAGGTCTGGAACAGGACAAGGAATTTATAGTAGCAAAGAACGTACGTTACTACTGGAATACTTAACTTTAATTCATAATTGGTGAACATCGCTCTTGACGGTACATGTTTTACAGCATCAATAGTAACTGGTAATGGCGCCTTGCTAGGTCGTAGCAAATGACGTAGCTGAAGGCTATGCTAACTATCGTCTCGGCAAATGAGAGCGTAATTTGTCAGTGAACCATCGCTAGCAAAGTCGGCTGTACAACTGGGCGAGTGCTAGGAAGTGTCTCTAGACCTGCCGTGTGGCGGCGCTCGGTCTGCAATCACTGATAGTGGCGACACGCGGGTCCGACGTATACTAACGGACCGCGGCCGATTTAAAGGCTACCACCTAGCAAGTGTGGTGTCTGGCGGTGACACCACAGAAATTATGTCTAAGTCGTCTTGTATCTTCCTACAGTCACTCAACTTCAATGGTTCAAATGGCTCTGAGCACTATGGGACTTAACATCTGTGGTCATCAGTCCCCTAGAACTTAGAACTACTTAAACCTAACTAACCTAAGGACATCACACACATCCACGCCCGAAGCAGGATTCGAACCTGCGACCGTAGCAGTCGCGCGGTTCCGGACTGAGCGCCTAGAACCGCTAGACCACCGCGGCCGGCTCACTCAACTTCGGCACCTTACCGTACACCACAGCATCGTCAGCAAACCTCCGCAGATTGCTGCCCGCCCTGCCTGCCAAACAGATAGCAACAGCGGTCCTATCACTCTTCCTTAGGTCACTCCTCACGATACCGTTGTCTCTTATGAACATTCGCCGCAGAGGACAACAAACTGCATTCTATTACTTAAGAGGTCTTCGAGGCACTCACATATCTCTGAACTCATCATATGCCCGTACATTCGTTAACAGCCTTCAATGGTGCACCGTGTCAAACGCTTCTCGGAAATCTAGAAATATGGAACGTGCGTGTTGCTTTTCATCCATAGTTCGCAGTATATCATGCAAGAAAGGCGCAAGGTGAGTTTCACACGGGCGATGCTTTCTAAAATCATACTGATTCGTGAACATAAGTTTCTCAGTCTCAAGGCAGTTTAACCTATTCGAACCTAGCAATGGCGCAGGCTGAACAAGTCGGTGCGCAATCATTTCAAAATACGATATCACGTAAGCGACTCGCTCTAGTACCCTGCAACAAAAACCCAGTTTACCTTACTTTTAATTTGCTAATGTCAATAGGCATTGTTCCATTTAAAAAAGTGTACGTTTGCACAAAAAATTCACTTTCTAAGACACAGTTGGGTAAATTTTCTGCCTTTTTAGCAAACATTTAACTAATCTAATCCTCAACGAACAAAGCGAATTCAATCATAACGCCTATTTTAGCATTTATGACGACCTACTAAGATGACAACTGTTGCGTATGGAGATCCAGGCCGAGGGATGAGATACGGTGCGCGGTGGAGAAGCCGGAAGACGCGTGCAACGCCTGGCGTCGTTGACAGGGCCCTCCTGTGCGGCCCTCTTGCCCGCGGCGATGGACAGCAGACGACTGAGCGGACCGCGGCACAACACCAAAGTGGCGGGAACCACGGAAGCAGACCGTAGAAGAAAACAAGTTCACACCAGCACCATAGATATATAAATCGCCCTATGCCTTTTAGATCGTATAAAAACGATAATTTTACTGTTTTTTAATCACGACAAGTACAGATTTTAGCTTTGACATCTACATATTTTAATTAAAAATTTTTAATATAAAAAAGATCTACTGAATACAGTATGTGCAAATGGAATGTAACAAATGTACCAGACGCCACCTGTCGGTAATAGTGTTATGTTTAATATAAATGATGTGCACTTTGCCAACCAATTTTATGTGACGTAGCATGTGAAAGTGGCTGATTTGGACGGGTTACTCCTGTAACTGAAATATCAGGTACGTTCTGGTACATTTGATGTTGATTAGATAGGATGAAAAAGATTTGCTTTCGTGAAATAGTAAATTAGCGTAATTATTGTTACAGATCTGAAGATGGTTCTGAATGAACCGAAACCGGTCATATGAATAATAAAAAAAAAAAAAAAATTTGCAATCAAGACGGATTTTAAGTAACATTATAAAATCACTGATTGCGGTTATCCCGTAAGACATTATGTCTGTTTTTGCAAAATTTAACTAATCTTCCTTCGAGAAATAATGGCACCTAGGACTTGCTTTTAAATTACGTCTTTTTGATTTTCTTATTCAGTAAGAGAAGAAAAAGAGAGGCTTCCTGCTTATCAGACTCCACGACGGAAACGAAACACGGCGACGCAGCAGCAGCGGCAGATCGGAGTGACGACAAAGGAGGCGCTTCTCTTGCCAGTAGCGCAGCGCCGTGTGAAGGCTCGCTGTGATGCACAGAAGCGCTTCTCGGTGGCTCTGCGTGAAGGCGCCCTAAGCTACGTTTGCCTCAGCTGCGGAAATTTATCGCAGTGTGCTGCGGAGCTCGCTTGCCTCCTCCGCTGTGGGCCGCAGGACGCGGGGTGGTGCGCGTCAGAATGAAAACAATGCAAGTGAAAGTGTTGCTTTTTATAATTTGACAACTATACGTCATAGAGTGGTACGAGAATCACCTCTTGACACCATTCTTCAATACAATGAATATTTTGTGCAATCGAAATAGAGAAATATTTAAGCTTTTATTTATCACTTCATATCTCCTAAACTATATCTCGTACAACAACATAATTAACAGCTGGCATCAGTGGTACATGTCGGTAAGTTTCTAGGCAATAGAGTCAATACCAGCGAAGTAATAAATTAAGATGTCACGTATGATGCGGGATTTTTAGTGTAAGGTGCAGACAGGCAGTAGATTACCAGAGAATAGGCAAGATGACACAAGCAGTGGCAGATTCTTTGAGTCCATGAATCAGCCACAAAACGGATTTATGAGTATATATGATACAGACCACTTCCTAGCAGTTAGAAAATTTCAACATTTCAAGGAAGAAGACGGTAGCTTGCATGCACGCACATTCATCGATCACTTCCAAGTAGGCTTGCCAAACCATTGGAACGTGGCTCACAAACTTGACTTCATTTGTGCGTACATGTCAGGAACAGTAGCGGACGTGATGCAAAAGATCGGTGCTACCTGTACGTCTTACCTACAGTTCAGAACAGCATTTCTCGAAAGATATTGGTCTAAGGAGGAGCAAAACAAAATTACTTCAGATAACATCATATGAAAACTCAGGCGAGAAAAGCGTGGTAAAATTCCTTGACACATTGGAAACAAAGAATCAATGCCTAGACAAACCATACAGTAACGGAGAGCTGATACGTCTATGTGGAATGAAGTTACCGGTAAAATATCAACAGGCGACAGTAGGAAAAAATGAAAATACCGAATAATTCAAAGAGGTCTTAAAGGAACTTGAATTCATGTTTAAAGAAGACGAGGTGAAAGAAAAAAGAAAGGAGAGGGAACAGCAAAAGGAGATGACTAGGAACGAATATTCCAATAATAATAATCGTAATCCTAATACCAATAATTTCAGGCAATTTAACAGACCAGGACAGTGGCATAATGAAGATAATTGGCATAGAAACGAGAACCAGAATAACTGGTACCGAAATAGGAACGGTAATGGACACTCGTACAGTGGTGGATATGCGTTTAGGAATCGAAATGCCAACGGTCAAGGGTACTTTGAAAGAGGTCACGATGTCAGAAACAGCAACTGCCGAGACGAAGGCGCGAATAATTACAGAGGAAATTATGGTCCACAGAGACAAGAACAACACAGCAAAGAGAAATCATAAGTAGAAGTTAGGCCACCGAATACTGCAAAACGTAAAGATTGACGTGAAAAATGCGGAAGAGGTTAGGCAAACTAACGTCCACCCTATCTTATACTAACCACTAAATAAAAGTTAAATTAATAGATCAACAGAACAACATAATTAAAATAAAAAAAGGGACACAAAACAGACTAACAATTTCTTGCAGTATTGAGTATCCCTCAACATGCACACAAACAAGAAATGACACACAACCCATAAAAGGATGAAGAAGTGGTAGAACATAATTAGAATACAGAAAATAAATCTAATTTTTGCCACTATCAGAAAATTTTTGCATTATATAAAATCAGAGTTCTATTTGTAAATAACAATAACAAATATATGTAAAACAAAAATTGTAAATATTTCTATGCATCAGAGAGACATCGCCACCAACATCAATCACCAGCTCCCTCAACACCAGATGCTTCGAGATAGTGACGGAGAGGGTACAGACATGTAGAGAAAGCACTTAGGGCAATGACAACAACATGAAGACCAACGCCACACTGGAAATGCAGATTGTAACCAGGCTGGACAACGCGGAGCATATACTGTACAAGTCATATGCCACGATACTGCTACTTCATGGACAAGTGTGGGGAGAATCATGATACGACGAGATTACAAAGAAGGTACAAGAAATAAACTCATCAACTCATATTTGGAAAGGCAGTCAGATCCTACAAATCCTATATCTCTCCCACATTAAAATTCACATATTACTAGCCCAAGAAGAACAGAAGAAAGCAAAAAAGAAAAGAAGAACAGAAGATGCAAGACGAAGAAGGGCAGAAGACAGCAAGATACCTTTCTCTCCTATCCTACAAAGAAAATTGCTAGAAACATCTTTCCATGAACTTTGAGGCATGGTAACTACTACAACCACCTCTCCAAAAATAAACATTGAATAGTCAAACAAATACAAACGAACGGCAAACGGAATATTAAGCGGTACCAACAAACATTATCCAGAAATGGTTTCAGCAAAATGAACAGTGTTCTCCCTACCACATCACCAAATTGCAATACTGAACCAGGTGTGGAGTACCAAGACGTCACAGCACATGTATTAGGTGACGATCGTCGGTAATCACCAACTTAGTACAATCATCAAACTGCCATACTGCCCCAGGTGTGACAGCAAAGGAGTACCAAGACATCACTGTATACTCAATAAGCCCCAGTCATCATCATCAGTTAAAAAAACCACTTCATGATGACAACATCAACAAATAAGACCCGGCATCACATGCTAGAGTGCTTCTCACGTGACTTGTGACACCCACATAAATGAGTCGACGCCTTCCAGCACTTCCATGGGGATCGTCGAACAAAGAAACGGACAGAGTAAACACAACCAGCATAGATTATAAAAATTAGATGTATATGAATAATACATACCTTCTTTCTATTTGTAAAAGTAATTATTTTATTAAATATGTAAAGTCCCTAATTTATACATACCTCAAAATTTTTGTGAGAGAAACTAAATAGGATAGTCATACAATCTCTTACTTCCTTTATATGTACAATTACAAAAAGAATTATGTAGTATTTTCCTTCTGTAAAGAATGTTCATAAATACATTTTTGTCGCAATCATAACATTAGTACTAAGGATAGAATTAACAGAAAAGCTTCTTCATTCTTTTTAAAAAAAATGTGACACATAAAATAAATAAATAAATGAAACAAAGTGACACAACAGAGCTTTTGCGAACATTCACACAAAGCTTAACTAAAGAAGAGAAATAACCACACTAACGAGTTTAGAAAAATTAATATTGTAAAAGCAACTTTCGGAAATGAAAAAGAAAAACAGACACGTGATGGCAACGACAAAGAAAATCAACCTTTGTAAAGTCTGTGTTTGCCTAACAACAATACACACACTGTATAATTAAAAACTAGGAACAATAGCTATAAAGAAATAATTACAAAATTGTTAAGAATGACTGAGAAAGTTTATTGGAAAATCTAAAAGAACAATTTTTGCCTGACTTTATCAATGTTTTCCTCCGCATTGACAAACCCCACGCAAAAATTTTGACACAAGGGGGAAGGGGGGGGGGGGTTATGTGTGGTGGCGTGGTCTCCTGACCTTCATTCCTTCATACATAGTCCATCCTCACAATCGTATTCTGCACATCAAGACTTTTCATTCGAACCCAAACTCGATAAGGTAGACTCAGTTTTGTATGCATTCATGTAAGCGATATGCAAATCAAATAAGTAAATCGTAAGTGCGGACCGAAGTTGAAAAAGTCGAGGCTGGCGTACACAACATGACGGCCACAGGAATTTTCATTCTAAAGAGGCAATCAGCCCACTGGGAGGTCCGTCCCTTCAGAGGGATGAGTCAACACACACCTACTTCGGCCGGACCGACCGCCCAGAGACAGGACAGCTTTTGCCAGAGCGAAGGGATAACGACCCCCGTCATCGACTTAAAAGCAAATTCCGCTACATTGTGTGGGAGCGCCCAGAAGACACATTTTTTGATGGACCGATTGTGTAGTTACGGAGTTCTCACAGGAGGACAGTATACGCCTAACGGAGATGCTACATACTTCCGCATTGGTCGACTTAAACGAAACGTCATTCTCCCATTTAAAAGAGTAACGCTGATTGGCGGAATATTTCTGACACAAAGAGCAGAGGAGTGAGTGAAGACAGCGAATGATATACCCTCGCAATTTTTCCAGAAAAAGGGGCCATTTTGTTGTCGCTCTTGGAGTGGGAACACTTAATGAGAGCAAATGCGCTCGTACGTGTACGCAAAGAGCGAAGAACAAAGTCTCTCCTCAGTACTTGACTGGGTGAACACCTCTGTTATTAGCGAATTGGAGTGATACTCTATACTGAGTCGCTAACGATTAAGTGTTGTTTACTGTGCTGGATGCCACACTTATTGTGCGGTGTGATCATGGACAGAGTACTAGTTAAACGCCTGCAAGTGAATATTGAGTGGCATCGCTATGGACTAGTTATCTGACCGTTGTACCATGCCAATAGTTAGCCTAGGGACAGATGGGAGTCCTTGACTTCATCAAGGCGAAGGGAGAGTTTGATTGGCGAAGGTCAATCCAGATAGAGAGAGATAGTTGTGTTATTTGTCAGCAGCGAGCGACGCAGGCAGCAGTTGTCGCAGCTCACGGTATTGTGTACTACAGCATATGGGAGCCCCATATTTCCTCCCTAACAGTACACTCCATCACAATTCTCTCCTTGACCGTACCTAGAAAAGTTATTCAAGTTGTTTAGGCGTGACTCTCAGCCATTCTGCCGAGTAAATAACATTCTTAAAGAAAAGGGAGAAGAGAACCTTTCCATACTTTGTAAAATAATAGCATTCCTATCCATAAGAGGTTATATACATGGAAGAACCCTGGAGATACTAAAAGGTTTCAGATAGATTATATAATGATAAGACAGAGATTTAGGAACCAGATTTTAAATTTAAGACATTTCCGGGGGCAGATGTGGACTCTGACCACAATCTATTGGTTATGAACTGTAGATTAAAACTGAAGAAACTGCAAAAAGGTGGGAATTTAAGGAGATGGGTCCTGGATAAACTGAAAGAACCAGAGGTTCTACAGAGTTTCAGGGAGAGCATAAGGGAACAATTGACAGGAATGGGGGAAAGAAATACAGTAGAAGAAGAATGGGTAGCTTTGAGGAATGAAATAGTGAAGGCAGCAGAGGATCAAGTAGGTAAAAAGACCAGGGCTCTTAGAAATCCTTGGGTAACAGAAGAAATATTGAATTTAATTGATGAAAGGAGAAAATATAAAAATGCAGTTAATGAAGCAGCCAAAAGGAATACAAACGTCTCAAAAATGAGATCGACAGGAAGTGCAAAATGGCTAAGCAGGGATGGCTAGAGGACAAATGTAAGGATGTAGAGGCTTATCTCACTAGGGGTAAGACAGATACTGCCTACAGGAAAATTAAAGAGACCTTTGGAGATAAGAGAACCACTTGTATGAACATCAAGAGCTCAGATGGAAACCCAGTTCTAAGCAAAGAAGGGAAAGCAGAAAGGTGGAAGGAGTATATAGAGGGTCTATACAAGGGTGATGTACTTGAGGACAATATTATGGAAATGGAAGAGGATGTAGATGAAGATGAAATGGGAGATACGATACTGCGTGAAGAGTTTGACAGAGCACTGAAAGACCTGAGTCGAAACAAGGCCCCCGGAGTAGACAACGTTCCATTGGAACTACTGACGGCCTTGGGAGAGCCAGTCCTGACTAAACTCTACCATCTTGTGAGCAAGATGTATGAAACAGGCGAAATACCCTCAGACTTCAAGAAGAATATAATAATTCCAATCCCAAAGAAAGCAGGTGTTGACAGATGTGAAAATTACCGAACAATCAGTTCAATAAGCCACAGCTGCAAAATACTAACACGAATTCTTTACAGATGAATGGAAAAACTAGTGGAAGCCGACCTCGGGGAAGATCAGTTTGGATCCCGTAGAAATATTGGAACACGTGAGGCAATACTGACCCTACGACTTATCTTAGAAAATAGATTAAGGAAAGGCAAACCTACGTTTCTAGCATTTGTAGACTTAGAGAAAGCTTTTGACAATGTTGACTGGAATACTCTCTTTCAAATTCTGAAGGTGGCAGGGGTAAAATACAGGGAGCGAAAGGCTATTTACAATTTGTACAGAAACCAGATGGCAGTTATAAGAGTCGAGGGACATGAAAGGGAAGCAGTGGTTGGGAAAGGAGTGAGACAGGGTTGTAGCCTCTCCTCGATGCTGTTCAATCTGTATATTGAGAAAGCAGTAAAGGAAACAAAAGAAAAGTTCGTAGTAGGTATGGGGAAGAAATAAAAACTTTGAGGTTTGCCGACGACTTTGTAATTCTGTCAGAGACAGCAAAGGACTTGGAAGAGCAGTTGAACGGAATGGACAGTGTCTTGAAAGGAGGGTATAAGATGAACATCAACAAAAGCAAAACGATGATAATGGAATGTAGTCGAATTAAGTCGGGTGATGCTGAGGGAATTAGATTAGGAAATGAGACACTTAAAGTAGTAAATGAGTTTTGCTATTTGGGGAGCAAAATAACTGATGATGGTCGAAGTAGAGAGGATATAAAATGTAGACTGGCAATGGCAAGGAAAGCGTTTCTGAAGAAGAGAAATTTGTTAACATCGAGTACAGATTTAAGTGTCAGGAAGTCGTTTCTGAAAGTATTTGTATGGAGTATAGCCATGTATGGAAGTGAAACGTAGACGATAAATAGTTTAGACAAGGAGAGAATAGAAGCTTTCGAAATGTGGTGCTACAGAAGAATGCTGAAGATTAGATGGGTAGATCACATAATGAATGATGAGGTATTGAATAGATTTGGGGAGAAGAGGAGTTTGTGACACAACTTGACTAGAAGAGGGGATCGGTTGGTAGAACATGTTCTGAGGCATCAAATGGTTCAAATGGCTCTGAGCACTATGGGACTCAACTGCTCTGGTCATAAGTCCCCTAGAACTTAGAACTACTTAAACCTAACTAACCTAAGGACAGCACACAACACCCAGCCATCACGAGGCAGAGAAAATCCCTGACCCCGCCGGGAATCGAACTCGGGAACCCGGGCGTGGGAAGCGAGAACGCTACCGCACGACCACGAGATGCGGGCTTCTGAGGCATCAAGGAATCACCAATTTGGTACTGGAGGGCAGCGTGGAGGGTAAAAATCGTAGAGGGAGACCAAGAGATGAATACACTAAGCAGATTCAGAAAGATGTAGGTTGCAGTAAGTACTGGGAGATGAAGAAGCTTGCACAGGATAGAGTAGCATGGAGAGCTGCATCAAAAGACCACAACAACAACAACAACAAGAACAACAACATCCATAAGAGGCAGTCTACTGTTCCGAAAAGAACCCGAAAATTTATTAATTTATAAGAAAAAGTTTCTCTTGAGTTCTCAGAATTTTTTTGCAATAAATAATATTTTTCGTTCGTTTAATGTTTTTCTTACACTAACTAGCCATACTCCAGTACCCAAGTATTCCAGTAGTTACATAAGAATATAGAATATTTTTGTGTCTTTTCCTTACAGTGGACGACTCCAGAAGATATTTGTTGCTGAATGTTTTTCAAGCAGTTCTTGTTGGTACATTAGGAACGTCTGTCTGACTTCTGTAGTAGTGTGAGGTGGAAATTGTTTCTTGCAGGAGCCAAAGGGTACTTGTTGGATCAATCCATTGCGCGACTTGACAAAATAAAACCCACACACTCACATTAGGAAACCAACATCCGAAATATACACACATCAAAAAAAGTTTTGCATCACCTCAGTTCTGAGAGCTCCGGAACCTATACAGAAAACTGGAATAGAGATCAATATAAACATCATTTCTGCCCTTTTCATTGCTCATGAAAACCACACATTGCTTGTTGTACCACCATACAGCGAGATCTTCAGAGGTGGTGGTCCAGATTGCTGTAAACACTGGTACCTCTGATACCCAGTACCACATACTCTTGCATTGATGCATGCCTGTATTCGTCGTGGCATACTATCTACAAGTTCATCAAGGCTCTGTTGGTCCAGATTGTCCAACTCCTCAACGGCGATTCAGGGTAGATCCCTCAGAGTGGTTGGTGGGTAACGTCGTCCATAAACAACCCTTTTCGATCTATCTCAGGTATGTCCGATAGGGTTCATGTCTGGAGAACATGCTGGCCACTCTAATCGAGCTATGTAGTAACCCTGAAGGAAGTCATTCACAAGACGTGCGCGAATTGTCGTCCATAAACAATCCCTTTTCGATCTATCCCAGGTATGGGAGTTTCTTTGGTGTGACGTCACGTGTGCTGCACTGCTGTTGAAATAGCTCGTTAATAATTTATAAATTTTAGACTTCATTTACTTATTTTAAAGTTTATTTGTTTTAATATTTGCCGTAAAAGCAACTTACTAGTGGATTTTCATTAATCTCAGTCTTTCTTCCTGTGTTATTGACTCGAGTGGTCTATTATTTATGAGTCTGCTTTCGTCGTTCGTCTAGGCCTCGCGCCTCAATAGTGTGTTTACATTTTGCGGCGTACACTGCAGCTGTAGCGGTTATAAGCTAAGTACTGACAAACTTATTTGTGCACTGTAATACAGTTATTAAATTTAATAGATTTCAGCGGTGTTGCGTGCCGTTTGTGGCGAAATAACGACTTAATAAACTCTTGTAATCGTTCGCTCGCTGTAGTTTATAGAGTTTTCAGTGTGTTGAAGTCGTTTAGTAAATTTCGTGCTTTAGTTTTCAACTGAAGTTTATTATTCTTTCTAGTGAAATATTTCAGTAAAATTTTCATTCAGTGTTTTAACTTCGCTTAGTGTTACAGAGGTCGTTTTAATTTTTTGGTTTTAGCTAATAATTTTGTGAAGTTTTGCTGGTATTGGTATCGGCTGTGTTGTAGTAGTTTTAATACAAGTAGCTACTTTCTTAGTAGGCAGAGAATTTCGAGACCATTATTGTTATTTCTTAAATAGTTCTACTGGTGTAACTGAACTTTGATAACGTAGACGTATAGTTTTTTTTCAGTAACTGTAAAATTTTACCAAGAGTGAAAAAGTGTGGGCTCTGTCGTAGGTTTGTGAGTAGTGGATTACGGTGTGGGATTTGTTCAAAGTATTTTGATTGGGGGGAATGCAGTGGGGAAGCCAGTGGTCATTTTAGGGAGATCCTCTCCTGGGAATGTAGAATCTGTAGTAGAAACAAGTTAATAGAGGAGTAGGAGCGTAAGATCTGTGCCCTTCAGGTGCAGTTTCAATGCGCAAAGGAGGAACTAGATAGGTTGAGGAGGGTGAAGGGTGGTGGGGAATGGGAACTGGCAAGAAGGTTGCTAGGAAGAGGAGGTATTCAGACAGTTTTACTTTGCATACATGCAATAGATACGACCAACTGTCAGAGTCGAGTGGAGAGGAGCCTCGTGTAGCCGTAGATGTAGGTAACTTGCAGCAGTCCTCAGCAATTAGGAGGCCTAGGTTAGTTGCAAAGTCTAGCAGAAAGGTTTTGCTGCTAGGTAGTTCCCACGGTAGAGATGTGGGACAGCAGTTGCAGGAAGTGTTGGGGAGTGAGTACCAGGTCACCAGCGTTGTGAGGCCTAGTGCAGGGTTGGCTCAGGTGACTGAAAGCATAGGGGAGTTATGTAAGAATTTTATGGAGGAGGATCAGGTAGTGATAGTGGGTGGAGCACTGAACAGTCTCGATAGGGACGGGGAATATGTCAGTGGTGACTTGGTTAAGATAGCTACTCAAACTGGTGGCACTAATGTGCATTTCGTGCAACTGTTCCAGCGTCATGATCGGCCTCACCTTAATGCGGCTGTTAGGCACGTTAATGTGGGGCTGGGGAGGGCACTGATGGCGGAGGGCATGGATCACATCTCAGTGGTGCCAGTTGGGTCTATCAGTAGATGGGGTTTCACTAGGCATGGCCTGCACCTCAATAGGTATGGGAAGGGGAGGCTGGGTAAGTTTATAGGTGACAGTGTAGTGGGTCGTGGTGGTGGTAGTGATATCACTCATGGAAAAATTCCTGTAGTAGTTGGTGTTAGAGCTGCACCTTTTTTAGACTGAAGTCAGCTGTTACGTATACCTGCTTAAAGGAAGTGCCTCTAACTAAGGGCTCACCTCCAGAGGATGTAATGTTTCCAAGTAGAGAAGGAATTAGCATATTTCATCAAAATATAAGAGGTGTTAGAGATAAAGTTAGTGAACTGCTAATAGATGTTAACTCTGAAATTATTAGTATATCAGAGCACCACTTAAATAATTTGATAATTCAGAGGCTTCCTTTACCAGGCTACAGATTAGCTGGCTGTTTCTCAAGGAGTTCCTTGCGGGGTGGGGGAGTGGCTCTGTACGTAAAAAACAGTATTTCATTTGAGTCCATAGACGTATCACGACGCTGCACTGAACAGATATTTGAAAGTTGTGCAGCATTAGTTGAATTTAGTGAAACTAAACTTCTAATTGCTGTTGTTTATAGGTCCCCTAACTCCGACTTCAGAGCATTTTTGCTTAAGCTAGAGGGGGTTTCTTGATTCACTTTGTAGGAAGTACCAGAAAGTAGTTATATGTGGTGACTTCAATATTAATTTTGTACATGATTGTGCAAGAAAAAGGATGTTGGTAGATCTCCTAAATTCATATGATCTGATGCAAACTGTGTTTTTTCCGACTAGGGTGCAGGGGAACAGTAGGACAGTCATTGACAATATTTTTATTCATTGTTCATTACTAGATGGGTATTCTGTTAGTAAAAGGGTGAATGGCCTTTCAGACCATGATGCACAAATTTTAACACTAAACGGTTTTTGTACTCAAACCAATGTCGTATTTAATTACAAACTACGTAGGAAAGTTAATCCAACAGCAATAGAGTTTTTCAAAACTTGTCAAGGAACAAGAGTGGCAAGATGTTTATAGTGTCGATAATATAGATAACACATTTCTCATGCTCTCTGAGAGTTGCTTTCCATTAGAACATTCTAAACGGGGTACTAGCAGTAATGGACAGCCCGGTTGGCTGACTGGTGGGATAAGGATATCATGTAGAACAAAGCGGGAATTATATCAAAATGTTAGAAGTAGTCACAATCAAGCTACAGTAGCCCATTACAAACAGTATTGTAAGGTGCTTAAAATGTTATTAGCAAGGCAAAAAGTATGTGGTATGCAAACAGAATAGCTAATTCACAGGATAAAATTAAAGCCATATAGTCAGTTGTGAAGGAAGTGTCTGGTCAGCAGCACAAGGTTGATATAAAGTCAGTTCGCAGTAATAATATTTCTGTTACTGACAAATCAGATATATGTACAGTATTTAACAACCATTTTCTGAGCATTGCTGGTGAATTAAATAAAAATTTAGTTTCTACAGGAAATCATATAAATTTCTTAGCAAATGCCTTTCCGAGATTGACGTCTGAAATACTCCTCTGTGATACAGACAAGAGGGATATTGAGTCAATAATTAAATCAATGAAGACTAAGGACTCTCATGGTTATGATGGAGTGTCTAGTAGAATATTAAAGTACTGTGCTGCACATGTTAGCCCTGTATGTAGCCATATTTGTAATTTTTGCTTTAGAAATGGTCAGTTTCCTGAGCGATTAAAATACTCAGTAGTAAAGCCGCTTTATAAAAAGGGAGAAGTGGATAATGTAGATAATTTTAGACCTATTTCTATGCCATCAGTGTTTGCAAAAGTTATCGAAAAGGCTGTGTATGTAAGGTTAATTGATCATTTTATATCACACGATTTGCCGTCAAATGTACAGTTCGGCTTTAGAAGTCGTTTGACAACTGAAAATGCTCTATTCTCTTTTCTCTGTGAGGTACTGGATGGGCTAAACAAAGTTTCGAACGCTTGGCGTATTTTTTTATTTAACAAAGGCATTTGACTGTGTTGATCTCACAATATTGCTCCAGAAGTTGGACTATTACGAAATAAGAGCAGTAGCTCACAATTGGTTCACCTCTTACTTTAGCAACAGGCAGCAAAAGGTCATTATTCACAATGTTGACAACGGCTGTGATGTGGGATCTGAGTGGCGTACTTTCAAGTGGGGGTGCCCCAGGGATCAGTGTTGGGGCCACTCCTGCTCCTTATTTATATAAATGATATGCCCTCTAGTATTACGGGTAACTATAAAATATTTCTGTTTGCTGATGACACCAGCTTGGTAGTAAAGAATGTTGTGTGCAACATTGACTTGATTTCAAGTAGTGCAGTACATGACCTCAGCTCATGTCTTGTAGAAAATAAACTAACGTTAAATCACAGTAAGACTCAGTTTTTACAGTTTCTAACACACAATTCAACAAAACCTGACTTTTTAATCTCACAGAACGGGCATATGATTAGTGAAACTGAACAGTTCAAATTCCTAGGTGTTCAGATAGATAGTAAGCTGTCGTGGAAAGCCCACGTTCAGGATCTTGTTCAAAGGCTTAATACTGCCGTTTTCAGTATTCGAACGGTATCCAAAGTGAGTGATACTTCGACACGTAAATTAGTCTTTGTTTATTTTCATTCACTTTTGACGTATGGTATTATGTTTTGGGGTAACTGTTCTCGTTCTAGAAGGATATTTTTGGCTCAGAAACGGGCGGTTCGGGGAATAAGTGGTGTGAGTTCACGTATCTCTTGTCGACCTCTGTTCACGAGTCTGGGTATTTTGACATTGGCCTCTCAATATGTATATTCCTTATTGTCGTTTCTTGTTACCAATATTAGTTTATTTCCAACAAAAAGCAGCTTTCACTCGGTTAATACTCGGCAGAAATCAAACCTCCATTTGAATCGGACTTCCTTAACTCTTGTGCAAAAAGGTATGCAGTATACTGCTGCATCCATTTTCAATAAGCTGCCACTCGAATTCAAAAATCTTAGCAGTAATCCACGCGCTTTCAAATCGAAACTGAAGAGTTTCCTCATGGGTCACTCCTATTCTGTCGAAGAGTTACTTGAAAAATTAAGCTGATTCTCATTGTGTTACTGATAGCATTTGCTTAAACTTATGGACTGATTTTCTTTCAGGTTCATGAACATTTATTTTTATCTGTTTTTACTTTTATGTTGTAAGTTCATGTACTGACACGTTACATGACCTTGGAGATTTGCTCCTCAATTTGGTCCTACGGAACTTGACATGTAAATAAATAAAAAAAAGTATGTCCGATAGGGTTCATGTCTGGAGAACATGCTGGCCATTCTAATCGAGCTATGTAGTTACCCTGAAGGACGTCATTCACAAGACGTGCACGATGGGGGCGCGAATTGTCGTCCATGAAGACGAATGCCTCGCCAATATTCTGCTGATACGGTTGCACTATCGATCGGAGGGTGGCATTCACGTATCGTGCAGCCATTACGGCGCCTTCCATGACCACCAGCGGCTTACATTTGCCCCACAAAACGCCACCCCAAAACATCAGGGAACCTCCACCTTGGCCGGCCGCGGTGGTCTAGCGGTTCTGGCGCTGCAGTCCGGAACCGCGGGACTGCTACGGTCGCAGGTTCGAATCCTGCCTCGGGCATGGGTGTGTGTGATGTCCTTAGGTTAGTTAGGTTTAAGTAGTTCTAAGTTCTAGGGGACTTATGACCTAAGATGTCGAGTCCCATAGTGCTCAGAGCCATTTTGAACCTCCACCTTGCTGCACTCGCTGGACAGTGTATCTAAGGCGTTCAGCCTGGCCGGGTTGCCTCCAAACACGTCTGCGACAATTGTCTGGTTCAAGGCATATGCGACACTCATCGGTGAAGACAACATGATGCCAGTCCTGAGCGGTCCATTCGGCATGTTGTTGGATCCGTCTGTGCCGCCCTGCATGGTGTCGTGGTTGCAAAGATGGACCTCCACATGGACGTCGAGAGTGAAGTTGAGTATCATGCAGCCTATTGCGCACAGTTTGAGTCGTAACACGAAGTCCTGTGGCTGCACTAAAAGCATTATTCAACATGGTGGCTTAGCCGTCAGAGTTCCTCCGAGCCATAATCCGTAGGTAGCGGTCATCCACTGCAGTAGTAGCCATTGGGCGGCCTGAGCGAGGCATGTCATCGACAGTTCCTGTCTCTCTGTAACTCCTCCATGTCCGAACAACATCGCTTTGGTTTACTCAGAGACTCCTGGACATTTCCTTTATTGAGATCCCCTCCTGGCATAAATTAACAATGCGGACGCGATAGTAGGGTGGTGGTGACCATCTGGGCATGGTTGAACTACAGACGACACGAGCCGTATACATCCTTCCTGGTGGAATGACTGGAACTAATCGGCTGTCGAAACCCCTCCGTCTAATAGGCACTGCTCATGCATGGTTGTTTACATCTTAGGGCGGATTTACTGACATCTCTGAACAGTCAAAAGGACTGTCTGTCATACAGTATCCACAGTAACACATCTATTTTCAGGAGTTCTGGGAACCGGAGTGACGCAAAACTTTTTTTTTGATGTGTGTAGTAAGCGACCAACTTTTTCGCTTTACGCTTTTTGTGAGGTGACAAACAGAGGAAAATTTTCGGAAAGGTATGAACTTATTTTTGCAGTTTGTTGGAAGTCGGTGGATGCTACAGTTTCCCATAGACGACAGCAATATTATGTGGTTCTTCGTCGCGAAGCGAGTTCCAGCGCGCTGCGATGATCATTTTGCTAGACGTGGTGCAGTGCGGCGCGACAGTAATAGCGGAGGCACCAAAGGCAAAACATGCGGCGCAGTGATAGAGCCCCCCCCCCCCCCCTGCGGGTCCGGGGATTAGAATAGGCCCGAGGTATTCCTGCCTGTCGTAAGAGGCGACTAAAAGGAGTCCATCCCCCTCACGGGGGTAGTTAGCGCCTGCGTCCGGAGACGGACGGTTCCACGACCTATAATTGTGGTCTTTTTGGTTTTTCACTTCTCGTTTCTTCCTTCCTTTGGTTTGTTCCTTTCTTTGCTCTTCTCCACCTCACTGTCTTCCTTACTCTTTCCCTTGACTTCTTCTTCTTGCCTCCTCCTTGCCTTCTTCTCCTTGCCTTCTTCTCCTTGCCTTCTTCTCCTTGCCTTCTTCTCCTTGCCTTCTCATTGCCTTCATCTCCTTGCCTTCTCATTGCCTTCATCTCCTTGCCTTCTCATTGCCTTCATCTCCTTGCCTTCTCATTGCCTTCATCTCCTTGCCTTCTCATTGCCTTCTTCTCCTTGCCTTCTCATTGCCTTCTTCTCCTTGCCTTCTTCTCCTTGCCTTCTCTGGTCTCCGCCTCGGCGTTTGAGACAGTCTGTCCTCTTTCTCCCTCTCTCTCTTCTTTTTCCTCTTCTTCCTTCCTCCCTGTGCGTGCCTGAAGGCCGACCCACGCGTTCGCACGCGTAGCCGGTGACGGGGTAACGCGTAAGTCCCCGCCCTGGGTAGACATGTAAGGCACGCGCGTACCCCCTGGTAAAGGCCAGGCCCGGGGAGGTGTGATTGCCTGAGCTGATACCTTCTGACCATGCCGATTGGTCCCTCCGTCTGTTTCTCGGGAGGTGTGACCTGAGGTGTAAACATTCACCTAAGGCGGGAGTGCCCTCTGAGAGGGTCCCCACAAGGAAGGAGCGCGCCATCGGAGACGCTGGCAATCATGGGGGATTCCTCCTCAATGGATTCTACTCCATCGCTTTCGACTTCTGCCCAAAAACGGAAACGTGACCAGCCACCAGTGACAAAAGTACTACCGCCTGCCCCACAGTTCCTCGTCGTTTCTCGATCTGAGGACGGAAAGGATTTTTCCTTTGTCAACCCTTTCGTTATCCACAAGGGCGTAGATGCCATAGCTGGATCTGTCAAATCTTGTACCAGGTTGCGTAACGGTACCTTATTACTAGAAACTGAGAGTGACTTTCAGGCACAAAAACTACTTCGGGCCACCCTCCTGTACACGTTCCCTGTCCGGGTGGAGGCCCACCGAACTTTGAATTCGTCTCGTGGTGTAGTCTATACTAGCTCCCTCGACGGATTGACTGACGAGGAGATTCAATCTTTCCTCGCTGAGCAGGGCGTGACGGCTGTCCATAGGGTCATGAAAAAGGTCAACAATGACCTTGTACCGACCCGGACACTTTTCTTGACCTTCGATAGTGTTAAGCTGCCATCGCGCATCAAGGCGGCCTACGAGGATATTTCTGTTCGCCCCTATGTCCCGACACCTACGCGCTGCTACCAGTGTAAGCGTTTCAATCACACTCGACAGTCTTGTTCCAATGCGGCTAAATGTGTCACTTGTGGCAGGGATGCCCATGAGGGTGACTGTCCACCTCCGCCTCCTCGTTGTGTGAACTGTCAGGGTGACCATGCCGCATCCTCCCGCGACTGTCCTGTCTATAAGGAAGAACGCTGTATCCAAGACATTCAGGTCAAAGAGAAAGTGTCCACCTCGGCTGCTCGCAAGCTATTGGCTAGTAGGAAGCCCGCGCTGCTCCCAGCGGGGAAATACAGTACTGTCCTCGCCTCTCCTCGGACTACCAGGGAGGTAGCAACCCAGACATGCGATCTGACCTTCAGCACCACGGTCGTCCGTTCGGCCAGTGCTAAGATCGCGCGGTCGACGTCTCCTCTTCCTCCTATCACCCCACAGACACCAGCCCCTTCATCAGCTTCTGCTAAGACGAAGACCCCGAAGTCAGATGCACGGACCTTCAAGAAGGAACCATCCCGTGCAGACTTCCTACGTACCTCGACCTCCCAGCCTTCGACCGGTACTTCCACCAAACGTCCTTCCAAAAAGGCTCGTAGGAAGCACAGTTCTCCTCCTCCGCCACGGCGCATTTCTTCTCCTGCGCCACCCAGCGGTTGCCGCCCCAGGCCGTCATCCGTTTCGCCTGGCCGCACCGCTGGTAGCCGAACATCTGGCCGTTCACCGGCGGAGGAAGCTCCCCCTACCGGCCATCCTCCCGAGATGGCCGATGAACCTATCGACCCAATAGACGATGACTGTCCGCCTACTGATAGCGGCGGCAGTGCTCGCTCGAAGCCAGGCCCTCAGCGGCCTTCGAGGTGACCCCTTCTTTCATCTTCCTTTTCTTACGATGGCACTTATTCACTGGAATATTCACAGCATTCGCTCCAACCGAGAGGACTTGAAGTTGCTGCTCCGCTTGCACCGTCCGCTCGTCGTAGCCCTCCAGGAAACGAAGCTACGCCCATGCGATCAAATTGCCTTGGCACACTACACCTCTGTGCGTTTTGACCTACACCCTGTGGTAGGTATCCCGGCTCATGGAGGGGTTATGTTGCTGGTCCGGGATGATATTTACTACGATCCCATCACGTTGCACACCGGCCTGCAGGCAGTTGCCATCCGCATTACTCTCCCCACTTTTACGTTTTCCTTTTGTACCGTTTACACTCCATCGTCATCTGCCGTTACCAGGGCAGACATGATGCAACTTATTTCTCAGCTACCTGCACCATTTTTGTTAACTGGAGACTTCAATGCCCACCATCCCCTTTGGGGCTCTCCAGCATCCAGCCTGAGGGGCTCCTTGTTAGCAGACCTTTTCAACCAGCTCAATCTTGTCTGCCTCAATACTGGCGCCCCTACTTTTCTTTCGGACACATCTCACACCTATTCCCATTTAGACCTCTCTATATGTACTCCCCAACTTGCACGCCGGTTTGAGTGGTATGCACTTTCTGATACGTATTCGAGCGACCACTTCCCGTGTGTTATCCATCTCCTGCAGCATACCCCCTCTCCGTGCTCTTCTAGTTGGACCATCTCCAAGGCAGACTGGGGGCTCTTCTCTTCCAGGGTGACCTTTCAGGATCAAACCTTCACAAGCTGCGATTGTCAGGTCGCACACCTCACGGAAGTCATTCTCGCTGCTGCTGAATATTCCATCCCTCACCCTACTTCTTCTCCACGTCACGTCGCGTACCGGTCCCCTGGTGGTCCGCAGCATGTAGAGACGCTTTACGTGCTCGTCGACGTGCTTTACGCACCTTTAAACGCCACCCTACAGTGGCGAATTGTATCAATTATAAACGATTATGCGCTCAGTGTCGTCGTATTATTAAAGAAAGCAAGAAAGCCAGCTGGGCTGCTTTCACAAGCACCTTCAACAGTTTTACTCCCCCTGCGGGTTCGGGGGTTAGAATAGGCCCGCGGTATTCCTGCCTGTCGTAAGAGGCGACTAAAAGGAGTCTCACATGTTTTGGCCTTATGTGATGGTCCCCTCTCGGGTTTGACCTCCATCTTTCTAAATTATTCCGAAGAGCGAGCCAATTGGGGAAGGGCGCCTTACATGGTGCACTGTATCCGTCGTGCAATTAGACCTTTAGCCGTCTTTCTCGTCGTTGCAATGGTGTCCCGCTCGTTTTCGATCTCTTGGGCGATTACCACACTGCACTCTGCAGTGTTTCTTTTAACTGCGACGACGACCTTGGCCATTTTTGCACCTAAGATCCAGCACGGTAGCCAGTCCGTTGTGGTGGGGCCGCCATGTACCCTCTTGGTTGTAGCCCCCTGACAACACAGGGATCGCTCTACTGATGCCTGCGCCGTTAACTCCCCACGTATGCCAAGGAGTAGATGCCTATCCTCCTGGGGTATCAGGACTCCCGGCAACGGCCATCCTGCCAGGTGGCCTTTGCTGTGGCTGGGTGGCGCCCGTGGGGAGGGCCCTTGGTCGGAGTAGGTGGCATCAGGGCGGATGACCCGCAATGAAGCGTGGTACATCATCTCTCGCTGGCGGCCAGCCGCCAGCAGTCTCTAAGCGTTCTCGGGCTCAATTTAATGCTCAGAAGTACGATCCGAAAACGTTCCCCTCCCTGGCCACGCCGTGGGAAGAGCGTAAGTCCCAGGATGGAGGTAACAGTTATTCGCCCCGATTCTTAGTTTGCACGAGAGCTGATGGGGAGTCTTTTCTCTCCACAAAGCCTCAGTTCTTCGTCGAGCATTTAGAGGACAAGTTTGGGGAGGTGGAGGGCTTGTCTAAAATGCGCTCTGGCTCAGTACTGATACAAACGGCATCCTCCGCCCAGTCACGCAGGTTACTTGCTTGTGACAAGTTGGGGGATGTTAACGTTACTATTACTCCACATAAGAGTTTAAATATGGTCCAGGGTGTTATTTTCCATAGGGACCTCCTTTTGCAGTCTGATGACGAGCTGCGCGCCAACTTAGAACGTAGAGGTGTTCATTTCGTCCGGCGCGTTCATCGGGGTCCGAGGGACAATCAGGTTGCTACCGGTGCCTTCATCTTGGCCTTCGAGGGTGATACGTTACCGGAAAAGGTCAAGGTGATGGTCTACCGATGTGACGTCAAGCCCTATATCCCTCCCCCGATGCGGTGCTTCAAGTGCTGGAAGTTCGGCCATATGTCTTCCCGCTGCACTTCCAGCCTCACATGTCGAGATTGCGGACGCCCATCTCATCCCGATACTCCATGTGCCCCGCCTCCCATCTGTGTCAACTGCGGGGAGCACCATTCACCTTGCTCGCCAGACTGCAGAATATTCCAGAAAGAGCGCAAAATCATGGAATATAAGACCATGGACCGACTGACTTATACTGAGGCCAAACGGAAATACGACCGATTACATCCTGTGCGAATGACAACTTCCTACGCCGCTGCTACAACACCTGTGCTAGCCCCATCAGTTTCGCGCCTTCCGGCCGGATCGACGAGTGGTACAACTCCTCCTGCCCCCTTGCCAGTGGGGGGCTCTACCCACCGGGTTGCTCCTGTGCCACCTACCTCAGGAGCAACACCATCCCCCCCATCGGGGACGTCGGTCCCCGCTTCTAAGCCGGAGAAGTGTCCAACTTCTTCGGCTTCTCACGCTCGCAAGGGGTCCCTTGGGTCCCTCCCTTCCCAGGTTTCCACCGGCGGGAAGGCTGACGATCGACAGTGGCGTAAGTGCCCACAATCTGCAGGTCGAAGGGCTTCCCGATCCTCCTCAGTCCCGGAGACTGAATCGGTGAAGCCCTCCCAGCCAGTTAAACCCATGGAGCAGCGTGAGAAATCAAAGAAGAGCAGCTCTAAGCCCAAGGAACGCGCGGTGGTAGCCACCCCATCGCAACCTTCTAGCTCTGCGTCTGGGGACGAGGTGGAGATTCTGGCGTCCGCTGAAGACCTCGATCTCGCCGGTCCCTCAGACGCCGTGAATAGCAATAGCACTAGCACGGGTGCTCAATCGGAGGCAGCAGGTGACCCAGCGGCGTAATCTGCCGTCCCAGTCCCGGCACGCCTTTCTCAGCCATGGACAAAACCATCCTCCAGTGGAACTGCAGCGGTTTCTTCCACCATCTAGCTGAGCTCCGCCAACTTATCAGCCTTCACCCTTTCCTCTGCATTGCTCTGCAGGAAACTTGGTTTCCAGCAATGCGCACCCCCGCCCTCCGTGGCTATCGGGGTTATTATAAGAACCGAGCAGCTTATGAAAGGGTGTCTGGTGGCGTCTGCATCTATGTCCTTAACTCTCTTCACAGCGAGTCTGTCCCTCTACAAACAGCTTTAGAGGCTGTCGCTGTTAGGGTGTGGACGCCGCAGGCTCTTACCGTCTGCAGTCTTTACCTTCCACCGGAGGGTGATGTCGCGCAGCATGTCCTGGCTGCGCTGATAGCCCAATTGCCGCCACCTTTCTTATTACTGGGCGACTTTAACGCCCATAACCCTCTGTGGGGTGGGTCAGTGGCAACAGGTCGAGGCGCCACCGTTGAGCATTTATTGTCACAGCTCGATCTCTCGATTTTGAATGATGGTGCCTCCACGCACTTCAGTGTGGCGCATGGCACCTACTCCGCCATTGACCTTTCAATCTGTAGCCCTAGCCTCTTACCATCTGTCCACTGGAGTGTGCATGACGACCTGTGTGGTAGTGACCACTTTCCGATTTTTCTGTCACTACCACAGCGTCACTCTTCTGGGCGCCCTAGCAGATGGGCTATGAATAATGCTGACTG
Source organism: Schistocerca cancellata (assembly GCF_023864275.1). Lineage (NCBI taxonomy): Eukaryota > Metazoa > Arthropoda > Insecta > Orthoptera > Acrididae > Schistocerca > Schistocerca cancellata. The sequence continues at coordinate 55,965,171 of NC_064629.1, read as the reverse complement.
GGACTTGTTCTCCTCCACTGCCGCTATTGAGCCTCTCTCAACTGATGCCATTGATGTGGTGGTTACATCGGTCACCGCCGGCATCGTCACTGCCGCCGAGTCTGCCATTCCCCGTTCTTCTGGGTCCCCTCGGCGGAGGGCTGTGCCTTGGTGGTCGCCTGAGATCGCTGAAGCGATTAAAGATCGCCGGCGGGCGCTCCAGCGTCACAAGCGACATCCCTCCATGGACCACCTTATTGCCTTCAAACGGCTGCGTGCGCGGGCCCGCCTCCTTATCCGCCAAGGCAAGAAGGAGTGCTGGGAGCGGTATGTGTCCACCATTGGACTCCATGTCACTCCATCGCAGGTCTGGGCCAAGATTCGACGGGTCTTCGGCTATCGGACCCCTGCCAGCGTCCCTGCGCTCTCACTGAATGGAGCAGTTTGTACTGACTCCGACGTCATTGCAAACCGCTTAGCAGAGCATTTTGCTATGAGTTCCGCTTCTGCGAATTACCCCCAGGCCTTCCGCTCCATTAAAGAGCGGATGGAACGTCGGAGCCTTTCTTTTCGCACCAACGCTTCTGAACCCTACAATGCTCCATTCAGTGAGTGGGAATTTCAGAGTGCCCTTGCCGCTTGCCCTGATATCGCTCCCGGGCCAGATCGCATCCACTGTCAGATGCTGCAACACCTTTCAGTGGACTGCAAGCGACGCCTCCTCGACCTTTACAACCGTCTCTGGGTCGAGGGTGAGTTTCCGTCGCAATGGCGGGAAAGTATTGTCATCCCCATTTTGAAACCTGGAAAGAACCCTCTGGAGGTGGACAGCTACCGTCCCATTAGTCTCACCAACGTTCTTTGCAAGTTGCTTGAACGGATGGTGAGCCGGCGCTTAAATTGGGTGCTGGAGTCTCGGGGCCTTCTGGCTCCGTCTCAGGGTGGGTTCCGTAAAGGCCGCTCCGCCACCGACAATCTGGTGAGCCTTGAGTCGGCCATCCGTACTGCCTTTGCCCGCCGTCAGCACCTGGTCGCTGTCTTTTTCGACATGCGGAAGGCGTACGATACGACATGGCGTCATCACATCCTTTCTACGCTTCATGGATGGGGTCTTCGGGGCCCTCTGCCGATCTTTATCAGAAATTTTCTGTCGTATCGTACCTTCCGCGTGCAAGTCGCGGCCTCGTATAGTTCCTCCCTCGTCCAGGAGAACGGGGTACCCCAGGGCTCTGTCCTCAGTGTCTGCCTGTTTTTAATTGCAATAAACGGTCTCGCTGCGGCAGTAGGAAATTCTGTCTCCGCTTCCCTGTATGCTGACGACTTCTGTCTTTACTATAGTTCTATTAGCATTGCAGCAGCTCAACGTCAGCTACAGGGCGCAATCCGCAAGGCGCAGTCTTGGGCTGTAGCGCGTGGTTTTCAGTTTTCGGCAGCCAAGACCCGCGTTATGCTTTTCTGCCGGCGCCGAACAGGCCATCCTGAGCCGCGGCTTTATCTTGCCGACGAACTTCTTGCTGTGGTGGAGACCCACAGGTTTTTGGGTGTCCTTTTTGATGCCCGGTTGACTTGGCTGCCTCATATCCGGCAGCTTAAACAAGCGTGTTGGCGGCATCTCAACGCCCTGCGTTGTTTGAGCCACACCCGCTGGGGCGCCGACCGATCTACCCTGTTGCGGCTCTACCAGGCGTTAATCCAGTCTCGCCTGGATTATGGGTGCCTAGCTTATGGCTCAGCATCCCCATCTGCGTTGCGGGTGCTGGACCCAATTCTCCACAGCGGGATACGCCTTGCCACTGGTGCTTTCCGCACCAGCCCTGTGGACAGCGTCCTAGTGGAGGCAGGTGTACCTCCACTGCGGTTCCGACGCCAACGTTTGCTGGCCGCTTATGCTGCCCATGTTTTTAGCTTGCCCGGGCATCCAAATTATCGTGTCCTGTTCCCGCAGTCAGTCGTCCATCTGCCAGACCGTCGGCCCCGGTCGGGTTGTCCGATCGCCGTACGCATCAAGGAGCTTCTCTGCGGGCTTGGGTTTTTCCCAGTTCCACCTCCTTTCCGGGCGCCTCTGCGTACACCCCCGTGGTGTGTTCCTCGCCCTTGCCTTCGGCTCGACTTGGCACAGGGCTCGAAGGACTCGGTCCCTCCAGAGGCCTTCCGCCGCCGCTTTTATTCCATCCTGGCCACGTATCAGGGCTCTGGAATTGTTTACACCGACGGTTCGATGGTTGCTGGTCGTGTCGGGTATGCGCTAACTCTAGGGGACCATTCCGAACAACGGTCCTTGGCGGCTGGCTGCAGCGTTTACACTGCTGAGCTAGTCGCCATCTTTCGTGCCCTAGAGTATATCCGCTCCTGCTCAGGTGAGTCCTTCGTTATCTGTAGCGATTCCCTGAGCGGTTTACGAGCTCTCGACCAGTGTTTTCCTCGTTCTCGTCTGGTGATGGCTATCCATGAGTCCCTGCATACTCTTGCGCGTTGCGGCCGCTCTGTGGTCTTTGTGTGGACCCCCGGTCATGTCGGTATCCCGGGCAATGAACATGTTGACCGCCTGGCGAAAGAGGCCACGAGTAAACAGTCTCTGGACGTTGGCCTCCCAGAGACTGATTTGCGGGCAGTCCTCCGCCGAAAAGTTTTTGCGCTTTGGGACGCTGAATGGCGCAATCGGATCATGCCCAATAAACTCCGTGCCATCAAGGAGACGACGACTGTGTGGCGGTCATCCCTGCGAGCCAACCGCAGGGACTCTGTCGTCCTTTGTCGGCTCTGCATTGGCCACTCCCACCTGACACACAGTTATTTACTGCGCCGGGAGGACCCTCCTGTATGTCGCTGCGGGGCGGCTTTGACAGTGGCCCACATTTTGTTGGCCTGCCCCCTTTTAGCTGTGGTCAGGCAGACATTTGCGCTGCCTGATACGCTCCCTGCCCTCTTATGTGATGACCCTGGTATGGCTGACTTAGTTTTCCGTTTTATTCGGGCAGGGGGTTTTTATTATTTACTCTGAGTGTTTGTTCTGTTCTTTTGTGTTGATTCTGGCCACGATTTTACGCTGAGTTTTTAATGTGTTCTCGGTGGTTGGCTTTTCCTTTTTATCTCTATGGTCGGCCAACCACTGTCACACTCTGTGTGATTTTAATTTGTTTCGTCTGATCTCTGTAGGAGTATTTCTTGTCCTGTGTCGTCTGACGTCTTTCCTGTTGTTCGTTTTTTTTTTATTCTCTTTGGGTGGTTTTACTTTTTTTGGAAAAAGGGACCGATGACCGTCGCAGTCTGGTCCCTTTAATCCCCCCCAAACCAACCAACCAACAGTTTTACTCCTTCTGTTGTCTGGGGTAGCCTGCGCCGGCTATCTGGCACTAAGGCCCACTCCCCAGTTTCTGGCTTGAAGGTCGCGAATGACGTCCTTGTGGCCCCTGAGGCTGTCTCCAATGCCTTCGGCCGCTTTTTCGCAGAGGTTTCGAGCTCCGCTCATTACCACCCTGCCTTCCTCCCCCGCAAACAGGCAGAGGAGGCTACGCCACCTAACTTCCGCTCCTCGAATTGTGAAAGTTATAATGCCCCATTCACCATGTGGGAACTCGAAAACGCACTTGGCCAATCACGTTCCTCCGCTCCAGGGCCTGATTCTATTCATATTCAGATGCTGAAGAACCTTTCTCCTGCGGGTAAAGGTTTTCTTCTTCGTACATACAATCGCATCTGGATTGAGGGACATGTTCCCGCATGCTGGCGCGAGTCTATTGTTGTCCCGATTCCTAAGCCGGGGAAGGACAAGCACTTGCCTTCCAGTTATCGACCTATCTCGCTTACCAGCTGTGTCTGTAAAGTGATGGAGCGAATGGTTAACTCTCGATTGGTTTGGCTGCTCGAGTCTCGACGCCTACTTACCAATGTACAATGTGGATTTCGTAGGCGCCGCTCTGCTGTTGACCATCTGGTTACCTTGTCGACCTTCATTATGAATAACTTCTTGCGGAAGCGCCCGACCGCGGCTGTGTTCTTTGATTTGGAGAAGGCTTACGACACCTGTTGGAGGGCGGGCATTCTCCGCACCATGCATACATGGGGCCTTCGCGGTCGCCTCCCTCTTTTTATTCGTTCCTTTTTAATGGATCGACAGTTCAGGGTACGTGTGGGTCCTGTCCTGTCCGACACCTTTCGCCAGGAGAATGGGGTGCCACAGGGCTCAGTTTTGAGCGTCGCTCTCTTCGCCATCGCGATCAATCCAATAATGGATTGCCTCCCAGCTGATGTATCAGGCTCCCTTTTCGTGGACGATTTTACCATCTATTGCAGCGCGCAGTGTACACGTGTCCTGGAGCGCTGTCTTCAGCGTTCTCTTGACCGTCTTTCCTCCTGGAGTGTCGCCAATGGCTTCCGTTTTTCTGCCGAGAAGACGGTCTGTATTAACTTCTGGCGCTACAAAGAGTTTCTCCCACCGTCCGTACGACTCGGTCCCGTTGCTCTCCCAATCGTGGAGACAACCAAATTTTTAGGCCTTACATTTGACAGGAAACTTAGCTGGTCTCCACATGTGTCATATTTGGCCGCCCGTTGTACCCGTTCTTTAAATGTCCTCCGTGTTCTCAGTGGTATGTCGTGGGGAGCGGATCGAACCGTCCTACTTCGTCTATATCGGTCGATCGTCCGCTCCAAGCTGGATTATGGGAGCTTCGTATACTCCTCTGCACGGCCATCCATCTTACGCCGCCTCAACTCCATACAACATCGGGGTTTACGACTTGCGATCGGAGCATTTTATACTAGTCCCGTAGAGAGTCTTCATGCTGACGCTGGCGAATTGCCACTCACCTACCTGCGCGATATACTGCTTTGTCGGTATGCCTGTCGGCTACTGTCAATGCCCGACCATCCGTCTTATCGTTCCTTTTTTGACGACTCTCTCGACCGTCAATACGGGTTGTATGTCTCTGCCCTGCTACCACCTGGAGTTCGCTTTCGTCGCCTCCTTCAACACCTTAATTTTTCACTCCCTGCAACCTTTCGAGTGGGCGAGAGCCACACGCCACCATGGCTCCAGGCTCAGGTCCGCGTTCACCTTGACCTCAGCTCGCTCCCAAAAGAGGTTACCCCCGGTTCGGTCTACCACTCCCGTTTTTTGGAACTTCGTTCGAAGTTCATCAACATGACTTTCATTTATACAGATGGCTCTAAGACCAATGACGGGGTCGGGTGTTCCTTCATTGTCGGGGCACAAAGTTTCAAATACCGGCTCCATGGCCATTGTTCGGTCTTCACAGCTGAGCTCTTTGCCCTCTACCAGGCTAATCTTTACATCTGCCGCCACTGACATTCTGCTTATGTCATCTGCTCCGACTCCCTGAGCGCCATCCAGAGCCTCAGTGATCCGTACCCGGTTCACCCTTTTGTACACCGGATCCAACGCTCTCTTCAGCAGCTGGTGGACGTCGGTTCTCCGGTTAGCTTTATGTGGGTTCCTGGCCATGTCGGTATCCCTGGGAACGAAGCTGCAGATGCCGTGGCCAAGGCTGCGGTCCTCCAGCCTCGGACAGCTTCTTGTTGTGTCCCCTCGTCCGATTTTAGCAGGGTCATTTGTCGGCGCATTTTATCGCTGTGGCATGCCGATTGGGCTGCACTTATAGACAACAAGCTTCGGGCCATAAAACCTTTTCCCGTGGCTTAGACGTCCTCCTCACGCCCTTCTCGGCGGGAGGAGGTAGTTTTGGCCCGGTTAAGAATTGGACACTGCCGGTTCAGCCATCGCCATCTGCTGACGGCTGCGCCGACGCCGTTCTGCCCATGTGGGCACTTGCTGACGGTTCGACACATTTTAATGTCGTGTCCAGATTTTAACACACTGCGTCTAGATCTTAACCTGCCAAGTACTTTCGATGCCATTTTAGCGGATGACCCACGAGCAGTTGCTCGTGTTCTTCGTTTTATCAATTTGACCAACCTCTCTAAGGATGTTTGATGATGCTGTTTTTTAATCCTATGCCTGTCAGTCTGTCTTTTATCGTGTTTTCCCTTTTAGTTGTTGTTTTAAACTTGTGCCTCGCGGTGCATTCTTAACGTTGTCAGGGCGCTAATGACCATTGAAGTTGTGCGCCCTAAAACCACAAAAAAAAAAAGTGATAGAGCCAATAACCCGTTACTTTTGACTGACTCTCCGAAAGTAGAGAGAAGTTGGGGAAGAAGAGGAAGAGTGTATGTTATTGGGAAGAGTACTCAGGAAGCGCGAAGCAGTCGCACAAATGTTCTTACAACGTGAAGAACGAGTGTGTAACATTTTAGTAACAAATCGACGATGCGGAGGACTGTCATTTTCCACTGCCTTATAACGCAGACGTATCAGAAATTAATGAACTATCCAAAGTCAACATGATACCCTTGGTGGCTGTCGGCGGTTAGGCGAAAGGTGAGGGATTTGCTGTTAGCAGCGGATTCACAGATTATTTCAATGCGGAGCACCGCCTTTCACGCGTTTTACGCAGCACGTTGCGGAAAATTCCCACAGCCAGGAGAACGTAGGATATTTCCATTGCATGTGGGCTTCCGAAACAGCTGTTCAAGACAGTTTTCAGAAAACGGGCTGAAAATTACTTCTCAAGACTGTCTTTCTGTACCCACCACAATGAATCTCTAGACGTCCCAGTCTTTACTAGGTAGGTTAAGTCAAAAAAGAGTAAGTAGCATGAATTAGGGGATGTGAGAGCGAAAGTGTAATTCCAGCGCTGACAGCTCACGTTCACGTGTGTGCGCAACTCGTGAAGATTAGATGCTATGGTATCAGTTTTGACATGGAAGTGACGTGGATTCATGAACGCCCATGAACAGAAGATTATCTTCAATTGCAGCACTTATTTATAGCAAGCAATATGCAATCAAAGTAAGCTGTAATACATCGTAACATTCAGTAAACATTTGTCATTGTATCTAATATTGCATAACACATCTAAACATAAATACTATTACTGTTATTAATCAATTAACTGTCAGATTACACAGGGAACACAACAACATTTCGACACACAATTGCAGCTTCATAACTTTGGGGTTTCTGAAAATAGCAGGAATCTGAAACAGAGATCAGTCGACCAGAAGTGTTCCGAAGGTGCCGACTTTTAATGATCAGTACTCGGGGTCTGGAGGCCAACTTATCGTGCCCGTACTACAGGTACTCTATTTTGGGCTCCTAATACAACATACTGATTAATAACAAGATCGGTACATATGCGACCCGACATGCCGACTCACAATGTTAGTACTGGCTCCTGAGAGAAAAATTTGACAATCACTGGTCTAATCTGACTTTCCGATTTCCGTTCTGTGTCTCACTAAATATCTCAGAGTTTTCTGCTTCTGGTTCCAGCCAGCTCTCGGTCCCAAGAATAATTTGAGTGCGAGAATTTTCCTGGAGGGCAGTAAACTCGTGGAGTTTGGTAGAAATACTTTGACAATTTACTGATAAAATGTTGACAGTCGAAATATCTTAACTGTGAAGGCGGTCTGATTTCCCTTCTGCGTATCGACTGGCAGGTGTTTATTACCTTCATTCTGCACGTTCTCCAATGTGCAGTGTGGAAGAGCTTCAGCATGAAAGGTGCGGAGCGCGGGTGGAACTACCACCTGGCATTCAGAATTGTCCGTAGCTAACAAAATGACATCTCCAGTGACGTCGAGCCTGTGCCGTAAGGAAAAGTAGATGCACCGTCTCGGGTTGGTGCCCTTACGAAGGTGCTCCAGCCAACTTTATTGGACAGCAGAAAACACCCTGCAGAGTAGGAGATCACGCAGGAGATCTGCAGCTGCATCGCATACCGTAAATGTAAATTCGTCAATGGTGTGTCACTGATTTGCGTCTAAGACAAAACGCAGCTCTTCGTGCCTCTGAAACTATGCACTTGGGCCACTTCGCAAATGGGAAACTGTGTCAGCGCATGAGTATTGCGATACGGGCTGATGTCAAACCCGCCAGGGTAGCCGAGAGCGCTAACGCGCTGCTTCCTGGACTCGGGTAGGCGCGCCGGCCCCGGATCGAATCCACCCGGCGGATTAACGACGACGGCCGGTGTGCCGGACAGCCTGGATGTGGTTTTTAGGCAGTTTTCCACATCCTGCTAGGTGAATGCCGGGCTGGTCCCCACGTTCCGCCTCAGTTCCACGACACGCAGACATTTGAAACACAATCGCACTATTTCACGATTTACACTAGACGCAGACAGCTGGGGTACACTAATTCCGTCCCGGGGGGGGGGGGGGGTACGCGGAGGCGGCAGGAAGGGCATCCGGCCACCCCTTAAAATTAACCGTGCCAATTCCGTATTTAAGCCTGCCGACCCTGCGAACAATGTGGGATAAAGGCAGTAAGAAAAGAAAGGATGTGGGCTGATGTTACACGTATAGTTACTTTGCAACAACGTTCCCCTTTGCAGTCGTTGTGGCATCTTATCAGGATGTGTCGAATGGGGACCGAATTGCAACATGAGGGGCTTGTGATCGGCGTCCAAGGAGGAACAACCGAGGTGGTTGCATAGTGGTTAACACAGCGGACTCACATTCGCGAGGATGACTGTTAAAACCCCCGTCCGGCCATCTTGATATAGGTTTTCCGTGATTTTCATACATCACTTAAGGCAAATGCCGGGATGGTTCCTTCGAAAGGGTACGGCGGCTTTCCTTCTCCATTCTTCCCTAACCGGAGCTCGTGCTCCGTCTCTAATGACCTAGTTGCCGATGGGACGATAAACACCACCTCCTCCAGGTGGAACTTAGTACCAGACTGTTACAAGTGAGACATCCTAAATACATATGATAGCCAACGCCCCTCTCTGACTGCGAATAATTTGCGGTGCCACATTTAATGTTTTAGACGCAAATGCAGTGAACTGTTTTGTGGCGTCGGAGTATTTGTGGAACAGCACTGCATCACTGGCACAGCCTGTGCAACAGTGGCAAGCGTTGAACGTTTGCCAGGATGGAAAATTGCGAAACAACGCGCCGACCTAAGGCACTTTTAACACTCATGTTCAGAAAAAAAAGAACGCTTTGAACGACTGGAGATAGGAAATTCATATTAACACAACATTGACATTAGTATGTTCGGCAGAAATGTTTAGCATTTGAATCACGTCAGCCATCGAGTTCAAGGTCAACATCGATATAGCGGCGTAACACTACCTACCCGTAAAATGTGCCTGCAGTTCTCGTTGTCGCTATAAAACGAAGGTAATGGACCGGTACCACGTGCAGGATGCCTCGCAGACGTATGTGCGAACCGTAGTGTCAAATCAGTGAGTTTGAAAGAGAGCCCATTATCCGCATGAGAGAATGTGATGCATCCATCCGGGAAATTGTTGCTCGTATGGGACGAAGTGTTTCGGCAGTGCAACGGCTGTGCACAATGGTTCACACGGAAGGCCGTAAAACTCTACGAGACAGGTCAGGTCGCACCATCCAGACCATCCCCCGAGAAGAATGTCACCGCATCCGAATGACATTGCAGGACAGATCTGCTTCCGCCTCGTTTCTGGCGCAAAAGTGGAACAGCGTAACACATCGTACAATATCAGGGGTGTCAGTCCGTCGCCATTTATTACGACATGGACGCGTCTTCCACAACTCCGCCTACCTTTGACGAATGTGCAGAAACATGCTAGACGGCAATGGTGTATGGAACGACGTCACGGGAGACAGGAATGGCATCAGATAGTGTTTTCGGACGATCCAGGTTCTGTTTGTTTGAAAATAATGGCCACATTTTGGTTCGCCACAGACAGGGGGAGTAGCGTCACAGTGACTGCATTCGCACAAGACATACAGCGCCAACTCGAGGCCTTATGGTGTTGGGGGTTATTGGGTACAACCACAAATCACAGTTGGTGCGTGTCCAGAGCACTGTGACCAGTATGACCTACATAAATGACATCCTGCGACCTGTAGTCATACCCTTTCTGCAAAACAGCCCACACGCCATTTTTAGCAAGACAATGCACGACCACATGTTGCTGCACAAACACGTACCTTCTTGGTGTCTCTCAATGGAGAGAAGTCTTCCGAAGTAAGAGTGATTTCAGGTGTGCCGCAGGGGGAGTGTCGTAGGACCGTTGCTATTCACAATATATATAAATGACCTTGTGGATGACATCGGAAGTTCACTGAGGCTTTTTGCGGATGATGCTGTAGTATATGGAGAGGATGTAACAATGGAAAATTGTACTGAAATGCAGAAGGATCTGCAACGAATTGACGCATGGTGCAGGGAATGGCAATTGAATCTCAATGTAGACAAGTGTAATGTGCTGCGAATACATAGAAAGATCCTTTATCATTTAGCTACAATATAGCAGATCAGCAACTGGAAGCAGTTAATTCCATAAATTATCTGGGAGTACGCATTAGGAGTGATTTAAAATGGAATGACCATATAAAATTAATCTTAGGTAAAGCAGATGCCACACTGAGATTCATTGGAAGAACCCTAAGGAAATGCAATCCGAAAACAAAGAAAGTAGGTTACAGTATGTTGTGGACTGTCAAGGCAGCCAGTCCACAGTGACGGGTAGCCGATAGAAAGGCACGCGTACACACACGCCGACTGGCGTGATTTCTGGAACGGGATAATTAGTGAATGCGATAAAGAAAAGAACGTAGCTACTAGAACACTTAACTTTTATGCATCCTTTGGTATACAGCAATCTTGATGATACAAGTGAGACTCATTAAGATACATGCAATGTTACAAATGGCGCCTTGCTAGGTCGTAGCCATTAACTTAGCAGAAGGCTATTCTAACTGTCTCTCGGCAAATGAGAGGAAGGCTTCGTACGTCTAGTCGCTAGCAATGTCGTCCGTACAACTGGGGCGAGTGCTAGTCCGCCTCTCTAGACCTGCCATGTGGTGGCGCTAGGTCTGCAAGTACTGACAGTGGCGACACGCGGGTCCGACATGTACTAATGGACCGCGGCCGATTTAAGCTACCACCTAGCAAGTGTGGTGTCTGGCGGTGACACCACACAGTACACTTGTTCGCCCACTGCTTGAATACTGCTCACCGGTGTGGGATCCGTACCAGATAGGGTTGATAGAAGAGATTGAGAGGATCCAACGGAGAGCAGCGCGCTTCGTTACAGGATCATTTAGTAATCGCGAAAGCGTTACGGAGATGATAGATAAACTCCAGTGGAAGACTCTGCAAGAGAGACGCTCAGTAGCTCGTACGGGGTTTTGTTGAAGTTTCAAGAACATACCTTCAAGGAGTCAAGCAGTATATTGCTCCCTCCTACGTATATCCCGTGAAGAGACCAAGAGGATAAAATCAGAGACATTAGAGCCCACACAGAGGCCTATCAACAATCTTTCTTTCCACGAACAATACGAGACTGGAATAGAAAGGAGAACCGATAGAGGTACTCAAGGTACCCTCCGCCATACACCGTCAGGTAGCTTGCGGAGTATGGATGTAGATGTAGATGTAGAAGGCAGCCTTTTGCCATGGTCTGACAGATCACCTGCTTTGTCGCCAATCGAAAATGTGTGGAATATGGTGAAACGACGGGTGCATTGCCGTAACCCAATGCCAACTACCACAGATGAACTTTGCAACCAGGTGGGGTGTAGCATGGATGGCTATACCACAGGACGTCATTCGCAGCTTACACGCGTCGGTGCCATCACTCATGGAACAAGTTATCAGGGCCCATAGTGGACCCAGTGTCTACTAGGCAGCAGGACACATGATGAACCGAGCTGATTGAGATGCTAATCATTTCTGCGTATCATTATAATGTACACGTCCTGTGAATATGAACGTCCTACCTCTAGTTGTTCAGGGTATTCTGTTTTCTCTGAACATGAGTGTAAGTTGCAAGAAAGCCTTCTGGCACGCCTCTGACAGCAAACATTTAGCACCTTTTTCACGCAACTGATTTAGTCGTTGGAAAATCTGTGCCACACTGGGAATGAACTTTGCATAATAATTTACTTTGCTGAGGAATGAGTGGCGTTCTTTGAGATTATTGGAAGTTGGTAAGTTAGCGGCTGCGTCCACTTGACCCTGTGTAGGCTTGATCCCTCCATTACCTAATATATGTCCCAAGTACTTGTCTGTCGGCTCAAGGACACTATATTGATCGAGGCGACAATGCAGACCACGGGCCTGGAGCTGCTCAGACAAAACCTGTAGGTTGCGCAGATGCTGCTCCCACGTGATCCAGTTTTAGCAACTCATCTAAATAATTAAAGTAGTTGAGGATACCTTGGATGAATTGTTCAAGGTGCGCTTGCCACTTCAAATGGCAACCTGTTATAATGATACACACTGAATGGCTAAGAACTGCTTCGTCTGATCAGTTACAGGCAATTGAAAGTAGGCAACAGCGAGATCTATCTTTGTAAAATAGTGGTCTCCAGCCATTGCTCCCAACAATTCCTTTGACCAAGGAACTGGATACAGATCATTTGTTTGAACGTTAATGTTTGACTTCAAATCACCACAGATTATAAGCGATCCGTTTGATTTCTTCACTACCATCATATCCGTTGCCCACAGGGTAGACAAGAGACTTCGCAACCTCACTAGTTCCGCATTTACTAGCTCACTCGTGGCGAAAGTCACTGGACGAGTTCTACAAAACTTAGGCACTGCCGACTGGAACACTGTTGCACAACCTAATGCTAGGTTGAAATAGTTGCTTAGATTGCCCATATAATGTAACGCAGTAAGAAACTAGATTTACCTGGTCCTGAACTTGAAAACCAAAAAGCACTAATGCGTTTAAGCCAAAACTGTTATTTGCTGTCAAAGAGTTGGCTGCTAGTAGGGTTACTTGCTAAGCGATATTTTGCTACTACGTTTGGACTACGATCTGAGCTCTAAGGGTTCGACTGGTCGTTGTATGTCACAACTCTGCGCTGAGAGGGAGTCAATGCATCGGTACGTGTCCTCATTCATTTGAGATACCCCCGCGTCTGTGTCCAACTGGAAATCTGCCTTGGCTCCATTAATGTCCAGATGCAACAAGAGCCTCCTCATCGAGTTTGCAACTGCTACGCGATTTGATAACACAAACTTTCCTGGGACATTTCGACAATGACGTGGGGGAAACTGTTGTATAAGCTTTTTGGTTTTCAAGTTCAGGACCAGGTAAATCTAGTTTCTACTGCGTTACATTATATGGGCAATCTAAGCAACTATTTCAACCTAGCATTAGGTTGTGCAACAGTGTTCCAGTCGGCAGTGGCTAAGTTTTGTAGAACTCGTCCAGTTACTTTCGCCACGAGTGAGCTAGTTAATGCGGAACTAGTGAGTTTGCGAAGTCTCTTGTCGTCTACCCTGTGGGCAACGGATATGATGGCAGTGAAGAAATCAAACGGATGCATCTGTTTTTGCGCGTCTACCGACGATGAGGGTTGTGGATCGCTAACTGCTGCACGAACAACTGGCTCCCGTATCGCCGGGCTACCGGACGATTGGGAGCGCGGTAAATCGGATGATGACGTTGACTGGAAGTCGTTAGTTGTTCACAGAGCACGACGGTAAGTGTTACTAATAACAATACCGATACCAGAGGAATCGTGAAACATAGCGTGGACTTATGCAGTTACATCAAGCGATTTGGCAATTTTTTGTCCCTTCCTCTGGGTTGGATCGGATGACTCTAAAGTCTTCACCTAACGTCTCTATCGGGAGCCAGATGTGCAATAACTTCATGGACTAAGGATTCCAAAAACAATGCACCACTCTGTTAACAGGAAAAATCATACTTGTGTGCCAGGTCTTGCAAGTCGACAGCCCACGGTGCGTACGATTGTTTAGGTTGCGTAATAGTGAGAAAATCACAGACATCAGACAAACTCAAGCTACTGATTACTAAAATAGAAAACAGTCTCTGTTGCAATTGTTTTATTAATAATGACACTTTTCGCGCGAACCTGTCTAACACTGAATAATGGGATAACTAAGCTAAAGATGAGAAGTAAAATGAATCACTAGCCTTGAACAGCAGAGACCATATTAGTCATACACTCCTGGAAATGGAAAAAAGAACACATTGACACCGGTGTGTCAGACCCACCATACTTGCTCCGGACACTGCGAGAGGGCTGTACAAGCAATGATCACACGCACGGCACAGCGGACACACCAGGAACCGCGGTGTTGGCCGTCGAATGGCGCTAGCTGCGCAGCATTTGTGCACCGCCGCCGTCAGTGTCAGCCAGTTTGCCGTGGCATACGGAGCTCCATCGCAGTCTTTAACACTGGTAGCATGCCGCGACAGCGTGGACGTGAACCGTATGTGCAGTTGACGGACTTTGAGCGAGGGCGTATAGTGGGCATGCGGGAGGCCAGGTGGACGTACCGCCGAATTGCTCAACACGTGGGGCGTGAGGTCTCCGCAGTACATCGATGTTGTCGCCAGTGGTCGGCGGAAGGTGCACGTGCCCGTCGACCTGGGACCGGACCGCAGCGACGCACGGATGCACGCCAAGACCGTAGGATCCTACGCAGTGCCGTAGGGGACCGCACCGCCACTTCCCAGCAAATTAGGGACACTGTTGCTCCTGGGGTATCGGCGACGACCATTCGCAACCGTCTCCATGAAGCTGGGCTACGGTCCCGCACACCGTTAGGCCGTCTTCCGCTCACGCCCCAACATCGTGCAGCCCGCCTCCAGTGGTGTCGCGACAGGCGTGAATGGAGGGACGAATGGAGACGTGTCGTCTTCAGCGATGAGAGTCGCTTCTGCCTTGGTGCCAATGATGGTCGTATGCGTGTTTGGCGCCGTGCAGGTGAGCGCCATAATCAGGACTGCATACGACCGAGGCACACAGGGCCAACACCCGGCATCATGGTGTGGGGAGCGATCTCCTACACTGGCCGTACACCACTGGTGATCGTCGAGGGGACACTGAATAGTGCACGGTACATCCAAACCGTCATCGAACCCATCGTTCTACCATTCCTAGACCGGCAAGGTAACTTGCTGTTCCAACAGGACAATGCACGTCCGCATGTATCCCGTGCCAACCCAACGTGCTCTAGAAGGTGTAAGTCAACTACCCTGGCCAGCATGATCCCCGGATCTGTCCCCCATTGAGCATGTTTGGGACTGGATGAAGCGTCGTCTCACGCGGTCTGCACGTCCAGCACGAACGCTGGTCCAACTGAGGCGCCAGGTGGAAATGGCATGGCAAGCCGTTCCACAGGACTACATCCAGCATCTCTACGATCGTCTCCATGGGCGAATAGCAGCCTGCATTGCTGCGAAAGGTGGATATACACTGTACTAGTGCCGACATTGTGCATGCTCTGTTGCCTGTGTCTATGTGCCTGTGGTTCTGTCAGTGTGATCAGGTGATGTATCTGACCCCAGGAATGTGTCAATAAAGTTTCCCCTTCCTGGGACAATGAATTCACGGTGTTCTTATTTCAATTTCCAGGAGTGTATTTAAAAGCCACTGATACGATGGCGTTAAAGCGAAGACCGCAATCGTCAAATACGTACATAGGAAAGCCTGAAATGGCAAGTGGAAACCTCTAAGCAACAGAGACTGTTTCCGATTTTTGGAATATTCGACTACTGTTGCTGAAACAGGCCAAAATGGAGTGGAGTAATGTATCATACTACTAGGTTCCGAGAATGGGCGTAGTTTCTGCACTTCTTCGTACAGTGTACTAGTAGAAGACAGTCCGAGACTGTCAATAATATCGTGCAATATTATTGACGCTCTCTATAGACTGCTCGATAATTTTGTCAATTGTATTGTCAACAATGTTGTGCAATGATACAGTGGTTTGGAATGTTGGACGATAAACTTGTTCTGTTACGCTACGATACCTTACTACTGATAATTCTTTTGAAAACTTGAAACTTTCAAGTACAGTATCACTTTACAGTATCTGACACGTAGTTACGGAAACGTGTCATGCAATATTACGTGCATTAAAGGTTTATATTAGAGCAAGAAAATGAATGTGCATTAAAGGTTTATATTAGAGCAAGAAGATGAATGTCTATATAATACACTTTTATTGATGACTTTTCTTTAATTAATTTTTTAAAACGTCTTTTCGTGGTTGATTCATGTGTTTTCTGAAAAAACAAATTATGTAATTCATCATTCTTAACACTTTTGTTTTGTACTCATTTGCTCTAAGATCCCAAAATGCCAGCAATGATTGATACATTTCGATGCACGCTAATTACATGTCTACTACTCTTTCGTCTTGTTTTGAACTCATTTCCCACACAACACCGAACCTAACCTAGTCCAACCTCGTTGGCCTGTGTAGCGCGCGAGAGACTGTCGAGAATACTGTCAATACTGCCCACAGACGGCACAGAGCTAAATATTTCCAAAGATTTTGATGATCTCAATATTATTGCTCAACATCTGAATCTCACTCCTAGACGGAGAATATCATTGTACATCCTGGAAATATTGTCAATATTACTGAGCGTCTCGAGGCCGCTCGAGAGAGGACACTACGTTCAGGGTCAGTTACTTGACTTGACTTGCAGTGACGAAAAAAAAGATGTAAATAGACATCCCAACTCTCGCTTGCCCGCCGAATTAAGCAAATAGCGGAAGGGGAGGCGAGAAAACTGCAGCTGCCACATTGTCGTTGATTTTGCAGCGGCTGTAACTGCTATTTCGCTCTTGCCGGTGGATGATGATGATGTTTGGTTTGTGGGGCGCTCAACTGCGTGGTTATCAGCGCCCGTACAATTACCCAATCTTTGCTCAGTCCAATTTCGCCACTGTCCTGGATGATGATGAAATGATGAGGACAACACAAACACCCAGTCATCTCGAGGCAGGTGAAAATCCCTGACCCCGCCGGGAATCGAACCCGGGACCCCGTGCTCGGGAAGCGAGAACGCTACCGCGAGACCACGAGACCACGAGCGGCGGACGATTCTTGCCGGTGGAATTCCCACGTTTGTCCTTCCTGTTGCTCTTGTTCCAGCTGTTTTTGCTGCTGGAAGCCTTACTCTTTTTCTTGTTGTTGCTATTGTTGCAGTTGCTGTTGTTGCAGATGCAACTTCTGCCGTAACAATTTTGGAAACGCGGGATCAATGCTACACAAGCACGGAGAGAAATTTCCCGCCGCCACTTTTCTGTCGTACTCTGCATAGGTAGAATACAGTTTATCATCGCCGGCCGGAGTGGTCGTGCGGTTCTAGGCGCTACAGTCTGGAGCCGAGCGAGCGCTACGATCGCAGGTTCGAATCCTGCCTCGGGCACGGATGTGTGTGATGTCCTTAGGTTAGTTAGGTTTAATTAGTTCTAAGTTCTAGGCAACTGATGACTTCGGAAGTTAATTCGCATAGTGCTCAGAGCCATTTGAACCATTTTTGAACAGTTTATGATCACTCGTACTGGCAGTGAAGCAGAAATCGGTGGAACTAATAGGAGGTTCCTGAGGTCGATGACGGAGTGAACGGCTAACCAAAAACAAGTCAGAACGTAATAAAGTCGTCTTAAGTGTATATAACAATTCAGGGAGCCATCCTAATCTCAAACGTAAATCAGGTAAGGTTGAAACTCCACTGTTCAGTCACACTCCCATACCTAATGGCTTCAAGGACTTGGCAAGTATCAGGCGGCGGCTATTGCAGGCAGTCTGGCTCCACGTGACAAGCTTGCTGCGGCGGCGCCTAGAGGGATCAAGCTGTGGCTGGAGTGTATAGCCCGAGTACCTCTGACCTGAGTACCCAGGCTGGGTGGGGAATACGAATCATTGTCATATATTAAACTCAGGATAGATCCTATTGACCGAATCCTTATTTTAGTCTAGTTGTGCAATACACTTCATTTCTCTCCAGCTAGTTTCAGTACCCCATATTTGCTATTCGATCTACCCATCTAATCTACAGCATTCTTCCATAGCACAACACTTCAAGTTTCCATTCTCTTTTGGTCTGAACTGCTTATCGTACACGTTTCACTTCCATACAAGGCTACATTGTAGGTAAATACCTTCAGGAAAAAACTCCAAACACTTCAGTTGATATTAGATGCTAATAAATTCTTCTTTCTCAGAAACTATTTTCGTGCCATTGCCAGTCTGCATTTTATATCCTTCCTACTTGAGCCAATATCAGTTATTTTGCTCAACAAATATCAAAACTCATGAGTAGTTATCAAGGGCCAGTTCAGGAATAGGGGCAAGGAGGATAGGCAAACCCGCACTTTTCCGGATTAGATAATGCTGTAACTTGGAAGTAGTCGGTTAGCAGTGGGCATACGAGCACAAATAACGATCGTATCTCAGGGTCACTTCTGGTGTCAGGTGATAGTTATATTCGAGATCAACACACACACTCTCTTCATCCACCCCCAGAGAATAACCGCCAATTGATCAAGGTCAACCGGGTGAACCTACGCTCCATCCCATCCCCCTGTGGACTCACTGCCACGTGTATGTCGTACATTCAAGGGCACGCATCAACCTTAGACAAGTGGACTATATCATGACGTACCTCGACACTGGTCGTAAGTGATATAAAATTGGCGGGGAACCCGGGACCAGTGAGAGCGCATTTAAATGGCGGACACCCGTCCCCTCCTACCCACTACCTCCTCAGGACCGATAAAATTCAAGCACCCTCTCCGTCGTCTTGCTTTTATTACTAGAGAACTTGAGTGGGTGGCTTCATTCTTAAGCTGTGCACCATAGGGAGACTACCAGGGTGTGGCTATTTATTGATAAAAAATCATTTTATTGTAATTACATTAAGCCATGCTACTCAAGTTCTAGGGTGCGGGTATTTGTTAATAAGAAATTTCATATTACGCAATTTTCTTCATCTGAGGCACCAGCAGAGACCATATCCAGGAGGATATGAAACTATTTTCGTATTTCTCCACAATTTTATGTATTTTTCCACATTTTTACACTTGTGGTATTTTTCTACAATTTAACTATTTTTTACGTATTTCCCGTTGTGTTTATGTAAATATATAATAATTTAATCGCTGTTATTGCAACGAATTATTTAACAACTACTACACTATTGCAGAGATGTTAAATGTTAAAGAAATACCACAATAAACCCTTGATACACCATCCGTACATTACCTGATTGCGTTACGTCATATTAGATGTGATAACACGGGTGTATTATTAGAAATAATGACGTCAAAGCATATTGCAAAAAATCTAGGTAAATTTATGTCATCATAGCGGAATTCTAAGGTTTGCCAATTTCCAATAATGTCGCGACGTTTGGAAAAAAAACGTAAATTATTTACAAACAACGGCGTGCACACACTTTATTCAACATGTAAACGTCACTGCAGATATTCGGATTTAGGTTATGAGATGTTCGATATGCCTGCCATTATTGCGGATGATGAAGCGCAGACAAATAGCGAAATTCTGCATGACCTGCTGAGGTGTCAGAACATCGATGCTGTCGATGACCTCCTTAATAGCTGTTTCCAGCTCAGTAACGGTTTTGGGGTTATTGCAGTACACCTTGTCTTTAATATAGCTCCACAAAAAGGAGTCGCATGTGTTCAGATCCGGAGAATATGACGGCCAATCCAAGCCCGTTCGAGTGGCCTCTGGGTAGTCTAAAGCCAGAATGCGGTTCCCAAAGTGCTCCTCCAGGACATCAAACTTCACTGTTCACTGGTGTCGAACTCCGACTTGCATGAACCACATCTTATTGAAATCAGGGTCACTTTTGATAAGTGGGATAAACCTTCACGTGCCGTTTGTTAGCCAACGTGCCTTCAAGGAATATCGCACTGATTATTTCGTGACTGGACATTGCACAACACACAGTCACCCGTTGAGGGTGAAGAGACTTCTCTATCGCGAAAAGGCGATTCGTAGTCCCGCAAAATGCGCCAATTTTGCTTATTGACGAACCCATCCAAATGAAAGTGGGCTTCGTCGTTAAACCAAACCATATTCATATCAAAGTCCTGTTCGTCAATTCTTTGGACTGAAGTGTTGGCGAAACGCAACCGCTGTTCCACCGCCCTGGGGCTTAATGGCTGATGGGTTTGAATTTTGTATGGGAAGAAATGCAGGTCTGTAACAACAATTTGTCGTAGTGTCTCCCGGTTGATTCCCATCTGTTGAGCGGCTCGTCTGATCGATTTCCAGGTGCTGGTTTGAAACACAGCCCATGTCTTCTTGGTGTTTTCAGGCGTTTTCATGCTTTTTGGACGATTAACATTGTCAACACTGTCATCACCAACACTACCCGTTCTCTCAAACTTGCGAATCAAATTCTCGATTGTTAGCACACTTGGATAGGTTGTCTTCAGCTTGAACTCGGTCGCAAACTTCCTTTGAGCCGCAGTTGGACTGTTACTGCTCGTGTAAGACGCCTATACAAGCGCTGTACGGGACATCTCCACATGCAAATGACCGACAACAACGAGAGGCGTGTGCATGCGCATACTAATCCCCATCATGTCCCTCGGCCAACTGTGCAGTTTGAAAGTCCTAACGCAAACTGTTCAGA
Organism: Schistocerca cancellata; assembly: GCF_023864275.1. Classification (NCBI taxonomy): domain Eukaryota; kingdom Metazoa; phylum Arthropoda; class Insecta; order Orthoptera; family Acrididae; genus Schistocerca; species Schistocerca cancellata. The sequence continues at coordinate 55,944,724 of NC_064629.1, read as the reverse complement.
CGTTAAGACGATTTTATTTCTTATAGTTCAATAATTGTCGCCCTGTAAATGTGGTAAGACGAGTGTATTGTTATAAATAGTGACGTCAGAGCATGCTGCACAAAATCTAGATAAATGTATGCCATCATAGCAGAATTCCAAGGTTTGCCAGTTTACAGTACTGTCAACCAACGTACGTTATATGTGTATAAGAACTAGCATAGCACTACGAAATACGCACCTGGAGAGCTGACCACTATCTCCAACCAATGTGGGTCATTCAAGGCGGATGGATCTAAGCAAGGGTTGTTGTTGTTGTTGTTGTTGTTGTTGTTGTGGTCTTCAGTCCTGAGACTGGTTTGATGCAGCTCTCCATGCTACTCTATCCTGTGCAAGCTTCTTCATCTCCCAGTACCTACTGCAACCTACATCTTTCTGAATCTGCTTAGTGTATTCATCTCTTGGTCTCCCTCTACGATTTTTACCCTCCACGCTGCCCTCCAATACTAAATTGGTGATCCCTTGATGCCTCAACACTTGTCCTACTAACCGATCCCTTCTTCTAGTCAAGTTGTGCCACAAACTTCCCTTCTCCCCAATCCTATTCAATACTTCCTCATTAGTTATGTGATCTACCCCTTTAACCTTCAGCATTCTTCTGTAGCACCACATTTCGAAAGCTTCTATTCTCTTCTTGTCCAAACTATTTATCGTCCACGTTTCACTTCCATACATGGCTACACTCCATACAAATACTTTCAGAAACGGCTTCCTGACACTTAAATCTATACTCGATGTTAACATATTTCTCTTCTTCAGAAACGCTTTCCTTGCCATTGCCAGTCTACATTTTATATGCTCTCTAATTCGACCATCATCAGTTATTTTGCTCCCCAAATAGCAAAACTCCTTCACTACTTTAAGTGTCTCATTTCCTAATCTAATTCCCTCAGCATCACCCGACTTAATTCGACTACATTCCATTATCCTCGTTTTGCTTTTGTTGATGTTCATCTTATACCCGCCTTTCAAGACACTATTCATTCCATTCAACTGCTCTTCCAAGCCCTTTGCTGTCTCTGACATAATTACAATGTCATCGGCGAACCTCAAAGTTTTTATTTCTTTTCCATGGATTTTAATACCTACTCCGAATTTTTCTATTGTTTCCTTCACTGCTTGCTCAATATACAGATTGAATAACATCGGCCTCAGGCATGGGTGTTTGTGCTGTCCTTGGGTTAGTTAGGTTTAAGTAGTTCTAAGTTCTAGGGGACTGATGACCTCAGAAGTTAATTCCCATAGTGCTCAGAGCCATTTGAACCTTTTTTTGAATAACATCGGGGAGAGACTACAACCCTGTGTCACTCCCTTCCCAACCACTGCTTCCCTTTCATGCCCCTTGACTCTTATAACTGCCATCTGGTTTCTGCACAAATTGTAAATAGCCTTTCGCTCCCTGTATTTTACCCCTGCCACCTTCAGAATTTGAAAGAGCGTATTCCAGTCAACATTGTCAAAAGCTTTCTTTAAGTCTACAAATGCTAGAAACTTAGGTTTGCCTTTCCTTAATCTAGCTTCCAAGATAAGATAAGCAAAGGTATAACTCTACAATGGAAGGCTAACGTGCGGGCTGTTGGGGCAGATCACACTTCAAACACTGATGTCTGGGGTATGGCTGTGATAGTGAACACTACGCTAGCTGCCAACCCAGCAATTGCCAAGAAATTTTCATTATTTAATCAACGCATGTGTAATCGTCTCCGACATGACCCTCCTGGTTATTGGCGGAAAAATCACTGTTACGTAATAGAGAACTTGGAGCTACCCCAACCACGGCAAAACGATTGTAATCTGTAGGCGGAAATATGTGAACGGGTATGCATATAAGTGCCAAGAACTTCCCTCCTTTCTCTTTGGGCCAATCTGAATCAAGCTCCACCAACCACACTGTTTTCAAACCAAGCACTTATGTATGCACGACCCCATTTTCAACCACACAGCACTCCCAGGTGGAATGAAGACATGTAATTACAATTATGATATCTAAACAAATAAACCTTGCAACATTATTAGTATGTAAGAAATTAATATAAGATTCGTATATTATCTACAGAAAAAAAACCCAAGTATGTCCATCACTGTTAACATAACGTCGACCAATCCATAGATTTGCAAAGACACATGCACACTGTTGTATTTAAAAAGAAAACTATTGCTACGAAAAACTTATGCATGCGTTAATAATGAGTGACAAAACATATACACTGAAGAATCAAAGAAATTGGTACACCTGCCTAATATCGTGTAGGGGCCCTGCGAGCACGCAGAAGTGCCGCAACACGACGTGGCATGGACTTGACTAATGTCTGAAGTAGTGCTGGAGGGAACTGACACCATGAATCCTGCAAGGCTGTCCATAAATCTATAAGAGTACGAGGGGGTGGAGATCTCTTCTGAACAGTACTTTGGAAGGCATCCCAGATGTGCTCAATAATGTTCGTGTCTGGGTTTTTTGGTGGCCAGCGGAAGTGTTTACACTCAGAGTGTTCCTGGAGACACTCTGTAAAAATTCTGGACGTGAGGGGTGTCACATTGTCCTGCTGGAATTGGCCAAGTTCCGTCGGAATGCACAATGCACAAGAATGTATGCAGGTGATGAGACAGGATGCTTACGTGCGTGTCACTTGTCAGAGCCTTATCTAGACGTATCAGAGGCCCCATATCACTCTAAATGCACATGAGCCTCCACCAGCTTGAACAGGCTCCATGGATTCATGAGGCTGTCCCCATACACGTCCATCCGTTCGATACAATTTGAAACGAGACTCGTCCGACTAGGCGACAAGTTGCCAGTCATCAACAGTCCATTGTTGGTGTTGACAGGTCCAAGCGAGCCGTAAAGCTTTGTGTCATACGGTCATCAAGGGTACACAAGTGGACCTTCGGCTCCTAAATCGCATATCAATGCTGTTTCGTTGAAAGGTTCGCACGCTGACACTTGTTGATAGCCCAGCATTGAAATCTTCAGCAATTCGTGGAAGTGCTGCACTTCTTTCATGTTGAACGATTCTCTTGAGTCGTCGTTGGTCCCGTTCTCGCAGGACCTTTTTCCGGCCTGAGCAATGTCGGAGATCTGATGTTCACTCATAAAATGTTCGTACAGGAGAAGCCCCACTTCAGCGCTACCTCAGTGATGTTGTGTCCCATCGCTCGTGCGCCGACTGTAACACCACGTTCAACTCAGTTAAATTTTGATAACTTGCCATCGTAGCAGCAGTAACCGATCTAACGACTGTGCTGCTGCTGCCGCCTGACAGGGACAGTTGAGCCCCAGTGGACCGGTGGAGTCTAAGCCGGAAGGCTATTCCTCCAAACTGACGGAGCGTGTGATGTGGCCTGACTTCATGTGTGATGTCCTGTCAGTCTGCGGGGACGGTGGTCTGGACGTGCTTGCAACTCAGTGCTTGCGAAGCAGGTGGGGCCATCTGGTTGCGTCAAGACGCTGCACCCGGTGTCCCAGGGCTCGAAGGAGCGGGTTTTCGGACTGCGCGGACTTCTCGTAAAAGAGCCGAGCAGCCTGATGAAACCGTTCTCGAACAGTAGGGATGTTGGAGATTCGGTTAAGGTCGTCCGACGGGAAGTCACGAGGGAGGTGCAATGCCAGACGTAGAATACGGTTCTGAAGGCGTTGCAGGCGATCGACGTGGGTCTCTGCAGCATTGCCCCAAACCACAGCGGCGTAGTCGATAAGCGGACGTATAAGCGTAAGATAGAGCGCAACACCCAGTTCCGGCGGGAGCGCAGATGTCGGATTGAGAAAGGAGTAGAGTTGAGTCAGTCTACCCCTGACCTTTTTGACGATGTCGTCGATATGGTGTCTCCACGTGAGCCCTCTATCCAGCGTCACACCCAGGTACTTGGCGGTAGTGCCCCAAGGTACGGCGGTTCCCCTGATGGTGAGCTGCGGTAGGTCGGCTGGGATATGCTTCTTGGTGATGAGGAGGGCTTGCGTCTTAGCCCCATTGAAGCTGAGGCGCCACCTCCTGGCCCACTGACTGTGTCAGCCGCTGCCTGCATGCGTCGTTGGAGCAGTGCTGCATTCATGCTGCGCGTGTACATCGCTGTATCATCCGCGTAGAGGGCGAGGCGGACCCTGTCCATTCGCGGCATGTCTGCGGTATACAGGATGTATAGTATGGGGCCGAGGACGGAGCCTTGGGGAACTCCAGCCCTAACCCTGCGGCGCGTCGACAGGTCCTCCATGCGGACATGAAAGCTTCTGTCGGTGAGGTAAGATTGTAATAGACGGACATGCGGCAGGGGCACACCGAGGTCCAGGAGCTTGAAGAGAAGCCCCTCATGCCATACAGAATCGAACGCCCGTGAAACATCCAGGAAGACTGTGCCGGACACTTGTTGTCTTATATGTGCGTTGCCGACCGCAGCACGGTATTCTGCCTGTTTACATATCTCTGTATTTGAATATGCATGCCTATACCAGTTTCTTTGGCACTTCAGTGTATATTTATGCCTTAATAATGGAAAGCCGTGCGGTACTACTAACCTGCCAGAACACGATATTTATACAAATTAACCCTGCAGTATTATTAATTTTTGACGATAGTACAAGACTTGTAAATAACTAGGGAAAATTCCGCGTATGTCCATCCACAAAACATCGTTATAAACTAGAACAGAAGCTCAATATTATAACAAAGTACGACTATTTTGAGCAGTGCATTATTTAACAAGAAAATACGTTCCTTATTGCACCTGCCGTAAGCACAATGATGAAGATCGCATCCCTCCGTTACTGATAGCAGTTTAGATGATTCTCACTCTGCATTCCAAAGACACACCCATAATTACAATATATTAGCCACCAGTGGTATTCAACTTGCGAACTACAGAGGGGTTGGGGGGAAAGTTCCAGACATACCTGGTAAACCAGGCCCTGGGGCCGCCCTGAAAAATGTCCGGCATTTCTGGTCGATTTCCGCGACTGCTTGTGGTGTACGGTACCTCCGACATCGACACGACGCCTCACTCTCCCAGCCGCACATCCTCTGCACCTGTGCATCTCGCGTCTGTGCTCTGCCACTGCGGACAACACATACTCTGGCTGTCTGAAAAACGACCTACACATACGTCATAGAAGTAGAATCCCAGTCAATGAATAGAACAAACCAAAATAATTTCGAGGAACCACATTCGCGCATCCTACATTCGTAGCTGCCTTGCTAACCGTGACATGAAGCTCTGTGAAGCTGTGCACGGGGTTCACCCACCTCTCCTCACAAAAAGAAAAGTTCTAGAATGCAGAGCGGTCGGTTAACGATACAGTAGCAGGGGAAGTATATCCAGTTTCAACGCTATCTCCTCTCAATTCCCGCCGTCCCCAAGATAGAACAATACTTCCGTGCTCGTGACGGTGCGTTCCCAACAACAGCCACTACTGTACTACCGTGCGTGTATGTCAGCCAACTAGTTGGGGGGAGGGAACCGTAACAGTCTCAACACACATACGCATTGGCTCCAAGTAACCACGGGAAATCTTTCTAAGTGTCACAAATACCACGCCCCGTGTGTAGCTCGTGGTAACGATCCAGAATTCATAATTGTTAAGGCTTTCGTGGCCACTTGTTGACAAACTGCCTATTGGCTTCTGTCTCGGGTTCTTCGGCCGACGTTCATCTAATGATTTTTCTGACGTTTCGCCAGCACGAGTGGCTGGCATTGTCAAAGCTTCACCCTCCATTGCCGGTGGTGAACTGGAGGCGAGCTCGCGGCCGCAGGCTATATGTACCTGGCGCGCCAACGTCCGAGGGCTTCTCCGCGGTCATTTCCGGTGCGTTTCTCCTCTTGCTACCTGCGACGGTCGTTCGCTGCAGTACGGGAAGCCAGGATCCGTTTACCTTAAGGCTTTCCTCTTTCTTGTTGAAACTGTTCGCGTGTTTTTGGATTTCTACAGCTTCTCTGAACAAGCGCGTGTGATAGTGCTTCTCTACAGACAGAACTTCCGTGTCGGCGAATTTTATTACGTGGTCGGTCTCATTCAGTGCGTGCTCTGCCACGGCAGATTTCTCCACCTGCCCCAACCTGCAATGTCGCTTATGCTCTTTGATCCTGGTGTTAATGGATCGTCCAGTCATTCAGACATAATCTTTTCCGCGTGTGCAAGGTATACGGTATATTCCCGACATTGCAAGTGGGTCTCTTTTCTCCTTCGCCGATCTAAGACACTCTTTGATCTTCCTTGTCGGTTTGAAAATCGTCTTTACGCCGTCTTTGCGCAATATACGGCCGATTCTGTCCGTCACTCTGGGAATGTATGACAGAAAGGCCTTACCCGACATTTCTTTTTCTGGTTCCTTACTTCGCCGAGTGTTTGGCTCTGTTACACTTCTGATGTAATTTGTGGAGTACCCATTGCTCCTCAGAACAGTTTCCAGGTGTTGCATTTCTCGTTTGAGGTGTTGAGGCTTACATATTCGTCCTGCTCTCGTTACGAGCGTACTAATCATGCCTCTTTTCTGGCTCGGGTGGTGGTTTGACAGTTTGTGCAGGTATCGGTCCGTGTGTGTCGGTTTTCGATACACGCTGTGTCCCAGGTTTTCGCCGTCCCTTGTGACCAGCACATCTAGAAATGGCAGTTTCTTGTCCTTTTCTACTTCCATGGTAAATGTTATGTTGGCATGGAGGCTGTTCAAGTGTCTCAGGAATTCACCGAGCTGTTCTTCACCATGGCTCCACACCACGAAAGTATCATCGACGTACCTGTACCACACCTTAGGTTTGCAAGTCGCCGAGTCCAGTGCCTGTGCTTCGAATTGTTCCATGAAGAAGTTGGCCACCACTGCACTGAGAGGACTACCCATGGCGACGCCTTCCAGCTGTTCGTAGAAATCGCCATTCCACGTGAAATAGCTCGTGGTGAGACATGCATGGAAGAGCTTTTTGATGTCTTGCGGGAACATGGAACCGATGTGCTCCAGAGCGTCGCTGAGTGGCACTTTCGTAAATAACGAAACAACATCAAAACTGACCAGGATGTCGTTTGGCGCAAGTTTCAGTTTCTTCAGCTTCTCAATGAAATGTCCTGAGTCCTTAATGTATGTGTCGGTCTTTCCCACGTGTGGCTGGAGCAGAGAGGCAAAGTGTTTCGCTGAAGAAAGAAGCCATTAAGAATCTCAACCCCGACAAGAGTATATTGGTACTGCCTGCCGATAAGGGGAATGCGACCGTCATAATGAAGACCGAAGATTATGAGCAAAAGATCCGAGACCTATTAGATCCGACGACGTACCGAAAACTAAGCGCAGATCCGAATCGATTAATCAAGGCATCTTCTCTGCCGGCGGACATACAGAGAAACCTGCGCAACACAGAAGCCCTACCACCTCGGCTGTATGGATTACCCAAGATCCATAAGAACAACGTTCCACTGAGACCGATCGTTAGCGCCCCTGGCTCACCAACGTATAAACTGGCGAAACACTTTGCCTCTCTGCTCCAGCCACACGTGGGAAAGACCGACACATACATTAAGGACTCAGGACATTTCATTGAGAAGCTGAAGAAACTGAAACTTGCGCCAAACGACATCCTGGTCAGTTTTGATGTTGTTTCGTTATTTACGAAGGTGCCACTCAGCGACGCTCTGGAGCACATCGGTTCCATGTTCCCGCAAGACATCAAAAAGCTCTTCCATGCATGTCTCACCACGAGCTATTTCACGTGGAATGGCGATTTCTACGAACAGCTGGAAGGCGTCGCCATGGGTAGTCCTCTCAGTGCAGTGGTGGCCAACTTCTTCATGGAACAATTCGAAGCACAGGCACTGGACTCGGCGACTTGCAAACCTAAGGTGTGGTACAGGTACGTCGATGATACTTTCGTGGTGTGGAGCCATGGTGAAGAACAGCTCGGTGAATTCCTGAGACACTTGAACAGCCTCCATGCCAACATAACATTTACCATGGAAGGACAAGAAACTGCCATTTCTAGATGTGCTGGTCACAAGGGACGGCGAAAACCTGGGACACAGCGTGTATCGAAAACCGACACACACGGACCGATACCTGCACAAACTGTCAAACCACCACCCGAGCCAGAAAAGAGGCATGATTAGTACGCTCGTAACGAGAGCAGGACGAATATGTAAGCCTCAACACCTCAAACGAGAAATGCAACACCTGGAAACTGTTCTGAGGAGCAATGGGTACTCCACAAATTACATCAGAAGTGTAACAGAGCCAAACACTCGGCGAAGTAAGGAACCAGAAAAAGAAATGTCGGGTAAGGCCTTTCTGTCATACATTCCCAGAGTGACGGACAGAATCGGCCGTATATTGCGCAAAGACGGCGTAAAGACGATTTTCAAACCGACAAGGAAGATCAAAGAGTGTCTTAGATCGGCGAAGGAGAAAAGAGACCCACTTGCAATGTCGGGAATATACCGTATACCTTGCACACGCGGAAAAGATTATGTCTGAATGACTGGACGATCCATTAACACCAGGATCAAAGAGCATAAGCGACATTGCAGGTTGGGGCAGGTGGAGAAATCTGCCGTGGCAGAGCACGCACTGAATGAGACCGACCACGTAATAAAATTCGCCGACACGGAAGTTCTGTCTGTAGAGAAGCACTATCACACGCGCTTGTTCAGAGAAGCTGTAGAAATCCAAAAACACGCGAACAGTTTCAACAAGAAAGAGGAAAGCCTTAAGGTAAACGGATCCTGGCTTCCCGTACTGCAGCGAACGACCGTCGCAGGTAGCAAGAGGAGAAACGCACCGGAAATGACCGCGGAGAAGCCCTCGGACGTTGGCGCGCCAGGTACATATAGCCTGCGGCCGCGAGCTCGCCTCCAGTTCACCACCGGCAATGGAGGGTGAAGCTTTGACAATGCCAGCCACTCGTGCTGGCGAAACGTCAGAAAAATCATTAGATGAACGTCGGCCGAAGAACCCGAGACAGAAGCCAATAGGCAGTTTGTGATCCTGAATTCCTTTCACCGACACAACGTGAACCTGTCTCACGCCGATGACTTTTAGTACACGGCTGCCCGATACTACCGTCCACGCACAGTGATAGATACGCTTCCATGCACTGCGAAGCAGTCACCGGATGCCGTATGAAGGCGACCTTACATAGCTCAAGTATGCTGCTGACCACGTCTGAGCTGCTGGAGCTACCCACACAGTATTATTAACAAAAATACGACGGTATCATGCTTTAAACAAAATGAGTTATGTAATAACACACAAATTTCTACATGAATTCGTTGCAACAAAGTCATCATGTTTAAAATGTTGAACATTAAGATTTACCGTGAATTCTCCTCTCGTGGTTCTCATGCATCGTCAGAGGTCCGACAATATCTTATCTATGACAGCGTCATTGAAGACTAAGCAGAAATGGCTGCCTAGAGGGGGAGTCAGTAGATAGGAGATTACTACATCATTTTTTCGTTCTCGTGTAAGGTGGTAAACGTGACAATTCATTTGGAAGCAGTTTGTAATCCAGGTATGTGATGATATGCTCTTATAGTTCGCAGTGTGCTGAGTGACTTTTTTTCCTGGAAATAATGTTTAAGAAAATACTACAGGGCGAGGCAGCTAAGACAGACGACCCCAAATATATCCTGAACCAATAAATGTATCGAGGAGCGTTATTCACCAAGTTATAACGCAATATGGCGAATTTCCTGACGCTCGAAAGTAATTTTTATCGATTATAGTCGCCGAATTGCGTCACCGACATTCTTTCTAATGGCACATTAGCTAACTTGCTCGTAAGGCTATTGAGACAGTCACAACATATACGACAGTCGAAAAAGTGTACATCGTTGGCGAATGTCGCAAACTGTTAGAGCAACGGAGCGGTTATGTGCAGAAGAGTATCCACATCCTGCCATACATTCACAACATGTCTTTGCAAACAGTATAAAAGAAAAGTTGTAGAAACCGGAAGTGTGGAGAATAAAATACACAAAGTAAGGCAAGTTGAAAAAGAGAGGCAGAGAGAGAGCTAGGGTGATACAGACTGTACGTGCGTATGATAAACCACTTCCCTCAAAAATATTTCTCTTCTTCATACCTCCGGTGTGTTACCAAAGATTACGTGTCACTGATCTCATTTATACTAAGATTGCAGTACACCCGAGGTGCCTATTTGCTTTCATCGCCGTGAGTGGAATGCGTAAACTCTAATAAATGTTCACCAACCTGCAGTCTTCTATAGTTGTTGTCCCCTGCTCAGAAAACAGCACGCAGGTTGTGAATCCGTAATCTTGAGGCTCTAAGAAACTCTTGCGAGGAACTGTTACTTGAGAAATAATTAAATCTCGATTCAGTTTGTTTATACGGGATGCCACTCGCTTTTTTATTAGCAGAACACGAGAAACTGCACAATTACATTCCACTTTAGACCCACAAATAATTTCTATTCGTCAACAGATAAGTGAACTGCATATTTTCCGTAATTACTATCACACTGTTTTCAACTACATGTCCATATAACTATACACTGCTAATAAATTCTTGACGCTGACAGCGACAGACAACATGTCTGTCCTACCAGGGTACCCAACCAGCTATCACATTTACGAACTAGGCATTGCAAATTAAGTCTTAACTGATACCGCGTCAGACAACATGTATGTCCTCTAACACTGCCGAACCAAGTTAGGCTTTGTCCGATCACCGAAGTGCTTCATCTGCCTTTTCGTTTAACAGTTGTTTATTATTCTGCTAGTTATTAATACTTGTGGAATAATGGAATGATGGCATGCTATTGAGAGATGCTTTAATTGAAATTCAGGTAAATACGCTGTTTAGTTTTTCTAATATTAATAATAGAAGATTACCATCTTGGTGCGCAACTTCCGGACGTAGCAGAAAATCGCGGAGAAGGAACGCAGTTTAGGCTGTCTTTCTCACGATAGCCTTACCGAACACATCATCTGTCATCGGTACCTCACACCACATTACGTCATCTTGCCGCTTCTGTCTTCTCAATTGCTCTAAGAAGAGCTTCTTGTACATCAATATAATGGCTGCAAAGCCAGGAATATTACACGAGGTGAAAAGAACAGCAACTGATGAATGAAACGAAACTAACATTTTAGCAGCAGTAACACACGCTGAAAATGTCACTAAGAGGCATCTCGTAAGTATGAGAGGGATCAACCGAACGAGTGTTCTGCGAACACTACATTCCATCGTGATTTCATCCTCTTCACATTTCACTGTATCTACAGCTTACAGTTCTCCGAAGGTTATCTACGAAAAGAGCCAACTGATGCCGCATATCTATGTAAAATTTTGTTTAAGGAAGAAGCATCGTTTACATTTACGGGCAAATCAGTCTTCGCAATATGCACTAATAATCAAGTGACAATCCACTCTGACTCAGAGAAGTGGATAAAAACAATACTCTTAGTCTATCAAAGTACGGTGCATGTTTTTAAAGACTCGCATCATAGGTTCCTATTTTATTGATGGGTATCTAAATACACTCAAGTGTCTCCACTTCCTAATATATGCTGCTGCTGCAGTTACTGGAGGAGATCCCACTGGACATAACGAAATCGTCGTGCTACCAACACGACAATGTCCCTCCCATTCTGTACATGTAATGGCAGACCCTCTTAAGAGAACATTTGGATGGCACAGGAATGGACGTTCGGGAAACGACAAATGTCATTTTTACTCTTCAAACTTAATACTTTTATCTTTTAGGCCTATTACGAAACACCGGCGACTCCCGTAGGTATGAAATGCCTTATAACACTGGTCTGTGCTGCCGTTAACTCCAGATGAAATTCAGTGTGTAGTATTTTTTCTCCAAAATCAGTTTGTAGAGTGTAGCAATGCTCAAGGTCAACATTTTGACCATGTGGTTTGTCAGCTGTAATACAGACGAACCTTGCGTGACTTAGTGCTTGCTTACATGTTGTATAACAGGGTGGATGTTTATGGAACCCCTTCTCCTGACGGTGGGACAGTGGTTTGCGCGCTGTTATGTTGATACTATTTGATCGAGTCCCATGCATGTCATGTCACTGAAGTTCACTTAGAAGCTTCTTTCAAAAGCCACAGAAAAAGTTATATAGTTACATTATAAAAAAAAAAAAACAATGTCGGCGTCGCAATTTGGAGGCTATAAACGATAAAATTTACTTGCGAACGTCAGGAAATACGCCATATTGTCCGCTATAACTTGTCGAAAACTGCACCTCGATGTATTTAATCATTCTGGATTATTTGAAGAGGCCTCTTAGCTATATCACCTTGTATAGTATATCCATTAATGCAGCCTGATAAGAAGAATCTCAGGCTGACGAGCTTTTTTACGTAACACGTATCGAAAAAAGCAGCTGAAAATTCGAATTATTTCTCGAAATGTGATTTGTAAATGAGAAATAATTATAGATTAGATTGATCATAACGGGTAATCAAGGGTATATTACGACAACACGCTTAGCGTGGATGGTGCTGTGACACTTTCATATACGATATTAGCTGTTGCAGTGTTACAGCGGCACATAATCACATAATATTGTTAGACCCCCCACCCACTTTACTACACCTCTTAAAGTGTCTTGGTTTAGTTAGTAAGTCCGTAGAAGATAGCATAAGAGGCGTACAGAATGATTGGTCGTGCTTTTCCATTGAGATCTGCAGAGAGATTAAGATAACCCGTCCTTGGATTATCCCAGTGAGTCGTTGTGTGTCAGCTCTTCCTACCTCTTCCGCTGCAAAGTTCTCGAAGTTGATGTCCCTCGCAAAAGAATTATCAGCGTCATTGGATTCTCTGATAAGTGCAGTTCTATATTCTGTAATTCTAAGTGGTGATGTGGGAAATTATATTACTTGAAATAATATTCGTGTTGCCCTTACGATGCATTTATTTACGAAATCACTGTAATCTGACAATAGTGAAACAATATGTCACTTACTAACTCAAAACTACCGATTTCTCGACAAGATGGTCTTACGACAGAATCTAGATCTCGTACTTAGAATCGTGAAACATCTTAGTTGTTTGTACAACTTCGTAATCTTAAACATTGTTCATTTGTTTATTGAAACTACTGCATTTTTCGGTCGTAATATTGTTGTAAGAAAGTACTTATGACCAGTGGGCTCCTCCTAATGTCTGTAGTGGAAAAAGTGGCTTTTACCATTAAATAGTAATTAAACAAAATCACTCGCTTCACGCCAGATTGACTATGGCTTCCATAACGTATCGTGCGCTGATGTAACTGTCTTTCTCACAGCTAGCCACAGCACCTCACCCCAACGTCTACTCGCACCGCCAGATGGTCCAGCGGCTACTTCAGACAGCCCCGGAATTTAAATCTTAATCCCTATTATGCGTTCTGGAGAACTGCCTGATCCCATTGAATGCTACTGATATATGCAGAAGCTTGAAACACGTATGTAACATAGCAGCAATGGTGAGGCACGTTTAAATCTTTGACCAGAGAGCCTATTTTCGTAGTTAGTCTGCGCTTGACCGCGCGAGTGTTGCGAGCAGTTCTGTTGTAGTCGTCATGTAGAGCAGTACGCTAGTAGTCGTCATGCAGAGCGGTCGGTCAGTAGTAGCAGCCCAGTGCGGTTGTGTGATGTAGTCTCTCGGCAACACTGGTCAAGATGCTGAATGAGGTATATTGTTAATTAAGGTAATCATCAGATAATGTAAAGTTTATTTATTGTAATTAATTTCCAACAAGTGCCCCAATAATAATTTTGGTTACAAAAAAATTTATTTAATTGAATTAACGATTTCATTCCACTTCCCTTAAAGACAAATTTCAGTCAAATTACAAAAAAAAGGAATATTATTATTTGCAATGCAGCTCCTCCAAGCTGTGCGCAAAAATAAGAGCAGAAATTTGACTAGCAGTTACAATGAGGTAAGAATTTAATTGTGATTTTTGCACAGGGCCAAAGACCGATATTTCGGTTTAATTGAATTATCATTATCACTGAGATTTCATTAGCACTGAATTGTTTTTCAATATTTCTGTGGGGACGATATTGCTTCTTGACTCCATTTCTATATAATATTGTCATGTAAATTTTTGTGGGGAGGTTACACTTGGCGACACCCAGTCCAGGATCGTATTTCGTTGAGAGTCTTTTGAAAAACAGTCAGATATCTGCTCTTATTTGCTTAAGTATAATTAGGATTTGGCGCTACGCTTTTACTAATCTTGTGACTTTCTTTCTACAGGTCAACGGCAATTCGTTGCTCTGTTGTATTTGTGTGTTGTTTTTGCATTGTGCTTATTTGTCTTGTGAATATTTGTGACTATTGTAAAAATGCCGCGAAAGACTGTGAATAGTGTATCGCGAGGTATTACGAACGAAATTACCGGCTCAAACGACTTTACCGATAGGACATGTGACACGCAGTGTAATGATGACAATCCTGCGTTCACTAACAATCAATGCATTACAACCACTAATGATGACTTTTATTTTAATGAGGAACAAACGAACTCAATTGTCTCGTCTGTTAATTTGACAATTGATGATGCGGAGCGGTCTATAGTAATGAGCGCTGCCCAGCGGAACACACCCGGTTTGGAAAATTCAAGTAACGTTCAGACGAATTCTTCTAATGAAAATGAACAGGATACACAAAGTACGATGGATTTATTTAATTCCGAAATAGTGTCTGATAGTGTACATTCGACTGATAAACCTTTTTGTAAATCACAGAATGACCAAATGGTCACACAAAGCGAAACAATGCCAGTTCCACCATTAATTAGCACAGAGAATAGAGCTGGTAATATTGGCTTGGAGCAAATGATGGCACTATTGCTACAACAAAGTAAAGAAAATTTCAAAGAACTTAGTGAACAGGTCAGACAACAGAGCGAAGATAACAAACAATTTAAAGAGAAAATAGACAACAATTTCAAACAACAGAATGAAAAACAAAGTGAAGATTTCAGACAACTTAGAGAACAGAACAGACAGGATAATGAAAATCTCAAACAACACTTAAATGAAAAATTAGACGACAATTCCAGACAGCTTAGTGAACAAATTAGAGCCGTTGCCGCGCAGTGCCATGACACTAAGGAACAGTTGCGCGTGGAAATTGAGGCTTGTTCAAAAAAAAGTAGCGAAGAAATTAAGTCTGTTGCTCAGGAATTAAGGGAATTGCAAACAGCCGCAACAGAGACACTTAGAGCGGAAATTAGTACAGTCGCTGAACAATGCTCTGAAAAAGCTACACAATTACGGGACGAGTTTAAAGCAATGACGGTAGAACTTTCGCGCACAATGGATTCAAAGATAGACGCGAAATTCGAACAACAGAATACTCAGATTGACGAACGCTTTAATCACCACATAGAAAACGGTAATACACGTTTCCGCAAATTTATTCAAGATCAAAATAAAGTCAAACGTCAAGTCATGGAAACAATCACTGCACAAAGACAAGAAGACGAACGTAAAATGTTCGCGAAAGCAAAGACGTATGTAGACAATAATATTGCCTCAGTGTCCGACGAAATTAATTCCATCAAACAGTCGAACACAGAATTACGTGACGAAATTTCCAATCTTAAATCAAAAACAGATACACACACAGTAAATATTCAAACAGTGACAGACAGATTCGAACAATTAAAACTAACACAGGATTGCGATGTCATCAAAGCTGATGTTAAAAAACTGAGCGAAACTACGCGTAAGTTGCAAAAACAGATTAATGCGTCCGATTCTAAAACCGATGATCAGGCAAAAATACTGACTGAAAAATATGATGAATTAGCCAGTCGTATTGATGCTATTGAAAGTAGTAATGACAATAGATCAGACGATATTTCACCGGTTTCATTTAATCAAACACCTGAATTTCAAAATTTACAGCAGACAATTAATGAGATCGATTCGTCTAATAACACGTTGCGTAGGAAGTTGTCGAGTTTACAACAAGAAGTAACTGAAATGAAAAGTATTTCAGTTAATAACACATCACAGCAGACGCCACTTCGCGAACATCTGTCAGACTCGCGCAACGCGTATAATTTGAGTAATCTACAGAGAGTACGGGACTTAGATTCCGAACAACCACAGTTCAATAGATACTCTTATGATCCTGAACCTGTTGCATCATACAGAGATGACAATTTCGATTATAAACATTTTCTGTCAGTGAGAAAGTTTAAAGTATTTAAAAACGATAGAACGCAGATTCACCCACTGGATTGGATACAACAATTTAGCTTTGCTCTTCCACCGACTTGGCCTGTTACGCATAAACTTGAATTTATTTGCAGCTTTTTGGAAGGCGAACCGGCAACTCGTATGAGACCGATCGCGAGACAGTGTTACTCGGTAGAAGAATTTCAGAATGCTTTTCTGTCAGCGTACTGGTCGAAGACGACACAGCGCGGAATTAAAGACCAGTTAATTAGTTTGCCGAATTACGAGAACTCAAATTTTCCCAGTGTGACGCAATTTTTTGAGCACATGGTGCAACAGAACCAGTACCTAAGTGAACCGTACAGTGAATCCGCACTTATACAATTATGCATTTCCAAATTACCACGGTCATTACGAGTGTCACTTCTAACGGGGCAGCAAAAGGAAAACATTTCAGCATTCAGAGATCTTTTACAGCTCTTGGAAGTACAACAATCTGATTATTCTTTTGTAAACAAAAATTTTTCATATAATAACCAAGGTCAACAAAAGTACAGGAATTATGATCAGACACGTAATTTCAATAGAAGGGATAACAGACGCTTTAGAAACGATAACTACCAGAACTTAAATCACAGACTAAATTCAGATTATCAATATTGTCAAAATTTTCAGCAACAGGAAGCACATTTTGGTAACAATAGAAGTTTTCCACCGCAACAGCATGAAAGTCAACCGGTTAGCATACGTAACCAACAATGTAATGCACAAGGTCAACCAGGCTTTAATGTTCCGCCGCGAGCACGTATAGTCCCTGATTCAACAAATAGTAACACACGACAGCAAGGAAACAACTATGTACAAAGAAGACAATATTTCAATTCCTATCGCAATGCACCGTATAGGAATGACTATCACGACAGACGTAAAAATGATGAACACAATTATCAGCGTACATATAATAACAGTCGGTCTTACCAGCAACAAAGTAATCAACAAGAGCATATTCTCATGAATGAACCCGACAGTAGGTTCCATCCAGAGCGTAATACGTCTGGAAGAAGTAATAGGACAGTTCAAATCGTCGAAATGCCACAGAATCCTCCTAATAATAGTAACACGTCAGACAGAATCTGACTAGATAATGTACAGATCGCATCTTCCAATAACACAAGCACTACGTTTGACACGCAAAATGTTGTTCACGAAAATGTAATTACTTTTGACGATATCAGAGACACTCTCTTGCAGGAAAGACCATTTGTTCAGAAAACTATTTCACATCCTGTCATCGAAATTAAAATTGGTTCATCAAAATTCTCAGCAGTAATTGATTCCGGATCACCTATATCAGTAATAAATGAGGAGACTTTTAACGAGTGCAACAAAGAGAATACTTATCCGACATTACCTTTAGGCAAAACAAAAGTGAAAGGAGCAGTATCGAGTAAAGGAGTAGACGTTAAATTACAGACGCATTTATCATTTTGTATTGGAGGTCATACTTTCCACTCTAATTTTTGGATTGTTCCTTTATTGACAACAGACGTAATTTTAGGTACGAATTTTCTGGTACAGCACGATGCAGTTATCGATTTTCAAAATTCTTATTTAATGTTAAAAGATGAAAATGTACAATTGGCTTTAGAATTTCAGCACTCTTTATCTGCGGAAGAACAAACAATTAACCGCACAGAGGTCATTTCCGCAACACGTAGCATAGACTGTAATCCCACATTGTTCACGGATACGTACGTACACAACGATAATACTCCAGACGAAGCTGATTACGACGTAATGCAAATGATTTCCGATAAAGTTAGACAAAGCAGTGTAACTACAGACGACGAACGAACGCAACTACGCAAAATTCTTTTACAGCAAGCTCCAGTTTTTGACAACATTCCTGGTACTATGTCCGGCTTTATGTATGAATTTCAAGTGAAACAGCACGACACATTTAAAGCAAAGCATTATCCCATTCCATATATTCACAGAGAACAAGTTAAAAAAGAATTGCAGGATATGCTTGATCAAGGAATTATAGAACCAGCAGTTAGTCCGTACATAAACCCGCTACATATTGTTAAGAAAAAAGATGGCTCACTTCGCCTCGTACTTGATTCACGTCATATTAATGACATTATTATTAATGAAACAGATCGATCACAGACACTGGAAGAACTACTACAGAAATTTCATGGTACTGCTATTTATTCTACACTCGATTTGAAATCGGGATTTTGGCAAATTCAACTTCATCCAAATTGCAGAAAGTATACAGCTTTTCTCTGTTTTGGCGACTGTTATCAATTTTGCAAATTACCATTCGGCTTAACTATTTCTTCTGCAGCTTTTATTCGCGGTTTGAACACAATACTTCCGACAGAACTCAAGGACAGAATTACGACGTACGTAGACGATATTCTTATCGCAGAAGCTAACTGGTCTGATCACAATCTGATTCTTGAACAACTGTTACAAACTTTCCATGCACAAGGACTTACAGTTAATCTTAGTAAATCGCACTTTGGCAAAACTTCTATAAAATTTCTTGGACACGTAATTTCAGCGGAAGGCATTGTGCCTGATCCGGAAAAACTTCAAGCTCTACGTGACATTACTGTTCCTACGACAAAAAAGCAATTACGCAGTTTTTTAGGCTTAATTAACTTTTTTCGTAAATTTATTCATCACTCTGCTTTAGACACACCCAGATTATGCCAATTAACAGGTAAAAACAGTATTTGGTCTTGGGATAAGCAAGCACACTCTGAATTTATGAACCTGAAACATGCTTTGTTGAATGCTCCACTTTTATCGCACCCAGATCTTACCAGAAATTTTTCCATTGCCACCGACAGTTCTAACACCGCTTTAGGCGTACACATTTTCCAGGAAATTGAAGAAGATGGTTCGATAGTAATTAAAAACATCGCATTTGCAAGCCGCATTTTGTCACCTGCTGAACGAAATTACTCCGTTACAGAATTGGAAACATTATGTGTTGTATGGGCTTTTACGAGATTTCGGCACTTTCTTTATGGCAGACATACCACCGTTTACACAGACCACAGAGCGATACAATTTTTACTTTCAGCCAAATTCACGCACGACAGATTAAGTAGATGGAAACTATATTTACAGGAATTTAATTTTACAATAGTTCACATTCCCGGTACGCAAAATGTTATAGCAGACGCACTATCGCGTTCTCTCGGCAACAATCAGCAAGACGTAGCAACCAACTTCTGCAAAACAAATTTCAGTGTCATGTACATTCAGCAAGTAGCATTTGAAAATTTTATTTCATCGTCATTACAGGACATAGCACAAGAACAAAATAAAGACAATGTGTGGAAAGAAATTAAACACCTTTGGCAAGATAGGAAAAATGTTACGATTAGAAACCATTACACTGTATGCAATGACATTCTGTTTCGCCGCTCTCATCCTGACAGCAACAATTGGTTATTATGCATCCCTGACGAACTTGTTAACAAATTAATCTGGTACACTCATTTAAGTTACGCACATTACGGAGCACGAAAATGTTTTCTTATACTGAGACAGAACTGTTATTTTAACAACATGGAGAAACGTATACGACGAGTTTTAGCGTCTTGTAAAATTTGCCAGAAAGCTAAATCAGACACCACTTCACATATTCCTCCTTTATATCCCATTGTACCTGTTAAATTAAGACACATGGCCGCAGTAGATATTTTTGGTCCGATTCCGAGAACTAACAGAGGTTTTTGCTACATCCTTGTCGCTGTTGAGCTCACTTCAAAATTTGTTACTTTCACTCCGTTACGCAAAGCTACTGCTAAAACTGTTTCGAAAGCATTTGTAAAACATTTTCTATTTCATGTAGGGCATGTGATGAAAGTAATTTCCGACAATGGACCTCAGTTTCGATCTGCAATATGGACACGTATGTTACGAGCTAGAAACATTTCTCCGATCTATATATCCAAGTACCATGCTTCTTCGAATCCTTGTGAACGATTAATGAAAGAAATTGCTAAATTGTGTAGAATTTACTGCCATAAAAGACATATTGATTGGGATACACACATTCTCTCATTCCAAAATGTAATTAATTCCATTCCAAATGAATCCACTATGCTATCTCCGTCTGTTATACTGAAAAACGTTGAACCACCAAACAAAATTAAAGAATTAGTCAACTTTCCTACCTGTCGTCGACTAAGACACCACGAAATAATTGACATCGCGCTGAACAACATCAAACGTGCCGCAGAGCGCCGGAGAAGACAGCAAAAACAGGTTTGTACACGCCGCGACTTTCACGTTGGACAGAAAATATTAGTACGTACACACTATTTATCCAGCAAATTAAAAGGTAAGTGCAGTAAATTTGAACTTCTATACGCAGGTCCATATCGGATTCGCAGCATCCCTCACCCCAATGTTGTACACGTCGAAACTTTGAGAACCAGAAAATCGAAAGGCAATCACCATATCTCAAACATTAAACCGTTTATTGAATGAAATCACTTTATGATGTAACATGCTATGATGCCATTTGCTAATGCAATTATTTCACCTGACTAATTACTGAAGATTATCGTATTTTTCTTGGCAAGTGCCCGGCAAGGTAAGGTTAGCAGGTCGCTTTTCTTGTCGTTACACATCAGACCATGCACATTTTCCACTTTTTTATGTACGATTGTATTCCAGTTTTGTCTATATGCACTGTGAAATAGTTAAGATATAACACACGCCAGTCGACTTAACATTTTTTTTTTTTTGGCCTTATGACATCTCAACATCGTGACTTTTACATTTTTTTTGCTGCTGCATTGTGATATTCCGTGTACATTTTTGCCTTTGAACACTGTCTGTGCTTTTGACATATTACGTTTTCTGTCATGTTATGCTGTATGCTTAATTATATTACCGTTAATCAGTAATTACTTAGAGGGTATATGATGTAAATGCAAGACATTAATCTTTGTTCATCATTTTCAGAAAGAAATAACGTGTAAAGGAAATAAATTAAACAGAAATGGGAATTTCAACTACGGAATAGACGAAAGAGGATACAAAAACCTTATGAGGAAGAGTAAATGGATCAGGATTAACAAGCGTTAACAAGAATATACTATACACATCGCAGAATAGCAGTCTCAACTAATTTTTTCTTTCAGAATACGAAGTGATTGATGCAGGCTGTCGGACAGAACTACACATCTTAGTTTTAGTGATGAAATATGCTAGAGATAAGGAATAATTGTGTAATGAATAACGAAGTGATATTTTGCAGATGATAATGAGTGATGATGAATAATGATGTAGAATATGCTACTATGAATAATGAAGTTTTTCTTTACAGGTGATGATAATGATGGAGTTATGAATAATGAAGTGATGAATAATGAAGTTTTTTTTTCTTTGCAGATGAGGATAATGTTGAAGTTATGTGTTTATGCTATGTAGTTATTTAAGTATTTGTTGCAGTTTGTTTCGACAGCAGGTGTTATATTGCATAGTAGGATGATGGAAAGTTTTGGAAAGGACAGCTATGGAACACATGTTTATACACATTTCACTACTTGTTAATTCGAAGTTCACTACTTTTCAGCATAGTGTGCGTTTCTTCTTTCAGGTCAATAATCCATTTTGTATTTTTTCCAGGAGAAGTTTTTCATGATAGATACTAAACCTGTTACTTATTATACCTGTTCTAGTACTTGCATTTATATATTTTTTTTACCCATTTGTGTTTATCATTTATACATGCGATCACATTACTGCCTTGTTTCACAACCTTGCTACAGCTGACTCATGACGAATGACGTTACACATTTTTCATTTACAGGAACAACCCAGAACCAATTTTTTTTCTTTTTCTCTTCTTGCTTTCCCTTATAATAACGCCACTGTTTATTGTAATGAGACTACTTATAATGTGTATGATTATTAATGCTATGACTGTAATTAGCTGATTTTTAATAATGACTTCGTAATGATCTGAATGTCACTCAATGAATTGTTATTACTTCTTAATGATCTGAATAATACTGAATGAGGAACAATGTTTTATACTATTCGATACTTGATGGCCACTGAGTGCCAATAATTAATGTCACTCACTGAATTAGGTTATTAATTATGCCATTAATTAGCTCTTGTTTTCAATGTTGATACTTTGTAACTGGAAAAGAATATGATTCTTACTATATTGAAATGACAAATGATTAATTAACTATGCCGTACTTTGTAACTGGAAAAGAATGTGATTGTTTAATAATACTTTGTAATTAGAAGAAGGCTAATGATTCTTAATTATGCTTTGTAACTGGAAAAGAATGTGATTCTTACTATATTGGAATGACAAATGATTAATTAACTGTAATCAGAAGAAGGCTAATGATTCTTAACAATGCTTTGTAACTGGAAAAGAATGTGATTGCTTCATAATGCTTTGTAATTAGGAGAAGGCTAATGATTATTACTATGGAAATGACAAATAATTAATTAACGATGCCATACTTTGTAACTGGAAAAGAGTGCGATTGCTTCATAATGCTTTGTAATTAGGAGAAGGCTAGTGATTAATACTATTGGAATGACCAATGATTAATTAACTATGGTATACTTTGTAACTGAAAAAGAATGCGATTATTTAATAATGCTTTGTAACCAGGAAAAGAAGGATACTGATTCTATGTAAAACAATTTATGAACATTTTTCTGTAATACTACATACTTGGTACAGAAATGTTCAATCACTGGGCTATGAATGCCCCAAACTACTAATGAAAACTGCAATTGTCAATATTATGTGACTTAATGTCCTTCACCTCATGAGCTAACTACCCTGAATTACTGCAATGTCCATTTGTCCTGTCTATCCTAGTGATCATGGAGCACTATCTTTGGTTTTGCACTAATTCTACGTTGGTGTGCCTTGTAAGAGCGTGGTGTTGACACGACATGCTGTCCACCACCGTGGGCGATGAAGACGTTATTATGGTCCCACTGTTTGGTGTACCTAATGTACTGCCAAAATGAGAGCATGAAATGTTACTACGAGAGTTCAGTGTCTTGGCTACACTGGTAAATTCTGATGGGAAAAGAACTTCAAATTGTGTCACTTGGTGAACAGCTGTGTGCAATCTAAAGTGCTACAACCATGATGCAATCCTTCCCTTTCCTATCCTAATTCTTGTCACATAGTGAAAATCATTTTTTTTGCTAACATTATTTATGTTCATGGGTTATACATTTTTTTTTTTGATTCGCTGAACTCCAGTGCGAGTACACTTATGTCACTTGTCGATATGATTTTTTGCCATTAGGTTTATTTATTGCAAATGCCTAAGACATTTTTTTTTCGATTTGTTCTCAAGTACAGTATGTGCACTCTTGTCTTTTATATTGTATATACATTTTTTATTTATTATTTTATTTTAATGATATGTTCTGAACTACAGTGCATGTGCCCTTATGTTGTGTGTTAAGATGTTTTCTACTGAACTTCAGTGCCTGTGCATTTTCAATATGATTTGTACTCATTCTGTATATTCAATACTTCAGTACGTATGCACTTATGTCATTTGTTACTAATTGTATATACATTTCGTAAATTGCTAATATGTTCTCAACTCCAGTGCGAGTACACTCATGTCACTTATCAACACGATTTTCTGCCATTCTGTTTATTTGTTCTGAAAATGCTAAAGAATTTTTTCAGTGCGTGTGCACTTTGCTATCTGTCAAATAATTTGTATATACAGTTTTCTGATTTACTACTATGTTTTGTATTCACATCCTGTCTTTGTCTGATATATTTTGTACTCGGTGCATGTGCACAACATTTAATTTATGTACTAAATTTGAATATTCTGTAAATTGTAAAAAATTTCTTGCGATGGCAAGTCCAAATGACTCACCATCGCTGCCAAATTTTTGCCCCCCCCAGTGGAGGGTTATGAAACACGTATGTAACATAGCAGCAATGGTGAGGCACGTTTAAATCTTTGACCAGAGAGCCTATTTTCGTAGTTAGTCTGCGCTTGACCGCGCGAGTGTTGCGAGCAGTTCTGTTGTAGTCGTCATGTAGAGCAGTACGCTAGTAGTCGTCATGCAGAGCGGTCGGTCAGTAGTAGCAGCCCAGTGCGGTTGTGTGATGTAGTCTCTCGGCAACACTGGTCAAGATGCTGAATGAGGTATATTGTTAATTAAGGTAATCATCAGATAATGTAAAGTTTATTTATTGTAATTAATTTCCAACAAGTGCCCCAATAATAATTTTGGTTACAAAAAAATTTATTTAATTGAATTAACGATTTCATTCCACTTCCCTTAAAGACAAATTTCAGTCAAATTACAAAAAAAAGGAATATTATTATTTGCAATGCAGTTCCTCCAAGCTGTGCGCAACAATAAGAGCAGAAATTTGACTAGCAGTTACAATGAGGTAAGAATTTAATTGTGATTTTTGCACAGGGCCAAAGACCGATATTTCGGTTTAATTGAATTATCATTATCACTGAGATTTCATTAGCACTGAATTGTTTTTCAATATTTCTGTGGGGACGATATTGCTTCTTGACTCCATTTCTATATAATATTGTCATGTAAATTTTTGTGGGGAGGTTACAAGCTGTATAAAATGTAAACCTGGAAACAAGGAATAAAATATTTGAAAGTAAGGGATACCTTACACATCCCCTCGGTAAAGCATTCCAAAACTGTTTTTTTCGCAAACAAACTAGCAAATTTGGAAACATTAGGATCGCGATCTTACAGTTCTTAGGAGAAGCCTGTACAATTTTAAGTCATTTTAGATTTCTTTTTCAAATTATTTATAGAATTTTGTTGTGAAAAGTTTTTACACACAAAATGTAACTGCTGAAGAGATATCATCAAATTTGCAGCTAATAAACAGATTTTTTTTAGATTTCCGATTAACTATATTAACAGAATCTTTGCTTTTTTCTCCCACGCGCTCGTAAGTTTAGACATCATTACTTTTTCGAGTTGAGAACTAATGAACACAATTTTTTCCAAGTTCAGAACTACTAAACACATTTTATTATTTTTTTACGAAAATAATAAAAATATTTTGGTCACATTTTCCGGCCATTACAATGAAATCCCTCAGTGTATTTCATCTACAGTTACATGGTTTCTCTGTAAATCACACTTAAGTGAATGGCGGAGGGTTCATCGAACCACGTTTACACTAATTCTCTATTATTACGCTCTCGAAAAGTGCGCGAAAAAAAGTACACCTGTATCTTTCCGTGCGAACTCTGATTTCCTTATTTTATTATGATGATCATTTCTGCGGATGTAGGTCGGCGTCAACAAATTTTTTTCGCATTCGGAGGAGGAAGTTGGTAATTGAAAGTTCGTGAGAAGATTCCGCAAAACAAAAAACACCTTTGTTTTAATGATGACCATCCCAAATCCTGTATCATGTGTGTGAGATTCCATACCCTATTTCTCGATAATACAAAACGTGCTGCCTTTCTGTGAAATTTTTCGATGTACTCCGTCAACCCTATCTGGTAAGGATTGCACTCCGCTCAGCAGTACTCATAGAGGACGGACTAGCGTAGTGTAAGCAGTCTCTTTAGTAGCTCTTGCACCTTCAAAGTGTTCTGCCAAACGCAGTCTTTGGTTGCCTTCCGTACATTTTCTATGTGCTCTTTCCAGTTTAAGTTGTTCGCAACCGTATCTGCTAGGTATTTAGTCGAATTTACGGCCTTCAGGTTTGATTGATTTATCGTGTAACTGGAGGTTAATGGATTCCTTTTAGAACTCATGTGGATGACCTCATACTTTTCATTATTTAGGGTCAGTTGCCAATTTTCGCACCACACAAATATCTTATCTAAATCGCTCTGTAATTGGTTTTGATCTTCTGATGCCCATACTAGACGATAAACGACAGCATCTTCTGCAAACAACCTGACAGCTGCTCATATTGTTGCAGAAGAAACGGTGGTGTAGTAGTTATGTTTCATGGAGGGTCGTGAGTTCAAAACTAACCTGAAGTGTAAAATTATAATTTCTATATTCGGTTCGAGTACATTTTAGAAGTATCCACAAATGTCAAGAATCATTGTACTGGAATGTTCTGTAACTGTATATATACCGTGTATTTCTGGCCGGAAGCAGTTCGCTCCGCGCTCTTGTATGTGCAAGTGAACAAAACTTTCGTTCAATGAAGTTAGTGTTCGTCATTCACCCAATTACACCTTCTTCTACGTGACAATATTGTCTCCTAAATCGTTAATAAAGATAGGGAACAGCAGACGGTCTATAACAGTGTCTTGAGGAACGCCATATATCACTTCTGTTTTACTCGATGACTTTCCGTCAGTTACTACGAGCTGTGGCCTCTCTGACTTCCAAATCACGAATCCAGTCGCATAACTGAGACGATATTCCATAAGTACGCAATTTGATTAGAAGCCGCTTGTGAGATACGATGTCAAAAGCCTTCTGTAAATCTTGATATACGGAACCAATTTGAAATCCCTTGTCGATAGCACTCAACACTTCGTGTGAGTAATGAGCTAGTTCTGTTTCACAAGAACACTGTTTTCTAAATCCGTATTGACTTTGTGTCAATAGACCGTTCTCTTAGAGGTAATTCATAATGTTCGAAAACAATATATGTTCTAGAATCCCGCCGCATATGTTCAAATGTGTGTGAAATCTTATGGGACTTAACTGCTAAGGTCATTAGTCCCTAAGCTAACATACTACTTAATCTAAATTATCCTAAGGACAAACACACACAGCCATGCCCGAGGGAGGACTCGAACCTCACAGGCCACGGCTGCAGCGCCCGAGACCGTTCGGCTTACCCCGCGCAGCCCCGCCGCATACCCGCGTTAATGATAAATGCCTATGAGTTGGTGG
The DNA here is from genome assembly GCF_023864275.1 of Schistocerca cancellata. Taxonomy (NCBI): domain Eukaryota; kingdom Metazoa; phylum Arthropoda; class Insecta; order Orthoptera; family Acrididae; genus Schistocerca; species Schistocerca cancellata. The sequence continues at coordinate 55,917,650 of NC_064629.1, read as the reverse complement.
ATTACTCTTATTCCTTTCTTGAATATTGGTGTGACCTGTGCAGCTTTCCAGTCCTTGGGTATGGATCTTTTGTTGGCGAGCGGTAGTATAACATTCTAAAGTATGGAGTTTTTGCATCAGTATACTCTGAAAGAAAGCTAACTGGTATACAATCTGGACCAGAACACTTGCTTTTATTAAGTGATTTAAGTTGCTTCGCTCCACCGACGACATCTACTTCTAAGTTACTCATGTTGGCAGCTGTTCTTGATTCGAATTCTGGAATATTTACCTCGTCTTCTTTGGTGGAGGAATTTCGGAAGGCTATGTTTAATGACTCTGCTTTAGCAGCACTGTCGTAGACGGTATTTCCATTGCTTCGCGCATAGACGACACTGATTGCGTTTTGCCGCTAGCATACTTTACATACGACCAACATCTCTCTCGATTTTCTGCCAGGTTTAGAGATAAAGTTTCGTTGTGGAAACTGTTATAAGCCTCTTGCATTGAAGTCCGCGCTAAATTTCGAGCTTCTGTAAAAGATAGCCAATTGAGGGGATTTTGCGTTTATTTAAATTTGGAATGCTTTTTTCGTTGTTTCTGAAACATTGTTCTGACCTGTTTTGTGTACCAAGGGGGATCACCTCCGTCGGCTGTCAGTTTATTTGGTATAAATAGCTCAATTGCTGTCAATATTATTTCTTTGAATTCAAGCCACATCTGGTCTACATTTACCAGTACATTGTTGATTTAGAAGAGTGCAGATTGTTCCTCAGGAAGACGTCAAAAACATCAAATGGCTCTGACCACTATGGGACTTAACTTCTAAGGTCATCAGTCCCCTAGAACTTAGAACTACTTAAACCTAACTAACCTAAGGATATCACACACATCCATGCCCGAGGCAGGATTCGAACCTGCGACCGTAGCGGTTGCGCCGTTCCAGACTGCAGCGCCTAGAACCGCTCGGCCACTCCGGCCGGCTAGGAAGGCGTCAAGCGAATTTTTGAATAGGTACATTTTTCGTTTATTTTTGAGGATTTGGGCGTTACTGTACTGTGTTCACTAATCCCTGAGGTAGTGTGTTCACTAATCCCTGAGTAGGGGGGCTAAGCCAGTGCTGCACCAATCTACATTGCTGCCAGATGTATCCAAGAAGGTGGTGATGACGTCATTCAAAATGGCTGCATGTAGACTTGGCAACAGCACATGTCATACAAGATGGCAGTTGTGACATCATCCAAGATGGCGGATTTTGGTGGGAAGAAAGGTCAATTGGGCTACCTCTACTATCAAAATCTCCTGTACACTCCCCTTTCCCCAGAAAATGGTGGGAAGTTCAAATTCCATCAGGACAATGCGACACACCTCTACTAAACTAAGAAAAGATGGGAAAAAAGGTCACTTGGGCTACCTCCACTAACCTAAGTCATCCGACTGCCACCTCTTCCTAGGGACTGGCGGGAAAAGGACTCAGCCTGTGCTGGGCTGCTGGAGAGTGGAAGGAGTGTACTTCATTTATTTTGGAACAATTTATTTAGGGATGGGTTTTAAGAGATGGTGTATTTATTACACTGATGCAGAACACACGCTCTGACATGCTTGGGGTCTTGCCACACAGGCTCCAGACCTGTAAAATACTCCTAAATTACCGAAATACCCCATGTATAACGCTCTGCAAACGCGCTTGCTAATTATAAACTGACAAAATATTGCTTTGCACAGACTACAGTCCTGCAAACAACTAGTAAATAATATAATACATTTATGTCCAGAGAAGCAAACAACTCGTAAATCGTTGAAATAATAATCCATCTAAGAGACTCTGCAAACATGCTTGCTGATCGTCAACTGATGATATCATGCACCAGTCTTTATTTACACAACTTGAGGCACTACCACCACCATCCAATGTGTTCGCCATGAGGTCCAGAGTCAAACTGGCCTAGTAAACAGTATCACCACCAGATGGTACTGTCGTCCATTCTGTGACGTAATCCAAGATGGCGGCCTTCACGTCAGCTGATGACAAAAGTACCGCTATCCAAGTTGGCGGATTTTGGCGGGAAACAGTATATTCACCACAAGATCCAGACCTAGTGCACAGTACTGCCACCTGAGGGTGCTGTCATCCCTCCCGTGACATAACCCAAGATGGTGGGGTAAAATGGTGGGAAAGGGACTCAGCCTGTGCTGGACGTAAGGTCTGGAGTCCAACTGACCTAGCAAACAGTACCGCCGCCAGAGGGCACTGTCATCCCTCCCGTAACATCACCCTAGATGTCGGTCAAGGGGGAAAATGGCGTGAAAATGACTCAGCCTGTGCTGGGCTGCTGTAGAGAGGAAGGAGTGTACTTTATTTATTTTCGACAGTTTATTTAGGGAAGGATTTCACATACTTTATTTATTATACTCATACAAAACACTCACCCTTTTGTGCTTGGGGTCACAATACACAGACTGAAGCCAAGCAAACTTCTCCTAAATTATGCAGTACACTGATGTGCAGAGATGCAAACAACTCATAAACTGTCCAAATAATGCGTATCACAGAACATAGACATGCTTGCAATATAATGCAACAGAGACGCAAACAACGTGCACAGGCACTGTCGCTGCCCCCTGTCCACTGGACCATACAGGAGGCTACTGCATATGATGCCAGAAGTCGGGATGCACCAACAACCCCTGTGGCCATCAGTGCCAAGCCACACACAAGTGCCTGTTCAGGTCTTTCATGCATGAGGCGGCAGCATACCTAACACATTTGCTAATCGTCAACTGTTGAAAACAAGCACTGCACACATGTTCGCAAAATAATGCAACAAACACCAAAACAACTCCTAAATCATCAAAAGATAATGCATCTGTAACACTCACAACACTTAAATAGCCAAAAATAATCCAGTGCAGAAACACTCAGTGCACGTAAAAAAAGCTTCCGAACTACCATCAGCCCCAACTATCAGAGGCTTCAACGAGCTCTGCAGGGTTGGCCAGATGCAATCCAGCACAGGAGCGCTGCTGACAGCATGCCCTGATGTCACATGTCTATCTAAATAAGCGCCAAGTCATCCTCTGGGCCGCCCGTGCGTGTGTTCACCACTGCTGGTGTGATCCCTCTTTCTACCTGCAGTCCGGTGAAGAGCTAATTGCTGAGCGACTAACCCTCGCTGCAGAAATCCGTTCCAGAATAGCTCAGGCTGCTTTCTCCCTAGCGATTCTAACGGGGCATGTGTGACTTGTGGCTGATGCATCGCTCCGAGTAGCTACATACCATCACAAGTGCATCTAGGAACTTCTGAATTTTATACTCAAGCCACATGGCTATGTGAAATAAGAACCAAGTCAATCTCTCGGAAATTGTATAGTGTCCCAGAAATACTTAACATGCGCTTTTGTAGGAGCTTTCGTGATGTCTCGGCTTGTATGCACGGAAATTCTTGCCCTGAAAGAACCTGTTTACGAAAATAGCGCTGAATATCGTCGAATGCATTCTTCTTTACGATCCCAATGTGGCACAGCATCCATCTCGTGTTACCACTCCTGCTTTCAACAAACGCAAACGTTCTCACCGCTGTGTACAGACTCCTATATCCCAGCACAAGGATGTCTTGTGAATGAACTGCGCATTATGATTGGCACATATGCACTTACACAGACGTACAGAAAACAGATCAGACGCTCTGCAAATGTAGAATTTGCGAGGTAGAGGTGATTGTATACAATCTAGTAAATGCTATACTATACCTCCCGATTAGTGTATTTGCGCTAGGTGTTGGCAGCGTACTACATTTACAAGCAATTTTAGAACTCAGAACTAGAGGCTATATCATTATCGCATGGGCAGAACTGACACACAAAAATCGATAGGATTGCGGAAAATTCCTATATATTGATGGAATATATACCGAAATATGGAGAAATTGAGGAAGTACCTGTGTGTCTTCTGCTTGGCGCAGAACAATTTGTACATGTGAACAAGCATGTGACAGCAAGAGGTATCCGAGAAAATATCGACATGGATGCGAAGGGAACCATGGAAACAGTCACTTTTTCCGTAGAGGCAGCATTCTACAGCATGTCTATTGAGGTAACAGTGATACACGCGAGTTGACTACTGTATTTGACGCTTTTCAGGAAGACAGAGAATCATCTGCCTCTAAACTTACTTGCATCTGCGTTAAAGTATGACATAGAGTGGATGGATTGGTCGGTTGAGATGGAGTTGTAACGAGGTACGATTTAATGGTTGACTGATGATGCATTCTAGAGAGAGAGAGAGAGAGAGAGAGAGAGAGAGAGAGAGAGAGAGAGAGAGAGAGGGAGAAGTCCCTGCAGGTAATTTGACCATTTTTTTCCTGATGTTCCGTCAGGATGCGTCAGTTGTGTGACATAGCCTGCGTTCGACTCATATACACTCCTGGAAATTGAAATAAGAACACCGTGAATTCATTGTCCCAGGAAGGGGAAACTTTATTGACACATTCCTGGGGTCAGATACATCACATGACCACACTGACAGAACCACAGGCACATAGACACAGGCAACAGAGCATGCACAATGTCGGCACTAGTACAGTGTATATCCACCTTTCGCAGCAATGCAGGCTGCTATTCTCCCATGGAGACGATCGTAGAGATGCTGGATGTAGTCCTGTGGAACGGCTTGCCATGCCATTTCCACCTGGCGCCTCAGTTGGACCAGCGTTCGTGCTGGACGTGCAGACCGCGTGAGACGACGCTTCATCCAGTCCCAAACATGCTCAATGGGGGACAGATCCGGAGATCTTGCTGGCCAGGGTAGTTGACTTACACCTTCTAGAGCACGTTGGGTGGCACGGGATACATGCGGACGTGCATTGTCCTGTTGGAACAGCAAGTTCCCTTGCCCGTCTAGGAATGGTAGAACGATGGGTTCGATGACGGTTTGGATGTACCGTGCACTATTCAGTGTCCCCTCGACGATCACCAGTGGTGTACGGCCAGTGTAGGAGATCGCTCCCCACACCATGATGCCGGGTGTTGGCCCTGTGTGCCTCGGTCGTATGCAGTCCTGATTGTGGCGCTCACCTGCACGGCGCCAGACACGCATACGACCATCATTGGTACCAAGGCAGAAGCGACTCTCATCGCTGAAGACGACACGTCTCCATTCGTCCCTCCATTCACGCCTGTCGCGACACCACTGGAGGCGGGCTGCACGATGTTGGGGCGTGAGCGGAAGACAGCCTAACGGTGTGCGGGACCGTAGCCCAGCTTCATGGAGACGGTTGCGAATGGTCCTCGCCGATACCCCAGGAGCAACAGTGTCCCTAATTTGCTGGGAAGTGGCGGTGCGGTCCCCTACGGCACTGCGTAGGATCCTACGGTCTTGGCGTGCATCCGTGCGTCGCTGCGGTCCGGTCCCAGGTCGACGGGCACGTGCACCTTCCGCCGACCACTGGCGACAACATCGATGTACTGTGGAGACCTCACGACCCACGTGTTGAGCAATTCGGCGGTACGTCCACCCGGCCCCCCGCATGCCCACTATACGCCCTCGCTCAAAGTCCGTCAACTGCACATACGGTTCACGTCCACGCTGTCGCGGCATGCTACCAGTGTTAAAGACTGCGATGGAGCTCCGTATGCCACGGCAAACTGGCTGACACTGACGGCGGCGGTGCACAAATGCTGCGCAGCTAGCGCCATTCGACGGCCAACACCGCGGTTCCTGGTGTGTCCACTGTGCCGTGCGTATGATCATTGCTTGTACAGCCCTCTCGCAGTGTCCGGAGCAAGTATGGTGGGTCTGACACACCGGTGTCAATGTGTTCTTTTCCATTTCCAGGAGTGTACAATGCTCGTTACGTGTGGGTCTTAGAGCAGTGTCTACTTACGATCGTTAACAGTAAACCTCCCAGTCAACCGAGGACTTCCATCTCGCGTGTGATGAAACGTGACACATTCCTCTAAACGAATCGGGATTTATGCGATGTACTCCAGTCCCTGGTCCATGTTAAGTGTAAAGTTGTTGCTTCAGTTTCATGAATAAGTTAGCGATAGGAGTTTGTCAGACACTGCAGTCCCCTGTGACATGTTGTTTACAGAGTTAGTGGCGGCATGACTTGTAATTTCACATGTCGGACGCTGCTGCTATGCGTTTATCTGTTTCCTTGTAAGAGGTATTCTCTGTTAGTAACGATAATTTTACATAGGACTCATGTGGGCATAGTATAATTTCTGAACCGTGATCGGATGTGGACAGTGGACGCTATATATCTCTGGAAAGCTGTATTGTGCATGTATCACACAAAATCACTCTTTTAAGGAAGAAGTTTTCTCGTTTTACGGTTAGATACCGTAGTTTATCGTAGAGACACCTGCAAGAAGGATGTATGTCATGCACTGGAAATATATTTTTTACATTGGAGTATTAAAAGCGCTGCATTTCACACAACTAATTGGTCAGAAACTCAAGCGATCTAACATTATAGCCTGTTTAAAGTGCGGAACGTTTGAGCCTTAGGAGTGTGTGTGTTTATGTTCTCTCTTAGCAATACCTTCTAGGTGCTGGTCCTAGACTCTAGAACAATACTTTAGAGTTTATAGCTTGGTTGATTTACGTAAAAATGCTTCGAACGCCATCCGTCTGGAGATCCATCACGCATAAAAATCACCCGTTTCTTGTTCTTCTCAATCGTCTGCTATTAAATCACAACACTTTCAAATCTGTTATTATTCGTCGCTAAGGAGTGCGAACCTCCTCGACATGGACGCATCTCGAGAAATCTTGTGCACTTGGATGAGTGAGGACTCTGCAAGCTCCATTCAGTCACGAGACGTGGAATGTCTACTTCTGGTCGGTTGCAGATTAAATTAGTAACGGTTCTTCATGATGGGTTGGTCAGTGACCGTGTGAGGGGGGTCTTTCAGTCTATAATTTTACCCTTATACTCCGAGAATGCTATGTGACTCTGATCAACATAGAGATAGATCGTAAATTAAGTACTATGCTCGAGGTGTTAGAAATATGTAGACCACTGTCTGATATACTTCGATGATGTATGTGTTCGAGAATTAACAATGAATGGATGTACTGCACAGTCATCTACCAACATTTGCAATGATACTTGCAGAGTGGGGAGGGGGTGGTTTAGCTATGATACTGAAATTGGGAAACATGCTGTCACATCATTGATCAGTGTTGAAATTACTGTAAAATTGGTAGAATTGTTCACACAATCAACTGTAATGCTTATTATTTCAGTACAATGGGGGTGTCTTTTCCATCCCATCCATCCACTGGTACACTGTTGGTTACCACATAGTGATTGACTACCATCGCTTGTTTGAGTTGGAGAAAGAGTTTTGGTGGAGGGGCAATACCTTCTGAGGGTGGATAGCACCAAAACAGTGATCATGTACACGACTGCAATATGAGGAATCAGTCGAAATGGAATGCGGAGCCATCAGCAATTCCATCACTGTGACAGATGAGTATAAATGTGGAGGTAGTCAATCACTTTCGGACAGCAGTTTAGAAATTCTCCACAACGCTGCCAAGCTCTTCCAGTTTCCTTATGTTGTAACTGTCTTATATTTAAAATCATCCAATGTGTGTGGCGTGTTATGGTAGCCAGAGTAACAAGACGATTTCCACTGTGCAATGTCTAGTTTTCTGCGAGAGGCGATAGGTCAAAACATGTTAATGTCAGTTTAGAACCTGACACAGACCTCGAAGTCGTGGCAGAAAAACAAAATGTATGGCAGTGTACAAAGCGTGTTACAGCATAAAAAAACAGTGTTTCAAACAACGACGCAGTGTCGCAGGAGGCGTCTCTTGCTACTTACAGTATGGTCTGTGGGATACGGTCATCATCCTACAGTACAGGTGATGACACTTTAAACTGGTCTGTGCAGTGGTTCAAATGGCTCTGAGCACTATGGGACTTAACTGCTGAGGTCATCAGTCCCCTAGAACTTAGAACTATTTAAACCTAACTAACCTAAGGACATCACACACATCCACGCCCGAGGCAGAATTCGAACCTGCGACCGTAGCGGTCGCGCTGTTCCACACTGTAGCGCCTAGAACAGCTCAGCCACTCCGGCCGGCGGTCTGCGCAGTGGATCAAAACCTATATATTTTATAGGATCGTCACATGTGTTCGATGCCGGCACGCATGTGGTATTTGTTTTTGATATATGGGAGGAGAGAGATGCGGTAAAAATCATATCGAGCTCTCTATCAGATGAAGTCAGTGGAGCTTTTATAGTTCATAATTTTTCTCTAGTGGGTGGAATAGAATAACGATGATAGAATGTTCGGCTGATAGACGTGAATGGGCCCTGAGGGATGTGGATCTACAGTACCTGTTTGTAGTTTGGAGAAGGACCACGATGCAGTAGCAAAACCCACATCCTTCGCCCAGGTCCCGTACTGTCTTTTATACTACCTCGTGTTGCAGGAGCAGGCTTCGTTTCCATCGAATGGTCAAAACACAGAGCTGTCACAGTAACTCAGCTTCGCTTGTTTCTACACGGGTTGCAGAAGGTGGTAGATGTAGTTTTCCTCCGACCCCTACTCAGTTCCGACTTACATTAGAACGATCACGTGCGGAAAGCTGCAGGCATGGTAGTACAGAGTCTGAGGGGGCAGTTGCAGCGTTCATAGGGGCTACCTAAAACGAGGCGAGAATTTTACTGTAGCAGATAGGTTCGAGAAAGGTGACGTGTTTCGAGATATGAATGAATGTCGTGTGACTAGGGCCTCCCGTAGGATACTCCGTTTGCTGGGTGCAAGTCTTTCGATTTGACGCCACTTTGGCGACTTGCGCGTTGATGGGGATGAAATTATGATGATTAGGACAACACAACACCCAGTCCCTGAGCGGAGAAAACCTCCGACCCAACCAGGAATCGAAACCAGGCCCTTAGGAGTCACATTCTGTCGTACTGACCCCTCACCTACCAGGGGCAGACATTTCGAGATATGAGAGTGCCAGAAATATGATTTACATGTGGCTGTAATCATTAAAATATATCTCCATAGGATCCAACGAATGTATGTGGTCATTGTCTATAACTCAGTGAATATATCACCAAACCTCTCGCATGGCATCAATGCAGAATGAGGTTGCACCATTGGCGATGTGTAAGCGCACTGTTGCTCTGATACTATATACTCCAGCGATCACCGTCACAGTATTTGTCTGGACAAAAAACCATCTCATTCAGAGGCACTGTCGTCCCTCGATTTGTAAAGCCTATATAACTTTTAACATGGATGCTTTGTGTGCACCTGTAGAACAAAGACCGCTTGTGATAGTAGCATACAGTAGTAGTTGCGATCGGGTTTTTTAACATCTGGCAATTTCTTAAGACGATTACGCCGTCTTTCTAAGACATGTTGGCAGCACTCGCAAGAAAAACTTATGAGACATGTCCACCCATCACTGATTTTCTCTCAGTATTATTTTGTATCGTTTGCAATCATTTATTGGCGGAGTATTATACTTAGTAGTAGGTACGTGATAGGTTCGCCTTGAGCATCAGGCTTATACAGTATGTGTTTGTGTTCCGACATATGCAAAGGAAATGACTATGTCCAGTCATAAGGAAGGTATGGATTTAACGTGGAGTACTGTAATAGCAAATGTCATGTCATAAAAATGGTACCAATATTTCTGTTTCCAGAGCCGCAGCCGTCAGCAGGGTGTGTTTCTGATAGTTTGCGCACTGTCGAATGTCGTTCAACTGAGACCGCAATCGTAATATTTAGTTGTAAGTACAGGGATAAAATATATATAAGGCTGGTTTTCTTTTCTAGGATGACTCTGTCTATGCGTGCTTGGCTTGCAGCGGCGGTGATCTGTGTGGGAATGATTCACATTTCCTGTTAACAGTAGGAGCTGTCCGAATGGAGAGACCTGTTGGAGTGTAGGAATCTAGATGACTTAAGCATGTTTTCCTTTAGACGACAGAACAGCGAACTAATACTTAGTATGTGTTGGCTAGGTTTCGTGATCACATGGAAATTGAGAAGGTTGAATATGGAGGTATGTTATTCCCTCCCATGTAAATTGTTCAGTTGACTGCTTCTGCACATTCCACGCATTTATTTACTTGAGAGAATATCGATTGTGGTGTGTGCATCTAGCAGGTGAAAGACACGTTTACGGTTCTCTAGACATGAGAAACCCCTTAGTTGACCTTGTATATTATAGGGATGATTTGGAATCTGATACATCACGGACATCGATATTCGCGAGTGGAAATATCAGTTTTCTCTAAATTTTTTTCGACTTTCCTCGCAAATGTCTTCACAGAAGTGACAAGGTTCTAGTTAGTCAGTAGTTTACAGCACTTTACACCTCGCTAAAGTTTGGTGTTTGTAGAGAAATAATTTCCAGTCTATATCTGCAGAATTATGTTGCACAAGCGATCGGTAGAATACTGCTGTGTGCTTGATATCGAGAAGTACAGCGAAAATGGTGTAATATTATGGCAAACCATGCGAATATACGTGTGTTCTTGTAATCCCAGAGTCTGGAGATGGGTGTAGAAAACCGAGCGAGCAAGCAAGCAAGTCCAGACCAGAAACAGTAATGCGTTTGTGATGAGGGTGAAAACAAGGCCGAATTTGTAGAACAGTTCTGAGAGTGGCTTTCGTCCGCTGAGGGCGCTCTGGTCACATGTTGGGGGTGAATGACCGCCGACCTCGCAGGGGAATATCTAGTGCTTCGAAGAGTGTATACCATGCTGTCTATCGTCGCAGTATATGCACAAATGATGTAAAAGGGCTGACTTTGTATGGTACAGGATATGAATTGTATGTTCACTACATCGACATGGTATGCGGTGATACACTCCTGGAAATGGAAAAAAGAACACGTCGACACCGGTGTGTCAGACCCACCATACTTGCTCCGGACACTGCGAGAGGGCTGTACAAGCAATGATCACACGCACGGCACAGCGGACACACCAGGAACCGTGGTGTTGGCCGTCGAATGGCGCTAGCTGCGCAGCATTTGTGCACCGCCGCCGTCAGTGTCAGCCAGTTTGCCGTGGCATACGGAGCTCCATCGCAGTCTTTAACACTGGTAGCATGCCGCGACAGCGTGGACGTGAACCGTATGTGCAGTTGACGGACTTTGAGCGAGGGCGTATAGTGGGCATGCGGGAGGCCGGGTGGACGTACCGCCGAATTGCTCAACACGTGGGGCGTGAGGTCTCCACAGTACATCGATGTTGTCGCCAGTAGTCGGCGGAAGGTGCACGTGCCCGTCGACCTGGGATCGGACCGCAGCGACGCACGGATGCACGCCAAGACCGTAGGATCCTACGCAGTGCCGTAGGGGACCGCACCGCCACTTCCCAGCAAATTAGGGACACTGTTGCTCCTGGGGTATTAGCGAGGACCATTCGCAACCGTCTCCATGAAGCTGGGCTACGGTCCCGCACACCGTTAGGCCGTCTTCCGCTCACGCCCCAACATCGTGCAGCCCGCCTCCAGTGGTGTCGCGACAGGCGTGAATGGAGGGACGAATGGAGACGTGTCGTCTTCAGCGATGAGAGTCGCTTCTGCCTTGGTGCCAATGAAGGTCGTATGCGTGTTTGGCGCCGTGCAGGTGAGCGCCACAATCAGGACTGCATACGACCGAGGCACACAGGGCCAACACCCGGCATCATGGTGTGGGGAGCGATCTCCTACACTGGCCGTACACCACTGGTGATCGTCGAGGGGACACTGAATAGTGCACGGTACATCCAAACCGTCATCGAACCCATCGTTCTACCATTCCTAGACCGGCAAGGGAACTTGCTGTTCCAACAGGACAATGCACGTCCGCATGTATCCCGTAACACCCAACGTGCTCTAGAAGGTGTAAGTCAACTACCGTGGCCAGCAAGATCTCCGGATCTGTCCCCCATTGAGCATGTTTGGGACTGGATGAAGCGTCGTCTCACGCGGTCTGCACGTCCAGCATGAACGCTGGTCCAACTGAGGCGCCAGGTGGAAATGGCATGGCAAGCCGTTCCACAGGACTACATCCAGCATCTCTACGATCGTCTCCATGGGAGAATAGCAGCCTGCATTGCTGCGAAAGGTGGATATACACTGTACTAGTGCCGACATTGTGCATGCTCTGTTGCCTGTGTCTATGTGCCTGTGGTTCTGTCAGTGTGATCATGTGATGTATCTGACCCCAGGAATGTGTCAATAAAGTTTCCCCTTCCTGGGACAATGAATTCACGGTGTTCTTATTTCAATTTCCAGGAGTGTATATTGCTGGGTTGAAGATTGCTTTCCCACTCTAATGTTCAAGCTCCTGTCCTCAGTGGGAGAGCAGTGTAATTGAGTAAGTGTTTTTCAGTATCTGACGATTGTAGGGGTACTTTGCAAGATTTAATTACCTGTGCAATATGGTGATCTGTGTAAAATAATTTTTTTGCCACTGAGAGCTTCATCTGCAGAAATAAAAGAAAAGCGGATGGTGCTTCACACCAGCAGCATCAGTAATTCGGAGGGTAAATTCGATAAGAGACAATCATAATGCGCAATTAATTCACAAGACATCCTTTGTGCTGGGAGGTAGGAGTCTCTACATAATGGTGAGAACGTTTGCATTTGGTGAAAGCAGGAATGGTAACACCTGATGGATGGGGTATCATGTTAGGATCGTGAGGAAGAATGCATTCGACATTATTCAGCGCTATTTTCGTAAACAGGTTCTGTTAGAGCAAGAATTTCCCTGCATACAAGCCGAGACATCACGAAAGCCTCTACAAAAGTGCACATTAAGTATTTCTGGAATACTATACAATTTCCGAGAGGTTGACTTGGTTCTTATTTCACATAGCCATGTGGCTTCAGTATAACATTGAGAACAGTGCTAGATGTGCTTGTGACGGTATGTTGCTAAGCGCAGCTATGCATCAGCCATGTCACGCAGGCCCCGTTAGAATCGCTAGGGAGAAAGCGGCCTGTGCTATTCTGGAACGGATTTCTGCAGCGAGGGTGAGTTGCTCAGTGATTAGCTCTTTGCCGGACCACAGGTAGAGAGAGAGATCACACCAGCAGCAGCGAACACAATGTGTGCGGCCCAGAGGATGGCTTGGCGCTTATTTAGATAGACATGTGACGTCGGTGTAACACTCAAAGAACTTCAACTGTAGAGGTGACTTTGACATGCCGTCGGCAGTGCTCCTGCACTGGCTTGCGTCCGGCCCGCCATGCAGAGCTCGTTGGAGCCTCTGATAGTTGAGGTTGATGATAGTTTGAAAGTGTTTTTTACATGCACTCACTGTTTCTGTACTGGATTATTATCATCTGTTTAAGCGTTGTGAGTGTTACACATGCATTGTCTTTGGACGATTTAGGAGTTGTTTTGGTGTCTGTTGCATTATTTTTCGAACATGTGTGCAGTGCTTGATTTCAACAGTTGACGATTAGCAAATGTGTTAGGAATGCCACAGCCTCACGCTTGAGGGCCTGAACGGGCACCTGCTGTAGCTTGGCAGCTGATGGCAGTGAGTGCTGTCAGTGCATCCCACCTTCTGGGAGTGTGTTGTACCCTCCTGTGCGGTCCAGTGGACAGGGTCGGTGAGCAGTGCCTGCGCATGTTGTTTGCGTCTCTGTTGCATTATCTTGCAAGTATGTCTCTGTTCTGTGCTATGCATTATTTGGACAGTTTACGAGTTGTTTGTGTGTCTGCACATCAGTGTACTGCATAATTTAGGGGAAGTTTGCTTGTCTGAAGTCTGTATATTGTGACCCCAAGCACGAAAGGGTGAGTGTTTTGTATCACTATAATAAATAAACTATGTGAAATCCGTTCCTAAATAAATAGCTCGAAAATAAATAAAGTACACTCCTTCCTCTCTCCAGCAGCCCAGCACAGGCTGAGTCATTTTCACACTATTTTTCCCCCCAGACCGCCATCTAGGATGACGTCATGGGAGTGATGACAGCGCCCTCTGGCGGCAGTACTGTTTGCTAGGTCAGTTGGACTCTAGACCTTATGTCCAGCACAGGCTGAGCCCTTTTCCCACCATTTTCCCCCACCATCTTGGGTTATGTCACGGGAGGGATGACAGCACCCTCTGGTGGCAGTACTGTGTACTAGATCAGTTGGACTCCAGAGCTTACGTCCAGCACAGGCAGAGTCCTTTTCCCGCCATTTACCCCATGGGTTACATCATGGAATGCATGACAGTGCTCTCTGGTGGCAGTACTGTCTACTAGGTCCAGACCTCGTGGTGAATACACTGTTTCCAACGAAAATCCACCATCTTGGATAGCAGTACTTGCTTCATCAGCTGACAACTGGCCGCCGTCTTGGATTACATCACGGAACCGACGACAGTGCTCACTGGTGGTGGTACTGTATACTAGATCAGTTGGATTCTGGACCTTGTGGCGAACACACTGGATGGTGATGGTGGTGCCTCAGATTGTTTAAATAAAGACTGGTGCATGATTTCTACAGTTGACTATTAGCAAGCATGTTTGCAGAGTCTTTTAGATGGATTATTATTTTGATGATTTACGAGTTGTTTGGCTCTCTAGACATAAATGTGTTGCACTATTTACGAGTAGTTTGCGGGTCTGTAGGCTGTGCAAAGCATTATTTTGACAGTTTACAATTAGCAAGTGTGTCTGCAGAGCATTATACATTGGTTATTTCAGGAATTCAGGGGTACTTTACAGGTCTGTAGCCTGTGTGGCGTGACCACAAGCATTTCAGAGCGTGTGTTCTGTATCAGTGTAATAAATACACTCTCTCAAAATTCATCCCTAAATAAATTGTTCCAAAATAAAGTAAGTACACTCCTTCCGGTCTCCAACAGCCCAGCACAGGCTGATTCCTTTTCCTGCCAATCCTTAGGAAGAGATGGCAGTCGGATGACTTAGGTTAGTGGAGGTAGCCCAAGTGACCTTTTTTCCTGTCATTTTCTTAGGTTAGTAGAGGGGTGTCACATTGCCCTGATGGAATTTGAACTTCTCGCCATTTTCTGGGGGCAGGGGAGGGGAGAGAGTGGTTAGGTTAGTGGATATAGCCCAATTGACCTATCTTCCCACCAAATCCACCTTCTTGTATGAAGTTATGTGCTGTTGCCAAGTCTACACACCGCCATCTTGGATGTCATCATCGCCGCCATCTTGGTTACATCTACTTCCCTGTATCCGTTTTGATGCTCGTTATTAGCTCAGGAATATTGGTTTCTAACAGGTCAAGTACGTTTTCACAACCGTTTGCTATTCGAGTGGGCTCATGGACTAACTGCTCAAACTAATTTTTAGAGTGTGCGTTTAGCACAATTTCCGACGATGTTTTATGCATACCTCCAGATTTAAACCAGCATATCGGGGGTAAATTGATGTCAGCACCAAGTATAATGGTATGAGTTGGCTACGTGTCTGAAATTAAACTCAAGTTTTTTTTTAACCTTTCACCAATTGTATCGTCTGAGTTGGGATGTCAGTAAAATGATTCAATTATTATTTTATTCTGGTTGCCAAGAATGACATTCACCCACATTATCTGATAGCACCCATCTACTTCACTTACGCTACAAGATAAACTACTTCTAACAGCAAAAAGCACGGCACTGCCAACTGTATTTAGCCTATCGTTTCTGAACACCTTAAGGTCCTTCGCAAAAATTACGGCTGAAGTTATCTCCGGCTCTAGTCAGCTTTCAGTTCCTATAACAACTGGAGAATCAGCGCTTCCTATTAGCATTTGGAATTCTGGTACTTTCCCAACACAGCTAGGACAATTTACAAGTCTTATACCGATGATTCCTACGTCTATGTTCTTCCTGTGTTCGACCTGCACCCTTTGAGGCTGAAGCCCCTTCTGTGTATCCCAAAAGCTGACCAGTCCACGTCACACAGCACTTGCTACCTGTGTAGCCACCTCCTGCATGTAATAGACTCCTGAACGGTTTAGGGGAACCCGAAACTCCACCACCCTATGGTGCACATCGAGGATCCTACAACTTAAACATTTGCAGAACCCTCTGAGCCTCTGATTCAGACCCTCCACTCAGCTTTGTATAAGAGGTCTGCAATCAGTCCTGTCGACTGTGCTGCAAATGGTGAGTTCTGCTTTCAGCTTGCAAGCTCAGCTGGCACCTTTACCACTTCAGGTAGATGCTTGAAACCAGAGAGAATCTCGTCTGATCATTGGTACTGATGTGAGCCACCACTTGTAGTTGGCTGCACCCTGTGCTCTTCAAGGTGTCTGGAAGGACCTGTTTCACATCTAGAATGACTCCAACTAGTATGCACACGAAATCCATACTGTCTTTTTTCCCCTCCTTGGCAGCCATGTCACTAAGGAGGCCCATACCGTGCCTAATATTAGACATCGCAACTACCAATAATCCCGCCATCTGTGACTGCCTGGATCTTGTAAGCTAAAAGGTCTTGAAATAGGACAGGCAGCTGCATCTGGCTGAGGGACATTGTCACCCTCAGATAGCACCTGGACCCTGTTTGTCAGACTAATCGGGGAGGCCTTACGTTCGACCCCCGTCCTCCCCCCTCCCTGCCCGAGAAGTCTTTTGCACCCTGCCACACCCTGAGGCAACCACCCACTCGGCCACGGGTCTGGGATCAATCTCAGTAACTGGCCTTGCCTCCACTGCAGATCAGTCAGCCAGTCCACAGGCTCGTAGGTCGTGCTGGATATCTGTTGGATTCCCACAGCCGGTCCACAACAGTGATGCCCACCCACTGCAGCCTCAAGCTGAGTAACCGAAGCCAGCACGAGCTGGAGTTGAGAGAAAAGTGTCACCAACTCAGCTCTCATCCGCACATAGCAATCACAGTGCCTATCCATATCAAAGACGGTGGAGATCACATTATACAGACAAACAAACGACTATCGACACGTGTTACTGAACTCTACTGTAGAGACTAACGCAAATCCAAGAACAGTCTCTAGTAAATTACATTAATACTCAGAAATTGAAAAACTAAACTACCAAAGCACGCAGGTGAGAGAGACTAAATAATTGCAGAGATTGAAACAACCGTCCTTGGATTATCTTAGTCAGTCATTGCGAAGCATGTCCTCCAACCTATTTTGCCGGACAGTTCTCGAAGCTGAAGTCCCTTGCAGAAGTAGTATCAGCGGTCAGCGCCATCGGATTCTCTGGAAAGTGCAGTCCTATATCCTGTATCCTGTAATTCGCCTGATGATGCGAGAAGCTATATTACTTGAAATTATGTTCGTGGATGCCCTATGACGCGTTTATTTACGAAAACACCTTAATCTGATAGTAATGAAAGAATACACTCCTGGAAATGGAAAAAAGAACACATTGACACCGGTGTGTCAGACCCACCATACTTGCTCCGGACACTGCGAGAGGGCTGTACAAGCAATGATCACACGCACGGCACAGCGGACACACCAGGAACCGCGGTGTTGGCCGTCGAATGGCGCTAGCTGCGCAGCATTTGTGCACCGCCGCCGTCAGTGTCAGCCAGTTTGCCGTGGCATACGGAGCTCCATCGCAGTCTTTAACACTGGTAGCATGCCGCGACAGCGTGGACGTGAACCGTATGTGCAGTTGACGGACTTTGAGCGAGGGCGTATAGTGGGCATGCGGGAGGCAGGTGGACGTACCACCGAATTGCTCAACACGTGGGGCGTGAGGTCTCCACAGTACTTCGATGTTGTCGCCAGTGGTCGGCGGAAGGTGCACGTGCCCGTCGACCTGGGACCAGACCGCAGCGACGCACGGATGCACGCCAAGACCGTAGGATCCTACGCAGTGCCGTAGGGGACCGCACCGCCACTTCCCAGCAAATTAGGGACACTGTTGCTCCTGGGGTATCGGCGAGGACCATTCGCAACCGTCTCCATGAAGCTGGGCTACGGTCCCGCACACCGTTAGGCCGTCTTCCGCTGACGCCCCAACATCGTACATCCCGCCTCCAGTGGTGTCGCGACAGGCGTGAATGGAGGGACGAATGGAGACGTGTCGTCTTCAGCGATGAGAGTCGCTTCTGCCTTGGTGCCAATGATGGTCGTATGCGTGTTTGGCGCCGTGCAGGTGAGCGCCACAATCAGGACTGCATACGACCGAGGCACACAGGGCCAACACCCGGCATCATGGTGTGGGGAGCGATCTCCTACACTGGCCGTACACCACTGGTGATCGTCGAGGGGACACTGAATAGTGCACGGTACATCCAAACCGTCATCGAACCCATCGTTCTACCATTCCTAGACGGGCAAGGGAACTTGCTGTTCCAACAGGACAATGCACGTCCGCATGTATCCCGTGCCACCCAACGTGCTCTAGAAGGTGTAAGTCAACTACCCTGGCCAGCAAGATCTCCGGATCTGTCCCCCATTGAGCATGTTTGGGACTGGATGAAGCGTCGTCTCACGCGGTCTGCACGTCCAGCACGAACGCTGGTCCAACTGAGGCGCCAGGTGGAAATGGCATGGCAAGCCGTTCCACAGGACTACATCCAGCATCTCTACGATCGTCTCCATGGGAGAATAGCAGCCTGCATTGCTGCGAAAGGTGGATATACACTGCACTAGTGCCGACATTGTGCATGCTCTGTTGCCTGTGTCTATGCGCCTGTGGTTCTGTCAGTGTGATCATGTGATGTATCTGACCCCAGGAATGTGTCAGTGAAGTTTCCCCTTCCTGGGACAATGAATTCACGGTGTTCTTATTTCAATTACCAGGAGTGTATTTCGCTTATTAACTCAAAACAACCAATTTCTAGGGAGCATGGTCTTACGACAGAACTACTTTGTAAGGCATCCTATCGGCGAATAGCGACTACGGCACGCAGTCTAGATCTCATGCTTACAATCTTGAAACATCGTAGCTGTTCCTACAACTTCGTTATCTTAAACATCATTCATTTGTTTATTGAAACTACTGCATTCTTGCGTCATAATATTGTTGCAAGGAAGTGCATATGACCAGTAGGCTTCTCCTAACACCTCTAGTGTAAAAAGTGGCTTTTAGTAGTACATATTTGATTAAATAAAATCACTTCCTGCACGCCGGATTGGATGTGGATTTTCCGCAAGTACCTTAGGTCTGATGTAACACTCTTCCCTACAGCTAACTACGGCGTACATCTAGCTATGGCGTCTCCCCAACCCCCCCCCCCCCCTTTCCCAGGCCCCGGGCACAGCGGATGGTCCATGGCTACTGCAGCCAGCGCGGGAATTCAAATCTTACTCCCTGCTATGAGTTCTGCAGTACTATCTGTGCCTTTAGAATGCTAGTAATATCTGCAGACAAAAAGTAAATCTGGAAAATAAGGAAATAAAATGTGGTTTTGTCGCGTGGAGTGGCCGCGCGTTTTGGGCGCGGCCCCTCCCGGCGGAGGTTCGAGTCCTCCCTCGGGTACGGGTGTGTGTGTTTGTCCTTAGGATAATTTAGGTTAAGTAGTGTGCAAGCTTAGGAACTGATGACCTTAGCAGTTAAGTCCCATAAGATTTCACACACATTTGAACTTTTTTGTTTTTTGTAAGTCTAGGGACCGATGACCTCAGCTGTTTGGTCCCTTAGGAATTCACACACATTTTAAAATGTGGTTTGGAAATAAGGGGTGCCTTGTTATGGCCAGAAGTGACCTCACGTTGGCTAGAGATATAGTTGCATACATTAGTCTCTAGACTTGTATCTTAGTCACCATCACGTTAAGCCTCTGGAA
The DNA here is from genome assembly GCF_023864275.1 of Schistocerca cancellata. Taxonomy (NCBI): domain Eukaryota; kingdom Metazoa; phylum Arthropoda; class Insecta; order Orthoptera; family Acrididae; genus Schistocerca; species Schistocerca cancellata. The sequence goes on along the minus strand of NC_064629.1, from coordinate 55,897,972 downwards.
CGTTGCTGTTCCAATGGATTTATCTTTCGCTTCCACCATACGATGTGAATCACAAAATCTTTCACATCCCCTGTTGAGTATATTTACGCTTATGATTGGTAAATGGTTATTTGTTGTACATCTTTGACCAAAACCACCGAAAATCTGAATCAGTCCCCGAATTGTGGTATGCAAGTGATAAATAATTATAGATTAGACAGACCCAGATGGGTAAACATCGGGCGACGCATCACTTGCGGTTTGAAGTAGATACTGTTATGTGTATCAGACAGGTAATTTGTAATGACGGATGCATTCCTCGTGCTTTAACTCTGCTACAATAAAATCATCAGACATTATATTGCAACACAAACCAACCATTCTCTTTTGGAAGGGGTGCACTTATTACTTTAGACACATCTAAACATACTGGTAAAACACAGTACAAACAACTTCATCACAAAAGCCGTTGGATAGGAAATGCATTTTTTAAATAACTGCAATATGGAGGTGGTTACTTGGAGCCAATACGTATGTGTGTTGAGGCCGTTGCATTTCTCACCCCACAGCTTGACGGCTGACATATGCGCAGGACGCAGGGCAAAGAGACACTTGACTCCTGTAGTCGCCGTTGCTGGGAGCATACAGTTTCGGCGGCGGGGGTATTTTTGTCGTGGGAACGGCGGGGGTCAAGAGGAGATAGTGTTGAAACTGTAGGTACTACCCCATGCTATCATATCGTTAACGACCTATTTGCGTTCTAGAACTTATCTTTTGCGACCAAAAATGAGTAGGATCCCACGCACAGTTTCACGGACATAGCTGGGCAACGCTATTCAAAAAGTTAACTTCGCTAATCGTTAACCCGTTACTAAAACAGTTAACTTCGTTAAAAGTTAGTCTTATTTTACAGGAAATTTACCGGAAGTTAAAGTTAAGTTTTAATCGTTAACTTCTAATAGTAAACTTCATGTTGTGGCTGAAGTGAAATGAGCAAATGAATCAAACGTCTTCCAGTTGCTTAAATAAGGATGTTTTGGTTGGGGACGCTTAGATAGGACATCGAAGGTAAATGAAAAAATAGTTCAATCATTTAGTTTTAAAATTATTTGGTTATCAAAGTTAAATCACGACAGAAGCAAAATAAAGGAGAATCAGATCGTATCTAACGTAAGGTGCGTATTTCCCTTCACGTACATCAACATGATAAAGTTTTCTTCAGAAAGCAAGCCTCGGTTAGGAAACAAAATGTATTTTCCCCCAGAAAATCATATTCCACGATTTAGTTTCAATAGTCAGTACACTAACAAATAGTAGTGCTTCACGCGAACTCAGTAAACAAACCATACTAAACAACCAACATCGAGTTATTCTTGTTCGCTCTGGACTGTTTACACCAATCTCGAGCGTCCCGGCGTTGCCACGCACCTATACGACTCGAATTTGTCAGAACATATTTTCGTGGGAGGGGCGGTGTCAATTTTGTCACGAACAGCAGGAATCTAACGTTTAACAGACTCAAAAAAAGTTAACGGAAATTAAAGAGTTCATTAAATGTTTTTAAAAATTAACTTTAAAGTTAATCTGTTCCTCTAAAAGTTAACTTCGTTAATTAACGAATTAACGTCTAGTCCACAGCTACGTTCACGGAGCATAACAATGAAGTAAAACAGCTCAAAAAAACTAAGACAAGAACAGAGTTAGTTTTGTACAAATCACATCGAAAAATCTGTCATTTTGTATGGGTATTGACTACTTCTTCAAAAAAAGTGGGCAGAATAGTAATATGATGCAGATTTTTCAATTAAAGTAGCAGGACACTAACTCGGTTCTTATGTTACCCAGTACTTCTACACAGTCACGTTCTGGCTGCGTGGAGTTCTTTATTAGCAGGTGACAGCGGCACGGTGGAGGGCGCGGTGTCTCAGCCGATTTGCGAGTGTAGCACTCTCCTCTCGTAAACGTGCAATTCCGGGGCTGCCGACGACTGGCCTGCGCAATGTCCAAACCCAAACCTCGGCAAAAGAGCCCCCTCACTCCGTCCAAGTGTAGCTTGGCCTCGAACTGAAAATCCGTTCGGATAATGCAGGCAGGTGGTCAACAGAAACTGAAACTGGGGAACAGCACCTCACTCCTTGGTTGTTGCTGCAGTTGCTATTGTTATTTTTGTGGTCTTCAGTCCGACGACTGCTTTGATGCAGCATTCCGAAGAAATTTGTCCTGTGCAAAGTTTTTCATCTCTACAAAGCTACTGCTACCTACACTCCTGGAAATGGAAAAAAGAACACATTGACACCGGTGTGTCAGACCCACCATACTTGCTCCGGACACTGCGAGAGGGCTGTACAAGCAATGATCACACGCACGGCACAGCGGACACACCAGGAACCGCGGTGTTGGCCGTCGAATGGCGCTAGCTGCGCAGCATTTGTGCACCGCCGCCGTCAGTGTCAGCCAGTTTGCCGTGGCATACGGAGCTCCATCGCAGTCTTTAACACTGGTAGCATGCCGCGACAGCGTGGACGTGAACCGTATGTGCAGTTGACGGACTTTGAGCGAGGGCGTATAGTGGGCATGCGGGAGGCCGGGTGGACGTACCGCCGAATTGCTCAACACGTGGGGCGTGAGGTCTCCACAGTACATCGATGTTGTCGCCAGTGGTCGGCGGAAGGTGCACGTGCCCGTCGACCTGGGACCGGACCGCAGCGACGCACGAATGCACGCCAAGACCGTAGGATCCTACGCAGTGCCGTAGGGGACCGCACCGCCACTTCCCAGCAAATTAGGGACACTGTTGCTCCTGGGGTATCGGCGAGGACCATTCGCAACCGTCTCCATGAAGCTGGGCTACGGTCCCGCACACCGTTAGGCCGTCTTCCGTTCACGCCCCAACATCGTGCATCCCGCCTCCAGTGGTGTCGCGACAGGCGTGAATGGAGGGACGAATGGAGACGTGTCGTCTTCAGCGATGAGAGTCGCTTCTGCCTTGGTGCCAATGATGGTCGTATGCGTGTTTGGCGCCGTGCAGGTGAGCGCCGCAATCAGGACTGTATACGACCGAGGCACACAGGGCCAACACCCGGCATCATGGTGTGGGGAGCGATCTCCTACACTGGCCGTACACCACTGGTGATCGTCGAGGGGACACTGAATAGTGCACGGTACATCCAAACCGTCATCGAACCCATCGTTCTACCATTCCTAGACGGGCAAGGGAACTTGCTGTTCCAACAGGACAATGCACGTCCGCATGTATCCCGTGCCACCCAACGTGCTCTAGAAGCTGTAAGTCAACTACCCTGGCCAGCAAGATCTCCGGATCTGTCCCCCATTGAGCATGTTTGGGACTGGATGAAGCGTCGTCTCACGCGGTCTGCACGTCCAGCACGAACGCTGGTCCAACTGAGGCGCCAGGTGGAAATGGCATGGCAAGCCGTTCCACAGGACTACATCCAGCATCTCTACGATCGTCTCCATGGGAGAATAGCAGCCTGCATTGCTGCGAAAGGTGGATATACACTTTACTAGTGCCGACATTGTGCATGCTCTGTTGCCTGTGTCTATGTGCCTGTGGTTCTGTCAGTGTGATCATGTGATGTATCTGACCCCAGGAATGTGTCAATAAAGTTTCCCCTTCCTGGGACAATGAATTCACGGTGTTCTTATTTCAATTTCCAGGAGTGTATATCCACCTGAAGCTGCTTACTGTAGGCAACTTTTTTTCTCCTTTTAAAAATTTTTACCTCTGAGAGTTCTCTCTATGACTAAATTACGATATTGACGATTGATGCCTCGGGATGTGTCCTATCAACTGCCCCCTTCTTTTAATCAGGTTCTACACTAAACATCTTTTGTCCTCAGTTCGATTCACTGTCTCTTCAGTAGTTCGGAAATCTACCCATCTGCGAGGGGCATTCAATAAGTAATGCGACGTATTCTTTTTCTCGGCCAATTTCTGTTGAAAGAATGCCGTATTTGTTATGGGACATCGTGGGATATTCCTGCTCCAGATCGATCGATGATATTCCAACAGATGACGGCAGTGTATGTAGCCTGGAAAACGGCGCCTGTAACGGAGGGGCGTATCACGACAAGGTCGCGCAAACGTTTCCAACCTCTCGCGTGCCGGCCGTCGTACACAGTTGTGACTCCTCCAGTGTTGGAACGTGCAGACACTCTCATTCGAGGTGATCGACAGATCACAATCAAACTCCTCGATGCACAACTGGACGTCTCTGTCGGTAGTGCTGACACAGTCCTCCCCCAGTTGGGGTACACAAAGGTGTGTGCCCACTGGTTCTTCGCCGCCTAACAGAAGATCATAGCGACCAACGAAGGACCATCTCCGCGGAATTGCTTGCACAGTACGAGGCAGTACGTGACAGTTTTTTGTCGAACGTCGTCACAGGCGATGAAACGTGGGTTTGTCATGTGGAAACGGAAACAGAACGGCAATCCAATAGTGGCGCCACACCACCTCTCCTACGCCCTCAGCCGGTAAAGTCACAGCGATGGTGTTCGGGGACTCTGAAGGGGTTCTTCTGTTTGGCGTCTTCCCTCACGGTGCAATGATCAGTTCTGAAGCGTACTGTGCTACCCTCAGGAAAACGAAGAAACGACTTCAACGTGTTGGTTGCCACAAAAATGAAAACAAAGTTCTCCTTCATGATAACGCAAGGTCTCACACAGTTCTGCGCGGCTCAGAGGAACTCACAAAACGTCATTGAACTGTTGTTCCTCATCCACCCTATAGCACGGATCTCGCACCTTCCAACTTATATCTGAGTAGTCTCATGAAGGAGAAGCAGTACGTGGATGGTAGGGAGGTTATTGAAGCAGGACTTCGGCTCCTACGTCGACCAGTACAGTGGTCCCATGCGGGCATACGTGCACTCCCAATAAGGTGGCTTTAGGCCGTCGCGTTGAACAGAAATTACGTTAAAAATACTTTTGTAGCCAAAAGGGTCGGAAATAATACGGTGTATTGGAATCCTGAATAAAACCAACCTGCTTACAAAAAGAACATGTGTGACACTTTTAATTGAACGCCTCGTACTATTCAGCACCCTACAGTGGCACCAAATTTCAATAGCTTCTGTACTCTTGATACATGGTCTCTTTATCAACCAAGTTCCAATCTTGTACAGGGCTACACTCCAGACAAATACCTTCGAAGGAAACTTCTTCAGATTCACGAGTATATTTATATTCTATACTAACGAATTATTCTTTTTCTGAAATGCTTTTCTTGCTACTGCCAGTGTGTGTTTTACCTCCTCTATATGTTGCCTAAATAGCTGAACTTACACTCCTGGAAATTGAAATAAGAACACCATGAATTCATTGTCCCAGGAAGGGGAAACTTTATTGACACATTCCTGGGGTCAGATACATCACATGATCACACTGACAGAACCACAGGCACATAGACACAGGCAACAGAGCATGCACAATGTCGGCACTAGTACAGTGTATATCCACCTTTCGCAGCAATGCAGGCTGCTATTCTCCCATGGAGACGATCGTAGAGATGCTGGATGTAGTCCTGTGGAACGGCTTGCCATGCCATTTCCACCTGGCGCCTCAGTTGGACCAGCGTTCGTGCTGGACGTGAGCCCGCGAGAGACGACGCTTCATCCAGTCCCAAACATGCTCAATGGGGGACAGATCCAGAGATCTTGCTGGCCAGGGTAGTAGACTTACACCTTCTAGAGCACGTTGGGTGGCACGGGATACATGCGGACGTGCATTGTCCTGTTGGAACAGCAAGTTCCCTTGCCGGTCTAGGAATGGTAGAACGATGGGTTCGATGACGGTTTGGATGTACCGTGCACTATTCAGTGTCCCCTCGACGATCACCAGTGGTGTACGGCCAGTGTAGGAGATCGCTCCCCACACCATGATGCCGGGTGTTGGCCCTGTGTGCCTCGGTCGTATGCAGTCCTGATTGTGGCGCTCACCTGCACGGCGCCAAACACGCATACGACCATCATTGGCACCAAGGCAGAAGCGACTCTCATCGCTGAAGACGACACGTCTCCATTCGTCCCTCCATTCACGCCTGTCGCGACACCACTGGAGGCGGGCTGCACGATGTTGGGGCGTGAGCGGAAGACGGCCTAACGGTGTGCGGGACCGTAGCCCAGCTTCATGGAGACGGTTGCGAATGGTCCTCGCCGATACCCCAGGAGCAACAGTGTCCCTAATTTGCTGGGAAGTGGCGGTGCGGTCCCCTACGGCACTGCGTAGGATCCTACGGTCTTGGCGTGCATCCGTGCGTCGCTGCGGTCCGGTCCCAGGTCGACGGGCACGTGCACCTTCCGCCGACCACTGGCGACAACATCGATGTACTGTGGAGACCTCACGCCCCACGTGTTGAGCAATTCGGCGGTACGTCCACCCGGCCTCCCGCATGCCCACTATACGCCCTCGCTCAAAGTGCGTCAACTGCACATACGGTTCACGTCCACGCTGTCGCGGTATGCTACCAGTGTTAAAGACTGCGATGGAGCTCCGTATGCCACGGCAAACTGGCTGACACTGACGGCGGCGGTGCACAAATGCTGCGCAGCTAGCGCCATTCGACGGCCAACACCGCGGTTCCTGGTGTGTCCGCTGTGCCGTGCGTGTGATCATTGCTTGTACAGCCCTCTCCAGTGTCCGGAGCAAGTATGGTGGGTCTGACACACCGGTGTCAATGTGTTCTTTTTTCCATTTCCAGGAGTGTATATAGTGCTTTTGCGTCAAAGTTACTTATCCAATTCGTTTAGCATCGCCTGATTTAATTCGACAACGTTGTGTGTACTTGGAGTTATAAAATCTCGCTTCTCATAAAATAATCGTGCACGCTTTAAATACCGTTATAAATGCAGATTAATCTAAACGCTGATGGCTGACTGTAAATACAGTATTTAAACTTTCGACTTTTCTCAGCTTACAACATAAAATAGCTATTTTTAAATTTATTCACAATTGTGGAATGTTTCTGATATTAGCTGCAGTAGGTATGAAGATATTACCTATTAGTGGCACATGAAAATACGTGGCGGGCCGTGACACGAACCCGGATTTCTAGCTTTTCGCGAGTTATCGCCATAACCACTTCTGCTATCCGGGCACACCTCCAGAATCGATCCAGTCTTCTATGTCATACTGTCCCCATCTCTCGCAACTTTACTTGGATTCCTGCAACACTGTTTCAATCTCACAGACTATTCAGCGTTAGTATTAAGATCGTCATTTATCCTGTCGAGGCATGTAATATCTATTTTTAACACTGTTTGAAGAAACAGACATAGGTGACGATCTTACAGCTGTACTAAATTTATGAAACTTATTCGCTACTGCGGAATCTTTCTGACATTTTCTGCATTAGGTATGAAGCTATTAGCTATTGGTGACACACGAAAACAGAGTTCGAGTCCGGGCGGGCACAAATTTACATATCATCAATAGGCAATATCTTCGTACCTAATGCAGCAAATTTTGTTGAAGCTAACAGCTACAAAAACTTGCTACAAGTCGTGACGCTGGGTTCGGAAGACCTCATAGTGCAGCAGTGACTCGCTAAAATTTACTAGGTCGTCTGTAATCTAGAAACATGCTTTACTTGTTTTCATAGAATCAACAGAGCCTGTATAGGCGCAAGTTTAGTTGTATGATGAGATCTGGAGGATCGGGAGGACCCAAGGGTGCGCGCCACACCTACAGCAGCTCTGTACCACGAGCGCTCCCTGCCACCGCAATACAGGACGGCTGGCGGCAGCCCTACACTATGACACATTTGTTCATGCTTCATCCTTGTTGTCACTGAGATAGCTGGACTGCTGCATTGTTTGTAACGAGTCTTTTTACTCTTGGAGAAATACAATTTAAGTAAACCTTCTCTTTGTTGTGTTAACTTGTTCACTAATCATTTCTGCTCCTGTCTAACTTTCCTATGACGACAGATGCCGCTCCACTCTGTAGCCCACCTCTCCTTACCATTGTGCACAAGGTCGTACACAAAACAGGGTGCGAAATATAGTACACGGAGTACCTCCTCTGACAGCAACAACTACTGTAACTCAGACGGGCACTGAGTAATACTGAGATTGGATGAGGTCATCCCATGCTGCTTCGAATTTATTCCAAAGCTCGTGAATCATAATAGCTAGCGAGTGGTGGCATGCCAGTCTCTTGGCAAACCCATATCACACGTTTTCAATATGTAGGAGATCTGGAAAACATTCAGGCCAGAGGTAATAGTCGAACACTCTTTGTGTCGAGGTAGGCGTGGACGACACAGGCAGTATGCAGCCTTGCGTTATCTTGTTGAAAGATAACATCGTGGAGACCTGAGAGACAGAAAACAACCACAGGGCCTTACCACTGCTGTTGACCAAACTACCTTGTTATGTACCCCAAGGTACCTCATACCATCATGCCTATATCATGATGACCATTGCAGTAGTATTGGGACCAGGGTTATACTGCCCCAGAGTACTGTTATCCAAGATGGCGGCGACGAAGTCATCTAAGATGGCGGCGATGACGTCATCCAAGATGGAATTTGACGGGAAGTTTGAATTTTGGCGGGAAAGTGCTACGCCCCCCTCCCCGAGAAAAATGGCGGGAAGTTCAAATTCCAACACGATAATATCACACCTGGGAAAATGGTGTGAAAAATTATTTAATCAGTTTTAAGCACGTGTGTTCACCACCAGGTCTGGACTCAAACTGACTTAGTTCATAACATCGCCACCAGAGAGTGCCACTGTGACATCAGATCAAGACACAAGTACCGTTATTTAAGATGGCTCGACCCAGTGTATCCACCACGTGGCTCGGTACACAGAGGACGCTGTCTTGACGTCAGCTGATGACGCGAGTACCGTTATCCAAGATAGCGACATTTTTTTTTCTCCACTCAGATGACCGGAATTAGTGGTGCACATTCAATCTTTGCTGAGCTGTCATTGTCAAACCATTGTCATGTGTTCGATCATCGAGATGAATGTGATGGACAGAGGAGCTTTCAATAGCTGCATTACATGTAGACATTTGAGGGAGGACTGTAGCCACAGTTCACTACATCACGTATGGAAGAGTATGATAATGGAGTGTAGGAGGAATAACTACAAGAATTCTGTTCGGCTGAATTCGGCAATGCAGTTGGATGGAGCCAGGATGCATATCGTAACCAGCACATGCTTATGCCCATGCGAAAACTGCCAAGATATTCGTCATGAAGCATTCACTCTTCCAAAACGGAAGAGATGTCCAGTTGATGTCAATTCACTTCGGTCTAAGCATATTCGTATACTCGATATATATCATTGAAGATCAGCTGCTCACCCCGTATCCTCGTGGCCGTGCCGAATGTGTTCTATCGACGAGTTATTGGTGTTTGAGTGGGATGAGTCTAACAGCTATGTTGTTTGTAAGCATACAGTCGAGGACTGCCCCCATAGCCTCCTACATGCGGAATGGAAGCGCGCATGAATGCTCGAACATATGAAGGGGAAGAATACGGCCTTGCAAATAAATGCGTTGCAGTGAGATGCTTTAAAGATGCATTACCCATCTCATGGAAACATCTGCTATTGTTGGAACTGTCTGCCTTTTCTAACAGCACCATATAGGCTCCCAGCCAACAAGAGACGACTCCCTCTGATCCAGCAGACCGAAGAACTGATCTAGTTCACGAGCTCACCACTGGAGGGCACTTAGATAGGTCATGTGATCACACGATTCAACTGATATGAACACGGCATTATGATGATGTAGGTGGATGGTATACAAGTAGGACTCAGCAGCTGCTCGATCTCTGTTCAGGCCAGTCAGTCAGTCAGTCAGTCAAGATGAAGTGTCGGTAACCACAGCAGCAGCAGCAGCAGCAGCAGAATAGGAGGAGGAATCAGCAGAAAAGTAAGTATCTATTTCGCAAAATTACTATTATTATTACTATTATTATTATTATTATTATTATTATTATTATTATTATTATTTCTGTAGCAGCAGCATATTATGGTTATGAATATTCTTTGTCCGCTAGCTTCACCCGTGACATCAGCATCAGCGGGTTCCAACCTGTCAGGGTCCGCACACATGATGACCTCGGACTCTTCCACGCAGTATCCTGTAGTACAGCTTCTCAGCATGCTGGAGCAGGATAGCGAGGTGCTAATGTCAGTGCCAGAGACTGCGTATGAGATGGCTTCACAGAACTGGACTCCTTCGTTCACGCCATCCATTGATCATCGCACAAGAGACGTACAACCATCAATGCAAGGACAACAGGCTAACCGCGCTGGTGTGGATGTGAAGATACCGACCTCCAGTGCACCACAGCCTTTACTGTTCGCCTCATGCTATGTGTTAACAGTTAGTGGTTCACAACGTCTTCATGTAGGACTTGAAGTTTCACAAGATGGTAGCCTGTCAACTGTGTTAGTTCTCGAAAATGCGCCCAAAAATATTAAAGTTAGGTTTTCTGACTACGAGTGGGATGAACTTTGTCGTGTAAAAACATACATCAAGAAGCATATGACTATCGAATATGCTCCATCCCACTCCTACCGGGACATGTACTGCGGCAGTCTAACTGTGAGTATTCTATCACTGTATGACGATGCTACACTAAGAATTAAGTGCTGAGGGTCATAGTATTTTCATGCAGCGCTCGACTGTTGATAACTTATTCAATCTAGACATGGCAGTAACCAGTACAATAGAGACTAAATAGATGGCGCCAGTATGTTCAAGCTGTATACAGTGACATCATTAACTGGCTTCACACATGTAGCATTCACATAGAAGATATAAATCATTGTTTTAGTACCTGTCGAAGTCTTGTGCTATTCCTCGAATAGGTGAAAATGTTGAACTCAAATTTACTGATGGGAATACCAGACTATTGAAATGCGCCTATAACATTACGAGACATATGTGCTGAATTTGAGGGATACAAGAAGCAGCTATTTTCCAAATACTGTACTTCTGCTGCACCGTTTAAAAAAAGAATGAAGTTATTTTTTTCCATGCTGATCATAATTGTAGATCGTGAATAAATAAATATATTTATAATCTTAAATTTCTGTTTCTTTTTATTCCTCTAGACAAAAATGTCACATACGTTAATGCGCATTAGTACACGTTTATGTACGTTAATGTATGTGACACTTCTCTCTTATAATATACCACTTGGAGTTCATTCTATTGTGTAGCCGTTGTAGCTCAGTTGGTAAGGTGACTGCGCTATAGTGGCTACACACACATATTATTTATTATATAAAAGCCTTTTGTACGCCAGTACCTATCACAGTAGGTATCATGGCAGGCTGGGAGAAGCACCCTCGCCGCAAGGACTTTGTTGTAGGTGACTGGTCCTGTGATGATGACCAAGACCAATAAGAAGAAGAACAATGGAGCACTCCTTCCTGACAGCATACGAGCGATAATTGTAGGTCCTTCCAACTGTGGTAAGAGAAATGTCCTCATGGCTCTGTTAACGCACATAGACGGAGTCCGATTCGAGCACCTTTTCGTCTTCTCCAAAACACTCTTTCAACGTAAGTACCTCTACTGCAGAAAATATTAGATGGTGTAGATGGTGTAATGTACAGAGCATTCAGTGAAAGCGACGACATCCCCCCACCTGAAGAGGTAAAGCCTAACACCTTCTTCATATTTGACGATGCGGCTGTTGAAAAGCAGGATTAAATCCGTAGATATTTCTGCTTTGGTCGTCATATGGGTGTTGACGTATTTTATCTGAGTCAGACATATTCCAGGATCCCAGAACAGTTGGTGAGGGATAACGCCAACCTCATTATAGCCTTCAAACAAGACAATCTCAATTTAAAACACATTTACCAGGCTCATGTAGCGACTGACATTTCATACAATAAATTTGTAAAGATATGTGCTGATTGTTGGAACCACTCACAATACGGGTTTCTCGTTATTGATAAAAGTCGCAAACTGAATGACGGTAGGTATAGCTGGAACTACCAAGAGTTTCTCCATATATAAACGTACAATATAGCTGAGTGCGTCAGTAGATACTACACCATGGACAAATTCGCACGCATGGCGAACGCTCAGTCTGAGAGGTTAGGTGTGCATAGACAGAATGCTCGCATGTACACCAGTATGAAATTTAAGAATCTTGAGGGAAGACTCGGTAATGATGTAAGGGAATTAAAGGACACTCAGAAACTTCTTGCTCTTAGCCAAAATCGGCTAGAGAATAGAATCAGCGCAACTGAGGCGAAGATAGAAGCTGAGGTGGTTGTTATTGAAGAAGGAGGTGTAGGAAACAAGAAGAAGAACAACAACAACAAAGCATATATAAAACCATGTGATATGCAGAGCTCTGATTAGTATGCTCTGAGATGCCGACAAAAAGTCATTCAAGCAGTTCGAGAGAAATTACGTTTGCTGAGGTTGAGACATGTGGATCGCGAGCAAACACTGAGAGAAACTTTTAAACCTGTTACCGAATCTCTTAGCAAGATGGCTTCGCGTGATAATGACCCAATCGCAGAATTCACCAACCAGTATGTGGCGGGTAAGATAGATAGAACATTTGGTGTCAGCCGGGAGAGATCGTACATGCAACGCTCTCAAACTATAAGTTTATCCGATAGCACAATACGCATCGGGGATACAGAGTTTAAAAGAACACCTGTCTTAATGAATCTAATCTTCCTAAGGCCCTCAAAAATCTTTAAATACTCTACCAATGATCGCAAAGTGTATGGTGAAATACTACAATTGACAGCTGTATAAAAGTCCTGACGAAACACTGACAACCCTGCAAAACTCTAAATACACAAACATTATACAACATTTACTGAATGAGCAACCTAAAAGCATTGGTGAGGGTGTAGACTTTCAGCATAAAGGAGTGAGCAATCAACTCCCGCAGTATATTTATTACGATGAGCCGGATGAACTAATAGACAGACTTCGACTGTTGATGGCTTCGGCTACTGCGGGCAATAAGCCCTTTCGAATGAGGTTGTTTCGATAACCTATGAGCTTCTAGAGAGAGGTATCATCGAAGAAGTATGGAGACAGTAGTTCGAGAACTGCACAAGCCAGCACGCAAAACGTACCCCCGCAGACATGTTATGATTAAAGGGCTGGATGACTTGTGGCAAGCCGGTCTTGTAGGTATGAGTCAATATTCACTTGAGAATAATTGATTCAAATACATTTTAATGGTTATTGATACATACTCTAAATTCGCATGGGCATTACCTATGAAAACTAAAACGGGTAGAGATGTTGCTGTAGTGTTTGAGAGTTTGCTGCAGACAGGAACGAATCGATGCCCGGATAATCTTCAAACCGATCATGGTGGTGAGTTTTACAATGAACATGTCAAGACTGCTATGGAGCGGTACGGGATACACCACTACTCCACGTTTACCCACCTGAAGGCTAGCATCGTGGAGCGTTTGAACAGAACAGTCAAAGTTCAAATGTGGATGCGTTTTGATCTTCGCGGTTCGTACAAGTGGTTAGATATCCTCCCACAGATAATTGCACGGTGTAATCGAACGAAACATAGTACAATAAAAATGAGACCGATCGATGTTCGCGATAATTCAATCATGGACACAGTATATTTCCGCATTAAAATGCTGGACCCGCGCAAACAGAGGTTCAATGTAGGCGACTTAGTACGTATTTCAAAACACAAGACAGCGTTCGAGAAATCGTACTTACCAAACTGGTCAGCGGAGATATTCACAGTATCCAAAGTGCAGAGAATGAACCCTAGGACATATATCTTAAAGGATGGCAAGGGTGAAGAAATTGCAGGATGTTTTTACACGGAGGAATTGCAGAAGAGTTCTGAACCAGATGTATTTCTCATCTAACGCGTGATAAGACGTCGCGGGAATAGAGCGCTAGTTACATGGTTAGGAGTCCCATCATCAGAAAACAGTTGGATTGACGCTGACGAGTTAGTATATAACAGGGAGCGTAGACCTCTATCTCATCAGTAGCGTACCACGCATGATAGGAGGCACACCATAATAAGTGGAGGTGGTATTCTCTACAAATTTTCTGTTGAATTGCACATTCCGGGATATAACTTCTGTGGACCTGGAACGAAGCTTCAGAAACGCCTGGCACATGTGATAAAGGTATTAATCTACTAGACAAAGCCTGCCTTGAACACGACCTCGCATACGCTGCAAATAAAGATCTCCCAGCAAGCCACGTTGCCGACCGAATATTAGCTGATAAAGCCAAGCAAATAAGACGAAGAAAGGATCTCTGAATAGGTCAGCACGTTGCTGCATTCGTAGTTGATAAAACCATGCGTGGAAAAGTTAAGTTGGGCTTGGGGGTGATGAATTTCAAACGAATTATGAATGCGACTCGAACAGCTTTGGGGGCGAAGAAGAGGAAACATGGTTGTTTGAAAAACTTATTCTCACTTCGATGTATGCAGCTAAACGTGTGTTGAAGGGCGGGAAGAAAAACAAGAAGAAGAATGCGATTAAACCACCTAGGGTCCTACCACTACCAAAGACTTCAGGTGGAATTATTCCGTTCCTCGTTCCAGCCCTTGCAGCTCTGTCGGCGATAGGTTCACCTACAGGCTGGGCTGCAGCTGTAGCCAAAACGGTCAAAAACGCACAGAATGCACAGGCGCAACTAGAGGAAGCCAGAAGACATAATCGGGCCATGGAGGCAGCAGCTATCGGAAAGGGTCTCTACTTGAAACCATACAGGAAAGGACTAAGTCTCTTCATAAATAAAAAAAAAAGTCCGTTAGTTATCCTACCTGATCGAGAGCTCACGAATAAAGATGTGGTTAATATTGTTAAAGAAAAACTTCACATTCCTGGATTCCGTGGCGTCTTTATGCGGGATATATTACCGAAGACCATGTGGTGCACTAATGTATGTGGAATTGTAAATTTAGATGTTGCTGGGGGTCCGGGGACCTACTGTGTGGCGTATGTTAAGAAACGTGCAGATACAGTACAATATTTCGATTCATTTGGGGATTTACAGTCGCCTGAAGAATTACATTGCTACTTCGCCAGCAAAAGACGAGTCTTCAACAATTTCCGGCGATATCAGGACTTTAACACATACCTGAGCGGGCATCTCTGCGTTATGTTCCTCATCACAGCCATGGAAAATTAGCCTTCACTCGCATCAGCGAACCTCTGGAATGCATGCTATATTTAGACCAAGCGATGAGAAGTCTAGAATGTGCACTTTCTCCTCTCCTCGTCAGAGCAGGTGTGCAAACATCCGCACATATAAAAGAGCCATCATTGAATGCACGCCCATCATTTGAGGTTTAGATGCAATGTCATACACTCTGACTTTAAAAGAGCGAGGATCAGTATTACGTGCAAATTACGTTCCGCTGACTGATTTAAATGCAGGAGACTGGAGTATTGCGCTGATTGGTCTGGAGACGTATAACAGCATTCCAAATATCACAAAGAGCAACAATAAACTGCATCTACAAATTGGTCAGAAGGAGATTCTACAAATACAACCTGGTGCCTACGATATTGATGATTTAAAGTCTTAAAACATTCAGGAAAAGGTATTGAACTATGGGCAAACATTGTAAGTAGGCTGTTTAGGTTTTCTTATTGGTAACGCCACGTAGAGCTCTGTATGAAAATCACTGGCTGTGCTGTGTGCAGTCTGTGGCTGGTTTGCATTGTTGTTGGCTATTGTAGTGTTGGGCAGTTGGCTGTTAACAGCGCGTGGCGTTGCGCAGTTAGAGGTGAGCCGCCAGCAGTGGTGGACGTCGGGAGAGAGATGGCGGAATTTTGAGAGCGGATGATCTGGACGTGTGTCCATCAGAGACAGTACATTTGTAAGACTGGATGTCATGAACTGCTATATATATTATGACTTTTGAACACTATTAAGGTAAATACATTGTTTGTTCTCTATCAAAATCTTTCATTTGCTAGCTATGCCTATCAGTAGTTAGTGCCTTCAGTAGTTAGAATATTTTATTTAGCTGGCAGTATTGGCGCTCGCTGTATTGCAGTAGTTCGAGTAACGAAGATTTTTGTGAGGTAAGTGATTTGTGAAAGGTATAGTCTAATGTTACTCAGGGCCATTCTTTTGTAGGGATTATTGAAAGTCAGATTGCGTTGCGCTAAAAACTATTGTGTGTCAGTTTAAGCACAGTCATGCAGAATTTTTCTAAGGGGACGTTTCATATGTCGACCCTTAGCCGAGGGTACCTCACTGGAATCTTCTGATTTTTTCTTGTGGCTTGTGTAATTAGTGTAACTATTGATATTGCTAGCGCGTAATTATAGAGAGAATTTCTTTGTAGTTGTAGTTTTTCATTGTTGTACAGTAAAACAGTTGTGGCATGCATGTAGATTTGCACCAAGTATTGCGCAGCTGCACTAGCAATTAACGAGATATTATTTGCAGTGCTATGTTAATGTGTTTTTTTTTTATTTTGCTCTTCAAATTGTGCTTTTCTGTGTTGTCGTGCGAAATATTGTGACAATAATGGCGTGTGAAAAGCGTAATATTAGGCTCCAAAGTAAACTGAGAAATGACAGTGAAGACGAAAGCAGTGTGTTAGCGCCACCGTGTAATGAATTAACCAATGTTCAAAGTAGTAATCTGGTAATTGTGCATAGGGAAATGTAGCGGGCTGCAAATAATGGCGTAGACAGTGAAACAATTAGTGAACAGGGAAGCATTATCGATCGATCGATCGGTCGGCAACAGTTCGCCTCAGGATTCCGAAATGACAGGACACAATCTTGCAAATTCTGTAGATTCAGGTTTTGCGTCCTCACCGTTTTCTCAAATAAGTCAAGACACATTTTCTGCTTTTCAAAATGCGAATATTGCCGGTTCAAATGCACTGCCGAATAGCACTGAGGAACATGTTCAGACACCAGTGCATTGTTATTACAGTTAATGCAACAAATGGGACAAAGGCTACAAAAGTTAGACACAACGCATGAACAAAATCAGAAACAAATGGGACTAAATCTTCAAAAGTTAGACACAATGGAACAAAATCTTCGAAAGTTAGAGACCACGCTTGAACAAATACGTGAAGGTTTAACTGCTGAGTTACTTAAAATCGAATCGAAATGTCAAAAAGTCTGTAATGACGTAAAAACACAAATTTGTGAGCATTTCCAACCTATTTTTTCGCGTCATGAAAATGCATTACAGAATCACGAAGCAGCCATAAAAGAACTGCGAACTATTGTTCATGAAAATCACGACACCTTGCAAGCTAAAATTGACTCAGTTGCATCTACCGATTCAGTTACGGCAACTTGAGAAAACTCGGGAAAACTTAAAGGACACAGTAGATACGATTTCAACACAAATGGACACTCTGAAACTTGGTTCAGAAAAACACACGGAGGAAATAATTTCACTATCGGATAAAGTAGCCGAACTTTCAGATCAGTTCACTAACTTATCTACAATGGTAGATGATGATCTGAATGACACAAGACCTGTAGCCTTCACTGACACTGAAGAGTATGAACAAATTAGAAAATTCAAACAAAATCAAAATCAAATCAATATACAGTACAAAAGAGAAATCCGGGAAGTACAAGATCAGCTGGCATAAGTAATACAAGAATTACATATTTCAGAGGACACTCGCGCTCCAGTACGGGAAGAGGGACATAGAAATACGGAATAACCACAAAATAATAACACAGGACACTTCGGAAATTATGAAAGAAATTGGCAAGGCGCATTGAATTTTGAGATGGAACCGCCGAAACGAAGTAATAATGAGCGATGTGAGACTCGCCGACACGATGATTTTGACTGTAAGCTGTTCATTACTACACGTAAATTCAAAACATTTAAGAATTCTGGCAATGACATTCATCCATAAGCATGGCTTCATCAATTCTCTCATTGTTTTCCTCCCAACTGGTCATTGGAGCACAGATTAGAATTTATGTGTGGCTATTTAGAGAATGAACCAGCTGTAAGGATGCGATTGGTCATTCACGATTGTCACAATGAAGGAGAATTTTATCATGCCTTCCTCTCAGCGTATTGGTCTCAAGCTACACAAGACCGAGTAAAACATAGCATCATAATGATGAAACATTTCGAACAATCTGAATTTTCCAGTCTTGTGAAATATTTTGAAGACATGTTGGATAAGAATCAGTTTCTTTCAAACCCATACAGCCGCTCAGAACTCATCCGCATTTGCTTAATCAAATTGCCTGAACATTTACGACACATTATTTTGGCGGTACGTTGCAAAGACGACATTGAAGCTTTTCAGGGACTGTTACAAGAATTGGAAATTGACACTGACAACCGCGGAATGCGAAAACAGGAGCACAACAATTACAGCTCACGTCCGTCACAATTCCGTGATGACAGAAATAATAAATGGACACGACAAGGCTATTCTTACAACATAAATCGTGAGCAAAACAGACACTATCTGTATGGCAACTGTTGGCAGAGTAGTAATAATTACAGGGAAAGATCACCTCTCCGCGGTAATGACTATCACAGAGACAATCAGAGAAACAGAC
Source organism: Schistocerca cancellata (assembly GCF_023864275.1). NCBI lineage: Eukaryota > Metazoa > Arthropoda > Insecta > Orthoptera > Acrididae > Schistocerca > Schistocerca cancellata. Next base: position 55,879,445 of record NC_064629.1, on the reverse strand, counting down.
AATACAGGAACCAAAATAATTATTATCAAGGGAGACAGAATAACTTCAGACGCAACGGTCCAGCGCACAGATACGATTCAGGGAGAAATTCTCCACCATGTGACCGACAAGAAAGAAACTATGGAATCTACCGACATGACGACAGACGATATGATCGTAACGGCAGACCTGAATTGCATCACAACTGGCGGGATTCAAACAGGGCAGGGCCCTCTCGACAAGGTGAATTTGTAGATGTTAGGTCTCCAAAACACAAAAACGACGCGCACCAACAAAGAGACAATAGGTAATGACTCATACCGCTGGCAGCCACAAAACGTACTTATGAAACTGACGACACAGCTGCCGTAGCTAGTAATTACGTAAAAATGGAAGACATTAGGGACATCTTACTCCAGGAACACGACGTAGAACATAACATTGCATATCCTGTGATTCACATTACAGTAAATGACGTAAAATTTACGGCAGTACTTGACTCTGGCAGTCCCATTTCAGTAATTAGTGAAACAGCCTTTAGCAAATGCAACAAATCGAACGATTGCCGCCACACTTCCTTTACGTAAGATTAAATTACAAGGTGCAATCGTTGGAAAAAGTGTAGATGTACGCCAACAAACCAACTTAGAATTCTTTTGTCAAAGCCACAGCTTCTCTATGAACTTTCTTATTGTTCCATTATTGTCGACGGAAATTATACTGGGAGTAGACTTTTTGAATAAATACAAAGCAATCTTAAACTTTCACGATGCTGAAATAAGTTTAGAGAAAGAAGGTAAGTCAATAGCTTTGAAATTTGAAGATTGGCTCTCAAACCATGACGAGGAAATTAATCGGCTTTACCTTCCGTTAGACAACAGTTCGGAATTTTCTACGGAACTAGACACTAACAATCACTCTGCAAGTACTGACAGGGATGATATCGACGGCATATTTGAAACTAATGAGTTAATTCAGAATAAAATTCAAACAATTGAGAATTGTAATGACACTGATAGGCAGGACCTTTTTGAGATTTTACAAGCAGATTCCACAGTTTTTACTTACAAAACAGGAACAATCAAGGGATTTCAATACCAATTTTGTGTTCGTGAGCATACTAAATTTTGTGTTAGACCATACGTAATTCCAGCACATTATGGGGACCGTGTTAGAACAGAAATACAATCTATGCTTGACGAGGGCATTATTGAGCCTGCAGTAAGCTCATACAACAATCCATTACATGTTGTTGAGAAGAAAAATGGATCGATCAGACTTGTCTTTGATTTGAGTCAAATCAATACTATCATTATTCCTGAAACAGACAGGCCGCAAACGATGGAAGAACTTCTTCAAAATTTTAATGGTGTAAAAGTGTTGTCTTCTATTGATCTCAGATCCAGCTTTTATCAGATCGAACTTCATCCAGAATGTAGAAAATATACAGCTTTTCTTTGTTTCGGCGTTTGTTATCAATTTCGGAAACTTCCTTTTGGTCTGAACATTTCTTCCGCAGCGTTCATTTGCGGACTAAATTCCATATTACCTGATTTCTTAAAACGTCACATCACCTTATATGTGGATGATATTCTAATAGCAGAAACCTCATGGGAACAACATAATCGCATCCTCAACAGTTTACGTATTTTTGCAGAATCTGGAATTACAATTAACTTGGAAAAGTCTGAATTCGGTAGGTCAAAGGTGAGGTTTTTGGGACATATTATTTCTTCTGAAGGCATTCAGCCGGATCCTGAAAAGTTAGAAGCAATCAGAGCCATTCCAGTTCCATCCACAAAAAAACAAGTCCGCAGTCCTCTAGGTCTCGTAAATTTTTGCCGTCGTTTTCTGAATATGCAAATTCTAGTTACACCAAAACTTTGCTCTCTCACTGGAAAAAATACTATTTGGAACTGGGACGAACAAGCGCAGCTGGAATTCAATTCTTTGAAAGAATCGCTACTTAACGCGCCAGTAGTAGCTCATCCAGATCTGTCACAAGATTTCTGCCTTAGCACGGATTCTTCTAAAGTCGGTCTTGGTGCCCATTTATTTCAAGAAGCCATAGAAAATGACACTACCGTTCAGAAAACCATTACTTTTGCTAGCCGAGTGCTAACAAAATCTGAAAAAAATATTCCGTTACTGAATTAGAAGCTTTAGCTATCATTTGGGCATTTAACAAATTCCGTTTCTTTCTTTCTGGTAAGCACGTAAAAGTATACAGTGATCATCGTGCATTACAATTTCTTATGTCTTCAAAATTAAATCATGACAGGTTAAAACGTTGGGCATTGTTTCTGCAAGAATTCCACTGCACAATAGTCTACATTCCCGGCAAGGAGAACATTGTTGCGGACGCACTGTCACGCGCACCGGCTGGGCTTTAAAAAAGTAACACAGAAGGCAACCTCGAGAAAAATTTCAGTATTCTTTACATTCAAAAAGTCGCCTTCGAAAACTTCATCACCACATCTTTAAAGGACATTGCACATGAACAAGATAAAGATCCAATTTGGAAAGACATCAAAAGTAAATGGCATGAAAAGACACACTCAGATTCGGCATTATTATCTGGTTAGAAACAACATACTGTTCAAACGCTGCACTGTTGATGACAAGCTATGGGTACTTTGCATTCCAGACGATTTTGTTAATAAGCTCATTTGGTACATTTATTTCAGCTACGCACATTTTGATCCACGAAAATGTTATCATATTCTTCGAACGACTTGTTATTTTAACAATATGGAAAAGAGAATTCGAAGAGTCTTGTCTATTTGTAAACTTTGTCAAAAGGCGAAACCATCTACTATCTCCCATCGTGCTCCGTTGTTTCCTATCATTCCTTCTAAATTAAAAGAATTTGCTGTTGTTGATCTCTTGGGACCGCTTGTCAGAACATCTAATGGATTTTCGTACGTTCTAGTCGCTGTTGAACTTAATTCAAAATTTGTTTCTTTCACACCGTTACGTAAAGCCACTGGACGGTCTGTATCCAACGCCTTTGTTAAAAATTTCTTACGTGAAGTTGGACACGTTAGTAAAGTCATTTCAGATAACGGACCGCAATTCAGATCTGCTGTGTGGTCACGCATGCTTCGGAATAATAAAATCAAACCTGTTTTTATTTCATTGTACTACCACATTGTAACCCGTCTGAACGGATTATGAAAGAAATCAATAAGCTTTGCAGACTTTATTGTCACAGAAAGCATCAGCATTGGGACAGATATTTACACTTCTTTCAAAATGTACTGAATGAAATGCCTCATGATTCCACTGCTTTACCACCTACTCGTGTACTGAAGAATGAAGAACCACCAAACAGAATCAGAGAGCTTGTACCTTTTCCGAATACCCGTAAACTTCGACACAAACACATAATTTATTTGGCCATTAAAAATATAAATTCTGCTGCAGACAAAAGGAGAAAACTACACGGTAAAGCAAATGCAAAGAAACTATATATTGGCCAGAAAGTTCTCATTAAAGCTCATTCATTGTCACATAAGAAGAAACACTTGAGTCACAAATTCTTTCTGGTTTACAATGGACCTTACAGAATTCCACGTAGCTGCAATGAGACACCCGTTTTCGCAGCACAACAATACGTTACAAGTCAGTACTTTCTTCATCACGGCAATAATAATAACTACGATATCAATACGCAAAGCATTTCACTTTTGTTTATGATGAGGTGAGTACATTGACTTCAGCAGAACTTTGCTTACAGAGGACGATAACTACGACACTTCCACAGAATTATCTTACGGCAAGACGCACATTTAGCGCTAAAGGACACGTATTTGAGTGATTAATTTTGTACTTAAAACATTTATTTTTTTAAAGATTTTTGAATTACAAAGAAAGTTTTCCGTGATACATTTTATTCCATTTCTGTAATCTGTAACACCTGAGGGTATAATTACATTAATCCTCAGGAGGGTACACGCTTACTTTGTGTACCATGTGTGTGGCAAGCACAAGGAGCCCTAGCTAATATGGTATTTGCTTATACAACTTTACACATCGGTACCATATTTCTCCAACACAGAATCACACAGCTACCTGATTATTTAACTGAGAAACAAACATTGTTTTACTACGTCAGTGACAGATGTTTATGCAATTACACAGTTGGATAACTTCACACTTATGAAACTGTATTTTGTGTGTACTTTGTGAACTCTTCATATTTTTTCAGAACCATTGTGATACTATGAGAGCTTTGAATGATGTATTTCGTATGGGATCATGATTTTTAAAGTACGATTCAGGTAGATGACACTATTGAAATGAGCAGAGAATTTTTTTAGGTTTTGAAATTATTGCAGAAAGCTACGACGTTTTTGAGATTTGACTGAGTTTTTATGATGTTATTATTACGATGACAATGTGTATTATGCTGTTGAGGTATGTTTATGATCAATAAGCTGATGCTATATGAGGAATTTGATTATGCTACATATTTATTATGATGAAATATTGAAGAAGTGTCGACGAATATGTATATGTGTAATAAGGTAAGGAATAATGAGTAGTGGTTATGGGCTCTGGTTTGTGAAAAAGGTTGTTGGAAACCAAGATTTTACAAAACAATTTGTAAAATTTTTTTGTGGGGAGCATGGGGGCTATGTAAGTAGGCTGTTTAGGTTTTCTTATTGGTAACGCCACGTAGAGATCTGTATGAAAATCACTGGCTGTGCTGTGAGCAGTCTGTGGCTGGTTTGCATTGTTGTTGACTATTGTAGTGTTGGGCAGTTGGCTGTTAACAGCGCGTAGCGTTGCGCAGTTAGAGGTGAGCCGCCAGCAGTGGTGGATGTGGGGAGAGAGATGGCGGAATTTTGAGAGCGGATGATCTGGACGTGTGTCCATCAGAGACAGTACATTTGTAAGACTGGATGTCATGAACTGCTATATATATTATGACTTTTGAACACTATTAAGGTAAATACATTGTTTGTTCTCTATCAAAATCTTTCATTTGCTAGCTATGCCTATCAGTAGTTAGTGCCTTCAGTAGTTAGAATATTTTATTTAGCTGGCAGTATTGGCGCTCGCTGTATTGCAGTAGTTCGAGTAATGAGGATTTTTGTGAGGTAAGTGATTTGTGAAAGGTATAGTTTAATGTTAGTCAGGGCCATTCTTTTGTAGGGATTATTGAAAGTCAGATTGCGTTGCGCTAAAAAATATTGTGTGTCAGTTTAAGCACAGTCATGTATAATTTTTCTAAGGGGACGTTTCATAACATTAATACCATTAATTCTGAAATACGGACAGAGTGTGCTACGATCGACTTCAGACAGAGAGATTCAATAGGTCCACTGCTAGGTTTTGCAAAGGATCATGTTTTGGTGAAGGACCCCAGTAAATTTTACGCATCGGATCAAGCTGTAGATATACTTCCAGTCATCACAATCCACATTGAGTGCAATATTGCCACAAACTCATACCTCAACGATAAGTTGAGTCACTCAATTTACGGATTCTTCCCTACAGTCGGTACTGGGTATAAAATAGTTCAACCCCCCACAAACGCTATATATATCCCAGTGACAGATCAGACATTGGATTACCTAGAACTGCGTATTGTTGACCAGAATAATCAGCTTGTTAACTTTCGACGAGAAGAGATCATTGTACGCTTGCATCTAAGGCGAGATGGGAGTAAGGTATAAAGCTAGCACACCGAGCGCAAGGCGATAACACGCCTTAATTACGGATTCCTTACTTCAGCAGGTTTCAAATCGCAAAATGACGCGCTCAACGTTACTCAGTCAGTAGAGTGTGATGATCGAATTAAACGTCATGAATACCACTCACACAAACCCTAGCTTCAAGCAAATTTAACAAAAATGATGAAATTAGGATTGTTATCCAGCATCAGGACGCCGTAACACTGCCTTGCAAGAGCTTCCTGTATCTGGACTGTACATTTAAGGAAGCTGACAGCACTGCGGTAACGCTCTCGAAGCTGACGCGACATGCTCCAGCATTCCTGTTTCAAGAGATACGTTATGAACTTAACGGTATCGAAATCGACCGCACACGCAATGTTGGCATAACATCAACCCTTAAGACGTACGTTTCAATCTCAGCCTCTGATTCAAACAGCTTGGAAAATGCGGGGTGGTTCATAGATGCACTGGATGGTGAGGAGATATACAGCCGATTTACCATGTGCGTGCCACTAAAAATGCTTATGGGTTATTTTAAGGACATGCAGCGAATTATTATGAACGCTAAACAGGAGCTTATTTCGGCGCGGAGTGCAAGTGACGTGAATTCATTGTTACAAACAGCTGCAGAGGATGTTCAAACCAAGATTAATAGTATAGTATGGAAAATGCCTCACATCACTGTTTCTGATGAGGAATGCTTGAATCTCTTAAAAGTTCTGAATGCTGGCGTCTCTCTACCACTAACCTTCCGATCATGGAAGCATTTTGAATACCCAGTCCTACCTACAGCATCCACACATACCTGGGCTATTAAAACGGCAGTGGAGTTGGCAGCACCTCGGTTCATCATACTTGCATTTCAAACTCAAAGGCGTGGGAATGTATCAAAGGACTCAACTGAATTTGACCACAGCAAGTTAACTAACGTCAGAGTCTACTTGAATTCCGAATACCACCCATACAAGAATCTACATCTACAGTGGGATAGCAATGTATATAATCTGGCATTTGACATGTATACGAGATTCCAAGCATCTTACTACGAAGGCATTGAAAGTGAAGGATTCCTACTGAGTCCACAGAGTTTCAAGAAGCTAGCACCAATAATCGTTTTTGACTGTTCAAAACAGAATGAGATAAGTAAAACAGGGCCTGTAGATGTAAGCATTGAATTTGAATCTTCAACAAACTTCCCAGATCACACTGCAGCATATGCTCTAGTTCTGCATGACCATGTTATTAACTACTGCCTGTTCACTGGTGCAGTGCAACGAGTTGTACAAATTAATAGGCGCTCTGCTAGCTCTAAGGCAGATCACGATGTTACCCCAAGGTGTGAGGATCATAGCTGACGTTCAAGGATTTTACGGTGATGAACGCAGGCGATTTATGATTAAAGACTGTACATTAATAGAATGGAATAATAGGAACATTTGCATCAAGAGTTGCATCGCCGAAACCATTCAAGGATGTGAAGTGCATTAAAACATGTAGAAGCGCAATGTGGTTATCACACTTCTATCATGGATTTCACTGGGATGACCCTGGCATCCCTTACAAAGATTTGGTGCGAGTGCTCCGAGTATTTGATCACAAGGGGACAATCATCTACGTTAAAGGTGATGAGAAGATTACCTGGCTGCGTGGAATATTTAAATTTGCTTCTATTCAAGAGCTGGAATTGTACGGATGTCCATCTATCCATTGACTGAAGAACATTTACCAAGAAAGTGCTATTGTATCTGCATATGAGAATGTAAAATTACTTTTAAGTTGGATTACAAATAAATAATCATTTATAAAATTTGTTGTTTTTCTTTCTTTAAATGTCTTTACATGGATAGTCAGGCAGCAGTTAGAGTTGATGGTAAATTGAGTTCATGGTTCAGAGTAGTTTCAGGGGTAAGATAAGGCTGCAACCTGTCTCCACTGTTGTTCATATTATTCATGGATCATATGTTGAAAACAATAGACTGGCTGGGTGAGATTAACATATGTGAACACAAAATAAGCAGTCTTGCATATGCGGATGACTTCGTTGTGATGGCAGATTCGATTGAAAGTTTGCAAAGTAATATTTCAGAGCTAGATCAGAAATGTAAGGCCCCCCAGGGGGTCCACAACTCTTTTGTGGATACGTGCGTAGCGAGCTCGGGACCCCGAGCTAATGTGGCCTTCCTTCCTTTCCGGGCTGCATACCTTCCCTTTCCGCATCCTTCCACATCCCTATCTTCGCCCCTCCTCCGCTCACCTCTGGCTCTTTCCTTCCCTTTCTCCCCATCTGGGAGTATGGTTTGTGCCTACGTCCGGAGACGGACGCTCGTAAATGTACTGCATTCTTCGCCTTCTTTGCTTTTATGTCTTCTTCCTTCCTTTGTCCTTCTCTTTTCCTTACCTCTTCTCTTTCCCTTTTCTCCGCTGCGGCGTTTGAGGCCTCTGTTCTTTCCTTTCCCTTTCTCTTTCTTCCTCCCTGCGCGTGCCTGAAGGCCGACCCGCGCCTTTTGTGCGTAGCCGGTGACGGGGTAACGCGTAATTCCCCACCCCCGGTAGACAGGTAGGACACGTACGTACCCCCTGGTAACAGCCAGGCCCAGGGAGGGGTGATTACCCGAGCTGATACCTTCCGAAAGTGCCGATTGGTCCCTCCGTCCGTTTGTCGGGAGGTGTGACCTGAGGTGTGAACAATCACCTAAGGCGGGAGTGCCCTCAGAGAGGGCCCCCACAAGGGAGGAGCGCGCCATCGGAGACGCCGGTAATCATGGGGGATTCTTCCGCAATGGTTTCCTCACCTTCCACTATGTCTGCTCACAAACGTAAGTATACTGAGTCTCAGCCACAGACGATTCTTCCATCGTTGCCACAGTTCCTTGTTGTTTCTCGGTCTGATGAAGGTCACGACTTCTCCACGGTCAACCCTTTCATTATTCAGAAAGGTGTCGACGCAATTGCAGGTCCTGTAAAGTCTTGTTCCATATTACGGAATGGCACCCTGTTGTCAGAAACACACAGTGCCCTCCAGGCACAAAAATTGCTGCGTACTTCTCTGCTCCACACCTTCCCTGTCCGGGTGGAACCGCACCATACCTTAAATTCCTCGCGTGGAATCGTTTATACACGCTCCCTCGATGGATTGTCTGACGAAGAAATTCAGCACTATCTGTCTGACCAGGGCGTAACGGCAGTTCATAGAGTTATGAAACGGGTTGACACGAACATCATTCCAACCCGCACTGTCTTCTTGACATTTGACAAAGTTCAACTCCCATCGAAAATCAAAGCGGGCTATGAGATAATTTCCGTTCGCCCTTACGTCCCAAACCCTACGCGTTGCTATCGATGTCAGCAGTTCAATCACACCAGCCAGTCCTGTTCCAATCCGGCCAAATGTGTTATGTGTGGCAAGGATGCCCATGAGGGTGCTTGTCCACCTCCATCCCCTCGCTGCATCAACTGTATGGGTGACCACCCTGCTTCCTCTCGAGATTGCCCCGTTTTTAAGGACGAAAAGCTCATCCAGGAAATAAGAGTGAAGGAAAAGGTGTCGACCTTTGCTGCTCGAAAATTATTCGCCAGTCGCAAGCCCACCGTGCCTCAGACAGGAAAATACAGCACTGTCCTTGCTTCTCCTCGGTCAACAAAGGAGGCGGCCACGCAGACTTGCGACCTCACCTTTAGTGCCACGGTCGTCAGATCGGCCAGCGCAAAGATCGCTCGTTCATCCTCACCACTTTCGCCTGCCCACTCTATGGCTCACCCTTCGTCGGGTTCTGCTAAATCTCGAGCCCAAAAGTCAGACGCCAAGTCTTCGAAAAAAGAGCATACTCGTGAAGAGTTTTTACGTACCGCAACTTCACAACCATCGGTTCCTCCTTCATCTAAACATCATTCTTCCAAGAAGGCTACAAAGAAACCCAGTTCCTCTCCTTCTCCGCCAAGGCGTGTCCCATCTACAGCACCACCTGGCGGAAATCGCCCTCGGCCGTCTTCTGTGTCGCCGAGGCGCACTGCTGGTGGCCGGTCAACCGGCCGATCGCTGGTGGCAGGAGCTGCTCCTGACCAACCTATGGATCAGGATCTTCTGCCTTCGGCTGACTGCCATTCCTTGCTGTCGGTCGTTAGCTCCGAGCAGTCTTTGAGTTGATAGCAACTTTGGTCACATTCCTCCATTTTCTGTTCACCCCATGTCCATTATCCACTGGAATATCCGCGGCATTCGAGCCAATAGGGATGAATTGTCGATCCTCTTACGATCCTACTCGCCGGTCATCTTCTGTCTTTAGGAAACAAAGTTGCGTCACCATGACCGCTTTGTTCTCCCTCATTTTCAGTCGGTCCGATATGATCTCCCCTCTGTTGAAGGCTCTCCAGCCCATGGAGGACTCATGATTCTTCTCCATGATACTCTCCATTATCACCCAATCCCCTTAAACACTTCCTTCCAAGCTGTCGCCGTCCGTCTTTCCCTTTCCGGATACACGTTCTCTCTTTGTACTGCATACATTCCATCGTCCACACCAATGGCACGAGCTGATCTCCTTCATCTTCTTGGTCAGCTTCCACCCCCCTATTTGCTGGTTGGGGACTTCAATGCCCACCACCCGCTTTGGGGATCTCCACATCCTTGTCCACGTGGCTCCATATTGCTAGACGTTTTCCACCAAGCGGATCTAGTTTGCCTCAACACTGGGGTCCCCACATTTTTGTCTGCCTCCACGACAACTTTATCTCATCTGGACCTTGCGGTCGGTACTGTTCCGCTAGCTCGGCGCTTCGAATGGTTCGCTCTTGATGATACACACTCGAGTGACCACTTTCCATGTGTCCTCAGACTGCAGCCTCAACTGCCATATATGCGCCCGCGACGCTGGAAGTTTGCCCAAGCCGATTGGACACTTTTTTCGTCTCTAGCGACATTCGATGACCGTCGCTTTCCCAGCGTCGACGATGAGGTCACACATATTACCGACGTTATTCTTACAGCTGCGGAACGTTCAATACCACGCACCTCCGACTTGCCCCGGCGCCCCCCAGTTCCTTGGTGGAACGAGGCATGCCGTGACGCAATACGTGAGCGGCGACGTGCTCTTCGCATTTTCCGTCACCATCCTACTTTGGCCAGCTGTATCCGCTATAAGCAGCTCCGTGCGCGATGCCGTCGCGTCATCCGCGATAGCAAGAAGGCAAGCTGGAAATTCTTTATTAGCTCATTTAACACTGCCCTCGGAAGTTTGGAGTCGGCTTCGACGGTTCTCAGGCGCGCCTAGTTTCTCCCCGGTCTCTGGGCTCACTGTCGCGCATGATACCTTAGTGGACCCCGCCGCAATTTCTAACTCGTTGGGTCAGCACTTTGCTGAGATTTCGAGCTCTTCAAATTACCCGCCAGCGTTTCTCCCGAAGAAACGTGCAGCGGAAGTGCGACATCTTGCTTTCTCCTCTCAAAATCACGAAAGCTACAATACTGTTTTCTCCATGCGGGAACTCCAACATGCCCTCTCTTCTTCTCGCTCCTCCGCCCCAGGACCGGATGGTATCCATGTCCAAATGTTGCTGCATTTATCAACCCATAGTCTGCGTTACCTCCTTCGCCTTTATAATCGAATTTGGACCGACAGTACCTTTCCCAGACGGTTGCGGGAAGCTGTTGTCGTTCCCGTTCCGAAACCTGGAAAGGACAAACATCTCCTCTCTAGCTATCGCCCCATTTCTCTCACGAGTAGTGTCTGTAAGGTTTTGGAGCGTATGGTGAATTACCGTTTAGCTTGGTGGCTGGAATCCCACAGTCTTTTAACACCAGCCCAATGCGGATTTCGGAAGCATCGTTCTGCAGTTGACCATCTTGTTGCTCTCTCCACTTATATCATGAACAATTTTCTCCGGAAACGCCAAACGGTAGCAATATTTTTCGATCTGGAGAGAGCATACGATACCTGTTGGAGGACAGGCATCCTCCGCACACTGTTCTCTTGGGGCTTTCGAGGCCGGCTGCCCCTTTTTCTTCGCGATTTATGGCAGAGCGCACTTTTAGGGTGCGGGTGAACACTACTCTCTCCCGTACTTTCTCCCAAGAAAACGGGGTACCCCAGGGTTCCGTGCTGAGTGTTGTACTGTTTGCCATCGCCATAAATCCAATTATGGATTGTCTCCTTCCTGATGTCTCGGGCTCCCTCTTTGTGGACGATTTTGCGATCTACTACAGCTCTCAACGGACCAGCCTTCTTGAACGACGTCTTCAAGGATGTCTTGATCGCCTCCACTCGTGGAGCATCGAAACCGGCTTCCGTTTCTCACCCAGTAAGACCGTTTGTGTCAATTTTTGGCGACGTAAGGAGTTTCTTCCGCCCTCTTTACATCTCGGTCCTGTCAACCTTCCGTTTTCAGACGTCGCTAAGTTCTTGGGTCTTATGTTTGACAGAAAACTGTGCTGGTCCTCCCACGTTTCCTATCTTTCGGCTCGCTGTCTGCGATCGCTTAACACCCTCCGTGTCCTGAATGGTACCTCCTGGGGAGCGGACCGAGTGGTCCTTCTCCGCCTCTATCGCGCCTTAGTGCGCTCGAAATTGGATTATGGAAGCATAGTCTATTCCTCTGCTCGGCCGTCTATTCTACGGCGTCTCGACTCTATCCACCACCGTGGATTACGTTTAGTGTCTGGAGTTTTTTACACTAGCCCTGTGGAAAGCCTTTATGCTGAGACTGCTGAACCTCCGCTGTCCAATCGGCGAGCAGTCCTCCTGAGTCGTTATGCTAGCCATCTGTCTTCCATGCCTGCTAATCCAGCCCATGACCTTTTTTTCGACGCCTTCTTTGATGTAGGGTATGCAGGCCGCTCCTCCTCCTTACTACCCCCGGGAGTCCGCTTCCGTCAACTGCTCCATTCTCTTTCCTTCCGCTTTCCTAAAACCTTCTTGACAACTTGGGGTACAGCACCGCCTTGGCTCCGACCCCGGATCTGCCTGCTCCGTGACCTTTGTCAATTTCCCAAGGATGGTACCCCTACACTTGTTTATCGTCGGGCATTTGCTGCTCTATGTGCACAAATGACGGACGCCACATTTATTTACACCGACGGCTCGAAAACATCGTTAGGTGTAGGGAGTGCCTATATTGTTGGCGACACCCCAAATCGCTTTCGGCTTCCCGACCAGTGTTCGGTTTATACTGCGGAGCTTTACGCTGTTCTCCAGGCTGTCCACTACATCCGCCGCCATCAGCGGATACAGTACGTTATCTGCTCAGATTCTCTCAGCTCTCTCCTCAGTCTCCAAGCTCTTTACCCTGTGCACCCTCTGGTCCACCGGATTCAGGACTGTCTGCGCTTGCTCCACCTGGGGGGCGTCTCCGTGGCGTTCCTGTGGCTCCCGGGACACGCTGGTATCTGTGGGAATGAGGCGGCCGATATAGCGGCCAAGGCTGCAGTCTCTCTTCCTCGGCCAGCTATTCAGTCGCTTCCCTTCACCGATGTACGGAGCGGTTTATGTCGCAAAGTTGCTCATTTATGGCATGCGCATTGGTCAACACTTTCCCGTAATAAATTGCGGGAAGTGAAAGCCCTTCCTTGCGCTTGGACCTCTTCCTCCCGAACGCGTCGTCGGGAGGAGGTAATTTTAGCTAGACTCCGGATAGGGCACTGTCTTTTTAGCCATCGACATCTTTTAAGCGGCGATCCTCCCCCACTCTGTCCCCACTGCTTTCAGCTGTGGACTGTAAGACACCTTTTAATTGAATGCCCCTATTTTAATCCGTTACGCTCCCGTCTACAGCTATTGCCTGATCTATCGTCGATTTTAGCAGATGACACGCGCTCAGAGCCGACCGCGTTCTCCAGTTTATTAGTGACAGTGAAATGACGTCAGTCATTTGAAGCTTTTTTTGGGGACAACCACCCCCTTTCTGTAGTGGATTTTTAAGCACTCCTTTTATTTTTAGTTTCTCCAATTTTATGACTTTGTTCCCATTGCTGCTGGTTTTCAATTTCGGTTTTTTACTGTCTTAAGTCACGGGCTGGGCGCTAATGACCATAGAAGTTTTGCGCCCTAAAACAAAAAAAAAAAAAATGTAAGGACTATGGTATGAAGATTAGCATCTCCAAAACGAAAGTAATGTCAGTGGGAAAGAAATATAAACGGATTGAGTGCCAAATAGAAGGAACAAAGTTAGAACAGGTGGACGGTTTCAAGTACTTAGGATGCATATTCTCACAGGATGGCAACATAGTGAAAGAACTAGAAGCGAGGTGTAGCAAAGCTAATGTAGTGAGCGCTCAGCTACGATCTACTCTCTTCTGCAAGAAGGAAGTCAGTACCAAGACTAAGTTATCTGTGCACCGTTCAATCTTTCGACCAACTTTGTTGTATGGGAGCGAAAGCTGGGTGGATTCAGGTTACCTTATCAACAAGGTTGACGTTACGGATATGAAAGTAGCTAGGATGATTGCAGGTACTAGTAGATGGGAACAATGGCAGGAGGGTGTCCACAATGAGGAAATCAAAGAAAAACTGGGAATGAACTCTATAGATGTAGCAGTCAGGGCGAACAGGCTTAGATGGTGGGGTCATGTTACACGCATGGGAGAAGCAAGGTTACCCAAGAGACTAATGGATTCAGCAGCAGAGGGTAGGAGGAGTCGGGGCAGACCGAGGAGAATGTACCTGGATTCGGTTAAGAATGATTTTGAAGTAATAGGTTTAACATCAGAAGAGGCATCAATGTTAGCACTGAATAGGGGATCATGGAGGAACTGTATAAGGGGGGCTATGCTCCAGACTGAACGCTGAAAGGCATAATCAGTCTTAAATGATGATGATGATGATGATGATGACTTTCTTTCTATGACACCCAACGTCCATAGAATGTAAGTGTATTGGGGGATATCGTATATGAAGCGAATTCCACTGGAACTGTCTGAGACACATGCCTCAGCCTTGACGTGCTGAGTAACGTTACCTGAGTCAATAATAGACCAGCTTTAACCTCACCTCCAGTGACTGACAGTTCAGTGGCGACGCGTCAGATGCCAGCCGCGCGGCTGCCGGCGCCAGGGCTGAAAGAAGCTCCGTGTTTGTGACCACCGGATCAAGTCCAGCACGTGTCATTCAAAAATGATTTGTTTTTAAGGCAGCAAACCTTACAGGTCTGTGCAGTGCAATGTGGCTGTATCCACGTCTTGTAGACACACAAAAGTACATTTATAATATTTTTAATAAAAGAATTATAGTGATTGAGGGGTGAAATAATAACAAAATTCGACATTTTTACAATAAAATAAGTGAACTTAGTATTGAATTCAGAATTTTTTTAACAGTATTGTGAAATATCAGTCTACAGTAACATGATTCAGTTTTCACATTTATATATGAGTTTACAGATACATGATCGGTTTTTGACGAAAAATATCAACCCTCTGTTTGCAGATATGTGTTTAAGATTTTACATTATTCAGAAATATAAGCATTCTCCACACACAAATTATATATATAATTTTACAACTAATGCAGAGGTACTAAACCTAATTACACTATCTTACAAGGTAAATACTATCGCTAGTGAAGTTCCACCCGAAAAAAAAAGAAAACACCTTTAACTAAAGGCGAACGTAGTTACTTAAAGTGAGTGGCTCTAAAACATTTTACACTACCACAAGAAACTGAAAATATATTTCTCTGAAGTAAGTGGCTCTAAACATTTTCCACTACAAGAATGAGGTAAACATATATATATATTTTTCATTGAAGTCATGGCCTAAACATTTTTCCACTACAACAAGCAAGTGAACATATATAAAAAATTTAATTCGTGGAACTCACATACTTAAAACGAGTTCTGATTGGATGGCTAGCGGTAGGTGAACTTTTCAAACTAAAATCTAGTCTCTATAACCACTCACACAGAGGCACATATGAAGTGTGGAAAGCTTATTATTTTTTTTTCTTCATACAGAAGATACAAGTAGAGTAAGAAAATTTTTCTTTTATTCATATATTATGTACTAATACTGGTCAAAAAATATTTACATAAATACACTTTTTTGCGTTTTTAAATTTTTTCATTTTTTCATTTTTATCATTTTCTTTCAAAAAATTTTTCTTTCAAAAAATAATTAATATATATATTTACACACACAAAAACCTAACACAGGCTCCCACACTCATTCGCACACTCATACACGGAAGCATGCAAATTGATTCACACCACACCACACAACACTCTTATCCAGTATTTACACTATGATAAAAGAGCCATATATTTCCACACAGAACCCCTATTCACAACATTCACAGGCTCATTCCTTCTCTATCAATCAACCAGAGTCCCCCACCCCTACTTTCGTTTCAAGTAAATAATGTATGTGAGGGTTTCCACCCCATCCTCACAAATGACTCTTTTATCGTCATGAGGAGACAATCCGACTTTAGATTGTAGCACAGTGTAGACCTCGTGATCGAATGCTAGTTTGTTGAACCATGTGTGGACGAGCGCCTTCAACTCTGCGACCATGCAGGCATTGCAAATAGCCCTCGACCACGAGAGCACGAGATGCGACCCGTCTAACACCCTTTGCCCGCCTCTGAGTGTCCTTGTCTATTGTACAGTATGCATACATTTTGGACCTAAATCCCAGAAACTATAGAATTGGTAAACCATTCGACTTGTCTTTCATGAGACCAATAACCTTCTTGTTCTCTCGAAGAATACCATAAGGATTATTAGCCTCATAAGAAGACATGTCGAATTCCTTACCATTGCACCTAATCACTTCATATTGATTGCAGTTCTTGATTCAGTAGATAAAGCTGTCTGTATCCATATAAAGTAACTTCGGCTCTACGAAATGAGGTTTTACAAACTCATAGTGGAATCGGTACATGTAGAATTTGTAGATATCCAGTATGCACGGCCCCAAATAGATGGGCTTCATAAACTCTACTGCAGTCTTTGACATCTCCAAAGCAACAAAATTTTCATTCAAGGTGGTGGCACGCTTAAAATTTGGCCTGGCTATACATTTTCTAACCCCATAATGCCCTTCCCATTCGGTTCTAATCACAATATCGCGTTCATTTCGCACATTCTGCATAGTTTTCCCGAAAATGGAATTATTCATTAATTTATAAAAGTCTTTTTCAAAATCATTACTCTCGACCACCTTCTTTTCGGTATTTAGTACAATATACTCCTTCAACCATGGGGATTGCTTGAAGGAGATTGCCCAGGTGACTCTAACATGCTTCATCCCTAATCTGAGGCACTGCTGGAGGTTACGATAATGAATAATATACCCCTGCTTATCCCCAATAGTAGCCAACAGTTTAGGGATGGTGCGTCCTCACAGAATTTGTTGCTCTGGACATAACGGCAAGTCGCATGTCTCTCCATGCAAATTATTAGGGTATGTTATGTCTGTCTCAAGCATATAACCTGCATCAGAATCAGCTTCAAGACCCATTATTTGTCCACCTAATCCCTTCAATTCGTCTTCGGACAGCCACCTAAGCCCACCAACCGGCAGTGGTTGCATAATGATGTGCCCGTATAAGTTGTTAACATCTAAGTACAAAATGTAACTATAGTCAAGGGATGTATTTTACTCGACACCCATCAGCGGATTATTTGCCTTGGCGTGCCTGTGAACAAATGGACAAAGTCCCCCACGGATCCCTCGCCCAAAAAATAGAAGCATTGCAGGATCAGTCAAAATTTCAATGCTGCGGCCTGTTTTTTTTTTAGCATAGCGTCCCAGCACAACCCAAGTGCCATGTAATAAAAGGCGGGGTCCAGAGAGTACGTGGTCATACATACACTCCGGAACTTCGGAAATCATCTGCAAGCAAACGCACGTCCTTGTCCATGTATAACCTTGCATATTCTCCAAAATTGGGGATGTTGAATTCCCATCAGACATTCACGGCATGCTCACAGTCTGTGGTAGTTATGACATCACCTGTGAGAGTACTGGTAAAAGCAGATATATCGGGAAGCCTGGTTTCATTGACTTTTGCCATACTATCAAGATATTCGTATGGGAAAACTCCTTTCCTAGTCGCAAGTTGGAACTTTTCCTCATCAGGAAATGCAGATCGAGTGACATGCATATCATTCCGAGGTAAAGTCTCAACCAGTTTCTGGAGTGAAGTCTGCATAAAGCGTAGAGAGTCAAGGAAGTGGAGCGTAATTTTTGGCGTCATTCGTTTTGAAAAAGAAATGTACTTCTCAACATTTTCAGGGAGGACACTGACCTGATCTTTCTTCGAACCAAACTTAGCCAAGTGCCCAAAATTTTCTAAATGAGCGTCATACCCGCTCAAATTATGAAAAAAAACGGGTTTGTGTCTAGGTGATACTTCAAGTTGCATGCATTGTGGGCTGCACCGCGGAACTTACCCGTAATATGACAGTGGTCTCTACGAGGAGTTTCTGCTTTTCTATCTAAGGCGAGCCCACAAGTATGACAATTAACCGCCTTTTCGTACAATTCATCATATTCCTTTGATTTGGTCATGGGAATGATGGTGCTGTAGAGCCTGTCAACTTCCCATGAAAGTTTTTGTGTGAAGTTTGTGTCTGAGGCTAGGGGGTTCCCTTCACAATGAGTAATAGGAGCCAGCAAGCATTCAAAATCGGCGTACACAACAAAAGGACAACAGTGCTGGTGGTGAGCATTTTGAAATTTAATTAAGTTATTTTCCTCAGTGGGCATAACCGCACGTAATGGGTCCTTGGAAGCACAATCTAATAGATGTGTCGCTAATAACTCTTCAGAAGTAAAATAGTTCAAACACTTTAAACAAACATGCTTTTTACACCGTTTGTCACTTAACTGGGAACAAAGGAGTCAGGATATGTCTTTGATGCAGACATAGTGATAATAATCACCTTCAGAGAAGAGCAGCATGTTTACATGCAACTCTTGCTCACCTGCAAATTTTGAGAAATGGAGGGGGCCTACTACTGTATGCTTGTCCTGCTCATCTGTCTTGCTTTTCTTCTGGAGGCCATAAACGTGAACTGATATTCTGGTATTCTGAACCTCAAACTTATGTATGTCCTGGATCTTTACAGGGAACTCTATTCCATCAAAGTTATACTGTCTCTTAATATCACTGACTTTGTAACTGCCGGGACGCTCGGAATGATTACTTCGGTCATATTTTCTCTCGCAAGTCAGAACTGTCCATGCAATACAAACATTATCATACTGATTTTCGACATTAATGCACGCCTTTTTCTGCTTAATATCCTCAGGGAGTTTAATATAACTGGACCCTCCATTTATTGGATCATAGACATGTATATGGATGTCGAAGTGTGTTACACAGCTCAGAGCTTTAGCGGACCCACGTACTTCCATCTCGGAAAATCGGGCCATAATAGCGCTCAAGGTGGATTCACAATACCACTCAGCAATGGATGCGCTCCGAGAAATAACGCCATTATCACCCCATATATAGTGCAGAGTTGTAGTCTCTGCATGACCTGAGTGTTTAGGGGGGTGATTCAACTCGCAGCATAGCACTGCACTGCAATTAGTTGCGTTAAATCTCGGATCGTCTAGGACTTTGAGGAGCTCGGTCTCCAAGACAGGCAGGCACGCCTTTAAAAACCTGACAAGGTCGCGGTACCTCCCTCCCGGATTCTCAATCCTTGTGAAAGAGATTCGCCCCTCAAAATCCCTAGCAACTGCTGAGTATTCTAGGGGGGGGGGGGTTATTATTCCATTATTCTGATGCACTTCACTATCAATAGGACGGGGGAGAGCACTACCGCTAGCCACAGGATAATTACTGTTACTACTACAGCTAGGCGTTCAGCCCATCAAACATGGGGCTGGTGATGGTGCATCATGTGTAGGGAGGGGTATACGCACGGGTACACGCACCTTTTGTTGGCGGCAGGGGTGAGCTGTCTGAGGAGGCAGCAGAGGCGGTGATGGTCGGCTGGAACATCCGGGCGGCGGCGATGGCCCCCAGGGTGTGATGCTCTCATTACTGAGAGGTGGGGTGGGAGACAGATGCACCTGTTGTTGTGCTTCTTCTGCGGCTGAGTTGCCCACGGGCTTGCGGTGGCACAGGGGAGGTGCTGCTGCTGCTGCTGCTGCTGCTGCTGCTGCCTCTCGCGCGGCTCTGATTGGGGCTACACACGGCGCAGCATGCCTCTGTGGTGGTGTGCTGCCGATTCCCACCCCCGCAACCACTGCTCTAGGTATACGGTGCACGTTCTGTGATATACCTGTAACATAAATAAGAAAAAATAAGTTTAATGACCTAGATTTAAAAGAACATTAAATAATAAGACTAAATAATGGCAATTATTTGATATAATGATAAAGTTCAAAATTATTCAACTTCTCCACTGCGGCTGCACGGCTCGGACAATCGTCGGCACATTCACTGAGGTCTCCCTCCCACTCGAGAATATTCACACCCTTATCTAAAAGGGCCATAATATTGCGCCTTTCGGAATCTTGTTGTTCATTTTGATCCACTGCAGCCGCCATCTCGAGGACCGATGTCACTTAACTGGGAACAAAGGAGTCGGGACATGTCTTTGATCCAGACATAGTGATAGTTATCACCTTCAGAGAAGTGCAGCTAGTTTACATGCAACTCCCGCTCACCTGCAAATTTTGAGAAATGGAGGGGGCCTACTACTGTATGCGTGTCCTGTTCATCTGACTTGCTTTACTTCTCCAGGCCGTAAACGTGAACCGATATTCCGGTATTCTGAGCGTCAAACTTAGGTACGTCCTGGATCTTTACGGGGAACTCTATACCGTCAAAGTTATAACACAAATGAATATTATCACCTACATTGTATTTACTGGGACGCTCAGGATGATCTCTGTAATTGTTCTTTCTCTCGCAAGCTAGGATTGACGATGCAAAACGAGCTCTTTCCTTTCTATCTTCAACATTAGTGTATGCCCGCTACTTCTTAATATCCTCAGGGAGTTTAATATAACTGGACCCTCCATTTATTGGATCGTAGACATGTATACGGATGTCGAGGTGTGGTATACAGCTGAGCACTTTAGACGTACTTCCATCTCGGAAAATCGGGCCATAATAGTGCTCGAGGTGGATTCTCGATACCACTCAGCAATCGATGTTCTCCGAGAAATAACGCCACTATCACCCCATATATAGTGCAGAGTCGTTGTCTCCGCCTCACCTCGATGTTTAGGTGGGTGACTCAGTTCGCAGCATAACACTGCGCTGCATTTAATGGCGTTAAATCCCGGATCTTGTAGGACTTTGAGGAGCGCAGTCTCCGAGAGAGAGAGAGAGAGAGGCACGCTTATAAAAACCCGACAGGGTCGCGATACCTCCCGCCCGGATTCTCAATTCTGGTGAATGAGATTTTCCCCTAAAAGCCCTAGCTACTGCTGAGTATTCTAAGGGGGTCATTACACCGTTATTCTGATCGAATTCACTATCGATAGGACGGGGGAGAGAACTACCTCTAGCCACAGGATAATTTCTATTACTACTACTACAGCTAGGGGTCCACCCGGTAGATGAAGGGGCCGGCGATGGTGCGTCGTCATCATTTGCAGGGAGGGGTACATGTCTACCTCGCGCGGACGACGGGGGCCAGCTGGTTCGGAAGAGGAGCAGGAGGCGGTGACAGCCGACTCGAAGGGCCGCGGGGTGCGTCGCTGCTGCCGCTAGCTGCCTGTGGCGTGTGGGGCCGTTGTCTTTCCTCTTCCCTCTCGCGGCCAACCGGTCGAGGTCCCCACGGACGCCAGAGGGGCTGCGGCGGTGCCAGGGCCGGAGCTCGCGCAGCCCTGAACGGGGCTATACGGGGCGCCGAGTGTGTTTGCGGCTGTGCGCCCCGGATACCCGCCCCCTCAACCACCGCTCTAGGTACACGAACTACGCCGTGTGATATACCTGTAACATAAATAAGAAAAAAAATTAGTTTAATGATTTAGATTTAAAAGAGAGGTGAATGATAATAAGAGTAAATAATGATAATTATTTGCAGTAATGTTACTGTTCAAAACTATTCACCATCTCCACTCTGGCTCCGCGGTTTGAGCAACTCGCCGCGCGGGATTAGCCGTGCGGTCTCAGGCACTGCAGTCGTGGACTGTGCGGCTGGTCACGGCGGAGGTTCGAGTCCTCCCTCGGGAATGGGTGTGTGTGTTTGTCCTTAGAATAATTTGGTTAAGTAATGTATAAGCTTAGGGACTGATGACCTTAGCAGTTAAGTCCCATAAGATTTCACACACATTTGAACATTTTTGAGCAACTCATTGCCACATTCTACAAGATCCCTAAACCAGTCAGGCAGATCCAGCTCCTCCTCTAAAAACTGGGTGCCCCCTGGAGCAGACGTCGTTTGACCACCGTCGCCTTGTACGCTTTGGTCGGGACCGTACCGTAGGTGCAACCACAACGGAGGTGTATCTGTTGAGAGGCCAGACAAACGTGTGGTTTCTGAAGAGGGGCAGCAGCCTTTTCAGTAGTTGCAGGGGCAACCGTCTGAATGATTGACTGATCTGGCCTCGTAACACTAACCAAAACGACCTTGCTGTGCTGGTACTGCGAACGGCTGAAAGCAAGGGGAAACTACAGCCGCAATTTTTCCCGAGGACATGCAGCTTTACTGTATGGTTAAATGATGATGGCGTCCTCTTGGGTAAAATACTCCGGAGGTAAAATAGTCCCCCATTCGGATCTCCGGGCGAGGACTACCCAAGAGGACGTCGTTATCACGAGAAAGAAAACTGGCGTTCTACGGATCAGAGTGTGGAATGTCAGATCCCTTAATCGGACAGGTAGGTTAGAAAATTTAAGAAGGGAAATGGATAGGTTAAAGTTAGATATAGTGGGAATTAGTGAAGTTCGGTGGCAGGAGGAACAAGACTTTTGGTCAGGCGAATACAGGATTATAAATACAAAATCAAATAGGGGTAATGCAGGAGTAGGTTTAATAATGAATAAAAAATAGGAGTGCGCGTAAGCTACTACAAACAACATAGTGAACGCATTATTGTGGCCAAGATAGACACGAAGCCTACGCCTACTGCAGTAGTACAAGTTTATATGCCAACTAGCTCTGCAAATGATGAAGAAATTGAAGAAATGTATGATGAAATCAAAGAAATTATTCAGATAGTGAAGGGAGACGAAAATTTAATAGTCATGGGTGACTGGAATTCGGTAGTAGGAAAAGGGAGAGAAGGAAACGTAGTAGGTGAATATGGATTGGGGCTAAGAAATGAAATAGGAAGCCGCCTGGTAGAATTTTGCACAGAGCACAACTTAATCATAGCTAACACTTGGTTCAAGAATCATGACAGAAGGCTGTATACATGGAAGAAGCCTGGAGATACTGACAGGTTTCAGATAGATTATATAATGGAAAGACACAGATTTAGGAATCAGGTTTTAAATTGTAAGACATTTCCAGGGGCAGATGTGGACTCTGACCACAATCTATTGGTTATGAACTGTAGATTAAAACTGAAGAAACTGCAAAAGGGTGAGAATATAAGGAAATGGGACCTCGATAAACTGAAAGAATCAGAGGTTGTACAGAGTTTCAGGGAGAGCATAAGGGAACAATTGACAAGAATGGGGGAAAGAAATACAGTAGAAGAAGAATGGGTAGCTTTGAGGGATGAAGTAGTGAAGGCAGCAGAGGATAAAGTAGGTAAAAAGACGAGGGCTAGTAGAAATCCTTGGGTAACAGAAGAGATACTGAATTTAATTGATGAAAGGAGAAAATACAAAAATGCAGTAAGTGAAGCAGGCAAAATGGAATACAAACGTCTCAAACATGAAATCGACAGGAAGTGCAAAATGGCTAAGCAGGGATGGCTAGAGGACAAATGTAAGGATGTAGAGGCCTATCTCACTAGGGGTAAGATAGATACTGCCAACAGGAAAATTAAAGAGACCTTTGGAGAAAAGAGAACCACTTGTATAAATATCAAGAGCTCAGATGGAAACCCAGTTCTAAGCAAAGAAGCGAAAGCAGAAAGGTGGAAGGAGTATTATAGAGGGTCTATACAAGGGCGATGTACTTGAGGACAATATTATGGAAATGGAAGAGGATGTAGATGAAGATGAAATGGGAGGTATGCTATTGCATGAAGAGTTTGACAGAGCACTGAAAGACCTGAGTCGAAACAAGGCCCCCGGAGTAGACAACATTCCATTAGAACTACTGACAGCCTTGGGAGAGCCTGTCCTGAAAAAACTCTACCATCTGGTGAGCAAGATGTATGAGACAGGCGAAATACCCTCAAACTTCAAGAAGAATATAATAATTCCAATCCCAAAGAAAGCAGGTGTTGACAGATGTGAAAATTACCGAACTATCAGTTTAATAAGCCACGGCTGCAAAATACTAACGCAAATTCTTGACACACGAAAGGAAAAACTAGTAGAAGCCTACCTCGGCGAACATCAGTTTCCATTCCTTAGAAATATTGGAACACGTGAGGCAATACTGACGCTACGACTCATCTTAGAAACTAGATTAAGGAGAGGTAAACCTACGTTTATAACATATGTAGACTTAGAGAAAGCTTTTGACAATGTTGACTGGAATACTCTCTTTCAAATTCTGCAGGTGGCGGGGGTAAAATACAGGGAGCGAAAGTCTATTTACAATTTGTACAGAAACCAGTTGGCAGTTATAAGTGTCGAGGGACTTGAGAGGGAAGCAGTGGTTGGGAAGGGAGTGAGACAGGGTTGTGGCCTTTCCCCGATGTTATTCAATCTTTATATTGAGCAAGCAGTGAATGAAACAAAAGAAAAATTCGGAGTAGGTATTAAAATCCAAGGAGAAGAAATAAAAACTTTGAGGTTTGCCGATGACATTGTTATTCTGTCAGAGACAGCAAAGGACTTGGAAGAGCAGTTGAATGGAATGGATAGTGTCTTGAAAGGAAAATATAAGATGAACGTCAACAAAAGCAAAACGAGGATAATGGAATGTAGTCGAATTAAGTTGGGTGATGCTGAGGGAATTAGATTAGGAAATGGGACACTTAAAGTAGTAAAGGAGTTTTGCTATTTGGGGAGCAAAATAACTGACGATGGTCGAAGTAGAGAGGATATAAAATGTAGGCTGGCAATGGCAAGGAAAGCGTTTCTGAATAAGAGAAATTTGTTAACATCGAATATAGATTTAAGTGTCAGGAAGTCATTTCTGAAAGTATTTGTATGGAGTGTAGCCATGTATGGAAGTGAAACGTGGACGATAAATAGTTTAGACAAGAAGAGAATAGAAGCTTTTGAAATGTGGTACAGAAGAATGCTGAAGATTAGATGGGTAGATCACATAACTAATGAGGAGGTATTGAATAGGATTGGGGAGAAGAGAAATTTGTGGTACAACTTTTTACTAGAAGAAGGGATCGGTTGGTAGGACATGTTCTGAGGCATCAAGGGATTACCAATTTAGTACTGGAGGGCAGCGTGGAGGGTAAAAATCGTAGAGGGAGACCAAGAGGTGAATACACTAAGCAGATTCAGAAGGATGTAGGTTGCAGTAGGTACTGGGAGATGAAGAAGCTTGCACAGGATAGAGTAGCATGGAGAGCTGCATCAAACCAGTCTCAGGACTGAAGACGAAGACCACAACAATATATATATATATATATATATATATATATATATATATATATATATATATATAACTCCGCTGTACCGGTCCCAAGCCCGGGGCCTCATTATGCAAGTGATGAGGTAGGAGGAGGGGGAGGAGTAACAACCTCGTTTAAAAAACCAGAGTTCGCCTGGCCCGGGTGATAGTACTCTGTCAGGGCCCCTTTGCTAGGGTTACAGCGAAGACCTCAACGGTAGTGAAGGCGGAGAGAACGAATCTCGGTACGGTGGAACTAGCGGAAGAGGCACATAATACAATAAATCCACCTTGCGTCTGACTTGTAACAAGCGGCACTGTGGTCGGCGTCTGTTCACCAGAGGTGCGGCCGTAATACAAATTCTGGAACTAACCACTCCAGTCTTAACCACTGAGCTTTTCTGAGCTCAACCCTTTGATTCTAAGTACTATTATGGAGCGTTTTAGTAATTACAAAATTACCCCAGGTGGTAACAAATCCTCCGCCATCAGTGGCGCAACTAGTCTATCGGATTCTGGGGAGACTAGGCTGAAACGCTATATCCCAAACCAGAGGAAATCGAAGTCTTTTGACCGACTCATGCCCAAGGTCGAAACATTTTTTGGAACTATCAATATTAACTCTCTCTTGACACCAGGAAAACTCTATAAATTAGGAGACACACTAAAAGAACAAAATATCAAAATTTTAGCCCTGCAAGAAACAAGGTTGCCTGATGAGAATACCATGGATTTTGGAAACTACCGATTGTTTAAAAGTAAAACAGACAAAAGAATTCCTAAAAACACTCCGCATCTGGGTGTTGCATTCGCAATTTCGCAAGACATTCTTGGCTCCGTAATCGAAGTAAATCCAGTAAACAACAGACTAATGACAATTTCCATGAAATGTGCAAATAAAATGTACTGTTTAATTAACGCACACATGCCTATCAACCAGGAGAATAAAACAAATCCAGAAAAAGTAAATAAGTCATGGGAAGTGTTAGAGAATACAGTCTCCAAAATTCCTCAAAATTATGTAAAGATTTTAATGGGTGATTTTAATGCACAGTTAGGGAAAGAGAGAAAATTTAGAAAAACGGTCGGTGAATTCCCTGCACATAAATGGACCAATCAAAATGGAAAGAGGCTGGTAGAATTTTGCAGAAATTTCAATCTCAAAATTATGTCAAGTCATTTTAAGAAAAAACCTTCAAAACAAAAGACATGGCGATCACCTAAAAAGGACATAGGTGAATTCCAAATTGACCATATTGCAATCTCGTATCCATGTCACAAAGAAATTTTAAATGTTCAAGTTCGTAAAGGCGCCAATATTGACTCAGACCATTACTTAACCCGTGTGAAACTAAAGCTAAAACCCCAAAATTTCAACAAAAGGACACCATTAATCCCCAAATTTGACACCAGTAAAATCCAACCATCATTATTAGCAGACGAATTTGACAAAACAAGTGCACAAAATTGGGAACAACTCAAACACAAGATTATCAAAACAGCTCAAGATCAAATTCCTTTACGAAAACACAAGAAACATGCTTGGTGGAATGAAAACTGTGATCATGCAATCAAAGCCAGACAAGAGACATTTAAAGCATGGAATAGCAACAAGACAGAAGACACATATGATACATTCCTGACAACTAGAAAAGACACTTCAAAACTAATTAGACAAACAAAAAGACAATATGAGAATAGTCAACTCTTAGAAATTGAAGAAGATTTTCAGAAATACAATACCAGAAATTTTTATAAAACTTTTAAAACCAAAATAAAGGGGTACCAACCCCAGAATCTTTGCTTCAAGAAGGAAAATGAACAGTTGGCTCTTAACAACCAAGAAAATTGCAAAGAACTTTCTAAATATTTTAAGAATCTTCTAAATTGCCCCGAGCCCACAGAAAGATTTCCACCAAAAATTCCCCAACAATGCAATCCAGTTTCACTTGCACCAAATGAAGAGGAAATCATTAAAGAAATTCATAGGTTGAAAAACAACAAAGCATCTGGTGAAGATGGAATTGTTGCAGAACTTTTAAAGGCAGCTGGTCCAAAAACCGTTAAAGAAATTACTTCAATCATGCAAAACATTTGGCAAACTGAAAAAATTCCTGATGAATGGAAAACCACCTTGATTCACCCACTTCATAAGAAGGGAGACAAAACTGATGTTAATAATTACAGAGGAATTTCTCTTCTTCCAGTCACATACAAAATCCTCTCTCAATGTCTTCTGAACCGAGCACAACAACAACTTGAATGGAAAATTGGCGAATATCAAGCAGGTTTCAGGCCAAATAGATCTTGCCCAGAACAGATTTTAGTCCTCAAACTAATTCTCAGACATCAAAAAATTTACAATAAAAAACTAGTTTGTACCTTTGTAGATTTTAGAAAGGCTTATGACTCAGTGGATCGTGAATCTCTTTTCCAAATTGTGAAAGAAAAAGGCCTGGATCCTAAAACCACGGCAATTATCAGAGACACGCTAACTGGTACAAAATCAAAAGTAAAGTTCAGAGGAGAAATTTCAGAACCCTTTGAAATAAAAACAGGCGTGAGGCAAGGTGATGGACTCTCTCCGTTGCTATTTAACTGCGTTCTAGAAAAAGTAATACAAGAGTGGCGCGAACGAAAATTGGAGTTCAAAATTGACCAACCAGTGAAATTAGGACGAACAAATATTCGAATAGACTGTTTGGCCTTTGCAGACGACTTGGTTATTCTAACGCAGGACATCCAAATTGCTCAGAAACAAATAGAAATTCTTAAAGAAACAGCAGAAAGAGTAGGTCTCCAAATCTCATTTGAAAAAACACAGTATATGACTAGCAACAAACTGGCACCCAAACTTTTGGAAACTAAGTATGGAAAAATCAAAAGAGTTTCGCAATTCAAATATTTAGGTGAAACAATCTCAGAGACTGGTCTAGAAAAAATTGGAAATGAAATTCGTTGTCAAAAGATGGAGACAGCTTTTAGACTTACAAAAGACATCTACAACAAAAAATGTCTCTCGAGGTACTCTAAATTGAGACATTACAACACGGTCATAAAACCAGAGTGCCTTTATGGGGCTGAAACGCTAATTTTAAACAGAAAAAAGGACATTCAAGAAATCCAAAAAAGAGAAAGAAAAGTAATCAGAAAAATTCTAGGTCCAAAATATACTGAAGAAGGAACATACAGGCTAAGAGCAAATAGTGAAATTCAACAATACACCAGCATATATTCGGATATGAAAAAACGCAGATTAAAATTTTATGGGCATATTAAAAGAATGGATGCTACCAGACTAACTAAACAAGTAGTGGAATTCTACGAAAATCGAAGTAAAGCTAAATCTGAGACAATAAAATGGATTGCTGCTATAAAAGAGGACATGAAAGAGGCAGATATAAAACAAGATGAAATTCAAGACAGAAAATTATTTAGGCAAAAAATTCATGACTGGGTAGTTGGTCAAGCTGAAAAACCAAAGAAAACTGGAACCACATGGTCTGATGAAAGGAAAAGAGCTCATTCCGAGAGAATGAAAACTATTTGGGCAGAGAGAAAGTCTAAAAGAAAATAACTGAATGCCCCGTGATTGTACTTCGCGTGGTCCAGTAGGGCCCAAACGTGAATAATAATAATAATAATAATAATAATAATATATATATATATATATATATATATATATGAAATTATTTTGATCTAAGAACTACGTTTTTATTAGAAATGTACTTACATTCGAACTGCGCTTCTGCGCTTGCACCCTCTCCATCTCGAGCTGCTGGTCTAGAGCAGCAAGCATATGAGGGATGAAATCTAGAAAGATCGAAAAGACTGAGTATAATATTGAGTATGGAAACGAAAATGTGCAGTGACTTAAGTGATAGAGAAATCAGTAGACCAGGCCTTATGGGCAAAAACGAAACAAATTAAATATTTATAGAGAGCACTGCAAAGCAAATGTAACACGTAACACAAAATCTGTTAAATGACACATCAATCTGGGTAGAATGCGGTCCAAAACAGATATAACATAGAGACATTGAACATATAGACACACAAACATAGAATCCGTTAAAATACCCAGCAATCTTTATACAGAGCTGTCAAAAACGGATATAACACGTAACAAGAAACATATAGACACCCAAACATAGAACCCGTTAAAATACCCAGCAATATTTATAGAGAGCGGTCAAAAACGGATACAACACAGAACATAGAGACACTAAACATAGACGCACACAAGACGGGGACACACAACCTTTATAGAGAGTGGTCCAAAACAGCTGTAGCACTCATACACAGAGCTAAAGGGAACAGATATCGGAACACTGAAAATGTACTTACTAGGTAATGGAGCTTCATCCACACGGGATCGTTTGCTGCTGCTGCTGCTGCCACTGGCGCGACCTGCTCGCTTCATAATGAATGAATGCAAAATCACGTCCACAAGCATATCGAAAGTATAGGAGCGGAGTGAGGGTGAGTTGGGTTGTGGTCTGGTTTATATAGGTTCTATGACGTAGAGTCAAGTGACTAGTGCAGTAGTGAATAGGAGATCAGCATTCTATGGGTGAGGGGGTGGTACGTCATGAAGGAACACCGCACCCCTAGTGGGAAAATGTGGTTCATCGAATATCGAAGTGGTACATTAAAATTGAAATGGAATTAAGTACTTGGGTAATTCATACGTTAGATGCAGGATGTGAGTGTTAGAATATTTACGAAAGACTATGTCCAGAGCGTGTATGGTGGGAGCGCTAGGCCGCTCGCGGGTCTGTGACGTTAGGAGATGACTGAGGATCGTCAGGTTTCTCTCTCGCGCCTCATCACGGTGGCGTCCTCTGATGGCACGGATATGAAGTAAGCCAGTTGCAGTCCAGACTCAGTGGCGAACACATCTGCTTCAAACTGGTTAAATAATAAAGACAAGTCCATTTTTCCCTCCATTTTCCTAGGTGTGACCCGTTATCATGTTGGAATTTAAACTTCCCGCCATTTTTCTGGGGGAGGGGGTGGGGGTGGCACATTCCCGCCAAAATTCAAACTTCACGCCAAAATGCGCCGTCTTGGATGACGTCATCGCCGCCATCTTGGATAACGGTATTTTGTGGCAGTATCACCCTCGTTCCACTGCTTGCAGTACGGCAACATCTGCTCTCCTCGGAGCCCCCACGCGTGGGTACGTCCATTCTCAGCACCCGCGTCTCTGCTGCCGCTACAGGGAAGCTACAACAGTGGTCGCCATACAAACAGTCTGCGGTGATCCAGGACTTGACTTGGCTGTACAGGTGAACGAACAATCTGTCTTTCCTCTCAGGGTGCTAGACCCGTGGGACCGTCGGGATCCGTGAAGGCATTGAGTACGGTTCTCTTGAACCCATCGAGCCTATATTCAAATGGCAGTTGCGGCATTCCAACCAACGTGAGGAGCAATACGCTGAGGTGACAAAAATCGTGTGATACCTCCTAATATCCTGTCAGTCCCCCTTTTGCCCGATCCAGTGCAGCAACTCGACGTGGCAAGGACACAACACGTTGTTTCAAGTCCCCTGCAAAAATAGTGAGCCATGCTGTCTCTATAGCCGTCCACAACTGCGAAAGAACTGCCGGTGCAGGATGTTGCGCACGAACTGATCTCTCAATTATGTACCATAAATCTTGGATAGGATTCACGTTGGGCGATCTGAGTGGCCAAATCGTTAGCTCGAACTGTCCCGAATGTTCTTCAAACCAATCGCGAAGAATTGTGGCCTGGTGACACGGCGCATCCATAGAAATTCCATCGTTGTTTGCGAACACGGCATGGCTGAAAACTGTCGCCAAGTAGCTGAACATAACGATCGCCAGTCAATGAGCCATTAAATTGGACCAGAGCACGCAGTCCCTGACAGCTCGTGCCCATGGCTTCGTGGGGACTGCGCTACACTATTATTACCTCTTATCAACAGAAATAGGAACTCATCTTACCAGGCCGCGGTTTTCTAGTAGTCTAGGGTCCATCCGATACGGTCACGAGTGCAGGTCGAGCGCTACAGGCGATGTCGCGCTGTTAGCAAAGGCACTTCGCCGGCCGTGTGCCGTAACGCATTAACGTCAGATTTTGTCGCACTGTACTAACGGATACATTCGTCGTATGCCCCACATTCATATCTATGGTTATTTCAAGCAGTGTTGCTTGTCTGTTAGCACTGACAACTCTACGCAAAGACCGCTGCTCTCGATCGGTATGTGAATTCCGTCGACCACTACGTTGTCCGTGATGATAGGTAATGCCTGAATGTGGTATTCTCGGCACATTATTGACACTGTTGATCTCGGAATATTGAATTCCCTAACAATTTTCGAAATGTAATGTCGAATATTTCTAGTCCCAACTACCACACCATGTTCAAAGTATGGTTATTCCCGTCGTTTACCTTAATCAGCTCCGCCAATGCACTGCCGTTTCATACCTTGTGTACGCGATGCCACCTCTATCTGTTTATGTGCATATCGCTATCCCATGACTTTTGTCACCTCAGTGTATAACAGGACAACACCGACACATTCTGGCAGACATTTCTACTTGTAACACGGAGAATAAAACCATCTTCTCAAGAACAACCAACATTCAAATGTGATTTCGGAATGAGAAACCTGCCGCCTTCTGGCCCTAGACCAGCCAGTCGGGACCAACCGACAGCCGTGTCATCCTCTCACAAGGCGCCCTCGGATGCAGTACGAAGGGCCTTGTTGCCAGCCACCGCTCTCCCGGTCGTTGTCGTGTTTCTTGATCTTGGTACTACCACTGCTCGGTCAAGTAGCTCCACAGTTGCCCTGACGAAACCGAATGCATCCCGTTCCAGTTCTTCCAGCATGGAAAAATACCTGGCAGTTCCTGGAATCGAATACGAGTCTCCCGATGGCACTCAGCTGCACTGATCACTCAGCAACAGAGGCGGGCAAACGTGCTGTCTAAACCATCCTTATGTACACCGTGAAGATGGCGTTACTCCTGCCAACTCGCGCAGTTGCGCCGAAATGCAGTTCATTTACTTTACATATTCAAGCATTCAGTATATGCCAGTTTGAGTTTTGTTGCGTGTCACCTTCGCGGTGCTGCAATATTAATAGCCAGAAGTGTTCATTCATGAATGAGAAATAAGTTGACAGAAGATGGAACGATGTGCTGTAATTTAACTTCATTGAGAAGACTTTACAGTTGAAACTAGTGACAATCCATCATGATTTAAGGGGTGAAACCACTTTAACGTCTAAAAGAATATTTTCTTGGCATTTTTTTGGTGGAAGGAAAGGTGATAGAGAAACAATACATGGGATAATTATTGAGCTTATATTTAAGTATATAAAAAAAAAGTTTTGGCTGAAAATATTACAAAATGGCAACACTGCAGCAATTCTCCCGATACATGTTGAATTTGAGACGATTTATTGCATGCACTATAACTAGTGCCAATTTGAATCTGAAAGAAAAAAAATGTATGTACGGGTAATCTACGTAGGAGATTTTCGAAATAATGATTTTTGTGTAAATGGTGAATGTTTGAATAATGTCGTTTAACTTTCACCAAAAAAGGATTTATTGATAAATATTGTTTAAATTAACTAATAGAAAATCCCTTAGGTGGTTAACTTTGAAATACTACTTCGAAGTTGTGGTTATATTTTCAAATAAAAAGACTGAAAACTGTTGGAGTTACGCCGCGTGCCGTTATGAAAAATCATATTCCGAGAAAAACGCATTTGAAGTTTTGAAATACGTTATAGACATGAACAAATGAAGAAGTTCTACTTTTAGGAAACTCTTACCATTAATCTGCTAGCCCAGGACTGGCCTGTCGTACTGTTTCCGTTGCGATCGGAATCATATCCACTGACTTATCGTAGAACGATTAAAACATCGATCGTGGCAATTCCACGAACGCACAAAACTTTACAATTCTGTTTAGTCCTACTCCAAGCAGGTGCGTTGCTGGGACGATTGGACGGTTTGTTTTATATACATCCCGTATAAACTTACTACTTGATAAAACAACTTGTGGGCATTTTGGACAAGCAATAATTACTTGCAAATCCTAAGCATCGAGTAATTAGTTCTTGCAACGTGATGTCTGCATTGCATGGTGTACATTTCACATGTTGAGAAATAAAAGAGATAAGGCAAGAAGATTTATAACCCTAGAGCTCAATCCGTAATTCACATCAAAATCCTGGTCACTGTCTTTCAGTTTCTTAACAGAGGCTGACTCCTACCGAACTGCTCTCAGCCGCATATATTTTCTTTGGACGCTTTGATGACTGCTTCGCCCCCAGGTTGGATACAATGTTTTCGTACTTTTTTTTGCCCGAGAACACTTTCTCGCCATTCATTCTTACCTGAAAGACAAAACTGTATACAATAAGGTATCAAATAAACCCTCAAAAGTCAATACTGCGCACAAAAATCATGATTCGAAGCAAAAGTTTTGTCTGTTTCGTACACGTACTGACGCCAAGCTAACGTATTATTGTTTTGAATTGCTTCTAACTTTAAGGGGGCATCGAGTTGGCGCAGGTAGACCGTTTGGGGTCATCCGAGGCGCTAAGGGAGGAGCTCGGAATTCCGTAGAACAAATTTTTTGGGGGGGAATTATACTTCTTGCATCGTATTTTAGAAGGTTCAGAGCATCTTTTAAGTAAATTAAAAAAATAATTTTTTGAAAATTCTGTAGTGGTGTTACCCCTTAAGTTGCTATTAAACGGGATGAACCTACCCACAATTAATTAACATGGTATACATAAGCTGGCCGTGATGGATGTTCCCTGAAAGGCTCTCGATTTTCCGCCTTCTGTGTCGAAACAGAGTTCAAGAATACGTTATCTCCTTCATTTGAGGTGACGAAATTCTTTTTATCGCCAGATATCGGTTCGAGATAGTGAATTCCCACGAGCTATCTAACGAATGAGTAGATCAGTCCTTACCTGCATATTAGTCGATGCGTTTGTCAGCGGAATGTGTAGCCTGCTTTGATTATACATAGAAAGTACTTCAACTCCGCAAGGCATCGATGGTTGTTTGTATACAAAGAGTATTGTGGAATCTTCTGGTTTCAGCAGGTACTGTGTTTACTTTTAAATGTCTTGTCAATAATATAGAGGAGCTTAAGAATGAATTACGAGGGTTGCCAAGAAAGTAACGCACCGTATGTTTTTTCAACAATTCTTTGTTGATCATAATGAGAATCACACACACGACAGAATGGTGCCTTAGCTACACACGCTATTTTTCCACGTGATCTCCATCCCGTTCTATGGCCTACATCCAGCCCGTCGGTACCAGTCCTTAGCCTGGTGGCAGAGCCATTGCTTCACTGTGTGAATCACCTCCACATCGTCCTCAAAATGTCTTCCATAAATGAGTCTGCCCTCGTGAATGACAACATCAGCTCGCTGCAGCATGTCAGGTGTGACAGCCGCCGATGGTCTCCCCGAGCGCTGCAAATCGTGGAGCTCCACCGTACCGCCCTCTGATCACCTGACCAGTGACGGCCCACTAGGCACGGGCCTAGGGGCGGCATTTTTTGCTCTGTACTCATTTTAACGTTTTAAATAACTGCGCTTACAAACGAAAAATTTTTTAATATTGTTAAACAACTTGCTAGTTTAAATAAGCCTTAAGAACGAAATTCGATAATACCAGCTTGGAAATATACATAGTGTACTTGGTGACTGAATGGAAGTTTAACATTATCTTTCTGTCTGGTATCATCTTCATGTTCAAAATATTTTGAAGTAAGCTGTCAGGACGGCAATCTACAGTACAAAAATGGCTCTGAGCACTATGGGACTTAACTCCTGAAGTCATCAGCCCCCTAGAACTTAGAACTACTTAAACCTAACTAACCTCAGGACATCACACACATCCATGCCCGAGGCAGGATTCGAACCTGCGACCGTAGCGGTCGCGCGGTTCCAGACTGTAGCGCCTAGAACCGCTCGGCCACCCTGGCCGGCAATCTACAGTACAACGTTTGAAACGTTATTATTCCGAGAATGTTGTCGGCTTCTACTTAACCCTATCATATTTTCCTCATGAAAATACGGGGACCCATGAAAAGCTGTGATAAACTAATCAGCAGTTTCTTAAATACAGTGAGATGTGTGGCCCCAGTATGTAAAACCTGACTCTACTTAAATTTCTTGTATAAATTATGGGAAGTATCAAGTCGACCCTCCATTACTGTAATTAATGTGAAAGCTCTGTGGTTTTCAATGTCTGAGCTTTGATTTAATGACACCTGTATAACAAAACATGTTGATACTGGGAATGTTTTACATTTTTAAACATGTTTATACGAAAAGAACATACCCAGGATATCTAATAATGTGTGAAATGGACAGTTTAAAAATTTTATTTATTTATTTACTTAGTTACTTTTTTGGTGAAAAAAGAAGAAGAAACAAACTTTCGTTTGTCTCACTTATTGTGCTGCAGCCTCCACGATATCAAAGTTCCCACCATGTGCATTGCAAATTTTATATTAAACTTTTTAACTAAGTTTTTTTCTTCGAGGAAAGGATATTTTTATTTCATATTGGAACAAAAGGTGCATTTGCGTCTAGACATAACAGCAGTGTTCACACAAATGACAAAACATCACATCAACTGCCAACAAGAATACTTAAATTTTGTAGTCCGTGTTTTCTGCCCACAGAAACCGCTAAAATGTTATAGGAATAAGTGAGATAAGAGTCGATCCAGCACACCTCACTGCAAGAAATTGCAAAAATTATTTGCTTTTTAAATTAGAAAGACAGTGTCAAGAATATTCAGAACATATTTGCGTCCCAAACAAAATTCCGGTGACGCAGGAAACAGAAGCCAAAAAAAGGGACTGTTCCGTTTTCTTTACGGGAAGTATTCTAGCCTTCAGATGTGCTTCTACTGTTCACTGACAACAGAGAAACAGGCGACAATGAAATTCAATTATTCTGCATTGTCGTTCTTTCATAGCGCAGTTACGTCGAGTAATCCGAGTTGATCAGTTCATTGCTCCGTGTTTAAAGGAAAAATCTTTGTGCTTGTGTGCCGTGTTTGAAATAAAAAGTTTTGTGCTCATGTGCGGTGTAGTACGATTATTGGAACTGGATACAGTTTTTCTTTCTTTCCTTTTTCAGTTTTTTTTTCTTTTGTTACTGCGTGGCATTAATCAAAATTGTAACGGTGATTTTTCTAATTCAAGAAAATCAATAGGCGATAAAACCAGATATTTGAACAAAAATTGATTTTACCATAAACTTTTAAATGGTGAGCCAACTTTGCGTGATTTTCTAGTACACTCCTGTAGCACCGGTACAGTTTTTTGTGCACCATGTAAATTATTCGGAGGTAACTTCGCGATTGCTACTAATGGTATTGCAGTTTGGAAAAATATTTCTAATATTTTATCTCATCATGAGAATTCACTTGAACACAAAAATTCTGAGTTCTCGCTCTTAACAAGAAAAAAGTCACTCGGAACAATAGATAACCATTTTAAGTCATATGCTGAGACAGAAAAAATGTGTGTTGAAAAGGGTGTTTGCAATAGTGAAGAAGCTAACAAGTTGTGGACACGTTGAAATATTCCATTCATTACGTAATGGTCAATTTGTGATGTCTCTTGAACTTAAAGCCGAGTTTGATCCTCTTCTCGCAGCGCACATTGAACAATATGGAAATCCAGGGCAGGGACATACAAGTTATCTCTAACAATCTATGATGAAATAATAGAGCTCCTTTCTGAACGAATAATAAGAATTATCATAAGTAAAATAAAACAGGCCAAATATTTTCAGTAATAGTAGATTCTACTGCGGACATTTCACATATTGATCAATTATCTCTCATATTAAGATCTGTGAACGTGAATGGTGAACCTACTGAACGTTTCCTTCTGTTTTTACCAAACCCGGGACAAAAGTCCGAAAACTTAGCTGAGGCCTACTAAAAGTCCTGTCTACAA
Source organism: Schistocerca cancellata (assembly GCF_023864275.1). NCBI lineage: Eukaryota > Metazoa > Arthropoda > Insecta > Orthoptera > Acrididae > Schistocerca > Schistocerca cancellata. Next base: position 55,842,196 of record NC_064629.1, on the reverse strand, counting down.
ATTCCATTGATATTACTGACTGTAGTAAGTTTACTGGCGACAGTATTTCTGTTTACCATGACTTCCGCCTATGTCATTTCCCAACGTAAACCGGCTCTGCCCAGTTGGTAATGAAGGAACGTGTTGTTTAATGCGGATTCTGGATTATAACGTCTTTCTCTTGAGGTTACCAGAGGTAAAGTAAATCTGTTTGTGCCTCATAAAAGTAAATGCCTGAACCTACGGATTGAACTTGTGATACTTCGTTCCACCAGACCATTGTGGCCACATTTTCCAGCCCCAGGAGTGTGCTGTAACGGATGATGTGCTTAGCTTACAAAATTAGTCACGGTGGAAAAAATGCGAGTCTTTTAAATAGTTAAGTAGAAGCAAGCTTCTGACGCGGAGATTATGCTATTCTCATGTCAGCAGGATGTAAAGACTCTTCTAGGCATCATAGCCTCGACGGGAAGCCATTTTGAAATGTTCACTAATTCAGCAAATTCTTAGTTCGAGAAAATTCACTGTGAAGTGTGAAGTTACCGGATAATTCGATTATTACCGTCATTATTACTATCATTTTCTTCCTACCGCTGCTAGAACACATGGGCTTGAAGATCATTTAATGCCTTTTGGTCATTATAGAAGTAGTCGCCCAAGAACAGGTACTTTTCCTGTCTACGGAATCCTTTGCATGTTAATATGAAACATCACCAATTACTCGTAGATCACAGTAAAACTAAAGTAATTGATGAAGACGTTACTTGATAACAAAAACGCGCTGCCTTTCTTCATTTACTTGCACCTAAAAATTGCTGTCGAATACTGCCAAATCAAAAGCCAAGGGATCTTACTGTCTTCCGATATACGCCGCTGTCAGTTATTCCATATGATTTGGTCGACATGACCTGTTTCAAGTTGTGTATGACAGAGAATGTTTTAGGGAATCAATTGTTTTCCTTTGCAATAAACAGAGATTTTTATTCTATGCCATCCAAGTTCAAAATGTTCGCAATATTAGTTCATATTTAATATTCGCTTCTATAATGTAGGAAAGTATTTCACAGTTGCAAAACCCGCATCCGACTCATTGACCTGACACTTAGTCACTGACCTTAAATTCTAGCTCAGAGTGACACCAGTTTAAGTAACCTAATGAAGCGAAGATTGTTTGCCAGTGCTCTATCTCACCGGAAAATACGCAGTTCACTCAATAGGCTCCATTAGTGCACTGTAATAGTAATTTCTGTGTGTATGCAATGCATACTGATTGTAGAATTTAGTAGCGCTCCCTCTTCCACTTCTGTATACAATATGTCTGACCTAAATGGGCCCTTTATCATTACAGGCCCTGGGCAGTGCAACATCATACTGCCAACAGTAATGTGCTTGTACAGACATCCTCTCTGTTCGTTTTAGCTGATTTTGTGATCATTTAAATAAAACAACATGACCTTGCAGTGGGAGACTGTAGTTAACATTGCTCTGATAAACTAATTTTGTTTTTTTAATTCTTCTGGGTCTTCAGCATGCAATATGTGTTGTAGAGACAGTCTTAGACAAATGAACTGACCGCCGAGTCGTCCACGTACGGTTGACAATACAGTTGTGCTCCCCTCAGAATTCAACATCTTGTTGTAAGCTCGATCTGGAAACATTGTAGACTGCGGCACTTCCCGGAAGAAGTCTTGACGACAGTCTGAGTATATTACTGTTGACTACGACCCTAGTCTCGAGGTAAATTCGAGACTAGCTAATACGACGTTTGGCAACCGAAAGCACACATTGACAAAATTTTTATCGCCCCTTTGCTCTCGGTGCTGAAGCTGTGAGTGTAATTCAAGCAAATCTACAATATATTTCGCTTTCTGTCACATTGGTAATAACAGTTTGGTTCAACAATATTTTAGCGAGAGATTTCTTGGCCAGCCATCTGCCACTGAACACTGCATGCGTCTGAGTTCTCTGGGACCCGTTTGCTGCATACCGGCGCGGGCTGAGGCACTGCGCTGCCTCGCCTTCTGCCGACAACGTCTGCTCCACTCTTCACTCTTGACGGTGTAACATGCTTCAATGTTGTTGAGTGGTGACTAATAAAATCTGTCTATGATTTGTGTTTCACACTCGATGGCAATGGAGGCAAAAAACCGTTTTTATTTGATGAGTATTTTATTACACTAGTATGCAATACATCAATGAGGCACAGAATTAATTTCATTGTTTCTAATCCAGTGCTCTATAATTAAAGCATCACATCCTGTTCTTTTTCCTTTCGCAGGAGATTCTTCAAATAATTTACTTTTGTCATGGACTCGTATGTGTTAATCAAGGCACAGAGAGGAAATGCAATGTGTTTGGTTCCTTTCTTTGATTCCCTATGGTAAATGAATGCAAAACATTGTGTCAATACCTTTCAGAACCTGCTCTATAGCTACTCAAGCATATTGCTTTTTTTGAGGTCCATACATTAATTAATGGAGAAGTGAGCGCTCTTCAAAAGTGATATTCAAATTATTCAACTAGATTTAAGGCTCAGACTCATGGGTGTGGATACAGTTCATCATTACAAGACTAAACAATAGGGAAACTTTACCAAAGCAATGAATACGCTGTTTAGTATACATTATTTGTATAGATCTGAAGATGAAAAAGCGCAGATCTGCACTGTGCCCGCATCTGCACTTTAGTTCCTGTCTTAATGGGCATGATTTTTAGTTTCTTCTCTTCTGAATTTTCAAATGAATTGATTATTATGTGGCACAGAATAATTACTTAATTGTGATTCTTGTAGCTTCCATTCGCACCAACATTTTCCTACATTCTCGTGCAATTCATGAAATTCTACTTCTATGATCACAAGAGTGCACATAGATGCAAAAAGTGTTTGTTATCTTACTTTTCGTGACAGGTGGGCGAAGTTGATTTCCAAAGACTTTTTATTGTACTGAAATAATCTTTCGTCACAAAGTAACAAGGTAAGTGCTTTATTCGTATATATTTTGTGGGAGACTGTAATCGTGATGGAAGATTACACACCTGAATGTTTGACACAACTGGTAGGAGAAAACGCTGCATATTAACCAAACCCTGCGCCTCCTCGCCATATCCTCCTATGGCACGAGCATGGGATTCTCCTCACATACCACTACAGAGCTGTTCCTAGCACAGCTGAGAATTGGCAACAAGCTCACAAACCTTTGGCAACACTGTGACAGTGGAACCACTTCTGCGTATGGTACTGAATTGACTAGCTAAATTCACTTGCTATTCTCTTTCCATTTGAATGACTCATGCTATATCATCCTCATGTAAACTAAGACACAGCCTGAAAATTCAATTTTTTGGCTTAAGAAATGCTATTCTTCACATAAGTGACAACTTTTATTATCTTTCACGATGCGTTATGAGACTGAGCGACCAATACCACGATGAGAGTGGGGTGCTAGCAGCAGTATGTCCTTAGCCCCGTGGTGCCGCCCGTGTCTCGTGTCACAACGGGTCAATGAGTCGTCAGTTCTAACTGTGGTAGAGGCCAGCGTGTGCGAGCGTTTTCTTTCAGATTTATTTTATGGAACTACGAATTTCCAGAATATTTTCTGTAACGAAATAGGAAGAAAACCTTTACACATCAAGTCCACTTGGTAGCTCGACTGAGTAATTTGTGTTAATGGTAATAGATCTCTGCTTTCTGACTACCAAGCTGCTTCACAATACAAGTGGCTGTGAAGAAATTCGAATCTACTGTCAACGATACGAATTTCAATATTGTTCTTCACTTAAGACTCACATGCCAGTGTGATAAATATGAAGAAAATGAACCTCTTGATGCTATAGGGCCTCTGTGCTAAATTTCCACAGTAGCATTAGGAACTCTCTGCAGACATTTGCTAACAGCGGCTCTAGCAACTTACGTTTCCTCTGGATAGCTTCAAATATGGGTAATTATGTCGCCTTAAATCCAATTGAATATTTCAAATATCACTTTTGAAAAGCGTTCACATCTCCATTTATTAATGTATGGACCTCAAAACAAGCAATATCCCTTAGTAGCTATAGAACAGGTTCTGCAAGGTATTGACACGATGTTTACCATAGGGAATCAAAGAAAGAAGCCAAACACATTACCTTGCATTTACTCTCTGTGCCTTAACTAACACATATGAATCCATGACAAAAATAAATTATTTGAAGAATCTCCTGTGAATGGAAAAAGAACAGGACATGACACTTTAATTATAGCGCACTGGATCAGAAACAATGAAATTAATTCTGTGCCAGATTGATGTATTTCTTACTAATGTAATGAAATACTCACCAAATAAAAGCGGTTTTGTGCCTCCGCTGCTATCGAGTGTGAAACACAAATCGTAGACAGATTTTATGGGTCACCACTCAACAACATTAAAGCATTTTACACCGTCGAGAGTGAGGAGTGGAGCAGACGTTTTCGGCAGGAGGCGAGGCAGCGCAGTGCCTCAGCCCCCGCCAGTAGGCAGCAAACGGGTCCCAGAGAACTCAGACGCATGTGGTGTTGAGGCAGATGGTCGGCCAAGAAATCTCTCACTAAAATATTCTTGAACCAGACTGTTATTACCAATGTGACAGAAAGCGAAATATTTTGTAGATTCGCTTGAAATACACTCATAGCTTCAGCACCTAGAGCAAAGGGTCGATAAAAATTTTATCGACTTGTCCTTTCAGTTGCCAAACCCGTATTAGCTTATTATCGCGTTTTACCTCAAGACTAGGGTCGTAGTCAACAGTTATGTACTCAGATTGTCGTCAAGACTTCCTCCGGGAAGTGCCGCAGTCTACAATGTTTCCAGATTTGGCTTATTGCCCGACGTCGAATTCTGAGGGGAGCAGGATTGTATTATCCACCTTACGTGCACGACTCGGCGGTCAAATTTTTTGTCTAAGACTGTACCTAAAACACATATTGCACGATGAAAACCCAGAAGAATAAACAAAACAAAATTAGTTTATCAGAGCAACGTTAGCTACAGCGTTCGAAGTATTCATAGTATTGTATACGGGTGTGTAAATGCCTTCCAATGCCCACTCAAGGAATACAAGGATATACAGTCTAGCTTCAATATTATAAATACGCCTCAGTTTGCGGATGATCTCAGACTTGGGTAGATAATATTTTTGAATATTTAGCAGTACTGTACCCATTGGTGTTAAACTCGTTTTCGACCAACTATTCCCACAGCTACAGGAACACTACTTGTGATACCTTTTAGACAAAATACTTACGCAGTGCTATCAGACGAAAAGATCAACCTGACACAAACTGTGGGAAGTTTGTTTTACAACCTTCGTACCTGGATAAAGAGCTTTTCCTATTTGAGATATACGTCAACGTTGCTGCATAAGACGATTTAAGAAGAAACTAAATTCCTTCAGATACGACAATGTTTAAGGAAATCGCCTTAACGGCACTAATCGTGGCTTGTGAATCGTTTACTGGCCGTACTCTGCCGCATTTTGTTACTGACAATTTTCACAGAAGGAAAATGGGGACGAAATGTCTCCCACAGGAAGGTCATGTTGTTTTATTTAAATGATTACAAAATCAACTAAAACGAACAGTGAGGTTGTCAGTATAAGCACATTACTGTTGGCAGTATGATGTTGCACTGCCCAGGGCCAGTAGTGATAAAGGGCCAGTTTAGGTCAGGCATATTGTATACAGAAGTGGAAGAGAGGACATCACTAAATTCTACAATCCGTATGCATTGCATTCACACAGAAATTACTGTTACAGTGTACTAATGGAGCCTCATGAGTGACTTGCGTATTTTCCGGTGAGATAGAGCACTGGCAAACAGTCTTCGCTACATTAGGTTACTTAATCTGGTGTCAGTCGGAGCTAGAATTTATGGTCAGTGACGTAAGTGTCAGGTCCATGAGTCGGATGCGGGTTTTGCAACTGTGAAATACTTTCCCACATCATAGAAGCGAATATTAAATATGAACTAATATTGCGAACATTTTAAATTTGGATAGCTTAGAATGAAAATCTTTCTGTTTATTGCAAAGGAAAACAATTGATTCCCTAAAACATTCTCTGTCATACACAACATGAAACAGGTCACGTCGACCAAATCATATTGAATAACTGACAGCGGCGTATATCGGAAGGCAGTAAGATCCCTTGGCTTTTGATTTGGCAGTATTCGACAGCCATTTCTAGGCGCAAGTAAATAAAGACTACGAGTAATTGCTGATGTTTTACATCAACATGAAAAGGATCCCGTAGACAGGAAAAGAACCTCTTCTTGGGCGACTACTTCTACACTCCTGGAAATGGAAAAAAGAACACATTGACACCGGTGTGTCAGACCCACCATACTTGCTCCGGACACTGCGAGAGGGCTGTACAAGCAATGATCACACGCACGGCACAGCGGACACACCAGGAACCGCGGTGTTGGCGGTCGAATGGCGCTAGCTGCGCAGCATTTGTGCACCGCCGCCGTCAGTGTCAGCCAGTTTGCCGTGGCATACGGAGCTCCATCGCAGTCTTTAACACTGGTAGCATGCCGCGACAGCGTGGACGTGAACCGTATGTGCAGTTGACGGACTTTGAGCGAGGGCGTATAGTGGGCATGCGGGAGGCCGGGTGGACGTACCGCCGAATTGCTCAACACGTGGGGCGTGAGGTCTCCACAGTACATCGATGTTGTCGCCAGTGGTCGGCGGAAGGTGCACGTGCCCGTCGACCTGGGACCGGACCGCAGCGACGCACGGATGCACGCCCAGACCGTAGGATCCTACGCAGTGCCGTAGGGGACCGCACCGCCACTTCCCAGCAAATTAGGGACACTGTTGCTCCTGGGGTATCGGCGAGGACCATTCGCAACCGTCTCCATGAAGCTGGGCTACGGTCCCGCACACCGTTAGGCCGTCTTCCGCTCACGCCCCAACATCGTGCAGCCCGCCTCCAGTGGTGTCGCGACAGGCGTGAATGGAGGGACGAATGGAGACGTGTCGTCTTCAGCGATGAGAGTCGCTTCTGCCTTGGTGCCAATGATGGTCGTATGCGTGTTTGGCGCCGTGCAGGTGAGCGCCACAATCAGGACTGCATACGACCAAGGCACACAGGGCCAACACCCGGCATCATGGTGTGGGGAGCGATCTCCTACACTGGCCGTACACCACTGGTGATCGTCGAGGGGACACTGAATAGTGCACGGTACATCCAAACCGTCATCGAACCCATCGTCCGCCGCTCGTGGTCTCGCGGTAGCGTTCTCGCTTCCCGAGCACGGGGTCCCGGGTTCGATTGCCGGCGGGGTCAGGGATTTTCACCTGCCTCGAGATGACTGGGTGTTTGTGTTGTCCTCATCATTTCATCATCATCCAGGAAAGTGGCGAAATTGGACTGAGCAAAAGTTGGGAAATTGTACGGGCGCTGATAACCACGCCGTTGAGCGCCCCACAAACCAAACATCATCATCATCGAACCCATCGTTCTACCATTCCTAGACCGGCAAGGGAACTTGCTGTTCCAACAGGACAATGCACGTCCGCATGTATCCCGTGCCACCCAACGTGCTCTAGAAGGTGTAAGTCAACTACCCTGGCCAGCAAGATCTCCGGATCTGTCCCCCATTGAGCATGTTTGGGACTGGATGAAGCGTCGTCTCACGCGGTCTGCACGTCCAGCACGAACGCTGGTCCAACTGAGGCGCCAGGTGGAAATGGCATGGCAAGCCGTTCCACAGGACTACATCCAGCATCTCTACGATCGTCTCCATGGGAGAATAGCAGCCTGCATTGCTGCGAAAGGTGGATATACACTGTACTAGTGCCGACATTGTGCATGCTCTGTTGCCTGTGTCTATGTGCCTGTGGTTCTGTCAGTGTGATCATGTGATGTATCTGACCCCAGGAATGTGTCAATAAAGTTTCCCCTTCCTGGGACAATGAATTCACGGTGTTCTTATTTCAATTTCCAGGAGTGTATAATGACCAAAAGGCATTAAATGATCTTCAAGCCCATGTGTTCTAGTAGCGGTAGGAAGAAAATGACAGTAATAATGACGGTAATAATCGAATTATCCGGTAACTTCACACTTCACAGGGGATTTTCTCGAACTAAGAATTTGCTGAATTAGTGAACATTTCAAAATGGCTTCACGTCGAGGCTATGATGCCTAGAAGAGTCTTTACATCCTGCTGACATGAGAATAGCATAATCTCCGCGTCAGAAGCTTGCTTCTACTTAACTATTTAATAGACTCGCATTTTTTCCACCGTGACTAATTTTGTAAGCTAAGCACATCATCCGTTACAGCACACTCCTGGGGCTGGAAAATGTGGCCACAATGGTCTGGTGGAACGAAAGTGCAATGCGTAGGTTCAGGCATTTACTTTTATGAGGCACAAACAGATTATAATCCAGAATCCGCATTAAACATCACGTTCCTTCATTACCAACTGGGCAGAGCCGGATTACGTTGGGAAATGACATAGGCGGAAGTCATGGCAAACAGAAATACTGTCGCCAGTAAACTTACTTACATTAGAAAATTTTATTTTATTTGATAAACCGACAGCCATTTAAAGAAACAGGACTCTTAATTTACTTGTACTTGATTCAACTAGAGACGTTGTAAATTTTGCTGCTGTACTGTGATTCGAATTCGTATCTCCTCTTTCGAGGATCTGAATCTCTCGGAACAGTATAGTTCAATCATTTCGTTCCTTTTCCCAAGACTGCAATCTTCTGTAGGTCTCCGCCAAAGGTAAGTATGTGGGTCCGAATCCTGATCCAGTACAAAAATATTCATAATTTCATTTCAAGCCCTATCACGGGCACATCGGCCTGCTAGTGAAAATTAACGTGCACTTTTAATGTCTGTTCGTGTGTTGCCAACAACCGCAATAGGCGTCGTTATTTCTGGGCAAACACGCACACATCTTAACTGTTGATGAGTAAGCAATTGATACTTAAGCTGTATTCATGGATGATAAAGAAGGACGGTAGGTATGCGGTTCGATTGTCACTCGGGCACAAACATTTGTATCCTTATTTTAAATTCAAACACGAAGCAGCTGGTAAGAAAAACCGATACGTAACATTTTATTTTACTTAGTTAACAATCCGATTATGTGTTGGGTTCGTATCTCCGTCACAGAACTTCACATCATGCGCTTCATCTTTGAATGCATGCACACTTTGTTACTTCTGAATGGAGGTATATCAGACGTCTTTCGTGGTTAGTTAACGGGGACGAAAGGGTCTTGATAGGAGTCCCGATTTATTACAAAAACTGTCGTCTTTTATTTTCAAGTTTAGGTTTGGTTACTGATATTGGTGAAAATTTCCAACATTCATGCCTCTTCATGGCTAGTCAGCAATATGATATGATTAGATTAGATTAGATTAATACTTGTTCCATAGATCATGAATACGATATTTCATAATGATGTGGAACATGTCGTTTTAATGAAATATTTCTTTATATACCATGATTCAATTTCTTTACAACAATTTTTTACTCTCTGTCTCATTCTTTTTTATTTTTATCTCTCTCTCTCTCTCTATCTCTCTCTCTTTCTCTCTCTCTCTCTCTGTCTCTTTCTCTCTCTCTCTCTCTCTTTCTCTCTCTCTGTCTCACACACATACATTCTTTTTTATTTTTATTTGTTTGTTGTGCTCGACTATCGGCGAGGCACAAAAACGTCCGTCAATGAGTTTCTTAGTTTTGAATACACTTATGAAAGAATTATAAAAACAACTATGAGAGTTAATTATTTATGATGCTTAGTTTGCAGTCAGTTCTGAGTATTGTTAGTAACTACGCTCCAGTCCCTAAACCTAGTTACAGAAATGTGAATCAGACGGATTACGTATTCCAGGCCGTAGCAGCCACGTCTTTGGACGCCAGCTATGGTCACGTCCCAGCCCACCGTAGGATCACATCGGTTCGTCTTCTTCCTGCTTGTAGTGCAACTGATATTTGGCAACAAGGCAAGGTAGGTTTGGCAACCCTGTGATCGACGAGCTACTTCCTGGAGTGCACGGAATTAAGTCTCAAAGTTCACTTGATTTCTCCTGTCATTTCCATTGAATAACCTGAGTTATTATCGCTTGAGTTGTAACAAAAGATTGTAAATTTGCGGTTTTCAGCCCAGGAAAGTAGTTGCACGTGGAAATCGCAATTAATTTCATCCTTTAAAAAGCGATTTACGAGTTCTGGCCAATATTGGCTTCGTAAATTGATGCCTAAACACGTGGCTATTTCCTAGCTGTGTGGTAACGTGCTGACCTGCGAAAAAGTGTCTTCTGTAGTTTGCGATTCCAGTCTTGCTAACTGTAACGTTTTTATCCCTTCTGTGAAAGAGCTACAAGCTGTCAGATCAAACATAGATAAGGAAATCGCAAGAAAATATTTTCGGCTCATAGTGCAATGGTGAAAAATTTACAATGCTGCACAACAGGTAACGCCCCTTTCCGCTGCTGATAAGCAAATTTTGGTTTTTTAGGAATACATAGCTTTGTTTATGAAATGCCACATTTGCATACCACTTGAGTATGACACAGAATACAAATGAAACACAGACCCAATCGAAATCTAAGTGAGTAGTATTTTAGTAATTCGTGCTGATAGAGGCACGCTTGTGTACAGATACTCAGTTTTATTGAAACAGACTTTCGTCGTAAGGTTATCGTGGGTAGTTTTATTTCATTTCTTATAATACAGTCCACAGCTGTCGTAAGGTTTTTTTAAGTGTTGTTAAAACAATAGTAAACATGAGAAAGAAATTAATCATCAACGATAGATACGAATTCTCCGATGTTATTTATGACAATGCACATTCAGTTTATTGGTTACACGCATGTAGAAAACTTGCTCTGAGTTAAAGCTGTCAAACAATGTTGATGAATACTAAAATGCCACTACCACATGACAGCTAATGTAGAAAATACTTTTCTGACGTATTTTGGCACGATGCGCTCTCCCCATACATAATACAAAAGTTTCGATAAAATTGGTTCTGAACTGGGAATGCAACTCAGACCGGCCCTTAGCGGAATTTGATCCCATCGTGACAGTACAGCTCGACTACAATTTGTTGTTTGTTCAAAACTGTTGATTCCTCAACATTCCAGATATTGCACGTGAATGGATTCGAATCCTGGCCCCGCACTAAGGTTTTCATTATGTATTATCAAGCTGTAGCATGAGAACACCTATCTGCTGGTGGATAATAATTTTGATTTTTAATGTATTTTCATTCGTTGTCAACACTAACGATATCTGACGTTTTTGACGCCCAGTGAGACACAAAGCTATTTGCGAGATCACTGTAAGTTCAAGGATGTTATTCCGAGTTGCTCATGGAGAAAAATTCGGTAGCTGGCGTCTCTTTGTGTGCAGTCACCAACGATATGTGTGGGGTTCAATTCCCAGTCAGCATGAACTCTTCGTTATATTATTTCTAGTTCAGACATGCTGACATGTCGCAGCTGGTGTAACAAACCCATATTTAACGTTAGTTTTCTCTAGAATATAACAGCGATAGGTGTCAGGTAGGAGTCCTGGGAAGGAAAAAATTAATGAAACTTCCTGGCAGATTAAAACTGTGTGCCCGACCGAGACTCGAACTCGGGACCTTTGCCTTTCGCGGGCAAGTGCTCTACCATCTGAGCTACCGAAGCACGACTCACGCCTGCTACTTACAGCTTTACTTCTGCCAGTATCTCGTCTCCTACCTTCCAAACTTTACAGAAGCTCTCCTGCGAACCTTGCAGAACTAGCACTCCTGAAAGAAAGGATATAGCGGAGACATGGCTTAGCCACAGCCTGGGGGACGTTTCCAGAATGAGATTTTCACTCTGCAGCGGAGTGTGCGCTGATATGAAACTTCCTGGCAGATTAAAACTGTGTGCCCGACCGAGACTCGAACTCGGGACCTTTGCCTTTCGCTGGCAAGTGCTCTACCATCTGAGCTACCGAAGCACGACTCACGCCCGGTACTTACAGCTTTACTTCTGCCAGTATCTCGTCTCCTACCTTCGGTAGCTCAGATGGTAGAGCACTTGCCCGCGAAAGGCAAAGGTCCCGAGTTCGAGTCTCGGTCGGGCACACAGTTTTAATCTGCCAGGAAGTTTCATATCAGCGCACACTCCGCTGCAGAGTGAAAATCTCATTCTGGAAACGTCCCCCAGGCTGTGGCTAAGCCATGTCTCCGCTATATCCTTTCTTTCAGGAGTGCTAGTTCTGCAAGGTTCGCAGGAGAGCTTCTGTAAAGTTTGGAAGGTAGGAGACGAGATACTGGCAGAAGTGAAGCTGTAAGTACCGGGCGTGAGTCGTGCTTCGGTAGCTCAGATGGTAGAGCACTTGCCCGCGAAAGGCAAAGGTCCCGAGTTCGAGTCTCGGTCGGGCACACAGTTTTAATCTGCCAGGAAGTTTCATATCAGCGCACACTCCGCTGCAGAGTGAAAATCTCATTCTGAAAAAATTAATGTTTCTTCTCATCATTTCAGTTAAAACATCTAGCTACTGCCGAGAAAATCCGATATGTCACAGTTGACTGTGTTTCGATAACAATCCGATTAGGTTGTGGGTTCGAATCCCTGTCCAACACAAAGCTTTACCTCACGGCATTTCAAGTAATTTACTTGTGCAGAAGCAATATTTAACATCTTTCGTAGTTCGTTGACAAGGACAATAGATGTTGGGTAGGAATTCGCGTCGTTAAAAATGTTTACGTTATGTAATTTAAAGTTGATATTTGCTAACTGATACAGTCTAAAATCGAGGTATATCACTCTCTGTATGCCTAGTCAGGAATGACTCTTAGTTTCCATCAGTCACGAAATCTTTGCTTAATCTGCATGACCTGGGTTTGAATCCATATGTAGAACGAGACGGTTCGTCGTGTCATTTGAAGTTCATACATATTCTCAACTAGCTGCTCGTGAACAACTTAAATTTTTAATGTCATTTTGTGTGAAATAATAAGTACGGTATGTTACTTTGAAGAGGAAATCATGAATACGACGAACTTACTACGTGCATTACCAATCTGACGTAATAATGAGAGTGGTAATAATTCAGGTATATCATTAATTGTAATGAATGTGAGCTTACAAGCCTTAAGGACAGTATTATCTGTGATAAGGCGTTCCCTGATATTTTTAGTACCTTGGTATTACTTTATTCTTGAGTTATTGCGATACGGAGCAGTGTTTTCTAGTGGTAACTTGTTGGAACCATTTTCAATAGTCAAACGACTCTACCGAGGACCGATTAGAGGACCCGCTAGACAGCTGCGTTATGTGGGTTGCATGCGAATCAGGTGAAATGCAATTCAGGTCGTTCGGATACTTTTGAGCACGACAGTACTTTTAATAAAATTCATAGATTCTTCCATGTCAATGATAATGACAGCATTGGAAAAGAAGATAAAGTTTATAAGTTTTGGCATTAATATCGCATCTAAATAAGAAATTTCAAGACACCATAGAGCCTCTAGGGTCAAACTTCTCCTTGGATGAGAGTACAGAGCCTTATTATGGCCACCACTTTATGAAACAGAGTATAAGAGGCAAGCCAATTCTCTATGGTTTCAGATGGTGGTGTTTAGGTACATCTAATGGATATCTCATCAAATTTGAGCCATATGTTGGAGCAAGTACAGAGATCCCCATAAGCCACTGGGACATTCTGTAGTTTAAAAGCTCTGTGTGGGCTACATCCCTCAGAACAGCACAGTTTACATTGATAATTACTTTAACTCTTTGTCTCTACTTGAGTCTCTTTCTTCAGATGTAATCAGATGCGCAGGAACCCTGAGAAGTAACCGATTGGAGAAGGCACCCGTGTCAGATATAAAGAACGCACCACAAGGTACTACTCACGCGTAACTTGATACAGAGAATTCTATCATACTTGTAAGATGGAGCGACAATAGTCAAGTGACTCTGGGGAAAATGTACTGGAGGAAGGTGAATTAGGTGAAAGTAAATGCTTGAGGTGGAATAGAGAATCAAGAAAGAAGGTTTCCATACCACAGCCTTCCCTTGTACAGGGATATAATAGCCACATCGGAGGGGTACATCTTTTTGACAATCTACGAAGATCATAGGAATGGTACTGGCCAATCATCAGGTTCTGCCTATATGGTGCTGTTGTGAATATGTGGCTCCTATACTTTCAGCTAAATAAAAATGTAAGCTTACTGGATTTTACTAGACGTATTGTACTTTCAATTCTGACTTCGCCCAACACTGAAAATCCAAAGGTGTGAGGCCAAGATTTCTGTCACAGGTGCAAGAAGACATAAGATTTGATAATGTTGGACACATGATTGATGAGCAGAGCACTCAAAGAAGATGTCAACAGCGTGGTAAATGCACAAAATTTCTCTGAGTAAAAGGCAATGTGGGACGCCATCCAAAGCGATGTTTCATTTTGTATCACCGGTGCCTGGAAGACTATGTATTCTAATAAATACTATTTTTGTTACTTGTCCTTTATTGTTGCAATGTCTTACTTTATTCATGTAACACAGTGCAGTTATTTTGTTGGTTCTACTATATGAATTTGCCATGTATTCTTAATGCATAAATAAATAATGTGATTTTGAAATAAAATACAATGAACATTACAACACCTGGAAATTATTATTGTACTTTTTCTTCATTTATTCGTGTAATGAATGATAATCACGAAAAATTCAACATATTACTTGTGGCAAAATTGTATAATTAATTCCACCCCTTACTGCCCATCGTATGATATATCATACCTCAATAATTTTTTTACTCCTCACTGCCCACTGTATGATATATCATATATTAAAAAATATGAATTTAAGGCCACCATCATAAATTAACATTCATACTTTGATTATTAACCCATGTGGGTAGTGGACCTGAAATTGTATCAAAATCTAAAAAAAGAAAAAAATCTGGGATATAATGGGTTAAAGAGAATCTTCACTGGAGCTTTTAATATTGATGTAGAGGTTATAGTTAATATTAGTCCTGTATTACAGTAATATACTGACCGAAATATAAAACGCTTTACCATGAAGCACTAGTCCAACATAACGGGTTACCCAAAAGTCCGTTAACATCTGAAAATTCAATACTTCACGGAATAATGTAGGCAAAGAGGTAATAATTGACACACATGGTTGAAATGATATGAGGGTTATTGAAACCAAAAAAGTGCACAAAATGACCAACATACGGTGCTTCATATGATACAAAACCAATAATTAGCGTAACAATTGACTTTTAGCAGGGACAATGTTCCTTATAACAAAGGCCCGTCATGTGGGCCGTCATTCATCACATCAACAGTACCTTAGTCGAGGACCTATGTTGTGAACAGCACGGTACAGCATATAAGTAGATATGGTGAGAAATTGCCGTCGGATGTTGTCTTTTAGCATCCCTAATGAGGTCGGACGATCGCTGTGGACCTGCGACTTCAGGTAAGCCCACAACCAATAATCACACTGATTGAGGTCTGGGGACCAGGGAGGCCAAGCATGACAGGAAATAGCGACACAGCACGTGATCCTCGTCAAAAAAGGTGCGCAAAGTCTCTTTCACACGTTTAGCAGTATGGGGTGGAGCTCCATCTTACGTAAAAGTCGTACTTTCCAGCAGGTGTTTATCAACAAGGCTAGGAAACTTCCTGGCAGATTAAAACTGTGTGCCGGACCGAGACTCGAACTCGGGACCTTTGCCTTTCGCGGGCAAGTGCTCTACCAACTGAGCTACCCAAGCACGACTCACGTCCCGTCCTCACAGCTTTACTTCTGCCAGTACCTCGCCTCCTACCTTCCAAACTTTACAGAAGCTCTCCTGCGAACCTTGCAGAACTAGCACTCCTGAAAGAGTGCTGCAGAGTGATAATCTCATACTGGAAACATCACCCAGGCTGTGGCTAAGCCATGTCTCCGCAATATCCTTTCTTTCAGGAGTGCTAGTTTTGCAAGGTTCGCAGGAGAGCTTATGTAAAGTTTGGAAGGTAGGAGGCGAGGTACTGGCAGAAGTAAAGCTGTGATGACGGGGCGTGAGTCGTGCTTGGGTAGCTCAGTTGGTAGAGCACTTGCCCGCAAAAGGCAAAGGTCCCGAGTTCGAGTCTCGGTCCGGCACACAGTTTTAATCTGCCACTAAGTTTCATATCAGCGCACACACCGCTGCAGAGTGAAAATCTCATTCTGGAAACATCCCCCAGGCTATGGCTAAGCCATGTCTCCGCAATATCCTTTCTTTCAGGAGTGCTAGTTCTGCAAGGTTCGCAGGAGAGCTTCTGTAAAGTTTGGAAGGTAGGAGGTGAGATACTGGCAGAAGTAAAGCTGTGAGGACGGGGCGTGAGTCGTGCTTGGGTAGCTCAGTTGGTAGAGCACTTGCCCGCGAAAGGCAAAGGTCCCGAGTTCGGGTCTCGGTCCGGCACACAGTTTTAATCTGCCATGAAGTTTCATATCAGCGCACATTCCGCTGCAGTGTGAGAATCTCATTCTGGAACAAGGCTAGGGATGGTGCGATTCTGTAACATATCGGAGAACCTCGCACCGTCACGCTGACAGTTTGAACAGCACCACCCCCATTTCCTCGAAGAAATAGGGTCCGATCACGACTGATTTGGCAAACCACACCACACCGCGACTGCAGTGGGATTCCCACTACAGTTCTAGGAATTCGGCAGCACATTTTCTGCAGTTGTGGTTGTTGACACACCCTTAGAGTGTGAAGTGGACTTCGTCGGTCCAGCGCCCTCTGTTGGCTGGCTTTTGCAGTCGTATTTGGTTTCAGTAAAACCCCAGGCATGTGTGTCAAGTTTTGTCTCTCCGCCTACATTATTCCGTGCATTAGTGCATTTTCAAATGTAAACGGACTTTTAGGTCACCCTGACTATCAAATTTTATGTGGAGATGTCGATACATAACGGGTGTTACATGATTAAACTTTCATTCATTTTGGAACTAACGTCGATCATCAATGTCAGTGTGAGGTATGACTTCTAGGGACACGAACGCACGTGTGAGGAAATTCGTGTCTGAAACATACGTAGTGCCATTTTCTGAAAACTCACTGGGGGGAACTGATATGAAAATATACGTCTTTCCAACGCATTCCCGACATGCTCTGGACGACAAATCAGGGGACTCGGCAAGCCGGTATGTTCTTCAAGGCATTGTTATAGAAAAATTTAATCGAAGTAATAAAAAAAATTTAATGGAAGTAAAATGTGAACTACAGTGCGATGTCTTCGATTATCCTGCTGGAATATACCGTTCAGTAGCCTAGTCGTGAAGGACACGAGTTCAGGATTTAGCATTTCTGTCATGTACTGGCGAACATTCAGCCTCCCTAGAACAATTGAATCAGTCATTGTAGATTGGGCTTTATTCCAAAATCTCACTCTAGAGATGGTTCTGTTACGTATTTGCGCATTTCTGTATAAAATGAGCTTGATTCCAGCCATCTTAGTGCACACAGTAGACACATTGTTTCATACTTCACTTAAGAAAGGTCTTCATTCCGGGAATAAAGCCTTTTCTATACTCACTCTGCTAGTGTTAGTTTCTTTAACTGCAGTTTGTCATTCTTTAACTACAGTTTGTCAAAATATGGATATTGCAGTGCCTTATTCTTCAGAGTAAATTTCCTCAAGACATGAGAGATATAAAAAATAAAAATTACTATTTGTCTCCGGAAAGGCAGAAACTAATGTGTGACCACATTGACAGAAGAATTTATGCATGGTATGTTCCCGGAGAAACATCTTGAATCAGGAATGAGCTACATGTATTACGCTAAGTGCTTCAGAGGAAACATCAGTCTTGCCTTTGGCCGTCGTCTGGTGGACATTCGTGTAACACGTGAAGAGCTGAAACTGATAATAAAGAGTTGATTTCTTGACTAAGCTGCAAAACTAGAGCTTGTTGTTGAATTAATGTTCCATCAATGGTGTAGCAAGGCACCTCATTCTGTAATGAAACAAACTCAAGAAGACTGCGTGAAAGAAAATAGCGTGTTAGGTCAGTGTTTTGATTTTATGCAGAATTCGACATTACCTCACATTCCTGTCCAGGATTTATTTTAACTCAGGAAATTTTGGGTTAATGTTTTTTGTGTAGAAAAATATGAAAACAAATTCTTCTGCGATGTATGTATACCATGAGGGAACAGCAAACAAGGGTTAAATGAGGTATGTTCATTCCTGTTAAACTTTATAGAAGGAAATGCGTACAACATTACTGAGGAGTTGAGATTGTTTTCAGATTGATCCTTTGGGCAAACATAACTCATTACATGATTAGGTTGTGCGTTGCGCTAGTGGATACAGGGAAATTTCTAAATTGAAACAGTTCTTTCCTATCGGGGGCCATTCTTTTAATTCTTGTGACAGATTTTGTTCTGATAAAACGTGTAGTAAGAATAGTGGCTCATATGTACAGTATACTGTGAAGGGCCACTGTGAACTGATCACTTTACAGGGAAACTTGTTGAAAATAATGACATCTATGATTTTTCCAAATAATGATCAAAATACCATATGAAAGGAGGGTCACGTGATAAAGGTGTTCCGCCACAAGATAAAGTATCCTTTCGACCAACGGCTTTCATGTATTTTGAGCACTGTTCTACAAGGAATCAGATTATGGCATCTCTATAAATTGCAGGCTTGTAAGACACGCTTTTAATTTGCGACTCCTTGCGACTTGAGTTCAGCTCTCATTAACAAGGGAATATGATGACCAAGTTCCTATCACTGTGTTGAAAATTAATGATATATGCGGCTTCCTAATATATATTTCTGAATAATATAAATCTGTCTATGATCCGATTTCTGAGAAAAGAATATAAAATGCATGATTGATTTTGATTAAATTTCATACTTCATACTTTAAATTGTAATAATGCATTCACTATCTGTGTAGATATGCAGTCACTTTGTAAATCCAGAGAAAATAATGTAAAACCATATCCACTGAAAACAAACGGTATCATATTTTACTTTTATTATTCATTTCACTGGTGAAAGGACTTCATTCCAAATTTCAAATGACCAGTTTTAAATAGGAGATAGATGTGGGCTAAGGTTAATGTATTCTCTGATACTTGCTTATGTATGTATATATGTATGTATGTATGTATGTATTAAACTGGGGACCTAGAAACGACGGAGAGGCTTCGCCCCCGTCATAGCCCTCAGCGTTACACAACGCCACAACGGGTTACAGCAGTCCACTCAACCCACCGCCGCCCCACACCGAACCCAGGGTTATTGAACGGTTTGGCCCCCAGTGGACCCACCTGGGAACGTCACATTCCAGACAAGTGTAACCCCAGTGTTTGAGTGGTGGAGTAATTATGGTGTACGCGCACGTGGAGACAGTGTTTGCGCAGCAATCGGTGACATAGTGTAACTGAGGCGGAATAAGGGGAGCCAGCCCGCATTCGCCGAGGCAGATGGAAAACCACCTAAAAACCACCCACATGCTGGCCAGCACACCGGACCTCGACCCTAATCCGCCAGGCGGATTCGTGCCTGGCACCGGCACGCCTTCCCGCTCGGGAAGCAGCGCGTTAAGCCGTCGGCACACGGACCGTGTTGTCGAACGTTAACGTTGAGCGTGCCAAGTTCAACGTACTGCTGAACGCTCAGGAACGATGCGACTTGTGCATACGGTACGTGGGCCCCAACGTGATATACGCGATCGCGACGCACTCCAGCGGCAGTTGAGGGATGTTTCTAGTTCTTAAATCACACTGTTTACTCAACGGGCGCGCGTAAAATTCCCACACTAGCTCTATTAAAACGCGCGTTTCCTCCATCGTCCACGAAAAGGAAAGTACCATGTCCAATCAATAAGGACACAGGCTTATAAAAGTTTCATTACAAACAGTGCGTTACAATCGATTAAATTTCGGGCATGCAGCCGCGCAAATATTTCGGCCGCGTATCGTCCGGCCATCCTCTGAGTGAGCCATAAGTTCACTCTGAGGATGGCCGGACGATACGCGGCCGAAATATTAGTGGAGGAGCCGGCCGTGCGGTTAAAGGCGCTTCAGTCTGGAACCGCGTGACCGCTACGGTCGCAGGTTCGAATCCTGCCTCGGGCATGGCTGTGTGTGATGTCCTTAGTTTAGTTAGGTTTAAGTAGTTCTAAGTTCTAGGCGACTGATGACCTCAGAAGTTAAGTCGCATAGTGCTCAGAACCATTTTATTAGTGGAGGAAGTTTTATTTGCACGGCTGCATGCCCGAAATTTAATCGATTATTCATTACGCCGCGAGAAGTTGAAAACGCACAGTGCGTTACAAACTTGGAATACTTCTGCGCATAAGATAAACATTATTTCATCATTCCCACATTTTAGTAAAACCCCAACGTCAGTCTTACTTGATGATTGTTCCTACCCAGTAGCAGAATCTTTGCAACATGTGAATTACGATAGCGTAAAAGAAAAAGGAGCAAAATATCTTTATACAAGTAGCGCAAGCTGTCCTGTAGATTAAGCCAATCGAACAGTCACCCCTCAAAAAATGGTGAACTTATATTTACATAACATCAGATGTTAATAGTATATACTTATATTAAATTAATAATAAAGTATCAGAACCTAATAAAAACGCTAATGTTACGAAAAAAATTTGGAAGTGTCAATACACGAACCACCGACCCATCAATCAACTCTTAATGTTAGTGACGCTACTCATTACGCTAAACCAACAGCAGAACTTCAGCATGTAATCATATTATGTTACCCGTTGCTGAAAACGTTAATCATAGATATGTTACTAATTGAAATTTAATTATAACAAATTGTACCAAGGACAATGCGTTTTGGTTGGATCTTTAGTGTGTCGCTGCCTTCAAATAGCCTACTCTCATAATACGCAAGTTACAATAATTCTTTTGCCACGAATGTGATGTGTCTTATTATTTTATTGGAATGAATCACACTGTTAACAACGGTTTTTCCAGTGATTCTCAATTTGCTAGTGCTCAGAAACGGCATATATACATATAGGCTTGAAATGAATGCCAATATGGCGCCTCACAACTCTGAACTCAAGGGAGATGCGTGCTTGTGACGTAAGTGGCGTTGTGACATCTCATTGGTCAACGGTCAGACACACGCTCAGAATATCTGACATGCCAGATATTGCTCTGCACGTTTGGAAAGACTCCCGAGCGTGCTATTCCACGCTATGACGCCAGAAACTCGGCACGCTCAACGCTCAACGTTCGGATGCACGGTCCGTGTGCCGACGGCTTTAGACCGCACGGCTAACCAGGCGGGCTTACACTTGTCTATCGACTCATTTTTGGAACTATTAAAAACTGTTCAAGTTATTACACATACAAGATAAAAATTTTTTCAATTCCCAAAAAATGGTGATTTTTTCTAAGATGACTGATTCAATTAGTAATACAGTCCTGCAGTCACGTTCAGTCGCTTCCAGTACAATATTTCCAAGATTTGGAGGAGTACAGGTTTCGAGAAAGGCCGCTTCCTGTGAGCTTTCATTTGTTTGTCTACAGACACATTGTTGTCGGCGTTACCACCACAAACAGAAGCGGACATCGTCGTTGAACGCAACAGAATTCCTTCACTGTCCCAGTTATCTCTGCGTCTACGCCGTGCAAGTCTTTGTGGTTTGTGGTATGGTGCCAATGGTAAACGACAGAGAAACTCTAGATTTCAACTCAGATTCTAGTAATCTGTTCCGGGCGGTCTGTGTGACACTTTGTATGAAGCCTACAGTCGGATTTCATCTGTTCTCAACAGTGTGTTCGTCTGAGCCAGTCGATCAGTCCTCCGAAATTCTCGTGGTGCAGTCCGTCTGGAAAGATCCTTGCCAATTCTTCTTGTGGACTGAGTCCATCTCGTGACCATTCACTGTGCAGTCACTGCATTACAGCTAACTGCCTGTGCGATCTGTCAGTATAAAGTACCATGTCCCTCCTGCTAATGATTCGGCCTGAGGTCCATAAGATGGCGATATGTTGCACGAACACGTCCACTGTGCATGCTGAGTTGCGATCTCCACTTTAAAAGGTCCAGCAACGTTAGACGGACCCAATAACCATTCACACCATTCATCATCTCAAGAATTACTTCTTTGAAATTAAGCTCGCAGTAGGATACAGTTTTAATCAACAAAAAAATGCTTCAAATGGCTCTGAGCACTATGGGACTGAGGTCATCAGTCCCCTAGAACTTAGAACTACTTAAACCTAACTAACCTAAGGACATCTCACACATCCATGCCCGAGGCAGGATTCGAACCTGCGACCGTAGCGGTCGCGCGGTTCCAGACTGAAGCGTTTAGAACCGCTCGGCCACACCGACCGGCTTTAATCGACATATTCCAGAGGCATGGAAATACTGGAGTACCATTTTCATAGCGTTCAGTCAATATATTTCAGTGAATCTCATAAAGTTATTCTACAGCATTACACCTATGTGAGAAAAGTCATGGGATAGCGAGATGCACATATACAGATGGCGGTAGTATCGCGCACAGAAGGTACAAAAGGGCGGTGCGCTGGCCGAGATTCACGTAAAAAGGTTTCAGACGTTATTATGGCCGCACGACGGGATTCGACAGGCTCTGAATGCGGAATGGTAGTTGGAGCTAGACGCTTGAGACATTCCATTTCGAAAATTATTAGGGAATTTAATACTTCGAGATCCACAGTGTCAAGAGTGTGCCGAGAATACCAAATTTCAGGCATTACCTCTCAACACGAACAACGCAGTGGTCGACGGCGTTCACTTAACAACCGAGAGCAGCGACGTTTGCGTAGAGCTGTCATTACTAGCAGAGAAGCGGCACTGTGTGAAATAACCGCAGAAATGGGCGAACGACGAATGTATCCGTCAGGACAGAGCGGCGAAATTTGGCGTTAATGGCCAGCACACGGCCGACGTGAGTGCCTCTGCTAATATCACGATATCGCCTGCAGCGCCTCTCCGTGGCTCGTGACTATATCGGCTGAATTCTAGACGACTAGAAAACCGTGGTCTGGTCAGATGAGTCCCGATTTCAGTTGGCAAGAACTGATGGAGGGGTCAGAGTGCGGTGCAGACCTCACGAAACCGTGGGCCTAAGCTTTCCACGAGGCACCGTGCAAACTGGTGGTGGTTTGATAATGGTGTGGGCTGTGTTTACATGGAATGGACTGGATCCTGGTTATGTTCGGCTAGTTAGAGCCCATGTTCAATCATTCCTGGTCTTCATATTCCCAAAGAAGAATGGAATTTTTGTGGGTGACGATGCACCATATCGCTGGATCACAATTGTTCGCGATTGATTTTAGAAGCATTCTAGACATTTCGAGCGAATGATTTGGCCACCCAGATCGCCCGACATAAATCCCATCGAACAGTTATGGGACATAATCGAGACGTCAGTTCGTGCAACAAATCCTGCACAGGTCACACCTTCACAGTCCTGGACGGCTATAGAGGCAGCATGACCCAGTATTTCTGCAGTGGCCTTCCAACGACTTATTGTGTACACGCAACGTCGAGCTGCTGCACTGTGACGGGCAAAAGAAGGTTCGACACGATATTAGGAGGTATCCCATGACCTTTATCACCTCTGTGTATAATTAAATAAATCGTTTATTCTTATGCCATTCAACGTTCACAGATTTCTCGACGTTTACATCTTATGGTATGTGGTAGATGGTCCTTTTGGTCACTCTGTCATTTCATCCCTCATACTCCATTTTGGCGTGGAGGATGGGAAGAACAAGTGTCGATAACCCTCCGTACGACCTGTAATTTTCCATGTTCTTTTCAGCTTCTCCCGGAGTAATTCGTGACGAAATAGTTCATCGATGAAATGTCGGATGTCACTGTACAACGAGCACAATGTTTCGGCGAGCGACCGCATTGCCTTCATCGGGTGCGCTGACGAAGTGCATCAAACGATGGCAACGTGATCGCTTGCTGAAATATTTTGCCCATTGGACACTGACATTCGTGCACTATTTTATCTAGTTTTTCATTTTGTGATACTCTTGTGGGAAGAGTACATCTACATCTATATCTACATCGATACACCGCGAACTACCGTACGGTGAGTGGCGGAGGGTACCATGTACCACTAGTAGTCATTTTCTTTCCTGTTCCACTCTCAAATAGAGCGAGAGAAAAACGACTGTTATATGCCTCCATTTGAGCCCTAATCTCTCACAACTTATCTTCGTGGTCCTTACTTGCAGTGTATGTTCGGAGCAGTAGAATCGTTCGGCAGTCAGCTTTAGATGTCGGTTCTCTAAATTTTGTAAATAGTGTTTCTCGAAAAGAACGTTTCCTTAACTCCAGAGGCTCCCATTTGGATTCCCGAGCCATCTCCGTAGCACTTACATGTTGTTCAAACCTACCAGTAACAAATCTGGCAGCCCCCCTTTGAATTGCGTCAATGTTTTCCTTCAATCCGACCTGGTACGGATCCCAAACACACCAGCAGTACTCAAGAATAGCGTCCTATATGCGGTCTCATTTACAGGTGAACCACTCTTTCCTAAAATTCTGTCAATGAACCGAAGTCGCCCACCTTCCCTACCACAGTTCTAAACATGCTCGTTCCATTTCATATCGCTTTGCAACGTTATGCCCAGATGTTTAAACGCCTTGACTGTGGCAAGCAGGACACTACAAATGCTGTATCCGAACATTACAGGTTTGTTTTTCCTACTCATCCTGATTAACTTACATCTTTTAAGATTTAGAATAGCTGCCATTCATCATAAAAATCAGATGTTTTGTCTAAGTAACCTTTTACTCAACTTTGACACCTTATCGTAGACCACAGCATCATCAGCAAATCACCGCAGATATGCTGTCCGATTTCTCTCGGAACGTACACTCTCAGAACTTACATACCTAGTAAACTTCTCTGCAGTGCTCAACTTCTCTCTTGTAGCATCTGTCACCGGGGTTTGTTCAGTATCTCCGTAACGCTCTGGCATTTACAATAGGATCTAGTGACGAAGCGTACCATTCTTCGTTTCATCCTCTCTATGTCTTCCAGACGATTCAAGAAGGAGGGGGAGGGAAGGAGGTGTCATAGGAGTCCCCGTGAAGAATGTTTCAGTAGAAACATTTATATTTTTGCATATGTCAGTCTCCAAATGCCGCAGCCATCTTTCGGATAATAAATTGGTACGAAAGCAAAGTGTTTTGAAAATGGGAAAGTATTCCAGAATTTACAAACTGCGTTTAACACAGGATGCAGTTCAGTTGCTGCATGAGGGTGTGCTCATGTGAGTGGGCTTGCAACCTAACCGTTAGATTCCAGCCAGGTAATGGCGCACGTACGAAAACCTGACCTATCTGCTGTTGTAAAAAAAATCCGGCACATTCCTTGAATCCGCAAGCAGAACCGGCAAATCATAGGAAGTTAAGTTGAGTTAGGCAAGTCAGACGAGGTAAGACCCTGCACTTAGAAAGAAAAAAAACAAACGATTATCTCATTTCCCAAAAGTAGGTGGCAAGGATTCAAAGAAACAGGATTCCCCCCATTTAGACTCTTGTTTAGTCATGTTTTGCAGACTAGTGTTCACAATCGTAGTGCTGAGTGAAACATTGATAATTGTGAGTATACACTTTGATTTTATGTTCTGTTATGATATTATCCAAATTGTGTTTGTTTGTTGCTGTTGTACACTATCTGATCGAACGTGTGCAGACTTCCCTATATACTCTGGAATTGACCATTATGTGTCACCAGCCCACTGTGCAGAAGGCGGTGGAGAGTGTTATGTTGCTAGTAGAGAAGACATAACAACAGAATGGGTCGTTCGGGAGAGCTCAATAACTTCTAACGAGGATGCCACCTGAGTAACAAATCAATTAGAAGCATTGCAAGCCTTCTAAAGCTGTCCAAGTCGGCTGCTGATGTCGTGACTAAGTGGAACAACCACAACTAAATCAAGTCCATACAGACCTCATCTACTCACGGACAGGGACTGTCGAGCATTGTAAAATATCACATGAAATCTGCTGAAGAAATCATCCGTAGCTTCCAAAGTGCTACAAGCAGTCGACCTCGTAGAATCAATGTGCGTAGGGAGTTGCAAACGATGCAGCTCCTCGTAAGCTACACATTCCCGTAATCACCGCTAAGCGACGCTTTAGGTGATGTAAAATGCAGATCCACTGGACAGTGGATGACTGAAAACAAGTGATATGGAAAGATGGATAATACTACACCGTGTGGCAATCCGGTGGAAGTGTTTGCGTTTGGCGAACGCCTGCCATCATGTGTAGCGCCAACGGTGCAGGACGGAGGATGTTGTGATACGGTATGGTGGTGTTTTTCGTGGTTAGGGTGTGGTCCCCTTTTTGCCATTAAGAAGACGCCAAATACGGAAGGATATGAACTCACTTTATAGCACTGTGTACTGCGTATAGTAGAGGAACAGTTCGGAGACGACAATCGTATCGGCATAACAATGCATCCTGTTACAAAAAAATCGTGCCTCGTGGAGCATAGCATTCCTGAAATGGACTGGCCTGCCTTGAGTCTGGACCTGAACCCAACAGAACACGTTTGGGGTGAGTGTGAACATCGACTTCACTCCAGTTGCCAGCGTCAGACATTCCTCTGCAGACATTCAGACATCTCATTGAATGTGTCCTTAGCAGAATGAAAGTCAGCTCTAAATTTTCTCATATTACATACTGGAACCTATGGATTGAGGCAGTCCGATAGGGGCAATATTTCTCGATTTCCGAAAACCATTTGACTAAGTTACACACCTGCGCTTATTATCTGAAGTAGGGCCATATAGGGTATCAAGCGAAATCTGTGACTGGATTGAGGAGTTTTAGTAGGAGGCAGCACGTTATCTTGGATGGTGATTCACCTACAGGTGTTGAAATAACTTCGGGTGTGCCCCAGGGGAGTGTGTCGGACTCCTGCTGTTCGTGTTGTGTGTTAATGAGCTTGGGTGTAATATTAATAGTAACATTAGAGTTTTCGCAGATGATCTACTCGTCTATAATAAAGTTCCGTCTGAATGAAGCTGCACAAATACTCAGTGAGATCTTGATAACATTTCAAAGTGGTGCAAAACGTAGTAACTTGCTATAATGTTCAGAAATGTAAAACTGTGCACTTCATCTAACCAGTAACATATCACTAATTAACGAAGCGTATTAGCTAAACGAAATTATTAGTTTGCACATGGCAGCTGCAGCATCCAGATTTCTGTCGATGTTTTAACGATGTGCTTACTGAAGTTTCAAATATGTATCACGCCAATGGAAGACGCCCGAAAATCGTATTGGCATAATTAAAAATATGTAGAAAAGTAGCTGGTTACTGTATTCTTTACAATAAAATAAAAAACCTAGTATCCTATGACTGTAAAATCAATGGGAAACTTTGCAATCAGTCAACTCACGCAAATACAAGGGTATCAGATTTTGTAAGAATATGAAATGGAACACTCCTATAGTCTCACAAGGGACGTCTCTCGGATCGAACAGGACTTAATACTTTCGTGCACAGGCCCATCTAACATTTGTAACCACACCTGCCACGAAGTGTGCTCTTACACTACTGGCCACTAAAATTGCTACACCACGAAGATGACGTACTACAGACGCGAAATTTAACCGACAGGAAGAAGCTGCTATGATATGCAAATGATTAGCTTTTCAGAGCATTCACACAAGATTGGCGCCGGTGGCGACACCTACAACGTGCAGACATGAGGAAAGTTTCCAACCGATTTCTCATACACAAACAGCAGTTGACCGGCGTTGTCTGGTGAAACGTTGTTGTGATGCCTCGTGTAACGAGGAGAAATGCGTACCATCACGTTTCCGACTTTGGTGAAGGTCGGATTGTAAGCTATCGCGATTGCAGTTCATAGTATCACGTCTCGATCCCTGAGTCAATAGATGGGTACGTTTGCAAGACAACAACCATCTGCACGAACAGATCGACGACGTTTGCAGCAGCGTGGACTATCAGCTCAGAGACCATGGCTGCGGTCACCCTTGACGCTGCATCACAGACAGGAGCGGCTGCGATGGTGTACTCAACGACGAACCTGGGTGCACGAATGGGAAAACGTCATTTTTTCGGATGAATCCAGGTTCTGTTTACAGCATTATGATGGTCGCATCCGTGTTTGGCGACATTGCGGTGAACGCACATTAAGCGTGTATTCGTCATCCCCATACTATCGTATCACCCGGCGTGATGGTATGGGGTGCCATTGGTTACACGTCTCGGTCACCTCTTGTTCGCTTTGACGGCATTTTGAACAGTGGACGTTACATTTCAGATGTGTTACGACCCGTGGCTCTACCCTTCATTCGATCTCTCCGAAACCCTACATTTCAGCAGGATAATGCACGACCGCATGTTGCAGGTCCTGTACGGGCCTTTCTGGATACAGAAAATGTTCGACTGCTGCCCTGGCCAGCACATTCTCCAGATCTCTCACCAATTGAAAACGTCTGGTCAATGGTGGCCGAGCAACTGGCTCGTCACAATACGCCAGTCACTACTCTTGATGAACTGTGGTACCGTGTCGAAGCTGCATGGGCAGCTGTACCTGTACACGCCATCCAAGCTCTGTTTGACTCAATGCCCAGGCGTATCAAGGCCGTTATTACGGCCAGAGGTGGTTGTTCTGGGTACTGATTTCTCAGGATGTATGCACCCAAATTGCGTGAAAATGTAATCACATGCGAGTTCTAGTATAATATCTTTATCCAATGAATACCCGTTTATCATCTGCATTTCTTCTTGGTGTAGCAATTTTAATGGCCAGTAGTGTAGTTTGTGGACAATAACGCTTGCAGTCTTGGAGGACGGTGGTTAGCAAGACATTCAGTCAGTTACCTTAGCAACTAGCTAACGCATTTAGTATACGTGTATCAGTATTGCCGTACTTATACAGCAAAAACGAACGAAACCATTAATTTTTGGAACGTTTTAATATTGTGGCATCCAAGTCAAGAAGACGTTATCCAACGGAAGACGGTGTAGGACAGGATGATGACACTTTGGCAATGTTTTTGGTAGATCGGATTATTCAGAAACGTAAACAATCAGTTTACTGCTCAATTGAAGTTACAGTGGATGGGACAGTGGATGAAGAAAACGACTTTATAGGCGATAGCGCGATGAACAGTGTTTAAGATTGTATTGCTAGAGGCAGTGGCGGAAACAGACCTCCTCAAAGAGAAACTTGTAAGGTGGCTGTATTTTCGCACCTTACAAGCACTCATCTACATACTTTGCCGTGATTTACAACCGGAATGAGGTATCATTTGATAGGTTGTACATCGTTTATACGAATATTTAAAGAAGACTGACATTGTCACTTACACCTTGTAAATAGTTGTTAACGCTTATTGCATGAAAGGTGATGGAATGTAGTTATTATCAAAACGGCGTAATGAATGATTGCATATACTAGAAGAGGTTGGAACACCAGCGGAAAAGAAACAGAAGGTGTAACTGAAGCCCTGGGTGCAAAAGCCCGCAGAGGTGTGTTGGTCCTGCTTAACACAGGAAGTAGCCAAGGCGGACTGTCAGGGTACCTGAGCGCTGAAGCACAATACAGTGGCTGCCGGCCGGTTTTGTAGCGCGGCCAGAAGGATTACCAGATAATACTTCGGAAACTCTGAAAATCTTGGACGCAGCAGAGAGGAACGAGGGAGTGTTACCTCGGAAATCACGCAGGCTGGGTTATTTCTGACGATTTTTACTCTGAGGAGCGTATCATTGTATGTATTCCTAATTAACGAGGATAGGTATTTCCTCGCAAACTTTCCTCACCGGACGACAAAAGACTAAAATATGGTTGGTCAGCGTTGGGAAGAATCTGTAGAGAGGGAGAATATTCCGTGGTTTCGAGAATATGATTCGCCTTCTGCAGTTATGAGGGAGGAGAGCCGAGCTTTGCTGGGAAGCTAGTGGTTGAGAGAAAGAGGTCTTCCGTTTTGAGCACCCGTGTTGGACGGTCGCTCAGTATCAGCTTTTGTTGGTACAGGCGGACTTGCTTTCTTTGCTCCCAGGAGATTTTATAGTCAGAACGGTTAGGCACTGTACTGTTGCTAACTTATACAATTCTGGACTTCGCCTCCAGGTAGGGAGTCTCGTTGAGTATGCAGCGTTCAGCGGTTGAGAGCACTTCTTGTGTCTATACTCATGTAGAGATGTTATCTGAATTCCGTCCTTGTGGCTGAGAGTTTGCGTCTCTTGTCTGTAGAACACAGAGAGGAGAAGGCAGTATTAGATTATACTAGTCAGAGGACCACCCTCTGCCGTCCTAGTATTTGGAAGAGTTTTTATTTTGTGGCTGGAGTTCTTTCATCGTTGCAGACGTGTACGAGAATCATCGCTCTGACGCGCCGGACGCAGTACGTACGGGATATTGCTAATTGCTTCGGCTTATCAGGGCTATAAAGCTAAACAGCTGTGACCATGTAAATTTTATTTCCACTGAGGTTGCACACCACTGTAGATCATCTTTGAACGTATTATCTTGTAGTGTTTGGTACGTAGATGAATGTCAGTCGCCTCATGTTAATTACATTAGATCGTGTAGCCATAAAAAGGGGCAGATTTGAGCACTTTGTAGGGAAGCAGCCTACTCACGCCGTAATAAATTCACATCAGTCTTTCCATTGTGTGCCAGCCGAGTCCGCTGTAACTAGCTCTGACGTCATGAAAGTTGCGCGATACTTTAAAAATTAAGTAAATAACCTAAAACGGTTCTAGCATGTCAGGAGTAATACTAAATTAATATGTGTTGAATATCAGTTCGATAACTTTAACCATTTTCGAAATTTGGACGTTTTTCTGTAAAAATCATTGGCGCAACAGAAAAGAGCTAGAGACTTAAAAATTTATATTTAGATTCCTTTTTCATAATTATTTAATAGAAACAGTCTTCTGGAGCTCACAAATTAAAATTTTAGTTGAAATTCATGATTTTCTGGTTTTTGTGTTAAAAATTAAGGAAGCAAGATAGATTAAGTAGGCTAATAAATAAGGCTAGGATGTTTATGTTTAAGTAGAATGGAGATCCGCTATAACCATAAAGATGTGAGAAGTTTCATTTGAATAACTATAAAACTATAGCGATAGCGTATCTCCAAAGGGCAAGTTCAGAGCTCGGCTACTGCGTGTAGTGTAATTAAATTAATTCTCTCGCCCAAAATATTTTACTTAGCCACGTCAGACTTTTATTATGATTACTTACCTGTGTGCTGAATGCACATTTCAATTGAGAGCTTCATCGGCCATCAGCAAAAGGAGCTATGATTTATTCAATAACTTAAAGTGGTGCATTACTAGCCCAGCGGCTAGTTGGGAGAGCCGATTTGATCAGGCGTTCCCTTAACCGTCCACACCGCGGCTTTATATATAAGAACGCTGCGCGAGGAAGCAAGGCCCCAGTTCTCTCCAGACGCTGTATAGTAGAGATGGGCAAAACTGTTCTTTTCAGAGATTGGATCAGAACTGTTCACTCCCTGAAATGAATTAGCTCTTTTTCATGACTCACCACTCATTTACAATATAAAATAAATGGAAGGCACATTGCCCTTTAAACTTGGTTTATTCCAGTACTATACCTGTATTTTGATCTTATTTGATCCTATTTTGAAGTAACACAGATAATGAGTAAGAATTTTGTATTGTTTATTGAAATTTCCACTATATGACAAAGTTTTTGATTATTGATTTATTTTGCACTATCGTGGTTTTTTGGGTGATCGGAAAATGTTGTAACTTGAGATTTACATTAACAATATATTTGGCTATAACGTATTAAAATTTCATTAACCTCATACAAATACATCGCAAGTCATATATTTTTAAAGTGAACGTTTCCTTTCGAAGACGCCTAAAATCGCAAAATCCGTACCAGAATAAGAAAAAAAATATAAATTTGACTGTAAAACGAAAGTGCTGCATATAGCCTTACGCAGAATAAAACAAGGAAAATATTGGTGTATCACATTTTGCGATACGTTTATCGGTTCGCTCGTAATTAAAGCGTAAATTCGAGTGTCTATAATAAAAATCCTATAGTAAGAGGAGTCATCAGGAACCTAATCTAATCAGTTTAAACAAATAAAAATAAAATAAAAACAATTGATGTATACATAACATAATAATGTAATATACATAGTGGCATTACTACGAAGAACAATATCCAGTGGGGACGAACTCCGATGCAGAGGCGCTGAGTCGAGCAGGTCGAGCCGCGAGCTGTATTACTGCGTGAGCTGAGACCGCAGAGATCACAGTGACACCTGAGTCGCTTTGCTCGACGCTCTGGCTAGAGTCGAGACGGTGGGGCGAGCGTTGAGCGGGCGAGTTCCGAGGGAGGGGGTAGCGGTGAACTCACCCGCTCCGAGACAAATAGTTCGTTCCCTTGCGAGCGGGTTTTTGCAAGTAGTTCCTATGTTATCCGCTAGGTGGCTCTCTGTCCTGTTGCTCGCATCAACTGCCCAGAGGGCAGGACGTGCGACTGAAACGATCGCCGACAGAGTGCGATGCGAAGTTACGCTACTGCGCGGCAGACGACGCACAGAGACGCCACGGCATATGTCAAACACAAAATCCAATGGGGCACTGCACAATGCAGGCAGCCAAGGTAGAAGCAGGGCAGAGGCCGGCGCTGGCTGTGTTGTGTGGCGTGCACTGTGCTGTGACCAGCAGAGGCGCTGCTGATATGCTCCGTCTCTCTCTCTCTCTCTCTCTCTCTCTCTCTCTCTCTGCCGTGGGAAACGTTTGGAGCTACCGTTCTTTTTTTCTGAATCACTGATTGTTCACTCCTTTGAAAGATTGAACTCTATGAATTAGTTCAAGAGCGGATCGCCCATCTCTACTGTATAGCACACCATCTGTGCCAGGAGTCGCGTCGCGTCGG
This sequence comes from Schistocerca cancellata, assembly GCF_023864275.1. Taxonomy (NCBI): domain Eukaryota; kingdom Metazoa; phylum Arthropoda; class Insecta; order Orthoptera; family Acrididae; genus Schistocerca; species Schistocerca cancellata. Next base: position 55,809,294 of record NC_064629.1, on the reverse strand, counting down.
TATCATTGCTATAAACAGCCTCGGATGCCGTATTAAGTTACTCGGGATACGCGTAACCATGAAATCGTTTTCGAGTGAAGTGTAAATTCTGGGATGACTTTAATGATATATCTTCAGTTTGCGTATGTCGTATTTTCACGTGCCGTCGCGGGACAAACATTCTACCATTATTTAGCGTGGCGTTTGATGAACATTATCATCAAATTATGGCGAGCATTCATTTAAACATTTAATTTGGACAGTTATAGTTGCACCAGCGCATTAGACTCTGAACTGCTCTGTTAGTCAGGTTGTGTGGATTCTTTTTTTTTTTTTTTTCATCTGTGACTTTCAGAATACAGAGAACATTTTTTTTACGATCGTTTTTGATTATGAATCCCAGACAATCTCCTAATTCCTCAGAGCTATAAGCTGTAGCTATAAGTATATTTCTCAGATGAAGTGAGCACTAGGAATTCTAATTACAGGCTTCACGTTTTGCTAATCACTTTCTGGTTGCCAAAATTGTAGTTAGAGAGCCAGTGTTGAGAACGGCAAAAAGACAGCATAAACAATTCTACATTTTAAACAGCAACTAATTCCACCCGCCGCCCCACATATGGTGCATCGGCCGGGAAGTGAAATGTTTCTACATTACAAACAAAATATTATTAATAAATAACAATAATTCTACCCGCCGCCCCACAACTTGATCAATAATATTAGTTAGGAAATTCATTTGGATCTCTTAATGTCCATTGGACATTGATATATAAACATTTTTAATATATAAAGGGGTTTTAATCTACTATAAATGTATAAGCAGAAACAGCATTTATCATTTTGTAGTTACTAGTTCCCTTAATCATTCATTTACGTTTATGTTGTAATTTATTTGTTAAAGAGCAAGAGGGAGGAGATATCACCATTAGGAGGTCCTAAGATCTGCTTCAGGGGGGCAGTAAGACAGGACTAAATCTTCATCTTCGCGTTCAGTATTTTCGGTTGCGCACATTCATTTTTACACCCGCCTGGAGTAGCATCTTGGAAACTAATAGTTTTGGTGACCACGAACCTTTACAAGAAAAGATATCCAATACTTCTAGTATTTTAACAGAAATTTTCTGCAGAACGTTTTGAACATATTTATGATGATTACCGTGCACCTCCACGTAAATCTGCGCCCTATAACTCGTTATTGAAGAGATATCCATCTATAAAAAGCACAGTGCATATCAAAGTAAAATTTGAATATGTGGTAAAGTTGCAACAATCATCAATATCGAGGCAACAAGACAATCTAAGAACTGGAGATAAAACAGCAATTTCTATCCCATTTTGACATAGCAAGGAATGAAGGAAAGTGCTTCCATTACTGGCACCTGAAATTTTGGGCACTACAAAAAGCAAAGGTAATTGGGCACACAAAGTGTAAATGTCGTGCAACTTTTGCAGCACGCCTCTAGAAAAGAACGCAGAATGTGCCGTAGAAACATCGCTGCCTTCATGAAATACAGAGATGTACAAGAAGAACAAGATATTCGACAGTCTGGAGCCCTTTTTGTCGAAGAAGTAAACCAGAAAACTGCAGATTTCCAGATACAGCCACACGGCATTTGGAACACTGATCAAAGTGAATTTATGTATGAAGCAGCTTCTGGTGCGACACCATCTAAAAAAGGGAAAAATTCAGCAGTTATCTTTCTTCTGTCTGCACGCAATATAACTCATACAATAGATGTTGGATTTTCAATGAGTGGACACCTAACAAAAATACTGTACACTTGTCTTCAGGAAAAGCTTTTGGCCTGCAAGTTAAAAAGTCAATTGAATACAATCTTTTACCAAACATACATTTTGAGACTAGCACAAGTGTAAAAATGTCAAAAGACCATTTAAAATCCTTTTTCATGAGTCTTGTTAAAGACAATGTCGCAAATAACCTGAAATGTATACTCCTTGTGATTCTTGGAGTGCTCACAAGGACACCACAATTGTAAATGATGCATTTGTGGGTAAGGACATGATCATTCCGCCATCAGCTTATGCTTCAATATACCTGGCAAGCGGATGGGTGCAATACTCCGGCAACTGTTGCTGAGTTTAAGCATTTGATTCAAGTGGCATTCGATTTTGCAGCTCAATAATGTCAATCTGAGGATTGTCCAGATATTGTTTTCGCCGAATGTGCCTCATGAGTTCTGCGTATTATCTCTCGCATTTTGTTGAGGAATCTCATGTACGTTTTTGAAGTTAGATAGTGGGCGAACTAAGAGTAATGCAGTCGAATGCTTACACCATCCTAATCAAAGTGATATGTAAAGCTTGTAAATACTATTGGAACAGCGAATTCCTGTTCGAGCCGAGAGACTTCCCATGTCAGGCGTAGGAAAAGCAGGTGTCAGACTGAGGTGTGCAAAGAAGACTGCATACAAAATACTCGTGCGACCAACTGTGTAGGACTCGCACCAAACAGGGCTACCACGGGATACAGAGAAGGGCGGCACGAGCAGTCACAGGTTTGATAGACCTATGGGTCTGAATCAGAGGCTGAGACGGTTCTGCGACCATGTGGGCTGCAGATTCCTCGACTTGCGCCATAGGGTGGTGGGGTTTCGGGTTCCGCTGGATAGGTCAGGAGTCCACTACACGCAACAAGCGGCTACACGGGTAGCAGGGGTTGTGTGGCGTGGGCTGGGCGGTTTTTTAGGTTAGATGGCCTCGGGCAAGTGCAGAAAGGGCAACAGCCTCAACGGGTGCGGGGCAAAGTCAGGACATGCGGGGACCAAGCAGCAATCAGTATTGTAATTGTAAACTGTCGAAGCTGCGTTGGTAAAGTACCGGAACTTCAAGCGCTGATAGAAAGCACCGGATCTGAAATCGTTATAGGTACAGAAAGCTGGCTGAAGCCAGAGATAAATTCTGCCGAAATTTTTACAAAGGCACAGACGGTGTTTAGAAAGGATAGATTGCATGCAACCGGTGGTGGAGTGTTCGTCGCTGTTAGTAGTAGTTTATCCTGTAGTGAAGTAGAAGTGGATAGTTCCTGTGAATTATTATGGGTGGAGGTTACACTCAACAACCGAGCTAGATTAATAATTGGCTCCTTTTACCGACCCCCCGACTCAGCAGCATTAGTGGCAGAACAACTGAGAGAAAATTTGGAATACATTTCACATAAATTTTCTCAGCATGTTATGGTCTTAGGTGGAGATTTCAATTTACCAGATATAGACTGGGACACTCAGATGTTTAGGACGGGTGGTAGGGACAGAGCATCGAGTGACATTATACTGAGTGCACTATCCGAAAATTACCTCGAGCAATTAAACAGAGAACCGACTCGTGGAGATAACATCTTGGACCTACTGATAACAAACAGACCCGAACTTTTCGACTCTGTAAGTGCAGAACAGGGAATCAGTGATCATAAGGCCGTTGCAGCATCCCTGAATATGGAAGTTAATAGGAATATAAAAAAAGGGAGGAAGGTTTATCTGTTTAGCAAGAGTAATAGAAGGAAGATTTCAGACTACCTAACAGATCAAAACGAAAATTTCTGTTCCGACACTGACAATGTTGAGTGTTTATGGAAAAAGTTCAAGGCAATCGTAAAATGCGTTTTAGACAGGTACGTGCCGAGTAAAACTGTGAGGGACGGGAAAAACCCACCGTGGTACAACAACAAAGTTAGGAAACTACTGCGAAAGCAAAGAGAGCTTCACTCCAAGTTTAAACGCAGCCAAAACCTCTCAGACAAACAGAAGCTAAACGATGTCAAAGTTAGCGTAAGGAGGGCTATGCGTGAAGCGTTCAGTGATTTCGAAAGTAAAATACTAGGTACCGACTTGACAGAAAATCCTAGGAAGTTCTGGTCTTACGTTAAATCAGTAAGTGGCTCGAAACATCATGTCCAGACACTCCGGGATGATGATGGCATTGAAACAGAGGATGACAAGCGTAAAGCTGAAATACTAAACACCTTTTTCCAAAGCTGTTTCACAGAGGAAGACCGCACTGCAGTTCCTTCTCTAAATCCTCGCACCAACGAAAAAATGGCTGACATCGAAATAAGTGTCCAAGGAATAGAAAAGCAACTGGAATCACTCAACAGAGGAAAGTCCTCTGGACCTGACGGGATACCAATTCGATTCTACACAGAGTACGCGAAAGAACTTGCCCCCCTTCTAACAGCCGTGTACCGCAAGTCTCTAGAGGAACAGATGGTTCCAAATGATTGGAAAAGAGCACAGGTAGTCCCAGTCTTTAAGAAGGGTCGTCGAGCAGATGCGCAAAACTATAGACCTATATCTCTGACGTCGATCTGTTGTAGAATTTTAGAACATGTCTTTTGCTCGAGTATCATGTCGTTTTTGGAAACTCAGAATCTACTATGTAGGAATCAACATGGATTCCGTAAACAGCGATCGTGTGAAACCCAACTCGCTTTATTTGTTCATGAGACCCAGAAAATATTAGATACTGGCTCCCAGGTAGATGCTATTTTTCTTGACTTCCGGAAGGCGTTCGATACAGTTCCGCACTGTCGCCTGATAAACAAAGTAAGAGCCTACGGAATATCAGACCAGCTGTGTGGCTGGATTGAAGAGTTTTTAGCAAACAGAACACAGCATGTTGTTATCAACGGAGAGACGTCTACAGACGTTAAAGTAACCTCTGGCGTGCCACAGGGGAGTGTTATGGGACCATTGCTTTTCACAATATATATAAATGACCTAGTAGATAGTGTCGGAAGTTCCATGCGGCTTTTCGCGGATGATGCTGTAGTATACAGAGAAGTTGCAGCATTAGAAAATTGTAGCGAAATGCAGGAAGATCTGCAGCGGATAGGCACTTGGTGCAGGGAGTGGCAACTGACCCTTAATATAGACAAATGTAATGTATTGCGAATACATAGAAAGAAGGATCCTTTATTGTATGATTATATGATAGCGGAACAAACACTGGTAGCAGTTACTTCTGTAAAATATCTGGGAGTATGCGTGCGGAACGATTTGAAGTGGAATGATCATATAAAATTAATTGTTGGTAAGGCGGGTACCAGGTTGAGATTCATTGGGAGAGTCCTTAGAAAATGTAGTCCATCAACAAAGGAGGTGGCTTACAAAACACTCGTTCGACCTATACTTGAGTATTGCTCATCAGTGTGGGATCCGTACCAGATCGGGTTGACGGAGGAGATAGAGAAGATCCAAAGAAGAGCGGCGCGTTTCGTCACAGGGTTATTTGGTAACCGTGATAGCGTTACGGAGATGTTTAACAAACTCAAGTGGCAGACTCTGCAAGAGAGGCGCTCTGCATCGCGGTGTAGCTTGCTCGCCAGGTTTCGAGAGGGTGCGTTTCTGGATGAGGTATCGAATATATTGCTTCCCCCTACTTATACCTCCCGAGGAGATCACGAATGTAAAATTAGAGAGATTAGAGCGCGCACAGAGGCTTTCAGACAGTCGTTCTTCCCGCGAACCATACGCGACTGGAACAGGAAAGGGAGATAATGACAGTGGCACGTAAAGTGCCCTCCGCCACACACCGTTGGGTGGCTTGCGGAGTATAAATGTAGATGTAGAATGTAGATGTAGATGGGAGAGTGTCATGAAGGTGCTGAAAGAATTGAACTAGCTGCCGCTTGAGGATAGGCGCAAACTGTTCTGTGAAACCTACTTAAAAAGTTTCTAGAACCAAATTTAAATGATGAATCCAGGAATATACCACCGGCCGGTGTGGCCGAGCGGTTCTAGGCACTTTACTCTGGAAGCGCGCGACCGCTCCGGTCGCAGGTTCGAATCCTGCCTCGGGCATGGATGTGTGTGATGTCCTTAGGTTAGTTAGGTTTAATTAGTTCTAAGTTCTAGGGGACTGATGACCGAAGATGTTAAGTCCCATAGTGCTCAGAGCCATTTTTTTCAGGAATACACACTGCCCAGTCACATTAATATGACCTCCCGGCAAAAGCCTGAATAACCACCTTTTTCAGCGTGGGCCGCTGCGAGACATGCAGAAAGAGAGTCGACGAGGTTCTGAAAGGTACTGATAGGGATGTGGAGCCAAGCCGATTCCACTGCCGTGGTCAGCTGCCATAGGTTTCTCGGTTGAGGAGCCACGGTGCGAACAGCGCGATGGAGCTGCTCCCACAGATTCTCGATTTACTTTAAATCCTGGGAGTGCGGTAGCCAGGAGAGTACGGCAAACTCATCCTGGTGCTCTTAGAACCATGTATGTACACTGTGAGCTGTGCGACACGTTGCTTTGTCTTGCTGGTAGATGCCATCGTGCCGAGAAAGACAAACGGTATGTAGGGGTGGATATGGTTGCCAAGGATAGATGCATACTGATGTTGACCAATTGTCTCTTCCAGAATGATGAGATCACCCGTGTAATGCCACGAAAACACTCCTCAGACCGTAATGCTCCCTCCTTCAGCCTGGACCTTTCCGACGATTGTTGCAGCGTGTTTGCTTTCAGACGTTTCATACCGTACACGCCAACGGCCATCTGTTCCACGGAGCATAAAACGTGATTCATGATCAGTTGCTCAACAGTTGCACGTGTGTTCTCCCGTGCACATCCCCACAGCCATCGTTCACCCCTCTCATCTATGGCCCATGGTGTGCCACAGTTGCTTCAGGGCCGATTTTGGATAGCGCCAGTTTGCTGTGCACGATATAGTTTCAACGACCGAAAGTTTGCCGTTCTGAAACGCTTCCACCCTTGGCCCGAAAGCCACTGATCATGTCCTCTTGGACGTTGGATAAATCGATCCGTTTCTGCATTGCGACAACGACTGCACTGCTTTTCGCGTCCCCCTGACACGCTTTGTATACCCTCCACTGCTACTGTTGTCACCTGCCGTCTGTAAGCGGTTATGCCCGTTGACATGTATCAGAGGCAGAGGTCACATTTAGCTGACTCGACCGTGTTTTACACCCCATTATGTATCGGTCTCATAGGGATCGCGATGACAAGACTTGACTAATTACAGCGTGCACAGAGGTATTTAACCAATCATTCATCTCGCGATTCATATGTGAATGGAACGTGAAAAAGCCCTAGTAACTGTTTCAGTGGGACATACCCTCTGTCATGCACTTCACAGTTGTTTGCAGAGTGTAGACATAAATGTGGATGTAGAGTTCATGCTGTCAACAAGGCGAATGGCGGATACACCCCATATTAATACCCACTAATAAGTGTCTGGATACTATTGATAAGATAATATAGATCTTAAACTAAATGCGTGAGACATGTACATCTCAAATTGTCTGATGTGTGCTTCACAATGTGTATCTTTTTCAGAATTGCAGTATCTTCAATTTACACTACTGGCCATTAAAATTGCTACACCAAGAAGAAATGCAGATGATAAACGGGTATTCATTGTACAAAAATATTATACTAGAACTGGCATGTGATTACATTTTCACGCAATTTGGTTGCATAGATTCTGAGAAATCAGTACCCAGAACAACCACCTCTGGCCGTAATAACGGCCTTGATACACCTGAGCATTGAGTCAAACAGAGCTTGGATGGCGTATACAGGTACAGCTGCCCATGCAGCTTCAACACGATACCACAGTTCATCAAAAGTAGTGACTGGCGTATTGTAACGAGCCAGTTGCTCGGCCACCGTTGACCAGACGTTTTCAATTGGTGAGAGATCTGGAGAATGTGCTGGCCAGGGCAGCAGTCGAACATTTTCTGTATCCAGAAAGGCCCGTACAGGACCTCCAACATGCCGTCGTGCATTGTTGTTGTTGTTGTGGTCTTCAGTCCTGAGACTGGTTTGACGCAGCTCTCCATGCTACTCTATCCTGTGCAAGCTTCTTCTTCTCCCAGTACCTACTGCAGCCTACATCCTTCTGAATCTGCTTAGTGTATTCATCTCTTGGTCTCCCTCTACGATTTTTACCGTCCACGCTGCCCTCCAATACTAAATTGGTGATCCCTCGATGTCTCAGAACATGTCCTACCAACCGATCCCTTCTTCTAGTCAAGTTGTGCCACAAGCTCCTCTTCTCCCCAATTCTATTCAATATCTCCTCATTAGTTATGTGATCTACCCATCTAATCTTCAGCATTCTTCTGTAGCACCACATTTCAAAAGCTTCTATTCTATTCTTGTCTAAACTATTTATCGTCCACGTTTCACTTCCATACATGCCTACACTCCAATAACTTCCTGACACTTAAATCTATACTCGATTTTCTTCAGAAGCGCTTTCCTTGCCATTGCCAGTCTACATTTTATATCCTCTCTACTTCGACTATCATCAGTTATTTTGCTCCCCAAATAGCAAAACTCCTTTACTACTTTAAGTGTCTCATTTCCTAATCTAATTCCCTCAGCATCACCCGACTTAATTCGACTACGTTCCATTATCCTCGTTTTGCTTTTGTTGTTGTTCATCTTATACCCTCCTATCAAGACACTGTCCATTCCGTTCAACTGCTCTTCCAAGTCCGTTGCTGTCTCTGACAGAATTACAATGTCATCGGCGAACCTCAAAGTTTTTATTTCTTTTCCATGGATTTTAATACCTGCTGCGAACTTTCCTTTTGTTTCGTTTATTGATTGCTCAGTATACAGATTGAATAACATCGGGGAGAGACTACAACCCTGTCTCACTCCCTTCCCAACCACTGCTTCCCTTTCATGTCCCTCGACTCTTATAACTGCCGTCTGCTTTCTGTACAAATTGTAAATAGCCATTCGCTCTCTGTATTTTACCCCTGCCACCTTCAGAATTTGAAAGAGAGTATTCCAATCAACATAGTCCAAAGCTTTCTCTAAGTCTACAAATGCTAGAAACGTAGGTTTGCCTTTCCTTAATCTTTCTTCTAAGATAAGTCGTAGGGTCAGTATTGCCTCACGTGTTCCAACATTTCTACGGAATCCAAACTGATCTTCCTCGAGGTCGACTTATACCAGTTTTTCCATTCGTCTGTAAAGAATTCGCGTTAGTATTTTGCAGCTGTGACTTATTAAACTGATAGTTCGGTAATTTTCACATCTGTCAACACCTGCTTTCTTTGGGATTGGAATTATTATATTTTTCTTGAAGTCTGAGGGTATTTCGCCTGTCTCATACATCTTGCTCACCAGATGGTAGAGTTTTGTCAGGACTGGCTCTCCCAAGGCTGTCAGTAGTTCTAATGGAATGTTGTCTACTCCGGGGACCTTGTTTCGACTCAGGTCTTTCAGTGCCCTGTCAAACCCTTCACGCAATATCACATCTCCCATTTCATCTTCATCTACATCCTCTTCCATTTCCGTAATATTGTCCTCAAGTACATCGCCCTTGTATAGACCCTCTGTATACTCCTTCCACCTTTCTGCTTTCCCTTCTTTGCTTAGAACTGGGTTTCCATCAAAGCTCTTGATGTTCATGCAAGTGGTTCTCCTTTCTCCAAAGGTCTCTTTAGTTTTTCCTGTAGGCAGTATCCATCTTACTCCTAGTGAGATAAGCCTATACATCCTTACATTTGTCTTCTTGCCATCCCTGCTTAGCCATTTCGCACTTCCTGTCGATTTCATGTTTGAGACGTTTGTATTCCTTTTTGCCTGCTTCATAAACTGCATTTTTATATTTTTTCCTTTCATCAATTAAATTCAATATTTCTTCTGTTGCACAAGGATTTCTACTAGCCCTTGTCTTTTTACCTACTTGATCCTCTGCTGCCTTCACTATTTCATCCCTCAAAGCTACCCATTCTTCTTCTACTGAATTTCTTTCCCCCATTCCTGCAATTGTTCCCTTATGCTCTCCCTGAAACTCTGTACAACCTCTGATTCTTTCAGTTTATCCAGGTCCCATCTCCTTAAATTCCCACCTTTTTGCAGTTTCTTCAGTTTTAATCTACAGTTCATAACCAATAGATTGTGGTCAGAGTCCACATCTGCTCCTGTAAATGTCTTACAATTTAAAACCTGGTTCCTAAATCTCCGTCTTACCATTATATAATCTATCTGATACCTTTTAGTATCTCCAGGGTTCTTCCATGTATACAACCTTCTTTCATGATTCTTAAACCACGTGTTAGCTATGATTAAATTATGCTCTGCACAAAATTCTACCAGGCGGCTTCCTCTTTCATTTCTTACCCCCAATCCATATTCTCCTACTATGTTTCCTTCTCTCCCTTTTCCTACTCTTGAATTCCAGTCACCCATGACTATTAAATTTTCGTCTCCCTTCACTACCTGAATAATTTCTTTTATCTCATCATACATTTCATCAATTTCTTCGTCATCTGCAGAGCTAGTTGGCATATAAACTTGTACTACTGTAGTAGGCGTAGGCTTCGTGTCTATCTTGACCACAATAATGCGTTCACTATGCTGTTTGTAGTAGCTTACCCGCACTCCTATTTTTTTATTCATTATTAAACCTACTCCTGCATTACCCCTATTTGATTTTGTATTTATAAACCTGTATTCACCTGACCAAAAGTCTTGTTCCTCCTGCCACCGAAGTTCACTAATTCCCACTATATCTAACTTTAACCTATCCATTTCCCTTTTTAAATTTTCTAACCCACCTGCCCGATTAAGAGATCTGACATGCGACGCTCCGATCCGTAGAACGCCAGTTTTCTTTCCCCTGATAACAACGTCCTCTTGAGTAGTCCCCGCCCGGAGATCCGAATGGGGGACTATTTTACCTCCGGAATATTTTACTCAAGAGGACGCCATCATCATTTAATTATACAGTAAAGCTGCCTGCCCTCGGGAAAATTACGGCTGTAGTTTCCCCTTGCTTTCAGCCGTTCGCAGTACCAGAATAGCAAGGCCATTTTGGTTAGTGTTATAAGGCCAGATCAGTCAATCATCATCGTGCATTATCCTGCTGAAATGTAGGGTTTCGGAGAGATCGAATGAAGGGTAGAGCCACGGGTCGTAACACATCTGAAATGTAACGTCCACTGTTCAAAGTGCTGTCAATGCGAACAAGAGGTGACCGAGACGTGTAACCAATGGCACCCCATGCCATCACGCCGGGTGATACGATAGTATGGCGATGACGAATACACGCTTAATGTGCGTTCACCGCAATGTCGCCAAACGCGGATGCGACCATCATAATGCTGTAAACAGAACCTGGATTCATCCGAAAAAATGACGTTTTCCCATTCGTGCACCCAGGTTCGTCGTTGAGTACACCATCGCAGCCGCTCCTGTCGGTGATACAGCGTCAAGGGTGACCGCAGCCATGGTCTCCGAGCTGATAGTCCATGCTGCTGCAAACGTCGTCGAACTGTTCGTGCAGATGGTTGTTGTCTTGCAAACGTACCCATCTATTGACTCAGGGATCGAGACGTGATACTATGAACTGCAATCGCGATAGCTTACAATCCGACCTTCACCAAAGTCGGAAACGTGATGGTACGCATTTCTCCTCGTTACACGAGGCATCAAAACAACGTTTCACCAGGCAACGCCGGTCAACTGCTGTTTGTGTATGAGAAATCGGTTGGAAACTTTCCTCATGTCTGCACGTTGTAGGTGTCGCCACCGGCGCCAACCTTGTGTGAATGCTCTGAAAAGCTAATCATTTGCATATCACAGCATCTTCTTCCTCTCGGTTAAATTTCGCGTCTGAAGCACGTCAACTTCGTGGTGTAGCAATTTTAATGGCCAGTAGTGTAATACTAAAGCAATCTACTAGTCACTGATATAAACATATTATTATAATTATTATTATATCGAAATATTTCATTTATTTTATAAGTAAACAATTGGTTATCGTTATTATTATTATATTAAAGCGTTTTGTACAGGATGTTTCACAGTTGCTATTACAAGCTACTAGGGATTGTTGAGCGCGTTTAGTAAATAAAGTTTTGATATGGAGTCCCACTCCAGAAAAGGACTTTTTGGATATAAAATAATTGATTATGGGGGACAGGTGCCATACCCCAAAACAAGGAAAAAAGTCCATATAAACGTATTTCCAAAAACCACTCGTTTTGAGCTATTTACTGAAAGTTTACAATTTAGGTGATTGGAGTTCCCCAACACATAAATTCATAATAAATGCTCTAAATGTTCTGCTCTTGCTTCTAAACACGCAAACGCTTGTGGAATGACGGACTGTCGCACCTTTGAAATATTCCCTGATGGTTTCGTATGGTTTCAGAAGCTTCCATGACACAGCGATAAAGAATTTTTGCATCTTCTGGTGTGCTGCATAGACAAGTAACTTAACGTGACCCCACAGGCAATGATACAAAGGATTGAGATCGGGAGAACGAACAGGCCGTGGAACTGGTCCTCCTCTATCTGACACAGAAGCTACTGCAAGAAGTACCCTCTCCTGTGAAAATTTTCTTCTCTATAGGAAGTGCAGCATCTATCACTCAGTACTCGTCCACTTGACTGTGAATGGCTTGACAGTGTGCCCCGTACAGGTGATGCTGGGACCAGCGAGAGCTCATTACGCTACATTCATCCCCTAGAGTAACACGTCTGAAGTGCTAAATCTCAAACTGAGCCAGTAAGAACCACTTCACCTTTTGGGAAAGGTGTTGTGGCCCTTGCTCAGGTGGAGAGAAACCAAAAGGGTAAGGGTCCGTTAATCACTGGCAGTTCAAACGTGTGGCGAATAATGGGGCCCCTTAGGGATGGGAGGGAACACCAGATGCACTCATTGGGTATACACGCTGAAGATAATGTTCTGGCTGCCATTGAGGGAACATGGTGCAACCAGCTGCAGATTGTGGCTCATGTTGGAACGAACTATGCCTTTTCTCTCGTCTCTCAAGACGTACTTGGATCCTTGCAGTGACCGACAGAGACGACTAAGAAGGCCAGCCTCGCTCATGGAATTTCAGGGAGACTTAAAATCTACATTATTGTCCCCAGAAACGATCATGGCCCCTGATTCTGAGTCGAGTGGAACGCTGGAACAAGAGACTTCGAGAGTTCTGTGATAACCTTGGCGGTGACTTCTTTTACAGGAGACATAGGGTTGAGTACTATAGGTCATCTAAATGTTTCTGGTGTGCTCTACACATCAGACGCTGTTACCCAGGTAGCTGAATGTATGCGTGGTGTACACGTCATTTCCTTTAAAATAGCCTGTACAGATAACGACAGCTGAAGTATCAGTGTCAGATCCAAAGAAATGCGTCCCTTAGGCAAGAATATCAAAATCCTAGTTGTTAACTTCGCAAGTATTCAAAACAAAGTACCAGAGTTTAAAACGCTCCTAGAAAACAGTAGAGCTCACATGACAACAGGTACAGAAAACTGGTTAAAACTCGAAATTGATAGCGGTGAGAGTACGGGGAAAATTAAAGTGTATGTCGAAAGATTAGCCTGATGGGAAATAGAAGTGGTGTATTTTTTGCAGTAGACAAGAAACTCAAATCCACTCAAATAATAACTGAAGCTGTAATTCAACTGGACTCAGTATCAAGGGTGGAGATAAACTTATAATTGGATCTGTGCATCGACCACCACACTCGCCCTGCAGCTGTAACCAAAAACTTTATTGAAATACTCAGTTAACTAGTATCTATGTTCATACTGTGATCACAGGAGAAAACTTCAACTATCCAACACTCAATTAGGATAATTACAATTTCATAAGCGGTGCACATGACTAGACATCCTGTAAAACTATACTGTAGGTTATTGAACTGTATGAAAAAAACCTAAATTAGTTACAAACTACGGCGTGCACGCACTTATTTCAACATGTAAACGACACTACAGATATTCGGATTTAGGTTATTACATGTTCGATATGCCTGCCGTCATTAGCGATAATGTGGCACAGACGAATAGCGAAATTCTGCATGACCCGCTGAAGTGACCGAACATCGATTCTGTCGATGACCTCATGAATGGCTGTTTTAAACTCAGAAATGCTTTGGGGTTATTGCTGTACACCTTGTCTTTAATATAGCCCCCACAAAAAGGAGTCGCATATGTTCAGATCAGGACGGGCAATCGAGGCCCATTCTAGCGGCCTCTGGGTACCCCAAAGCCAGAATGTGGTCCCCAAAGTGCTCCTCCAGGGCAACAAACACTCTCCTGCTTCGATGGGGTCGAGCTCCGTCTTGCATGAACCACATATTGTCGACAGCGGGGTCACTTTGTATAACGGGGATGAAATCATCTTCTAAAATCTTCACGTACTGTTCGGTACTCACCGTGCCATCAGGGAACATCGCACCAATTATTTCGTGACTGGACATTGCACACCACACAATCACCCACTGAGGGTGAAGAGACTCCTCGATCACGAAATGGGGATTCTGAGTCCCGCAAATGCGCCAGTTTTGCTTATTGACGAATCGATCCAAATGAAAGTGGGCTTCATCGCGCATGTGCATACTAATCCCCATCATGCCCCGCGGCCAACCGTGCAGTTTGAACGTCCTGACGTCAACCGTTCAGAAGCTGTGGCGATTTTATTTCACTCTGTAAATAATTGTCACCATGTAAATGCCTTCTATTAAGACTACCTAGAACAGATGGTTCGAAAGCCCATTCACGACAGAAATATAGGGCGCCTATTCCGAAATGCCTTACTTCCTATTTGCTCCCAAACAAAATAAAATAAAATAAATTGATTTCCTTCTAAAAATTACGTAGTCCCCACCACTCCTCCACCACCCCCCACCCCAAAACAAATTCCAACAGTTGCTGTCAGGAGAACGTAGAGACCAGTTCATAGGCATATCACATCCATTCCATCGTTCTGGAAATGTTCGATTCAAAGTTTTCTGAACATTCAACGACCAATAAGGTAGATCAGCATGTCCGAAGTTTTCTTGCAGATCTTCAACCTGGGAAAAGCAAACATCTCCATCATGTCTAGACACATCATTCCTATTACAGTCTCCTCGGCAAAGAAGAATGGTCCAATTATCTTCCTGCACATGGGGCCACACCAAAAGTTCACATTCAAGCTATCTCACACATTTTCCCTGATACTGTGCGACTTTTTGATCCCCACCCCCACCTAAGTACGAACGTTATGGTTATTCACAGATCCATGGAATGTGGTCTCATCAGAAAACATTACACACGACATGAAAGCAGGCTTCTAGTCGATTCGGTTAAACATTTCACGTGAAAATCCATATCACATTTGCTTTTCATTGGCTTTTTTGGCCTGCAGAATCTGTACCACATATGAAGTCAGACGGAACCTATTTTTGAGAACTGTATTAATAATTGAACGTGGCATCTGAAGTTCCTGTGAAGCTGACGGATTGTTTTGCGTGGACTTCGTTGGAACGCTTGGCGGATATTCTCAACTTGTTCTTCAGAGATATGCCGACCCCATGCAAGCCGCTTTAGAATGGTGCCAGTGTCCAGAAACTGGCTTCTGTAACTTCTTTCTTGTAAACAGAACACACCTGTCTCTGTGCCATAACAGTGACTGTAAACTCTGCTACCAAAGCACAGATTGTGCCTTCTCCTAAACTGACACCATGTTTGCTTGTATGGACAACAATGAACAATGAAAATGCGTCAAACATTGATAAAATTAGTAAGCAATTCGAGGTCCTTTTGCACCCAACAGACAAGTCAGACCTAAACCAAAGAAAGATTTACTATTGTTAATCAGCCTGTATATTTAATCTAATCGCAACAAACTGACCTGAACTCTTTGAGGATATCCAAACTGAAATTGGTCTCAGTGGCAACTAAAACAAGTCGAAAGATTTATACAGGGTGAGTAAGAATTCCTATTGCACAATTATAGGTGTTGTAGATGGGACTCAGAAGAGCAATATTTGGCAATAAACCATTGTCTGGAAATGCGCTCTTTTTTTGAAGGTAAACGACTTTGAAAGAAAATCAAAATATATGTTGCACATGCGACTACCAACGTATATCTAAAGTGAATACAACGTATGCTCGAAGTGGCGACTACGATTTTCGCTGCACGAAGTGTTCCTGTGAACAATGTTGACATAAGTCCTGGAGTGTCTTCAGTGATCTCCGTTGCAGCCATTACGAGGGCAAGGAGGCCGTCCTGTCACTCCAGAGGAGTCTCGTAAACAAGAATCTTCATATAGCTCCACAGGAAAAGTCCAGAGGTGTTGGAACGTCGACACAAGAGTGTAGGAACCATGCACAGTAATCGGCATGTAGCGCAAAATTAGATGGACCCCGTGCATACACCCTCTGGGTGACGTTGCTGTTGTAAGTGGCGTGAATACAAGGACGCTATGTGCAAGAGGCATGAAGCGCCCTTCGAATGTATCCTGATAGCTAAAAGAGCCACGCGCACTTTGAATAAGAAAATGCTACTTGACACTGAAATCAATATAAAAGATAGGGTCGCCACCAACTCTAGCCACACGACAAAGAAGAGGTAGCACTGAGTCGGAAAATTACTTAATTTATTAATAAGAAAAACTCACAAAAGAACATTCATTGTAAAGTCATTGATAAAGAACGGGATGTAGTTATTAATATGATCCAGGCATTCTTCCCGTGAATCAAATATTGAGTAAAGTAAAGAGGGCGTGAACACCATGCGTAAGTGCAGCCTGCAGCAAGATTCGTGAAAACACGATCTATTCCAGAGCATTTGTTTCAGATAAAAAAAAGGGACACTAATCACTACACCTGTGCACATGGAAACGCTATAGGTGGGCCAACAAGGAAAACTACAAGGTAAATGGCGAAGGTAACGGCGACGTAACATCGGTACACAAGATAAGATTGAAGGCAAAATTATTTATTCCTTAAAACATTGATGTAGTGCATCTATAGACTGTTGTTGCATGCTAACTGTGTACAATTGCTTGTGAAATACTACACGTTTCATAACAGACTTGCGTGCCCACTCGGTCCGCGGAGACAATTTCTATGGACCGTGGCCAAATTTTAATCACATGAGACAAAGAAAATTCACAAATACACAAAAATTACCAAGATACGGAAAAGATTAGAAGCATACACACACAGTTGTAGGCACATAAACATTCACACTGAACCGAGGGCACTTCAACATATGCAACTCCTTTGTACCACGTTCCTCTCACGGATCAAAGTCAAGACTGCATTGGGAATCAAACTGAAAGTCTACAAAAGCCTTGCATTCCCTGCTGCAACCCAGCAAGTAAATCTTTATAAGACGAAATTCGAGACCAAAAGCTAAAAGCTCCCCTCTCTATGTGAAAACGCGCCACGCAGTCAGTCCAACTCACCCTTCTTCGACTGGAGCACAGCTGTGTACGCTTCCCGTACCGGCGGCAGACTGCCTCCCGCTTCTCCAGCCTCTTCCACGCTCCGCGTGGACCGGAAAACCCCAGGATGCCATTTCCGCCACCAACCTAACGCAGGTGGATTTCTCACAAGTAGCGGAAACCTCTTTGCCGACTTGACCACTACGAGAGTTGGCAATGAAAGGTGGCTACAGGACCCTTTCACTGTTCATGGAGAACTCTTCAGACTCTGCTCTGGGATACATCCACGGAATCTGCGAGATTGTGGGTACTCGTCAAAGGGTTCTGATCGATCAGTTGGAGGACTTTCTTTTCCACGTCAACAGTGTGGCACGTCCTACCACAACCACAAGCGGCCCTATTAGCCTTGAAGGTGGCAGTTTCCCGAAGCCGTTGTTCCAGTCTTACAAAATGCCACGTGGTGGACAGACAACACACAGAAATCGTTCATGGTACAGGCGTTGTGCTAATCGACCATTTCGTCCACTTTCACTGTAAACGAGCAACACATCAGTGTCCTCGGAAGACGTGTACTCTGCTATTCTGTAATGCACCGTCTTTCTGGATCACTCAGTGGCAACTGATGTACATGCGCTTCAGTTCACAAGACTGTTCTCGGGACACGAGACACCGAGGCCTGTCAATGTGTATTGCCTTCCATCGTTCAAAGTCGTTTATCTTCCAAACGATGCATTTCGTCCGCCGCTCGTGGTCTCGCGGTAGCGTTCTCGCTTCCCGAGCTCGGGGTCCCGGGTTCGATTCCCGGCGGGGTCAGGCATTTTCACCTGCCTCGAGATGACTGGGTGTTTGTGTTGTCCTCATCATTTCATCATCATCCAGGAAAGTGGCGCAATTGGACTGAGCAAAGATTGGGTAATTGTACGGGCGCTGATAACCACGCTGTTGAGCGCCCCACAAACCAAACATCATCATCATCACGATGCATTTCCAGGCATGGGTTTATTACCAAATATTGCTGTCCAAAGTCTCCTCTGCAACACCTAGAACTGTGTAATAGGAATTCTGAATTATCCTGTATATTCTGCAAACTAGGTGAAGAGCCAGTAGTGTGCTATCTCAGAGAGAACAGGAACATGTAGAATACACTTGGCTAAAGTTTAAAAGAATTGTTGACCATGCACTTGATAGGTAGTACCTAGAAGAACATTTCATGATGGTAGGGACCATCCATTATATACAAGCAAACAAACAAACACCGTCCAAACAGGCCTTGAAGCCCCAAGAGTACCGACTGGCCACTGTGTCACCCTCAGCTCTGAGACGTCACCGGATTCGGGTGTGGAGGGGCATGTGTTCAGCACATCACTCTCCCGGTTGTCGTCAGTTTTCGTGACTGGAGCCACTACCTCTCAGTCAAGTAGCTCCTCGATTGGCCTCACAAGGGCTGAGTGCACCCCACTTGCCAACAGTACTCGACAGACTCGGACAATGACCCATACAAGTACTAACCGAGCCCGACGGCACTTAACTTTGGTGAGCTGATGGGAACTGGTGTTACCACTGTGACAAGGCCAGTCTGTGGTATACATTCGTTGTAAATAAACTTCTAAAGAAACAGAGACTGCAGCACAGTAATTGTGAAACAATGCCGAGGACTATAAATACAGAGATACACAATGAAACATGTTGGACAGTGAAGATAGCAATGCGTGAACGTACTACGCGCTACGACTACCGTAACGGAAAATGATCAAAAGACCTCTCAAAAAAACAATATAAATTCTGATGGAGTGTAAACTCTGTTAGTGGCTCCAAAGTAAATGTCCAGACACTGATGAACAGGACAGGAACTGAAACTGATGGTAACAAAAGAAAAATATAAATGCTGAGCTCTGTTTTCAAATATTCGTCTGTAAAGGAAAATCCAGAAAAGCTATCCCTATTTCATTCTAGCATCATTGCAAAGATGTCAGTGGCGTCGAGAAACTGCTGAAATCGTCGAAAAAAGCTCTAGAACGCAATAGAATGCATATCAGACTCTATACCGAATTTGCGGCTGTTTTAGTTCCTCTTTTACCATAGTATACCGTAGATACCTCGAACAAAAGACCGTGACCAGTGGTTGGAAGAAAGCACAAGACACACCCGTCCGTATACAGTCAGAATAGCAGAAGTGATTCACAAAACTACCGTCCACTATTCTTGGCACTCATGTGTTGTAGAATCTTAGAACATATTCGGAGCTCAAATCTAATGAGGTATCTCGATCAGAATGGCCTCCGCCATACCCAGCGTGGATCTGGAAGTATCAGTTATATGAAACACAACTCGCATTTTTCTCACATGACATCCTGAAAGCCGTGGATCAAGAAAGTTTGGTAGGTGCAGTATTTCTTGATTTTCGAAAACCATTTTACTCAGTACCACATCTACGCTTGTTATCGAAAATACGATCTTATGGGGTATCAAGCGGAATTTATGACATGATTGAGGGTTTCTTGGTAGTGAGGACAGGACCTTAGATGGAGGGTCATCGATAGAAGTAACTACAGCTATGTTCCAGGAAAGTATGTTAGGACTCTTGATGTTCATGTTGTTCGTTCATGACCTTGCAGACAATATTAATAGAAACGTCAGATATTTCGAACATGATTCAGTCATGCGTAATGAAGTACCATCTGAAAAAAGCTGCACAGATATTCAATCAGATCTTGATAAGGTTTCGCCGGCCGGGATGGCCGAGCGGTTCTAGGCGCTACAGTCTGGAACCGCGCGACCGCTACTGTCGCAGGTTCGAATCCTGCCTCGGGCATGGATGTGTGTCATGTCCTTAGGTTAGTTAGGTTTAAATAATTCTATGTTCTAGGGGACTGATGACCTCAGAAGTTAAGTCCGATAGTGCTCAGAGCCATTTGAACCATTTTGATAAGGTTTCAAAGTCGTTCAAAGATTGTAAACTTGCTTTAAATGTCCAGAAATCTAAAATTTTGCACTGTAAAAAACTAGAAAACGTAGTACCCTATTACCACAATATCACCGAGTCACAGCTGAAATCGGTCAACTCATACAAATACGTGGGTAAAACAATTTGTAGGAATGTGAAATTGAACGATCACATAGACTCAATCGTAGGTAAAGCAGCTGGCATACTTCAGTTCATTGGCGGAATATGATGGATGCAATCCGTCCACAGAGGAGATTGCTTACAAAACACTTCTGCGATCCATATGCACTGCCTAACACTAGAAGTGAAGCCTCCAGAAGACACAGTCGGATAACAGTGTTACTTCATACATGTACTCACCATCGACAGGCATGTAATTGACCGTGTGGCACTGATGTCTGGGAGGCCCCATCTGGGGAAGTTCGGCTATTGGGCGCAAGTCTTATTTCTCGCGACGTCACATTGGACGACTAGCGCGTCGGTGACGATGAAATGAGGATGAGGACAATACAACACGCAGGCCACGAGCCGAGAAAATCTCCAACCCGGCCGGGAATCGAACCTGGGCCCGTTGCATGGTAGTCAAACACGTTACCACGCAGTTAAGCAGGCGGACCGGTAGGTATACAAATTATTAGAGTTGTAGTTCTCAATGAGAGGTAGATTGAGCACCAGGTTGTATAAGTGTTGTTGGTGTTTCGCTTTGCTACCAGGCCTCATAGCATATATAGAGGGCACGAACAGCACCAGAGGTTGAGTGATCGCCGTGAAGCACACGGAAATGCCGAGTATTTTTTTAAAACACCGTTATCAGCACCTGACGAAGTTTGAAACTGGTCTTCATTTTGGGTCTCCATTTGGCCAACTGGTCGAATGGTCCTATTTCCAGATTTGTGGGGCATTATGATGTGACACTGGCCCAATGTTCGGCTGCACGGTAACGCGAGGGGTGGCATAATCACAATCGAGCTACCACTAGATCGTGTCTGACCACCACAAGGCGGAATCACCGTATTGTGCACCAAGTACATCATAACTGCTTCACACCTGCTCCTGCCATCCGAGAACAAGTAATGGACTCCTTCCAAATTTCTGTCTCATCTCGCACCGCCGGTTGGAGACTAGAAGCAACCGTACTGGGGAGTGACCATTCCACGTGCACGTTCCCGTTAACACGAAAACACAAACATCTGTGATTGGAGTGATGCCGTGACTGGGAAGCACGGACTGGTGATGAACGACGTTGAATTGTATTCGGCAATGAATCCAGATTCTGCACCACCCTGGATAACCATCGTTGGTGAATGTGATGGTTATCTGGGAAGAGGTCCGTTTCCTCCATTATTTTAGAGGAACAGCGGTGTTACTCCTGGCGTCACGGTGTGGGGTGCCTTCGGGCATCGGGTATGACTTCATACTGTGGCTGGTACTGATTAAAACAACTCTGACAGCTGACATCCTGTGTCCTCATATATTGTCTCTCATGCGATTATATCGTGGCGCCATTTTTCAACAGAAAGATGCTCGTCCACACGTGGCGCTTGTCTCTGAACTGTCTGCACGATGTCTGCACGATGTGACCAGCAAGATCCCCGTATCTGTCTTTGATAATACGTATGTGCGATCAGCTCGAACATCAACTCGGTCCCATTGCCAGTACCCAGGTTATCGACGACCAGTAACAACATTTCGGGCCAAGTTGCCTGAGGAGAAGAACAACAGCGTTATGACACCCTTCCCAACTGAAACAGTGCACGCATCCAGGCCAGTGGGGTTGCAACACCACAACGATAAGTGGGCTCGATTTTATAATCTCTGAAATAACATTATATTCCCGAGACCCATTAAGTTTCATTTCGTTTCCTCCTCCCCTTCAGAGTGCTTCACTTTTTTTTATCAGGCAGTGTATACACTCTAAGGCCAAAAAGCGACACACCACGAAGAATTTTTCTGAATAGGACGGAAATCGGTAGATGTGATGTAATGTGTAGACAAATGAATGATTAAAATTTCAGATGGCCGAGCGGTTCTAAGCGCTTCAGTCTGGAACCGCGTGACCGCTGCAGTCGCAGGTTCGAATCCTGCCTCAGGCATGGATGTGTGTGATATCCTTAGGTTAGTTAGGTTTAAATAGTTCTAAGTTCTAGGGGAATGATGACCTCAGATGTTAAGTCCCATAGTGCTCAGAGCCATGTTTTGAAAATTTCAGAAAAATAGGATGATTTATTCAAGAGAAAAAGCAAGTCAGTAACATTTCGGTCCACTTATGGCCCTTATGCAAGCAGTTAAGCGGCTTGGCATTCGTCGATAGAGTTGTTGGATGACCTCCTGAAGGGTATCGTGCCAAATTATGTCCAACTGGCGCTTTTGACTGTCAAAATACCGAGACAGTTGGAGGGACCTGTCCGTAATTCTCCAAACGTTCTCAACTGGGGAGTGATTAGACACCTTTTCTGGCCAAGGTACGGTGTGGTAAGTGCGAAGACAAGCAGTAGAAACTCTCGCCATTTTCAGGCGGTCATTATCATGCTGAAATGTAAATCCAGATGGCTTGTCATGAAGAGCAACAAAATGGGGCTTAGAACATCGTCGACGTACCGCTACGCTGTAAGGGTGCCGCGGATGACATCGAAAGGAGGTCCTGCTATGAAAAAAAAGACAACACCCCAGACCATCACTCTTGGCTGTTGGGTCGTATGTCTGGCGACAGTCATGTTGCTATCCCGCCATCGACTGGGGCGTCTCCAGACACATCTTCGGCCTGGAATCTCATTGCCTGGAGCAGAACTGTCTTTAGAGATGAGTCCCACTTCGATGACCATCGAAGACGTGTCTGGGGACGCACTGGACAGTGGTGGGGTTCCAACCTGACTGTCGCCCGACATACGGCCCAACAACCAGGGGTGATGGTTTGGGGTACCACTTCTTTTCTTATCAGGACCTCTTTGGTTGTCATCCGCGGCACCCTTACAGCACAGCGGTGCGTCGACGATATTCTACGCCCTGCTTTATTACCCTTCATGACAAGCCGTCCTGGGTTTTCATTTCAGCAAGATAATGTCCGCCCGAACACAGCGAGAGTTGTTTACTGTTTGTCTTCGAGCTCGCCAAATCGTCGGATCTCTCCCCAGTTGATAATGTTTGGAGCATTATGGGCAGGACCCTCCAACCAGCTCGGGATATTGGCGGTCTAAGGCACCAATTGGACAGAATTCGGCACGATATGCCTCAGGAGGATACGCAGCAACTCTGTCAATCAATGCCAAGCCGAATAACTGCTACCACGAGGACCAAAGGTGAACTAACGCGTTGTTGTCTTGCTCAGTTTGTGAAATTCTTCCTATTGAATAAATCATCCATTTTTTTCTGAAATTGTAATCATTTGTTTGTCTGCTCATGTACATCACATCTACCGATTTACATCCCATTCGGATAATTCCTTCGCACTGCGTAGCTTTTTTTTCAGCGAGTATTTCTCAAGTGTATGGGACGCATGCCAAATAGGGCAAGTAAGGAAAATTAAACGCATAAAAGATGGATACTACGAATGATCACAGGTTTGTGTGACCTATGAGAGAACGCCATGGGATTGCTGAACTAACTAAACAGGCAAATACTTGAAAAAAAAAAAAACACACACACACACACACACACACACACAAAGTATCCCGTAGAAGCCTACTTACAAAGTTCCAAGAACTAGCTTTAAGTGATGACTCTGGGAATATACGACAGTCTTCTATATACCACTCCTACAGCTATAACGAAGGCAAGATTTAACTATTTACAGTGTGCTCGGAGGCATTTAAGCAATCATTCTTTCCACCTTCTGTACGTGAACGGAAAGGGAAAAAGTGGTACAATATGAATAACCGTCTGCAGAGTAGGGATGTAGATGTAGATGAAAGGTAACTGACAATATATACTAATTCACTTTAGACGATCGTTTTCATTCAATGGCGCGCAAATCAACCGAGGCAGAGGATTTCGTCTTAAAAAACTAGAGTGACCGCACGTACACGTTTGGCAATACACCGATGAGTCAAAACGTTATGACCACCTATTTAATTGCTTCGTGATCCACTTTTAACACACAGTACGACAACGATTCTGCTTGACATGGATTCTTTAAGGTCTCGATATGTTTCCAGAAGCATGTGGCACCAAATGTCTACTCACAGGGCACTAAATTCCCACAAATTACGGGACGGTGGTTTGTGAGCACGCAGCTGGCTCTCGATTTTTGTGCCAATAGCTACAGATCAGTGGCATTTACTGGCTAAGTCATCAGTGTGAGTTCACTATCATGCTCCTCAAAGTACTGCAGCACCATTCTGGTCTTGTGTCACGGAGAGTAATGCTGCTCGAAGATGTCATCGCCATCAGAGAAGACTTCAACCATGCAATAGCGTGTTCATGTAGATCACTGCTGTCACGGTGTCTTCGACTACTACCATAAGTCCCACAGAAGCCCAACTCAATGCACCCCATAGCATAATCCTGTTCTCACCGGCCTCCATCTGTGGCGCAGTGCATATTTCGTGCAGCCATTCGCCTGGATACTGGTGTGTAAAGACCGAACCATCGACCTCGTGGACCAAGAAATGCGATTCATTCGACAAGCGACACGTTTCTGTTGATCCACGGTGAAGACTCGGTGATGCTGAGCCCACTGCAGTCATAACTGACGATGTCGGTAGGTCAACACAGGAACACGTGCAGGTCGTGTGATGTGGAGCTCCATGTTCAACAATTGCCCCGAACACTTGTGCCGACCGAGCGAGGTGGCGCAGTGGTAAGACACTGGACTCGCATTCGGGAGGACGACGGTTCAATCCCGTGTCCGGCCATCCCGATTTAGGTTTTCCGTGATTTCCCTAAATCGCTCCAGGCAAATGCCGGGATGGTTCGTTTCAAAGGGCACGGCCGACTTCCTTCCCCGTCCTTCCCTAATCCGATGAGACCGATGACCTCGCTGTCTGGTCTCCTTCCCCAAAACAACCAACCAACCAACACTTGTGCCTGCACCAGGATCGTACCCTGTCGTCAGATCTGCCACAGATCGCTGCCTGTCCCGGATCACGCAGTGGGATATTCTCCGACCTCTCCATTTTGCGATGGGATGTGGACGTCAAGTAATACGGCCTACGCCTTATTCCGCCATCTTCCAACCATTTTCCATGGGTGCTTACTACAGTAGTACGCAAACAGCCGACCAGTTTCGCCGTTTCAGAGATTCTCGTTTCCAGCTGCAGCGCCACAACAATGTGCCCTTTGTCAAAACCGCTTACATCAGTGGATTTCCACATTTGCTGCCCCTTCGCCTCTCTTCCGCTTACATGCCTTCGTTACTGGAAGTGCCCGCAGCACCACCAGGAGGCATTCGACCTCGCGATGGGCAGTGGTCATAATGTTTTGGCTCATCAGTGTATGAAAGATTGTTTTGATGAGGACGAGGTAGAAGTAGCAAGTCATCCCTATTTTCTGCAGTCGTCAGATCTACCATTACGACCCGTGATGGAAAATCAATTAATGGTTCATTACTATCCCCTTGTTATCTTTCAAGCAACTGAGACAGTCTCATTGTGAGGAATAGCAGAGAATCCCGTTCGACAGCATTCACGATTTGCATGTATCCGTTACCAGGAAAATTCTGTCTATTTTGAGTGTGAAAGGAGGAGCCTCGTCGTAATTAAGTGTGAGTCTCTATTATTTTATGCAGCAGCTATTAAAGAGATCTATAGTCTCAATGCAACTAAGTGATACCAAGATTCAATGACGTTCACACTATAATAATCACCTGTTAGCGTCAATCAATTACACAGACGTAAGGTATTCTGTAGTACTGAAAGCAAATTCGCTGAACACGTCATGTAATGTTTTCCTCTTTTTCATTTTGGCATTATGTTTCATAACGGCGACTTATTTCTTCAACTTCTTTTTTTTGTGTGTTTTAGCATCTGCAGTAGATATACCCTAAACCAGAGAAATGTATGTCTGGCAATGACGGCGGCGATATCCTCTTTCGTGTTTCGCTAAGATAAATGTTGTGCTATTGTGTACTCAATCTGACGTGCTCGTATTATTTAGCTTTTAAGGTGGGAAGGTGAACCAGACTAGGATCGAAACCAAACTACGATGTAACCGTTGGATGGTACACTGAATGTGTTTTTTTGGCGATTCCTCATGTCGTTTGTGCAAATGCCAGGTAGGGCCCTAAATTCCGCCTCAGCATAGGATACACAAATAGTTAAAGTACACAGAACATTGTTTACACGATTCACAAACAGATGACAAACATGACTTTCTGCCCTTGGAGTGACTGATGACTGTGGCGTCTGATAGGGCATTTGGCTATAAAGTTAAATAATAAAATGAAATGTGCCAACTCCTGAAAAACGAACCCTATACTAGGATGGGGAAAAGCTAGGGAAAGATCGTATACTTATAGCAAATGAAGTTATAAACACCACAGATAGCTGTGCATAGAATGTCTTATTCTCCTCTGTGCAGTAGTAATTCGTAAAAATAATGAGCAAAGAAGATCAAGAGACCTTGTAGTTCAAACAGTCCCAAACATGCACTGTTGTCTCTCCAGGCACATTCTCCCTTTGGTCGACGTAAAATGTGTGTTCCAGTTCATTTCATGTTTCCTTTCGAATTAACCAATTCTCCTAATTTGTGCTATTACTTTTGACTAGCTGTAATTGATTAGAATGCTATGAGGACAATAGGCATCGACTGAGAGGTCTCACTGTGTGCCAGATGTAAAGTTCAGTGCAGTAGTAACACAACAGCCAGAGGCAAGGTATATTTCACCAGGGTAAAGATTGAAACTATTAAATATTTGCATACATTTTCATACCTTTCATGTAAGAGAGACACGGTAATTTCATCCAGTAATAATAGATAATAAATATTATACAATTATTACAAAATCGTAAATATGTATAGTGAGACATGGACCATTTGAAATAGTAACTTGGGTTATAGCTTACATTTTACTTCTACCTATGTTGTAATATGCTAACATATTACCATGCGATGTGCAGCTGTAATGTACCAATATATTAACATGACATAATATAGCTACATGGAATCCTTGAGTTGTTGACCCTAGAATATGTTAATGATCAGTTAAAATTGTAATGGCGAATGTAGTATGACCTACTACAGCACATAGACATCGAGGGGAACCCCTCCCCCAGGTCATCCAGGAGAAAACCCCCACACCTTAGCAAATTGTGCAACTCATCACTAATGGTCATGTGATATATAATTGGTGAGGAACACCTCCCTATCTCTTTCAGCCAATGGTAGCTCAATAAAATGACAGGAAATATAATGGACCAATAAGATTCAGACTCCATCTTCCTCTCTTATCATTCTTTATAATTAGATCAACTTCATCATGGGGTGAAATCAGGGTTGTTATAAACAACAGAAAATTAAGTTCTGGATTATCAACAATAATTTTCTCTCCGTATAGAGAGCCTAGGCAATTGTATTCTGTACTGACAGGGTTTGTAAATAATAAGACGGATATGAAAAATATACTGAAGCGCCAAAGAAACACAAATACAGAAATATGTAAACAGGCAGAATACGGCGATGCGGTCGACAACACCTGTATAAGACAACAAGTGTCTGGTGCAGTTGTTAGATCGGTTATTGCTGGTAAAACATTACATCTCTGACATCGCTGCGGCCGGAAAAGATCCTGAAAGAATGGGTCCAATGACGACTGAAGAAAATCATTCAACGTGGCAGAAGTGAAATCCTTCCGCAAATTTCTGCAGATTTCAAAGCTGGTCCATCAACAAGTGTCAGCGTGCGAACCATTCAATGAAACATCATCGATATGGGCTTTTGGAGCCAAAGGCCTACTTGTGTACCATTGATGACTGCACGGCACAAAGTTTTACACCTCAGCTGGGCCTGTCAACACCGAAATTGGACTGCTGATGACTGGAAACATGCTGCCTGGTCGGACGAGTCTCGTTTCAAATTGGAGACAATCTCATGAATCCACGAACCCTGCATGTCAGTAAGGGACTGTTCAAGCTCTTAGAGGCTCGATAATGATATGAGGCGCATGCAGTTGGAGTGCTATGGGGCCCCTGATACGTCTAGATATGATTCTGACGGGAGACACGTACGTAAGGATCATGTCTGATCACCTGCATCCATTCATGTCTCTTGTGCATTCCGATGGACTTGGGCATTTACAGCAGCACTGTGTGACACTCCACACGTCCAGAATTGCTGCAGAGTGGCTCCAGCAACACTCTTCTGAGTTTAAACATTTACGCTGGCCACCAAACTCCTCAGATATGAACATTATTGAGCATATCTGGGATGCCTTGCAACATGCTATTCAGACGAGATCTCAACCCCCTCGTAGTTTTACGGATTTATGGACATCCCTGCATGATTCATCGTGTCAGTTCCCTCGAGCACTACTTCAGACATTAGTCAAGTCCATACCACGTCGTGCTGCGGCACTTTTGCGTGCTCAAGGGGGCTCTACACAATATTAGGAAGATGTACTAGTTTCTTTGGCTCTTCTGTGTCTATACAGTATATACATGGGAAAGAGGGACCTTTGTAAACCTCATAAAGGAACAAGAGTGGCAAGATGTTTATAGCGCTGATACAGTAGACGATAAATATAATGCTTTTCTCAAGACTTTTCTCATGCTCTTTGAAAGTTGCTTTCCGTTAGAACGTTCAAAACAGGGTACTAGCATAAACAGGCAGCCTGGGTGGCTGACTAGAGGGATAAGAATATCTTGTAGAACAAAGTGGCAATTATATCAAAACGTTAGAAACAGTCAAAATCTAAATGCAGCAGCCCATTACAAACAGTATTGCAAGGTGCTTAAAAATGTTGTTAGGAAGGCAAAAAGTATGTGGTATGCAGATAGAATAGCGAAGTCTCAGGATAAAATTTAAACTATATGGTCAGTCGTAAAGGAAGTTGCTGGTCTGCAGAGACAGGTCGAGGATATAGAATCAGTGCATAGTGGGAATGTCCATGTTACTGACAAGTCGCATATATGTACAGTATTTAATAATCACTTTCTGAATATAGCAGGTGAACTAAATAGAAACCTAGTCCCAACAGGGAATCATATAGCGCTCTTAGAAAAAAGTGTTCCGAGACTGTTACCTGAAATGCTCCTCCATGATACTGACAAGAGGGAGATTGAGTTAATAATTAAATCACTAAAGACCAAGAACTCTCATGGATATGATGGGGTATCTAGCAGAATACTGAAGTATTGTTCTATGTATGTTAGCCCAGTTCTCAGCCATATCTGTAACTTTTCTTTTAGGAGTGGTCGGTTTCCTGACCGATTAAAGTACTCGGTAGTGAAGCCACTTTATAAAAAGGGAGACATTGCTAATTTTGACAATTTTAGACCTATTTCTATGCCATCGGTGTTTGCTAAAGTTATCGAGAAGGTTGTATATACAAGGTTACTGGAGCATTTAAATTCACATAATTTGCTGCCAAATGTTCAGTTTGGTTTTAGAAATGGTTTAACAACTGAAAATGCTATATTCTCTTTTCTCTGTGAGGTTTTGGACGGATTAAATAAAAGGTTGCGAACTCTAGGTGTTTTCTTTGACTTAACGAAGGCTTTTGACTGTGTTGACCACAAAATATTACTGCAGAAGTTGGACCATTATGGAGTAAGGGGAGTAGCTTACAATTGGTTCGCCTCTTACTTTAAGAACAGAAAGAGGGTAATTCTCCGCAATATTGAGAGTGGTAGTGATGTTCAGTCCCAATGGGGCACTGTTAAGTGGGGCGTTCCCCAAGGGTCGGTGCTGGGGCCACTGCTGTTTCTTATTTATATAAATGATATGCCTTCTAGTATTACAGGTGATTCAAAAATATTTCTGTTTGCTGATGACACCAGCTTGATAGTGAAGGATCTTGTGTGTAATATTGAAACAGTAACAAATAATGTAGTTCATAAAATAAGTTCGTGGCTTGTGGAAAATAATTTGATGCTAAATCACAGTAAGACTCAGTTTTTACAGTTTCTAACTCACAATTCAACAAGAACCGATATTTTGATCAGACAGAATGAGCATATTATAAGCGAGACGGAACAGTTCAAACTCCTAGGCGTTCGGATAGATAGTAAGCTGTTGTGGAAAGCCCATGTCCAGGATCTTGTTCAGAAGCTAAATGCTGCTTTATTTACCATTAGAACAGTATCTGAAATAAGTGACACTTCAACACGAAAAGTAGTCTACTTCGCATATTTTCATACGCTTATGTCATATGGTATTATTTTTTGGGTTAATTCTTCTCATTCAAAAAGGGTATTTTTGGCTCAAAAACGGGCTGTTCGAGCTATATGTGGTGTAAGTTCGAGAACCTCTTGTCGAACCTTATTCAAAAATCTGGGAATTCTGACATTGCCCTCACACTATATATTTTCTTTAATGTCGTTTGTTGTTAGCAATATTAGCCTATTCCCAAGAGTTAGCAGCTTTCACTCAGTTAATACTAGGCAGAAATCAAATCTGCATGTAGAATGCACTTCCTTGACTCTTGTACAGAAAGGAGTGCAGTATTCTGCTGCATCCATTTTCAATAAGCTACCACAAGAACTCAAAAATCTTAGCAGTAGCCCAAACTCTTTTAAGTCTAAACTGAAGAGTTTCCTCATGGCTCACTCCTTCTATTCTGTCGAGGAGCTCCTGGAAGAGCTAAAAAATTAAGCAAATTCCAGTGTTACATTGTTGATTGTCTTCATTTAAACTTACGACTTGTCACCTGAATATGTTTTTTTTATATTTCATTTTATCTGTTTCTAATATCGTGTTATAATTTCATGTATTGACTCGTTCCATGACCATGGAGACTTCTCCTTAATTTGGTCCCAATAAATAAATAAATAAATAAATAAAAAAGTAGCACTAGGTGAAGAAAAAATCACACTCACAGACATAAACACAAACAAATACATATACAATATTTACAGGAACACATAGTGCACAGACTTGTGCATAGTACAAACAATATATACAGTACACACACACATAGTGTGCAATGAGGCACTCATACACACACTCACACACATGCAAACACACACACAACTGTGAAAATTGCGTCAGCCAACCATTCTGCATGTACACACCTCAATTATTTACAAATAAATACACAGCCACATACTCAGTCACTCCAGTGAATATTATGAGTATGGAAGGGTGCTGATCCCATCCCCACAGATCAACTGTTTGTTATCATGACAGGACAGCCCCACTTTCAGCTGCAGTGCAGCATGTAACTAATGGCCTTTCAATCGAAAGACTACTTAGCACATCGTATGTAGTGCTGCACTGACACCCTCGAGTAGGTACCTCTTGTAGTCTTCAGTCATGAGAGCCTTTGAGGCTCTACAGTGCACACTGTTAGCCCAGCTTTGAGTGGCAGCTATGTCTACATGGTATGCATACATTTTTGGTTGAAACCCCACAAAATCCACAATCTGGGAACTATTCGACTTGTCTTTCATCAGAGTGATAGCATTAATTTGTGATGTTATTCCAAAAGTACAGGGTGATTCAAAAAGAATACCACAACTTTAGGAATTTAAAACTCTGCAATGACAAAAGGCAGAGCTAAGCACTATCTGTCGGCAAATTAAGGGAGCTATAAAGTTTCATTTAGTTGTACATTTGTTCGCTTGAGGCGCTGTTGACTAGGCGTCAGCGTCAGTTGATGCTAAGATGGCGACTGCTGTGTTTAGTGAGGAAGCAACTTTCCACACTAACAGGAAAGTCAACCGTCACAATGTCTATATATGGGGCACTGAGAATCCGCGGGAAACAACTCAGTATGAACGTGACTCGCCTAAGGTGAACGTTTTCTGTGCCATTTCAGCCAATAAAGTTTTTGATCCCTTTTTCTTCAAAGGTGCTACTGTAACTGGACTACAGTATCTGGAGATGTTAGAGAATTGGCTGTTCCCTCAGCTCGAACAAGAAGCACAACAATTCATATTTCAGCAGGATGGAGCGCCACCACATTAGCACTTATCTGTCCGTAACTACCTGAACGTCAACTACCCGAGGCGATGGATCGGTCGCCAGGCAGCCCGTGACAGAGCACTTCATCACTGGCCTCCAAGAAGCCCTGATCTTACCCCCTGCGATTTTTTCTTATGGGGGTATGTTAAGGATATGGTGTTTCAGCCACCTCTCCCAGCCACCATTGATGATTTGAAACGAGAAATAACAGCAGCTATCCAAACTGTTACACCTGATATGCTACAGAGAGTGTGGAACGAGTTGGAGTATCGGGTTGATATTGCTCGAGTGTCTGGAGGGGGCCATATTGAACATCTCTGAACTTGTTTTTGAGTGAAAAAAAACCTTTTTAAATACTCTTTGTAATCATGTATAACAGAAGGTTATATTATGTTTCTTTCATTAAATACACATTTTTAAAGCTGTGGTATTCTTTTTCAATCACCCTGTATTATCGGTCACTTATCCAGATGGTCGAAGTCTTCATGATTCTACCTATTTAGTTCCTATGGATTGCAATCTTTCACCCAGAAGATGAAACTATCACTATCCATATAAAGTGACTTGGGATAGGCGAAGTACAGCTTCGCTAAGCCATAGTGAAAGTGATGTTGCAAGTAGAGTTTCGAGAGGCTTTGTGAACTGCACTGAAACCTTGGCTACCTCCACAATGACTAGTCCTTCATTGAAAATGGTAGCCTGTTTGAAGTTTGGCCTGGTGACATAATCTCTTGCGCCATTGGCCTTACATTGCCAATTATTGGGACATATTGTAAATGATTATTCACTGTGCTCTATAATGAAATACATTAGTACTCTAAAGATTAAGTTTCTAAAGCAGCTTAGGATGCTCACTCATACAATTTTGTTGCAAAAATATTCATTGTGGTGGTATAAATTGTTTATTTAGCTGTGCTATGCAGAGAAACAGTGTAATGAAATTAGCTTACTGTTCACTATTTAATAACCAGAAACTATGAATCAAATTTGCAGTTGTTATTATTGCATTAATTTTAAAATTATTTATATAAAATGTAATTAAAAGAACACTACTTTACTTGAAAAATTTAACTCAGCATGATAGATTCATTGAGAAACAAACCGATTTCTCTAAATTTTAAGGCTTCGCTCTCATTAATTTGTATGTGGCAAAATGTTTACAAACACATGAGAATCTTCATCTTCGTCAAATATTTCCAATGGCCAGTTGTCAATGTTGCTGTTTCCCATCTCTGTTAGTTCTGTGACAGCTAATTCTTTGGTGTTATTCTTAATCACGAAATAAAAACTCTGATTCAATCATTATTTCTCTTAAAATGGACTGAATTGTAAGTTCATTAGATAAATACGATGTTTCCCAGTACAGAGTCCCAAAAATATATTATTCCTCTGACTTCATTTCGATTTTGAGCCTCATAGAGTTAAAAAGGTTTTTATACTTTTTGTGAATCGAAATCAAAATAATTACGATTAGTTGTACTAGTTCATTAATTTGTACAGTGCATCAACAAGATAGTATTTTGGTAGATAGAGTGATATGATCGTTTTTAACTTACTGCAGATTCTACTACACATTTGTTCATCTCTGCACTGCCCTTAACTGGTATAGAAATGCCAATAGCTATTTTTTCTTGAGATGGTGTCACACTTGTGACAGATGTTGGATTGATGTCATTCACTATCATGCCATGGTGGAATGTTGTCCACAATGAAACAAGTGAAGGAGTAGCTGTTGGAAAAAAGTCCCCACCTGATGTACTGGCAATATGGACACAAGTTACCTGCCTGACTATTTTTAACTTACACGATTTTTTCCTCATTGTGAATGGTTGAGGCACACCTCAGAAAAAGTCCTAGCATCCACTGTTATTCAAACCATGAACAGATGCATAAAATAATAATTTTACATTACTGAATAGAATGCCACTTGAGCTACTTGCATGTCTCTAAACTTCCACAGTAACACTGCTGGGGAAAAATGCCCTACAGTTTAACATGGAATCCTAATCACATGACGTCCTGGTGTATATTCACATCATTGAGATGTGAAGGTTAGGTTAAAGGCAGACTAAAAAAATATGTGTCCAAATGTGACTGGATCCACACCCTTTAGGATTCCATGCATCCGCTTTACTGTTAGACCAGCAGACCTGACAATGCAATTCAATTCAATTTCTTGCTCATAACATGTAACTTTACTTGTATGTGCGTTTTAAAAGAAGTATAAAGTCTTTACAATTAAATTTTTTTTCCTTTACATTATTTCTTATTACATTTTAATTTATGATACATTCAAGTTATGAGCGCATTTTTGGATAAGCCACTGCTTGACTCGCTTTTTAAAAGTATCCCCTGTCAATATCTTAACTTCATTTGGTAACAAGTTATTAAAATCTGCTTCTTTGACATAGGGGCTTTTCACTGTTAAAGTTAATCTTCTGTTAATCATATGAAAATCTTTTGTATGACTTGTTTCATAGTTGCGAATATCCATGTTTCTTTTTGTGATCTTAGTATTTTCTTTCACTAACATTATAGTTCCTAGTATATACATGGCATAAACTGTGACAATATTGTGTCTAATAAATAAAGGTTTGCAAGAAGTTCCTGGTTTTATTTTTGCTACGATCCTCAAGACTCGCTTCTGCAGTATGAAAACTCTTTTAATATTAGTTTGGCATGTCACACCCCACAGTACTATTCCATAAGACAAGAAAGGATACGCTAATCCATAATACACAGTCCTTAGGGTTTCAGAATTAAGATATGGTGATAATCTTCTTAATACATATAGACTCTGAATTATCTTTTTACAGATATAATCAGCTTGCTGCTTCCATGAAAGTCGATCATCTATGCATAAACCCAAGAATTTGCAATCTGTGCAGGCTTTTGGTAGAATTTCATCAATCACAGTATTTTATCTGTTTGGACCACTTGGTTTAAAATGAACAATATTAGTTTTTTATGTTTACTTTTAGGTTCTCTCTTTCAAAGTGAGCTCTTGCCTTTTCAGTAAAGTTATGCATCTCTTCAACTAGGCTGGGCTCATTGTCTGCATAGCAGACACCAGATGTATCCTTTTTTCTTTTTTTATGGGACATAACTGCTAAGGTCATCAGTCCCTAAGCTTACACACTACTTAACCTAAATTATCCTGAGAACAAACACACACATCCATGCCCAAGGGAGGACTCGAACCTCCACCGGGACCAGCCGTACAGTCCATGAATGCAGCACCTTAGACTGCTGGTCTAATCCCGCGCAGCCCAGATGTATAATCTGCTTACATAGTGATCAATTGCTTAGTGTCAAGAGAACTTGGGAAATCATTTACATAGCATATAAATAGGACTGGACCTAAAATAGAGCCCTGAGGAACACCAAAATGTATATTTCTTATATTTGACCTTCTCCTCTCCAGAATTTCTCTGTTAGAGTACATAATCTTCATGCACTGTTGTCTACCCTTTAAATATGTTCCTAGCAATTGCATGAGATTTCCAGTGACACCACTCTTCGCAGTTTTTGATAAGAGCACATCATGATGTACTCCAGCAAAAGCCCTTGAGAGGTCTAGGAACACTCCTGCTACTTGAGATTTTTCATTTATTTTTTTCAAGTACATTATGGTCAAATTGTACTGCTGCTGACGTGGTACTTCGACCTCTTCTGTATCCGTGCTGGAAATCGCTTAATTTGTCAACATTGTAGTAATGTTCCAAATTTTTTAAAATATTATTTTCTCTGTCAGTTTGCTGAAAGTTGATATTAGGGCAATGGGTCTGTAATTCTGTACATGCTTTATTTCCTTCTTTCTGTGTATTGGTTTCACTACAGATAGTTTCAACTTGTCAGGGAACACACCTTCTTTGAGAATACAGTTTATTAGATGAACTAGTGGTTTTATTAGTTCATGTTTACATTTCTTCAATAGATATGCAGAAATTTCATCTAATGTTGCTGAATTTTTGTTTCTAAGGCTATCAACAAGCTGCAGAATGTCATATGTGCTTACTGTGGGTAGTGTACTGCAGTTCTGTTTGTTACAGGCCAATTATGAGTGCTATAGACCCTGTTTCATCATTTTCGACAGTATCTATGAAGTAATTATTAAAAATATCGCTGAGTAGAAGAGGATCAGAGATATCTCCATTATTCACAGTTAAGTGTACATTATTAATTTTAGTTTCTGTTTCACTGTTCCTAATTTTATTTACAATAGACTAGCAAATCTTTGAAACGTTATCTGAACCTCGTATCTGTTGACTAATTCTTTCTGATATTAATCTCCTGACTTCTTTGCGGTACTTATATTTCTACTGCTTGTAGAGTTCTTTATGTAACTCTAAGTTAGTCAGTCTGTGTAAGCTATACATGTTTTCCATTTTTTTCTTTCAGATATTTTATTTTAAAGTCTAATGGCATGGGTTTTGATTTTGAAGATTGATTTTTCTGGATACTCACTTCATTAATGGGATGGCTCTATTTAAGTGCTCAGTCATTATTTCTGTGAACATGTTCCATTTATTGTTGACCTCAATGGTAGTCATAACTGATCCCCATGATTCCTGGCTTAAACTGTGTCTGTTGTTTGCAGATAATATTCGCCTGTGCTTGTACATTTTTCTGTGTATGAATTTGGTACTGCATTTTAACACTAGTGTTTGACCTAAATGATCTGAGAGGTGAACCTTTATTACGTCTGTTGAGATGATGTGGTCATAATTTGTGATAACATGATCAGTTGAACTATTATGTGTGTTAGCTATTATGGTGGGTACTAGTCCAAGAAGATCTTGAACCCCATAAGACAGGATACAATCTGTAAAACGTTTGCTTTCCTGACCATTATGTAAAGTGTTGATGTACAGATCTCCCATTATGAGAAGATTTACACTTCTGCAGGCTAACATTAATTTACTTAAAACTCCATCAAGTGATTTCAGAAAAGCCTCAAAGTTTCCACAGGGGGATCTATATACACCTATGACATAGAAAGGAACGGTGCAAAAAGTAATTTTAAGAACTGCAATTTCGAAATCTTTGTCTAAACAGAAATTGTTCCCCCATAGCACTTTTTCCGTGGTTGTTATGAAGTTAAATTCTCTTGAGTAGATGACAACACCACCACCTTTATTGTGTGTTCTGCAGTAGAACGTATCTAGGTTGTAGGCTTCTAATTGGCAATATTGAATGTTGTTCAATGTTTTCTGGTGCTCTGTAACTATTACTATATGTGGAGATAATCCTGTGATAAATGACTCAAAAGCATCTATTTTGTATCCTAAACCCTGTACATTATAATGCAAAAGTGATAAATTATTCTCGTGTGGACATATGAAACACATACAATTGCATCTGGTGTTGCGCTGGTGGAAGGCTTTATTGTCTTAATAGAACATCGCTCTTGTCCTGCCGATGTATTGTTTTACTTACCTGGTATTTCGTGGTTGATTCTCCCAAGTATTCGCTATTTTTGTCCTCGAGAGGGATGGCCTCTGTAGCACAGAACTGCACATTCAACTTGTTGGTCACTATTTCTTGGATCTGTTATATAACTAAGTCCTTCCCTAGTCTGTTCAGATGTAAGCCATGAGATGTGTGATATCTTTTTCCTACACAGCTTATGTCCACAAATGTAACATTTTTGAATCTCGTGCATATATGTAGGATCTGTTTATTTGCGCTTCGCACTTTTTTTATTAACACACGACCAGACTGGCAAGGCATATCGATGTGGAACAGAGAAGACGATCACATTTGAACTTCACAGCTCATGTAGACTTCTTTTAAGTGAGATCACTAGGTCTTTGTTTCGTTTTTTGCTACGTCATTTGCTCCTGCTAAGAACAAAAAAAGTCGTTATTTGTTGTTGCTGTTTTCATGTTATGGTTCATGGAAGTCACTGCCTGAGTTATTAACCTAATATTACATTTTATAGTTTCTGGAGCCTCTCATTAACAATTCCGTTTCCATGTGTACTTTACCTAATGTTCTATAGATTGCCAAGGCCCTACCGTTGGACAAAAAGGAAGTCACAGACAACTTTAACAGTTATAGGCCTGTGGCAGAGCTTAGTGGTTTCTCAAAGATCTTTGAGAAGCTCTTTTATAATATGTTCATGTAGGTCATGGTCATGGTTGAAGGTGTCAATGAGGACAAAGTTCGTTTCATTCAGTACGCATGTTTACTACATATTTAGTGGCTGTAACAGTTTCAACTGACAAGTCATCATCAATAGTCCATAATTATTTCTTGGCCTTTCGCTGAGTCAAAGCATTCTAGGAGTCATCATTTCCTTTAGGCTCTCACTAGGCGACTAAAGGACTTCGATGTAAACATTGTCCAAGAAATATTTATAGGCATTGACTGAAATAAACTTTACAGCTCTTTTATAATAGACTTCAGAAGTTTATAAATAAACACCCTTGCTATCAGATTACCAGCAATGGCTTCAAGCAATTTACATACACAACAACTTTTGTCTATGAGTACCTACACACTGTCCACACCGTCCTATAAGCCATAGATGGAAAGGAAATGGCTACTGCAATATTTCTGATTCGTTCCAAAGTTGGAAAGATGGGAATTAGAGGTACTCCAAACGAATGAATTAGATCATATCTCGCTAAATGTTCTTGAGGAAGACATAGCCACTGGAAATATCAGGAGAACAATAATACACTAGGGGTCTATATTAGATGCAAACTTCTTTCAGAATGTTTCAGAAGCGATGGTTAATAATTCACACATTGAAGGTACAGGCCGAAGGTAGCTAAAAAGCTCCAATAAAGATGGGTCCATAAATCAACTGTTGCCAAGGTATCACATTAATTGGAACTGGGAACAAACTGGGTAGTGCGGCATTTATGTTGGTATCTTAAGGTTTGGGATCTACTATCTCTTTGTTTATGCACATGCAGCTCCTTCCCTTTAACCCTCTGTGTACGGTGCTGTACCAGCCTCACAATCAGTTGTGAACATGAAGGTACCATTGACAGAGGTTACAGAAATGAAGAGCACGCTGACATGCATTTCATGTATGGAAAAGCAAATGGCAGTGCCCTTGAGACTGCACGATTGTATGAAGAAGCTTTTCCTCTCTCCAGGCAGGCCAACAGGCGTACATTTAGCCGTTACCTCAGCACCTTAGAGAAACTGGAAGTTTTGCACACCATGTACAAGAAGGTCGACCCAGATCCATAACACCCGATGCTGAGGAAAGGGTTTTACGAATGGTACACGAATGTCTGAGTACTTCAACAAGGAGGATTGTTACCTAAGAGCGTGTCCTGAATCACAGCAGCGGATTTTACATGAGCAAGTACTCTATCCATATCACCTCCAGCGAGTGCAAGCCCTCAACAATGCAGATTTCCTTCCTAGAGAGAATTTCTGCCAATGGCTACAATAACAGTGTACCCTGAATACCCTGTTTATAAGCAGTATTCTGTTCATGGGCCAGGCTTGATTGCCCCGTGATGGTATTTTTAACTACGATAACTGTCAGATTTTGGCTGATGTCAATCCTAATGCAACACACATATCACGACGTCAGCAGCATTATTCATTGACCGCCTGGGCAGGGCTGTGCGGAGAGCACACACTTGGACCACACTTCCGACCACAGAGACTAACCAGACAGCAGTACATGCGGCTTTTGCGGACCATACTTCCAGATGTACATGATGATGTGCTACTGAACCAACGCCTGAACATATGGTTCATGCATGATGGTGCTCCAGAACATTTTCACTTACGAGTGCAGCGGCTTCTAACTCAGACATATGCTCAACATTGGATAAGTAGAGGAAGGCCTGTACCATGGCCTCCAAGGTCTACGGATTTAAGTCTCCTGGATTTCTGTGTGTGGGGTCATGCCTGGTGTACATTACCAAGGTCAACTCTATTGAGGAATTATTGCGGAATTGTGCACAAAGAATTCGTCCCACACAACCAAACGGTGAATTCCGCGTACTACTGTGACGTTTTGCGTCGGCTCCGTGAAAACGTGCGACGACGACGGCCCGAAATTTGGCGTCAAGGGAACTGGCTGCTGCATCACGACAACGCGCCCTGTCACACGTCCTTGCTCATCAGGACCATTTTGGCAAAAAACAACACGGCAGTTGTACCCCACCCACCGTACTCGCCAGATTTGGCACCTTGCGACTTTGCGCTATTCCCAAAACTGAAACTAAAGTTGAAAGGCCGTCGGTTCGACACTCTAGAGAGGATTCAAGAAGCATCGCTGGCGGCGATAAACACCCTCAAAGAGCAGCTCTCCCAGAAAACGTTTGACCAGTGGCAGAAGCGCTGGGACCGCTGTGTAAGTGCGAATGGGAACTACTTCGAGGGTGATGGTGACCATTAGGTAAGGTCTCAAAAAAAGGCAGCACCAGTCCCGAAAATTTTGGATAGCACCCCTTTTGTGATACACCTTTGAACGATGCTCGAAATAATATATAGCAAATGAGCTGCAGCAAATGTTTTCTACTTATTTTGTTCCGTACTTTTAGAGAAATCATTTAACAAAACATTTGACGAATTTTTTTAAATTTTTTCTTTATTTCTTCCCTTCTTTGCTTCTGTAATAACTAGCGTGTATATCTGTATGACAGGCTTTTTAAAATAATTCCTCTGCTGACTAACAAATAAATAAATAAAATTATAAAAGACTGTCAATACTGGATTTTCACAATTCAATATTTATTAAAATTTTGATTATTTATCCCGTTCTGGAGAATAGTATCGGACATATACAGTAGGCTACGTATCAGTCAGCAACTGGCTTTCGATCTAAGTGTCGATATATCGATGAATCGATCAAATATGTTCACGTGACATACATGTGTAGTGTGTACATTATAGCAATGTTAGCAAAAATGTGTGTAAATAAAACGTTGCAAAAAGCTCAGACAGAAAAACGGCCTATGTCATGAAATAGTATGGCTTGATTTTTATTTATGCATCCCTTTTCTGGTCTTGTATTAAGCCACTGCGCGAGTTGTTATGATGTCACATGTG
The DNA here is from genome assembly GCF_023864275.1 of Schistocerca cancellata. Taxonomy (NCBI): domain Eukaryota; kingdom Metazoa; phylum Arthropoda; class Insecta; order Orthoptera; family Acrididae; genus Schistocerca; species Schistocerca cancellata. The sequence goes on along the minus strand of NC_064629.1, from coordinate 55,768,110 downwards.
TGTTTGTTGCATAGTTTACACAGAAGTAAGATATGAATATAATTTGTTTCTCTCTGCAGTACATTCTCCATTACAGATCTGCGCGCAGCCTCGTGGTTTAATAGCATTCATATTTCGACATAGGTACCACCACACCAACAACTGACTTGTTTCATCGCAAGGAAGGTTAAGCCGGTAAATAAAACTTCATTTCATTGCTGTTGGTGTAAGTGCTTGCAGTAGTGATTTATAACGTGTTTGTTGCCAACAGGATGTGGTAGTCTTGTGCAGTGTTAACTGATTTTACACATTTGTTCCTTTTATAGATATCGTGTTTAAATGTCTTGGATACGGGAGAAAGGCCTAAATCTTTTGGAAATGGTATGTGTGGACATTGTCAAATATGGGGGTGTGCCGAAGCACGTTGCGTTTATAATGGATGGAAACAGAAGGTTCGCAGAAAAAACTAAAGTGAAGAAGATAGAAGGACACACAAAAGGGTGAGTTTAGGTTAGTTGTCAGTATTGTATTACCCACGCCCGTATTGATCGAATCGTAACAAAAGTATTTTAACTAAACTTCAATTACCCATTAAAAAATAAGTACGTTATAATTTTGAGAGAGACACAGAATAATCTGTTTTTATTGTCGGTGTTAATAATAGGAACGGCGTACTCTCTAAGTATTAGAATATTCGTATCACACAATGCTTTTTTGTGCCTTTTATACCTTTACTGAACGTATTGTTTTAAAGTTGTAGTTGGCATTTGCATGATGGTTGTTAAATCAACTAGGCAATGTCCTCAATCCTGCCGGCTGCAGCCGTTTTTAGATGGGTTTGGACGCTCTATGACATCTATACATTTGTCAGAGCGTCTTCTTGTTATTTCACTTTTTACCGTGAGTTTCTAATAGATTCCTAATATGTGCCACATCAGATTATGTTGGTGAAACTAATCCATATAATGTCTCAATCGTCTCACTTTGCTTAAGATTTTTATATGGTGTATTTTCTCCAATTTGAACAGTTAAAATAGACATACTGAACTGAAGTTAACTGTCTGCCTTATTAGGTTCTTATTAAGTTGGTTTCCAGAGACCAAATTTGAAACTGTGTGTAATGTGACCTCTGCCGTACCACAGTTGGATTGTTACTTGCTTGATATGCAGATTGAATCAATAGACTTAGGCTGTTGATGCCAAAGACACAATGTGGTATTGGCAGTGAGAAGATTCATGTCAAACCGATGGTAGTCCTTTGGTTACTAGCTTGCTGAATGATATGAGATGCATGTAGCCTTAGGCTTTTTTTATTCCCCTTGATTAACCCACATTAAGAGAAGGTGATGCATTGGGTGGTTGTTGGAAAACCTTGTACATGAGAGTTTGCTGCATACTGCTATTAGAGATACCTTCTGAAGTTTTCCATTTTTTATGTTGGATGGTCCATAGTTCCACTTTGTTTAAATTAATGTATGGCATGGGTATTATTTACTGTCCTCACGAAGTGTGTCAACAGTTCATAACTTTTCCATCACCAAGCAAGGTGGCATGGTGGTTAGCACATTAGATTTGCGTTTGGGAGGCTGGTGGTTCAAACCCACATCCAGCCATCCTGATTTAGGTTTTTGTGATTTCCCTAAATCGCTTGAGGCAAATGCCGGGCTGGTTCCTTTGAAAGTGCACGGCCAACTTACTTCCCATCTTTCCCTTATCCGATGAAACCAATGACCTCACTGTTTGTTCCCCTCCCCCAAATCAACCAACCAACCAGCTTTCCAGTTTTGTCACCAATCTCTATACTCTGCCAGTGTTGCAGTTCTCTGTCACACAAGTGCATGTATATATTTTGTGTCAGTAGCCCTCTGGACTCATGGTATGTCAGTTATACATTACAAAACAATCATTTTCATTTCCCTTTGCACTTTAAGTCAATAGTCTACTGATATAGTAGCCTGTTACATACCTCTCTCCCCAATGAATCTCAGTTGTGGGGGCTCAACTGATCTGTAGCATACATTTTTCCGTGTTTAATATTTTCTCATTATGGGACACTGAGGAATACTCGATATGACTTGTCAGCTTTGATTAGTGACATAGGAAAACGTGACAAACACTGTGAACTGTATAGCGACTATAACATGATGTCATTGGCAATTTTTTCAAACTTGCTAAGGTACAGATCAGTCAGTCACAACAACCAGGTTTTTTTAGCATCACATTCGTTGGCTTTGCCAACTCTCAACCAAACTGTCACCTTCCAACCTAACCTAGATCTTGGGCAAAGCTACAGATTAGTCTTTCGCAACATCTGAGTATTTTTACTATCATATTTGTTGGCGAAGCCAACTCACAATCAAACTGTAACCTTTCAACGCAGCCCGTACCTTGGACTAAGCTACAGATCTGTATGTCACCACAACCAGTTTGTTTGCTTTCAACTTTGTGGGCTTCGCCTACAAAACTGTGAACATATGCACCAATTGAAAAAAATCAAAGGGTGGGGAACAATAACAGAACTCCTATCTCCTGTTACCTAGTAATCAGTTTTGCTGCTGTCATGATGTGTGTATGCACTAATGATTAAGCTTTCAGCTTGGCAAAGTGTTCATAATTTCGTGGTCCATTAACCTGTTGCTCCTTATATTATTACGTTACATTATTACGTATTAAACAACCTGAATCATATTGCATGGATTCCACAGAAAGAGCATTCTAGAATGTAGAAAGAAGCCAAAGATGTACATTATATTTAAGTGCAATACAATAAAATGACTTTATAAAATACTACAGTATTATAAAACTTGTATTAATTCCAATGTTCTCTGTGAAGCGTAGCACAGTGATCAAAAAATTAATCATTCTGAGGAGACATCACACTAATACTGGGTAACACTGCCTCTAATCTTAATAATGGCTGGAATTTGGCAAGGATGTGTCCCCCGCCTCCCCAAGTATCTTCAGGTATGCCATACCCAGCTGAAACCATTCATCGATGAATGTATCCTCTGATGAAGATGTTGATTGCTATGTTTCACCAGCTGTTCAATATAATCTCACACATTTTATTTGGGATTAAGATCAGATAGTCAAGCAGGCCAGTCAAGGTGTGAAAGCGTTCCTGAGTGTTCATCAAACCAGGAAAGTAGGGTTGCAGTCCTGCGAATACGGCTACTGTCGTCTCATAAGATGAGAGAGTCTATGGCATATTCATTGTGGAGTTGCAGAACAAAGGTCAACACTAGGTCACTGAGAATGTTGAAATAAACATTCTGGTTCAAGTTTACAGTAACATAAATGAATGAGTAGTTGCAAATCATAATCTTAAAATACCTCCAAAAGGTCACAGAACTGCCTTTGGCCTGATCTACACCCTCCACACAGTGCAGGTTAAATGCCCCAGTGGGTCTTTGATACACTCAGTGCATTGCATCATTTGAAAGAGTTAAAAATCACAATTAGTTGGACCACACTACATGTCTCCATTCAACTACTGTCCAATTTCTGTAATGTTTGGACCATTGAAGATGTTCAGCCTTATGTAACTCTGTGAACAATGCTCTTCTGTGAAATATTTGACTCCAAATGTACATCGCAGTGTTCACTCAGAAAATGATTGGTGTGGACTTGCATTCACTGATGACAGAAATTTTTGTAGGGTTTGAAACTGATTGTCATTGACACTTCTCTCTGGTCCTTGTAAGTTAGGATCTTTGTACAGTGACTGTTGTTATGCCATGTAACATGGCTGTGAATGGTACACCAGTCTTTGTATACATGTTGGACAGTCCATCTTGATACGAATTTGTCAGCTTCATTCAATGAGTGGTCATGGGCATGTCAAAACACAGTAGGTATATTTTGGCACTTTAACCCATCCTACTGCATGTATTCCATACAGTCAATTGCTATATACACTGATCAGCCAGAACATTATAACCACCGACCTACAATCGATATATACCCATCCAGGGGATAGCTGTGTCACCTGGCAAGGAATGACAGCTAGTCAGACACACGCACAGTGCGTGTAGTATCGGTGAGAATGCTGTCTGTGTGTAGAATGGGGAAGGAATTTGACCGAGGGCAGATTGTGGTCACCTGGAGGCTTTGCATAAGCATTTCAGAAACTGCACAACTTGTCGGGTGTCCGAGGAGTGCTGTGGTGAGTGTCTTCAACGCATGGTGAAACCGTGTCAGGATGTCGTGGGGTTGGTGGCCACCCCTCATTACAGACGTTGGACGTCATAGACTGGGCAGACTGGTAAAACAGGACAGGCAACAGACTGTGGCAGAACTTACATAAGAGTTTAATACTGGGCAGAGTACAACGTGTTTGAACACTCCTAATGATGGGCTTCTGCAGCCGATGAGCCATGCGTGTGCAAGTGTTAACACCATGACTGGAATGGGCATGTGACCATCGGTACTGGATGTCTGTGCAGTGGCAAAGTGTCGCACAGTCTTATGAACCTGATACGTTCTTCATCACACCAATGGAAAGGAGCGAATCTCTCGTCTTCCAAGAGAACGACGCCTTGATACGTGTTCTGTAGAACAGAGACAGCCTGATGGCAGCTCCATTATGCTCTGGGGAACATTCACATGGACATCCGTGGGTCCAGTGGAGCTTGTACAAGGCATCATGATGGCCAAGGAGTATCATACACTGGTTGCAGACCACATATTCCCCTTCATGAGGATCATGTTTCCTGATGGCAGTGGCGTTTTTGAGCAAGATAATGTACCGTGTCACAAGGCCAGGAGTGTGATAGAATGGTTTGAGGAACACAGTGGTGAGTTCCAATTGATGTGCTGGCCCTCCGAACTTGCGAGATCTGAACCCAATCGGTAACATCTGAGATATGATTGAACATGGTGACAGAGCTCATTGCCTCCCTCCCTGAAATTTATGGGAATTAGGTGACTTGTGTGTGCAGTTGTTAACTCCCTCCAGCAACCTACCGAGGCCTCATTGCTTTCAGGTTGTGGCTTGTTGCCACAGTTACCTGTGCCCAAGTTAGACATACTAGCTGTTAGGTAGGTGGTCATAATGTTCTGGCTGATCAGTGTACACACCATTTAACTCAGTCAGTGGTAGAGGGTCACCTAACTGCATGGTACCTTCTACCTCATCTGAAATGACCAGCATGCTCTTTCAATTTAGTGTTTTGTCTGGTGAGCTTACACTTCTATAAAGTTTATTTATTTATTTGAGATACATATTCCATAGATCCAGTATGGCGTGATTACGCATAGATGTGGAATGAGTCAAAGCAGATACAATAATAGATATCGTACAATACAGTACATACTGGTATATTACACATGGTAGATGAAGATAATAAACAATACAATACAATACAAAAATACAATAGTAATTAAAAAACAATACAGATGTAATGACAAAGGAAATAGTCTGAATTACTAGTCAAATTATTTATCTCTGCTGAAGAATTCATCTAAAGAGTAGAAACATTTTTCCAGCAGGAATTCCTTTAGCTTTTTTAATAGCATTTTCTTTTCTTTTAGACACTTTATATTACTCGGGAGTGCTTTAAAGATATTTGTACTTGTGTACTACCCCTTTTTGTAACAGATACAGATTTTTCCATTCACAGTGCCACCTTTTTGTCTTGTAATAATGATGGCATGCCTCATTTGTTTCATATTCAGAGGAATTGATAAGTGTGAAAGCTGTGAGTGAGAAGAGATATTGTGAGGTAGTGGTTAATATACCTAACTGTTTAAAAATTGCAACATGAGATTCTTGGAAGAACACTACATATAATTAGGACTACTTTTTTTTTGGCTTACAAAAAATTTTTGGAAAGTGGTGAGTTGCCCCAAAAGATAATTCCATAGCATATCACTGAATGAAAGTAGCCGCAATATGCAGATTTTGATACATTGATGTCTGCGATTTTGGAGGTTATTTGGATGTCAAATACTGCTGAGCTAAGCTTTTTAGTGTTTGCTGTATGTGGAATTCCCAGTTGAGACGGTCATCTATGTGAATGCCTAGGAACTTTGTGCACTGTATGCTCTGTAACTGTTGGCTCTTATGTGCAATGTTAATCTCTTCTGGGCTTATGTAACTGGGTTGGAACTGCATGTAATTTGTTTTACCGAGGTTTATTGCTAGAGAATTTGCTGTGAACCAGTTCAGAGCATTTGCAAGTGCTTGGTTGGCATTTAACTCTACATCAGTGGAGGTTTTGCTGGCTGTCACTATAGTTGTCATCTGCAAACATTGTGATATTGTTAGCACTGTTTGAGGACAGATGTAGATCATTAATAAATATAATAAATAGGAGGGGACCAAGGACTGAACCTTCTGGAACTCCATGATGTACTGTTCCCCAGTCACTCTATCGTCTCTACTTGTAGGTTGTTAACACTTAATACAGCAGTTGAAAAATAGATGCAAACTTCCAGGCTATTCCCTTGCTGCAGCAACTTACCACGCTAACTATGGCACTGCCACCTACTTTAAAAACAACATTGATCAGGCCCACGATATAAAAACACACACTGACCCAAGCACCTACGTCATAAGAACAAAAATTGCTGATATTGAAGTCATCAACCTCTACAAACCCCCAACTCAGTCATGGAATGACTCTGCTATTTCCAACATACAACATCCTACAGTGATAATGGGCGATTTCAACAGCCACAGTACCCAGTGGGGATATAACAACACCAATGAGGATGGGGAGGGAGTAATGCAATGGGCGGACATAGAAGATGTCTTCTTGATCCATGATCTAAAGGATAAAGGGACTTTCCACTCGGCTAGATGGAAAAGAGATTACAACTCCGATCTGCGCTTTGTTTCCAGAGATGCCAAAAAGCTACCATTACGCTGCAATAAACAGATCTTGCCTGATTTTCCTCGTAGCCAGAACAGGCCCGTCCTGCTACATGTCGGTATACAGATTCCAATAGTGAGATCTACACCTAAACCTCGATGCAATTTTGGCAAAGCCAACTGGGAAGCCTTTACCGCTGAAATGGACCACAACGTACAATGGATCCCACCCGCATCAAAGAACTACAACCGCTTTGTGGGATTACTCCTAGCCATTGCCAAAAAACACATTCCCAGAGGCTACAGGAAAACCTATATTCCCGGCTGGAGCCAAGAATGCATAGACCTATATAATGCATATTCGCAAAACAATGATCCTGAAATTGCGGACGAGCTTCTCCAATGCCTGGACTCAGCAAGACGAGAAAAGTGGCACACTCTCATGAAAAATATGGACTTCAAGCACTCCAGCAAGAAAGCCTGGTGCCTTCTTAAAAACCTAGGTGAAAGCTCCATTAAAACCTGTATGGGTGACAACATACACTCCAAAGAGGTAGCAAACAGAATAGTTAACCTTATGAGAAAAACACCACGCAGCAACAAGTATAAGACTATGAAAGTAAAGAAAGAACTGAGAACCAAGCTCCGACAATCCACACCCGACAACAATTTCTCAAAAACCTTTACCATCCTAGAGATCACAGAAGCACTGAAAGAAATGAAAATGGGTAAAGCGGCTGGTTTAGATGAGGTCTACCCCGAGTTCTTACAGCACCTAGGACCTCGAGCTCTATTGTGGCTAACTCAGTTTTACAATGACATCCAACGATCAGAAACACTACCACCACTATTTAAACAAACCAAGATCGTCGCCATTCTTAAGCCTGGCAAAGATGGAAAGCTCCCAGAGGACTATAGACCTATAGCTCTTCTGAGTGTATGCTACAAACTATTGGAGAGGCTTATTCTCAAAAGAATAAAACCCATTGCTGAGAATTTCATTCCTATTGAACAAGCCGGATTTAGACCTGGTCGGAGCTGCTGTGATTAAGTATTATCTCTTACCACACATATTGAGAGTGGATTTCAAAGGAAGAAAAAGACAGTCGCCGTGTTCATAGATCTATCGTCAGCATACGACACAGTGTGGAGGGAGGCAATGATTCTTAAACTCCAACACATTATTCCTTGCAAGAAAACGGCTACCCTAATCAACAATATGCTTTCAAATAGATTTTTTGAAGTAAACCTAGATGGAGAGATAAGCAAGAAATATAGGTTAAATGATGGCCTGCCCCAAGGATCCGTGCTAGCTCCATTACTTTTTAATATACCAGAGACATCTTCTAAGAAGTTTATCTATGCAGACGATATTGCTCTCACATATCAACATCAAGACTTCCACAATTCCGAAAGAATCGTTGAGGAAGACCTTATCAAAATGGATGAATATTTCGAAACATGGAGGCTCAGACCTAATACTTCTAAAACCCAAGTCTCCTGTTTCCACCTCAACAACAGACAGGCAAACTATGCACCCCACGTAGAGTTCAGAGGCCAGCTGCTTAACTACAATCCCCTCCCAAAGTATCTGGGAATTACATTGGACCGATCTCTGACGTACAAGGAGCACTTATACAAATGCGCAGCAAAAATCAAAACCAGAAATAATGTCCTACACAAACTCACTGGAAGTAGCTGGGGAGCAAGCGCCACAGTTCTCAGAACATCTGCTCTTGCACTAGTATATTCGGTGGCTGAATACTGCGCTCTGGTCTGGCTAAACAGCACTCGTGCAGCAACGGTGGACACCCAGCTAAACAACAGCATGAGGCTCATCTCAGGCACTATTAAACCGACGCCCCACCAATGGCTCCCGGTACTGGCTAACATAGCCCCACCTCATCTAAGGCGAAGATCTGCACTGAAAAGGGAATGGCAAAAGTGCGCTAACAACCGTGACCTACCCTTACACGAAGACTGCAAGAATCCCAGCCACAGGCTCAAGTCCCGTAAGCCATCATGGAGATTAGGGCAACAGCTGATCGAGGACAATTATGATATCGATGAAGCCTGGCGTCGGGAATGGGATATGTCTAACCCTGATCACCTTAACTTAGTCTCGGACCCAACCGTACGGCCCGAGGGCTTCGGTCTTCCCAGAAAATCTTGGACAACTTTAAATCGTATCCGAACAGGCTATGGTAGATGTAATTACTGGAAGCACAAATGGGGACAGACTGACTCACCTAACTGCGACTGTGGGAATCTACAAACTCTACATCATATCGCAATGGACTGCCCTACGAGGAGATTCCTTGGCACAATGCAGGAGCTGCACCTCCTGAAGGGAGATGCTTCTGGCTGGCTGAGGCACTTGGACATACAACCATGAGTCTGGTCTACTCTTTTCCTTCTGAAAAACCTATTACTAGATACTATTACTATAATTTCTATGTATTTTTGTGTATTTTGTGTTTTACTTCCTTTTTTAGATCTAATAATTGTTTGTTGCCTGTAACATATTGACCATTCATTGTTTTTATACGTTGTTTGTGTTATTGCTGTATTCTATTAGCCATACGAAATAAATAACACTTAATACTATGTTTTGTTGTCTGTCTTCTAACTATGATCTGAGCCAGTTGCCCATTTGTCCACGGATTCCATATTGGGCTGCTTTTCACAAAAGTATTCTGTGATCGATGCAGTCGAAAGCCTTAGTCAGGTCGCAGAATATGCCAACGGGTAATTTTTTTTCTTGTCGAGGCATTCTAAAACGTTATTTGTAAGTGCATAAATTGCTTCGGTTGTAGATACACCTGATCTGAAACCAAATTGTTGTTTACTAATTAGTACAAATTTTTCTAGGTGATTGACAATCCTGATGTATACTAATTTTTCAAATACGTTAGAAAATGCTGTTACAAGAGAGATAGGATGTAGTTGGAAACATCTGTGGGATCGCCTTTTTTGTAGAGGGGCTTCACAGTAACGTACTTCGTTCTGTCAGGGAAGATACCTTGCATTGAATATATGAGCTATAACTTGAGCGAGTTGATTACAGCTGGCTTTTAGCAGTTTGCTGGAAATATTGTCTACACCTGAAGAATTTTTACTTTTTATAGAAACTATGGTTTTTCTTACTTCTTGTACAGGTATGGGGGCCATACCTATCATGTCTATAGTGTTAGGGAAAAGTTCTTTCAGAGTTTTTATTGGCTTTTCTGAAGAGCCTTTGCATGCTGTTTTCTCAGCAACAGTTAAAAAGTGCTCATTAAAGATTTTAGCTACAGTATGTTGATTTTGAACTAGCTAACCTTCAATGTTAAGAGCAATATTTTGTTTCTTGTTGGGGTAATTTGCACCAGTCTCATTTCGTATCACTTCACATATAGTTTTGATTTTATTAGTGAAGTTATTAATTTTTGAACACAGATACATACTTTTTGATTTCTGAATGACTTTGTTCAATATTTTACAGTATTTTAATAGTTATTTAAAAGGTTAAGGTCATCTGATTTTTTTTAGGCAATGTGCAACTCTTTCTTTTGCATGAAATCCTAATTCCAGTGGTAATCCAAAGCTTGTTGGTGGATTTTTTAGTATGGGTTTTATATATTCTTTTTGGAAAGCTACTTTCAAATATTAGAGCCATTTCACTACTGAAAAGGTTGTATTTGGAATTGGCATTTTCTACATTATATACTAGTCTACATTTTGGAGACGTGATTTAAAGATCTCAATAGTTTCATCAGTAGATTTCCTAGTAATTTTCCGGTTGGGACCACTATTAATCTCACAAATACTTGAAATGTTGATGGTGACTCTTTGTCCATCATGGTCAGAGAGACCATGACAGCTGTATCATCAATCTTGGTTATGTAAATAAATACATTATCAATTAATGATTTTGTTCATGAAGTTTCTAGTGGGAAAATTTACAGCAGAAGCAAGATTATATGAGGACATCAAGTTCTAAAGGTCTATTCCGTCTTTGGAGTTCATTAGGAAATTTGCATTGAAGTCGCCAACAACTAGGACACCTCTACTGAATTTAAATATGTATATTAAGAGGGCATCTAACTGTTTCCAAAAAAATGCGAACATTACCTGAAGGTGCCCTGTATAAAGCTACTACTGCTATATAGAATTATTTAAAGCCAACTCTATATCACACACTACAAACTGTTCATCTATACAACTGTTGATCCATCATGGTCAGAGAGACCGTGACAGCTATATCATCAATCTCATTAATTACACTGCATGTGATGCTGCCTCTGACATAGATCACTACTCCACCTTTTTCTATGAATTTTCTACAGTAATATGTTTTATCTATAGCAAGTTTTTCAATATCTGACATAACATGGTGCTCAATAAAGCACAGAACATGGGCACAATCTATACCTTGTGGCTCCTGGATATTAATTAAGAGTTCATTAATCTTTTTGCTCAGGCTACATATATTTTGTTGATAAATAGTCAGATTTTGATTTCCAGAACCACTCACACATTTATCCCTAAAAACGAAATATCAGTTGACAGAGTGGATTTGGTATTTTTCACTAGCCATTTATTCAAGTTGGTCTGTTTCCATGTACTGGGAGACTTGGAAGAATCAGCTTTACCTGGTGTTTTCAGCAGCTGTTTGTCCAATGCCATCTGTCTATACCCATTCCTGCAGTCTTCTTGTGTTGTGGAGCACTCATTCTTCGAATGTGTGTGTTTTGAGTATACATTGTTCCTAGCATTTGCGACGATTTCACAAATAATGGACGCTAAGTGACTTTTTCCGCGCCCATTAAGGTGAAGGCCTTGAGTGGTGTAAAGTTCTCTACTAAAATTTTGCACATTAACCATTTGTACATTTGCATAACATTTGCAAATTTCTGCATATTGACTGTTTGTATATGCTACTGCTCTGCTAACACACGAGAATTGACGCAAGTCATACTTGTGTGGAATATCGAGAACAATGATGTTTGAGTTATTTAGGTGGTTTAGAGCAGATTTTAAGGCATTAACAGCATGCAAACCATTGTTGTGTGCAAAGTCATTTGCACCCCCACAGATTACAGTGAAGTCTTCTTTCATTGTCTTTTGAGAAATATTGTTTACAGTTGAAAGCACTTGGTCAAAACAAGTGCTTGGTTTAATAAAACCTGAAGCATTTGCTTCACTGTTTACGCTTTTTATTTCATGTGCAGGGCCTCTAAGATGACTATCACCCATTAAATGTACATTTATTCTTCTTGCTGAATTTGTTGTGTTGGTTAAATTAACTGTCATCTTGAATATTGACTTTACCTTGCTTCTGTTTACGAGTAATGGTTTTGGCTGGCGAGGTTCCACATTTTGCTTAATAACAGGCTTTTCTTTCAGATGATACATGATTTGATCTTTTGTAGATAGGCCTACCGTTTTTTGGAGCATCGCAGGAGAATTTATTACTAAAAAAAAAAAATGTTCATGCTATGGTTAGTGTTACCGGTACACCCAGAATGTGTTGGGATAATTGAAATGGCGACGTAATCTTTGGTCACTGTGTACACTTTATTTCTGTCGAATTCACTTACGCCCTGCTCGGCAGTTTTTTGTTTTCTATGATCATTTCCAAGACATTTGAGTCTATCAGCTAACACTTTGTTTTCTGCCAAGGATCTGCGCACAATTTCTTGCAACGAATTGATAGTTTCAACTAGTTTTGCTTTGTCAGGATGGACTTCACATGTTACACACTTACATTTTGAGCTGGATGATTTTTCACTGCAGTTTTGTGTGTGTGTGTGTGTGTGTGTGTGTGTGTGTGTGTGTGTGTGTGTGTGTGTGTGTGTGGCACTAGACTTGAAACTTTCTGAAGCATTTTTGTTGATCATCTTCTTGCTATTGATGGCAGATAACATTTGAAAATTCGAAATAACTAGAGGCACAAATTCACTAAACTTCTCAAATGCCGCCATCTTGTAAATAGTGGAAGGACTTGGTCAATAAAAGTACCCAAGATGGTCAGAAAGACTTATTTTAGATGTGCAATTTGTATATTGCACTCTGGACACAGTGTAAGCCCAATAATTTTATTTTTTGACACTAAGATTGTTAGGCGTTTTGTGGTTGTCATATTTTCAGGCTCAAAATTTTCAGTTATAGTAACTTCTTGTAATGCTGGTAGACTGAATTCTTGAATTTACCATAAAAAGGGGCTGTCCTCACACTGCAGTCTACAAGAATGCTTCTTTGAGTGCCAGTATTTCCTTTCCAGTGTTATACTATTAACCCAGTAAATTTTACCTTTCCTTTCCTATTTCAGATGTAAACTATGACTCATAGAACCACAAACTGTGAAGAAACTTGATGAGAATTATACCATTGTTAAATCATGTGTCTGAGAGAGGCAATCAGTGTATCCTAATCCCTGTCAATACTGTTTCCTGAATAATGGTAAACTATCAGTTGTGATCAGTTTATCGTCACCATTATACTATTGAATACAACTTGCACAAAGATACTAGTTCCTCCATTACTTTGCTGGAAATTAGTGAACAGGGTAATTCTTACCAAATTATTCAACAGCTGGCCCTCATTCATTCCCTGACAACTGCTTCTCAGTAGGACTGTCCTTGCATTTCTTACTTTCTCCAAATTCCTGCTGAACCTAGAGTACACCAACATCTATCAAAGTAACATTTTTGTTTCCAATGACAGAACTGCCTGTTACTGTTCTTTCAGTTACACTCATATTTCATTTTATTGTTTGACCAATAAATTCAATATGGTACAGGTAGTAAGTGTGAGATTGTCACAGAGCTGCTCAGCCAACTCCAGTTGTAGACACTGCAAGAGAGGCCTTCTGCATCACAGTGTGGTTTATTGTTTAAATTCTGAAAGTATACATACCTTGAAGAGTCAATCAATATATTGCTTCCTCCTACATATACACACATCAAACCGAGCAAGGTGGCACAGTGGTTAGCACACTGGACTCGCATTTGGGACTACGACGGTTCAATCCTGCGTCCGGCCATCCTGATTTAGGTTTTCCGTGATTTCCCTAAATCGCTCCAGGCAAATGCCGGGATGGTTCCTTTGAAAGGGCACGGCCGACTTCCTTCCCCATCCTTCCGTAATCCGATGAGACCGATGACCTCAATGTCTGGTCTCCTCCCCCGACAACAACCCAACCAACCCAACACGCGTCAAAAAAAGTTTTGCATCACCTCAGTTCTGAGAGTTCCTGAACCTGTACAGAAAATTGGAATAGAGATCAACCTAAACATCATTTCCGCCCTTTTTATTGCTCATGAAAACAACACATTTAATGTTGTACCACCATATAGCGAGACCTTCAGAGGTAGTGGTCTAGATTGTTGTACACACTAGTACCTCTAATATCCAGTAGCACGTCCTCTTGCATTGATGCACATCTGTGTTTGTTATATAGCACAAGTTCATAAAGGCACTGTTGGTCCAGATTGTCCCACCCTCAATGATGATTCGGTTTAGATCCCTCAGAGTGGTTGGTGGGTCACATTGTCCATAAATAACCCTTTTCAATCTATCTCTGGCCTGTTTGATAGGGTTCATATCTGGAGAACATGCTGGCCACTCTAGTCGAGCAATGTTGTTATCCTGAAGGAAGTCATTCAAGAGATGTGCACGATGGGGGCACGAATTGTATTCTATGAAGGCGAATGCCTCGTCAATATGCTGCAGATATGGTTGCACTATCAGTCAGAGGATGGCATTTGTGTATCGTACAGCTGTTACTGCACCTTCCATGACCACCAGTGGCATACATCGGCCCCACATAATGCTACCCCAAAACAGCAGGGAACCTCCACTGTGCTGCACTTGCTGGACAGTGTGTCTAAGGTGTTCAGCCTGACCGGGTTGCCTCCAAACACATCTCCGACGATTGTCTGGCTGAAGGCATATGTTGGACCCATCTGTACCATGCTGCATGGTGTTGTGGTTGCAAAGATGGTCCTTGCCATGGTCGTTGGGAGTGAAGATGTGCATCATGCAGCCTATTGGGCACAGTTGGAATCATAACACGACATCCTATGGCGGCACGAAAAGCATTATTCATCATTGTGGCATTGCTGTCAGGGTTCCTCTGAGCCATAATCCATAGGTAGTGGTCATCCACTGTGGTAGTAGCCCTTGGGCAGTCTTAGTGAGGCATGTCATTGACAGTTCCTGTCTCTTTGTATCTCCTCCATGTCCGAACAACTTTGCTTTGGCTCACTCTGAAACACCTGGACACTTGCCTTGTTGAGAGCCCTTCCTGGCACAAAGTAACAATGTGGACACGATCAAACCGTGGTATTGACTGTCTAGGCATGGTTGAACTACAGAAAACACGAGTCGTGTACCTCCTTCCTGGTGGAATGACGAACTCATCGGCTGTTGGACCCACTCCGTCTAATAGGCGCTGCTCATGCATGGTTGTTTACATCTTTGGGCAGGTTTAGTGACATCTCTGAACAGTCAGAGGGACTGTCTCTGTGATACAATATCCACAGCCAACATCTGTATTCAGGAGTTCTGGGAACCGGGGTAAGGCAAAACTTTTTTTTTATGTGTGTGTATATCGCGAAAAGACCGTGAACATCAAAGTAGAGGGACGTGCTCACATGAAGTTTTATTAATATGGGGAGAAATGACAGTGGTGCACTAAGCATCGTCCACCACACACCATAATGTGGCTTGCGGAGTGTAAGTGTGTATTTAAATATATATCTACCAATTTGTTCTCATTAATGCAATGACCCAACATTTTCTTCTTTTTACTATTACGGTTTATATGTACTGATGTTTGTTTGCTAGAATACAGGACATAATTATATTTCGTTTCTCAAACACCAGAACAAACCATTATATAGTTTTTTGATATATAATGTTATTTATAAGACTTTCCATTCAGTTTCCTTTATTTAGTCATGTAAGGCAGCCTCCTCCTCCCCACCACACACACACACACACACACACACACACACACACACACACACACACAGTGATCAGTGTGGGCAACTACTGTAATTTTGACCAAAGATTTTTCCTTGAATCGACTATATACAGCTCCTTGAGATTTTACTTATTTATCCTCTCAGTGTCATGGTTACATGGAAAAGTATGTAAAGATCTTCCTAAATAAGTATAAAGAAAAGAACATAGCCTTCAGTCCCAGAAATGGTTTTTATTTAAAAACTTAATGCATTTAGAGCCCAGGAGATCAATCATCAGGTTCTTAACATATTATTTCATCATTAATCAAAAATGGAAAGTGGGTGGCTGGGAACATTATGGAGGAGGAGGAGAATTTTGAAAGGGGATTTTCTTTCTCACAGTAGGCTTTCAATTCTCTATTTAGTTCATTAAAAAATAGTCATTGAAAATAGATGTCATCCAAACTTTTTTATTCCATCTCTAGTGAATTCCCAGCCCACTCTTGTCACAACTGTTTTAATATCAAAGGATCTTGAGGGTAGTATATCATAAGAGATTTTGATTTGCAATCACCTGCAACATTTTCTCCAAAAAAGAGGTACATTGGTTCTTGGCAGCATCAAATATTGGTGCTGTTTTTTCTCCAGTAGGAGTCAACATGCAGCTAGGAAATCATTTTGAAAATCCACTTGTTTCATCAAGGTTGAATACCTGATTTGCAGTATAATCATTTTGTGTTACAGTGTCTTTAATTGTGTTTTTAAATTCTTCAGCTCCAACTTCATCTGCCACAACTGCCTTTCCTGACATTTTAATGTTGTGAAAGCCATGATGCTGCTTGTAGTGATCAAACCAACCTGAGCTGGCTGAAAAGAGGTGCTGGATCGTCCTCTTCTTTCATTACATCTGCATACCAGGTCTTGGTTTGGAATAGAAACTCCAGAGGAGAGGCGTGTACTGTTGGTTGGGCTGCTCAATTCATTGGCTAAACATTTTTTCCTTGCTTTCAGTCACCTCCTAGTGACATTTGGTCACTCTAGCCCCACTTGAGTTAGTTAAAGATTGAGAAGTTTTTTAAAAAAATTGTGCATTGTCACAAATAGTTCTCACAGTGGATTCACTAAGTACCAAAGAACGCTGAACATCATAGTGATCCAAAACTTCTAACTTTGTTTCTACTGTATAAGATCTTCATAGATGCTTCTTTACCTCAACAGGCACACCTTCTTTCGTTTTAGCTGACATTTTATATACAGACTCTGTCAAGAACAACTTCATAGCTCAAGTGCCCAAAATTGATAATTCATGTCTCGACAAACATGACACAAGATGCACATTCAGCTGGATTACTGCAGTACTGCTTCCGCATACTGTTAACAGACAGCAGCACAGATCCGCTTATGATGGTGTCTGTCTGTACGTGATTGGTTTCTATGTGAAGTTGTGAGCTAGACATTTAAATGTTATGAAAGAAAGGTGAGACTAGCATTTTATAAAAATGAGCGTCATGTTACGAGTGGCAATATGTAAATTTAACAAGAAAGGAAGTGGCATTGTTTTCTATACTATACTACTCTTCACTAGATTTTTATCAGAGTTGTTTATATAGGCTCGGGGGAACTGTCCAAAAATTTTTCTTTGCTACCTCTTAGAAACGGTATTTGGCTGTCTTGTCAAAGGTATTTTGGCTGCCCATTGAACACCTTTTTTGAGCCACACGCAATTTTAGTGATGGAATAATGCAGGTAATTAATTATTCCTTACTGTGTGGAATAAAATCTATGTTATCCCACATTCATTTAATTTTAGAAAAGTTCAGTTGATTCTTGATGGGAGTGATTAAAAAGTTGATTAAATTTATATGGGTACTAAAGAAATACAAAAACTTACGAAGAAACAGAATATTCTTGTAACCATAGGTGATTTTATGTGGCAAATGGAAGATATGATTGTATTACAGGTCTGTTTGCCACAAGAATTTGTAATCAAAAAAATTTCCTTCAGTTTTGTCAAGAGAAAGATATGAAAAGTCACAAACACTTGGTATCGTCTGACAACCTGGAGGCTCTGTACTTGAGAAACCCCTGTGTACACTTCACACATTGTAGTTCAGAAACTAAATATATAAGATATTTATGAACAAATGCTTCATTCTTCCACTGCAAGGACTCGTCTAATCCAGCACCAGATGCGCCATCTGATTGTGACCTAGTGATGATAGCCATTAAGTTAAAACTATTAAATAAGTTAAAAAAAACCATCCCAAACTTGCATAAAAGTTCCAAAAAGATAATCTAGGCAGTGAGTAAAACATAACTTAACAGAAATGTAAAAGCACAAGAGCTGAAAATGTGGAATTGGAAAACTTGGACACTTTGTGGTTCTTTCTGATAGATAAATGTTGTCAATACGAAGACCAAGTAGACAAGATCAACTATACAAGGTGTATCATAATTAATTTTATTAACACATGCAGTTCAGAGCACATGATACTGGAAGCAAAAAAGGCTAGTAAACATGGGCTCTAAAATGCATACCTTAAAAGCTATGAGCACTTGTTCATCTTCACTACTGTGAAACACACCTCGTCTATTGAATAAGTGCTCATAGCTGTAATGTATACATTTTAGACCCCATGTTTACTAGATTTTTAAGTTTTTAGTATCATGTACTTACAGCTATATGCGTTTACGCACTTAATTATTATACACACTGTATAAATACATGTTAAGTTAATAAGGAGAAAAATTAGAACAATAAACAATGAATAGCTAAGAGACAGGTGTGCAATCGTGAAAAAATTGTAAAGCTTTACTTGATAATTTTAATGTGCACAAAATTATAAACATGTGTGATACATAAGAAAATGTGTTCATCTATATCACTTACTCACTAAAATCAAATCATAACTGTGCAAACATTAGCATGAAAGTACTACTGTACTCACCTTTCTACTGATGAAACAGTAAAGAATGAAACTGAGGTGAAAACGAGCTAACAGGCCCATCAATTACAAAAATGCAGATTGAGACTGCTATTCATAATGGGAAGAGTAAGAAGGAGAGGGGCTCAGATGAAATCTCAGAAGCACTATGTAAACTCTTTTACCACAGAAGCTTTACCATCCTTCAAATTTTGTAAAATGAGACATTATGCCATACTTTAAAAATAGTTATGTGAATTCTATGATATTTGCCCAAGTTTGTTTACTAATTCACAGTTTGACTGTAGGAAATTTTTAAGTATTAAAGAATATACAGTTATGATACAAATACTGGTGCAGAAAATAATATGACTAAAGGTAAACATGTCTGTCTCTGTATCATGATAAAGCTTATGACAACACACAACACATTACGAAAATTGAAAGTGAAAAAAAAAAAATGGTTCAAATGGCTCTGAGCACTATGGGACTTAACTACTGTGGTCATCAGTCCCCTAGAACTTAGAACTACTTAAACCTAACTAACCTAAGGACATCACACACATCCATGCCCGAGGCAGGATTCGAACCTGCGACCGTAGCGGTCACGCGGTTCCAGACTGTAGCACCTATAACCGCTCGGCCACTCTGGCCAGCTTGAAAGTGAAGTTGCTATATAATATCTGTAGGAATACTACAAGAAATGTCGCTCAAATGCTAAAATTAATTTAAAAAAAAAGTATGGTGATAATAACACAAGAACAAGCTATCACTTTGTCTTTTATAGTTTAAAATGAAGCAAGTACTGACTTTTGAGTATATATACGTACTCTGCAAGCCACTGTTGGTATGCAGTAGGGCACCTTGTACCACT
This sequence comes from Schistocerca cancellata, assembly GCF_023864275.1. Taxonomy (NCBI): domain Eukaryota; kingdom Metazoa; phylum Arthropoda; class Insecta; order Orthoptera; family Acrididae; genus Schistocerca; species Schistocerca cancellata. Next base: position 55,748,568 of record NC_064629.1, on the reverse strand, counting down.
GCTAGCCATTTCCTTTTCTTTTACACTCGCAAACAGAGCAAGGGAAAAATGACTAGCTATATGCCTCTGCAAAAGCCCTAATTTCATTTATCTTTGTGGTTCTTATGCAAAACTTATGTTGGCAGCAGTAGAATTGTTCTGCAGTCAGCTCCAAATGCCGGTTCTCTAAATTTTCATCATTAATGTTCTCCAAAAAGAATGTCATTTTCCTTCCAGGGATTCCCATTTGAGTTCATGAAGCATCTCCGTCATGCACATGTGTTGATCGAACCTACTGGTAACAAATCTAGTCGCCTAGCTCTGAATTACTTCGATGTCTTCCTGTAATTCAACCTTGTGTGGATCCCAAACACTCAAGCAGTACTCAAGAATGGGTTGCATTAGTGTTCTATATGTAGTCTCCTGTACAGATTAACAACACTTTTATAAAATTCTCCTAATAAACCGAAACCTGCCATTCACTTTCCCTGCTCCTGCCCTAATGTTCTCATTACATTTCATGTCTCTTTGCAGTGTTGCACCTAGATATTTAATCAACATGACTGTGTCAATCAGTACATTGCTGATGCTGTATTCAAAAAGTATGAGATTGTTTTTCCTACTCATTGCATTAACTTACATTTTCATACCTTTATAACAAGCTGCCATTGATTACATCAACTAGAAATTTTATCTAAGCCATGTTGTACCCTCCTACAGTCATTCAATGATGACATCTCCCTGTACATCACAGCATCATTGGAAAACAGCCCCAGATTGCTGCCCACCCTATCTGCCATATCATTTATGTGTATAGAGAATAAGAGCAGTCCTATCACACTTCCCTGAGGCACTCCTGACAGTAGCCTTGTATGTGAAAAACACTTGCCATTGAGGACAATGTACGGGGTTCTGTTACTTAAGAAGCCTTTGGGGCACACCCATATTGTGGAAGGTGCCTCCCTGGAGACTGGGCATCAGATATGGAGCTAAAATGTTGAGTACATTTCGCGTGTAATGTTTCATAAAATTTAGTGAAGTGTATAGTAATGCAGACTTCAAATTGATTTTCAAATCTGGCTTACAAAATTTAGTGTCTGGTTGAGACTACCGTATTTATGGATGGACGGACACACGCACGCACTTACGCACACCTGAATGTAAAAGTTACCACCATAAAAAAAGTTAGCAGCCTCTGTGAAGTAAATTTACTATTCTGTGGACAGCACAAGTAACTGACATAGAAAATACGTGGTCAAGAACAATTTGGAGTTATTACTCACAATAAACAGAAGCAAAAGTAATTATTTTGGTCACTTCATGTGAAAACTAAAGTATCAGCTGCTGCATTTGTGCACTGAAGGAGAAATAGCAGACCAAAATAAGGAGTCATGGTTGCAGATTATAAATTGGTGGACGGATTGTGAGTAGCTAAATACATTCTGCACACAATTGTGGATCAAGATAAGATTGATTATGTGTTCACAAACCTACAATAATGTAAGGGGCAGTTAAATGAAAACGAGACCCATGGAAAAAAGTAAACAAACTGTTTATTATTTCAAAAGCAATCACCATAACTGCTAGTACTTTTATCCCACTTTGAGACAAGATGGTCAAGGCCTTCATGGAAAAATATGAAAATTGCATGGGGAGAGATCAGGATTGTATGGAAGATGTGTAAGTGCTTCTTAGCAGATCTTCTGCAGTGTACTCAATACATCCTTGGCAACATGTGGATTCATCCGCTGTTGGGAAGCACTTATGCATCCTCCATACAGTCCCAATCCCTCTGCATGCAATTTCCACATTTTTGAAGCCCTGAAGAAAGACACGCCTAGCCACCAGTTTGCTGCAGACGAAGAGGTGCGCACCTGGGTACAATTATTGAAGTAATAAACAGTTTACTTACTTTTTCCCCATGTGTCTTGTTTTCAGTTGATTGCTCCTTATAGATACATGTCTGAAGAAGAGGAAGAAAAAGAAGAAGAAGAAGAAGAAGAAGAAGAAGAAATTCAGATGCTTAACTACTTGATGTCCCTACAAGCTGACTGTGGGTAAACATCACACGATTGTCTTACTGATTGCATTTTTGCAATTTCTAAGTGATGAACTACGCTAGAAAATTATATCACAATTCATTTATGTTTGCAAACATGCAGAATATTTAAAGATTTTGATATGTTTCCAAAACTTGCTTTTACAATTGTAATGTTGTTGAGCTTCTGTTTGAACAGCTCAGTAACGTATTTCTTCCAGTTCATGTTTTCATCAGTATGTACATCCAAAAATCTGTAACACACTATTCTATTTGTGGATGTCTGCTCATATGTTACATAAATTATTAATGTTATCTTATTTGTTATATGGAAGAGTGTATACTGTGCTTTAGTTCAGAAATTAATGTGTTTTGATATACAAAGAACTACATTTTTTCTTTCAAAATTATCATCAATAAATTTTTCTGTTAAATTTTTCTGTTGCTGTCACTCTCTTACAATTAATCATAACAATTCTGTTTTGCAAAAAGTACAAACTGTACTTCTTGCAGGATTACAGCTATCAGCAATTGCTTATGTCTGAGGAGACACTTGCTATGTTCCTTGTAAAATTATCATACTTATGTTCTTATGTTATGCATAATTATTGTGAAGTTACTGATTTTACATTATAGCTAGAACATTCCTGTTTTCTTTTTATATTTAAACATTTCTGATGTCAGAAATTGCAGAGCTTGGGCAGATATTGTCGTAGTTGCATATGACTTTTTGATGAACTATTTGTGTAGCTTTTTCCTTGCTTTTTGTTCCTTCATATGACAGCTGCAATTAGTCTGGTGCTATCAGTGTATGAATGTGTGATGTTATATTGCACACATATACATATGACCATCCTACTTTAACTAGAACCACTGTGTTTTTAATTTCCAACGATATTTTTTTGGAATGCTTCCCCCAATGAAAGCACTGGAAGAACAATGTAAGCTTTTGCCTTCGGTTTCGAATGTGAGGATGTGACAGAACATTGTGTTCCCTCACCTCCCCCCCCCCCCCCCTCCCCCCGACCGGTAATTATTTGTACCTAGTCATCCTCATATTCAGTTATTTCCACAAAATGTGAACATTTTGCCACTGGAAATTTAGTTAATTGAAGACAGTGAAACTAAAGCCTGGAGCTACACAAATATTGTGGCAACAGTAATAATAATAATAATAATAATAATAATAACAACAATTTTTCCTAAGGAATTTAACAGAATATGTGGTAATGAAAAAATGTCAAAACTCAAAATAAAAACATCTAACGGCTGGTATGGCATATCATTTACATCACTTAATGAATGCAAAAATGAATTAATAAAACCAATAACACATCTAATAAACAGTTCAGTTGGTCAGTGTATAGAAAGGGAGTAGCCATTGACATAAATAATTACAGGCCAATTTAATTAACTTCAACACTTTACAAGTTTCTTTGAAGGGTAGTTCTAGACCATATGGAATCTTTCTTCTGTGAAGACAACCTGTTAAACAACTCTCAGCATGGTTTCCAAAAAGGACAATCCACAATAACAGCAGTAGCAACTTCTTTCCATGAGCTACTTAACAGACTGGATAAAGGAAACAGTCATTGGGAATTTTCTATATTTGTCTAAGGCCTTTGATTAGAAACTTGTAGTATAGGAGGAGTAGCACTAAACTTCTTAGGTTCATATCTCTGAGATAGGAGATAGTGTACTAAACTGTGTTGAAAGTAAAATCCTAACAGTAAAATCGTGTACAGAACTCTTAATTGTGGCATCCCCCAGGGACGTATTCTTGAGCTGTTTTTGTTTCTTGTATATGTTAATGACATAACAAAGCCACAAAATCCAAAGCTAGTGAACTAGAAAGCAATAAAGGGAACTCTGAACTGATACACAGAATATCTAACAATGAATTAATTTGCATTGAATAAGGACAAGACTGTTGCAATGAGGTTCTTGTTAAATCATAACCAATCTCCTACTGAATAGCTGTCTACAGTTGAAATATACAATAAATATATGTTTTTCAGGCATTTTGATTGAAGAACATCTTACATGGAAAGAACATATCAGCTACAACAGAAAAAAAGTGCTGCAGTATTTACTTTCCAAGATGTCTCTCAAAAATAATGAATCCTCTTATCCTTAAACAACTGTACTACAGGTTAATCCACTCCCATTTACAATAAGGGATTGAAATTTGGGGTGGGGAACCCACAGTCCACATGGATAGGATATTCAGGCTTCAAAAGAGAGCAGTTAGGGTAATTGCTAATACACTGAAGTGCCAAAGAAACTGTTGTAGGCATACATATTCAAATACAGATATATGTAAACAGGCAGAATATGGCGCTGTGATGGGCAACACCTATATAAGACAGCAAGTGTCTGGTGCAGTTGTTAGATTGGTTACTGCTGCTACAATGGCAGGTTATCAAGATTTAAGTGAGTTTGAATGTGGTGTTATAGTCTGTACATGAGCGATGGGACACAGCATCTCTGATGTAGCAATGAAGTGGGGACTTTTTCCGTACAACCACGAGTGAACCGTGAATATCAGGAATCCGGTAAAATATCAAATCTCTGACATCACTGCAGCTGGAAAAAGATCCTGTAAGAATGGAACCAATGAGAGCTCAAGAGAATCTTTCAATGTCACAGAACTGCAACCCTTCCACAAATTGCTGCAGATTTCAGTGCTGGCCCATCAAAAAGTGTCTATGCGCAAACATAACCATTAAATGAAACCTCATCAATATGGGCTTTCGGAGCCAAAGGCGCACTCTTGTACCCTTGATGACTGCACGACACAAAGCTTTACGCCTTGCCTGTGCCCGTCAACACCAACATTAGACTGTTGATGACTGGAAACATGTTGCCTGGTGGGTCTAGTCTCATTTCAAATTGTAATGAGTGGATGGTCGTGTACGGGTATGGAGATAACCTCAAGCTGGTAGAGGCTCAGTAATGGTGTGGGGCATGTGCAGTTGGAGTAGTATGTTTAGATATGATTCTGACAGGTGACACGTATGTAAGCATCCTGTCTGATCACCTGCGTCCATTCATGTTCATTTTGCATTTCGACAGACTTGAGGAATTCCAGCAGGACAATGCAACACTCCATACATTCAGAATTGCTGTGGAGTGGCTCCAGGAACACTCTTCTGAGTTTAAACACTTCTGCTGGCCATCAGACTCCCCAGTCATGAACATTATTGAGCATACCTGGGATGCCTTGCAACATGCTGTTCAGAAGAGATATCCATCCCCTCATACTCTTACGGATTTATGGACAACCCTGTAGGATTCATGGTGTCAGTTCCCTTGAGCACTGCTTCAGATGTGTTAGTTGAGCTCATGTCATGTTTCAGCACTTCTGTGTGCTCGCGGGAACCCCTCTGATAGAGGTACTCAAAGTACTCTCCGCCACACACCGTCAGGTGGCTTGCGGAGTATGGATGTAGATGTAGATGTAGATGTAGATTAGGCAAGTGTTCCATTTTCTTGGCTCTTCATAACATAAGCAACTTTTCAAGTAGTCCGTACAGGACTACTTGAAAAGTTATAATGTACTGACTGTGAACTGTGAGTCATAAGAGAGGTACAGATCACAGTCCACTTGATGTTGGAAGACCATTCTGTAATAGATTGCCAAATAATATGAGGCAAATCCATGTAAGTCTTTTTAAAGGAAAATTGAAACAGTTGTTAACTGAAAGATGTTTGTACTCATATAAAGAGTTCCAAGCTCCATTACCGTCAGTTATACTTTAATATACTGCAGTATATTAATGGTGATTAATGTTTTATATAATAGTATTTACAGCAGCATCCCACTAAACCGAATCCCTGTAACCCAAACATTCAGGTAATCCAAACATGAAAAATGTTAGTCTAAGTATGGAAAACGGTGCAGTAAACTGCTGTACATACACACTATTTTAATTTATGCATTACAGTAAACATGTTTTAGAAACATGGGCAAGAAATAATTTAGTTTAAACAATGCATAACAATGAAAGAAAAGCTGTAAAACTTACTAAAATACAGTGGACATTTTATACCTACTTTTTAGATGACAAAAACTCAGTCATTGTTTTTTGGCGTAATAAAGACAGTCTGTTATATAATGCAAAGTTGCACTATCATCTCAGAAACATCAAATCAGCAGGTGTAGCAGTGGACTGTTGCTCCAAATAACGTAGTGTGACATCAAGGACTTCTGTTGCATCACTGTGTGGCACCAGCTCTTGTTTGTCGCTTTCAGGCTCATTGTCACTTCTGTCACAGCAGTCCACTTCATCTTGGTCTTGAGTCACAACAGCAACTAAATAAGTGTCAGTAAGGTTCTCCACACATGCTCCATCCACTGCCATCCACTCATCTACGTCTCCTTCACTATCTTCTTCACATCCAGGGATTGTCTGTATCATTTGTAGTAGATTTTCCTCTTCATTTTCAACTAGGTTGTCCTGAAATTCGAGAGATGTCCACAGTTTTCTCCACGATTTTCTGAAATATTCTGCCATGTCTCAGTGGCCCAATAAACAACATCCTTCACAGTGGTCTTTTTTATTTTGTCCACTAAAGGAATGCTATCATCTTGAATTAGCATTCTTAAAAATTGTTTTCTATAAATCAGTTTTAATGTTTCCAGTACACCCTGGTCCATCAGCTGTAGAAGTGGTGTGACATTCAGTGGCAAAAACTTTGCCACAATTTCTCTAATACATAATTTCTCAGTGCTGGGGTGAGATGGCGTGTTATCAATGAAAAGGATTGCATGGGGAGACAAATGATTTTCCTTAGAAAACCGTCGAACAGAGGGAACAAACTGGCCATGAAACCATTCTTTGAACAGCTTACCATCCATCCATGCTTCTTTCTGGTTGCGATAATATATGAGCAGGGACTTGATGTTGGAGTTTTTGAAAGCTTTGGGCCTAACAGATTTGCTGATCAGCATTAAAGGCAGCTTGTGATTACCAGCAGTGTTACTGCACACTAATAAAGTCACACGACCTTAGCACATTTTAAAACCAGGAGCATGGTCTTCTGCCTTTGATGCCAGGCTTTTTGTTGGCAATGCTCTAAAATTAAGGCCAGTCTCATCAGCATTATAAATTTGTTGGGGAGAATACTTTCCCTCTTTTATCATTTTTTCAAACTCACCCAAGTATTCCTTCACTGCATCACAGTCAGAAGAAAGCTCCTATCCAGTAATTGTTAGCTGACGGACTCCATGACATTTTTTTAATCTGTCCAACCAACCCATACTCACACTAAAAGACTCATCACCATTCATTAACTGGGTCAGGTAAACAGCCTTCTCCTGAACCAGTGCTCCACTCAAAGGAGCTCCCCTTTCTCTTTCCTGCGTAAACCAAAGGAAAAGAGCTTCATCTACTTCATCGCACTGAGACTGTTTCAAAGTCTACCGAATTTTGAGTGTTTTTCCTGAAGGTGTTGCACAGGACTGTTCAAGCTTCACTCTGTTCTTCTTCCAATCACAAATGGTTTCTTTACCAACACCCAGTTCCGTTGCCAGTTCAGATTCATTCTCACCATTATCTGCTTCAAAGCATTCAGTTTTTCTTTGAGAGTTAACATTGTATGTTTACATTTACTCATGACGAAAATACGTACACCACTACACCTGAACGAATACAATACAACTCTTACACGTGCCAGCGATCGATAACTAACATAACAGAGTGCTTTGCGAGCCAACTGGCGATGCACTGACCTCAAACACTTGTAGGTCTCAGCAATGCACAACAAGGGCAGGGAGTGAGAGTGAGCCATTGTTCCCACACTTGTTCCCATTTGTTACCATGGTGTACCTACTTATCTGCTTGGTATACTTCATTTTAGAAACTCATCACCATAATTCCAGCTAATCCAAACAAGGTCCAGTCCCAATTAGTTTGGATTAATGGGACTCTACTGTAGTGTGCTACTTGTATATATAGTGAAACCCCTATTTGACATATTCGTGTGGTCCAGACTTAAAAAACCCAAAATGGAGAAAAATGTTAAAACCCCCAAAAAACGATTATGGTTTGAAAAGTTGAAAAGTACTTACATCACTGAAACTTTTTTTATTTTTCAGTGTAGTCTCCTTGTAGATTAATGCACTTGGTCCAACAATGTTCCAATGCCTTGATCCCATTTCAAAAATGAGTTTCCTCCAGGCCTGCAAAATAGTTGTCAACTCTATCACTTCTTCGTTTGAAGTGAATCTTCGTCTACCAAGAAAAATTTTCAGTTTTGGGAAGAGATGAAAGTCTGACAGAACCATATCAGGTGAAAAAGGTTGGTGTGGCAACAATTTGTACCTTAGTTCGTGTAATTTTGCCATGGTGGCGGCATGTGTGTGTGGGTACGTGTCAAGAGCCATGGCATCCATCTTGCAGATAATTTTTTCATTTCTAATTCTTCAGTTAAAATGTGATATTTCCTTTCAGATGATATCTGGCAAGCGTGAGCAATTTTGCCCACTTTCAATCGGTGATCCTCCATGACCATTTTGTCCATTTTTGCAATGATTTCTGGAGTTGTGGCATATGTCGGCCTACCACTGAGCAGATCAAATCTAAGCTCTCCCGACCAAATTTAAATTCATTTGTCCACTTGGCAACAGTTGAATATGAAGGAGCAGAGTCTCCCAGTGTATACTGGAAATCAACATGAATGCCCTTTGCTTTCGTACCTTTCTTTACAAAGTACTTAATCATTTCTTGAATCTTGATTTTTTTTTTTTTTTCCATCTTCGTAAATCATTATGTGGGAGCAACAACAGAGCCATGTCACCGCCACAGCTCTCTTCCAAGACCACTGACGTGACACGTGTTTACAGGCAACAGTCGCACACGAACAAGTCGTTGCACTAGCGCTGACCTCCCATGGTGATTCTGAGAACTTTTCAAACCACTCTTATATGAACGAAAACACATATATGATTAAAAATCACAGTCCTCTCCAATACTTTGTATAAAATCTGTCTAAGTGAAGAAAATTAAATGTGCAACACAATTTTTATACAGTAATTTGTGGTAATAAATTTCATCAGTTCTCAAAACATCACAAATGTGTAATGGTAAGTAAAAACTTGTCAAAAATTGAGATTGGGATCTGGGTAGAAGTTAATCGAGCTGTTTTCCAACATGCTATGACTACAAATTATACATTCAGAACACATGTTATTGAGAGATCATACTTTGGGGTCACCTAGAAAAAAGCAAAAATTCATGAAATTAACCCAAAACATCACAGCAGCTAAATGGCTAAACGATAAGCATAAATATGGACATTTGCTTAATGACACACTTTGTCACCATTGCTGTAACTGTTTAATGCTTTTCTTAAGAGCCAGACTTAATATGCTCACTGCAGGCTTGGTGAGAGAAACAGATGTGGAAAAATGAATTTACTTCCCCAGTTGACATTACAAGCTTATTAGAAGTTGTCTCAGTGAATTTCTGTACAGTGTGTAAAATGTAAATTTGAAAGAAAGCACAGGTGCTACAGTTCCGCTTCATGCCTTCTTGTCACTGCTGCCAATCTTTACGAGCTACAGAGTGTGTGTGTGTGTGTGTGTGTGGTGCAAAGTATATGCATGAGTAGTGTATGTAGTTGTTACAACTGTATCATGTCAGATTTGAACACAAAGTACTTAAAATGTGCTATCGCAAAACCCTTTCTCTATTTCCATGTGACATCTCCGTCATAGCACATCATCTGCACAAGAAGTATATTTTCAGAACTTCACAAAATGCTTGCTGGCTATTGGGTGACTTAACAAGTCACTAGCCGACAAATTTTCACGAGCCAGAAATGGTCTAAATTTCCTTGATTATTACTGAGCATGTTCTTTGAGGCTCAGTGTTTGAATTTAAGAGTTTGATGATTGAGAATGTTGCTGAATACAATAAATTGGAAATACATGCAAAAAGATAAGACCGAGTTATAAGTGCCATAAGAAAGTGTGCTGGCTTGTCCCCTGCATCATGCATTCATTTGGTCCTGAACGCTTAATGTCAACTGCCTTATTTTTCCATTATTGCTGCAACCCAAAGGTAGTTGTATCATAATTGTGCGGTGAAGCTGAATGTTGTGTTGGCAACACCGATCATGGATTACATCAGCATTTCCCCTCTCACATCTCCTCTCTCCACAATGGCCTAAAATATTCCTGTAATTCTGCCACCACCTGTGGTGCGAACCATCTGTCTTTTGAGCCGCTTATAACTTGTTCAGTCACATCAAATGTCAGTAGGAAGAAAGCAGGACGAAGTCAAGGGAGACATTGAATAATAACTTAGAATTGAGGTAAACTTTATGAGGAAGAAATCTAAAATCAAGGAATTTTTAGCATTGTTGTGGGGTTTTCATAGGGACTGCAAATTTATGGTATAGAATCGCAAAAAATGTAAATCGGAGAATGTAAAATCAAAGTTCCACTGTATGAATGGCATCGTATCATTTTTGTAAAGGTACAGAAAATGACAACGTCCAAGACTGTAAAGCTATAATGGACAAATAAAGATTATTATTCTTGTTATTGTCAGACTTACATTTTTCTTTCTTGTATAGTAGGAGGGTATTCATGCATTATCTAGGAATAGCTGAAGTTTCTACTTTTTCCGAATATTTAAGTATTCAAATTAAATTGTGGCAGCTAGTATAATGCCCCCTAAGTGTCGTTGTGTTTGATTACCTAGAAATACTATTTCTATTCGAGACTGCTTATTTTATAATCAAGTCATCATTTGTGATGTTATCCTTTTCAAAGGAAGCACAAAGAAGTTCTTAAATTATGGTACTCATGGGCTTGAGCAATGAACTGAATATGCAGGTCAGCCACTTCCATTTGTATAATTAAATTTTATCCATGTAAGAGTTGACACTGTCTTTGTACTTCACACTTTTTGTCACTGTATCATTCAGTAAAAATGGAGAGCTAATGGCTTTCTCTCTCTCTCTCTCTCTCTCTCTCTCTCTCTCTCTCTCTCTCTGCCACACCACCTCCCTCTGTCCAATCTCTCCCCAGTACACACTCATAATCTGCAGCATCTCACTTTTGTATGTAATTTTTTGGATGTTGCTGTGGTTGTTGTGTTCTTGTTTGTTGTGGTTGTTACATTCTTGTTTTAGGATAGGCATTTGCCGATTATAACTAATTACTTTGTTTGTTCCTCCAGATTTGACAAGTTAGCAGAAACTCTGCAATGGTGTTTAGAACTTGGCATTCCAGAAGTTACAGTTTATGCATTTAGCATAGAAAACTTTAAAAGGACGGCAGAGGAAGTTGAGGGGCTAATGGATCTTGCAAGGCAGAAATTCAAGCGGCTGTTGGATGAGAAGTAATAATAATTATTTTTTCTCAAAAATATACATTAAGTAAATTATAAATTACAAATAATGATGATAATTTCCTTTTAATAGAGGGAAGTTAATGGAACGTGGTGTTCGAATCAGAGTCATTGGAAATTTGACACTCCTCCCTAAAGATCTTAAAGATTTGATGCAAGAGGCCATGCTTGTTACGAAGGATAACAGCAAAGCATTCCTAAATGTGGCTTTTGCATATACAGGTATGAGACTATTCTTCATGGTAATGGATAGTTCATTTCAAATTATGACAAGTATAATTATTTTAATAGGAATCCAATTCTGTATTGTAATATAACTGTTGATATGTACTGCAACTCTTTAGGAAAGTAGCCCTGATGTTGCTGAAGAAATGAGTTGGATTTTCTTTAAGAAAATTGTTCATGATGATGATTTCATGCCAACTACATTTGGACTGCAGAGTCTGACAAGACAAGCTAAAAGAAAATTATCGGGCTTATAAAAGAACTTTGGGAGAACTTTTTTGGCTGATGACCACAATATTGCATTTACTACTCAAAACAAACAGAAAATGATGTTCTGTGAGCACCAATTCTTTTATTGAATTGTGGCAAGTGGATTTACACTTCTTAACAATAATCTAAAAGAAACAGAAGAATTTTTCTTTGAATGTTAGAAGATTGCCAACTGGTTTCGTAGATTTGGTAAACACATATTAAGAAAATGTCTTTATGATGCAAAGATGATAGGGAATCATGGAAGAAAGGTGAGAGACTGCTGTATGAAACATACAATATTGAAGTAAAAGTTAGACATCCTGGATATCAGTCCTGTGCTTTTTCTTTTTGAATGCATGGCACAGAAAATGTGCGAGTGTAAGTGCTGTGGAAAATATTGTGTCCTTGGAAGACCAGTGGAAAATATTAGAGGGCCGTTAGAAAATTTGAAGATATTGGTAGGTCGTGGATTGAAGCTGAACAGAATACGTTATGTGGTGTGTAATTAGGATCGGGAAGAAGCAAAACAGAACATGCAGCAATAGAGACATTTTTCTCCATTGTCTGCTGTGATAGATGATAAAAGTTGGTATATTAATGCAAATTGCAAGCAGAGTATGTATAAATTATGAGAATGCTTGCAGCCTGTCTCAGAAGCATGACACACACAGTTAAAATATGTAAGTAAAAGATAAATTGCTGCTTACTGTAAAGATGACATATTAAGTTGCTGACAGGCACAATTAAGACACTTGCACATCAGCTTTCAGCCCCCAGTCTTTGTCAGAAGAAGATAAACACACACCATTCATTCACACAAGCAAGCACACATCACGCATACATGAGTGCCAACTCTGGCATTCTGGTCTGAGCTGCTGGAGCTGCACTGGCTGTACATTGGTGAGAAAATACAATATGATAACTGTGTTGTGTTTTAATTTATTATGGAGGCAAAATTTTATGCTAGATTGACATCTTTTTGCTATATTTTAGTGCCCTCTTGGGGGCTCACCACTCTTTAGTGAGTACATGCTTGGCAACCATAGGGCCACAGCCTTTGTAGCACTACTTCCTCTTTGTGTGCTGCAAACATAAACTTCGACTATCACTTACCTCCTCTTGGATGGTCCTTTTGGTGCAAACACTGCTTGGACTTGGTTCACGAGTTTGATCTTGATTCACTCCCGGCACTATCTTCAACTTCCGTGAACAATTATATGGCCCCTATTATTTGGTTTGACTTGCCATTTCTTCCAAATTTTACAGAAATGCGTGTTGTGCAGGGAAGGTCGCCCACTATGGTATATGCTCCTATGCTCCACCTCTGTGCCCTTCCACCCTGTAACCTTCCTTCCTGTTGTTGTAGTACACCCAAATCCCAGCACGGTAGACATCCCATTGTGTGGTGGTAGCCTCCTGACCACGCAGGGATCGCACTGTTAGTGCTTGTGCTGCACAATCCCCATGTATGCCATGGAGTATGTGCCCATTGTGACTGGGGCACAGGGACTCCCAGCAGTGGATTACTGCCCAGGTAGCTGTTGCTGAAACCGGGTAGCGCCCATGGTGAGAGCCCCTGTTTGGCATGGGTGGCACCATCTTGCTTATTTCACACTGTTTGTTACACGGCCCCAGCAGTCCCTTCAAATGGAAAGGCCTTGTATGATGGAACGAAATACGATCCCTACACATTCCCTTCCCAAGCCACACCATGTGAGGAACATAGGACTAGAAGACAAGGAGAAAAATGCTCCCCCCAATACCTGATCTGTACCAGAATCGATTGGAACTCCTTTGTGGTCACAAAGCCTTTATTTTGTGTCAAGCACATTGAAGATGAACGTGGGGAAATTGCAGCCATCTCTAGCGGAGCAGTTCCCTTCTGATTAAAATGACATCTCCTGTCCAGCAACAGGCACTGCTGTCTTGTGAAAAGTTGGGTGACATTCCTCTGACTGTCACTTTCTGCAGGAGACTCAATATTGTCCAGGGCATCATCTTTCGCCAGGATTTTCATTTGCACTCTGACATTTATCTGTATGCCAACTTAAAGTGACAGAATGTGCATTTCATCTGTCGTGTCCATACGGGACCAAGGGAAAACAGAGTTGCTACCGGGACCTTCATCGTAGCTTTCGAGGGTGATATGTTGTGTGAGAGGGTCTGCTGGTGTGATGTGAAACTCTATGTTCATCCTCGTAAGAGATCCTTCGACTAGGAGTATAAGATCCTGGACAAACTCACATATAAAGAGTCCAAAACAAGTGTGAGAATCTTAGTCTCATACAAATGACACAATCTTATGTTACAGCTGCAGTGTCATCACTTCCTCTGTTGACAATGCTTTCTTCTGTTGCACCTCTTACAGTTGACCCTCGGAGTTGCCGGCTAGTGCCTGTCCCCGAGGTGCTTGAGGGCCCATCTGGTGCATCCACCACACTCACTTTGAGACCATTGGCTCCCGCCTTCCATGGACACAGGTCCCCATCCCCCTGCCAGAGCTGCCTCATCCTCCTCCAGCTTCTCTAGCTAGGAAGAGGTCCATCGGGACTCTCCCTTCCACAGTGTCTGCTGGTCCAAAGCCAGATGCCAGCCAGTGGTTGAAGGAACCAGAGGCTACTGGCCGTCGGACTTCTCGTTCTTCCTGTGTCCCTGAAACCACTTCACCAAAACCTTCCAAGCTCTTGTGTCCTAAGGAGAAGAAGAACGACACCAAGGACAAAATGAAGTCCTCTAAAATAAAGGAAATTTCGGTGGCCCTCGTGCCATCTTACTTAGCGTGTACTCCTTCTGTGCCCGAGGTGGAGTTCCTGGTGGCCCCTGAGGCATCAGATCTCCTCAGACAATGTGCCACAGAACCTATGTCACTCTGGAACCACCCACACACTTCAGTGTGGCATAACAGAATTTATTCAGCCATTGATCTTTCCTTTTGTAGCCCTGGTCTTCTACCACCTATCCACTGGAGAGTATGTGATGACATGTGTGGTAGTGACCACTTCCCGACCTTCCTGTCCCTCCCTCAGTGTTGCTCCCTTGGACGCCTACTGATGTCTCAGCTGGTGGCTGTGCATGACCCTGGGTCATAACCTGCCCCCTCCCCCTTCCCCTGGTCGCTTCATGCCCCTATAGTATTCAGACAGTCTGATCCTCTAGTGGAAATGTAATGGATTTTTCCACCAGCTAGCTGAGCTATGGCAACTTTTAAGGACTTAAACCTTGCATTCTATATTACCATCCAGGAAATGTGATTTCCAGCACCTTGGACCCCCACACTTTGTGGCTACTGTGGTTATTTTAAGAATTGTGCTGACTACGAGAGGAGAGGGTGTCAGATGGAGTTTGTACATATGTTCTGGACTATATACCTTGTGCTGCTTGATACATCTTTGGAGGCTGTGGTTGTTCAGGTAAGGGCATATCAGGATTTTACCATCTGTAATGTTTATCTCCCTCCCGATGATGTCATGTCTCAGGATTTACTGTCTGAATTACTCTCTCGGCTCCCCCAACCTTTCCTAGTCTTGGGCGATTTCAGTGTCTGTAACCCTGTGTGGGGTGGAACAATGATCGCAGGCCACAGTAAAGACATCGAAACTATACTGGTACAACTTGATCTTTGCCTCTTGAACTCTGGTGCCTCCACACACTTCAATGTGGCACAACGGAACATATTTGACCATTGATCTTTCCTTTCGCAGCCCTGGCCTTCTACCATCTGTCCACTGCAGAGTCCGTGAAGATCTGTGTGTTAGTGACCACTTCCCGATCTTCCTGTACCTTCCTCAGTGGTGCTCCCTTGGATGCACTTCCAAATGGGTTCTCGGTAATGCTGACTGGGATGAGTTCACCTCTGCTCCTGTCCTTAGCTGTCCAATGCAAGGCAGTATTCATGTGGCTTTTTAGCATACAACGGCAGCCATTCTTTTGGTATCCAACTGAGGCATCCCCTCTTCCTCAGGATCCCATCATCGGAAGATGGTGCCCTAGTGGAGCCCAGAGATTGCCGCGGCCATTAGAAATCGTAGGCGGATTCTTCAACACCATAAGCAGCATCCTTCACTGGAATCCCTCATTGCCTTTAAACTGCTCAGTGACTGCTTTCGCTACCTTGTAAAACGATGAAAGCAAGAATCCTGGAAATGGTACATTTCTACCATTGGATCACATACACTTCTATGACAAGTGTGGACAAAAATCAGTCACCTCTATGGCTTCCAGTCCCCTGCAGGTGTACCAAGTATTTCCTTAGATGGTGCCATTTATACTGATCCAAACACTGTAACTGAACACTTTGCTCACTCATCTACATCTGAGGAATTCCCCCCCCCCCCCTTCCCCCTCCCCTCCCCTCCACACATTTCAGCTCCTAAAACAGTGGGTGGAGCAAATGCATTTATCTGCAACCTAGAGCCATATAATGTTCCATTCATTGAATGGGAACTCTCCAGTACCTTTGCCCATTGCACTGATACAGCCCCAGGACCAGACTGCATCCACAACCA
This sequence comes from Schistocerca cancellata, assembly GCF_023864275.1. NCBI lineage: Eukaryota > Metazoa > Arthropoda > Insecta > Orthoptera > Acrididae > Schistocerca > Schistocerca cancellata. The sequence goes on along the minus strand of NC_064629.1, from coordinate 55,732,207 downwards.
AATGCAGAAACATCTCTCAGTGGATTGTCAGCATCATGTCCTTACCCTCTTTAATCATATCTGGAACGAGGATGAGTTTACATCTCAGTTTTGAGAAAGCGCGATTGTTCTGGTACTGAAACTGGGTAAGAACCCCCTAGAGATGGACTGTTATCACCCGATCAACCATACCGACATTCTCTGTAAGCTGCTTGAATGCATGGTGAGCAAGCGGCTGTGGTGGCTCCTTGAGTCTCGGGACCTTTTGGCTGCATCTCGGAAGTTTTCGCAAAGGCCACTCCACTGCTGATAATTTGGTTCACCTGAAGTCCACCATCTGGACAGCCTTTGCATGTTGTAAGCACCTCATCGCTGTCTCTTTTGACCTATGGAAGGCTTATGACATGACATGGTGTCACCACATGCTTACTGCGTTGCGTGAGTGAGGTCTCTGGGGTTGACTCCCAATTTTTGTCAAGAACATCTCATTGCACCGTATGTTCTGTGTTCAGATTGGTGCTTCACTCAGTACCCTCTTATCCAGGAGAACGGGATCCCTAAGGGCTCTGTACTGAGCGTACCCCTCTTTCTTATGGCCGTCAGTGGTCTAGCAGTGGCTGTGAGGTCTTAGATATCACACTCGTTATACGCTGACAATTTTTACTTTTATTATTGCTCCTCTAGTATGGATGTTGCTGAGCATCACTTACAGGACTTCATACGAAAGGTGCAGTTACGGGCTGTTAACCCGTGGCTTTCGGTTTTCAACATCCAAGACTCATGTCATGCACTTACGTTGTTGTCGTACTGCATACCCACACCCAGAGCTTTACCTAGCTGATCACTTACTTCCTGTAGTTGAGACACAGTGCTTTTTGAGACTGGTATTCAATTCCCGGCTGATGTGGCTTCCCCACCTTTGCCAACTTTTAAGCGAAAGTGCTTGCAACACCTGAATGCACATCCCTTCCAGAGGTCTGCCACTCTTTGGCGGGTTTGTGCTCGGCTACCACAGGTTCCTAGTCTTTGCAGCATTTTTTCCCTTCTGTGCTGTGTGTCTATCCTCTCGCTATTCTTTTTCCCCCTTCCTTGGGAAACATGTCTGCGGTATTATTGGGAATGATCTGCATTCTGCCGCTGACATACGAACAGTCTCACATTTGTTTCTCGCTCCCTTTTCCTTTCTTTTTTTCCCTTCTCTTCTCGTTCCTCTGCTTTGGTGTTTGAGGCTCCTCATTTTTCTTCTTCTTCTTCTTCTTCTTCTTTCCTGTGTGCCCCTGAATGCCGGTCCACGTGTCTGGTGTGTAACAGGTGACAGGGTAACGTGTAATTCCCAGCCCTGGGTCGACAGGTAGGGTTTGCATGTACCCCCTGGCACAGGCCAGTACCAGGGAGAGGTGATTGCCTGAGCTGTAACCTTCCCAAACTGCCGATTGGTCCCTCTGTCAGGTGTTCGTGAGGTGTGACCTGAGGTGTGAACAATCACGTAAGGCAGGTGTGCCGCCCTTTGGAGGGGGCCCCCAGTTGGAAGGAGTGTGCCATCGGAGATGCTGGCAATTGTGGGGGATTTCCTCATGATGAGTCAATCGTCTTCCCACTTCACGTCTACAAAACGTAAATGGAATGTGGCTAATGATTCGAAGATCCTTCCCACTGCATCACGGTTCCTCATGGCCTCACATACTGAAGACGGTCAGTCCTTCACCATGGTAAATTCATTTATTATTCAGAAAGGTGTTGATGCAATTGCTGGCCTTGTGAAATCCTGATTTACGGAATGGCACTTTGCTTTTGGAGACCAGAAGGGCTCTTTGCTTTTGGAGACCACTTTTGATTCTCAATCACAACAACTGCTTGCTGCCTCGCTTCTCCACGGTTACCCTGTTCGTATCGAGGCCCATAGAACTTCGAATTTTTCCCGTGGTGTAATTTACATCAGGCTACTCGATGGTGTAATGGAGCCCGAAACCCAATCTTACCCCTCTGGTCAGGATTTCACTGCCGTCCAGCATGTAATGAAAAAGGAAGATTCCTCCTTAGTGCCCATTCGCACTATCTTTCTCACCTTTGATAGTGGTGCTTCCGGCCAAGCTCAAAGCAGGCTATGAAATTATCACAGTCCAACAGTACATTCTGAACCCAATGCGCTGCTACCAGTGTCATCATTTCAACCACACTAGAATGTTCTTGTCGACACTCAGCCAAATCTGTCACCTGTGGTAGGGATGCACCTGAGGGCGATTGTCCACCTTCTTCCCCACTGTATCAACTGCAGTGGCGGCCATGCTGCCTCCTCTCGGGATTGTCTGGTGTATCTTGATGAGCGGGCTGTTCAAGAGATTCGGCCAAAGGAAAAAGTGCCTTACCCAGTAGCTCTTAAGCTACCTCTAGTCACAAATCCTGTGTTCTCCCGTCTGGCACCTATAGTTCTGTTCTTGTTACCCCTCATTCCATGAAGGACATGGCCACGTAGACATACAACCTCCAATTCAGTTCTGAGGTTGTGAAATCGCCCAGTGTCAAGGTAGCTTCGCGATCCCCCTGTCCAGCTGTGCAACAAGCCGTCAAACTCTCACCTCAGGGGGCGAAGCCACCACCTACACAACTGGTAGGCTGGAAAGGACAGGAGGAGTACTCCTGTGAAGACTTCCTCCATCCCTCCAGCCAAACAACGCTCGAGACTTCCTCTAACTGGAAAGGCTCGAAGAAGTCCACCAAAGGCAAATGGTCTTCTCCTTTGCCAACTTGAAGATCCTCTTCGATGGTGTTGCTACATGATACCTTAGCCCGGGCGGCCTCTGTGTTGCCGGTGCGCACCAACAACCGTTTTTCAGTGTTGGACTCCACAGACTGACCACACAAGCAAGCTGATGCTTCTGCGCACCCCGTGGAGCAGGATCCTTCTGCTTCTGTGCCCTGTAGTAGCGACTCTTCCCCAGCTGTCACTTGGCAGCTGCCGAGGTGACACCCCTACATCTCTTCCTTGTTGTGACTCTCCTCCAATGGAATGTTCACAGCCTTCGGTCCCTCAAAGAGGATTTATGGCAGCTTTTAGCATCGCAGCATCCCCTTGTACTCTGCCTTCAGGAAATGAAATTACGCCCTCACGACCGCTTTAAGCTTTCACATTTCTTACCGATTCATTTTTTGACCTTCCCCCCGAGGTCGGCATTCCTTCTCATGGGGGTGTCGTGCTGCTCATATGGGATGACATTCACAGTCAACCCATCTCCCTGACCACCAATCTTCATGCTGTTGCAGTTCGCCTTTTCCTTCCTCACCTGACATTTTCCCTCTGTACCATTTATGTCCCTCCATCATTCGATGTCACCAGGGCAGACTTCCTTCAGCTTATTGGGCAGCTACCTCCCCTGTTTTTGTTACTTGGTGACTTTAATGTCCATCATCCCCTTTGGGCTTCTCCCAGGACCTGTCAGAGAGGTGCCCTCTTGGCTGACCTTCTTAAACAACTTAACCTCCTCTGCCTTAACATTGGCGCACCCAATTTCCTTTGCGACTCCATGCACATCTATTCCCATTTGGACCTTCCTTTTGCACTGCCCACCTTGCCCCTCATCTTGAATGGTCTATTCTTTCTGACACCTAATTGAGCGACCATTCCCCGTGTGCTATCCGTTTGCTGACTCCTACCCCATCTGTGTGCACACCCAAATGGCAGCTTCCTAAGGCTGACTGGCGACCTTCAGAGAACAAGATTTCCCCAGTTGTGACAACCAGGTGGACTGTCTCACCAAAATTATCCTTACTGCTGCAGAATGTTTCATTCCTCACACTTCCTCTTTACCAACTCGTGTCCCAGTCCATTGGTGGACTGAGGCATGCCGCAATGCAGTTCGCATGCAGAGATATGCTCTCCACATTTTTAACCATCATCCTACGATGGCAATTTGCATTTATTATAAACAGATGCATGCCAAATGTCGTCGTGTTCTTCGGGATAGCAAACAGGCTAGCTGGATTTCATTCAGTAGTTCTTTTAACAGTTCCACCCCTTCCTCTGTTACGTGGGCCAACCTCTGACGGCTCTATGGGCCTGAGATCCCTTCCCCCATTTCCGGCCTCAGTGGCAGACAATGTTATCATGGACCGTATTGTTATCTCCAACACCTTGGGCCACCATTTTGCGGAAATTTTGAGTTCTTTCCACTATCACCCTGCCTTCCTCCATTGGAAACGAGCAGAGGAGGCTCGGGTGATACCCTTCTCTTCTCGGAGTAATGAGTGCTACAATGCCACCTTTACTATGAGGGAGCTCAATCATGCTCTCAGTTCATCCCGATCCTCCGCCCCAGGGCCGGACACCGTCCACATTCAGATGTTGCAACACCTTTCTCATACAGGCAAGCACTTTCTGCTTAATATGTACAACCACACGTGGGCAGAGGGCACATTTCCTGGACACTGGTGTGAAGCCATCATCATTCCTATACCTAAGCCCGGTAAGGACAAAAACCTTCCTTCTAGCTACTGCCACATCTCTCTTATCAGCTGCGTTTGCAAGGTGACGGAACGTATGATTCGTGCCTGGCTGGTGTGGTTGCTCGAGTCTCCCCATTTACTGACGAATCCACAGTGTCTATTTCGAGCACGACATTCTTCAGTTGACCATCTTGTTACTTTGTCCACTCATGGCACGAATGGTTTTCTGCGGAAATCCCAGACTGTGGCCATGTTTTCCGATTTTGAGAAGGCCTAAGAAACGTGCTGGAGTTACATGTGGGGCTTCTGTGGCTGCCTGTCCTGTTTCCTTCAGGCACAAGATCGAGTTTTGAAGGTGCATGTGGGTTCTGCCTTGTCGTACACCTTCATACAGGAAAATGGTGTACCACAGGGTTCCGTCCTGAGTGTCGTCCTCTTTGCTGTCGCCATTAACCCTATAATATCCTGTCTCCCACTGGGCATCTCCGGCTCCCTTTTTGTTGACGATTTTGCCATCTATTGCAGTTCTCCACGGACCTGTCTCATTGAGTGGCATTTTCAACACTGTCTTGATCGTCTTTACTCCTGGAGCATCGACAGTGGCATTTGCTTTTCCACGGACAAAACCGTCTGTATGAATTTCTGGTGTCGCAAGTGGTTTCTCCCACCATTTTTACATCTTGGGCCTGTTGCCCTTCCGTTGAAACTATGACATTCCTGGGGCTCCTGCTCGATAGGAAACACTCTTGGTCCTCCCACATATCTTACCTGGCAGCCCGCTGTTCAAAGTCCTATGTGTCCTCAATGGTACTTCCTGGGGGTACAAACGATCCTCCTCCATCCGTACCGGTCCCTTGTCCATTTGAAACTCAACTGTGGGTGCTTCGTTTAAACGTCTGCACCTCCAGCCCTCTTACGCTGTCTCAACACTATCCACCATTGTGGCATCCATTTGGCCACGGGTGTCTTTTACACCAGCCCAGTTGAGAGTCCGTATGCTGGAACTGCTGAACTACCCCTGTCCTACCGCCGTGACTTTCTCCTCGGCAGGTATGCGAGCCATTTGTCTGCCGTGCGTGGCCACAAATCCTATGCCTCCTTCTGTGATGATGCCTTTGATCATCAGTATGGGGTTCGTCCTTCTTCTCTGTTGCCTCCTGGAGTCTGTTTACGGCACTTGCTCTGGCGGCTGAACTGCACACTACCTGCACCTTTTCCGGTAGGTGTGAACCCTTCACCACCTTGGCTTTGTGAAATGGCCAGTGTTGAGCTCGGCCTTAATTTGCTTCCTAAGGACATTACTCCAGCCTCGGTCTGTCGCCTTCAGTTTCGTGACCTTTGCACGGAACTTCGCGATAGTACTTTTGTATACACTGATTGCTCTCGGACTGACGGTGGGGTTGGGTGTGCCTTCATCATTGTCACCCGTGTCTTTCGATATCGGCTTCTGGCACACTCCTCAGTATTTACAGCCGAGCTCATCGCCTTATATTGGGCCACGGAATCTGGTGACACAGCCTTTTCAGTTGTGTCATCTGCTCAGACTCATTAAGTACTCTTCAAAGTCTGTGTGTGCAGCGGGTCCAGGAAAATCCTTGGTCTAGCTAGTGTGATGCTTCTGTGGGTTCCTGGTCGTGTCGGTCTGCCAGGAAATGAGGTTGCTGACACTGCTGCCAAGGCTGCACTCCTCGTACCTCAACCTGCGAGTTCCTCTGTTCCCTCCGATGATCTCTTTGTTGCTGTCTGTTAGGAGTTGGGGTGTCCCTTTTGGCATGGCAAATGGTCCTTCCTTCGTGGGAATAAGCTCAGGATTACTAAGCCTCTCCCATCGGCTTGGATGACCTTCTCTCAGCCCTCCCACTGGGAGGTGGTTATTTTGACTCTGCTGTGTATCGGGCACTGTTTTTTTAGCCATCGTCATTTGATAAGTGGTGCTACCCCACCACTTTGTCCACATTGTGCCCAAGTTTTAACTGTCCACCACTTCCTGATGGAATGCCCATTTTTTAACCGTTTATGTTCCCGCGTGGATTTGCTGTCTTGAGTTACCGGCCATTTCGGCATATGATGCACAGGCCGTCGACTGCATTTTACTTTTTATCCACCAAAGCAATATGGTGATGGCCATTTAATTTTTAGTTTTTGACCGCCGTTTCAGTATGGTGTCTTTCTTAGCACTTTTTCAATGTGCCTGTTTTTCCGTCATCTATTATGTCAATAGGGACTGACATATAGTCGTTTTTTAACTCCTCCCTGTCTTCGTGTTTTATAGTTTTGACTTGGGTGCGTATGACCCCAGTTGTTTCTTGTGCCCTAAAGCAAAACAAAACAAAACAAAACAAAACCGCAACCTCAATGCACTTCACTGCCTCAGTTACACTAGGTGGAGTGCAGATTGCTGTACCCTTTTGCGGCCCTACAAAGCCCAGATTCTGTACCGTCTTGATTATGGAAGTCTTCCAGTGGTTCAGCATCACCCACAGCATTGCAGATACCAGACCCCATTCATCATTGTGGGGTCCAAATTGTGACAGGAGCCTTCCAAACTAGCACTGTAAATAGCCTACTTGTCAAGGCTAGAGTCCCTCCATTACATTTCAAGTGCCAACAGCAACTGCTGAATTACACTATATGCTATCTCTTAGTTTCCCTGAACATCTCGGACATCATGTCCTTTTCCCTGAAAGGGAGTTCCACCTCCCACAACAGTGACCCAGAACTGGGTTTAATAATTGCTGCGCACCTAAAGTGTCTCTGTTTGTAACTGAAACTTCCTCCACCATTTCCTCTGGTCAGGGAGACAAAGCATCTTCATCGATGGCTTGTGCCCCGACCTTGGATTTGCCTCGAAGTATCCTTTAGTCCAAAAGATTTTGTTGATCCCACAATTGTTCACTGCCAGTTCTTGGCTGTCCCTGAGAAATATTCAGGTTCGGAAGTGGTATTCATCGACGGAACAGGCTTTGCATACACACATGCATGGTTCAGTGAACTCCACTCTCTGCCAGACAGCTTCAGTGTCTTCACTGCTGAATTGATGGCCATTAAACTAGCCCATACATATCTTGCACTGGCAAGAGTATCCTACTTTGTTATAACTCCATTAGTAGCCTTCAGGCTATAGACCAGTGGTACTCTCTCACCCAATTGTTGCAGCTATCCAGGATCTTGTCTCTGACCTCCTTCAAGCTGGATGACGAGTCATTATCGTTTGGACTCCTGGTCGTGTTGGGATTTTGGGAAGTGAACAAGCTGACTGGATGGCCAAGCTGGCCACCAGGATGCCAATTCTGGAAATGGGGGTCCCAACCTTTGGTTGTTTATACACCGTTGATTGCTGGAAGTCTGGAACTCAGAATAGTCTGCCCTGCTCTCCCCAAACAAACTGAGGACAATTGACAAGACCATGACCATGTGGCAGTCTCCCATGCGTGTTTCTCGCAGGGAATCCACCATCCTCTGTCAGCTCAGTATTGGCCGCACTTGGCCGACCAATGGCCACATTCTCCAATGTGAGGATCCCCTTCACTACCAATGCAGAACCGCCTGATGGTGGCCCACTTACTCATAGATTGCCCTAATTTGGCTGCTTTGAGGCGGCATCTTAATCTTTCTGACATGCTACCTCTGTTGCTAGCAGATGACGCTAAAGTGGCTGAACTGGTGTTACGTTTTACCCATGAAGGTGGTTTCTGTTCACCCCTGGAAGATTTGGCTTTTTGGCCTCATTGATTACCTGAGCAGTTGTGGGGCACCCCTTTCCCCCATCACTGATTCCCCTTCGGCTTCCTTGGCAGCTCTGCTCAGTGACCCAGCCTGGCCTCTAGCCTTCTCACCTTTTTATTCTCTTTATTCTTTTTCATTCCTCAGTTTTAATGCCTTGTCTTTGCTGATCTGTCAATGACTAGTCTGTGCTGTCTTTTTTCTGGGCTTTTATCTCTGTGGTTTGTGTGTGTGTGTGTGTGTGTGTGTGTGTGTGTGTGTGTGTGTTTTAGTGTTAGTTACACTTAGGCTTTCCGGTAGTTGCCTTCTGCCTCCTTCCTTTGATGATCACTCCTGGTTTTCCACATAATGGATGGAGGGACTGATGGCATTGCAGTTTGGTCACTTTCACTCCAAACCATCCAACCATATTTTAATGTAACCCTCCCACAACTTGTAATCCAGTTGTCTATATGTCCTTCTGAAGATGACTTAGGATAAACATTGAAACCATGGTGAAGAGGTTTTAATAATTCAGGGTGTATATGACCCGGGACAACCAGGAGATCCGGGAAAAACCCGGGAATTTTTCCATCCGGGAGAAAACCGGGAAAAACCCGGGAGTTTTTCATTGTTTTTGTTTTCAGTTAAATTTTTGTAATTTTGACTGGCAAGAACTGATACTCTAACAAAGAATATTACTGTATCCTGCTACTTCAGAATAATACTGCAGCAAAACATGAACAATAGGGGGGCGGGGGGGGGGGGGGGGGGGGACGAAAATGCAACTTAAATTGCAAAGGAAATGCGCCATATACAGCAACAAAACACAGTGCTCATACAAGCATCTATACAGCACAATGTGTCAAAGGCTTTAGGAAGACTATGCAATGTTCCGTAACAACAAATTGCCTTCGATGAGCGTGACGTCACCACTTTTTACATTAGATCCGTTTTAGCAGTTATCAGCGGAATCATGTGCATGCACAGTTGAGTAATACCTTCTCCTGCTTCTGGCTAAAGAAATGTGGCTGTTGGCTGTGTAAGCAGTCACAACAAGCAGCTAGATGCTACCGGGAAAAATTTTACTTGAGCGCCCAAGCTGCCAGATTCTTGTATACGCAGGAGGCCCAGTTCTAGGAGGGGGTGGGGGGCAAATTCATACTATTGAGGGAAAAAACCTTGTTTCACAAAGCGACTAGCATCCAGCGCACGTTAGTCTATTGATTATTCATATGACTTTGAAACGCATCCCTGTCGATTTTTGAACACATTCTAAGTTGATTTCTGAAAGAATCATAAGTTGATTTGTGAATGCGTGCATAGTGTACATGATGTCTCTGTCAGGGGAATCCTCGTCGCATGTAGAAACAAACTTTCCTAGAGACACAAGGGGCTATACGAGCTGAGTGGAGTAAGGCCGAATGCCAACCACTTTCTGATTGGGTGGTTAATTGGGTTTGTGAATGATGAGTGTTGTTATAATTACTAGATAAATCCATAGATTCAGGCTACAGGAGTGGAAATAAACAAATCACAGGTAAGAAAGATTACGTATTACCTTCTCGGTGTATCCAAGAAAATGAAATTCTGACAGAAAATTTTTGGCCAGATCGCTATTCTAGTAAGGGCCAGTTGTACAGTCCCCGGCTAGCAGCCGCTTTAAATTCTATTCTGGAAGAAGTACGGAAAACGCGGTGTACGAACATGTAGCAAAGCCTAACCGGAGAATAATTGCGGGATAGCTAAACCTGTGATCTGGCAGAGTTAGTGGAGTTAACCTGTGAATAGGCTTTGACATTGGCAAGAATAGTTACAGAATTAGTGATAGCAAGACCGTTTCTTAGAACGAGGAAGGAGAAGAAACGATGACATTACACAAATTATGGAACAATATGAAGATTCCAAGTTTGTATAAAAATTTCGTACTACTACTTTTCGATCTCATACTTCAGAAACTGGAGCATATGAATGAAGTGTGAAACTATTTCCTAACGTAAGGCTTTTTGCTTGTAGTAAGCCTAATAGGCATTTGATATTAGTACTTTGTGAATTATATTCTGTTGTTACAAAAAAGACCGTATGTGCCAAAACAGTCTCGTTTATTTGGCGTGTGTTATAATTGTTGCAGTATTAGACAGGCCTACTTGTTTTATCTAGCAGAGAGTGACAAAATAGGCGTAATCAGATCGGGAAACTACACGTCTTGGGTCCTATCTTGGGTCCTATTTGCATTAACAGCTTTTTCAGTATTAGACGACATTTCGACTTTTCATGTAGCGAAACGTTTATGAACTTTGATGAGGTAATAGATTCTTTCGCAGAAAGGAAAGCACGCCATGTAAAGCTGTAGCAAGATTAGAGTGAAAAAAATTCTAGGAGCTAAGGATTGAAGAAATATGTATTGTCTTGCTTGTCTCTTGTCTTTACTGGGTTTATGTAGCCTATATTTAATTTTATGTCACACAAAGCAGCAAGTTGTTAGCTGATAGGGAATAAAGAGTGCTAATTTTCTGAAGAGTTCTTTCTTTTTTTTCCTTAAAAGGAGAGAGAGAGAGAGAGAGAGAGAGAGAGAGAGAGAGAGGGACGGGACGTCAAACCGGCCGATTGTAAGCAGGAGAGGCACCACGGGACATTTTAATTTCCACTGTCCTGAATATGGTTTGATGGCATCCATTACAAAATATACATGTTTCAATTCCACAGAGCGAAGTATAGTGACGTGCGATAGAAGAATGCTGTGTGAGGAGGCGAGGCACTGCCCTTTGGCACACATACGACCAAATAACATGTCTTACATTTCCTCGAACACACATGTTTTATGCATCAGACTCTTCAGAAAGATGTGCGCTACAAAATGAACATTTTTTGAAAATTCGATTTTTTTTAATGTCCTATCTCAAACACTCGAGGGAGTGGCGGGGTATTGCACCGGTTCGGAAATATCGTAGATCTGGGGATGATGCGCAGAGCAGTCTAGTTATAGTGGGGAAGTTGGTAGTCTCCACGTGACCCGTGTTTACATTTAGTGATTTTGCTGTTTCCTCTTCGTTTACTGCTCTCACGTCAAATGGAAACAAAACAGATTTCTGATTTCCACATTTCTGACAGTCAAGTGTTACTTGCCTCGCAGAACAATGAAGTTATTTTTGTCAGTTTGCTATAGAAATTTTCTTTTATTCATCTTTTCCACTGAGGCAGAAAATATATTTGAAACGAAGTGTTTAACTCCACACCCTGTTCGCTGCATTTCAAGTGCACGTTTTCAACTTTTAGCACTTATGGCATTATGCCATAATAAAGAACCAAACATGAGATAACACAGTACTGGTACTCCAGAAAAATTAACATCCCATAAACCACATTGAAAAGCTTAATATCAGGTCGTGGCCTACTTAACTGGGAATATGGACATACGAATGTGCACATTTTAGTATGGGTCTCGAAATTTCCATGCTCTTGGAGTGTCCTCTTATGTCTTGTTTCTTCTATGACATAATGTACAATCTTTTCATGTTTTACACGTACGAACATACGAGCTCCCTACAACATCGTAGCTGCACAAGCGCTGTGATGCCTGTCATCTAGCGCTCTCTGGCAAACTGTGGAAACAAACTTATTTCTAACAGGTCACGGGAAAATATTCCGAATGGTGGTTTGAAAAGCGTTACCATCGAAGTACCATTCTGGCAGTACAACGGAGCTATGTGCGATGATGTACGATGAATTTCTTAAATCACCGAGCGTTTGACTCTCATTTAAAAGTAAACTCTGTGATGACGAGCCATTTAGATGAATTTTGAGCCCAGAAGATCAGACATTTATGTCGTTATTAAAAATTTTACGGGGACATTTGTGTGATATATCTTAAATTGTAATACGCGCATAAAAGACCAACATTGTATGTGAAAGCTTAGCTTCTCTTGCAGTGTATTAATCTTACAGACCAATATTATATGTGAAAGCTTTGCGTTTCGTGTAGCAGCACTATGTATATTAATTTAAACCATTATCTTTTTCTGTTTGTGCGTTCGCGCTACTTAACAGTGATGTTGCTGTTGGCTGACTACATCACGTGTCCTAAGCTCTGAATACCTACTGTCATCGGCTGGCGAGATCACGTGACGTGAGCTAAGACTAGCTTACAAAAGCGCATCGCAATCTCGATTTCAATGCTTCGGAAAGTAACATACGGTGTGTGGTGGAATTCGAATTTATACTTTCGTAATACGAAAATATGCAGCGTACATGTCGCTGCACATCAAACATCTTTCCAAAACGCATTTTTTTCTTTGTGTTTAGTTTTCTAAAGTGCTGGGGAATTTTTCTCCCGTGTGTAAAACCATAATCATTCAAAGGGCTTATAAGTTATATAGTTCCAAGAGAAAATATACCATCAGTTAACAGGGAAAAAGTATGTTTTCACCCGGGAGAAAGTGTATTTTTAACCGGGAAATCTGGGAGAAATCCAAGAATTTTTTTTCCTTGTCCATGTATACACCCTGTAATTCTTCCAGTTTGCAGGTGATTGGCTGTTTGCAATTTGTACAAGAAACCGTCATTGAATAGTTAAGGTGCTGAGTCATCTGTAAGCACATAAACCACATTAAGAATGATGTTAGCTTTCAGAAAAATCCTTCTTCAGATATATATGTAGGGACTTCATAAAGTCCCTCGCTAAGACCATTGCAGGAGTACATGTTCTGGATTTCCTGCCGAGACAGATCTGCTGCAGTACAGATAACGGGAGCATCACAGTGTGCAATTGAAATTGTGTGACAACTGAAAACAAACTCCAAAATTGAAGTACACAGGGCAGTGTGATTCTTGTGGGCAAGAGTCTAAATTGCTCATAGGTTCACCTTCAATTCTGGCAGTATGTGGACCAAATGCAATGTTGCATCCAGCCATTGTGAAATGGTGCAGACAGTTTGACCAGTGCCGCACAGGTGTGAGTGATACTGATCAAGAAGGAAGACCATCAACATCGATCACAGCAGACAGTGTCGAGTCAATCGAGGAACTGATTTGCAACAACCACAGATTTTCCAGCATGAAGACATTCACAAAGCAGTTACAAATGACTCTGTGACTAAGGGGTGGATTTCAATCAGAGAGGAATTGAACGATTGGTAGAATGTTTTCACCATTGTTTGCAGAGACTTAGTGACTATGTTGAATAATAGTGTCATGTGTCTGTGTGTGAAGTGTAGTACAGCATTCAGTTAAAGTTTCTTGGCCTGCCATAATAATGTGTAACTTACTTGTAGAAGTTCCCTCATATATTTTTAGTGGATGTTGCATACGTTTTCCTGTAAAACTCGATTCTTCTTTCAGATATCGTACATTGCATGCACTAGTTCAGCATCTTTTGTTCCTTTGCCTTTTCTGAATCCAAATTGGTTTTATCTTAGGCAGTAGTTTAATTTAGCTTGTATAATAGAATTTTTAAGGATTTGATAACATTGTTAAGGTTCAGTAGTTTGAACAATCATTGGGATATTCTTTCTTAGATGCAGTAGTTACTACTTGCAGTGTTCTACTTTTTTCTGAAATCTACTTTTGGTGTTCCATAACAACCACAAATGACTCAGTACAGTTGTTCCTTTATTTTATGTTGGGAACATACAGGCTATGTATTGAAATATTTGTAAATACACTCCTGGAAATTGAAATAAGAACACCGTGAATTCATTGTCCCAGGAAGGGGAAACTTTATTGACACATTCCTGGGGTCAGATACATCACATGATCACACTGACAGAACCACAGGCACATAGACACAGGCAACAGAGCATGCACAATGTCGGCACTAGTACAGTGTATATCCAACTTTCGCAGCAATGCAGGCTGCTATTCTCCCATGGAGACGATCGTAGAGATGCTGGATGTAGTCCTGTGGAACGGCTTGCCATGCCATTTCCACCTGGCGCCTCAGTTGGACCAACGTTCGTGCTGGACGTGCAGACCGCGTGAGACGACGCTTCATCCAGTCCCAAACATGCTCAATGGGGGACAGATCCGGAGAGCTTGCTGGCCAGGGTAGTTGACTTACACCTTCTAGAGCACGTTGGGTGGCACGGGATACATGCGGACGTGCATTGTCCTGTTGGAACAACAAGTTCCCTTGCCGGTCTAGGAATGGTAGAACGATGGGTTCGACGACGGTTTGGATGTACCGTGCACTATTCAGTGTCCCCTCGACGATCACCAGTGGTGTACGGCCAGTGTAGGAGATCGCTCCCCACACCATGATGCCGGGTGTTGGCCCTGTGTGCCTCGGTCGTATGCAGTCCTGATTGTGGCGCTCACCTGCACGGCGCCAAACACGCATACGACCATCATTGGCACCAAGGCAGAAGCGACTCTCATCGCTGAAGACGACACGTCTCCATTCGTCCCTCCATTCACGCTTGTCGCGACGCCACTGGAGGCGGGCTGCACGATGTTGGGGCGTGAGCGGAAGACGGCCTAACGGTGTGCGGGACCGTAGCCCAGCTTCATGGAGACGGTTGCGAATGGTCCTCGCCGATACCCCAGGAGCAACAGTGTCCCTAATTTGCTGGGAAGTGGCGGTGCGGTCCCCTACGGCACTGCGTAGGATCCTACGGTCTTGGCGTGCATCCGTGCGTCGCTGCGGTCCGGTCCCAGGTCGACGGGCACGTGCACCTTCCGCCGACCACTGGCGACAACATCGATGTACTGTGGAGACCTCACGCCCCACGTGTTGAGCAATTCGGCGGTACGTCCACCCGGCCTCCCGCATGCCCACTATACGCCCTCGCTCAAAGTCCGTCAACTGCACATACGGTTCACGTCCACGCTGTCGCGGCATGCTACCAGTGTTAAAGACTGCGATGGAGCTCCGTATGCCACGGCAAACTGGCTGACACTGACGGCGGCGCTGCACAAACGCTGCGCAGCTAGCGCCATTCGACGGCCAACACCGCGGTTCCTGGTGTGTCCGCTGTGCCGTGCGTGTGATCATTGCTTGTACAGCCCTCTCGCAGTGTCCGGAGCAAGTATGGTGGGTCTGACACACCGGTGTCAATGTGTTCTTTTTTCCATTTCCAGGAGTGTAGTTTGGAATTCACAGCAATTCAGATTTTATTGTTGCTGTGAATCATTTCCAGAAATCCATTATGCATTAAAAACACTGTGTTTGAAGTGAAATGTCTTTGACAAAAACTGTTTAAATTTGTGTAGGTGGGATAGGTTTTTGATTGTAGTTTTTCACATGTTTAGCTCGAGATGAAATGACAGCAGCTGTAAAGCACATAGTATCCAATGTGGAAAAGGAGATGTTATTGCCATGTGAAGTGGACCACAAGATGATTGGGGAGTGT
The DNA here is from genome assembly GCF_023864275.1 of Schistocerca cancellata. Taxonomy (NCBI): domain Eukaryota; kingdom Metazoa; phylum Arthropoda; class Insecta; order Orthoptera; family Acrididae; genus Schistocerca; species Schistocerca cancellata. The sequence goes on along the minus strand of NC_064629.1, from coordinate 55,716,740 downwards.
CTTTATACAAATGGAAGCCCAGACCCCGATTTACTGATAAGAACATCAGGTGAAGTGAGATTCAGCGACTTCCTTCTCTGGCAGGTTAGTAGAAAATATAACCTTCTCTTTGTCCTTTCACATACAATTTGTAAAACTTTTATGGTGTTCGGTCATTGTTCATTTCCTATATGTTCAGTGAGTTGTATTCACTAAGTGTGGAATACACACCAGTAATATTGCTATGATGTCCTGCTGTATCTGTCAGTGAGCTAACACACTGACCAGTTGTGACAAAGCTGTTAATGAGCTAACATGAAGACATATCACAGTAGAAGAAAGAAGAGTGGTGAGAAGTATTTTGGTATATTATTTTTTGAGGGCTGACATCTGAATCAGTACTTTGAGGAGATTTTTCTCTTGCTTGGAGAAGACTTTCCACACTACTCTGCCATATTGGTGAAATAAAACCAGCATGTCTCATTCCCCAATTGAGGAAGGCTTGTGTCTGCCTGCATATGCAAATTACTCAGGGCATTGGCACCCACAATAATACCCGACTCGAGTAACAGAAGCAAATATGAAGTGTAGATTTGGTAGATGAAGAGTGACTGGATATAATGGAAATTATTGTGAAAGGTAAACAATGTTGCTCCATTGTAAAATTTTCCCTTAACCCTTTGTAAAAAGGGTGAAACATTTCTTGGATATTATCATACTCACCTTTCCACTTGAAGCTGCAATAAAAGTGTGTCTAAAATCACAGAAGTGATAGAAGGATTGTGAGGGCAGGGAGGCTTGTTTTCTCTTACATTATCATCTAAGCAGGCATGACATGCTGTGCCACATGTCTGTTAGAATGTGTGACCTTTGAAGGCATAATAATTACAACTGAGATTTCAGTGGAATACTGTGATGGTATGTTATACATTCAGCAACAAACCAAAGAAAAAAAATTATTCTGGGAAGTTCTGAAGGGAAGCTTCTCTCTCCATGCTCAATGGCATGCTCAGTTAAGACTCTAAATTTCATTCCTGAGGGAAGACTGTTCTTATTTACAAAATAGTTGTTGTTTGTAAAAGCTGAGCATCTTTGAAGAGTGTACAGTTCTGGAAAACAAAACTGAAGAAGATATTATGCAGGAACCATACTCTCCACATATAATATTTTTTCCAATATAGTTCTCTATTCTCTAGTACAATATCCTCTTTGATGACAATAGTCTGTTGTAGTCTTATCTGTATCTCTAGTCCGCCAGACACCTTACAGTATGTGGCAGAGGGTGCTTAGTGTACTATTCCTATTTCTGTTCCAGTCTCAAATGGTTTCGGGAAGGAAGATTGTTGGTAACCCTCATGTGAGCTTGAATGGCTCTGATTTTATGTTCATGATCTTTTCACAAAATGTACATAGGAGGAAGCGAAATATTGGTTGACTCTTCTAGTAACACATAATCTCAGAATTTTAGCAATAAACCACATCGTGATGCAGAACTCCCCACTTGCAGCCTCTGCCACTGGAGTTGGATGAACATCTGCATGATGATTCTGTGTTTATTAAATGAATGTATAATGAAACTCACTGCTCTTCTTTCCATCTTCTCTCTTTCCTCTATCAATTGTATGTAATATGGATGCCAGACTGATGAGCAATATTCAAGTATAGGTTGAACAAGAGTTTTTACGCTACCTCGTGTATATGTGGACTACAATTTCTGAGGATTCTTCCAGTGAATCTCAGTGTGGCATCTGCCTCACCTGTCGTTAGTTTTATGTGGTTGTTCCACTTTAAATCACTCCATATGCATACTCTTGGATGTTTAATGGGTGTGACTGCTTCCTGTGAGTGTTCTGCAGTTGTACAGTCAGACAGTAATGGGTCCTCATAACTATTTATGTGCAACACAGTACATTTGTTTATGTTGGGGTCAATTGCCAATCCCTGCACCAAGATGTGTATTGGTGAATGCTGCTTCAGTTCTCAAAAAGGAAATGCAATCCAGATTTTGAATTTGGCATGTGCCACATAAATTCAGCATCTTTACACATTTTTATCCATTGAAATGATAGACTGAAAGTTTGCAGTTGAGTGACTTTTCAGTAATATCAGTTAATTTATCTGTTGATGTCAAGAAATATGGAACCAAGAATATCACAAAAATGAAGGCTCTGGCATCTTGAATATAAGGGTTCTAAAAGTATTCCAAGGGATGTACATTACTTAAAGGTCTGTGGGCAAAGCTAAGCACCAGACCACGTGCAAATATTGACAAAGACCTCAAGTTACAATCATAATTGGAGCTGATGTAAGATATTATTTCTGGCTGGCTACACCTTGTGTCCGATCATCTATTTGAGGGGTCTGTACCCACTCCTACCATTTGAACAAGTTCGTCTAGAGTCAAATTGTGCTAGGTTTGACTTCCTCTTCCTTTTTGCTGTTTCATTGAGAAGTCCAACAACCTGTTGAACAGATAGTAATGAATAGTCTATTCTTATTTCCACAGGGATCAGTAGAATAGAAACAACTGCCTCACATTAGCAGATGAGATATCGTGTTTGTAGTGGCTAATTGTCAAGAACACTTCAGTATTTCCTTAGGATCAGTGGAGCAGTTTAAGTGATCTGTAAGAATGCAATAGATTTAAGTATGATAGGTCACCGTCCTTCTCATTTGCATAACATCCATAAACTACCACGTAAAAGACCCAAGAATATGTTTACAATAGTTTGACTAATCACATCCTGCAGCCTGAACCTGGTATCACTGTTGTCATGATTTTATTAGTGTTTGGAGATAACAAATGGCTTTCACATACCACATACTGGCCACAAATGCTGTGCTTGGCATACATTTACATGATGAAGAGCTAGATGAGGATATACAAGTAAAAACAAATTTTTTGTCAAAAGCTGTAGTAAATAACAAGAAAATCATCTTTCAAGCAACTATTGGCTCTATTGGAATGTAGTTAGAGCTGCACAGTTGGTAGTACATGATCAACACAAGGTAGGTGTTGGAGTTTGTGCCAGGTTAAGATTGCATATGGGACTGAGGCACACAGTATCTAGATCACAAAAAAAATCCATATCAGCCATGTACTTTCTTTTGTGTGATAGCTGAGCCCTGATACTACTACGCATGCCTTGAAAATTATGGAATGGAAAAAATTATTTTTGTAGTGCAAATGCAGTACAGTAGGAATTTGCCCATTTTGTACTGATATTGGAGTTGACAATGGAAGCCAGCAAAATGTAAAACGAAAGAAACACCTGGAGCAAAACACATTTAGGTGGAAATCAGGGAATAAATATACATAAAAGATGATGTATTGTGCTGCCTCAGCAAACCGTGAGACTGTAGCCACAGGAAACACTGTATCTTTGCTGTTGAGACTTCCAACATTAATTTGGCATGTTCATAAAGATGGTGTATAATTCAGCTGTGTAAATATAAGCCAGTAGTGTATAGTGTGGGAATATGTTAAACTTGTACAAAGTTTTTAGATTAATATGTGAAAAAAATGAAAAAGGCAAAAGTTGAAGGAAAGAAGAAAGTAAGGTTCATGCAAAGTGTGACAGTTAAAAATTTGATATGATAAGTTAATAACCAATTTTGCTACCTTTTTGTGTTTTTTGTGAATAAGAATTTTTCTGAAATAGTTGTTTCAAGATATTTCTCATGTATTGTATTTTTCAACATTTTCCACTAACAGTGATTTTTCTTGTTCCACAGATCTCAAGTTCCAGTGTATATTTTACAAATGTACTATGGCCAAACTTTAGCATATGGAATATGCTAGCAGCAGTATTGTATTATCAAAGGCATTCCCCTAGTTTAGTTGGTGTAAGAACTGCAGAAAAGAAAATAAATGTAGGTGACTCTAAAAGTGTGGAATTTTTTGGAGGAGTCTTTAATGTACAAAATTCATCACTGGTAGCTGCTAGTAATATATAATTCTATCAAGGATTAGATGTGGTTACTTCTTCGATAAAAATTTTATTCAAACAATGTTTTTCACTAAACAGTGAACTTCTGATGTAATTGCTATCCTGTAATTTTACGAGTGGTGTAATTTGGAATGTGTATGTTCAAGATCATCATTACTTCACAAAAAAACTAATTTATTGAACTGTATGCCTAAGATGTTGTGTTATTTAATCATTTACATTTATTTGCCAAGTTATTAAAAAGAATGAGCCATATTTTCTTTTCTTTATTTGACTTTTCCTCAGAGCTACACAGAAGTGACAAAAGTTATGGGATACCTCCTAATATCGTGCTGGACCTCCTTTTGCCTGTCATAGTGCAGAAACTTGATGTGGCACGGACTCAACTAGTCATTGGAAATCCCGTGCAGAAATATGGAGCCATGCTGCCTCTACAGCCATCCATAATTGCACGAGTGTTGCCAGTGCAAGATTTTGTGCACAAACTGACCTCTCAATTATGTCTCATAAATTTTTGATGGGATTCATGTCAGGTGATCTGCATGGCCAAACCATTCGCTTGCTTTGTTGAAACTGTTCTTCAAAGCAGTCGTCAACAATTGTGGCTTGGTGACATGCTGCATGTCATCCATAAAAATTCCATAATTGTTTGGAAACATGAAGTCCATGAATGGCTGCAAATGGTCTGAAAGAGCTAAACATCCAGAGGACCCAGTCCATTCCACGTAAACACAGCTCACACCATTATGGGGCCACCACCAGCTTATACAGTGCATTGTTGACAACTTGCACCCATGGCTTCATGGGGTCTACGCCACCCTCAGAGCCTACTATCAGCTTTTACCAACCAAAACGGACTCATCTGACCAGACTGTGGTTTTCCAATTGTCTTGGGTCCAACCGGTACGGTCACGAGCCCAGGAGACGCACTGCAGGCAATGTCGTGCTGTTAGCAAAGGCAGTGGCATCGGTCGTCTGCAGCTGTAGCCAATTAAACAGATTTTGTTGTACTGCCCTAACAGATATGTTCATCACACATACCACATAGATTTCTGTGGTTATTCCACGCAGTGTTGCTTTTCTGTTAGCCCTGACTACTCTACGCAAACGCCGTTGCTCGTGGTCTTTAAGTGAAGACCGTCAGCCACTGCGTTGTCCATGGTGGGAGGTAATGCCTGAAATGTGGTATTCGCGGCACGCTCTTGAACTGTGGATCGTGGAATATTGAATTCCCTAACATGAATCACCTGAGTACAAATGAGAGCTCTGCCAATGCTCTGCCCTTTTATGCCTTCTGTACATGATACTACTGCCATCTGTATATGTGCATCTCACTATCCCATGACTTCTGTCACCACAGTGTATTGACTCCATCAAGCCACACACTACTTGCAGCTCTTTCTCTACTTCTTCCCACCTACTAATGCCTATTGCATCACTCCATGTAATATGGTGTAGTGATAGTCGCTGATCTCATTTTTGTATGTTTCAATAGTATGAACTGAAATCATGTTAATTCAGTACTTTTTACAGCACAAAGTTTCAGATTGACCGAAAATGTTCGTTTTAGAATCTGTGAAACATATTTGATATTGGTTTACGCAATAATTAATTGTAAAGAAAATCTTCATATACAAGCAATAGATCAAGTGAGGTGGTGAGAGCTTAGCATACAGGATTCTCATGTGTGAGGACTTCCCCATCAATCCATTCAGATTTATGTTTTCCATTGTTTTGCAAAAATGTTTAAGGTGAATGTTGGGATGTTTCCAGTGAAAAATGAGTTGTTGTTTTCATTCTCTGTCCTTGTCCAGTCCAAGCATGTGCATCGTTCCTCATAACTGACAGTACATTATGTTCTAATCTTCCTTTTTTCATTGAGACCTAGGCCTATTTTTACTCTTGTGAAAATATATTGTACAGCTACAATGTAAGTTATCTTCAAATTACATTTGTTAGATTTTCCAGCAGTTTGACATTTTTATGTACTGAAATAGCATCTTCTTGGTTTGATTTCTATCCCTCCCCACTCATCCTCTGAACACTCTTCTCCCCCAAGTTTTCCCAATTTTTTGAAAAGTTTGAATGTAATGGCATTATAATGTTAAGAGTGATACTATATTTTTATGATTGGAACTATTAAATGCCAAATGATAACCACTTGAAACTTAGGCTGTAATGGTTTTGTTACCAATAGTATCTTTAATGACCTCATTGTCGACGGGAGTTTTCTCCTCCTCCTCCTCCTCCTCCTCCTCCTCCTCCAGCATAGCATCTGCATCTTCTATGGTGCATGCCTTGTAATAGAGCTCCTGGGACAGATTTTATTCATTATGTTGTGCTGTGGCCAAGTACATAATAATTGTACTTTTTTTTTTTTTTTTTGTGAACCAATATTTGAGTCACGTGGAGAACCGTCTAGGAAATTACTGTGCCTAACAGTCTATTAATCTTAATGGCTGCTTAAGAGACACACTAAAATATGTGACTGTTTATAACCTAGTTGATATTTCAGAATCCACAAATCTGATTGACTGTTTTTTGTGAAACCAGCAGCTGCTACACTTATGAAAACTGAGTCCTAGTGAAACTGCCTATTTGAAATTATTTCCTGCACAAACGTAACTGAAAATAATCTGTATTGACATTGAGTCCATCTTACATTACTTGATAGCATGACTTATTACATGAAAGGATATTCTATGATCACACCTTCATTTTCGTTTTATTTTTCCTCCATTTTCTACTTGAATCAATGTGTCAGGAATAAGTTTTCTGTCCACTCTCTCTGATACAAAAGACATCGTTTAGAGTACTGTTTTACATGTCACCATTTTTGGCCCAGCTGTAAATAGCATATCAGTTCAGTATGAAAACCATGACTGCATCACTATCAGTACTTTGTTTGTTAAAGGATTGTTTTACAATTGAAATGTCAACTAAATAAAAGGAAAACATAAGGTATATATGCAGGCATTTTGAGTACCTACAGGTGTTTAATAGGGAGAGGACAAGACAGGCAGCCAGCCATGGCATTATTGAGGAAATCATCTGGCCAATTGCCTGAAGTGAATTACAAAAAACAATGGATAGCTTCAATCATTTTGAATGGACAAAGCATGAGCCTCCATCCTTTCAAATCTGAGGCCCACTGATAAAGTACAATCGGCTGCGCAATTTTGTTTTTGCTCCGCGAGTGGCATGCCGTGGTAATGGCATGGGAATTTCAATGAACACGAAGACTTCAGACATGTGCTCGCAAACAGACAGACAGACAGTTAATCATGCAACTCTTTTTTGAGATAATAATTAAAACTTTGACTACCCTTAGTAATTAAGCAACAAGACATGTTGGAACCATAACACAAAGAAGATGTGAAGTGATAATGATCATGTTTCTCTTCAGTATTTAGTGGCTGGCTAATCGTTGTATCAGTCACTGTGCAGCAAATATTTTTCAGGGTATAGTTGACAGCTTATGGCTATAAGGAAGTAAAGTGGATGAATCTGAGTTGCTTTTATTTTCATTCCAATTCAAGCAAATTTCAATTACTTGTTGGTTAGTTATTTGTTCAATTGATAAGATTCACGATAAACATTACGATGTGGGACGTGTCAACAGAATAAACCCAGCACACTTATATAAAACTAAATAAAGATGATAATATTTATATGGTTGTGTGTTCGCTATTTTTTAAAATGGCTATCTTTTCTGAAGACTTCCTCAGTGGTATAGGAGGAGTTGTTGATAAACCTCTTTAATCTACATTTTAAAACACTTCTGCTATTGGTCAAGACATTTTATTTCCATAGGTACATTGTCAAAGAGTGTTGTAGCTGCTTAGTTTGCCCCGTCCTATGCCAAGGTTAGATTCATTACTGTGTAATGCAGATAATTTTAGCTTCTAGTATTGTCCTTTTGAATATCTTTGATACTCTCAAATTTCAATGGCTTGTTGATAACAAATTTCACCGTTGAATCAATGAACTGTGAGGCTGTCATTACCAGCTGCTGAAAGAGATACCTGCAAGGTGTATGCATGTGAACTCCACACGAAATTCTAATTACTTTCTTTTGTGGAATGAGTACTTTTTGACTAAGTGAGGAGTTACCCCAGAATATTAACCCATAAGACATCAGTGAATGAAAATATGCAAAATATTTTAACTTACAGACTTATGGCAAAAGTAGCCAAACTTAACTATTTTAGCAGGTGTACTATATAATATTTCCAATTTCAGTTTTCATCAATATGCAGACCTAAGAATTTACCATTTTCTACCCTGTTTATTATTTCTTGTTGGTATAGCTAGATGAACAGGAAGTGGGATATTTTTGACAGTACAAAACTGGATAAACTGCATTTTTCATAGTTTAAAGTGAGGCTAGAGTAACTTTCTGCAGTCTATTTCTTAAATAAGAACTAAACCAGGCATTTTTTGAACTACATATTCCATAAAAACTAACTTCTCTAATAGAGTATTATGACTGAACTGATCAAACGCCTTCAATAAGTCGCAAAAGGAATCATTTAAAGATTTAGTTATGTGCTCAGTAAATGTATGAATATCTGTCTCAGTAAAACAGCCCTTTTGAAATCCAAACTGTGATTGGCTAAGTATCCTAGAACTAGACACATGGTTTACAGCACCAAAAAGTAATTAATGTAAAGTAATGAAATTTTGGGAATACATTTGTCTAGGTAACATATTTAAGTGATTAACATTGCAGGTTCACAAGTTAATGTAAGTGTGAGATAAGACATCGCAAATGTGAAATGCTGGTACATTAAATACGAGTGTAACCACCAGACTGTTGAATGCAAGCATGCAAACGTGCATGCATTGTGTTGTACAGGTCCTGAATGTCAGTTTGTGGGATAGAGTTGCATGCCTGTTCCACTTGGTCAATCAATACAATTAATACTGTTCGTGAATGATGCTGGAGTTGTTGTCCAATGATGCACCATATGTGCTTGATTGGAGACAGGTCTGGTGATTGAGCTGACCAAGGCAGCATGTCAACACACTGTGGAGTATGTGGTGTTACAACAGTGGTATGTGGGCAGGTGTTATCCTGTTGGAAACACCCTCGGTAATGTTGTACATGAATGGCAGCACAACAGGTTGAATCACTCGACCGACGTACAATTTTTCAGTTAGGGTGTGTGGGATAACCACGAAATGCTCCTGCTGCCATACAAAATCACCCCAGACCATAACTCCAGGTGCTGGTCCAACGTGTGTAGCACACAGACAGGTTGATTGCAGGCCCTAAACTGGCCTCCTCCTAATCATCACAGCCATCACCAGCACTGAGGTAGAAACAGCTTTCATCAGAAAATGCAATTGACCTCCACCTTGCCCTCTAATGATTTCTCACTTGACACCACTGAAGTCACTAATGGCTGTGATGTGGGGTCAGCAATAGGGTGTCTGCCTCGGAGCTGTCCTTGAAGCAACTGATTTGTAACAGTTCGTTGTGTCACTGTGGTGCAAACTGCTGCTCAAATTGCTGCTGCAGCATCAGTATGATGCACCAGAGCCGTATGCTGAGCACGGTGGTCTTTCCTCTCAATAGTGCCATGTGACCATCCACAGCCCAGTCTTCTTGCAACTGTACTTGCGACCGTACGGTCTCGTGACCACTGCAGCCAACAGTCATGTACAGTGGCTACATTCCTGCAATGTCTTTATGCAGTATCACAGAAGCAACACTCAGCATCTCATACCACTGTTACACGACCTTGCTCAAACTCAGTGAGTTGTTGATAATGGTGTCTTATCAACTTAAAGGCATTCTTGGTTAACATCAACTCACCGTGTCCAGTCTCAAAGGTAACTAATGCTCATGACTGTTACAGTGTCTATTTAAAGTAAACCTGGTTTGCATCCTCATAGTGGAGCTACTAGCACTAGTCTTATGTATCTGGTGCAAAATCTGAATAGAAATATGCCAACCAACTTTCATTTATGTCACACATCTCCTCCTTGGTGTTGCATTTTTTTCTATCAGTGTATTATAGGGCCAACACTTTTTAATGATTTATTGGAGATATTATTCACCGCATCAGAAATTTTACTTTTTGGAGTCAGGATGATCCTCCTTATTTCAGGTGGGGATGTGAGACTAATTTTTAATGACTTAAATGTTCTATGTATTGTTTTTCAGTGTACTGTCTTTCTTTCTCTTCTGAATGATTTGCGTCAAATTTCCTCACCCATTTTTGAAAAGTAATTATTAAAAATATGTGCTACATGTGAACTTCCGTTTACAAGCTCCCATTCTTTTTAACAGAAATAATACCTTCTGTGGCTTCTTTCCCAGTCTCTCTTTTAGCAATGTTCCATGTTGATTTATTTTATTATCTGATCTGTCAATACCAGACAAGACGTGCATACTCCTGGATTTTTTTTTTCAGATTTTCTTAATATGATACAGTACTTTTTATAATAAAGTATTTCTGGGTCATTACTTGTTGTGGCTATTTCGTACAAGTTCTTTCTTCATTGTGAAGAGACTCTTGAGACCTGTTGTGGTCCAACATTTATTTAATGACTTGCTGTTATTGCATTTAACTATCTGTTTAAGAAAACTACTTTCAGAAATGGATGCAAACTCATAAAGAAATATGCTAAATTTAGAGATAACACCAGGTTCGTCGTAAATTTCACCCCAGCCCACAGCGTTTAAGCTTTCTTTAAAATAATCAGCTGTTTTGTCATCAATCAGCCCCACTGTTTTCTCAGAGTGTATCTGAACTGTACATGGAGCTAAATTGTATAAGGTGACCAACCGTGCATTGTGATCTGGTTTACCAGAAGATATTAAAGTATCTCTCTTACTTCTGCTTGTTGAGAGGATACATTATCTATAAGTGTACTCTGTTGTGAACAACTCGGGTATGGTATGACTGATGCCAAATTATGTGGCCAAAAGCATCTCTAGATCACTTTTCCTGTCAGACCCCTTAAAGAAATTTACATTACAATCACCACAAATTAATAATCATTTCCATCTGTGTGACAGAGCACACAATAATTTATCAACATTTTTCATAAAAATTTCCCAACTACAATCACAAATATTACATTTCCCAATAACAACTCACAAACACATGCTTCTATGTCCTGATATATAAAGAATTTACTTATTTCTACATTTTTGTATTTATATTCCTTTTTTTTTTTTTTTATTTTTTTTTTTATTTTTTTTTTTTTTATATAAATGTTGCAACTCCTTCTTTATCCATGTTGGAGCTACATAAATATGCAGCTAAATTATAATCACTTACAGATTTTCTATCCGTGTGTTTATATGGTATCCAGACAGATAAATAATATCAGTTTCTTTCCAAGTACTAAGGGCTTGCAAAAAATTAGCAACACATTTACTTTATTTTTTACTCCACCAATATTCTGGTGAAACAAGGTGATTTCACTTTTCCCTCTATTATTATGAGATGAACTGTGAGTCTCTGTCAGTTTAATTTTCTTTATTGCTGTCTGTCTGAATTTGACCTACTTTCAATGTCTTACTTGACCTCAATAACCACAGAGATTTTGGTGTGCTGTCTCTCCCCCCCCTCCCCCCCTACCTGCCCCATATGTTTTCTGTTAATAGATCTGATAACTTGTCCTTACCTCTCCTATTCAGGTGAATGACATGGTAAGTATATCCCCATCTTCTTGTTGGTAGATTTGTGGAGGTGTGTGGCATTAGATGTCTATGCATGGGTCATGTAACTCGTATAAATAATGGACCGCTGATTTATGAACACGGTGATGTTGTCCAGTAGCGACCCAGATGGTTTCCGGATGATTTGTATCAGGTGAATTTGGTCGCTGGAAAATCTACATGAATTCATGATAATGCTCCTCAAATCACTGTAGTACTGTTCTGGCTCTGGGACACAGACAGTTATACTGCTGAAAGATTACTTCGTCGTCGGGAAAGGCATCGAGCATGAAGGAATGCAGGTGGTTCGCAGTTGTCAACATGTCTTCAATTACTACCATAGATCCAATGCAAGTGCATGAGAATGTCTCCCAAAGCATAATACTGCTCCCAACAGCCTGCATCCATGGCAAGCTGCATTTTTCCAGCCGCTGTTCACCTCGATGGCGAGTTCCACGTTTGACAATGTACGAAGAACGGTGTGCTCCAAAACACGTGTGTGCACCAGCAGTGTGTTCTTTTGGCAGACATGCCACAGATCACCATCTGTCCTACTTTGCAGAGCAGCCAAGCCTCCGAACACCATGTTCTGTGAAGAGCCGTGGACATCCAACCGTGTAGCACCTAGTGGTCGTTTCACTGCCCTTCTGTCTCTTTCTGTAGATGCTCATGACAGTAGATCATAAACATTCAACTAGCTTTGCCATTTTTGACATACTTGTTCACAGACTCTGTGCAATAATAATCTGCCCTTTGCCAAAGTCGCTTGTCTCAATCTGCCCTTTGCCAAAGTCTCTTATCTCAATGGATTTCTCCATTTGCAGTCCATATCTTTGGTAGGGTGAACCGCCATCTGTGTCTGCTCCGCTTACATGCTTCTGTGCATCACATGCCTACAACAACACCAGGTGGCATCCAACGTGACAGTGGGCAGTGGTCTAAATGCTTTGGCTTATCAGTGTATGTCTTGCACCTAACTCAAATAAAAAAGAACCGTTATATTTGGAGTCTTCATTTGTGTAACCTTAGTGTCTATAGTTGCTTGACAATAATTATAGGTATTTAAAATCCATCCTTGCAACTACTAAAACTGTGCACTTACTATATCATGCAATTTTTTTTCATTGATTTAAAATGATGTCAGTGATAGCATTCTTGTCGGATTTCTGCTTACATCTGGGAGTGTCATCTCGCTGCATATTTCCCAGGAATTCCTTTTTTTGACACTAATGTTTTGGTCTGATTTGACATTGATTTGCAGTGCTACACATTTCTTGCTGTAAAACATGAGAAAGTATTGTGCAACTAGTGTTTATTTACATTCTCTTGGCTAAAAGTGTGTCTGTGGGCACAGTAGTGCAGAGACACTATCAAGTGCAACAGATGCACTGGCAGCATGCCATTGCCAACTGCACTACATACCATCTTCTATGTTGTGACTGCCAAGGCGCTCTGCCTGTGTAGTCTGTCCATAGAGACATGCAAGGTCAACCTCACTAGAAACTACAAAAGAAGTTGAATGTGTTGAAACCCCATCCCCTCACCTCCACCACAGAAGAATGTATTAAACCCAGTGTCAACACCAAAGTTAAGGTGCGTGACTGCTCTGTACAATATTCTTCCTTAGGGGAGAAACTTCATCTCTAAGAAATCAAGTGCAGTTACCAGACAAGTTTTTAGACTAAAGTCACTAATAAATTTCCATTGCAGAAATATAGAAACCCCGCCTCCCCACCCCCAAATCGTACACTTTCTGAGCTCTCCACATACTGGTGATTCTGAAATAATGACACAAACTTTGCCTTTCTACTTGTTAACAGTTTCATGTGTGAGGGGAAAGAAAAACACTAGTACAGCACTATCAAAAGTGAGAAAATAAATATACTAGCCATTGTGGAAGTTAAAAGCAGTTCTCAGCCAGTATTCTTGGCAAGTTGACTTATCCTTGTTCCACCCTAAGTGACCCCATGATCAGAGCAAACATTATTCTACAGAAAAAAAAGACCTGCCTATAGTGAATTAGAAAGGGTGCATTTCTTGAACCAAAGCATCATAGGTATAAGGATAGTAAAACTAAGAGCTGGTTTTGTCAATGTAGTCTCCATCTACATTCTATCACCAAGCCCTATTTCTAAAGATCTCACTTATTTCAAATTTGCATTGGGTGATTGCATGGTAGGTGACTTAAACACGAGGAATGCGTACTTTGTCGATCACATCACCAACACCAGGGCTGCAGAGCTTAAGGAAATCCATGTCGGTTTTGCACATTCAATTAAGGAAACAGTTGTCTGTGTTCGCCAACTAAGCAGGACACACTATTCTCAACATACCCCCTGCTCTTCTCAAATCACTCCCCGGTGCTCTTGTTGCTAAACAGGTGAGCTTTGGCACTGATATTTCCCTACTGTTTTTTAATTCAGTATTAGGACCATGTAGAACCAACAACCAGACAATTAAACTGTTAACCAATACTGACTGGAACAAATTCAGAAGTGCAGTTGAAACCAGCTTCTAGTCTAAACACATTGAAACCATAAATGAACTGAACCACTTCAATAACCGTATTCTACAATCCATTTATACAATAACTGCTTAGGTGGTGCCAACTGGACTATCAATCCATAAAGAGGAATGTATGTCTTCTCAGATTCTAGGTATAATCAGAATTAAGAGACAGACTTACTGCTGCTTCTGCATGAACAGATCTCTATTTCTGGAAACAGAACAGCATCCTCCATAATGCTTGAGTGTGACAAGGACTCAGCCACTATTGAGCACATCGCTGGCAACAACAGTGCTAAAACTAAACGAAAAATTGAAGGAAATAACTAGCACAAACACTATCTCAATAAGTCCCTCCCTAATGACACACAACAACTCGACCACAATGACCAAGAAAAGGCTCAAGTATTCAACGATCAAGTGTTTAATGTTCATCAGCAATCCACAGACCCAAATTTTGATGGTGGTTATATATGACAGATCCAATTGAGCACTCGCCTTGGTCTATCTGAAGATCCTCACTTACATATGTGAGAAAGAACTCTTAGAAGCTCTAGCAACAGGGAACTAAAATGTACTGCTCAGCAGAATGAAATCACATGGAAAATATTACAAATGTCAACTCAGATTCTCATATGCCAACTGTTTAATGTGGCTTTATTTTTAGAAATGGTGCCAACCCAGTGAAATGAAATTCATATCACTGTGAGATGCAAGCCTTGACGTGTAAGTAGTCCTTCAAATTACTATTCATATCTGTATTCTGTGTGATAAGAAAACTGTATGAGGCTGTGTTAAACAACATAATTCACAATTTAAAAGATGAACTCAAAATTCTTGCCACAGAATAAATTAAGTTTTGCTGTAGCAACTCTGTTTTAGATCCCATCATTATATTGGTCATCGACATTACTGTCAATCTCGGCAGAAGTGACTGTGTCATGGTACTGGTCCTTGATACTGAGAGGGCCTTCGATAAGATCTGGCATAACATCCTAATTTATGAGCTGTGCCTTTGGCTTCCCTGCACACATTGTGACCATCATCAGGTCAGTACTAATGGACATGACTGTGAGTGTTGCAGTGGGAAGATAGCTATTGGACTCATTTGCTCCTGCTGCTTGAGTTGTTCAGGGTGATAATCTCTCACACAAGCACCATAGTCTTTACATGGCTGACATACTTCACCTATCCGGACAGAATGTGGCTCTGACCCTATGTGCTGATGACACCATGTATTGGTGCTCAGCTGTTTCCCTCCTTGAGGTTAAACACGTTGAGGAATATCTGTCGAGACTGCAGACAAAAAGATCTGAGAGGTGTACAGAACTAAACTTTGAAAGATGTCAGCTGCTCATGTGGCATTGTCATAAGTTAGTACAATGCTACCGACTCAGTACCTAATCTGTTTGGTGAAGAAATAGTCTGTCAGGTCTGCAAAATATTTACGGGTAGCACTTAATGATAACCTGTTATGGAAACATGTTGACAAGACAATTAAAAAAGTAGAGACAAAGAACAAAACCTGCTAGTATTAGTAAAACTATTTTGGTGGAACAAGCCCACAGACTGTTGTCTATGGCCACAACACTTTTGTTGTCAAGTCAGTATGCTGTTAAGAATGACTGGCCACTTTCAATCATGAGCATCTCACACTAACAAACAGACTACTTTATTAAATACCAGGGGATATTATACCCCTAGCTGAGAAAGTCACTAAAGCAGCAGGCAGGTATGAACTACAATGCATGTAAATGGAAGGATCCATCTAAAAATTATTAGGAACACCCGTTCCTCATTTTAGCTTAACCCATTATAAGTAACTTGAGTCTTCATAGATGCAGCTGTCAAAAAAGAATTCCCTAAGGTAATAAATTTCTTTGACAGTCTAACAAAAAACAGGTGCCACCACAAAAACAAAACAATAGGTAAGGAAGTGAGACAAGTAAAACTGAAAAAGCACAAATCAAAGAAAAAATGGGCTATCCCGAAGAGGATTTTTCTGATGGTTTTTCTCCAGTCTTGATGCAAATATTGAGATAAAAAAATCCACCAGACAATGAAACAGTAATACTTAACACAAGATTTTTTCAACAGTTTTGTAAGAATTAACATGTCATGTGCAAGAAATAAAATGTGCCAGAATTTTATGCAGAACATGTAAATGGAGCCGTATTTCATTCTCCAGTTGCCTGTATCGCCAAATCGACTTGTTAATTTGGGTTCTTTTTTTTAACTTACAACTGAAGAAGCCCAGTGCTATTGATGGATCAAGTGACATGTAATGATGGGGAAAAATTACTTAACCTCTGAGCTTTGTGTGGAATCTGTATTTGTTGGAATCCTTCCATAGTTCAGTATTGTTTCTCTGGTATTTGGTTTCTTAATATGGGTTATAATGGTTTAACTGGATTACTTCCTACACATATACAACAGTTTTCAGGAAAATGTGTGTAGTGTTGACAAGTATTGTATTCATAGCTGTGCAGAGGTTATTTCATAAGTCCAATGCTGGTGTTTGGTTTGTGATGTGCAGTAGTTGTATACTGATATCTGATTGTACATCTATATTTAGTTCAAGATCGATTCTAAGATCTCCATTTGTGTATGTCAGAGGAGTGTGGCTGATGCTGAGTGTTTTGCTAATTATATTGCTCGCCAAGTTGCCCTTGAAAACAAATAGCTTGTACTGTTTTCACACATTTGTTGGCACTCCTATCTTACGGCGCTCAAAAGAAACCTAACTAAAACTTGGTCTAGATGTACCTCTTCTATTTATATGATTTGCAAATGATTTTCTGATTAACAAGCTGCAGTGTTTTAAGTCATTGGTATCTGTTTTTAACTGAATTTATACACTGAGAGAAATGGGAAGTATTACACCATGAACATTTTAACTGAAGCTACCAAACTGGTACTCCAGTAATTCCATGCCTGTGGAATATGTTGATTAAATTTTCATCCTTATGAAAGAATATTTTCCCTGCAGAAAGAAGCCATTCTCACTGATGAAGAATGTTGTGAGTACTTGGTGGCTATTGGCTGTGTCTAACAATATTGGAACTTTTCAGATAGAGATTGCAATACAGCATGCCCAGAGGACTTGCATATGCAGCTTATTGCCATCTTTCAAACTTTGGCAGAGGTCAAACTGTTGGCATGAGGAACATAGGAAAATCATACTTACAGATTACACTGCTGTAGTGAAATAACTGGAGAATGAGTGGTGATGTGATTGACTCAGGACAACAATGGGACAAGAAGAGTAGGCACAGATCCTTCCAGGACTACACTGTGAGAGAATCATAAGAACACTTGGATGACAACAGCTGAAATTCAGATAGAGGTTACAGATAGTGTGTTACCATGAACTGTTGGGAACAGATTACTCAAAACTGGATTGAGATCTCAAATTGCCATGTGTCGTGTACCACTGACACAATACCACAAACGGAGACTTGCACATCGTAGATCGAGAGTCAACTGGGATGCTGATTAGCATTCTGTGAAGCTCAGTGATGACTATTTTCTGCTTGTGGTGGTCATACAGGTACCAGTGTGTCCACAGATGATTTGGTGAAAAGTCACAGGAAGCGATTCTTGAGATCTGTATTCCTCCAACTGCTGGAATCGTGGGGGAGATATTGAATGTGACAACAGAACTGATGTGGTAATCTTTAAATGGATGCAGAATGCTCACCAACGTATGGCAGAAAGGGTAGATTGTTTTTATGCCTTTGATGGTCAGGGTTCCAGGGGGCATATTCCAGCAGGATACTGCAATGCTCCCTCTCTGCAGCTCACAACCACACACACCTTGAGGAACATGCACATCTTTGACTGGCCTGAAGCCCTCGTAATTTGTCACCCAAATAGCATATCTGGGTTGTAATGGGAAGAGGTATGCTTTGATAGCAGCTTTCAGCCAGCAATCCTCATGAACGGACAGAATTTGTTTTGAGCATGGCACTAAATTCTTCAATATGACATTTGGATACTGTCTGCTGCCATACCATGACAAATATGAGAGTATATCCATGCTTGTGGGAGTCACACCTGGTACTGATGTTGATGATAAACATCAGTTCTGAAAAGAATGGAAGTTTAATCATTTAATGCATGTTATATGATGAACATCTCCATAAAGTTTGATAAATATCGAACTGGTGATTCCCAGTGTTAATATGTCCATTTCCATCAGTGTATATAGTTCGAAGCTCTATTTTTTTGGTAAAAGTTACATTAAAACATGTCTAATGAAAACTTTGGAAGTTGGTAGGATTTCATGAATATTGCATTGGTCAGAGTGAGTGCTTCTGCTAATTTTCTGTGCAGGTAGCTACTTTTCAGAAACAGTCACATGCAGACTATGTTACATCTGCTGCAGCTGTGTGAGAGGCATTCATCTGTCACAACCATTTGTGGTCATCCTTCCCTTCCAAGTGACTCTCCAATGTCTAAGTAACAAGATCAACTGAACACTTCATTCAGGGCATATCCTATCATTGATATGTCAGTACAATCTTCAAGCTAGTGTGAGGAACCTACTTACTGATGTGCCTATCATCATTCTCAGTTTGTAATTGACGTTGTAGTCAAAAATGTCACTTGCACCCCAACTATTTTAAGATCTTTCTGCAAAGATTGTGAGTCACTTTTGACATAGCTTTTCCCTGAATTGGGTTGAAAAGTACTAATCACTAGGTGATTATTACTCAAAGATTTCTGTACTGCTAGTTTCACACTACTTCTAAATTCCTTTACTAATATGGTTTTTCCCATGATGACTAAGGCACCGAAATTATTGCATGTGTGTTGACAGAATGTACAAGGTGCTATCCAAAATTTTCGGAACTGGTGCTGCCATCTGTTGAAAATTGTACCTTTGGACTAATGGTCACCATCACCCTCAAAGTAGTTCCCATCTGCACGTACATACCAGTCCCAGCTCTTCTTCCACTGGTGAAATGTTTTCTGGAAGTCCTGTTCTTTGAGGGTGTTTATCACCTCCAGCAATGCTTCTTGAATTCTCTCTAGTGTGTCGAACCAATGGCTTTTCAACTTGAGCTTCACTTTTGGGAATAGCGTGAAGTCGCAAGGTGCCGAATCTGGTGAGTACGGTGGGTGGAGTACAACTGTCATGTTGTTTTTTGCCAAAAGGTCCTGGTGAGCAAGGACATGTGACAGGGCGTGTTGTCATGATCTACATCTACGTCCACATCCATACTCCGCTAACCACCTGACGGTGTGTAGCGGAGGGTACTTTGAGTACCTCTATCGGTTCTCCCTTCTATTCCAGTCCCGTATTGTTCATGGAAAGAAAGATTGTCGGTATGCCACTGTGTGGGCTCTAATCTCTCTGATTTTATCCTCATGGTCTCTTCGCGAGATATATGTAGGAGGGAGCAATACACTGCTTGACTCCTCGGTGAAGATATGTTCTCGAAACTTCAACAAAAGCCAGTACCGACCTACTGAGCATCTCTCCTGTAGAGTCTTCCACTGGAGTTTATCTATCATCTCCGTAATACTTTCGCGATTACTAAATGATCCTGCAACGAAGAGCGCTGCTCTCCGCTGGATCTCCTCTATCTCTTCTATCAACCCTATCTGGTACGGATCCCTCACTGGTGAGCAATATTCAAGCAGTGGGTGAACAAGTGTACTGTAACTACTTCCTTTGTTTTTGGATTGCATTTCCTTAGGATTCTCCCAATGAATCTCAGTCTGGCATCCACTTTACCGACAATCAACTTTATATGATCATTCAATTTTAAATCACTCCTAATGCCTACTCCCAGATAATTTATGGAATTATGCCACTTCCTTCCGGTTTCTGACCTGCTATATTGTAGCTAAATGATAAAGGATCTTTCTTCCTATGTATTCGCAGCACATTACACTTGTCTACATTGAGATTCAATTGCCATTCCCTGCACCATGCGTCAATTCGTTGCAGATCCTCCTGCATTTCAGAACAATTTTCCATTGTTACAACCTCTCGATATACCACAGCATCACCTGCAAAAAGCCTCAGTGAACTTCCGATGTTATCCACAAGGTCATTTATGTATATTGTGAATAGCAACGGTTCTACGACACTCCCTTGCGGCACACCTGAAATCACTCTTACTTCGGAAAGACTTCTCTCCATTGAGAATGACATGCTGCATTCTGTTATCTAGGAAATCTTGAATCCAATCATACAATTGGTCTGATAGTCCATATGCTCTTACTTTGTTCATTAAACGACTGTGGGGAACTGTATCGAACGCCTTGCAGAAGTCAAGAAACACGGCATCTACCTGGAAACCCGTGTCTATGACCCTCTGAGTCTCGTGGACAAATAGCGCGAGCTGGGTTTCTCACAATTGTCATTTTTGAAACCCATGCTGATTCCTACAAAGTAGATTTTGTCTCCAGAAAAGTCATTATACTCGAACATAATACGTGTTCCAAAATTCTACAACTGATTGATGTTAGAGATATAGGTCTATAGTTCTGCACATCTGTTCGACGTCCCTTCTTGAAAACGGGGATGACCTGTGGCCTTTTCCAATCCTTTGGAATGCTATGCTCTTCTAGAGACCTACGGTACACTGCTGCAAGAAGGGGGGTAAGTTCCTTCGCGGACTCTGTGTAAAATCAAACTGGTATCCCATCAGGTCCAGTGACCTTTCCTCTTTTGAGTGATTTTAATTGTTTTTCTATCCCTCTGTCATCTATTTCAATATCTACCATTTTGTCATCTGTGCGACCATCTAGAGAAGGAACTACAGTGCAGTCTTCCTCTGTGAAACAGCCTTGGAAAAAGACATTTAGTATTTCGACCTTTAGTCTGTCAATCTCTGTTTCAGTACCATTTTGGTCACAGAGTATCTGGACATTTTGTTTTGGTCCACCTACCACTTTGACATAAGACCAAAATTTCTTAGGATTTTCTGCCAAGTCAGTACATAGAACTTTACTTTCAAATTCGTCGAACGCCTCTCGCATAGCCCTCCTCACATTACATTTTGCTTCGCGTAATTTTTGTTTGTCTGCAAGGCTTTGGCTATGTTTATGTTTGCTGTGAAGTTCCCTTTGATTCTGCAGCAGTTTTCTAACCATTGTGGCTCTTTTCCATCTCTTATGATCTTGCTTGGCAGCTTGATGCAGCAGCCAGTTCCCTTGATGCCAGAGTTCAGGCCATTGTTGCCGCATGGTTTCACAGAGCTGTCACAAAACATCACAGCAGTACGTGGAATTCACTGTTTGGTTGGGTGGGACGAATTCTTTGTGCACAATTACCTTGGTATCAAAGAAAATGATGATCGTGCTCTTCACTTTGCTCTTCACCTGTTTCGCTTTTTTGATCTTGGAGAGCCCGGGCTCTTCCACTGGGAGACCGTTGCTTTGTCTCTGGTTCATAACCATAAATCCAGCTCTTGTTACCGGTGATAACCCATGACAAGAAAGTTGGATCATCAGATGCAGTCCGATGAAAGCCCATTCACACTTCAACAAACTGTGCCTTTTGATCGGCAGTCAAGATCCTTGCCACAAATTTTGCAGCGACACAATGCATGCCCAATTCATCAGTCAACATTCGTTGACATGTCCTGTAGCCAATACCCACTCCATCCACAAGGTCTTGAATGGTTCAACATTGATCCGCACGAACCAATTGTTTAATTTTGGCAACAATGTCTGGCATTGTGTGGCTAACAGGCCTTCTGGTGTGAGCATCATCTTTGACGTCTGCACAGCCAGCTCTAAACCAAGCATGCCACTCAAATACACGTGTACAGCTTGTGCTGTAGAGTGAGACTGAAATTAACTCAAAGTCTCTCTTATGTTCTTTGTCTCAGAGATGCTATTCCTATGACCCTAGCAGGAAAATCTCTGTAGAACTTGGAAGGTTTTTTTTAAAAAAAAAAAAAAGAAAAAAAGAAAAGGACAACTTAGTCTTTGAGTAGGTCAGTGAGGCATTCAGGAATAAAGCAATTGGTAGCACAGTGTCTGCAAGGGAAAAAAAGGCTCTGATTTTAAGTCCTGGTATAGCATATAATTTTAATCAAATGAAACTATATGGTTGTAGAAACCTTTTTGAGTCTCAAACATCTACGATCCTGCTTCGGGCGTGGATGTGTGTGATGTCCTTAGGTTAGTTAGGTTTAAGTAGTTATAAGTCTAGGGGACTGATGACCTCAGATGTTAAATCCCATAGTGCTTAGAGCCATTTGAACCATTTGAGCAGATGCACTAACCACTACACCACCCTGGCACAATGGCCTTCCATAACCACATGGACTATCTTAGCTTGCCTCCCTTCTCAATACAAATTCCCATCCACACCTCAGCCCACACGGTATTCTCCCTAAAGTCAAACAGCATTGCAGAGGCTCTCCAATCGTACTGCAATAGCATCTCAGCACTGAATGAAACAGGGGTTCCTGCCTGAAACCCAGGCATATGTGCTTTAAGGGGGGTAGGACGTCAAACGGGCCGACTTGGGGCAGGAGAGGCACCACAGGACATTTTATTTTCCACTGTGTATACTTTTACAAATAAATTCAGAAAACTTTGTCAGCGTGACCAGGAAGGATTCAGGATTCACACTCGTAGCTGTTCAAGTTCAAAAACATAACAAAATAAATTTTTCTTACATGTGAAATTTCATCATTTTTTCACTTACTATTGGCTGCATTTGTTGCTATAGGTACACTTTTCTTCGTAAGTAAGAGAGATTCTTTGATGAATTTTGCACATCATACAAACCATACTCTCAGGTGTGTGAAACTCTTAGAATTGTTTAATTTATGAAAAAAATGAATGATCTATTACATTTTAAACTTCATGATTAGAAAAAAATTTCAAATTTTATAGTTAATTATTTCAATTTTTACTACAGTTTTTAATAGACTGGGAAAATTATAGAGTTTCATTTACCTATAGGTATGGTTTGTATGCTGTGCAAAATTAATTGAAGAATCTCTCTTACTTATGAAGAAAAGTGTACCTATATCAACAAATATAGCCAATAGTAAGTGAAAAAATGATGAAATTTCACATGAAATTTTTTTTTATTTTGTTATGTTTTTGAACTAGTACTGCTATGAATCCTGAATCCTTCCTGGTGATGCTGACAATGTTTTACGAATGTATTTGTAAAAGTATAGACAGTGGATATTGAAATGTCCTGTGGTGCCTCTCCTGCTCCAAGTCGGCCCTTTTGATGTCCTACCCCCCCCCCCCCTCCCCTTAATCAAATGATACTATATGGTACCACAGACTTTTTCAAGAATCAAACATCTATGATGTATGTATGCAGACTGAAGTGGTCAATGAAAATTAATACCAAGGCCAGGATTCAAAGCTGGGTCTCCTGCTCACTAGGTAGGTGCGCTGACCACTATGTCACCTAGGATAGTCCGTGCAGTTGTGCAAAGCCACTGGGCCAGGATCACGTAGTCGTTAATGCATTTGCCTGGTGAGCAGGGAACCTGGGTTCGAATCCTGGCCTTGGTACTTGCTACAAATGTTTATGCTAACATGCACTCTGCTGAAGAGTAGAAATATATTGCCAAAAGATACAGAGAGAGCATGGGTGCAGGAATGTTGCCATTGGATGCTCGAAGTCTGAAAAATACTGGTATTTAGATGATGTAATGAAACCATCCACTGTGTGTGTGTGTGTGTGTGTGTGTGTGTGTGTGTGTGTGTGTGTGTGTGTAGACCAAATTCTGAACCTCGAATCTTGCCTTTTGCAAGCATTGCTCTTGCTGAGTAAGCTACCAAAGTGTGACTAATCACCCACCCTCATAGCTGCAGCTGTGCCAATACCTCTCACCTACTTTCCAATCTACACAGAAGCTTTCCTGCATACTTTGCTGGACTAGCTCTTGTGAAAGACAGGGTATTGTGTAGAAGTGGTGTAAAGATAGCCTAGAGAGGGTTCCGCAAATAATATTCCATTTTGTGGTGAAGTGTACACTCTTTTGAAACTGCAGAGCAAAACATCCCCTCTTAAAACCTATTGAATGACTGATTTAAATGGCATTGGAGAATTACCCTGGTTTAAGTAGATAATATGGTTATGTTTCTTTATGGACATCTGTCCCACACCAAATTAGTTTGATTCCATTTTAGTAATAGCTGTAAGTTGCTTTTGAAAAGCAGTAGAACAGCTTTTCTGCAACAGACTGATAAATTTTATTGATAAATATTCACTGATCACCATCTGACATCATGGCTTCAGAAAGTTAATATCTTTAGAAAGTTTATATCTAACCGAGTTTTTAGATCATGCTTTAGAATCTCTCAACCAATGAGAACTTGCTGTAGGAATTTTTCCAGATCTTTCATAAGACATCAACGTCTTGGATCATAAAATACTGCTTGAAAGATTAGGAAGATGAAAAATTAGGAAGATGGGGTATCAGAAGTGTAACACACAGCTACTTGTGTTCATTTCTAGAAAACTGTGGACAGAAGATATCACTTCAGTATGATTCAAAAGTTCAGAATGAAATAAAAAAACAGCATTTTCTAACCAGACAAATCGCTAGTAAAACATGGAGTTCCTCAGGGTTCCGTCCTGGGCTCATTACTCTTTTTGATTTGTGTGAATAATCTCATTGAATACATGAGCTTCCAAAAGTCTATGCAATTTGCTGATGATACTATTATATTACTCTCTGTATCTGTCATGGAAATTTTTCAGTTAACATCTGTTGAAACTTTGAATGGTTCAAAATAAAGAAGGCTAACTGTAAATTGTGAAAAAGCTGTGTATGTCAACTTTAACTTACCTCACAAATCTGATCAAAAATGTGTCCAAGCAAGATTAAAAGAAAAATTGTAATAAACGGTAGAAATACAAAATCTTCGGGTCTACAGGCTCAGCTGGACACGGCACGGGATACATTACAGGCATTATTACATTGAAATCTGAGGGTATTTTCCTGTCTCCCACATCTCGCATGCCAGGTGGAATGACAAGAGTCACAGGATAGAGATACACACATATACAGACGGTGGTAGTGTCTCATACACTAGGTATAAAAGGGTAGTGTATTGACGGAGCTGTCATTTCTCTTCTAGTGATTCAAGTGAAAATGTTTCCGACGCGATTATGGCTGCATGACAGGACTTAAAAGACTTCGCACGCAGAACGGTAGATGGAGCTAGATGCGCGGGACGTTCTATTTTGGAAATCGTTAGGGAATTCGATATTCCGAGCTCCACCGTATCGAGAGCGTGCCGATAATACCAAGTTCCGTCGATTAATTCTCACCGTGGACAACAGGTGGCCGACGGCTTTCACTTAATGACTGAGAGCAGTGGCATTTGCATAGAGTTGTCAGTGCTAACAGATGAGAAACACTGTGTGAAATAATCACAGAAATCAGTGTGCAGCACCTCTCCTGGCCTCGTGACCATATCAGTTGGATCCTAGATGGCTGAAAGCTGTGGCCCGGTCAGACGAGTCGCGATTTCAATCGATAAGCAGAGACACGCGTTGAGCCTGCACAGCCTGCCCAGCACGGTAGCCGTGACAGCTGGGTGATCCTCGACTCGCGCAGCCCGGCTGACTAGTGGAGCCACACGGAGGCCCGCTGGGCCGAGCAGTGCCCTGACGGGGCCCAGCCTGCCGGGGTGCTCGTGTAGCTCAGCTGCTCGTCAAGTTGTGTGTCTGCCAGGTGCGGGCAGTGAACGAAATCTCTGTGGCCCATTTTGAGCTTTTTTTTTTACTTCACACAGTACCTACTGACACAGTAGTTCACCTCATGTGTTGCATTAAAATACCTGATGGCTTTAACAAGTGGAACTGTTAAATCAGCTTATTGTTATGTGCATGTGAAAAAACTGTGTGTCTTAAGATGCAGTGAGAATAGTTAATTTTATTAAAGATCACTCTACTAATTATCAAACTTTTGTAATACTGTATGAGGAAATGGCAAGTATTAAAAAATTTTTATTGACTCTCACAGATGTTAGACGGTTATATCGTGTTGTATGAGGCTTGTCTTTTTCTCACCAGGTACACTTTTCCCGAGGCAAAGCCTGGCTTCAGCCTGTGGCTTATTTGACAGACATTTTGTTACAAATAAATAGTTCAAATTTATTACTTCGGGGACCAAACACAAACCTGGTAATATTCCAGACCGTATCAAATTGTCCTCTAAAAACTTTACAGTCTTGGAAATGATAAAAATATCAAGAACTTAATTAAGGAACATTTGAAAGAATTTGGAAAAGCTTTCAAAGACTATTTCGCTGCTCTGTCTAGCAATAACAATTGGATTCGCAATTGCTCGGAAGAGACAGTAGTTTTGGAATTTGTGTGAAGTGTAAACTAAAATGAGCAGCTACTAAAAACTTTTGACGACTAAGTTACAGTAAATAAATCTTTGCCACTGATAGGTTTCTGGTTAAGCTTAAAGACAGAGTTTTCAGTGTTGTCAAATAAAGTGGTAACAAATTTATTATTTGTCTTGACCCTAAATTTGTGCAAAAATTCTTACCTTATATCAAAAATAAATATACAAACAAACTTCTCAGTGAAAGTAATTTGAGACTGTCTTTAACTTCTGTAGTTCCTTATTTCAAAGATGTTGTTTGTTGTTGTCTTCAGTTCTGAGACTGGTTTGATGCAGCTCTCCATGCTACTCTATCCTGTGCAAGCTTCTTCATCTCCCAGTACTTACTGCAACCTACATCCTTCTGAATCTACTTAGTGTATTCATCTCTTGGTCTCCCTCTACGATTTTTACCCTCCACGCTGCCCTCCAATGCTAAATTTGTGATCCCCTGATGCCTCAGAACATGTCCTACCAGCCGGTCCCTTCTTCTTGTCAAGTTGTGCCACAAACTCCTCTTCTCTCCAATTCTATTCAATACCTCCTCATTAGTTACATGATCTACCCATCTAATCTTCAGCATTCTTCTGTAGCACCACATTTTGAAAGCTTCTATTCTCTTCTTGTATAAACTATTTATCGTCCATGTTTCACTTCCATACATGGTTACACTCCATACAAATACTTTCAGAAACGACTTGCTGACACTTCAATCATTACTCGATGTTAACAAATTTCTTTTCTTCAGAAATGCTTTCCTTGCCACTGCCAGTCTACATTTTATATCCTCTCTACTTCGACCATCATAAGTTATTTTGCTCCCCAAATAGCAAAACTCCTTCACTACTTTAATTGTCTCATTTCCTAATCTAATTCCCTCAGCATCACCTGACTTAATTCAACTACATTCCATTATCCTTGTTTTGCTTTTGTTGATGTTCATCTTATATCCTCCTTTCAAGACACTGTCCATTCTGTTCAACTGCTATTCCAAGTCCTTTGCTGTCTCTGACAGAATTACAATGTCATCAGCGAACCTCAACATTTTTATTTGTTCTCCATGGACTTTAATACCTACTCCGAATTTTCCTTTTTTTCCTTTACTGCTTGCTCAATATACAGATTGAATAACATTGGGGAGAGGCTACAACCCTGTCTCACTCCCTTCCCAACCACTGCTTCCCTTTCATGCCCCTCAACTCTTATAACTGCCATCTGGTTTCTGTACAAATTGTAAATAGCCTGTCGCTCCCTGTATTTTACCCCTGCCACGTTTAGAATTTGAAAGAGAGTATTCCAGTCAACATTGTCAAAAGCTTTCTCTAAGTCTACAAATGCTAGAAATGTAGGTTTGCCTTTCCTTAATCTATTTTTAACTAATATTTCAAAGATATGCAACATAAAAAGGAGGTGGATCCTACTCGCTGAAGTCAAAGGACGGACTGAGCCAGTTAATTCCATGGTGAAAACTTGTAGGTTAACAGCAAAATGTCAAATACATTAGTATTGCATACTAGACCAACACATTGTGCAAAAGTCTTCATCATCCCTTTTAATGTGGTGCGACTGAAATGTAAAGCAATATAAAAGCATTAAGGCTATTAAACCACTTGCTTGGAATTCAGTTACTTCCATGTTACAGTAAGTACCCCTTTCTTTTATAGGGTGGGGTTTTGAATGTATCAGACTTTTGTGAAGGGAGGTAACAGGTTGAAAAAGTTTAGAAACTATTGCTCTTTGGCTTGTGCAAAAATATCTACGTAACATCTCACTCAGACAATACAGCGACTAAATTATCTTTTGGCTGTAAATATATTTGTTAAAGTTAAAGATGAAATAATGAAGAGACATAAACTTCAGACAAGAAACTCATGAAGTTTATTGTAAACTTCCTTGCTTCAACTAAATAAAGTAGTCTTCATCTCGTAATGTTGTAATCACCTTCACAATGAATTTATACCTGAAACAAACAATTGAGACATTAGATATTTATAATAACAAAAATAGAATGTAAGCAAGTCATTCACATTTTCCGTATACATCCCATTGTATTTATCCATAATGACAAGCCCATCTCCACTAAATATGCTCTCACTAGAGGCACTTGAGGTAGCTGTACACAGAACTTCTTCTGCCACTTGTGACAGTCTGGGATAAGATTTTGCTCTTGACTTCCACCACTTCAGAAACGACTGCCTCTCATCTGGTATTCCCATCAACAGACACATGGAAATGTCTTTGATAGTTTCCTCCCCTTCCACTCACAATGAAAAGACATTCTTTCTGCATGATCTCTGTATGACATTCTGCAAACGATACAAAATGCCTGTGTTGAGGACAAATATGTTGTATGGCATAGTTGTTAATAAATCTGGTGCATTACTGACATTAATTTAGGTCTTTTCATTGCTATATTATCAAACATTGAGGCTGCCAGTACCAATAAAATATCTACTTAGCAAACCTACAAATATCGTACTTACCTTGAAACGCAGCACGTTTGGAATTTTCTGTGACATAAAATTCCCTCTCTCAGTTACTGAGAGTTGCTCTAGCTGATGCAACTGTGGTACTAGAAATAATGCAAACAAAAGCACTGGCTTTATTTCCATTTTTTTCAACTAGGGTATTTGAGCATGCCTTCAGCAATGCTGTTTCCTGCAAATGTTTAACAATATTGAGGCACACCATCTTCTTTGAATATGATCTCTTATCCAGTTTTGGGTGATTAACCAAAATATAAATTTTATTTGTTTGTAAATGCATCATTTTATATGTGAGAGTGCTTACCTCACTGTTAGCTGCATTCTCAGCACAGTGTTCCTGAACCTGGTACACCAATGGCATAAGCAACTGCTGCATCAGATGACTGTCAGCTTCAATAGTTTTTGAAGTACTTAGAGAAACTGAATTAATTTGTCACCTTACTTGGCAATCCCAGCTCCCAGACATGTGTGGTTTTCTGAAGTCACATAAAAATTCAGTAATTTGTTCATGCTCCATAAACACGCATTTTAGCATGGCACACAAGGTATTCCAGCAAAGTCTTAGTGTGCTGCTTTACGGTAAACTATTACTATGAATTTTGCAAGGTCACTTCTTTTTAAATAATTTGACATTTTTCATTGATTCCAATTGTGCATAAACTTTAAGGCAGGATACTTGCAAGCATTTGTCCTCAAGGGTGTGGCACAGAAAAGTCCTGAAGGAGTGCTTGTTATATGGAAAATGACAATAGTTCTCTTGTGCCTTTTTCATGTTTGTCCCCCTGGCCAGTCATCCTCTACAGGTGGCTTGCAAATATCCTTAACTTGCTCATGTTAGTTTCAGTTTCATCCAGTATATTTGTAGTACTTTTCTCCATATCAGATGGAAGCTATGCAATGAACAGGACCTGAGTTTTGCACTGCAATTCTCATGAGACTGAATGCATAGTAAGAGTCAAGTAATGCATTTTAGTGTACGCTTATGTCCACATGTCAATTGTATATGCAAACACAAGACTCTCCATGTCCTGCAACACTTGAGAGAAATTGTTGGTGGTACTGAAGCATGTCTCTTGCACTTGCATTGGGGTACTGTGCTCCATTTCTGGCAGTGTTTGTGCAAGGTCTAGAAAGCCTTCTCCTGCAGCTTTGCTGAACACCTGCACATCTCTTGTGCACATTGTTACACACTTCTCCGAGACAATGGATTTTGCCAACAGTGGAAGTTGGCATTATTATTGATCTGACTATTAGGAGAAGCTTTGGAGGTATTCAAATGTTGCAGCAGGGTACCGATACTGGTGTTAGAGAAAGATAATAGTTTATGACAGCCACTACTCTTCGAAACATACAGAATTATTTTATGTGGAACCTGTGTAAAATTTTTCAATCGTATCCTATCTACTGATCTCTTCAGATGAGTGTAGCTTCCCTTCTCCAGTTTAAGAGAAACTTCTTTTTTCCTTCTACACATTTTCTAACCTTTAGATGTTAGAAGGACCTTTGCTGTTTGATTCATATTTCTGACACAATAATAATAATAATAATAATAATAATAATATTAATAATATGCTATAACCCAAAATGGGCTCATGACAGGGTCTTGCACTGGACTATCTGCATAATGCTGCATTTGCTGGTCAGACACGAGTGGATGTTAGGGATGGACCACATATATTTTCGACAGATTCTGGTACACCTGCATTCTTCGCCTATACATTGGTGGAGACGTGACCTTGAGACCGTCAGCTGCAATTCTTGGAACACCTGATCCAGGTTTACTAGCTGGGTTCACATGAGTGGATTTATGCAGCAATGGGTCAGGCTACGTTCAGAAACTCCATGAGTCTTTCAGTGGTTCTCATGTGACAGCGAGTTCTACACTCATGCTCAGAAATTAAGGATAATTGCAGAATGTGGTGCCACACAATGTGACACTACACAAAACTGGCACTAACAGCACAGGCACATAGGGAACACACACAACGCAGATCTGTAAATTGACGGCATTGGTGATAAGTTGAGACAACCATCCCGAAACACGTACTACAAAATGCCACTGTTTCTTGCACATGTACTAAGACTTCAATATGGGATATAATCACCATGCACGTGTACACAGGCCGCACAATGGGTTGGCATACTCTGGATCAGGTGGTCAAGCAGCTGCTGCAGTATAGCCTCCCATTCTTGCACCAGTGCCTGTCGGAACTCCTGAAGTGTTGTAGGGGTTTGAAGACGTGCAGCGATACATCGACTGAGAGCATCCCAGACGTGCTCGATGGGGTTTAGGTCTGGAGAACAGGCAGGCCACTCCATTCGCCTGATATCTTCTGTTTCAAGGTACTCCTCCATGATGGCAGCTCAGTAGGGCCATGCATTATCATCCATCAGGAGGAAGGTGGGACCCACTGCACCCCTGAAAAGGCAGACATACTGGTGCAAAATGACGTCCCGATACACCTGATCTGTTACAGTTCCTCTGTCAAAGACATGCAGGAGTGTACGTGCACCAATCATAATCCCACCCCCACACCATCAAACCATGACCTCTATATAGCTCCCTTTCAAGGAAATTAAGGGGTTGGTATCTGGTTCCTGGTTCATGCAACATGAAAACCCGGCGAGAGTCACTGTTCAGACTATACCTGGACTCGTCTGTGAACATAACCTGGGACCACTATTCTAGTGACCATGTACTGTGTTCTTGACACCAGGCTTTACGGGCTCTTGTATGACGAGGGGTCAGTGGAATGCACCTTGCAGGTCTCTGGGCGAATAAACCGCGACTGTTCAGTTGTATGTAAACTGTGTGTCTGGAGACAACTGTTCCACTGGCTGTGGTGAGGTCCCAAGCAAGGCTACCTGCAGTACTCCATGGCCATCTGCGGGCACTTATGGTGAGATATTGGTCTTCTTGTGGTGTTGTACACTGTGGGCGTCCCATACTTTAACGCCTGGACATGTTTCCTGTCTGCTGGAATCATTGCCATAATCTTGAGACCACACTTTGTGGCACACGGAGGGCTCGTGCTACAACCTGTTGTGTTTGACCAGCCCCCAGTCACCCTACCTCTCATAACATCATCGATATGTGTTCTTTGAGCCATTTTCAACACACAGTCACCATTAGCGTGTCTGAAAACGTCTGCACACTTACTCACTGCACTGTACTCTGATATGTACCAACACACCTCTGCATATGTGGGCTGCTGCCAGTGCCACTGTGCAACGACCGCAGGTCAAATGCACCACGTGGTCATACCCCGAGGTGATTTAAACCCACAAACCACCCACCAGAGCATTGTTTCACCATGTATCAGCATTATCCTTAATTTATGAGCATGAGTGTAGTTGCTTCCAATATGGTGAAGGAGTGGACCACTGACCACATCAAAAAACTTGTAAAACTGTGCCCCAAAAGACCTTGGTTATGGAAAATGACCCAGGAACATTACATGAAGAAGAGTATAAAAAGTAGGGTGTATGAAGAGATTGTTGAAACATTTCTAGATGATATTCCAATTGTGGATCAAAGTGTAATAAAAACTTCGTTAAAAATTTGAGATCAAGATTCATAAAAGAGCTCAGAAAGGTGGAGGCTTTAGAAAGAAGCAGAAAAGGAAAGGGTGAATTGTATAAACTAATAAAAAATTTCTTGTACTATGTTCATTATTGTATTATAATGGTACATCCATTATTTTACATTACCAGATATTTTTCTTTACAAACAATCAAGAACGCCCTGTTCCTAGCATATCAAATCTTCACGAGTCTTGGAGGAGTGTAGATGATTCAGAAAACAAATCCTCATGTGTGGCTAGTCATTCTCATCTTTCCAGTGCTGTCTGTTTCCCTGTTGCAACATGCCCTGTTTGACACTTGGAAGTGGCTGGTTATCTGAATGAGCTATAGGCCTCGATGACACAGTGCAGCTCATTCACTCTGTTCCCGGTAGAGTCGAGCTTGAGTAGGCACAGTGCTCTAGGTGAGACCACAAACTTCTTGCAGTCTCACCATATGTGGTTGCTTACTACAAGAGCTGATGCGGATACTGGTTATTTTTACGCGGGACTTTCTGACTGATGTCTTTTGGAAAAATTCAGCCACTATGTATTTAGAGGGTAGGATGATGATGAAGCATATTGTTGAAACTGGTTGCCAGTATACTGATAATGAAGTGCTGGTGGTTTAGAAGAAATAACACGTGACACTGACAAAAGTGCAGAAAGGTTTATCGTAAAAGTAATTACTACCACTACTACTACTACTACTACTACTACTACTATTACTACTACCACTACTTCTACATCTATTAAAGAAAAATGAGGAGGCCCGTCCTTCCTTGCCTCCTGTGATTGGCCACCACTGCTCTATTTGATTTTGTTTTTACACTGCTTGACAATTGATAAGAAACAGAGACATTGTTGGACACAATAATCACAGATAATGCTTGACGATATGAAACACAGTACATTCGTAATAGAGGTGGGGTGGTATATGAGAATCCTCTTGTGGTGTGGTGTGGTGGTCCATTTACAACCTCCAGCATAGTGTAGCATAGCACTTCCACTTTCAGCAGTCTTTTTTAAATTGTGAGATGACATTTATGGACACACACTTTACTGTGGCCACAGTAGTGACACTTTGACTGTATTTGAGCTATCCAACTGCTTGTCCACGATTGTAAGCACCTAAGTGATGTCTTACAAGCATGTTGTCATGCCAGAATGTGCACTAATCAGTTCCACAACCACCTTCGTCAAACACTGTACTAAATGAACTGTTGAATGCATACAGAGTGTTTATGCACAGGTTTTGCTGCAATAAACATGTCTCACCCTCTACATTCCCTTTTGCTATCATTGATTGGGTGTTCTATGGCAATTTTCAGTTATTCTGTAGCATCTGACAGTTGTTCCTTGTCAACTGTTAGTGATTTCTTAGCATTTGTCAAACAGTGTACATATCTGTGTACTTAGCTGACAAAAAATCCTGTTCATTCTACCACCAAGCTTCATTAATTCCCACTGTATCTAACTTTGATGTATCCATTTCCCTTCATAAATTTTCTAACCTACCCACCTCATTCAGGAATCTAACATTCCACTGTTAAATACATAGAATGCCATTTTTGTTTTTCCTGATGACAACAACCTCCCAAAATAGTCTCTGCTGGGAGCTCCAAATGGGAAACTGTTTTATCTCCAGAATATTTTACCCAAGAGGATGCCATCATTATTTCCTCATTAAGTAGAGTTGCATGCCCTTGGGAAATGCAATGACTGCAGTTTCTCCTAGCTTTTCGCAGTTCACAGTAGCAGCAGAGCAAGGCCATGTTGGCTGATGTTACAAGGCCAAATCAGTCAATCATCCTGACTGTTGTCTCTGCAACTATTGAAAAGACTGATGCCCCTCCTCAGGAACCACACATCTGATGGCCTCTTCAGAAAAACCCCTCCATTGTGTTAATTGGCAATTCCATGGAGTGCTGTGTGCACAATGACCATATACATGAAATTAGAAAGGAGGTCAGTGTTGGCCGTAATATTGATGGTTTATTGATAGCAAAATCGATTTTCAATCACATAGTGATCATCTTCAGTGCTGTCGTGTACAAATTAAACTTATAGGAACTGGTATGAAGTTATCATCAGTAACCAAAGCTAATAAATGATCACAATAAGAGTGCTTGTACTCCCTGTACTGTGTGGTAAAGCTGGACTAGTAAATATATTATGCAATGCAAAGAGTGAAAGACTACTGGTGTCTGTTCTGTTATGAGTTGTACAGCTATTACAATGCCTGTAGTAACTCAAGTATTTACATTGCCCAGTCTACTTGTATGGACATACTGAAATGTAGATTAACTCTATGTTGTGTACATAATAGAATATAGTAACATTTGGTGGTTAGAAATATGGTTCTGTTATAAACAATTTAGATAAATAGAGTGGCTTGTTCTAAATTATGTGCAATTACGTATACTTCCCTTTATACATAAAGATATTGTCTGTCTGTGAGAAACTGGTTATAAACAGAAAAAACTGTTACAAGAAATTTAAAAGAAAATAAAGGAAGAGTTTTTCCAATTTCTCAGGTTTTGAAACAAAGCACTGTTGGAGTTTTAAAAATACTTTTTCGTTCTCGTGTATACCTCATATGCACAAATATTGACACATTTGACTCCTGTATGCTGTAGGTTTTTAGCATTCAAAAGTTTTTCTGTGTTAGTTCACTAATAGAAAATACTAATTTGTGATAAGAACAAATGCTAGTTGTGGAGCTTGGTGGATTCATTATTTGGCACGGTTATTTGTCAGGTTTTTGCATTCGTATCCAACCTCATATTCAGAAATAGGCAAAGCGAGTAAGTTAATTAAAATTAATATGGATGTTAAAGAGCATAATAGGAAATTTACAAAAACTAAGCAACAAATTTTAAAATTTTGTGATGGACCGGTATATAAAAATTATGACTGTTAACTGAATGGACTTTGTTCTAAAGCTCAGCTGCCAATCATCTTTTTCTATGTGCTTGTCTACTGCTTAATGAATGTCCTCTTTGGTGAAAATTGTTCTGTCTTCAGATATTTTAATTTGAGAAAAAAACTTCATTATGTACTATACATATGGAATTTTCTGTTTTACTTATTGCAGGAGGAAACTGGATTAGGAGACATTAGGAAATAAATATAAAAAAACATTAAGCTACAGAAACTATTACTGTTTTATGTAGTTTACTATTTCAAAAACTCAATGAAACACATAAAGTACATAATTTGACAGTATTGCATGTTAGCATTTGCTGCCTGTACAACTGGAGAAATATTTTAACTGTTTATCATATTCTCAGTGTAGTGATAATACTTCACCATTATCATTACTTGAATCTCCATTAAAGTCTCCACAAAGACCACATGTCTGGAAACTATATAATGCTGGAATGTTGACTGCCATAAAATGACCATTATACTGCACCCACAGCTGTGTGGTTTTTGATCTTATTTCTATAAGGCCATTCTCATGGAGGGTGAGCCTAGAAAAGATAAAAGTGTGCAATAGCCAGGATTTTCACAATAATACATATTTCTCTATCACGAACACCATCTATTGAGCCATTTAAAATTGAACAATAGAAACTTCAGGTCTTTTTAATTGTGCCTGTCTCCAACTGGATGTGTCATTTAAAATTGGTTATTTATGTCCTGTTGACAACTCAAGACCTCTACTATTCAATGAGAATTTATATTTACTTTTAAATTAAGACTTCTACCTCCTGAGCAGAATTTTCTTATCATATCTCATTTGCCTTGGATTCTTTATGGGAAGAGAGAGAGAGAGAGAGAGAGAGAGAGAGAGAGAGAGAGAGAGAGTGAGTGAGTGAGTGAGTGAGAGGGACAGGGGAGTGACTGGAGTTCCAGCCTGGATGGGAAGCTAATACAGCCATTCACAACTGTCTAATTGCAGATCTTGCATGTAGTTGTCTTTTTCAATAAAATTCATAATGTCTTATATCACAGATGATACTTCATTTCTTACAGCACTGTACACAGTCATTTTGTTTAAAAAAATAACAGCATTATTCATTTGAGATGTTGGCAGAATTACACAATGCAGCTCGATTTGAGTTTGTTGGATGAATTTCCATGCTCAGTGAGTTCAACAGAGGTTTTAAGTGACATACCTCTATTGTCAAACCTTCCCCAGTCCATTCCTCTTTCCTTCTTGAGAGAGGAACTAACAGTTGCAAAAGCTAGAATATATATGATGGTAGTATCTGTTCCCGAAAGAACAGTTACCGTTAATGAGCGTGCAGCTTTGCTAGAATGAAATGATAATTAAATGGACACCCTCACTGCAATGAGGCAATAGTTTTTTTTTCTTCTAGAATAGTTTTTTCCTACCTTTATATATATATGTGTATTGGCAGTACTTAAAATTTTGCCCATTAGAGATACTGTAAGCCATCCTCTCTCCTTGCAGTTTTATAGTTTTCTCAAGCAAATTTTGCTTTTGATACAACTGACTCTTATAAAGACAAAACACCTATAATATGTGACAGCTCTTAAGGAGAACTAAAATTAGAAAGCTAGGCCCACATCTTCACATCTTTTAAATTTATACTTTTGTTTTGACTTGTGCATATATATTATGGAAGTGCACATGTTAAAAGTAAATATGATAACCAAACATAGAGTTATTCACTGTAACAATTTTCAGTGTGTTTTTTAAAACATCCCTTGCATATTTTCCTTCAGATAAAAAATCATTTTCTGAAAAACACTTACAATAAATTAGTGGTATTTTAGAAATTTAAAGCAAATTTGCAGCTTATAATGAATCTAAGGTTCTCCTGATGTGTAACTCACACAGGTGATGTTTTTGGTGAAAATCAAAAGGTACAATATGGATCAGCTTTCCTGAAGATATACAGGCTAAGTCATTACATCTACCACAATTTCTACAGTCTGCACCAAAACCCTATTTAGACTTAGTTTCTGTGTTGGTTAGCTGGGATCTTCTGTTCCCATTGATTAAATTGTCTGTGGTATGTTTTTCTGTAGCATTATTCAGAACACCATCACAATGTGGTCTACTCTTGAGTAAACAACTTTATGCTGCCTTAGTTCACTGCATTCCCACAAGATGTGTGTGTAATTTAGCACGATCATAGATTTTGTAGGTAGTGAAAACCATGTTTCACACTGACATTTCTAGCACCATTCTTCATCTAGGTAGCTTATCTGGCCAACACAAGTTCCTCCACAGCTGCAAAATTTGTGTTAAAATACTTGGAATAGAGGGCTGTGTAATGCTGGAATGGGAACAGCGAGGGGCTCAATGAGTAAGGATAATGATTAATGATGGCTGAGACCAGAAGGGTTATGGGAACATAGGATATATTGCAAGGAGAGTTCCCACGTGCACAATTCAGAAAATCTGGTGTCAGTGGGAAGAGTCCAGGTGGCACAGGCTGTGAGGCAGTCATTGAAATGAATAATGTCATGTTGGGTGGCATGGTCAGCAATGGAGTGGTCCAGATGTTTCTTGGACACAGTTTTTCGGTGGACATTCATGTGGGCAGACAGCTTGTTGGATGTCATTCCCATGTAGAATGCAGTACAGTGGTTGCAACTTAGCTTGAATATCACATGACTGGTTTCACAGGTAGCCCTGCCCTTGATGGAATTGTGACCAGACTGGAGAAGGAGATGGTGGTGGTGGGAGGATACATGGGACAGGTCTTGCATCTAATTACAGTGGTGTGAGCTATGAGGCAAGGGTCTGGGAGTAGGGGTTGTGTAGGAATGGTTGAGGATATTGTGTAGGTTCGGTGCATGCCAGAATACCACTGTGGGACGAGTGGGAAGGATAGTGGGTACTAAGTGACGAGGGGAATGCTCCCCTGTGGCCAGACAGTGGGTGTTTGGGAGGTGGTGTATGGCTGAAGAGATAAGGCATGGGAGATCTGTTTTTGTACAAGGTTGGGAGAGTAATTATGGTCTGTGAAGGCTTCAATGAAACTCTCGGTTTATTTCAAGAGGGATCACTTGCCACTACAGATGCAAAAGTCACTTCTTGGTATGGAATGGGTGGCAGCTTTCAAAGTGGAGGTATTGATGGTGGTTGGTAGGTTTGATATGCACAGAGGTACTGATGTAGCCATCTTTGAGGTGGAGGTCAACATCTAGGAAAGTGGTTTGTCGAGTTGAGTAGGACCAGGTGAAGTGAATGGGGGAGGTGTTGAGGTTCTGGAGGAATGCTGATAGGGTATTGTCATCCTCAATCCAGGTCATGCAGATATCATCAATGAGTCTGAAGCTGATGAGGGTTTTGGGATTCTGGGTGTTTAGGATGGCCCATGAATGGTTGGCATAGGATGGTGCCACGCAGATGCCCATAGCCATACCCCGGATTTCTTTGTAGATAATGCCTTCAAAGGAGAAGTAATTGTGGGTGGGGATATAGTTGGTCATGGCGACTAGGAAGCATGTTGTTGGTTTGGAATCTGTCAGGTATGGGGAAAGGTATTGTTCAATAGCAATAAGACCAAGGGCATTAGGGATGTTAGTGCAAATGGAGATGGCATCCATAATGACAAGGTGGGCACCATGTGGTAAAGGAACAGGAACTATAGAGGGCCGATGGAGGAAATGGTTGGTATCTCTTATACAGGAGAGTTCGTTGTGGGTAACAGGCTGAAGATGTCGGTCTGTGAGGGCAGAGATTCTGTCAGTGGGTGCATGGTAGCCAGCTACAATGGGGAATCCAGGATGATTGGGTTTATGGACTTTAGGGAGCATGTAGAAGGTAAGAGAGTGGGGAATGGCAGGAGTGAGGAGAGAGATGGACTCTGGGGAGAGTTTCTAGGATGAGCCTACCGATTTGAGGAGAGACTGGACAACCTGCTGCATTTCTGGAATGAGGTCACTGTGACAGAGTTTGTAAGTGGATGATTCTGACAGCTGGCAGAATCCTTCTTCCACGCAATCATTGTGGTTCAAAACCACAGTGGTGGAGCCTTTGTCAACAGGTAGGAAAATAAGGTTGTGATCAATAGGTGGTGGACAGCAGTTCTTTCTGTGGATGTAAGGTTAGCTTGTATTTTGAGGGATTTGGGGAATAATGGTGAGACAATGTTTGATGTTAAGAAATTCTGGAAGGTTAACAGGGGGTGATTGGGGGCAGTGGGGATGGATCACAGCTGGAAGGAGGAGAGCACTGAGTCAGGCAGGGTTCAACATTGATCTTAGATTTAGTCTGATTGGTAGGGTTGGTGGTGAAAAAGTGTTTCCACTGTAGGAACCAGGAGAAGGAGCGAAGGTCTTTAACAAATTCAGTGTGATTGA
This sequence comes from Schistocerca cancellata, assembly GCF_023864275.1. Taxonomy (NCBI): domain Eukaryota; kingdom Metazoa; phylum Arthropoda; class Insecta; order Orthoptera; family Acrididae; genus Schistocerca; species Schistocerca cancellata. The sequence goes on along the minus strand of NC_064629.1, from coordinate 55,676,945 downwards.
ATTTGGGAGTGGGGCAAAAGGTAAGGCCTCTGGAAAGGACTGATACTTCTATGGGGTAAGATTTTAGGCCAGAAGTTCAGCACTGTGTTTTTGGGTCTGTTTAGGTTCTGAATTCTGTGTGGTAGGGGAGGTAGTTTTTGAGGGTGGGGTACATGTGTCAGATTCATCCACATACAAACCCTGACACAGTGACCCCATTCCATAACTCCAGCAGGTTGTCCAGTCTCTCCTCAAATCCATAGGCCCATCCCAGAAACTCTCCCCTGAGCCCATCTCTCTCCTCACCCCTACCATTCCTTGCACCCATACATTCTGTATGCTTCCTGAAGTTCATAAACCCAACCACCCAGGATGCCCCACTGTGGCCAGTTACTGTGCCCCCACTGAGAGAATCTCTGCTTTTGCAGACCAATATCTTCAGCAGACTAACACCTTCAGTCTATTACCCACAACCTACTCCCCTATACAGTGTGTCTCATTTATCTTGACCACCATAAATAACTGTTTGTCCAGATGCAAATTACAAAATGTTTCAAGCCAATGTTCTTTAGCCATCAGGGAGACATCAATCAGCATGATTGCCTTTGTTGTAGCTTTGTTTTTTACAAAGATATGAACAGCGGTATGACTTTTTCAAATGACACCCTGTATTTTTTATTCGGTAATTCATTTCCTCTCCTAAAGACCTATTCAAAAATGTATCACAGTGTACCCTTCACTGAAACACAATGTCATAAATTACATAACACAACATTGACGTAACGATCCCAGCACTTAGTGCAGGTACTTGGGGTAATAGAACACATCCACGTGCTGACGTTGACAGAGGACAAATGTAAACATAAGCAGAATGCACACCTGTCATTCCGTCAACCATTGTCAGTTGAAGAGTAGTGTGAGTAGAATGTACACCAACGAAGAGAAGGTAGAAATGCTACTCATCGGCGGGGAATGTAAGTTACCAGAACAGTAATTGCAATACTGTTTTCTTATGTACAGATACATTTAGTACAGTAGTTTAGTCCTTTTAAATACTGTAGTGCAGAGTAGGCATACAGTAAAGGCTGTCCTTCCTACAAACTGCATCGACATACCATCTCTTTTATTGTTGTTGTTGAAGGTAGACGAAATGCTACAGGGTAGTGGAGCTGTACAGAGAGCGATATCCTGACAAGAACCCACCTTCCCAGTGGATGTTTTCTCATCTTGTTGCAACACTTCAGGAAGCAGGAAGTTTCAACCCACAACAACGCAGTTGTTGTAGCACTTGCACAGACAAAGCTGCCGAAGTTACTGTTCTCGCTTCCGTTGCTATGAATCTGCTTGTGAGCAGATGGCAGCTTGAACATGAGATTGGCATTCCTAAAACCAGTGTACAGCATAATCTTACATGTCATTGGTTCCATCCTTCCCATGTACACCTACATCAACAATTGCATGGGAATGATTTCCAGAATTGTGTACAGTTCTGTCAGTGGGCGCAGGAGCAAATCCTTGCCAACCCGAACTTCTTCTCCAATGTTCTATTTACCAATGAATGTTCCTTCTCAAACAAAGGACAGATAAATACAAGGAACATCCATTATTGGTCCAGTGACAACCCACGATGGCTTAGACAGGTGGAACATCAGTGTCAGTGGAGAGCTAACATCTGATGTGGGATGCTTACTACTACAATTATTGGCCCTTATTTCATCAATGGTAATCTAAACAGCACAGTGTATGCCAACTTTCTCAGATGAATTCTTCCTCCTCTTCTGGATGAAGTGCTGCTAAGAACCAGAATGCTTATGTAGTATCAACACGATGGATGCCCAGCACATAATGCCTTGTGTGCACGTTATGTTCTGAACTGAAGGTATCCTGCCAGATGGACTGGTCGAGGACAAACAGTTACTTGGCCTGCTAGGGATCCTGATTTAAATCCTCTGGACTTTTTTGTTTGGGGATGCATTAAAGACATTGTCTGTCACAATATTCCAACAACTCCAGAGGACATACAGGAATGTATTGTGCTTGCTTGTAATTCTCTTCAGCAGACAACACTGGAAGCAGTAAATAATTCTTTCATTCAATGAGTGCACCAGTGTATCTGTATCAAGGGTCACCACTTTGAGCACTTTTGAATGTTCTACACCTGGCCAGTGGTACAGGAGAGTCAAAGTCAATTTTGTGTTATGTTTTTACTTGGTTTTCATTTGCTTTCTGACAACTCCAGCAAGTGGATGAGTTTGTGATCCCGGGCTCAAAGTCATTGTTGTGTTATGTAATTAATACCATTGTGTTACAATGAATGGTACACTGTGATACATTTTTGAATAGGTCTTTAGAAGAGGAAATGAATTACCAAATAAAAAATACAGGGTGCCATTTAAAAAAGTCACGCCACTGTTCATATCTTTGTAAAAAACAAAGCTACAACAAAAGCAATCATGCTGACTGATGTCCGCTTGATGGCTAAAGAATATTTGCTTGAAACAGTTTGTAATTTGCATCTAGACAAACAGTTATTTATGGTGGTCAGGATAAATGGGACATCCTGTATAAAAGAGACCAACCATTTCCTTCACCCACTCTCCAAAGTTCCTGTTCCTTTACCACATGGTGCCCTGCTTGTCACTGCTGATGCCACCTCCATTTACACTAACATCTCTAATGCCCTTGGCCTTGCCACTATTGAACACTGCCTTTCCCTATGCACAAAGGATTCCAAACTGACAATCCCCTTCCAAGTTGCCATGACCTACTACATACTCACCCACAATTACTTCTCTTTTGAAGGCATTACCTACAAAGAAATCCGGGGTACAGCTATGGGCACCCTCATGTCACCATACTATGCTAACCTATTCATGGGCCACCTATAAGAATCCTTCCTAAACATCCATAATCCCAAAACCCTCACCTGGTTAAAATTCATTGATGACATCTTCATGATCTGGACTGAGGGTGAGGACACCCTATCCACATCTCTCCAGAATCTCAACTACTTCTCCCCCTTTCACTTCACCTGGTCCTTCTACTCAACAAGCCACCTTCCTTGATGTCGACCTTCACGTCAAAGACAGCTACATCAGCACCTCTATCCATATCAAACCTACCAACCACCAGCAACACCTCCACTTTGAAAGCTTCCATCCATTCCATACCAAGAAGTCCCTTCCATACAGGCTAGCCACCTGTGCCCATTGCATCTGTAGTGGCAAGTGATTCCTTTTGAAATATACTGATGGTCTCACTGAGGCCTTCACAGACCTTAATTACCCTCCCAACATTGTACAAAACAGATTTCCCATGCCTTATCTCTCCAATTGCCCACCACCTTCCAAAGTTTCATCGTCCAGCCACAGAGGAGCATTTTCCTCATGATGCAGAACAACCCAGGGCTGGAACAACTGAATCATATTCTCCACAAGGGTTTTGACTACCTCTCACCCTGTACTCAAATGAGGAATGTCCTATCCACTATCCTTCTCACCCCTCTGACAGCGATATTTTTGCCACCCACTGAACCTACACAATATCCTCATCCATCCCTACACAACACCTACTCCCAACCCTTTGCCTTCTGTCTCATATCCCTATAATTAGAAGCAAGACCTGTCCAATACAGCACCCTACCACCATCTTCTCTAGTCCAGTCACAAGCATCACCTATTCCCATTAAAGGCATGGCTACCTGTGAAACAAGTCATGTGATCTACTAGCTAAGTTGCAACCACTGTGCTGCACTGTATATGGGAATAACATCCAACAAGCTGTCTGCCCACATGAATGTCCACCCATAAACTGTGTCCAAGAAACAGCTGGACCACTCCATTACTGAGCATGCCAACCAACACGACATTCTTCATTTCATTGACTGCTTCACAGCCTGTGCCATCTGGATCCTTCCCATCAACATCAGCCTTTATGAACTGCACATGTGGGAACTCTCCCTGCAATATATCCTATGTTCCTGACCCTCCTGGCCTCAACCTTCATTAGTTGCCATCCGTACCCATCAAGCCCCTTAGCTGGTCCCATTCCACCACTACACAGCCCTCTATTCCACCAAAGCACCTTCAGTCTTTTTACTTCCTTCTTTTCCACCTCGTCCACCTGCTTACCTGAGTGGTAATGTTCTTGCCTACCGTGCAGTGGGCCTGGGTTTGATTCTCAGCTGTGTTAGAGATTTTCTATAGTCATGGACTGGGTGTTGTGTTGTCCTGGTTATCATTTCATCCTCATCACCAGCACACAAGTCGCCCAATGTGGCATTGACTGAAATAAGACCTGCACTTGGCGGCCGAACTTCCCCAGATGGGGCCTCCTGGCCAATAGTGCTACGTGATTATTTTTTTTTCCCACCCCACCCCCTTGCTGCCATCCAACCTTCCAACTGCCCTACCCTCTCTCTAATGCATGTTGAAATCCTCCTTGTAATTCATTTCTGCGTTGGAGGGGTGCAGATATGTCAAATGATGATAACTCACACAACATTGAACAACTACTCATGGTAATCACTCAGACCAAGTGTTAACATTTTGTGCTCTAAATGAAACAGTATCACAATAAAATAATGTGAACTTAATGTGCATCTACAAGTAAATAACACTTTCCTTCTTATCAAACAAAATGACACAGAAGAACTAAAACAACTAATTTGTAAAGGAAGCCATGCAAAGAAAGCTTTAGAGCTTCAAGAGACTCAACTTACGAACACTGAATCTGATAAAAAGTGCACTACTGATTCAACTATGTGGGCTTTTTTGTGAGGGAACACTCAGTAATAAACAATAAAACTAATTTAATTTAATTCATTGAGGCAAATTACCAAAGTGCTTAAATGATTATTCCAGAAACACCCCCTTTGTGATTTACATATAATACTTCAAATGTTCAAGACAAATGATTAATGTTCAAGACAAAAATATGAATTTACTTCAAATCATGTAGCTCCAAGTCATCAGGATAATAATATTGTCCACTTTTTGCAGGAACTGCCTCCCCATTGACAGTTATTTCATAGTTTCCTTCTGTTGTAGGTATAATTTCTGTGCAGTACTCCCAAGCATAAATTCTTGCAGCCTGTAAATGAAAGAGGGAAGAATTATTGCTTTGTCAACATGTACCAGGTGGTTATAAAAACTTGGTGGAGTTCCAAGTGCTACAGTGTGGGTTGAATACATCATAGGATATTGAAACATTGTCTGTGTGTTCATTAATTGGTGCGCTTGTGGAGTATGCTGAAAAAATAATAGTTCCACTTTCTGCCACCAGCTGAAAATATGGCTCTGTAAGCAGTCAGAATGTAGCGTGGGTGCAGGAAAAGGGGAGAAATGATCAGTCACATACATGATAATGGTGGTTCTAGCACATTTATTAGGACATGGTCACAAATTAAAACATGTTTAATATGGTCTCTTGACTCAGCAACATGCTGCATCCATAACACAGCACAGTTGATAGTTAGTCATAGCATATCCAGTGTAATCAGAGTGATATGTTGAGGTATGCTGTCCTTTGTATCAGGAAGAATCTAGATACATCCCTGATAGACACGATCTTTCAGATATCTCCACAACGATAAGTCACACGGATTTAGATCGGAAGACCTGGGAGGTCACATATCTTGAAATTGCCTAGAGATAATGCAATCGTTACCAAAGGTTTCTCGAAGCAAATCTCTTACCTGGCTAGTGAAACATGGTGTCACCACATCTTGTGTGAAAATAGTGGTATGGACACAGTTGTGTTCTTGCAAAGCTGGAATCGTGTTGCACAAGGCCGTTCTTATAATGTGCCGATGTCACTGTACACCTAACAGGTCCATGAGGTGTTTTCTCCTCAAAGACAAATGGACTGAGAATGAATGATCTTGCAAAACCACACCATACAGTCACAAAAACTGAGTGTAGTGGATGTTCTTGCACAATATGTGGCTCAGTACAACACCACATGTGACAGTTCTGTGCATTCACAGCACCATGTAGGGCAAAATGTCCCTTGTCTGTCTAAACAATATTCCTCAGCCAGTTGTCATCCATTTCCATGTGTGCCAGAAAACGATGAGCAGAGTCATGGTATTTGGTGTGAATTCTGAATCTTGTAGGAATACCAGTGTAAAATGTGCCAAAAAATAATTTTGAACTGTTGCTCAGGGTAGAGAGGACTTCTATGACACAGTTTGAGCACTGGCTGCAGAATTTGAGACATGGGCTGCTTGGTCAGCTATAGCTACAGCAACTTCATCAATAGCTGCCATGGGGATGGGTCACTTCTCTCCCCCTGTTGCACCTAATTCACCTGTTTCTTCAAATTTCTTCATTATATTCTTTAGCTCATTTCTTGATATAGGGTCTCTTCACAGCAGCTCCTGTCAGTGATATTCCTGCAAAGCAGCATTGCTATTGCTGTTGTTATGATATAACGACTTTACCAGCAGTGCACATTCTTTCTTCCCAGTAGCAATTGCTTTCACACGGAAAACTTGAACCTTCTTGATCCTTTACACCAACACTCACTTCAAAAAAGAAATTAACACATGTTGCCAAGCAACAAACAGCATACTGACATCAAAATAGGAAACATGACACATTCTGACTGCTTACAGTGCCATATTTTCACCTGCTGGCACAAAGTGAAACTATTAATTTTTTTGGCATACTCCATGAGCGCACCAATTAATGAACATACCTATGATGTTTCAGCATCCTGTGATGTGTACAGCCTGCACCGCAACACTGGGAACACCATCAGTTTAACCATAACGCCCGGTATGTACAAACATGGAAAATAGTTTTAAGGTGAATATGACCCTTACTAGCGTTACTAGTGATTGTTTATTCTGAAGTGATAAAGTACAGCAATATTTTAAAAACACCTAAATATTATGCATAAAGCATTTATAATGAAATGAAAGAGGTCACAACAGCTGTCTTATGTAATACATGTAGTGATGTACTCATATTGCAGTTTCGAAACACAGTTGATATGAAATCTTGACAGATTGACATATCTCCACCATTTGTACAAAGTAGAGCAACTTATATTTAGTTTTTTCTTCCAGCACAATTTAAAACCAACAAAAATAGGGAAGTACAACACCTCACACTCAGCTGATGCCTGATAGACACATACAAACAGCATTAAAAACTAAATATGACTTACATACATGATAACTTAGAATCTTTGCATCAACATTCTTCAGAGTAACAACCAACTATACTCAGTATCACTAGATAGCCTCATTAAAATAGTTTTTTTTTTGTTCATTGTAAAGTATTACCAGAGTTTTAGTTTCAGGCAATTTCTTTATTAATATAGCAAATCTTGGGGCTACGTAACAATGCGCTGCAACCAAAGTGTAATTTTCTGTCAGCAGGATGGTGTTTGTAGCATTGTCCATTGTATTGATGAGGTCAGAAGTAATGACACAGGAACCTGGAAAGATAAACATATTTAAAATAGAGTACAGCTTGATATTTATAAGGACATTGCTGAGATAAGGAATCATATAACTGTGAGCAGATTATTTGTTAAAAGATAACAACATAAGAAGCAAGACAATATTGTAAAAAAGGCATCCAATTATAAAATCCTATGGAACAGTAAAAAACCAAGTATTTCTCCATTATGAACTTGAAATTTTGAGATGGACATGACACTATAACTTTACAGTAATACAAGTATCTCTCCACAAAGTTGTAAGAATGCAGAATCTCACATCCATTAACACTGAATGAAATGCTGTTGGGCTTTCAACCATGTTAAAATACTGTGAACCTGTTCAAATGATCATTGGCCATTTTTAAGAGGAATGATTTCTGATGAGCTGCTGATATGCTCTTGTATACTATTTCTGGACGATATGATTTAAGGTTGCTGGTGTACAGTATCATTCTTGCCAAATGCAGCAAGGAATGTATCACAGTGTACATATCTATCAGGTGACGATGGCCGACAGAACACAAGGACAGATCGATGTACATTGATCTTTTCTAGGTGCTACAGCAAAGGCATTCATAACATTTGTGGTGGACAAGGACATCTAGGAAGGACAAGGATCATATTTTTTCTACTTCATAGTGAATTGGATGTTACTGTTAATGCTGTTGAGATAAGATGTTCGAGGAACTCTTCCAGTTTTACAAGACTGTGGACCCAAATGAAGAACAATGCATTGACAGAAACAACTATCTTTAATGGAGTCATATCTAAGGAAATATCCTCAAACCTATCCATAAAGGGTTTTGTAGCTGATTGAGCTAACAGGCCTCCCATCACAATACCATCCATCTGGTCATAATACTGGCCATTATTGAAAAAATAGGATGATATAAGAGTGTGTCTCAAGCACAACCATGTCACTTCCAAAGAATTGGGATACTAGGTCTAAAGAGTCTTTGATAGGCACATTTACAAACAGTGCCACCACATGAAAACTGACCATAATGTCACCCTTGTTAAGTAAAAAATGATAAATTCAGCTGATAAAACTGGTTGACATCTTGATATGATGTGCACAATGACCCACATGTGGAGCTACGAGATTTGCCAAATACTTCACCAGGTTTGTATGTCATTGAACCAATGGTTTATACAATGATGAAAGGGCATCCCACCCTTGTGGATCTTAGGTAGTGCATAAATACACTATGTGTGTGTGTGTGTGTGTGTGGGGAAGGGGGGGGGGGAGGGAGGAGATTGGGTTTAAAATCCCGTCAACATCAAGGTAATTACAGATTGAGCACAAGCTCAGATTTCATAAAGGATGGGGGTGGAAATTGGCCGTGCCCTTTCAAAGGAATCATCCTTGTAAGTGCCTGGAGTGATTTAGGGAAATCACAGGAAACCTAAGTTTGGCCAACCAGAATGCATCATCCTCCTGAATGCGTCAAGTGCGCTAACCACTGCATCACCTCACTCAGTACACTGTGTGAAAAAAAAAGAGAAAAAAAAATTAAGCGCTCTATAGTCATAGTCATATGTCAATGTAACTTTGCACATGCACACACCATCAGCTAGTATGTAAATCACTAGAATTACAGTTCTCTTTGACATGTAGAATGACCATCAGAGTGCATTTGTGTTGTTCGTGTTTAGTGTTGTTACCAGACCTGGTAGGATATGAACAGCACCAGATGTTGACTGATCATTGTGAAGGACATGGAGGGACTGCGTATTTGACCAAGACAGCATTATCAGTGCCTGATCTTGTTTGAAAGGGATCTGACTGAGGCTCTCCATAGGCTGGTTGGTAGAACTGCACAATATGAAGATTTATGAGACATTTGGATGTGACAGCATCTCAGTGTTGGAATTTGTGGGAACATGAGGGTAGGCCTGACTACCACAAGAGAGTATCACTGTATTGTGCACCAAGCACATTATAAGCACTTTATATCTTTGACTGCCATCCAGGAACAAGCAAAGAACTCCTTGCAACATTCTGTGTCATCCCACACTGTGGCCTGGAGACTAGCAGCAGCAAGACGGGGGAATTACCATCCAACGGGTAGGCTGCCATTGACACCACGACACATATGGGTGCACTAGGAGTGATCCCGTGACTGGAAAGCTTGGACTTCCAATGAATGGCATCATATTGTGTTCATTGATGATTCATGGTTCTGCACTTTCCTGGACATGGGTAAAGGTCACATTATTCCAATATCTTGGAGAGGCACAGAAGTGTTATTCCTAGCATCATGGTGTCTTGAGCCATAAGGTACAATTTCAGGTCACAGCTAGTGTTGATTAGGAGTACTCTGATGGCACAAGAGTATGTCATGGACATGTTGCATCCTCACGTGTTACCTCTCCTGGGGCAATAATGTGGTGCTATTTTTCAACATATAATATATATATAAGGATGGCATGTCCAAATACAAAAGTTTGCATTTCACAGTAACATCACATACCCATTCAACCTGTCAAGTTTCATTTAGTGTCCTCCTCCCCTTCTGAGGTGCTTCATTTTTTTTATGAGGTGGTGCAGTAGGTTGTCTTGGCGAGTGAGGGAGAAGATGCTTGACCAAATTTAGTTCCAGTGATGAATACATAAGAAGCTCAAACGTAACTTTTATTATTTTTGGTGTTGGTGTCACTTCAGGACTTTTGGTAAGTGTCTTTATCCACTAGTGTGTAGAGATTCATATCATAGTCTGTGTGTTTCACAATTACAGCTGCATTACCCTTGTCAGCAGGAAGAACCACAATGCTTTTATAATTGCATAAGGTGTGCAGGGCATTGTACTCAGACTAGGTCACATTTGGTGCTGGTGGCTTTGCTTTCATGAGGATGTAGCTGATTCCATGATGTAATTCAGCAGCCATTTCATTGACAAACTTACAGGCTGCTTGTTCAATGCCACTTATTATTCCACAGACAGGGAAGTCCCTCAGCCCGTGGCAAAGGAACAAAGATAAGTACTTTTTTAAAATGAGGACATGACACCTGCATCTATGTCTCTGACTGCCAAATTGGTGACAGCGTGTTCAGAGGATCTATGGTCTGCACCATGTCATTGTGAAAACCAGCTAATTTCCATTTCTGCTTCTCCATTGTTTGTTTCCTTATTGACATTTTTTGGGAAACCATAGCCTTGTTGGCCTAGTACCAGTCCAAGGCTGTGACATCCCTTGATAGTTGGAGACACAAGGCCATAAGAGCACATCCCTTTACATCCATCTGCTTCCTGTTGTGTTATATATTTTCTTGTAGTAGGATGAAGCTGGCATGTTGAAAAGTCCCTCTGGAGATGGTGGAGTCATTGTGGAATCATCTTTGTGTCACAATAGCATCATAGCAGGAAGGATAGTGAATTCAATAAATTAGTCTTCTTCACACACAGTTTTCCCATATATTTAAAGTTGCACCACACTTCTTCCCCTTAGAGATACATAATGTAAAAATGTTGAATGCACATACTATGCAGTGATGAGAGCATTGTGGTTCCTCTTGTTGACACATATAATTATATGTTGACACATATAATTATGGAACACATGGACTGTGATGCATGATACTGGACAAAGATGCTTACTGGAAGATCTCACATGGTACAATGATGAGAATAATACAAATCCCATCTGAGCTTCTTACCGGCTCATAGCTGGAAGAAAGTGTGGTAAAGCATCTTCTCCCTCAGACACCAAGATCACCTATTATTCGTGCTCTACCTAAGATCCATAGGGATGGGATGCTCTTTCACCTCATATCCACCAGTGGTTCACCAATGTACAAACTGATGAAGTACTTGGCCAGTCTCCTTGCTCCACATGTAGGTCACTGTGCACATCATATCGAGATGTCAACCAATCTTATCAGCTGAATTTATCATCTTTAACTTAACAAGAGTGACATTACAGTTATTTCTGATGTGGTGGCACAGTTTATAAATGTGTCTGTCAAAGGCTCTTTAGACCTAGTATCCCAATCCTTTGGAAGTGGCATGATTGTGTTATTGAGACACACTCATATATCATCTTATTTTTTGGATAATGGTCAGTATTATGACCAGATGGGTGATGTCGTAATGGCAGGCCTGTTAGCTCAAGCAGTTACAAACCCATTTATGGAAAGGTTTGAGGACATTTCCTTACATACAACTCCATTAAAGCATAGTTGTTTCTTTTGATATGTTGATGCCACATTCATTAGGCCCCACAGATGTGAGAAACTTGACAAGTTCCTGGAGGTGACATTGTTAGAAACTTGTTACATTAGCCAGAGGGCTCTTAGATGATCAAAGCCTGTTGCTAGTTATCAGGAGCTCCAACATTAGGCATATAATGGAACCCCTTAGGAAGATAGCGTTCAATGCTGGAAAGGAAACTAATTAGACTTGGTCTGTCTGCCAGGGGACCTCATCCAAAATGTGGAGGTAGGCTTCCCTGTGGCTGTTGACCATGCATGGTGCAGTTATCTGCAAGTTGTGGCTCATAATGGCACCAACGATACTTGTCGAGTGGGTTCTAAGGCCATCCTCATTTCATATAGGTGACTGGCATAGATGGTGAAGGCTGTTGGCAGAATGCAAGCAGAGCTTGCAATTTGCTCCATTGTACCCAGAGTTGATTGAGCTCCTTTGGTTTGGAGTCAAGTGAAAGTTCTCCACCAAAGATTCTGACGACTTTGTGATGGTCTTGGATGCAGATTTTTAGACCTGTGTTATTGGATGGAGAATTGTAGGACTCCACTTGATAGGTCAGGGGTGCACTACACAAAGGTAGCAAAGTACTTGTGGAGTGCACAAGGAGGTTTTTTAGGCTAGACGGTAGTTTGAGATACTCTGATGAACGCTCGCCAGTCAGTTCACAGATAGGGACATCAGACCGAGTTCAGACACTTTGACTGTCAAAGACACTTTGACTGTCAATATTTTATCTGTAAATTTTCAAAGTGTTCATAACAAAGTTCCAGAATTTACTGTACTCCAGGAAAGTTCTCATATTCAAACTATCCTTGGGACAGGGAGCTGGCTAAAACCCGAAGTACAAACCTCTGAGATATTGAGACAGTCATGGAACATGTATTGGAAGGACAGATTAGATACCAAAGGCAAGGGAGTGTTCATTACAGTTGACAAAAGTATTGCCTCTATTGAGGTTGAAATTGAATGTGACAGTGAAGGTATCTGGTTGCATATAACAGGTGTAGGTGAAACTAAGTTAATTGTTGGATGTTTTTACTGGCCACCTGATTCTGCTGTAACAGTTCTAGAGTAATTCAAATTAAGTCCACAGCCAGTAGTGCATAGAAATCCAGATCACACAATACTAGTTGGATGTGACTTTAACCTACTGAGTGTATACTGGGACATCTATGCATTCGTTGCAGGGGGTACAGACAGACAGACAGTCTGTTTTCAACATGTTTTCCAAAAACTGTGTTGAGGAGCTAGTTCAGCAGCCTACACACAAGGAAAATATCTTAGACCTTGTGGCTATAAACAGACCGGACCTTATTATGGCGCCAGTATAGAGATGGGGATTACTGATCATGATGTAATCATAGTAACTATAGTTATAAAAGTTAGTAAATTAGTCAAGAAGGGTAGGAGAGTGTTTCTTCTACAAACAGCAGATAAGCAGTTGTTAATATCTCACTTAGACACTGAATTGCACTCATTTAATTCCAGTGTAATGTACTTAGAGGAATTATGGGCAGAGTCTAAACAGATTGTAAATTGTGCTCTGGACTAGTATGGGGCTAGTAACTGGATTAAAGATGGAAAAGAACCACCATGATTTAGCAAAGACATTCAGAAAATTCTGAGGAAGCAAAGGCTGTTGCACTCTCAGTTCAAAAGGAAGCATGCAAATGATGACAGGCAAAGATTAGTAGGGGCTCGTGCATCTGTGAGAAGATCTATGTGTGATCTTGAGCAAAAGATCTTGTCAAGAATGTGAGAAAATTCTGATCCTATGTGAAATTGCTCAAGCTGGTCTAAGGCTTCCATCCATCCACTTATTGACCATTCTGGTGTGACACTTGAAAATAGCTAAACAAAAGCCAAAGTTTCAAGTTCCACATTTAAATCACTCACACTGAAGAATCATACAAACATACCAGCATCTGAGCAGTCAACTGAGAGTTGAAAACAAATAAGTTGCCAGGTCCAGATGGAATCCTAGTTTGGTTTTACAAAGAGTACTCTATGGCATTGGCCCCTTACTTAGCTTGCATTTATAGCAGACCTCTCAGCAAGTGCAAAGTCCAAAGTGACTGGAAAAAATCACGAGTGACTCCTGTACGTAAGAAGAGTAACAGAACAGGCCTGCAAAATTACAGATCAGTATCCTTAAAATTGGTTTGCTGCAGAATTCTAGAACATATTCTGAGTTGTACATAATAAATTTCCTAGAGACTGAAAAGCTTATGTCCATGAATCAGCATGTTGGTTTGTGGAGTATAGATATAGATGTAAAATATTATCTACAGTAGCACTTTTGATACACTGAAAATCATTTAGTTCAGATCATTTCATTCCTTGATGTTATATGGGGTAATATTTCTGGGCAATTAACTCAGAATTGGAACCATACATTAGTAAAGCTGTCTTCAACCTGAAGGCTGATTTTAACACCACAATACTTTACTTGGATGGCCTATTGAAGGTTGCACGCCCTTTCTACAACATCTGAACTAGTTTTTCAAGTCAATTAGGCAGGAGGGGGGAGGGGGAGGGGGGGGGGGGGGGGGGAACTGCAATTGGAAAATTGGATGTGGACTCCATAGCATGGTGCAGCTTCACATTTTCCATCTTAACAGATAGAAAATGTCTTTGAATTGAGTGGAAATTGAACCCTTCAGACTTATTTTTACTACTGAGCCACAATGAAGCCATGTATTGTGTTACTTCATGAACTTTAGCTTTATTATGCAGCATTTTACATGTTATCACTAAATTTGCTATTATGATAACTTTTATTTTCTTGGGTATTTTGCAACTAGTGAACCAAGTATTTAAATTTAGTGGTAGTTCCTTAGGAAGGAGTGAGGGTATCTCATGGTAAGTAGTTCAAATACTTACTTCTGCGGGTATTTACCCCTTGTAATTACAGAACATGACACTTGTTTTGCAATATTAATCTTTTCTTCTCTAATACATTTCATATGTGATCAATCTGCAATCTGTATCTTCTGATGCATCCTCACCTGCTTATGATAGCTATATCTATGAAAAAACCCATTTCCTTGTAGGGTAATCCATCTGGATCTTACAAGAAACAAGTAGGCTTTATTCTTTGTTTCCATTCTTGCACATTTCAGTACCCTCATTAACATGTGTACAGGCTTCATTGTCTTTTTTAACCCATCACTATGTGCAGTACCCAGTATAGTTTGCCACCAGATGGGTCCCACTAACATATTGACATTATTGTTCAGCTGCGATGTTATCTGGTTCCAATTCTTACTCTTTTTTATACTACTCTTGCTACTTGTGAAGCTGGTACTTGACTCTTCTCTACACCTGCTAGCATTGGATCTCTCTCAATGTAGTTTCATGGTGATGTCTAAGCCCTTGCGTAGGATGTTTCATTTTTCTAATTCTCTCCATTCCTTATACCCTCTATTCCTCTATACCCTCTATTCCTTATGCCCTCAGCAAACAGCCTTATTTCTGACACTACTCCATTCCCAGCATCTTTGATATAAATCAGAAACAGCGATGGGCCTAATGAACTGCCTTATGGTACACTTACCTCTATTGCCAATACCTGGGGACATAAAGCCACACACCCTCACTAACTGTTTTATATGGTGTTTATGTGCTGTTACCCAACTTACTACTCTTCTATGAGTCAGGTAGTTAAATTTTGTTAACAGTATCATGTGATTTACCCTGTCAAAAGCTTTGGAGAAATCTATGGCTATCCAGTCAAATTCTCCTCTCCTGATTCCTTTATATCCTGTGTGACACCAGCTATCTATGGCATACATGAAAACCCTACTCTAAATCTATGCTGGCCTCAACACCACTACCCAGTCTTTCTTCTTCATTTTGTGAACACTCTCTCATCTGCCTATTGCATGACCTGTTTAAATATTTGACATATGATGAAGGTAATGCTAATCAGCCAACAGTTTGTGCAGTCCTTACCCATTCCCTTCCCTTTCTTCTGTATACAGTTTCTTTCCATCCATGTGGGAGCACGCAGATACTTACATGTAAGTCAAATTGGGATCTTAGATAAGGTATCATTATCCAACTCATGACCTTTAGAATCTCTCCACTCCTGCCTTCCTTGCACCTGATACCTTAAGACACTTTATAGGGACTGGACAAAGATTTAAAAGCACAACAATGCAACATATTATAATGCCTAATATGGTGTAGAGAAACTGTTACCATTCCAAGTGGCTTCCACTGATCTTAGAATAGATAAATACAGGTCCTGTTTGGTTTTCATGCAACTCTTATTCCATTCTTTCTACAAAATAGTGGCAAGATCAGGTAACAAAGATGGAGGTGGATAGTGATTATGCACTCTTCTCTCCAAAGTAGTAAACCAAGAAAGGTGGTTCAGTGGTTAGCACACTGGACTTGCATTTGGGAGGATGATGGTTCAAACCTGTGTCTGGCCATCCTGATTTAGGTTTTCCATGATTTCCCTAAATTGCTTCAGGCAAATGCCAGGATGGTTCCTTTGAAAGGGCAGGGCTGATTTTCTTCCCTAATCTGATAGGACTGATGACCTTGCTGTTTGGTCCCCTCCCCCAAATCAACCAACCAACCTCTCCAAAGCAGATCACAAGGGCTTAATAATATTACAATCCGTTGGTTTGGTAGCTAGGAGAGCTGTGATGATTCATCCTCATTCTCCTGAAACCAGTCCTGGATGCCCCCCAGGGGGCTCGTGGTCCTTTCATGAGTACGTGCATGGCGAGCACAGGGCCCCGAGCTATTGCAGCCTTCCTTCTTTCCAGGCTGCATTTCCTTTCTCTTCCCCTCCTTTCCTGTCCTTGCTCTTTCCTCTCCACCCTCTCCTCTCCCTCTCTTGGTGTTCTTGTTTATGTTGGCCCCACTATCCTCCTGGTTATGTTGGCTTTACGATTTGGTTTTGTTGAGTAATTACCTCATCCTTTTGACATCCTCTGGTCCCCCATCTGGGGTTTGACCTCCATTATTAAATTTCTATTCCATAGTGTGAGCCATTTTGGGCAGAGCATCTTACCTAGTGTCTCCGGCATGTGCCCTCCTAGTTCCTTCCATCTTTTCCTTCACATCTTTGTCTGATGCTAGGGTACATAGCCAGCACGGTAGCCAGACTGTATTGTGGGGTCGCTATGTACCCTTTTGGTTGAGCCCCCTGAAAACACAGGGATCACACTTCTGATACCTGAGCTATGACCTACTCATGTAAGACTAGGAGTATTTGCTTGTCATCCTGGAGCATTGGAACTCCCGGCAATGGCTGCCATGCCAGATGGCCCTTGCTGTGGCTGTGTGGCACCCATGGGGAGAGCCGCTGATCGGAGTGGATGGTATTGGGGCAGACACTTTGCAAACGAAACGCATATGGGTCCAGAACTCTGGCTGTTTTTCTATGGCCACCTCTTTGAATGGAATTGATTCTTTTAGTGCTGCTTCTTCTGCCCCTTCGGCCTTCGCTTCGATGGCTACTCCCTGGGGAGGGTCAGGATTGTTGGCTAGGGTGAAACCTTTGCCCCGCTATCTGGTTTGCACCAGGGCAGATGGGGATACTTTCACCAATAGCAAACCTTTATTTTTTGTGGAACACATTGAAGACAAGTTTGGTGAAGTGGATTCTCTGAGAAAGATGCAGTTGGGTTCATTGTTGATAAAAACTGCTTCAGCTGCCCAGTCTGCAGCCCTTCGTGCCTGTGACCATCTTGGCACAATTCTTGTGTCCATTACCCCCCACCTGTCTTTGAATATGGTTTAAGGTGTAATTTTTCACAGGGACCTCATGATTCAAACTAATGAGGAACTAAGGGACGATCTAGGATGGTGGGGTGTTCACTTTGTTCGGTGTGTTCAGAAGGGCCCGAAGGACAATCATATTGATACTGGTGCCTTTATCCTGGCCTTTGAGTGGGATACCCTCCCTGAGAAGGTCAAGATTATGGTTTATCGATGTGACGTGAAGCCGTTCATCCCACCACCTATGAGATGTTTTAAGTGTTTGCATTTTGGACACACGTCTTCCCACTGTTCACAGACCCCTCTCTGTGGTGACTGTGGGTGTCCACTCCATGAAAGGAGTCCCTGTGTTCCCCCTCCTGTGTGTGTTAATTGCCATGGCAATCATTCTCCATGTTCACCGAATTGCCTGGCTTGTAAGAAGGAAAAGAAGATACAGGAGTATAAGTCTCTTGATCGTCTAACCTACACTGAGGCTTCTAAGAAGTATGCACTTCTTCATCCCGTATCAATGATGTCTAGCTATGCTTTATTTACATCTTCATCCCTTCCTCCCCTTCCTTACCCCAAACCCCTCTCATCCCCTCCCCCCTCCCCTGCAGTTCCCACACACTCCCCTCCGGGCGCCGCTCTCACTCCCCAGCCAGAGAAGTGTCCCATTTCTTCTGTGTCTGCCAGTCAAGGGCGCCCCTCCTGGCACCCCCTTCCCAGCACCTTCCAGGCCAATGGTCTGCTGTCATAGGACGACTACGAGAACCATGGTCTGTCATTCCCAGGTCACCCGCTCTCTTTCTTTTCCAGATCTTGCTGCAGCTGGCTCCCTTTTGCAGCACAGCCCTCCACAATCTCAAACAGAAAAGAGGAAGAAACATAAGTTCCAGGACAAGGAGCCTCTGCTGTCACCAGAGGTCCCATCCCCACCTTCGCAACCTGACCCTGACCTGCTGTTCATGGATGTCGTCCCCTCCTTGTCGGTGATGGATGGTGACCCGGTGGCATAACTGGCTTTAACCTGTTCACCCCCCCCCCCCATTTGAATCATCATTGTGTGGTTATCCAATGGAATTGTAATGGATATTACTGTCACCTTCTGGAGTTGAAATCCCTTATTTCATTTTACTCTGCAGCTTGTGTGGTTCTACAGGAATCTCATTTTACTGATGATCCCTCGCCAGCCCTCTGTGTGTTCCATGCTTTCTGTCAAAATCAGGTCAGCCCCCTGCGGGCCTCTTGTGGCGTTTGTATGTTGACCAATACAGACATTGCTAGCATATGGATTCCTCTTCAAACTACATTGGCAGCTGTTGCTGTTAGGGTGCACCTGGACTCTGGGGTCACGGTTTGCAATCTTTATCTCCCTCCTGACAGGACTCTTACACCTGCTGCCTTAACTACCCTTCTTCAGCAACTTCCTCCTCCCTTCCTCCTTCTTGGGGATTTTAATGCTCATCATCCATTGTGGGGCAGTGCATTTCCATCTAGTCGGAGTCTTCTCATAGACCAGTTTCTTGCAGGCCATGACTTGTACCTTCTTAATGATGGCTCCCCTACCAATTTGAGTGCTGGTCATGGTACCTTTTCTACCATTGATCTTTCTCTTTCTTCTCCCTCCCTCTCCCTTCATTATACTGGTCGCCACACGGCAACCTTTGCGATAGTGACCACTTCCCATTGATTCTCTTGCTCCCTTCCTGCTTCCCGATGGACAGGTTACCTCATTGGTCTTTCCAATTTGTCGATTGGCCTCTATATATTGCACAGGTTGTTTTTTCTCCCCCTTTGTCAGGTTGTATTGATTACGTCCTATGTGATGTGTCTGATGTGATTGTTCGCGCTGTTAGCCTTGTTATCCCACGCTCATCTAGACCATTTCACTGCCGGCACGTCCTGTGGTGGAGTACGGTCATTGCCATTGACATCCGTGATCTTACAATGAACCTTTTACTGAATGGGAACTTCTCTCTGCACTTTCTTCTTCTCATGATACGGCCACTGGCCCAGACTCCATTCATGACCAACTGCTTCAACATCTCAGTGTTCCGCAATGACAACATCTTCTCTGGGTGCTCAACCGTATTTGGCTCCAGGGTGACTTCCCTTCTCAATGGAGGGATAGCATCATGGTTCCCATCCTTAAGCCTGGTAAGAACCTGCTGTTTGTCAAAAGCTATCGACCAATTAGTCTGACAAACTTTGTTTGCAAGTTACTTGAATGGATGGTAGCCCGTCGGCTCATTTGGGTCCTCGAATCTCAAGATATATTGTTCCCTTACCAGTGTGGCTTCCGAGAGGGATGGTCTCCGATCGATCACTTACTTCACTTGGAATCCTCAGTTCAGGAACCTCTTTCCCTGTGCTGCCGTTTGGTTGCAGTATTTTTCAACCTTCGCAATGCCTATGACACAGCTTGGCGCCATCATATCTTTCTTACACTTCATGAGTGGGGTCTTCGGGGCTCACTCCCTATTTTTATCTCCCAGTTCCCGTTCCATCAGTCATTCAGTGTTCGGGTTGGTACTGTTTTTAGTTCTCCATGGACCCAGGAGAATGGCATCCCACAGGGTTCCGTATTGAGTGTACTTCTTTTCCTCATTGCTATAGATGGACTTGTGGCCTTTGTCGGTCCTTTGGTCACCCCTGCTCTGTATGTGGATGATTTCTGCATTTGGGTTAGTTCTTCTTCAATGGCCTCTGCAGAGCAGCAGCTCCAGGGTGCCTCTGCTTACACCCTCTCAAACGGGTTTCAATTCTCTCCTTTAAAATCACAGGTGCTCCCCTTCTGTCGCTGTACTATGGTCCATCCCGATCCAGAGCTCTACTTCAATGCACAGTGATTACCTGTGGTCCCACATAGAGATGGGTCATTTGCAAACTAACAGGTCTGAAGGAACAGTTCACCAAAATGAATGGAACAAGCGAGGAACGAATTCCAAGGAACAGTCTTTCATAGTTCACTTTGGTCGCGGCTTTCTACTTATAATTCCCGGGAATGGGAAACGGTCAGTCTTGTTCGTGAACGGCACATCGGCTGGTCTTGTTCCAGCCTTGGTCCTGTTCCCGTCTCTCGGTCTCGGTCTCGTTCGGTCAGACTCATCCTTCTTCACGTGGCCACTTGTCGCAGTTCCACTGCCGACTGCTCATAGTTCAGTATCGAGTTGTTGTTGGTTTCATTCACTTTGCATGCATATTCTAGATCTGTTTCAAACCTTCTTTGAACTCTGAACTTCTGGTTCTTTTCGTTTTCTATTCAGCCTCCATGACTGGTAATTAAAATGTATTTTATAATTACGTAAACTACATAAAAATTACGTGGTATGTAATATATACATCTTTTCAGGTAACAAAATGGTGTATCAGCTTACTTCACTATTTTGATAAACATCAGAAGAAATACTTGTAAAAAGGCAAGATTTTTTTGTTATTATACATGCAAAGGGTGTCATCACGGCAGACACGAGTGGCCATTTTCCGTCTTCTTTTGATCCAAGGTAAAAGAGTGTGTTCATTGTTATGGAAGGCAGACCAGCTTACAACCGAATGAAGCCCACGCTTCATAATTGAGTGTATGATGTCACATTTTGTAAAGAGAATATGATAACTCCTATAATATTATTTCAACGGCACAGGGTGGTGTACAAAAAATCGGCCCCGAGTACTAGACTGCTCATTGTCACTTACCAATCATCATCTATTGTTTCAAAGTTGTTTGCATTAGCTTATTTGTTATTTCTTCACTGCCTAATTATTACATGTTTATCTGTTCTGCTTGTAGCGGTCAAAAAATCCTTTGTAATTGGCAAGCAGTCTGTACTCGGGGCCAGATTTTTGTGCACCACCTTATATTATTTCTTTGCGATCAGCCACATAACACTACAGATGGCTAAATGAGATGTTTTGCAGAATCACAAAAATTACAAGTGTGTGAGAATTCTGTTATAAATAAAACCTCTGTACTCCAGGGGGGAGGCAAATCCCCCCTCTTGGTGCCTTCCATCTTCAATTACCTATGCTACTAATTTTCAGTTTTTCATACAGACCATGTACCAAGCATAATGATCAGTGAACGAGTAAAAATAAATGGTTCCCAAAAAGAACGATCACCAGTGATCTAGTTCCCGAGGATGAATGACTTTGCCCATCTCTAGTCTGACAGTCTCGTTTCCTGGGTCTTCTTTACAACAACAAGCTCACTTGGCTGCCTCATATCAGACTTCTGAAAATAGGATGTTTCTGTAAACTCAATGTCCTTCGCTTTCTTGCCCACACCTCTTGGGGTGCCGATAGTTCCATTCTTCTCCGCCTTTATCGGGCTTTAGTGCTGTCTTGCTTGGACTATGGTTGTCAAGTTTATGGTTCAGCTGCTCCTTCCACACTGTGCCTCCTGGATCCGGTCCACCATCGTGGTATCCGTCTGGCCACTGGTGCCTCCCCTACTAGCCCTGTTGATAGTTTCCTGGTTGAAGCTGGGATTACCCCCCCCCCCCCCCCTTTCTGTTCGGCAGTCCCAGCTTCTGGTTCCTTATGAAATCTCTGTCCATTCCTCTCCCACTCATCCTTCCTATTCCATCCTGTTCACAGACCAAGGACGTCACCCACCTGAATCCTCGCCCTCAGGCAGGTTTACCGGTTGGGCTCCGCCTTGCGTCTCTTCGCCGTGATTTTCAGCTTCTTTCTTTGACCTGTCTCCCATGTTCCCTCCCTAACACCCCTCTACTTTGTTAGTTCCTTGGCCCCGGATTCAGAAGGATCTCCACCGAGGTCCAAAAGATTCAGTTCCCCCGATGGTGTTCCGTTGTTTTTTCCGCTGAATTCTATGGGAGTTTCAGGATGCTGTTGTTTTTTACACCAATGGCTCTAAATCTGCTGATCATGTGAGATATGCCTTCATATCCTCTGTTGGCATGGAAAATCATCTCCTGCCAACTGTATGTGGGGTGTTTACTAGAGAATGGATGGCAATTTCCCAGGCCCTTACCTTTATTAAACAGTCCCAACTCAACTGCATTTTGTTATGTACAGACTCAATGAGTGGCCTTCAGGCTTCTGACTGGTGTTTTTTCCTGCCATTCCTTGGTTTTGGCCATCCATGATCATCTTGCTGATCTCCACCATGCTACTTGTTCCGATGGCTTCCTTTGGGTCCCTGGTCATGTGGGTATCCCAGGTAATGATCTTGCTGATCGTTTGGCTGGGGGAGCAGTCACTTACCTCCCCTTCTCTGTAACCCCTCCTGCGGCAGATTTACGGCTTCATATCAAATCCCACTTCGCACAATCATGGGCCACCTCTTGGGAGGGTACCTCCCTGTCTAATAAACTTTGTGTGCTTAAGGTGACACTTGTCCCATGGTGTTCTTCCTTCCACTTCTCCCGAAAGGACTCAACCACCCTGTGTCATCTCTGTATTAGCCATACCAGGCTGCCACCCCACTTTGTGGTTGTGGAGCCTTCCAGTCAGTAGCCAACGTTTTGGTGGACTGCCTCCTTCTTTTGGCTCTGTGTACTAAGTACAGTCTTCCCCACACTTTACCTTTAATATTGGCAGACGATTCCGGGCTGGTTGAACTGGTTCTCAGTTTCCTCCATGAATGTGGTTTTTATTTTCAGTTCTAAGGTTTTTAATCTCCCTCTGGAGTAGGGGCAGGGTCGGTGAGGGTGGGGTGTCTCCTACTGTAAACTGTGTTTGGAGATACCTGACTCCCCTCCATGGCCAAAATCCTCTTTTCTCTCCCTTTTGCTCTAAATCACTTTTTAGATTTGGTTAGTCTCCTTTTACATTACACACTTTTACATTCTAAGAGTTGGACGTTTTTGAATAGCAGGTGGTCTTGCCTGTACTGCATCAGAGGTGGGATATTTCCTGCCTCTAGCATAGCCTTGGGGCTGCCCACTTGCTGACTTCCCATCTTTTGTTTTCACCAATGGCAACACAACTGCACTTTCATGTTTTTTTAGCCTTTTAACTTTATTGTTATGGCTCTTCTGAGATGTAAATCTGTCTGACTGGACCACCTTTGAAACAAGGGACTGATGACCTTTCTGTTTGGTCCCTTCAACCTCAATCAACCAACCAACCAACCAGTCCTGTCATCTTGGAACATAGCATCACAATTGGGGAACATACATTATACCATTGGACCGACCTGATCATCCAAAATAGTCAAATAATCCGTGACAGTAATGTGACCTTCCAGAGCATCCATTTGGCCAATAAAATACCATTACATGGATGCCTGAACCTCACCATGTTTCATTTATGGAACACAAACTCATCCAGAAGTTGTAAATGGTGTGCAACAAGTTTCATCTGTCAAAATGACTTTCTTCTGTTGCCCAATAGTCCAGGTTTTATGCATTTGGCACCACATCTTCCTGTTACAGGCATTTGCGTAACCAGAGAGTGATTTTAAAATTTCAGCTTGCCCTGAAATTCCCTGCTTATGGAGCTCTCTTCATGTTGTTGTGATGCTCAGATGGTTTGCAAGTGTAACATTTAGTTCTGCAATGAGTCCTGCAGCTATCATCCTCTTTATTTTTCATCACCACTCTCATCTTTCATGATCACTCAACATATACTTTTGTCTGCATTATGACTTAGCAGATGATGTTTTTCCTGTTTCCCTGTATGCAGTAGAAATCATCAGTATGGGTCCTGTTGAAACATACAACACTTCAGCTACAATGGTTACAGAAGCACCCACCATAGGAGCACTGATAATTTGGCCACATTCAACTTCACTTAACGCTGACATGATGAACTCACAACTACACAGAACACTGTCCTAACCATGACAATCTGTAGACATGGCTGACATCTACATTTCTGTTCAAGCAAGCATTTCTCATGGTGTTTCCATATTTTTAACCAGCTCCTGTATATTTCCCTATTATTATGTGTACACTTAATAATCATATCCCTCTCTTATCCTTTCAGTTTTCCTCAAATATATGCCTAACTGTATACACTATTGTGCTGCATTCATGGATAAACACACTGCCCCACAAAAAAAAAAGTGAAGCAGTCAGAAGGAAGGAGAAAATGAAATGAAGCTTCACTGGCTGAGGGGCAATGTGAAGTTATTTCAGCAATTACACAATCAATTTAAATTTATGAAGAACTTAGCATTATGAGCCCATGTTGCAACCTGTTGGCCCAGAAGCGCACACTAATTTGATAGGGAAGGGTGTCATGAAGACATTGTATCCTCTCCTGAGGAAAGCTCTTGTAAACGGTCTTTGATCTCCTAGATACTGGCACTGGGACAGAGTTGATGTCCAATCTGATCCAACACATGTTCTACTGGGGACAAAATTGGGATCTTGCTGGCCACAGGAATATGTCAACATTATGCAGACAGTTCATACCAACCTGTGCTGTCAGATAATCATTCTCCTGTTGAAAAATGCCACCATGGTATTGTCACATGAGATATAACACACAAGGATGCAGGATATCCGTGACATAAAGTTGTGCCACCAGAGTTCCAGCAATCACTGCCAGCCGTGATCTGATGTCATAACCAATGTTTCCCCACCATATGATGCCAGGAATAATACTGCTGTGCTCTCCAGATCACTGGAAGAATTGTACCTCTTCCCAGGTTGCTCCCATACTCATTAACGACAGTTGTACAGAGTAGTGCAGCACTGTGATTCATCGATAAACACAATGCAGGGACATTCACAGTAGTCCGTGCTTCCAGGTCACAACACTGCCCTAAACACTGTCATTTGTTGTGTGATGTAAATGGTAGTGTACACATGGGATGGTATTTTCTTAGCCCTGCTGATACTAGTCTACAACCAAGGGTACGGAATGACAAAGAATGTTGTAGAGAGGCCATTACTTGTTCTTGGATGACAAGTATAGATGTGAAGGCCTTGCAGTATGCTTGGTTCATAATACAATGATCATCCCTTGTAATGGTCAGACGTGATTGACTGGAACCTTGATGATGAGTGTGCCTACCGTCATGCTCCTATGCAGGCTGCCGTAGGACTATTGTCACATCTGGATGCCCCCTAAATCTGTATATTGCATGATTCATCCAGATGGCCAAAGGGAGGCCTACAATGAGGTCCCTTCCAAATTAAGTTAGGTGCTGATAATGGTGAACAAACAATTGGTACTTCCATGTCCATCACAGTGATCACTCAACATCTGATACTGCTGATGCCCCTTATATACTATACCAGGTCTGGTAACAATACTAAACAAAAACAACTCTAATGCACTGTCGTGGCCATTAAACCTGTCTCAGAGAAATGCAGCTCTAATCATTTACATATGTGCAGAAGGTATGTATGTTTACAAAGTTACATTGATATCTGACCTTGTCTTCTGCATGCATCTCATTTTATGTCAGGCAATGTGTTTCTGCTTTTTCTTCACTAACTGATATTTTTTCTTAAATATTTGATATTGTCCTTTACATTGTTTTATTACTTCATTTATAGCCAAATATATTTCTCCACCCCTCTTGGTGAGGTTTTCCCCTAACTACCATCTGTTCCACAAATCATATTATTGCTTCATGCTTAACTATAATTAAGTCATTCAGTGGGGTTTTTGGATGATTTATGCCAACCTAGCTCTTCCTGATCTTGTTGTTACAGTAGTCTTCAGTCTGAAGACTGGTTTGATCAAGCTCTCCGTGCTACAAGTGTTGCCCAGAAAGTAATGCACTGCATTATTTTCCTTCAACAATTCTTTATTGAACATAATGAGAACTGCACACACTATTTTCCCACATAATCTCCATCTAGTTCTATGGCCTTCTCCAGTATGAAACAAGGTCACGTATGCCCTGTCGGTACCAATCCCTGCCCTGGTGGTGGAGCCAGTGCTTCACTGTGTGAATCGCCTCCTCATTGTCCTCAAAATGATTTCCAGGAATGGAATCCTTTAATGGCTCAGATAAGTGGAAGTCCAAGGAGGCTAGGTCGGGGCTGTAGGGTGGATAGGGTAACACTGTCCTACCCTGTTTTTTGATGTTTTCAGCAGTCCTCAGACTTGTGAGGGGCTAAGCATTATCATGTTGCAGCAAAACGTCTCCTGGGTCACTGTGACACCAAAGTCACCAGAAGCGCATCTTGAGTTTTGTTAATGAGTTGACATATGCTGCTGAATTAATGGTACCACCTCTTGGCGTCACATCACTGAAAATCACACCTTCGAAGTCCCAGAACATGGTGATCGTCACATTACTGGCCGGAGCGTGCTTTGAATTTTTTTTTTCTGTGGGGAGTGGGAATTCCTGCCATTCCACCAACAGTCATTTTGTTTCAGAATCAAAATGGTGAACCCAGGTTTCATCACCTATCACAATCTGGGACAAGATTGCCTCCCTCTCAGTTTCAAAATACTGCAACAAATCAAGACAAATTTTTTTTCTGTGTGATTTGTGATCCACTGTTAGACGCTACAGAACCCATCTTGCACACACTTTTGAATATCCGAGAGTGCAGATAATTGCATCTCCACTTCCTTTGCTGATTAACAGATGCAGCACCAACTGCCAAGTCATAATGTGTCTGGTTTTGCGAATGACATCAGCAGCTCACTGGAACATCAGGTGTGACAACCGTGGACAGTGTCCGCGACCGCTGCAAATCGCGGAGCTCTGCCGAACCACCTTCTGATGACCTCACCCTCCACCCCCTGCGACTAACTGTACTTCTGTAGACAGCAGATGCTCTGTAGGCCTTAAAGAAGCAATTGTGAATACTCCCCACAGTTTATTTCTCTGCAGTGAGAAAGTCAATGATGGCACATTGCTTGTAACATGCATCACCTACAGGCACCATTTTGAAACTGTCCTGCAGCTACGCTATCTGTCAGAAATGACAGAAACTTGGTGCATTCACTCAGGAGAATTCAAATAATACATACACTCATTTTGCATTAAAGCATTGTTTTTGGCCGAGAAAAAGAGTGCGGTGCTTTACTTTCTGGGCAACCCTCCTAGATTATCTCTTCATCTCTCCGTAACTACTCCAGTCTACAGCCATTTGATGTCGCTTACTGTACTCAAGTCTCGGTCTTCCTCATCAATTTTTACCACCTTGTACTTCCCTCAGTTACCAAACAGATTATTCCTTGATGCCTCAGAATGTGTCCTACCAATTGTTCCCTTGTTTCAGTCAAATTGTGCCTAAAATTCCTTTTTTTCCCAATTGGGTTCAGTAACATCTCATTATTTCAAGAATGAGATTTTCACTCTGCAGCAGAGTGTATGCCAATGTGAAACTTCCCGGCAGATTTAAACTGCGTTCCGGACCGAGACTCAAACTCAGGACCTTCGCCTTTTGCGGGCAAGTGTTCTACCGACTGAGCTACCCGAGCACGACTCGTGACCCATCCTCACAGCTTTACTTCTGCCAGTACCTCGAGCACTTGCCCACGAAAGGCAGAGGTCCCGAGTCTGAGTCTTGGTCTGGCACACAGTTTTAATCTGCCGGGAAGTTTCATCTCGTTATTTATTTGGTGTGCCCATCTAATCTTCTTCATTCTTCTGTAGCACCACATTTCAAAAGCTTATATTATCACTTTGTCTGAGCTGTTTATTGACCGTATTTCAGTTTTGTGTAAGGCTACACTTCAGACAAATTCCTTTAGAAAAGACTTCCTAACATTTGAGTTTATAGTTATGTTAGCAAATTTTCTTTTTCAGAAATACTTCTCTTGATATGTGAAATGTGTTTTATTCATCTCATAACGTACACAATTTCAGAACATACATATGATGTACAGGAGACATCTCAGGGTTACAATTAGCTTATTCAAAATTTTGTCACACTTACAATAACACTTTGTGAAGGATATTGCAAATCTACATTTTACGCTACTGGCCATTAAAATTGCTACACCATGAAGATGACATGCTACAGATGCGAAATTTAACTGACAGAAAGAAGATGCTGTGATATATAAAATGATTAGCTTTTCAGAGTATTCATACAAGGTTGGCACCGGTGGCGACACCTACAGTGTGCTGACATGAGGAAAGTTTCCATCCGATTTCTCATACACAAACAGCAGTTGACCGGCGTTGCCTGATGAAACGTTGTTGTGATGCCTCGTGTAAGGAGGAGAAATGCGTACCATCACATTTCCGACTTTGATAAAGGTCGGATTGTAGCCTATAGTGATTGCGGTTTATCGTATCAAGACATTGCTGCTCGTGTTGGTCGAGATCCAATGACTGTTAGCAGAATATGGAATCGGTGGGTTCAGGAGGGTAATACGGAACACCGTGCTGGATCCCAACGGCCTCGTATCACTAGCAATCGAAATGACAGTCATCTTATCTGCACAGCTGTAATGGATCATGCAGCCATGTCTCGATCCCCGAGTCAACAGATGGGGACGTTTGCAAGACAACAACCATCTGCATGAACAGTTCAATGACATTTGCAGCATCATGGACTGTCAGCTCAGACACCAGGGCTGCGGTTACTCTTGACGCTGCATCACAGACAGGAGCACCTGCAATGGCATACTCAATGATGAACCTGGGTGGACAAATGGCGAAACGTCATTTTTTCAGATGAATCCAGGTTCTGTTTACAGCATCACAATGGTCGCAGCCGTGTTTGGCAACATCACGGTGAACGTCCATTGGAAGCATGCATTTGTCATCGCCATACTGGCGTATCACCCGGTGTGATAGTATGGGGTGCCATTGGTTTCATGTCTCGGTCACCTCTTGTTCGCATTGACGGCACTTTGAACAGTGGACGTTACATTTCAGATGCGTTATGACCTGTGGCTCTACCCTTCATTCAGTCCCTGTGAAACCCTACATTTCAGAAGGATAACGCACGACCACATGCTGCAGGTCCTGTACGGGCCTTTCTGGATACAGAAAATGTTCGACTGCTGCCCTGGCCAGCACATTCTCTAGATCTCTCACCAACTGAAAACGTCTGGTCAATGGTGGCCAAGCAACTGGCTTGTCACAATACACCAGTCTCTACTCTTGATGAACTGTGGTATCGTGTTGAAGGTGCACGGGCAGCTGTTCCTGTACACGCCATCTGAGCTCTGTTTGACTCAATGCCCAGGCATATCGAGGCCGTTATTATGGCCAGAGGTGGTTGTTATGTGTACTGATTTATCAGGATCTATGCACCCAAATTGTGTGAAAATGTAATCACATGCCAGTTCTAGTATAATATATTTGTCCAATGAATACCCGTTTATCATCTGCATTTCTTCTTAGTGTAACAATTTAAATGTCCAGTAGTGTATATTCTCTCTTCTTTGACCATCATCAGTCATTTTGCTTCCCAAGTAACAGAACTAATCTACTCCCTGTTGTGTCTCATCCCCTAATCAAATTCCCTCGGCATCCTCCCACTGCCATCCTATTTCATTTGACTACATTCTGTTACCTTGTTTTACTTTTTGTCGATGTTCATCTTATAACCTATTTTTACAACACTGTTCATTCCATTCGGCTGCTCTTCCAAGTAAATAAAATGTCGTGCGACTGGGGCCTCCCGTCAGGTAGACCGTTTGCCAGTTGCAAGCTTTTTTGATTTGGTGCCACTCCGGCAACTCGCATGTCAGTGGGGATGAAATGCTGATGATTGGGATGACACGAAACCCGGTCCCCGAGTGGAGAAAATCTCCGACCCGGCCGGGAATCGAACCCGGGCCCTCGGGACTGACATTCTGTCGTGCCGACCGCTCGGCTACTGGGGGCAGACTGCTCTTTCGAGTACTTTGCTGTGTGTGATAGAATTACAGTGTAATTTGAAAACTTCAAAGTTTTTATTTATTCTCACTGAAATTTAATTCCTTCCTTAAATTTCTTCACGGTTTCCTCCACGTCTCGTTAAATGTACAGATCAAATAACATTCGTTGTCCGTATTTCAGTTTTGTATAACTGTCTTGCTACCTTCCTAACACAGATACCCTTTTGTGTCCTATGACTTGTAACTGCAGCCTGGTTTCTGTACAAGTGGTAGATAATTTTTCACTCCCCGTATTTTATCCTTTTACCTTCAGAATTTCATGTCAACATTGTCAAAAGTTTTCTTTAAATCTACAAATGCTATAAATGTAGGTCTGTCTTCCTTAACTTATCTTCTAAGATAAGTTGTAAAGTCAGTATCGCTTTACTCATTCCTACGTATCTCCAGAACCCGAACAAATCCTCCTCAAGATGGTCTCTACTAGTCCCTCCGTTCTTCTGTGAATGATTCTTGTCAGTATCTCGTAAGCATGACTTATTGAACCGTAGTCCAATAATGTTCTACAATGCACACCTGTCAGCTCGTGTCCATTTTTATCTTGCACACAAAATAAAATAGTCTTTAATACATGGCTCTCCCATATATCTCTGTAGTGTTTTAACTAGGAACACGACCAAATACAGGGCTGTAAAAGAGATACAATTTATGTGGTCATCAAGTGATATCAACAAGATGAATACAATGAAAGTAGTTTACACACCTCAAATACATTGGATAACTGAGGGCCTGGAGGACTGGCATGTCCTTAGAAAGACACTATCCGTGTAAGGTGTCACTTGTGTAGTGCCGTGCACACACAGCGTACCTAATAATATCAGTTGACGATGGGGCTGCCCCTGGCAGCTGCCTCAGGTAGTTGCAGATGCGCCATCTTAATGTTGGCATGGACTACACTTGCCGTAGTGGTCCGACTTACATCCACTGTGGACAGTGGGTGTAGTAACCCTTGCAGGGGAAAAGACTGGGTATCGCCATCTGTGATGCCGTGCAAGAAATTCCTGTTCCACTCAGACTGTCGTATATGGATGAAAGTGAGTGGGATGAAGGTACCTCTGCCACCTGCAGACTCCAGGGTGATCGGTGGAACGGACACCGACAGGGGGGCCGGGAGCCGGATGGGCATTGGAGTGATGGTCAACAATGGCAGTCAGTGATGGTGGCAGACTGGAGAAGAGATGCCCTAGTGACAGAGAGATCTGGTGTCCATCCTTAGTGATGGTGGGATCTGCTCAGCACAGTGGGAGGCACTGGCACTGGCTACAGGAATCAAACCCATCATTAGTGCCGATGAAGCCGCAACCACCAGGATTCCTCGACTTGCGCCATAGGGTGGTGGGGTTTCGGGTTCCGCTGGATAGGTCAGGAGTCCACTACACGCAACAAGCGGCTACACGGGTAGCAGGGGTTGTGTGGCGTGGGCTGGGCGGTTTTTTAGGTTAGATGGCCTCGGGCAAGTGCAGAAAGGGCAACAGCCTCAACGGGTGCGGGGCAAAGTCAGGACATGCGGGGACCAAGCAGCAATCGGTATTGTAATTGTAAACTGTCGAAGCTGCGTTGGTAAAGTACCGGAACTTCAAGCGCTGATAGAAAGCACCGAAGCTGAAATCGTTATAGGTACAGAAAGCTGGCTGAAGCCAGAGATAAATTCTGCCGAAATTTTTACAAAGGCACAGACGGTGTTTAGAAAGGATAGATTGCATGCAACCGGTGGCGGAGTGTTCGTCGCTGTTAGTAGTAGTTTATCCTGTAGTGAAGTAGAAGTGGATAGTTCCTGTGAATTATTATGGGTGGAGGTTACACTCAACAACCGAGCAAGGTTAATAATTGGCTCCTTTTACCGACCCCCCGACTCAGCAGCATTAGTGGCAGAACAACTGAGAGAAAATTTGGAATACATTTCACATAAATTTTCTCAGCATGTTATGGTCTTAGGTGGAGATTTCAATTTACCAGATATAGACTGGGACACTCAGATGTTTAGGACGGGTGGTAGGGACAGAGCATCGAGTGACATTATACTGAGTGCACTATCCGAAAATTACCTCGAGCAATTAAACAGAGAACCGACTCGTGGAGATAACATCTTGGACCTACTGATAACAAACAGACCCGAACTTTTCGACTCTGTAAGTGCAGAACAGGGAATCAGCGATCATAAGGCCGTTGCAGCATCCCTGAATATGGAAGTTAATAGGAATATAAAAAAAGGGAGGAAGGTTTATCTGTTTAGCAAGAGTAATAGAAGGCAGATTTCAGACTACCTAACAGATCAAAACGAAAATTTCTGTTCCGACACTGACAATGTTGAGTGTTTATGGAAAAAGTTCAAGGCAATCGTTAAATGCGTTTTAGACAGGTACGTGCCGAGCAAAACTGTGAGGGACGGGAAAAACCCACCGTGGTACAACAACAAAGTTAGGAAACTACTGCGAAAGCAAAGAGAGCTTCACTCCAAGTTTAAACGCAGCCAAAACCTCTCAGACAAACAGAAGCTAAACGATGTCAAAGTTAGCGTAAGGAGGGCTATGCGTGAAGCGTTCAGTGAATTCGAAAGTAAAATACTAGGTACCGACTTGACAGAAAATCCTAGGAAATTCTGGTCTTACGTTAAATCAGTAAGTGGCTCGAAACATCATGTCCAGACACTCTGGGATGTTGATGGCATTGAAACAGAGGATGACAAGCGTAAAGCTGAAATACTAAACACCTTTTTCCAAAGCTGTTTCACAGAGGAAGACCGCACTGCAGTTCCTTCTCTAAATCCTCGCACCAACGAAAAAATGGCTGACATTGAAATAAGTGTCCAAGGAATAGAAAAGCAACTGGAATCACTCAACAGAGGAAAGTCCACTGGACCTGACGGGATACCAATTCGATTCTACACAGAGTACGCGAAAGAACTTGCCCCCCTTCTAACAGCCGTGTACCGCAAGTCTCTAGAGGAACAGAAGGTTCCAAATGATTGGAAAAGAGCACAGGTAGTCCCAGTCTTCAAGAAGGGTCGTCGAGCAGATGCGCAAAACTATAGACCTATCTCTCTGACGTCGATCTGTTGTAGAATTTTAGAACATGTCTTTTGCTCGAGTATCATGTCGTTTTTGGAAACTCAGAATCTACTATGTAGGAATCAACATGGATTCCGGAAACAGCGATCGTGTGAAACCCAACTCGCATTATTTGTTCATGAAACCCAGAAAATATTAGATACAGGCTCCCAGGTAGATGCCATTTTCCTTGACTTCCGGAAGGCGTTCGATACAGTTCCGCACTGTCGTCTGATAAACAAAGTAAGAGCCTACGGAATATCAGACCAGCTGTGTGGCTGGATTGAAGAGTTTTTAGCAAACAGAACACAGCATGTTGTTCTCAATGGAGAGACATCTACAGACGTTAAAGTAACCTCTGGCGTGCCACAGGGGAGTGTTATGGGACCATTGCTTTTCACAATATATATAAATGACCTAGTAGATAGTGTCGGAAGTTCCATGCGGCTTTTCGCGGATGATGCTGTAGTATACAGAGAAGTTGCAGCATTAGAAAATTGTAGCGAAATGCAGGAAGATCTGCAGCGGATAGGCACTTGGTGCAGGGAGTGGCAACTGACCCTTAACATAGACAAATGTAATGTATTGCGAATACATAGAAAGAAGGATCCTTTATTGTATGATTATATGATAGCGGAACAAACACTGGTAGCAGTTACTTCTGTAAAATATCTGGGAGTATGCGTGCGGAACGATTTGAAGTGGAATGATCATATAAAATTAATTGTTGGTAAGGCGGGTACCAGGTTGAGATTCATTGGGAGAGTCCTTAGAAAATGTAGTCCATCAACAAAGGAGGTGGCTTACAAAACACTCGTTCGACCTATACTTGAGTATTGCTCATCAGTGTGGGATCCGTACCAGATCGGGTTGACGGAGGAGATAGAGAAGATCCAAAGAAGAGCGGCGCGTTTCGTCACAGGGTTATTTGGTAACCGTGATAGCGTTACGGAGATGTTTAACAAACTCAAGTGGCAGACTCTGCAAGAGAGGCGCTCTGCATCGCGGTGTAGCTTGCTCGCCAGGTTTCGAGAGGGTGCGTTTCTGGATGAGGTATCGAATATATTGCTTCCCCCTACTTATACCTCCCGAGGAGATCACGAATGTAAAATTAGAGAGATTAGAGCGCGCACAGAGGCTTTCAGACAGTCGTTCTTCCCGCGAACCATACGCGACTGGAACAGGAAAGGGAGATAATGACAGTGGCACGTAAAGTGCCCTCCGCCACACACCGTTGGGTGGCTTGCGGAGTATAAATGTAAATGTAGATGTAGATAGATGGGCACGACAAGGTCTGCTCGACCCCTGGAGTGGCCACAGCCGACGGAGGATGAGGAGTCAGGACCACTGCCCTAGGAGGATTCCCTATGCCCATCCTGGTATGCAGCTCCTTCAAGTGGCATGCCACAAATTGATATTCAGTGTGAAGCATGAAGGTGGTGACTGTGCCGCCTGTGCATTGTGGCCTAAACTCAGTGAGGGCACTGTCCAAATAAAGCTGCTACTGTTGAGGGATGCCTGCTAGGCAACAAGAGGTTCAGCATTGTCTGCAGCTGATGGCTGTGCAGGAGCTTGGTGGGTCTCTTGGTACCAACTGGTGTCCTTCTATAAGAAATTAAAAAAAAAAAAAATTTCATCTACATACTTGTGCATATGCATCTTAAATGTTCAGACAACATGTTCTACTTCATTGTTCAGCTGCAGATGAAAGGGATGTGCCATGATCAGGCAAATGGCATTGTGTATACAAAAGTCATTTGAAGATTGTACCATGAAGTCAGGATCATTGTCTGGAACTAGAGTACAAGGCAAGCCTTCTATGGAGAATATCTTTGACAGAGCCTTGACAGTTGCACCTGCTGTGACAGATGGATGATGAACGATATAATGAAAGTGAGAAAAAGCATCAACTGCCAGTAACCAGAAAGCATGTGAAAAAGGATGAGCAATCAATGTGGACTCTTTCTCAAGGCTATGTGTCTAAAAAAGGACAAGCAAAATCATGTGGTCTCTTTCTCAAGACATGTAGGGACTGGCCATGGTGATAAAATAATCTGCAGCACTGTGTGATGACCCAAATATTTGTGGCAGGCTATGACAAGGTGTCCAACCTCTTGATCTATGCTGCCCAAAACACATGGCAGTGTGCCAACAGTTTTGTGTGAAAGATTCCCAAGACACTGATGTAATACATCTAGGATCTCCCATGTAGAACCACTGGAACCATGATGCATGGAGTAAACTCTTCCATCAAGAGGAGAATAACACCATCCAAGAGGGAGGGGCAATGTTGCAATGTATAAAGTTTCTGAAGCAGGTCCAATGCGTGGCCTGGTTGACAGTCAGACCACCTATGTTGAATTGTGCTCGTTACTTGCTGGAGTACTGGATCCACTACCACAGCAGAGGAAATACAGAAACTGATGATGGGGAAGCCATTCACCATGTACGTTGCTTCCATATCCAGTTAAAAACAAAGCAGTTCCTCCAGGTTGAACGAGAGGCCAGGGACTGAGGGGAGCCGGGGAACCACATCTGCATTCGCATTCTGTGGCGGGGGATTAAAATGGAGCTCATACTTGTACCAGAAAAAGAACATAGCCCAATGGTGGTGATGATGAGTGGCATTGTCCAGTAAGGATGCTGGTGAGCTAAACAGAGAAACCAAGGACTTACAATCAGTAATTAAATGAAATTTTGCACCATACAAGAACATATGAATTTTTTAAGGTGCAGACAATAGCAAGAGCTTCTTTTTCATCTTGAGAATAATGTTGATGAACCAAGTTGAGTGTTTTTGACACAAGGGACATAGGCTAATCAGAGACATCTGAATAGTGATGAGCCTGGACTGTCCCCACCCTGTACTGGGACATGTCCATGGCCAAGACCAGATACTTGGTGGGTTGAAATGTTGCAAGACATGGCCCAGAGCAAATATTATCCTCAAGCTGCACAAAAGCATGCACACAATCTGCAGACTAAACAAAAGGAGCATTTTTCTGAAGCATCAGACACAAAGGGTTGGTAGTAAAACACAAAGGGTTGGTAGTAGCAGCTGCTCTTGCAAATAAACTTGAGACAGTATGCCACTTTGCCAACAAATGCCTGAAGTTCTCATAGATTAGACAGGTGTGGCATAGCTGTAATGGTGGTGACATGCTGTTCCATGGGGTACATGCCTTGCTGGGAAATTTCATGACCCAAACAAACAATAGAATGCTGCAAAAGTTAGATTTAGTGAGATTACATCTGAGACCCATGGCCTATAGAACAATAAACAAAGAATGGAGCTTATGCAGGTGATCATCTGTGGTAGCACCCATCATGATATTACCATAAAGATAGTGAATGCAATGATGGATAACTACTGTAATCTGTTCTGAAAAATATATTGAAAAATGGTAGGCACACTAGTGACCACAAAAATTACACATTGATACTGATGTATGCAAAAAGACATATTAACCACAAGCAACTGTTTCTAAGCCTGGTCCATCTATGGTAGATGTCAGCCAAATTGTCTTCTGAAAAGACACTTGAGGAAATTGGTCTAATGACTTTCAGAGCTGTTAAACATATCATATTCATCTTAACCTGGTCATGTAAGCTTGCTGGCACTGACCACACATGAAAAAAATGAGGGCAGGCAAAGGGTAAAAACAGTGGTATGCACGGAGAACTTATTTGCACCACTTGACCCTGGAGCAAACAGGTCCAAAAACTAAGAAGACAAGGAATCCATTTCCTGATAAGACAGCTGGTCTGACACCAGATGCACTGCATCAGCAATAGACAAACCAAAAGTAGCAAAGCAGTCTAACCCAAACAAATTTTCAGTACTCACATAATTAACCACCAAGTACATAACAGAATGGACTGCTGACAACTGACACACAAACTGTTCTGGCTATGAATTGGCTGAGAATAGGCATCAGCTGTTTGTTATAGCTCACCAACTGATGCTTGATGCGTGCCAACAGTGGGGACCCTATCCTGGCATATGTCTGTGACTTGAATAGGGACACAGTGACCCATGTATCACCTTACGGCTTGTCTATCACCTCCACTTCAATGGAAAGTTCTTTCTGGCGTACAGACAATGGTGAACACAATGATGAAACAGCATGAATATGATTCCTTGGAGGGGGGCAGGGGGGGGGGGGGGGAGGTAGAGATCAATATACACCACTGCTATGTGAGTTTTTTTTTTTCTTCATGCAAAAAGGCCAACGTTTGGGGAAAGCTGCCTGCTCATTCTGTGCAAAACAAGAGGGGCATGAAGGAAGTGGCATTCTCTGTTCCTGCTGCCAATGACATGTTTGTCCATGTTGGTCCAGTTGGCCTGTTTGAGCTGTGGATGCCACTCCAAGTCTCTAATTGGTGGCTTGTGGTGTGGGAGACCTTGAACGAATGTGCAGTGTTCTAACGTAGGGGTCCTCAATTTGGAGGGCATTTTGATGCATTTCCTTACCTAAGATTAAATGAATGATTGCTTCTCTGACCACAGTGTTCGCATAAGACTCCTGAGATGCAGCATTGATGAACCCACACTTACGACTGAGGCTGTGAAGCTTGGCTGCCAAAGCTTGATATGATTGCTGTGGCTGTTTGTGACATTGGTAGAATTCAACAGACAGAGTATCCACATGTGTATGCTTGTGGTGATAGGACAGCAAACTACACATATCACCAAAAGAAAGTGACACTGGTTCTTGCAGAGGAGCAAACTGGCACTGTAAGTGATACACACAAGGGGGTGTTCACAATAAGAACAGAGCCTTACAGACCTCTATGTTGACCACACAGAATGTAACAAAATGTTGGCAAAGCTGCTTCTCATAAGTGTCCCAGTCTTTCATGGATACATCATAGGGGAGGGAACAATGAGAGGTGAACAACCAGCAGCTGAGCCTTAGTCAACCTAGCCAACAACTGCTCCAACACAACTGTATGTACCTGCTGTTGTTGCAGAGTGAGACTGCAGCGAAGCCTGCATGGAAGTGCCAAATGGCAGAAAAACTACAGCATCTCAAACACATGAAAATTTGACCCTCAGTGTTGTCACTTGTGTTCTAACTAGGAAAACAAGGAACCACAGCCGTAAAGTAGATACAATTTTTTGAGTTATAGAGTGACATGAACAAGAATACAATGCAAGTAGTTTACACATCCTGAACATATTTTACAACTGTGAGGCTGGAGGCCTGTGCATGTCTTTCTAAAGACACTATCATCAGGTGTTACTGGTACAGTGCTGTGTGTGCACAGCGGACCTGATGATGGCACTTTGTGACTGGCCTGACACTAGTGGCCACCTCAGGTAGTTGCGGACACACTGCTTGAATGTCAGCGCACACTACACATGCTGTATTGGCCCAACATATGCGTACTGTGGGCAGTAGGTCCAGTAACTTGTAGGTTACTACAAGTATATCTAAGTTTATGTCATCTACTCCAGGGACCTTATTTGACTTAGGTCTTTCAGTGCTCTGTCAAATAGTTCTCATAGTATCATATTACTCATCTCATCTAAACTTACTTCCTCTTCTCTTTTTATTCTATTGGTTTCAAGTACATTATCTGTGTATAGCCCTGCTATATATTCCTTTAAAGTTTCAGCTTTGACGTCTCTGCTTAGTACTGACTTGCCATCTGAGCTCTTGATATTTGCACAGCTGCTTTTCTTTTCTCCAAAGATCTCTCTAATTTTCCTACAGGTGACATATATCTTTCCCTTAGTCATGCATGCCTCTATGCATTTTTTAGACATCTGTATTTCCTTTGCTTCCTCCCTCTCCTCCTCCTTCTCCTCCTCCTCCTCCTTCTTCTTCTTCTTTAACTTCTTCCTTAGCTTTTGTCCCACATTCTGATCGTGTCTGCTGTCCTGACTCTCTGTTATCCTTTTATCTGATTTTGGACCTGACCAGAGTGCATTCCTGAGATTTTCATGTTGGATGCCAAGACTTTCTGCCTAGGTCATCCTACTGGCCATTTAGCATTTACTCTCAAACTAAAATCAGTCTTTGCCACTGTTGTTATGAATGCTCTAAGAACATGCCCATACCATTGTACATGGTTTTCTCTTATGTGTTCTACAATTGATGCTACTCCTTATAACTTACAACCATCAACATTTGCAACTTGATCATGTAGTGTTAATCCAGATGATCATCTGTTCATCTTTGTTTCCATGACAGCAAGTTGTTGTTCTGCTTCTTTTGTTGAAGGCCAACATTTAGCACCATGCAGTGGAGCTGAACAGATTACAGATAGGTATACTTTTGAATTGTGCCTGTTTGGAATCTTCTGGCCACAGAGTACACCAGTTACAGAATGACATTTGAGTCAAATGCTGCTGAGATGGTTAGAAACTTCTGCATTGTGATTTCCATGAATAGTGACTGTTGTCCCTAATAGTATCTGAGTCATTTAGATCTGTGGAGGGACAGTGTGTTACCTTTATGTTGAGTCCTAGACCTTCTTCTGCAAGGCAGTCATTCCAGGCTTGAACTTGCCAGTGCAGGTCAGTCTTATCTTCAGACACCAATAACACATCATCAGCATACATAATGTCACTACCCTGTCTTCTTTTAGCACAAGTAATAAGAAGTATTGAGAAAGCCACCGTTAAGTATTGCATTAGCAGCCACAGGCTAGTGGCTGCAGTGTGGTGACATGTGGTCAGGATAACACGCACATAAGGAGACTGCGAGATGAGGCTAGCCACATTCAGTGCAAGACTGCACCACACAGTGATGATAGCCATAGCTGGAGGGTCAGTGTCAACACACCAGGGCAAGTCTCCTGTTAGGGGCAATCTGACAAGAGGGGCCAGGTTTTAGGGACACAAATGCACCTCAGATTTAAAGTGGAGGTACTTTCTTTTGCTGGAGTCCGGCAGCAGCACCACCATGACACCAGGGCCATGCGAGACAGTGAGACGATTAGGCATCACCAGTAGCAGGGTTTGAGACTGGGCTGCACCTCCCAGCACTGAATTTGTCATGGGACTTAGTGCCACAGCCCTGACAACTTGCTGTCTGTGCCAGCTGCCACTAGCAATGAGTTCCCCATGGGATTCAGTGCCTCAGTATCAGCTATCGCCCGACACCTGTCAGAGGGTGGTGGGTCGAATCCTGCACACATCAGTCTCTGCCGACGAATACTTGTGGAACTGAGGGGACACTCCAGGTGCCGTCGCCAACAGAGAAGTAGCGCACTACTGACATCACAGCTGTGGCCTACAGAGGCCACTGGCTGCCCAGGGGCTTGCTGTCAGCAATGTGAGGTGCCTGTGCATGATCCACCCACCAGGGTGGAAACTGCTGCCTGTACGTCACTACTGACGGGCTCAACAGAGTGAGGCATATTTTGCCTTGCTGAGCCACAACAGAGCATGCACCAAAGTCGAATAAAGCATTATTGATTGTAAGTAATGTTTCTGCTAGGCCCTCTGGCCCCTCACCACCACCATTCACCCCACCGAGTGCAACTGTGCTCTTCAGTGTGGTCTCTGGGGAGCTGACATCATCGCAGTCAGAAGCAGAGGGTGTGACACCCTCTGCAGCGTGACATCTGAATCACAGCCTACAATATTATCATTTGGGTGAGTGAAACTGTTTTTGTTCTTCTGTGGTGACAATCAAGGAGATGAGGATTATGGGGCATGATAATATTAGTATTACTTTTTTAAAACTGGAGGTGGCAGTGGAGTTATCAGTATATAAAGGTAATTATAGAGATGAGTGGTTGGAACATCTGCATTGTATACAATGCAGTTTGCTTGGGTGTACTGCCCCTTGTGTCAAGTCTGTAGCAATTGTTTGCTTTACGTGTAATTGTTGTGGGTACACAGGTAAACAGTGTAGTGTGTCCAATGACTAGGTTGGTACTACAGGCAGCTATAGAGTGTTCTGTCTGTTAATTGTTGGATTATTATTTCTGTGTTGTTTTTGGATTATTAATTCTAAATCAGACATGCAAGGTATCACCAGAGAGGAGGAGGTTATACAATCATAGGTAAATCAGGTAGCTCAATTAAGGGCAGATAAAATGGTTTTGGATAACAAACTAGCTGAGAAAAATGAGAAGATAGATTTTTTAATATCACGGACTCTAGGAGTGGATTCAGGTGCTTCTAACATTGTTTCTCCTTTGTCTGGTAGATCATCTGAGGTTGCATTAGCATTTGTGGTGGATCTAAAATTATCAGCTTACACAAGGGATTTGTCAGATAGGCAGTTATTACAGATAGCAAGAATATGTTTAACAGAATTGAAGTTCTTTGTACAGTACACAGGGGTGCTGTGCAAGGCAGTGACCTTTGGTCAGCTCAGACGAATATTAGAATGAAGATATAGGAAGCAGAACAATGCATGGTTTCTCTGTGTACAACTGAGTGAGGTTTCCAAAAGGCATAATGAAGCAATAGAAGACTTTGCAGATAGAATTAGAGCTAAATGTTAATACTTATGAGTTAACATGTAATGAAGAGGTGAACGAAGTGTTGCTACATGAAGCTGATCAATTAGTGCTTGATGCTTTATAAGTGGTTTAGCACTAGAGATGTCTAGGAGGGTGCACATTGGGGTACTCCATGCAGCAGTTAGATTAGCATTGGTGTATGAGGAAATTGGTGTATCAACAGGTGTCAGAGATCAGAGAAATGCGTTTGTGTTGAATGTAAAATGATTTATTTCTGGATGTACAGGGTATGTGCAGCGGCAATGCTGCCAGTCCCAGGGTGTGGACTCCTGATGATTTAATAGGTATGATGGTAAGGGTGATCTGAGGGAGTAAGAGGTACCTGTTAAACTTAATACAGAACCCCAACACCACCAGTGGGAGTTCTGAGTAAAATTAAATCCAGTGAAAACGAATGCAGAGGTGGAATGTGCTATAGTGGGTGTGATAGGTGGTAGGGAATATAAAGTTTTATTGGACACAGGTGTGCATGTGTCAATGGCCTCAAGATATTTAGTAGATAGGAGACATTGGAACCCACCATGATACAAGTTGTGTGGAGTAGGGGTTAGTGATATGTGACCCTTGGGGTCAGTAATAGTGAATTTGTCATTTAAGACAATCAAGTTTAGGCACTATGTGGAAGTGGCATCTTATGTAAGTGAGGGATAAAGCATGATCCTAAGATTAGACTTTCTGCATCGACATCATGCTGTAATTGACCTTTGATGAGATGCATTGGAGCTTAGTGGGATGACATTCCTGCTAGGGGAAGGTGCTGTCAATGTTGATCTGTCGTGAGGAGGGTGTAGTATATAGGACAATCCAGTTAAACTGTGAGCAATGACATTAAGGCTTAATTCACATGATTGTGTGTTGAGTGGCACCAGAAAGCCACTATGGGTGAATGTGTGGCCTGTTGCTCCAAGTGATATGTTATGTATAGAGGAGGCACTGGAGGATGCAGTGTGTTGTTTGGTAAGATGTAGTATCATACATGTACAAGAGAGGGATTGAGGCAAGGTAGTACCAATAAATGTGGATAATCTTGGTACTGAGAAGTTTAACATCTACATCTACATCTACATTTATACTCCACAAGCCACCTAACGGTGTGTGGCGGAGGGCACTTTATGTGTGTTCCAGTCGTGTATGGTTTGCAGAAAGAACGACTGCTGGAAAGTCTCCATGCATGCTCGAATCTCTCTAATTTTACATTTTTGATCTCCTTGGGAGGTATAAGTAGGGGAAAGCAATATATTCGATACCACATCCAGAAATGCACCCTCTCGAAATCTGGACAGCAAGCTACACCGCGATGCAGAGTGCCTCTCTTGCAGAGTCTGCCACTTGAGTTTGCTAAACATCTCTGTAACGCTATCACACTTACCAAATAACCCTGTGATGTGCTACTCTTCTTTGGATCTTCTTCTCCTCTGTCAACCCAACCTGGTACGGATCCCACACTGATGAGCAATACTCAAGTATAGGTCAAACGAGTGTTTTGGAAGCCACCTCCTTTGTTGATGGACTACATTTTCTAAGAAATCTCCCAATGAATCTCAACCTAGCACCCACTGTACCAACAATTAATTTTATATGATCATTCCACTTCAAATCCTTCCGTACGCATACTCCCAGATATTTGACAGAAGTAGCTGCTACCAGTGTTTGTTCTGCTATCATATAATCATACAATAAAGGATCCTTCTTTCTATGTATTTGCAATACATTACATTTTTCAAGGGTCAGTTGCCACTCCCTGCACCAAGTGCCTATCCACCGCAGATCTTCCTGCATTTTGCCGCAATTTTCTAATGCTGCAACTTCTCTGTAGACTACAGCATCATCTGCAAAAAGCCACATGGAACTTCTGACACTATCTACTAGGTCATTTATATATATTGTGAAAAGCAATGGTCCCATAACTCTCCCCTGTGGCATGCCAGAGGTTACTTTAACGTCTGTAGACATCTCT
The DNA here is from genome assembly GCF_023864275.1 of Schistocerca cancellata. NCBI lineage: Eukaryota > Metazoa > Arthropoda > Insecta > Orthoptera > Acrididae > Schistocerca > Schistocerca cancellata. The sequence goes on along the minus strand of NC_064629.1, from coordinate 55,633,317 downwards.
CCATTGAGAACAATATGCTGTGTTCTGTTTGCTAAAAACTCTTCAATCCAGCCACACAGCTGGTCTGATACTCCATAGGCTCTTACTTTGTTTATCAGGCGACAGTGCAGAACTGAATCAAATGCCTTCCGGAAGTCAAGGAACATAGCATCTACCTGGGAGCCTGTATCTAATATTTTCTGGGTCTCATGAACAAATAAAGTGAGTTGGGTCTCACACGATTGCTGTTTCTGGAATCCATGTTGATTCCTACAGAGTAGACTCTGGGTTTCCAGAAATGACATGATACGCGATCAAAAACATATTCTAAAATTCTACAAGAGATCAATGTCAGAGGTATAGGCCTATAGTTTTGCACATCTGCTCGATGACCCTTCCTGAAAACTGGAACTACCTGTGCTCTTTTCCAATCATTTGGAACCTTCCATTCCTCTAGAGACTTGTGGTACATGGCTGTTAGAGGGGGAGCAAGTTCTTTCGCTTACTCTGTGTAGAATCAAATTGGTATCCTGTCAGGTCCAGTGGACTTTCCTCTGTTGAGTGATTTCAGTTGCTTTTCTATTCCTTGGACACTTATTTTGATGTCAGCCATTTTTTCATTCGTGCGAGGATTTAGGGAAGGAACTGCAGTGCGGTCTTCCTCTGTGAAACAGCTTTGAAAAAAGGTGTGTAGTATTTCAACTTTATGTGTGTCATCCTCTGTTTCAATGCCATTATCATCCCAGAGTGTCTGGATATGCTGTTTTGATCCACTTACTGATTTAACGTAAGACCAGAACTTACTAGGATTTTCTGTCAAGTCAGTACATAGAATTTTACTTTAGAATTCACTGAACACTTCACACATAGCCCTTCTTACGCTAACTTGGACATTGTTTAGCTTCTGTTTGTCTGAGAGGTTTTGGCTGCATTTAAGTTTTCCGTGAAGCTCTCTTTGCTTTCGCAGTGGTTTCCTAACTTTGTTGTTGAACCACGGTGGGTTTTTCCCATCCCTCACAGTTTTACTCGGCTCGTACCTGTCTAAAACACATTTTATGATTGCCTTGAACTTTTTCCATAAACACCCAACAATGTCAGTGTTGGAATAGAAATTTTCATTTTGATCTGTTAGGTAGTCTGAAATCTGCCTCCTGTTACTCCTGCTAAACAGATAAACCTTCCTCCCTTTTTTTATATTCCTATTTACTTCCATATTCAGGGATGCTACAATGGCCTTATGATTACGGATTCCCTGTTCTGCACTTACAGAGTCAAAAAGTTTGGGTCTGTTTGTTATCATTAGGTCCAAGATGTTATCTCCACGAGTCGGTTATCTGTTTCATTGCTCGAGGTAATTTTCGGATGTTAAGCTGTTGAAAGAAACATTGTTGGCTGTATTAGGGATTCCAGATGAGGAAGATTCCCACACAGGATGTGTAGGCCATAAGAGGGCACAGGATGCTGCTAGGACTATATTTCATGAAAAATTGAAACATTTGAAGGGGACAGAAAGGATACGGAGGGAGGACCTGTTGCTAAAATTTCATGATTCTCTCTCTCTCTCTCTCTCTCTCTCTCTCTCTCTCTCTCTCTCTCTCTCTCTCTCTCTTTGCAAGGGTCATTGCCTGATGCACCAGTAACACAACACTGGATTCTGACAGGGAATGAAGCACTATTGTATCAAGGACCAAGCACAAGATCTGTAACCAACAAGTGGTTGATGGTATAACAGAAGAAAGTAGTAGCACCTGTGAGGTGGGAATTGAAATTGTACAGGAGAATTCTGTGTATGGTTTCAAGAAACATCAATTCCCTTGTGACTACCACTATTTAAACAGTGAAACTATGTCAGATGCCTACCCAGTTCTGAACATCATAGAAATGATTGACAATCTTGGGCAATGCAGGTACTTCACAACAATGTACTTGAGGACTGGCCACTGTCAGTTAGAAGGGACTCTGGAGAATAGAGTAAAAACTGTTTTCAACACCTTGGGGACACTATCAGTATATAAGGATGCCGTTTGGGTTAAAAATGCACCAGGAACATTCCAGCATTTATTGGATGGAGGACTAAAAGGTTTGAAAATAAGACAGTGTCTGGTGTATCTTGATGACATAATTGTCTTTTTGAGGTGATGAAGGAGTGTAAGCAACAACTGAGGGAAGTGCTCAAGAGGTTACATGCAGCTTATTTGACACAAAGTACTGTGAAATGTCACTTTGCACTAGAAGAAGTCAGCTATTTAGGCCATATAAATAGTAAGGCTGGTGTGAAAACTGATACTAGATTAGTGCAAGCACTGCAAGATTTTGCAGTACCAGGAACAACCAAGGAGTTACAATCTTTTCTGAGTCTTGCAGTTCATTACAGAAAGTTTTTGAAGGGGTTTTCAGATATTACATGACAACTTACACAGTTGTTGAGGAAGTCATAGCAATTTCAGGGAGTATTTGTCAAATTAAAGAAGGTGTTAACATTGAGTCCAATGTTGGTGTTCCCAGACTTTTGGAAGGAGTTTACATTTTGGCATGATGCACTGAACCATACTCTTGGATGTGTTTTGAGAAGGTCAGTGGTAAGGAACATACTATTGGCTTTGTATCAAGTATGTTGAACAGAGCAGAGAAAACTTATTCTACAACAGAGAGATGTTTTGGTGTATGGAGTAACATAGTTCCAGTATTATTTGTATGGAAGGAATTTCAAGATAGTGACAGACTGTGCTACTTTGAAGTGGTTACTGGGTTTAAAGGACCCACCCAGTAGACTGATGAGATGGGAATTGGAACTTAGTGAATTTGAGTACAAAGCAATCCTCAAGCCAGGGAGGAAGAATTGAAATGCATTCGAGGTAAGCAGTAAAATAGCTGTAGAACAAGCTCTGGGTCAGGACCTTGCTGAATGGCATTTAGCACAGAGCACCAATCAGGAATGTAAACAGTTTAGTAAACAATATCAGTCTAGCAGACAGGATAGTTTTTGTGTATTGAAACAAAATTAGGACCATAGGTAGTTGTGACAGCAGAGTTGAAGCAAGAAGTACAAAATGAAATGCATGATCATGTTATGGAGGATACAGGGCAATGAATCAGAAAGTGGTTGAAAAGTACTAGTGGAAGGGAAGAAAGAATAATGTAGACCAGTACATCAGTTATAGTGCAGAATGTGTGCAGTGTGCAGATTTGAATCAGAAGCAGGTACTATTGCAGATGTTGCCAGAAGCAATAGAACCATTTAGTTTCATTGGGGTGGACATGTTAGGGCCATTCAACTGAACACCAGCAGGTAATCATTTGTGCTGACCACAATAGACCATTTTTCTCATTACATCAAGATGATGCCAATGCTGGATCAACAGGCAGTTGAAGTCATGCTAGTATTTGTTAATAGGTGGGTACTGAAGTTTGAGTTGCCAAAGACAATAATTACAGACCAGGGGATGGACTCAATGTCAGACCTGATAAAGCAGTTGTGCTGGTTATTAAAAATAAAAAAGTTAAGAACTAAACCACTTCATTCTCAATCAGTGGTGTAACTAAAGTTTTGGACCCCCCAAGTAAACATTTTGGGACTTGTATACTAATAGACCCTAAAAGAACAAATATGAAAAAATTAGATGGCCACACTCACCAATTCATGCAATCCTGGTACAAAAAACAATCCCTTCAGTTTTCTAAAGTGAGGCTACATGCTAAAGCAAACATATCTTTCCAGTTCTCCTACACTTAGCACTCAAAAACTCTTTGACAATGTCACCCAAGTTAAGAGAATGACATGTTGCATGTTCATTTCTTAGAACTTCTAAAGCACTTAATCTGGACTCACATATTGAGTTTCTAATGAATGTTTTGATTTGTTTCAGTTTATAAAACAATCTTTCTGCCATATCAGAAGTAGCTGCAGAGTCAACTATAGCGGAAGAGCTGTTCAAACATCAGCAGCACTACTTACAAGAAAAATAGTTTTAATAAACAAAACTTTTGTGAGATGTTTAACTGAGAACATTTCCTTTCTTTCTAAACTCTTTTGACATCAGTATTTTTAGGCTAATAAGTTAAGGTGAAAGATTTATGGTTACATCTGGTTCTTGCTTTCTAACCAGCTTTTCTATTCTTTTATCAATATCTTAAATTTCTAACTTAAAAAGATGTACAGGGTGTAAGAAAGGAAAAAAAATCATTAACATAAGCTGGTAAAATGTTTGTTTAATGGTTGAAGTAAAACATCAACAGAAGCACAGAAAACTGTGACTTGAAAAGATTTTAGTGTATCCACAATTCCATGATCTGTAGGAAGCTCATCAATTTTTTTTTCATTTTAGGGGTACATTTTGAGATCAACTTATGGTCAGTGCTGCAAACATTCACTAATACTTATGCTTCTTGTACAACTACTTCAGACCTGTTTCTTAGGGTGACTAGATTGTTTCCTGCAGTTTGAAGAAGTTGAGAGGCATTATATACAGGGTGTTTGGGGAGGAAAGGTCAATATTCTAAACAGTGATAGTAGAAGTAATTGTGAACAAAAAATATTATATGAACATAGGTCCGCAAATGCTTTGTTAGGGAGGTATGGGTATTGAAAGGGACTTTAATTCTGCAAAATTGATGTGCACAACGTGAATGTATATGCAATACAACTGGACCATAATGTGATTTTCTTGCAAACAATGCACAGGTACTGCAGTAGCCACCAGAAATATCATGGGAGGCGCACATTGGCACTGTGTGTCACGGACGGTAGTTGCCGCAAGTAGAGTCCCGTCCACCAGAGGGCATGCGAGAATTCGGATGTGACTTCTGCCGGCATAACAACAACAACAACAACAACAACAACAACAACATCAACTCCAGCAGCACGGGCCATGCCCAGTCAGTTAACATCGGGCATGCCTAGGACACAGTCCCGATCTACGCTAAGTGGAGTGCGACGCAAACGTGAACAGTGTTACGACACAATTGGCGACGAGTAGGGTCGTTCTTTCACGTGTTGCGTCATTGTTCCAGTTTTGCAGCTTCTCCATGGCATGGAGGATTTGGTGTGGGTTTTGGTTGCGCAGCAGATGGAGCTCATGGCCACCATGAAACAAGTGCTTCCCGCGCGTTGCTCTCCACGCCGTCTGCTCCAGCGCTGTTCCCTCCTCCCTTTCCCCCGTATGACGAGATGGCGGAGGATTGGGACGCATATGAACATCGCCTTCGGCAGCATTTCCAGGCATTTCATGTTGCCAATCCGGAGGTATGTTGTGCTCTCTTCTTGTCTTGGATATCTCCCTCGCTGTATCAAGTTTTGCGGCAGCTAGCGCCATTGCAGGAACCCTCGTGCCTGTCTTTTGACGCGTTGTGTTCATTGCTGTCTTCATATTATCGCCGCCACATGCATGTTCTGGCAGCTAGGGTCGAGTTCTATCAATGCAAGAAACAGCCCCATCAGTCTTACCGGGCGTGGGCCGCTACCCTGCACGGTCTTAGTCGCAAGTGTCATTTTGTCACGGAGCAGTCGCGAGAGTCGTATGGCCACGTTATGGTACGCGACGTCATTGTTTGTTCGGCCCCTGATAGGGAGGTCCGGCAATGGGCCCTGCAGTTAGAAGACCCTTCCCTCGAGGAAGTCCTGTCCATTGCTCAATTGTATGAAGTCTCTCATGCAGCAGGTCAACAGCTGGAAGTGTGGTGTGACGTCGCAGCGGTTCAGGGCGGCGCGGCCGCGTCCACTGTGTCTGGGGTGGACGACGTGCGAGCGGTACAATCCAGCCGTTACGGCCGCTCCCGCACTGCGCGTAAACAGAATTCTGGCCACCGGCCCCTGTTGCCGTCCTGTGTGTCGTGCTATATACATCATGATCGGTCAGAGTGCCCCCAGCATTGGGCCCTTGGTCGCAAATGTAGTAAAAAAGGTCACATTGTTAAAGTTTGCCGCTCAGCCTCAAAAGAATCGAAGGAAGCAGGTACAGAGGACATGGACGTTGACATTCAGGAAGTTTCATCGGGCCAGGCTCCCGACGCATCGGCACGCAAACTCTTTATCGAAGTGTCGGTTTGGTCGCACCAGTTACAACTGCAAGTAGATACGGGCGCGGCAGTTTCGTTGTTGAATGCACAAACTTATTCCGACCTTGGATCGCCCTCATTGGCGCCAGTTTACCGGCGTCTACGTGGTTATGGTAAACAGTTCATTCCCCTACTGGGTCAATTCACTACCGACGTGACTTACAAATCAGTCACTTGGCCTATTACTTTTATTGTTGTCAGTGATGCGAGCTCCGCTAACCTTTTTGGCCTGGATGCCTTTCAAGCTTTCAGTTTTTCTATCGCTGACACCATACAGTTGGTCTCCGAAGACGTTCCTTATCAATCGTTGGAATCTTTGATCTCAGACTTTCCAGATATTTTTGAGGAGGGCCTGGGGCGTGTTTCAGATTTTGAAGCTCACTTAACGTTGAAGGCGTCGGCTCGCCCGTGTTTTCTACGTGTGAGGCAGATCCCCTTGGCTCTCTGCCCTCATGTAAAGGAAGAGCTAGACCGGCTGACAGCCCTAGGGGTCGTTCTTCCCATTTCTTCCAGTGAGTGGGCTTCGCCCCTCGTTATTGTAAGGAAGCCCTCTGGAAAATTACGTCTTTGTGGCGATTTCAAGCCCACCATTAATTCCCAATTGGTGGTGGACACCTATCCTTTGCCTCATGCTGATGAATTGTTCTCCGCCGTGGTGGGAGGCCAATATTTTTCGAAAATCGATATGTCGGAGGCTTATCATCAGATACCACTTGATGAGGACTCCAAATGGCTGGCGGTCGTCAACGCCTCGTTTGGCCTTTACCAATACCAGCGGTTGGCCTTTGGAATATCCAGTGCCCCGGCGATATTCCAGCGTTATCTTGAGCATGTCACGTTGACAATCCCTCATTGTATTAATTACCTGGATGACATAATTGTCACAGGCTGCAGCATGAAGGAACACTTGCACAACCTTCACACCCTCTTTCTCAAATTCGGGTCTGTGGGCTTGCGTTGCAACCTGCATAAGTCAACCTTCTTCCAACCCTCCATTGAGTATGTGGGCTACACCATCTCTCGGCACAGCATCCAGCCACTAGGAAGTTTGGTCCAAGGTATCATCAACCTTCCTCGGCCCGCTTCGCTGAAAGAGTTACAAGCTTTTTTAGACAAGATAGCCTATTACCACCGGTTCATTCCCAGGGCTTCCACTATAGCCCACCCCCTGTACTTCCTTCTGCGCAAGGGTGTTCCTTTTGATTGGTCGCTTGCATGCGAGCGAGCGTTCACCTCATTGAAGGGCCTCCTCACGTCAGCCCCTTGTTTGGCTACTTTTGATCCCCATAAGCCGTTGGTCCTAGCTACAGATGCTTTGCAGTATGGGGTGGGAGTGGTCCTGGCACATCGCAACGCAGATGGTTCCGAGCAACCACTGGCGTTTGCATCTAAAATGCTTAGTCCCACGCAGGTCCATTACTCCCAGGTGGAAAAAGAGGCTTTGGCCATTGTCTACGCTGTTACCAAGTTTCACCCTCTCTTGTATGGCACGAAGTTTCAGTTAATCACTGACCATAAGCCGTTAATATCGTTATTTGGCCCCACCTCTCAGATTCTGGATAGGGCAGCCCACAGACTACAGCGCTGGGCCTTGTTCCTCTCTAAGTACCATTATGACATTCATTTTCGCCCTACAGGACAGCATGCCAACGTCGACGCTCTTTCCCGTCTTCCGGTGGGCCTGGATCCTACGTTCAATCGAGAGGAGATTATGTGTTTTCATTTGGATGTGGCGTCCCGCCAAGCGGTTGATGGCTTCCCGATCACTAGTTCTCGCGTCGCCAGGGAAACGGCAGGTGACCCGGTTCTCCGGCAAGTAGTTCGCCTCATTCAGCAGGGGTGGTCATCCCGACCTCCGGGCCGGGCCTCGGACCCTCTTTGTAATTATTTTCTTCTACGAGACTGCCTCTCGGTCTTGGAAGCAGTTCTCCTTCTGGCTACCGATGATACAGCTCCTCGTGTGGTTGTTCCTGCAAGTTTACAAAGGGAGGTCTCATGTTATTACATGCGGGGCACTGGGGTGTTTCCCGTACTAAAACCTTGGCTCGCAGACATGTGTACTGGCCCGGTATTGACAGAGAAATTGAGTACTTGGTGGCTGCCTGTTCCCAGTGTGCGAGCCAACAAGCATCTCCCAGGGCAGCGTTCTCTTCATGGCCGCTGGCAACCCAAGCATGGGAACGTGTTCACATCAATTTTGCGGGCCCGTTTCTCAATGGATTTTGGCTCATTGTCATTGATGCTTATTCCCAATTCCCATATGTGGTTTGCTGCTCCTCAACCACTTCAGAAGTTGCAATCCAGGCACTAGCAAAAATCTTTTCTGTGGAAGGTCTGCCAATCAGCCTGGTCTCGGACAATGGACCGCAGTTTATTTCGCAGACCTTCCAGGATTTTTGTAGGTGCTTCGGTATTCAGCACGTTTGCTCTCCCCCCTTAAATCCACAATCGAATGGGGAAGCCGAGCGCATGGTGCGCACATTTAAGACGCAGATGAAAAAGTATGTGCGCGAATTTCCTGCGGAGGAAGCATTGACGTTTTTCTTGATGGCATACCGGACCACACCAATGGGAGAACGCAGCCACGCAGAGCTCCTCCATGAATGTCAACCTAGGACACTGCTGCACCTCCTCCGGCCTGGTCCTCGCCAGTCTTCACAAAACGGAGTACCAGGCTTTCCACTGGGTATGTTGGTCTGGGCCCGTGGGTTTGGTCGCAATCCACGTTGGATACCGGCGGTGGTCCTGCGCCGAAATGGCCACCGGCTCTATACCTTGCAGGCGGGGACCGGGTGGTACGTCGTCACCAAAATCAGCTACGTCCACGTTCGGGCACCCACCCTCCGATATCTCGGACACCGGCTTCCCCATTGCCGGCACCTGTGTTGGTTTTGCAGGGGACGTTACCTCCTCTCCCTGCTGTGACTCTGCTGCACTGCGATGGTTCTCAGCCTTGGCAGCCTCCAGTAGCTCCAGCACCAGCATCGCCATCGTTTGAGATGCCCCAGCGAGAGCCGGCCCCCCTAGCAGGCCCGGTTTCTCAGGAGGCTGGTTCACCTGTGGTCGTCCCTTCCCCATCGTCCCCGCCACTGGGTCTTGCCCCTCCCAAGGTGGAACAGGATCCGGAGTTCGACAGCTTGTCGTCCGTTCTGTCCCGGGCTCCGGTTGTGGGACGACAAGGGCCTCTTCGTGTGGGTCACTTCCTGCCATATTCGAAGGTTCCGGCTCGAGGGTTGGCAGATCCCCTCGACTCTGGCCTTCCAATGGATGTGGAGGTCATCGCTCCTGCCCGACGCTCCACCTTCTGATGCAGGGGATCACAGTGGCTTCACCCCCCGAAGGTGGAGGAGTGCAGTAGCCACCAGAAAGATCGTGGGAGGCGCACATTGGCACGGCATGTCACGGACGGTAGTTGCCACAAGTAGAGTCCTGTCCACCAGAGGGCACGCAAGAATTCAGACGTGACCTCTGCCGGCATAACAACAACAACAACAACAACAACTCCGGCAGCACGGGCCGTGCCCAGACAGTTAACATCGGGAATGCCTAGGACACAGTCCCGGTCTACGTTAAGTGAAGTGCGACATAAACGTGAACAGTGTTACTACAGGTACATGCCATGTTTACACTGTTCAACCTACCACATATTATGATCATGTGACGCACGTAGTACACACCGTTGGGTGATTTGCGGAGTATAGATGTAGGTAGATGTAGACAATCACCCGTTGTTTGCACAGCTGTGCCATGTAAGCCGCATTGTGTAGTGTACTGGCGATGGATTGGTTAGCTGTGTATTGTATGGTGTTAACTGTGTTTGTACAAGCACTACTAACAATGCCACACATCTACAGTAATGAGGAATACGTAGATATGATGTATGTTTGTGGCTTCTGTGATGGTAGTGCTACCACTGCAAGAGAAGACTACTACACGCGCTTTCCGACTCAATGATTACCTGATTGCAGGATGTTTACTGAAGTGTTTATCACTTTGCATGCAACAGGCTCTCTTCCAAGTAGAGTGTTTTGTCCGAGTGTGCATGTCAACAAACTTTATAAGAACAGGAAGAAATTATCGTAAGTGTTGAGCGAAGTCCCAGTACGAGCATACAAAGAATGTCTCTGCGTATGAATGTCCCACAGGCATGTGTATGGGAAACATTACATGCGAGAAACCTGTATCCATTTCACATACAGCATGTCCAAAAATCTCCATGTTGGTGACAATGCCCAGTGACTTCAATTCTGTCACTGGGTAATTGAAAACAGTCATTTGCTTTCGTACATACTATTCACTGACGAAGCCCAGTTTTCATGACATGGACTGAACATTTGCAATAATCATCAATCGTCATGGGAAAATACACACGCTTCAGTGGATAGCAATTTCCAAGTTTGTTTTGCCATAAATGTTTGGTGCAGCATGATCAGTAACCTTGTGATAGGTCCATTTATTATTAATCAGCGATTGACAGGAGAGAGGTACCTGCATTTTTTGGAAAATTCATTTGTGGAACTGTTGGAAGATGTTCCTTTGACCAAGTGAACTGGAATGTACTTTCAATATGACAGTTACCTTACGTGTGAGGGACTATCTCAACCGCACCTACCCCAATTGCTGGATTGGCCATGGCAGTGCTATTAACTGGCCTCCAAGATCACCTGACCTTACACCTTTAGATTTCTGTTTATGTGATTGGATGAAATCAGAGGTGCACAAAGTGAAGGTAAATCCACAAGATGAACGCATCATGGACACTGCTGAATTGAGTAGGAAGTAACACAACATGTTATCGCCAGAGCGCAAAAGTGCATTGATGTTCATGGTGAGATATTCGAACCTATTCAGTGAACTGTACAACACCTGTACGATAAGTGTTAAAGCCATTTGTAAAAGATGTGGTACATCTTTTTCAACTGAATGCATGTAACATACATGTTGTAATGCATTATGTACTAAATGCAAAGTAAATAAACATTATGTAAAAATGTGCAAATAACTTTACTTCTCTGTAACATTGTTTTCAAGAAAATCACATTACGGTCCAGTCCCACTGTGTATACATTCATGTTGTGCATGTCAGTTTTGCAGAATTAAAGTTCCTTTCAATACCCATACCTCCCTAATGAAGCATTTGCGGACCAAGGTTCATATAACATTTTTTATTCAGAATTACTTATAGTATCACTGTGTAAAATATTGACATTTCCTCCCCAAACACCCTGTATATCACCATTAGTGGACTGCAGTAGTTTGGAAACTACGTTAATATTTTCCAAAACCTTACTTTGAAATATGAGAGGCAGGACAAAATTAAAAGTTTTTATATTTTTATCAAATTAGAAACTTCTTCCTTCTCTGCTTTCTTTTTATTCTTTAAAATGATATTGGTTAGTCAATGCAAAATTAGTATGAAGTTCTGTTTGAATGATAACAATGAATTAAATCTGGAAGACCATCTAGTTGGGCACAGTTGCTTCAGAGTCGTTGTAACACATCTGTCAGTTGCAACAGTTTCATTTATTTGTTGCCATCCAGCCACAGATGCACTAACTAAAACATATATGCATTGTATTTTCTCATGAAATTGTTGCTGTTCCACTAGATTCATGATGGAATCATTTAGTACCAAATTTAAATTATCTGTTGAACAATGTATAAACTCAGCATATGGGGCACATGCTTTAATTCTTGACTGCAAACTTATTTGCCACTCATAGACACAGCACCATTGCCTCCTTGACCTCTACATTTATCCAGCTGTAAGTTCATCTTCTCTGCATCAGTTATTATTTATTTTCCAACAGTCTCAGCACCATCACACCTTATCTCATGGAATCCTAAAAATGATTCCTTCATTTCAAATGCCCTTCTATCTGGTTTACTTAAATCTAAGTAAAAAAATCTTAGAATAACACTAAGTTGGTCCTTTCTTTAGACATCGCAGGCTGTGTCTACAATAAACGAGAAGAATGCCTGCTGTTTAATTTCACTGATTATCTTCTCTAAAAGACAATCATCTAACAGCTCTGTCATCTCATTTTGAATATGTTGGCTCTGATATTTTGCTTTAGTTCTTTAATATGAAAGATATACCCTCAGAAGAAAATCAAATCTGGGCAGATGGTCTATTATATTTAAGAAATTGTCACTCTGTTTTCCAATTTCAGATTCAGTATGGCCACTGAAAGCAATTTGACACAGAACTCATGTCCTGTTACCTCCAATATTCTACAAATTATAGATTTCTATTGGACATGTCCTTCATCAAAAAGAGTATTCGTAGTTTTACCATATTTTCACATGCTGTAAATAATACACACATTTTTATGTGTGGCACAGGGTGCATATAATTTAATTTTCTTGCTTAGATCTTACTAGTCATTAATTTTTCCATCATACCAGGCATTTTTTCCATCTCTGAATAACAAGAATGGTACATAATATACTGCCTTTAAAGTAGGTGAATAGTGTAGCCAAGATCATTCAATTTTCTTACCCTTTTTAGTACAATAATAATAATAATAATAATAATAATAGCAATTAAATTATTTTTTGGTCTTAGTTTCTGTAGGCAAAGGTCCCTGAGGCTCATATGGCTCGTTACTATTAATCCTCTATCAGCACTCAAAGGTGAACTTTGCTAGTTGTCACAGCTGTGATAGTGTCCTCTATGAACTTGCAGTCAGTCAGAATCTTCCACCTCTTTTTGCAACTGTATTGACTTACACTTTCAATTTTAAATTTTCAGTCTTTTCTCCAGTTTCACTTTTGTTACAAATTTTACTACATATCTGTTCTGTGCATGTAATAATCGCTTGATTGAGGATTGTATCTGTCTTTATTGTCTTTTTAACTTCTTTGTATTGGTAGGCTTTTAATTTTCTCTTTTGAGTCCCATTTAAGTATGACCCTTTTCTAGGCATTGTCATTTTAACTTACCACTAACATTTAAGAGCAACCCATATAAGAAAAACAAGCAATACATTTCGCATTACTGCATGTGCAGCATACATGAAGAGAAAAGAAACTGCAGTAGACAGATAACTGATATTACACAATTGTAATATCTGTGTTACTTTATATTAGCACTGTAACACTGCATCCAGCACAAATAAACAAAGACTTTAAGTGATTGTTTATAGGAGAGCCTATTGTCAACAATTGAAGAAAACACACAGTGAAGGAGGTAGCACTTTCTAGGGTGTTAGCTGGCATACTAGTCACTGCTAGTGCAGAAAAATAACACTGGCAGAATCAGTGCACTGTGTGCAACACTGGCCACCACATACAGTAGCATTGTTGTTAACCTTAAACAAGAAATGACACAATGACACACTTCCATTCAGTTCTCTTTAAGGAGTTTCCATCGCTAAATTGAATATAAGAACACATTTTTTAATAAATCACTTAAGTCAGTTTGGATCCCCCCTGTCCCCTCAAACCAACACTGTGAGGTCTGCGGGGCAGTTATTTATGCCATGGTCCTAAAGCTTATGGAAGGATGGAATGAGTTCAGCAGACAGTTGCTAAGATGCTTAGTTGTTATGTGAATGCACACCATTTGGATTGAGACACACATTTATCCTTTGTAGTGAGTGCGTACAACTCAAAACTACACACTAGCACAGGGTTGTCACCATTTGACCTGGTATGTGGTAAGAAGATACCATTGCCGTTCAACATGATTAGATAGAAAGCAGGCAGGAATGGAGAGTCAGCCTGAGAATTTGCAAGCAAATGGAGCAAAACAGCAGACGCTGCAAGGAGGTTAGCAGAGGTAAATAAAAGAACTATGGAGTGACAGAAGAAAGGGGTTGACACATGGTGTTGACCGTGGGTGAGCTTTAGCAATGTCAGAGTTGGGTGGTCACCATAAACCAGTCTCATGAGGTCACAGTGGGTTGAAGCACATACATTGTGCAGTTTGTTCAAGGGTAAAGCAGAGGGACATCTATGCAAAAACGTAGTGATGGCACCACAGCCATATTTTCAAAGAGAGGGTTTGCATTGGGTGTACTCAGTATGTGATAATGTAGTAGTGGTTGCCAGTTGCTAAGAGCAAGGGAAGCTCATGGGAGCAAGACATTTGGAGTTACAAGACAGTGGATTATCAATCAACAGGGCTATATGTGATATCAAGGGGCCTACATTTCATTTACTAGCTACAATGACAGGGTTTATTCCACTAAATGTATTCTAGCTGAAGCTGTATTGGCCAAACAAACCTCTAGAGATGCCCCAACAAAACCTTACCTTCTAAAGTGACATTTGGGAACCAATTTGGGAATCATTCACTAAATCGGTTGATAGCCACACAGGAGGGCCAGATCACTGCAGAGAAGTCGTTACAACAGGTGGAACAGTACTGGGAGAGTAGGGGTCAGGTAACTGTGACCATGAGCGGCGCAGTTCCTGGTGTCATAGTGACTCTGATTATTCTGTGTCTAATATTTATATACCTGAAACAACAAGCCATCCAGACCCAATTGATGAGTAGCTCAAGTTCCTGTGGACTGGATTCCTTGAGTGAGGGATGAAAAATAGATTTATGAAGTTGAATATTAATATAGTAATTGCATAGTAGTTGAGAATAGCCAGTGTAGTAGCATGTATTTGTTTTACAGGTTAAGAGTAAAGGTATTTTCAATAGAGAATCGGGCTAAAGTGAGGCCCCCTAAGGCTGGGTCTCCTCCACAGGGGAGGAGGGGAGCAGTGTAGTGACTCTACGCAATATTGTAGCACAAGTAATAAGGTAATAAGTAGTGAAAAAGCCACTGTGAAGTATTGCATTAGGAACTGCAGGTTTGTGGCTGCAGTGCGGTAACATGTGGGTCAGAATAACATGCACCTAAGGGGCTTGCAAGAGAGTGAATTCAGTGAAACTTGTCCTGTGCAATGCTAATAACCACAGCAGATGGGCTGATGTCACCACACCAGGGCAGGTCTGTTATGAGTGATGTGATTAGGTGTCAGGTATTAATGGAATGGAATAAATGCCCTCAGAGCAATACAAATATGTCTGAATTTTGAGGAAGAGGCACTATCTTTCACCAGAGTACAGCAGCACCATCACAATGCCAGGGACACACTGGATGGTGAGATGACTGGGCATCACCAACAGCTGTATCGGCCACTGCCAGCACTGAGTTCCTCACGGGACTTAGTGCTACAGCCTCACCAACCTCCTGTCTGTGCCTGCTGCCCCCAGCACTGAGTTCCTGTGGGCCTCAACATCAGCCATCATCCAACTCCAGCCAGTGGGCAGTATCCCGAGCACAGCAGTCTCCACATACTGCTGTGGTGAATGCGTGTGGTGCCGAGGGGCCACTCCAGGTGCCATCAGCTTATGGAGAATTATTACACCACTGGCATTGTGGCCATGGTCCATAGACACTGCTAGCCACCCACAGCTCTGCTGTCAGCAGCACAGGGTGCCCACTCAGCATCCTCTCACCAGGGTAGAAGCTGCCACTCAATGTCAGTGCTGGCCAGGATCAACAGAGTGAGGTGTGTTATGTTTCACTGAGCCATGTCAAAGCACTTACTGAAGCTGAATAAAGCATTATTTACTGTAAGCAGTATTACACTAGGCCCTCTGCCCCATCACCACCTCCATTCACCCCACCAAGTGCAAATGCACTCTTCAGTACAGTAATGTCCAGGATACAGTTTTCTGCAGATCTCTTGTGACTGTATCCTTTTGCCTGCTTCACTTGCTGCATTTTTATGTTTCCCCTCTTTGTCAATTAAATTCAATATCTCATGCATTATCAAAAAATTTTTATGGGTCTCATCTTTTTGCTGGATTGTTCCTCTGCTACCTTTCCCATTTTATCTCTCATAGTTTCCCATTCATCTTCTATTGCATTTCTTTCACCTGTTTCTGCCAGTCATTACCTAATGCTTCCAGAAAACTCTCAACAACCTCTAATTCTTTCAAATTTTGTGGACCTATTTCCTTCACTTCCTAACATTCTGCAATTTCTTCAGTTTTAATTTGTTGTTCATAAGGAGTAAATAATGTTAAGAGACCATATGTGCCCCTGGAAACATTTTGCGTTTTAAAATCTGGTTTTGAAGCCTTTATGTAACTATCTGGAACCATCCAATATCTTCAGACCTCTTCCATGTATATAACCTTCTTTCAGGATTCTTAAACCAAGCAGCTGCAAATACTAAATTATGCTCTGAGCAGTAGTCTACCAGATGACTTCCCCTTTCATTCTCCCCCCCCCCCCATCCATACCTCATACTATTTTTCCCTCTCTTCCTTTTCCTGCTATTGAGTTATAGTTTACCATGACAATTAAATTTTTATCTCCCTTAACAGTCTGAATAATTTCTTTCATCACATTATACTTTGTTTCAATCTCTTCATCACCTGTGGAGTAGTGGTAGGTGCTGGTCTTCTATTTACTGTAGCTATAAAAAGTATTCACTGTGTTGTCCATTTCAGTGTACCTACATTTCTATTTTATTATCTATTATTAAACTTCTTGAGCATTATCTTTATTTGATTTTGTATTTATAACCTAGTACTCTCCTGAACAGAAGTACTGTTCTTGCTGCCACCATACCTCTCTAATTCCCATGATATCTATTCAGTCTATTCATTTCCACTTGTAAATTCTCTAAAACACCTACCTTATTAAGTGATCTAATTTCCATGCTCAAATATGAAGAGTACCAGTTCTGTATTTTCTGATGAAAATATCTTCCTGTTCAACCCCCTCCAGAAGTCGCAAATAGGGGACAGTTTTACTTCTGTTATATTTTATTTTACCCAAAGGATGTCATCATCATGTAACCATACAGTAGAGCTGTACATCCTCAGAAAAAGTAATGGTTGTAGTTTCTCCTATGGGGCTATTTTAGCTCCAGAATATTTAATGCAAGAGGGTGCCATCATCATTTAACTGTATGGAAGAGTTATATATACTCAGGCAAAGTAATGGCTGTAGTTTCTGTTGTGATGCTAGACGCAAACAATAGTGTGGCCACAAACAAGGGTTTATTTGTCCACATTAAGGTGAACAACAAACACAGAAACAATACAATAAGCAATAGAACACCATATGAGGACAAAGTCAGCTGGTCCAATTCTGATTTCACTTGATTGGACAAAGTCACTGGAATGGGACACAAATACAAAAAATTGAAGCTGCACCATAGGTTTCAATGTAATAAAATTATTGGCGCAACCTAACCTATCCAAAAAAGTCATGAGAACTCAGAATATAGACAACCTAAGTGCCGGTAAGAGATCTGGTTGGAAATGAAGTGTGCTGCATTTGCAGTGGAGAAACCAAAACCATTGAAAGACAGAACAAATTGTCAGCACCAGAACCATCCACAACCAGAAAAGTCAAGGAACAAACCACAGATTTATACACAGTGGGAGGTATAAATTGCACCGAAAGTGGGAGATGTTCCTTGTTGTTAACTCACCAAACATTGAACAATCAGAGTTTCCAGGTTCACTTAAGTTCAGCAATGTCACAGCTGCATCTAAATCCACTTGTAGTCTGAGCACTTTGCCCATCACTCACGCATCACTAAACAGTTTGTTATTACTTTTAGCCAGTGGAGACATTCATTTAATGCCCATGTCTATATCATTGACATCAGTTTGCAGTAGGGTTTTGGAGCATATACTGTATTCAAACATTATGAATCACATCGAAGGGAACGATCTATTGATACATAATCAGCATGGTTTCAGAAAACATTGTTCTTTATTTGCACGAAGTAATGGCCACTATCGACAGGGGATCTCAAGTTGATTCTGTATTTCTAGATTTCTGGAAGGCTTTTGACACCGTTCCTCATTAGCGACTTCTAATGAAGCTGTGGGCCTATGGGGTATCGTCTCAGTTGTGTGACTGGATTCGTGATTTCCTGTCAGGAAGGTCACAGATCGCAGTTTGTAGTAATAGACGGCAAATCATCGAGTAAAACTGAAGTGATATCAGGTGTTCCCCAGGGAAGCATCCTGGGACCTCTGCTGTTCCTGATCTATATAAATGACCTGGGTGACAATCTGAGCAGTTCTCTTAGGTTGTTCGCAGATGATGCTGTAATTTACCGTCTAGTAAGGTCATCCGAAGACCAGTATCAGTTGCAAACCAATTTAGAAAAGATTGCTGTATGGTGTGGCAGGTGGCAGTTGACACTAAATAACGAAAAGTGTGAGGTGATCCACATGAGTTCCAAAAGAAATCCATTGGAATTTGATTACTCGATAAATAGTACAATTCTCAAGGCTGTCAATTCAACTAAGTACCTGGGTGTTAAAATTACGAACAACTTCAATTGGAAAGACCACATAGATAATATTGTGTGGAAGGCGAGCCAAAGGTTGCGTTTCATTGGCAGGACACTTAGAAGATGCAACAAGTCCACTAAAGAGACAGCTTACACTACACTCGTTCGTCCTCTGTTAGAATATTGCTGCGCGGTGTGGGATCCTTACCAGGTGGGATTGACGGAGGACATCGAAAGGGTGTAAAGAAGGGCAGCTCATTTTGTATTATCACATAATAGGGGAGAGAGTGTGGCAGATATGATTCATGAGTTGGGATGGAAGTCATTAAAGCAAAGACGTTTTTCGTCGCGGCGAGATCTATTTACAAAATTTCAGTCACCAACTTTCTCTTCCGAATGCGAAAATATTTTGTTGAACCTAACCTACATAGGTAGGAATGATCATCAAAATAAAATAAGACAAATTAGAGCTCGAACAGAAACGTTTAGGTGTTTGTTTTTCCCGCGCGCTGTTCGGGAGTGGAATGGTAGAGAAATAGTATGACTGTGGCTCGATGAACCCTCTACCAAGAACTTAAATGTGAACTGCAGAGTAGTCATGTAGATGTAGATGTAGATGAAGGAGAGGGCTGTGAACAACGTGCAGATGCTGTCTGTCCTTTCTTCACACTGTTATTACAAGTTGCCTGGTGCCTATAGCACACAGTACTGTATTGCAAGATGGGAGTACTGAGTGCAGCTGCTGTGGTAATTGTTATTGTTGTCTGTCATGTCACTGTCCAGTGTGGAATGGAGGCTGCACTTGTATGGCTGCCACAGCTAGGAACAGAAGACACCATGATGATGTCACACGAAGGCTGAGTACCAGCAGCTTGAGATACTTTGAAAGATTGAGAAATATTCAGCACCTCAGCCAAAGATGGATTCTTGGACTGTAGTGGGTGCTGACACACCTCCTTGGCAGGAGCCACATGAATGGTAGCATCATTACCACAGAATGAGGATAGGAATCATGATAAGCATCAGTAACAAAGTGACATTTGTTACTGAGGCCAAGGCGTCCAGCCACCCACATGCAGTATATCTGGTGGGCTATTTATGACAATGATAAACCTGTACAGGTGATGCAAGTAACCTACACATTTTATCAAATGAAAGTGATGCAGCTTGCTGGAGCGGAACTAACTGGCACAGCAACTGGCAGATCTGAGGAGAAATGCAAGAAAGGATCAAAGCCTTACACATGTTTGCATCAGTGACACCAAAGATGAGGAAATGTTGCCCAAGCCACTTCTTGTATGCTTGGGTATGCTGATGGTGTGAGAGACTGCATAGTCAATGTAGCCAACAAGTTTGTGACAGCAACCATAATCCTGCTGCTGCTTGAGGGGAGATTTGAGCACTGCCTCCATAGACATGAGAACCAATGGGACAATCAAATAGACCGAGCATGTGGAAGTGAACACCACACTTGTTGCCAATTATATCATAATGCTAGACACTATGAACAAAAGTTTATTTATCCACATTCAAGTAAACACCAAGATAGAAACAGTACAGTAAGCAGGAAGGGCACCTGCTGTACTGTTCTGGAGGGGAGCTCCAGTAAATGGTGCAATGGGTGCAATGCAATGTGCATTAGTTGCGGGCAGATTCCATTGTTGGAGTATTTGAGTGTAGTGTGCCAGTGGCATGGTGCCTTGGTGTGTATCCCAGTATGATGTACAGAGTTTCAACAGTTTCCCCTTGCTTTCAGCGATTTACAGTACCAGCACATCAGTGCCATGTCGGCTGATGTTACAAGACCAGATCAGTTAATCATCTAGACTGTTGCCCCTCCCACTAATTCAGACAGCCTCTCCATAGACACCCCTCCATAGTGGTTGTGCCCATCATATGGCTATCTGTATTGTTAAGGTGCACAAGCCATACCACCATGACAAGATGTACGGTTTGTGGGGGGATCTCCAACTTACTCTTCTTAATTTTATTCTTCTGGGTATTCAGCTGAGTTGCTGCTTCCATTTTGTGGACAATATTTTCGGGACTGGCCCAACCGTAGTCCAGGCAATGAGTTCACATTACAGCACAACTCACATTACCTGGAGAAGATGACTGGATCAGTCATCAAAATGTGCATAATGGCATAACGGAAACATCAGATCAGCTGAACAGCTAGAAGTACACTATTAATCACTCACGGAAAAAAAACAACCCTGAGAGTTCACTTATTCTTCTTCATAATAACTTTTATTTTCCTTTTTTTCTCTGCTCCAGTGTAATATGAACTTACTGTGCAACCCAATGTTAAGTACATGGTAGATGGTACTTCCAGTTGTACCTCATGTTAGTGATATGGCCGGTTCCATTTGCACACGGAATGTGGGAAGAATGAGAGCTTAAACATCTCTCTTAATTCTGATTCTTGAAAAATTATAAGTAGGTTTTCATGGGATCATTGACATCTATCTTTGAGTGTCTACCAGTTCAGGGTTTTCAGAATCTTTCTGATGCTCTCACTTATGTGAAATAAGACTGTGATCATTTGTGCTGTTTCTTGCATATGTTCAATAGTCTCTGTTAGTCCTTTTTGGTATGGGTCACACGCACTATAGGAATATGCAAGGATAGCAAGCATTGGTGTTTTGTATGAAACCTCATTTGTAGACTCAATGCATGTTCCCAGTATCCTACCAATGAACTGATGTCTGCTACCTCCTTTATTTACACCTGAGCCTGTGTTATCATGCCATTACAAACTGCCAAACCCAGGTATTTATGTGTTGTTGTTGTTGTTGTCGTCTTCAGTCCTGATACTGGTTTGATGCAGCTCTCCATGCTACTCTATCCTGTGAAAGCTTCTTCATCTCCCAGTACTTACTACAACCTACATCCTTCTGAATCTGCTTAGTGTACTCATCTCTTGGTCTCCCTCTACAATTTTTACCCTCCACGCTGCCCTCCAATGCTAAATTTGTGATCCCTTGATGCCCCAGAACATGTCCTACCAACCGGTCCATTCTTCTTGTCAAGTTGTGCCACAAACTCCTCTTCTCCCCAATTCTATTCAATACCACCTCATTAGTTATGTGATTTACCCATCTAATCTTCAGCATTCTTCTGTAGCACCACATTTCGAAAGCTTCTATTCTCTTCTTGTCCAAACTATTTACCGTCCATGTTTCACTTCCATACATGGCTACACTCCATACAAATACTTTCAGAAATGACTTCCTGACACTTAAATCTATACTCGATGTTAACAAATTTCTCTTCTCCAGAAATGCTTTCCTTGCCATTGCCAGTCTACATTTTATATCCTCTCTACTTCGACCATCATCAGTTATTTTGCTCCCCAAATAGCAAAACTTCTTTACTACTTTAAGTGTCTCATTTCCTAATCTAATCCCTCAGCATCACCGAACTTAATTCAACTACATTCCATTATCCTTGTTTTGCTTTTGTTGATGTTCATCTTATATCCTCCTTTCAAGACACTGTCTATTCCGATCAACTGCTCTTCCAAGTCCTTTGCTGTCTCTGACAGAATTACAATGTCATCGGCGAACCTCAAGTTTTTATTTCTTTTCCATGGACTTTAATACCTACTCCGACTTTTTCTTTTGTTTCCTTTACTGCTTGCTCAATATACAGATTGAATAACGTCGGGGACAGGCTACAACCCCGTCTCACTCCCTTCCCAACCACTGCTTCCCTTTCATGCCCCTCGACTCTTATAACTGCCATCTGGTTTCTGTACAAATTGTAAATAGCCTTTCGCTCCCTGTATTTTACCCCTGCCACCTTTAGAATTTGAAAGAGAGCATTCCAGTCAACATTGTTGAAAGCTTTCTCTACGTCTACAAATGCTAGAAATGTAGGTTTGCCTTTCCTTAATCTATTTTCTAAGATACATTGTAGGGTCAGTATTGCCTCATGTGTTCCAACATTTCTGTGGAATCCAAACTGATCTTCCCCAAGGTCGGCTTCTACCAGTTTTTCCATTCGTCTGTAAAGAATTCGCGTTAGTATTTTGCAGCTGTGACTTATTAAACTGATAGTTCGGTAATTTTCACATCTGTCAACACCTGCTTTCTTTGGAATTAGAATTATTATATTCTTCTTGAAGTCTGAGGGTATTTCACCTGTTTCATATATCTTGCTCACTAGATGGTAGTTTTTTGTCAGGACTGGCTCTCCCAAGGCCGTCAGTAGTTCCAATGGAATGTTGTCTACTCCTGTAGCCTTGTTTGGACTCAGGTCTTTCAGTGCTCTGTCAAACTCTTCACGCAGTATCGTAACTCCCATTTCATCTTCATCTACATCCTCTTCCATTTCCATAATATTGTCCTCAAGTACATCGCCCTTGTACAGACCCTCTATATACTCCTTCCACCTTTCTGCTTTCCCTTCTTTGCTTAGAACTGGGTTTCCATCTGAGCTCTTGATATTCATACAAGTGGCTCTCTTTTCTCCAAAGGTATCTTTAATTTCCCTGTAGGCAGTATCTATCTTACCCCTAGTGAGATAAGCCTCTACATCCTTACATTTGTCCTCTAGCCATCCCTGCTTAGCCATTTTGCACTTGTATTTATGAGCTGACTGATTTCATTTGTAAATCGCTGATACTGAAGTCATAAGATACTACATTTCCAATTTTGTGAAGTGCATAATTTTACATTTCTGAACATTTAAATAGAATAAAACCAGTACATGCATTCAGTTTTAGACTGATTAAATTGGAAGATATTGCTAATGTGTTGAAAAGGTGAGGAAGAGATTCACTAATGATGTTTATGTGTTGAATATAGAAATTTGAAAATTTTCATCAGGTCACCTAGCGGAACTGACACACATAGTCAATACATGGATACTGGAAGCACAGTTCCCAAGAGCACTGAAATTTGTGAAAGTTACAGTAGTTTATAAGAATGTCTGGCTTTCAAGTTATGATAATTATATGCATGTATCAATAGTTCATATGCTATTGAAAGTAACTGAAGCTGCAAACATTTTGTATATTGCTTTGAAGATAACAAGATAATCAGTAATAGTAAGTTTGGTTACAGATGGGGCATGGATTTGGTTAAAGCTACTGTGGCATTTCTGGAGCAGTGAATTAAGTGATTAAATAGCAGATAATTGCTTCAGAGTGGACCTTTTGATTTATCTAAATTTTCTGACTTGGTGTCCAATGAGATATTACTAAATAAACTGCTATTCAATGGCCTTAAAGAAAATGCTGTTGAATTAGTGACATCTTGTATAAGAATAAAATATATAAAGTTTTGTTATTGGCACTTGCAGTGCGTTTGGGAGTTCCTCAGGGTTCGGGACTTAGTTCAGTCTTACTTATTAACTATTATAATGAGTTCTACCCCCCCCCCCCCCCCTCCCCTTGTACCGTAGGTGCAACCACAGTGGAGGGGTATCTGTTGTATCTGTTGAGAGGCCAGACAAATGTGTGGTTTCTGAACAGGGGCAGCAGCCTTTTCAGTAGCTGCGAGGGCAACAGTCTGGATGATTGACTGGATTGGCCTTGCAACATTAACTAAAACAGCCTTGCTGAGTTGGTACTGTGAATGGCTGAAAGCAAGGGGAAACTACAGCCGTAATTTTTCCTGAGGGCATGCAGCCCTACTGTATGGTTATATTCCAGAGGTAAAATAGTCCCCCACTCATATCTCCAGATGGGGACTACTCAGGAGGACTTCATTAACAGGAGAATGAAAACTGGTGTTCTACGTATCGGAGTGTGGAATGTCAGATCCTTTAGTTGGGCAGGTAGGTTAGGAAATTTAAAAAGGGAAATGGATAGGTTAAAGTTAGATATAATGGGAATTAGTGAAATTTGGTGGCAGGGGAACAAAACTTCTCGTCAGGTGAATACAGGGTTATAATTACAAAATCAAATAGTGGTAATGAAGAGTAGGTTTAATAATGAATAAATAAATAGGAGTCCACACTCCTATTTTTACTACTATGAACATCATAGTGAATGCATTATTGTAGCCAAGCCAGACACAAAGCCCATGCCTACCACAGCAGTATAAGTTTATATGGCAGCTAGCTCTGCAGATAATGAAGAGATTGATTTTATGTATGATAAGGTAAAAGAAATTATTCAGATAGTGAAGGGAAATGAAAATTTAATTGTCATGGGTGACTGGAATTCGATAGTAGGAAATGGAAGAGAAGGAAAAGTAGTAGGTGAATATGGAATGTGGCTGAGGAATGGAAGAGGAAACCACCTGGTAGAATTTTGCACAGAGCATAACTTAATCACAGCTAACACTTGGTTCAATAATTATAAAAGAAGGTTGTATACATGGAAGAGACCTGGTGACACTGGAAGGTTTCAGATAGATTATATAATGGTAAGACAGCGATTTAGGAACCAGGTTTTAAATTGTAAGAATTTCCAGGGGCAGATGGGGACTGTATTGGTTATGAAATGTAGATTAAAACTGAAGAAACTGCAAAAAGGTGGGAATTTAAGGATGTGGGACTTGGATAAACTGAAAGAACCAGATGTTGTACAGAGTTTCAGACAGAGCTTTAGGGAACAAGAATGGGGAAAGAAATACAGTAGAAGAAGAATGGGTAGCTCTGAGAGATGAAATAGTGAAGGCAGCAGTGGATCAAGTAGATAAAAAGATGAGGACTAGTAGGAATCCTTGGGTAACAGAAGAGATATTGAATTTAATTGATGAGAGGGGGAAACATAAAAATGCAGTAAATGAAGCAGGAAAAAAGGAATACAAACTTCTCAAAAATGAGATTGACAGGAAGTGCAAAATGGCTAAGCAGGGATGGCTAGAGGACAAATGTAAGGATGTAGAGACATGTATCACTAGGGTTGAGGTAGATACTGCCTACAGGAAAATTAAATAGACCTTTGGAGAAAATAGAACCACTTGTATGAATATCAAGAGATCAGATGGAAACCCAATTCTAAGCAAACAAGGGAAATCAGAAAGGTGGAAGGAGTATATAGAGGGTCTATACAAGTGTGATGTACTTGAGGACAATATTAGAGAAATGGAACAGCACGTAGATGAAGATGACATGGGAGATATGATACTGTGTGAAGAGTTTAACAGAGCACTGAAAGATCTAAGTCGAAACAAGGCCCCGGGAGTAGACAACATTCCATTAGAACTACTGTTAGCCTTGGGAGAGCCAGCCCTGACAAAACTCTACCATCTGGTGAGCAAGGAGCCACCGTGGTGATGTCACACCCAGCCTCAACCCGATTAGCAACATGTGTCAAAAGACTGAGCAACATTCAACACTTCAGCCAAAGATGTGTCCTTGCACTGTAGTGCGCACCGATGCACCTTCTTGTCAGGAACCAATCAAATGATGGCATCATGGACCATAAAATCGGTATTGATAAGAAACTGGCATTTTTGACTGAGGCCATGGAGTTCGGTCACCCAAACCTGGTAAGACTGGTGGGGCTGTGTATGACAATGATAGCTATGGGTGCTGCAATGACATGTGTGCACAATGTGGCAAAATTCTACACATTTCGTCAAATGAAAGTGATGCAGGTTGCTGGAGCAAGGATAATTGGCACAACAGCCAGCAGATCTGAGGGGAAATACAAGAAAGGAACAAAGTCTTACACATGTTTGTATCAGTGACACCAAAAGTGAGGAAATGTTGTCAAAATAACTTCCCATAATCCTCCCAGCCTTTGACAACATCATTATAAATTCAAAAAGGTGGCAGGTACACCGATGGTGCAGAATCCTGCATAGTCAATGAGGGTGACAAATTCATGATAGCACCAATAGGAGCCTGCTGCTGCTTAAGGAGAGATTTGAGCAGTGCCTCCATAGACATGACAACCAACAGAACAATAAAATATACTGAACACATGGAACTGAACACCACACTCATCACCAATTGTGTCATAATGCTAGACACAACTAATAGTGCAGCCACTGAGAACAAAAGTTTATTTATCCCCATTCAAGTAAAGAACCAGCACAGAAACAGTACAATAAGCAGGAGAACACAGTTGGAGAAGGAGCATCGGCTGCACTTTCTTTACATAAGGAAGGCTCTGGTAGGCAGCATGATGGATGTCATGCTGGGTGCAATAGTTTTGTGACCCACTGTGGGTGGCCTCTGTTGGCTGGCCCTGCAGCTGCACACACACACACACACACACACACACACACACACACACACACACACACACACACACACCAGGGAGTCCACAACTCTCTTGTGGATACGTGCGTAGCGAGCACGGGACCCCGGGCTAATGTGGCCCTCCTTCCTTTCCGGGCTGCATACCTTCCCTTTCCTCATCCTTCCCCCTCCCCCATCTTCGCCCCCCCCCCCTCACCTCTGGCTCTTTCCTTCCCTTTCTCCCCCTCTGGGAGTATGGTTTGTGCCTCCGTCCGGAGACGGACGCTCTACACTGTTACAAATTCCTTGCTTTCTATAGTTGCAAGTCTTCGTCCTTCCTCTGTCCTTCTCTTTTCCTTCCCACTTCTCTCTGCACTTTTCTCTGCTGCGGCATTTGAGACCCCTCTTCTTTCCTTTCCCTTTCTCTTTTTTCCTCCCTGTGCGTGTCTGAAGGCCGACCCACGCACTTCCATGCGTAGCCGGTGACGGGGTAACGCGTAATTCCCCGCTCCGGGTAGACAGGTAGGACACGTACGTACCCCCTGGTAACGGCCAGGCCCAGGGAGGGGTGATTACCTGAGCTGATACCTTCCAAAAGTGCCGATTGGTCCCTCCGTCCGTTTGTCAGGAGGTGTGACCTGAGGTGTGAACAATCACCTAAGGCGGGAGTGCCCTCAGTGAGGGCCCCCACAAGGGAGGAGCGCACCATCGGACCATCGGAGACGCTGGTAATCATTGGGGGATTCTTCCGCAATGGTTTCCTCACCTTCTACTATGTCTGCTCACAAATGTAAGTATACTGAGTCTCAGCTACAGACAGTTCTTCCATCGTTGCCACAGTTCCTTGTTGTTTCTCGGTCTGACGCAGGTCACGACTTCTCCACGGTCAACCCTTTCATTATTCAGAAAGGTGTCGACGCAATTGCAGGTCCTGTAAAGTCTTGTTCCAGATTACGGAATGGCACCCTGTTGTTAGAAACAGTCAGTGCCCTCCAGGCACAAAAATTGCTGTGTACTTCTCTGCTCCACACCTTCCCTGTCCGGGTGGAACCGCACCGTACCTTAAACTCCTCGCGTGGAGTCGTTTATACACGCTCCCTCGATGGTTTGTCTGACGAAAAAATTCAGCACTACCTGTCTGACCAGGGCGTAACGGCTGTTCATAGAGTTATGAAAAGGGTTGACACGAACATCATTCCAACCCGCACTGTCTTCTTGACATTTGACAAAGTTCAACTCCCATCGAAAATCAAAGCAGGCTATGAGATAATTTCTGTTCGCCCTTATGTCCCAAACCCTACACGTTGCTATCGGTGTCAGCGGTTCAATCACACCAGCCAGTCCTGTTCCAATCCGGCCAAATGTGTTATGTGTGGCAAGGATGCCCATGAGGGTGCTTGTCCACCTCCATCCCCTCGCTGCATCAGCTGTATGGGTGACCACGCTGCTTCCTCTCGAGATTGCCCCGTTTTTAAGGATGAAAAGCTCATCCAGGAAATAAGAGTGAAGGAAAAGGTGTCGACCTTTGCTGCTCGAAAATTATTCGCCAGTCGCAAGCCCACCATGCCTCAGACAGGAAAATACAGCACTGTCCTTGCTTCTCCTCGGCCAACAAAGGAGGTGGCCACGCAGACTTGCGACCTCACCTTTAGTGCCACGGTCATCAGATCGGCCAGCACAAAGATCGTTCGTTCAACCTCACCACTTTCGCCTGCCCACTCTATGGCTCATCCTTCATCGGGTTCTGCTAAATCTCGAGCCCAAAAGTCAGACACCAAGCCTTCCAAAAAAGAGCATACTCGTGAAGAGTTTTTACGTACCGCAACTTCCCAACCATCGGTTCCTCCTTCATCTAAACATCATACTTCTAAGAAGGCTACAAAGAAACCCAGTTCCTCTCCTTCTCCACCAAGGCGTGTCCCATCTGCAGCACCACCTGGCGGAAATCGCCCTCGGCCGTCTTCTGTGTCGCCGAGGCGCACTGCTGGTGGCCAGTTAACCGGCCGATCGCTGGTGGTAGGAGCTGCTCCTGACCAACCTATGGATCAGGATCTTCTGCCTTCGGCTGAATGCCATTCCATGCTGTCGGTCACTAGCTCCGAGCAGTCTTTGAGTTGACAGCAACTTTGGTCACATTCCTCCATTTTCTGTTCACCCCATGTCCATTATCCACTGGAATATCCGTGGCATTCGAGCCAATAGGGATGAATTGTCGATCCTCTTACGATCCTACTCGCCGGTCATCTTCTGTCTTCAGGAAACAAAGCTGCGTCCCCATGACCGCTTTGTTCTCCCTCATTTTCAGTCCGTCCGATATGATCTCCCCTCTGTTGAAGGCACCCCAGCCCATGGAGGACTCATGATTCTTCTCCATGATACTCTCTATTATCACCCAATCCCCTTAAACACTTCCTTCCAAGCTGTCGCCATCCGTCTTTCCCTTTCCGGATACACGTTCTCTCTTTGTACTGTAAACATTCCATCGTCCACACCAATGGCACGAGCTGATCTCCTTCATCTTCTTGGTCAGCTTCCACCCCCCTATTTGCTGGTTGGGGACTTCAATGCCCACCACCCGCTTTGGGGATCTCCACATCCTTGTCCACGTGGCTCACTATTGCTAGACGTCTTCCACCAAGCGGATCTAGTTTGCCTCAACACTGGGATCCCTACATTTTTATCTGCCTCCACAACAAATTTATCTCATTTGGACCTTGCGGTCGGTACTGTTCCGCTAGCTCGGCGCTTTGAATGGTTCGCCCTTGATGATACACACTCGAGTGACCACTTTCCATGTGTCCTTAGACTGTAGCCTCAACTGCCATACATGCGCCCGCGACGATGGAAGTTTGCCCAAGCTGATTGGACACTTTTTTCGTCTCTAGCGACATTCAATGACCGTCACTTTCCCAGTGTCGACGATGAGGTCACACATATTACCGACGTTATTCTTACGGCTGCGGAACATTCAATACCACGCACCTCCGAATTGCCCCGGCGCCCCCCAGTTCCTTGGTGGAACGAGGCATGCCGTGATGCACTACATGAGCGGCAACATGCTCTCCGCGTTTTCCGCCACCATCCTACTTTGGCCAACTGTATCCGCTATAAGCAGTTCCGTGTGCGTTGCCGTCAAGGCATCCGCGATAGCAAGAAGGCAAGCTGGAAATTCTTTATTAGCTCATTTAACACCTTCACTCCCTCCTCGGAAGTTTGGAGTCGGCTTCGACGGTTCTCAGGCGCGCCTAGTTTCTCCCCGGTCTCTGGGCTCACTGTCGCGCATGATACATTCGTGGACCCCGTCGCAATTTCTAACTCGCTGGGTCAGCACTTTGCTGAGATTTTGAGCTCTTCCAATTACCCACCAGCGTTTCTCCCAAAGAAACGTTCAGCGGAAGTGCGACCTCTTGCTTTCTCCTCTCAAAATCGCGAAAGCTATAATACTGTTTTCTCCATGAGGGAACTCCAACATGCACTCTCTTCTTCTCGCTCCTCCGCCCCAGGACCGGATGGTATCCACGTCCAAATGTTGCTGCATTTATCAACCCATAGTCTGCATTACCCCCTTTGCCTTTATAATCGAATTTGGACCGACATTACTTTTCCCAGACGATGGCGGGAAGCTATCGTCGTTCCCATTCCGAAACCTGGAAAGGACAAACATCTCCCCTCTAGCTATCGCCCCATTTCTCTCACGAGTAGTGTCTGTAAGGTTTTGGAGCATGTGGTGAATTACCGTCTAGCGTGGTGTCTGGAGTCCCGCAGTCTTTTAACACCTGCCCAATGCGGATTCCGAAACCATCGTTCTGCAGTTGACCATCTTGTTGCACTTTCCACTTATATCATGAACAATTTTCTCCGGAAACGCCAAACAGTAGCAATATTTTTTGATCTGGAGAGAGCATACGATACCTGTTGGAGGACGGGCATCCTCCGCACAATGTTCTCTTGGGGCTTTCGAGGTCGGCTGCCCCTTTTTCTTCACGAATTTATGGCAGAGTGCACATTTAGGGTGCGGGTGAACACTACTCTCTCCCGTACTTTCTCCCAAGAAAACTGGGTACCCCAGGGCTCCGTGCTGAGTGTTGTACTGTTTGCCATTGCCATCAATCCAATTATGGATTGTCTCCTTCCTGATGTCTCGGGCTCCCTATTTGTGGACGATTTTGCAATCTACTACAGCTCTCAACAGACCAGCCTTCTTGAACGGCGTCTTCAAGGATGTCTCGATCGCCTTCACTCTTGGAGCATCGAAACCGGCTTCCGTTTCTCTCCCAGTAAGACCGTTTGTGTTAATTTTTGGCGACGTAAGGAGTTTCTTCCACCCTCCTTACATCTAGGACCTGTCAACCTTCCGTTTTCAGACGTTGCTAAATTCTTGGGTCTTATGTTTGATAGAAAACTATGCTGGTCCTCCCACATTTCGTATCTTTCGGCTCGCTGTCTGCGATCCCTCAACACCCTCCGTGTCCTGAATGGTACCTCCTGGGGAGCAGACCGAGTGGTCCTTCTCCGCCTCTATCGCGCCTTAGTGCGCTCGAAATTGGACTATGGAAGCATAGTCTACTCCTCTGCCCGGCCATCTATTCTTCGGCGTCTCGACTCTATCCACCACCGTGGATTACGTTTAGTGTCTGGAGCGTTTTACACCAGCCCTGTGGAAAGCCTTTATGCTGAGACTGCTGAACCTCCACTGTCCAATCAGCGAGCAGTCCTTCTGAGTCGTTATGCCAGCCATCTGTCTTCCATGCCTGCTAATCCAGCCCATGACATATTTTTCGACGCCTCCTTTGATGTAGGGTATGCAGGCCGCCCCTCCTCCCTACTACCACCGGGAGTCCATTTCCGTCAACTGCTCCATTCTCTTTCCTTCCGCTTTCCAAAAACCTTCTTGACAACTTGGGGTACAGCACCGCCTTGGCTCCGTCCCCGGATCTGCCTGCTCCGTGACCTTTGTCGATTTCCCAAGGATGGTACCCCTTCACTTGTTTATCGTCGGGCATTTGCTGCTCTATGTGCACAAATGATGGACGCCACATTTATTTACACCGACGGCTCGCAAACATCGTTAGGTGTAGGGAGTGCCTATGTTGTTGGCGACACCCCAAATCACTTTCGGCTTCCCGACCAGTGTTCGGTCTATACTGCGGAGCTTTACGCTGTTCTCCAGGCTGTCCACTACATCCGCCGCCATCAGCGGATGCAGTACGTTATCTGCTCCGATTCTCTCAGCTCTCTCCTCAGTCTCCAAGCTCTTTACCCTGTGCACCCTCTGGTCCACCGGATTCAGGACTGTCTGCGCTTGCTCCACCTGGGGGGCGTCTCGGTGGCGTTCCTCTGGCTCCCGGGACACATTGATATCTGTGGAAATGAGGCGGCCGATATTGCAGCCAAGGCTGCAGTCTCTCTTCTTCGGCCAGCTATTCCATCGATTCCCATCGCCGATCTATGGAGCGTCTTATGTCGTCATGTTGTTCATTTATGGCACGCGCTCTGGTCGACACTTCCCCAAAATAAATTGCGGGACGTGAAAACTCTTCCTTGTGCTTGGACCTCTTCCTCCCGAACACGTCGTCGGGAGGAGGTAATTTTAACTGGACTCCGGATAGGGCACTGTCTTTTTAGCCATCGACATCTTTTAAGCGGCGATCCTCCCCCACTCTGTCCCCACTGCTCTCAGTTGTGGACGGTAAGACACCTTTTAATTGAGTGCCCCTATTTTACTCCGTTACGCGCCCGTCTACAGCTGTCGCCTGATATATCGTCAATTTTAGCAGATGACACGCATTCTAGAGTTCATTCGTGCCAGTGAAATGACGTCAGTCATTTGAAGTTTTTTTTTTGGGATGACCAACCCCTTTCTGTAGTGGATTTTTAAGCCTTCCTTCTGCTTTTAGTTTCTCCAATTTTATGCCTTTCGTTCCCACTGCTGCTGGTTTCTATTTTAGGTTTTTTACTGTTTCTTAAGTCCCGGACAGGGCGCTAATGACCGTTGCAGTTTTGCGCCCCAAAAAAAAAAAAAAAAAAAAAAAAGACACAGACACTTGATTACTCTTTATGTGCACAACTTTTTGTCTTCCTCTACTTCTGGCACATGCCATAGTGATGTAATCTACAGTAGTTCTCCTCGATGTAGATTACACATTGTAAGATGTGTAACAGTGATAGTGTCACAATATTTAGTTTTCTGAAGCTAGGTCTACAATGTGCTCTTGCTGCTGTGCTGAAAACTCTCCTAATTGCCTTTCTTTATAATTTAAATACACTGGTTGGAATCATCTGATGGCCACACAGAAAGGTATCATATGCTATATACTATTAGCACTAGAATTCTAATGAGAAGTTATGTTATCTGGAGGGTAAATATACGTTTACTAATTTCACATTTTCATGGTGATTATCCCAAGATATTTTTGAATCAATTATTCTCCCAAGGAAATTTGCATTACTTAATTCCTGTTCCAATTGTGTTTTATGATTTCACATAATATGGAGATTCTTTGCTCTATCTTGATTGATACAGGAATTTACATGACACAAAACTTCAACCCTATCAGTGGGGTGATGTATTTCATATTTCAACACAACCACTGTTTGTGATGTAATGGCTAGATCAACATCAAATAAATAATCGTAAGTAGGCAATCCGTTCTCTTATATCAGAACTCGTTGTTGTTGTTGTTGTTGCTGTAGTCTTCAGTCCAGAGACTGGTTTGATGCAGCTCTCCATGCTACTCTATCCTCTGCAAGCTTTATCATCTCCCAGTACCTACTGCAACCTACATCCTTCTGAATCTGCTTAGTGTATTGATCTCTTGGTCTCCGTCTACAATTTTTACCCTCCAGGCTGCCTTCCAATACTAAATTGGTGATCCCTTGATGCCTCAGAACATGTGCTACCAACTGATCCCTTCTTCTAGTCAAGTTGTGCCACAAATTTCTCTTCTCCCCAATTCTGTTCTGTACCTCCTCATTAGTTATGTGATCTATCCATCTAATTTTCAGCATTCTTCTGTAGCACCACATTTTGAAAGCTTCTATTCTCTTCTTGTCTAAACTATTTATCAGCCATGTTTCACTTCCATACATGGCTACACTCCATACAAATACTTGCAGAAATGACTTCCTGACACTTAAATCTATACTCTATGTTAACAAATTTCTCTTCTTCAGAAACGCTTTCCTTGCCATTGTCAGTCCACATTTTATATCCTCTCTACTTTGACTATCATCAATCATTTTTCTCCCAAATAGCAAAACTCATCTCCTAGTCAAGTGTCTCATTTCCTAAACTAATTCCTTCAGCATCACCCGTTTTGCTTTTGTTGATGTTCATCTTATATCCTCCTTTCAAGACACTATCCATTCTGTTCAACTGCTCTTCCAGGTCCTTTGCTGTCTCTGACAGAATTAAAATGTTATTGGCAAACCTCAAAGTTTTTATTTCTTCTCCATAGATTTTAATTCCTACTCCAAATTTTTGTTTTGTTTCCTTTACTGCTTGCTCAGTATACAGATTGAATAACATCAGGGATAGGCTACAATCCTGCCTCACTCCCTTCCCAACCACTGCTTCCCTTTCATGACTTTTGACTCTTATAACTGCCACCTGGTTTCTGTACAAATTTTAAATAGCCTTTGGGTCAATTTACGGCTCCCACTGCGTGTAAATCTGTTGTCTGTTCTTTGACTCTTGCAATAGTGGACAAAGCTGGTGCCGACAGTTTGTTCAACCTGGATGATTTCAGTGCTCTTTGTTTTTCCATTGTGGATGCAACACACCTCATTTCTGACCAGATCCATTACCAGCTGTTAGATTTCCTGTATTCTGAGTTCTCATCTCTTTTTTCAGATGGGTTAGGTAGCGCCACTAATTTTATGACCCACATTACCTTGAAACCTAAAGCATGATGACGTTTTTCCTTTGCATGCCCTGTTCCAGTGGCTTTGTGTGATTAAGTGAAATCTGAATTGAACAGGCTGATACCACTGGGGGTCATACAACCTATTACATCAAATGAATAGTCTAATCCCACTTGTAATTGTTAAAAAACAGAATGGTCAGCTTCAATTCTGTGGAGACCTTAAAGTTTCAATTAATGCCCAGTCTATCAATGACACCTGCTCTTTGCCCCATCAGGATGAGTTATTGGCCAAACTCTCCAGGGGACAGTATCTCTGTAAAACTGATTTATCTGAAGCCTATTTACGTGTTCTGTTAGATGAGGATTTGGAAAGGTTCCATATAATTAACACACACTTCAGGCTGTACCAATATCAGCACCTTCCATTTGGTATGTCTAGCATCCCAGTGATTTTTCAATATTTTCTTGAAGAATTGATGATGTCTGTTATGGGGTGCATCAACTATCTTGGTGACACTCTTGTGATGCGTACATTCATGAAAGAACATTTATGCAACTTATACTCCTTGCTAACAGCTTACATACTGCAGGGTTGTAATGCAATCTGGCCAAGTCCCACTTTTTTCAGCTATCAATTGTGTGTTTGAGGTCTGAGATATCTCAGGATGGTGTAAAGCCTTTATTTCATCATCTCACAGCTCTGCCTCTTCCTTCCAGTGTCAAAGAACTCCAAGAATTTTTAGGGAAAATTGTCTACTATCACAAATTCATTCTGGGTGTGGTCACATAGGGCCATCCTCTCTATCAACTGCTTCACAAGGATGTTCCTTTCCAGTGGATATCAGCCTATGAGTACATATTTATGTTTTTGAAATCTAAATTACATTCTGCTCCTTGTTTGGCTACCTTACATCCTGACCACACCTGGTCTTGGCTACAGATGCCTCTCAGTATGGCCTTGGGGCCACTCTTGCACATTGCTATGGGGGTGGTTATGAATGTCTGATAGCTTATGCATCAAAAACGCTTAACTCTGTTCAGCAGTGCTACTCCCAGGTTGAAAAGGAAGTGCTTGCCTTTGTCTGTGCTGCAAAAAATTTCATGTGTTCTTATATGTGAGCAAGTTCTAGCTCATTACAGACTGCAAGCCCTTGGTTTTATTGTTTAACCCTTCAACCTCATTGCCTGACAAAGCAGAACACTGCCTTCATTGTTGTGCCTTGTTTCTTTGTCACTACAACTATGATATAAATTTTCAACCAACAGGACAGCATGCCAGTGCTGATGTGCTGTCCCATCTTCCAATGGGGTCGGATCCTACATTTGATGAGGATGATCTCATTTGTTTTGACTTAGATGTTGAGGGCCAAAGTACTGTGGAAGGGTTTCCTATTATGGACTCCTAGATCACAGCTGCTGTTGCTGCTCATCCAGTTTTGTGCCAAGTTGCCCACCTCGTTCAGCATGGCTGGCCTTTGTCACTATCTTTTGATGTTTGATGATATTGTTATCATAGCGACTGACAGTCTGTTGCTCAGAATTGTGATTGTGGCTGCCCTGTGGTAGGATGTGCTTCAGCTCCTACATCTCAGACATTGGGAAGTCTCGTGTACCAAGTCATTGCCCTGTCGACATGTGTTTTGGCCTGGCAGCTTGTTCTCAGTGAACTACACAACAGACGTTGTTGCAGGTGATGCACTTTCCGTGGCCCACACTGCAGCATCTGTGGGAATGTGTACATGTTGATTTCACCGGACCCTTCCTAAATTCTTACTGGTTGTTGGTTGTTGATGCTTTCTCAAACTTTCCATATGTTTTCCACTGTCCTTTCATGTCAGTGGTGGCTACAATTCGGGCCCACTCAAAATTTTTTTCTGTTGAAGGATGGCCTTACAAGCTTGTGATGGACAATGGACCACAGTTTGTGTCTCAGACCTTCCACGATTTCTGTGCCCACCAAGGCATTTGCCATGTGACTGCTCCTCCTTTCCTCCCTCGATCTAATGTGAGGTGGAATAGCTTATCTGCACATTCTACATTCAATTGAAGAAGTACACTGCTGACTCTTCACCTCTCGACTTCCTACAGGTTAATGAAGGTGGGGGATCGGAGTCCAGCCAAGATGCTCTGTGGTTGCCAGCCCTGTACCCTTCTGGATTTGTTCATACCACCCCACCAGCATCTGTTTTTGCAGCCCTCGTTGCTGTTCACTCCTCACTCTGCAGTCTGGGATCAGCGATTTGGTCACCACACAAAGTGGATGCAAAGTCCACAGTTGCTACGGCCACTACCAGTGACGGGGTGGTCACAAACCAAACCAGCTGTGTCATTGTGCCACGATTGGGGCTGAAGATCCTACACCACCACAACCTACACCTCGTCCTTCTGAACCTATAACTGCCTGTCAGAGCATCCCTGCTGTGAGGGTAGATCCACCCTCCTTGTGGATGTCACCACCACCTGCTTCTCCTTCGGGGTCGGGCCCCAGTGCGTGCTGCCGGCCCTTCCTGTGATGCTTCACACCTACCTGTGCTTCTGCCACCATCTGGGCTGGAGCCGTCAGGTCTTTACCTGACAGCATTCTCAGCACCACCACACGAGTGGCCGGCACCTTCACTAACTGTGCAGTTCAATCACATCGGGTACACAGACACCTAGACGTCGCCTGCGCCCTCATCACCAGTCGTCCCTTGTGATACTTCGTGGGGTGACAGTCACTACACGTGTCCACAGATGCATCATTTCTGCCCCTACTCATCAGTTCCAGCCCAGAATCTCCTGCCACTGCTGCTCTCATCACCTGTGGTAGCTACTGTAGAGGCCACGGATGTGTCTACGGTTGCCCTGATGCCTGCATCAGAGGAGCATACTTTTCCCAAGAAGGGAGGGGTGCTATAACCCTGTACACAAAAGCTGGATACATGTGTGACATCAGGTCACTGGTGTGTTACAATTCAAATAGTGAACCAAAAGCGACTGTGTGAGCCAGTTACCAGAGGCTGCCTGTGATGTGTCACGAGGCTATGGCACATGGCATGACATCCACTGCGCCACCTACTGGAGCCCTCGTCTACATAAAGACACTGCAGCTGGTGTCTTTCTAAAATTGTTTTCTACTGCTTACTGTACAGTTTGTATGTTCATCATTTACTTGAATGTGGATAAATAAACTTTTATTCTTATGGGCCCCACTATTGGTTGTGTCTACTATTAAACTGAAGGGGGGAGGGGGGGAGGAAAGAAAGAAAAGAGAAGGAACTAATGACATCAGCTGCATTGGGACTCAGCAGTGATAAGTGAAAATGTGTGCTGGACTGGGACTTGAGCCCTGGATCTCCTGCTTTCCTACTCACTGGGCAGCTGCATTAACCACTGCACCACCTGAACACAGTGTTTATCAGAAATTTGTGGACTGTCTTGGCACACTCCCTGGCTGACTCAAATTCCAACCTAGTGGCACCTGCTATAGTCCCTGTCCGTGTCCTCCATGCTTGCTAATTTTATATTCCCACTGGAAGTTGAAGGTACTGAAGGTTGTGGATTCACTTCCCATTGAGGGAAATCAGTAATAAGAAGGCATGGTGTCTGTTCTTTTGAATATGTCTGAATGAACGGGCACCACACATTCAACCCTTCCTTCCCTGTGAAGGGCTTAGGAAGAGGGGCATCTATTTTTGAAGGGCTCCTAGACCTATGACTAATTACTATTCACAGTCACGTGAATGAGTGGTAAATGGTATCAACAAGGGACAATAGTACTGGAGGTACATTTGGTGTCTTTGGTACAGCAAGTAACTCATCCTGCTCCTGAGCACAGAATACACATGGGGGCAGAGTTGTGGTTAGTGCAATGTTGTACAGAATAGTAAATAGTAACTGTTAATTAAGCTTGGTGATTCTATTTTAATTTTTGGATCTGCAATGCTCCAAGGATTATAGGTTCCCATTAAGAACTTAGGTACTTAACACTTAACAAAGTGATTTCCTTTATGACAGGAGAAAAACCTAGCACTAAATTATGGAGTAAATTACTTATTATCTGAAGTTACTTGGAACTTTTGAGCCTCAGACTTTTTTCTGTGTTTATGATTACTAAGAAACACACATTACACACTCAAAAGAGTGGCCATTTATGGCAAAGGCAGGCTATTTACACTGCTATTGAAACAAGGAAACTAAATGTAAGATGATATGGTAGTTATAGTAGGCACAAAACAAAGTATTACACAACTCTGGTTGACTTTGTATGAGCAATGCCTGAGTCACAATCATGTAGTTTCAAACACTTCCTTAGAACAAACTGATCAGTGATTAGAGGAAGAGGTGAAAATATTGCATCAATTACATTGGGATGAGGAGAAATAGTTTTCCAAACCAGATACTGCTGCTGTAATTTGTAGAATGTGCAACTCTAACTCACAATGTTTGATTTTTCTACCAAATATATTCTGAAAGACACTTGAAAACTTCCAAAAATTCTCAAAAATATACCTAAGACCAAATTTGAAGCATTTTCCTTGACTAGTTTATGTTCCTTTTTTTGCAGTAACAGTATAGGTAAACTTAATTGTGGTATGAAAATGTAACTCACTGAAATGAATGTAAGAAATGCACCACCCTGGCATTTGCTTTAAGAAATTTAGGGAAACTACAAAAAAAACCTAAATCTGGGTGGCCAGATGGGGATTTGAATTACCGCTCTCAAGAGTACAAGTCTAGTGTCTTAACCAATGTGCCACCTCAATTGGTATGAATGGAACAGAAGACAACAGAGCACTGCAGTGGTCTTCACTCAGCTGTAGTGTGTGATAGAGAGGGCAAACAGACTTTACATAATTTTGCAGAAGAAGTTATAGTAAACTAAACTACACTGCAAAATGATAAAGCAACCTAGTGTGCCATATATGGCCATGTGGGTGTCACTTGACTGTTCCTTGGTTGTGAATCTGCACTCTGTTCAGCCTCAATGCACTTTTCTCTCACCCTACTACACCTTAAACTGTGTTTTTCTGTAGTAAACCACCATGCTTCCTTATGTGTGTGGAAGGACAAACCACCTGTTGGGTTGCAATAAACAAGTGATCACTCACATGAGGACAAGTGAGGGAAGTGAATGAGGGAACTGCCAGTTTCCTGGAGTCAAGTCCTGTGGAAAGTGAATGGTGGGAATGAGTGCCACTCACTTGGCTTTGCCACACAGATGCAATGCTGTAATAGAAGTATTGTTCGTAAATGAATACTTCCGAATTGATATAAAGTGGATACATGTTTGTTTATCTGATTTCCATGATTTTTCCACATTATTTCAAATGGTTCTTACAAACAGACCATAGCAGACATCTTCTCCTTAACTTGCTTATCATTAAAGTTTCTGAAATTGAGTAAGTTCTTATGATGTATGTTTATTATTATTATTATTATTATTATTATTATTATTATTATTATTATTATTACAGCTCTAATTTCCATTTTTATCCTGAAAATTCATTGATAGTGATTTTACTATTCAAAATTTTTTAAAGTTTGTTAATATCATGATGTATTCTACAAATCTGTGCCATCAACACAAAAGTCCAACTGGGGGACAGGGAGGGATTACTTTGAAACGCCATCTGCTGGTAAAAAATGGAACTATTCCTTCAGCAATATTTTCAGTACATTTGTCCCATAGCTTATTTACTGAGTGATGGTGTGGCACCAGCTGCTGTTGTGATGAGCTACTTTAGTTGTTCATTGGCAGAATGATTCATTGTAGCAGATACTGGTTGTTCAACATTTTAGAAATAATATTTTTTTATTATTAAAAATGTTCCACTTCTCTCTGCGCATTTCTCTAAAAACCACAATGTCCTACTGGGAATAAATTTTGAGTTTTAGTTCTTGAACTTTTTGATCACTCAGTACAAAATCTGTCTGTATTTCACTTGTAATGTTGTGTTGCAGATAAGAAAGCCTCCTCATATTTCTTCTTCTCTTGGTTCTTCTTCATCAATGAAAATAGCTTTTTGTTCCAAAAATGTGAGATTTCAAAACCTTTACATGTTCCTGTTGACTGGATGAAATGTCTCATTGCAGAAGCTAGTTCTACTTTACATACTGCAGCCACTATGAATCATCAGTTTAGATTACTTTTTCATGAAATGGTACTCTGTAGAGGCATCATCTCTCATTTTCTTCACTGTTTTTGTACCCATGACTCCTGTTATCTAGACCTGTCACTTTCATTACTGGAGGCTGTGTTATTAACTGATAATTCTAGTGGACTGGACATTCAACTGTGCATCTATAGTTTCTTTTGTC
This sequence comes from Schistocerca cancellata, assembly GCF_023864275.1. Classification (NCBI taxonomy): domain Eukaryota; kingdom Metazoa; phylum Arthropoda; class Insecta; order Orthoptera; family Acrididae; genus Schistocerca; species Schistocerca cancellata. The sequence goes on along the minus strand of NC_064629.1, from coordinate 55,592,704 downwards.
CAGCATACTGAGCAGTTTTCTCTTGAAATCAGTCCAGAATATTTGTTGCTATAATTTTGTAGAAGTTCTTCCAGTTTTTTGTTTACTCCTTATCCCGAATGTGGTAACATTTACTATTAAACTTTGAGAATGAAGAATATTTATTAGCCACTGGTCATTTTGCAGTGAAATGTGTTTTGTTATTGTTACATAAAAGTACAGAATGTAATAATATGGCAGATTAGAATAAAACATCTGAAAACCTAATTTTATCTTTGTATGTCACAAAGAGGTCTTTAATGTTGTGTAATGAATTCTCTGATAGCTAGATGTACGATTTTACTTTCAAATTTCTATGTAGCATAGACTGAGCAGTGATTCTTGTTCCTTCTGTTGTGCTAAAAGAGATAAATATCTGCTTATGGAGAATAAAAAGTGTTCTCTTAAATTATTAAATTTATTTCTGAGCAGTTGAATTTATTATTTTTGAGTAACTGTGATCAGTTTCAAACCAAAGAAGGCTTCATTGGTGTATTTAGTGTCTGCAAATATACCAGGTAATATACCAGGTCATCATAAAGCAGCACAACTGCATTGCCATACAAATGGTGCTGCTTTACGATTAAGTTGTACACTTACAGATGCATAATACATTGCTTACCACACTATGTGCCTGAAGATGAAGCCTTCTGGGCTTTCATATCAATGGAAAATGGTAAAAAGTAATAAATACTGTTGATTGGAGATAGAAAATGTCAATAAAAGAGAATAAATTCTTTCTATTCTCTGTCATAATCAGAGATTGACAATTTGTGATACATTCTGAGTGGTCTCCCTCTGTGCAAATTCCCTTTTTTGGACAACATGTGACTTGGCATATCTGAGTTAGCCATAACTTTAATTGTATGTAGTTGAACTTTCTCCCAGTCAACAAGTTATTTAACAGAGAGTAATGAAACATATGTGTACAATTGCCCTATTCTAAGCCTGAAAGAAAAAGAAGACAACTGTGATCCATATGACAAGTCTTGTAATTTATACAATCAATTTGCTATATTTAAAATGTTTGTGAAGTGAGAGGAATGTCTCCATACAAGCAACATACTCGTATGTAATGTCTTCATTCCACTGTAGGTAATATATCTGAGAGTATTATTCATATTTGAATATATAATGGTATCATTTCAGAATTTTTATTCCTAATTAACTTAACTGTTTTATATGTTTTAATTTTAAATGTTAGTTTTGAAGCCAGTGATATTACTTACCAATCCATCCCAACTTCAGGCCCAGCTGCACATGCAGTGGGAAGTGTGTATTTATAAGCCATGGCTCAATATGTGGCTTCAGATGGGGTATAAGAAAATCATCATCATTGATATACAATGTAACATCTGAATCAGGACCTTCTGGTACTTCGATTACTATTTTTATGGTGGAATCCAATTTTTTTAATAGGAATGATTTTATCCATTGAAGTGAAGAATGATTATCCTGTTCAGCAGCAACTGTCTGTGAGCTGACCTACAAGAAAAATGACAGAATGTAAGAAAAAATAAAGCATCTAAATTTATGTGAAATGTGTAGTTTGGCAGAGCCTTCCTGTGGAGAAATGAAGATTGACAGTTTCTTTTCTGCCTGAAAGTTAAAACAAATTCCATTTCATTCCCAACTACACACATCAAAAAATGTTTTGCACCACCCCGGTTCCCAGAACTCCTGAAGATAGACGTTGACTGTGGATATCGTATCACAGACACAGTCCCTTTGACTGTTCACAGATATCACTAATCCCACCCAAAGATGTAAACAACCATGCATGAGCGGCGCCTATTAGATGGAGGGTGTCTGACAGCTGATCAGTTCCAGTCATTCCACCAGGGAGGAGGTGCATGGCTCATGTTGTCTGTAGTTCAGCCATGTCTAGACAGTCAATACTGTGGTTTGATCATGTCTGCATTGTTACTTTGTGCCAGGAAGAGCTCTCAACAAGGGACATGTCCAGGCATCTCAGAGTGAACCAAAGTGATGTTGTTCGGACATGGAGGAGATACAGAGATACACAGAGAAAGGAACTGTCGATGACATGCCTCACCCGAGGGCTATTACTGCAGTGGATGGTTGCTACCTATGGATTATGGCTTGGAGGATCCCTGACAGCAACAACACCATTTTGAATAATGCTTTTAGTGCACCCACAGGACATCATGTTATGACTCAAACTGTGTGCAATAGGCTGCATGATGCACAACTTCACTCCAAACGTTCATGGTGAGGTCCATCTTTGCAACCATAACACCATGCAGCGCGGTACAGATGGGCCCAACAACATGCTGAATGGACTGCTTAGGATTGGCATCATGTTCTCTTCACCGATGAGTGTCACATATGCCTTTAACCAGACAATCATCAGAAATGTGTTTGGAGGTAACTCAGTCAGGCTGAACACCTTAGAGAACAGCAAGGTGGAGGTTCCCTGCTGTTTTGGGGGGTATTTTGCGGGGCTGATATATGCCGCTGGTGGTCATGGAAGGTGCCGTAACAGCTGTATGATATGTGAATGTCATCCTTCGACCAATAGTGCAACCATATTGGCAGCATAGGGGAAGGCATTAGTCTTCATGGATGACAATTCATACCGCCATTGTGCACATCTTGTGAATGAATTCCTTCAGGATAATGACATTGTTTGGCTAGAGTGGCCAGCATCTTCTCCAGACATGAACCCTATCAAACATGCCTGGAATAGATTCAAAAGGGCTGTTTATGGATGACATGACCTACCAACCACTCTGAGGGATCTATGCTGAAACACTGTTCAGGAGTGGGACAATCTGCGCCAACAGTGCCTTAATGAACTTGTGGATAGTATGCCATGATGAATACAGGCCTGCATCAATGCAAGAGGACATGCTACTGGGTATTAGAGGTATCGGTGTGTACAGCAATCTGGACCACCACCTCTGAAGGTCTCACTGTATGGTGGTAGAACATGCAATGTGTGGTTTTCATGACCAATAAAAATGGTGGAAATGATGTTTGTGTTGATATCTATTCCAATTTTCTGTACAGGTTCTGGAACTCTCGCAACCGAGGTGATGTGAAACTTTTTTTTTTGATGTGTATATATAAAGCAGAAGATTAAACTCTATTTGTTGTTGAAAAATTTAGAAGTAAAGCGAACAGTGGGACTAGTGTATTTTAGGCTTCAAGTTTTAAATGATTTATGCAAATTCCAGAATTCAGTGTACCAGAATTAAGGGGGAAAAGGCAGAAAAACAAGTTTACTGCTGTAAATGGTACTACAGAAATGGAAAGGTCACATAGAACCTGGAGTCAAGGGAACCATAAGAAGGCAAAGTGAAAAGTTCTTAATCTGGTAGTGAAAGTTTGTGTTATTCAGATAAAAATCCACTTATTTCTCAATTTCCTGCCCAGTTAAGTCAATATACATCTACCAATGTTTTTATAGTGAATATATTCAATCCATCAAGTGTCATTCTGCATTGTTGTTAAGATCTTCAGCCTAAAGCCTGGTTTGATGTAGCTCTTCTGTGAAATTACTGGAATCTACTTCCACTTGAACCTGTTTACCATAGTCAAGCATAGATCTTCCTTCACAAATTTTTCCCTACACATTTCCTTCCATTATTAAATTAACTATTTCTTGGTGTCTCATGGTAAGAGTCAGCAGACTAACCCTTCTTTTAGATGGGTGGACACATTTGTGGAGTTCCCCAAGGAAGTATACTTGGACCATTCTTGTTTATAGTATATATTTATGATATAACACATCCACAAAACTCCAAACTAGTGAACTATGCTGATTATACATCTTTTATTAGCTGGGGCTGTACAGAGCGGGCAGCATTCCAAAGCAACAAAGAGAACTTTGAAATGATCACAGAATATCTAACAGTGAATAATCTTACACTGAATAAGGACAAGACTGTAGTAATAAAATTCTTACTACATTTTACTAATACTCATACTCAATCACTTTCTGCAGTTGAAACATCTGACAAACATAAGTTTTTAGGCATATTGATTGATGAACATCTGACTTGGAAAGAGCATATCAGCTCCACCTGTAATAAGGTTTCTAGTAATATTTACTTACTAAAACATCTTGCAAATATAGTAGCTCCCCTTGTCCTTAAACAAGTGTATTATGGGTTAATACACTCACATCTGCAATGTGGGATCGAGATCTGGGGTGGGGCACCCACTGTCTATATGGATCGCATTTTCAGGCCTCGAAAGAGAGCAGTTAGGATAATTGCTAATATAAGCAAATGCCAGTTCTGTAGGTACTATTTCAAAAATTATAAATTACTGACTGTTTACTCATTGTATGTAGTAAAGACCATAATGTTTGTAAAAGAGAATGAGGAAAACAGTGTAAAGATCAGTGACACCCATAATTACAATACTCGAGCCAAAAGTGACTATCATAGGATATGGACTAACACGAAAGCTACAGACCACAGTCCATATGTAACTGGGAGACAATTCTATAATGAGTTGCAAAAAAATATAAAGCAACCCCAAGGCAATCTTTTTAAGGGCAAGATGAAAAATATGTTAATAGAAAGATGTTTATACTCATTAAAAGAATTCTGAGCTGCAGTACTGTTAGTTTATTCTTTTACATACTGCAGTATATTAGTGGTGGTATTGTTATAATTGGCTAATTGATGTATATAATCATTATATGTATGGAGTGATATATAATGTGCTAACGTGTTTATAACATTATTGCATGGAATGATATACAGTGTGCTACTTGATGTATATATTCATTCTTGGAATAACATGATATTGATATAATAGTGCAAAAAATGATGATGTCCAAGACTGTAAAGTTAACATGGACAAATAAATATTATTATTATTTCTTTCTTTTCTCAGACGTTATGTCTGGTCAACAATGGAAAGCGACGCGGACCTCGATCAAGCGTGACTTCTTTTTAACTGTATGGTATATGTTATATTGCATTTAAGAACTTTCAGATAATTGAACATGTATCAATAATTACGGATTTCTGTAGTTGTATATATAAGTTTGGATGTAGCTGTATTGCATTGATGTACTACTGGTGGATATTGTGTGGTATGACTCCTGTAGTTGATAGTATAATTGGTATAATGTCAACTTTATCCTGATGCTACATATCCTTGACTTCCTCAGCCAGTTGGATGTATTTTTCAATTTTTTCTCCTGTTTTCTTTTGTATATTTTTGTATTGGGTATGGATATTTCGATTAGTTGTGTTAATTTCTTCTTTTTATTGGTGAGTATGATGTCAGGTTTGTTATGTGGTGTTGTTTTATCTGTTATAATGGTTCTGTTCCAGTATAATTTGTATTCATCATTCTCCAGTACATTTTGTGGTGCATACTTGTATGTGGGAACACGTTGTTTTATAAGTTTATGTTGTAAGGCAAGCTGTTGATGTATTATTTTTGCTACATTGTCATGTCTTCTGGAGTATTCTGTATTTGATAGTATTGTACATCCGCTTGTGATGTGATCTACTGTTTCTATTTGTTGTTTACAAAGTCTGCATTTATCTGTTGTGGTATTGGGATCTTTAATAATATGCTTGCTGTAATATCTGTTGTTTATTGTTTGATCCTGTATTGCAATCATGAATCCTTCCGCCTCACTGTATATATTGTCTTTTCTTAGCCATGTGTTGGATGCGTCTTAATCAATGTGTGGCTGTGTTAGATGATACAGGTGCTTGCCATGTAGTGTTTTCTTTTTCCAATTTACTTTCTTCGTATCTGTTGATGTTATGTGATCTAGAGGGTTGTAGAAGTGGTTATGAAATTGCAGTGGTGTAGCTGATGTATTTATATGAGTGATTGCTTTGTGTATTTTGCTAGTTTCTGCTCGTTCTAGAAAGAATTTTCTTAAATTATCTACCTGTCCATAATGTAGGTTTTTTATGTCAATAAATCCCCTTCCTCCTTCCTTTCTGCTTAATGTGAATCTTTCTGTTGCTGAATGTATGTGATGTATTCTATATTTGTGGCATTGTGATCGTGTAAGTGTATTGAGTGCTTCTAGGTCTGTGTTACTCCCTTTCACTACTCCAAATTATTATTATTATTATTATTATTATTATTATTATTATTATTATTATTATTATTATTATTTATTTCCTTTTTCTCCAATTTGATTCAGTAGCTTATCATTACTTATCTGATTGACTAATCTTATCTTCAACATTATTCTTTTGCACAACATTGCAAAAGGTTTCATTCCCTTCTTGTCAGTACTGATTATCATCCACATTTTCCTTCCATATAAATTATTCCATAACTTCTGCAAAATATCCATATATGACTGCTCCAAATTCAAAATTTTTCCATGCACAAATATGCTTAGATACTGGAATAGGTGAAATTCAGAGGATACCAAATCTGATGAATTGGGTGCTTATTTCAATAATTTGCACTTAAATTCAGCAACTTTCCCTTGGCCAAAGCATCTTCACAAGTAGGCACACTGTTCAAAGAAAAAGGATTTTTTTTTTTTTACTTTGCAACAAGGTCCTCTTCTCAGGCTTTTTGATAATCAGTTGATCCATAAGACTTATTTAGCATTTGCCAATTATAGCTTTAATCTTTGCAAGATAATTAATAAGAATAATTATGTTTATTGCCCAGGATATGCTGACCATAACATTTATGCAGATGAGACTTACTACATATTTTTGGTGCGAGACTAGTACTTTGAGTGCTTTGACCATTTTGGACAGCTCCTCATTATCCATGAAAGTAAACCTCTCAAAAAATCAGTCCCCACCTGGAACGGTTAATGACTAGAGACTCACTGGAATCTGTAAACATAAAGTGCTGCAGATGGATTGGAGCCCAGTATGAGGTTAACACTAAATTTTATTTACTCATAAATGAATTCTCATCCTTCTTTGAAGAAGATTTTCAGAAACGGTTTGTTAGAAACAATACTTTGACAACCCTGAACAAAGCTTGGATCACAGAAGTAATTAAACAATCACACAAACTTTGTATCTAAGCCCACAACAAAAATTGGTCACTATAAAATGTGCCGTAAGAGCTTAAAGAAGTTGATACAAAAAAATCAGAAGCATTATATTATGAACAAGAAAATGATGACTCTAATAATAAATGGAAGACTAGTTGACACATTGTTAGGAGGGAGATGGACAGGAACAGAAGAACTTTAGAAGACTTCAAAATCAAACATGAAGGAAATCTTGTATGCAATCCTGAAAAACATATCATTTTAGTGGTCAAGCAGCTGCAACCCAAATTCCACATGGTGAATATAATCATTTACACTGGCTGTTAAAATACTTTTATTAAAAATCACTACTGCTTTCACATCAGGAGAGACAATGTTTTTTTAAAATCTATCACCTGATCATGCATCTCTACTCTTGTGAAATCGATAGCGACTATTTACTAAAAGTATTTTTAACCTCCAGTGCAGAAGATTTTATTCACTAATCCTGGAAACATAGCTAATACTTATAATCATGGCTCAATACAGCAAACAGTCAGTGAACACAATGTTTCCTGATGGAATCTTACGTGATAGCCAATATTTTAAGCACACACTACTTGTCAGTATCAGAACAAATAGGCTTCAAGGGCTCTGTTTATGAAATCTCGAGTCTTAGGCAAAATACTATCACCAAAAATATCAGTAAAAGTCATATTAGCTCTATCATAGTACCTGTAATTGAAAGAACAATCATCTCTCTGAAGAATAAAAATTCCACTGGAGTAGATGAAATTTCTAGCAATGTGTTGAAACACTGCTGTTCTTCTGTAAGCAAGGAACTGTGCCTGACAGACTCAGATATGCTCTTGTGGAACCATTCTTCAAGAAAGGTAAAAAATCGAAGTTACAAATTACATGCAAATTTCTCTCCTGGCTGCGTTTTTGAAGATACTAGAAAAGATCATGTATACAAGAATTTTGCAACATTTAGATAGATTTAAAAATCTCAGCAAAAGACAGTTTGGTTTCTGAAAGTATACATCAACTAAACAAACCATCTATGTGTTATAACGTCAAGTTTAACACATATATTTCAGAACGACACAACACATATAAGTCACAGAGTAAGTTGACAAGCAAGACATGTGTACACGTTAGCATTCGAATGAGCACTGAGTCCCAGTCTAGCGGCCGCTGCTCGGCTGGCCACTTAGGTGGCGCAGCTGCTGCATGGCTGGCAGACAGTGCTGCACGTAGAGGAAGCGTGTAATTGCGCGGCGGCGCTTTGAATGATCGGCGAGTCACAACACTTTTCCCCCCTTTGAAATTGTTGCACTGGTCTTGATGGAGGTGTCCTGGAGATGGCTAATGTCCATAGGCATTGTTTGACTCACCGTAAAGTCTTGAGGAGGAGGCTTCCCGTACGGACGGAAGTGTCCCCGATGAGAATGGGTCGAGATGACAGGAGACGTAGGGGTCGAATCTGTTGGGGCCCCATGCACCAATCTGCCCATTGCGGCAAGTCCAGTTGATATGACAGGAGACATGGGTGATGTGTCGGCGTCCGTTGGAGGAGGAGGTGAGTAGATTTGCTCTGACAGCGGATGGTCATCCGGTTCCTGCATGGGCACGTCTCCTGGTGGCATCCATTCTTGTGCTGGCATCGCGATGACGGTGAGAAGGCTACGTTGTGAGTGTTGAGAGATGCCAAGATCCTGAGTGTCAGGTAGAGCCAAAGGTGGTGTAGCGGCATTCAGAACAGGCATTGCTGGCACACGAGGCCGAAGCTGGTCCAAATGATGCACTGCAACACCCGTGTCCATCTGGATTTCATACAGGCATCTGCCACGGTGTCTTAAGATGCAGCCCGGGCTCCATTTTGGCCGCCTGCCATATCCCCGTACCCAGACGAGGTCGTCGGTAGTGAACCGGCCAAGTGAAAGCACCCGCAGCCGTGAGGTGGAAGGCCGCAGAAGATGAAGTAGCGTGCAGGGTTGTCGGCCATGTAAGAGCTCAGCCGGGCTGTGGTCGCCCATGGGGGTGAAACGGTAAGATGCCAGAAACTGGAGAAGCGCATCATCAGCAGCAGAAGAAGTCAGAAGTTTCTGCATCTGAGCCTTAAACGTGCGGACCAGTCGTTCAGTTTCACTGTTGGATTGTGGATGGAACGGCAGGGCGGTGACATGCATAACGCCGTGACGAGCACAAAAATCCGCAAATTTGGAAGAGGCAAATTGCGGACCATTATCAGTAACAAGAGTAGAGGGGAGGCCTTCCAAAGAAAAAATGTGGGCGAGAGCACTGGTGGTTGCCGCGGTGGTAGGCGACGTGCAACGGACAATGACAGGGAAGTTAGAGTAGGCATCAATTACGAGGAGCCAATCAGTACCTAAAAAGGGTCCCACAAAGTCAGCATGAATGTGCTCCCAGTGCTTCTCAGGCGAAGGCCACGGTGACAAAGATGACTTCGGGGCAGTGGCCTGTGATGCACAAGGGCCGCAGGCACTGACCATGTGTGCTATTTCAGAGTCGATGACGGCGCGCCAGAGATTTTGTGCGAGACACACCCCAGTGCCCTTGGTGAAGGAGGCGCAAAACCGAAGCATGCAAAGACGCAGGTACCACAACACGTGGTGAAGCACTGTCAGTGGAGAGGAGGATAACACCATCCCTAGCCGTGAGGCGGTAGCGCAAAGCGTAGTAGTTACGCAACAGATCAGAAGTCTTAGTGGACGGGCGATCTGGCCAACCCTTCTGAATACAGTGTAAAACCCGGGAGAGGGTAGAGTCGGAACCCGTAGCAGCTGCCAGCCAGTCCCTGGTGATGGGGAACCTGTCCACAACCCGCTGCTCGGCAACATCCAGGTGGAAACACAATAGTTCGTCCCTATTGAATGCCAGATCAGGACCCATGGGAAGGCGAGACAGTGCATCAGTGTTCGCATGTTGAGCCGTTGGCTGGAAATGAATCTCATAATTGAAACGAGACAAGTAAAGAGCCCAACGCTGGAGGTGGTGTGCAGCCTTGTCGGGAAATGACGTTGATTGATGAAACAAGGAAACAAGTGGTTTGTGATCCGTAACAAGATGAAATTTGGATCCATAGAGAAAAACAACAAACTTATGAAGAGCATAAATAATGGCCAAAGCTTCTTTTTCAGTTTGAGAACACTTATGTTGGGCATCTGTGAGCGTTTTGGAAGCATAAGCAATGGGTTATTCAGAACCGTCAGAAAAACGGTGCGCAAGGACTGCACTGACCCCGTATTGAGAGGCGTCCGTGGCAAGAACAAGATGTTGGCCAGGTCAATAAGTAGCCAGGCACGGGGACTGTTTCAGCATAGTCTTCAATTTCTGGAAAGCCACTTCGCATGACGCGGACCAGTGAAAAGGCACGTTTTTATGCAACAGGCGATGCAACGGCTGAGCCACCAAAGCCACAGACGGTAAAAACTTGTGATAGTATGCTATTTTCCCCAAGAAGGCCTACAGTTCCTTAACAGATGTAGGGTGAGGAAGGGCCTCGATTGCAGCGACAGTTTGCTGAAGCGGACGAATACCATCCCGAGAGAGTTGAAACCCCAAGTACGTGATAGATGCCTGAAAAAATTGTGATTTCTGAAGATTACACTTAAGACCGGCAGTCTGTAAGACATGAGAAAGTGTGAGGAGATTTTGAAGATGTTCTTCAGTGGTGGAGCCAGTGACAACAATCTCGTCCATGTAATTGATACACCCAGGGACAGGGAGCAGTAATTGTTCCAAGAATCGCTGAAAGAGAGCAGGGGTGCTAGCAACCCTGAATGGCAATCGTTGGTATTGATAGAGGCCGAAAGGCATGTTAATGACCAGAAACTGCCAGGAAGCAGCGTCGAGAGGAAGTTGATGATAAGCTTCTGACAGGTCAATTTAAAAAAATAATGGCTTCCAGCAAGTTTGCCGGCTGCAGTGGCCGTGCGGTTCTAGGCGCTACAGTCTGGAACTGCGTGACCACTACGGTCGCAGGTTCGAATCCTGCCTCGGGCATGGATGTGTGTCATGTCCTTAGGTTAGTTAGGTTTAATTAGTTCTAAGTTCTAGGTGACTGATGACCTCAGAAGTTAAGTCGCATAGTGCTCAGAGCCATTTGAACCAGCAAGTTTAGTGAACAGTTCTTCAGGACGGGGCATAGGGTAAGTGTCGATGAGGCATTGAGCATTTACAGTGGCTTTGAAATCGCCACAGAGATGAATATCACCATTTGGCTTAGCAACAACAACAACAGGAGAGGACCACTCACTGGAAGTGACAGGAAGCAAGACCCCTGAAGTAGTGAGACGATCCAACTTCCGTTTTACCCAATCACGAAGGGCCACAGGAATGGGCCGAGCCTGAAAAAACTTAGGCCGAGCAGTGGGTTTGAGCGTGATATGAGCTTCAAAGTCGTTTGTATGGCCTAAACCAGGAGAAAAAAGGGACGAAAATGTCATCGACAAGGAATCCAGTTGAGCATAAGGAATAGCATCAGAGACAATACTGACAGAGTCATCTATGGAGAACCCAAAAACACGAAAGGCATCGAAACCAAAAAGATTTTCTGCATTGCTCTGCTCGACCACAAATATGGGAACAGTGTGAACAATGGATTTGTAAGATACCTCAGCATTAAACTGTCCCAAGAGAGAAATCTTCTGTTTATTGTACGTCCGTAATTGCCGAGTGACAGGTGACAGGAGTGGAGAACCCAACTGAAGATACGTCTGAGAATTAATTATAGTGGCAGCAGAACCAGTATACACTTGCATGCGAATATCTCGACCAAGGATTTGAACAGTGAGAAATAACTTCCCTGAAAGGGAAGAAGTGCAATTGACAGACAACACAGAATCAGAATCAGCGTCATGTTCATAAACATCATGTATGCGGTTTTGATTTGCAAACGGAAGACACATGACCTTTCTTTTTGCAATTGTGACACACAGCCCAATGTTGGGGACAATCCTTGCATGAATGTTTCGTAAAACACCGCAGACATGAAGGAAGTTGCCGGGGGTTTTGCTGCAGTTTCTTAGCGGGTTGTTTACGGTTAGGCCAAGGCTGTGCGTGGGAGCGCACTGTGGCCACGTCGGCCGGCGGTGACGCGCCGCACGTGTCGTCAACAGTGCACAGAGGTTGTATTTCCCCGACATCACCCCACACCTCTAACTGCGCCCCAGTGGCGTGAGAAATTTCAAAAGACTGCATAATGGAGAGAACTTCATCTAGATTTGGATTTGCCAACTTAAGGGTACGTTGCCGAACTTCTTTGTCAGGCGCCAACCAGATAATAGCATCCTATACCATGGATCCGGCATAGGATTCTTTGTGAACATCAGTAACAAACTGACACTTTCGACTGAGGCCGTGAAGTTCAGCAGCCCAAGCGCGATAGGATTGATGTGGCTGTTTTTGACAATGATAAAAGGCAACACGAGAGGCTACCACATGCATTTGCTTTTGAAAATAGACAGACAGAAGTGAGCACATTTCAGCAAAGGACAAAGATGCAGGATCCTTCAAAGGAGCCAATTGCGACAACAGCCGATACATTTGAGGTGAAATCCAGGAAAGGAACAGAGACTTACATGGTTGTTTGTCCGTGACATGAAATGCCAAGAAGTGCTGTCGAAGATGTTTTTCATAATCAGTCCAGTCTTCTGCCATCTTGTCGTAAGGAGGAAAAGGAGGTATAGCCAATGATGAGAAACGCCCTGCATTTGACGCCGCGACGAAATCGCGAATCGCCGCCGTTAGAAGCGTTTTCTGTTCAAAAAGATTTTGCAATAGTTGCTTGACAGTAGCCATGGAACCCTGTGGGTCAACGGTGAAAAGGAAAAATCCCATCCTCATCACCAATTGTTATAACGTCAAGTTTAACACATATATTTCAGAACGACACAACACATATAAGTCACAGAGTAAGTTGACAAGCAAGACATTTGTACACATTAGCATTCGAATGAGCACTGAGTCCCAGTCTAGCGGCCGCTGTTTGGCTGGCCACTTAGGTGGCGCAGCTGCTGCATGGCTGGCAGACAGCGCCGCACGTAAAGGACGTGTGTAATTGCGCGGCGGTGCTTTGAATGATCGGTGAGTCACAACACTATGTTTTATAAATAAAGTTCTGAAGTTTTTAAATGAGAAAATGGTGACAGCAGGATTATTTTATGATTTATCAAAATTCTTTGACACTGTGAACCATCAAATACTATTAACAAAGCTAACATTTTATGAATAAGTGATGTATCAAATAGATGGCTACAGTCATACCTCAAAAGTAGGAAGCAGAAAGAAGTATTAGACAGCATGGTGATATGTTTCATCAGAATGAAGAATCATCAAGTATGGAGTATCACAAGGATCCATTCTTGGTTGTTTAATGTTCCTGACATTTATCAGTTACTTACCACAATGTACAAAGCTACAGTTTTAACATGTTTCCAGATGACACCAACATTATGATTGATTGTTATACATGTGAAAATCTTCAAGGATATATTAATAATATTGTCATTGATTTATTAAATGGTTTAGTGTCAGTGAGCTCTCATTGAATGTTAATAAAATTAACTATACTCATTTGAATGTAACTGCCAAAACAGAGGAAGAACTATGTGCCACAAAGACAACAGAAAGTTGTCTGAATGAATGTGTGGGTGTTTCTCTTTCTTTTCCTGATGGGGGCTGTGGCCAAAAGCTATCATCTAAATGTCTTTTATTTGTGCATGTCTGCTACTTTACATGTCATCTTTATGTTAAGTAGCAATCTATCTTTTCCTTACATTGGAGATCATTCAATAATATTTTGTTGCAAATGGAGTCCAACAAGCAGACATATTTAAGCTAAAAAGCATAATGCTTGTTTATTAATAATAAACAGTGATTCTTTTGGGGCTGTGTGGACATCTCACAAATAATATAGAATGCTTTCGCATAAATTGGGTTGACTTATCTACATTTTATTTTTTTACACATATGGAACAAATAGATATTATGATGGTATTAAGATAACACATAATGTTTTTGTGATGTAATTCCTAAATTTGCTTGTGGTGGCCAGTGCAAGAATTCATACAATTTTTTGCTTGTGATGCATTAGCATCACATATGCATATTATTGAAAATATAATTTATAGTGGCAGAAGTTACACTTGTTTATCTCAATTTCATTGTAGGCTAGTAATAAGTTAATCTATAATTTCAAATAATGTTGATATAAGGTGGCATGTTAATGATTAATATATTATGATGTTGTATTGTTTTGATTTGAGATTTTATGAAAAATATTGTATAAGTATGATTTGGAAAATGGCTTCAATGTATGCCAAAATGATATTATCAATTGTAGCTTTGAAATAAAGGATGCAGCAAAAATTAAATATTCATACATTGCTGGTAGCAGTACTTGGTAAATTCAAAGAACTTAAGATCTTTCACTACTTACATTTGTAATTTAGAAGTATTAGACAATGTAAGCCTTCCATATTATGTAAGAAAGGGGAATAATTACTTAGGAAATAATAATAATCAAATATCTTATGTTTTGGTTGAGGTTTATCACTAAATTATGCAATAAGGGTTATTGGAAGACACCATTTCATTATGCTTTACATGTTTCAGATAGTTATATTTTTGTATGTGCTGTATCAATAAAATTTCAAGTGCTACAAATTATTATTTTAATGAGCTGAAATCTCTGTTTATTGTATATTAATTGGTAGTATAGTTTCAAAAGAGAATAATAGCTAATATTTAAATATTTTCATTGCACCATTGTTATAGTATTTGCCAGTTAGTCATATACTTACATTTTCAAGTTCAAAGGAGGCTGTGTATCTACGAAGTATGCCCATTGAAACTGATGATCTGTAGCAGGCTTCTGTGAGAGGTGTTTGATTTCCCCATTCCAGTTTCAGCTCTTGTTTCTCAATAGCACATTGTGAATGGGGCCAAGCATCAGCATTTCTTGCCACAAGAAACTCGCTACTTAAATTTAATTTTAAAGTTAAATCATGATCTGAACATCCCATGCTACCATGGGTTCCAAAAATCACTTTGAAGTGACCAGTGATGTTTTCTGATGGGCTAGTTAGTAGAAGCTGATGTGCGTTTACAGCTGGAGCTAGAATTTCACCATCAATACAAACCTGTTGAAACAAAACATAAAATGAGACATATATGGATGACGTTTTCTGTGCATAGATACTTTTCTGTTGAATACTCTGACCTGGACCTCGAGCTACAACATAACAGTGCAGTGGGACAAGGATCCTTGTAATCATAGTTCCAGTACCAACCTTACTGCAACAAAATATGAGTGATGGATGACGTTTTCTGTGCATAGATACTTTTCTGTTGAGTACTCTGACCTGGACCTCGAGCTACAACATAACAGTGCAGTGGGACAAGGATCCTTGTAATCATAGTTCCAGTACCAACCTTACTGCAACAAAATATGAGTGATGGATGACGTTTTCTGTGCATAGATACTTTTCTGTTGAGTACTCTGACCTGGACCTCGAGCTACAGCATAACAATGCACTGGGACAAGGATCCTTGTAATCATAGTTCCAGTACCAATCGTACTGCAACAAAATATGGGTGATGGTCAATAAACTAAAGAACAATAGCCTAGTTAAAGCAACCATATGCTACACATACAATTTTGTACACTTTGGTAGTAATTCCATTGTACTTAGAAGGTCTACATTACTTTATGGATGGCAGCAACTTTTAGTTGCTTGAAGTATGAAACCAATACCCTCCTTTTCATAGTCAGTCAGCTTTGCCATTAGTACTATCTGTGATTTAAAGTAAGACCTAGGTGTAACTTATGTTAACTTCCCCCATAAATAGTATTACTACGTATTCTCAGAAATGGTGTCTAATAGTTGTAAACCTACTGCAGTTTTACTCACACAGTGATGGCACATTGAGGTAAAGATGGAAAACAAGTAATAAATGAAATGTGTATTTTATATGTAGTTTTATGTTGGTATATAATTTTAGTAAAAAATGCTTTGTACATGAACTGTATTTTGTATTACTATACTACATTGTATGGGGGCTTGTTTTTCAATGTCCTGTTACATAATTGTTAATTGTCATCCTTTGCTTGCAGCAAAACCAACCAATAAGGTCAAATCCTATTTCATAATTCTGTAAATGTTGACTAAGTAGCTTTTCCCTTAAAACTAATTCTATTATACTTATTGTATGGCATGAACATGTTAATGTATGTAATGTATTATGCCATCCATATATCACAAATTGTCCAGTTTTTATCTGTTGGTGCAGGCAGCCATCCATGACAATTTACAGCATACTGTTTCTTCTGTATTCAATTTGTGTGAACTTTGCAGCTATGATTACTTAGCGTATACTACTTTGATGTTACATTTCTTCAGTTCATTCCAATGTTAAAGAAAGTATGTCCCTGCTACATTAGTTGTAACTGACGTCAGCCAGTGTAAACCATGATCTGGTGGCTACTCTCAGCACTAGGTTTCGTTATGCTCCAAATCCAGATGTCAATCACTCTGTTACTGCCACTGTAGCATCTGAAATGTGAAATAATTTGGGTGAAGGTCACCATTAAAGCAGACTCAGACATGGTAATTGGATGTCTCTATAGGCCCCCTGGCTCAGCAGCTGTTGTGGCTGAGCACCTGAAGGATAATTTGGAAAATATTTCGAGTAGATTTCCCCACCATGTTATAGTTCTGGGTGGAGATTTTAATTTGCTGGATATAGACTGGGAGACTCAAACGTTCATAATGGGTGTCAGCGACAAAGAATCCAGTGAAATTTTTTTAAGTGCTTTATCTGAAAACTACCTTGAGCAGTTAAACAGAGAACCGACTTGTGGCAATAACATATTAGACCTTCTGGTGACAAACAGACCCGAACTACACTCATGGAAATGGAAAAAAGAACACATTGACACCAGTGTGTCAGACCCACCATACTTGCTCCGGACACTGCGAGAGGGCTGTACAAGCAATGATCACACGCACGGCACAGCGGACACACCAGGAACCGCGGTGTTGGCCGTCGAATGGCGCTAGCTGCGCAGCATTTGTGCACCGCCGCCGTCAGTGTCAGCCAGTTTGCCGTGGCATACGGAGCTCCATCGCAGTCTCAACACTGGTAGCATGCCGCGACAGCGTGGACGTGAACCGTATGTGCAGTTGACGGACTTTGAGCGAGGGCGTATAGTGGGCTTGTGGGAGGCCGGGTGAATGTACCGCCGAATTGCTCAACACGTGGGGCGTGAGGTCTCCACAGTACATCGATGTTGTCGCCAGTGGTCAGCGGAAGGTGCACATGCCCATCGACCTGGGACCGGACTGCAGCGACGCACGGATGCACGCCAAGACCGTAGGATCCTATGCAGTGCCGTAGGGGACCGCACCGCCACTTCCCAGCAAATTAGGGACACTGTTGCTCCTGGGGTATCGGCGAGGACCATTCGCAACCGTCTCCATGAAGCTGGGCTATGGTCCCGCACACCGTTAGGCCATCTTCCGCTCACGCCCCAACATCGTGCAGCCCGCCTCCAGTGGTGTCGCGACAGGCGTGAATGGAGGGACGAATGGAGACGTGTCGTCTTCAGCGATGAGAGTCGCTTCTGCCTTGGTGCCAATGATGGTCGTATGCATGTTTGGTGCCGTGCAGGTGAGCGCCACAATCAGGACTGCATACGACCGAGGCACACAGGGCCAACACCCGGCATCATGGTGTGGGGAGCAATCTCCTACACTGGCCGTACACCACTGGTGATCGTCGAGGGGACACTGAATAGTGCACGGTACATCCAAACCGTCATCGAACCTATCGTTCTACCATTCCTAGACCGGCAAGGGAACTTGCTGTTCCAACAGGACAATGCACGTCCGCATGTATCCCGTGCCACCCCACGTGCTCTAGAAGGTGTAAGTCAACTACCCTGGCCAGCAAGATCTCCGGATCTGTCCCCCATTGAGCATGTTTGGGACTGGATGAAGCGTCGTCTCACGCGGTCTGCACGTCCAGCACGAACGCTGGTCCAACTGAGGCACCAGGTGGAAATGGCATGGCAAGCCGTTCCACAGGACTACATCCAGCATCTCTACGATCGTCTCCATGGGAGAATAGCAGTCTGCATTGCTGCGAAAGGTGGATATACACTGTACTAGTGCCGACATTGTGCATGCTCTGTTGCCTGTGTCTATGTGCCTGTGGTTCTGTCAGTGTGATCATGTGATGTATCTGACCCCAGGAATGTGTCAATAAAGTTTCCCCTTCCTGGGACAATGAATTCACGGTGTTCTTATTTCAATTTCCAGGAGTGTATTTGAAACAGTTAACGCAGAACAGGGAATCAGCGATCATAAAGCGGTTACTGCATCGATGATTTCAGCCGTAAATAGAAATATTAAAAAAGGTAGGAAGATTTTTCTGTTTAGCAAAAGTGACAAAAAGCAGATCACAGAGTACCTGACAGCTCAACACAAAAGTTTCGTCTCAAGTACAGATAGTGTTGAGGATCAGTGGACAAAGTTCAAAACCATCATACATATGTGTTAGATGAGTATGTGCCAAGCAAGATCGTAAGAGATGGAAAAGAGCCACTGTGGTACAACAACCGTGTTAGAAAACTGCTGCAGAAGCAAAGGGAACTTCACAGCAAACATAAACATAGCCAAAGCCTTGCAGGGAAAAAAAAAAAAAAAAAAAAAAAAACGTGAAGCAAAATGTAGTGTGAGGAGAGCTATGAGAGAGGTGTTCAATGAATTCGAAAGTAAAGTTCTGTGTACTGACTTGGCAGGAAACCCTAAGAAATTTTGGTATTTTGTCAAAGCGGTAGGTGGATCAAAACAAAATGTCCAGACACTCTGTGACCAAAAAGGTACTGAAACAGAGGATGACAGACTAAAGGCCAAAATACTAAATGTCTTTTTCCATAGCTGTTTCACAGAGGAAGACTGCACTGTAGTTCCTTCTCTAGATTGTCGCACAGATGACAAAATGGTAGATATTGAAATAGACAACAGAGGGATAGAGAAACAATTGAAATTGCTCAAAAGAGGAAAGGCCGCTGGACCTGATGGGATACCAGTTTCATTTTACACAGAGTACGTGAAGGAACTTGCCCCCCTTCTTGCAGCGATGTACCGTAGGTCTCTAGAAGAGCGTAGCATTCCAAAGGATTGGAAAAGGGCACAGGTCATCCCCGTTTCCAAGAAGGGACATTGAACAGATGTACAGAACTATAGACCTATATCTCTAACATCGATCAGTTGTAGAATTTTGGAACACGTATTATGTTCGAGTATAATGACTTTTCTGGAGACTAGAAATCTACTCTGTAGGAATCAGCATGGGTTTCGAAAAAGACGGTCGTGTGAAACCCAGCTCGCGCTATTCGTCCACGAGACTCAGAGGGCCATAGACATGGGTTCACAGGTAGATGCCGTGTTTCTTGACTTCCGCAAGGCGTTCGATACAGTACCCCACAGTCGTTTAATGAACAAAGTAAGAGCATATGAACTATCAGACCAATTGTGTGATTGGATTGAAGAATTCCTAGATAACAGAACGCAGCATGTCATTCTCAATGGAGAGAAGTCTTCTGAACTAAGAGTGATTTCAGGTGTGCCGCAGGGGAGTGTCATAGGACCGTTGCTATTCACAATATACATAAATGACCTTGTGGATGACATCGGAAGTTTACTGAGGCTTTTTGCAGATGATGCTTTGGTGTATCAAGAGGTTGTAACAATGGAAAATTGTACTGAAATGCAGGAGGATCTGCAGCGAATAGACGCATGGTGCAGGGAATGGCAATTGAATCTCAATGTAGACAAGTGTAATGTGCTGCAAATACATAGAAGGATAGGTCCCTTATCATTTAGCTACAAAATAGTAGGTCAGAAACTGGAAGCAGTTAATTCCATAAATTATCTGGGAGTACGCATTAGGAGTGATTTAAAATGGAGTGATCATATAAAGTTGATCGTTGGTAAAGCAGATGCCAGACTGAGATTCATTTGAAGAATCCTAAGGTAATGCAATTTGAAAACAAAGGAAGTGGGTTACAGTATGCTTGTTTGCCCACTGCTTGAATACTGCTCAGCAGTGTGGGATCCGTACCAGGTGGGGTTGATGGAGGAGATAGAGAAAATCCAGCGGAGAGCAGCACACTTTGTTACAGGATCATTTAGTAATCGCGAAAGTGTTATGGAGATGATAGATAAACTCCAGTGGAAGACTCTGCAGGAGAGATGCTCAGTAGCTCGGTACGGGCTTTTGTTGAAGTTTCGAGAACATACCTTCACCGAAGAGTCAAGCAGTATATTGCTCCCTCCTACGTATATCTCATGAAGAGACCATGAGGATAAAATCAGAGAGATTAGAGCCCACACAGAAGCATACCGACAATCCTTTCCATGAACAATATGAGACTGGAATAGAAGGGAGAACCGATAGAGATACTCAAGGTACCCTCCGCTACACACAGTCAAGTGGCTTGCAGAGTATGGATGTAGATGTAGATGTAGAAACCATGAAGCAGCAAGATCTATACATTTATCTTGTTTGTGTCATGTGTACTTAAAGGTGAACGTACTTTATGACAGAACACCTGACATGCTACTGTAATGCCTCAACTTTTTTATGGTATGTTTTTATTTTAAAATTTTTACTTGTTAGAGGAATTTATTATTATATGTTGACTTTGGATTGTATCCATTCATATGAGCAGAATTTTATAGAATTGTTATTTGACAACATGTTGTATAGTACTCATGTGACAGAGTGGTGTATGATGTACTACCACTGCCCAGTTTTAAATTATTTGTCACTGAGCCATTCTGTATGCCCTACTACATTTTTTAGTTTTCAACTATAAGCATGTAACCTCAACTTATTTTCTTTTCAGGGATCAGATGATGACAGTTTATATAGCTGAAACTAGTAATCCAGTAATTGTGTTAACATAGTGTTCTTGGAAAATAAACTGGTTTTCAAAAGAAAACTGCAGTACAAAATACAGCTCACTTCCTGCACTGAATGATCTTGTCAGGTAACCATTCAGTGCAATTATTGTCTTCCAGTAAAAGTGTCATTTCTGTTCACCTCATTGCATATTCCTTCTAATTACCTCCTGCACTGCAGTGTACTGTACTGTAGAAGTTTTTCAATGTCTGATACAAGTTTCATTGGGCTGTGTTACTGGGCAGTGACAATGCATGTGAAAGTTACTTTTGTCCTTAAGTTTTTCCTACCAATGTATATTGCAGATTTAATACACCTTCCAGGTAATAATTAATGTCACATGCAGGACACTGGTTAAGTAAAAATTAATTTTACAACTTTTCATTTAATTAACATACATCACAGTGATATTTAGTGCCATTTTGATTGCATCATTTAACTCTTAACCTTGTGTATTCGTGCAGTATTTTGTTAAATTTTGTTTCCCTTCTCATTAGGTACCTGATAAAGTTTTAGTTTTAAATTTATTAATTTGTGTCCCTTAACCATAAATGGTCTTTTATAAACATGAGGATGCTCATAGCCTCACTGTTGAGTGCCCTTAAACCACCCACCCACCCACTCACCCACTCACCCACCCACCCACTCACCCACCCACTCACTTACTCACTCGCTCACTCACTCACTCACTCCCTCTCTCCCTCTCTCCCTCTCTCCCTCTCCCTCTCTCTCTCTCTCTCTCTCTCTCTCTCTCTCTCTAAATAAATGGTGCACTAAATCACAAATGCGTCAGTTATAATGCAAGCTCAGTGGCTCAAGAGATAACAGTTCACGTTATCATATTGACTGAGGACAGAAATTACTGCACATCTGATGCTGGTGAGAAATGGGGGGTACTGTTCAGGATGGCTAGGCACTGGTGGAGAGACTGTGTTGAAACAGGACGTATCAGACAAAAATAGTGGGAGTGGGTGACTCTGTGCATTCACAGAGAAAGATGACTGACGTACTATTGACAACAGGGAGAGTTCTGATTCCTGACAGTACTGGAACTGTGGGAAGAAGGCTGGAAGATAATGGGCTTTTATGCTGAAGAGCTGCTATAAAACAATGCTTGACTGTTTATCATAAGAATATGCTGACTTTGACTTGAGCAGAGTCATATTTTCTGATGAAAATATATTTTCTTCTGTTACCAGTTTTGCAGTTCAGGTGAGATATAAATAAATTGATTGTGTATAGTATCATAAGTGCAATTGTATTATATAAAAATAGCTTTACGTTATTGTAGTGCAGAACATGCATGAATGCATGATAAAAAATATCTTTCATGTTTTAGGGCTACACTTGTTTGAGCTTGGATTTGTTAAATGAATGTCTTTGTCGAATTTGTGAGCAGTTTTGTTAATAGGTGAACAGTTTTAATATTACTAGGAGTACCAGCCATTTGAAGAGCATTTTGATTTGAAGAATCTCATCCAAAAAGAGAGAATTGGATGCTTTTATGTTGGAATTTGGGACTACATCTTGGCTCAGGGACAGGGTCCCTGTAAAAAACTGATGGTATTCTTATTGGAAAGGCATATGTTAATATTCTAGAATACATAATGAAGCCAAGAGTTGAGCTGCTGTATCATCAGGGAGACATCTGTTTCCTGCAGGTATGAACAGCAAATAGCGCAAAAGTTTGTTTCATAGTTTTCATTCATTCATATCCTAAAGGCTACTGCTTGTCAAAGCTACCACTTTACTCCATCATTTGGTGTTCTCTTAATGCCACCTACATAGTTGATGCACTCTGTTCTAGTCATGATGACCTGAAAGCACAGTTTCCTTTGTCACCCTAATTGTTTCGAGCCCCATATGTTTTCACTAGATTTGTTGATGAGGATGGTGATGTGTCTAAAGATGTATCAAATGAATTACATCTTCTGTATTTTTAATTTGTCCACTAGCTTTTTCCCCACAGCTCTGCCTGTGTATGCATTCAACACAGATGTTGAATACACCTCGTACTCCTCCTCTCTGTGACCACCTCTTCTCCCTCTGTCTGTTCATCTCATTCTTCTCCCATTCTCTTTGTCTATTCTGTTGACCTCTCTCTCTGCACATATCTACCTCCCCCCTTCCTCTGATCATATCCTCCTCCCCCACTCTCTTTCCATCTCTGATTCCTTCTCTTCCTTTTCCACCTACCCAACAGCCCTCAACACCTTCCACCTGCCTCATGCCTCTCCCCCGTCTCTGTGCATTTCCACCTCCCCCTCACCCTGTCCGTCAGCTCCGCTATCCATCACAACCTTTCCCCAGTCATCCTCATTGGCACGTGTAGCCCCTGCGATACAATTCAATGAAGTAGGAAAGTACTATTCCAACAACACACCTATCATGCAGGCCATGCTACATATCAGGGGCTTGAAAATCATTTATTTGCTCCTGATGTGCAGGCCACCATGCAAAGCACAATGATAAATCAGGCTTATGCTACTTCAACACAACATTCCTGTCATACAGTGCAGCCTACATGTTGGGTCCTGAAAACCTGTTTATTTATATTTCCTTTGCTTCCTGTAGTGCTTTGAGATATTTGTTATTATTTCCATCCTTATTTTTCTGTTCTATTTCTCCTGTATGTAAATTACTGTAGCTACCAGAGATTTCTCTGCTTGATTCCATTTTTCATAGACAAGTGAATCCCATACAACTGATTTTGCATTGTATTTATATATTTCATCTTTGATATGTTAATTTGTTGGAATGGCTTACTCATAAATGCTTGTTTTGTTGTTTCTTCTGTTTATTTGTATTGAGCATCTATTATCTGTGACTATAGGCCTACTTCTGAGATAGTCTGAACAGCTTGACATAGATAACTTTAGTACCTGATGTTTTCTTATCTATGCTGATATCTTTACTATTTTCCTCAGTGCCATTAATTTAATGTTCTATTTTTTTTAGCTGTTACTTTGAATTTCCTCTTTTGTATTGAATTGAATAAAACCCCATTGTGCTTTTTCTTTTCTGAATTCACAACTATTATTATGTTGTCAGAAAATCTGATGCATTGTATTTTTTCACCACTGAAATAGATATTCATTGTTCTTTCTCGTATTAACATCGAATAAAAATAGTTTATAATTACATTACATTGCTAACAGTAGACATATTCGTCAAGTTTTCTTAAATAGTTCAAATTGTCCAATGTTCTACATATCTCAGTTCGATACCAAATTGTTTGTATCTAATTGAACCGATCAGTCTTATTGTGGCATTTGGGCTATGACATGATGGACTCAGTAAATGCCATTCTTAATAACACTCTTTAATCTAGTTCACTCAGTTATGATAGGACTTGAATTCTTAAATGCTACAGAAAATACTAATACAGAGTGCTGATTACTAACATGTTATTTAAAAATAAATGGATTAAATAAATAGATAATTTATTTACAGGGCCACAGCCAATCCACCAAAGCAGAGCTGTTCAGGATTGGTTTCAAGGCCAAAACAGAATAAAACTAATGGTATAATGATCCACAGTCACCAGACCTCAACAAGATAGGTATAGAAATCATTGCTGTGTGGACCTACAAATGCAGGTGTCCTTCGAATGAACATAGAAAACCCTTAGTGGGAGATAAAACATCATTCTACACTACTGGAATCAATGCCATGATGTCCTGAAAATTTCTTGAGTATTCAGCCAGGTAGCGTCATCCAAAAGGTGCGATATTTCGGCAGGCCGACTTCTTGCCATGGCAAGAAGTCAGCTTGCCAAAATATCATGCCTTTTGGACGATGCTACCTGGCTGAAAACCCAAGAAATTTTCAAGATTTGTGTACACCAGGAAAACCTCAGATCACAAATCAATGCCCTGATGCCTTTGAGAAATCTTTTGTACTGATTGTGGATGGGTTGGCTATTAGCAATATACCCTTACACAAATCTGTGTAATTAATCTTCTGATAATCAATCAAGTATTGCTTTATAGCAGCTCTTCAGCATTAAAGTCCATTACCTTTCAGTTTCCTTTCCACAAGTCTTTCACTGCCAGGAATTTGGGAAATCTCTCACAAAGCACAAAGATTGTGAAATGGTAGTCCACATGTATTGACCAACAGACATCACTCATCTCTCTCACTCCATACAATGGCTGTGTGAGTGTGTGTTCACATTTGTGCATTGTATGAACAAGTACAATTAAGATTGAAAAGAAATACAACAGTAAGATGGCATTCAATATCACCATGAAATATTTTAAATTTGTGGGGAGTTACCAAATTCATTTTTACTCATTCTGTGTCCAGCACACAAAATTAATTAAATCATTGGAGGATATATTAAGCCCAATATATCTAATCTAGTGCAGGCAGTGCACTCTTGAGGTCATGACTTACGAAAAATGCAGCAAAAAAAGTGTGCCATACCACTGCAGTGTGGTTATGATAACTAACCGAGGAACAATGCTACAGATGTTAAAATATAAACTGAGAAACATTGTCTTGGTTCAGTATACAGCAAGCAGACATCACTATCTGCATGTTCTTTGAGTAGCCAAAATGAGTTTCGATTGACAGATCAAATAGAGCAGGTGGGACTGCTATCATATTGTCAAGTAGAAGAAGGTGTAATTAGATGAGTGACGAACACTAACTTCACTTAACGAAGGTTTATTCAGCACTTAAACATACAAGAGCACTGAACAAACAGCCTCTGGCCATGACACATACAGGATATATACAGCTACAGAACATTAGAGTACAATGATTCTTGGCAATTGTGGATACTTCTAGAATGTACTCAAACTGAATATAGAAATTAAAATTGTACAGTACAGGTGAGTTTTGAACTCACAACCCTCCATGCAACAGTTTAGTATCATAACCACTACACAACAGTGACTGTGCTACTCAACTTCTTGTGTGACATTGCACCCTCCTTAAAAGAACAGTGTCTCATTGTTACATCATCCTAGTCTGGGAACAAGTCATCGGTCCTGCATACTCTGACTCCTGATGACTGATTCTCGCCCTGGCAGTGATCTTCTTAGAACTTCTTTTGCTGCTATGCTACCTTTCTGCTTGTTGCCTGTTGCTGGAGCTTTGAATTTACCCTGGGTTGCAGGATCCTTACAGGGCCTCATTCAAAAGATGTGGACCGTATCTCTGATCTTTCATTGTCTTGTGTCGGAGTCAAAATCTTCAACTTCATAAGTAACATCAGACAACTGTCTTACAACCTTATAAGGTCCAAAGTATCACCTGATGAGATTCTCAGAGAGACCAACATTCCAAACAGGAGTGAAGATCCAGACAAGGTCACCAGGCTGGTAGACAACAGAGTGGTGGCTCGCATCGTACCTTCGGTGATTGTTTTCTTGAGCCTGCAGCATGTGGAGTCAAGCTAACTGCTGAGCTTTCTCAGCTCTGGTTAACACCTGGCGGATGTAATCATCATCCATGTCATCAGGATGTAACGGAAACACAGTGTCCATCATCGTAGTCGCCTCATGTCCATGTACCAGGAAAAATGGCATAAATCCTGTGGTGTCTTGTTTGGCAGTGTTGTAGGAAAATGTCATGAAAGGTAGCAGCTCATCCCAGGTGCTCTGCTCAACAATTATGAACATTGATAGCATGTCTGCCAAGGTCTTATTAAGGCATTCAGTAAGCCTGTTAGTTTGCAGATGGTAGGCAGTCATCATGTGATGAGTAATGTTGCACCGACGGTTTATCCCTGTCATAAGATTTGATTGAAAAACTTTCCCTCGATCCGTAATTAATGACCTTGGGGCACAGTGTTTTAATACAATGTCTTCCATGATGAATTTGGATACCTTGGACGCTTCAGCTGTTTTCACAGCTTTTGTAATATCATAGCATGTAAGATAATCAGTGCAAACAATAATTCATCTATTGCCACTAGCAGACATTTGAAATTGTCCAAGGAGGTCAATCTCAACACACTGGAAAGGCGTTTTGGCTGGTGGAATTGGTATGAGTCGGCCAGTGAATGCTGAATGATGTCATTTTTCATCATATTCTGTACCTCGTTGTGAATTATTTGATGTTCCATTGCATGTAGCTTCTCCTGTTGTTCCTTAGTGGGATCTGGTGATAGTCAAGCTAGAAGATCTTCTGTCATAGTGGTAGTGCCAATTTCGCCCACAGACTCAGCATGGGAGGTTTCTATGATGCTCAGTTGTTCTTCAGTTAATGGTTCAGTGCACATGCACATGCACATGCACCTTGAAAGGATATGCAGTTCTCGGCAACAGTTAACTATCCGCAATTCAATGGATCCATTCTTAAACGAGACAACAGAGGCTGGGATGACCAAGTTATTCTTCAGTGGTATGCTTTTCTTACATTCCACTACAAGATTGATGGGTTGATGCATGGCATGACACATGACAGTTACCTTTCTAGTGCTGACTTAAGGAGTGATCACTTCATCCAGCACACACAGTCTCCACACACTCAAATGTGCATCTTACTGTCCACAGTATCTCATCTCATCTAGCATAATCTTCGAGCAACCACAATCTATAATTACCTGAGAAGCTTTCAAAAAGTCCCATCTGAGGATGACGTCATGACTACACTCTTGTAAGACGATGAAATTTGAGGGCTGGGTATGGCCACTTATACCCACACAAATGACACATGTTCCTGTAGGTTTTACATATTTCCCATTAGCCACCTTCAGCAGAGATGTTTTGTTGCCAATGAATATGGTTTTCTGTAACTGGTGATGATACTTCTCTGAAATGACTGAATATTATGCTCCAGAGTTGACAAGAGCTTGGGCTGGTCAGCCATCCATGAGAATATTGACATAATTTCCTATCATTTTTGTAGTGATCGACGGTGGAGGATTTTTCTCTTTGGCGGCGTCACTTCCAAGGAAGGTCACACCCATTACCTCCAGGTTGCAGCAGGTAGGTGATCGGCTGGAGCTTCTAAACGACGATGGAGACCTGGATTGGTATATGGGGGAGCGTAATCTCCAGTGGCTAGTTTGCGGCGATGGTGGCCTATGTCATCCTGCACCCACGTCTTCTTGTTCATCTTCATCATCCCGGAGTTGGCATCGGCTAAGGTCAGTTTGCTGTCTTCTGGCATGGGCATCATCAAATATCTGCTGCCTTTCTTGACACTAGTACACCACATCTCCTGGTCGCTCGCAGTGGAAACAGTGCACAAACAGGTTCCTCATGCGGCACTGTAGGAATGTAAATCCTCCTGGGTCTCAACCTTTTCACCGTTTTAAAGGGGAATGAAGGACAAGAGATTGGGTTCAATGTCTGTTCCACTTCCTCCCTTATGACCTCTTGAACCTTCTCGGTTTTTTGCTCACTGTGCAATCCAAGTACCTACTCAACTTCCTCTCTCACTATCTGATGAAGGACACTTGTGAAATCAGTTCCTTCCTCCATCTCAGACATCAATATGACATTTGAAATTTGTTCAAACTTCTTGCATGTGCATTGTCTCGATATACTGGCACCATTTTATGAAGTTAACTGTGGTCGGCACCTCCTTCAGTAGCAGGGATTGATATTTGTCCTCAGCAACACCCTTCATGAGATGTGCAACATTATCTTCCTCCTTCGTTCTAGGATCCACTATTTTACACAGCTCCAAGACGTCTTGAATGTAGGATGCTGTAGTTTCTCCTGGACGCTGTGCCCTGCACTTCAATTTATCTTGAGCCATGCACTTCTGTCATTGTGTGTCGCCAAAAAACTTGCCCAGTTCTGCCTGGAATACTTCCCAGCTTGTGAACTTCTCCTCATTGTCCTCATACCATTGCTTGGCAGTGCCCTCCAAGTAGAAAAATACGTTAGCCAAACACACGGCGTCATCCCATTTGTTAAATTTGGTTATATGCTCATATACCTTCAGCCACTTGTTTGGATCTTGGCCATCATCACCAGATGACCTGGAAGGCTGTCTCATGTGGTGGCACACAGTAGCTGTCATCATAACATCCTCTTCTTCTTCTTCTGTCTCCAATAGATTGCGATCTGTTGAATATGGCTCGAACTCGGGTTTCTCGCCACGTAAATGGCGGCTCTGTCGTGGCCTGTTGGAAGCCACTGTGTCATCGATAATGTGCGCTATCACAAGTTCCAATACCTAGCATCTCCATCAGAATAATGTCATGTAGAATAAGGTGTAATTAGATGAATGACAAACACTAACTTCACTTAATGAAGGTTTATTCAGCACTTGCACATACAAATGTGTGGAGCGAACTGCCTCCGGCAAGGACACATACAGTGTATATACAGCTACAGAACATTCAAGTACAATGATTCTTCACATTTGTGGATACTTCTAGAATGTACTCAAACCAAATATAGAAATTAAAGTTGTACAGTCCAGGTGAGTTTTGAACTCATGACCCTCCATGCAACAATTTAGTATCATAACCTCTACACCACAGTGCTACTCAGCTTCTTCTGCAACAATATTATTAAGTCATCAGAATATTAACTAGTGAATGACTGTCCACTCTATTTTGCTTCCATAAAAAAGAACCCTCTCACAAAGTATTATGAGGTGATACCAAATTTTATGCAACACACAAAAAAGGACTAAGGAACTTTTCAGCACTTGGTAGCAGCATATAAGTAAATAATTTTCTGAGGAACACATCAGTAATTCCCTCCTCTCATATCATAAGACATGTTTTAGTACAAGTGAGAAAAATAAGCATTTTAGGGTTCTGAAGCATAATACGACACTAGATTCTTATTGTAGTCCTGACTGGAAAAGTTGCAAAAAGTAGGGAGCTCTACATTATTTTGTACAACAGTCTGTTTCTGTCCATGGATTCCTACAAATTACACATTCTTATTTGAGAACTTGCAGACGCAGAGTTCTTCAGCAGAATGAGCCCTATGTTATTTTATTAATTATGGCATTGGGAACATGCAGCAAAGCAGAGCTATCCCCAACAGCAGTGGATACCTTTGTGCATGTCTTCATATAGCACTGACTTCCAGCTGCGCAATCCTTTGCAGGAGCCATGAATCAGGGAACACAACTGTCAGAGCAGTTCAGAAATAATTCTGTAGGTTGTGAGGAGGTGGACTGAAAGGAAAATTATCATCACTTTCCAAGTCATATTCAATTTAAAATAGAGTATTACTTAAGTTAGTAGAGTGTTTTGGCATTTACACATTAATAATTCTCATTCAGATACTCTGATAGCTGAAAGGACTTGTTAGTGTTGAACTAACAGGAACTAAAATAAGCTCTAACTGCAAGGACTTCAGAAAATAAGTATAGACAGCATCCTTCACTCAGTTTGGTTACCTCTGTTTTAGGCATACTGCAAATAAAAAATACTATTCATAAGGTGCCTTCAGCTTTTCTTGGAAAGGCAGTTATATTGCAGTCACTGTGAGAAGATGATAGTGGAGGAGGAGTTAAGTGTTTAACGTGCCCTTTCAGAGGAACCATCCCAGCATTTGCCTGATGGGATTTAGGAAAATCACAGAAAACCTAAATTGGGATGGCTGGACATGTGTTCAAACTGTCACTCTCTCGAATGTGAGTCCAGTGTGCTAACCACTGCACCACCTTTCTCAGTAAGCAGATGATAGTAACAACTGCATAATCAGAATGGTATGGGTGTTCAGTGAATGTGGTGGTGTTACACTGTCCAATATGTTAGTGGTGGCACTCTTAATCAAACACTGATACCTAAGGAAAAATAGCAACACAGTATTTTCGTTCTTAGAAGCAACAAATCTGGTTAAGCTCTACCAATTTCCTTCTGCTCTGCAAGCTAGCATACACTATGCTCTGATGTGTGACTAGGGACAACTCCCCTGCTACACCACCTCTTGTTTCCCTCAGTAACAGTCAGAGAATGGAACCAAAAACTCCGAACCTTTGAAGAAAAACACCTGTAGGTATGCTCAATAATAAGTGTGTTGTGTATGCAAGGCTGCCCCTGCATTGTTCGACCACTGCACTTCCTTCTATGTTTAGCAGACCAGGTAAGGCCCCTGCTTTGCCTATGAAGATGTTAGTATACAGATGAGGCAAGGTACTGTGTACAGCTGAGCTACCAGCAGCTGCCACAGCATCCAGGGGCACCAATTTTGCCACTATGTGGCCTGCGAGTTGCAGCACACAGGGCTGAGATCGGTGGGCACTGTTTTACATTTGTAGTCATATGCTCGTGTGGTACTACAGCAGATACATAGGCCCATGCTCTGCTCAGAGGAGGTGAGACATGCCCTAGACTCTGATGGATCAAGAACTGCTTCAAGTCCCTGCAGTGGACCCGGCCTACCATGACTCCTGTTGCTCCCACTGCCCACCAAGTTGTCATGTCATCTTCGCCATGAGCCACATCTACCATCATGCTTCAAACAGCTGCTCATGAGGTATCACTTTTGCACTGTTACCAGTGGCTGCCCACAAAGTCTTTTCTCATAGGACTGTGTGCCAAACTCTCTTTCCTGTTCCTCAAGATATTGTCCAGGATGGATAGTTTTCAGTTACCAAATTGTGAAGATACTCTGTCTCAGAAGTGTACATTGTTTAGTTACTGTAATAAACAGTTGTGCTGTAAAAGAGTGTTTCTTCACTCCTCATGAGATGATAGAAGATTAGTGACAAGTCTGCAGACATTTATTTAAGGATCTATGGATATTCACAGTAGCTTCTCAGTATATATACTCTCTTATGAAATTTGTTATTAACAACCAAACCCAGTTCAAAAGTAATAGCAGTGTGCATAACTACAATACTAGGAGAAAGGATGATCTTCACTATTCAGGATTAAATCTAACTTTGGCACAGAAAGGGGTGAATTATACTGCAACTAAAGTCTTTGGTCACTTACCAAATAGTATCAAAAGTCTGACAGATAATCAACAAGTATTTAAGAAGAAATTAAAAGAATTTCTGAATGACAACTCCTTCTACTCCATAGAGGAATTTTTAGATATAAATTAAGGGGAAAAAAAAACAAAAAAAAAAGAAATTTAAAAAAGTTGTTTTATTAACTTAATTATGTTGTTAAATTAACTTAATTATGTCATGTATTGGAAAATTTGACTCATTCCACATCATTACGAAATATCGTATTCATGATCCATGGAACGAATATTAATCTAATCTAATCTAATCTTTGCATGTTACAGTGCTTTAATATCTACTGGACTGTGGTGGTTTTCCCCTCTGCTCATCTGCCAAAAAACGTTGGCAGCACGGTAAAAAGTTTAATCTTTCAGTCTGTTTTAGAGTTTCTTGTTGTGTATTAGTTCATTGTACTGGAGCAGGCATTCCGTTTTTCAAGTTTTTATGAGTAGCTTTGAACCCAGTGATTTCTGCTTGTGTACTAGTTCATTATGTTAGGGCAACATGTCATGCTTCTTGTGTTGTTCAAGACTGTAGGCAGTGATGATCATTGCATTCTGTGATTTCTACATCATGGCAAGTCTTTCAATCTATGCCCATTCATGAATCAAGTTTCTTAGTAGCTGTTGTCTTTTCTGCATAGCTGAGGCATTTCCTTCATGTGTTGTATGAGTATGAATTCTCTCAATTGATCCTGTTGGTCAATGTCCAAGTTTCAGTTCACTGGCAGCCTATCTCTGTGGAAAGTTTGAGAGTCATTTTGTCTTATCATGTCTTTTCCACCATTGGAGCTGTCTTTGTCTCAAGTCATTCAGTTACAGCAACAGAAAAATCAGAAACTGCTGTGGGGCATCACTCAGCCCAGTGACGCTTTGGCTACTACAGCCACATCTCAGCATGCTGCTCCCACGTCTGCACTGACTT
Organism: Schistocerca cancellata; assembly: GCF_023864275.1. Classification (NCBI taxonomy): domain Eukaryota; kingdom Metazoa; phylum Arthropoda; class Insecta; order Orthoptera; family Acrididae; genus Schistocerca; species Schistocerca cancellata. Next base: position 55,559,919 of record NC_064629.1, on the reverse strand, counting down.
TTGTGTGTTTGATGGTCAGAATGAAGAACTGGAACCTGCACTGTCAACATATGGAGTTGCACTTTATGGCCTACCACATATGAGGTATGCAATGAAGTGCAACTTTTCTGGACAGTGCAGATGCAGAAATTTTTTGATTGTGTTGTCACTTTTTCCCAGGCTCTCATCTAGAGAACATGGGGTATGAATAGTTAGTGGAACAGTTAAATGTGCATTTTTGTTTTGTCAGTCACCTCCAGCCAAGCAACACATGTGCCATATCCTTAGTTAATGTCAACAGTCTTTTTCATAGTGTTTGACTGAGCTTGCTCATGAACAGTGACCAGACTGTGCATCCATGTATTTTGTGTGTGGCAAGGTGACCTACTTTGTCAGGTTGTTTACAATGTTGTTATGCCACGCGGCACTCTGTGTTTTGCTCCCGGTGTTTTATGGTGGTAGTTCTGCCATCTCTGGGCTGCCTTGCCTTTGATGCTATCATACACCAACTCTCTCACTGTGAGTGTCAGTCCTGTCAGTGGTGGCCATCACTCCTCTCAGCATCCCTTCTGACAGCTCGGACTCAGTCACAGCCAGCCCCAGTGTTTTTGCCATACCTGTCTGCAATAATTTCAGCCCTGTTGTCAGTTCAGACATCACCGGCCCTGTCCTGGCTGGTGCTCTAGTAGTTGCCCAGTCTGTCTGCAATGACATCACTCTTGTTGTCAGTTTGTCCACGAAGTGCTCTGTTCCAGCCAGCTGTAGCATCATTGGCCATCGTTTTGACACTGCTGCCAGGCACCTCATCTGCCCTACCATCACTGGCCCTGTTCCAGCCAGCCTCCCTGTCACCGTCACATCTGATCGTCTGTCCGTCAGTGGCCTCGACCAGCTGACCCTCGTACTGTCACCGACCCTGTCCCAGCCGGCCTTCCCGTTACCCCCACAGCTGTCTGTGATGATGTCGATCAAGTTGTCAGTTCTGCTTAATGCTTGTGGAATGTGAGTTGTGTTAAAGCTGTTAGACACATGTTGGTCATTTCTCAGACAAATGTTTACACATTATCAAACTGTGTTGTTGTTTCATTCCAGTTGATGGGACAGTTAGTGCTGATGGCTGTTGGGTACTTCCTCCATGGTGTGCAGCCCTTCTTTGAGATGGCTGCATCTGCTTGTAAGGGGGGAGGGATGTGGTATATGCAGAGCTGCCTCTTATATATTTCAACCACCACACTTCTGCCTATGTTCAACAAACCAGATGTGGCCCCTGCCTGAACTAGACATGGCAAGACACTGCCAATGGTTGCCATAGCATCCAGGGGCGCCAGTTACGCCACTGCATGGCGTGTGACCCACAGCATGCAGCACTGTGATCGACAGTCACTATCTTGTATCCACATAGCTACATGCTCACGTGGTAGTGCACTGTATCCTTCTGCAGGTGGCTACATAGTTCTGTGCTTTGCCCAGGAGAGTGAGATACATCCCTGAGTCCAATAGACCAAGAACCACTTCAAGTTTCCACAATGGAGCCCACCTACCAAGATGACTACTGCTCCTACTGTCCACATGGCTGTTGTGCTGTCTTTGCTATGAACAACGTCTCTGCTGCACTTCCAACAGCTGCTTGTGAGGCACCACTTCACCACGGTCACTATTGGCTGCCTACCAGCTCCTCACCATGTAGGACCATGCCAAACTCTCTTCCCTGCTCCTTGAGATATTGTCCTGGATAGACAGTTTTCAGTTATCAAGTTGTGAAGATGTTCTCCCTCACATGTGTACTTTGTTTAGTTAATGTAATAAAAAGTATTGTTGTAAAAGTATGTTTCATCAATCCTCAGCAGAGGATAGAACAATATGAAGCACCTATTTCATTAGCACCAAACAGGCACACATGTTGCTCAAGATGTTGATTTATGCCAAACTACTTGAGTAAAGAAAGAAAAATATGACAGCTGAGTAAAGCTACAAATAAAATTATGTGTACTATGAAACATGTTTTGAATTGAACATAAGCTATGAAGTGCCATGACGTATTCCTTTTAAAATGAAATCAACATTTTTCTTGTGATTCTTCAGTTTCTCATTGTGTGTTTGTTGATTGAACAGTCCATGGATGCACAATGAGCACATTGGACACTATGGACTGGCAGTACACCTGTGGACAGTTCAATCATTTTTCTTGTCTTACATTTAGTGACTGCAATGTAATGTTGAATAACAGTTATATTCACCACCAACATTAATGATTTCACCTAAACTGCCATTTAATGATTATTTTGATATTGATAATGCATTATGCATACTGTTGTTATGAATAATTAAAGACTAGGTTCTGTCTGTGAGAGCAAAGATAAATTTTGACTGTAGCCCAGAGCTGTTTATTGCTTCTGGCAAATTGACTTAACCCATTATTGCTATTGTCAAACTTTTGTGCAAATATATATTTGACTCAGCAAGGCATTCAACAGCTTCTACAGGCTGACAACTGAAAAATTAATGACTTGCTTATCACCTCTGTAATGATGCAAACTTCCCAAGAAATCACAAATAAAATTTCAATCACAGCTTTATACTGGGATATGGATAGAAAACAAAGTTAAATGCATCTTGTGTAGCTGTGCATACTGATTTTGTAGTTTAGTCAAACACATACTTACAGATAGTAGCTGCAATTTTTCATGCAATAAGTAATTACTGGAAATAATAATAGTCAACAGAGCTTTTGTCACACTTAATCTTGGCTGCTTCAGTACCATTTTTAACTTGTAATGATTCTTTATGCACCTCATTTTGTAAATAATGTTTTTAAATATTATATGACACATTAGACATTTCATTTCAATCATGCACTGCTGCTTTCGAAACACATCTAAATCAATTTGAAAATGATATCTCTTGTATTCGGTATAAATGTGAATGAAATGACTTAAAGAACATAGACCTCAATTCATTATATGCTAATGATACAAACATGAAATGGAATTCATTCTTGTGATTATTACATTCATTCTGCAAATAATTGCTTACCAGATATTACCATCTAACAATGGAAACTCTGCGTTGTAAAGTCAACAACACAAGGGAGAGATAGATTGCACTCAGCAAAAAGATGATACATTGAGTAGCAGACAGGCGCAACAGAAAAGACAGTTACACATTTAGCTTTTGCCCAAAGCCTTCTTCAGTAAAGGAAACACACACACACACACACAGTAATTCACACAAGCAAACACACCTCATGCACACTTGACTGCCGTATCTGGCAGCTCAGATCATCTGCTATGTGACTGAAATGGTAGACCCTACACAAGTTCTATGTGTTACAATTAGTTAAGTATTCAACTCACTGAAATCCTGCTTCCAGGGTTCTGAAATATACTGGCAAGTAGTTATTTGATTAAACAGGTGCTACACTCTAAGGAAAGGATGCAGTTAAAGTAATATTACACAGACAGCAATACTAATGTTCACAAATCACTTGTATTATCTTGTGTAACAAGTAAGAGTGTGTTACAAAATTTCAGTTTTTGACTGAAAGAGAGTTATTTTACAAGTAAATTACAATTTCTCTCATATTTTATGTTAAGGGAAACCTGCTTCTTTCTGACTCAGTCTCTACTCCAGCAATGACAGAATGATCACATTATTGATTCCTCATTAGCTGTGCACTGCTACTACTACTACTTCAACCAGCAGTCATTGAGGGGAAAAGGTTCAACTGACTGCAGATTGTGGTGCGCATTGGAACAAATGATGTGTGTCATCTGGGCTCCAAAGTCATACTCAGATCATTCCAGCAACTGACAGAGAAGGTTGAAAAGACCAGCTAATGCATAGAGTTTCAATGACACTCATAATTTGCATCATTGTCTCCAGAACTGATGTTGGTCATTAGGTTATGAGTTGAGTGGAAGGACTGAACAAGAGACTTTGAAGACAAGCTGGGCTGTGACTTCCTGAACTTTTGCCATAGAGGTGAGAACTCTAGGGCACCCCTAATTGGGACATGTGTGCACTACATATCAGGGGATACTACCCAGGTAGATGACTGTGTGTGGGGTGCACACATGGTTTTTTTCGATTAGGCAACTCTCCATCCAATCCAGATAATGACAGGTGCAGGAGACCTAAAAGTATCAGTGTAAGATCAAAAGAAATGCCTCCCACAGCCGAGAGTATTAAGAATACTTATTGTTAACTGCTGAAGCATTCACAGCAAAGGACCAGAGCTTGAAGCGCTCAAGAAAATCAGTGAAACTCAGATAATACAAGGTGCAGAAAGCTGGTTGAAACCTGAAATTGATAGCAGTGATATTTTTGGGGAGCATTTAAGTGTATATCAAAAGGATAGGCAAATGAGAACTGAGGGTGGTGTATTTTTCACAGCAAACAAGAAACTCAAATCCACTGAGATAGAAATTGGAACTGCATGTCAGATTGTTTGGGCAAGACTCAGTATCAGTGGTGGGCATAAAATGGTAACTGGATCCTTTTATTTCCCACCAGATTCACCCCCTGATGTAACCAAAAACTTTAGTACATAAGTTCCCCAATCAGGCTGCAGTCATCCATGGAGACTTAATCATCCAACAATTAGTTGGGAAAATTACAGTTTTGTTAGTGGTGGGTGTGATAAGACATCCTGTGAAACATTACTAAATGTCTTCTTTGGAAACTACCTAGAACAAATAAGAACCACACTCATCACGGAAATATATTGGATCTAATAGCAACAAATTGACCTGACCTCTATGAAGATACCCACATTAAAGCTGGTATCTGTGGCCATGACATGGTTGTGGCAACAATGATAACCAAAGTACAAAAGACTACTAAAACAAGCCGAAAGAAATATATGTTCAGTAATCTAGACAAAAAATCAGGAGTAACTTGAAACTTTCAGCACATGGCAGGAGCATGGGGAGAAACTATGGCTCAAGTTTAAAAGAATAGTTAACCATGCACTGGGTAGATATGTATCCAGTAGAACAGTTCATTATGGGAGGAGAAATTCATGGTGTATGGTCACTGTAAGAAAACTTCTAAAGTAACAGAGACTACTGCATAATATGTATAAAGCAAAGCATAGGACTATAGATTAGAGAGATGCTGAATGAAATGCATTTACCTATCAAGAGAGCAGTGCATAATGCCTTCAATGACTACCATAGCAGAATACTGTCAAATGATATTTCACAAAACCTAAAGAAATTTTGGTCATATGTAAAGGCTGTTAGTGGCACGAAAGTTGGTGTCCAGTCCCTAATGAATGAAACAGGAACTGAATTTGAGAGAAGCAGAGCAAAGGCCATAATGCTTAACTCCATTTTCAAATGTTCCTTTACAAAGTAAAACCCAGGAGAACTGCTCCATTTTAATACTCGAAGCACTGAAGAAATAAATATAAGTGCCAGTGGTGTTGAGAAGCAGCTGAAATGGTTAAAACTGATTTAAGCTCCAGGGCCCGATAGAATCCTTGTCAGATTCTATACTAAATTTGTGGCTGAGTTAGCCTCTCTTCTACCTATAGTCTATCGTAGATCCCTAGAACAAAAACTGTGTCCAGTCCTTGGAAAAAATCACAGGTCACACCCATCTACAAGAAGGGTACCGTAGTAGAAGTGGTCCATAAAATTACCGCCCAGTATCCTTGAAATCGATTTTTTGTAGAATCTTAGAACAAATTTTGAGCTCAAACATAATGAGGTAACTTGAACTGAATGACCTCTTCAATACCAACCAGCATGGATTCAGAAAACAGTGATCATGAGAAACCCAACTTGCAGTTTTCTCACATGACATGCTGAAAGCTTTGGATCAAGGCAGTCAGATAGATGCAGTATTTCTTGATTTCCAGAAAGCATTTGACTCAGTGAGACACCTACACTTACTATCAAAAGTATGATCATATGGGATATCAAGTGTAATATATGACTAGATTGAGGATTATTTAATAGCGAGGGCATAGCATGTTATCTTGGATGGAGACTCATCGTCGTATGTAGAAGTATGTTAGGACCCTTGCTCTTCATGTTGTATATTAATGTATTAATGACCTAGCAGACAATACTAATAGTAACCTCAGACTTTTTGCAGAAAATGCAGTTATTTGTAATGAAGAATTATCTGAAAGAAGCTGCATAAATATTCAGTCAGATCTTGATAAGATTTCAAAGTGGTGCAAAGATTGCCAACTTGCTTTAAATGTTCAGAAATGTAAAATTCTGTACTTCCCAAGATGAAAAAAGGTTGTATCCTAAGACTATAATATCAATGAGTCAGTATTGGACTTGTTCAAGTTGTACAAGTACCTGGGTGTAACACTTTGTAAGGATATGAAATAAGATGATCACATATGCTTAGTCATAGGTAAAGCAGGTGATAGCCTTCAGTTTATTTGTAGATTTGTAATCAGTCTACATAGGAGACTGTCTACAAATCACTCATGTGACCAGTTCTAGAATACCTCTCAGGTGTGTGAGACCCATACAAAATAGCACTAACAGGGGATATTAAACATATACAGAGAAGGGCAGCTCAAATGGTCACAAATTTCTTTGATCTATGGGAGAGTCTCACAGACGTACTGAATAAACTAAACTGGAAGACTCTTGAAGATAGACATACGCCATGCCAAGAATGCGTATTAACAAAATTTCAAGAACCAGCTTTGCGTAATGACTCTAGGAATATACTACAATCCCTTGCATATCACTCATGAGGATAAGATTAGAATAATTATGTCATGCACAGAGGCATTCAAACAATCATTCTTCCTGTGCTCCATACATAAATGGAATGGGAAGAAATCACAATAACTGGTACAATGAGATATACTCTCTGCCATGCAACTCATGGTGGTTTGCAGAGTATAGATGTAGATAGATGCAAATCCTGCTGGAAAAGTGTGTTTACGTGAAATTTTTTCATCCTCCTGTAATTTAATTGAAAAGTACTGCAATGAAATTACATTATGGAATGATAAGTATCCCTTGTATTTATACTGTAGTGCTGGGTAGATTAAAAAAGTAGCTTTTCATAATCATCAGATGACTAATGGAGTTTCCTAACCTTCACTGATTATTACTATATTATAATTTATTAGTTTATATGTGCTTTTTTGTCTCTTGTTTTCACTATTTTTTTATGGTGGAGCTGAAAGAATTTAAACATCAGAGATTTGCCATACAGAATATTTGTATGTACCATAAGTATTCATCTTCAGGGCAACAACAGAATACCCAGTCAGTAAGGCAGATGACAAGACCAGTTAATGTATGTATAAACCTGCATCCAGTGTCATAATTTATGAGGCATCTACACTGTGTGGAGGGAATAGGTATGAACCATTGTAAGGTATATGATTATACTTGTTTATCACCTCCGCAATTGTTAAACAGTCTGCTGTGAAAGAAATTAAGTCACTGGCAGAAAGATGCAAGCTCAGGGCATTCTGCTGTGATCAATTGGCATATAATGGGTCTATGTTGTGTGAAGGGTGCAGAGGTGTTGACACTGTTCATCCACTGTTGAGCAATTCTTTTACAGGTAGAAATTTAGTCTGGGTTTCAGTCTCACATAGTGGCAGTTTAGCATCAAGGATCAGTGATGTATAGATAGTCTCAGCAGATCCCTGAACTGTCTGCCTATCTGTGCTGTTGCAGTAAACCTTGATAATTCTCTTATGAATAATGTGATAGCCTAGTGATGTCATTCATATGCAAACATCAGTGGCTATGTTAATGACAAATTGCACTGACTGGGTGGTGCTACATAGAATCCCAGAACTATGTTCAGATTGGAGAACCTGTTGTATTTCAGGTTCTCTATGTCTTAAGCATACTGGAAGTTGAAAAGCTCTTCAGCATCAGAACTTTTCACTTGTATTGACAAAGTATCAGCAGCAGTTGTACTGTAATCATAATGAGTGGTTGGTACTTGTCATCCTTCAAGTATTTGTTGACTGAATGACAGTTTTGCTTAAGTATAACTTATTCCAGACATTATTTGCAGTGATTCATGTTGGTTGTTCCATGTTTCAATAACAACTGATTGTTCTTCTGTGTTGGCAGAAGCTGGAATCGGGCTAACACTAGTATACATTCACCAGTTTCATTTTCAATGGTTTTTTGAGCTCACTTTTTTGGTCATTGAGTATGGTTTTTGACCTAGTAGTCTTTCTTGATTTGGAACCTTTTGTTATTTACAGGTTCCTTAGTCACCCTGTGAATGTTCACACATTTTGCAGTCAATGCTGTGTTGTTGTCTTTCATTTGTGTGCCTCTCTTTACAGGATAGTGCCAGTGACAGCAGTCTCAAGAAAAACATTTTCTAAGACCATAATTATAAACAATCTGTGTTGCCTACTCTTAATATTCAGAGTATAACCACTGGAGATTCTCCAAAAACGTGAATGATCTCTGGTAAATGAGCTATTTTGATGCCAGTAAACTTAAGTGTTAAAGTGAAAAGTTTATATTAATCTCTCTGGTGTGTACTATATCTATGTCTTTGGTTGGTGTCATAAAATAAAATACATGTGTCTTATTATAGCAACTACATCATGCATATGCTTTATGTTGTGCCCCTTAGTTCTTTCTTGAAGTTTCTGCAATAGGTTATGGGCCCAGTACATGATTCAAGAAAGGAATTGGGTACTGCAATTTTACATTTCAGGGTGCCAGAAACACATTAGTGTGTGTTGTGTGCTATACACAGTTTGTATTGTATATATGTGAACAATTTCTGCACATTTCTCTTGTGGAATTTTTGTGGTTGTAAATCTGAACTGTTTTATGGGAATACAATGGATTTTCATGGCATAGAGAAGCTGTGTGGGGCTGAAAATTGGACTATTTGGAAGTTTGCAGTATTAAATTTATCACGTGTGTCAGACGGTGCATACGAAGTGTGTGTTGGTGATGTGGAAAAACTGGTGGCTTTGCCAGTGGATGCAACATTGGCACAAAAAGATGTGTTTAATGCTCCGCTAAAAACATGGGACAAAGCTGATCGTGCAGGGAGTCAGATTATTGTTAGAACTGTAGAAGCAAAAGTCATGGCGTTGTTGGTTGCATGTGAGAGTGCATGAGATATGTGGGACAAGGTACATGCTGTGTTTGAACAGAAAACAAAGCAAGCTGCACATTCTGTTCAGTCAGAATTCTTCAATTTTTACATGAGTTCAGGCGATGTCATGGTGACACATCTCACTCGTTTTGAAAACTTCGTTCTTCAAATGTAGCAACTCAATGTGAAACCCTTGTGAATCATCATTAATGGTGTGACTACTTGACACACTACCTGACAGTTATGAAAATCTGCAACAGTCATGGTTGGCAAAATCTGAAGATCAACAAAAACTAAAACATGCACGTGTTAACTTCTGGTGACAGTCGTTGTGCTTGTTGGAGGGAGAAACAAGACAAGGTAGTTGCTCTTTTCACTACCAAAGCAAACATTAAAAAGCAGATGGCACCATTATGAGGAATGTTGTTTCATCAAACAAATATTGAAAGCCCACAAACAAAAAGAAGCTCAAATGTTTCAGTTGTGGTGGATTTGGCCACATTAAAAAAATATGTCCAAATGTGAAACACAAACAAAAAATCATCCACAACCAAAATTAAAGTGATTTGCCTGACCAGACTTTCATTGGTGAAGTAATAAGTGCAGAATTGGATGAGGACTCATGGATTGCTGATTGTGGAGCGACGAATCACATGGCTAAGAAAATTGAGAAGTATACATCATTTACTAAGTTTGCAACACCACTGCAGATATGCATGGGTGATGATTCAACTATGAATGCACTAGGAAAAGGGACTAATTATTTTGAAGCTTTTGTTGATGGAAAATGGAAGTTGTGCCATATGGATAATGTTTTGTATACTCCAGAAGGGTGAAGAACTCTCTTTTCTGTATCAGCTGCTATGAACAAGCGATTAGACTTTTATTCATCAAAAGACAAGTGTGAGTTCCTAAACAATGGCATTGTAAAAGTGTGTGCCATACATAGTGGCAACTTATTGAAGATGTTGATTCAAGTGACAAAACAAATTCAGCCTTGTGATCCTGAGGTAAATCTTGTGTCAAAGGACACTCTGCAAATTTGGTATGAACACTTGGGTCATCAAAACAAACATCATGTCCAACAATTCTTGAAGCAGCATTTTGTTGAAGTTGAAGACTTTGGCAAAGAATTTTGTGAGCAATGTGTTAATGGGAAGTAGCATTGCAGCAGTTTTCACTTATGACAGCAGCATGCCACACAGCCTGGAGATGTGATTCATGCTGATCTGTGTGGATCTATGGAGTGTAAATCACTGGGAGGAGCAGAATATTTTCTTTGCTTCTCTTGTGACTTTTCAAGATTACACATGATATATTTTCTCAAGGAGAAGTCTGAGACTGCAGAGAAGATTGCAGAAATGGTGAGCAATGTGAAGAATTTTTGTGGTCAACGACCAAAAGCATTTCAATGTGACGGTGGACAAGAATTTGATAATACTGAAGTTAAATATTTGATGAAATTAAATGGCATACAACTCATCACACAAATCCTTATACTCCAGAGCAGAATGTATGTGCTGAGCACACTAACAAAACAGTTGTGGAACTAGCTCGAACCATGTTGCTAGCTCAGAGCCTGCCAAAGTTTTTGTGGGCAGAAGCAGTAAACACAGCTGCTTATGTTTTAAACAGAACTGGTACAAGTTGTGTGCATGGCGAAACACCTTATGAGGTATTCACTGGAAAGACGATACAGCTAAATAAAATTCATGTTTTTGGGGTGAAGTGTTTTGTTCATATTATGAAGGAAAAGTGCAAGAAAAGGGATCCAAAAGGAAAACCAGGAATCTTTGTTGGTTATTCTGATGGCATTTATGGCTTTCGAGTGTGGATTGAATCAGAAAAACAGATTATTTGGAGTAAGGATGTTGTTTTTGAACCTGAGAAAACTGGTAGGACAATGGTGTAACTCACAAGTGAAACAGGCAGTGAAGAATTGAAGAATCATGAAGATGCAAGTGTGTTTAAAGAACCTACAAAAGGAAATTCTAGTGAAAGAGAATTGAGAAATAGGCAACAACTGAAGAAACGAGAGCACCTTATTGAAATTATGCTGGCTGAAATAAATGAGCCAAAGAATTATACAGAGGCTATTAATTCTGTAGACCATGAACACTGGAGAAGAGCAATGGAGGAAGAAATAATTTCATTGAAATAAAATGCTATGTGGACTTTGGAACCTCTGCCACCAGACTGTAAGCCTATCACAAACCATTGGGTTTATAGAATTAAGTGTAAGACTGATGGTAAAATTGATCACTATAAAGCAAGACTAGTGGTTCGTGGATTTTGTCAACAAAAAGGTATTGACTATAATGAAACGTTCAGTCCTGTTGCTAGATACGATACAGTTAGAGCAGTTGTGAGTGTTTCTGCTAGTGAGCAACTTCAGTTGGCACAGGTTGATGTAAAATCAGCTTTTTTGAATGGCTTCATAAAAGAAGAGATACATATGGAGCAGCCTGAGGGATTTAGTGATGGAACTGATTGGGTATGCAAACTTCATAAAAGTTTATACGGACAAAAAAAAATCTCCAAGGTGCTGGAACCAACAGTTCAAGGACTTCCTAATAAATCTTGGGCTTGTGGAAAGTAAGGCAGATCTGTGTTTGTTCTATCAAGAAAACTGCAATGACAAGTTGATGGTAGTTTTGTATGTTGATGATGGATTAATATCTGCAAGTAAGAAGAAGGATATTGAAGTTTTCCTAAAGGAAATTCAAGATGAGTTTAAAATTACTGTTGAGCTAGTAGAATATTTCTTAAATATTAATATTGTATGTCATGATAATGGATCAATAGAGATTAATCAAGAAATTTATGCTAAAGATCTTCTTCGATGGTTTAACACGACACAGGCAAATCCTGTGTCAGCTCCAATTGAGCAGTATCTGCAGACAAATGAGTTAACCAGTGATAAAACAACTAATGCTCCATATTGAGAAGCAGTTGGCTGTCTTACGTATTTAGCTGTTGGTACAAGGTCTAATATAGCATTTTCAGTGAGATATGTGTCAAAATTTTTAGAGAATCCCTGAGAAAATCACTGATCCGTGGTAAAAAGAATCCTAAAGTATATAAAAGGTTCAATGTCATTGGGTATAAAATATGATGCTAGCCATGCAAACAGAACACTGGAGATATATACTGATGCTGATGATACCAGTGATCCAGCAACCTGATGCTCAGTTAGTGGAATGGTTGCAAGATTTTGTGGAGGAGCAGTTACCTGAGCTAGTAAGCGGTAAAATTGCATATCACTGTCAACAACAGAGTCAGAGTATGTGGCTGCCAGTGAAGGGGCAAGAGAAGGAATATGGCTATCTAAGCTCTATGAAGAGATTTCACCACTGGAGAGTGTTCCTGTTCTTCTTGTTGATAACGCAAGTGCTATTAAGCTGGCCAAAAATTCTGAATTTTACAAGAGGTCAAAGCATATTGATGTTCACATGCACTACATCCGTGAGAAGATTCATGAAGGCCACCTAGCCATTGAGAATGTACCAGGCAATCAGCAAGCTGTAGATATTCTCACCAAACCATTGCCACATCTCCAGCTATATTTAAGATCATTAATTGGAATGTGTTAAGTACTGCATTTAGCAAGGTAAACATTTGGGGGAAGTGCTGAAGTGAAATGTTCATATTAATCTCCCTGCTGTGTACTATATCTGTGTCCTTGTTTGGTGTCATAAAATAAAATACATGTGTCCTGTTATAGCAACTATGTTGTGCATGTGGTTTATGTTGTGCCCTTTAGTTCTTTTTTGAAGTTTCTGCAATATTAAGACAGAAAAGTGGAAATAATTGTGACAGCTATTGATTTATGATGTTTAGTCTACAGTTGTTGCATCAAAACACAAAGGTTCTTTCATGCAGAAATTGCAACTAAGCTCATCTTTTACGTTGTGGCTTATCTGTCCTAGCCACCACTGGGGCAATAAGGAGAGACAAATACTGGAGCTCATTGTTAACTCTTGAGGTAACAGTGTCACCTGTAAAGTAAAAGCTGCCTTGGTTCACAGTTCCTCTCTCACTGAAGGTCAGATTTTTATCTGTTCTGTAAGAGAGCTACAAGTAGCCAGACTGAAAATCAATAAGGAAAATTTCTCCAGCAAAAGTTGTCTCACAACTTCTAGTATTCCATAGTGTAAGGGTGAAAACTTGTGATACTTGATAAAACCTCTTTCCACCTCTGCTGACAGTTTTTATCTTTGTGAACACACAATTTGAGTTATGAAATACCAAATTTCCATATTACTTCAGTATGACACAGGACAGCAAGGAAACAAAGACCATTTTGAAGTAAAAATGAGTAATGACTTATTTATTCATGTCAATATTGCAGTGCTTGTGTTACAAATACTTTAAGTCTTATTAAAATAAACATTCGTTGTAAGTTCATTGTGAGTTCATTGTGGTAAGTTGTAATTCATTTGTATTAGTACAGTGGATATTTTACTAGAATTCTGAACACAACAGTAAACATAAAAGAGAAATTAATCATCAACAATATATTCTCTCACATTATCTAAAACAGAAACAGTCTGAGAATGCTCAGGTAGTTCACTGATTCTACACCTGTAGACTCTACTGCTTCTGAGCTAAAGATGTCATCAAGCCAGATTTGAAATGCATATTGGTCCAAAGAGGAATTTTCTTGATGGTTGTTTGATAAAGAGCAGAAATGCTAAACATGTGAGGGAACAGGATTAGAATAATAAGTGCATTACGGTTGACTACCCAAACAAACGCCTGGTTTATTTTGATTGTGACATAAGCAGAGTGAGTTAATGTGTAGTTGCAACACTTGATGCAGTTTTGTTGATTATTTTCCTTACACTGTGACCAAAAGATGTCTCAGTTGTTGGCAACAAATGCCAGCTGTGATGGGCACTCCTCTTGGTAGAAGTTTCTAGTGCACAACACCATTTTTGAGCCACCAGATGTAAATTATTATGTTTATGCTGCCCTATGCTCAAGCATATGTCTTTCATTAGAAGTCAGTCATTAATTTCTTCTTAAGATGTTAATGTTAATGCATCATAGCTCATCACCAGTAACAATATTTCTTTGGAATGCTCAATGAATGAACTGGTGATGTTCAGGCAAAATGCTCAATAGGTACCTGTTTGATTTTTTGCTTTGAATTAGAGCATTCAATACTCATACACCTGACTTATGAACATTGTCAACTGAAGGAAAATGTCACATAGATGTTAAATGGCTGTGGTTCATCACATGTGTCAGACTTTGTAAATGTGGAAAATCATTCATTCAGAACAATCTTTCTTGAAACAAGAAAATTCTCTCCAAACATTAGTCCTTTTTCCACATGCAACTCTATTTTAAAATGAGTGAAGAAATTTTATAAGTTTCAAGTATGCAAAATCTGATGAGGAAACAACAAGACAAATACTAGAACTTTAATTAGAAAATGACATTTGACAAATACACCCATAGTGCCATGCAACATTCACCTCATCAGACTGTGCCTGACATCAGGCAGCTTGTGACATGCAGCTGGTGGCTGGTGTACATGGTAGGATGAGGAAACTCTGGAGCATAAATTGTACTCACCTTCATGCAGCCATGAGCTGTTTCGTGGAATCATTTTTGGAAGCTTTTGCTATTACTGATGGGTTATAAAGTGAAGTGAATCATCTTTGAGGTTCCATCAGACTGTTACCTATAGCAGGCAGCTGCAATGCAGTTTAAAAAATAAAGCTATGGGTGGACTTGAATTTGCAACTGTGTGTCTACACTGTGCGATGTTTACCACTCAGCCACAAGCAGATACCTCTTTTAAAGGTCAACATTCCCTCCAGGCACTTCTGCATTCTACAATGTTACTAGATTGTGCATAAGGCTGGATTTAAAATTTTGAAAGTCAAACAGTTTTATTGGTGCCTCAAGTGAATGACTTGACTTGGTCTCTGTGCTGACTGACCAGCAGCCAGATATTATGTCTAAGGCTGATCAATGGAGTTAGAATATAGCTGCGTTAATCAAGAGTTTCAATGCAGCATTTTTTATACTTAGATGTCTTACATTGCATGGGTCTAAAGATGAAGGTACCAACCAGTTTCCATGATTTTAATGCGTACTGCCTTTTGGAATTATCTTGTAAGGTGTTGCAGTAAAATTAGTTAATATACTAATTCAGAAAATGTGATAAATGAGATTTTTGAATAAAGTAGATAAATGGACCTCTTGCAAAGGCCTATTCAAAAATGTGGAATTCTGACTCTTCACAATAAATTATCCCTTGCATGCCAAAGAAGGGGTGGGGGTACTCTGTTCCCACCTTTTGAAAATATCATAATCTAGTCTGGTACTTCATATTTTTAAATTTTTGAAAAACATATTGTTTTTAATGATTTCTTATATCAGGTTCTGTAACTGTTTTAAGCTTTTCTTGTGAATGTGACTTTTTTGCAACAAATGTCATATTCAAATTTTCAGGTTCAGGACTCTTTCTTATACATCCATATAACTTTAGAATGAATGTTGTGAATGAGAATCCGCAACAAAAATGAAATTTGTATTTTTTTTTTAAATTTTATGGTGGTAATAAAGTACCCCTCCACTCAGTGTACACATTAATGCACTGGTATTACTAAGATTGTGCTATAAGATATTTTCAGGTTCTGTACCTTACTTATACATCAGTACCTATTTGAAAAGTATGTTGTTAATAAAGTTGAAACACATCCCTTAATTCTATTTGTAGCTGATAATAAAAATCAGTTTCAGATAAACTATAAAGCATAAACCACAATACAAGAAACAAAAATAAGGTATGTCAGTTGTCTCCATTATGTGTCGCTTAGGTTATTTTTACAATCAATTACACGGCTGCTAGTGGTACACCATTCCTCGAAACACACTGGACAGTCCTCAGTGACAGACCTACAGATCAGACAGCTTCGTCCACAGCATGGTGGTAGGCGTGTCCAAAAATGATAGCTTCTTTCTAAAATTCTTTCATATCAGCATGTCAACTCAACTTACTGCACTAATTCAATATATCAAACTGGCATATGCACACAAGTTCACTGCCATGACTTTGTCCTTGGTGGAGGGACAAATAACTACCTAGTAATGGTTCTACTCTGGCTACAGCACTCCAGAGGCATCAGTGCATTCTTTTAAGTGGTGACAACAATTTCTTTGTAAATTTCATGTATCTTTCATAGTGTATAATCCATGGATATATATTGCCCAGTCACATTAATATATAACCTTGAATAACTACCTTTTGCAGTGCAGATTGCTGCAAGACATGCAGGAAGAAAGTCAACAGAGTTCTGAAAGAGATGTGGAGCCATGGCAACTCCAGTGCCATGGCCATTTGCAATAGGTTTCTCAGTTGAGGATCCATGTTGCAAACAGCCTGATTAAAGTGGTCCCACAAATTCTTGAATGGAATTAAATCTGAGGAGTTTGGTGGCAGAGGAGTACAGTAAACTGATCCTCATGCTCGAGCTGTGTCACACATTGTATTCTCCTGCGGATAGATGCCATCACGCCATTGAAAAACACACTGTGTGTGGGGGTGGACGTGGTCCCCACAGATAGTTGCATACTTGTGATGATCCACTGTGCCATTAAGAATGATGAGATCATCCAGAAAATGCCATGAAAACATTCCCCAGACCCTAATGCACCCCCCCTCCAACCTAGACCCTTCTGATAATTGCTGCAGGGTGTTTGCCATATGATGGAGAATAAAATGTGATTCATGTGGAAAGGCCACCTGTTGGCACTCAGTAGGCATCCAGTTGGGGTATTCATCACTGATGAAAAGCAGTCAGCACGGGTTAATGAACTGGGTAGGTGCTCGTTGAGGAGACCTGTGTTACTGTTGGTAGCCCCTTGGTTCATCCAAGTTCTCAGTTGCTCAATAGTTGAATGTCTATTTGCTTGTACTCATCTGTGCAACCATTGTTCACCACTGAAATCTACCACCTGTGGTGCCATTTTGCCACGAATAGTATACTTTAACCAAGGCGACATGTCGACAGTTTACAGACTTAGCTGTTTTGGAAATGCTTCCACCCTTGGCCTGAAAGCCAATGATCTTGCCCTTTTGGACATCAGCTAAATCACTCTGTTTCCCCATTACAACAATGACTGCACTGTGTTTTTTTTTCTTTCTTTTTTTCTTTTTTTTTCTTTTTTCTTTTTTTTTCCCACTGTAAATGATGACAGCCAAACAGTTGCAACTGTTTGGCTGTTATCATTTACTATGTTGATTTTCAACAGTTGCTGCTTCAGCCATGTTTAAAATTTCGAAACTGCACTGTTTTTTGCATCCCCCAACATACTTTATGTACCCACCACTTCTAGTCCTGCCACCTGCCTTCTGTGTATGGTTCTTGCTTCTTTACGTCAAACAGATGTGGTTGTCACATTAATGTGACTGGACTGTGTATGAGTATTTCATTTAATTAACACAGTTTATTGTAAAGCATTAAATGTGCCTTATTAGCAGTATTCTATTCTGTATATACCATAAATATCATTTGAAACATGACATATCACTTCATTCTTATTAATAATTGGCCTTTCCCATGTCTCATATACCCCTGTACAGAAAAAAATGGAGAGAATAAAGAAATTTAAAAAATAAAATCATACATATGAATGAAGATGTATAATTCAGTGTAGTTGTAAAACTAATGTATTTTCAAAAGGAGATGAGAAGTGTTCAAGTTAAATGTGAACAATAATAAAATTGTTTTGATATAGAAAGTTCTGGCAGAATGTAAGTAATTTAGGAGTGAAGGTAATAACTCACTGAATAGAGAAAGTGTTGTCAACAGGCACACAGAAAAGGACAAAGCTTTGCTAGTTTCTGGATAAATCCTTTTCTGAGTTAGAGTACACTTACATATACATATACCTATGCTCACACACACATACATATGCACACGCACAAACCCATACATCTATATTGTGCTGGCTGAGTAGACAGTACCAGGACTGCAGTTAGGGACACAGACTGGGGTGAGGGGCTGTGCTGGGTGGAGTTTGTAAGGGGAGAAATGAGGCATGGAGTGGGAGGAGGGGATGGGCAAAGGTAACTGACAGCTTGGAGGGAGGCAGCAGTTGTATGAGATAGGAATACAGGAGGGAGAGGCAACAGTTGTATGCCACAAGAGTATAACACATGGACACTAGAGTTGGTGAGTTAATGCAAAAATGGTTCAAATGGTTCTGAGCACTATGGGACTTAACATTTGAGGTCATCAGTACCCTAGAACTTAGAACTACTTAAACCTGACTAACCTAAGGACATCACACACACCCATGCCCGAAGCAGAATTCAAACCTACGACTGTAGCAGTTGCGCGGTTCCAGACCGAAGCGCATAGAACCGCTCAGCCACACTGGCCGGCAGAGTTAATGCAGTGCACAGTGATGGTGAAATGATGGAGGAGTTGATTTAGAGGGGATGACAGAACAAAGAAAGGGGAAACTGTTGGTAACAGCGTGTGGTTGCAAGGGGTTTGTGGAGAGTGAGACCTGGATGATTATGGGAACAAAGGATGCTGCAATCATAACCCCTGCCTGTGTAGTTCAGAATAGCTGGTCCTGGGGGAAGGATCCAGATGGCATGGGTTGTGAAGCAGCCATTGAAAGTGAGTATATTGTGCTCAGCTGCATGTTCTGCCACAGTTTTATGGTAGCAATTCAGTCAAATGGACAGTTGGTTTATGGTCATACCACATAAAAGTCTGTACAGATATTGCAACAGAGCTGGTATATGACAAGGCTGCTTTAACAGGTAGCCCTGCCTCTGATGTAATAGGATAAGTCTGTGATAGTACTGGATTGGGACATGCAATCCTATCCCATCAGAGGCAGGGCCACCTATGAAAGCAGCTATGCCATATACCAACTCTGCTGCAATTTCTGCACAGCATTTTATGAGGGCATACCCACAATCCAACTGGCCATGTGTGTGTGAATTGTACATGTATGAACGTGTGTGTTTTATTTTTCTAAATGTCAAGAAGGACATTGTCTGATGACTTAGTCTACTTTTAAATGTATTCAGATGTGCTTGTCTGCTGTGCAATGCCTCCTGTATGTGGTGAGTAACAGTCTATCCCATTTCATTGTTATTACTCCATCCTAGATTTTTCATTGTTAGAGTTTAATGTTAAATTCGAGACACTATCTTTTGAAGAGGTCCCTGTATGAAGCACATTGACTCTTACTGTTTGAGAACTGGATTTAAATTTAGGATTAAATTACTTTATTTGAATATACAGTTACTTTATTGGTTACCTTTTCATCTCTTCTGTTGTTTACCATGTCCATCACTTGACTTCTAATTTCAATTTTGTCTGTACCATGGTTTTCTCCAGTGCTAAAAGAAAATTTGATTGCAGTTCCAAAGGTGAGATTGCTATTACTTCCTACTCGGAAGTAATGTGTTTCTAACATAGTCACTGGATTGTTGATGTGTCCTTGGCCAAACAGTTCAAGCTACAAAAAGAAGTGTCTGCATTATTAATTTTAATAGTGAGATTTTTCTGACATAATTATGCCAGTATGATGATTGCACAAGTGAATACAGCTTAAAGCAAGATTAAAGTTTTATGTTTTAACTGAACAACAATTATATCATCAGAGATTTAGCAAATATATTTTGTGCATGTAGCAGAGGTTATAAATATATCATAAAAAGGAAGAATAGTTCTCAGCATACAAGAAAGATAAATATGGACTGCACCAAGTCAAAGCCATTAGCACTTTATCTTTTCTCATCTCTGAAAATTGTTTACCAAATCACTTATCAGCAACCAAAAGAAGAAAGATTATGAATTAATATCCCATAAACATGGTGGTCACTGGAGATGGACCATAAAGTCAGTTAGAACAGGGATAGGGGTAGAAAAGTAGCTGTATATTTCTTTAAGGGTACCATTCTAATAATCACTTGAAGTGATTTTGGAAAACCAGAACAAACTTAAACTTGTTTGTATGATCAGATGGAAATCTGATCCCCTTGCATCCAGAATACGAATTGAATCAACAGTGTTTGTTATTTGTAAATTTCCATTTTTTTATTACTTTATGTTCTTTTTTCACATAATGAAGGTAACTTATCTACAGTGAAGAATCTCAGTTATAACAGATGAACCAGACAGAGGTTAGGGACATTTATAATGTTGTAATACTGAGAAGTATGGATATACATCAGACGGAACTAAAGTCAGAAAAATTCATATTGGTACACTTAAGGTTCTACAACAAGAAAATGCTCTACAGAAAATTATATTGATTTAAAGTGAGAGACATGTGGAGGTATAAATAAAACAATGAGGAAATATAATTTTTGCAGTAATGAACGATAGTCACATGACTACTATCCAAATATGCATAGTTTTTTATTTTAAATATATTGTGCTTTTCTTTTGAATACTGTGTGCCTAAACAATGATTTCAACTTCAAACAAAAATAATAATGAGTTACCAGTAGAGAATCATGTAGGAAATTTTAAAGACTTAATAATGATGACTTCCAGGGTTGAATATAAATTTACGAGCTTCTGAAAAACACATCCAGAATTTTCGCCATTAAACCATCAAGTCTGTAAATATAAAAAGATAAATAAGTAAGATTTTCATGGAGAGGAAGAACAGATGGCTGTATAACAGTAAATAATACTGGATAAATAATTTGCAGTTAATTAGTTTGTGGCATCTTTGGCACAGAGCTCCCTTCTCTTTGATTCTGATCTCATTTAACTGCTTTGTTCTTTGACTCACTTGACACACAACTTGTGTACTGCCACGTTTTGTTCTTCTTGCTCCGAGTCTAATAAATGCATCTACGATATTTAAGGTGTGTTACTACCAATCAGTATTACATGATAACCACATCATCATTGTATGATTGCAAGTTATTTTGTACTTATCTCCATCATTAATGGACTTCATGTGATAGCCCATATTGTCTTCGGAACAATGGATCTACCAGTGTCTTTCGATGCTAGTGCCTCACATCCTATTAACTGTGCTTGTGAACATGAGTGGTCAAGTTTACCTAATGTGTGTTTGGTTAAAAGTGAACAATTATCTACACCTGGCCACTTAACCTTAACTGGCCCAACATGGCCACCGTCAAGTGCAACAGCTCAACAATGTCACATCGTGGACAGTGCACGCCATCTAATGACATCATGGACAATCACCCGGTTAAAGATGTCTCGGTCTACCCCTGAACTACGCACTCTCCTTCAGTTTGGTTTGATGTGCTGACAAAGTTCCAGAACTGTGATTGAAACATTCCTATGCATGGGGTTGCACTTTCTTATATGCACAGTGTCACTTACTTATGCTATCATTCGTGACCTACACCACCTGTCACGGACAACTCCTCCATCACTGTCACTTGGTGCACCTGCACCTTTGGTTCCAAGCCCTGCCGGGCAGAGGCCAGCATGCTCTCCTTGGCACCTCAGCTGACAGTCAGTATCTGCCACCTAGTGGCCTACAGGAGGTACTGCCTGTGGCCTCCCGACAGCAGCTGACCTCGCCTGAACAGCAGCCCGAGCAGCTCCCACCCCCAATGCAGCCAGCTACAGCCCCCCCTCTCTCCACACTGCCTCGCCTCCCAGCCTACCCACTGTGCTGGTACCATGCTACTTACAGGGATGCCACATACAACTGTCACATGCCTTGCGCCTACCCAAACGATTCCGCCGGGCACGTTTAGGCGCCACGTCCCACCACGTTCCTTCACAGCGCCTATGTTCCAATGCTGCACCACTCACTTCAGCAGTGTGATGCCTCCACTCCACTGAATTGTCATCAGGCACTTGATTTCTCTTGGACACCGGCGCCGATGTCAGTGTTATCCTGCCCAAGCACGCTGGCAACATACTTTCAGCTGCTAACCTCACTTTGATCGCTGCAAATCATTCTCCTATTGTGGTCCTTGGCTCCATCAAGATGCCGCGTTGCCTATCTCCAGTCAACATCTTCCCTTGGACTTTCCATGTCACCAACTTGGATGAACATGTGATCAGATTGTACATTCTACACCATTACACACTTTCATCAGACCTGCAGGCCGCTGCGCTCCGCCACGCATCTGGTTCTACTGTTCTGTGCTCAAACGAGTTCAGCATGACTTCACTCGTCACCTCCTTGGCTCACTTTCCACGTGTGCATCTCTGCTCGATCGCATTACACCACACCCAGAATGATGCATTACGCAACCACATTGCCTCTGATTCCGCTGAATTGTCATACACATCGCCTATCTGCAGAACCACAATGAGGTGACCCAGCACATGCCTCTACCGTGTCTTCTTACCAATCTGCTATCATTTTCTCACTGCCATGGACAAATATATAAGATGCAGCTCCATGCTCTGCTCCTGTACCACATCTTCCATCACTGACTTCAACCGACGCACTGCCTACGCCTCCCCGGTTCAGCAAGGTTAGTGAACTGACATTGCCTGCGGATCCCTTCCTGACCCCTCTTGCCAACCTCCCTTCATGAGTATTGGCCATCAGTAATGACACTTGTCACAGGATTCACACTACAGACAGCCCACCTGTACATTATAAGGCCAGTGCCTTAACGCTTCCAAACTTCTGTGCACCAAGGAAATCATTCAGGATCTGTTGGCTTCAGGTGTGCTCCACCCCTCTGATAGCAACTCGTCTTCGCCTATTCACCTTGTTCCTAAAAAGGATGGCACCTTACATATGTGCGGGGACTACAGGCCCCTTAATGTTTGCACCATTATTGATAACTACCCCATTCCTCACATCCAGGACTTCACACAATTACTACATGGTTCTAAGTTTTTCTCTGTTTTAAATTGTTCCAAGATGTACCATCAAATACCTATGCATCCGCTGGATATTCAGAAGACAGCCATCATCACGCCCTTCGGCCTATTTGAATACTGTTACATGCCTTATGGATTGAAAAATCCTGTGCAGATGTGGCAGCGGTTCATTGATCCCATTTTGCTACCTCTGCCATTTGCTTATGCTCACTTAGATGATATACTCATCTTTTGCTCCTCTGGTGAGGAATATCAAGTTCACCTCGATGCAGTCTGTTTGGCCCTCACTGCCAATGGTGTGTTGATCAACCATGTTAAATCTCAACTCTGTTCCACATCTGTTATGGTCCTAGGCCATACTGTCTCTGTCAAAGGCCTCTGACCAACGAGTTCTCGTGTCGAAACCGTACTTGATCTCCCTCTTTCTGAAGAGCCGTGAAGTCATATTTGTTGTGTCACTGTTTTTACTCTGTAAATGAATATTTAGAACAGTAATCTTGCTGTTTGTGTTAAATTGAAAACATTGAGCAATATAATACATTAGGATACTATAGGCCTATATTAATATATGTTAACAATGTTAAATGATATTTTCCATCTGCAACACACTGTGTACCATCAGATCACATGAAATAAATAACTAAATAAATAAATAGATTACGCTCAGCTCTGTCGTTTCCTGGGTATCGCAAACTTTTACTCCTGCCATATTCCTCAGGCTGCCTCTGTCCAATTGGCCCTCATGGATGCCATCTCCAGCAAAAACACCACTGGGAAAGGGAAGTTGGACTGTACCAAACCTATGCTCAGTGCACTTGGCAACATTAAAAATGAACTCGCCAAAGTTGTTACACTTGCCCACCCTGACCCTGAGGCCCGTGTTTTGATCATGACTGCTGCCAGTGACTCAGCTGTGGGTGCTGTTTTACAACAGCACACCGCAGACTCAACCCAACTGCTCCGCTTCTTTTCCAAGAAACAGTAAGAGCCAGTGTAAGAGGTCAGCTTTTGATCATGAGCTTCTCACTGTGTACGAGGTGATTAAACACTTCTGTAGTGACCTTGCATGATCTACTCAGATTACAAGCCTCTCGTGGATGTTATTCAGAACCTGACTAAGGACCTTCTGCCGAGGCGTTTCCACCATATGGACTACATCTGTCAGCACTCTTCCGATGCATGCTATATCCACAGCATGGAGAATGTTGTGGCAGACTACCTATCCTGCTTCTGTGTGCTAACCGCACCACTGAACTTGGAAGAGCCCGCCCGACTTCAGGCTGAAGATGACGATATACAGTGATTAATTTCAGACAACGAGTCTTTGCTCTCTGCCCAACTCCACATCATACACGAGTTGACGAGCCCGATGCTTTGCGACATCTCTATGGGCACACCCCATCCCCTGGTCCCTACTGCTCTTTGGCATGGGATCTTTACTCCTTTTCCCAGTGTAGCCCACTTGGGAACATAAACCATGATGAGGCTGGTTACAGAGCACTTTGTCTGGTCCAGCGTGAAGCATAGCTGTCACACTTGGACCTGTGGGTGTGTACCTCGCCAGCGTAGCAATGTCGGCAGGCATGCTCAACCTCCATTAGGCAAGTTTGATGTTTCGAGAGGACACCTTTGGCACATCCACATCAATATCGTTGGTCCCCACCCCCCTTCTGAGGGGTACAGATACACCTTATCAATCTTCAACCCTGTAACCAGCTGGGTCGAGGTGGTCCCTCTTACCAATATCATGGCTGAAACCATTGCTCATTCTTTCATATCTGAGTGGGTCACATGATTTGGCTGTCCTCTTTCCCTCAGAACTGACCAGGGGTGACAGTTCGAGTCTGTCCTCTCTCCACAACTGTGTGAACTTTATGCTGTTGCTAAATTCCACACCATGGCCTACCACCCGCAGGTGAATGGCCTGACTGCATGGTGGCACCGTAACCTCAAGACCACGCTTATGTGCAACAGTGGCTTATGGGGCTTGGGTCCTTCTGGGCATCTGCTCAGCACATAAAGAACACTTGAATGCATTGCTCGCTGAGATTCTATACAATGAACCCCTCCTACTTCCAGCAGAGTTTGTGGAGGACTCACCATTGGCCGATACTATAGATCTTCTCTCTCTGGTTGAACGGGTTCATGCACACATCGCATGCCTCCGCCCCTCCCTGCCACGCCCTCATTCCACCCCATCTGTGTTCGTCCACAAGGACCTTGCATCTTGTGAATTTGTGGTGCTGTGTGATGTCTCCGTGTGACCGGCCTTGCAACCACCTTATTCGGGCTCTCACCAAGTGTTACATTGAGGTATGAACACATTCGTAATTCATCTACATGGACGACCACCGACCGTGTCTGATAATCACCTGAAACTAGCGTGGTCACTCTCCGACCTGCCTTCTGACACTTCTGATCTGCCTTCCGTCACTGCCACTCTGCCTCCTTATGCTTCTGTCCTGCCTCTGACTGACGTCTCTCTGACTATGCAGCAGTTGGTGGCATGCGACTCTTGCAGTGCAGTTTTTTCTCACACTGGCCACCATCTACAACTGCCGCGCTGGCACGATGGCTACAATTTCAAGTGATGAAGCTTCCCTCTGCTGTGCTGTGCACTACTGGGGTGGGGTGGGGGGGTGGGGGGTGGCAGTGAGGGGGGGGGGGGCTCTATGGTGTCTCTGGTGGAGAGCGTCCTATCTTTGACCCTGATCTCTTTGAACTACTTTGTTCTTTGACTCACTCAGTGTGCAACTTGTGCACTGCCATGTTTTGTTATTCTTAAAAATGCATTTATGATATTTAAAGTGTGTCATTACCAATCAGCATTATGTGATAACCACAAGTTAAAAAACTAAAAATTGTATCAAAATGGGGATTATGTATAGCTGAATTAAAAAAAAAATATCAAACAGTTTCTACACCATTAAAAATGTTTTAGTTATCAGAGGTGATATGAATTTGTTCACCAACATTAACGTCTTTGATTATTTTGAAGTAGTCCATAACATCTCTTCAAAAGTATTAGCAAAATGAGGGGGAACCAACTTGTCTTTTTTTCCCCAACTTCAGAAGGTTGCTATGCTGCTACATTACAAGACCAACCACTTAACAAAATGCACACTCCTCATCAATATGCTAGTACACATATAGTGCTGGCTCATCATTACGTACAGTGTCACTATTTCTAACATGATTACAGTAGAAGCTTGGCTATCTGACCGTCAATTCACCAACTCCTCAGGTTATCCTACCATGTGTCCAATTATCCATCTGTGCTCCATGCCAAACAGCATGCCAGTGTTATTACTCAATTTTATCCCTTCCACAAGTGTCCATCTGAGTCATGCTCCTCAAGAATCCTGAGTTGTCATTAAGAAGTGTAAGGGACTCCAAAAGACTAAAAATGGCTACAAATCAGAAAAGGAAATGTGTTGTGTGCACGATAAAACAGAAACTAAGTGTTCTGTAGAGGGTTGACAAATGTGAGTCAGTTACTAAATTAGCCTCTGAAATGGGTGTTGGAATACCAACCATTAAAGAATGGAAAAAGAACTTGAAAGGTTTGAAGCTTTTTTGTTAACTGTAGATGGTGAAATTCTTTAAAAACTACAAAATCGTTGAAAAAAATCAAAACTTTAGCTCTTGGATGGTGCTGTGTGGGTTTAGTTTTGTCAGGAAAGGTGTAAGGAGACCTCATTATCAGGCCCTACAATGAAAGAAGAAGCTATTCAATTGCACCCAAAACTGGGTGGTGAGAAAGGTATAGTCCTAGCATGTGAAGGTTGGCTTCACGAGTGGAAAAATTGTCATGATGTTAGGCAAGTTGCTATTTCAGGTGAAAATCTTTGCAATGATGATGTTGCAACTAAGGAGTTTATTGAAAATTTTGAAAAAATGGTGTTATAAAATAAACTAGTAGCAAATCAGTTACACAACATTGATGGAACTGGGATGAACTATGAAATGCTCCTTCAAAAACCCTTGCCTCAGAGAACAAACTGTAAAGTCACAAGACTAGCAAAGGACAGGATGACCATTGCAACATGCAGCAACCCAAGTGCTGACCAAAATTGCTATTGTTTGTAATCACCAAATCTAAGAAACCAAGAGCCCACAAGAAACAAACACTTTGGCACTTCTTGTTGATTAAAAAGCTAAAAAAAGTGCTAGGATGAATGATAATTTGTTTAAAGATTGGTGTTTTGATGCATTTGTTCCAGCCGTTAAAAAATACTTAAAATAAAAAAGACCTACCAACCTGTGAATCTTTATTACTAGCCAACACCCCAAGCCAATCCTCAGAGTCTGAACTTCAACAAGGTGACATGAAGGTTATGTCTCCACACCCTCACATGACTTCAGTAATCAAACAAATGGACCAGGGTGTTATTAAGTGGTTAAAACAACATTACAAGAGGAAATGCATCAGTGCTTTGTCAAAGAAAATGGCACAGGCTTGTGATCTTTTTGATGCAATGAAAAGCCTATCTGTTCTTTTAGAACAGACAGAATTTATACAGTCATTCAAGAACTTAAGGAAACTGCTCTAACCAAGAGCAAGATCTTCCAGAACATAATGAGTCAGATGATGCAGCTCCAGTTGCTGATTTGCAAACTCTTTGGAATGATATCCAGCACCCTGATGTAAAGGAATGGGTAGCAGAAAGTGATGGTGCTGCTTAACTTGAAAATGATCGGATCTTTGCTCCTGTTTTGCAACAGTATAGTGTCAAGCAAGAGGAGCCAGATGATGAAGTATAGGAAGAAGCCAAAAAAGATCAGCCACTCTGCAGCAAAGGATGCATTTGAGACTGCCCTCAGATGTTTGGAACAAGACCAAACTGCTACTGCTATGGATATATTGTGGCAAAGAAGTGGTATGATGCAGCTGCAAAGGCAAGGTTTAAGCAATTAAAAGAAAAAGAGACATTTTACAATTTTCAAAATAAATTATCAGTTTATAAAATTTTCTGTTTTCCCTTCTCTTGGTTAGAAATGCAATTATTTATTTAATTTTTATTAATTAGATTGTTTTGAGCTCTGTAAATGATATGTTTCATTCTCCTCTGGTTATCCAACCCTTTTAGCATTCCAACCACTGACCAGTCCCAAAATAGGTGGTTAATCGAGGTTCTACCATGTATCCTTATATAGCTGCAGATTTGGTTGCACAATGATTGTGATGATGGTCACACAATCAGGAGGAGTGACATCCAGATGTCCATCCAGTCATCCAGATTTAGGTTTTCCACAGTTTATCTACACCATTTTAGGCAAATACTAGGATAGTTCTTGGAAGTCTCTTTGGGCTTGCTGCTGGAGTCTAAAATCAACTCCAGTCAATATTTCAGCAATCCAACTGTCCACCATCTTCAGGAGAACACTGCTTCTGCTGACGAGTCCTGCTGAGAACTGACACCACGCTGCAAATCGGCATCCTATGTAGGCCCCTGTACTGTACATGGCGCACGCACTGCCCATCACCATTGCTGCCCTCCAAGAGTGGGCAGGTGGTGCTACACTTATCAGAACACCAGCAGCAATGATATATTGCACTCAGATGTGGGATAGTACAGGATTCGACGTCCTGCTAAGAGGAAACCCATTGTCTCTATTAATTAAATAATCTGCCCGACTAATTTCAATTGCCTCTTTATAGACAGTGTTCCAAAAACTGGAAGTGTTGGCAACTATCACTGTTTCGTCAAATTTCATACTGTGTTCCTCATTTAAACAGTGTTCTGCTAATGCTGATTTTTCCAGCTGTTGTAGCCTCGTATGACGGTGATGCTCCGCACACAGTTCATGACAGGTGTGTGGAACATCGCTGTCATACGAGGCTGACAGACATGACTGAGAGGACCAGCCTGACTCACAGAATTTCAATGAAGCTCACAATCTACATTATTGCCCACAGTAATGATCATTGTCTCATTGCTTCTGAAATGAGTAGAAGGCTTGAACCAGAGCCTTCAAAAGCCCTATGAAAAGTTAGGCAGTGATTTCCTAGACTTGCACCATAGGTGTGAGAGCTGTGGTGTCCCACTAAATGCATCAGGTGTGCACTATACAACAGAGGGTGCTACTCAGGTAGCTGACTGTGTGTGGGGTGCACATAAGGTATTCTTCAGATTAAATGATACCTCAAAGTAATAATGTAAGTTTAAAAGAAATTCCTCCTACCTCAATCCCAAATAAAACTAGTGATCCACTGCCGAAGCATTTGCAACAAAGATCTAGAACAACAGATAACATTGTACCATATTTCACATGAAATTTCTGGACTGATATGTTGTGACTGATGTCTAAAACTTTCTCCTAACATTTCACCTCTGACTGTGGGAGACATCTTCAGAGGTAAAGTGGGAAACTGAAACCAGAACTCAAGGGAACACCAAATAAATAGGCAGTGTAGAAGCCACCACAGTCCATCACATGACATCAGCTATGAGATTATCTCTGGTAATGCCATTGCATGACATCAGCTATGAGATTATCTCTAACAATGCGAACATTCTCAACTGAAATTAATGCTGGCATTACCAGAGATGATCTCGTAGCCAACATCATGTGATAGACTGTGGTGCCCTTCACACTGCCTAAATATTTGGCACTCCCTTGAGTTCTGGTTTCAGTTTACTGGTTTACCTCTGAAGATGTCTCCCGCAGTCAAAGATGAAATGTTAGGAGAAAGTTTTATACATCAACCGTGGCCTATCAGCATGGAAGTTTCACATGAAGTCCATACCAGCTGTGAGAGCCTACACTGTGTGATCATTATATCATATGTTAGGTTTTCTTCCCATTCTAATCACATGTGGCATGTGGGAAGAATGACTGGTTAAATGTCTCTGTACATCCTGTAGCCTAATCTTGGCTTTATATTCCATACATGAGCAATACATTAGGACTGAAGGATATTTCTAGATTCTTTGATTAATGCTAGTTTTTGATCTATGGTAAGCAGACATTTGTGCAGTAACTGGCAACTGTGTTCAAGAGTCTGTCAGTTCAGGTTTTTCAGCATTTCTGTGGCATTCTACTATGCGTCAAACGAAAATGCGACCTTTCGTGCTACCTTTATCATACGTTCAGCATCTCCTGTAAATCTTATTTTGTATGAGTCCCACACACTTGAGTAAGATTTGAAGATGGGACATAGAAGTGTTTTACCACCAGTCTCCTTTCTAGGCTAACAGTAATTTACCAGTAGCCTGTCAATGAACCAAAGCCCGTTACCTGCCTTGCCTATGATTGGCCCTGTGTAATCATTCTTTTTAATATCCATACAGATTTTTATGCCCAGAAATTTATATGGATTGACGTATTACAACTGTGACTAATTGATATTGCAGTCATAGAATAATACTTTTCTGCATTTTGTGAACTGCACAATTTTACATTTTTGTACTTTTAAAGGAAGATATTAATCTTTGCTCCTCTTTGAATAGGACTGGATATTTGTGCAGCTCTATTTCAGATAATACTCCATTACAGGTTCCTACATCATCTGCAAAAAAGACAGAGGTTACTGTGAATATTATCTTTCAGGTCATTAATATAGAACATGAGCAGCAAGTGCCACAGTACATTTCCCTGGTGCATGCCTGAGGTTTTTTCTACTTCCTTCAGTGACAGGCTTTGCCCTGTCTGTCAAGAGATTCTCAGTCTAGTCACAAATTTTGTTTGATACAGCATATGATTGTACTTTTCATAATAACCATTGGTAAGTTATTGACTTAAGTGTTTAATGCATTGTTGGAAGGTGTGGATAAGCAGCTCTCCTCTGGAGCTGGGTGGAGGAGTGGGCAACGAATGACACAGATCAATTTATATGGGACTTTATTGTCAACCTTCATCAGATGTAGTTCAGCATACCTGAAACAGATAGACTGTGGACAGTGGGAGATGATCCTCAGTCCTGAATGCATTGGTACGGACATACTGACATAGGTGTTCCTGCAGAGGGTACCGGGCAGCTCTGCTACTACTGCATGGTGGCAGATGATGGCAACAGGAGGTGACAGGAGGTGCAGCAGCAAGATGGAGTCCCAACGTGAGGGCTGGGCAGTCTGGCATAGTTAATGGTTTGTGGCTCAGTGGAGCCAGTGCCATAGATGTGGCAACAACTGCCACAGGCTCTGGATCATTGGATGGCCCATATGTGTCAAACAATGATGGGCTGGACCTATGGATTTAAATACTGATTCCCTATGCTGATGGTTATGGAAAAGCTGTGTTTTGGAGTTGCACTGAATCATGCGGAGCAGGGACAATCTCTGAGGCATGGCGTAACCAGCAGTAGGTCAGTCAAACTGCTGACATCCCATCCTCCCCCTCCCCTGGTTGCTGTACAGGTCCACTGATTGCATAAGTAGCACATCTGCTGACATTGCAATGTTAGCAGGCATGTTGGCCAATGGACTTTGGCCTGGTTCCAATTCTGGGCAGCTTTCCAGGGTACTAGTTTCTGAGCCAGTACATTTCCTGTCTTTTTTGGATTAATGCAATCCTCCAGCCTGTTTTGTTGGTCTGACTAAAATAGACACTTAAGCATCTATCATTGTTTCTACATTTCCTGTGCCCTGACTGAACATGGAGTGACCCACCTCTTGTGTAAATTTCACTTTTGAATGTTCCTTTTTATCCTTTAATTTTACATTGTGTACAGGATCTCTCTCTGGCAATGTTTACACACTAAGTCTCTCTATCCCTAGTTTTATTTCCACTACTTTGATTCACTCACCATGTGTGAGTCTCTGTTGCTGACATGACCACTATGGACCCACAGGTTAAAGGAAGGTAAATGTGAGATTTGTGCAAATCTGAGGCTGTGGTGGCATCACACAATACTTATTGCTATCAATATTATGCAAGCAGTTTGTAATGTTATGTGAGCCTCACTGCCCCTTTTTTTGCCTAATTTGTGTCTGATTTTATTCTGAGAAGCTCAGTAATGTATGTAAGTACCGTAAATGTAAATGTGATTCAAAAAGTATTTGAAGTGAAGTGAAGCGCAGCTGGACAGCAAGAAACTCTTTAGCGCGCAATCCCCGCAATAGCAGTAGTAGTGAATCTTTGAGTATGGACTCTAAAAAAAAGACAATTGATTTATTAAAAAAAAAAAAGAGGACTGTTAATCTGTATCTTGTGGAAGGAGGACGTGGTGCTAGGCTGTTGCTCAGAACATATTGTTACGTTTAATGAAAATTGATATTTTAGTGATAAAACTGAGTAAAGTATGTGTAAGAGTTGCCAAACATTTATGTATACAAATTTTCTGGAGGTGAAGAATAGAAATATCTTGTTTTTGGAAAAGGAGGTGAACTTCATTGTCATTGCCATCTATCAATCGACAGAATTGTAAATGTACAAAGTTCACTGAAATACAGGAAAAGAAATGCATTCTCTATAGTTTTTCATTCAATAAGTAACAACCTCTCATAATTTCTTAATTACAGTAAATGGATTATGTTCTTGTTCAATAGTATGGTGCTGAACTCCACTGACCAGTTTTGATGTAGCAGGATGTGTAGTTTGAAGGAAGTTTGTGTGCTAAGCAATCTCATTTTCTCACAAAAACAGATTGCTGTTTGATCTTATTTACTTACAACAGTGGTCCCTTAGGTATGAAAAGCTATGAAAACTTGGGCTCAAAGCTATCCACAATACGGCCAAACACTAACAGAGTTGTATTTTAAACCTTAAAGAACAATAACTTCCTCCAAATTGTAATACGTCACCAATTGGTTCAGAAGCTGATCATTCAAGGAGGCAGCAACGAAAATTCAGGTACTAGTTATGACTTAAAGTAAAAATCTCAATCAAAAATCAATCTCTCTCTCTCTCTCTCTCCAAACTCATATATAAATATTCATAATATTATTAAAAAAAAGTCATTAGATAAGTTGATGTGCTGGTCCCTATGGTTATGTTTGGTACGATGCATTCCATCATCAGGTGACTATTTTGTGTTGCTGTCATCTGGTCCAGGGTATTCAGTTGGGTGTAATGAGGCCTTCAGCTAAGCCAAGTTTTCCGTGGGCAAAATCTCAAAGAGTGGATCAAATATAGTCTCCCATGCTACTGATCAGGTGTGGATGGTGAAACACTCATATTCACAATCTTTAATGTTATCTGTATCCATACCATCTACCTGATCGCTACTTGTGTACTGTATGTGTTGGCAACATAGTAGTGGAGTGGTAAGTATTCCTCCCCTATGGAGGTTAACAGTTCTAATGGGGCCACAAGCTCAGCTCAGATTTTATGAAGGCCTTCTAGAAAGAGTATCAGAGTTAGATGGCCATGGATGATGTGGATGAGTGCTTTTTGCAGTTACATAGCTTCAGTGCATATGTTGATGATACTTTTAACTAGAGTGCATAAAAGCTTCAAGATGGTTGACATTTTTGAAGTGGTCCCTGAAAACACGTAAGTCACAATTCACTGCGTCCACTGATTTTCATACGTGAGTCATGAGGGTGGTGGGCATGGTATGTAACTGGAGCTGGGGTCTTGCTCACCACATCTTTTTTTCTGAAACTTGCAAGCTGTGTGGTGTGCACTTCCAGGGTATCCTGGTTCCCTTCCACATCTGCCTGCACCTATTGCAATCCGATGTTTATCCTTTCAATGTATCGCACTTCGGCAGTGCTGAATACTATCTTTATGAGTCTGCCACCTGTGTCTAACCAGCCTCTTTTTTGTCAATCACGTGGAACCAATTCTGTGGTTTGGCACAGCTGCTCCTGCAAAGGTACAAAAGCTGATTGTAGAAATTGATGTACTGTTTGAGTATCATTCAGTCTTGCCCTACCTTGCATCAAGAGTTGTAATTTCCTGTAAGTATCCTCAAGTTTCTAAATTTGATTTTCAGCTGTCCATACATCAAAATTCAAGCTTAATGTTCACTGGTGTTCTGACATCACTACATATAGCTGCTGTATGAAAGGTACCCTAACACTCAAAGGTCATACCTTGATAGTTTCTGCCACTTTGTATTTGCCCCATAGACTCAGGGACACCACAACCAGGATGCCTCTTGCTCTCATGTTCACCTTGGTTTTGTGTTTGTCAGCTGGAACTTCCACATGTATCCTCTGCTCCCCATAAATGGATAGTGGGTAAGGTCTGGACAACATGCTATGGGAAGAGGCAATTCCCTGTCAGCTTACTTGTCGCTTTCATATTCAAAGAGTTTCCTCAAATCCCCCAACATCTTTACTGACTAAACTGACCTATAAAACATCTGTTATAAATGGTCTTCAACCCTTAAGTGAAACTCCAAGGTGTGTCATCTATACACTCATTCTCGCTCTCTGCCAGTATACTTCCAGTTTGCTTATCTACTTCTAAGCAAACCACATTTTTTTCTAAATTAAATTAGACATGCTACTGTTTACTATTATTGCACATAAAATTTTACTGGAAAGTCTTCTGACCTAATACCTAACTACAAATGTTTCCTTTGAGCATCTTTCATACAAGCAACACAAACACAGTCATAACCATAAGATGTACTTACAAATATCCTCAATTAAAAACCTGGCCAGCTTTGCAAAGGTAGCATTAAGTATCTATGGCCAGATGACTCATGTGGCATAGCGTATTTTGTTTTCAGGCCACTGCATAGAGTTATGAACAAATTTTGTAGAACTGCAATAAGTAATTGAATATCATCACTTTTGTACAACTTAAGTGATGTAAGCAGTGTATGACATGAGAGTTGTCTGGAGACATGAATGTTACATGTTCCTACTGAGTTGGTGTTTGGAGTGACATCGCATGGCGATGATGGGTGCACATCATGATGTAACTAATATCTTCACAACCAATATAAATATTGTATGTGAATCATAAGTGCATATGTGTGTAATTAAACATCTATTGGAGACTGGCTAACATGGCACAAATAAAAGGAAAAATATGAAAAAAAACCATACAAACATACATTATGTACATGCTGGGATCATGCTACAGCACTATTCTTGTGAAGTTCAGTATATACAATGACACACTGCTGAGACTCATTGGTGCAATTCTGTGTAATGGACTTTTTATGGGAGACTTCTTCATTGTGCCATGCAAAGAATCATGTCCATATCTAGATTTGATTCAATAAATGCAGAAGGCTGAAAGTTGAGTCATCTGCTGCACTGCTCAAAGAACATACTGTATGTAATGAAACAAAGTTGCTGAAGTTTCTGAAGCAGTTTTCCTGAAAATGTATTACTTGCAGCATAAAAAATGAAACACCACTTATTCTGGATTCACAGTTTTTCATTAAGCAGTTTTTCTCAAATAATTGAAGGGAAACTACTGGTTAAGGATATTTCATTAGCTAAAATTGCAAGTCTCATATCGGAGGCTGATGATGACGTGGTACGTTTTTGTTATCGGTCATATTTATTAGGATACTTCAAAGTTGAGTAAATCACTGCCCATTGTTCAAAGAATTTCCAGTTAATTAAGATTGCACATAGTGATTGCTAATCTGAGGAAAATAGAGACTAACAGTCCGAAATTGTCATCATATTTTGAAACGGTTATCTCCACATCACCGAGAGGTGAATCCCGTGTCGAAACACGGAGTGGAAAAAAGTGTCCCAGCTGAGATTCAGTCACACAACCTTTCAGTTCACAGCTAAACGTACTATCCCTGGACTACCACTTCAGATGTGAATTGCGTTCCACTTGCTGCATTCTCAAGGCACTGCTGCAGTCTTGAGTTATGGTGTTTGTTTGCTAGGTGGCAATGACATCATTTTACAATGTAACTTCAATTCATCATAATTCAGACTATTTGTACACAATATTTAAAAATTATGTACAAAAACCTGCCTCACGAATCAGTGAATCTATTGGTCAGAACCAGATCAAAATCCCTACAGCAGTTCCTGAGAATAGTCTACATATACAGACAGACACATGCAAGTGATTTCAGTTTATATATAGAGAGATAAGAAATTAGTAAACACAAAGACCATCTTGTGGCCTTAAGGCATATGGATGTGTTGGAGCAATTGTACGTACACCATGTTTCAGTGGCTTGGTTGTACCTTTCGTTCTCTTGTTCTCTTTAATGAGCTATTGCCAACTGAGGTAGTGCTTCCACTTCACCCTGAAATGCATGAATTCTTCATACATGAACAACTGTGGTTTGGGTTAGGAATTTTATTTTAACACTAACTGGGGATGTCGTTGCAACTACCTGATAAGGTCCTCGATATTGGAGAATGAAATTCTTAATTTTTCCCTTTGGAACATGAGAGTTCAATAGCATTATCCACTGCCAAATGTGGTACTTAGGCAATCTGGCTTTTTTATTACGGATGCTTTCCTGTTGTTCTAGAGCCTTCTTACTCATTTATTTTATCTGACACCATTACCTTTAATAAAGTTCCAAACAGACGATGTATCCTCTCTTGGAGCATGTTGACATAATTCAAAAGGTGAAGGCATTTTCTAACCAAAACCAACCTAATATAGTGAAATGCCTATGTTTTATGGATTTTAGAGTTGTACGTGGCCATAAAAAATTGCAGAAGGGTATCCCAATTATTGTGACTACTGTTTACGTAATAACTTAGCATTTTACTTAATGTCCTATGAACTATTTCCATTTTAGAATGAGATTTTCACTCTGCAGTGGAGTGTGCGCTGATATGAAACTTCCTGGCAGATTAAAACTGTGTGCCGGACCAAGACTCGAACTCGGGACCTTTGCCTTTTGCGGGAAAGTGCTCTACCAACTGAGCTACCCAAGAATGACTCACGCCCCATCCTCACAGCTTTACTTCTGCCAGTACCTCGCCTCCTACCTTCCAAACTTAACAGAAGCTCTCCTGTGAACCTTGCAGAACAAGCACTCCTGAAAGAAAGGATATTGCAGAGACATGGCTTAGCCACAGCCTGGGGGATGTTTCCAGAATGAGATTTTCACTCTGCAGTGGAGTGTGCGCTGATAAGAAACTTCCTGGCAGATTAAAACTGTGTGCCGGACCGAGACTTGAACTCGGGGCCTTTGCCTTTCACGGGCAAGTGCTCTACCAACTGAGCTACCCAAGCACGACTCACGCCCCGTCCTCACAGCTTTACTTCTGCCAGGCTGTGGCTAAGCCATGTCTCCGCAATATCCTTTCTTTCAAGAGTGCTTGTCCTGCAAGGTTCGCAGGAGAGCTTCTGTTAAGTTTGGAAGGTAGGAGGTGAGGTACTGGCAGAAGTATAGCTGTGACGACAGGGCGTGAGTCGTGCTTGGGTAGCTCAGTTGGTAGAGAACTTGCCCGCGAAAGACAAAGGTCCTGAGTTCGAGTCTCGGCCCGCCACACAGTTTTAATCTGCCAGGAAGTTTCATATCAGCACACACTCTGCTGCAGAGTGAAAATCTCATTCTGGAAACATCCCCCAGGCTGTGGGTAAGCCATGTCTCTGCAATATCCTTTCTTTCAGGAGTGCTTGTTCTGCAAGGTTCGCAGGAGAGCTTCTGTTAAGTTTGGAAGGTAGGAGGCAAGGTACTGGCAGAAGTAAAGCTGTGAGGACGGGGCGTGAATCGTGCTTGGGTAGCTCAGTTGGTAGAGCACTTGCCTGCGAAAGGCAAAGGTCCCAAGTTCGAGTCTCGGTCAGGCACACAGTTTTAATCTACCAGGAAGTTTTATTTCCATTCTGCCATTTTCTTGTGGGTGGAGGGCACTAGTTTGTAACTTCCTTATGCATAACAGTTTATATAACTGCTTCAACGAGTTGGGTATAAAGTTCCTGTGTTGGTCAGTTATTATCATCTCTGGTGTGTAAAATTTCAATAACTGCTGGTTAACCAAAGCTTGAGCCACTGTTTCTGCTTATTGGTTTGGTATGACAAACATGGCCAAGTAATGTGAGCAGTGATCAATTATGTTTAATAAATATTGATTTCTTGTTGGTGTTTGAGGAAACTGACCTATTGAAATAATGAAAATGTCTTTTCTGTGTCAGGCAGTCTTCTAAACAGGATTTGATGACAACTCAAGTTTACTTTTTGAGTGCAAGGAATTCAAGCCTTTACACAGTGCTCATTAATTTTTCGCAAAGTGGCACTCCGTGGCTCATCATCTGCTATGCCCAGCTAAGATGGAAATGTGGGCTTGTCTCATTATTCCATCCCATAAACAGGTTGGCACAACTACACAGCTGCCACATCGTATTGTCTTGTAAAGTACTCCATCGTTGGAACTGAATTGTGCTTGTTTCATGAACCGCTGATAGCTGTGTTAAATGACCTGAACTCTGTGATGTTCTTCTGTGCTTACTCCAATTAATTGTATGGCATGTAGTTTGTGATTTAACTATGAGATTTTCACAAACAATGCACAACCTCAAAATCAAATTCACTTAGCCATAAGGCCCAATGGGTTAAACAGCTGATTGGATCTTTTGATTCCAGAAGCCACTTTAGTGCTGCGTGATCTGTTATGACCTTAAAATGCCTCCTATAAAGATAGTAATGAAAATAAGTGACATCAATAATCAGTGTGAGCATTTCTTTTTCTGTAGTTGAATAGCTTATTTCTGCTTTATTCAGTTTCCTGGAAGCATAGCTATGGGGCATCCTTCCCCATCTACCACTTGGCTTAGGACACAGCCTATGGCATGATTGTTCAATCACACAATAAGGTAAACTGTTTTTGATGGACAGGAAAAATAAGGAAAGGACCATCTAAACACTTCCTCACATTCGAGAGTCCAGTGAAATCTTCCTCCTTTTTTTAACAGATGTGTAATGGGTTGTGATACCTTTGAAAACTTTGGAATGTATGTTCTATAGACATCAGCAATGCCAAAATATGATTGTACTTCCTGTACTGAGCAAGGCACTGGAAAAACCTTCATGTCTTGCACAAGTTGTAGGTCAGTGTGTACCTTGTACAAGCCAATAATGTGGCCTAAGTAGTGTACCTTCCACAATACAAAGTAATACTTTTGTAAACTAAGGCCAGTTGTGCTACATGCAACCATTCAAATACTTCTCGCGGTCACAACACTTGCTCCTGGATGTCCATGAAGAATACTATTATGTCATCTATGTAAGCAATGCATTGCTTTGGTTTCAGGGCACATATCTCCCCATTTAAGTGCTGGGAAGTTGCTGGTGCATTTTTCTGACCAAAAGGCATCCAACAGTACTGGAAATGACCAAAAATGGCATTTAGGCTGATCTACTGGCACTACTTCTGACTTATTGTACCCACTACCTAAATCCTGGGTGGTGAAATAATGGCATTGCCCCAGATTGTCTAAGGTTTCTGTAATATTGGGAATTGGGTAGCCATTTCTGACCACACACTAGTTTAGAAATCTATAATGACAGCAGAACCTATAAGCCATTTTCCCATTTGAAGACTTCTTCAGAACAATTACTTTTGGTGCTGGCCAGGAACTCATACTTTATTCTATAATTGTATCCCATAGCTGTTGATCAATAAATTCCTCCATCACTGGTTGTAAATAGTGTGGGACTCAGTATGGTTTCTTGTATATAGGCAACTCATTCCCAGTGGGAATTCTGTGCTGCACTAGAGGTGTAGCTGGCAATGGTCCAGGTGAGTTGCATAGTCCTGCAATAACATCTCCATATCTACTCTATCATGCGATGTCTTTCACCTTATTGCAGTTAAATCAACAGACTGTCCTATAATTGTCTATACTGATGTGTACTGCCATCAATCGCTTGCATGTAGGGTAAACTATTATACAAAACATTGTGCTTGAGGTTTTGAAGTGATGTTTAATCAGGAAGTCTAGACCAAGGACGACATTGTAGCTAATGTTCATGGAAGGCAGAATTTACACATGCTCAGAAGTCTCTAGTACCAGTTTCTGAAACTGTGGAACTGAGAGAATACACACTATTAGCACCCGCACCACTTAATGTACCATGTGGTGGGGTCAAATTCACTGTAGCCAATATTTTCGAAGAAGAAGCTGACTAGCACAGTCACCATGGTGTAGTGGTTATGATACTAGACTGTTGCATGGAAGGTTGTGAGTTCAAAACTCACCTGCACTGTAAAATTTTAATTTCTATTTTCAGTTTGAGTACATTGTAGAAGTTTCCACAAATGTCAAGAATCATTGTACTGGAATGTTCTGTAACCATATGTGTTCTGGCTGGAGGCAGTTCGCTCTGCGCTCTTGTATGTGCAAGTGCTGAATAAACCTTCGTTAAGTGAAGTTAGTGTTCATCATTCACCTTCTTCTGTGTGACATTATTCTGATGGCGATGCTGGGTATTGGAACTGGTGACAGCGCACATTATCAATGACACAGTGGCTCCCATCAGGCCATGACAGACCTGCTGTTTAATTGGCGAGAAACCCAAGTTTGAGCCATATTCAACAGATCGCAATCTATTGGAGACAGAAGAAGAAGAGGATGTTATGATGACAACAACTGTGTGCCACCACATGAGACATACTTCCGGGTTCTCTGGTGATGATGGCCAAGATCCAAACAAGTGGCTGAAGGTATATGAGTGTATAACCAGATTTAACAAATGGGATGACACCATGTGTTTGGCTAACGTATTTTTCTACTTGGAGGGCACTGCCAAGCAATGGTATGAAAACAACGAGGAGAAGTTCACAAGCTGGGAAGTATTCCAGGTGGAACTATGCAAGTATTTTGGCGACACATAACGACAGAAGTGCAAGGCTGGAGATAAATTAAAGTATAGGGCACAGCAAGCAGGAGAAACTACAGCATCCCACATACAAGACATCTGGGAGCTGTGTAAAATAGTGGATCCTAGAATGAAGGAGGAAGATAATGTTGCACATCTCATGAAGGGTGTTGCTGAGGACATGTATCAAGCCCTACTCCTGAAGTACATTTTGACAGTGGGCGAGTTCATAAAATGGTGCCAGTATATTGAGACAAAGCATCAAAAAAGAATTATATGCAAGAAGTTTCAACAACTTTCAAATGTCATATTGATGTCTGTGATGGAGGGAGGAACTGATTTCACAAGTGTTCTTCATCAGATAGTGAGAGAGGAAGCTCAGAAGGCACTTGGATTGCACGGTGAGCGTAAAACCGAGAAGGTTCAAGAGATCATAAAGGAGGAAGTGTAACAGACATTGAGCCCAATATCTCATCCTTCATTCCCCTTTAAAACAGTGGAAAAGTCAAGACCCAGGCAGAGTTACGTTCCTACAATGCCGCATGAGGAACCTGTTTGGGCACCAAGGAAGACTGATGTCTGGAAGCCCCAGGATAACCAACCAGTATGTTTCCACTACAGACGACCGGGACATGTGGTGCTCTATTGTCGAGAAAGGTGGTGGATATTTGATGATGCCCACACCAGAAGACAGCAGACCAATCTTAGCTGACACCAACTATGGGATGACGAAGATTAACAAGAAGATGTGGGTGCAGGATGCAAGCTAGCCACTGGAGAGGATGCTCATCAACCTGCCGATCAAGGTCTCTATTGCCATTTAGAAGCTCCAGCTGATCATATAGCTGCCACAACCTGGAAAACTAAAGGGTGTGACCTTCCTTGGAGGTAAGGCCACCAAAGAGAAAAATCCTCTCCTGTCGATCTCTACAAAAATGATAGGAAAATATGTCGATATCCTCATGGATGGCTGACCATCCCTAGGTCTTGTGGACTCTGGAACATTGTATTCAGTCATTTTGGAGAAGTACCATCGCCAGTTGCAGAAAACCATATTCGTCAACAACAAAACATCTCTGCTCGAGGTGGCTAATGGGAAATATGTAAAACCTACAGGAAGATGTGTCATTCGTGTGGGTATAAGTGGCCATACACAGCCCTTAGAATTCATTGTCTTACAAGAGTGTAGTCATGACGTCATTCTCGGATGGGACTTTTTGAAAGCTTCTTAGGTAATTATAGATTGTAGTTGCTCAACGATTATGCTAGATGAGATGAGATACTGTGGACAGGAAGATGTGCATCTGAGTGTGTGGAGACTATGTGTGCTGGATGAAGTGGTCATTCCTGCAGTCAGTGCTAGAAAGGTAACAGTAATGTGTCATGCCATGCATCAACCCATCGATCTTGTAGTGGACTGTAAGAAAAGCATACCACTGAAGAATAGCTTGGTCATCCCAGCCTCTGTCATCTCGTTTAAGAATGGATTCAGTGAACTGTGGATAGTTAACTGTCGCCGAGAACTGCAGATCCTACCAAGATGCATGTGCATAGCAAACACTGAGCCCTTAATTGAAGAACAGCTGAACGTCATAGAAACCTCCCATGCCGAGTCTGTGGGCGAAATTGGCACTACCACTGTGAGAAAAAATCTTGCAGCTCAACTATCACCACATCTCACTAAGGAACAACAGAAGAAGCTACTTGCCATTCTTCAAGAGTTCTATAATGCTTCAATCCACAGATGAAGAGCAAATTAGACAAATCGATGGTGAAGCACTGAATTAGCACTGGTGGCCATCAACCAATA
The DNA here is from genome assembly GCF_023864275.1 of Schistocerca cancellata. Lineage (NCBI taxonomy): Eukaryota > Metazoa > Arthropoda > Insecta > Orthoptera > Acrididae > Schistocerca > Schistocerca cancellata. The sequence goes on along the minus strand of NC_064629.1, from coordinate 55,517,567 downwards.
AGCCAGAGAGCATACTGTGTGTCAGCAACAGAACATCGAATAATTCATGATGAGGTAGAGAAAATGATGAAGAATGACATCATTCAGCCTTCGCAGAGCCCATGGTCATCACCAGTAGTTCTCACCAGGAAGAAGGATGGCAGTTGGTGCTTTTGTGTTGATTACAGGAGTCTTAATAAGATAACTAAAAAGGATGTTTACCCCCTTCCACGAATTGATGATACACTAGATAGTCTGAAAGGGGCTAAGTTTTTCTCAACCATGGACGTGTACTCGGGGCACTGGCAAATCGAAGTAGATGAGGCTGATCATGAGAAAACTGCATTCATCACCCCTGAGGACCTATATGAGTTTAAGGTAATGCCGTTTGGTTTGTGTAATGTGCCAGCAACTTTTTAATGGATGATGGATAATCTTCTAAGTCACCTGAAGTGGACAATGTGTCTTTGTTATATAGACAACATTATAGTGTTCTCAGAGACATTTGATGAACACATAAAAAGACTGAGGTCCGTTCGTAAGTGTCTCCAACAAGGCAGACTGAAACTTAAACCAAGAAAGTGTCTCTTTGGAGCAAAGAAATCCAAATACTTGGACACCTTGTGTCAACTGAAGGTATGCGGCCAGACTCAGAAAAGGTGAGATCTGTAACAGAATTTCCTATTCCTAAAAGTATTAGAGATGTGAGTAGCTTCCTCAGATTATGTTCTTAGTACAATTGTTTTATCAAAGACTTTTGTATCAAAGCCAGGCCACTCCAAGAGCTGTTAAAAGCCGATGCTAAATTTATCTGGGGTGGTGGTCCACAAGATTCTTTCGATGTGTTGTGAAAGGCTCTGACAACTGACGCTGTGCTTGGTCTGTATGATGAGAGAGAACCTGCAGAACTACACACAGATGCCAGTGGGTATGGGATCAGTGCTTTTCTGGTGCAAATTTTGGATGGAAAAGAGAAGGTTATAGCCTATTCTTCTAGGACGCTTACAAAAACCAGGGGAAACTACTCAATTACAGAAACATAATGTCTTGCTGTGATCTGGGCCATGTGCAGATTTCGACAGTATCTCTATGGAAGGCCATTCACAGTTGTTACAGACTATCATTCACTTATCTCATTGACAGGTCTTAAGGATCCAACAGGACGACTCGCCAGGTGGGCGCTACGTCTTCGAGAGTATGACATTACCATAGTATACAAAAGTGGAAGAAAACACCAAGATGCTGATTGTCTCTCAAGAAACCCTGTGCAAGACCATCAAGACTTTGATGAAGATAATGACTGTCTCGCAGCACTCCAAGATCTCTCTGCTGAGCAGAAGAAGGACGCCAAGGTATCTCAAATTATGCTTGCCTTAAATCAGTTAGAGGATGTGTAAGGACAACTTAAGGTAGTTAATGGATTACTTTGCAAGAAAAACTTTGATCCGTTTGGAAAGAGGCGACTACCAGTGATTCCTAAACACATGTGCTTGGATGTTCTACAGAAATTCCATGACACACCTGAGGCCAGATGTTTAGGATTTATTAAGACATACGATAGGATCTGCAAGAGATTTTTCTGGCCGGGTTTATTTAGAAGTGTCCGACACCATGTGTCACACTGTCGAGAGTGCCAAAGGAGAAGGGCAGTATCTCAGAAACCATCTGGCTGACTCATACCAATTCCACCAGCTGAAACATCTTTCCAACGTGTTGGGATTGACCTCCTCAGATGATTTCCAATGTCTGCTAATGGTAATAGATGGATTATTGTTGGCACTGATTATCTTACATGGTATGATATTACAAAAGCTGTGAAACAGCCAAAGCATTTGAGGTAGCCAAATTCATTGTGGAAGACATTGTATTAAAACTCTGTGTCCCAAGGTCATTAATTACAGATCGAGAAGTTTTTCAATCGAATCTTGTGACAGATATAAACTGTCGGTGCAACATTACTCATCACATGATGACTGCCTTCCATCTGCAAACTAATGGGCTTACTGAACACCTTAATAAGACCTTGGCTGATATGCTATCAATGTTTGTCAATGTTGAGTAGAGCAACTGGGATGAGGTGCTACATTTCGTGACGTTTGCCTACACCACCACCAAACAAGACACCATAAGATTTACACCATTTTTCCTGGTGCATGGGCATGAGGTGACTATGACAATGGACACTATGTTTCCATTACATCCTGATGACTTGGATGACTATATCAGCCAGGTGTTAACCAGAGCTGAGAAAGCTTCGCAGTTAGCTCGACTTTACACGCTGCCAAAAGTATGACGTGAGCCACTGCCCTGTTGTCTACCAGCCTGGTGACCTCATCTGGATCTTCACTCCTGTTCAGAAGGTTGGTCTCTCTGAAAAGCTCGTCAGGCACTACTTGGGACCTTATAAGGTTGTAAACCAGTTGTCTGATGTTACTTATGAAGTTGAAGATTTCGAAACCGACACAAGACGATGGAAGATCAGAGATATGGTCCACATCCTTTCTAATGAAGGCCTATAAGGATCCTGCAACCCAGGGTAAATTCGAAGCTCCAATGACAGGCAACAAGCAGAAATGTGACGAAGAGCATAACGGCAAGGGAAGTTGTAAGAATATCACTGCCAGGGTGAACATGAGTCATCAGGAGTCAGAGTATGCACGACCGATGACTCATTCCTGGACTAGGAGGACATAACACCGAAATGCTGTTCTCTTAAGGAGGCAGCAATGTTACAGAAGAAAGTGAGTAGCACAGTCACTGTCATGTAGTGGTTATGATACTAGACTGTTGCATGGAGGGTCGTGAGTTCAAAACTCACCTGAACTGTAAAATTTTAATTTTCATTTGAGTACATTGTAGAAGTATCCACAAATGTCAAGAATCATTGTACTCAAATGTTCTGTAACTGTATACGTACCGTATGTGTTCTGGCCGGAGGCTCTTGTATGTGCAAGTGCCGAATAAACCTTCGTTAAGTGAAGTAGGTTGCAATAGGTACTGGGAGATGAAAAAGCTTGCACAGGATAGAGTAGCATGGAGAGCTGCATCAAACCAGTCTCAGGACTAAAGACCACAACAACAACAAGAAGTGAAGTTAGTGTTTGTCATTCACCTAATTACACCTTCATCTATGTGACAATATATTCTGGCCCAGCCATGGATACCTGAGCCCCTGTATCCAACAACTTTCAGGACCCCCCTCTTACATAGACGAATTAATAGGTGTATACCACTGATTTTGCACTGGAGTGACCCATGGTCAAATTTACTGGGAGTGTTGCATAGTGGTACTTCCTCCCCCTTCTCCTGTTCTGTTTAATGCAGAGACATGAATGTTATCTTGATTCCATCATCTATATTCGTGTGGATATTTCTGCACAGAAGACCCCACACCTCTAACATTGTGGCTACCTACAAAACTGCTGAACTTGAACCATTACATATGTGCTGGCAAACCCTACAAATTTTAAATGAGCTACACTTATCAAGTGTTAATCACTCAAGTTTTTCTAATTTTGTGGTCATATGCAAACTATCAATAAAGACAAAAATATCTTTCTCAGATTTACCAGAAAATTGTGCCCCCCGGTGAGGCCATACCAGTGTCAAGGGTAAGTGGAGTAGCACCAAAAGGTGATCCTTCCCTTCTTTCACCCTTAAAATGATTTACTTTTGTACTTAAAGCTCCTTTATCAGCTCTAAACTCAGCTAACTCATCCAGCAAATGTTGAATTATCAGTTGGATTGCTACTTTCTCGTTAACAGATATTTTGATCACTACTATCACCATAAGTGTATAATATACCCAGACAGAAAGGGATGGTCAAACACAACCAGACAATGCCAAAAAGAAGAAACTTGTCATCAGTACTTACTTGGAAACTTATGCTGAATGCGACTGCTGCCGCATCTTCTTCCCTTATAATCCCCATTGGATGACAATTTACAGCTGTACCAGGTCTTTTGACACCAATCTTGTAATGATATATTGATGGAAGGCGTGCGCAAGCAGCTCTCTGCTGGAGGTGGCTGGAGGAGCACACGAGGAATGCAGTCAGTCACTTGATATAACATTTTATTGGCAACCTCAATCAGACATAGTTCAATGTATCTGAAACTGACAGACTGCAGATAGTGATAGATGATCCTTAAATCCAAGCATGCCAATATGATGTGCTGGCACAGGGGTTCCCCCTGGAGCATACCGGGTGGCCTTGTTACTACTGCGCAGTGGTGGACAGCTGCTGCAGGAATGTGGATGGAGATGTGGCAGCCATACAGAGTGTGGCTGCCATGGCCAGGCATCAGGTTTGGTTTGTGGCCTGGTGAAGACAGTGTCATAGATGTGGTGACGACTGGCACAGGGTTTTTCATCAGATGTTCCAGCTGTGTCAAATGATGACAGGATGGACTTGAGATTTACATTCTGATTCCTTTGCTGACAGCTGCAGAAGAACAATGTTTTGGGGTCACATTGAAATGTATGGAGTGGGGAGATGATGACTGAAGCATGGTGTGACTCCAGTACATCAGTCAGGCTGCTACTGCTGCATGACGTACACACCTGTTGCAGTATGGGAGCATTGACTGAGGAAGGGGTGCCTCTGCTGACATTGCTACATTAGCAGGGGCATTGTTCAATGGACTGTGGCCTGGTTCCAACACTGGATGACTTTCCAGGCTGCTAGCCTCTGAGCTGGTGCAATGCTTTTCGGAAGTCAAGAAGTACTGCATTAACCTTACTCCCATCATTCACAGCATTCTGGATATCATGTGAGAAAAGTGCGAGCTGGGTTTTGTAACAGTGGTGTCATTATTTTCAATTCACTTCATTATTTTTGAGCTCAGAATATGTTCTATGATTCTACAATGGATGTTTCTGACATGCTGAACTATGACTGATCAAAGTGTTATATCAAGTGATTGGCTGCTTTCATCGCCCACTGCTCCACTCACCTCCAGGAGTGAGCTGCTAGCCCACACCTTCTGTCAACACATCATTACAGTATTGGTGTCAGAAGACCTGCCAGAGCTGGAAATGGTCATCCAATGGAGATTAGAGGGGAAGAAGATGCAGTAGTAGTGGCAGTAAAATTGGCAAACAAAAAAACTAGTGAGCTGAGATTTCCTCTTAAGTTTTTGTTACATGTGAATGTGAGTCTGGAGGCCAACAGAAAGATCAGTTTATTAGTTTATGCCCTCTCTTGACCAAACAATATCATAAATAGCTCCAGTTTCTCTCTTGGTGTATTTGATTTTCTTGTATACCACAACAAATGTATCACCTCAATTCACCATTAGTCTGTCCTCTTGATTCACACTTACATTGATCCCAAAAATCAGAGTGTTTTCAATTTTGCATTTTAGCCGGTTTTCTATACCTCTTAACATGTGAACCCCACTGCTTTCTGCATTGCTTCAAACTCTGGGATTTTTACAGTATTGGTGTCAGAAGACCTGCCAGAGCTGGAAATTGTCATCCAATGGAGATTAGAGGGGAAGAAGATGCAGTAGTAGTGGCATTCAGTGCAAGTTTGCAAGTAAGTACTGATGACAAGTTCCTTCTTTTTGGCATTGTCTGATTGTGTTCGTGCATTCCTTTCTGTTTGGGTATGTTAAACACTTGTGGTGGTAGCAGTGATCAAAATACCTTTTGATGAGAAAGTAACAACCCAAGGGATAATTCAACATTTGCCAGATGAGATTGGATGGTCATTTTGTGGATCATGTCTGCTGTCCTTCTTTTACATAGATATGACCTGTGTTTTGTTCCAAGGATATATTATGCTTAGAAGACTACATCGGGTGCAAATTCTGTATAGAATGAGAGGCATTTGATTGGGCACTGCACCCTTGTTTAATTCTTGCAATTTAATCAATTTTTCAATGCTACTGACACTGATATCACTCAGTTTTGAATAAGTGCAGGAATTAAATGGATGAAATGCCTCTGTGTCTTCCTTTGTAAGAGAACATTTGAAAACAGAGCTTAAAATTTCTGCTGTAACTTTGTTACTCTCAATTTTGGTTCCTCTGACATCCGTTAGTGCCTGGCTACTGACATAGGTGTCTTTGACAGCCTTTACATATGACTATAATTTCTTTGGGTTTTGGAGAGATATTTTGGTAATATTCTGCTGTGGTACCTGTCAAACATGTTACACATTGGCCTTTCAACAACCAAATGCCTTTCATTCATCATCCTCTGTCTACAGTCCTATGCTTTGTTCTACACTTATTATGCAGTAGCACCTTTTTTTCCCACACAGTGACTGTTTACTACAGAGGGTCCATCCCATTATGAAATGTTCTACTGACTATCCGCCCAGTGCTTGGTTGCCCATTCTTGTAAACTTAAGCAACAGTTCCCTACAAGCTCCTACTCAAATGTAAATAGTTTGGATTCCTCTTTGTGGTATGTCACAATTTTCGTTCTATCTAGTTCATCAAACATGAAAATCTTCCTGTTTGTTTTAGTTGCACTTTTTAATGCATTAAACATTTTTATTACTACTTCCACATGCTCACTGACTCCATTTCAGTGAGGTCAAGTTGATTTGTAGTCATTAGATCCAATACATTTTCATCATAAATGGGCTTATAAACTATCTGTTCTACATTGGTTTCAGTGAAGGCATTAAGTACCAATAATGTTTTACAGAATATCTTGTTACAGATGATTAATGTCTCCTCCAACAATGACAGTAAAATTGGCAAACAAAAAAACTAGTGAGCTGAGATTTCCTCTTAAGTTTTTTTTACATGTGAATGTGAGTCTGGAGGCCAACAAAAAGATCAGTTTATTAGTTTATGCCCTCTCTTGACCAAACAATATCATAAATAGCTCCAGTTTCTCTCTTGGTGTATTTGATTTTCTTGTATACCACAACAAATGTATCACCTCAATTCACCATTAGTCTGTCCTCTTGATTCACACTTACATTGATCCCAAAAATCAGAGTGTTTTCAATTTTGCATTTTAGCCAGTTTTCTATACCTCTTAACATGTGAACCCCACTGCTTTCTGCATTGCTTCAAACTCTGGGATTTTGTTGTGAATGCTTTGGCAGTTAATCAATAGGATTTTAACTGTCCTACCTGTGGGAGGGGGGGTCTGGTACCGCGCGCCACAGAATTTGAATCCCCGCCAGACGTCATGGACGTTGAAGACCCATAGACGTCTCTGCATCATCGTGCCGTAAGCTGTGGTGGCATGCATGTACTGGCCTGCATGTAGAGTGAGGGCACCACAGTGGAACATGTGGTTCCAGCAGCCAATAGCGGCGCCCCCGATACAGTATTTAAGAGCTGGCCTCTCGCTCTGCCAGCAAGTCTAATCGTTGTGTGAGTCTTGACACATCGCCTCGACAAGACAGTGTGTTTATCGTACTTTGATCTCATTAATCGTGGACGTCTTGGATTCATTTGGTTGTTTCTGTCACTCAACTGCATCTTGCGTGGTGTCGTCATAAGGTCTTTCTCCATTGTCCGTCATTGTTTCATGTCCGTCCTTTCCGTTCGTTTGTTTGTGCACGGGCTGCTCTCTGTTTGGTTTTGCCATGCTTTCTCAGTCACCCCACAACTGGAAATGTCACAGTCACAACAAGTTACAACAGGAGGCATTTCTTTGGGCTTTACATTAATACTTTGGTGCCTCCTACAGCTATTATTATTTGGGTCTGTCAGACGGTTTCCATATCTAAGGAACCCTTGTGTGCACTGCGCACACAATCTGTCACCTCGATATCACTTTCTAATGATAATGTGTCCCTGAGCCATTTAAGGGGATCCTGCAGTTCTATACCATATGGTGGAAGTGCATGATTGTGTACTGAATATCTGTAATCATAATATATAAAATAGAATGTGCAAATCCAAATAAATTGAACATAACTTTTTGTTTAATATATTTGATATCATGTTGTATGCTGCTTTCCACAATGCTCAGTGGATAGAAAAATGATAAATAAATAAATGAAACATTAAGTAAAATATTTGCTGTAGAAGTTTTGCCCGAAACAATCATCTCAGATGATGATCCTCAGTTTTTCTCTCATCAGTGTTAACTCTTTTATTTACAAAATGGACTCTATCACTCTAACATAAATAACATATATAATGTTATATTTTCTCTACTATGTGTATCTAATTTTATTTTTTTTATCTCATAATATTAATAAATTGTACACAAACACATGCTTCAAAGAGGGAGAGTGTGTCATTTAAATTTTTCACTGGTATTACAACTGTGTATATGACGCCTATCTATGTGAAACATGTGTACCCTGCATATGTTTTCTTATCATACAGGTTTTGTGTTCAAGCAGAGTTTGATTAGTGCCTCTATTAACAGGAATGGTTTTCTTCATTCTACTACGCTTGCTTGCTTCTCGCATATTAAAAATGACATGCTTCTGTAATCTACAATGATGAACAAGTAAGTATGCTATTAATTCTATATCTACATCTACATACATACTCTGCAAGCCACTGCACGGTGCATGGTGGAGGGTACGCTGTAATACTACCAGTTGTTTCCTTTCTGGTTCCACTCACAGATAGAGTGAAGGAAAACTGAATGTCTATATTGTTCCATATGAGCTCTAATTTCTTGTATCTTATCTTCATGGTCCCTACATGAAATTTATGTTGGTGGCAGTAGGATCGTTCTAAAGTCAGCTTCAAATGCTGGTTCTCTAAACTTTCTCACTAGTGTTCTTCAAAATGAATGTCTTCTTTCCTCCAGGGATTCCACTTGAGTTCATGAAGCATATCTGTAACACTTGCATGCTGATCAAACCTACCAGTAACAAATCTAGCAGGTCACCTCTGAACTCATTTGATGTCTCCTTTCAATCTGACCTGGTGTGGATTCGACATGTTTGAGTAGCACTCATGAATACATTGTGCTAGTGTCCTATAAGCAGTCTCCTTTACAGATGAACCACACTTCCCTAAAATCTACCAATAAACTGAAGTTGACCATTCGCCTTCCCTACCACAATCCTCACATGTTCAGTGCATTTCACATTCTTTTGCAATGTTATGCCAAGTTATTTAAATGATGTGACTGTGTCAAGCTGGATGCTACTAATGCTGTACCTGAGCATCATGGGTTTGTTTTTCCTACTCAGCTGCATTAACTTACATTTTTCTACATTTAGAGCCAGCTGCTGTCCATTTTGTCTAGGTCATCCTATATCATCCTAGAGTGACTGATCTTTGATACCTTCCTGTACACCACAACATCAGTGAACAACTGCAGATTGCTGTGCACCCTGTCCACCAGATCATTTATACAAATAGAAAACAGTGAGGTCCTATCACACCTCCCTTGGGCACCCCTGATGTTATCCCTGTCTCTAATGAAGCTTTGCCATCAAGGACAACATACTGGGTTCTATTATGTAAGAAGTCTTTGAACCAGTCACATATGTTGGAGCCTATTCCATATGCTCATACCTTCTGCAATGGGATACCATGTTCAATGCTTTTTGGAAATCTAGAAATATGGAATTTGCCTGTTTCCCCTTCATCCATAGTTCACAATATATCATGTGACAAATTTTGTACAAATTTTTGTACAAATTTTGTACAAATTTTTGTACAAATTTTGTACAAATTTTTGTACAAATTTTGTACAAATGATACTTTCTGAAACCATGCTGATTCATGGAAATGAGCTTTTCAGTCTTTAGGAAATTTATTACATTGGAAATCAGAATATGGCCTAGAATTCTAGTGCAAACTAAACTTAGGGATATTGGTCTGTAATTTTGTGGGTTCAATTTTTACACTTCTTATAAGCAGGAGTCACTGCACTTTTTCTGGCCACTTGGAACTTTGCACTGGTGGAGTGATTTGAAATAAATGCAAACTAGGTAATGGGCCATGATGTAGAGTACTCTTTGTAAAACCGAATTTGGACACCATTTGGACTTGGCAGTTTCTTTATTTTCAACTGTTTTAGTTGTTCCTCTATGTCAGGGATGCTTAATACTAAGTCAGATGACAGTATGTTTGTATGATTCTTGTTCATGAATGATTTCTTAAACGTGGAATTTAAAATTGCGGCCTTAATTTTCCTATCTTCTGACTAAATTGGACACAGTATTTTTAAATGACTGATTTTACAACCAATGTTAGTCAAAGTGAATTTCAAAGAATGACTCCAAAATTTTATGCTTTAATGATTTATTGTTCCTTTTCTTCTATTTTTAGAAATGTAATTTGCTGTAGTTTGTATTAGATTTAAATTTAACATTGTCTGTATCTAGATTACAGCCACATATACTAATGATTTAACTAATTTATTGATATTGTTTTCAGAAATAAATCACTGCTGCCTCAGAGCTGAGGATGCTATGAGATTGCTTGTTTTGTTTATTTTGGATTTATATACACCTTACAGATTCTCACAATTTTAGATCCTTTTTCTTTCAGGACATTTGTCTGTTAATTTGCCAAGCATGTTTCTATTTTAATAAAAGTTATCTTTGATTTCTAATTTGTATGATTTATCCATTGAAAACTTTTTTATAGCATTAATAACTATAAATTTCCTTTTGCTTGATGTTAATTATCTCTATTTGGCTACTTTCATTATTTTAGTAATAATGTCTTAAAGTAATACAGCTTTAAATTTTAAGGAAGTTTCATTATTTTTCTGTGTGTTTTCTTTTGCTATTAAAGATTTACTGATTGCTGTACTTTCTTATCTTTTTTCATGTATATTGTGACCAAACAGTAGCCTTTTTCTTTATTCTGTTAACAATTTATGGGTATCTGAGTTTTTGATTTTTCATGAAGTAGAAAAATTTGCTAATTGTCCTATTCCAGCCAATGGAAGGAGAGATTAATTTTATATGGCCAATGTAGAACTCAACCAGCTTGCTTCATTTTCTTTTAGGTCTTTTGCTCCAGATTCTTCTTCTGCTTCAGAGAAAGTTCAATCTGTTGCCAGAAAGAGGAGGTCGTTTGCTGTATCTTCTGACTGATGATAGCAATGAAATGTCAGAGGAACTATTATTTACTTGAATATTAACCAAGAGAGTAATTTTACACACTAAACTTCCAGTGTTGTTGACTTATGCAGTTATTAAGAGAGACATGTGTGCCAGTGGGATTTTTGAACAATGTTCCAAACTGTATGTGGCAGGGATGCTACTGTAATACGGTATTTGTGAATCTGACAGGGAGCCAGCACAGTCTCAATCATCCTAAAATGTCCCCATGATCAATATCTACTGTTCTGTATTAGTTATCTGCATTGTAGTGAATTAAGTGCCACAGAAAAAAATTGATGACTTAAGAGATAAAGTTTCATTTCTTGGTGTGTACACAAAACACCCAAAAATTTACACATCTAGGACAGCTATCAGAATGCAGAATGCTATCATTCACCATTTGCTCATTAATTTTGTAGTGTCATTATTTGAAACCATCAACATTACAAGCGGATACCATTACTTAAAAAGTTAATCAGTTAGCTCTTTCAGGGGGTTTTAGTTTTCACCAGCAACTGTGCATTTTTGTTTGAATTTGTAAGAAATGTGGTGAATATTACATATGACCATTAAAAATTCATTATTCAGTTCTACAGGAGTGTTAAAAGTCAATTTTTTGTGGCTCTGTACATAACTCATCACAAAAAAGTAAGATGATATGTTATCAGAGAAGGAATTTTTACCTTTATAGTTTCATTAAAAAGCGAGACTAGTTCTGCTTTTATCCCACAACTGTCAGTTTCTGATAGCAAAAATGTATTACCTATATAATGTAAGGTCTCTATAAGTGTCTCAGTCAATGGAAAGACCCTGTAACAATATCATAAAAGAAGAAAAGATATAAGTTTACGGGCTGTGGATACTGAGCATCAGAATTATACTCCATATCTCTATAATAATGTAAAAAACATATCATATAATAACTAATCTTTATGCAGTGTACATGCAATAACAAATTACCAAATAACCAGTGCTTTAAAATAAATTGTATTAAAAATATTGCATTTCATTACTCCATTTTGGAAGTTTTGAGAGAAGAATATTTTATAAATGTAGATTTCCAATTGCATGCAATGTACTACTGATGAGTTTTTAAATCCACAGCAACACATGAAAATCAGTGAAAATAGACATCGTATCTGCAAGATTAAGTTCACTGAAGTTTAGTACAGTAGAAGCTTGCTTACCAATCACCTCCCATAACACACAATACACATAACAAGGAAAACAAATTGTAAAAAAAGATTTGCTTCACAAGTAGTGTTTCACATGAATGATGATGATTTAGTGTGACGTCACGAGCCGTTCGCATGCGGTGGGGGAAACATTAAAAAATATGATCACCTTTCATTGTCAGCAGTGACTTATGAACAATATCATTAGTATGTACTGCAGTCTGGGTATAGTGGTCTTTCTGCTACCGTCTTAGTGCAGTTTGTGATCATACATTTTTCTAAGCTTTTATTCACACAGTGTTTTTTGTGTGGAAATTTTAATAACCTTCGTAGAAATGCCCCCAAAGATAAAGTTGCAGGAAGATGACCATAAGACAAAGAAAATGAGCTTAGAAATGAAACATAAAATCACTGAAAAACAAGAATCTGGTGTGAGTTGCTGATTTAGCATGCAAATACAATAAGTCTACATCAACTATTTCCATTATTCTCTGGAAAAAGAACAAGATTAAGGAGATAGATGCTTCAAAGGGAGTGACAAGAGTATCTAAAGAATGGTTTCATATTCTGGACAATGTCGAAAGGTTGCTCCTTATATAGATGAATGAAGAGTAATTTCTAGGTGATGCTATTAATGAGATCATCATTTGTGAGAAGGTGGGAATGAGTTTTGCTGACCTCATTAAGAAGATGCCAGAATCATCAGTGACCAAAGGAGTATTTAAGGAAAGCTGTGGGTTGTTCGAGAAGTTTAAGAGAAGAACCGGCATCCATAGGATTGCAAGGCATGGTGAAGCATTCAGCTCCAACACAAAGGCAATAGAGAACTTCATCAGCAACTTCAAGATGCTCATAGATTCTGAGGGTTATCTGCCACAACAGGTTTTTAATTGGGATGAGGTGGGCCTATTCTGGAAAAAGATGCTGAAGCATACCTTTATAAAAACAGTGGAGAATGTATTGCCTGGTCACAAGCTAATGAAAGTCTGTCTCACACTGCTGTTCTGCACAAATGCAAGCAGTCATTTGAAAATGAAAATGCTGCTTGTTTAACATTCAGAAACTCCGTGGGCCTTCAAGAAGTGTAAAGTCCAGGAGAGCAGGTTAAATGTGATGTGGAGGCCCAACAACAAGGCTTGAGTGACATGTGACCTTTCTTGTGATTGGATCAATGAAGTGTTTGGTCCTTCAGTGAAAAAATATTTGCTTGAGATGAATCTGCCACTCCATATCTTGCTTGTTATAGACAATTCTCCTACCCATTATCAATGCCTACAAGACCACCTCCTTGAAGAATTTCAATTTGTGAAGACCCAATTTCTGCCTCCCAACACCACTCCATTACTCAGGCTAATGGATCAGCAGATTACTTCTAACTTTAAGAAGCTCTGCACTAAAGCACTCTTCAAGCATTGCTTTGAATTGACTGAAGCTACCAATCTCACTCTCAGAGAGTTTTGGAAATATCACTTCAACATTGTTGCCTACATCAAGATGATTGAATAGGCATGGGATGGGGTTACCAAGAAAACTCTCACTTCTGCTTGTATGAAGCTATAGTCAGAGAACATTGTTGAATGTGAGCCCGAGACATTTGAGTCAGTGCCTGTGGAGCCTGCAGTCAATGGGATGGTGTCTTTGGCCAAGATCAGGGGACTAGAAGTGGATAATAATTAATCAATGAGCTTGTGGAAGATCACAGCCAAGAAATGACCACCAAAGAGCTTATTGAGTTGCAGTGTGTTTCACAGCAGGAATTTGTGGAGAGGAGATCTTCAGAGCAGGAGGAGGAGGAGGTAGTAACTGCAAAGCAGCAATCTTCTGGCACAATAAGATAAATGCTGAAAGCATGGGAATTGGTTGTATTGTATACTGAAAATCATCACCCCAATAAAGCAGTGGCTACATGCACAACAAATTAATTTAATGGTAATACTGTGTTGTGTTTTCACCAAGAGTTGAATCATCAGTAGAAACAAATAACTATAGATAGCTTCCTAGTAAAAAGAATTGGTTATGTATTGTGAATAATACTGTATGTATAATTTTCTTTGAATAAATGGAACGAATAAGGGTAAACTTTTAGTACTTTGTACACTGTGGAATGCATTATCATATTTTACATTAATTTATGTGTGATAAATTGTTTCACATAATGAGTGTTTGATACTATGAGTAAAATTCTGGAATGAATTATGGTTGCTATGCGAGGTTCCACTGTACTGTGAATTAACCAGGAAAATTTCTAAACAGAATAATTATATATTCTCACACAGTTTATTTGCAACAAAGTAACCAAATAATCTAGGAATGTATTTTTGAAAATTGTGTCTATAATTTTCAGCTGAGCTATGTAATAACTATTTGAAAATACATATGGCTATAAAGTTTCCAAATTCTTTGTAGCAACACTCTCAGCCATTGAGTAGTCATACAGGAAAAGATACATACACTGAACTGCATTTGTTCTGTGTGAAATATTGTGCATAGAATAAACAATAATTTCCATAAAAGTGACACCAAATCTCAGGCACCATGATAAGAAAAAAATTAGCTACAAGATTTAATTTTACTGAAATACTGAAACTGTAGTATAACTATGTGCTAAGCAGATCTTATTTTATTCAAGATAATGCGTTATATACATCAAATTGAGTAGATGCTTGTATGCATGTACATCTGGGATCTCCTCCCCAACCGCTGGATTGATTTCAATCAAATTTGGCACAGAAACAGCAGGATTCTAATGTCAACCAGTAGAGTGGTAACATGCAGGCACCCCCTAGTAAGGTGCAGTAAAGCTGCTGCATTGAATGGAGATCGTATTGAAAAACAGGGTTTCATAGCTGAAGGAGTGGGTAATAATATGGTATATTGGAATCCTAAATAAAACAAACCTGTTTTCAGAAAAAAATTGTGTTATATTACCCATTGAATGCACTATGTACAAACTGTCTTTGTGAGAAGCACTCTGGGAGGAGAGCTCATGTCACATCACCTGGTGGGATCCTGTTACCTCTGAGCACCTATAGCCTTGTGTCTGCCAGGACTCATTCTGTATTGCACTCGCATGATGGAATGTTTGTTGTACCAGCAACAACTTGAGCTTTGATTTTGAACTATGTACAGGCTTTAATATTGGCTGGCTATCTTCTTTTTGTGTGACACTGAAAATATACATTATTGTCTTTACTCTGTGTTTCTCTTGTCTCAGTGTAATAAGCCAAATGAATTGTGCTCATAATTACAGACTTCTACAATAGTGATAAGTCTTTTCAAACTCTCAGTGCACCAAAATATTGGACACCATGGACTTGGAATTGATGAAGCAGTGACTCCAACAACAGAAGGAACAGCAACTTCTCAATCAGCAATTACTGGAATGACGGCAACAGCAGTTGGCCTTACTACAGGAACAAATAACGACATTATCTATCAGTAATCATACATCTTCAGCAGTTCCACTGTTTGCTTTGTTTCTGGTTGGCACTGATGATTGAGAAACATACTTATGGCAGTTCCACTATCACTTCACTGACTACAAGGTAACCTCTTCTGATCAGCAACAGTCATTTTTTCTTTTGTTGATTTCCACTGTTTGTTGGGTTTGCTCCATAAGCTGTTTCCCACAAAACATCTAGATAAGTTGACTTTTGCTGAACTTTGTAATCTGCTGTTGGATAATTATGGGTGCATTTGCTTGCTTGAAATTTCACCAGCATTGTAAACAACCATTGGAAACTGACAATGACTGGGTCACCGACCTTTAGGGCCTTAATCACCATTGTGCTTTTGTGTGTTCCAAAAGGCCATGTTGCTGATTGTATGCCAAGTCCTCGATTTGGCACTTGCTTCACCAACATTTGTCTGAAAAGGAAGTCCACTCCCATGCTTTACAGCATGCTGACTCATCCTTAGATTCTTCAGGCTTTTGAATTCACACAGGGAACCAAAAGCCAGTGGGAGGCTCAGTCTGCAGTGTTATCTGTCACCACCACTGCAATGGTTACCACCACCTCTCAATGTAACCAGAAGTCACATGCTCATGTCAGGTGCTCATCTCTGTTTCATAACCCAATTTCAGAATCTTTTCCTGGTTCTCCATCTTGACTGAACTCCACTTTGTGTCGTCAATCTTTTGTCCTCAGTATTTTCTCTGACTCCCTCATTCCCTCTGCTGGATCAGTTAGCTACTTGCTTTTCATGTGGCATTATGTGTCACATTACTTATGTGCGGCAGCCATCCAATGCCCAGAATCTTGGGTACAATATGGAGGTTGGTTCTCCCGTCCCATCCCCCATGGGATCTCATCAGAGCTCTCCTGCAGAGGTAGTGCTCTCCACTGAAATACTGATCCATTCTGCTATGGGTCAGTCTGTCAAACTGGTAATCATATTATGAATGAATGGCCTGGAGGTCCCATTTCAGATGGATACTGGTGCATCCTCTCCTTTTATGAATATTACCTACATTACGTTATGTTTTTCCTTGCTACAGCCTTCTCGACAGATAGTAATGGCATGTGATGGCCATGAGATATGCGTGAAAGGTTTTTTTGCTATGGAAGCCTCATATAAAAGTGTTTTTTGGAAACTTTTCTTTTTGGTTGTTATTTCAGGTGATGTGGAAAATATCTTTGGGTTAGATGAATTCAAACAGTTTGGGTTTCCCATTTTGTGTCACTGGTGACTTAACTGCATCTTATTTGGATCTGTTTACCCCTGTGTTAATTTCAACTGCAGATCTAGTGATAAAAGCTCATTTAAAAGCAGGCTCCTTGCCTTATGTCTCGTGGGACACCCTGATTCCACTCATCTTGCAAGACGCGGTTATGGTGGAATTCGACTAATTGGAAGCCCTCAAGGTGATTATCCCTGTCTCATCCAGCCAATAGCTTTACCTTTTGTAATCATGAAAAAACTGGATGTGCCCTCCACCTATTTGTTAATTTTAAGGTCGTTAATGTGCAGGTCACTCTTGATATTTTTCTCATTCCCTGCCCAGTAGAACTGTTTTCCATGTTAGAAAATGGTGTCTGTTAGATTAAGGCCAGTTTGTCAGAGGCATACTTGCAGTTGCCATTGCACACAGGATGTGGGGATCTGTTGGTCCTCAGCAAACCTTTTGGCTTCTGTAGGAGTCACAGTCTCCCCTTGGTATTTCTAGCAAGCCAGTGATCTTCCAGCATTACTTGGAGCAAATGATACAGGACATTCCTTCATACTGCAATTCTTTAAATGATAGCATAGTGATAGGGATCTCAATGAATGAACACCTACAGAAATTGCAATCTTTGTTTTCTCCGTTAACCAAAGCTCGTCTCACATGTAACCTCCACAACCATAAATTTTTCAGTTGAGTACTTTGGGGTTATCATTAGCCAACAGGCCATCTGTCCTACTAAGCACATGCCAGTGTGACAGAAAACATGCCCAGGCCTTGGAATTTCAGGGAACTGCAATCCTTTATGAGAAAAATTAGCTATAATGGCCATTTCATTCCCCATGTTACAAAATTGTCCTATCTGCTCAATGCATTGCGGAAAAAAGGGGTTCCATTCTGGTTTCTTCCAGAGAATGACACAGCTTTTTCCTCTCTTCAATGAACCCTCAAATCGGCACCATGTCTCATCCCATTTTCACTATGGAAGGCTCTTCTTCTTGACACAGATGCCACGCCGCATGGAGTTTGGGAGGTTGTGTCCCACAAGGAGGTGGATGACTCTGAACATCCTATTGTGTTTGTGTCTAAGATATTCAATTCTGCCCAATGAATCTACTCACAGATTGATAAAGAGGTGCTGGCCACACAGTTAAGAAATTTCACACCTATCTATATGACATCAAATTCCAGCTGCTGCTGACCATAAGCCATTACTGACACTGTTTGGACCAACTTATAGCCTCCAGGACAGTACAAAGGCAGTGGCATTGGGCATTGTTTTTATCAGCCCATACCTGTGACATTTTCTATAAGCCAACCAGCCACCACTCGAAAGCTGATGCTTTGTCCTGGCTACCTGTTGGCACTGATCCAGAATTTGAAACCCAGGAAGGCATTATCTCTCAGCTGGATCTGAATTGTACATTGGCTCTGCACAATTTGATGTTACATGAATGATGGTCCATACAACGCCAGTATCTACTCTTGACACTGTGACTAAATGTGTTAAGTGAGGATGGCCACTTCATCTCTCAGCTAAGAACGATGGTCAATTGAATTTTTTTCTTTTTTCCTTCCAATACTGGCTCTCCCTCGATGATTGTGTTCTCCTGCTGCAAATCTGAACATGAATGGCCTTGTGCCATTATTTTCCCAGCTCTGTGCCCTCAGGGTTCTTGCACTCCTATACATTGGTCACAGTGGCATATCCCACGTGAAACAGCAGTCATGCTGCCATGCCTACTGGCCAGCC
This sequence comes from Schistocerca cancellata, assembly GCF_023864275.1. Taxonomy (NCBI): domain Eukaryota; kingdom Metazoa; phylum Arthropoda; class Insecta; order Orthoptera; family Acrididae; genus Schistocerca; species Schistocerca cancellata. The sequence continues at coordinate 55,498,991 of NC_064629.1, read as the reverse complement.
TACTAGAAGGACATCAAGACCATGGTCTGGTTAGCACCATGTATGCTCAACAGCAATCTGCACACTGCCGAGGTGTTCCTCTCCTGGACCCCGTCGAGCCCTTGGCAGCACCTCCACATAAACTTTGCTGGTCCCTTCTTGTGTCAGATGTGGTTGGTTGTGGTAAACTCACATCGCAAATTTATGCATACCTACCCTATGGGTTCCATGACAATGTGATCAAGCCCCTTTCACACATCTTTGCCAATGAGGACCTCCTGCAAGCCATCATCTCAGGCAATGGCCTCTGGCTCACCTCCACCCAGTTTTCCAATTTCTGTGAAATTCACAGGATAGAACACCTTCTTACAGTACTGTATCACCCCCAGTCCAATGGGAAAGTGGAACAGATGATGTTGAATTTCAAGAGAAGATGGGGCCCTCGTCCAGTCCACACCATTGGACAATGTTTTGCCTTATTATTGGTATCCTATAGGCCTGCCCCAATTGCGGGGAAGAGCCTGGTCAAATTGCTCCGTGGATGGCAGCCTCGAACTCCTCCCTCTCTGCTCTTACCCCCGAACTATAATCTGTTCTGGTCTCCAGTCTGTCACCAATACTGTATTGGTGCCCTAGTGTCAGCCTAATTATTTGGATGCCATCTGACATACAATACTGGCCATCATCCAGGATATGCATGACTGCCAGATGTATGAAGTCACCAAGAGGAGATGCCATCAGAACAGTGGTACCACAGGATGGCATCAGCATGCCTCTTTGGTCTGTACAACCAGTTCCCCTGGCCTTGTCCACTGTAGATGACGCCTCTCCTCTGCCACCAATGCCAGGCCCCTGGTGAACTGTTGGTTGTGGATTGGGCTCTGATGACCCACCTTCCCTGTCCCAGGGTCTCCAGCTGCAGACCTGTGGTTCTCTGGTGACAGCCCCTGTGCAGTTGGAAGTTGTTGAGATGGAGTTGCATGACCTTCTGGGTTCTGCATGCCCCAGGGTCCAACTCAACTTAAGCAGTGGCGCCCTCGAACCACTGTCCACCAGTGGCACCCCCACATCATCTTTGAAGTTGGTACAAGTTTGGCTTCCACGTCTATGCCCACTCTCTGGAGGGGGGATGTAGTAACAGACTCCAACAGCAATGGTTGCTGTCACAACTATTGATCAATTGCTACCTCCAGCCTGCACCACTGGGTGGGGCTGCAATCTACAAGATGTCTCCACAAGTAGCACTTTGGGAAGAGTCCATACACCCAGAGCTCATGGCATATCACCTAGTGCGACCCTATAGAGTCTCCTTTTCTTATCGTAAATGACAATTCAGCTTGTGTGTGAGGATTTGATAACTGTGATAATTATGTGGCTGACAGTAGTGGACCAGTGATTGTATACCTATTGCCAATATATTAGATGTTCTGTGTACTTCAGTTACTCCATGAATGTTGAATCAGATAGTGTACATGTATGGAACGTGATTGATACTGAATTGTGAAGAGAAAGGGTAATAAAATTCAAAGTTGTCTTCATGAGATTTCTGTTGAGACCCCCATTAAATGATATCATCTACTCATTTCATTAATCACAAAGTCAATTTTCAAGTGGTGCAGAATCTATAGGAGATGGATACTGCAGATGGAGCATGCAATACAGTTGACACTGTATCACATCTCCACTACGAGAGTTGTCCAGCTTCACTATTTGAGTGTACATGTGGAGTCCCTCTGACCATAAATTAGTGTTTTTTTATTTTTTTTATTTTTATTTATTTATTTATTTTTTTACAGGTTCTGCTGACACACCTAGAGATTCTGTGGTTCACTAGAGAATGGATTAGGAACTAAATCTAATATTCATAATAACATGCAAAATACTAAGCTATAACTGAAGCCTGTGACCTCTGATGATCAGCTGTAACCATGTGCCTCCCATGCAGAAGACTCTTTCTCTTGTATTCTCACTTGATAGAATGTTCACTATGCCAGCCACTATCTGTTGACAACTTCAGTTTTGGTCTCAGACTACATATTTACTTTACTATTGGTTGGCTATCTTCTGTTAGTGTGACATTGAACTTATACATTATTGTCTTTACTATGTGTTTCTACGGTTTCACTGTAATAAGCCATATAAATTTTGCATATAACTGCAGACTTCTACAGAAGGCGTAGAGAGGTAGGGGGGAAGTGGAAAAGAAAGAGGGAGAGATGGAGATGGAAAGATAACAGGGGAGAGGGAGGAGGGAGGAGGGAGGAGGGAGGAAGGTATTTTGACATGGGGTGGAGGAAATGGAGGGAGACAGAGAGAGAGAGAGAGAGAGAGAGAGAGAGAGAGAGAGTAGGAGGAAAGGAAGAAGAGGAGGAGATGATGAGACAGAGAGAGTGGGAAGGAGGAGATACACAGATTGAGGTGGGAGGATGAGGTGGACAGAAGAAGGGAGGAAGAGGTGTGCACAAAGATGGGGAGGAGGGGGTGTATCAATTTATGTATCGAACACATACATGGGTAAAACTGTGGGGTAAAGGCTAATATTTTGATTATACAGGGAGAAAATTAATAAAACCAAAAAATGCAGGGATGGATTCCTGACTGGAAATGGAGGGAAAAATGTTCTATGAACATGTGTCCGGAAAAACATCATTGCTATGGTAGAAGGCACTGATGAATGAAAGTTCCTCTGATGATGTGCCATGTGATCCTTGTGTGTTGCAGGCTGTATGATTGACACAGCATACTGTAAGCAGCAAATAGTATGATTTTCATGTTGGGAACAAGCTGAGGTGGTGTTTGTGTACAGACAAGCAGATGGAAATGCTTGAGGGCAGCACGGCTATATGAAAACAAATACCCACACAGACACCAACCACATCACACAACATTTCAAGGCCTTTTGGGCATGCAGGAAGGTGGCAGATCATGCATACACCAGATTTGGAGGAATGGGTTCTACAAAATACTGAAACAAACCCTAGAATATGTTCCAGGCAAGTGGCCCGCCCACATGATGTAAGCCAGAGTACAATTGTGTGTATCCTGCATGGAAGGATTTTGTTGACAGTTTTTGCACTAGACCATCTCAATTATGGGATTTCTGTCATCAGTACTCTTTACTGATGAACCATTCTGGTGATTACAGTATGGTGTGTCAATCACAGAGCCTACAACACAGAAGGAACACACAGTACACGGACAAAGGAACTTTCATTCATCAGTGCCATCTACCATTGCAATGGTGCATTTGTGGAGACATGTTCATAGGACATTTTCTCCTCCATTTACAGTCAGGCAGTTTGTTGGTTTTATTAATGTTCACCCTGTATAAGGAATAATAGATAAAAAGATAGTTTTATCCAGATATGATTTAATTAATAGCTATTGTTAGTAATATAATGGTGAAAAGAACAGAGATTAATTTCAATACTTTAGAATTAAAGGAGCCTACTCACTGAAAAGTAGAAGTGTTCAGCTGTTGTTAGGCATACACAAAAGAAAGAAAAGTTGTTAATGTTATTTTTCAGCAGGTGGTCTGGTTGTGGTGATGGTAGTGTTGGGTGGGGTGGGTAGAGGGGGAGAGAGACAGGAGGCAGGGAAAGGGATTAGGGGTGGGTGGCTAGTAGCTCAGAGTGAGGCAGCCAGTTTGCCAGCTAGGAATGCAGCAGGGAAGGGTTGCATGTATGCAGGCTGGCTCGATTGTAGAAGCCAGTGGGAAATGGCACACACTAAATGTGATGTGAGGATGTGAATTAGAAGGAGGTGACATGATGGAGGAAGGAAAAACTGTTGGGTGGAGGGTATGGGAGCTATGGGTTGCTTGAGATTGAGGCCAGGATGATTATGGGAGTAGAGGATGCGCTGTAAGGACAGCTCCCATCTGTGCAGTTTGGATAAGCTGGCAGTGGAGGGAAGGATCCAAACAGCTCAGGCTGTGAAGTAGCCATTGAAACTGAGCATGTTGTGCTCAGCTGCATGTTGTTCCACAGGATGGGTGACTTTATTCTTGACAACAGTTTGCTGGTGGCCATTCATCCTGATGGTCAGCTGGTTGGTAGTCATACCAAGATAAGAGGCTATGCAGAGTTTGCACCAGTGTTGGTATATGACATGGCTGCTTTCACATGTGTCCTAGCTTCTGATGGAGTAGGATAAGCCTGTAACAGTACTGGAGTAGGAAGTCTGAGATGGATGGATTGGACATGTCTTATACCTGTGTCTTGCAGAGGGATATGATCCCTGTGGCAAGGGGTTGGGAATGGGAGTGACACAGCAATTGACTAGGATTCTGAGTAGGTTGGGTGGTTAATGGAACACCACTTTATGAGGTGTGGAAATGCCCTATCCCTCATGAACCTGGTACTGCAAAAACACCTCTACATGGGAAAGACATCCCAGACATTCTCTCTGCAAGATACTTTTACTGTGAAATTATCACTACATGCACAACATCTCTCAAATATGAACCCTTCTACTGCAGCACCCGGAGGATCATTCCAGACATGACCTCCATAAATTGGCTAACCCACTGTCAACTGTCAACATATTCCCCCCCCCCCCCCCCTTGGGGCACCACTATCTATCAATACCCAATCTTCTCACAGTGAAATCCCTTGATAATGCCTCATAGCACCCAGACCCTGTGTAGCTGACCTCTTCCTTTTACCACACCTTTCAAAACTCCTTCTCAACAACCCACAAAACCCAGAATTCAAGTAAATCCAAAACACTGTTTCTAAACTCTCCACCAAAAGCCTCAATCCCACAGAAGTTTCAGTTCTATTCAAAGGCCTAACCTTCAGTCCTACCTCCACATTTAACCATGCTGGACTTGTCATAGATGTACTCTCCTCCTCCAAATCTTTACAGTGGAAATGCTGCTTTGCCACCAATCCCTCCAACTAAAGCCAACCTAATCCTAACACTGAACCTTGCCTCTCCCAGGGCATACCACCATCCAACCAAGACCCTTCCCCTCCCCTACCCAACAACCCCCTAGTCAGCTTCCAGGAATTCCATACCTCCAACTTGGCCTCAACATCCTTTTCCAGGTCAGTTTCTACGAACACCAACCTTTCAGCAGAAGAAAGGACAGCCATACACTACCTCAAAACAAATCATCATCTAATCATCCTACGTACAGACAAAGGTTCCACCACTGTCATTATGAATTGTGGTGACTACCTGGCAAGAGGCTTTTACTAATTATATGACTCCTCCACCTATAAACTCCGCCAGAGTGGTCCCATACAAGAAATCCAACATAACCTCTAATCCCTGCCTAAATCCTTAGGCCCATCCCAGAACCTCTCCCATGAGTCCATTTCCCTCCTCACCCCAGTGACACCCAGCACACCCACCTTCTACATGCTTCCCAAAACCATCAACCCTAACAATATTTGTTGCCCCATTGTGCTCCCACTGAAAGGATTTCTGCTCTGGTTGACCAACACCTCCAACCAATTGCCTGAAATCTAGCCTCCCACATTAAAGATACTTACCACTTCCTTCACTGACTTTCCACCATCCCTATGCCTCTACCTCCTGGATCCCTAGCCATCACTATTGATGCCACCTCCTTATACACAAACATCCCTCATGGCCATGGCCTCAGTGCTCTCTCATGACATCCTTCTGACTCCAAACCCACCACCTCATTCCTTATACAACTTATCAACTATATCAAGATCCACAACTACTTTTCCTTTGAAGGGTACATTTACATACAAATCTGTAGCACAGCCATGGGCACCCACATGGCACCCTCCTACACAAACCGTTTTGTGGGTCATCTAGAGGAAACCTTCCTAGCCTCCCAAAATTGCAAACTACCCAGAGTGGTTCAAGTTTATTGATGATATCATCATGGTCAAGACATCCTTTCCACATTCCTTCACAATCTCAACACGTTTTCTCCCATCTGCTTCACCTGGTCCTCCTTAACCCTTCCTGGATGTTGACCTCCTCTCTGCTGACTCCATGCACACTTCTGTACTCATTAAACCCATTAACTAACAACAGTACCAGCATTTTGACAGCTGTTCTGCCTTCCTGATGAAAGAACCCCTGCCATATGGCCTTGTAATCCATGAACGACATATCTGCAGTGACAAGAACTTCCTTGCCCGGTATGCTTTAGGCCTCACAAAGGCCTTCATAGACAGTTAGCATCCACCAAACACAGTTCACAGACAGGTTTCCTGTGCCATATCCTCACACACCCACAATCCTCCCACCACCTCCAAGAATCAACTGCAAAGGAGTGACCCCCTTGGCACCCAAGATTGTCCTTCAACAAGGCTTTGATTCTCTTTCATCATGCCCTGAAATGAAGAACATTCTATCAAAGATGCTTCCCACCCCTCCTAAAGTCATTTTCTATTGCCCACTCAACCTACACATCATCTTTGTCCATCCCTATGTCAATCCTATTCCTAACCCCTTTCCACAGGGATCATATCCCTGCAGCAGACCAATGTTCAAGACCTGGCCAATCCACCCATCCAGAACCTCCCAGTTCTGACACAGGCTTATCCTAGCCCATCAGAAGTGGGGACACATATTAAAGCAGCCATGTCATATACCAACTGTGGTGCAAAAACTGCACAGCCTTTTATCTTGGTATGACTATCAACCAGCTGTCCACCAAGATGAATAGCCCCTGCCAAACTGTTGTCAAGAACAAAGTTGACAAGTTGATGACACAACATGCACCTGAGTACAACATGTTGAATTTCAACAGCTGCTTCACAACCTGAGCAATCTGTTTCTTCCCTCCACTACCAGCTTCTCAGAACTGTGCAAATGGAGTTGTCCTTGCAACCCATCCTCCACTGCTGTAATTTTTGTAGCCTCAATCTCAGGTAACCCACTGTCCCTGCTCCCACAGCATAACAGTTCGCCCTTCCTCTATCCTGTCCCACATTCTGAGTCACACACCCACATCACCTTAAGTGTATGCCATTCCCTGCAGGTCGCTACAGTTGTGTCAGCCCATATATGTGCCACCACTCCCTCTTGCATTCCTAGCTGGCCAACTGGTCACCTCCCTCTGAACCACTAGCGTTCCACTCCCAATGCTCTCCCTGCCTCTCATCTCCCTCTCCCTCTACCCATCCCACCCAACACTACTTCCACCACAACCAGTCCACCTGATGAAAAATAACATTGGCACTGTTAGTCTAGTTGCCACTGACACTATGTAGTGGCATAGGTGTGTATGTGTGTGTGTGTGTGTGCAAGTTTTCTTTCTCTATAGTGTGTGCCTATCAACTAACTCAATGCTTCTGCTTTTCAGTCAGTGGTCTTCTTTAGTCCTACAACAGATATTAATTTTGTATTGCTGTACTGTTACTTACTGGTAATTTTTCTTAATGTTCTGAAAGGCTCTGACAAACATCCATGTATTTGGGGTGTTCTTATTTTCACAGTGATGAAGTGACAGCAGGAACTTGGATCCCATGATTTCACAGGGAATAACTAGAGGTAAATCCTGAAATCACAAACAAAACTCACAGTAAGTAAAATATTTTATAAGAAATTGAGACTATGTGAAATTACTCCTAATTGGTGCTGAGACAATTATGTGTTGTGAATGACGTACATTTCTCTATTTGCCATAAACCAATAGGATGATATTTTTGGTATCTTACTGTCATTGGGCACATATTTGACTCTCTTGTTTTATCACCCCCAACAGAAGACTTACTCCTCCTCAGGCACTTTAAAGTCTCCAGAAGGAAAAAGACAGATGAAAAAATGATAACCCAAAAAACCATAAGAATACAAAATGAAAAAGGACCACTTTAAATATTGCCAAATGGTGTGTTCAAAGTATAGCTAATAAGAACTGAGGACTAATCAGTTCAATAGTAAAAAATCCATGAAAATTGTTCTGAATGACAGAGAAAAGTAATTATACAAGGTATTAAAATTGTTGATAATTACATACATATTTACTATTGAATAGGTAGTAAAATCTGAAGCAACAGAAGGCAAAGAAAAAGGAAATGGAGACTTCTACTCAATGTATCAGGAGTTGTAAGACACCAGAGACAAACACTTCATAGCATCATTCAGCATTAATGTATGAAACCTTTTACAGAAGGTCAAACTCTTTGTTAGTATGTTGATTAATTCCAGTACTCCATTCTCAGACTAAATGTTATAGTAAAGAATTATAATATGGTAATCTCAATAAAAGTAAAGTTACAGCAATCATGAGAAAAATGTGTATCAGAATCAAAATATGTACACATAATTCTACTGGGTGATTAGAAACATCTGGAAAGCTTGTAAGACTGTTGCAGGGTAGGTTGTGCTGAAAGGTAATTGTTAAGAAAAACAACCAATACATTGTGCCATTTTGCATTAATTAGCATTTAAATTAGCCAATCAGGCCATCACACACACAAATTCAAAAATTCCAGTAACCTGCCAGAATCAGCCTCACCAAATGTGTTTTTTGTTTGGTTTCTTAAAACCAAAAAAGAGAATGATACAGAAATTGGACATGGGATGGTAGTAAAAATGAACCTGAGCCAAAGGCTGAGCAGTCTTATGGACTATCATCAATACTATGACACCTGACACTAATTGTATTTGGCAGGCTGTTTGAATTTGCCTGCACAACAGGTTGACTGGCTATCGCAATGCTAATTAACTCAGAAATGGTTCAACATATTGAATTCTTTTCTTAATGACCATTTCTCAGCATAACATACCCTAAAACACCCTTACAAGCTTTTCAGATTGTTTCTGACAACCCTGTATAATAGGAAGAAACATTCTTTTAAATACCTAGGCTACATAATGTCCTTTCAGGGTGGTTCAGTGCTACCATACAGGCACTTTTTCTTGGAAATGATCCATCCATTCTTCTTTGGGTAAAATTTATTTGAGACAAACTTATAAGGGCAAGGAAAATGATGAACCTTGCATTACCTGGTAGACACTGTAAAATGGATAATGATGGTACTTGTTTAAGGGAACTCTATGACATGATTATCAGTGCCCTGGCGAATGGAGGAAATTAATATAATTGAAAATAGCTCTCAAAACTTGATTTTTTTTGTCAAATATGTGTTTTTATCTGTTTTCTTGATATTATGGAAGAACACTTCCTGGAGTCACTGATTTGGTCAATGATTGAAGAAAGAAAAATAAAATTTATAGAATAATGCATGTTTTTTTAACATCACAGTTAATAAAAAGTTCTTTCTTACACATTTGATCTTCAGTAAATTTTAATTACAATTTTAGTACTCATAATGAATTATTAGAAAGTAGTACATTTTATCTGTTTCCATTGATTGTAATTTTTGGACTGCTTTCCATCATCTTCTAAGCACAACTGTGCTTACATTGTGCCCTCTGCATTTGGATGAGATTGCCAAGCTTTGAGAATATTATATTTCATATCTTCTTGCATTGCAGTACACTGTTGATGCACAATGTCTTTAATGTATTCTCAAATGGAATAATTAGGGTATGTGAAATCTATTGACTGTGATGGCCAAGTCAGTCACTCTTCTCTCCCACTCAATCAACCAGAAAAAATTGATTAAAATTATACTTGTCTACCAAGGAAAAATGTGCTGGACACTGAAAGTAAAGCAATTAAATTAACTGCTATGTTACCAGAGGAACATCTCATAGCAACTCTGTTACTGCCTGTTGCAGAAATTCAGAGTACTGCTTTAACTGTTCATACAAATATAGGGTTCAATGATCTTATCATGACAGAGTCCACTCCAGTATATATGCTCCAGATATACTGGTTGTATTGCTCTCAAAACCAGTGAGGATCTTCTTCTGACCAATAGTCTGTATCATGAACATTTACCACGATGTTAGATTTGAAAGTGGATTTATCAGTCCATAGTATAACAGTTGCAGAATCCAGATTTTGATTTCAAGTCAGATGCAGAAAGTACTTTGTATCTGGAAATCATCTCCACTTAATGCCTGTAGTGGCTTATGAGGAGCAGAGCTGACGCATCCAGTGCAGGAGCTGAGATTTCTCTTTTACACCCAGTATTTATTTTAGTTTCTGATTTTTTTTGTGTAATTATACCAAGAAGTGAATTGTATCAAAATATTTTACTCTGTGGATTAGTGTTTACTAACTCATTCTAAGTTTTTTCATGTAAATTTAAGTGCTTTAACTCTGTGAGAGCTGATTTTAGAGTACTGTTTGTAAACAGCTGGATGCTGTGTTGGCCATCGTTGACATGCTTCAAGCTGCTGCCATAAGCTTCACTGGCATTGGGGCTCCTGAGATGACTTATTTGGCAGCTCTGGAGACAATAGTGTTGCCTGGGGTCTCCGATGCTGCTGCACCTTCAACTTTACTTGTTCTGGCTGATCAAGACTTACTTGATGGTGATTGGTGAATAGTGGCACGGTCACTAATCTCTGGGTGGAAGGCAAAAGTGGAAACAGCCACACAGATGTCCTCCTATGTCTTAAAAACAAGTTTGATGTATTGCCTACTGCTGGAAGTATATCCAAGCCAGCACAGGATGCCTTCGTGTTGGGATTTTGGCTGATCTTCCTGAGAGGTCTAGGCAAGTGCAGATGGTGGGATTGCTTGTCACTGGAATCTTCAATGTTTAGTGAGAGATTCTGACCCTCCGAGAAATAGAGGGAGTGTCCAGAAAGAAGGCTAGTGTTCACAATGTATACTTGGTGGGGCTCTTGTTCGAGATGTGGAGGAGGCTCTGCTGGCAGCTATTGAGTGTCCGGTGTGCACGTGGCTGCAAATTCTCACTCATGTGGTGAAGAATGACACCTGCTGCCTGGGTTCAGAGGAGGGTTCAGTTCCTACAGGAGGCTGGCTGTTTTGGTGAAAACATCTAGCCTTACTCATATGATGAAAACAGAGTTCTCACCTTGCAGCACTGTTCCCAGAACCAGTCACAATCCTCTGGTTTTAAGCTGAGTGCAAAGCTTAAACCAGGGGCTCAGAAAATTCTGTGACAACCTTAGATGCAGATTTCTTGATCTCTGCTACTCTGTGGGGAACTGTATGGCTCCTTTAAGAGGTCATGTGGGCAATACACACAGGAAGTGGCTACTAGGATAGTAAAGTACATGTGGGTCACACATGTGGATTTTTTAGGATAGAGAAGCCCTCCACAGGCCCAATAAGATACGGTCTGATTACAGACAGAGTACCAGTCCTCATAGCAATTTGGAGAAAGAGAATGTTCATATAGTATTAGTTAACTGCAGGAGAGTCCATGGAAAGGACAGAGAAATCCCTTCACTGGCCCAAAAAGATACATTCTGACTCCAGACAGGGTGGCATTCCTCATAGCAATGCCGAGAAAAAATGTTAATACAGTATTAGTTAACTGTAGGTGCATCCATGTTTCATGTTTATTTATTAGCCATTCAGCATGTTTACCATTGGCTTTGTCAAAATACATTTTACATATTTCATATAAGTATAGTTGTTACTAATTTTTACATTATATATTATCCTTTCATATATATACATCTTTTTAGTAGTTAGTAATTTGTACATTTTACTCACATCAACATTTCACATATACATAAATACATATAAATACATAAACTTCTTACTAATCAGACAATTTCAGAAATATTAATTATACAGTTTTACAGATTTAGTTAATGATAGTTACATCATTTCATTGCTTACAAATTCCTTCCAAATTACTTCCAAGATATTCTTCAATTGAGTAATATGCTTTATTTTTGAGCCATGTGTCTAATACCTCCTTAAATTTAAAGTGGGTGAGGGTTTTGATGGATTGTGGCAGTTTATTATATAACTTTGAACTTAGGTGTTTGTGACTGTTGTGTGTCAGTGACAGCCTAGAATACAGTATATCAAGCATGTAGTTGTTTCAAGTGTTGTGAAAAGGTAAATTCTTTCTCTGTGTAAATTGTTGTATATTTTATTTTATCTATATTAAGCAGTTATACATATAGAGACTTGGGAGTGTCATTATGTTTAATATACTGAAGTGCTCCTTACAGCTTTCTCATGGACCCAATCCTTGTAAACAACAATTTTTTTTTTGCCATTTGAATACATAGTTTATACCTGATGCATTACTCATAACAGAAACCCATATTGTAGCTGTGACTGAAACAATGAATAGCAGCAAAGCATCAATAAACTTTTACTGACAGAATTTCGTAGTTTATACGGCAGAAAAATTACGTGTGCAAGTTTGCCTGTCAGATAGCTTATATGGTCATCCCATGAGAGCCTTTGGTCTATTTTTAGTCCCAGTAGTATGACACTGTGATTCTCTGCTTTCTGTACCTTCAGATTAAAATAAATTTATTCTGTTTTTGTGTTGTTTGTATGTAACTTGTTAGCAATAAACCACACCCTACATTTTTCAAAAAGTTCATTATTTTTGTTTGCCATCTGTTGCATACTCTCACCTGTGGAGATCATGGTCATATCATCAGCATATAAAACATTTTTGCAGGCTATATAGTTTGAGAAGTCATTAAAATAGATAATAAAGAAGAAGGGTCCAAGAACGGAGCCCTGTGAATTCCTCTCTTAATTTTCATTAAATATAACCTTTCATTGCTCACATACAGTGACTGTTGCCTGTTATTCAGGTATGACTTAATCAAATTAAGTGGTTTGTCTGCAATACCGTAATATTCTAAGTTTTTAACAATTATGTCACATGATACTGAATCAAATGCTTTGCTTTAGTCTATGAGTGTTGTACATGTGGTCAGTTACATTTAAAAAGCGTTGTAGATTTCAGTTATAAAGCTTTCAATAGCTTTTATGATTGACTGGTTAGTTCTAAATCCAAACTGGCTGTCATTAAGTAATTCATTGCTCTCAAAATACATGTAAATCTGTGTGTGTGAGCAGCTCTCTATGATTTTGGTGAGTATAGGGACAATTGATATTGGTCTATAGTAATCTGGCATTTATCTATCACCCTTTTTGTATACAGGGAGTGTAACTCTAATTTTAAGGCAATCAGGGAAAATGCCATCATCAAGGATATTATTTTCAAGGTAGAGTAGAGGAGTTCCAATTTCCTTAATTATAGCCTTTATTACCACGTTATTGAATCCATAGTAGTCTTCTGTTTTAGAGTTGCTCAACTTGTTTACAGAGTTATTTATATCTGTAGCAGTTATTCTACTCCAGTTAAATCTTTTATCTGTTTTATTCTGTGATTGTGAAACAAAAGCTTCTGCATCAGTTAAATCATCACTTTTTGGTACCTGGGCATTTAATGAATTTATCAAGTGTTCGTTGAGAGTGTTGCAATTAAGTGGGTTTCTGATTTCTTCTTTCCCAATGTTTATCTCACTTTTAACTATGTTCCAGGCAGCTTTACATTTGTTTTTAGAATTTAAAATATTCTCATTTGCTTTCATTTTTGCTGCTTTAATTTCAGATTTGTACATTTTTCTTAAGTTTATTTACCTTTCTTGTTTTATTGACTGTCTTCAATTTTGTCCTTCAGCGTGAGTAGAAGAATTCTAATTTTATTGAGGTGCAGGGTGTACCATTTTTTTTGTGTGTTGTGGTTTATGCATATTGCTATGCTTACATCTCTTAGTAATAAGAGGGCAGTTGCTGTCTAATGTATTTTTTATATTGTATATGAATAGGTCCTGGAACTAGTCTAGCTTATAAATGGTAACAATGCCTACACAGTACTAGGGACAGAAAGCTGGCTGAAGCCAGATGTTAATAGCAATGAAATTCTAAACCCGGAATGGAATATACAGATAGCTTGGAAATAAAGTTTCAAAATGCTGTAAAAATAAACCACTTCTCAAAATGACATTAAATTTGAATAGAATATTACTGAAAAAGGAAGAAACATTATGGAAACAAAAACAATTTAATGAGAATTTTATCATTAAATCACACTGTAAGTGACAGAATATGCAAAATAAATGCTGTATGGTACACAGCTGTTCCTTAGTTTGTGTCTGAGATGCTCAGCATGACTGTCTCAATGTTGGATCGTGTGCTGCTGGTAAACCTCTTTTAAAAGAACAGTGTCTGTGAACAAGTATCTCTACAGATGTTTTGAACACTCAAGGTATGAAAAAATTCATTGGTCTAATATCTGCCAGTGATCTGGAGAAAATGATTATGAAATTTGAAAAGGCAGGTTCTTTTGAAGTGCAACACTGCAATAGGGAGGAAATCAACCAATGCAACATCAGTAGAAGGTGTGGCCACATTATTGCAGGAGGGCTTAAGTGATGGTGTGAAAACCTGCAATGCATGGGGAATCACCTGAATTTTGCACATGCCTGTGAGTATGGAGCATAAAATTCTACCAAACATCCTGCATTGCCAGGCCATACAAAATTACTCCTGTTCAGAAGTTGCTTCATGCTGACTTACCCGTATGACAAATGTTTTCTCTAGAATTTCTTGCTCACATGGAAGAGGATACTGAATGGTCATGGAGCATCCTGTGGACAGACAAAGCCCATTTCCATCTGAAAGGACATGTCAATACACAGAATTGTAGAAAATGGAAAACAGCAAATCTGCTTGCACATCAACTTGTGCTGCATCATCGTGCAAAGGTAACTATGTGATGCAGGTTGACGGCATCATTTATTGTAGTGTCATATTTTTATAAGCAGATGGGTTCTGCAGGTAGTATTATCTGTATCATCACTGGTGAATACTATGTGGGCCTTTTGCACACTACTGTTATTCAAACCCTTCAAGAGGATGGATGTGTTGGTAGGATAATGATTATGCAAGGTGGCACACTTCTACACATTGCACATCCAATGAAGTAGCTGCTGCAGAGGCATTTTAGAAATGCTAGAATTATCAACTATCATTTCCCTACTTCTTGGTCATCCAGAACACCTGATTAATGGACTCCCTTGTAAAATTAGTACTAGATGTGTTCAAGGCTAGGGACTGTGCCCAGGCTACATTTTGTGACCTGAGCAGAGCCTTTGACTGTGTAGAGCATGACACTGTGCTGAATAAGCTAGTTTACTATGGTTTTGATGACAACAGTATAAATATGTACAGGTATTTTCTAGAGAACCATCAACAAGTTGTGTTCATTGGTAGGAAGAAATCAAATTTGGTAAATATTAGGTACAGAGTGCCTCAAGGGTCGGTGCTTGGACCTTTACTGTTTATACAAATGATTAATGACCTGCCCTTGTTCATAAATTCTCACACAATATTCTATGCTGATGACACAACTTTTATACATAAAAACTCTGATCTAGGTACACTGAAAACACTGACCAAAAATACCCTTGCTCAGTCCTCATTATTTTCAAAACTAATGGCTTCTTACTAAATGAAAACAAAACCCAGACACTTTACTTTAGCCTCAAAGAGATACCTAATGACCAAGAACTAGAAAATGTCAAATTTTTATGTGTTACTATTGACAATAAATTGACATGGGATCCACACATTAAAAATATATTGGCTAGGCTTTCAAGAGTTATTTATCTAATTAGAAATTTAAAAAGACATGTTCCCAATGACTATGTGAGATTAGAATATTTTGCCTTCTTCCAAAGCATAATTTCTTATGGAATCTTACTGTGGGGTAGTAGTTGTCATGTAAATGATATTATTTTACTTTTACAGAAGAAAGTAATAAGAATAATCACAGATTCTGATAAAACAGTACATTGTAAATCTCTGTTTATTAAATGGCAGTGTCTTACAGTAGTAAACTTATTCATCTGCAATGTTTTGTTGTGCATTAGAAACAATGTGTCTAATTTTGTGTTGAGAAGCGATATTCATAGCCACAATACTAGAAACAGAACATCTATAGATGTGCCATATAATAGATTACCAAAATCACAGAACTCCTACCTAGTTCTTGGACTAAGGATGTTTAATAGACCAAGTGCTGACTTTAAAGAACTGCCTGTAAATATTTTAAAGCTAAATTATACAAGCTACTAGTGAACAATCCGTTTTAAATCACTGATGAATTTTTTGAAGATGAAAATACTGCATTCTAATGTGTACCTATTTTATGTAAACCATTTTACATCAATATTGTAGTTTATGTAGAAATATATGCTGTTGACTTTGTCTATTGCTGTAATCAGCTGAATGACAATAGAATTTTATTATTATTATTATTATCCCCCCCATGAACCATGGACCTTGCCGTTGGTGGGGAGGCTTGCGTGCCTCAGCAATACAGATAGCCGTACCGTAGGTACAACCACAACAGAGGGGTATCTGTTGAGAGGCCACACAAATGTGTGGTTCCTGAAGAGGGGCAGCAGCCTTTTCAGTAGTTGCAAGGGCAACAGTCTGGATGATTGACTGATCTGGCCTTGTAACAATAACCAAAACGGCCTTGCTGTGCTGGTACTGCGAACGGCTAAAAGCAAGGGGAAACTACGGCCGTAATTTTTCCCGAGGGCATGCAGCTTTACTGTATGATTAAATGATGATGGCATCCTCTTGGGTAAAATATTCCGGAGGTAAAATAGTCCCCCATTCGGATCTCCGGGCGGGGACTACTCAAGAGGATGTCGTTATCAGCAGAAAGAAAACTGGCGTTCTACGGATCGGAGCGTGGAATGTCAGATCCCTTAATCGGGCAGGTAGGTTAGAAAATTTAAAAAGGGAAATGGATAGGTTAAAGTTAGATATAGTGGGAATTAGTGAAGTTCGATGGCAGGAGGAACAAGACTTCTGGTCAGGTGACTACAGGGTTATAAACACAAAGTCAAATAGGGGTAATGCAGGAGTAGGTTTAATAATGAATAGGAAAATAGGAATGCGGGTAAGCTACTACAAACAGCATAGTGAATGCATTATCGTGGCCAAGATAGATACGAAGCCCACACCTACTACAGTAGTACAAGTTTATATGCCAACTAGCTCTGCAGATGACGAAGAAATTGAAGAAATGTATGATGAAATAAAAGAAATTATTCAGACAGTGAAGGGAGACGGAAATTTAATAGTAATTGGTGACTGGAATTCGAGTGTAGGAAAAGGGAGAGAAGGAAACGTAGTACGTGAATATGGATTGGGTCTAAGAAATGAAAGAGGAAGCCGCCTGGTAGAATTTTGTACAGAGCACAACTTAATCATAGCTAAAACTTGGTTTAAGAATCATGATAGAAGGTTGTATACATGGAAGAACCCTGGAGACACTAAAAGGCATCAGATAGATTATATAATGGTAAGACAGAGATTTAGGAACCAGGTTTTAAATTGTAAGACATTTCCAGGGGCAGATGTGGACTCTGACCACAATCTATTGGTTATGACCTGTAGATTAAAACTGAAGAAACTGCAAAAAGGTGGGAATTTAAGGAGATGGGACCTGGATAAACTGAAAGAACCAGAGGTTGTACAGAGTTTCAGGGAGAGCATAAGGAAACAATTGACAGGAATGGGGGAAAGAAATACAGTAGAAGAAGAATGGGTAGCTTTGAGGGATGAAGTAGTGAAGGCAGCAGAGGATCAAGTAGGTAAAAAGACGAGGGCTAGTCAGAAGAAATATTGAATTTAATTGATGAAAGGAGAAAATATAAAAATGCAGTAAATGAAGCAGGCAAAAAGGAATACAAACGTCTCAAAAATGAGATTGACAGGAAGTGCAGAATGGCTAAGCAGGGATGGCTAGAGGACAAATGTAAGGATGTAGAGGCTTATCTCACTAGGGGTAAGATAGATACTGCCTACAGGAAAATTAAAGAGACCTTTGGAGATAAGAGAACCACTTGTATGAACATCAAGAGCTCAGATGGAAATCCAGTTCTAAGCAAAGAAGGGAAAGCAGAAAGGTGGAAGGAGTATATAGAGGGTCTATACAAGGGCGATGCACTTGAGGACAATATTATGGAAATGGAAGAGGATGTACATGAAGATGAAATGGGAGATACGATACTGTGTGAAGAGTTTGACAGAGCACTGAAAGACCTGAGTCGAAACAAGGCCCCCGGAGTAGACAACATTCCAGTAGAACTACTGACGGCCTTGGGAGAGCCAGTCCTGACAAAACTCTACCATCTGGTGAGCAAGATGTATGAAACAGGCGAAATACCCTCAGACTTCAAGAAGAATATAATCATTCCAATCCCAAAGAAAGCAGGTGTTGACAGATGTGAAAATTACCGAACAATCAGTTTAATAAGCCACAGCTGCAAAATACTAACACGAATTCTTTACAGACAAATGGAAAAACTAGTAGAAGCTGACCTCGGGGAAGATCAGTTTGGATTCCATAGAAATACTGGAACATGTGAGGCAATACTGACCTTACGACTTATCTTAGAAGAAAGATTAAGGAAAGGCAAACCTACATTTCTAGCATTTGTAGACTTAGAGAAAGCTTTTGACAATGTTGACTGGAATACTCTCTTTCAAATTCTAAAGGTGGCAGGGGTAAAATACAGGGAGCGAAAGGCTATTTACAATTTTTACAGAAACCAGATGGCAGTTATAAGAGTCGAGGGACATGAAAGGGAAGCAGTGGTTCGGAAGGGAGTAAGACAGGGTTGTAGCCTCTCCCCGATGTTATTCAATCTGTATATTGAGCAAGAAGTAAGGGAAACAAAAGAAAAATTCGGGGTAGGTATTAAAATCCATGGAGAAGAAATAAAAACTTTGAGGTTCACTGATGACATTGTAATTCTGTCAGAGACAGCAAAGGACTTGGAAGAGCAGTTGAACGGAATGGATGGTGTCTTGAAGGGAGGATATAAGATGAACATCAACAAAAACAAAACAAGAATAATTGAATGTAGTCTAATTAAGTCAGGTGATGTTGAGGGTATTAGATTAGGAAATGAGACACTTAAAGTAGTAAAAGAGTTTTGCTATTTGGGGAGCAAAATAACTGATGATGGTCGAAGTAGAGAGGATATAAAATGTAGACTGGCAATGGCAAGGAAAGCGTTTCTGAAGAAGAGAAATTTGTTAAAATTGAGTATAGATTTAAGTGTCAGGAAGTCATTTCTGAAAGTATTTGTATGGAGTGTACCCATGTATGGAAGTGAAACATGAACGGTAAATAGTTTGGACAAGAAGAGATTAGAAGCTTTCGAAATGTGGTGCTACAGAAGAATGCTGAAGATTTGATGGGTAGATCACATAACTAATGAGGAAGTATTGAATAGGATTGGGGAGAAGAGAAGTTTGAGGCACAACTTGACCAGAAGAAGGGATCAGTTGGTAGGACATGTTCTGAGGCATCAAGGGATCACCAATTTAGTATTGGAGGGCAGCGTGGAGGGTAAAAATCGTAGGGGGAGACCCAGAGATGAATACACTAAGCAGATTCAGAAGGATGTAGGTTGCAGTAGGTACTGGGAGATGAAGAAGCTTGCACAGGATAGAGTAACATGGAGAGCTGCATCAAACCAGTCTCAGGACAGAAGACCACAACAACAACATTATTATTATCAACACATTATGAATGTGACCCTTGAAACACTCTGATCTGTTATGGAACATGCTGTTTCTCAGTTTCAGTTTGTGGCAGGAAGTGGTGGACAACAATTAAAAACCAAATTCATTGCTGCTCTTTAAGTGGCTTTTGATCTCAGAACAGTTAAAAACCAATTTCATTGTTAATTTTTATGTGGTTTATTGTCTCAAACCAGTTAAATACTGATTTTTTCCATCCTAGGTAGTATGACCTTGCATGGAGAATGGGCTTACCTAACTAACAGTACCACAACTGTTAAATGCCAAATTTGTGGAGTCATGTACACTGTACACTATGGTTGGTTTAATGTGTAACTCACACTATAGCCATCATGTTGCTATTCATCTGTAATTTGCAGCTGAACTCATTTATATTATGACACTAACAGCACCATCAAGTGGTAAATTTTTGTCGAATTGATGTCATTCTGAGCATCACTTTCCTCCTACAGAATTTTGAAACTGGAACTTTAACTATAACCATCCCGTATATCACAAAGATAGGTTGAATGCTGATGGTGAAGATGTGTTTTTGCCATGAAAATATGGTAACATGTAGTGAGAGTAGTACAGATTCTGAATGTGAAATAATTTGGGTGAAAACAAGTGTTAAAGATGGATAAATCATGGTTATCAAATACTTTTATGGGTCCCCTGCCTCTACTTCTACAGCTACATCTACATCCGTACTCCGCAAGCCACCTGATGGTGTGTGGCGGAGGGTACCCTGACTACCTCTATCGGTTCTCCCTTTTATTCCAGTCTTGTATTGTTCGTGGAAAGAAGGATTGTTGGTATGCTTCTGTGTGGGCTCTAATCTCTCTGATTTTATCCACATGGTCTCTTCACAAGATATACGTAGGAGGGAGCAGTATACTGCTTGACTCTTCAGTGAAGGTATGTTCTCAAAACTTTAACAAAAGCCCATACCAAGCTACTGAGCATCTCTCCTGCAGAGTCTTCCACTGGCGTTTTCCTATCATCTCCGTAATGCTTTTGCGATTACTAAATGAACCTGTAACAAAGCGCGCTGCTCTCCATTGGATCCTCTCTATCTCTTCTATCAACCCTATCTGGTACGGATCCCACACTGCTGAGCAGTATTCAAGCAGTGGGCGAACAAGCGTACTGTAACCTACTTCCTTTGTTTTCGGATTGCATTTCCTTAGGATTCTTACAATGAATCTCAGCCTGGCATCTGCTTTACCGACGATCAACTTTATATGATCATTCCATTTTAAATCACTCCTAATGCGTACTCCCAGATAATTTATGGAATTAACTGCTTCCAGTTGCTGACCTGCTATTTTGTAGCTAATTGATAAAGGATCTATCTTTCTATGTATGAAGTTCCATTCCCTGCACCATGCGTCAATTCGCTGCAGATCCCACTGCATTTCAGTACAATTTTCCATTGTTACAACCTCTCGATACACCACAGCATCATCTGCAAAAAGCCTCAGTGAACTTCCGATGTCATCCACAAGGTCATTTATCTCTAGAAGAGCATAGCATTCCAAAGGATTGGAAAAGGGCACAGGTCATCCCCGTTCTCAAGAAGGGACATCGAACAGATTTGCAGAACTATAGACCTATATCTCTTACATTGATCAGTTGTAGAATTTTGGAACACGTATTATGTTTGAGTATAATGACTTTTCTGGAGACTAGAAATCTACTCTGTAGGAATCAGCATGGGTTTCAAAAAAGACGGTCGTGTGAAACCCAGCTCGTGCTATTCGTCCACGAGACTCAGAGGGCCATAGACACGGGTTCACAGGTAGATGCCGTGTTTCTTGATTTCTGCAAGTTCCCCATAGTCGTTTAATGAACAAAGTAAGAGCATATGGACTATCAGACCAATTGTGTGATTGGATTGAAGAGTTCCTAGATAACAGAATGCAACATGTCATTCTCAATGGAGAGAAGTCTTCTGAAGTAAGAGTGATTTCAGGTGTGCCGCAGGGGAGTGTCATAGGACATTTGCTATTCACAATATACATAAATGACCTTGTGGATGACATCAGAAGTTCACTGAGACTTTTTGCAGATGATGCTGTGGTGTATCAAGAGGTTGTAACAATGGAAAATTGTACTGAAATGCAGGAGGGTCTGCAGCGAATTGACGCATGGTGAAGGGAATGGCAATTCAATCTCAATGTAGAAAAGTGAAATGTGCTGTGAATACATAGAAAGATAGATCCCTTATCATTTAGCTACAAAGTAGCAGGTCAGCAACTGGAAGCAGTTAATTCCATAAATTATCTGGGAGTACGCATTATGAGTGATTTAAAATGGAATGATCATATAAAGTTGATCGTCGGTAAAGCAGATGCCAGACTGAGTTTATAATGACTAATCGGGAGAAGTAGTGGAGGGACATTTGAACGGAAACTTGGAGACCATCATACATAAATACCTTGTAATACAAGGTAGATATTTCAACTTACCAGTTATAAACTGCCAGACACAAGTGATTAGGACCAGTAGTAGTGACAGGGAACCATGTGAAATTGCCTTAGTCAAAAATTGCCTCAAGTAGTTAATCAGAAAACTGACTAGTGAAGGTAAGATCTTAGATCTGCTGGTGAGAAACAGACCTGAACTTTTCAACCCAGTTAGCACAGAACATGGAATTGGTGATTTTATGGCCAGTACAGCACCACTGATTACAGCCATAAACAGGAATACAAAGAAAGGCATGAAGACCTATCTGCTTAGGTAGGGTGACAAGAAACAGATTTCTGATTATCCAATTGATCAGCACAAAAATTGAATCTTCAGCAGTATCAAAATTGGTTATCAGTTGACAGAGTCCAAGAGCATTGTGCAATAATGTAGATAGAGAGGTAAAAATTGACATGGGGTTTCATTAGAACCCTCCCCCTAAAAAAAAAAAAAAAAAAAAAAAAAAAAAAAAAAAAAAAAAAAAAATGCAAATGTCCAACAGATGGCGCTGGACAGCAAAACACCCACAATTGCTGAATTTGGGCTACCGAAAATCCTAGAACTGTCGTGGAAACTGCATTGCACAATGTGAAAGTCACAGTATGTGTTGGATTTACCACATCTACCATTTTCAGGCCTCTTTTCTTCGAGAAAATGTGTGATTCTGATTTTGTAACTGCTACTGTGTTGGGTGAGAGGTAGGCCAATATGTTACAGAATCCCATCATCCCCAGCCTGTCTGATAAACACCTGCTGGAACGTACGAAGTTTATGCAGAATGGCGCTCCACCCCATATTGCTAGACGCGTGAAAGATCGCTTGCATGCGTCGTTTGGTTATGATCGTGTACTCGGCCGCCACTTTCGTCATGCTTGGCCTCAGAGGTCCCCAGACCTCAGTCCGTGTGATTATTGGCTTTCGGGTTACCTGAAATTGCAAGTGCATCGTAATCGACCAACGTCTCTAGGGATGCTGAAAGACAACATCCAACACCAATGCCTCACAATAACTCCCGACATGCTTTACAGTGCTGTTCACAACATTATTCTTCGACTACAGCTATTGTTGAGGAATGATGGTGGACACATTGAGCATTTCCTGTAAAGAGCATCATCTTTGCTTTGTCTTACTTTGTTATGCTAATTATTGCTATTCTGATCAGATGTTGGACGTTTTTGGAACTTTTGTATTTTTTTGGTTCTAATAAAACCCCATGTCATTCCAAGCATGTGTGTCAATTTGTACCTCTCTATCTACATTATTCTTTGATTTATTCAGTTTTAAAATTTATACTGACTTTTTGATCACCCTGTATATCGGATGCACTGTTTATGAGAAAAGAACTTGACTGTTAGAAGTGCAACTGCAAGATACAAAACTACAATAGTGCATTCTGAATCATCACTCATGTTTTCAAAGTAACAAAATCTGAACAAGAAATATGATTAAAAACTTATAAAATTTTAGCACAATCAACCCTCTGTTGTTGCAGTGAAACACAGACCATTTCAAATAAGAAAGAAACCCCTCCACAGTCACTGAATTGTAATTTGTGTGGAAAACTACTGGCTGTTGTCTTTTAAGCCACAAACATGATCAAACAGTAGCTACAGAACTTGACATGACACCTAAACAGGTTATATACACTGAGTTATGAGAATTAGAAGACTGGGACATTTCAGACTCTCATGATAAATTCTAAATTACATACTAAGAAGAAACCAGTAAGTTATCCATACAAGATTTAGTAGAAGACTGTAACAAGCTACTAAACACATTACTTGAAAGGATGATGAATTAATTCATATTTATAGATACTGTATAAAATACTGAATAACACAGGATGTCCAAAAAGTTCTTGGTCAAACAACACAATCCTCGCATTTAAGAAATAATTTTTCTTTTTATTCTCTACATAACACTACCTGGGGTCTGTTTCCTTGCAACAGCTCTGCCAGCCTCAGATGCAGATGGATTCAGTGGAAAAAGACACGTACAAAAGAAAAACAGTCCACAATTTGTAAATTTTATTTTTGGGTCTTGGAATGCTCAAAGCATGTATAAACTAGAACCACCCAGACTATAGTCTCAGAAATTAAGCAGTACATGAGGTGTGGCCATAAAATAATGGAGCTATTGCTGTAAAACATTTCATTTCAAAACATACATATTTATATTTGGCATCCTCAATATACTGCACTACACGGTGCCTGCAATGCTCCATGCAAATTTTCCATTGATGGAAACAGTACTGGAAATCTTCCTCACCATGCTCCTTGATGACACACATTGCTTTATTTTTCACCTCTTAAACACAATGAAATCTTATTCTTTTTAATGCAGGTTTGACCTTGGGGAGTACTTAAAAGTCACATAGTGCTATGTCAGGTGAATAAGGTGGATAGTCAAACACTGGGATGTTGAACTTCTCTAAAAACCTCTCAACAAGCAATTCGCTATGAGCCAGTGTGCTGTCTTGATGCAGAACCCATTACATGTTCATCCACAGTTCAGATAATTTTTTGCTTATTTTTTCATGGATCTGAGCATGAAACTCAAGATAGTAATATTGATTAATAGTTTGACCCTCAGGAACCCACTGAAGATACACAATTCCATGAATATTGAAAAAAACAATCAGTGTCACTTTGAATTTTGATTCTCTCATTTGGTGGTGGTGGTGGTGGTGGTTAGTGTTTAACGTCCCGTCGACAACGAGGTCATTAGAGACGGAGCGCAAGCCCGGGTTAGGGAAGGATTGGGAAGGAAATCGGCCGTGCCCTTTCAAAGGAACCATCCCGGCATTTGCCTGAAACGATTTAGGGAAATCACGGAAAACCTAAATCAGGATGGCCGGAGACGGGATTGAACCGTCGTCCTCCCGAATGCGAGTCCAGTGTGCTAACCACTGCGCCACCTCGCTCGGTGATTCTCTCATTTGAGCTTTTATTACCCTCAGAGAAGTTGGGTCCTTACAATGCATGGATTGGTGCTTAGTTTCCGGATCATAAGTGGAAAACCAAGATTTGTCACATATTATCACTCTTTCGCATAAATTATTATCATTTAAAATTGTATTCAAAATGTCAGTGCAAACATTTTCATGAGCTTTTTTTTTTTTTGTTGAATCGTGAGAATTTTCCGCAGTAGTTTCATATGCACTATTCTCATGTTAAATTGGTTATGTAAAATTTTCCTTATGCATTCTTTGTTAATTCCTACAGTTCTGGTAATTAATTGAATACTAAACTGATGGTTAGATTGAACCAGATTACCTAATTTTCCAATATTTTCATCTGTTTTAATGTAGAAGGGCATCCTGGGCATGAGTCATCTTCAGTTTCTTCTCAGCCATCTTACAAATGCATGAACCATTGAAAAACTCACATATGTGATAAAGAGTCTTTGCATACACTTATTTTAGTAAAAGATATGTGTCAGTAGCAGTTTAACCAATTTTATGTGAAGCTTCATGACAATTTGTTGATCTATTATTACAGTAAAGAATTTTTCTGGTAAGAAAAAATAATAGGTCTTATGCAAATGAAGGCCACAGCCATACTGATTTGTCTACAGACACCAGAGATGCCACATTTGACAGAGAAGGCTTCATGGTTCACAGTTATTGGACATTCACCTTTGGTGCATGCTTACTTACTCTGTGACAGCATCAGTCCCATTATTTTTAGCCACACCTTGTGAAGTGGACTTGGTGGCAGTACAAGAGATAAATTGACTGGATGAGGGTACTCACAAAGAAGATGGATGTGTACTATTTTATGGGGGACGTGTAGATGAACATGAATTTGCCACTGGTTTTGTAATACATTACATAGTAGCAAATTTGGTTACAGAATGCAAAACTGTTAACAAAAGAATATCCTCCATAGTACTCAAAATCCAAGTGTCAGCATCACACTTATGAATTTTTATGCCCTGACAGAGGACAAAGCAAATGAAGAAAAGGAGAGTTCTATAACCAACTAGAACAAACAGTTAAGAGCACACCAACTACAAATATTGAGATAGTACCGGATGCATTTCATGGAACAGCAGGAAAAGAATAATTTCATTTACCAACTATAGGTAAGCACAGTATGTATGACAAGACCAATGAAAATGGTCAGAGGATGATCAACTTTGCTATCTCAAAGAACTGAGATTAAGTTTGACTTAATTTTGAACACAAGAGAATACATAAGGGAACCTGGTGTCCACTGGATGGAGGAACCATCAACCAGACCGATCACATCAGACCAGTACTATGGCCACAGAGTCATGGACATCAGGTTGTATAAAGGAGCTGACAGTGCATCAGATCACTTCCTAATAGTGTGTAGATTGAAACTGATTTTCACCTACATGCATAAGAAGAAGAAGGAAGTCTATAACTTGCTTTGAATGATGGGAAACTCAGAGGAAGTGCAATTAAAGAACAATATATTATATAAATCAAAAACTGTTTTGAGGCCCTACAAACCATGGAAGCAAGAGGGATTGTGACAAAATGGAAAGAAATAAAATCCGCAGTACTGGGTATCCTCTTCATGCTGCGCTGTCTGCCAGCCATGCAGCAACAGCACCACCTATGTCTGTATATGTGCGGATCGATATGTGTGTGTGTGTGTGTGTGTGTGTGCGCGAGTGTATACCTGTCCCTTTTTCCCCCTAAGGTAAGTCTTTCCACTCCTGGGGTTGGAATGACTCCTTACCCTCTCCCTTAAAACCCACATCCTTTCATCTTTCCCTCTCCTTCCCTCTTTCCTGATGAAGCAACCATGGGTTACGAAAACTTGAAATTTGTGTCTTTTTTATTGTGTCTATCTACCAGCGCTTTCTCATTCAATAAGTCACAGAATCTTTGTTTTTTGAATCATATGATGCGTTAGAGATGATAGAAATATAATACATCTCAATTCAATGCTTTTGCACAAAGAATATCATAAGGTTCTGGTGTGAGCAGAAACACCACCTGGAGAATTCTACATGATAGTTCTTTACACCCATATGACATCCATGTTTATCTATATCTACATCTACATTTATACTCTGCAAGCCTCCTAGCAGTGTGTAATGGAGGGTACTTTGTGAATCACTGTCACTTCCCTCTTTAATGTTCCAGTTCCAAATGGTTTGTAGGAACAATGATTGCTGGTAAACCTTTCTGTGGCCTTAAATCTCTCTACTTTTATCTTCATGGTCTTTTTGCAGGATATATCTAGGAGGAAGCAATATATTAGCTGACTCTTCAAAGAATGTAGGTTCTCAAAACTTTATTAGTAAACCAAACCGTGATGCTAAACATATCTCTTGCTGCTACCGCCACTTGAGTTGGCTGATTGTCCCTGTAACAGTTTCACAATCACTAAATAAACCTGTAACAAATGCACTGCTCTTCTCTGGATCTTCTCCATTTCTTTATCAGTTCTGCATAATTCATATCCCATACTGACAAGCAATATTTACATATTGGTAGAACAAGTGTTTTGTAAGCTACTTACTTTGTTGATGGATTGTCTCTCCTGATGAATCTTCCAATGAACCTCAGTCTGGCATCTGCCATACTTCCAATTAATCTTATGTGGCTGATCTACTTTAAATCCTCTGCATGCACACTCCTACATATTTTATGGAAGTAACTGAAGTAACTGTTTCCAGTGATTGTTCTGCAATCTTATAATCATACAATAATGGGTCTTTCTACTAATGTATATGTAATACATTGCATTTGTTTATGTTCAGGGTCAATTGCCACTCAGTCCAGCAAGCGTTGAGCCTCTGCAAGTCTTTCTGCATTTTACTACAATTTTCTAGCATTGCCACTTCTCTGTTTGCAACAGCATCACTCACAAAAAGCCTCATGGAACTTCTGATGATGTCTACTCTCTCATTTATATACATTGTGAAAAGTAATTGACCTGTAACACTTCCTTGGGGTTCACCCACAGTTCCTTTTACATCTGAAGACTTCTTTCCATTGAGAGTGACATGCTGCATTCTGTCTGCTATAAACTTTTCAGTCCAATCACACAGTCTGATATTCCACACATTCATGTGCTAGCAATGGGTGACTGTACTGAATGCCTTAATAGAAGTAAAGGAACACAGCATCTACCTGTGTGCTGGGTTCTACCGCCATCACTGTCTTGTGGATGAACAAAGCAAGCTGGGTTTCACACGATTGTTGTTTTTGGAACCTATATTGATCCCTACATAGGAGATTTTTGGTCTCTGGAAATATCATAATACATTAGCGTAAAACAAGTTCCAAAATTCTACAACACACAGACAGCAGAGATACAGGCCTACAGTTTCGTGCATCTCTTCAATTAATCTTCTTTTTGCATACTCTCTGTACTATCATAGTTGTATCCTGTCAGATTGAGTGGCCTTTGCTCTCTTGAGCGATTTCAGTTGCTTTTCTATCCCAAGTTCACTTATTTTGCTAACAACCATTCTCTCATTAATATGACAATGTAAAGAAGGCACTACAGTATAATCTTCCTCTGTGAAACAGTTTTTGTAAAAGACATTTAGTATTTTGGGATTTTGTGTGTCGTACATCATTTCAATGCCATTATGGTAACAATGTCTGGACAGATGGCATAAATCCATTTAATAATATAACATCAGACTAAAACTCCTTATGATTTTCTGCCAAGTCAGTAGATATAATATTACTTTCAAATTCATGGAATGCTTTATGCATGGCCCTCCTTATGGAAAATTTGGCTTTATTTGGTTTTTGTTTGTCTGTTAGGCTTTTACCATGCTTAAATCTGCAGTGAACTCTCTGTGCTTTTGTAGCAGCTTTCTAATATGGCTATCAAACTACAATGGAGCTTTTCCATCTCTCACAACTTTGCTCTCCACATATGTATTGCACAATGCTCTTGGACTTTGTCAATTGATAACCAATTTTGTTACTAGAATGAGATTTTCAATCTGCACCAGAGTGTGCCAGGAAGTTTCAATTTTGTTACTGCTGAAGATGAAATTTTTGTGCTGAACACTTGGATAATCTGAAATCTGTTTCTTGTCACCCTACCTAAGCAGATAGGTCCTCATGCCTTTCTTTGTATTCCTGTTTATGGCTGTAATCAGTGGTGCTGTACTGGCCATAAAATCACCAATTCCATGTTCTGTGCTAACTGGGTTGAAAAGTTCAGGTCTGTTTCTCACCAGCAGATCTAAGATCTTACCTTCACTAGTCAGTTTTCTGATTAACTACTTGAGGCAGTTTTTGACTAAGGCAATTTCACATGGTTCCCTGTCACTACTACTGGTCCTAATCACTTGTGTCTAGCAGTTTATAACTGGTAAGTTGAAATATCTACCTTGTATTACAAGGTATTTATGTATGATGGTCTCCAAGTTTCCATTCAAATGTCCCTCCACTACTTCTCCCGATTAGTCATTATAAACTCAGTCTGGCATCTGCTTTACCGACGATCAACTTTATATGACCATTCCATTTTAAATCACTCATAATGCGTACTCTCAGATAATTTATGGAATTAACTGCTTCCAGTTGCTGACCTGCTATTTCGTAGCTAAATGATAAGGGATCTATCTTTCTATGTATTCGCAGCACATTTCACTTTTCTACATTGAGATTGAATTGCCATTCCCTTCACCATGAGTCAATTTGCTGCAGACCCTCCTGCATTTCAGTACAATTTTCCATTGTTACAACCTCTCGATACACCACAGCATCATCTGCAAAAAGCCTCAGTGAACTTCTGATGTCATCCACAAGGTCATTTATGTATATTGTGAATAGCAATGGTCCTATAACACTCCCCTGCGGCACACCTGAAATCACTCTTACTTCGGAAGACTTCTCTCCATAGAGAATGACATGTTGCATTCTGTTATCTAGGAACTCTTCAATCCAATCACACAATTGGTCTGATAGTCCATATGCTCTTACTTTGTTCATTAAACGAATGTGGGGAACTTGCGGAAGTCAAGAAACACGGCATCTACCTGTGAACCCGTGTCTATGGCCCTCCGAGTCTCATGGACGAATAGCACGAGCTGGGTTTCACACGACCGTCTTTTTCGAAACCCATGCTGATTCCTACAGAGTAGATTTCTAGTCTCCAGAAAAGTCATTATACTCAAACATAATACATGTTCCAAAATTCTACAACTGATCAACGTTAGAGATATAGGTCTATAGTTCTGCAAATCTGTTCGACGTCCCTTCTTGAGAACGGGGATGACCTGTGCCCTTTTCCAATCCTTTGGAATGCTATGCTCTTCTAGAGATAAATGACCTTGTGGATGACATCGGAAGTTCACTGAGGCTTTTTGCAGATGATGCTGTGGTGTATCGAGAGGTTGTAACAATGGAAAATTGTACTGAAATGCAGGAGGATCTGCAGCGAATTGACGCATGGTGCAGGGAATGGCAATTCATACATAGGAAGATAGATCCTTTATCAATTAGCTACAAAATAGCAGGTCAGCAACTGAAAGCAGTTAATTCCGTAAATTATCAGGGAGTACGCATTAGGAGTGATTTAAAATGGAATGATCATATAAAGTTGATCGTTGGTAAAGCAGATGCCAGGCTGAGATTCATTGTAAGAATCCTAAGGAAATGCAATCCGAAAACAAAGGAAGTAGGTTACAGTACGCTTGTTCACCCACTGCTTGAATACTGCTCAGCAGTGTGGGATCCGTACCAGATAGGGTTGATAGAAGAGATAGAGAGGATCCAATGGAGAGCAGCGCGCTTTGTTACAGGATCATTTAGTAATTGCAAAAGCATTACGGAGATGATAGATAAACTCCAGTGGAAGACTCTGCAGGAGAGATGCTCAGTAGCTTGGTATGGGCTTTTGTTAAAGTTTCAAGAACATACCTTCACTGAAGAGTCAAGCAGTATATTGCTCCCTCCTACGTATATCTCATGAAGAGACCATGTGGATAAAATCAGAGAGATTAGAGCCCACACAGAAGCATACCAACAATCCTTCTTTCCACGAACAATACAAGACTGGAATAAAAGGGAGAACCGATAGAGGTAGTCAGGGTACCCTCCGCCACACACCATCAGGTGGCTTGCGGAGTACGGATGTAGATGTAGCTGTAGAAGTAGAGGCAGGGGACCCATAAAAGTATTTGATAACCATGATTTATCCATCTTTAACACTTGTTTTCACCCAAATTATTTCACATTCAGAATCTGTACTACTCTCACTACATGTTACCATATTTTCATGGCAAAAACACATCTTCACCATCAGCATTCAACCTATCTTTGTGATATATGGGATGGTTATAGTTAAAGTTCCAGTTTCAAAATTCTGTAGGAGGAAAGTGATGCTCAGAATGACATCAATTCGACAAAAATTTACCACTTGATGGTGCTGTTAGTGTCATAATATAAATGAGTTCAGCTGCAAATTACAGATGAATAGCAACATGATGGCTATAGTGTGAGTTACACATTAAACCAACCATAGTGTACAGTGTACATGACTCCACAAATTTGGCATTTAACAGTTGTGGTACTGTTAGTTAGGTAAGCCCATTCTCCATGCAAGGCCATACTACCTAGGATGGAAAAAATCAGTTTTTAACTGGTTTGAGGCAATAAACCACATAAAAATTAACAATGAAATTGGTTTTTAACTGTTCTGAGATCAAAAGCCACTTAAAGAGCAGCAATGGAATTGGTTTTTAATTGTTGTCCACCACTTCCTGCCACAAACTGAAACTGAGAAACAGCATGTTCCATAACAGATCAGAGTGTTTCAAGGGTCACATTCATAATGTGTTGATAATAATAATAATAATAATAATAATAATAATAATAACAATAATAATAATAAAATTCTATTGTCATTCAGCTGATTACAGCAATAGACAAAGTCAACAGCATATATTTCTACATAAACTACAATATTGATGTAAAATGGTTTACATAAAATAGGTACACATTAGAATGCAGTATTTTCATCTTCAAAAAATTCATCAGTGATGTAAAACGGATTGTTCACTAGTAGCTTGTATAATTTAGCTTTAAAAATATTTACAGGCAGTTCTTTAAAGTCAGCACTTGGTCTATTAAAAATCCTTAGTCCAAGAACTAGGTAGGAGTTCTGTGATTTTGATAATCTATTATATGGCACATCTATAGATGTTCTGTTTCTGGTATTGTGGCTATGAATATCGCTTCTCAACACAAAATTAGATACATTGTTTCTAATGCACAACAAAACATTGGAGATGAATAAGTTTACTACTGTAAGACACTGCCATTTAATAAACAGAGGTTTACAATGTACTGTTTTATCAGAATCTGTGATTATTCTTATTACTTTCTTCTGTAAAAGTAAAATAATATCATTTACATGACAGCTACTACCCCACATTAAGATTCCATAAGAAATGATGCTTTGGAAGAAGGAAAAATATTCTAATCTCACATAGTCATTGAGAACATGTCTTTTTAAATTTCTAATTAGATAAATAACTCTTGAAAGCCTAGCCAATATATTTTTAATGTGTGGATCCCACGTCAATTTATTGTCAATAGTAACATATAAAAATTTGACATTTTCTAGTTCTTGGCCATTAGGAATCTCTTTGAGGCTAAAGTAAAGTGTCTGGGTTTTGTTTTCACTTAGTAAGAAGCCATTAGCTTTGACCATAATAAGGACTGAGCAAGGGTATTTTCGGTCAGTGTTTTCAGTGTACCTAGATCAGAGTTTTTATGTATAAAAGTTGTGTCATCAGCATAGAATATTGTGTGAGAGTTCCTACTAACTTTATTTTACCATCTCTTTCAACAGACAGTTATCATTATTTTCTGTAATAAAGTCTGTTCAGTAACTATTTTGGGTATTCTCCCATTTTCAACTAACAGCACACTACAAAGTATGTCAATGCATGTTCACTGTTCTGAAGAGGATGCCATCTTAATATCAACCTTTTTCACAAATACCTAGTGCTGGTTTTAGGCCCAAGTGAAAGAAGCAGTAACATGGGGCTGCAAGCTGAGAGGGGCACCAAGGTGCCGCACCTATAAGATTTCTATACAGGATGTACCACATTTAGTAGCAGCCACTTGAGGTGTCAAGTTGGCTGAAACTGTATGAGGAAAAAGAATGGGAGAATGAAGGATCGGAGGCGGCCGTTCTAAATAGACAGTGTATAAAACTATCGAGAACGTTGAGTTCGCCACAACATCTGGAGACAAGAAGAACCACATACCAGTGAAGAGTGTTGCTGCTACTGAACTTGTCGACAGACCTTGTGTTTTCTGTGGTTGTAGACTTAATTTTAGTATTGACATTAACGATACATTCTCACATGCTAATGGTTGGCTCACTGTAGCCATTGCACGTGGAGGTTCAGGAGTACCTACTGTCCTGGACTTGAAAGTTTTGTTGATAGAGACATTATTGCCTATCGTACCTACCATATGGCAGAACTAGCAAATAAAGACTTTGGTAAATCTGCTTATATGTCGCCTTCTGCATTGTCTTTGTATACTCGTAATAAGAGAAAAATATCTGTAAATGAATCTGTATTCTTTTGGGTTAAAGGTAAAGGAGTATGTGAATATGTAAAGTTTGTTGGTGACTGTACTTTGTATTTTCATAAATAAATGCATCTGTATGCATGAAATTACCAAATATGCAGCAACAGTTTACGGCCACTGCATGAATTGGGAACCACATGGAGCCCACCATTCATTGGATTTCATGGTCTAGCAGCTGCTTATAAGCCACACATCACGCTGGTAGATGCAAAATGATGCCTCGTGTGGTGTAAGGAGCGTAAACATTGGGTGATTGAACACTGGAAAAACATTGTGTGGTGTGACGAATCACAGTAAACAATTTGGCAATCAGATGGTAGGGTGTGGGTATGGCAAATGCCCAGTGAACGTCATCTGCCAGTGTGTGTAGTGCCAACAGTAAAATTCAGAGGTGGTGGTGTTATGGTGTGGCTGTGTTTTTCATGGAGAGGGCTTTCACCCCTTGTTTTGCATGGCAGTATCACAGCACAGGCGTACACTGATGTTTTAAGCATCTTCTTGCGTCCCACTGTTGAAGAGCAATTTGGGATGGCGATTGCATTTTTCAACATGATCGAGCCCCTGTTCATAATGCACAGCCTGTGACAGAGTGCTTACATGTCAATGATTTCCCTGTAATTGACTGGCCTGCATGGAGTCCTGATCTGAATCCTATAGAACACCTTTGGGTTGTTTTGGAATGGTGACTTCATGCCAGGCCTCACCGAATGACATCGATACCTCTACTCAGTGAAGCACTTTGTGAAGAATGGGCTGCCATTCCCTAAGAAACCTTCCAGCACCTGATCGAGTGTATTCCTGTGACAGTGGAAGCTGTCATCAAGGCTAAGGGTGAGCCAACACCATATTGAATTCCAGCATTACTGATGGAGGGCACTACAAACTTCTAAGTCATTTTCAGCCTGGTGTCTTGATACTTTTGATCACATAGTGTATAAGTCATACACACATTTGATGTCTCTAAATGAATGGAACAGAATTTTTTCCTTTTCTTGTATCTATTTATTCCAGGATCAACAAGATTATCTTAACTGAAATCTTATTTTCATATATTAATTCAGTTTATTACATGCATTTGTAATCTAATCTACTTCTAACACATCATATCTTACCTGGATAGAATCATTATGGATTTTAGATATATCTTTAATTGTGTCACAAGAAGGGCATGATTCCCTTAATAGCTGCTCATTATTTTCCCCAGTAACAATTGTTGTTCGCCTCAAATGTGCCACAATGCTGACTGTGGTACCTAATCATAAAATCAGAAATACTGAATTAGATTTATGGGAAACTGCAGAAATATTTCAATGTTACTCAGTGTCAAACAAAACAAAAATGCTTGAATTGCAGCAGTATATTGCTTACAGGGTTCCAAACGTCAGTTAAAATCAATGAATGTAATGATCACAAATTGATATAACTTCCCACTGAAGATTCTGTTGCATTATTTTGTTTTGCTCCTGCGACATGTTAGAAAAAAAGGCTTTAATTAAAAATTTTCTGTATTATAGTTCAATATATGAAAATTGTGTTGCTGCAATCTTGATGCTAAAATCTCAGCCTTAGCTTTAGAGAGCTCCAAATCTCTAATAAGATCACTTAACTCATTTTGAGACAATTTTTGTGGATCATCAGTTGATGATATATTTGGAAGAAACTCTGGATCTTGTGAGGTACATCGTTCACGAAATTCAGATTCCCCATCAGAAGTAATATTGTACTCTGTCAGTGGTTCAGGTATTGGCAATCCTTTCCCATGCAGAAATGGGTGTATGGCAGATGGAACGTTAGGATGGATCACTGTCCGCTTCTTCTTCTTCTTCTTCTTCTTAGATATTCCCTTCTTGATAGAATGAACCATACAAAAGTAGCAGTCACTGACATGGTTAGTTGGCTCACACCAGATCATGGGCACTGCAAAGGGCATTGAACGTCCTTTCCCATGCATCCAATTCCTGAGGTTGCTGGCACAAGTGTTGCAGATCACATGTGGAGCCCAGGATTTATCATGATCACCTATTTTTGACCCAAAATAACAACTGTAAACTTTTTTAATTAATGGAGTTATTTGCAGTTTTTGTGAAGCAAATGTCACTTGTCCACACACATAACAAAATGTGTCGGCACTGTTAACAGAAACTTGTGGCATTTTTGTTCACTTCAATAGCAGTCAGCTTGAACAACTGGTAGTTAATCTGGAAACAAACTGAAGTTGAAGAGGAGGGAGACAAAAAGATCACTAAAACTGGTATCAAAATGTTTATATCCAAAATATTGTGCACTAGTAAGTCCAGGGACAATAATATAATCCATTGTTGCTAGTTACTATGACTGTGACAAACCATTATAATATTTGATTTTAAACTTAACATAAAAGTCTGTTATCTCACCATAATAAAACAGTGTAAAATGAAAACTAGAGATAATTTTGAAATTGTCTTTGTGATATTTGTGATCAGCACATTAGAATTGATAGGAATTGGCTATTTTCATTCAATTTACATTTTCATTGTTGTACAGTGAAATTAATGACTGAATTTAAAAATTTAAAATGTTGTCATAATCTATCCATTAAGATGTGAAGTCTTACATCAAAATCTTAACACAATAAGTCAAGTATTATAGTTATAAACTGCGTATCTGTCTTGAGGCAGTGTGACTGATGGTAAGCAAATACCCAGAATTTATTCATCCAGTATCATAATTGCAGAAGTATTCCACTATTCCTTCAACATATCCTGCTGCACATAGATTGTAAAGCTATGATTTGCAGGTTATACAGAAGAGATGTAAAAACTGTATACTCAGTGTTGAAGCATTCTCACTGTGAATGTTCAATGCAAAGGTGCCCATATGGTAGTTTGTGGGGTGTTGGGGGGCACTAGACCTGAGAGTATGGAGTATTTTTAATATTTTGGAAGAAAACTTGTAAGTAGCCATAAAAAGTTCCAGTTCTAATCTTGTTAAAAACTTACATAATATCAACTCTTAAATCATTTTCATGAAAGAAAAATACCTGACTACAGTATATTTTTTCCTTTCTATAAGAGCTAAGGGGGTATGGGCGCCCTTGGCTCAACATTAATATTTCATTCTGTTGACAGAATGATTGATACAGTTTTAAGTGCAGTGAAGCATATTTTGTACCTGATCATAATTAATAATATAAGCTAGATTGCTGTTGACTTTCATTACTGGCTGAATGTGGATGGTTTCTACATGAATGTGTCAACTAAGAATTATTGATACAATAAATTGTTTTCCAGTGTTATAATATCAGTTCCACTCATAACTGTGCTAGATTTAAATATCACTATTGGGAAAAACTGTGGGCAATTCTGAAATCAAATACCAAAAGAATTCATCACAATTTAAAAGAAGCCTTGAAGCAATGACTCTCATATACAGGTAGCACAAAGAATAAAGGCAACATCAACAACTATTATCCTGACAAATATCATTAATTTAATTATGAAATGATGATTTCATTTTTTCATTAAAACTGATATATCAATGTAATTTATTATATTAGCATTTAAGATAAATTTACAAGTTCTAAGCATTAAGGAGTTAAGACTGGAGAGTGTTGACATACCTGTATATCCAGTAAGTTAGTAAGTTGCTGACTTTTGTGGCTGGAAAAATTAGTGTTACACTAAGCTCATCCAGTAAAGAGCTATCAGACATAAGGGAAACTTGAAAGGAAGTGCCAGTATGCTTTGTCAGCATCAAAGGGCATAATTTTAGCATGCAAGTGAATTCAAACAGGGCACAATGATCAGGTTTCAGGAAATAGGTTTTCCACACCATTTTGACATATTTTCTTTTACAAAAGTGTCACATCTGAGGAAGTGATGTGCAGATGAGGCTTGTATGAAGTTATTAGTGATACTATATTGTGGAATATGAGAACAGCATGAAAAAGATCTTCAGCCATAACAGCCTATACATTACCATTGACAGTGGTGGGTCATTGCTGGAACATTGCAACTGCTGTGGAGCTCTCATTACATTCGGTGGCATTCTGTCATCCTATGGAGAGCTGTGTCTAGGATATGGGACTAAGTCATAATTTACATTTTACTTAATTGCCATACAATGAAATGATGCAACGTTACACAAGGTTATTATATTGAAGTGCTAATATTGATAGTAAAATAACCTAAAACATGAATATTAAAAGTTTCTTTGAATATATTACTCAGCAGTGTAAATGAAATGACCTACAGAAAGTAATTTTATATAACCTCCAACTCAAGCATATTATAGTACCAAAAACACATTTCCAAGGCTCTGGCAGATTGTTAAATACACCTCACTCTTTGTACATTAATGTTAATCCCTTGATGTCCTTATAGAAGCTGTTATTGTCCTAGCAGTATATTCAAGCTTTTTTTTTTAGTGGAAAAAAGTTGGTGATGATAAATGACGTTAATGAATATGTATAGCATGAAGTGCTTCTCAAATACCATGCTTTTTTTGAAGAGGTCTCTGCTGAATTTTCTATATAGGGTTGCCATCCATTCAGTTTTTGGTGGGATTGTCATGGAGTTTATAGTACTGTCCAGGATCCCAGGTAAAGGGACTCAGGACACACTTTTATCCTGCCTTGTACAGAATTTGTGAATCATGCAAATGGAGAGAAGGAATGATGTGTGAAATTCTTCCCTCAATGTCTATACATGATTCAAAATACATACTTGCTTGTTAAATTAGGAATGTTTTTTCCTCCCTCTAGTGATGAAGATAGTTTCTCAAGTTTATCTGTTCTGAAGAAGAAAGTTAAAAGATGTATGCCTTTCAACAAAGACTGGTTTGAAAACAATGATTTTTCCACATAGTTGATAAAAGAAATTACTTTGTTATGAAGTTTGTAACTTACCTGCCATATGTTCAATGAAATTTGAAGAAAGAAAAGCTATAGTGCTTCATCAGAAGACACAAAAACACATTCTGGCACAACAGCAGTGTTGTAAAAAGAGAACAATTACAACTTTCTTTGTGAAGAAGCATTCATCTTAAGAAGAAGCTATGAGTGCTGAAATAACAACTATTTATCAATGTGTAACACATGACCTTAGCTACAAGTCACTGGATTGCCAAATGAAATTGCATCATTCCTTGTTTCCAGACAGTAATATTGCATATATAAATTTGTGTGGAAGAACTAAGTCAACAGCTATGTCAGAAAAAGTGCACAGCCAATACAGACAAGATGTAGTCACAGGCAAGC
Organism: Schistocerca cancellata; assembly: GCF_023864275.1. Classification (NCBI taxonomy): domain Eukaryota; kingdom Metazoa; phylum Arthropoda; class Insecta; order Orthoptera; family Acrididae; genus Schistocerca; species Schistocerca cancellata. The sequence goes on along the minus strand of NC_064629.1, from coordinate 55,460,327 downwards.
TTCATAAATCCTTTTATTTTTCTGTGTCTTCAATTGCTTCAAACTGAGGAAATATAAAAACTTTTCATTATGCACTTAAAACTTATAAGCCATTGCATAAATCTCTCCCCTGACATATCATCTCAGACTGCGGGAGACATACTCTGAGGTAAAGCGGCAAACTGTTTTACTGCTTTACCTCAGAAGATGTCTCCCTCAGTTGGAGATGAAATGTCAGGGGAGAGTTTTATACACCGACCATGGCCTATCAGCCTGGAAGTTTTAAGTGAAAACAATATTGGCTCTGAAAGCCTACATTGTATGATTTTCATTGTGCAGTTCAGTACTTTCATGTCAATCACAGGATACATCAGAGATTGCTAGATTTTTATGAATACTCTGAAGAAACCCACAAAGAAATTTTCCATGCCATAAAGATCATTAAAAAATCTAAAACCTTTCATCTGAATCAAGATAAGTGAATATAGTGCTCACAATGCTCCAGTGAACTATGGCAAAAAATTCAGCTTTTGTCTTACTGAAAAACAAAAATCCAACCTTTTGAGAGCTGACTGCAACTGTTGTGGTACCAATAAGCATGCAACAACATCCACTACCTGATATGTTCCAAAATGCCACCCATAAAAATGTGATTTTCCTCAGGCTCCTATTTCAGGTTCTATTGGTGGGGCCAAGTGTTTTTGATAGTCCTTGGGCTAGTAACCATTTGTATGACTAAAAGAAGATTCATCTTAGTGTCAGTCTCCTACAGTACAAGGTCAAAGTATGACTAGTACACACTTCCTCCTGCTTAGGCAAATGGAGCAAACGGGAAACCTGGGGGCCCAGTTCCCCGCCCCCCTCCCCCACCCCCTCACCACCCCAATTTCCCATAGCTCCTCTCAGTGAAAGGCTATAATAGTCTAATCAGGTGTTTTTCTTTCTAGAAAATGACTTAAAAGTCAGACTTACACAGGTTTTTAATAGGGTCAGACCTGGAACTTTTTTATGGCTACTTACAAGTTGCCATTTACCTTCCAAAACACTAAAAATACACCATACTCCCAGGTATAGGTTCTACCCCCCACCACCCACCCCTCCCACCCCACTACAAACTGTCATATGGGCACCTTTGAATGGAGCAAATCATTTGATTCTTTTTGAATTTGATGTGGTCTATGATGGACGTCAAGGGGGTTATGGAAGCAACATTATTTCATGGGAAATTTCTCAGAAAACCTTAAAAAAGGCATCTTTTACCATTTTTTTCTGAACAAAAGAGAGCCCTAATTTTTGAGATATATTCCTAAGATCATGATCTTGAACAGCTTTGAAAATTTTCTTTTAACATTAGCCATTTCCAAGATACATAGGTTCAAAGTTACCCTACATCTACATGTAAAATATCAAGCAAAATACACTTTGAAGCGAAATCTAAATAATAAATAATCACAGAAAATTCTCAAAATTTAGCAGTACATTTCCTGGATGTTTATCTAGAAGTACCATCTTCCTGTTTTCAACAGTCTTTATTAGTTCATGGTCTGTTCCTTAGAGAACCCAAAAAAAACATTTATTTACCATTTCCTTGTACCAAAACTGAGCTATGGGTTCTAAGATGGCTATGCACAGCAAATGTCTGAAATTTTTATGATATATTCCTAAGATTCTGATCTCAAACAACTTTGAAAATTTTATTAATATCTTTATACATTTATGAGATACAGAGGTTCAAAGTTACCTTGCATATGCACATAAAATATGCACATAAACTCTGGTGTGAGGCACAATCTAAATAATATAAGGAACAGTCCAATTAAAAACCAAACACCTTCCACAACAGAACTGTGGAATGGTTCAATTCTAAAGTAGTCATCACAGGCATTAAAACATTTATCCCACTGGGAAAAGAGACAGTCAATTCCTGTTCCACGGAACATGGTCAGCCACTGATGGATCCGCAACTGAACCAACTCTTGAACTTCCTTGTCCTACTGAAACTGACATCCACATGTCTCTCTTCAGGTTGCCAAAGATGTGAAAACCACATCATAAAAGAGCTGGGCTATGGAGGATTTGCAGTGTTTCCCAACAAAATTACTGAAATGTAGCCTTCATCTGATTGGCAGAGTGGGGGTGTAATTTTGGAACAGGACGAGTCTGTCAGACAGCATTCCTGAATGTTTTGATCTTATGGCACAACACAGTTTATGCAAAGTATCTTCATAGCACTGCACATTGATTATGGTTCCACACTCAAGGTACTCTTTGAGCAGAGGAGCACAGCATTCAAAGAAAGTCATAATGACTTTACCAGAACTTTTCTGAAAAGCTTTGGATTTATTTGATGGGGGATATGATGTGGGATGTCTCCATTGTTGGCTTTACCATTTGTCTTCATGCTGTCAGAATTCTGTCAAATGGAATCATCATGTTGCATAATAATGCCTGCCCACCACACTACCAACTGGGTAAAGGCTATACTTCAGCAATTTGGATGGAAAACACTGCAACAAACTGCATACAGCCCAGATCTTTCAGCATGTGATTTTCACCTCTTTGGCACCCTGAAGAAAGACATGCATGGATGTCAGTTTCAGTTGGATGCTGAAGGGAAAAGAGTTGATGCAGTTGTGGATCTGTCAGCGTCTGACTGCATTCTATGAAACAGGAAATGATCTTCTCTTCTCCCAGTGAGATAAATGTCTTAATGCATGTGGTGATTACATTTGCATGGAACCAGTCCATGGTCCTGTTGTGCTGGGTGTTTGATTTTCATTTGACTGACCCTCATAAATTAGCACAGAAAATTGCTCAAATTTTAACATTTTGTTCTGTAGTCATTTATCTAGAAGTGCGATCTTCCCATTTTCAAATATCTTTATCCATTATTGAGAAATACCCCAACAAAATGGTTTTATGGTACCAGAACTGAACCACAGATTCCATGACAGCAATGCATGGCAAATATGTGTAATTTTTATGATATATTCCTAAGATACTGATCTTGAACAACCTTAGCAATGTTCTTGATACCTTTATCCATTTCTGACGTACAAAGCCCAAAGGTACTGTACTTCAACATATAAAATACACACATAAAATTGTGTGTGATCAAAAAATGTAGTTTATGAAGTGAGGCAAAAATATAGTTCATAAAGTGTGGTAGCACAGAAAAATATGCTGTAAAGTGTCTTCATTGTCATCTGGAAACCCTATGCTGTAGTACTGAAGCAGACGCAAAATTTTTGTGCATGTAAAATCCAGTCTGAGTTATAAAATTAATTTTGCATAATTTCAATTTCACATAAATAAACTATCAAAATTTCACAGACCCATAAATTTCTTTTCACATGAGTGACATGCTCTGATGTGGCAGGGTAAAGAAGGAGAAAATGCTTCCCCTGGATCACACACATACACACACACACACACACACACACACACACACACACACAAATGGAAATATTCTCTATTTAAAAGACTGACTGAAAAGTGGGATACCAGCTGCCTCATTCTACCTTCCTCAGAACCTTAAATTTTCCCCAAAATTTTGGCATTTATTACTTTTCCATCACTTTCCCACTGCCACCACCTCCTTCTCTGTCACCATAAAAAAAGTGAACATGTTTGCATGGAAAAATTTTTAAAGGTTCTGAGGAAAGTAGAATGTCGCAGCTGGTATCCCACTTTGCAGTCAGAGTCTTTTAAATAGAGAATATTCACCTTTCTTTATGATCCTGTAGGAGCATCTTCCCCTTCTTTTCCCCGCCACAGCAGTTGGGCTGAATGAGTGAGTGAGACTGGGCAAGTGGGAGTGGATGGTTATGAGTAACTTACAGTGATGGACTAGTGGGTGTGAATGAGCTATGGTTAGGGGAGCTTGTGGGAGGGAGAAGTTAGTTGCATGTTAAAAAGAGTGTGGATATGTTTGCATGCCAAAACGTTTGTGAAATTTTATAAAGGTGCTGACAAAGGTAGAATCAGGCAACTGGTACCCCACTTTTCAGTCAGAATTTTTTAAGCAGAAGCATATTCCCCTTTTTCTGCTCCATTAGGAGCATTTTTCTGCTGGTAAATAACACTGTGAAACATGGTATTAAAAGATTTTATTATGATACAGAGATATTGGATCTCTATAGTGAATTTGGTTCCTCTGCATAAAATTTTCAGCCACTGAGAGGATTTTCACAGTTTGTGGAAGCAGAGTTTAAGGAAATATTGTGCTACTTCTGTACAAGATGGCTCACTACATTGTGAAACTGGGGGAATTGGCTTGCCATCAAGTCATATTTTATTTCAAAGCATAATGAAGATTATTCAAGATTGATTTGGCTGTTATTGACATAAGATGGGGAAGCATGATGCTGAAGAATCAGAACATTCTCTTTGTGAATGCTTGATAGATTTTCTGCATTATATTTTGCTCCTGTTTGGAACTGCTGTTAGAAAACTGGAAAACAGCTCAATTATTTCTGTTGAGTTGATCACAAGAATAAGGGACCTTAAGAGTAAACTAGACAGCAGGAAACACTATAAATTCTCAGGAAAGATAGTTCATGGAATCCTAGATAAAATGCCTAAATCACAGAAGTTGAATTTTGAAAATAATACACAATCATTATTATCACATTGCATTCATTATTCATCCCAAAACTATAAATTTTCTGAGAAGAATGTTTTCAGTTTGTTTACAGGTTTTTGTTTTAAACAACAAGAAGATTTTCACCTGTGATGGCAATATGTTTCAAAAATTTCCAACAAACTGGATCTCAACCTGGTTGAAGATTAGTTATACAATGAATTCTTTGATTTGTGGAACACATACACTGGACATCATAAAAGTAAGGAAGAAGATCAGATTTGGGTAGATTTCTCTAAGCAGTGGATCACAACTGGCTCTCCAGTTGGCAATTGCTTAGGCTTATATCATACATATTGTCAGTTCCATCTTACAGTCAGAAGGAAGAAATCAGATATCCATGGCCTTAGTGAGAAGAGAACTTCAAATAAAGTGAACTTTCCTGAAAGTTGTGGTGAAATCTTGAATTTTCTGAAAGAGAGGTATGACAGTGAAGGACTATTTAATGCAGTGAAGATCAACACAAAATATGCATAAATACAAAACAGTGATCACTTTACTGTTGAAAATTTTCTTCAATTTTTTATCTCCTTTTTATCTTAACTTTGAACTGAACTTGTTATATTGCCTGCAGATGTTAATTTAAGACTTCATTTCATGTTTAAATGGAAAATTCATACATACCAAATAAGAATGAAAGGGAGAAGACTTTCTGTTTTTCTATTTTTATGTTAACACAATATTAAATTAAATTTTGATATGTTGAGATATTATTGGTTATATTACTCATGTATTTTTAGCAAGCTATTAGCATTTTCTTTGTCCACAGTTTTTAAGAAGCTGTCCACACACTTCATTCATATGAGTTGAATAACACCCCCCCCCCCCCCACCCCCCCCCCACCACCCAAAAAAACTGTTATCTGTACTCACTAGTGATCAAAATGTGCAGAACAAACTATTTATTTTTTATCAAAGCCACTATAGTATAATTATGCATACTGCAAATGTAGCAGAATAAAGATGCGACATTAATTCTAGACAATGGGTTTCCAATTAGGTTTGTGGCCCATCAGTAGTCCCAAAACATTTTCTGTTTCTTGTATTTCATTTTTTTGAGTACACTATAGCTTTTGAATTGTGCACACTCAGTTTTCTCAAAAATTTAGTATATTACAGAAACATTTATTTTCTTATTATGAGGAGAAATATGGGAAGATATTTCTCAAACAAGTGGAAATCTTTAGCACTTTCAACAATTACTTTGAAATTGCTTTCTATTTCAAAACATAAGTAATGACAGGCACAACTCCAAAAAAGTAAATGGTTTTACACACACGCGCGCACGCACGCACACACACACACACACACACACACACACACACACACACACACGCACACACACATGTGCGCGCACACACACACACACACACAAACATATATCGGAGAGAGATATGTCTGGCAAAAATGAACTGACAAATAAAAACCGAGCAGTATGGGAAGTAATTAAGTAAGTGGCAAATAAAGTATCTCACAAGAAGGAAAATATCCCACGGGGAGATGACAACATAAAAGTTACTGGTCCCCAACAGACTGAAAATATTTTCAGGTTTACGTGCACATGCAATTGTCATAAACACTTTAATGCTCAGTGATAAGAAAGGCAATCCAACAAACAGCAAATTAAAGTGCTTTCATGCCTCTCCTCACTCTACATTGATGAAACATCTACAAATGAAATCTTTCACATTGCAACAATTGAAAAATATAATGCCAAGAAATTGAAAGTATTCTAGACTTCCTGGTAAAGCAATACATTAAAACTGTTTCTGTAACTCTTGTAGATATAGTAAACTCATGTTTTCTGATTGTCGTTATCAGGCTTCTGCAAAATCACAGGTAAAATAATGTGAACCGTTAACCCTGATGTCCATTGTGTTAGCAGTGCAGTTTATGACCTCTTATCGACCTGAATATGGTGGGGCAAGTGTGACCCAGACAGTGTTGTTGCAGAGAAAATCATATATGCATGATAGGAGACCAGGGACACATAGGAGAGTATGGCTAGAGGGTGGGGGTCATGGAGGGAAATGTTTGCAAAATGTGTTCGGATCTGGCTTATGAAGCTGGGAACGGGGGTGGGAGTGTCAGGGGGGGGGGGGGGGGTAGGTTGCAACAGCTCCCCAGGGAGAACAGGGTTTTCACCATAGACAGACTCACTTGTGGTGCCCTTGCTATCTGGTTTGTATGATGACCATAGGCTGAGGAGTACCCATGGGAGGGCCTTGGTCCAAAGGCTGTCATGACTTTGCAGTGCTGTCTTCAATGTGTGCTGCCACCTTTCTACCAGTCCGTTTCCTTGGCAGCGGTAGGCAGTCATGCGATGTTTGTCTATAACACACAGCTGGCAGAGGTGAGTGAAGAGTGCTGATTCAAGCTGCGGGGCCTACTTGGTGGTGTCGGTAGTGGGGCAGCCGAAGTGGTAAACCCAGGAAGAAACAAATGCCTTAGCCACAGTTTTGGCAGTTACCCTCATGTGATATGCACCACTACAATGCCCCTCCTGGGCAAAAATGTTCTCAATCAGAAAAGATACATTGAAACTTACTTTTGATCCTCGATATGCTCAACCCAAGTCATCTGAAGTAGGCAATTGGTTAGAAGAAGATGTGAAGCTCTCCTTTAATGATATAATAGGGATCCACCTGTTGACTGTAGCTTGTGTTGTGTTTGTAAAATTGTGTAGTGCCGAGTTGTGTGAGAAAATAGTTGAGTCTTCTGGAGGTGTCAAGAAATTTAAGCATTCTGATGGAAACGTTGATGAAGTCACCGTTGCACATGCTGGTTTCGGCATTTGCACAGTTCGAATATTGGAGTTGCCTTTTGAGATTACAACAGAACAAATTATTGCTGTAATTTCACCCTTTGGGAAAGTGCTCAGCAACTATGCTGAGAAATGGTGAAGCGTGCATAAATTTCCCATACTAAATGGACTACGGCAGCTTTGAGTAGAGTTGCAATAGCACATCCTGTCATACACCAAAGTCTGCGGGTATTGAGCGATTGTAATTTATGACAACCAACTGCGAACCTGTGCCACCTGTAACAAGCCCGGGCATGTTTGCACAGAACGTATATGGTGGCACGTTGCACAGCTGCCAGTCCGTGAGGCTGCCAGGCCAATGGCGATTAGCACACTGCCTGGAACTTACACCGCCATGGCACATGCACAACCGACTGCTTCCTCAGCCCCTAAATTGTATGCAAATACAAGTATTTCAGACACTGAAATTCCGATGGATGTCACTGCCATCATAGCTGACGACCTCCAAGAGTCCCACCAATCTACAAAAACAGCTGAAGTTCCACCAAAACAGGCACCTGCAACTGAAAAGGAAGCAGACCCGCCGGAAGCTGCAGACCGACACACCTTGCAGGAAACCGAAACTAACTTGGATACTGAAGAAAGTCCATCGAGAGGCAATTCTCCAAAGAAAAATAAGAAATTCCAGCTGGTGTGCAAAGGTGCAGAGGAGACAGCTCCCATAATGTGACAAAAAGCGAAGGAAATAGGTAGTAGCTTAAGCAAACAGATCTACAGCAACATGAAAGCAACACCAGTTTCGGAGAAGCGTTCCCCTTCTGTGCTGGAAAAACGAGATGTCCAAGGAAAGCTAACAAAGAAAGTATCCAAGCATCTCCAAGAGATGAGCTACTCTCCTGAAGATTCACTCATCCCACCCATGACAACATCAACCAGCTGGGCAGACAAAAACAACAATAACAATGTGGGTGAAGAAATGACACAAGCTTCAGAAACTAAAACAGACTGTCCGCCAGCCCCAAAGGTGGCTGATTTCTTCAACAAAGATGTCTCCATTAACGAACTTTCTAAAGAACAAGGACACACCACTGAAAAATTTGCTACCGGAGAATATTATTAAAATGCGTTTTAAAGCTGATGCTTGCGAGACAAAACGGAAGAATGTTTTTTAAAGTTTGATCAGGTAGAACGAACAGTGTTCGACATACAAGCAAACAAGACCACTACAATAAAGTTTAATAAGATTCATAGTTCCTTTAAATTACAGAACTTAAAAGATTTTATATATGCTTCTGACAGTGACATTATCATTTTACAAGAAGTGACAGACATTGAACTTGGTAACATACCTGGCTTCAACACCATTACAAACCCAGGGCATGGAATGGAAATGGGCACAGCTCTGCTCACAAAGGAGGGCATAGTAGTCCCAAATGTGGTAAAACTACCACACAGTAAAGGTGTAGCGGCCACAATAAACAAAATATGACTCATTAACATGTATGCCCCTTCAGGATCCAGCAACAGGCACGGCAGAGCGGAGTTCTTTCTTCTTTAGGAGAAGTTGTCCCTCTAGTTGGGACTTGATATGAACACCTTGTCTTGGGAGCAGATTTTAACTGTGTTTTGCATGCTAAAAATCAAACTCCCAATTTCAACAAGTGTACTGAACTGGAACATATAGTTAATGACTTAAGACTAATAGACTCATGGGAACATATGCACGGTGCAGCCCCTGGCTTCACCCACACCACAAGTCACTCGGCGAGTCATCTAGACAGGACATACATAATGCACAATTTGAAACACCACATTTTGAAGTCTGAAGTATGGCCTACCGTTTTTTCGGATCATGCTGCGTACATATGCACAATCAATCTGTTAAAACAAAGGACCTACTGAGGTAGAGGTACATGGAAGCTCAATGTGTCACACCTGGAAGACCATGCTTGTCAGGGGGCATTTTACAAAGTATGGAGGGCCGGCCACTGTGGCCGAGCAGTTCTAGGCACTTCAGTCTGGAACTGTGCGACCGCTACAGTCACAGGTTCGAACCCTGTCTCGGGCATGGATGTGTGTGATGTCCTTACCTTAGTTAGGTTTAAATAGTTCTAAGTTCTAGGGCACTGATGACCTCAGATGTTAAGACCCATAATGCTCAGAGCCATTTCAACAAAGTATGGAGAGAGTGTGAAAGCAAATTTAGCTTGTACAATTCTGGTACTGACTGGCGGCTGAAACACACCAAACCTAAAATATGGAGGTTTTCATAAATTACTCAAAAGACAAAAACTTTTGGTACAAATCAACTATAGAATAATACTTTCACTGTCTAAGGGACTTGTACAAGTCCAATGCAACAGTTATGGACAACTACGAAAGAATTAACAAAATCACAGCAAAAATTTGGCACTTTGGCATGAACAACTGGAAGACTACCAAATAAGGTCGCGTGTCCAGAATATAGCATAGCACGAGGTCACTTCCATTTATCATGTCGTTCATGAAAGCAAAAGGGCATCTCGCAAGATATTATCTGAAATAAGAACTGATGATCGAAGGAAGCTGACGAAGCAAAGTAGAGATTAAAGAGGCAATCGTATAGCATTTTGAATCCTTAATGTCTAGTCAACCAGTTGACAAACAGCTTCAAGCTGAGTTAATGATCAACTTCCAAGGCAAAGTATGCCACGAGGAAGCACAAACTCTCATCTCGGAAGTGACTGAAGAAGATGTCAAAGAAGCTGTATATGGAAACATGAAAAATAAGGCTCCAGGGGCCGATGGAATACCAGCAAAATTTTATCACAAATTTAGTGGCCTTGTAAAAGTCAAGCTTACTCTCATCTGCAACAAACTACTAAACCCTGAAAATAACATCCCAAAAGAAAAAATGGTTCAAATGGCTCTGAGCACTATGGGACTTAACATCTAAGGTCATCAGTCTCTTAGAACTTAGAACTGCTTAAACCTAACTAACCTAAGGACATCACACACATCCATGCCTGAGGCAGGATTCGAACCTGCGACCGTAGCAGTCACGTGGTTCCAGACTGAAGCGCCTAGAACATCCCGAAAGAATTTCGTGATGGACTTGTAGTGTTAGTGCCAAAAACTACCAACATGAAAACTGTAAACACTCTGAGGCCTATAACACTTTTAAACAGTGATTACAAAATCTTTGGTCGCATCCTCACCCGCAGGCTGATAACCACAATGACCAGCGTCACTGGCCCTTATCAAACGATTGTGGGCAAAGATAGGAAAATTCTTCAGACCCTCTGTGATTACAGGGACCTAATCTCAATGGCTGACATCTGCAAAATAAAATGTGCACTCATCTCACTTGACTTTGATAAAGCCTTCAACAGGGCTAATCATCATTTTCTCCTTTGGAACATGTGCACAATGGGCTTCCCACTTAGGTTCATTGCAGTAGTAAGAAGTACGAGTACATTAATAAATAACTCAGCCAGATTTGTCATCAATGGACACATTAGCCGCCCAACTGACATCACCAGCTGCATAAGGTGAGGGTGTCCAATGTCAATGGCACTCTTCGCCATTGCCATCAAACTCCTGCTTGCCTCCCTTATGAAAAATCTATAAGGACTACAAATACATGGAGAAAAGATCATGTGCAAGGTGTAAGCTGATGATGTTGGCTTTCTAGTCGTGAATGACACTGAAGTAGAGAGCGCACTACTAACAGTAACAAAATATGAACAAGCATCTGGTGCAAAACTTAATAGATTTTCAACATCAGCTGTGGAATTGGGACGCAAATGCAGGGTCTGTTACACGAGCTTGTAACCATGAAATGTCTCAACATAGATTTTAAAAGAAATATCAAGCACACTATTGCTGCGAATTATCGAAAATTACTTAACAACATACATGCCTCTGTACAAGCACATGGTATTAGGAAACTCGATGAACTTCAGAAAGTAACAGTGGCAAATGTACACTCCTGGAAATGGAAAAACGAACACATTGACACCGGTGTGTCAGACCCACCATACTTGCTCCGGACACTGCGAGAGGGCTGTACAAGCAATGATCACACGCACGGCACAGCGGACACACCAGGAACCGCGGTGTTGGCCGTCGAATGGCGCTAGCTGCGCAGCATTTGTGCACCGCCGCCGTCAGTGTCAGCCAGTTTGCCGAGGCATACGGAGATCCATCGCAGTCTTTAACACTGGTAGCATGCCACAACAGCGTGGACGTGAACCGTATGTGCAGTTGACGGACTTTGAGCGAGGGCGTATAGTGGGCATGCGGGAGGCCGGGTGGACGTACCGCCGAATTGCTCAACACGTGGGGCGTGAGGTCTCCACAGTACATCGATGTTGTCGCCAGTGGTCGGCGGAAGGTGCACGTGCCCGTCGACCTGGGACCGGACCGCAGCGACGCACGGATGCACGCCAAGACCGTAGCATCCTACGCAGTGCCGTAGGGGACCGCACCACCACTTCCCAGCAAATTAGGGACACTGTTGCTCCTGGGGTATCAGCGAGGACCATTCACAACCGTCTCCATGAAGCTGGGCTACGGTCCCGCACACCGTTAGGCCATCTTCCACTCACGCCCCAACATCGTGCAGCCCGCCTCCAGTGGTGTCGCGGCAGGCGTGAATGGAGGGACGAATGGAGACGTGTCGTCTTCAGCGATGAGAGTCGCTTCTGCCTTGGTGCCAATGATGGTCGTATGCGTGTTTGGTGCCGTGCAGGTGAGCGCCACAATCAGGACTGCATACGACCGAGGCACACAGGGCCAACACCCGGCATCATGGTGTGGGGAGCGATCTCCTACACTGGCCGTACACCACTGGTGATCGTCGAGGGGACACTGAATAGTGCACGGTACGTCCAAACCGTCATCGAACCCATCGTTCTACCATTCCTAGACCGGCAAGGGAACTTGCTGTTCCAACAGGACAATGCACGTCCGCATGTATCCCGTGCCACCCAACGTGCTCTAGAAGGTGTAAGTCAACTACCCTGGCCAGCAAGATCTCCGGATCTGTCCCCCATTGAGCATGTTTGGGACTGGATGAAGCGTCGTCTCACGCGGTCTGCACGTCCAGCACGAACGCTGGTCCAACTGAGGCGCCAGGTGGAAATGGCATGGCAAGCCATTCCACAGGACTACATCCAGCATCTCTACGATCGTCTCCATGGGAGAATAGCAGCCTGCATTGCTGCGAAAGGTGGATATACACTGTACTAGTGGCGACATTGTGCATGCTCTGTTGCCTGTGTCTATGTGCCTGTGGTTCTGTCAGTGTGGTCATGTGATGTATCTGACCCCAGGAATGTGTCAATAAAGTTTCCCCTTCCTGGGACAATGAATTCACGGTGTTCTTATTTCAATTTCCAGGAGTGTATAATCACTTCCAAAGTTAATTACATAGCACAAGTTCTGCCACCACGTGCGACTTTGTCTAAAAGCATCACATCTGCACTAAGACATTTTGTGAGCCGTGGACATATTTTTAAAGTCAAATATGAAATTCTGATGCTCCCTACGAAATGTGGTTGGTTAAATCTCACCAATGTCAGCAAAAAAGTGCAAGCGCAAGAAACAATAGAAAGAACCAAGTGGTACCCTTGCTGCACATTTGTTAAACGAAATAGCTCCTGCTGACATCACCTATAAATGTCCAACACATACCCAATGGACTATACCACTTCAAATAGGTACTTTTTAGTGGAATACAACTACTCACAGGCAAGGATGCCTGAAAAAGACATCATGGAAGTGAATGAACTTTAGAATAACTTGATGAAAGACAAACCCAGAAACGACGTAGAACAAAAGTATCCTTGTTATAACTGGGAAACAATATGGGAAAATATTCACTGCAGGAACCTGCCAACATATGTCAAATCAACAGGAAAATTACTAAGAACTCTAAACTTCATTCTATTCGATTGGCCGAGTCACCGCTGTGTCCATTATGTAATATACCAGATACTGAAGGGTATAGATTGTTGTGTGACAAGGTAAAAGACATATGGCTCTACACGAGACAAAAGTTTGTGAGCGTCAGCAGAACCATGCCTAACACTGTTATGCCTGCTGCATTTTTCAACCCTGACAGTATACCTTACCCTAAAAAAAAAAAAAAAAAAAAACAAAACGCAATCAATTGGTTGAAAGGCCAAACGGTGCATTACATCCTAACAAAAGAATCGACCAATAGGGAGGATTTCTAGGTACACCTTACAACTGAGCACCACAAGTAGTGTACTAAAAAATAAAAAGAAAATTATGCAAATTTTTTAACTAAAACAATAGAAGTGAGTAATTTACATTATACAGCCAAACAGCCTATTAGAGAAATAATTTTTGGTTAAAGTTTCTACTTCATGTACCAGTAGGTTTTCTAACAGCAAGTAAACAGAGAAGATCATCAGTAAGACCAGTTAAGCCTTTGTGTATATATTACTTTGGTTTGAGGGGAGCAACAACACAGTGATGAAACTGGCAAATACCCTGTATTTAGTTTTTTTTCTTTCTTTCCTTTTTTTCGCACAAGAAGGCATATTTATCTTAATTATGTATAAAATCAAGCAGCTGAAGCCTACTTTACTTCGTTACCTTTCTGAAGAAGAAAATTTTACAAATCAGCAATAATGAGTTTGCTTCTTTCCAGTTTTCCATGCACTGAGAAAGAAATTTATAGATGCAGTCACGTTTCCATAACAATTATGTGAATGCCTTCTCAATGGAATTATATATATATATATATATATATATATATATATATATATATATAAAAAAACAAAGATGGTTTGACTTACCAAACGAAAGCGCTGGCACGTCGATACACACACAAACAAACACAAACATACACACAAAATTCTAGCTTTCGCAACCAACGGTTGCCTCGTCAGGAAAGAGGGAAGGAGAGGGAAAGACGAAAGGATTTGTGTTTTAAGGGAGAGGATAAGGAGTCATTCCAATCCTGGTAACAGAGCATGCACAATGTCGCCACTAGTACAGTGTATATCCACCTTTCGCAGCAATGCAGGCCGCTATTCTCCCATGGAGACGATCGTAGAGATGCTGGATGTAGTCCTGTGGAACGGCTTGCCATGCCATTTCCACCTGGCGCCTCAGTTGGACCAGCGTTCGTGTTGGACGTGCAGACCGCGTGAGACGACGCTTCATCCAGTCCCAAACATGCTCAATGGGGGACAGATCCGGAGATCTTGCTGGCCAGGGTAGTTGACTTACACCTTCTAGAGCACGTTGGATGGCACGGGATACATGCGGACGTGCATTGTCCTGTTGGAACAGCAAGTTCCCTTGCCGGTCTAGGAATGGTAGAACGATGGGTTCGATGACCGTTTGGATGTACCGTGCACTATTCAGTGTCCCCTCGACGATCACCAGTGGTGTACGGCCAGTGTAGGAGATCGCTCCCCACACCATGATGCCGGGTGTTGGCCCTGTGTGCCTCGGTCATATGCAGTCCTGATTGTGGCACTCACCTGCACGGTGCCAAACACGCATACGACCATCATTGGCACCAAGGCAGAAGCGACTCTCATCGCTGAAGACGACACGTCTCCATTCGTCCCTCCATTCACGCTTGTCGCGACACCACTGGAGGCGGGCTGCACGATGTTGGGGCGTGAGCGGAAGACGGCCTAATGGTGTGTGGGACCGTAGCCCAGCTTCATGGAGATGGTTGCGAATGGTCCTCGCTGATACCCCAGGAGCAACAGTGTCCCTAATTTGCTGGGAAGTGGCGGTGCGGTCCCCTACGGCACTGCGTAGGATGCTACGGTCTTGGCTTGCATCCGTGCGTCGTGGCGGTTCGGTCCCAGGTCCACGGGCACGTGCACCTTCCGCCGACCACTGGCGACAACATCGATGTACTGTGGAGACCTCACGCCCCACGTGTTGAGCAATTCGGCAGTACGTCCACCTGGCCTCCCGCATGCCCACTATACGCCCTCGCTCAAAGTCCGTCAACTGCACATACGGTTCACGTCCACGCTGTCGCGGCATGCTACCAGTGTTAAAGACTGTGATGGAGCTCCGTATGCCACAGCAAACTGGATGACACTGACGGCGGCGGTGCACAAATGCTGTGCAGCTAGTGCCATTCGACGGCCAATACCGCGGTTCCTGGTGTGTCCGCTGTGCCGTGCGTGTGATCATTGCTTGTACAGCCCTCTCGCAGTGTCCGGAGCAAGTATGGTGGGTCTGACACACCGGTGTCAATGTGTTCTTTTTTCCATTTCCAGGAGTGTATATATGTATATATATATATATATATATATATATTTTTTTTTTCAAGCCATGTTGCAAACAAAAGGCAACAGAAGGGGCATACTTAGTTTGCTGTTCAGATGAAGCGCATTTCCACATCATCAAGTTACATTCTCTCATTAAAGGTGGAAAAGCTGGGCCGAGAAGACAAAAATTGATGAGTGTAAAGGATGGGTTGAAGGGAAGGAAGGAGACCCAATAAAGAGATTAAAAAAAAAAAAGTTGGTAGAGAACTTGCACGCGAAAGGCTAAGGTCCTGACTTCAAGTGTCAATCCGGCATTCAGTTTTAATCTGCCAGGAAGTTTTGTATCAGTGCACACTCTGTTGCACAGTGAAAATCTCATTCTGGAAACATCCCCAAGGCTGTGGCTAAGCCATTGCTCTGCATTATCCTTTCTTCCAGGAGTGCCAGTTCTGCAAGGTTTGCAGAAGAGCATCTGTGAAGTCTGGAAGGTAGCAAACAAGGTACTGGCAGAATTGAAGCTGTGAGGACAGGGCGTGAGTCGTTCTTGGGTAGCTCAGTTGGTAGAGCACTTGCCATCAAAAGGTAAAGGTCCCGGGTTCATGTCTCGATCCGGTACAGTTTTAATCTGCCAGGAAGTTTCGTATCAGTGCACACTCTGCTGCAGAGTGAAAATCTCATTCTGAGAGCTTGGTCTGATTACTTGACTATTTATGATTCTACCTAGATTCTTAGTTGTTGCACTTTACTTTCATAAAGATGAGTTACACTGGTGGAAAAAAATCCCAAAGCCAAGAAACAATTAATGTAGAGCAATGAAATTTCATGAGTACATTTTTGTATGTAACACACTGAAGTGATTGCAACATCACAGGTTAATATAAGCCCGAGATAAGCCACTGCAAATGTGAAATGCTGATACATTAATAATCAGTGTAATGACTAGAATTTTGAATGCAAGCATATAAATTGACGTCCATTGTGTCATACAGATGCCAGATGTCAGTTTATGGGACACAGTTCCACGCCTGTTGCATGTCGTTGGTCAATACAGTGACAGTTAATGTTTGTTCTGGATGACTCTAAAGTTGTCATCTGATGATGTCCCATACTCACTTGACTGGAGAGAGATCACTTGATTTAGCAGGTCAAGGCAACATGTTGACACTCTTACGAGCATGTTGGGTTACAACAGTGTTATGTGGCTGAGTGTTATCCTGTTGGAAAACACCTGTTGGAATGATGCTCCTGCACTCATACAAAATTGCACCCTGGGCCATAACTGCAGGTGTAGGTCCAGTGTGTCTAGATTGTAGATAGTTTGGATGCAGGTGCTGACCTGGCTTCCTTCTAACCAATACACAGCCATCACTGGCACCAAGGCAGAACTGGCTTTGATCAGAAAACACAACAGACCTCCATTCTGCCTTCCAATAACCTCTTGCTTGACACCACTGATGTTGCCTACAGTGGTGTTTTGGGGTCAGTAGAATGCTACAGGGCATCTGACTAAGAGCTGTCCTTGAAGTAAATTTGTAACAGTTCATTGTTTCACTGTGGTGCAAAGCTCAGATATCAACTGCAGATGCAATACTTTGTACCACAGCCATACTCTGAACATGACTGTCTTCTTCTCAATGTGGCCAACTGGAGCCTGGTCTTCCTGTGACCATACCTTCCCATGACCATCAATGCCAGTAATCAGGAACAGTGGCACATTCCTCCCAAGTCTTTCTGTATATCATAGAGAGAACATCTAGCTTCTCATAGCCCTATTAAATGACCTCATTCACACTCAGTGAGCTGTTGATAATGACATCTTCATCATTGTAAAGGCATTCTTAATTAACATCATTTCACTATGTCCAGTCTCAAAGTAACTAATGATCATCACAGTTACAGCATGTGTCTAAAGTAAACCTGATTTGCATCCTCATAGTGGCACCACTAATGCCACTCTTATACATCTGGCACGAAATCTGAACAGACATCATCTTTCAGATGTAGAAACATGCCTACCAACTTTCATTTATCCCCCACATCTCCTTCTTGGTGTTTGGATTTTTTTTCCCTTCAGTGTATTTAGATTGCAATAAGAGTTAGTTTAGTACAAATCACTCCTTAAATATGTGTATTACTGTGTTAGTAAGGTTACTGTTAAAGGTTTCACTTTTCTTTACATATTATTCCAGAAAATTTGAAAAGATTGTAAAGTCGGTTTATAGTCATATTTTTGTTTTCATTTTGGGTGCAGTAAACTTTTAGAATACCATTAAATTGTTCTGTTTTTCTTTCCAGAAACTTAAGGAGAGGGTGACCATTAATTATTAAGTTAATACTTATGAAAAGTGTCATAAATCTTAAGTTGTTTGATCTAGAAACTTCTTACACTGGTAGTTTGTTTATATATAGTTTTCATACATTACAGTTACATAAAAATTACATTTTATTTTTAATAACTTAATTAACAGATACTGCAGTTAAATGGGTGCTGAGGTTTTGTTTTAAGTGGAAATAATTAACTTTTTAGGTTATATCATACACCTGAAACAACAGTCTGTAGATCTAATTTTTGTGAGTCATAAATAACAAAAATTTGTTAGTATAAATTGTGATAAATTAGTTAATTCTATTTTCAAGCATTTAATCTTTGTTCCAGCACATGATAAGTTTTGATGTTCTGGGAAGATATTAAGACAAGGAGTGGGATGTCTAGATTGTGGTTTGGAGTTTTGCTGTGGTTACTGTAGTGTGGAACTGAATGGAGAACATGGTGGGGCCTCTCAAGGAACTGTAGGCTCTCTAGAAAGGACAAGGGAATTGCTGAACAGGAGGCAAATATTTGTGCCTTCTGGTTTGTGAAATCTGAACTACTGGGTAGTTGTAATTAAAGTGCAGCTACTCACAGAGGTTCAGTGTGGGCAGCAAAACTTAGTAGATATTCTGATGGGTTAATGCAGAACTGATTTATGTTGGAAAACAATTAGTTCCAATTTTCGCCAACAGGTACTAGGAACACAAAAGAGAAATATAGGAATGTTTCCGTATGTCATGGATTAGGAAAGGGGCATGGGCAGAAAAAGTCAAGCAAGTGAGAAAGGCATAATGTTGATGTCATAATTAACCACAGCTTACACAATTTGTTCAATATGAGGATGGGAGACATTAGAATATCTACCAAATTTCACTACCATACAATAATTACAGCCCACAATGTACCTCTGTGAGTAGCTGCACTTTAATTATAACATTCCAGTAGTTGGGTTGAAAGGGGGAAGAGATTGTGGAAACAGGGTAAAGGTAACAAGCAATGAGTAAAGGGGGAACAGCTCTTAACTTCTTCATCTACATATGAACTTGCAGTATCAAATAAACATGACTTGTTACCTGATATAGGAAGGAGAAGAGTCTCACCAGCTGTAGGACACAGTAGGGTGCAACAGACATTTATCAAAGAAACTAAGTGTAGGTCAATACCAAAAGAGGGAAGGAAGAAAAGAGTCTTACTGTTAGGAAGTAGTCATGGCTGGGGTGTAGGCCAGATGGTACATGAAAAATTAGGATCAAGGTACCAGGTTGGAAGTGTTGTGAAGCCATGTGATAGTCTTAGCCAGGTGACAGAGGACATACAGAACTTGGGCAAAGACTTTGACAAAGAAGATCCGAAGTAGGCGGAACAAGAGAACAGCCTGGCTAAGAACAGAAATTGCAGCATTAGGGGAGACCTGGATGAAACAGGAGTAGTAACTACACACACAAATGTGAGTTTTTTGTGGCCCTGCAGCACCATGACCAAGTTTGGGTTAACAGTGCTATGAGCCAGTTGAACACTGAGTTAAGTAGACTGCTGCTCACTGAAATGAAATCTCATGTGAATGCAGTTCCTGTTGCAGCCACTGGGAGGTGATGATGCACTAGACATGGCCTACACATGAATAGGAGAGGGAAAGATAGGTTGGCTGAGCTCCTTACAGAAAATGTATGCAAGGCCGCCATCACACGAAGCAAGATCCTTCTGGTTACTGATGTCTGAGAGGTACTTTTTCACATTAGAATCAGGATTCAGGCACCCTGTTTTGAACGAAATCAAAATAACGAAGAGGCCAACAAATGCTTAATAATGCACAGAAAAGTAAGCTTGTTGTCATTTGGAAGATTTAGATAGCTCTGAACAGAAGGACATGCTGTACCTATCCGAGCTCCACATAATCACAGAGTTAGATATGCTACATATAAAAGATTACATGTAGAACTAATATGGAAAAAGGAGGAGTTGCTACATATATTGCACAAGTTGAAAAACACTGAGAGAAGTAGATTTCGTAGTTAGCACAGAATTTGAATTAATATTGAAAAATAGTTCACTTTTAACTGTAGTTAACTTTTAACTGTAACTGTATACAGATCCCCATAGAGAAATTTTGAACTCTTTATAAGGAATTTAGATTCCTCACTATGCTATCTGTCAGACAGCAGCAAGCAGTTAATAGTCTGTGGTGACTTCAGTGTAGATTCGTTGAAGGATTCTAATACGAAAAATGATCTGGAAACCTTATTTGGAGCCTACAGTTTGATCTCAGTAATTGACCTTCTGGTAAGGGTGAAACCTAATTGATTATGTTTTCTTTGGTGAAGCTCATAGCAAGAAAATAACTGTTTACCCATTACCAAATGCTCTCTTTGATCATGATGCACTGTTAGTTAGAACAAGTAACACAGCGCCTTCCAGTACTGATATTCCTCATGGAAATCAGTTAGAATAACTAATGACACCAGAACAAATGTTTTTAAAAAGGCCTAGGAAAGATAACCTTAGATGAAATTTATAATGAACGTAAGATTTAATCTCTTCCATGATAAATCCATAGCATTATTTTACAATACCTCTCCAAATAGGCTAATCAGAAAGGATATTAAATAGCACCATAAAAAGCCATGGATCACTAAAGGGATCAAAGTATCTTGTGAAAGGAAAATGGGAAACATACTCACACCAAAGTGTTTTGCTTCACCTCAGTTCCAAGAGTTCCTGAACCTGTACAGAAAACTGGAATAGAGATAAACATAAACATCATTTCTGCCCTTTTTATTGCTCATGAAAACCATATATTGCATGCTGTACCCTCATACGGTGAGACCTTCAGAGATGGTGATCTAGATTGCTGTATACACTGGTACCTCTAATACCCAGTAGCATGTCCTCTTGCATTGATGCATGCCTGTATTCATTATGATATACCATCCACAAGTTCATCAAGGCACTGTTGGTCCAGATTGTCCCACTTCTCAATGGCAATTTGACATAGATCCTTCAGAGTGTCAGAGTGGTTGGTACATCACATAATCCATAAACAGCCCTTTTCAATCTATCCCAGGCATGTTCAATAGGGTTGATGTCTGGAGAACATGCTGGCCACTCTAGTTGAGCAATGTCATTATCCTGAAGGAAGTCATTCACAAGATGTGCACAATGGGGGCACGAATTGTTGTCAATGAAGAGGAATGGCTCGCCAATATTCTTCTGATATGGTGGTACTATCAATTGGAGGATGGTTTTCACGTATTGTACAGCCATTACAGCGCCTTCCATGACCACCAGCGGCGTTCATCGGCCCCACATAATGCCACCCCAAAACAGCAGGGAACCTCCACCTGTCTTCACTCTCTGGACAGTGTGCCTAAGGCGTTCATCCTGATCAGGTTTACTCCAAACACATCTCTGACAATTGCCTGGTTGAAGGCATATGCGACACTCATCGGTAAAGAGAGCATGATGCCAATCCTGAGTGGTCTATTTGGCATGTTGTTGGGCCCATCTCTACCATGCAACATGGTGTTGTGATTGCAAAGATGGACCTCACCATGTAGGTCAGAAGTGAAGTAATGCATCTTGCAGCCTGTTGTGCACAGTTTGAGTTGTAACATGATGGCCTGTGGCTGCACAAAAAGCATTATTCAACATGGTGGCATTGTTGTCAGGGTTCCTCCAAGCCATAATCCATAGGTAGCAGTCATCCACTGCAGAAGTAGCCCTTGGGCGGCCTGAGCGAGGCCTGTCATTGACAGTTTCTGTCTCTCTGTATCTCTTTACCTTGTCCATGTCTGAACAACATCGCTTTGGTTCACTCTGAGACACTTGGACACTTCCCTTGTTGAGAGCTCTTCCTGGCAGAAAGTAACAATGTGGATGTGAGTGAACCGTGATATTGAATGTCTAGGCATGGGTGAAATACAGACAACACAAGCCATGTACCTCTTTCCTGGTGGAATGACTGGAACTGATTGGCTGTCGGACCCCCTCCGCCTAATAGGCAGTGCTCGTGCATGCTTGTTCACATCTTTGAGCAGGTTTAGTGATATCTCTGGACAGTCAAAGGGACTGTGTCTGTGATACAATATCCACAGCCAACGTCTATCTTCCAGAGTTCTGGTAACTGGCGTGATGCAAAATGTTTTTTGATGTGTGTATTTGTTGGCAAGAGCAAGTGGGGATCCTACAGTAGTTGTGCACTATAAAAACTACTCAAAATTACTAAGAAAAGTAATTAAAAACTCAAGGAACATGTATATCATATCATAAATCAATAATTTTGAGAACAGACTTAAGCCTATGTGGAATGTTGTGAAACAAGAGAGAGGACAACCAGCCACAGGACATGTTAACATAACTATTGAACTGGATGGAAGGGCAATAATGGTGAGTCACAGGTAGAAAACATATTTAATAATCATTTCTTAAATATACTAGAAAGTGTAAGGATTAATAGATGAAAAGAAAAGTCATGGCAGTATGCTGAAAGAGCAATTCTGCAACTCTCATGAAATTCAATCATATGAATGTTTCAGCAACTTCTCCTTCTGAAATTAAGAATACAGGGTTATTACAAATGATTGAAGCGATTTCACAGCTCTACAATATCTTTATTATTTGAGATATTTTCACAATGCTTTGCACACACATACAAAAACTCAAAAAGTCTTTTTAGGCATTCACAAATGTTCGATATGTGCCCCTTTAGTGATTTGGCAGACATCAAGCCGATAATCAAGTTCCTCCAACACTCGGCGCAGCATGTCCCCATCAATGAGTTCGAAAGCATTGTTGATGCGAGCTCGCAGTTCTGGCACGTTTCTTGGTAGAGGAGGTTTAAACACTGAAGCTTTCACATAACCCCATCACTTCATCACTGAAAACAAGTTTCGCACTGAACGCATCCTCTTCCATGAGCTGTTGCAACCGCGCCGAAAATTCAAAGCGTTTGACTTTGTCATCGGGTGTCAGGGCTTGTAGCAATTGTAAACGGTAAGGCTTCTGCTTTAGCCTTTTCCGTAAAATTTTCCAAACTGTCGGCTATGGTACGTTTAGCTCCCTGCTTGCTTTATTCGTCGACTACTTTATTCACACTACGCGTGAAACTTGCCCGCACGCGTTCAACCGTTTCTTCGCTCACTGCAGGCCGACCCATTGATTTCCCCTTACAGAGGCATCCAGAAGCTTTAAACTGCGCATACCACCGCCGAATGGAGTTAGCAGTTGGTGGATCTTTGTTGAACTTCGTCCTGAAGTGTCGTTGCACTGTTATGACTGACTGAAGTGAGTGCATTTCAAGCACGACATACGCTTTCTTGGCTCCTGTCGCCATTTTGTCTCACTGCACTCTTGAGCACTCTGGCGGCAGAAACCTGAAGTGCGGCTTCAGCCGAACAAAACTTTATGAGTTTTTCTACGTATCTGTAGTGTGTCGTGACCATATGTCAATGAATGGAGCTACAGTGAATTTATGAAATCGCTTCAATCATTTGTAATAGCCCTGTATTTTATGTTCTTTCAGAAATAAAAGCTCTTCTGAGTTTGATAGTGTTTCCAATAGAGTATTAAAGATTTGTTCCTTTTCTTATCTGAAATATGTAATGCATCATTAACTCAAGGCATTTTTCCAGGAAGACTGAAATATGCCTTTGTTAAACCCCTCTTTAAGAAAGGTGAAACTTACTGACCTGTTTTGCTACTGACCATCATTTTCCAAAATTTTTGAGAAGGTGATGTATTATAGAATTGTATCTCAACTGGGCAATAATAATAGCCTCAATAAATCACAGTTTGGATTTCAGAAGAGTTGCTTTCCTGAGAATGCCATTTACATACTCGCTCACCGAACTTTGCTGGCACAGAATAGAAAAAATAGCACTGACTGGTATTTTCTGTGACATATCTAAGGCATTTTTCTGTGTGAATCACAATATCCTTCTAGACAGACTGAACTGTTATAGGATTGATGCTATAGACTACCAATGGATGATGTCATACCTAACCAAGAGAATGCAGAATGTTGTACTTAGTAATTCAACACATGTAGTCCGGGGTCATCACTCTGACTGGGGAGGTATCACATATGGGCTTCTCCAAGGCTCAACCTTAGATCTGTTATTGCTTCTCGTATATATAAATGATCTTCCATCTAATAGACAACAGTTCTTCGTGTAGAGAATGTGAAAAGAATGTGATGAAGGGTATTCTGTGTATCAAATGCAACTACTGGTTACACAAAAAGTGCGCAAAAGTAAATCTAAAGTTCATCAGCGATGATTTTCCATGGATGTGCCATGGTTGTTTACGTGATGAAACTGCCGATCTTGTAAGTGCAGTTGATACAAAAAACGAAATTATAAAGTTACTATAAAGTGAGATTGAGGCATTAAAAACTGAACTTTTGACCATCAAGAAAGAAAACAATACATTAATACAAGAAAAGAAGTCCTCTGTGTGTAAAAGCCATCAAACAGAAAAGCAAGAAGATCACAAAAATACGAGTGACCGATCGGACTTTAAAAACAACAACATTTCAAGTGTTCTTGTTGATGTCTCGGTAAACTCAGTAAGCCAAAAACTGGAAGATAAATTTAAATGGAAGGTGGTGACATACAGCAAAAGGAAAAACAAGGTGACAGATACACAACAAAAGGAAATTGGCGATTCACTGCTGAAGAATATCGCTGTCCCCAATTACAAGATCGATGTACGACCTGGAATTAGAACACAACATCTCGGTAAACATTTTAAAAATATGATAAATGCAAGACAAGATACTACAGAACCAGATTCTGAAACCAGAAATAACTATAAAGGGGTGTTTATACATGTTGGAACAAATTCGTTAAGGAGCATCACTGAGGAAAAAATGGCAAACGAAACAAGAAACATGATTCGATCTGCAAGAAATATGTATGCAGGATCTCGGCCGATACTTAGTGGAATCATAAACAGAAGGTTGGTGAGTGAAAAATATATCGCCAAAATAAACTGTGCTCTTAAAGAACAATGTGATCGTCTTGGGGCAATTTTTGTAGTCCCAAACAAATTCCTATGTGAAAACTCATTAGAGAAGGATGGCTTGCATTTAAATAGACTGGGGTCTGTAACGTTCAGCAGAATGTTTGCAGATGTCTGCAAAATCATTAGAAGCAAGGGAAACTAATATGGCCTGAAGGGGGTGGAAAATCATACACTCTAGCTGGAAAAGAAAAATATAAGCACAATACAAAAAAAGACTATGCTAAAGAATTTGCCCCAGAATACAGCTCACAACATGTAAACCAACAAAAGAAAAATTACATAAAAGTACTTCATCAAAATATTCAATACTTTGGTAACAGAATTAGAAGCAGAAGTACTCCTGAGTGAAGTAAGACCAGACATATTATGCATAAGTGAACATGGACTAACTGAAAGTAATATACATAATGTTGCAATAAAGGACTATAAACTAGCTAGTTACTTCTGCAGATCTAAATATAAGGGTGGTGGCATTTGTATATATACACTCCTGGAAATGGAAAAAAGAACACATTGACACTGGTGTGTCAGACCCACCATACTTGCTCCGGACACTGCGAGAGGGCTGTACAAGCAATGATCACATGCACGGCACAGCGGACACACCAGGAACCGCGGTGTTAGCCTGGCGCTAGCTGCTCAGCATTTGTGCACCGCCGCCGTCAGTGTCAGCCAGTTTGCTGTGGCATACGGAGCTCCATCGCAGTCTTTAACACTGGTAGCATGCCGCGACAGCGTGGACGTGAACCGTATGTGCAGTTGACGGACTTTGAGCGAGGGCGTATAGTGG
Source organism: Schistocerca cancellata (assembly GCF_023864275.1). Lineage (NCBI taxonomy): Eukaryota > Metazoa > Arthropoda > Insecta > Orthoptera > Acrididae > Schistocerca > Schistocerca cancellata. The sequence continues at coordinate 55,434,567 of NC_064629.1, read as the reverse complement.
GCATGCGGGAGGCCGGGTGGACGTACCGCCGAATTGCTCAACACGTGGGGCGTGAGGTCTCCACAGTACATCGATGTTGTCGCCAGTGGTCGGCGGAAGGTGCACATGCCCGTCGACCTGGGACCGGACCGCAGCGACGCACGGATGCACGCCAAGACCGTAGCATCCTACGCAGTGCCGTAGGGGACCACACCGCCACTTCCCAGCAAATTAGGGACACTGTTGCTCCTGGGGTATTGGCGAGGACCATTCGCAACCGTCTCCATGAAGCTGGGCTACGGTCCCGCACACCGTTAGGCCGTCTTCCGCTCACGCCCCAACATCGTGCAGCCCGCCTCCAGTGGTGTCGCGACAGGCGTGAATGGAGGGACGAATGGAGACGTGTCGTCTTCAGCGATGAGAGTCGCTTCTGCCTTGGTGCCAATGATGGTCGTATGCGTGTTTGTCACCGTGCAGGTGAGCGCCACAATCAGGACTGCATACGACCGAGGCACACAGGGCCAACACCCAGCATCATGGTGTGGGGAGCGATTTCCTACACTGGCCGTACACCACTGGTGATCGTCGAGGGGACACTGAATAGTGCACGGTACATCCAAACCGTCATCGAACCCATCGTTCTACCATTCCTAGACCGGCAAGGGAACTTGCTGTTCCAACAGGACAATGCACGTCCGCATGTAACCCGTGCCACCCAACGTGCTCTAGAAGGTGTAAGTCAACTACCCTGGCCAGCAAGATCTCCGGATCTGTCCCCCATTGTGCATGTGTGGGACTGGATGAAGCGTCGTCTCACGCGGTCTGCACGTCCAGCACGAACGCTGGTCCCACTGAGGCACCAGGTGGAAATGGCATGGCAAGCCGTTCCACAGGACTACATCCAGCATCTCTACGATCATCTCCATGGGAGAATAGCAGCCTGCATTGCTGCGAAAGGTGGATATACACTGTACTAGTGTCTACATTGTGCATGCTCTGTTGCCTGTGTCTATGTGCCTGTGGTTCTGTCAGTGTGATCATGTGATGTATCTGACCCCAGGAATGTGTCAATAAAATTTCCCCTTCCTGGGACAATGAATTCACAGTGTTCTTATTTCAATTTCCAGGAGTGTATATATATTAAAACAGGTACTCTATCAAAGAATGTAAACAGTGAAGCTGCTACATTGCCCATAGCTAGAGAAAGACTTTGAATTTACTGGTATAGTGACAGAGGATTTTAGAGTATTTTGTGTGTACAGGTCACCATGTGGTAATATTAGCATCTTTCTGAAAAAAATTGCTAGCTTATTGAGAATGAATATGAAGATAAATCTTATTATATGTGGAGACTTCAACATTGACATGGGAAAAGACACAAAAATAAGACAGGATTTTGAAGAATTGTTAATACAGCATAACATGAAAGTAACAATAATTGCACCAACAAGAGTGACTTCACAAAGTGAGCCAGTTATTGACAGCATAATTACTGATATGTGTAACTATGAGTCACATGCCGTTCATACAGAAATATCTGATCATCATGGACAACTAATCAGCTTTTGCAGAAGTAATGACACAGTATCAGAACCAAAACAAACAACCAAAGAAATTAGGATCATCAGTGAAGAAAATATCAACTTCTTTAGAACAATGTTAAGTAAGGAAACCTGGAGTGAAGCCCTACAGGGCCAGAGTGTAAATGAAAAATATGATGCATTTCTTTCAACAACTAAGTACCATTTTAATGTAGCATTTCCCAAAGTAAAGAGACAAGAAAGGCAGCAAGATCAAACACAGTGGATTACCAGTGAAATACTAGAACAGTGAAGGAAGCTTCAGGATGTGAGACGGATGGGCGAAGCTGAAAACTATAAAATGTTAAAAAAGAAGTATAGAAAAAAATAAGAGAAGCCAAAGCAAGAGCAATTGACACCACCATAGGGAACTTAAAAAACAAGGCAAAGGCAGCTTGAAATGCAATCAATGCTGAAAGAAAGGAAAAAGATGGGTCAAACAAAGAAGAAGGTATTAGGTCAATTAAAATAGACAACACAGTGGTCACAGATGGTATGGAAATAGCAAAAATACTGAATAATAACTATATCAGTGTAGTAGAAAACTTAAAATTGGAAAGAAATAGTCAAAAACAGAAGGGTATTAAGGTACCAAAAAGATCATGCAGTGCTATGTTTGTCAGACCAGTCATGGAAGATGAATTGCAGAAAACTATACAGAAACTGAAGTCCACTGGTATGTGAGGAGCTAATAACACCACTGCTGAACATAGCAAACTGTTCTTTCAGAGATGCAATTTTTACAGAAAACTGAAGATAACGAAGGTAGTGCCAGTGTACAAGAAAGGGTATAAAGATGATCCCAACAACCACAGACCAGTTTCACTGATATCAGGTTTCTCAAAAATCCTAGAAATGCTTATGTATACCAGATTAGTTAATTATTTGGACAAACATAACATTCTCATACCCTCACAATATGGTTTCAGAAAGAGTAAATCTACAGAATCAGCAATTGCCAGTCTAACACAATACATTTTACAGTCCTTGATGAGGAAAAGGTTGTCTCTGCAATGTTTCTGGATCTTTCAAAGGCATTTGACACCATTGACCATGAAATGCTGATACCAAAATTATGCAACTATGGCATTTGAGGGCAACCTGGTGAATGGATAAAATCATACTTGTGCAACCGCAAGCAGTATGTATCATTAGGAAACTCATACCAATCAGAAACCAAACCAATCAAATATGGAGTGCCACAGGGTTTGGTAATGGGGCCATTGTTATTTAATGTGTTTCTTAATGATATAGGTGTTGAGGAGGAAGAAAAGAAAATATTGTATGCTGATGTCATGACAATACTAAATAGTGACCAAAATATGGAACAGCTTGAGAGAAGAGCATATATATCTGCAAATGTCACAGCTCAATGATTGCTGGAAAATGAACTGGTTATAAATCTAAAAAAGACTATGTATGCAGTGTCTGAAAACAAGGAGAAGGACATGGATTTAGAGGTTGATGGAACAAGTTGAAAGAAGTAGAATCTGCTAGATTTTTAGGTATTCTTGTGGATAATGAACTGAAATGGAAAAACATATTAATAATGTCTGTAAGAAACTGAGTTCTGTCATATTCTTAATGATGCAGCTATCACAGTATTCAGACAAGAACCTTCTGTGTACAGTGCATCATGGACTTTTCGATCCGTACTTATAGTATGGAGTGACTGTGTGGGGAAACTCAAACAAACAAGAGACAAAATGAGTGTTCACATTACAAAACAAAAGCAATTAGGACCATTTTAAGAAGAAAGACCTCTGAAACGTGCAGAACTTTTTCAAGAATTTAGGTACCTTAACTTTTTCATCGTTGTATACATACAAAACAACAATGTACATCACAAAAGGTAGTGAGGACTGGATTACAAATGCTATTGTACACATCTACAATACAAGAAGGAAGAATGAAGTACAGAGCATACCCCCCCAACTGGCAATGCTAGAAAAAGGACCCCAGTACTCTGGTATCAGACTGCTAAGAAGTCTGCCCAAAAAGCTGCAATATAGTGTACTTCACAATGACTTTCCAAAGAAACTTAAAGACTATCTCATTGAAAAAGAGTTTAACAGTGTTGCAGAATACTTATGCCATTAAATTTGTATATATTGTTATTCATTATCAGCGATGTAAGAAGGTAAGCTAAAGGTGTAGAAAAATAAGTTATAATGAATGTTAATACTTTGACATGTCCTATATTACACGTACATTTACTGTACACAATGTAATCTTACAGGATCAAATAAAATTCAATTCAGTCCAAGTTCTTTTCGCAGATGACTCTAATATTGTACTCAGTCCCAGTGCACATTCAGCAACACAAGAAATGGTAGACAGTATTCTTAAAAGCATCATTGACTGATTTTCTGTGGATGGTCCCACTGTCCATTTTGGGGGGAAAAAATGCAACCTGTGTAGCTCTGCACATGTAGGGGTACTATACAGAGGGATAAGTCAGTAAGTTGCCATATTTTCATTCAATAATGTCCCACAGAATAATGTTCTAGGGTAACACAGCTTTAAGAAAGAAAGTCTTTATTGCTCAAAAATCTGCTGTAGGAATAACGTGTGGTGCTGACACATGAGCATCTTGTTGACATCTGCTTAATGAGTTAGGCATTTTGACTACTGCTTGAAAGTATGTTTATTCCTTCATTAAATCAGTTGTAAATAATCCACTGCAGTTTGAGAGGAACAATGATGTACATAATTACAATGCCAGACGAAGAAATGAAATTGATTATACTACATTAAAATTGTCTACAGCACAAATAGGGGTGCACAATGCTTCAATTTTTGATCTCTTACCCACTGATTAAAAATGTCTGCTAGATAGCGATTTAAAATTTGAAAATAAACTGAAACAGTTTCTACTTTACAATTCCTTCTAATCTGTAGATGAATTTGTATTGTTGAAATGTGTAAAAGGTGATTGGTAAGGATTACTAACTCACAACTCTATGTCTTCTTCCTTTGTTTTTTATTTTTATATTTAAAAACATAAAAAAAGAACTTGTAAAGGATTAGCATGTAGGCATATTTACACAACAATTAGTGACATGAAAATAAAATGACTCATTACACATAATTACAATTTATCATGCAAATAATGCATGGAACATGAAACTAAGTAACTAACATGAAAATAAAATGACTCATTACACATAATTACAATTTATCATGCAAATAATGCATGGAACATGAAACTAAGTAACTAACTAACTAACTAGCTGCAGAATGGAAGCCACACTATGTGTTGATCCTGATGGCTTGTTGATTGGCATCACATCTTGGTTTTCTTGACAGTAATGACTTAATATCTTGGACTGAATAATCATTACTTCTGAATACCATTGGCATATGATTCATCTCAGAGCTGAGGTACTCCTTATCCAAAGTAGTCCTGTCTCTGTGTATTACAGTTTTCAGCGCAGCTCTCTTCTGAACTGAATAGTGAAATCTACACCCACAAAGACACATGTTTGTATGTGTGGCTGAGTCATCCATCTATTTTCCATCTGACCAACACATCAAAGAAAGGCAATGTTCTGTCCTTCCACATCTCCACCATAAATATTATGTTTAAGCGCATACTGTCAATGAACTGCTGCAGTGCCTCAACACTATATGGCCAGATTAAAAAAGTATTGTCAACATAACTGAAGAATCAGGATGCACAGGGGGAGGGGGGGGGGTGGAGCACTATTAAATGCTCATTCTTCAAAATTCTCCATAAAATGGATGCAAAGGGGGAGGGGGGGGCACTATTAAATGCTCATTCTTCAAAATTCTCCATGAACAGATTAACTATGTCTGGTGACAGTGGTGAATCAATGACTGTCCCATCAGACATTTTATAATAATTTCCACCATACAAAAATATGTGGTCACCAGGGTGTATCAAAATAATGTTAAGATCTCAGGATAGGAATGAGCAGCCAATAGTCTTAATGTTACTTCTTCTGGTACTAGGAAGACCAAGTTGAGGCAGACCCTATCATCACATGTTTGATCACTAAAAACGTTTGATAATTTTTAATATGATGTTTACAGTGGCTGACTATATGTGCTAGTAATTGAGATATATATTTTGCCACCCTGCATCTAGGAGAGCCAATTCTTCTAAGTGGTATGCTAACTTTGTATATTTAAGCAGACCATATAAACTGAATGGCCTAGGTGCTCTTGGCTTCAGAGTCTTCACAAGTTTCTCAGACGGGCCAGAGTTCTTTGATATGTCCCCTGTCTTCCTGCTCATTGCTGATGTATCTCATTTCAGAATCTAAGTGCACTCCTTCAGTAATGGACATACTTTAATACGATAATCACTTGCACTGACGATACCCCCATTGTCAGCTGCTAAGACAATTAATTCTTCATATTTTTCCAACAATTTCAGTCACTGTCTCTCCATGTAGCTTGTACTGGAGTTAGGGGTCCTGGTTGTCACTAAATGCCAGCCAATAGCAAGCCATATCAGTACAGTTTTTGACATTTTGTTCCACAATATACTGTTGCAGAACCTCCCAGTACATAGCACTAGAGGTATTGCGTTAAAATGGTCCTGCTTGTACCAAACAAACAGAAACCAGAAAATAGGAATAGAACATGGGCTAGGAAAACCATTGGAACATATTTCTCAGATGCAGAGACTCTAAAAAGGAGGAGTTCCCAAATGTTATGTTCACTAACCAATCCTTTCTTTTCCATATATAAATGCGTTGGAGATGAAAAATGAGTCACAAACAGATGCCTTGTTTGCAGATGATACAAGCATCCTTCGTACAGCAAACACCACAAATTGCTACAAGAAGCTGTACAGAGTTACTAAACAACTAGCTTGAGGGAGATTTTGATGCATTAGACTTCAAAATAACTGTTAATGGATGGCACTGAATAAAATACAGCTACAGCCTGAGTTTGCCCACCAACAAAACAATTTTTCACTCTGTATGAGTTATATACATTGCCTCATTCTGCATCACTCTTCAGTACAGAATTATTTCCTGGGTGTAACATACCTTCCCATTCAGTTATTTTCTTTACTCACAAAAGAGCTGTGAGAGCAATGCAATGTGCCTGAAACAACATATTCTTTTACAAATGTCTTCAGTCCTCCCAGTCCCCTGTATATATTACCTTGAAACTTACAAATATTTGAGACAGAGTTTAAAAAATATAAATAAAAATTTCAGCATCCATGAACATAATACAGTGTAGAATGAAAAGTTCTACAACCAGTCAGTAAGTATATTAGATCTTACTGCCTCTGCCACAAATAATGCTATGCAAATTTATGACTCTTCCACACAAGACAAAAAGTATTTTATCATTCTCACAGTTCAATAAACCTCTAAGGGCATTCTTATTATATTGCAACTTCTGTTCAGTATCAGAATTTCCAGAAGAGATTAAAAACAAGAAGGTGCAAAATCTCCTTCTGCAACTATCCCTTCCAGATAAAGTCAAAATTCATTTATTGTTATTTATTGTACTCTATTTGGTATTTTTAGCAGTATATAAGAGTATAAAAGGGGCAAGGGGGAGGGAATGTACAGGTTCATGTACACATTCATTCCAACTTATTATAAACAAATGATATGTTCCACTATCTGAAAATATTTTTGTACGAATGAAGAATTTGTTGGTGTGTTCAAATATTTTGTTAGCCACCTTTACAGCAAGGGGACTGGTACCATTTTTATTTCCATAATTGTATCTTCTGCAAAAAGGTCAGTGCATGTGGAAGGTAAGTTATATATATTAAAAACAACAGAGGACTGGAAACAGAACTGTGCTGTCCACCAAGTCTCATTGCTTTAAATTTTGAGTGGCCATGGTTATGTGAACAACATGGAACTGAGAAACTCTGTTTTCTGTCATGATGATAACATAAAAACCATGAACCTGACATGTATGCTGTCCTAGCATGGGGATATTATGGTTCACATGGTCTAAAGCTTTAGCCAAACCACAGAATACTCCTAATGGGAATAATTTATTACTAATGATTGTACTACATCATCTGGCAAGGTAAACATAGCCTATTTTGCTGTTACTAGTAGCCTAATATTTATGTGGTAACATTTGTATTTTTCAGAGAAAATATTTACCTTCATCTGCAACTACAGATACTTGTTTATGTTATAGCTTAACAATGGACATAGGTACTTGCAATGGAGCTATAAGGAATTATCAATTCTAATGGGAATGGGAATAATTTATTACTAATGATTGTACTACATCATCTGGCAAGGTAAACATAGCCTATTTTGCTGTTACTAGTAGCCTAATATTTATGTGGAAACATTTGTATTTTTCAGAGAAAATATTTACCTTCATCTGCAACTACAGATACTTGTTTATGTTATAGCTTAACAATGGACATAGGTACTTGCAATGGAGCTATAAGGAATTGTCAATTCTTGAATATAATTAATCATATGATTGGAATTGCATAAATTCCTCATAAAAATAGCAAACAATATTGCTAAAATCATAGTGTACTTAATTAATATTTTTATATGGAGCAATAATCAAAGATGTTCGAACTCACCAGCTCGTTGGATTGATCCTAAATTGAATTTCAGTGGCTTTATTGACAAGCCAAACCAGTGGTGTACAGGTAAGTGTAACTGATATGTAAAAGATCTTCGAGTTGTGTGCCACAAACTATTGATTGGATTAAATGTTGTCAGGCTGGCTCCTATTGTAGCTGAGTACCTATACAAAAATGGAATGATACCACAGTACTGTTGATTTGAACACAAGATGATACGTGAATAAAAGAACAACTTTTCTATGAAAATATGTAATTAAAATGGTGTTAATTAATGAATAAAATGAAAAAGTGGGAACATGTAGTTCTCATAACTGAATATTTTGTAGCATGAATTTTCTTTCAGTTGTAATTTCCTTTGAACTGTACTGAAACTTCCAGAGATTAATTTTTTTATTTTACACATCTAGTTCCACATCACCAAGCTAAGAAGAAGATCTCCACGGTCATGGAATGAATCAGTACATGAAATTCACACAGTTAAAATAAAATGTAGCCATATACTACGCAGGTGACAAGCTGTGAGTATATATTACCATAATCAACAAAATAACACAGAATATAGCTTAATTATCTTGAGGAACTCCCTGACAGAATAGGAGGAGTGATCCATAAGGAAATTCTTCAATTTAGATTTGCATAGTTGAATGTGTTTAGATTAAAGCTAAGATTTTTTAAATTCTTGTGGTAGCTTGCTGGAAATGGATGAAGCAGAATACTGCATGCCTTTCTGCACAAGAGTCAAGGAAGTGCTATGCAAATACAGATTGGTATTAACTGAGTAAAAGTTGCTAATTCTTGGGAATATGTTCATATTGTTAATGACAAATGACATTAAAGAAAATACACTATTGGCCATTAAAATTGCTACACCAAGAAGAAATGCAGATGATAAACGGGTATTCATTGGACAAATATATTAAACTAGAACTGACATGTGATTACATTTTCACGCAATTTGGGTGCATGGATCCTGAGAAATGAGTACCCAGAACAACCATCTCTGACCGTAATAACGGCCTTGATGCACCTGGGCATTGAGTCAAACAGAGCTTGGATTGTATGTACAGGTACAGCTGCCCTTGCAGCTTAAACACGATACTACAGTTCATCAAGAGTAGTGACTGGCGTATTGTGATGAGCCAGTTGCTCGGCCACCATTGACCGGACGTTTTCAGTTAGTGAGAGATCTGGAGAATGTGCTAGCCAGGGCAGCAGTTGAACATTTTCTGTATCCAGAAAGGCCCATACAGGACGTGCAACATGCGGTCATGCTTTATTCTGCTGAAATGTAGGGTTTTGCAGGGACTGAATGAAGGGTGGAGCCATGGGTTGTAACACATCTGAAATGTAATATCCGCTGTTCAAAGTGCGTCAATGCGAACAAGAGGTAACCGAGATGTGTAACCAATGGCACCCCAAACCATCACGCCGGCTGATATGCCAGTATGGCGAAGACGAATACATGCTTCCAATGTGCGTTCATCACGATGTCACCAAACACAGATGTGACCATCATGATGCTGTAAACAGAACCTGGATTCATCCAAAAAAAATGACGTTTTGCCATTCGTGCACCCAGGTTCGTTGTTGAGTACAACTTCGCAGGCGCTCCTGTCTGTGATACAGCGTCAAGGGTAACTGCAGCAGTGGTCTCCAAGCTGATAGTCCATGCTGCTTCAAATGTCATCGAACTGTTCGTGCAGATGGTTGTTGTCTTGCAAAAGTCCCCATCTGTTGACTCAGGGATCGAGACATGGCTGCATGATCTGTTACAGCCATGTGAATAAAATGCCTGTCATCTCGACTGCTAGTGATAAAAGGCCATTGGGATCCAGCACAGTATTCCCTATTACCCTCCTGAACCCACCAATTCCATATTATGCTAACAGTCATTGGATCTCAACCAACGCGAGCAGCAGTGTCGCGATATGATAAACCACAATCGTGATAGGCTACAATCCGACCTTTATCAAAGTTGGAAACGTGATGGTACGCATTTCTCCTCCTTACACGAGGCATCACAACAACGTTTCACCAGGCAACGCCAGTCAACTGCTGTTTGTGTATGAGAAATCGGTTGGAAACTTTCCTCATGTCAGCACGTTGTAGGTGTCGCCACCGGCGTCAACCTTGTGTGAAGCTAATCATTTGCATATCACAGCATCTTCTTCCTGTCAGTTAAATTTTGTGTCTGTAGCACATCATCTTTGTGGTGTAGCAATTTTAATTGCCAGTAGTGTATATATTGAGAGGCCAGTGTCATAAGTCCCAGAATCCTGAACAAGGGCCAGCAAGAGGTTCATGAAATTACACCATATATTGCTTGAACTGCCTATTTCTGAATCAAAAATACTCTGTGTGAATGGAGATAGTTACCCCAGAACATAATGCCACCTGTCATTAGTAAGTGGAAAAGAAAAATGTAGACTAATATTCATTTTGGACGCTCACTTACTTCGGATATTGCTCTAATGGTAAATACAGCAGTATTCAGTTTTTGAACAAAATTCTCAACGTCGATTTTCCATTACAGTAAGCTGTCTGAAGACCTAGAGACTTGAATTGTTTAGAGTCACTTATCATATGCCCACTCAGTGTAATCAAAATGTCAGTTTTAGTTTAATTGTGTGTTCGCGACTGTAAAAACTGAGTCTCACTACGATTTAGCATTAATTACTTTCTACAAGCCATGAACTGCAGTGTGTGATACAATGCTTATTTTGTGCTCAACATCCTTCACTATCAAGCTACTGCCACCAGCAAACAGAAGTACTTTAGAATCATGTGACACATTTATCGGGTTCTCCTCTGTTTGTTTCCTGCATCAGCATTTACATACGTACTCTGTAAACCACTCTGAAGCACATGGCAGAGGGAATTTTGGATTGTACCACATGTTAAGATTTCCTCCCATTCTTATTTCATTTAGAGCACAGGACAAAAGACTGCTTAAATATGCCTGTGCACTATGTAATTAATTTTATCTTGTCTTTGTGATACTTACAGTAGTGATATGTAGGGGGTTCAAATATATTTCTACATTCTTCACTTAATTCTGTTTCTCAAAATATTGTAAGTAGGCTTTTGCATGATGACTGGTATTTGGCTTCAAGCATTTGGCAATTCAGGTTTTTTAACATTTCCATTATGCTCTCTCATCATTTCAATAAACCTATGGGCATGTGTGCTGCCCTTCTCTGTATACCTTCAGTATTTCCTATTAGTCATATTTATTTCTTTACTTATTTATTTATTTATTATTATCCAAATGATCACATTTGTGATATAGGATTTGTCAGGATACATTTCAACAACTATATAATATCTTTACAAATTTTTTTTCTATGCTGAATTCATATGAATCTATCTTATATGCAATACAATATACAACTAACAAGTGTTTTTATATCATAATTTCTTATGAGCTTGACAGACCTATTCCCTGATGTTGTGATTTCATTTGTCACATTTATGATATCGTGTATTCTTATACAGTTGATCAGAGCTATTCACTTATACTGTAGTGATATTTGTTAATCATGTTGTTCTTAACCTTCTTATGTACTTGACAGACATATTCATTGATGTAATTTCATTTGTCACATTATGCCTTGATTACATACATGTTTCTGACTTTGGGTCCTTGTTACAGCTTGTAAGTGGAGATCTTTACATTGCTGTGTATCGTAATTACGGTAGTCTGTATTGGTTTTCATTTTGTCCTGATTTCTTTTGATCACCAACAGTCATTTTAGAATGGAACTGTTAAACTTTCAATGCTTTAAAGAGGGGCCTACAGTGTGTTTGAGGTGGGCTCTGGGTCATTATCTGAATACCATGTTTTAGTAATTTGAAAATATCATTTAGATGACAATTTGTTTTTCTCCAGAATACTATCCCATAGGATTTAATGGACTGAAAATAGCCAAAATATACTAATCTGGTACAGTCATTACTACAAACTCTTGAAATTATTCTTAGTACAAAACATGCTGAATTTAGTTTTAGTGCTAAGCTCATCACATGGTCCTTCCAGTTTATCTTCTCGTCAATGTGCATAACCAGGAATTTTGCACACTGTACTCTTTCAAGTTGTTTGCCCTCCATGGTGGGATTTATGTCATCATGTTCACTTATTTTTCCATATTGCACATAATTAGTTTTTTTGCATTCAGTGTTAGCTTGTTTGCACTAAACCATTTTTGTATATCATGTAGGACATGGTCCGCAGTATTGTGCAATGACTGCTTCATATCACTAACTATGAAACTACTATCATCAGCAAATAACATGATTCTAGCTTTTCTTTCTGAACCTGAATATCATTAATGTAAATGAGGAACAGCAAGGGGCCTAATACACTTCCTTGGGGTACTCCTACTGTGACCTCCCTTGGATCTGATCTTAGTTTAATTATTCAGTTAATATTTGGTGCTGTAATTTCAACCACCTGCATCCTCTTTTCCAGATACGACTCGAACCACTTTCTTACTGGTCCTCTGATACCTATAGCTTCAAGCTTTTCCAAAAGTATGCTGTGGTCAACAGTGTCAAAGGCTTTTGACGTATCTAGATTTATCCCGATTGCACTTTTTCCCTCTTCCAATTTACTGATTATTTCTTTTGTGTATTCCAGTACAGCTGTTTAGGTACTACTCCCAGCTTGAAATCCATGCTGATTACTGTTTATCAGATTGTGGATATTAAGATAATGTGTGACTCTATATTTTATTATTATCTCTAAAACCTTAGAGAATGTTGGTAGAAGTGAGACATTCTGTAGTTTTTCATTTTAAGCTTATCATCATTTTTCAACAGGGGAACAACTTTAGAAATTTTCAATTTCTGTGGAAACATGCCCTCAGCCATTGCCAAGTTTGCTATGTTTGCCAATGGTTTCACTGTTTGATTAGCTGTTTTCTTTACTAGTATTATTGGCACCTCATCTACTCTAGCTGACATCTTGGACTTCAGACTTTTAATCACTTTTAAAACTTCCTTTTCATTTGTTGGGACTGCCATCATACTGCTGGCTGCCATGGGTGCTGCTCTCTTAATCTACTCCCCAAAATTCCTGCTTAATGTCTGGGATATATTTAAAAAGTAATTATTTATATAATTAGGCATGATATATTTATCTATCATTTTATTCTCCTCATCTTTTAGAATAATTTCCTTATCTTTGATAGTTACCCCAGTTTATTTGATCACAATTTCCAATGCTATTTTAGTTTTATTTCTGGTCTGTTTTATTTCCATGTCATTACTTAGTAACTTTGCATTTGCAATTACTCTGCGGTGTATTTTCCTATACCTTTTTACATATTCTATAAAATCAGTATCTGCACACTCCCTCAACTCTGAATTGAGTTTTTTCACGTTTTCACATGATTCCTTAATGCCAAGAGTCATAGAAGAACTTGACTTTATGTGTGCAGTAGACTTGATTCTGGTCAGTTTCTTTGGAAAACACATCTCAAAGTTCTTAAAATAATTCAATGCAAATGTACTATATGCCTCATCTGTACTTGTTTGTTTCATAACATCTAACCAATTTTCATTTTCTAAGATACTTATGAACTGATGACAGCTGTCCACAGAGAAGTTTCTTTTTTAAATATTATTTACACTTTTATCTTCCTTTGACCTTAAAGGGATTTCAATGGTGAGAGCATTGTGGTCAGACAATCCTAAATCTATGTTTGTTACCTCTATGTCAGTTGTTGACATATTTGAGAAAATGTTATCTATGAGGCTATTGGAGGTGTTTGTTGTTATAGTTGAATTGTTTATGTGTGGTGACATGTTGAAACTCTTTAATATGTCCAAAAATTGCCTTTTTTGTTGACTTTCAATTAGAAGATTAAAATTGAAATCACCACATATTTGATATGGGTCCCATACACTTTACCAGTATTGTAATATGGTAGCACAAGTGATTTGTAAACAAATTCTTTTGTAGACTGATTGCATTTTCCCAACATCCTGGCAATGAAACAGACTACCACTTACTTTACCTACAATTTGATGCAGGGAACACTTTGTTTCCAGTATCTCATTGCAGAGTAATTAGTTCAATTTATTATCTCAAGCACCTATGTTACAGTATAGTACTGAGAATACCTGCACATTAGCAAAAGTGCATTAATTCAGAAAAAAGTTGCCTTTTTTCAAGAAACAGATTCAATTTACTTCAATTCAATTCAATTTTTAGTAATGAACACTGATTGTCAGTTGACATGGAATTAATGCACAAATATACTGGCAAAGAGAATTACATCTGCATGTTATGTTCTTATGCTCCTATCTTTAGTGTGTAAGTGCCAGTACCTATGTGGTGAGAATTCTTAAACATCAGAAAAGGGCCATAGAAATAGCAACTGGGCTCAGTGTAATGAAGTGTTTAAAATTTGGGTATCCTTACTAAACCAAAAATTTCACCTATCAGTCTGTTCTACACATTAAGAAAAATATTTGTATGTCAGAAATATTGCTATACAGGACCATGAAAGAAGAGCTAGTTTTGACTTACATTTACCAAGGAAAGAGAAATGAAAAACATTAACAGCATTTCATATAAAGTATTAAAATTGTATAATAATTTGTCCAGTGTGAGGTGAAAAAAAACTAAAACAGATTTATTTAACATTGCAATTAAAATGTACCTTTTAAATAATTAATAACTACTTATAAAAATAAGAGAAAGGATTAGTAAAAAAAGTGACAATTAACACACTTTTGTCATTGTGTAATAGATGTTAACACTGAAACACTTTTTTACAGCACAATAATATACCCAAGGTTGCCTGAGCATAATACTAATGTCTGAGTTCTATATTTTACACATCATGAGAGAATGATGACTCATTTCATAGACAGGCAAAGGGAAGATGTGGAGGTGTAACAAAAGCACAGCAGTCATTGTCATGATCAAATCATCTGCAAGTGAGTGTGATGTGTGCAGGGAAAAGTGCTGAGAGACTAAATGAGCAGTGTACAATTTTTTTTTCAAGTTATTAAGATAACTTCTTACATGCACACACAAACAAAACGGAATTGTACATTAGGTATAACTGAATGAGGCAGTCCATTTGTTAACACACTGGTCTCATATTCAAGAAGTTGGAGACTCATGTTCTTTCCTATATTCTGATTTAGGTTTGCATGGTTTTGCTAAATCACTTCTGGCAAATGTGCTATTTACTACTCAGTCCTGTCTCAATTTTTGTCTTGCACAACAATATCTGTACAAATGTATAAAGAGTGAATAAATTGTAGCTGCATCTGTGTAAGCAGATTTGGCCAACATGTGTCTTGTATAAGGAAGTGTTGTATGCCAATGGAAAGGCAGTGAGATGAAGAAAGATTTCTGCAATGACAGCAACCAAATTGCAGCACATTTGTATCTGCATATAGGTGTCTGTGGGAAGGCAAGTTCATCCATCTTTTTATGGAGGATACTGACTTTGCAAGGTATGCAGGAGTGTTGCAGAAGACTCTTTAAATATAACTGATGACACTACAGCCTACAGTAGTTAGCTCATTACAAGAGATCTGTACATAAATCTAACAACAGTTTTTATTATCTTATACCAATAACAATTCACCTGTATCATCTATAGGAAATGCAAGCACATCGTCCCTGGACTTCCTACACTGAGAGTAGTTGGTAAATGAGTTTCTAGAGCAATGTGCAAGTAACCACCATGTTCTTGTTTACACCTCTCTGTTTTACTAGCTCTAAAGAAGTGCTTTAGGGTTAGAACCACCTGTATCCCCTAGGGGTGGGAATGAAAACGGGTTGACATTGAGGCATAGCTCAGAAACACCTGGAGCATTTCAGCCAACTGTGTTAGGTGCACATATCATTATTTGTATAAAAATATTGTGAGAGTAAGATCCCATACTAGAACTATGGGTGGTAGTCTGGATGAGAAAGGCTGACATAAAAATGTTCAAAAATAACCTGTTGGTATTTATTTACTGTATTTAGTTGACTTGGAATACTTTTAAAAGTATGCAGTGTAATTTGTCTCTTATTTGTAGAGTTCACTGTGTCAACTAGGTCCCAAGAATGAGTATTGCAGTGAGCCAACATGTTTTGGAACTGAAAAACAAGCCACACAGCTGAGTACCATGGATAAATTTAACATCCTCTTTGGAGTCATATAGTGTAAACCAGCAGAGAATCAGACATATATGTGTGCAATATATGTCATTTATGCATATGCTCAATATTTTCTTGTAAGCCCCTGGATAGATTTCTACCAAACTTATTACACCTGTTACTATCTAAAAAGATGCCTGTGTGTGTTTGGGGGGGGGGGGGGGGGGGGGGGAGAGGGGGGGAGAGGAGGGATGAGATGGTTAGAGAGAGGGGAGAAGGTGAAGGATTAATAGAAGATTGCAGAAAATAGATACCTGGGCAATGCTAGCTTTTTCTCTTAGTTTTACATATACATTTATAAGTGGTGGCATTTTTGACAGCAGATTTATAATACAACAAAAACTCATTTACATTGGTGAGTTGAGCTGATCAATACAAATTTGCTGTGATTGCATGATCCTGTGCTATCAGTAAGTATCTCATTCTACTTTATGTACTTCCTGACTGACTGAATGAAGTTCTATACAAAATGTTCATGGAATGTGTTATTCACTGGGAAAGTTCTCCAAGTGCACAACTAGTGGTCAAACACTTCAAACAATAAAAACTGTCAAATATCTAGGATTATTCACTCATAATGATGTATGTGTAATGATAACATAAAATTATTTGTAGCAGTTCCCTATGATAGAATGAGAGTAGTGGTAAAATTCTACTAATGACATTTATTGCAATATAGCAAGAACATGCATGTATCTAACTAAATAACTGACTAACTAGAAGATTTTCTGTTGAAAATTTAGCAGCTTTTGTCATTTCAACATGATGCTGTGCCAGCACATTTCCCACCCAGTGCTGGTAACCACCACTGATGTATAGTCTGGGCAACAATACATGTGAAACTAATGGAATTATTGTCCTGGTGTCATATGTGACATTAGATTATGACAATGAAGCCAATACTTGCATGGAAATGATGTCTAAGATTACCACAGCTGCTAGGATTCCTCAGCATGTAATACTGCTCATGATGGATTACCGTGCACACTATTATGATACTGATATGACCATGGGAGACAAAATTTTGAACAGCTCCTGTAAAGAAATAGATAGGATAGGCAGGGGCAAAGGTGCACAAGATGCAGAGATATGAATCTAGTGTTTTACCCATTTGTGAGTGTACTGTGGCAGCCCGGTATCTTCAGTTGAAAGCCTTTATGGTAGAAGAGACAAGTATGTCATGTTTTTGGTTTGCACTTTGAAGCTTTTGAGATATGATGTGAGTTAATTTTTTGGAATGTTCAGTCTAAGTATTTACCATGTTGTTGATGGCTATCTGTCTGCTATAACAAAATGCCAATACCTCACATGTAAGTGCAAAACCTAACTCGTGCTTTAAGCTTAGTTGTTAGTTTAACAAGTTGCCACATGTGGCAGCTGATGCCAGTAGTTCAGAAATCAGTACCATGTGGCATAGGTCCTATGAAATAGCTGGGACAAATGTCCCCATGCATACTGTTGCTCCAATATGTTTGTCTTTTATTTCTTCAGTTTTAATACTGAGTGTGTAGGTTTATTTAACATATTTAATGGACCTTAGTTTGTACAGGGTGACAAGTACTGAACTATATGAAAAAAATGTAAATTAGTTACAAACTATGGCATGCACACATTTTATTCAACATGTAAACATCACTATAGATATTCAGATTTAGGTTATGACATGTTTGATATGCCTGCCATCACTAGCAGTGATGTGTCAGAATATCAATGCTGTCGATGACCTCCTTAACAGTTGTTTACAGCTCAGCATTGCTTTTGGGGTTATTACTGTACACCCTGTCTTTAATATAGCCCCAGAAAAAGGAGACACATGTGTTCAGATCTGGAGAATATGGCAGCCAATAGAGGGCCGTGCCAGTGGCCCCTGCACACCCCAGACTGAGTCTCCAGGACATCGAACACTCTCCTGCTTTGATGTAGTCGAGCTCCATCTTGTGTGAACCACATCTTCTTGTAATTGGGGTCATTTTGGATAATAGTGATGAAATAATCTTTCAAAACCTTCATGTACCATTCGGTAGTCACCGTGCCATCAAGGAATATTGCACTGATTATTCCGTGACTGGGCACTGCACACCACACAGTCATCAGTTGAGGCTGAAGAGATTTCTAAATTGTGAAATGCAGATTCTCATTCCCCCAAATGCACCGGTTTTGGTTATTGATGAACCATCCAAACAAAAGTGTGTTTCGTTGCTAAACCAAACCGTATATATGCATATTAGTTCCCATCATGCCCCATGGCCAACGGTGCAGCTTGAACATCCCAATGCAAACTGCTCAGAATTTATGACTATTTTATTTCATATAGTTCAATAATTGTCACCCTGTAGTTCACTATTTCTCATTGACTGAATCAGTATTAATAAATTTAGTTCATGTTACAGAAACTATGAGAGAAAAATGTTCTCCATATTGGTCTCTTCTGAAACAGAAGAGGAGACTAAACATCTAATAGAAAATGGATCTCGAATTAGAAACGCTGCTAGAATGCTTGGATGTAATGAATCCACATTATATGAAAGGCTTAAGACAGGCTATGGAGTGGCACCATTGGGATGTTTCAAAACTGTTTTTTCTGAGGCAAAGGAAACTGAAATGGGAGAGCATGTATGAATCTGGAGTCTATGTTCTATGGCCTTACAGTTAAACACTTTCAGCATTTAGCATATCAGTTTTCCAGAAGTAATAGTGTGAACCACCTATTTAATAAAGAAACTCAAGTGGCACGGGAAGACTGGGCTTGCTCATTCATTGCTTGTCATAATTCAAGTTTAAGGTAACAAGAGAAAATCACTATTTGGAGGGAAATGGTTTTCAATAAAGCACAAACAGAATTTTTTCAGAAAACTGGAAACTTTGCAATCTAAATACAATTTTCTGCTCCATCGACTCTCTAATGAAGACCAAACAGGGATACAGACATTACCAGGAAAACTGCAGAAAAGTGTGGCAAGAAAATACTGAACAATAATAATACAATGTGTTTCCTTGAGTTAAAATGTTTTGTATTTAAATTAGTGGTATATTATTGCCATATTTGGATATTTAATATGATCACAATAATGGTAAAGATTGTGATGATGGTGGTGATTTTGATACAGTAATACATTATACAAGTTAATAATAGTAGTACTGGACAAATACAGCAATTCTCCTTTAGTCTGTTAAAATCATAATAATTTATTTTTGTGTGGAGTTTTGGGCCATAACAACAGGTGTTTACTTCAGGCCTGGAGTGAAGATCTGTTTTCTTCATTTGTAACATTTTGTTAAATATAACTTTAATAATTATATAAGCAGTCTTCAATTTATGGTATCATGTAAAGTATGATCCTAGGTGTATTGTGTACAGTTTTCATTGTTATGTAACCAGAAAAGCAAAAGGGAAAAGCAGAGTGTTGGGTGCACATCTTTGCCCCTCCCCTTGCTACCCTATATGTTGCTATGTATTGTGCTGTAGAGTAACATTATTGTTGGTTTACTCTCTCTGTTTTGTAAATTTTCAGTATCTGTTTATGTGCAATGATAATATCCTTCCATCTCAGAGGTCAAGCCTAGATACTAAGAGGAAAGAGAATACTTAAATATGTTGTCAACAGTGAGTACCATGAACCAATGGAAAAGTTCTATTTGAAAACATTAGCATACTTTCATCAATACATGCATTTGCATTGGTACACAAGTATTCTCTTTGGAATACAATCAGAAGGGTAATTGTGATAACAAGTGGAACCAATCACCCTGTAACTAGCCACTGGGGACCAAGAGAAGTCAATATCTAAAAGCTCAGGAAACAGTCCTGATAAATTTTTTGATGTTTATAGTTAGAGTCTGATTTTGCTAAATGGGAACAAACTGCATGATCCCTAAGATGATAAGAAGCAGAAAAGGTCATATGGACATATGGTAAAGATGCACTTGAGGGAGGTACAACCACTTGAAAGTTGCAACAAAAGGTATTGAACATTGTGCAGTAGGCCACCTGTGTGGAGGAAATAGGGATGAAAATTCAAAACTTAAATTTTTTGGATTGGTATCAGTAATTAAGCTCATTGCTGTAGAGAAATTAACCTGTTTGTCATCCCAAAGTGTGACATTGAGCTCAGCAGTGCTCCCACAGTGAAGGTTGCTAATGGATGGATGCAATGGCAAAATCTCAGTCTCAGTCTTTGACCAATAGGAGTGCAGGTAAGGATCACATGGGACCTCAGGTGTTCACATCCAAGGGCCAAGGCAGAACAACTTTGCTGTCTTGGCTGCCAGCTTCCAATTCACAATCACATCCCTCCCTCTACTGCTCCCTAGATTCCCTCCAGCAATTTGTCCATAATGGCCCCTCCAAACATATGTTGGCTTCCCAGGTGCAAAATGTGCATCCTTTAAAAATGCAATAAACACCAATGAGTTTTTACCGGATTTGTACTTATTTACCAAATGATCGAACTATCCTGGATGTCCACCTATCTGCTACCCTCACCCCATCCTGCAAATCTAGTGTCAATCCAATCAGATAGTTTTCACCTTTCAGTCCAATAATAGTTGCCATTTTGCAGTTGGACACTGTTATGAATGTGTGTACCATGGAAGGAAGCCACAACTCTTTGCACCCTGTAGCCACCTCTGCCCTACATTAGCCTGCGTGGCAGATGTGGACTTGGTCCATGCCACCTGGCACATCTTGCTGATGCTGGTCACCCAGCACCAGAACTTGTGCTGTGCATGAGCACAGTTGTGCTGGCCACCATGCCTCAAGCCATGATAAATCCATTTCAGAACTGGGCCTCCTCACTGCTGGCTAGCAGTCTCTCTTCAGCTCACTGCCTGTTGCTACCATCTATGCTCCTGGTGTCAGGTCATGCTCAATGTCACTGACTCTTGTTCCTGTCACTGCTGTGAGGATCCAGGTGTTGATGCTGGGCTTATCACCATCTCACCAGTACAGTGACTGTGCTGCCACCTAGCTGAGGTTCACAGGTCCTGCTCCAGAATGATGCACTGCTGCTGCTGTCTCTATATACTACAGCTAATGTGAGTATTGCTGTCCTCTGCCCTTTGCCTTCTGCCATCTGCCATAGACCTACCAGTGACTGTTCACACCAGCATAGCAGCACAGACAGTCAGGAACTACTCCCCCTGTAAACAGCAATTTTTACTCTTACTGAGGTTACAGTAACTGTTAACTGTTACGTTTTAAGCCTGTTTTTGTTTGTAACTATGCCTCTGACACACTCCCAGAAAGAAAGTGCTGCTGAAGACAGTAATATGATGTTGTTGGAGCTTTGCAAGGACATGTCCATATTATGACTATGAAAAACATACAGTTAGAGGAGCAGCTTGCACAGCTGTGATTACAGACTGTTTCTCTGAGGTTGAATTTTGGCATCTAAGTCACTCTTGAGAAAACTAAAGGGGCCTGAAGCTAGCAGAAGTTACTCTCATTCCATCTAACAAAAATTTGGTATTACTGTTTGAAAGTTCTGATGCCATTCTGATGGACAAACAAATGAATTTTAAGTCCACTTTATTTGTACAAGTATGTAAACTGTTGAAGACTGAGAAGAGGAGAACCACCCTACACCACACCAAAGCCAATGGCTGTGTTGAAGACACCCATAGCCACCCATAGAGCTATTGCCCAAATGTTATCCTTTTATGGGAACAAGACATAATGACTAGGATCATTATCTGCCAAATGTTTTGTCTGCCTATATCAATCAATGGGACACACTATTTGTGAGGCAGCATATGACTGCCCTTTCTCCCTTTGAATTAGATAAATTACCTCAGAGTGTTGATCTAAGTGAAATAAAAACTTAGCATGATGACTTAAAATTATCTGAATAAAAGTGCAGCAGCAAATTTCAGGGCAGCTTCAAAGGAGATTTAAAGAGACAATAAAGAAGCAGTGTTACCTGATACTGACAGGGTGACTGGGTTTTGTTGCAGAATACAGCCACTGAAAGAAGGAAAATTAAGATGTTGTCTCCTGCCTATGAGGGGCTCTACCAAATCCCATAGCTGGAAACACCTATTAATGCTAAAATATAGCTGGCAGACAACTCTGTAATTTTTCATTTTGATAGACTGAAACCATACCACAGGAAAGTCATGCCACCTGCATTAATAGAGACCACAGAGCCCACTCAAACAGAGCATGCATTGCCCAGAGTATGCAGGAAAGGAAGAACCTGCCGTCCCCTTCACAGCAAAGATATACCTTGTGTTCCTAGCACTCTTATGTGCTTTGGTCATGAGAATAGATGCATTCTGTTGCTTGATCTGTTTGTAATTTATTGACTGGTCCTGCTGTGCTGCACTGCTCATTTCCATGCTGCTGATTTCAGCCTCTTGCCTTTCCTCCACCAGAAATGGACCAATGTCAAACCATATTTTCCTTTGCCATGTCATGCTGTGCCACTTGCCTGCAGCACTACATCTGCATGCGCTCATGATTATGTTCTTGCCTGCATCTGCTATATTATTTTGTCACATTTACCACAGTGGTGAGAATAAAGATTATTCATTCAACAACAAGAAGTAATTAATAGCTGGAGACAGTTTGTCTCCATTAGGCACCAAAATTATCACAGGGGCATTAAAAATATATGTATTTGACCCCATTGTCACCAGTAGTGAACCCTGAAGAGAGGTCAAATAACATACTTGTCATGGAAATTTACTTGCTGTATCTTTTACTTGACTATACTGTGAGATGTCAATACTAATTACATTTGTTTTTATATTTTACATTGTTTATGCTTTTACTACACTAAACCCAATGCAGTTCATTGCCAGCACACTCACATGAATATTCAGATGGAGAGCTCACTGAACAGTTATTTTAATCTGCCTGATACAGTATTCATCACTGTGCTTGTGAGGAAATCTTGTAGTAGTGTCATGGTTATACATGTTTTTTTGGCCCACTGAGGTTTGGGACACAATATGTGGCTCTCATGATGTTGTAACTACTGCATTAGATCACCCTGAGAAAGGAGATAAATGTAATCCCTCATGATTCAGTAAATTACAAACCATGGCGGATTGCAACATCTCTTTGGTGAAGTGGCAGTTCCAATGGATAACATGTCACAGTAAATTATGCTCAGTCACTGAATCCTAATCTAGTTTCTTTACTGCAGGATCTGCAGTTTTTCCTAGCAATAAATGCCAAAGACTCTTACTGTCTAAACCAGTGCTCATTATTAAGAGAATACATACAGGGTGTCTCCCATGATTTCCCTAATCACAAATATTGTGTTATGATATATCAACATTTTCTTTGATCCACAATGAGTTTTTACATTTGGGGTACATGGATACTGTTTCATATCACTTCTTCATGTATAATAATTATAAAGATGGTTATTGCCTTGTACCTTTACTAGAATGGTTATCTCCAGTTTTATTCCTTTTGCATCTCCTCAAAGGCTGATATTCGCCCACTAGGTGCATGTTCCTTCGAACATGCCAGTTGTCATGGTAATCATGTGTTTTGCAAACCATCATGTTACCACCTGGATAGTGTGACTTATGCCACTAACTGACTTTAAGGCATACTGTATGATGGAACTAACATTATGTGTAGTAGTACTCAGTTGTACTTTGCACACAAAACACATATGGCACCTAGAAGTTTCAAATTTGTGAGCCAGTTACAAAACCTGACTTTGAAGTCATCATTTTTATATGCATATCCAATTTGTATATCAAATGGTACATTATTGTATGCCACCTGTGTATTATTTACATTTGTGTGTCATACCAGTTAATATTGGGCCCATAATATTTGTACTGATTTAAAGATTACATATTTATAAGAATCACAAACCCACATATAAACAAATAGGAGAAACATACCACATGCGGAACAGCACATCTAACATTTCCACCATATTTGGACATTCAATAAATAAGCAGTCCTGTAGATACCTGACTTTTCTGCATTAGAGAATATGATTATTGCCATTGGGGCATTGAGGAAGGCACCGGCATGGTTGTTTACTGCCAACACAGCTGCCACCATGGAATGAGATGGGATCTAGGCCTCTTCACCTCCACACCTTCCTCCTCTCATCATTCAAACATCACTCTGGTCACTGTGTGAAGATGTATGCACATGTGGACACTACCTATCAAACCCACCCATGATTTTTCCTCTGTGGCCACCTTCTTGTGTGTGGTATTTAAAATGCATCAGGAGGTCTATCTCACCATCCATAAAAAAGGCAAAAGTTACATTTCATGAGTTGTGTATGGCATGTGAGTCTGCATAATCCAGTTGACCTAATAAACACTACACTTCTAAAGGAAACTGAAGTTTAACATGTGTAGTAGGCAGATACAAGGTCTCTGTACTGACTGTTCACTTATTTATACACAAAAGGAGAATTCTGTCCACTACCACAAATGATGTCACACCCATAAACAAAAGGAATTTTAACAATACAAGTCAGTTACATGGAGCATACTGTATGGAACTTCCTGGCAGATTAAAACTGTGTGCCAGACTGAGACTTGAACTCGAGACCTTTGCCTTTCGCAGGCAAGTGCTCTACCATCTGAGCTACCCAAGCGAGACTCATGCCCCATCCTCATTGCTTTACTTCTGCCAGTACCTTGTCTCCTACCTTCCAAACTTTACAGAAGCTCTCCTGCGAACCTTGCAGAACTAGCACTCCTGAAAGAAAGGGTATTGTGGAGACATGGCTTAGCCACAGCCTAGGGGATGTTTCATATCAGTGCACACTCCACAGCAGAGTGAAAATCTCGTTGTGGAAACATCCCCCAGGCTGTGGGTAAGCCATGTCTCCACAATATCCTTTCTTTCAGGAGTGCTAGTTCTGCAAGGTTCGCAGGAGAGCTTCTGTAAAGTTTGGAAGGTAGAAGATGAGATACTGGCAGAAGTAAAGCTGTGAGGATGGGGCATGAGTCATGCTTGGGTAGCTCAGATGGTAGAGCACCTGCCCGGGAACGGCAAATGTCCTGAGAATGGGTCTCGGTCCAGCACACAGTTTTAATCTGCCAGGAAGTTTCATATCAGTGCACATTCCACTGCAGAGTAAAATCTCATTCTGGAAGCATATTGTATGGGTCCACACAGAATGTTAATGTTGCATACTGTCCATTATTTAAATCTGCAATGAGCTATATTATGGTCTTCTGGCAGAATAATTCTGAGTTCACACTATGTTTATGATGCAAACACAAGAGACTTGATTAACAATGCAGTACTTGTCCAAGTAAAACATCAAATGTAATAACTCTGATTAAGCTACTCTTTCTGTTCCTTGCCTAAGCCCAGGAAACTTGTACCATCTCATTATAAAGAAGGAAACAGACACACATACACACAAACCATTGGCTCTCTCTACACACACACACACACACACACACACACACACACACACACGAGACATGAGGGTTGCTATGACCTTATGAAAATTACTCTGTCAAGATTCTGACAGTGTGAGACCAGCTTTCACAGATTGGCCTGTGAGCAACCGTCAAGCCCTCTATGATGGGATTGTTTGGCAAAGAAGGCTTAATATAGTGAACTAGCTGCTGTGTTGCGATCAACTGGACACAACCTGATCATGTGCAGAGAAGCAGTTGTGGCATGACCATGTTGAAGAGGGTCACTCAATGGGCTATACCATCTTAACACTTACAGGCTAAAGGATTGCATTCAAGTTCAGTAATTTTGTTTGCAATGGAATGGGTGAACAACAACTATTTTCCATTCATATGATTGAGTTGACAAGGGATTTTCTTGTTTCCTTTCACCTCAGTACATTTTAGCCTATGTTCAATCAACCCCTTTACTATAACTTCAGCTACTGACATGCTTATTGCACTCATTTTATTAAATGATATTTTATGCACCTACACTATTGCATCAAATGACACCATTAGTAAGGTCCTGATATTAGTGTGTATAACAAATCTTATTTTCTATGCAATCTGGGGCCATTTAGCATTAATATTATGATCCTGGGTATTTAATGGCAGTTAAGCCAAGTTAACTGCATAGCACTGTTTCACAGTGTGTGCCACGTGGAATGGACTTTGTGCTGATGCTGTGCTGGAGTGTGCAATGACAGCTGTCATGCCCACACTCAGTGACCAACACAGATTTGCCATGACCCAAGCCTCTCTCTCTGCTGCTCTGAGCTTCCTTCATTTGCAGAAAAGCTATGACTCTTAAGACTTTTATTAACTCCTTGTGAATGAGAAGAGTTGATATGCTTATCTGCAGACATTTTCCTCACACATAATCAACACATGTCAATTTTTGGTCTTGTTTCCTCATTAATGCTTGCACTTTTGATATTAAATGTAATAATAGTCTGCACCTCAGTTGTTTCAAACACAATTCTATTCCACGTTGCAAGCAACTACTTCACAGGGACTCTACAAGAACTCAGTATCTGTAAAGTGGAAGGCGTTACTGATGCAAGAAACTACCAGCATTTTTTAGCTGCTGCTTTGTCAAATAATCATAATACATCTGCACATGAACAATATGTGCACTATTATCATGTATCTCATTTGATCCTCTCTTTATCTTGTGTTGTGTTATTACACTCACTGCTTGCACTGACTAGGACTTTGACTACCTAATTACTTGATTCAGTCACATTCTTTTAAGACAGACAGCATACTACTGATTAGGTTCTCTATTATCTCTAAATTTGTAAAAACTAGTTTTTTGAGGGAAGATCAACAGAACATCTGTCCGATGGTAGGAAAGGGTAACGCTCAGTCATGCAACTGTAAAACAAAGACATGTCTGAGGTCTTGCCTATTTTTACACATGTACTGATGGCACTACCAGCCATCAGTTATCTCCTACTCAGGGTGTGAAGGATGATTCCACAGCCAAACTTGATTTTTTCATAGCTGCCTGTAATCTGCACTAAACTTTACTGGAGCATTAAGGCACATCTGTTTCATCTCACATCAGCCCTGCTTCTGGGAATGGAATGGTATCTTATAACTCGCTCACTACCAATGGACTAGGAGCATGCTCCACAGTTCATTTAATTGAGACCTCATCTGAAGGGTCTGAAGCAGTAGAAATTTTGAACTATGATGATGGTGGTTTAAGGATTTCCATTCACATTATTCCTGGCAGGGACACTGAATCACAAGAATACACTCGCAGATAAAATAACCCTATTACTAGTTTTAACACTGTAAAAGAAAGTACACATGAACATGACTCCAGTTCTTCTTAAGGATGCTTGGATGTCCTCAAAAAACACACTAGTGTAAGATGGCTAGCAGGTGTTAATTTAATGACAAGATCTCTATTCAAACCACCTCCAACTCATCCTGCAATGTGATATATTGATGTTTTGCTATTTGCTGTATTAGATATATTGCTGTATTTGTGACTAATGTATATTTTTCCTATGTTCATTTGTGCTTGCTGTGTAACATCTGCCCTGTACACCATGACATCCTTATGTAAGTTGTCATTTTATGTTACTTTGTACTGACTGTTGCCTCTGTGTCCTCTGTGGGGCATTGTGCTGTTGGGCAACACAAGTTGCTGTTATACTAGCTTACATGAGCTCCCTCTACTTTATTCCAGTTAGTGACTTCTCAGTGAACCAAATATCTTGGTATGGAAAACCAACATCTCTGGCAGCTGTGACTGTCCTTACCTTACTATATATACTTCATTTACTATTGCTGTATCAAAAGGCTATTCACTCTAAACCCTAGGGTATCAGTGGAGAACTTTTCATGCTTTGGGCTGCTGATAATTAAGACACTTAAGTGGGTACAATATGGTAATTATGCCTCATGTCTAAAATCTCTCAGTTCCATATCTCTTGTGTGAGAGTACACTAACATACTCATAAACCATAGGGTAAGTTAAGTGGGTACAAAATGGGAATTATGACTCATGTCTAAAACCTCCTGGTTCCATATCTCTTGTGTGAGAGTACACTAACATACTCATAAACCCTAGGGTAAGTTAAGTGGGTACGATAAGGGAATGACTCATGTCTAAAACCTCCCAGTTCAATACCTCTTGTGTGAGAGTACACTAACATACTCATATTTATGGACTAATTATCGTTTTCAGGGAATCACAGGATATTTGCTGACAATCAGTCTGGTGTCACATATGTCTGACTTGCTCAGTTTCTAGCACCACAGTGTTGCTTTGTCATAGATGAGGATGTTGGACAATTACACCATTTCAGTCAGCCATCTGTTCCTGTATGATTGTCGAAATGTATTTGTGTGTACTGCTAATTGCATATGAAAAGAGGGTGTCCACATTTGGTAAAGTGATTTCACTCTTAGTACTGAACTCTCACCAGCATAATGTGATGCGTACCAATGCTCTTACCTACCCTCCCCTGTGAACTCCTGTCTGTAACTGGTGTGAAGCAGGCAGGTACATTGCCTGGGCCACTATGGGTCAAATGTATGACCACACTTTTCAGTCCTGTCCAGAATGCCCTTTCCAATTTATCCACAAAATCTCCCATCATGTTAATTCTAATGTACAGTATTCCTTTCAGTGAGCCTAGCATGAGGTCAACAGCACTAGTCTTCCTCTAACTTGCATCACAAAACCTGCTTAGTGATTGTGCATAAGAGTAGAATTTTCTCAGGTTCTCTGCCAGACCTTTTGCTTAGATATGACAGTGGTAGTTATTGTATGCTTCACATATAGATATTTTCACATCTCTACTAACCTTTCCTTCTCATCATTTGTGCATTCTCTTTTGAACTGAGAGTGCAACTGCCTTTCCCTCTCAGGTAAAATTGTGTGTCTACTTGAAAAATCCAATATAAAAATTGTCTTGTGACCACTGCCAAAGACAAAAGAGTGGCTTGGCTCTGCAAAAAAACCCACTAAAAGTGAATGTATCTGGAATATACACCATCACCTGTGAAAGTGGCCAACAGTGCACTGGGTAAATGCATTGCTGTATTTTGAATCACTCAGTGGAAAATATCTGGCATGTGTAACTGGAACAGACAGACAAATCAGTGATAGCAGAGCATAGTATCAATGAAGACCACACCCTTGACTTTCAGAACACCAAGGTGCTTTGCCAAGCAGTCGGTTAATGGAATAGCATCATTAAGTAATCCACCAAAATATGGGATCACAAGAATCTGGTCAACTGAGTTGAAGGATATAAAGTAAGTGTGGCATGGAATACACATTAATGGCAATACAACAAGAGTCAGGTGGAATTCCCACAGAGAGATGCGAACTGTGCACCCTCTATCCCTACCACTGCAGGGGGCAAAATGCTAGCATAAATGTAATAGCATCTGCATATCTTGAAACTTCACCAGAAGGTGATAAGTGTGACAGCTTTTCACCAACAGTATATGCCAGGAAAGCCTATGCTCAAATATAAATATTGTAAAATTGGACCCATAAATACAAAATTAACTATCATGTATTAACAATTACCATATATGAGCTTGCAAGCCCCCCTCAAAGCACCCTATCTCCAAACAAGCCTTCCATTATACACTACATTTGTAAATTCCCCATGTTTGGAGAGAATATAATACTCAAAACTTTTATTTTCTGGATTCGTTCCACTAATTAAGCTCACTGCTGTTGAGAAACCACTCACAGCCTTTTCACCTTACCTACATATGATGCTGGGCTCAGCAGGCTTCCCATGGTGAGGAAGCCTGAGTCACAGTCCTTGACCAAGAGGAACATAGTAAAGGATTACATGGGACCTGAGGCATGGGCAGCCAAGGTCTTAGGCAGAAATGCTTTGCTTACATGGCTGCTGGTTTCTGGCCTGCTAATACACTACTGGCCATTAAAATTGTTGCACCACAAAGATGACGTGCTACAGATGAGAAATTTAACTGACAGGAAGAAGATGCTGTGATATGCAAATGATTAGCTTTACAGAGCATTCAAACAAGGTTGGCACTGGTGGAGACATCTACAACGTGCTGACATGAGGAAAGTTTCCAACCAATTTCTCATACACAAACAGCAGTTGACCAGCGTTGCCTGGTGAAACATTGTTGTGATGCCTCATGTGAGGAGGAGAAATGCGTACCATCACGTTTCCAACTTTGATAAAGGTCGGATTGTAGCCTATCGCGATTGTGGTTTATCATATCGCGACATTGCTGCTCGTGTTGGTTGAGATCCAATGACTGTTAGCATAATATGGAATCGGTGGGTTCAGGAGGGTAATACGGAATGCTGTGCTGGATCCCAATGGCCTTTTATCACTAGCAGTCGAGATGACAGGCATTTTATTCACATGGCTGTAACAGTTCATGCAGCCATGTCTCGATCCCTGAGTCAACAGATGGGGACTTTTGCAAGACAACAACCATCTGCACGAACAGTTCGATGACATTTTCAGCAGCATGGATTATCAGCTCGGAGACCATTGCTGCGGTTACCCTTGACGCTGCATCACAGACAGAAACGCCTGCGATGGTGTACTCAACAATGAACCTGGGTGCATGAATGGCAAAACGTCATTTTTTTGGATGAATCCAGGTTCTGTTAACAGCATCATGATGGTCACATCCGTGTTTGGTGACATCGCAGTGAACGCACGATGGAAGCGTGTATTCGTCATTGCCATACTGGCATATCACCCGGCGTGATGGTATGGGGTGCCATTGGTTACACATCTTGGTCACCTCTTGTTCACATTGATGGCACTTTGAACAGTGGACGTTACATTTCAGATGTGTTACGACCCGTGGCTCTACCCTTCATTTGATCCCTGCAAAACCCTACATTCCAGTAGGATAATGCATGACCACATGTACGGGCCTTTATGGATACAGAAAATGTTCGACTGCTGCCCTGGCCAGCACATTCTCCAGATCTCTCACCAATTGAAAATGTCTGGTCAATGGTGGCCGAGCAACTGCCTCATCACAATATGCCAGTCACTACTCTTAATGAACTGTGGTATTGTATTGAAGCTGCATGGGCTTACTTGTATACACCATCCAAGCTCTGTTTCACTCAATGCCCAGGTGTATCAAGGCAGTTATTACAGCCAGAGGTGGTTGTTCTGGCTACTGATTTCTCAGGATATATGCAGCCAAATTGAGTGAAAATGTAATCACATGTCAGTTATAGTATAATATATTTGTCCAATGAATACCGTTTATCACCTGCATTTCTTCTTGGTGTAGAAATTTTAATGGCCAGTAGTGACATCCCTCTGGAACTTTGACTGTAATGGAACCTGTAAACATATGATAGTAAACACCAAGGGTTTTTACCAGACTAATTTTGGTATTTATTTACTCAGTGATGCAACTATCCTGGATGCCCCCCTATTCATCACCCTAAGCCCATTCTATGCAACACTGTTGAATGTGACACCAGTATCAGCACCAGTAAGGTGACCCACCAGCACACATATGCCAGACGACCATGTGGAACATTCTCCGTTACAGCTGTCTTTATCTGTATCTGTATCTGTATCTGGAGACTTGCATCTGCGGTGATGATTTTGTTTCTCGTTTGACACACAATCACAACTGTTCTGGGATATTTGTCATCCATCCTATTCACAGATGTGCCTATCTATATGAGGGACATTATTGTCAACCTTCACATCACCCATCTATGGGCTATGAAGAATCCTCATGGTTGAGTGGCAATAAACCATCAACTCCGGTTCAGCCTTAGTGTATGGGTAGACATTAATGGTGACTTCCTCTTTAGTGTGGAGCTAAAACAGTAGTACAGACAGAGCAATCGTCCTTGTCTAGGGTATTCTCATGTATCCTTTCAATCATTGAAATCTACCCTGTCAAAGATCTTTTATCTTGATCTCCAATGAGTATACCTACATAGGGTCCTATTTCTGACCATATTTCCATGCGAATTTTTTTGCTCTTTAACCTCAGAGGATCATTTCTTGCAGTTTGTCCCCATTTAGCATAGTCACCTGGTATACGGGTTAATTTATGAAAAAATATAGAAATCAAGTATTTACTTCCCATACTAAAATAATATTTTTGGTAGATAAGTTATGGTGATTGATTCCTATGTGAAACATCTAATGACAACTATTTGGTTGGTGCACAAATTTGTATTGTTTTTGTTTTGCATGTTGGTATTCCAGGTGCTATGTGTTTATTTATTGACTGTCATTTTTTATTTGTAGTCCAATGTTGCTGTTTGAGTTGACATGTTGTCATATTGTCATTTTGAGATAGTGACTGGAGCTGTGGATGATATAAAATGGAGTGCCAAGTGGAGAAATTGGAACATTTCTGACATGTTTTTATGCTTCAGTTCAATAGACAAGAGACAGCAGTGGAGGCAGCCAGAAAGTCAGCGGGTGGCCATATGTGCATCTCTGCTTGCTCGTCATGAATTGGCTTGTGAACAGCACCAACCATTCCTACCCTGTATCATTACAGGTGATGGTAAATGACCACTTTATGCTGACATAAGGAAAAGAAGGGAATGGTTGTACTAAACAAAGTAGTAGCTTCCCATACAAAGACCTGTGCACATCCATAAAAGATCATTTTATGCATCTGGTAGAACAATGGCAGTGTAGTGTACTATGAATTGTTTCCCTGGGGTGTAACCATGACTGATGACATATATTGTTAACAACTGAGACATCTTGCAGATACAATCCAAGAACAATGACCAGGAAGACTGTGTGAAGCAATGCTACTCTGCAATAACACTCACCTGCACTCTGCTAGACTGACAAAAACACTATACAGGAGTTGGATTGGGAAGTTATTCCACACCCACCTTATTCACGTGCTCTTGTACCTTCAGACTGTCACCTTTTTTGCTCTCTGTCAAACAATATTTAAGAAGCTTTCTTTCCAGAAGATAGTGCACTCCAAACATGGCTCGATGAGCTCTTCACCTCCTAACTGTATATTTCTACAGTTGTGGAATCAAAAAGTTACAACAGCATTGGACGACTGTTGTAAATAGTGAAGGAGAATTTATTGTTGATGACTGAAGTCTGTGAGATGAATATCTCTTGCTGTATATGGTGTGTGTGTGTGTGTGTGTGTGTGTGTATGTGTGTGTGTGCGTGTGTGTAAGATATAAATTTAGTTCACATTAAAAATACTGGGTGGTATTTTATTTTGGTAGTAATAACTTCGACTCCAAGATAGCCAGAAAAGTCAAAACTTGGGCAGTAGGAAAAAAGAATACTCTGGAATATCCATAAACTTGTTTTTTACTTGTAAATATGCAAATATTGTATAATAAAGATGGGTGATGTCCTGTTAACAACAAGGTTGTCAGGGATAGAATTGTCTGTGAAACATCTATGAAAACTTGAACCATGTGAAAGAAGTGCACCCATTAATCAAAGGTAACATATCAGTACATATTAAAAATAAGCACCAAATGAGTGAGAGGTGAAATATTTTAGTAATACGTATACTTATACAGAAAGATACTAAGAACTTGGCAGTAAAAGGTGACTTTACAGAGAATCAGGAAAATATCCCCCAGTTACAGCATTGTGAGGATTAAGGGAATCAACCAAAGTTAATTTTGATGTCCAGTTGAGATAGTCACGACATATAGCTATTAGTAGCCACAAGAAAACAACCTTAGTTGATCACTAGATGGAAAATGTATATGAATGGACCAAACATATTATGGGTAAATGACCAACTGAATATTAAATGATATTACACTGAGGTGAAGAAAGTCATATACCTCCTAATATCATGTTGGACCTCCTTTTGCCTGGGATAGCACAGCAACTTGACATGGCATGTAATCCACATGTTGTTGGAAGTCCCCTGCAGAAACATTGAGCCATTCTGCTTCTATAGCTATCCATAATTAGAAAAGTGTTGGCAATGCAGGATTTTTTACGGGAACTGACCTCTCAATCACATCCCATGCTGGGTGATCTGGGTGGCCAAATCAATTGCTTGAACTCTCCAGAATGTTCTTCAAACCAATCACGAACAGTTGTGGCCCAGTGACATGGCGCATTGTCATCCATATAAATTCCATCATTGTTTGCAAACACAGAGTCCATGAATGGCTGCAAATGATCTCTACATAGCTGAACACAACCATTTTCAGTCAATGATTGGTTCACTTGGAGTAGAGGACTCAGTCATTCCGCGTAAACACAGCACACACTACTATGCTGCCACCACCAGCTTGCACAGTGTCTTGTTGACAACTTTGGTTCGTGGCTTTGTGAGATCTGCATCACACTTGAACCCTAAAATCAGCTCTTACCAACTAAAATTCTGGCTCATCTGACCAGGCCTTGGTTTTCCAGTTGTCTAGGGTACCATTGATATGGTCATGAGTCCAGGAGGGATGCTGCAGCCCATGTTGTGCTGTTAGCAAAGGCACTCACATCTGTCCTCAACTGCCCTACCCCATTAACGCCAAATTTCACTGCACTGTCTCAAAGGATATGTTCATCGTATGTTCCACATCAATTCCTGTGGTTATTTCATGCAGTGTTGCTTGTCTATTAGCACTGAAAGCTCTATACAAACACTGCTGCTCTTGGTCATTAAGTGTAGGCCGTAGGCAACTGCGTTGTCTTTAATGGGAGGTAATGCCTGAAATTTGGTATTCTTGGCACACTCTTGATACTGTGGGTCTTGGAATATTGAATTACCAAACAATTTGCAAAATGGAATGTCCCATGCATCTAGCTCCAACACCATTCTGTGTTCAAAGTCTGTTAATTCTTGTTGTGCAGCCATAAACATGCCAGACAGCTTTTCACATGAATCACCTAGGTGCAAATGACACCTCTGCAAATGCACTGCCCTTTTGTACCTGGTGTACATGATATTACTGCCATCTGTATATGTGTGTATTGCTATTCCATGACTTTTGTCACCTCAGTGTATTTACAACAGATTTTAGGGAGCTGCTGGCACATGAATAATACATAACTGGTTGTGGTAATCCCAAGTTCTGGGATTGAGAAGTGCTCACATTTGTATTATGACCACTGTAAACATTCCTCTGCCAATGTTTAACCTTTTTCATGTGACACAAAACACTGCAAGACCTGACACACAAGTGTATTATGGGTACCAGTATTCTACCCCACCCGAGAAAGTGTTGAAAATAGTGGACTGAGGAGACTCTTCAATCATTGGGCACATCCATCATCATCTGTGCCCACATGCAACCACTCAAAATTAGGCTGAATATCCTATAATATGTATCCAGTAATGTGGACATCAGAAAACCATTTGCAGCTGCTACTTTTAACTTATGTACAATATATTATAGAAGTCTGTGCTCCAAATATATGTTAGTCAAGTTTCAAGAAGAGTTAAATAACATGATATGGTTTGTTGTAAGGTTATCAGAAGTGTGGTCAAAAACTTAAGACAAAACTGAATAAAAAATATGTCACATGCTTCACTACAGAGGAACAGAGCACAG
The DNA here is from genome assembly GCF_023864275.1 of Schistocerca cancellata. Taxonomy (NCBI): domain Eukaryota; kingdom Metazoa; phylum Arthropoda; class Insecta; order Orthoptera; family Acrididae; genus Schistocerca; species Schistocerca cancellata. The sequence continues at coordinate 55,398,844 of NC_064629.1, read as the reverse complement.
AGAAATCTCAAGTGTAGACTGTTTTATAAACAGAAAGTTTAAAAACAATGTTGCACATGTAGAAGGAATCTCAGAGAGAATTGTGAAACTTGATTTAAAAATAAAAAATAAAATATATCCAATGGAAATTATAACCGTGTTGGCATTCCGATTAGGATGTGAAACACTTCTGCAAGGGTTACTCAAGCAAATAAGAAACAGCAGATTTCATGATAAAATTGTAGTGAAGGATTTAAATACAAAAGTAGAATGTAAACTAAATAATACTTCTTCTGTGGGAAACTGTAGGTAGATACCAGAAATGACAAATCAAATATTTGTGGAATTTGAAAAAAGAACAATGTGCTTGTCCATCTGGGAGAAAGCAAATAGAAAATGGATTTGAGAAGGACAAAGTGAGAATCAAACCTGAATTCATTTTGTCAAATCATAAAGAAATGTCACAGGATGTGATGGCCCTATCCAAGTCCAAGTTTCAAGTAGAAGTGTGTAAGAAGTAAAATAAAAATAGATAGACAACTTGAACAGAACCGACTCATTAGACAGTTAGCCATTTATGTAGATTATGACAATTTATCAAAGAATAAAGAGATATACTATATTAAATTAAGTGAACTAATTCAGCACCTTAGAAAATTTAAGTTATACAGGCATAGACAAAAGTGGCTATTATTTAACAAAGATATTGGCACAAACATTAAAACACAGTGCAGTGATGAAGAAAGCAAAAGAAAAAAATCTTAAATAGAATGAAGCAACTCCTGAAGAGAATGTGAGAGTTTCAAGAACATGATAGAATATACTGAACGAAACAAAGCTATTCATGGATTTCTTCAAGAGGATGTGAGAAGGTACAGTGAAAATTAGAAAAGAGAAGTTCAAAATGTTCAAATGTGTGTGAAATCTTATGGGACTTAATTGCTAAGGTCATCAGTCCCTAAGCTTACACACTACTTAACCTAAATTATCCTATGAACAAACACACACACCCATGCCCAAGGGAGGACTCGAACCTCCGCTGGGACCAGCCGAAAAGATAAGTAACTACAAGCAATAAAAATGTGAAGAGAAAATAACAGGTATTTATTTTTGGTAAACACCACATTTCATCAACTGAGATCACAGCTTGTACAGTAATTAACAAAAAATAAAATATTTTATTTCATTTTAGTTCATGAGATAGAGAATAATGAAAGTAATGAGATTTTGTAAGTAATGCCAGATGAAATGTGTAAAGCCATCCGAGGTATGAAGAAAGGGAAGAGATCTGGAGATGAGGATACTACAATATAAATGATATAGCAAAATTATTTGTGGAGTATTCTCCACAAATTCTCCAAAACTTTAGCAACATAGTAATTATTGTTCTTCACTGGAAAGAAAACAGGCACAACATAAGTACTGTAGACTTGTCAGGTTCCACTCCATTCTATTAAATGTTGTTGCACTCTTCAATCCAAATACTGGTTTGATGCTATTCTCCATGCTAGCCTATCTTGTGCAAGCCTCTTCAACTCTACATAGATACTGCACCCATGCCCATTTGAATCTGCTTACCATATTTGAACTTTCATATCCCTCTCCATCTTTTACTCCCCATACTTCCCTCACCCAAATCAACCAAACAACCAACCAATCATCCAATTAATATTGTTTCATGATGAAAACACTTTCATCTATGATGTTATCAATAACACTTGTAACTCACTTTCATATTCAAACAAAAATTATATGCCTCTATGGAGTCACATTTCCGAGAGTGCTTCTTTGTAAAGGTGTATTATGTTATGATTGACAATCAACTGATTGAGCCTGTTGTGTTACTGTGTTGTCTTATGTGGCCTCATTAACTATACTTTCTTGAAAATGAGCTTCCATAATTGCTACTGCATTCTTTTATGCGGCCTCATTGTCAAGAATTTCTTGAAAACAAGCTTCCAGTATTTATGGAAGAGGTTTCTTTTGCTGCAAAGATGTGTATGTTCTTCTGGCATGAAAGGGCCCCTGCAAATTTTAGTCATCAGGTGATAAATCATCTAAACTTAACTTCCCCTGGAAGTTTGATTGGCAGAAATGGTCATGTTCCTTGGCTACCAAGGATCAGAAACCTCATCCCTTTAGATTTTGATCTGTGGGGACGGTTAGGAGGCAAAGTCCACAAAGAAAAAGAGAACACAATGATAAAAATCAACTTTGAACTTAATAAACAGCCTTTCTTAACACCTACTGTGAATATTTGTTTGGGTTACATCCTAACACCTGTATCTCTGCAATCAATAAAAATTGGACACCTGTTATAGGAAATGTTTTATCTGAATTAGTCTATACTACCAGCTCCTAAAAGATTTACCGATCCTGCTGAAATACCTTGAAGTTCTTTCAGGGACAATTGCATCAAGATTTTCATTGTGTCTTCTAATATCCAACAATATAACAGGAAGAGTAGCTATGAGACCTTTCTTCTAAAATAAAATAACACAAGTATGCTGAGTGTAGTTCATATTGAAATTATATACAATGTTTTTAACCTTACAAAATATATTCTCTTATAGGGTATTTTTCACAGACATTAGAAATTTGTTTCACATGAAATGTGTCACCTGCAGGTATAACATATATGGAAAATTAGGTTTTTTACATAACTCTGCAGAAAACAGACTATATATAAAAACTTCAAAACAGAAATATTCTGTTTAGGCAGATGTACCAGAGAGTAAATGTTCAGCCTCATTTTGTTTTAACTGTGTAATAGTATGTCATCTTGAATGAAATTTTCACTCTGCAGCTGAGTGTGTGCTGATATGAAACTTACTGGTAAATTAAAACTGTGTGCTGGACCAAGACTGAAACTTGGGACCTTTGCCTTTCACGGGCAAGTGGAAGGTAGGAGATGAGGTATTGGTGGAAGTATAACTGTGAAGACGGGGTGTGAGTTGTGCTTGAGCAGCTCTGATGGTAGAGCACTTGCCTACAAAAGGCAAAGTCCTGAATTTGAGTCTCAGTCCGAATTACACTTTTAAGCTGCCAGTAAGTTTCAGTATGTCATCTTCATTACAGATATATGAAACATTCTACATATAACTATTTTATTAAAATAATACATACTGAGATTTGTGTCAAATCTTATCATATTGCCAGCATTAAGTTCTGTAGGCAATAAATCAAATAAACACCAAAGAACCAAATTTCAACAAAAGGTATGAGTATTATTTTCTGATGATGGATTGTACCTGATGTCATATTGCATACACAATAAAGGCTTTTTTAAAATAAAATGCTTACCATAAATCAAACTGATTTGTACGGGCAAGTTGCAACCCCCACTTTTTTGTGAAATTTCCTCTAAAAGAGAGTAGTGCTGCTGAATCAACATTAAATAGTGCTGGTGTGCCAATATCCGTAGGTAGTGCTGCTTGGTAGGAAAGTGGTGCATCAACACTCTGGTGGTTAATATGAAACTCCTGGTGCAAAATCTGTAGAGTGTTGAAGGCTGAAAAAGAAAACACAACAAAAGACAAATGATAATCAAAATAATATTGTAGCTAACGTCATACCAATAGCATTCTGTATATAAGTCATTATTCAATTTGATTACAGTACCGCTCCTTCTAAATCATTTTCTTATTTCTTTAAATGGATGATTGTAATTATCTGTAATTAAAATTAAAAATTTAGTATTGTCAAATAACATTGTTAATTGTTACTAAAATTCAGCCTTATTCAATGAAATTAGTTGACATGTATATCATTGCAGTTGGTCTATCAGTTTTCAACGTTTGCAGTGGACCTATAAAACTGCCATAAAATATTGCTTTTATGAGTAAAGACCGAAACTTTCAGATGAACCATTTTAATATTGACTAGACTGAATATCAAAGAAATGTGATCATATAGGTTTTCTTGGCATGAAGAACATAACTGGGTTGGTCACTGAAACAGTGTGCATAAAATGTAAATGACAACTTGGCTGAAAATTCTGAAACAAGAGAGAATTTTATATATGATGTTGGTATCTGTTCTTTTGGACATGTCCAAAAGAACAGATACCATCTTCATATAGTTAAGGCTATCTGGCCATTGACCTTCTTCTGAGCTGGATGCACACGCATTGCCTGAACTCTTACGGGAATCGGTAAGATTGTCTGCCGCGAGTAATGAGTGTAATGGGCAGGGGCACTATGAATATAGTGTGTGGACATAAAGTTGGGGATGTGGGTCTCACGGGGAGCATGAAAGGGATAAAACCCTGCAGTCGCACTATCCTCTGTGCCCTTGGTGGCTCAGATGGACAGCGTATCTGCCATGTAAGTAGGAGATCCTGGGGTCGAGTCCCGGTTGGGGCACACATCTTCCATTTTACCTTTTGATGTGTATCAACACCTATCAACAGCTTAGGGTCTTGATTTCATCATCATTTCAGAATTTTATATTTCTCATACCAGAGTGCATAACTATAAATAGTATATTATGCTGTGCATCTTTGATTGTAAGTGTCAACAAACAATGTTTATGGCAATTGTAGTTAATTAGTTAACTGTTGATTTGTCCATATGTAACATTTACATAGATATTAGACATGTGAGCTTGATACAATGACAAAATGCCATTACTAGGAAGTTCCTATTTACAAATATTTGTCTACTAACAAGTCCAGTTTCCAACGGATTTATGCAGTGTTTATAGTCTTCCTTCTTTATATATGTACTTGCAAACAAGTTAGTTGACAACACCAAAACTAACATCACACTATTCATTCATTTCTAATCACTAATCACTCATATGTTGCACATATTAACACTCTTTGGGCTATCATCAGTCCCTGATAATACTCCTGCCTTTGCATTACAAATCTTATATCTCTGATAGAAAACAAAGGGTGCCAATAGGGAAGAAAGATGTATTAAGCTATCATTTATCACCTAAATGGGAAGAAATAACATGTAGTGTCCCCCAAGGTTGCATCTTAGGGCCCTTCCTTTTTCTTCTGTATATCAATGACCTTCCATTACTAACATTGCCAGATGTCCAGTTTGTTTTGTTTGCACATGATGTAAACATTGCCATAAATAGTAAATCAAGTGTGGCCTTTGAAAGATTGGCTAATGAAATTTTCATGGATGATACTAAATCGTTCCTAGCCAATTCTCCATCACTAAATTGGAATGAAAAGTACATCTAATCTAATCTAATCTACAGCCTTCATGATTTTTCATTTATCTCTCTGAAAAACTTGATCATCATAGCTGCATAATACACTGAGCTCACAAACATGAAAGGAAATAAGTATAATGTATCACAGATCTTGTGTGTACATGTTTCCAGTAACATGCCTTGTAGCATGAAAGTATATTGTAGAATGACAAAGATATAAATTTTTAATATGTGCTATGTATTTAAAATCTAAACAATGGAAAATCATGGACAGAATAATTTCTTTGCAAATACCTGATGGATTTTAATCTGGCACAATTGCATGAGTCCACCTTGAACCTTCATGTGTATGCATCAACTTTTTCCCACCTGTCGATAGCATCAGTTGCTGGCAAGCAGCAGTTGAATGAGGTAGTATGTAATGCTCATGTCAGTCTTTTATTTCAAGAGTGCTGTGCTACTGCATAAAATTTTGCCAGAAACTGGGCAACAGCCAGATTGAAACCATTCGAAAATTTAGAGAGCCTTCAGTGATGATAGTATGGGCATCACGCTGATTAAGGAGTTATACAACTGTTTTAAAGATGCCTGCACATAGCTGGAGAGTGAGCCATACTTTAGTTGGCCAGCAACATGCTGAAATGACCAGGTCACTGCCAAAGTGAATGCCGTGGTAGAAATGGTGGAAGAGGTGGGCAGCTGCACATTTTTGGCACATTCCATTATCAAAGATTTTGCCATGAGGAGAGTGTCACTGAGATTGGTGCCAAAGTTGCTGACAGTGGAGCAAAAACAATTTCATGCTGAAGTCTCACAGGCCATGTTGGACTCCACAATGTGTGTTCATGACTTTATGAACACCATAAACACTGGCAATGGGACCTCGGGGAAGGGCATGACCCAGACAGCTTTCCTCACCATCTGGATCAAACAAAGCCTGAAAAGTGCACAGCAACACCAAAGTGATACTGACTACTTTGAGTGTGCACCACAGAGTCAATCACCAAAGAGTACTACATGGGTGTCTTCCATCGCCGATGTGATGCTGTGCAGCACAATAGACCAGACTTGTGGCCAACAGGAAATTGGCATGTCCATCACAACAATGCTCCAGCACATACCTCGCACTTGATTCAGACTTTTTTGGCAAAAAACCAGATTTCTGTGCTTCAGCAGGCTCCTTACTCTCCTGATTTTGCCCCCTACAACTTCTTGCTGTTTCCCAGATTCAAGAGGCCATTGAAAGAAACATAATTTCAGACAAAGGAGGACATTATAGCAGCAATGACAGCTGAGGTAAACTCCATTCTGAAAGAGGCTTTTTCGGCACACTTCCAACAATGGTGGCATCACTGGGAGAAGTGTGTGAAGTCCAAAGGGAACTACTTTGTGGGTAGTTAGGAGTCCAATGCTGCACGTAAGCCAATTTTTTCCCCAGCCATAGGTTGGATATTTTTCTAACAGACCTCATACATATACCCTCTAAAAAACAAAAAAGGAAATAATACACCATGAAGGCATTACCTATGTGTGATGGAAATTAGTAGTTGTGAAGTACATGTACAGATGAACAAATTATGACAGTTTCAGAAAAACTGAATGATATACTCAAGCAAAGGAGCTTCACAAACTGAGACAGTCAATAATGCAAGCAGTTATTTTGCTTGGCATTGGTTGACTGAATTTTTGAATGTCCTTCTGGAGGAAACTGTGTGAAATTCTGTAGAACTGGTGCAGTAGGTCAAAAATTGTGAGCTCTATGGATGGTACCACCCATAATGCTCCAAATGTTTTCAATTTTGGAGAGATCCAGTGACCTTGCTGACCAAGGTAGGATTTGACAAGCTGAAAGACAAGCAATGACAACTCTCAATGTGTACAGGTGGGCCTTTATCATGCAGCCCAGGATGGCTTGCCAAGAAGGCAACAATTCAAAGTGTAGAACATTGTCGACTCACTGCTGTGGTGTAAGGGTGCTGTGGATGACCATAAAAGGCATCCACTTATGAAATGAAATGGCACCTCAGGCCATTACTCCTTGCTGTTGGACTGTATGGTGGGTGACATTCAGGTTGGTATCCCACAACTCTCCAGGGCATCTCTAGAGATGTCACTGCTGGTCATTGGAGTCTGGAATCTCATTGACTGCAGTAGAATTGTCTTCTGTAATGAGTGCTGCTTTGAACTGAGCTCTGTTGATCAACAAAGACATATCTGGAGATGCCACGTATGTCAGTGGCACACCAACCTGACTGTCACCCATGTCCTGACAACCAGGAGTAATGGTCTTGGGTGCCATTTCATTTCACAGTATCACCCCTATGGTTGTTATCCATGGCACTCTTACAGCACGGAATATGTCAACAATATTCTACACCCTGTTTTGTTGCCCTTCATGGCAAGCTGTCCTGAGCTTACATCTCATCAAGAAAATGCCCACCCAACATGGTGACAGTTTCTAGTGTTGGTCTTCAGGCTTGCCAAACCCTACCTTGGACAGCAAGTTTTGTGAATCTATCCCCAACTGCCAAGTTTGGAGCATTATGGGTAGGGTCTTCCAACCAGCTCAGGCTTTGGCATGATATTCCTCAGGAGGACATCCAACAACTCAATCAATCAATGCCAAGCCAAATAACTGCTTGCATACTGGTCAGAGGTGGACCAACACATTATTGACTTGCTCAATTTGTGAAGATCTTCCTCTTGAAGAAGTCATTCAGTTTCTCTGAAACTGTAATCCTTTCTTTGCATGTACATGTACATCACATCTACTGATTTCCATTTCATTATGGTAATTCCTTCATAGTATTTCTCTTTTTTGTCTTTGTGTGTGTGTATCTTGCGTCTGTTATTTCAGAATATGTCTGAAAGAACAGATATCTTACATGATCCAGCAGCCATACAAATATTATTCAAAGGCTTCCAATAATGTTGGACACATTTGGGCATTGAAATGTATAAATGGTAACAGGTGGATATTTGTACCAGACCAGGACACAGATCTGGATCTCCTGCTTAGTGCATGTGGTAGCCTTAACTACCTCTGCAATCCAAGTGCACTTTCCATCCGACCCAAATTTCCAGCCTGTTACACACTACTAATGTAGCATTACCCTTCCATTGAACCCATGACTCACCATTTCAGATTCCCACAGGAGATTGGGCTTGGTGTGCATCAGCAATGAAAGAATGGACCTTCTGTCATCACACATTATTGATGGCTGTTAGTTTGGAGAAGTTCAAATGAACACACACACACACACACACACACACACACACACACACACACACACACATGGGCACGCACATGTGCGCGCAAGTGCCAACCCACCCACCAACCCACACACACACACACACACACACACACAGGGTGAAGATAAATGCCACATGTGGCAGCTGGCATGTGATTCCTGATCCCAATTGAACACAAATGAGTATCTAGAAAACCTAGTCCCACCAACAGGTTTAATAGAAATGCAATTTAAAAAACAAGGCTCTAACAATGCTGTAACTGTTTGCAGCATGGTCAAGAACAGATAGCATGACCTCTGCACTTCGCCAGAGCTGTCCCATTAGCTTAGTGAGATGAGGCAATGCCATGGGGAATAGATATGCAGACACGCCAATGTTTGAGTTGCATTTGAGCCAAACTTTGTTTTTCAGTTAAAGCATCAAATTGTATCTCATTTACACCTCCACCATAATATGGCACTTCATATATTTCTTTCTGTTACTGTTACCTTTATTTTAGCATTAAGACATAACATGAACTTCTTACTGATGTAAATGACCACTTTGTTTTGTCAATGACCCAAATAAAGCCAATATAAAATAATAGTGGGTACAGTAACTTCATCCATATCCAGTGAGATACAAAAAACACAAGAGGTAGGTTACACTATATTGCACATTATGCTATGCACAATAAACCATTCTGTATATTTGGTGTCCAGGCTTATCTTCACAGAGGTGGTACATACACATATGAGCAACATTCACTTTAGAGAAGATATTCAAAGCAACCACCTTGCATCTGCATCCCTCACTGCCAAAGTGGCATGCATGTGAGCTATTAGATTGTGTACAGCCCTGGGTGGGGTAGTATAAATTTATTCCCCTCAAATAAAAATCTAGGGGTTAATGTCTGAGGAATGTGGAGGCCAGAATATTGGACCTTCTGAGGAAATGGAGGCCAGAATATTGGACCTCTATGACCAATCCATTTCCCTGGAAACCCTTCACTTAAATAGTTATGCACATTCATTCCAACGTGTGGTGGTGCACCATCAGACTGAAAGCATAGCTATCACCAAACACCAAGTGGAACATTTTCTAATGCATCCGGTAAAGTACTGCAAAGAAAAATATGATTCAATGGCACATTCAAATTGTCCGCCAATAGATAAGAGCCGAAAAGCATTCCTCCCATGAATACAGCCCACAGGTTTATGACAAAGTGTCATAGGTGACATGTGGCTTGTGTTCTGCTGTTGTGGAAGTTGAAAGTACTTTCACGAGAGGAGCTAGATTCATTAGTCCATATCAAGTTCTTCATAAAATGTTCATTACCTTACACATGGTGCAAAAGTGATTCACAAAACTGTACTCGTTGAATGCATTCTTCTGGCCACTGGTGTTGAGCTGTGCAATACTTCATATTACAACACTTCAACAACCAGTCTTTGGGATATCTGGAACTGCCTTGCAATATTAGTGGTACTCCAACAAGGTGACTGGTGAAGAGTTTCAAGAGTCATGACCTCTTTCTATGTACATCTGGTTCTTGGATGACCTCTATCTGTTACTTGTGGACAAAGATTACTGGTTCCCTGAAGCTGTTGCTCCAGGAGAAAATATTCTTATCAGGCTGACAACTTTAAGGATAGGCCTCCACATGAACAGCAGCAACAGTTTGGCTATGGGATGCACCCAGCTCTAAAATCATATTGATGTACTCATCATTAGTGTATTCTTTTGAGAAGCTGGCCGATGTGAACTCCATAGGACCAGTTATGGTTGTAAACCATGCGAGTAGTAGACACAGGCATGCAGTTCAATGGATCCCACTGTCATGTGATAGGATATTGTCATGAGACAACATGATGTCCTGCTTATAAATGATGAGAACTACAGAATCAACACATAAAAAATAAAAAGGGCTCTGAAGAGGGTTCTAAACATAGGTTCCTGGTAGATGCTGATTTGATGTCCCAGCAGTCTACTCAGTGAGCTATGAAAGGGGGTATGATAGTGTGGGGTGATACACATTCCTCTTGACAGTCCGATGTATTGCTTGATGTGACAAGCTCCTCATTTTCCTCATTTTCTTCATTTTCCTCATTTTCCTCATTTTCATACATGTGTTTTCAAAATACACCTGATCTGATTTTGCTATGTGAACTTTTGTCGTGAATCTGGATGATGAATTGCAGGTTGACATCCCAAGTGCAGCACTTTTTCTTCACCCTCTATATATCAATGTGGTGTGATGACCAGAGGTCCATTCTTTCACTGCAGATCAGATGTGCATGCACGCGTGCGTGCATGTGCATACACACACACACACACACACACACACACACACACACACACATTAGGTAGCTGACCATATTGTGTGAGGTAGCCATTGTCATCTACTTTGTTATTGTTTTGCACTTCACTTATTGTGCAATACATTATGAAAATGAGTGATGAGGCAGTTGCAGCGACTGAGAACTTTATTAAACATATAAATGTATCAGATGGTATTAGTATGTGAACAGCATTTAGAGCAGTTTTTACTTCCATGCATGACTTCTGCTTTCACAGATGTGCAACTTGTGTCAGCACTGAAGCAGGTAGGCATGCCTTGCCACAACCCTCCCCCCCTTCTCTCCCCATGGTTCTTTGATTCTTCACCCTGTGTTGGTCTGTTTGGGGGCCAGGCTTTCTTCCTCTACTCCCCGCTCCCCCCTATGAAGTCTGCCATCTACAAGTTAACACACTGTACAAGGGGCTTCATATTAGTAGTTACCATCTTGAAAGTCTCAGTAATTGCATGAGTTCTATTTCCATTCCGATAGGAAATAAGATGTATGGAACCAGCTATAAAATCCAGTAAGTGATCTCTTTTTATTGTGAAGTAGACAGCAGGTTGTGTGAAAATTCCTGTATATGGAAATGTATTTGATTAAGTCTATGTTCTAGGCACCTTTTAAAGGAAGAACAGGGTTTGTATAAAGAGAATAAAGTCAGACTTGATATAGCAGATGAAATATTTAAAAAGGGAAATAGCGTCATTGTAACCTAGTTTCCCAGTTAACAACTAACTGAACATCATTAAATTCTAGGTGTTTTCGGTATAACATAGAATGTGGAAGAGTGGATAGTGGAGATTTTCTCATTGAAAGAGCCTGAGCCAGATGCATTCAGTATGGGGTTGTACAGTACCGTTTTGAAATTCTTGTAGAGAAAGCATTTAATCTAAAGGATGTCCTCTGCCTAGGTTGAAAAGCATGCAGTTTCCTATTTGTCATAAAATACAGCACGGTAATATATTTTAGTTTAGGGACATCTTCCAGAATTACAAATATAAATTGCATCAATTCATCACATGAGCTACTATGGGAACAGACATGTATCTAAAAATAGGAAAATTTTGCATAATTATGAACGTCATTAAGGCTTTTGAGACTTCCTGTGTTGACGTTGACAGTTTCATTTCTGTGAAAGGCAGTTGATAAGTACACCCATGGAAGTTCCAGTTTGTCAGCAAACTGTATGAGCTGTCAGACTGATAATTGATTTGTTCTTCTACATTTATCAGCTATACTCAGATAACAACAAAGTTGTGATGATATCCAAACGTACCTGTGGACTCTTGGAGGCATACAAAAACAAGAGGTAAGACTCATCCAGACATCGTGATTCTATAAAAGTAGGATTTGAAGGACTAAATAAAAAAAATTAGATGTATTATTTCTTCTCACATAAATGAAGCATTTATAGTGAATGCTACTATGGTATTTGTCAAGCTGGATGTCACATTTGTAGAAGCTGATCAAATCACAAAATCACCAGAAGTTATTGATTAATTTTCAAATGATTACATTAGGCTAGAAGGGGGTTTGAATGATGTCTACAAAAAGAAAATGTCAAAAACTTCTAATAAATTAAGGAAATTTTTCAGTTGCTGAACTCACACTTATGTTCAAATATTTAATGTTTTACATTATCATGATCTACCACAATGATCCTGTGTGAATTAAGAAATCACTGTTATTAACAAAAACTATGAGAAAATAACAAAACTTTTCAAAAATGTAGGTACAGCACATATAAATACACTCCCTTATTAAAAGTATCTGGACACTCCTATGTAATGTAGAATGGAAATATCTTAGACCATGTAGCTACAAATAGGCCGAACTTTACCGACATTGTCAGTATAGAAACAGAGTTAGAAATTATAGCAACTATGATTACAAAAGTTAATAAATCAGTCAAGAAGGTTAGATAGAGCAGATAAGCAGTTATTAACATCTCACTTAGAAAACTGGCATCAATTACTACCAGTCAGATGGATGTAGAGGAATTACTGGCAAAGTTTAAGCTGATTGTAAATCATGGTCTGGAGAGTTATGTGCCTACTAAGTTGATAAAGGAGGGAACAGCTCCACTTTGGTTTGATAATGAAATTTGGAGGATGCTAAGGATGCAGAGGCTGTTGCACTCTCAGTTCAAAATTGATTGCACAAATGACAAGTGAAGGCTAGTAGAGATTTGTGTGTCTGTAAGATCTATGCGCAAAGCATACAACAACTACCACCATCACAACTTAGCAAAAGATCTGGCAGAGAACCTGAGAAAATTCTGGTCTTACATAAAACTGCTAAGTGGGTCTAATGCTCATATTCAGTCCCTTGTTGTCCATTCTGGTGTGGCACTTGAAGATTACAAAATGAAAGCTGAAGTTTTAAATTTCACCCTCAAGAAATCATTCACACAGGAGAGGTGAACAAAAATACCATCATTTCAGATTCAGACAGACTCCCTTATGGACAACATAGTAATAAGCATCCCTGGCATAGAGAAACAACTGAAAGATTTGAAAGAAAATAAATCATCAGGTCAGGATGGAACCCCAGTTCAATTTCACAAAGAGTGATCTACAGGATTGGCTCCTTACCTAGTTTGCATTTATCATGAATCCCTCATCCAGCACAAAGTCCCAACTGACTGGAAAAAAGTGCAGGTGACTGCAGTATACAAGAAGTGTAGAAGAACAGACCCATAAAATTACAGACCAATATCCTTAGCTTCTGTTTGATGCAGAATCCTTGAACATATTCTCAGTTCAAATATAATATATTTTCTTGAGACTGAGAAGCTTATGTCCATGAATCAGCATGGTTTTAGAAAGAATCACTCATGTGAAACTTAGCTTGCCTTTTTCTCACATGGCATACTGCAAAATATGGATGAAGGACAACAGGCAGATTCCATATTTCTTGATTTCTGGAAAGCATATGACACGATACCACATTGTAAGCTGTTAATGAAGGTGTGAGCGATGTAATAAGTTCACAGCTATGTGAGTGGCTTAAGGACTTATTAATAATAGAACTTGTCCTTGAATGCAAGTGTTCATCAGAGACATTGTCAGGAGTGTCCCAGGCAAGTGTGATAGGGCTGCAATTGTTCACTGTATACATAAATGGTTTGGCAGACAGAGTGAGCAGCAATCTGCAGTTGTTTGCTGATGATGCTGTGGTGTATAGTAATGTGTCAAAGTTGAGTGACTGTAGAAAGATACAAGGTGACGTATACAAAATTTCTAGTTGGTGTGATAAATGGCAATTAGCCCTAAATGTGGAAAAATGTAAATTGATGTGTATGACAAGGAAGATCAAACCTGTAATGTTCAGATATGAAAGAGTGGTTCACCTGTAAAGGAGACTGCATATAGGACACTGGTGTGGCCTGTTCTTTAGTACTTCTCAAGTGATTGGGTTCCGTACTAGGCTGGATTCAAGGAAGACACAAAACATTTCAGAGGCGGGCTGCTATATTTGTTACCAGTAGGTTTGAACAACATATAAGTGCTATGGAGATGCTTTAGGAACTCAGATGGGAATCCTTGGAGAGAAGGTGACATTCTTTTTGAGAAACAGTATTGAGAAAATTTAGAGAACTGCATTTGAAGCTGATTGCTAAAGAATCCTGCTGCAGCTAACATATATTGCACATTAAGTACTGTGAAGTTAAGATATGAGAAATTAGGGCTCATATGGAGGCATAAGGCATATAGATAGCCATTTTTCTCTCACTCTATTTGCAAGTGGAACAAGGAAATGACTAGTAGTGGTACATGGTAATCTGCATGTGTTTATGTAGCAGGTATTTCGTGGTTGTTATGGAATCACAAATGCAGTGGTAACAACAACATGTTTATTCAGCAAAACTCATGCATTTAACTTAGTCAGTTTTCCAGCAGAGTGTAATGCCCAGGGTGATGGTACTTGCCCAGTGACACATGAGGCAGTGTGAAGGAGCATCGAGGCAGTCGAGCCAGGAAGGCCACCACAGTGAAGGAGCAATTTCAGGGCCTTAGTGAGCATGGAGCTATGTCAGGCTTGCAGACATCAGGTATGCAGCATCAGCAGACTTGTATGAGGACCAGAGGTACCCAGGAGTCAGCTGATGTCAGCTTACAGCAGGCCCCAGCTGGAAGGAGACTGTTTGGGCCCTGGCAGCATCAGGACTAAGTGCGGCCCATAGATCAGTGGCTAGTGGAGGAAGCAGGTAGTTGTAGATGACACTGAATGACCCACATCATGATGATGGCTGGTGTGGAGGCCCTCTTGCTGTAGAGAGTGATCAATGAAAGGTACTGTTAAGTCCAGATGGCTAGTATTTACACTTGATCACCTTGGTGCTGTTATGAGATGCCACCCCTTCCAGTCATGCATGGGTCCCAGACAACAAGTGTCAGGACCCTGTGTTTGATAACCACACTCACCACAGTGCTGGAGAAGAGATTTTTGCCATGCCAGGTTATCACCTTTCCAGCACTGGGAGCAGAATTTGGAAGCACCCTGCTGACTTGCCAGTTTGCAGGTTGTGGATCTGGCTTGGAAAAATGGTGACAAAGTACTCCTTCCACTCTGTATAGGATTTGGTCCACCAGACTGTGTAAGTCCAGAGAGTTGACCAGAAATAGTCTTGGTTGCAACAAAGTGGGGGTTATCTGACCGTACATTATGTGGTACATGGCTTTCTGTAGCTCCACTATCTCCATGCAGGCATCCAATACACTATCAACAAGCATGAACAAGAGTGTTTCTACAGCCAAATGGGTATGTAATAGGTCAAACTGGCCTTGTATTATACTTAAAACCCGATTCCAAGAACTAACTGCTGCCCACACATTACTCATCAGCTCTGCTGTGAATCCCCACAGAATTCTGATATTATTCAATACCCCTTGTTTCAAAATTTCTAGCTGAGTTGTGTGGCATTCCATCATTGTTCTGGGAACTTCTACCTCATTCTTCACGTTACTGACATGTCATTGAGTCCCCATGTTTCAAATACCATTTCCAGCAGTCTGCCTCCTGCATCTATGCACCCTGGCTTCCACTGCTTTATTGTGTGCACCACAAAGTCCACAGTGTGCTGCAAATGGTCCCACAGGTGCACATATGAGTGACATAGCACACAGTTCTCCCTTGTATCTTGCTTAACACTCCCTTCCTCTTGACTTCAATGTGTAATTCTGAGAAAGCTTCAACCAGCCTTCACATCTTATTCGTTACTTCTTATGCATTATAAATTACTCTCAACAACCAATGGTGACTGGTCAAGACAATGCCCTCTTGCCTGGTGAAAATCAGCCTTCCCTTCAATACTAAAGGAGCCCATCCTGTTGTGGGTATAAAGATGCAGCACTACTAAGAGTATGATACAGTCCATGGTCTTCCTCACTGGTGGAGTCATCTGAAGAAACAAAGACATAATCACTTTCCCCTCCTTGGCCCCAGTCTACCATTTAAAAATACCTAGACCTATGTATCCCACACACTATATACACCCAAAAAAATGAATAAATTTAGTTCCTGTCACTTGAGATTCCTTTACAACACAGCCAATCCCTGATTTATTGTACAGACATGACAAATTATTCAGATAACCAACGTACCTGATATCCCCCTAAATAATCATTAACTATCATAAGATAAGATCTACCTACACATTATAACCCCAAACCAAAATCTTAAAAATACCACAACCAACTATATCATCAGCTGTACAAAATTCAGATGCCTATTACCAAAGTACATGTCACAACAAATACAGCTAATAAAACACAAAACATCCTAATACATTATCGCTTCCTTAGCCTTAATGCATACAGTAAAGTGTGTGTAGTTTGTGAGGATGCAGCTCGTCTACCTTACTATCCCGTATCCACTTTTTTTGGAGTGACACCAGTACTGGTGGCAATGAATCTGGGCACCACAAAAACGATATATGTCAAACATGAATTACTGTTGTCTGTGTGGGAAGATGCAGTTCAACATTCACTGGTGAGGTCATCTGAATTGCCTAATATGAATCCTGATATTGTGTAATGAATTTCTTCATTTTCCCCTTTGTGGTGTATGGGCTTGTCAGTATTCTTCAGTGACCTACACAGTAATCCAGTAGTTTAACATTGTGCAGCCCATATATTTGTGATGTTCCAGGTACTTGGTATTGGCTCTTTGTACCCACTTCCATACCTCTTGCAGTGTCTTCATGAAATTTTAAATGACTCTACATTTTTCCCCATCTTACATATAATTATCTCAAATTGCAATGACACTTTGTGACCTTACACTACTTGACATGATGCTAAGAATGTACTTCCATGGATTTGCAAATTTTAAGGTGTAACAATTCATTCGTTGTGATAGCTATTTACATAATTGCTTTGCATTTTTTCTTATTGTTCAATGTACATGTTCTGTTCTTCTGTTCACCAGTGGGTGCAATGGGCTCGTCCTCAACTTATGAACATGCAGTAAATGGCACAACTGTTTCATCAGTTCTGCCATAAAATAGGTGCCTCAATCTATGATTAATGTTTCCAGAACTTTAAACTTTAGTGACCTGTGCTACTATGTTGGGCTGCTGATTCATTCATTCCCACATAAAGCAAAGAAGGATCTATTATGGTCATAACATAGTGGTTCCATACTGATGTCTGGTAAAAATGTCCTAAAATGCCCATCCCATTCTTTTTGAAAGGTTTAGTGGCTTCTTCTAACATTTGCAAGGGAACATATTGATGGCTCAATTCTGCCTGCTGTGCACATGGCACACAGTTTTTAACATACTGCTCTATATCTTGTCCACAAGTACATCACCAGCAATGTCTCTCTACTCAGTGCTCAATGGTCCTATACCCCCATGACCAGATAATATGGGCTCATGTGCCTGTTTTAACACTTCTTCTTGTAACATGACTGGAATCACAACATGGCACCCAAGCTTTGTTGTCTTGCATGATAAAACATCCACATCTGCAGCTTGCACTCTTTGCCATTCTGGAATGGTACAACCTACTGTCCATCCTACACCAATCTTCTTTCAGTGGCAATCTGCATTACTATATTTTTTTACCATATTTATGGAATACTCTGAAATCAAATTCACTTAGTTTTAGAACCCAATACCAGATGGAGCCTTTACTCCCAGTAGTTTATTATTACCTTAAACTTCTCCCACACAAAATCAGCAGTGGAAGAATATCACACCACATATGGGGCTCAGCATTTCATTTTCTGTGGCAGAAAAGTTCCTTTCTGGTTTGTTTGAGTGCCAACAAGACATGTAGGACACTGGATGTTCCTTCCCCTGAATCTCTTGACTTACAATACATCCCAACATGTGATTACTGGCATGGTATGAACTTATTTTCATAATTCAGAAATACCAACACTGGCCTAATTGTCACCATTTCCTTCAGTTTTTCAAATGAACTTTCACATTCTGATGTCCAATGAAACTTTACACTTTTCATTAATAAGTGCATGAGAGGTTGTGCTATTTCTGTAAACCATAAGACATATTTCCTATAATAATTTTCTAACCCTAAAAATGAATGCAGTTCTTTTCCTGTCTGAAGCATTGGAAAACTCTGTACAGCAGTCACCAACCTTAGGTCTGTTCATACCTGATCTTGGCTATTTACATGCCCTGAGTAATTTAATTACTGTAGCAGAAAGTGACAGTTTTCTATACTGAAAGTTAGGAGTGCTGTGTGTAATTTCTTAACAACCTCCTCCAACCATCACACATGCTCTTCCACATCTTTTGCAAACAAAAAAATATCATTATTTTAGTTTCAATTCTCTCAAGACTCTGTCCAGCAAACACTGGAAGGTGGCTGGTGCATCCACTGATACTACTAGTGACACCAAGAAACCATAAATGCCTGTTTTGGCCAGTCCACTGGTGCTACCACTAGCTGAAGACCCAGAAGAATGGGACCAATACAATTCCCATACCACTGAAAATATGAAAGACACAGACATCAGTGTCAACGGCATTGAGCAACAGCTGACATCCCCAAAACTAAACAAATTTCCAGGGCCCAATGAAATCTGTACCAGATTCTACACCAAATTTTCAGCTGAACTACCCCTCTGTTAACTATAATCTATCATAATCTATCATAGACCCATTTATCAAAAATCAGTGCCCAGATGCTAGAAAGAAGCACAGGTCCCACCTATATACAAGAAGTGTCACAGAAGGTATTCACAGAACTACCATGCATTATCCTCAACATCCATTTGTTGTAGAATCTTAAAACATATTCCTTCTCCATGCCACTCAGCATTGATTTAAAAAATATTGGTCATGTGAAACCTAACTTTTTCTCACATGGCATGTTGAAAGCTGTGGGTCAAGGTAATAGGTAGATACAGTATTTATCAATTTCCAATTTGACGCTGTATCACACCTACATTTATGACCAAAAGTACACTTTTATGGGGTGTCAAGCAAAATTTATTACTGGATTGAGGATTTCTTGGTAGGGAGGATGCAATAAGTTATCTTGGATGGAGAGTCATCAGCAGATATAGAGGTAACTTTATGGGTACACCAGGGAAATGTGTTGGGTTCCTTGATATTCATGTTATATATTAACAACCAAACATTCAAGCAGTACTCAAGAACAGGTCTCACTAACAATTTTGCATGTGATTTCCTTTACAGATGAATCACACTTTCCCAAAATTCTCCCAATAAACCTAACTTGACTATTTGCCTTCCCTATCACATTTCTTACATGTTTGTTCCATTTGATTTTGCTTTTCAACAATACAACCAGATATTTAAATGACATGACTGTGTCAAGTAGGACACTACAAATGCTGCAACTTAAAGTTATAGGTTTGTTTTCCCTACAAATCTGCATTAACGTGCTGGCCAGAGTGGCCATACGGTTCTAGGCGCTACAGTCTGGAACCGAGCAACCGCTATGGTCGCAGGTTTGAATCCTGCCTCAGGCATGGGTGTGTGTGATGTCCTTAGGTTAGTTAGGTTTAATTAGTTCTAAGTTCTAGGTGACTGATGACCTGAGAAGTTAAGTCGCATAGTGCTCAGAGCCATTTGAACCTCTTTTTTTTTTTGCTTTAACTTATATTTTTCTACATTTGGAACCAGCTGTCATTCATCAAACCAACTAGAAATTTTGTCTAAGTCATCGTGTATCCCCACAGCATCCTCAGCAAAGAACCACAGATTGCTGTTCACCCTGTTTGCCAGATTATTTATACAACAGAATACAACAGCAGTCCTATGACACCTCACTGGGACACTCCTGATGATACCCTTCATTGTCTCCTATGAACACTTGCCATGAAGGACAACATACTGGGTTCTATTAGTTAAGAAGTCTTTGAGCCACCAAAGACTTTTTAACTAAGACTGGGAACCTATACTGTATGCTTGTATGTTCATTAACAGTCTGCAGTGGGGTACCATGTCAAATGATTTTTAGGAAATTTAGGAGCATGGAATCTGCCTGTTGTTTGCTGTATATTGCATGTGGAAAGGGCAAGCAGGATGAGTTTCATGCAAGTGATGTTTTCTGATACAATGATATTGGTGAACATTAACTTCTCAGCATCTAGGAAATTTTTTATATCTGAACTCAGAACATGTTCTAGAATCCTGCAGCAAACCAATGTTAAGGATATTGCTCTGTAATTTTGTGGGTCTATGCTTCTACCCCTCATATATACAGGAGTCATCTGTGCTTCTTTCTAGTTATTTGGGACTTTGCACAACATGATATATTCATGATAAATGAAAGGCAAGCTATGTAAGCTGCTAATCTTGAAGAGTACTCTTTGTAAAACAAAATTGGGATTCCAGCTGAACCTGGCAGCTTATTTGTTTTCAAATCTTTCAGTTGTTTCTCTATGCCTGGGATGATTGTTACCGCATCATCCATATGGGATTCTGTGTGATGGTCAAATGACAGAATCATTGTATGATTCTCCTGAGTGAATGATTTCTTAAATGTGGAACTTAAAACTTCAGCTTTCCCTTTACTATCTCCAACTGCCACACCAGACTGGTCAATGAGTGACTGGACAGAAGCCTTAGATCCACTTAGGGATTTTACATAGGACTAGAATTTTCTCTGTTTCTCATTATTTTGCTAAGGTGCTTGTGTATGCTTTGAGCATAGATCTTTTTGCAGTGTGTGTGAATCTCTACTAACCTTTACCTGTCATCATTTGCATGTTCTCTTTTGAATCAAGAGCTCAACAGCACTTGCTTCCTCAGCATTTTCTGAATTTTAATGCTAAAACACTGTCGGTCTTTTCCATCCTTAATCCACTTACTACAGAGCACAATATACAATCTGTTTAAACTTTGTCCATAAGTCCTCTATGTTTATCACACTGGAACTAAATGATTGCAGTTCATTGTGTAAGTGAGATAATGATGACTGCTTATCTGGTCTTTCTAGTAGAAATTCTCTCCTAGTCTTCTTGACTGATTTATTAACTTACATAATCAGACTCACCATGATGAAATCATGATCACTAATCCCCATTGTGCCATGCAGGCACATTTTGATACTGATAGTTCCCACTTGTTATTAGCCTCTCTGGCTGCAATAGCTTCTCAAGTGGTTGGTTGCCTGCAGAGGGAAAGCCTGTGGGCCAATGTTTAAGTGCTGTTACAGCCAAGAGGAATTCAAAAAGTGATGTGTGGTTAAGTGATGTGTTTGACAGTGAATGGGAGTAAACACTATGATGTCGTGGCTGACAGTATCTTTGGCCCACTGCAAAAAGTTACATTTTTGGTCGCTGCGGGTTTGGTGGGATTGAATGTCGGCTGTAGCCATGAAGATTGCTCATTGAGAAAAATACCTCTGCATGATGCACAGAACCCATTTTAATTTACAAGAAGCCTGTTTTCAGTGTGGTGCCGGTTTGAGTTCCTGTCTGCCTGTTTCAAGAACCGGATACAGAATAGCATCTGTTGGTTCCTGACTCTTAGCAAACTCATCATAACACCTACTTGATGGCAGCCTTTGGTCGAGAATTTCTCAACATACTCTTCATTCTGCAAGAAATTATGGTGAGGATCCAATTACTGTGTGCTTGATTATGTTGTGTCATGCAGTGGATATTCTAACTCACCATCCTGTTTCCCATTGTGCCATGTAAACATCTTCATTCACAAATACTTTAAATGATCTCACTAAAGTTACAGTTATGTGAATGTGTGTGACTAAACTAGAGGTTCTCAAGCTATTTGACTAAGTTTGGTTGCACCTATGATTAGAATTTGTTGTTTATTTTGGAATCAGGTGCTTCAGGCACAACATTCACCTTTTTTAAGTGTATTCAACACCAGCTCCCTACCACATTGCACCAATCTCCAGACTGACACAATGGATAAGGTCTGGACTGTTTGCGGCTATGAGGTCTAAGATATTTCCATTGGGTGTGGGCTGCCAAAGTAGCTGCTCAAGGCCATTTTTGGAAAATTTATTCAAAAGTTCTTCACTACAGTGTCTGTATGCCACCTCT
The DNA here is from genome assembly GCF_023864275.1 of Schistocerca cancellata. Classification (NCBI taxonomy): domain Eukaryota; kingdom Metazoa; phylum Arthropoda; class Insecta; order Orthoptera; family Acrididae; genus Schistocerca; species Schistocerca cancellata. The sequence goes on along the minus strand of NC_064629.1, from coordinate 55,376,606 downwards.
GCAATGAATCCAAACATGTCCCAGTCTATACTCATTAGGTTAAATTTGCCCCCATCTAGTATTGTATGATCTGGGTATCTATGTGCTACTGACTGTAGACTTTCTTTGAATGATTCTAGACCAGTCACAGCAGTATCAAAAGGCCAGTAAAAACATTCAACAATTAACTTGGTTTCACATAGACCTTTTGTACATGACCAGATACCTTCACTGTCACTCTTGCTTTCAACCTCAATAGAGACAATATTTTTATCAACTGCAGTGAACGCTCCCCATTTTATGGCATCTTATCTATCCTTCCAATAAACATTCCATAGCTCACTAAATACCTCAGAGCTTTCTGCTTCAGGTTTTAGCCAGCTCTCACTCCCAAGCAAGAATTTTCCTAGAGGACAAAGAATTTGGGAACTTCGTTATGAGTATTTTGACAATTTACTGGTAATATTTTGACAGAATGAGATTTTCACTCTGCAGCAGAGTGTGTGCTGATATGAAACTTCTTGGCAGATTAAAACTGTGTGGAGACGAGGTACTGGCAGAAGTAAAGCTATGAGGATGGGGCGTGAGTCATGCTTGGGTAGCTCAGATGGTAGAGCACTTGCCCATGAAAGGCAAAGGTCCCAAGTTCAAGTCTCGGTCCGGCACACGGTTTTAATCTGCCAGGGGGTTTCAATATTTTGACAGTCAAAGTGTCTTTGCCCTGAATGCTGTCTGATTTCACTATCTGTGTGTCGACTGGTGAGTGTTCATTGGAATACCTCAAACTACTGCCTAACCTAAAAAAGTACTCTGCTACCTAAGTAGCTGCTTCCTTTGTGTATTGCATCACTAACCTATTAATGGGAGTGCTACAATTCCTTGCATGACAATGCACATCCAGAAATAGCCATAGAAGGAAAGTTTGTAGCTGCTGATACCTAATTTCTTGGTTGTAAAGTGACTGTAATTTCTGTATACTGTCCACTCAAAACATACTTTGGGAAATGCGTGGAAAATCTATTACTATTATTAGTAAATGGTCGAAATATTGCCATATTTTTCATTTAGACAGTTTATTATAGTTGTAAAATAGACTTGTTCAACATTGTAGGGAGAGCTTGCAGTTATGGTGCTTTGAACAAAACAATTAAAATAAACCAAACTTACACAAAAATAAGATGAATAGAATGTCAGTCTTTGATGGTATTGGTTTAAACGTGCTAACAAAAAATTCAAAGACTACAATCTGTATAGATTTTCTAAGGTCATAAAAATTTTATCACCTCAGTCATAAATCTACCAGAAAAAGTACCTTCATAGATAATGTTGTTTCAAATACATATAAATACAATAAGCCTACTCATTGAATATCATTAAGCTATCAGATTGTGATAGTCTACTCCTGAGGTTGTCTTTGGTTGAAAAAAGTCACATACGTGAGAGTAAATGTTAGTGAGAGTACAACATGATATACAAGGTGAGTCACCTAACATTACCACTGGATATATTTCGTAAACCACATCAAATACTGACGAATCAATTCCACAGACTGAATGTGAGGAGAGGGGCTAGTGTAATTGGTTAATACAAACCATAAAAAAATGCACGGAAGTATGTTTTTTAACACAAACCTACATTTTTTAAATGGAACCCCGTTAGTTTTGTTAGCACATCTGAACATATAAACAAATACGTAATCAGTGCCGTTTTTGCATTGTAAAATGTTAATTACATCCAGAGATATTGTAACCTAAAGTTGACGCTTGAGTACCACTCCTCCGCTGTTCGATCGTGTGTATCGGAGAGCACCGAATTACGCAGGGATCCAAAGGGAACGGTGATGGACCTTAGGTACAGAAGAGACTGGAACAGCACATTATGTCCACATGCTGACACCTTTTTATTGGTCTTTTTCACTGACGCACATGTACGTTACCATGAGGGGTGAGGTACACGTACACACGTGGTTTCCGTTTTCAATTACGGAGTGGAATAGAGTGTGTCCCGACATGTCAGGCCAATAGATGTTCAATGTGGTGGCCATCTTTTGCTGCACACAATTGCAATCTCTGGCGTAATGAATGTCGTACATACCGCAGTACATCTGGTGTAATGTCGCCGCAGCCTGCCACAATACGTTGATTCATATCCTCTGGGGTTGTAGGCACATCACGGTACACATTCTCCTTTAACGTACCCCACAGAAAGAAGTCCAGAGGTGTAAGATCAGGAAAACGGGCTAGCCAATTTATGCGTCCTCCACGTCCTATGAAACGCCCGTCGAACTTCCTGTCAAGGGTCAGCCTAGTGTTAATTGCGGAATGTGCAGGTGCACCATCATGCTGATACCACATACGTCGACGCGTTTCCAGTGGGACATTTTTGAGCAACATTGGCAGATCATTCTGTAGAAACGCGATGTATGTTGCAGCTGTTTGAGCCCCTGCAATGAAGTGAGGACCAATGAGATGGTCGCCAATGATTCCGCACCATACATTTACAGTCCACGGTCGCTGTCACTCTACCTGTCTTAGCCAGCGAGAATTGTCCATGGACCAGTAATGCATGTTCCGTAGATTCACTGCCCCGTGGTTTGTGAAACCTGCTTCATTGGTAAACAGGTAGAACTGCAACGCATTCTCTGTTAATGCCCATTGACAGAATTGCACTTGATGATTAAAGTCATCACCATGTAATTGCTGATGTAGCGACACATGAAACGGGTGAAAGCGGTGACGATGCAGTATGCGCATGACACTACTTTGACTCAGTCCACCGGTTCTCGCAATGTTCCATGTACTCATTTGTGGGTTCATGGCAACAGCAGCTAACACACCAACTGCACCCGCTTCTCCTGTGACGGGCCTGTTACAGACCCATTTGCATGCTACGACCATACCTGTTGCATACAGGTGGCGGTAGATATTTTGCAATGTGCAGCATGTTGGATGCTCTCTGTCCGGGTACCATTCTGCATACACCCTGCAGGCTTCAGCTGCATTTCGTCGACACTCGCCATAGATGAGTATCATCTCCACATCTCCACCTTTTCAGAGTTCAAATACACCATGGTCACAGTTCCTACGACACTACACTATCGCAGACGTCTGGTAACATGGTGTACAGCAGCAAGCGCTACATGCGGACACTGCAACAGCTAGACCAAACCACAACAGTGCACTGCAGCCACACTCGTAAACAGGGTCGTCATCGTAAACATGTCTCTGCAGATGCTGCTCGCTGACCGTGGCCCATGTTTGTTACAACACGCAACTGAACGTCGGAGGTTTCAAGAGTCAACTTTAGGTTACAATATCTCCAGATGTGATTAACATTTTACAATGCAACAAATGGCACTGATTGCGTATTTGTCTATATGTTCAGATGTGCTAACAAAACTAACTTCCATGCATTTTTGTATGGTTTGCATTAAACAATAGCCCCTCTCCTCACGTTCAGTCTGTGGAATCGGTTCATCAGTATTTGATGTGGTTTAAAAAATATATACAGCCGTAACGTTAGGTGACTCACCCTGTATATGTAACAGACCTCAGATCTGAGTCTCAGTGTGTTGACTGGAGCTCCATTTTTAACAGATATCAGTGTACATGTAAAGCATATGAAAACTTCTTATATACTACAGTAGCCACTTCTAATAGATTCTGTCCTACTATGAATACCAAGAGACCATATGTAAAGAGAAACTGAAAAATAAGCATAACTAGGTGGTACACATCTGTATACACCAAACATGCTGCTAAAGTTATACAGTGGAAAGACTGTTATCAATAGTAATTACATGCTAGTCCATCCAAAACTGAAATTATATAAGAGAAGGGAGATAAAAGAGCTACAAAAACAAGCTAGTGATAACTTCATAGGTCAACCAGAAACCAATTGCATGGCAGCATGGAAGATCATTAGAAAAAGAGAAGTCTGGGATCTGTGTAATAAAATTGCCTCCTCTCTTAGTCTAGATCAGTTTAATCAGCTCCATCAATTCAGGACAAAAAGTTGTACATAGTGATGAAGCTGTAGCCTGTAACGTCAGAGCAGCAGGTTTGGTCAGCCCACAGGGAGCAAACTTGAAACCATTCTCATAGTCATAGTGAGTTTGAGTGGAAATTTGTTTTCCCCTCTCAAAAATGAGATTGACAGGAAGTGCAAAATGGCTAAGCAGGGATGGCTAGAGGACAAATGTAAGGATGTAGAGGCTTCTCTCACTAGGGGTAAGATAGATACTGCCTACAGGAAAATTAAAGAGACCATTGGAGAAAGGAAAACCCCTTGCATGAATATCAAGAGCTTTGATGGAAACCCAGTTCTAAGCAAAGAAGGGAAAGCAGAAAGGTGGAAGGAGTATATAGAGGGTCTATACAAGGGCAATTAGATGGGTAGATCACATAACTAATGAGGAGGTATTGAATAGAATTGGGGAGACGAGGAGCTTGTGGCACAACTTGACTAGAAGAAGGGATCGGTTGGTAGAACATGTTCTGAGACATCAAGGGATCACCAATTTAGTATTGGAGGGCAGCATGGAGGGTAAAAATCGAAGAGGAAGACCAAGAGATGAATACACTAAGCAGATTCTGAAGGATGTAGGCTGCAGTAGGTACTGGGAGATGAAGAAGCTTGCACAGGATAGAGTAGCATGGAGAGCTGCATCAAACCAGTCTCACAACTGAAGACCACAACAACAACAACAACAACAACAACAACATCAATATAGTGGATGTAGTAATAAAACTTAGCAACTCAAGAACTGAAGCATGTTATGGCTTTTCCAACTTTATTTTAAAACAAATTATATACATAATAAACATGCTACCTCATGAATGGTATCTTTGAGGAAAGTGCCTTTTATGGCTGTTTAAAGTTAACTGTTTCTACAGTGGTGCATAAAAAGAGAGATACAGAGTCACCCAAAAATTGTAGGTCTATTGGTTGAATGATCTTCCTGGTTTCAGGCAAAGGAAGTCAGACTGAACATACACTATGTGATCAAAAGTATCTGGACACCCCCAAAAATAAATGTTTGTCATATTAGGTGCATTGTGCTGCCATCTACTGCCAGATACTCCATATCAGTGACCTCAGTAGTCATTAGACATTGTGAGAAAGCAGAATGAGGCACTCCGCAGAACTCATGGACTTTGAACGTGGTCAGGTGATTGGGTGTCACTTGTATCATACATCTGTACGCAAGATTTCCACACTCCTAAACATCCCTAGGTCCACTGTTTTCAATATAATAGTGAAGTGGAAACATGAAGGGACATGCACACCACAAAAGTGTACAGGCTGACCTCGTTTGATAATTGACAGAGACCGCCGACAGTTAAAGAGGGTCGTAATGTGTAGTAGCCCGACATCTATCCAGACCATCACACAGGAATTCCAACCTGCACTGGGATCCACTGTGAGTACTATGACAGGCAGGAGGTGAGAAAACTAGGATTTCCTGGTCAGACAGCTGCTCATAATCCACAAATCACGCCAGTAAATGCCAAGCGACCCCTTGCTTGGTGTAAGGAATGTAAAAATTGGACAATGGAACAGTGGAAAAACATTATGTGGAGAGACAAATCATGCTACACAATGTGGCGATTCGATGGCAGGGTGTGGGTATCACGAATGCCCAGTGAACATCATCTGCCAGCGTGTGTAGTGCCAACAGTAAAATTTGGAGGCGGTGGTGTTATGATGTGGTCGTGTTTTTCTTGGAGGGGGCTCGCACCCTTTGTTGTTTTGCATGACACTATCACAGGACAGGCCTACATTGATGTTTTAAGCCCCTTCTTGCTTCCCACTGTTGAATTTGAGGATGGTGATTGCATCTTCCAACACAATTAAACACCTGTTCATAATGCATGGCCTGTGGTGTGATGGTTACATGACAATAACATCCCTGTAATGGACTGGCCTGGACAGAGTCCTGACCTGAATCCTATAGAACACCTTTGGGATGTTTTGGAATGCGGACTTCATGCAGGGCCTCACTGGCCAACATCGATACATCTCCTCAGTGCAGCACTCTGTGAGGAATGTGCTGCCATTCCCCAAGAATCCTTCCAGCACAGGATTGAACATATGCCTATGAGAGTGGAAGCTGTCATCAAGTCTGAGGGGGAGCCAACAGCATTACCGATGGAGGGTATCACAAACTTGTAAGTACATTTCAGTCATGTGTCCATATACTTTTGATCACATAGTGCAGCAAAACTGAGAATATAGGATACTACTTAGAAGATATGAGTAATGACTGTCATAGCAAAGACTCTGTCAAATTACTAGGTCTCTGCCATGACACCAAATTGAACTGGAAAACCTTCAGCAACTACATACACTATAAAGTATATTATATTTTATACCCCAATGGAAAATTAAAAGTAAGTGTTAATGAGGAAACAGCTACCTTTGCACATTGTGCATTCTTTTACACATGCCTAAACTATGGTATAAAGATGTTTTGTGTAAGTTTTCCAGAGTTTTTTTTTGTTGGTGGTGGGGGGGGGGGGGGGGGCAGAATAAAGCCATCAGATCCATGTATGAACTGAGTGTCAACACTCCCTACAAAATTTATTTCATAGAAAGACAAATATAGATTGTCCGGTTATGCATATTTCATACAGTTTTTGACTAAGATCAATTGGGATAAACATGAAAGAAGTGTAAATATCTATTTCTTATAGTATCAGGAACATGAACTCTTTGGATATGCAAGACTTGTCCTATAAGTCTTCCCTCTACCACCTGTTCCAGTCCTGTGATATGCATTTCCTAAGCCATTAGAGGCATTGCCATCTGTGACATAGCTACAACCACTGTACAGAATTTTAAATTGACATGACCATCAGCTACCTGTCTGTTTACATGAATGGCCAATACCAAACTGTCACCAGGAGACAGCTTGACAACCTAACTCCATAGCATTCCATGCAATATGGTGTGCTTGGCTTCACCAGTTGGTTCCCAGCCCCTGGCATCTGGTTTCTTCCCACCATTGCTGTCTTTAGTGAACTGCACACATGGGACCTCCTCCAGCAACATACCTTTGATTCCCATAACCCAACTGGAATTAACCTCTGTTAGGCACTGTTCTCTGTCTTCCTGCATAGCTGAGTGGTTTGTGTTGCTGACTGCCATCTGGTGTAGCTGGGTTCAATCCCTGGCATTGACATGAATTTTTTCTTGATGGGAGGACTGGAACACAGTCCATTTTGCCTCGCGATGTCAACTGAGGAACTACTTGAATGATAAGTAGTGGGTACAATGTTTTCATAGCTGGGAACAGCAGAGAGAGTGGTGTGCTGACCCTATGACCTTCCATACTGCATCCAAATGACACCACTGACAGAGGATGACACTTCAGCTAGTCCCAATGAGCCTGTCTATGCCAGCATGACAGAACTTAGTCCCCATCCTCCACCTCCCTCTATGCCTCTCCCTGGTCTCATTCCAGCCTCACACAGGACTTCTTCACTCCCAGTGAACCTGTGTTGTCTTTTCTCCTCCTCTGCTTCTCTCTTCTCTCTACCATTCCCTCTTTCCCCCTCCCCTACCGCATCCCAATAACACAGCCTTCTGATGCTGCACCTGGCAACCCAGCAACCAGTCCTTGCCACATCCCAGCATACTCATACAGGCAGCTCTACATTATCTTTCCTCACCCGTACCTTGGAACCTCTCTTCCTCCATGGATTTGTTTTGTACCCACACTGCTTACCCCAGCTAACTTCACTACTCACTGCAGCTGGGCTTCAGCACCTGGAGACAAGAGTGCCCACTTGTGAGTTGTGCATGTATGAATGTGTGTGTTTTTCTAAATCTGGTGAAGGACTCTTTCCAATAGTTTAGTCTTCTATTCATTGTAATTTTAAATGTATCTCTCCACCATTCAAAATGGTTGATAGCAATCTAGAAGAGTGAGTTAAAAAGTGAAAGATGTGAAAACTCTTACAGCTTTTTATATAAAACAAACTTTATTGACATTCTACTTCATTGTTCTTCAAGCCTACATTATTTATTTCTCAATACAGTCACCCTGATGACAAGCACATGTCTGTCAATGAGAGGGTTTGTTTGTACTGCCATTGTAGAACTTTTGACTTTGTTGATGGATCCACAGCCTCACCTCTTCTTGGAGTGCTTCATTGCTTTCAACGTGAAATAATCAAAGATGTCCTTTTTAAGTTTTGGAAGCAGATAAAAATCAGATGGGGCCAAATCAGGACCGTATGGAGGATCACTGATGACAGTGAACACAAGGCACTGGATTGCTGCTTAAGTCACAGTGCTTGTGTGTGGTCTGGCTTTGTCATTTTGAAAGAGAGAATGCTCCATGTGTGGACAAACTCTTTGAAATTGTGCTTTCAGTTTTCCCATGCACCAATGTAGTTACATTACACATCATGTTACACACTAAAATTAGGAGCCCTCTAACAGCAGAGGGTTGCAACTTGTGTTAGCAAACCAAGAAAGTTGACCAAGTAATATGCATGACATGTAATATCTCAACCAATATTTAGAAAAACAAAAAAAATTCAGAGACATTACTTTCAGCATGCTCTCCTATACTAATTCATATTTTTGTCATTCCATTCCAAAGTTTCCTTTGTTTGAATATTCCCTGTACTAAATTAACAAAATCAAAAAACCTGCATATAAGGAAATATTTTATCAACAAATTATCAAGTGGGATGAAGCTACCAAAAATTTAAAAATTTGAAAAAGATAACAGAATCCTTGATGAAAGCAAAGGCATGTGCATACTGAGCAGTTGTAGTGTTGTCACAGCCATCAGCAATCAGATGAGGCTCAGAAGGCAGTAACTCTGCTCAGTTTAGAAGTTTGCAACATTCATGCCCCACTGGTGTACATTGAGTCCATACTTTCGTTGAAAAGCTTCAGCCATTTGAAAGAGGTCACATTATGGGCCTACAGGGCACTTGCAGATCGCTTGCATATGTTTGAAACAATGTATTGGTTTTTTTTTTTTTTTTTTTTTTTTTTTTTTTGGGGGGGGGGGGGGGCACAAAACTGCTATGGTCATTAGCACCCGTTCTGTGACTAAGGAAAAGGTAAAAATATAACGAAACTAGAAACCAGCAGCAACAGGAACAAAACTCAAAAAATTGGAGAAAATAAAAACAGAAGGAAAGCTTTAAAAAACCACTATAGAAGGGGGTTGGTTGTCCCCAAAAAGAGCTTCAAATGACTGACATCATCTCACTGGCACTAATAAACTTGAGAACGCGATCAGCTGAGAGCGTGTCATCTGCTAAAATGGAAGATATTTCAGGCGACAGCTGTAGACGGACGTGTAACGGAGTAAAATAAGGGCACTCAAGTAAAAGGTGTCTTACCGTCCACAGCTGAGAGCAGTGGGGACAGAGTGGCAGAGGATCACCACTTAAAAGATGTCGATGGCTAAAAAGACAGTGCCCTATCCAGAGTCTAGTTAAGATTACCTCCTCCCGACGATGCGTTCGGGAGGAAGAGGTCCAAGCACAGGGAAGAGCTTTCACGTCCCGCAATTTATTATGGGGAAGTGTCGACCAATGTGCATGCCGTAAAAGAACAACACGACAACATAAAACACTCTGTAGATTGTCAAAAGGAATCATGCGAATAGCTGGCCGAAGAAGAGAGACTGCAGCCTTGGCCGCTATATTGGCCACCTCATTTCCACAGATACCAACGTGTCTGGGGATCCAGAGGAACGCCACCGAGACACCCCCCAAGTGGAGCAAGCGTAGGCAGTCCTGAATCCGATGGACCAGAGGGTGGACAGGGTAGAGAGCTTGGAGACTGAGGAGAGAGCTGAGAGAATCTGAACAGATAACATACTGTATCCGTTGATGGCGACGGATGTATTGGACAGCCTGGAGAACAGCGTAAAGCTCCGCAGTATAAACCGAACACTGGTCAGGAAGCCAAAATCCATTTAGGGTATCGCCAACAATTTAGGCACTCTCTTCACTAAACGATGTTTTTGAGCCATCAGTGTAAATAAATGTGGCATCCTTCATTTGTGCGCATAGAGCAGAAAATGCCCGACGATAAACAAGTGAAGGGGTACCATCCTTGGAAACTGACAAAGATCACAGAGCAGGCAGGTCCAGGGACAGAGCCAAGGCAGTGCTGTACCCCAAGTTGTCAAGAAAGTTTTAGGAAAGCGGAAGGAAAGAGAATGGAGCAGTTGACGGAAGTGGACTCCCAATGGTAGTAGGGAGGAAAGGCGGCCTGCATACCCTAAATCCAAGAAGGCATCGAAAAAAATGTCATGACCCGGATTAGCAGGCTTGGAAGACAAATGGCTAGCATAATGACTTAGAAGGACAGCTTGCCGATTGGACAGCGGAGGTTCAGCAGTCTCAGCATAAAGGCTTTCCACAGGGCTGGTGTAAAAAGCTCCAGACACTAAACGTAATCCATGGTGCTGGATAGAGTCAAGACGCCAAAGAATAGATGGCCGAGCAGAGGAGTAAACTATGCTTCCATAGTCCAACTTCAAGTGCACTAAGGTGCAATAGAGGCGGAGAAGCACCACTCGGTCCGCTCCCCAGGAGGTACCATTCAGGACATGGAGGGTGTTGAGGGATCGCAGACAGCAAGCCGAAAGATAGGAAATGTGGGAGGACCAGCACAGTTTTCTATCAAACATAAGACCCAAGAATTTAGCGACATCAGAAAATGGAAGTTTTGACAGGTCCTAGATGTGAGGAAGGTGGAAGAAACTCCATACGATGCCAAAAATTAACACAAACGCTTCTACTGGGAGAAAAGTGGATGCCAGTTTCGATGCTCCAAGAGTGGATGCGATCGAGACAGCCTTGAAGACGTCATTGGAGAAGGCTGGTCCATTGAGAGCTGTAGTAGATTGCAAAATCATCCACAAAGAGGGAGCCGGAGACATCAGGTGGAGACAATCCATAATTGGATTTATGGCAATGGCAAACAGTACAACACTTAGCATGGAGCCCTGGGGTACCCCGTTTTCTTGGGAGAAAGTATGGGAGAGAGTTGTGTTCACCCGCACTCTAAATGTATGCTCTGCCATAAATTTGCGAAGAAAAAGGGGCAACCGACTGCGAAAGCCCCAAGAGAACAGTGTGCGGAGGATGCCTGTCCTCCAACAGGTAGCATACGCTCTCTCCAGATCAAAAAATATTGCTACTGTTTGGCATTTCCAGAGAAAATTATTCATGATATAAGTGGAGAGACCAACAAGATGGTCAACTGCAGAATGACGCTTTCGGAAACCGCATTGGTCAGGTGTTAAATGGCTGCGGGACTCCAGCCACCAAGCTAAACGGCAATTCACCATACGCTCCAAAACCTTATATACACTACTCGTGAGAGAAATGGAGCAATAGCTAGAGGGGAGATGTTTGTCCTTTCCAGGTTTCGGAACAGGAATGACGATAGCTTCCCGCCATTGTCTGGGAAAAGTACTGTCAGTCCATATTCGATTATAAAGGTGAAGGAGGTAATGCAGACTATGGTATGATAAATGCAGCAACATTTGGATGTGGATACCACCCGGTCCTGGGGCAGAGGAGTGAGAAGAAGAGATTGCATGTTGGAGTTCCGGCACGGAGAAAACAGTATTGTAGCTTTCGCGATTTTGAGAGGAGAAAGCAAGAGGTCACACTTCCACTGCACGTTTCTCTGGAAGAAACGCTGGTGGGTAATTTGAAGAGCTCGAAATCTCAGAAAAGTTTTGACCCAATGAGGTAGAAATTACGACGGGGTCCACAAATGTATCATGCGAGACAGTGAGCCCAGAGACTGGGGAGAGACTAGGCGCGCCTGATAACCGTCAAATCCGACTCCAACCTTCCGAGGAGGAAGTGAAGGTGTTAAATGAGCTAGTAAAGAAGTCCCAGGTTGCCTTCTTACTATCACGGATGATGCGACGGCATCGCGCATGGAATTGCTTATAGCGGATACAGTTGGCCAAAGTAGGATGGTGTCTGAAACGCGAAGAGCATGTCGCAGCTCATGTATTGCACCACGCCATGCCTCATTCCACCAAGGAACTGGGGGGCGCCGGGGCAATTCGGAGGTGTGAGGTATTGAACGTTCCGCAGCTGTAAGAATAACGTCTGTAATATGAGTGACCTCATTGTCGATGCTAGGAAAGTGACAGTCATTGAATGTTGCTAGAGACGAAAAAAGTGTCCAATCGGCTTGGGCAAACTTCCAGCGTCTCGGGCGCATATATGGCAGTTATGGCTGCAATCGAAGGACACATGGAAAGTGGTCACTCGAGTGTGTATCAGCAAGGGTGAACCATTCAAAGCGCCGAGCTTGCGGAACAGTACTGACCGAAAGGTCCAAATGAGAGAAATTTGTCGTGGAGACAGACAAAAATGTAGGGTCCCCAGTGTTAAGGTAAACAAGATCCGCTTAGTGGAAGACGTCTATCAATAGTGAGCCATACGGACAAGGATGTGGAGATCACCAAAGTGGGTGGTGGGCATTGAAGTCCCCAACCAGCAAATAGGGGGTTGGAAGCTGACCAAGAAGATGAAGGAGATCAGCTTGTGGCATTGATGTGGACGATGGAATGTATACAGTACCAAGAGAGAAGGTGTATCCAGAAAGGGAAAGACGGACAGCGACAGTTTGGAAGGAAGTGTTTAAGGGGATTGGGTGATAATGGAGAGTATTATGGAGAAGAATCATGAGTCCTCCATGTGCTGGAGTGCCTTCAACAGAGGGGAGATCAAATCGGACTGACTGAAAATGGGGGAAAACAAAGTGGTCATGGGGACGCAGCTTTGTTTCCTGAAGACAGAAGATGACCGGTGAGTAGGATCATAAAAGGATCATCAATTCATCCCGATTGGCTTGAATGCCGCAGATATTCCAATGGATAATGGACATAGGGTGGACAGAAAATGGAAGAATGTGACCAAGGTTGCAGTCAACTCAACGACTGCTCAGAGCTTGCGACCAGCAGCATGGAACGGCACTCAGCCGAAGGCAGAAGATCCTGATCCATAGGTTGTTCAGGAGCAGCTCCTGCCACCAGTGATCAGCCGGTTGATCGGCTGCCAGCAGTGCACCTCGGCGACACAGAAGACGGCTGAGGGCGGCTACCGCCAGGTGGTGCTGTAGATGAGACATGCCATTGCGGAGAAGGAGAGAAGTTGGGTTTCTTATTAGCCTTCTTGGAAACATGATGTTTAGATGAAGGAGGAACTGATGGTTGTGAAGTTAGGGCGTGTAAAAATCTTCACGAGTATGCCCTTTTTTGGAAGTCTGGGTGTCGGACTTTTGGGATCGAGATTTAGCAGTACCCAATGAAGGGTGAGCCATAGAGTGAGCAGACAAAAGTGGGGAGGTTGAACAGGCACTCTTTGCGCTGGCCGATCTGACAACCGTGTCACTAAAGGTGAGATCACAAGTCTGCATGGCTGCCTCCTTTGTTGGCCGAGGAGAGGCAAGGACAGTGCTGCATTTTCCTGTCTGAGGCACAGTGGGCTTTCGACTGGCGAATAATTTTCGAGCAGCAAAGGTCGACACATTTTCCTTCACTCTGATTTCCTGAATGAGCTTCTCGTCTTTAAAAATGGGGCAATCTCCAGAGGAAGCAGCGTGGTCACCCAAACAGTTGATGCAACGAGGGGATGGAGGTGGACAAGCACCCTCATGGGCATCCTTGCCACACATAACACATTTGTCCAGGTTGAACAGGACTGGCTGGTATGATTGAACCACTGACACCGATAGCAACATGTAGGGTTTGGGACGTAGGGGCGAACGAAAATTATCTCATAGCCCACTTTTATTTTCGATGGGAGTTGAACTCTGTCAAATGTCAAGAAGACAGTACGGGTTGGAACGATGTTCATGTCAACCCTTTTCATGACTCTATGAATGCCCTGGTCGGACAGGTAGTGTTGAATTTCCTCATCAGATAATCCGTCGAGGGAGTGTGTATAAACGACTCCACGTGAGGAATTTAAAGTGCGGTGCACTTCAACCCGGTCAGGGATGGTGTGGAGCAGTGAAGTACGCAGCAATTTTTGTGCCTGGAGGGCACTGACTGTTTCTAACAAGGTGCCATTCCGTAATCTGGAACAAGACTTTAGAGGACCTGCAATTGCATCATCACCTTTATGAATAATGGAAGGGTTGACCGTGGAGAAGTCATGACCTTCATCAGACCGAGAAACAACAAGGAACTGTGGCAATGATGGAAGAACTGTCTGTGGCTGAGACTCAGTGAACTTATGCTTGTGAGCAGACATAGTGGAAGATGAGGAAACCATTGCGGAAGAATCCCCCATGATTACCGGCGTCTCCGATGATGTGCTCCCTTGTGGGGGCCCTCTCTGAGGGCACTCCCGCCTTAGGTGATTGTTCACACCTCAGGTCACACCTCTTGAGAAACGGACAGAGGGACCAATCGGCACTTTCAGAAGGTATCAGCTCAGGTAATCACCCCTCCCTGGGCCTGGCCATTACCAGGGGGTACGTACGTGTCCTACCTGTCTACCTGGGGCGGGGAATTATGCGTTACCCCATCACTGACTACGCATGAAAATGCGTTGGTCGGCCTTCAGACATGCACAGTGAGAAAAAAAGAGAAAGGGAAAAACAAAGAAAGGGAAAGGAAAGAAGAGAGGTCTCAAATGCCGCAGCGGAGAGAAGGGTAAAGAGAAGAGGTAAGGAAAATAGAAGGACAAAGGAAGGATGAAGACGTGCAAGCAGAGAAAGTGAAGAATGTGTTACATTTTCGAGCGTCTGTCTCCGGACATAGGCACAAAACATACTCCCAGAGGGGGAGAAAGGGAAGGAAAGATCCAGAGGTGTGGGGAGGGGGGCAAAGATGGGGGATAGGGAAGGATGCGGAAAAGGGAAGGTATGCAGCCCGGAAAGGAAGGAGGGCCACATTAGCTCGGAGTCCCGTGCTCGCTACGCACGTATCCACAAAAGAGTTGTGGACCCTCTGGGGGGGGGGGGGGGGGGGGTTATTGGTGTTGTATCACTGCTGTCAGCAGTGTTCTATGGAACACTACCACATCTGTAGATCAGGTTCTGGACATCCGCATAGTACAGTTGTATGCCAAGATCGACACATGGTGTGAGCAGCAATGGTCAACAGAACATCATACAGAGGTGAAATCTGGGCACATGTCGCTACTACTGTGTTGTCGAGGACCATTGTGAACTGCCTGCTTGCACCAGGATTAAGATCATGTGTGCCTCGGCCAGAATATGACTAACAATGTGACACCATGAATCGTGGCTACTCTCTACTCTTGTGTTGTGAAAGAGTTGACTGGAGAGTGAAATGGACTCTGTTGTTATCAGTGATGACAGTAGGATCTGTCTGTATGCAAGTGGTGGATGTACACCTATATGGTGTAGACCTGCTTAGTCCAGCAGCAGGTGCCAAGACAAGTAGATGTGCCTAGTGCAGCAGCAGCAGCAGTTGTCTGATACAGAGTCATTTAGTTTAGTTTGCATTTTTTCACATGTTTTAGTGAAGAAGTGGAACTATATCTGTGTATCTTACTGCATAGACCAGTGTTTAGCAAATTGCTCTTACTATTTATTTTTGCATAAATCTCAGTGCATATCCTCATGTGAGGTGGATTCCTCATGTAAGCAGCATGTCATCACTCTACATTTAAATCTCATGCTAGTACACAGCATATAGTTTAGATCAGTGCACTGGAGTTTGTATATTTATTTCCTGCAGTAGGTTTTGGGTAAGCAGAGTTTCTAGTAAAAATAATTTCTGACACATCCATTTTCTGTTGGGAAATTTATATCTATCTGGAGAACTTGTGGCCTTGCAGTCTCAGGGTATATTAAGAATGCTGCAGAGCAAATTTTAGTGTTTGCTTATTCACCTCATTATATTTTGTATACATTCCACCCTCAGAAGCACCACAGTCAGGTTATTTTATGTCTCTGTGGTCTGGAGCCTCCACCAGCTTGAACAGTTCACTGCTAACATGCATGGTCCTTGGATCGATGAGGTTAGCTCCATACCTGTACATGTTCATCTGCTTGATACAATTTGAAATGAGACTCGTCTGACCAGGCATGTGTTTCCATTCATCAACAGTCCAATATCAGTGTTGATGGGCCCAGGCAAGGTGTAAGGTGCAAGGTGTGTTGTGCAGTCATCAAGAGTATATGAGTGGGCCTTCACCTCAGAAAGCCAATATTGATCACATTTCATTGAATTGTTTGCATGCTGACACTTGATGGCCCAGCACTGAAACTTGCAGCAATTTTTAGAAGTGCTACACTTTAGTTACACTGAAAAATTCTCTTCAGTCATCACTGGTCCCATTCTTTAGGATCTTTTTCCAACTGCAGCGATGCCACAGATTTGATGTTTTACCAGATTCCTGATATTCACGGTACACTCATGAAATGGCTGTATGGCAAAATCCCCACTTTATCGCTAACTTGAAGATGCTGTGTCCCATGTGCTGACTATAAGACCATGTTCGAACTCACTTAAAAGGGGATGTAACGGAAAATGTAAACATTTATTTAAAAAATCATTACAGCCATATTTATTCACGTATAAATCTAAAATTTTGCATGTGTAAAGCAAAAGAGCTGTGTTTTAACAGAAAAGTGTAATAAAATATGCAGGATTAATATTTAGTCAGAAATTTAAATTTTTTAATTTTTTCATTATCTTTTTTATAAAAAGACATATCTCAAATTCTAATCATGCAATTAATCTGAAAATTTTATTGTAGTGTCCTGAGAACGTTACAAGGCAACTGAACTACAGTTATTAATTTATGGTACAAATTGTATCATTAACAGAGTTTTTAATTTTGCACATTCAAAATTAACTTTTTGTGCTACATACAACCATCTAAAAACCAGAATATAACTGCAAGATCTCGTATTTTTTAGTTCCAGGGAGACAGTAATACATTGCAAATAGTTCCTGAAAATTTCATAGCACTAGCACATATACTTTTTGAGAAAAGGCTTCTAATATCGTAAAAAATCTAAAACAGAGAAAATGAGTTTCAAAGATTTTCTTCTCATATTTCTACATATAATAAGCTAACCTCAATTTTAAAATCCTCCATACTGATGCTCCACATCCTCCAGGTTTCTCTTCTCCCCTCTATGAATTTGCCTGGCCTGTATTTGCAGGTAAGACACTGATGTGTTAGCTTTCTTGACCCTGCTCTCGCTGATGGTGTAAAATGATTTTGTTGTAAACACACCATGATCTATACCATCTCTCTTCTGCACTTCAATTCTGCCACTATTTCCATTATTGTAACATAAAACTGCATCATAGACACCTATTTTGAGTACTTCAAGTCCACATAATGTCCTTGCTGAGCATCTAATCCAAATTAAATTATTGAGTTTTTCATTTGCATTTTGTGTCTATCCATGAAGACACTTCCTCAATAAATCAGGGTTTTCAATAAACCTGAATGTGGGCTTAATTGCATTCATAATATGTTCTGGTAATGAGTGTTTATGTGAATACATCTCATTTCTGTTGTTGAACTTACACTAATTGTCTTTTGGACACTGATTGTACAATGGTGTTTGGTCAGTGGATAGTTTGTGGAAAAACATTGCCTACACAGCATGCCTCATTGCCTGTAAATTATATGTATTTTTCTTGATAGATATCCCATAAAATAACTGAAAAGAATCAGTTTCTTTCAGAGTAAGCCTGCCTTTTCCTCCTGGTGGTTTTTGATCCTCAAGTACTTCACCTTTCTTCCCTTTCAGCAAGCTATGAAGCCTACCACCAGGCCTTTTGGATGTGGCCAACACATTCCAACTTTTCTATTGTTGTATTGTACACATTTTTATCTGTTACAGCTTTGAACGAAGAGGAGTCCCATCAGCAGGGTATTTAGTACATCTAACACCATACTAGTCCTCAGATCTGGAGAACATCCTCATACCTGCAGCAGCCTCCATGCCCCGCTCAAGCCACTATAATTTTTTGAGCATGCTACTGCATGCTTTTCTTGCCACTGTTTCTCACTGTCTTCATTGTTGGACATTTTCCTTGTTGCACACTGGTGGCAGTATTTAGACATAATTTCAATATCTAAAACTTTTCCTCAATCAATACCAATAACAGATGCAACTCCATACAGACATGTGTGACATTTTTTCATCCAGGTTACATCTACAGACACACAGAGGTCAGTAACATTTGTAGGAGATTCACTGTCATGAATCAACTCCAGGATCTACTCCAGGATCTATTTGTTTTTGGTTTATTTCCAACAATTCCTCCACTGCTTTCTTCATAGAAACTTTGGCAGTATCACATGTAGCTTCAGACATTTCTTTATTTAATTTTCAAACATTGCACAAGGTGGAGGCATGTTCAGAAAACAACACAAAGAATTAGCTCTGTCCCTGCCCTGTCCAAGGCATCTCAGAGCATAAGCTAACTTAAAATTGCTTTCATAGGTACCAGTGTCAGTTTTTTGGAGGAGGAAAATGAAAATTCATAGCCACATGAATTACAAATTAATTTAAAATCACAAGTTATTCCCACTCTTCTTTCTTCAACAACAATCATGCATTCCATATTTTTACAGCTAACACATGAACATGTAAACTTTATAGCTTGGCCGAGAAGCTCTAAATCAATAAGTCTGAATCCAGTGGAATCCATATCAACATCATTCATGCACCTCTATAATTCTCCTGTCACAAGGTTCCATGCTGAAGCTGAGAGCTTATGTTCTTCATTTCAAGCTGCTTCCTCTTTTTTGTTGGTAAGCCGATTTCCATGAAACCTCTGTTTCTTATAAACAGTTTTTCTACAACCCATTATACATAAATCTTGACTTCCACATAAATAAACCATATGCAAGAAAGTTTTCAGGCAAAGCTATAGATGTCAGCCAGAGATATAATGTCAGCCAAACGTATGGAAAGAAATAGCATTCACACTAACAGAAATTCCACCGAAGCAAGCAGTTTCCCCAAATGTCAGAAAAGGTGGGAGCAGTTGCCAGTGCAGAGTTAATCAGTTTAACAATTTAAAAGCATTTCTAAGGCTGCTATCATTATAAAATTTACACACAACATAGATTAACCGTGTAGATCAAGAAAATAATATTTTTGTAGAATAGATTTTTTGGACCAAAATCCATTACATCCCCCCTTAAATATTCATAAACTATGATTGTAGCAGCAGTAACTGATCTAACAACAGCGCAAGACTCTTGTTGTCTTGTAGAGGCATTACCAACTGCAGCACCATATTCTGCCTCCTTACGTCTCTCTGTATTTGAATACACATGCCTATACCGGTTTCTTTGGAGCTTCAGTGTAGTAACATACAGAGGGATGGAGAACAGGACTTTTTGTTTTAAATCACTATTGTACTTTCAATACCTAGCACAATAAATTCACGATTTTTTTCAAAGGCAGCATTGTCTAGTGATGTCTTGTTATTTTTCCAAGAAAATCTTGTATTAGAGCATTAGGAGGAAGTATGTCACTTGTGAGATTGTAGCAACAACGACGCTGTACTATTGTACATATAAGTATTTTTTTCTTTTGATTTTTCGATACATTTATGTAATTGATGTTCTGATTTCATTTCTTTTTTGTTTCATGTCACTATGTTAAGAAAACTGTAAATAGGTTTCAATGTGAATATTAATGTTGATGTCAACTGTCAAGTAATACTGTAATAGAATTGAATTGTAACAAATGTTGAAATTGTTGTAAGATGTTTAAAATTGTAACTGTGCATCTGATCCATACGTAGGCAATGTGTTAGGATATGTAGAATGCAAAACCTCGGGTGAATACCCTGTCTGTAAGGGAGCGGTAAAAGGTGAATGGCAGGCGAGCATGGGAAAATGCACACAGGCACTGCATGGCACATCAGGCTCAGTAGAAGTTGAAGTTTGGCACTGGTTTGAGCAACACATTCTGGAGCGAGGAGGCTCTCCTGGAAGACATAGCTTCACTGAGCCTCGGGTATGCCGTTCCAATGCCCACACAGCATGGCAAATTTCCATAGGCACTAAATGGAAAAGTATTGTGATGCTAAGAAAATTTAAAGTGCTGATAGGTCAAGAGCCATAGCTATGGTTGTGTGTGTGCTCTGTGCCTCGTCATCTCGCAACCCGACAACCGCCTCATCGATACCAGCAGGTTGAAACTTTTAGTACTGTATTCTTATGGATCAGAGAGTGAACTGTGCAATAATAACCTAAATTTTACCAGAACTTTTCCATCATTTAATTATCATCACAACTAACCTAGACAGGATCCTTTCCAAATATTGTGCAATCCGAGTGTCCCGAAATGAAAAATTAAATTTTGTGTTAATAATAATTATTTGCAGACCTAGCTATGTTAGAGTGGTGTTAAAAGTAATGTTTTGTTAATGAACCAGTAAATGAGTAATGAAGGTCTAATGAAGTTGAAAGATAACTTTAATATTGATATGGTAATGAAGTTTAATTATTTCGAGACAGATATAAAGGTATTTAAATGAGCAGTAAATAAGATGAAAAGAGTAGTAACTTACACACTGGAAATCTTGAACGCATAATAAATCCAGTAATAATTTTTTTAATACAGTGATCATAACAGTTTCAGGGTGTCCCCCCCCCCCCCCCTCCCCTCTTTTTTATTCATTTGAATTCTGAAGTGTTCTAAATTGGTTGGACCAGCAAAAGTTAAAGTGAATATAAAAGTCAAAATTTATCAGTGTTTTATCTTTATCAAAATTGACATTTTGTGTGTGGCATGAAAGTGCTATTTCTAGGGTAACCTATGCCCAATTTTAATCAGATTAATAGACAGTATAAAGTTTTGTAGTATACATTATAGTGTAGTGTTATGTATTCATGGCTTTTTCATATCAGTACAGAACGTGAAACTATCAGTTCTATAGATTTTCTGGTTCTAAAATTCTACTATATTATGCAGTGTTACTACTTGTTGTTTTGCATGAATATCTACCAACTTGTACAGGGAAGAAACTCAGTTAATGCCTAATTAGGCTGGCGACCATATTATTATCAAATTGGTAGCATCTTCAGTATTGCATTTGGTCCATCCTGACGTGTAAATGCATTTCGAACTTGCTTGACAGATCATTGTTATTACAGAGTGGGTGTACTGATTTGCCACCATTCAGGTACACGCGGTCAATATCTATACAAAAATCCTTTCTCATAAGGTGAACCTCACTCACTTACCATAGTACAGGCTTTAACGAGTAATGTGTCACAGAGTTTACAAGTGGCTTCCCGCTGACAGAACATCCAGTTGTTTTCGGTCACAAATTAACATGAAGACCAAACAGTTGATGTTCAATGGCACGAATTGCAATAATATTCAGTAAAGTAAATAGCAGTGAAAGTCAAGTACGGTAGTGAGGTGTAACTTGCATTTGGTATGGACAAAAACATAAACACAGTAGATGTGCCAAGCGTAATGGAACATTCGGCTGGCAATGACAGGAGTTCACGCGGCCAGATAACAGATGGCATTAGCGGTAGACAATTGGCATACATACAATACCACGAATATGTTAACGAACAGATTGAAATGTCAAGATTGCCTTGAACACAGCAAGGAATAAAACAGGAAGTAGAGGATGACTTTGTAGATGATAGTGGGTATGTGAACAAATCCACTGACATGTTTGATTCACCACTGATGAAAAAGAACCGAAAGAAAATTTTGAAGTAGGATCCGAAAGCACCGATTCCATAGAACAAGACAGTGTGAAAATTTTAAGCATGAATGACTTATTTGAATGATTAACCAAACAAATTGCAGGACAGAATGATCAGCTTCAAAAACAAGTCAGTAAACAGATCAGTCAGCTTAAAACACACATTGACGAGCAGCTTAAAACACAGAGTAATCAGCTCAGAACACATGTTTGTGAACCCCACCTAAGCATTGACGAGGAAGTAACCTCTGTTAATGATCCACCAACAGTACAAGCTGTTACCGAAAGGCACCATGGGGAAGGGGCAGGTACCTATGAGTAACTGTGTAACCTATGAGTAACTGAAGTTCATGAGGATTACACTAAATATGAAGTAACAGTGGATGTGAGTAAAGCTGATAATGAGGTCGTTTTGCCAAAAGAGGATATTGGGTTAAAATCAAAGCCTGATGAAAATGCAGAGGAAAAACTTAATGCCTGTCTCAGAAAAGCTTTTATGTTGGAACCTGAAAGTGATCCAGAATGGTTGGATTCTGACGATAGTTCAGATGACAAGTATTTTGGTACTAGAGAAAATAATGGTAATACAGCTAATTGTGATATTGTACCTACTGATAACAAAGCTTCAAAGCAAAACCCAGATGTTGAGACTGAACCCAGAAAGAAAGAGCCACCTGACGACGCAGTGTGTATTTTGCAAAGAGTTCAAGTAAACAAAGATTTTGAACTCCAGAAACCGAGAAAGCCACCAGATAGAAATGGTTCATAGGTCACAAATGTATATTGGGACAATGTCACAGTTGACCAAGGTGCATTGTGGACAAAAAACAGGAAGGGACATGATTTAGAGCCTGGGGCAGATTTATATCGGACTTTGAGAATGTCATGAACAAGTTACATCATGAGTCTACTGGGTTCCCACCGGAAGAAATTTTGTTAGGCAGCAGAAGTAAAAGTTTAATTGAGGAATAATCAGAGTTTCCACCTGGTACAAGCTTGGGGTTGAGTCAAAAGAAATAATTAGTCAGAAAAAGGGCAAAGCAAAAAGCTGAATCTAGATCTAAAAGACATGATAAAAACTTGAAAGTTTCAAAATTTAAAATTGGGGATTATGTTCTTTTAAAAAACCCACAAAAAATCTAGTGAACTGAACCATGAAATTTCCAAATTTAAATATATTTATAATGGACCATATATAATACAGAACATTCCACACAATAATGCTTACTACCTGATCTACCCAAAATCCAAGAGACCTTTAGGTGTAAGAAACGTTGTGGACCTGAAACTGTATGTTCCTAGGAGTGAGTGACCTAAGTATACTCAGAAAGCAATCTGCAGTAAATGTGCTGTATCTAATGATGAAATTATTTTATTCTAAATGTAACAAGTATTTGTAAATGTATGTATACCATTGTCAGTGTGCTAATGTACTTATGTAAGTTTCAGATTACCAAATGTACTATGAATGTAAAGGTGTATGGAAAAAAGGGCTGAAAAGAAAAGATAAATGCTGCAAGCCAAATAAAAGATGGGACTGCCAAAAACCAAAGTGGGCAGTATGTGAGTCATTATACACTCCTGGAAATAGAAATAAGAACACCGTGAATTCATTGTCCCAGGAAGGGGAAACTTTATTGACACATTCCTGGGGTCAGATACATCACATGATCACACTGACAGAACCACAGGCACATAGACACAGGCAAAAGAGCATGCACAATGTCGGCACTAGTACAGTGTATATCCACCTTTCGCAGCAATGCAGGCTGCTATTCTCCCATGGAGACGATCGTAAAGATGCTGGATGTAGTCCTGTGGAACGGCTTGCCATGCCATTTCCACCTGGCGCCTCAGTTGGACCAGCGTTCATGCTGGACGTGCAGACCGCGTGAGACGACACTTCATCCAGTCCCATACATGCTCAATGGGGGAGAGATCTGGAGATCTTGCTGGCCACGGTAGTTGACTTACACCTTCTAGAGCACGTTGGGTGGCACGGGATACATGTGGACGTGCATTGTCCTGTTGGAACAGCAAGTTCCCTTGCCGGTCTAGGAATGGTAGAACGATGGGTTCGATGACGGTTTGGATGTACCGTGCACTATTCAGTGTCCCCTCGACGATCACCAGTGGTGTACGGCCAGTGTAGGAGATCGCTCCCCACACCATGATGCCGGGTGTTGGCCCTGTGTGCCTTGGTCGTATGCAGTCCTGATTGTGGCGCTCATCTGCACGGCGCCAAACACGCATACGACCATCATTGGCACCAAGGCAGAAGCGACTCTCATCGCTGAAGATGACACGTCTCCATTCGTCCCTCCGTTCATGCCTGTCGCGACACCACTGGAGGCGGGCTGCACGATGTTGGGGCGTGAGCAGAAGACGGCCTAACGGTGTGCGGGACCGTAGCCCAGCTTCATGGAGACGGTTGCGAATGGTCCTCGCCGATACCCCAGGAGCAACAGTGTCCCTAATTTGCTGGGAAGTGGTGGTGCGGTCCCCTACGGCACTGCGTAGGATCCTACGGTCTTGGCGTGCATCCGTGCGTCGCTGCGGTCCAGTCCCAGGTCGACGGGCACGTGCACCTTCCGCCGACCACTGGCGACAACATCGATGTACTGTGGAGACCTCACGCCCCACGTGTTGAGCAATTCGGCAGTACGTCCACCCGGCCTCCCACATGCCCACTACACGCCCTCGCTCAAAGTCCGTCAACTGCACATACGGTTCACGTCCACGCTGTCGCGGCATGCTACCAGTGTTAAAGACTGCGATGGAGCTCCGTATGCCACGGCAAACTGGCTGACACTGACGGCGGCGGTGCACAAATGCTGCGCAGCTAGCGCCATTCAACGGCGAACACCGCGGTTCCTGGTGTGTCCGCTGTGCCGTGCGTGTGATCATTGCTTGTACAGCCCTCTCGCAGTGTCCGGAGCAAGTATGGTGGGTCTGACACACCGGTGTCAATGTGTTCTTTTTTCCATTTCCAGGAGTGTATAAAGGACTGCCAAACACCAAAGAGGGTAGATAAATAGTGAAAGGAGAATTGTAAGTGTGTTACAGGTGATGTGATAAAGTGAGGCAAAATGGACTGTCCAAATCTGAATAATAGGCAGCAAATATGTGTAGTGAATTTTCTAAATAGTACTGTGTGTTTATTAGTAAATAAGGAAATGGACTGCCATTCAATGCAAGCAGCAACAAATTGTTTTATACTGTATATAGGTATTTGTATATGCTTTGTAATTAAGTGTTTGTGTTCCAGATTTTGATTTTATTTCTCTGAGAAATTTAATAATGATAAGTAATTTGCTATTTAAATCATATTGTGATAAGAGGTTGGACTGTGCCAAAGGCACTTAAGTAAATGATAGGTAAATGTTCTCGATATATTAAAAGGTATAGACCTATATAATGTCAGTAAAAGGAAGTTTTGTGATATAAATAAAATTTTATGATGGCTCATTCACACAAAGATTCAGAACCCCTGGATAAATACAAAGTTCAGTGTTCCCATCAAATTTGCACTTAGTGAAATTTACTGGAAACACTGGCATGTGTAACAACAACGACACTGTAATATTGTACATATAAGTAATTTTTTTCTTCTGATTTTTCGATACATTTGTGTAATTGATGTTCTGATTTCATTTCTTTTTTGTTTCATGTCACTATGTTAAGAAAACTGTAAATAGGCTTCAATGTGAATATTAATGTTGATGTCAACTGTCAAGTAATACTGTAATAGAATTGAATTGTAACAAATGTTGAAACTGTTGTAAGATGTTTAAAATGGTAACTGTGTGTCTGATCCATATGTAGGCAATGTGTTAGGATATGTAGAATGCAATACCTCGGCTGAATACCCTGTCTGTAAGGGAGTGGTAAAAGGTGGATGGCAGGCGAGCGCGGGAAAATGCACGTGGCAAATGCATGGCACATTGGGCTCAGTAGTAGTTGGAGTTTGGCACTGGTTTGAGCAACACCTTCTGGAGCTAGGAGGCTCTCCTGGAAGACATAGCTTCACTGAGCCTTGGGTATGCCGTTCCAACACCCACACAGCATGGCAAAATTCCATAGGCACTAAATGGAGAAGTATTGTGATGCTAAGAAGATTTAAAGTGCTGATAGGTCAAGAGCCATAGCTGTGGTTGTGTGTGTGCTCTGTGCCTCATCATCTCGCCACCCGCCAACTGCTGCATTGATACTAGCAGGTTGAAACTTTTAGTACTGTATTCTTATGGATCAGAGAGTGAACTGTGCAATAATAACCTGAATTTTACCAGAACTTTCCCATAATTTAATTATCCTCACAACTAACCTAGACAGGATCCTTTCCAAATATTGTGCAATCCGAGTGTCCCGAAATGAAAAATTAAATTTTGTATTAATAATAATTATTTGCAGATCTAGCTATGTTAGAGCGGTGTTTAAAGAAATGTTTTGTTAATGAACCAGTAAATGAATAACGAAGGTCTAACAAAGTTGAAAGATAACTTTAATATTGATATAGTAATGAAGTTTAATTATTTCGAGACAGATATAAAGGTATTTAAATGAGCAGTAAATAAGATGAAAAGAGTAGTAACTTATATACCGGAAATCTTGAACGCATAATAAATCCAGTAATCATTTTTTTAATACAGTGATCATAACAGTTTCAGGGTCCCCCCCCTCTTTTTTATTCATTTGAATTCTGAAGTGTTCTAAATTGGTTTGACCAGCAAAAGTTAAAGTCAATCTAAAAGTCAAAATTTATCAGTGCTTTATCTTTATCAAAATTGACATTTTGTGTGTGGCACGAAAGTGCTATTTCTAGGGTAACCTATGCCCAATTTTAATCAGATTAATAGACAGTATAAAGTTTTGTAGTATACATTATAGTGTAGTGTTATGTATTCATGGCTTTTCCATATCAGTACAGAACATGAAACTATCAGTTCTATAGATTTTCTGGTTCTAAAATTCTACTATATTATGCAGTGTTACTACTTGTTTTGCATGAATATCTACCAACTTGTACAGGGAAGAAACTCAGTTAATGCCTAATTAGGCTGGCGACCATATTATTATCAAATTGGTAGCATCTTCAGTGTTGCGTTTGGTCCATCCTGACACTCAATGTTTTCTCTACATGATAGCAATAGAAATACTATGGGTGACAGTGCTGTGAAAGCAGAGTTACTAAACACAGCCTTTCAAAATTTCTCCACCAAAGAATCCAAAGAAAATATTCCAGACTTCAAATCAAGAACAGCCGCCAACATGAATAATGTAGAAGTAGATATCTTCCTAGTAGTGAAGCAACTTAAATCACTTAACAAAAGCATTTCAAACTTGCTTCACAGATCATTGTTATTACAGAGTGGGTGTAAGTCTGATTTGCCACCATTCAGGTACACGAGGTCAATATCTATACAAAAATCCTTTCTCATAAGGTGAACCCCGCTTACTTACCATAGTACAGGCTTTAATGAGTAATGTGTCACGGAGGTTACAAGATGTGTAAAGATGAAACTGAAGTGGTTAATTTTCTGTGGTTTTAGTTTTAAGAGGTTTTAAAGACATTTATAGAGACTAGGTTTGGAGCATAGGACATATTATTAGTGTGTTATTCTTTCTGGTCCAGGTTTTTCTGAATCTTAGGTCAATCTGACAAGGGGATGGCATTCTGGCCCATTCCATTTTAATGGTTTGTCTCAATGAATCTTTTTGATTTTCTGTTCCATTACATTTAAATGGGCTGTGTTCAAAAATAATAAAGTGAAAAATTCAATTTCAGAATGGGAAGTTACATATCAGAACAGTCAATTAGTTGAAAGACATGCCAAAAAAGTGTGTTTCTCAAATTTGTAAACAGTTCACTTAAGTATTGTGTGGGATTTTGCATATCAAAGAGCACACACTGGGTCATGGCAATGGATGGTGAGGGATTGTATTCAATTTAAAAGGAGAACTTAAAATGAAGCCTGAATAAAAATGACAATATTAAGAGCTCAGTAAGCTGATTCTTACCAGAGTGGATGTGTGAGGTATGCTCTGTCGAGCTGGTGGGATTGGATATTTCATTTTGCTTCTCAGGGACGACAATGCCTACTGTTGTTTTGACAGCCAAATTTAAATGGATGCAAAATCTCCAAGACTTGTGATCTTTTACAGAAGCTCAAAATTTAGCACAGATATCAGTGCAAGATGCTTATAATAGGTGCCACAGCAAAACTTTGACTCAAAACCTGGCAGAAAATCCAACAACATTCTGGTCACATGTAAAGTTTGGTAGTGGCAAGACACACTCAATGTTTTCTCTACATGATAGCAATAGAAATACTATGGGTGACAGTGCTGTGAAAGCAGAGTTACTAAACACAGCCTTTCAAAATTTCTCCACCAAAGAATCCAAAGAAAATATTCCAGACTTCGAATCAAGAACAGCCGCCAACATGAATAATGTAGAAGTAGATATCTTCCTAGTAGTGAAGCAACTTAAATCACTTAACAAAAGCAAGTTTTTAGTCCACACTGTATATTAACTAGGTTCCTTTCAGAAAATGTTGATACAATAGCCCCATACTTAACAGTCATGTACAACTTTTCGCTCAACTGAAGATCCATACCCAAAGACTGGGAAGTTGTACGGGTCACACCAATATTCAAAAAAGATATTAGGAGTAATCCACTAAATTATATACCCTATCATTAATGTCAATATGCAGCAGGACTTCGAAACATATATTGTGTTTGGTGTTCAGACATTATGAATTACCTTGAAGACAATGGTCTTTTGACACACAGTCAATAGGAAACATCATTCTTGTGAAACACAACTAGCTCTTTACTCACACAAAGTGTTGAGTGCTATTCACAATGGATTTCAAATTGATTCTGTATTTCTAGATTTCCAGAAGGATTTTGACACTGTACCATACAAGCAGCTTGTAGCAAAATTGTGTGCTCAGTTATATGACTGGATTCATGATTTCCTTTTAGAGATCTCACAGTTTGCAGTAACTGACAGAAAGTCATTGAATAAAACAGAAGTGATTTCTGTCATTCCACAAGGTAGTGTCATAGGCCCTTTCCTGTTCCTTATCTATATAAATGATCTAGAAGACAATCTGAGCAGTTGTCTTAGGTTGTTTGCAGATGATGCTTTCATTTATTGACTAGCAAAGTCATCAGAAGATCAAAGAAATTGCAAAACAATTTAGAAAAGATATCTGTATGGCGCAAAAATTGGCAATTGACCCTAAATAATGACAAGTGTGAGGTCATCTGTATGAGTGCTAAAAGGAATCCATTGAACATTGGTTACATGATAAATTAGTCAAAGGTAAAGGCTGTAAATTCAGCTAAATACCTGGGAATTACAATTATGAACTACTTAAACTGTTAGGAACACACAGAAAATGTTGTGGGGAAGGCTAACCAAAGACTGTGTTTATTGTCATGACACTTAGAAAATGGAACAGATCTACTAAACAGATTGCCTACACTATGCTTGTCCATCCTCTTTTAGAATAGTGCTGCATGATGTGGGACATTTATCAGGTAGGATTGATGGAGTTCATAGAGAAAGTTCAAAGAAGGGACCATGTTTTGTATTATCACAAAATAGGGGAGAGGGTGTCACTGAAATGATACAGGACTTGGGGTGGACATCATTAAAACAAAGGCATTTTTCATTAGGGCAGTATCTTCTCATGAAATTTCAATTACCAACTTTCTCCTCCAAATGCGAAAATATTTTGTTGATGCTGACCTACATAGGGAGAAACGATCATCATAATAAAATAAGGGAAATCAGAGCTCGTACGGAAACATATATGTGTTTTTTTTTTTCTGTGTGCTGTATGAGATTGGAATAATAGGGAATAATTATGAAGATGGTTTGATGAACCCTCTGCCAGGCACTTAAATGTGGTTTGCAGAGCATTCATGTAGAGGTAGATGTGGCATCAGCTTATCATGATGTCCCCTTGAGTTAAACAGCAGCAGTTAATGTTTACCACAAAACTGAGGTTATTGCTGTAAGGCCAGTGTAAAAATTTTTGTTCGATATACAGCACAGAGGTGAAGAAATAACCTGTGAATTTGAGTTTCCCCTTGTACACAGTTATCTTGAAGCACACATGTATTTGAGACTGTGTTTCCTGTTTCTTAAATCTGGAAGTGCACATGCATTTGTGTTGGTTGAGATTGCATTACTGTTACCAGAATATGCATATCTTAAGGGACACATCTGCCTTTGAAATGATGGGGAAGTAAAACACAATGAATGATGTGACAGGGCTTGTCACAACCTGGTGACTCAGCAGGGAGGTATGTTTAAAGGAGAGAAGGCACTGCAAGTAGCATGTTATCATTGCTGGACCATCATTGATGTCATCATAGTCATTGTCATTGTTCAACACTTTCTTCTTCTTTATGGACAGAAAACGTAAGCTTGTATCCACTAAACTATTTTTACAAATAAAATTTTTATTTTGATTTTTAGTTACTTATTGTAATTCAAGGAAACAGAGAATCTTCATTTTGTATGCTGTAGAACTTGAAGCACCTGAGTGAGAACAGAAACACAATAAACACTAAAACACAATCAGCATTTGAGTAGGGAGAGCAGCACCCAATTTTCATTGCAAGGCATGGTGACAGCAAATTTGGACTGCTAGTGCTGATTTATCTAAACGACTGCAAACTATATATACAGCATCAATATTAATGGGTATCAGTTATGGTAAACTTGCCTTGCTCAACATTGGCACATTGTGAATGATTTATTGTAGTGCAATGAACTAATGGATGCAATTAATTTCAAAAATAGTCATACAAACAACTAATTTTTTTCACCTGTGCCTAGTAGAAAACTGTGAATAAAAGAAGTCAGTTCCTGTTCATAGGGTATCATTGAGTGGAACTCCAAGAGATGTTAATCTTTGCTTTCAGAAGAATATTGTTGTGGCCCTGGATTTAATTTGCAAGAGCGTTCACTACTTGCATACAAACTTATTGATTTGGCTATGATACAAATGCTTTTTCAGAAGTGAATATGAAAATAATACAATTACCCAAGAAGCAGTGCTTTACAGGTTCTGAACACTTTGTTGCTTTTGACATGTATGATGAATATGAGTGTTTTGATTACAATGAACTGTTTCTGTTTCAGTAAAACAAAGTGGTTGACTGTTACATTACAGATATATTATTCATACTGTATACAGTTCATCCACAAAATGCATCACTGTCATTTTGATCATATTAAGGCAGCCACAGCAGCAAAAACTTGGTTAATTGGTTAGAGGTGTCTGGTCTCAAATATTTACTCAAGTTGCTACAGCCTACTGTTTGCAATAGATGATATGCTAAAAAGTTTGAAGATGATTAAATTTGTTTATTTCCACTTGTGTGACAGCATAAAATGTCAAACAATTTGTGGTGCAAGACAAAGTTCACAGTGATTTTAGTGTATATGTGAGAATGTGATTTATTGTATAAATATGTAAAGAAATTTTTAAAGATAAAACTTAACCCAATAGTATTTTTGTTAGGATTTTTCTGTCTCATTCACTTTGTAGTATAATATCATGTTGCTGTCTCATTGATGTAACCATTAAACAGAGATAGAGATTGAGAGGAAATTTACTGAGGCAGTACAGTATTTTGAGAAATGAAATTTTCTGATGATGAGGAGAGAGATGTGGAAATACATTATGTTTTAGTACAGTGTTTGAAACAAACAGAGCAGAGAGAAGGGAAGAGACAGGAATAACAGAAATTTATGCAGTTCAGATATAGTTGATGTAATTTTTGCAGGTACTGTAGTTTTTGAATAAAGTGCCCTTTAATGTAATTCAAGGGAATCTTATGTGAAATACTGTAGTATTGACAAACATCATTGAGCCTGGTAGCATTTTACACAGTTCAGGTGAAGCCTATGCAGTTTTTTGGAAATATAATAGTACTGGCAATAGTTTTGGAGTATGCCACTATTTTACACAATTCAGATGAAGCTTACTTATTTTAAAGTAATTCTAGTTGTTCAGAATGAACATGGTGGATACATACTGACTGCCATTTTTCTTTTCTTTCTTTTTAAAGATGTCAGAAACATGATAGAATATATCACTGATAAGGGAGATGACATCATTGATGAGGGTGACAGTTCAATACCCCATTTATGTGCAAATTGGCTGCCGTCTTTGATTGCCACATCAGTGGTATCTTAAGATTCAGCCTGTATTTAAGAGCAAAGTGTGCTAGAATCACCATAGTCATACTACTTACAATGATTAAGCGACAATTAAATCTGAATATGTTAACATACAATTTAATATTTTTAACTGTTCCTCAAAATAATAGTTTTTAGAAAATAAACAGAAAGTTACCTTCCAACTGTTGGTGGTATGTTGTATCATTGATATATGTACAGAATATCACACGACCATGGACTTTTGCAATTATTTCTATGTGAACAGCTTGTCTTTGCTTGAGCACAGGAGATGGTTTTAATTCCTTTAAGAGCTCATAAATTCTTGGAATTGACAACATATTTGTACTCGTCTTAATAAGTTGCTGTTTCAGACTTTCTTCAACACCTTCAATCTTTAAGTATATCTATAAGAAGAACAAAGATAAAGAATGCATCTTAACTGTCTGGTTATCAGAAAAAGTTTATTTCATTTTGAACCACAAAATAATTCATGAGAGAAATTTATTCTTCATATATGTAATTTATAAGTGGTCAGAAAATGCATGTTATATTGTGAGCTGAGGAGAAAAATAAAGTAAAACAAAGTCAACTAGTAGATTAATTTAAAAATAACAGAGATTAATGGAGGCAATAAACTCTTGCATTCCTTCAGCAAGAAAATAAGGAGAACAGTTAATTATAGGAAACATTCCATTTTAACATGGACCTGTAATCATAATTCCACTTCAAATCAACAATGTATTAGCATAACTGAGACATAAACAACAACCAAGTTCTTAACATCAACCTAGAATTAAATCCTGAACCTTTGTTTTCATTATATGACACCCATCTGGACACAAAACTAGACAAAATAATATATGAGGTCACAATACAGAGAATAATTATGAGCATTATTTACAAAAAATTGAAAGCTAGAATTTTAAAGTAAAATAATTTCACTATAAAGCCTATATCTGTGTTCCATTTCTTGATCTCTGAAAACAAAGTTAACCTTGGTGAAGGGTTTTTGAGGTCTGGAAGTATGTCCAATTTCTATATGTGTGTTTATGTGTTTTGCATCTTTTCTCCAAATAAACTGTGTAAATCATCTAAAACTTGCACAGCAAATATTGTGGAAATGGAAAGTGTTATTTATGTGCAGTTTTCACAAAACGGATTGGTAGTCAGGGTCTCATATTGTTAGCCAGTCAACAGATTGTAATAATACTTAGAAAGTGTATTTTTTGTGCAAACATTCACTTTTTTTAATGGAAGAATGTTACTGACATTAACAAACTAAAAGTACAGTAAATCAGAATGTCAGTGGTGTTTGTTCCAGGATTCCAGAGTGAGTCATTTACATGATATCATATTTTTAAAAGTTCCTACGCCAGCACTTGTAAAATACCTGTGATAGCACATACTAAAGCTTAACATAAGTGCATACAATGATCATGTGGATTCTGACTAGTAACAAGACAACTGAGCATCATAACTTCTGTTTCAAATTACCACCGGCTGTGGCAAGACCCGCTTCCAGTCTGGTATGGAATAACTGCTGCATACATGCTAGCATTTCAGCGGAAATGTCTGAGAAGCTTGCAGTAATGCATCATTGCATATCATCAAGGATAGTTGGTATGTCCATGTAAACAGCATCTTTCAGCTTCCCCACTGAAAAAGATCTGCAGGCGTCAAATCTGGGGAACTGGCTGGCTAGGTACAGGTCCTCTGCATCCAGTCAAACATTTTGGAAGCAATTTGTGAAAACATGCTGTAGTACTTCAGTCAATATGAGCTAGACATCCTTCATATTGAAATGATAATTAAATCAAGACCCTAAGCTGCTGACAGGCATTGATATACATCAACAGGGACAGTTGAAAATGTGTGCCCTGACCAGGACTCAAACCCGGGATCTCCTGCTTACATGGCAGGTGCTCTATCCATCTGAGCCACTGAGGGCACAGAGGATAGTGTGACTGCAGGGATTTGTCCCTTGCATGCTCCCCATGGGACCCACATTCCCAACTTAATGTCCACACACTACATTCATAGTGCCCCTGCCCACTACACTCATTACTCGGGGCAGACAATCTTACCAGCCATTGACCTTCTTCTTCTGTGCTGGATGCACATGCATTGCCTGAACTCTTACGGGATTCAGTAAGATTGTTTGCCACGAGTAATGAGTGTAGTGGGCAGGAGCACTATGAATGTAGTGTGTGGATATTAAGCTGGGAATGGGGGTCTCACGGGGAACGTGTGAAGGGTAAATCCCTGCAGTCACACTATCCTCTATGCCCTCAGTGGCTCAGATGGATGGAACATCTGCCATATAAGCAGGAGATCCCAGGTTCGAGTCCCAGTTGGGGCACACATTGTCAACTGTCCCCATTGATGTATATCAAGGCCTGTCTACAGCTTACGGTCTTGACTTAATTATCATTTTATTCTAAGAGAACTGCATGGTCAACAATGGTATCTGTTCTTTTGGACATGTCTGAAGGAACAGATACCATCTTCATATCCTTCATGTTGGTACCACAGGTTCCCTCTAGTCTGCAGAGGAACATCTTCTAACATTAGTAGAAGATGGTCTATTAGGAGGCTGCGATACTTGTGCAAACTCAGTGTTATGTCTATGAAAAATGGGCCTATGAGCTGAAGGTTCACTACCCCACACCACACGTTTATCACTGTCAGACACCACATGTTTAAACTCCATGGATGCTGACATTACACCTGATGAAGTCATCATAGATTGCCAATGGACCAACAGCGCATGTTTTTGTGGTTTACTTGGCCTTGATTGGTAAATGTGGCTTCATCACTAAACAAGATATACGATACATCTGGAGTATCCTGTCTTAATGCCCAGTGAGGGAAGTTAACACTGTTCTCATAACTGTTTCCATGAAGCTCTTGATGGAGAGAGATGTGATAAGCATGGAACCTATGTTGGTGGAGAATACGTAGGACACT
Source organism: Schistocerca cancellata (assembly GCF_023864275.1). Lineage (NCBI taxonomy): Eukaryota > Metazoa > Arthropoda > Insecta > Orthoptera > Acrididae > Schistocerca > Schistocerca cancellata. The sequence goes on along the minus strand of NC_064629.1, from coordinate 55,341,747 downwards.
TGCCTGACTCACGCCCCTTCCTCATGCAGTTGTGCAGGAAGTAACGTGTGCATCAAGTGCAACAGCAGCAAGAGTATTAATTCTCTTCTATTGTCACTCATTTCCTTCTGTTATGTTGTCTAAGTGTTACCACTATCACTTTCATGTAACTGGTTGAAGAGGTTGATAAATATTTGATGAGATGGTTGATGTCTATTGAGATATCTTGCCATATACACTGTACAAAAACAAACTAGATTCTTCCTGCACTCTCCATATATCTTGATCATTTTCTGAATTGGTAAATCCCATTGTCTACTCACAACCTACTTCTTCAATTGTCACACACCAACTGACTAGCAAGTCGCAGTGCATCAAGGAATACAAAAGCACATTGTAAGCAACCATAACAACATTGTACCTACCATTTACACAGGTTGAATGGCAGAAACAAATGTCAGTGTGGAAAATTTTCAAAATCCTATAACTCATAAATGACTCACACTAGAATCTTACAATGAACACCACTGACATTCTAATTTACCCTAATTTTAGTTTGTTAATGTCAATAGGCATTATTCCATTGGAAAAATGTTGTAGTGGCCCCTTATCAGTTACAAGGCCCGCACAACACACAAGCAAGGTGGGCTGCTGACCTCCCTTCAAGAGCTCAGATCAAAACATTGACATTGGATGTAAACATCAACAGACTTTCCACATAAACATGGAACTACTTATTGAAAAGCCATGTGACAGAAATCCACCAACTGGAACTAATGTGACTACGTGTAGCACTCCACCGAATCAGTGTTATAAGCACATTGGCAGAGGCAAACGGACAGTGTGTACCCACAGCTAGGACAGCTCTGGTCAGTACCTATGCCAGCTCTAGCCTACTAGACACTTGCTATAGCCTTCAGTAGAAAGTTGTATCTTTTTAATTGTGTAGAGTAGTATTTTCGCTATTATTTTCTTTTCACTGTCTTGTATTCTTATCTGGACTTGTTGTGCTTCTTGATGTTCTTGCATTTGGAAATTAGTGCACACCAAGAAGGCATTTTAGTTAAAATAAAGTGTGTTCAAACTTGATCATTAGTTCTTTCTTGCTGAACACAGGACGCTACAGTTATTGGCGCCAAGGATGGGATTTTCATTTTCAGATGAAATGGCCTCCTTAGAGGAATTTCTCAGTGCTTGATTGAAACTCTGCAGCAGACTCTGGCACCACTCACACAATCAGAACATTGCTCTCACTCCCCAGCATTGCAAGATGTAGTTCATAGAGTTGATTCCATCACGTGTAAACTGAAGACTTTGCACGGGGCTCCACTAACATTTCCGGTTTTCAATAGGTCTGTCAAACCATGGTGAAATTATGTCAAATGATTGAAACAAAATTTACTAGCACATGGGATCCATGATGAAAATCAAAGTTGAGTTTTTTTTAAATTTTTTTATAGCAACAGTCGGTCAACTTGTGTATCATTGAATTCAACAACTGAACCCTGAGCAGTCACCTTGAGATCTTTTGTTTGCCTGTATTGAGGGCTGCCTTTTACTTTGATGCACAAATACATGCCAACTCCACCTGTCAGACTTTCTTTTCTTGTGAAAAGTCCCCAGGTCAGATGTTTTGGGAAAGGATTACGATGCTCCATGGTCTCTCCCCCAATTTCAAATTCCGGTGTGCCATTGTTGCCTGCAAGCAGTCTGATACAGCTCTTCACTGATTTGTGTTATGGTGGTGTTTCACGCAACAGATGAGGGTCTTTGGGCTGATATTTAGAAGTTACAGGACCCATCCCTCGACACCCGTCTGCTGATAATTTGTGCATTTGAAGAGTCTCATCCACTACAACTGCTGTATTTGATCCGGCTGCTTTCACGGCACACCAGTTGCCTACCACTGAGCAGGAGTGTCTATTCGTAAATCATGAGATATAAAGTCTTTCACCAATTTTCCATCATGTCCCTACTGTTTCTGGACTCACCAATGGTTGGAGTACCCCCACTAGCGAGTGAGGTGCATGACTTGCAGCCAAACGGGCCATATCACCATTGTGTGTCAGGCTTTGCTGAAACAATGCATAGATGTCATGCTTCCTGGGGATGCACAGCTTGTCACAAATCATCACTGCAGGATGTGGACACCTTGCATTCCACTGACAGACAAATATTCTCCATCATTCCCCAGTCAGGAGCTCGTTTCCTCCTTACCTTGGAGGTCATCTATATTCCTGTGGTCTTCCAAATTGACACGGCACATTCCATTTCTATAGTGGATGATGCCACATACCAACACTTGGGCTCACCAGCTTTGTCTCCATACACTTGCACCTTGTGTAGTTTCAGTAATCACCATATATTAGTCGAGGACATTTTTTCAACACAAATCTCCTACAACAGTCATTCCTTCACTGCTTAGTTTTTGGTGGTTAGCTCTCCTGGTGCTACTAACCTTCTGGGTGTGTACATTTTTGGTTGTCTGGGTTTGTCAGTGCAGGACAAGGTACAGGCAGTTTTGATGCCCTCCTTGGATACCCTTCTCATCCCATTGCTCAGCAAATACATGATGTTGTTCTCGTCCTCCACACTAGGGGTGAATGGTTTCACTGTGCAAGTTCAGCTTCTTCCCTCTGCTGTCCTTTGTTTTTTTAAGGCCTGCCCAATTCCCTTTGCTCTCCAAGAAAGGCTCCAGGTGGAACTTTTCCACTTACAAGATGAAGGCATCATTTCTCCCATTGCACACAGTCTCTGGGTGACATCTGTTACGTTAGTCAAAAAGCCAAACAGTGCTTTACTAGTAGACACTAGTTGTAGCCCTTAGTGGAAAGATGTTTCTTTGTAATTGTATAGAGTACTATTTTGGTTATTACTTTCTTTTCACTGTCTCGTACTCTTATATGGCTTTTGCCACAACCAGAATTGTTGTGCTTCTTGTTGCTCTTGCGTTTGGAAATAAGTGCATGCCAAAAAGTTGTTTCACTTAAAATGAAGTGTGTTCCAACTTGATCGTTAGTTCTTTCCTGCCGACCGCAGGACACTACAAAAAAAGGGTGTGTTTGCAACAAAAATACACTTCCTAAGTATTATTACAATCTGTTGATTTACTAAAAGTACAAGCCCCTGGCTATCAATCCATTCTATGAAAACCGCACATCAATAGCACTTTCCATTTCCGCAATATTTGTGGTGCAAGTTTTTAGGTTGTTCACCCTGTATAGTTGGTTACTCTTGAACTGGATTTTGAATGACCTGCTCCTTCAGTAAAATCTTCCTAAACACATGGAAATAAAATGAATGGATCAATGGGAATGAAATCACTGACAATGCAATGACATAAAAATGAAATCAGTAAAAACCGCCCAAGAAAGGAAGAGTAGAGTTTAATGTTCCATTGATAGTGAGGTCATCACAGTGCTACAATGTTGTAATATATGTCACCTGAAGATTTGACTTTAATGCTACAAAACTGGTAGTGGTACAGTAATAAAGGATATGGCTGAAGTGGTTATTAATACCCAAGATCATTACAGATGGACCACAAACCCAGATTACAAATGGGTGGGGAATGAAATCACCCCCCCCCCCCCCATGTCCTTATCAAAGAAGCAATCCCAGCCTGGACTATTTTAGGGAAATTATGGAAAACCTAAAACTGGATTGCCAGGTGGAGGTTTGAACTGCCATTCTTCCAAATGTGAGCCCAGTGTGCGAACCACTACATCAGCTTGAGCAGTACAAACTGTTCAGATACACTGAGCATGTAATATAATAACTATGTAGTGGAACTGAAACTTGTGCCAGGCTAGGAAAGAAATGTAGTTTTACAGCTTATATGAAGTTGTGTTAACCATTAGGTTATGTGAGCACATGTTTAGGTCATATCCAAACTTTTGGTTTTGCTGGTGCTTCCACACACATTTCCTGACACTACTACCAGAAATCCTTCCATGGTTTATTTATGAATGGCACCACTGGGGAAATGGGGTTGGTGAAGTTCTGTGGTGTTCTCAGCCTTGAGGAGTATATAGAAAATGAATTAAAGGAAATGAAATTTGTGGATTGGTGGAGATGAAATGAATGAAGATTCAGTGACATAAAGTGAAGCCAGTAGAAACCAGTCATGTATGCTCAACCTGCTACATAATGAATATGTAGTGACAATCAATAATTTGTGCCGACCCAGGAAGCAAACCTGGATTTCATGTTTATCAGCAGTGGTTTGCACTGAATTCATGTCATGTGCATATTTAGTTGAGCATTGAAATGGTTTTGAAACACTCATCAGCATTAGTTGCCTCACCTGTTGGGAGTGAAGATAACATGTTTGGGGGATATGATAAGGTTCAGTGAACTTGTTTTGTAATTAATGGTAGCTCCATCATTAGGCAGGTAATGGAGCCCCTTAGTTAGTTGCCAAATGCAGAAGAAAATTTAATGAGCATTCACTCAGTGTGCTTATCAGGTGATCTAATCCAAGATGTAAATGAGGCTCTGCTAGCATTTATTGGATCTGCAAGATGTAGCCACAACAATTCATGAGTCATGTCAGATTGTGTCCCTCTTATTGGAAACTGGATTAAGGAGTTATATCATGAAATCCATTGATTCTATGATGAACCAGGAAGAAGACATCTCGACCTACACCAATGATAGCAGAATTTTAAAACATCTTTCTGGATAAGTATGAGTGAGATACATTATTGTCATCAAAATTTGTTTTAACTGATCTTTTTTAAAGGAGTAAGAAGTCTTCTTTTATGAATAGGTTTTTATTGTCCTGATCAGTCTGTCATGTGATATGCACATCTTACTTCATTGATTACAAGCAGATGTGATGGCACATGTTGTGCTGTGCCATTAACCATTTGTGCTTCTCTCTGTTTTCTTCTTTGCATTTTTCTACTGCAGCATGATATCTCTGTTCTTCAGAATGTTACTCTTTGACAAATGTTCCGGGAAAGTCAAACGGCATAATACTTGCTACCATATACATCTTGGAAATGACCAGAATGAGAAAATCTGAGGAATTAGAGCTAATGCAGATGCTTATTGACAGTCATTCATAACCATGTACCATTCACAAATAGAACAGGGAAGGTGGGGTTCAGATAGTAATTCCAGAAGTACCCTCTGCCACAACTTGTAAGTGGCTTGTGGAGTAGAGATGCAGATGTAGATGTAAATACTTCATCTCCAGCTTAGTCAGCAGAGGGCATATGTTCCCTGGTTGTCAGTAATGATGGTACATTACTTTTGATTATCTAAAAAGCCCTCTTGGAACCTCTTCTTCATCAGGATGTTGTGCTCATGCATATGAACTACATATAAACCCACTGGATTTGATGCTGAGGTAGTGTAATCCATATACTAGTACCACTAGCATCTTTAGAGTACTGGTGTATGTGAATTTATCCTGCCAAGTACTTTTGCTGATGTTTCTGAGGCACAATTGGTAGAACGTTTCAAGAATTTTAGTGCTTTGCCAGAAAGTTGCCCTTGTCTCATATATATATCTCATATCATGGTTATTAAGCACTCCCAGATGTATGTGGATTTTGACATCAATGTTAGCCTTCATAGATAGAAAACTTGTCACTCATGGAAAGGAGTCAACATTCTGTATGAGTCGTCATCTACCTGTTATGTTAGGTGCTTCATCACCAATAGTTTGTAGATATTAGAGTTTGGCACTCCCAGTGTTTAACTTACATCCGGCATAAGTTATGGCTTTGTTAATGTATTGTGAAATGTCTACAGTGCTTCCTTAGGTTGTGTATGAATGATATTCTCATTAGCACACAGAATCTCTATGGTTTATCTTATTTGCCTTAAAGTATATTGTAATTGAGTTTATTGACCTTTATCTTACACCATACAGCCAGTTCATACTTGCATAAAATATACAAATATTGATGGAATAACCTCATCATCTCCATGGTAGCAGAAAGGTGTCCCTATGACATACACTCTGTGAAATTGTTTGTGGAAACATCTGTGGTTAAATTTGAGTTTGGCTATTACAGAGGTGAGGTGCCTAGCCAATGAATTTGTATGAGACTTCATGGAATAGGGGACCGGTGGGTAATCTGTTGCGTACTTCTTGCCCTTTCCTTGTTGCTTCCTTCTGTTCTTGTTGCCAGTGTTCTGTGATGTGTCTGTGTAGGACATGTTGGTAATCCATACTTGAGATAGCTGCCCAGGTGGTTTGCCCTGTCAGAGCAACTTACTTGTCAAGGCAGTTGACAGCTTCATTGCTAGTAATTCCACAGTGTGATTTCACCCAAGCAACATTAACAGAATAGCCTTCTTCACATGACAATTTCAACTCTTCGATAATCTTATACGACTGGGTTTTTGGTCAAACGGGTGCTAAAATTTTTAAATATTCTTAGAGCAGGTAAAGAGTCAGTGAACAGGAAATAAAGACATGCTGTCATATTTGAGCAGAGAATTCTACGGTTATGATGGTTGACATTGCTGGTATGAGGGCATTCAATAAGTAATGCAAGACATTTTTATTCTGAAAGGAGGTTTGCTCTATTCAGGATGCCAATACACCATATTATTCCCTACCTTTAGGCTACAAAACCATATTTTTAACATCAACTCTGTTCAATGTAATGGCCTTATGCCACATTACTGGGAGGGCCTGTGTGCTCACACGGTACCACTCTACGTACCAACATTGGAACCGACATATTTTTGCATCAATAGCCTCCCCATCACCCAGGTACTGCTTCCTGTGCAGTGTATCCTTCATTGGGCCAAGCAGATCGAAGTTGGAAGTTGCAAGATCTGTGCTGTATGGTGGATGAAGAAGAACAGTTCAGGGAAGTACTGTGAGCTCCTCACTTGTGTGAGGCCTTGCATTGTCATGCAGAAGAATTTGGTTTGAATTACTGTGGTGATGAACTCTTTGATGTCATTTCCTCAATTTCCTGATGGTAGCACAGTACAATTCAGAGCTGATTGTTGCACCATGAGGGAGGCCATCATGCAAAATAACCCATTCAGATTCCCAGAAGAACCCTGCCATGACTTTACAGCTGAAGGTGTGGTTTTAAACATTTTCTTTGGAGGAGAGGTGATGTGGTGCCATTTTGTTGCAGGTTTGAAGTGATGAACCCACGCTTCATCACCTGCAATGACGTTTGACAAGAAATTGTCATGAACAGCTTTGCAATACACAAGCAATTTCACATAGATAGTCCTTCTTTGCTCTTTATGGTCTTCTGTTAGGTGGAAAGGAACCCAGGAGGTACACACCTTTGAGTATCCCAATTGGAGGATTATTGTGCCAACACTGCCAACAGAGATGTCCAGTTGTGTAGTGGGGTACTTGTTTGTGAGCCACCAGACACCACAAATGAGAGTGTCCACACATTCCAACACCACATATTGGACAGGTTTGCATAACCTCGTTGTGATGATGACAGACACGTCGACTGACGATTCACCATGCATTTGTTCATTGCCGAGTCTCCGTAGGCATTCTGCGAGGGCCTGTGAATATCTGAAGTGCTTTGGTTTTCTGCCAAGAGAAACTTAATGACAGCTCTCTGCTTGGAATGCACCTCTGTTACAGATGCCACTTTGAAGGCTGCATACAGCACCGACACCTGTCGGAACTCCGTGAAACTGTAGGTGCTGAAGCTGGAATATTCCACGATGTCCCGTAACGTGTCTCACATTATTTGATCTGAAATTGGCCAAGAAAAAAATGTGTCATATTACTTATTGAGACAACAGCCTTGCCGCAGTGGATACACTGGTTCCCGTGAGATCTCTGAAGTTAAGCACTGTCGGGCGTGGTCGGCACTCGGACGGGTGACCGTCCGGGCCGCCGTGCGCTGTTGCCATTTTTCGGGGTGCACTCAGCCTCGTGATGCCAATTGAGGAGCTACTCGATCGAATAGTAGTGGCTTTGGTAAGAATACCGTCGTAATGACCGGGAGAGCGGTATGCTGACCCCAGGCCCCTCCTATCTGCAACCTCCACTGAGGATGACATGGCGGACAGATGGTCCCGGTAGGCCACTCGTGGCCTGGAGATGGAGCGCTTTTTTTTATTATTATTACTTAATGCCAATTATAATTTGAATAGCCCAGACTTCTGCAAATATGGCGTGCAGTTCACACTTTTGACAGAGTCACTGGGTTTGCAGTTGTAAGTGCAGATAGATAATGCTTCCAGACACTGTCTTATAAACTGCACCAAAGTTTTATTGTTAATGTGAGTCTCATAGTCAAAGGTGATACCAGTTATTATATTTACCTTAGACAATTTCATTGGGTATGGGACACTAAAATTATTTTGTCTAGGTGCTCTAATGCTCTTCTTTGATATTTACTGAGGTCTAAATATGCCTGGGCTTGGGAGGAACAGTTCTAATGATCCAGAATCATTCAGTTAAACACTGTATGGTGAGGTTAAAGTGACTGATTTCAGATTGTTGTATCCACATTGATTCAATTTAAGCAGAAATTTGGCACAGAGGTACCACCAGCATAGACGGATATGAGATTCGTGTGCTTCAACCGAGAGTGTATTTGTAGAGTAGAGTGCAAAGCTCTCAAACAAAATCTCTGTGCTTTATATTGGCATTTATAATTCTGTTGAGCAGAACAATAACAACAATTTCCATAATCAATCATAATCATACAGTAAAGTGCAAGTGCTATCAAAATGTTCAAGCCCCATCCTAATCCTGTCGTAGCTCCGATTATGTTGACAGCAATCTTCCATTTCTTAGCCACATATTTTGAGTGTACCTTCTGGGTTATCCACTCTTGGAGAATGAACATTACAATTGCGTTATGACTTGCAGCCTTCTAGGGATGTACTTTCCAAGTCAATATATATTTTTTCTATGTACTGAAAAACTCTCAGCTTCTTCAGGAATATCCTATGTAGTAAATATAAACACAAGAGGTGTCAAAACTGATCCTTGCAGCAATCCCATACACATTGTCCATGGTCCTATGATAGCCCTTCATGTATGACCAGTAGTAACCAATCAAAGAGAAAAAAATAACAGTTGTTCTGTAAATTTGTAGGGTATGTGCTGTTCCTTTTGTTTTGTGGCTAGCACTCAGAGTAATACATTATCACAACCTTCATTGAGGCAACCAGCTCTGTCAGAGAGCATTTTACAAGACATGGACTGCACTGAAATCAGCTAGTCAAGAAAGTGCTGGACAAAGAAATTCTCCAAGCAATAAAAGCGGTAGGGGTAGACATGCACAAAAAACTTGCACTACCTGCAATAGGTTCATTGCCAATGACAAAACAAATGGAGAATGAACCAACAGCATATGAGGAAGAAACAACTCTGGCTACATCTCTGGAAGAAATTAGGCCTACATCAGCATCAGAATGGGAACCATCATTGTTACCATTGGCATCATCAGAAGCAGCAGCAGAAAATGTACCAGCTATAGAAGTACCTCTACAAACTGCAGCAGAAATTACACCAGCAAAATAGCTACATCCCCGCCAAAAGGAGGGAACAGAACTACAGCAGAAGAAGCAGTATCAGGTGTTGTGGGTAAGTGGAAATCAGTGCCTCCTCTCTGTCTATATGATTTTTTAGTGGAACACAGCAAGACAAAGAAGCCCATAAAATAGGTGGTGTAAAAGATATTATAGATCCTCAACAAACTGTTCATTCTAAAGACAATAACAATTCTGATCTTAAAATTTGCTACCTGAATATTCAAGGAGTCAAAGACAAAGACTTTGTTGTAAATAATTTTAGACAAGAGAACAAATTTGATATTTTTTGTCTGAGTGAACAATGGGCAACAGAGAGTGAACTTACAGCTATCAAATTTGATCAATATAAAATAGCAAATGGTTACTGTAGAAAAGTGCATAAAAGGGGTAGTGTGGCATTGTACACTAACCAGTCACTCAGTCACTGCATTAATAGGTTGGATCTAGACTATTTGTGTGCTATCAGAATTTTGATGCCACTGGTATAGTTAGTGACAATTTTAAGTTAGTGATAATAGCCTTATACAGATCACCTAAGGATATCGTTAGTGTATTTTTAGAAAAACTGGACATGCTGTTAGATGTACCAGTATATAGAAAGACAAAATGGTTACATTATGACATTGTAATAGGTAGAGATTTGGATGCAAATTTTGATGTAACAACAACCAAACGTAGTGTCACAGAGCTCAAAAATCTTCTAAGACAGTACACTCTGCACTTTATCAATAATATACCCACAAGAGATGAAGCATGTCTTGACAATATCTTTGTCAGTTTCAATACTACAGAAGAATCATGTGATGTGACAGTACTCCCATTCTCAGATCATGATTCTGTATCATTAAATTACATAAGTAGGTTCTGTGCTGATAGGAATAACATTGATAAGTCTGTCCCAAAATGGTAATCACTAGATCCATCACAAATGATAGAATTGACAGGTTTTGTAAGTCCCTTACTAACAGAGACTGGTTTGGCCAATGGTCTGGTGACACAAATCATAGTCTATGTAAAGATCTCTCAGCAAAACTAATATTTGAAAGGTTTCTCAAAGCGTTTTTGCCACAATTTAATAATTGACAAAGGCTCCAAAGGCAAGGATATAAACAAACAAACCCCATGGTCTACTGCAAAACTAACAAATCTGAAAAACCAAGTTATGTTGTTGCACAGTATACATAAAAATCTGAAGACCGACCATGCCAGATCAGCCTACGTTCACTGTAGGAATAAGTGCAAAAAAGCCATTGTGGAAGCCAAAAGAGCACACAACTTCAGCAGTATTGAGAATTCCATGAATAAATGCAAAGCTGTGTGGAAACTAATAAATAGTGTTACTAAAGAGGAAAGAAACAGAAAAATCAGTATATGCCCTCAGAAATTCAATGATTTCTTTATTAAATCAGTTCAAGAAGTAGGAAATGCTATCACCAAACCTGTGATTAGCTCATCTGAGATTCTTTCTAAAATGTTTGTAAAACACTAGTAAATACAGGTATGTTTATCTTCTCTGAGGTCACACCTAGTCTCATCTTAAAAATAGTTAAACATCTGAAATCATCTGAGAGTGTAGACATATATGACATTTCTTGTAACATTCTAAAAAAAATAATAGATTGTATTGTGTATCCTTTAACATACTGCATAAATGAGTGTATATCTGAGGGATATTTTCCCAATGAGCTAAAAGTGTCTAGAGTAGTCCCAATATATAAAAAAGGAGATATTAACTCACCTTCAAGTGACAGACCCATTTCCATAGTCCCGTCTCTCTCTAAAGTGTCTGAATGTGAAATATACCAACTTTGAAAATGCAGGAATAATTAGGGAATCACAGTATGGTTTTAGGAAAAACTTGTCAGCTGTTGATGCTATAGACTCAGAAGTCAAACATCTACATCAAGTGTTTGAGGATAAAGGATTTGCTCAAGTCACCTTTTGTGATCTAAGTAAAGCTTTTGACTGTGTAGACTCCTAGAAAAAATGGAGTACTATAGCATTGGTGGTAACAGCCTTAAACTATTAAAAACATACCTACAGGATCCCAAGCAGGCTGTTTGTGTAGGTAAAGAAAAGTCCAGTACTGAATTAGTTAAAATAGGTGTACCACAGGGATCTGTACTGGGGACTTTTATGTTCCTAATAATGATTAATGATCTGCCATCATTCATTGTCCATGGCGGTACTATATGCAGATGATACAACCTTCCTTCATTGTAGTAATGATTTCAGTAGCCTCAAAGCGTGTGTTGCAGAGACAATGGCTCAAGCATCCTATTGGTTTCCCACTGAATTATAACAAAATGCAGCAGATGGTTTTTAGTCTAAAAGACAAGCCTCCATTAGACGATCCCAGTTGTATTAAGTTTTTAGGGGTATATACAGATGAAAAATTATCCTGGGGTCAACACGTGCAATATATTAGTGGTAAATTATCTAGAGTGATGTATTTGCTATGGCAACTTACGGACTGTGTACCTCAAAATTATGTGGGAATGTAGTATTTTGCATCTTTCCAAAGCATCCTAACATATAGTATTATTTTATGGGGGAACTCGAGTTCTGTGTGCAACATCCTAATACTACAAACGGATACCATTAGGATAATTACTGGTTCTCCATATAAAGCACACTCCAAACCATTGTTCTGTGACCAAAAAATCATGACTGTAATAAGCCTATATATTTACTATGTTTTACTCCATACAAAAAGAAGTTACCGGAAGCAAAAGCGTAGAGAAGATATACATTTCTACAACACAAGAAGGAGTAGGTGCATTTATACTACTTACCACAGACTGTCAAAGTCACTTAACAGCTATGAACTGATGGGGCACAAATCATTTAATAAGCTTCCACAATATGTACAAGAACTACCTAAACAAGCATTCAAACAAAAACTGCATGAATGGCTACTTGCTCACCCATTCTATGACATAAATGATTATTTCAAATGCAATATAAATTTGTAGTATTAATGACAGGCCTCTTGTTTCCTTTGAATTAACAGTTATATTGTATTATATGCCTGATGTTGCCTATTGCTGTAATGGCCGAATGACAATAAAATTTCTATTCTTATCATAGGTGCTATTTAGGTCCAGAAACAAACCTAGTGTGTATGCATTTCAGCTGAAAAAGAGATGTGTGTCACTAACCAGATGCAAGATAATATTTCTAGTACCTTTTCCTTTGTGAAAAGTCACCTGATTACTAAGGAATATGTCATGGACTTTTGTTATAAATGTGGAGAAAATATTGGTGTCCTTCATATGGCAGAATCTTAATGGATATTATCTGGGATTGGGGCTGTATTTTTGCCAGGTGGAAAAGCTTTCTCCAGTTTGAATGGCTGTAGAAGAGAGTGATTTGTAACATCAGTGATAGGTGGATGTTTGACAGAGTGAGGTGTCTGCTTTTGTAACATCTATTCCATAACACAGCTCACAGGCAGTGAATTTTAATGGTGAGGTATCAAGGGGTAGTTGGAGATCTTCACCTTCTTCCACACACTTGACATTGTAGTATCCTTAGTTATGGAGTTATGGAAGGTTTTCCAATTCATCCTGCTTCTCATTATTTTTCAGAAAACACTTTTTTCCACTTGCACTTTTTCCAGGCTGATGTAGTTTTGTTGGACACTATGTCTCTTACACTTCCTCAATGCTTCCTTCACATTTGTTGATGACTCTCTTATATTTAGTATCCCACCACACAGAACTGGCTCTGTTTGTAATGCAAAATAGTTTCTGTAGGGGAATTATCTTACAATGGCATATGTTAATTTAGAATAATTTGAAACTAGAATTTCAGCTATCTCTAATTGTGTGAGACTTGCTTACAATCAGTCAGCATATTTATTCCTTTCCTGACATTCCATCTGTGTGCAGGGTAGACTCAGCATTGTTCTTCCTCTGAGCCATGTAAAGTCCGAAAATGTTTGGCAGGTGATTCCAACCCAAAGGATGTACTTTTAATTCCCAGATTGTTAGTAGTGTCAGATGAAGTGAAGCAAAGTTGAGGTCTATTGCTGATCTTGTCAGTAATGGTGGGATTATTCCTGTGGGGGAGCCATCATTTAGCAGCACTAGGGTTTTGTCTTCTAGGATTGTCATTAATAGCTCACTTATGTGATCACCCATACTCACATCCCCGTAATGTGTGATGTACATTTAAGTCCACCACTACAAGCAGTGAATGGCCACATTCTTGTAACAACGATGTAATGTCAGTGCCTGAAATGAATGTGTTAGTAGAGCTGTAGATATCCAGTAAATTCAGGTTGATCTTTGAGGTTTCTGTGGATATTGCTGCAGCTTGTTAGTTCAAGAATATTGTAAGGAATACTTTCTTTCACAAGTATAGCTACCCCTCTTACCCATTGTTTCTGACACATCTAATGATTCCAGAATGAAATTTTCACTCTGCAGCGGAGTGTGCACTGATATGAAACTTCCTGGAAGTTTAAAACTGTGTGCCAGACTGAGACTTGAACTCGGGACATTTGCCTTTCATGGACAAGTGCTCTACCAAATGAGCTACCCAAGCATGGCTCACAACCCATCCTCACAGCTTCAGTTCTGCCAGTACACCATCTCCTACCTTCTAGAGTTCACAAAATCTCTCCTGCAAATCTTGCAGAACTAGCACTCCTGGATGAAAGGATATTGTGGAGACATGGCTTAGCCACAGCCTGGGGGATGTTTCCAGAATGAAATTTTCACTCTGCAGCAGAGTGTGCACTGATATGAAACTTCCTGGCAGATTAAAACTGTGTGCCAGACTGAGACTCAAACTTGGGACCTTTCCCTTTTGCAGGCAAGTGATAGAGCACTTGCCAGTGAAAGGCAAAGTCCCCGAGTTTGAGTCTTGGTCTGGCACACAGTTTTAATCTGCCAGGAAGTTTCACTTCTAATGTTTTAATAGTCAGAGAAGTGGAAGTCCTGCATGGGCTTGAGCTATGTTTTAGAAATGGCACAGAGTGAGAATTTGTTTTCTCATGCAGTGGATCAGACTCTCTTTATTGGATATAAGTGACATTGTATTCTATCATAGTATATTCCTGACAACTTTTGCTATCTTTTAAAGAAAGCAAAGGGAGCAGATCAGTAACAAAGTATGCTAGAGTATGAGAATCCACAGGCATGGTTAGAGCAAGTTGTTGTAAAACACAAAGGATGATAGTGTGGATGTTATTAATTAGGAGCTCTCTTGACCTATCCAATATCATATGTACAGCTGTACAATACTATGATTGCCTGGATCAATAAAAATTTTTCATTTGTTCACTAGTAAAGGTCTGCTGAGGTCGCAGAGGATATGAATTTCTTTGTATGGGTGTTGCTGGGCATTGATTGCTGCACCACAGCAACTGTTGTGTTTTGTGTTGCTTATCAACATGACTCTGAGGGGTTTCACCTTGTATATGTGTCATTGATGACTGCAAGACTATTCTCTGTTGTTGTGGTAGTGGGGTTGGTTGGGGTACTGCAAGCCATGTCATCACCAGTGGTGTAAACACAGGCTGCCAGGCTGCTGGAGGGAGCTGTGGTTGCTAGCATAGTCAGGTGGCAGGCCAGCTGTATGGAACTGACAATGGACTCAATATTGTAGAGTCCCATACATTAATCGTATGCATTTCCAGTATGTTTGCATACTGCCTATTTTGGTATAATTCCAGAGATTCCCAATAACTGGTGTCATTATAAGCCATTCTGTGCTTCATTTCTTTTTGTTTTAAGTAATCAGGACCTGTTTTATTCATGGCGTTGTGACCACATGGCAGTGGACACAGACAGGAAAGGCATTGTTGGACACATGTAAATGCTGTGTGTACCAGGAGTGATTGCATCTTGTTTGGCTGTTGCATTGTTTGTTACTATGTTGATCTGTTATGGAAAAAGGTGGTGTTGCAATATTTATAAAAAATAATGTAGTGTATAAATCCTTAGATTTAAGCAAATACTGTGATGAACAACATTTTGAGGTGTGTGGAAACGAGTTAACAGCAGACAGTGCAACTATTATTGTTCTGGCTGTTTACAGGGCACCTGCTGGAAATCTAAATGTATTTCTAAGACAAACTGAATCACTTCTGTCCCACCTATGTAGGAAAACTAAACCTATCATTGTTATGGGTGACTTCAATGTGGACCTTTTAACAGAAAATAGAAACAAAACAGACTTTCAACATTTAATGTACTGTTACAATTTAGTACCAGTGGTGGACACTCCAACTAGAGTAACTGCCAGTTCTAGCACTTTAATAGATAATGTATTTGTAGATAAGGATATCTGCAATAATTTGACCATGAAAAATATTGTAAATGGTCTCTCTGATCATGAAGGGCAATTCATCACTCTAAACCAAATGAATGTACAAAGAAAAGAAAATTTCATTTGGAAAACATTTAGGATTATAGACAGACACACCACTGAAATCTTTAATCAGCAATTACAGCTTGTGGACTGGTCTCCTGTATATGCTGCCGTTGATGATAATTCAAAATTTAATATATTTATCAATGAAGTTACAAGTCTTTTTGAAGAAGCATTTCCTAAAAAATCAGTGAGAGAAAACCCGTTCAAATCTGGAAACAAGCCTTGGATTACTAAAGGCATCAAAATCTCTTGTAAAACAAGAAGAGACTTATATGCTGCAGCCAGGAGTTCAAATGATAACAGTAGGATTACACACAATAAAATCTACAATAAAGTTCTGAATAAGACCATTCAGGCAGCAAAGAACATGTGCTTGAAGGTAGAAATTGACAACTTGAGCAATAAAGTAAAAACTATCTGGAAATTTGTAAAGGAGGAAACGGGGAAAAATGCAGTTTGTTGTGAAAATATCCAAATCAAAAGTGAGGGTAATCTTGTTAGCGATCTAAAAACAGTTGCAGACACATTCAACAAAATTTTTTTAACAGTAGCAGAAAAAATAGGTTTACATGGGTCCATGAAGCAAGCCATCAATCTTTTGAAAGCTAGAGTACCTGATTCAGTGCAACACATGAAGGTAAAAACAGTCACTGTTCAAGAAACTGAAAGAGTTATTAAATCCCTGAAAAGTAAAAACTCTGCTGGAATTGACAACATTTCTAACAAATTATTAAAATACTGCTCCAGCCATGTAAGTAAAGTCCTTTGCCACATTTTTGATGCATCACTTAAGCAAGGAATAGTTCCTGAGAGGCTTAAGTATGCAGTTGTAAAACCGCTGTATAAGAAGGGGGATAAGATGGATACTGCTAACTATAGGCCAATATCACTACTGACAAGCATTTCAAAGGTTTTAGAGAAACTAGTGCATGCCAGGATATTTAAGCCTCTCAGTGAACAAAATATCTTCAGCAAAAGTCAGTTTGGATTTCAGAAAAGTTTGTCAACAGAAGATGCAGTGTTTGCATTTACTGGCAAACCCTTGGAATCTATCAACAAAAAACTGAAAGTGATTGGCATATTTTGTGACCTAACAAAAGCATTTGACAGTGTAAATCACCAAATTCTTTTACAAAAAGCTTCATATCTCGGTATAAGTGGTGCAGCAGGGAAATGGCTTGACTCATATCTGTCAAACAGGAAACAAAAAGTTGCAGTAGATAGTTAAGATGGTGTCCCATTACCTTCAAAATGGGGTACAATCACATGTGGAGTGCCACAGGGCTCAGTTCTGGGCCCCCTACTTTTTATTATACACTCCTGGAAATGGAAAAAAGAACACATTGACACCGGTGTGTCAGACCCACCATACTTGCTCCGGACACTGCGAGAGGGCTGTACAAGCAATGATCACACGCACGGCACAGCGGACACACCAGGAATCGCAGTGTTGGCCATCGAATGGCGCTAGCTGCGCAGCATTTGTGCACCGCCGCCGTCAGTGTCAGCCAGTTTGCCGTGGCATACGGAGCTCCATCGCAGTCTTTAACACTGGTAGCATGCCGCGACAGCGTGGACGTGAACCGTATGTGCAGTTGACGGACTTTGAGCGAGGGCGTATAGTGGACATGCGGGAGGCCGGGTGGACGTACCGCCGAATTGCTCAACACGTGGGGCGTGAGGTCTCCACAGTTCATCGATGTTGTCGCCAGTGGTCGGCGGAAGGTGCACGTGCCCGTCGACCTGGGACCGGACCGCAGCGACGCACGGATGCACGCCAAGACCGTAGGATCCCACGCAGTGCCGTAGGGGACCGCACCGCCACTTCCCAGCAAATTAGGGACACTGTTGCTCCTGGGGTATCGGCGAGGACCATTCGCAACCATCTCCATGAAGCTGGGCTACAGTCCCGCACACCGTTAGGCCGTCTTCCGCTCACGCCCCAACATCGTGCAGCCCGCCTCCAGTGGTGTCGCGACAGGCGTGAATGGAGGGACGAATGGAGACGTGTCGTCTTCAGCGATGAGGGTCGCTTCTGCCTTGGTGCCAATGATGGTCGTATGCGTGTTTGGCGCCGTGCAGGTGAGCGCCACAATCAGGACTGCATACGACCGAGGCACACAGGGCCAACACCCGGGATCATGGTGTGGGGAGCGATCTCCTACACTGGCCGTATACCACTGGTGATCGTCGAGGGGACACTGAATAGTGCACGGTACATCCAAACCGTCATCGAACCCATCGTTCTACCATTCCTAGACCGGCAAGGGAACTTGCTGTTCCAACAGGACAATGCACGTCCGCGTGTATCCCGTGCCACCCAACGTGCTCTAGAAGGTGTAAGTCAACTACCCTGGCCAGCAAGATCTCCGCATCTGTCCCCCATTGAGCATGTTTGGGACTGGATGAAGCGCCGTCTCACGCGGTCTGCACGTCCAGCACGAACGCTGGTCCAACTGAGGCGCCAGGTGGAAATGGCATGGCAAGCCGTTCCACAGGACTACATCCAGCATCTCTACGATCGTCTCCATGGGAGAATAGCAGCCTGCATTGCTGCGAAAGGTGGATATACACTGTACTAGTGCCGACATTGTGCATGCTCTGTTGCCTGTGTCTATGTGCCTGTGGTTCTGTCAGTGTGATCATGTGATGTATCTGACCCCAGGAATGTGTCAATAAAGTTTCCCCTTCCTGGGACAATGAATTCACGGTGTTCTTATTTCAATTTCCAGGAGTGTATTTGTAAATGATCTCCCTCTCTGTACATAATATATAGTTTCACCATTTTTGCTGATGACACTACACTACTTATTGATAATTCAGTAGATAAACTTGAGGTAACAGCAAATAAGGTTTTAAATGAAATGGTGAACTAGTTTAACATTAATGGTTTTCCTTTAAATTACTGTAAAACAAACTACATTCAGTTCCACACAACATCCAAAGATGAGGAAATAGTAGTAAAAATAAGTGAGCAGACAATAACCAGGGTAGATTACTCAAAATACCTTGGCTTGCATATTGATAGCAAACTGAATCGGTCAAACCACATCGTGGATCTATGCAAAAGACTAAGTTCAGCAACATACGCATTGCACATTGTTTCTTCTTATAGAAATATGGAAACCGTGAAGTCAGCATATTATGGTTACTTTCATGCAATTACAGTATTTGGAATTATATTTTGGGGAAATCAGCCACTGGTTAAAAAAGTACTGCGTGTACAAAAAAGAGGCATAAGGATCACGTGTGGCGTCCATCCTAGAGCCACGTGCAGGAATCTTTTTAAGAAGCTTGAAATACTTACATCCACTATGCAATATATATTATCTTTAATGTGCTTCGTAAGGAAAGAAAAATCCATCTTTAAGCTGAATAGTGCATATCACAGTCACAATACTAGAAGGAAACATGATATCCACTATGAACAGCCAAATCTGGGTATGGTGCAGAAAGGAGTCCATTTCAGTGGCTGTAAGATTTTTAATGCCCTCCCTTCAAGAATTAAGTGTTTGGTAGATGATGATCTTTTGTTTAAAAAAACCTATTGCAAGGATCATTTTATACAATAGAAGAGTTCCTGAACTACAGTGTTTAACATTTCTTGTACTGTAAATTAGATATGTATGCCCAAATTTGTATTTGTAATACCAAATATTTTTATTGTAAACATATATTTTGCAATATTTATTTCTCTGTAACACTTATTATTTTGTAATCTTTATCTATCTCTAAAATGTATTTTTTTGTAGTGGGACCTAAGTTACTGTTTACTGTTTGTGTTTTGTAATCTCTAAAATGTATTTTTTGTAGTGGGACCTAAGTTACTGTTTACTGTTTTTGTTTTGTTTTATGTATTACCATACATTCTGGCCAAAAGCTTGAAAAATTTACACGTTCCATATCCTGTGATAATGTCACAACATGGATCACCAGAACAAAAGATAAATAAATAATAAATAAAAGCATAAATAAATAATGCAAACAGTTGTTGCATACAACACTGGGTAAATATAAGGCTCTGCAAAGCACTGTATACTGTGTATTGTAACACAGAATGGCCCCTACCGTGATCCTGGTTGGGGCCTCCTGCCTGCATCCCCTCCTGTGGTCTTCTTATGATATCTCCTTACTGACACTACCAGCACATCGCATTTCATTTCTGACAGTATCTCCTAATCTGTCAGAGAAGTGTCAACATTGTGTGCCAAATTGTGCCATGTGTTGTTATTAAGAACTTGTTTAGAGAGTTTACTTTGCTGCTAATGAGGGTGTTTGCAGTTGCTGCACTTACAGTCTCAATTCTAAATCAATTCCTCCCAGATGATTAAAAGCTCAATACATGATTTTGTAGGTTACTGCTGTGCAGTCTGAGTTTTTTGACAAGTGCCATCAAATGTAGTGTCTGCCCCCCAATGCCCTCCACAAACACTAAAACAGGACCACTGTCATGTAACTCATATAGTTTTACTGGGCAATTATTTGCAGTCTCCTACTCACGTTTTCTGTCACTGCATACTGGCTGCCATTAGAATGTGTAGGTGAAATTGCTTGTTACGTCTCTCTTGTAGGCCAATTGCCTGATCCATGTGGAAGTTTATTGGCCTTCTTGAAGAGCTGTTGCTGTTTCATAGTTTGAGTGATGACATGTGTTCCTGATTGTCAGCTAAGTTGACTTAACTGATTATTTCATCTGTTTGGTCTTTGTTAGTATTCAGGAGCTAAAGAGCAGTATAAATTTTGTAGGAAACCTTGCATGACTTTACTGACAAATGAGTGTGAGAGTTTAGCAGTTTTCCACCTTCACTGTACTGGCCAGCACCCACGCACAGCTGTGACAAGCTAACAGATCACTTTAGCACAGGCAAACATGACAAATGGCTAACACACTATTAAGTCTATCACCAGGAAATCAAAATAACATCTCAAAATAAGTTAAATCCTGAAGAGCACTTTTTGATTGTGACTTCTGCTGAACAGTCATTACAAGGCAACTCCCACCATAAAATTATAGTTTCCATTACAAGTAACATGTAGTTTTTATTCCAGTCATAATCTGACATTCATCTATCTATAGGATAGCCGAAATGTTGACAGAGAAGAAAGTTGTCATACTGACAGACAGCTCATTTTAACACCAGGCATTATTTCAAAAAGGCAATATAATATTTCCATTTCTGGTCACTGAAGCTGTCAAGTCATTATGCAGTAGTTTTAAAATTGTTGCATATCTAGGTGGACAGCTGTAGGAAGGAACCATTTTCTACAGAGTGCTGTGGTCAACACAGTCAAATAAATTTTCTGGACCTTTAAAGACCATACAGATGACCATATTCTTCTACTATATTTGTTGTACTGTGATGCACTGTTAACTCAGTGGGCACTTATATGTAGCAGAGACAGAGAGACCTGTAGATCACATATATTACTTGCAGAGGAGAGGACATGCCATTACAGATAAGAAGGAGTGGGAAGGCATCCCTCCTAAGAGTTATTATGAGCCTGTTTCTGATATTTTGAAAGACATAATCAGTTTTGTTTTTCTGATGTGTACTATTCAGCTCTGTCCTGTGACATCCATTGTCAATATTAAATGTTATTTTTCTTCTCATTACAAACAACATTTAGTTTATAATTTTTATTTTATGTTATCATTTTATAGAGTGGCCTCAAATTATTATGATATGATATTCAATTAGAACATCTTTATTAACAGAGATAGCCAATCAAGAGGAATAAGTGGGGATCCAGCTTAATTTGGCTGCTGTATGATGGTAATATGAAAAGGATGCAGTTTGTCACATGCAATACTTAGCAGCTGCTACAAATAATGATTATTCTTCAGATTTTAGTGTTGCTGTTAATAAATACAATTGGACTAGATATTGCAACAAATTAACCAGAGACATCTGTATCAACTGGATACATGAAACTATACTTTAAACAACATTTTCTTTTCTTTTTGTATGGGAAACTCTGTGGTGTTTACTGGTAGTACAAGGAGCTGCATAAACCTTACAATAGGCAATTTTTGTTGGTCTCATATATTTATATCACATGGCACCACAGAACAAGAGGTTTCTAAAGATCAGAGGGGTGTTAGAAAAAATAAATATTACTCAGGAAAAAATCAATTTAAAGCAATCTTGAATACAATGAAACAGATATTTGAAATGTGGTGTAGATAATTACATGATCCATTTTTGGTACTTCTTTTTAATTAGGTTTAAGAAGAACTTCAAAGTTCAGTCTTATTGTACCACAACACAGCTTTCAAGATACCACTGAAAACCTTTCAAATTTGTTTCAAAACATTTTTTGTAACTGCTTTCAACCTAGTTCTGCTGTGTTTCTTCCTTCAGTCATGTCTGAACATATTAATAAGTACATGTTCCAAACAATGGCCCTAAAACTCAAATAAAATACTGTGATTAAACCAATAAAAGATTAAATTATACATAAGCAAGCCATAGAACTCATCGCTGACTTCAGATTTTAATTTCTGAATAAATCATTTGGTACATATTGAAAGGTTCTTTCACATTTTGTTTTAACTAATTTATACTGAAGTTGTAACACAGTGGACCAAAAGAGGTGGTTAATAGTGACCATTCCTCAAACATTTACTGATAATCAAATGAAATGAGGTACGCCAAACATGGGTGAAACAAAAGAAGAAGAAATGAGGTATCAGTTTGATTATGTACTGCAAGAAAGAGTGAAAATGAAATGATATCAGATTATGGTATTTAAGTGATATTAACAACCAATTTCCTCATTTATTTAATTCATACTGCTTGAGTTTAAATAGATAAGTCACCATTCTATGTACATAAACAAGGACATGTAAGCATTTTCCTGCAAACCAATTATGAGTATTGTGTAAGCACATTTAAAGGGCAAAGAAGCTCACTACCTCTTGAGTTTCTGCTCTTCTTCTAGTTTAAGTCTACACAGCACACAGTACATACAAACCACAGTCACCCACTGCTCACATCAATTGCTGTGGGAAAGTCCCCATGTTCAGAAAAATGGATAAGCAATTAGTTGTATCATTTTTCAAATCAGTGATTGAAAAATTTCATTAAGGCAAGGAACATATAGAATACTTGTTTCTAAAGTTGAATTGTTGTTCAGTCTCTATATAAATAGATACTTAACCTTACATAAGAACATGGCAAAGATCTCCCACAGTGAAGGAGAAACATTCCGAGACCTTCGAAAGAAATACTGACTACAGCACATAGGTACAAATCCAAGTATAAAACTAGAGTTAGGCAGGTATTAACTGAACTTCAAAATCTATTGTAGCAAACTCTTTTTGAATGGGTCTGTTCACACACAAATAAAAATTTTAGTCATATTTCAAGGCTATTGTTAGTAAGAAAATTAGTGGCCAGATACTTGTTGATGACACGAAATCCGAAAAATCAATAGCTTTATAAAAACCAAAATGTTTGTTATGGATTTTAATTGTTCCTTGACAGAGGACAGTTGTCATATTCAACTGCCATACTACTGACGGATGCTATACTACAGACGAATTCTTTAGTTATTAGTAATACTGGTGTCAAAAAGCACCTACAATCATTTAAACTTAACAAGTGCTGTACCTGTTATGTTTATTACAAGTGACCTGTTTTCACACTTAGTCATAATTTACTGAATACTCCTGAACAGAGAACAGTTTACTTCAGTTGTTTGTGAGCATAGATGAAACCCTCCACAAAACACACAGCAGAGATGACATAACTACTATTCTATATCACGCACCTCTCTCTGTAGTAGAGTCGTGGAAATACTCTGTATTTATATAGAAGACCAATCTGGAACAAAGTGACCTGACCATGAAAAATTCAACTCTTCGTATGATATCCTGAAAGCCATGGGTAGAGGTAACCAGGTGTGTTTCTAAACCTTTAAATTTTTGATTCATTACCACAATGATGCCTGCAAAAGAAAATATATTCTTATGGTATATGCATTAAGGTTGCCGAATGGACTGAAGATGAGAATCAACCACAAATGCAGATGTAATTTGGAATGTGCCAGAGGGAAGTTTGATGAAGTCAATGCTTTTCACACTCTATATTAACAGATTTTGTTGATGCATTTCATTGGAATTCCAAATTTCTGTTGTATGGTGCAGTTATTTATGGGAAAGATTCATGAAATAAAAATTTCAGTTAAATCCTACCAGATCTCAGCCATCTGCAAACATTCCAGCTAGCTTTTAACCTAGAGAAATATGAAATTTTACATTTTAGAAACCATAAAAATGCTTTTCACTACATGAATAATGAGTCACAATTGGAATCAGTTAAGTCAAACGAAAATCTCACAATAAGAGCACATGCTGATAAGAAATGGTTTGCTCAAATAAACACAGCTGCAGGTAATGCAAATGGCTAACTTCAGTTAATGGATAGGATACTAGTAAATTACGATTTTCTGGGAAAACAACATTGCTTAATACGCATTTCTATGACCTATACTGGAATACTGAACAAGCACATGAACTTCATTGAAAGAGGTAAAGTTAAAATAAATTAAGCAGTTGGTTTGAACACCACAGTGCCTTACTTGGCATGGTGCTACTGGAGCTAGCTTGCCCCTGCCTTCTTTCAGCAAGTGACTTACTTAGTGAGCTATAGAGAGTTCACTGTTTAACAAGGACTCCAAAACATGGTGCAATTCAACATTTTTCATGTTAACAAAGATTACCAGAGATGAAAGAAGTGATATGGAACATATAAAAATTGTAAGACTGCCCTGGACTCAAACCTGACACCATTAAATCCTTAGTCTGGCACTTTACCACTGAGCCACACATGAGCTCTATGTCAGATCTGATTAAGAGGAGACACTGAACGTATACAAAGAAAGACAATACTAACAATCACAGTCAAAGCAAATAATGAAATTCTGAAATGTCTACACTGGGGAACTCTTTTAGAAGCATGTTCTACTTAGAAAGTTTGGAAAGTCAGTAATCACGATAGAATCTGCAAATATTCTTCAAATCTCTACACATGGTATGAAAGAAAATATTAATTTACAATGCACTACAATAAAGCCTTTTGTCATGCACTTTACAGCAATTTGAACATAGTATATGAAGATGCAGGATTGATTATGTATTAACAGCAGTCAACTGAAGGAAGTTCTTTTAGTTTGATACTAAAGCAAAGAAACACACAAGTAAGGTCTAACCTTACCACTAAATAACCTTTATTTGGAATGAAAGAATAGAATATTACAACTAGAAAAATAAGTCCCTCAGTAATAAACTGTGCAGTTCATAATTGAACTCTATGGAAAAGACTGTTACTTTTCATTCTGAAAAACAGGTACTTAGTACATATACTAGGTTCAGCACAATTAGGTGCTTTACAGTTGTTATTACTTTGAAACTTAACATGAAATCTCTTTCAACCTATAATGTGTGGTACATACGGCCTGAGAATTTTTGTAATTTATTGTGATCACTGAAGCAGGTATTTTCAGATAGTTTGAATAAACTTTGTAAAACTGGTGATGCCGTGCAGAGTGGCCATGCAATTTGAGGTGTCATGTCACGGACAGTGAGGCCCCTCCCTCTGGAGGTTCAAGTCCTCCCTCGGGCAATGGTGTATGCGTTGTTCTTAGCATAAGTTAGTTTTAGTAGTGTGTAAGACTAGGGACCAATGACCTCAGCAGTTTGGTCCCTTGGGAATTCACACACATTTGAACATTTGAAACTGGTGACAATTATACTAATAAATAAACTTCATGCAAGCACTTTTGTAGAAATAAAAAAGCTAAACAGGACATTATTCATAATGAGAAAAGGTATTTATATTACCGCTGTGTTGCTGACCACTCTGCCCAAGATGTAATTACTTAGCCGGAGGTAGAAAACATTTGGACCATGTGCCTGCTCACTGCCAACTAAGAAAAGGTGTGCAAGACCACCAAACAACTGCTCAGACTCTGAATAATCCATAATATAATTTCCTGTGTTCCATTTATGATTGTTTGGGGATGTGATATACTGCAACAGCAGTGATGCCAAAGGTTTCCTGAAACAACAGACTTTCATCACCAAAAATAGAAATATTGTGAAAAAACTAAAATACATCATAATCTGTTACTGATATGAAAACTTCCTTTCAACATCCTTAACATAAGACTCATGACATTAAAAGGTGGATATCCTACAAAAAGGTGGATATCCTACAACAGATGGGATTAGTATATAATAATTAGCATTCTTATAACAAAAAAGTAACAACAGATAACTGAAGGCTGAAAGATACTCTTGCCTCTGTATTTCTGTGTGCAAAACTGTGCTATTACATCTATTAGTGTCAATATAATGTACATGGATAGATAAAAGAATCTACTCACCTTGCAGCAGCAGGAGAACACACACATAGACTAAATCACTCTTTCATTGTCACCCCATCCAGTACGTCTCCCCTGAGCTGGGGTTTTGGGTGACTTTTCTCAACTGTACACCTTTCCCTAAACCTCTCCAGTTCTTTCCCTTCACCCCTCTTCCTTCCCCTTCAACTCTTCTACCAGAATAATGAGCCACTGGCTCTGATCGCTTGTGAGAGTTAAAACTTCCTGTGTGTGTGTGTGTGTGTGTGTGTGTGTGTGTGTGTGTGTGTGTGTTCTACTGCCGCTGCTTGGTGAGTAGATATTTTATCTATTATCTGAATGGTAGATTTTGATATTAACCCAGAATTAAACTCTCTGAAGACACATAATGTATGTAATACTGATTCTAATTTGCTAGAAATATGAAATAATAATTTCGTTTGCTTTATGAACAGTTTGTCACATGCATCACCATTTATCCTGTGATGTATTAGGTGGTCTTACAACATGTGTGATAGAATCATTATTTTTCTCAGTACATTAGGAACTTTTATCCCTATAAATAATTTGAAGTAAAAACATTAGCTGTTACTTAAAGCTGTATGGATACCAGATAAACTAATCCTTTTGTTCTGATCTACAAAATTTCCTGTGGGGTAATTTACTATGAGCTGTAACACACTACTGTAATGAGAAGACTTGAGTCCACCTTCTCTGTTTCCCTGATCTTATTCCTATGTAAGCAATGCTATAATAATCTTGCAACAAAGATTAGAGATTGGATTAGTACTTGTTTCATAGATCATGAATACGACACTTCGTAATTATGTGGAATGAGTCAGGTTAATAAAAGGTGTCTATACAAGATATTACATTACACAAAATATTACATGACACTTTTTTTTGGGGAGATTACCCACTTACTATATCCAAAAATTCATCTAAGAGTAGAAGGAGTTGCCATTAAGAAATTCTTTTAATTTCCTTTTAAATGCTATATGGCTATCTGTCAGACTTTTGATCCTATTAGGTAAGTGACCAAAGACTTTCATGACAGCATAATTTACCCCCTTCTGAGCCAAAGTTAGATTTAACCTTGAGCAGTGAAGATCATCCTTTCTCCTAGTGTTGTAGCCATGTACACTGCTATTACTTTTGAATTCATTCGGATTGTTAATAACAAATTTCATAAGTGAATATATATATTGTGAGGCTACAGTGAAGATCTCTAGCTCTTTAAATAAGTGTTTGCAGGATGATCTTCGATGAGCTCCAGCAATTATTCTGATTACACACTTTTGTGCAATGAACACTCTTTTACTTAATGATGAGTTACCCCAGAATATGATGCCATACAAAAGCAGAGAATGAAAGTAGGCATGGTAAGCTAATTTACTCAGATGTATATAGTCAAAATTTGCAATGACCGTAATACCATAAGTAGCTGAACTCAAAACGTTTCAGCAGGTCCTCAGTGTGTTTTTTCCAGTTCAACCCCTCATCAATGCATACACCTAGAAATTTTGAATATTCTACCTTAGCTACCGATTTCTGATCAAAGTCTATATTTATTAATGGTGTCATTCCATTTACTGTGTGCAACTGTATGTACTGTGTTTTGTCAAAGTTTAATGAGAGTCCATTTGCAGAGAACTACTTAATGATTTTCTGAAACATCGTTTGCAATTTCACCAGTTAATTCTTGTCTGTTGGGTGTGATAGCTATAGTTGTATCATCGGCTCAAAGTACCAGCTTTGCATCTTCGTGAATATAGAATGGCAACTCATTAATATATATTAAGAACAGCAGAGGACCCAAGACTGAACCTTGTGGCACCCCATTCTTGATTGTTCGCCAGTTTGGGAAATCACCAGTGTTTTGCATATTATGTGAATTGCTTATTTCAACTTTCTGCACTTTTCCAGTTAGATGTGATTTAAACCATTGGAGCACTGTCCCATACATACCACAGTACTTGAGCTTATCTAGAAGTATTCCATGATTTACATAATGAAAAACCTTTGAGAGATCACAAAAAATCCCAGCAGGTGACTTCCGATTACTCAGAGCATTTAATATTTCATTAATGAAAGTATATATAGCATTTTCTGTTGAAAAACCCTTCTGAAAACCAAACTCACGTTTTTTTAAAACTTTATTTTTACAAAGGTGTGAAGCTACTCGGCAATACATTAGTTTTTCAAAAATTTTGGATAAGGCAGTCAGAAGAGAGATTTGGCGGTAGTTGTTGACATCAGACGTATCCCCTTTTTTATGCAGTGGTTTAACAATGGCATACTTCAGTCTATCTGGGAACATGCCCTGCTTCAGAGGGATATTATATATGTGGCTAAGAATCCCACTTATTTCTTGGGAACAAGCTTTTATTATCCTGCTGGAAATGCCATCAATTCCACGTGAGCTTTTATTCTTGAGAGAGTTTCTCATCTTCCTAATTTCAGCAGGAGAGGTGGGTGGAATTTCAGTTGTATCAAATGGTGTGGGTAAGGCATCTTCCATTAACTGCCTTGCTTCTTCTAATGAACAATTAGATCCTATTTTCTCTACAACATTTAAAAAATGATTATTCAAAATGTTTTCGACTTTTGGCTTGTTGTTTATCAAGTTTCCATTCACTTCGATGGTGATGGCAGCATCCTGTACTCTTGGTTGCCCTGTCTCCCTTGTAATAATATTCCAAATTGTTTTGATTTTCTTATCAGAGGTATTAATCTCAGACGTGATGCACATGCTTCTGGACTTTTAATAACCTTTCTTAAAGTAGCACAGTAGTTTTTATAATATTTGGCTGTTTCTGGATCATTACTCTTTCTTGTTGTTAGATACAGTTCCCTTTTGTGCTTACAAGATCTTTTTATTCCTTTAGTAAGCCAAGGTTTTTTGCATCATTTCTTATAATTAGATTTAACTACTTTCTTGGGAAAACAGATTTCAAATTCTCTTACAAGTGTATCATGTAATAAGTTATATTTTAAATTAGCATCGGGTTCCTTATACATCTCATCCCAGCCTAACTGCTGTAATGAGCCTTAATTTCATAAGAAGTTATTTGTAAAATTCAGATAAATATTATTTTAGAAAATTCTGGGTGGAATAGGCCCATTATGAAGTGAGCAAAAGGAACCGTTACATGTGTAACAAAAGTGCTGAGGAATGGAGTGGCATACAACAAGAACTTTAGCAATGTGGCTTAGCTTATGTACTTGGGGTTCTTCTTCAGAACATATGAACACCCATGTATGCTTTTTGTCCATCTTTCAGTTCCATAAGAGATTATGCTCCAGTTATATACTTTCCAAAAAGGCTTCCTATCACTCAAATTTATATCAGTTCTTAATAAAGTTCCCTTTTTTCAAAACACTTTTCTTCCTTTTGTCAGTCTGCATTTGATGTCCTCTTACTTTGGCCACTGTCAATTATTTTGCAGCCCAAATAGCAAACCTTAACAAATATGTTTAATGTCTCATTTCCTTATACTCGTACAATTCTACCACACCAACCTGACTACTTTCCATTACCCTTGTTTTACTTTTGTCAATACTCGTCTTATAACCATTTTAAAGATGCCATCCATTCCATTCTATTATTCTTGCACATCATTTTCAGTTTGTGATTCAATTACAATGTCATTGGCAATTCTCATGTTTATTATTTCTTGTCCCTGAACTTTAATCCTTGTTCCACATTTCTCCTTGTTTTCCTTTACTGCTTACTCAATATACAGTTTTATTAACATCAGGGAGAGGTTACAGGCCTGTCTCACTCCATTCTCAGTCACTGCTTCCCTTTTATGCCCTTTGACTTTTGCAACTTCAGTCTGGTTTCTGTCAAGTTATAAATAACTATTTGCTCTCTGTATTTTACCCCAGCTACCTTTAGAGTCTCAAAGACAGTATGCTAGTTGACATTAACAAAAGCTTTCCATAAATCTACAAATGCTATAAATTATGTTTGTCTTTCTTCAGTCTACTATCTAAAATAAGTTGTAGGCCTAGTGTCAGTTTTGCTTCATGTGCTCCCACATATCTCCATAACTCAAACTGATATTCCTCAAGGTTGCCTTCTACTATGTTTTTTTCTATTCTTCTGTAAATAATTGGTGACAGTATTTTGCAACCATGATTATTAAATTGATGCTTTGGTAATTTCCACACCTGTCCACATCTGCCTTCTTTGGAGTAGGATTTATTACATTTTTCTTTATGGCGGAAGGTATTTTGTCCGACTGATATTTCTTGCACAGAGTTTGGAATATGTTTCTCATGGCTGTCTATCTGAAGGATCTAAATTATTCTGACAGAATGTTGCCTACTATAGAGGATTTCTTTAAACTTAGGTCTTTCAGAGATGTGTCAAACTCCTCTTGCAGTATCATACTCCCATGTCATCCTCATTTATTTCCTCTTCTCTTTCTATAATACACTGAGCTGACAAAAGTCATGGGACAGCAATAGGCACATATACACATAGTGGTAGTATCACGTACACAGGATATACAAGGATATATTATTGGCAAAGATGTCATTTGTGCTCAGGTGATTCGTGTGATAAGGTTTCCGATGTGACTATCACCACACAATGGGAATTTACAGACTTTGAACACGGAATGGTAGTGGGAGCCAGTTTCATGGAGCATTCCATTTTAGAAATCATTAGAAAAGTCAATATTGAGATCCACAGTGTCATGAGGGTGCTGAGAATACCACATTTCAGGCATTAACTCTCACCACAGACAATGCAGTAGCTGACGGCCTTCACTTAATGACCCAGAGCAGTGGCGTTTGCATAGAATTGTCAGTGCTAAAAGACAAGCAACACTGTGTGAAATAAGCACAGAAATCAATGTGGGGCGTATGACTAATGTATTCATTAGGGCAGTGAAGCAAAATTTGGCATTACTGGGCTATGGCAGGAGATGACTAACTTGAGTGTCTTTGTGAACAGCTAGACATCACTTGCAGTGCCTCTCCTGGGCTCATGACCATATCAGTTGCATCCTATACAACTGGAAAACCATGGCCTTGTGTGATGAGTACTAATTTCAATTGGTAACAGCTGATAGTAGGGTTTGAGTGTGCTGCAGAGCCCATGAAGCCATGGACCCATGTTGTCAACAAGGCACTGTGAGAGTTTGTGGTGGCTCCATAATGGTTTGGGCAATGTTTAAATGGAATGTACTGGATCCTTCGGTTCAACTGATCTGATCATGTGACTTGTCACTGGGCTACAGTGTTCATGATTTGTTTTCAAAAAATATTAGAGCATTGAGGGGCACATATATTTTTCTTCAGTTAATGTTTTTAGCACTGGTATCAACTGAAATATTGAAGTAAGTACATTTTTTAAAAAATGGAACCATATACTTTCTATAACTGGATTTGGCAGCTCTTGAGAAGACAGTTATAGAGATGTAGCATTAGTTAATGTTGATGTTGAAACCTGTTGTAAAAAAATTTGGCAAATGTCCTAGAATGTGATAGCAACGTGGCTGGAAATGGCATTTGTGATGTAAACGCTGCCAACCAGATGTCTCAGAACAGGCTGCATAGTTGTGTACTGTAAGGCAGGCCTGCACTATGAGAATAAAGCTTTATTTTCCCTTGAACCAACTTATGACTTAGATGCAGGTTCACCTACAATGTTGTATATGGAAATATGACACAGGCTATAATCTAGAGTATCACAAAGGGCTTAGGAAAACTATTTCACATTTGTGTACCTTCCCAGATTGAGGTGAGCTGAATCAGAGAAAACAGCTGTTCATTCTTCAAATATAAACAGGTCTTATACACCACAAAAAACAAGTACTGTATTAAAAATCTAAAAGTTAGAAGGAGGATTTGACCTGTCTTTTACTGTATGTGGCTGTGTGCTTCTTAGAGGTAAAATACATGCTGTCAGACAGCTGTCTCTACCTACACTACTCTAAATTATATAATATGGGATACATTCATTGAACTAAACATTTTACTGAAAATACTTTGGTGACCATCTGTAGACCACAAAATAAATATTCATCTTAATGAAACATCATTTCATGCTGTATGTAAGCACATTATGACAGTGTTACCAGCTACATGCAACACACACTATTCACTTATCTGCCACTGCAATGCAATTTCATACACACATAAATAAAATAAACAGTTTACTACCAATGAGTTGAGAGAGAGATAGAGAGAAAGCTTTATCCTCTATTTAAGCAAAAGTTCAAGCTGTTACCATGAAATGAAAGGCACATTTGCAATTGCCATTCAAAAGATCTATGAACAGATGTAATTTCAGTGAATGACATGATAGAGGATGCACTGGTGATTCAATGACACATATTTTCTGTCATAGTTGAGGCTTCATCATAGACTGCTTCTTTGAATGCTCCCAAAACAAATAAATCAAGAGGAGTCAAATGAGGTGACCTTGCAAGCCATTTGACAACAGAATTTTGTCCTATCCAATATCCAGAGAAGTTCTCACTCAGTATTTGGGTTGCAACACAGCACGGGGGAGCTGGACAACCATCATGCTACAGCCACACAGGCTGTTGAATATCCAGTGGTAGCTCTTCTAGAAAAAGCAGCAGAATGTTCAACTGAAAGTGTGTGTATGAATGTCCATTTAGAACACCTGAGATGAAGTAATCCCCCACAATGTACTTTCCTATGATGCCACCCCATATTTTTACACTCCACAGCCGTTGATGTCACACCTGACAAAGTCAGCAAGGATTTCTGGCTACCCAGTAGTGCATGTTATGCAAATTTACATTGGTGTGGTTAGTTAACAATGTGTCATTGATAAAGAGCACATGTTGGAATATGTATGGTCATCCCTCAGTTGTTGAAGGGCCAACCAACAAAATTCTGTATGGTGTTCAAAATCATGGTCATCAAGTGCCAGATGTAATGACAGATGATAGGGATTGAAATTTTGTCAATGCAGGATGTGAATGAGACTCATCTGGCTGATTCCACATTCCTTGGCAATATGTCTCACACTACTACATGGATTCATTAGCATCATAGCCAGAACAGCTTCTTCGTGTTCTCGGTCAGGTGTAGTCTTCTTTCTTGTCCTCTTTTTGACATTCAAGCAGCCTCTTGGCACTATCATTTTAATAATTCATGCAATTGCCTAGTGCATCAGACACTGGCTATCTGGATAGATGTGCCTATACCACTGCACTACTTTTATGATATTTCTTTTAAATTCACCATATAAAAGTAGTACATCCAACTTCTTATAGGTGTACATGTCTGAAAGCAATGAATGTTGAAGCAGAAATAAGTGGCCTGTAGTACAGAAAAGTAAACAGGTAAGTGTATTGACATCTTGAAACAGCATAGCACAAGAGGTCTGCTTGGAGGTGTTTGTGCCACTAATGGCAATTCTGGCCACTTGCTCTCAAATTCTAAAATATTCCTCAAATTTTTTCTGACAAGTTTCAACAATATTAACAAATGATATATCATTGTAATTGTCTTCTCAAGAGCTACTGAAAGCAATTATAAAAAGGATTTGATTCCATTTAAAAAAAAACGTACTTGCTTCAATACCTCCACTGACAAGAGCTTTAAAAACATTGACCAAAGAAATACTTGATGAAATAAATCTCAGGTGAACAGCCTGGTGTGAGTGCACAAAGGATACAACATTTTGGCAATTGATCTTCTTGCCATCATCAGGTGTGCTGGTGTACATCAGCACACCTGATGATGGCAACAAGGTCAATTGCCAAAATATTGTGTCCTTTTTACACTCACACCAGGCTGTTCACCTGAGATTTATTTTGTCATGAAATATGCCTGGAGAAATTGAAGAGTTACAAAGAAATACTTGCCCCCTGATGCTGTAACACTTGCTGAACACCATGTTCCAATACGTTTAACCTTTCACAAAATAAAATGGGTTTTATGTCTTATGTCTCACAATGTATGCAAACGTCTATCATGATCCAACCAGGTGGCTTCCTCTTTCATTCCATTCTCCTATTCTTTCTTTCCCCTAGCATTGTCTTCTCTTCCTTTTTCAACTATTGAATTCAAGCCCTGCATCACAATTATGTTTTCATTTGCCTTAACTATTTGAATAATTTCTTTAAGTTCTTACATTCTTTATTGATCCTTAGCCACACAGATACCATCTAATTGATAATCAATTTCATGTCATACATTAGGAAGCATTTGTGAGGTCCAGAAAGAATTTTCACTATGCAGCAGAGTGTGCATTGATTTCAAACTTAATACCAGATTAAAAGTCTGTACCAAATGAGGACTTGAATTGGGGACTTTGCCTTTCATGTGTATGTGCCCTACTGACTGATCCATACCAGAATGACTCATAGCTTATCTCCATACATTTTCTTCTACCAGTATATTTGCTCCAACTTTTTAAAAGTTCTCCTGTATATCTCGTGGGACTAACACTTTGGAAGTTAGAAGAAGAGGAACTGATGAAAGTAAAGCTGTGAGATAGATTGTGAGTTGTGCTTGGATATCTCAGTCACCACATGGAAGATAAAGGTCAAAGGTTAGAGTCCCAGTCAGGCACACAATTTTAATCTGCCAAGAAGCTTTACATGAGCAGTTGGTGAGACAAGCTCATTATAAATGCATGTTCTGAGTTGCAGAATTGTCTTTAGTAAAGGAGGCTCATACACAAGGTTTTTCACAGAACCCCATAAAATGATTCCATGCCTGCTGGGTCCAGATATCTAAGTGACCAAGAGCAGAACACAGTATTATCATGTCCAGTATGACTGATATAATTATTTGTAAGATGTTCATTTAAAAGTATGTGCTGTTTTATGATTCACTGCGCTTTCACAGTGATTGAAATTTTGGCCTTTTTTGTACATTTTTTGTCATTCTTATTGATGTATCACTATAGACTATGTGATCAAAAGTATCCGGACACCTGGCTGAAAATGACTTACAAGTTCATGGCACCCTCCATTGATAATGCTAAAATTCAATATGGTGTTGGCCTGCCCTTAGCCTTGATGACAGCTTCCACTCTCGTAGGCATCAGGTGCTGGAAGATTCTTGGGGAATGGCAGCCCATTCTTAACAGAGTGCTGCACTGAGGAGAGGTATCAATGTTGGTCGGTGAGCCCTGGCACAAAGTCGGCATTCCAAAACATCCCAAAGGTGTTCTATAGGATTCAGGTCAGGACTCCATGCAGGCCAATCCTTTACAGGGATGTTATTGTCATGTAACCACTCCACCACAGGTCGTGCATTATGAACAGATGCTCAATCGTGTTGAAAGGTGCAATCCACATCCCGAAATTGTTCTTCAAATGTGGGAAATGAGACATCAATGTAGGCCTGTGCTGTGATAGTGCCACACAAAACAACAAGGGGTGCAAGCCCCCTCCAGGAAAAACATGACCATACCATATCACCACCATGTCCAAATTTTACTGTTGGCACTACATACGCTGCCAGATGATGTTCGCTAGGCATTCGCTATACCTGCACTCTGTCATCAGATCAGCACATTGTGTATCATGATTCGCCACTCCACACAACATTTTTCCATTGTTCAGTTGTCCAATGTTTACACTCCTTACACCTAGCAAGGCATCATTTAGCATTTACCGGCATGATATGTGGCTTATGAGCAGTGGCTTGACGATAAAATCCAAGTTTTCTCACCTCCTGCCTATCTTTCATAGTACTTGCAGTGGATCCTGATGCAGAGACATTGGGTAGTGGAGTTCTACTCTTTGATAATGAACACTTAGCGAAACCCTGAATTAATTAACCTGATTTTAAGGAAATCCTACTTTTAACAAATATTTCTCTAGGTCCTGGTGAAACTTCCATAAGAACAATGTTATTCTTCCCCATTTTTAACAAACTGTGCTTTAAGGAAAAAAACCCAAACACCCTGTAAATTAAATTTCCTTTTTATGCAATTCCTAACATGTCCAAGTGAGTTTCTCATTTATTTCAGTTTCACACTGGTTGTACTTTGTGTCCTGTAATGGCAATATATGGGAATCTGTTCTTTCAGTTGACATGTATCTAGATTGAATTCCATTGTAATGATGCCAGAAAAAAATGTTGAACAAATCAGAAAGTGATTTCCGCCCTGCCTGCCATGTGACTTTGGTCACGTGATCTGATGCCACAGTCATTGAGTGATGAAGCACAAGCCATGAAGTGTTGACTTTGCTACAGCCCAATTTATAAATTTTATACTTCTGTGGAGCTATGGCCTGCAAATGTAGGATGCTTACAATTGAGCAGATGCTGATGATTACCCACAATGTCAAAGACAATCACAACATAAACCTTTCGGACATGGTGAAAAAGTACAATTTGGCACCATATTAATTGTGAGGCATTGTCAAAAACAAGGAAGTGTTGTCAAATGCCAAAGCTAGCAGTTCCTCTGGCTGAAGAAGGAACAATACCTACATGCCAACATTCAGTGATGTGGAAATGATTCTTTTAAAATGGTTGCAAGGAATGCGAACAACTCTACAAGAGAAGGCTTGGAATATCGTCAGGAAGATCAGTGTTGAAAATTTCAGTGCGTCAAACACATGGTTAGATTGTTTTTAGAAACATTACAATCTCTCATTTCAGTGTGTAAGTGGAGAAAGTGAGGCTGTGGATGCAGAAAATGTAAACCACTGGAAGAGCACTACATTTCTGCAGTTAATACAAGGTTGTGAACACAGAGACAATTTCAGTGCAAATGAAACAGCCTTTTTTTACAGATTACTTTCTATAAAAACCTATTCTGTTAAGGGAGAAAAATGCCATGGAAGTAAAAAAAGCAATTAAAGAATAACTGAGCTACTGTGTGTAAATAGATATGGGAGTGAAAAATTGCTGCCACTGATAATAGGGAAATTTAGAACTGCTAGGTGTTTCAGAAATATTAAGACATTACCTTGTACAAATGAGTACAACAGCAATGCCATGATGAGGTCAGAAATCTTTACAAGATTTATCTGGCATTTAGATGCCAAAATGGGAGCAGCAGCTATAAAAATATTACTTATGATTGTCTGATGCATTGCACGTCCAAAGGAAGTATCATTTCTGAGAAATAACAATGTTGTGTTTCTTCCACCTAACTGCACAAACCATCTCCAGCCTTTGAACCTGGATATAGTACACTCCATTAAAGCCAAATACAGGGTAGCAGTTGTCCAGAAATCAATTATATTCCTTGAGAGGAAGGAAGTGATGAGGCTTAAGATTTTACAGGCCATGCATATGTTTGTTGCTGTGTGGAATTTTGTAACACAACAGACTGTGTTAAATTGTTTTGCAATGGCTGATTGTGAATATATCAATTGCTGATGAAGACAACATTGTTCCACAAGAAGAATGGAACAGAATCACAGATGTTTCTGAAAATTTGACATTCCAGGCCTTTGTTTCTTGTGATGACAAAGTTTTGACTTCAACACCCAAGATGAATGTGAGCGTGATGCATAAAACTATGGTGAAGGAACACTGTGGGGTAGAAAGAGGTGGTAGCAATGATCATGAAGAAGAAGAAGGAGAAGAAGAGGAGGAGGAGGCCATTGCACCAAGTTTTGTTTCTGCTGCACAATGTACTGTCAGGAAATACTTTTTGTCGTTTAATGCAGAGGAGTGAGTTATAACAAACAGAGTGAGAATTTCTGTGATTACAGTATGCTGGAAGAAGGAAAAATCAACACTTCTTTATTTAAAAAATGTGTTCTGCAATAAGTGTGATTTATGTGCATGTTGTATTTAAATTTGTAGCAGATTATTGTTAAGTTTGTGACTAAATATCTCTTATGTCATCTAAACACTCTTGAATTATGACTCTAGGTCACTCTTTCTGTGTACCTAACCAAAACTCCCATTTAAGAAAAACCCCTATTTCAGGAAAAAATACTTGAGTCCCCATTGATTCATTAGAAAGTGGTTTTACTGTGCTTCTCAATACGTGGTCATCCCTCAATCATTACAAATGTGAGTCCTGATACTGATTCACTCCAGTTACTTATAGATGTCTGACCAGGCTACATGAATATTTAACAGGTATTGACATAAAGACTGATCACCTCACCAGAAATTCATGAACTGTACAACACAGCAGACAGGAATTTTACAGTCATTAGCAAAATTGCTCTTGTCAAAACATGGGAGTGCTTGCAACCCATATTGGACTATGTGTAATGTAATTTGGCTTGCCATGATCAACACATTGCCAAATATATTATACAATCTGCATGGGTTCCACCATGGTGAAGGTCATGATTATGATACTAATGACAACCTGTATGATCAATGACATTCCATGCATTGATGTCACACATAATGTCTGAAAGAACAGACATCATATCCATATAAGTACGTAGTTCTGGCAACACTGGCTATAACCTGCTTCTTCTGTGTGGATGCACACACATTACCCGAACTCTTACGGGACTTGGTAAGAACGTCTTTCACAAGTAATGAGTGTGGTGGGTAGGGACACTACAAATGTAGTGTGTGGACATATAAGGTGAGAATGTGGGTCTCACAGGATGTATGCACTCGGTGGCTCAGATGGACAGAGCAACTGCCATGTAAGCAGGAGATCCCTCGTTCGAGTCCCGGTCAGGGCACACTTTTTCACCTGCCCCGTTGATATATATCGACACCTGTCAGCAGCTGAAGGTATTAATATATAATTCTAAACTCATCAGTTTGTTGTATTAACAATGGTGAAGTACATTCTGCTCACACTAGAAATAAAATTCACTAAAGGGTGCTGTCACAATGACCTGACACAAAGTACTGTAATACAGACTTATCATTCCTTTAACCCCAACATTAACACACATGCTGGTGCAACAATATGGCTATTACAGAGTTCATACCACACCATGACACAACTTGTCCAATCAAGTCTGGAAAATCACAAACTGGACATATGTCCAGGCCATCAATAGCTAATCAGTCAGTCTCTGTTGTCTGCTGTACTAACAGTACAAAGATTTAAAGAACAAGTGGGGCCTTGGCCTCAGTGACCACAATCTATCAATTAAGAGTTATGACAGCATAAGAAAACTGTGATTCAGTGGTGGCCAAATCACTGTCCTTCTACCAAGGACTTGACTACATGGTTACATCGTTTTCTAGTCCCGTTCAGTAAAGCCCTTAGTGCCCTCCACTATAATAAAAATAATTATGAGCCACTGAAGTCAGGTATGTTGTTCTCAGCAACATGTTTCACATCTAGGTGGTTGACACATGGCTACAGTTTAGCAATGGTCATTCATTTGAGTGGACATATGGTTGATAATCATGCCCACATAAAAGGTTTTGTAAGTTACGGCAGTGGTGGTACATTATGTGATTGCTTGCACATGTGGCCCTACCTACATTCAAGACAGCCATATCATATACCAGTAAGCTGTAACATTTGCTCATCCTTTTATGTGGGAATGACAACCAAACAGCTATCTGCCGTAATGAATAGCCATCACCAAACTGAGGCCAAGACTGAGTTGACTATCCACAGGCAGGACATGCTGCTGACTACATCATACTAATCTTCAGTGACTGCTTCACAATCTGTGCCATTGTGATTGTGCAATGTCCAGATTTGTGTGGCATTCAAGTGTGCCAGTGACCTGATGTTGGACTGCATGGGAATGTGAGCGCAGGCATGCCATTGTCGATGTTCTGATTGACCGTATCTGACCATCACAGGGGAGGATCACCAAATTGTACACCAAGGACATCACAACGCCTTCACATCTGCAACTGTCATTGAAGAGCAAGTAATGGATTCCTTGCAACATTCTGTCTCACCCCAACCAATGATCAGCAACTAGCAGCAGTTGGAATAGGGAATTACCATGTCATGTATAGGTTGTCATTAACACCACAACACAAATGGCCGCATTTGTAGTGGTACCATGATCAGAAAGCATGCACTGCTGATGAATGGCATTGGATTGTGTTCAGCATTGGTAGTGTTCAGCAATGAATTGCAGTCCTGTGTTACTCTATACGACTGCCATTGGTACATATGTTGGCAACCTGGGCAATGGTCCCATTCTTCCAATATTTTGGAGAAATATAGTGGTGTTACTCCTTACATCAGGGTGTGGGGAGCCATTGGGTATCACTTCATATCATGGCTGGTAGTAATTGAGGGAAACATGACAACAAAAAAGTATGTTACATACATCTTGCACCTTCAGGTGTTACTTCTCATGTGACAGTATTGTGGTGCCATTTTTCAATAGGGTAGTACTTGTCCACACATGGCACATGGCACATGTCTCATGAACAGTCTGTGTGATGTAGACTCCCAGCTCTATCCTTGATAGAACATCTGTGGCTCCAGCTTGGATGTCATCTCCATCCCAGAGATAGTATCCTCAATATCTAGGACTAGTTACAACTGTCTGTAGGTCAGTTTGCCTGAAGAGAGGATACAATGACTTTATGACATCCTTCCCAACCAAGTAAATGCATTCATCCATTTCAGAGTGGGTGTAATGTCACATTGAAAGGTGGGCTCATTCTGCCAAGTTCTCTGTAAATATTACTCAATTTTGTATAACTGAAATAATATCTCGTACCCTGTCAGCCCATGCAGTTCCATTTTGTTTTCTCCTCCTTTTGTTGTTGTTTCACCTCTTTTGGTCAGGCAGTGTAGCTGACTTAATAAAGGATTCAAATATACTGGAGGAGACTTCATTATCCAACTATTGTTTGCAACAATTATTGTAAGTGGTGGGCATGAAATGACATCTTCCAAATCAATACTAAATGCTTTCTCTGAAAATTAATCAGAAAAAATAGATCTGAAGCCCACCCATGATATACACTTTAAGACAAGAAAACTTATACACCACAAAGGAGTTATGCAAAGTGGTCACAAATTGATCATACCATGAAAAATGCAAAATTGTAAACTTTGGTGGCTGGTGGATGAAGGTGTGACTCAGTACTGCAATTTCACCATGCAGCTGGTGAGAATTGTAAACAGGGGTCATGATCATACCAAGGCATAGAGTCTTTGTGAATTTCACTTTGTGTACTCAGTTCGACAGTAACCATGCCTTGCATGAAAAACATACACAGATGTTAACACCTGAGAGAGGATGTGACATTGGTATTAAAGAAGCCAGTTAGAGAATTTGGTAGATCATTCGACACTTGAAAAGGAGTGATGCCACTATTTGATGATACTGACAGGAATAGGTGAACCATGGCTGAACACAGAGTCAAGAAGAAAGCAGTTGATCTAAATGGACAACAGAACTTGAAGGCCAAGCAATCATAAGAGAGGCACTCAGAGTCCTGGACATATCATTGTCATCAGTTTGACATGCAACTGGTGCTACAGTGACCCCAACTTCCAGAAACGGTGATCAGCTCAAAGTGCCCCTTTTGGCTACTACCAGTGATCC
This sequence comes from Schistocerca cancellata, assembly GCF_023864275.1. Taxonomy (NCBI): domain Eukaryota; kingdom Metazoa; phylum Arthropoda; class Insecta; order Orthoptera; family Acrididae; genus Schistocerca; species Schistocerca cancellata. The sequence goes on along the minus strand of NC_064629.1, from coordinate 55,300,087 downwards.
CTGTACACCAACAAGCCCATTTGTAGTGGTGTCAGGCACATTCAGCCTGTAATCTCATTGAATGCAGTAGAATTGTATCCCACTTTGAACTGAGCCTCAATAACCAGCAAAGATGTATCTGGAGATGCTGTGGAAAGATACCAATCTGAGAATGAGGAGTAATGGTCTGGGGTACTATTTCATAGTAAGACCTCTTCTATTGTCATCTAAAGCAAGGGGGGGGGGGGGGGGAGTCCGTTGATAGTGATTGGGCCAAATATCTCACAAAATAAGCATCAAACAAAAAAACTACAAAGAATGAAACTCGTCCAGCATGGTTGGTTCGCTAGATGGCGCTGCCATAGGTCAAACGGATATCAACTGCACTTTTTAAAATAGGATCCCCCATTTTTTATTACATATTCATGTAGTATGTAAAGAAGAAATATGAGTGCTTTAGTTGGACCACTTTTTTTCACTTTGTGATAGATGGCACTGTAATAGTCACAAACGTATAAGTACATGGTATCACATAACATTCCGCCAGTGGGAATGGTATTTGCTTTATGATACATTACTTGTGATAAAATGGACTGTTTACCTTTTGCGGAAAAGGTCGATATTGTGTTGATGTATGGCTATTGTGATCAAAATGCCCAACGGGTGTGTGCTACGTATGCTGTTCGGTATCCTGGATGACATCTTTCAAGTGTCCAGACTGTTCGCTGGATAGTTACATTATTTAAGGAAACAGGAAGTGTTCAGCCACATGTGAAACGTCAACCACAGCCTGCAACCTGTACATCGGTAGCAGACAAATTGCACGAGAATTGGGAATCTCAGAAACGTCGGTGTTCAGAATGCTACATCAACATTGATTGCACCTGTACCATATTTCTATGCACCAGGAATTGGATGGCGATGACTTTGAACATTGTGTACAGTTCTGCCACTGGGCACAAGAGAAATTATGGGACAATGACAGATTTTTTGCACGTGTTCTATTTAGCAACAAAGCATCATTTACCAACAGCGGTTATGTAAGCTGGCATAATATGTGCTACTGAGCAATGGAAAATCCATACTGGGCTTACATTTTAGCAAGATAATGCCCACACACATGGCAAGAGTTTCTTCTGCTTGTCTTCATACTTGCCAAATGCTATCCTGGCCAGCAGGGTCACTAGATCTCTCCCAAACTAAATATATTTGGAGCATTAGGGGCAGGACCGAGATTTTAAGGATCTAACACATCATTTGAACAGAATTTCACACAATATCCCTCGGGAGGACATCCAGCAACTCCATCAATCAATTTTCCAGGGCTTGGTCGGTTATTCATCTAAAACTGAGCTGAAATTCTTCTCCATAAGGGCCAGAGGATGACCAATGTGTTACTGACTTACTCAGTTTGAGATTTCTGTCTCATTTGGATAATTTCTTCATAGTGCATATTTTTTTTGTCTTTGGGTGTATATTAAATACAAAAGCAACAAATAGACTTGTCCTCTATACAGATGTTAGTATTGAAATTTTTATCAGTGATCTTGAAGGAGCTGTTGCAAAAAATCAGTATTGAACTATAAAGGGCAACTAGAACCAGCATAAAAAATTATATGTTCAATAAATTAAAGAGACAGTACTGTCTTAACTCAAAGAGGGACATGGAACATATAACTCTGGGCAGGCTAATGGAGAAGAATTTCAGCTCAGTTTCAGATGAATAATTGACCAAGCCCTGAAAAAATATATAAAAAGTAGAACAATACATGGTGGGAGGGATCATTCAAAGTCTACAGTCTCTGTACAGAAACTTCTAATGAAAATGAGACTATTGAACTATTGCTGTAAAACAAAGCATAGAGCTATAGATAATGAGATATGAAAGAAAATGCATTTGGCTGCCAAAAGGGCAACATGTGAAGCCTTCAATGATCAGCATCATAGAATTTTATCCAAAGACCTCTCAAAAACCACAGACAAATTCTAGTCATATGTTAAGACTGTGACTGATATTGAAATTATAATGTCTAGACCCACACATATGATGCAGTAACTAAACATTGATCATTAAAAAGCAAAAGTATAAATTTTGAACTTCTTTTTCAAAGGTTCCTTTGCAAAAGAAAATGCAGAAGTACTACTTCATTTTAAATCTCTCACCACTACAGATATTAGTGATATACACTGAAGTGCCAAAGAAACTGGTATAAGCATCCGTATTCAAATACAGAGACACATAAACAGGCAGAATATGGCACTGCAATCAACACCTATATAAGACAACCAGTGTCTGCCTTATCTGTTAGATCAGTTACTTCTGCTACAATTGCATGTTATCAAGATTTAAGTGAGTTTGAATGTGGTGTGATAGTTGGTAAACATGCGATGGGACACAGCATCTCTGAGCTGCATTTTGACAGACTTGGGCAATTCAAGCAGGACAATGCAACACCTCACACATCCAGAACTGCTATGGAGTGGCTCCAGGAACACTCTTCTGTGTATAAACACTTCCACTCACCACCAAACTCCCCAGACCTAAACATTATTGAGCATATCTAGGATTCCTTGCAACATGCTGTTCAGGAGAGATTCAACTCTGTTGTACTCTTATGGATTTATGGACAGCCTGGCAGGATTCATGGTGTCAGTTCTCTCCAGCACTACTTCAGACATTAGTTGAGTCTATGCAATGTGTGCTTGTGTGCTTGCTTTTTTGTGTGCTTCCAGGGGCCTTATTCAGTATGGAGTAGGTGTGCCAGTTTATTTGGCTCTTCTGTGTAGATATTAGTGTAAGTGCCATTGAGAGACAGGTGAAACTGAACAAAACTTCATGGTCTGATGGATTCCCTATCAGATTCATACAGAATTTGTGTCTCAGTTAGCCCCTCTTGACATAGCCCCTCTTTTTACCCTAATAGTATATTATGGTATAGTATATATCTCTCGAATAAAAATCTTTGTCCATACAAGAAGAGTATCAGAAGTGATCCACAGAAGCACCATCCAATATTTTTGACATTCATCTATTTTAGATCCTTATAACACATGAAATGTAATGAGGTATCTTGAACAGAATGACCACATTCACGCCTCCAGTTGCTGTTCTACATATCATCAGTTCCAGACTTTTGGTTTATGCAAACATTCTTAGAAAGAAAATCACAAGTTAGCAAGCTAGTGAAGTTACATGAGATCCCTTTTAAACCTGTTTAATCATTGTTATCAAAGAAAATGGTATAGGTAAAAATGGTACTCTTAGTAAGGAATACATTTCGAGTTTGAGTGATAAAATTGAGATGCAGATGCCGACATCACAAAATGAAATACTTTATTAATGGAATCAAGCAGCTGATTAGTTGTTTGGTTGATCTGGGTGAGGGAACCAAACAGCAAGGTCATCGGTACCATCAGATTAGGGGAGGATGGGGAAGGAAGACAGCCACACCCTTTCATAGGTACCATCCTGGCATTTGCCTGAAGCAATTTAGGGAAATCACAGAAAATGTAAATCAGGATCTCCAGATATGGGTTTGAACTGTCATCCTCCTGAATGCAAGCCCAGCATGCTAACCACTGCACCACCTCTCTCGGTAATCAAACAGGCAGTCTGCTACTACCACCACCATTATGGCCAGTGAAGAAAAAAGAGAAGGGAGTGAAAACACAAATGGTATATGTCTTTTAATACCTCAATAGAGCAACAACAACTTTAGCTCCTCTAAACAATTAGTAAAGAGAAAACTTGTTTTGTACGTCTCTGCAAGAAATAAGTCAGAACAGAAATTCACCAAAGCCCTTTGGCATCAGAGCCTCTTGGCTTCACAGGAGAGGTAGTAATACCTATGAATAATATGTACTACTCTTTCCCTCTTCTTCGTCCATGATTTACAACCAGCTTGCATAGGCAATTTTACTTTTCACAGGGGCAAAATTTACATCTTATACTTGATGAAATGTTAATATCTCAGTCTCTCCCTGTCTACTCCAGTTCATTCTCTCTGTCACCATATGATCTAATTTTTAGAGGATTTACAGTCTACACGAATCAACCAGTGTTAGAGTTATGAAACACCTTAACAGTGAAACAATATAAAGTAATTCTTGATAACTAATCATTTACTTTTCTTTCAGTGTAAGAGGGCAATGACTGCCCATTACCATTATGAAATAAGTATAGCAATATTTTAGCCCCTTCTTTATTTACTGTAGTTGTTTTGTTGTTACTTTCTTATTTTTGTAAGGTTTGGAGCACTATAGATACTGAAAAGTGAAAAATATTGACTCACAGATATGAATAGCAAGGATACTGGGAATCAGCCAGAGATGTTATTGTTGTGTAAAAGAAATGTTTCAACTGTGTGTTTTTTTCTGACTGCATGTACCAGTAGAGGCTCAAGAAACGTCCTGTTGTAGGCTGTGAGATAATTAACATGGTGAGAGCTGCAACTCTCATCTCTAAGTGCTCTGAATGATTTGCAAGTATTGGCCAATAAAGCTCATAAACCTGGAAAAAAGAAAATATCATTATTTCATTATAGGCATGTATTCAAATTAAATATTGCATACATATGTATCACTAAACTTTGCATCCAAATACATGCTCAAGTTTGTTTACAGCCAACTTGAAATATACCAACAGGTCCAGTACTATTCATAAAACAACTAACTAAATCTCAAGCCTTTGAAGTGATATTCTACTTTTTTGAGAGTGAGCAGAGGGTGATGGGGCAAAGAGACTGGACAATCTTTTACACACTAGACAGAAAATCTACTAAAGGCCAGGGCAAAGCATGATACATCAAGATAGGCTGACATGTTGTTGTTTAGACGAGTACTGCTGGAAGACATTTGCCATACAGTTGTTTCGAAAGTTTGCACACGTTTGCTGTCTACCGGGTTTCTTCATTCCTTTCTTTCTCCAATCAAAAAACTTCTGCCTCTGAATGGATGAGGTCCATTTGCCTTTTCATGTACAGCTGTGGAAATGCTCCCACCTTCTAATTTATTATTTTTTCTAATAACTGCATCACAATAATAACTATTATTAACATACAATCAAACAATGGAAACTCCAAGTAGGATCATCAACAATGTAGTTGCAGACAGGCACAATTAAGAGACACTTACATAAAGCTTTCAGCAGTAGAAGAGAGACACACACCATTGACACACATAAGCAAGCACACCTCACATACACCCAACTACCAACTCCAGCATCTCAGGCCAGAATGCCGGCACGAGATACTGTAGTTGGCTATCTTGTGTGCAGGAATCATGCTTGTGTGCCTGTGTGTGTGTGTGTGTGTGTGTGTGTGTGTGTGTGTGTGTGTGTGTGTGTGTGTGTGTGTATTGTTATTAACATACACATAGATTCAGAATGATTTTCAAAAACTGAGCAAGTTAGCATAGCAGTTCACAAACTGGGTATGATCTCAGGAGGACTGTGTCTCAAATCCCTATTCAGCCACCTAGATTTATGTTTGTGGTAATTTTATTTATATTATTCAAGGCAAATGACAGGATGATTCATTTGGAAAGGACATTACAAATTTTTTTCCCAATCCTTTACCAATATCAGCTTGTGCTATACTTTAATGGCCTCATTCTCAACAACTTTGCTTCGTTTTGATCTTCTATGGAGTTATAAGTTGTTTAAACACTTGAAACATGTAGTTTGTTAAACCCATGAATAACAATGTTAGGCCCAGCTGTCTGCCATTTTCCAGAGACAAATGATAAATGATCAACATATGTTAGATAACATACCATGAGGTATCCTTGCCTGACTGAGATATTTCCGCCCTACAGTAATCTTTGGTAAGTAGAGTTGAACAGCTGTCAGAGTACTAGACAGTTGTTAAGGCTGTATACTTAGTAAAATGATATATTTATGGAAATAATAAAAGTAGGTTGTGTGCTGAGTCATTTGAATACTTAGAAGAATAGAAGAAAGTGTAAGTCTATGTTGGTACTGTTGTGTTTAAAGTTAGTTGATGCATGGCTCCCAGGACTTATGATCACATTATTTGCTAATGGAAATTGGTATATATTGTTAGTAAAGGTTGTATACATGTTTACTTATTTTGCAAAAATAAGCAGATTCAATATAATAAATAGTGCTTCTCATATAAGAACTGAATGAAAAGAATTATTTTTTTCTTTCTGATAATCAATGTATTTTATGATTTTGTACATGACTGTAAAGTATTTACTTATCGACTGCACTGATAAGAGTTGCATGTGCTGACAATAGGTGGCACAATAACAGTTGAGTGGAGAGGCAGCATGGCATACCATGCGGCCAGAATGGAATGTGGTTCTTGAAAGGTTAATTTGCAAAAGTCAAGAAATGGAAGGAACTACAAAATCACCAGGGTGCAGCATTCAGTGTGACAGAGTACATCATGCCATACGACAATAACAGCACAAGACAACAAACCAGTGCAGTAGTTTGCCTAGTATTGCTGCAGTAGAGTATTTGTTCACAGCTGTCACATTTTTGTGTTCCTTGGTGGTTTGGAATAATGTGTAATGATCAGGAGTGAACTGTATTAAAACAATACTTTACATGTTTATTCAAGATGTGATAGGTAATCTAGTACCCTTTCATCTACATCTACATCTGTACTCTGCAAACCACTGTAAGGGACATGGCAGAGGGTACATCCCATTTACCAATTATTAGGATTTCTTCCCATTCCATTCACGTGTGGAGCATGGAAAGAATTCTTGTTTGAATGCCTCTGTGCATGCTGTAATTATTCTAATCTTATTCTCATGATACCTGTGTGAGTGTTATGCAGGGGACTGTAGTATATTCCTAGAGTCATCATTTAAAGTCAGCTCTTGAAACTTTGTTAAAAGATTTTCTTGGGAAAGTTTACATCAATCTTCAAGAGTCTTCCAGTTCAGTTTCTTCAGAATCTCTGTGACTCAAATATTCATTATTACATAGACAAGTGAGACGTACAGTGAAGTCAACTGGGAAGAATGATGTGAAAAATTAAAAAAAAAGAAAAAAAAAAGAAAAGAAACCCCATGAAGAATGTGAGGAATCACAGAGAAAAGAGAATGAAGAATGTTGGAGAAAAACAATAAAATGGATTCAGAAAATTTCATCATCATCATCTAGTAAGTCAAAAGAAGATATAGTCAAATGTGAAGATGTAGAAACTGACAATCAAGTAGGAACTTCTGAATGACACAGATAATTGTGCGACTATGTGGAACTGTGCGGATTGTAAACAATGGGCTGCATCCCTTAATGGTCAAGAAATGAGTACGTGTGATGCAGCAAGGAAGACTGACAGTATCAAAAAGGAAAGCCTATCATATATTACAATTATTGGACTCTTACAGGACGAATTAAAAAAAACTGTACGAGAAATATGAATTAAATCCACTCAAGTCAGAGCAATGGTGTGGTAAAACAAAAACCAAAGATGTGAAAATCGGTGCTTCATCCTCCGAAAATGATCTGTTGTTGATTATTGCTGAGCTACGAGAGGACACAAAAATTTTGAGTGATGAAAACAGAAGACTCAAGCTTAAATTGGAAGAGATTGGTCATCAGGTATGTCTTAACATCCCCAAACCTATGGAAGGATTGCCAGAAAGTGAAGCTACGACTAAAATGCTTCACAACAGGCCTAGCAGTAGATGGGTAACTGTAAAATCGAAGGGGGGTGCTTACAAACATATTAACAATAAACATAGGCAGGACTTTGTGTTACCATTAAATAACAAATATAATTCACTTCAAAACACAGATGACATAGAAACTGTATCAGCACACTCATCTGATAAGGTGGTACAGGACTCTCAAAACTTAGCGAACAGCCAAGGAAGGTATAAGAAAAAACGTAAAATCAAGATTTATTCAGACAGTTATGCCAGAGGATTTGCAGGTATGTTAACGGAAAGCGGACCTCGTGTGATTAACGAGTTTGAAATAGAAGGTACTGTTAAATCAGGAGCTGGTTTACGAGATGTTTCAACATCAATCAAGAAAGAAAGCACAGTCCTCGTGGACAGAGACTTTGTAGTGGTAATGGCCGGAGCAAACGACGTCAGGAGAAACAAAAGGAAGATTGCTACTTCGACACTGAAGAAAACTCTCGGAATGTTAACTCACACCAATGTGATTGTTGTTAATGTGCCACATTGACATGATTTGCCCCAGTGGTCATGTGTGAATAAGGAAGTGGAGCAGACAAACAAGGAGTACAAAGCTATCTGTGAGCACTTTAAGAATGTTTCCCTAATTAACACCAGTAGTTGTAGCAGAGAATGGCATACCAAGCATGGTCAACATTTCAGTTATCTAGGTAAGTGTGTTTTAAGTGATACAATTATCGGAATAGTATTGGATAAGCTAGAGAAGGAAAAAAGACCAGTAATGTGTTTGGATTGTGTTTCAACTGAGATGACAAAAAACTTGTATGCATAGACCAGGTTGGGTGTTCTAGTAACATAAGGACACAACCTGGTCAATTTTCATGCAGTAACAGTAGGTCATGTCAACTAAGAGAATACGCAAAAAAAGAAATGCCTAAAGTAGAGTTTAAATATGCTACCTCAATATTCAGGGCATGGCAGATAAAAACTTAATTGTCAACGAATTTTCAAATGAAAATGTGATAGATATTCTATGTTTAAGTGAACATTGGTGTAAAGAGGATGAGGTTGGGTACAAAGTATTGGATGATTACACACTACTTAGTTGCTATTGCAGAAAACAGCACTTACGTGGTGGGGTAGTAATATATGCAAAAACACTTCTTGCAGCAAACTGTGGCAGGATAGATCTCAATACCCTTTGTGATGAAATGCATTTTGAAATGTCAGGTCTAGTAATTGAGAGCCTTAAGCTAATGGTAGTAGTAGTGTACATGCCACCTAGTGGTGACCCCCATATCTTTCTGGAGAAACTTGAGGAACTCTTAATGAACATATGTATACCGAAATGGAAAAAATACAATGTTGTCATTGGAGGGGATATCAATTCAAGTTTTGATGTCCTGCAGGACAGAAAAACTGTGACAGAGCTCAAAAATGTGCTTCGACAATTTAACATCTACTATGTTAACTGCAAACCTACCAGAGGCTCATCCTGTCTAGACAATATATTTACAAATATTAAGAGAACTTGTATGTCCACTGATGTAATTAGTTTCCCTTTCTCAGACCATGATGCAGTATATCTTAGTCTTAATAATGTAACTTCAGACTGCACCAAACCAGAATCTAAAACTGTGATTACTAGACCAGTGAGCAGAGAGAGGATGGATAGGTTTAGACATGCCCTCACTTATTTCATTTGGGACATATGTTTTATTAGGCTTCAACACTGTTCAGCTGATATTGTATTCACAAAGTTTTTCTCCATCTTTCTAAATGTATTTGAAAATAGCATCCCTCTGAAAAAATGTACAGTGAATATTAGTAGTAATTACAAGAAAAGGAAAACGAAGGAATGGTATACTCCACAGTTAGGGCAACTGAAAAATACTGTTATGCTGTATTCTAGTCTGTACAAAACCAGTAAATCAGAACTGTATAAAGACCTGTATGCTAAAGCTAAATGCAAGTACAGGAAGGCAATAAATGAAGCAAAGAAACTGCATAACATAGTAAACATTGAAAAATCTAACAATAAATGCAAGAAGGTCTGGAGTGTAATAAACTCCATTGAACACACTAAACACAAAGAGGAAATTGCCATTACCCCAGAAGAATTTAATAAACATTGCATTCAGTCCATTGAAGAAATTAGTAGTTCAATAATCAAACCACCTGAAAATGCACTTAGTATTATGGACAGCTGCTTTGATAAGCTTCCCCCAAGCACCTTCACTTTCACAGAAGTGAGCCCAAATAATATCCTAACAATACTGAAAAATTTCAAACCTTCAGTTAGTGTTGATTACTATGATATGTCATGTAATTTGTTGAAAGATGTTATTGATTGTGTGATTTATCCTTTAACCTTTTGTGTTAACAAATGCCTAGTTGAAAGTAAGTTCCCCAACATACTAAAAATTTCTAGAGTTGTGCCCGTATACAAAAAAGGGGAAAAGAACTGTCCCGCTAGTTACAGACCTATATCCATGACCCCAGTTTTTCAAAAATTTTAGAAACGATTATGTATGAGCAAGTCAGTGCCTACTTGGGTAAACTAACTATAATTACTGATAAACAGTTTGGATTTAGGAAAGGTAAATCCACAACAGATGTAATGGACTCCCTCGTAAAATTAGTCCTAGATGTGTTCGAGGCTAGGGACTATGCCCAGGCTACATTTTGTGACCTGAGCAGAGCCTTTGACTGTGTAGAGCATGACACTGTGCTGAATAAGCTAGTTTACTATGGTTTTGATGACAACAGTATAAATATGTTCAGGTCTTTTCTAGAGAACCGTCAACAAGTAGTGTGCGTTGGTAGGGAGAAATCAAATTTGGTTAATGTTAGGTACAGAGTGCCTCAAGGGTCGGTGCTTGGACCTTTACTGTTTATACTAATGATTAATGACCTGCCCTTATTCATAAAATCTCATACAATATTGTATGCTGATGACACAACTTTTCTACATAAAAGCTCTGATCTAGGTACACTGAAAACACTGACCGAAAATACCCTTGCTCAGTCCTCATTATGGTTCAAAACTAATGGCTTCTTGCTAAATGAAAACAAAACCCAGACACTTTACTTTAGCCTCAGAGAGATTCCTAACTGCCAGGAATTAGAAACTGTTAAATTTTTAGGTGTTACTATTGACAATAAATTGACGTGGGAACCACACATTAAAAATATATTGGCTAGGCTTTCGAGAGTTATTTATCTAATTAGAAATTTAAAAAGACATGTTCCCAATGACTATGTGAGATCAGCATATTTTGCCTTCTTCCAAAGCATCATCTCTTATGGAATTTTACTGTGGGGTAGTAGCTGTCATGTAAATGACATTTTACTTTTACAGAAGAAAGTAATAAGAATAATAACGGATTCTGATAAAACAGAACATTGTAAACCTCTGTTTATTAAATTGCAGTGTCTTACAGTAGTAAACTTATTCATCTACAATGTTTTAATGTCCATTAGAAACAATGTGTCTAATTTTGTGTTGAGAAGTGATATTCATAGCCATAATACTAGAAACAGAACATCTGTAGACGTACCATATCATAGATTATCAAAATTGCATAACTCTTACCTAGTTCTTGGACTAAGGATGTTTAATAGACTAAGTGCTGACTTTAAGGACTGCCTGTAAATATATTTAAAGCTAAATTATACAAGCTACTAGTGAACAGTCCGTTTTACTCCATTGATGAATTTTTTGAAGATGAAAATACTGTATTCTCCCGTGTACCTATTTTATGTAAACCAATTTACTTTGATATAGTAGTTTATGTAGAAATATATGCTCTTGACTTTGTCTATTGCTGTAATCAGCTGAACGACAATAAAATTATTATTATTATTATTATTATTATTATTATTATTATCTGGATTCTGGAGACATTTGCCAGTATCAATTTAGACACTTTGCTACTACACACATAGCAACAACAACTCATGCTGCAAGTTTAGCTAGCCTTAATTGCTCATAAAGGACAGCCATTATACAAGTTGCTCCAAGCTGCAAGCAGATTGCACACTACTCTCATCTTGAGTGTCATGGTAGCTACCATGAGAACCGTCATTCCTACTGAAGACAGCCAATCCATGCCAGATCAGTTCAATGAGCTACCTCCATCCAGCTACCATTGAGCATACCCAAAGACCTCCAAACTATCCACCCCACTGTTGAGAAGCTGGCTAAGCAGATAGACACACTGTAACTATTAACTGTGACTGTATGTAATGTGCATACAAACCACACCCTGGTGAGACAGTCTCATAGTTATGAGCTACCTCGGGCAGACATATGTTGGTTTCACATACGCTTTTCTATGGCTATGAAGTGCACAAAATCATATATGCAATATCATTTAGACTCAACAGATTATGACATCTATCTACAGTGCCTACCACAGAGGGATCATTGACAGTCTACAATACACAGGGCATTTTGAACTATTCATTGTGCTGCCAGGAGCAAAACAACACTGAACCCAGTACTTCCAACATGACTACACTCTACTCTTTAATAGAGACTGTTTATCACTGGCTATCGGTCAGCCTTATTGTTATTAAATGACACAGGAGCAGATGTCAGCATGTTACCAGTCACATTCTCTCCTGATGATAAGCAAGCTGGTATGGTGCTGCTACTGGCAGTCAACAATTCTGTCATCCACAAGTACAGTCATAAGACTTTGGTGTTTGACATCAGACTCACTGATAGCAGCAAGTGGACATTCATATTAAGTGACACTGCTTAACAATTTTGGGTGCAGATTTCCTGACACAAGCTGCTCTGACTGTGGATTTTGAGGATGCTTTCCTGATACATTCTGTAGTGGGTCAAGGTGTAGTGACACAAGATACTGAGCATCAGTGACAGAGGTGAGAAAAGGTCATTATTTTGTCAGGGATGGAAGGAGGGAAAGCAAAACTTTGTGTGTGGGGAGTGGGTTCTTTCCTTGGCTCAGAGGGTGAGGATGAACAAAACTTTGGTGGTTCTACTAACAGTCATTTATTGAGACATAAGACCCTTTAAACAAACAAATACAATATGTTTTAACTTGCTCAATTTGTCATGGCTGCAGAGTGGCTGAGTCACAGCGTGCAGATTCTGGGGAATGCTGATGCGGTGACGGCTCGTGATGCAGTGGCACACTGGCAGTGCATTTCTTATTCACTACCATACCCTGACTCAGTGTGATGGCAGCACAGTCTTCTCCTTGTGAATTCTCTCATTGTATTATGAACAAACAGCTATGGCATGGCGTGGAGTGCTCTGTTCCAGTATGAAACCAGTGACTCTCAGGTTCGGCATCTTCTGGCAGAGTTATCAACTTCTAGGTTCACAGGTGTCCCATTTGATGACACTGCAGTCCCTTCATCCTCACCAGCCACCTGGGTAAGTACCACACAAACTTCTTTCAGGTAACATCTGGGATGGTATTTTCTGCAGTGACCTATCGGTGTGGTACTGACATCTTCTGTTGGGCAGCATAGTGGCTAAGATGTTGTAGCAGAGTATGACATCCACTGACTAACCATTGGGTTTGTCCATCCATATAACTTTTCTTCATGTCATCATGACTGACTCTTTGGTCATTAATCTATGCTTCTCATGTTGGGCAGAAACATGACCAATGTCAACACACATGCTGACTTTCCATTGATTTACTTCTATGCTAGCATGGTCAGACATTGCCCTGTCATCCTCCTCTGCATCACCAGAAATGTCACGCATGTGAGTTCAGTATGCTGACTGATCCTGGAGCATTGATCACTGATGGGCAAACAGTACTGGTTGTTGTGCCCCTTGGAAGCATTGCCCATCTGGTCCCATTTATCTGTTGAAGTGCTTACTGCCTCTGCTCAAACTCCACTGGTCCTTGGCCTTCTCACATTGAGCAGAAACATGACCAATGTCGACACACTTGCCGGCTTCCCTTGTTTAACCCTTGCTGCTTCAGAATATTGTGGCTTAACGTGCCAAAGTGTCTAAAATCTTCATTTAACCTATAATAAGTCTTTATGTATTTTTCTGCTTTTAATAACCATAAAAACACATAATTATTATATATAATTATTATACACCCTACAATTCTGTCAATGGTTGCACTATGCCCAGTATAAATGGACATTTGACAACACAAACCACTCACAGGGTAGACAACTTAAATATCTCTGTGTCAAATGACAAAAGGGGCCAGTGGAAGTCCTACCATTACAACTTGGTATGATGCAAGATTATGCAAGATCTAAGCCTGAAACTACCTGCTTACATATTGAAAACTGTCTTAGAAGATACTCTGAAGGCCACAGAATGTGAACTATGAGCAGCCTGCAAAACATTGGAGATACATAAGACACCTTCACAGTGTGACTTGGCCTCTCATACAGTAGTGTTTTTGGAAACACAATGGACTGTGAAGCCACTGAGTGTGGCCAAACACACAATGAGTCACTATATTCACACCAGCCCCATTGGATCATGCCAGAATGGCTACATGAGACCAAAGTAATTTTGAAGGGATGCTTCAGGATGAAGTTACATGCCATTCCGACAGCCCTTTTTCATCAACACTCCATCTACTATGCAAGGAGAATGGTTTATGGCATCCTTTTGCAAATCATTGTGCAGTGATCACCTGAAAAATCCCTGACAGGTACCAATACCAAACACCCAGGATTTCACAAGTGCTCTGGTGAGTACAAGCATTTTTAGTGTGATAAATTGCTGAAAAGTGTATAAGCACAGTCCAGTGGCAACCAGTGATATACCTAAAACTACAGTGATAATGCCATTTGAACTGTATAAGTTTATGGCTATGCCATTTGGGCTTAAAAACATGTCCCAGGTGTTGAAACATTTTTTTGGGTAAGGTTCTAAGGGACCTTCCATTTTAATTCAACAATATATTAATATTTTCTAAACATGACCAGTTACATGAACATCACTTAAGGGTAGTGTGACAGAAGTTAACTGGCTTCAAAATTACTCTCAACCAACACAAGTGCATTATCAGCAAATCTGGTGCCTGTGTCAGCTATAAAGTGTCAGCACATGGCATCACATCCTTACCTGGGAAGTTAGATGCTTTACATGCCCTTCTGTGGCCACAGAATCATCAAGAACTGAGGCCCTTCCTCAACATGGTTAATTTTTACCAACACCACCTCCCAGTAACTGATGCAGCACAAAAGCTCTCACAAATGCTCTGGCAGGCCATAACGCAACATGCAAGTGCTCCTTCCAGCAGACACCAGAGATGGAAACTGCTTTCAAGGACTTGCAAGAAAGCCTTGTCAGTGCTGTGGTGTTCACCCATCTCACTCCTGTGGCACACTTAGCTTTTGTTGTCGGCAAAATCCAATACACTATTGGTGCAGCACTACACCATAAAGTGAACAGACAGTGGCAACCCCTGAATTTCTTCTCCCAAAAACTGCAACCTGGCCACACATACTAGAGCTTTTTGCAATTTACAAGAGTGTCTTACATTTCTGATCCTTTCCAAGGACTGACCTGTGACCATTTACACTGACCAAAAACCCACTGTGTCAGCATTCCAAAAGATCAGTAGTAAGTACTCTTCATACCAATACAGACACATTAAATACGTCTGTCAATTTACAATGGACATCCACCACATTCATGGTGCTGATAACATTATAGCTGACTACTTGTCTTGTATCAGCCTGTTTTGAACTAGTCACCTCTCCATTGCTCAGTCTTTATATCAACAGCTTCAAATGTTATTGAATGACTGCTCCACTTGCCTACACCTCCAACTGTTGGAAGCTCTCACTGGCACAGCAAGTATATGGGGAATGCCTCTAGAAACAAACCAAGGCCTTCCTCACACCTCAGTTTCAACAGATGGCTTTTGACAGTGTCCACAACCTGGTGCACCCCAAGTCCAATGCCACAATTGAGCAGATAACATTATGGCCTGAAGTCAGGAAAGATGAATGCTCACATGTGCGTGCAGCAAGATTGGATGTTATGTGCATGTAGATGTGGGACAATTTCTGCCATCAGTGATGAGGTTTGGCACATTCACATTGATCTAGTTGACCTTCTTCTCCCTTTTGAATGTTGCAGATACATATTCTCAGTGGTGGACAGATGCATATTGTGGGCAGAGGCTGTTTTGACTGAGGACATATCTGCTGAAATGACTGCTAGGACGTTCATTGAGATCTGGTTGGCATGTTTCAGTTGCCCTCTACACATCACTGCAAACCAAGTGTGAAAGATTGAGTCCAACCTATTCAATGAACAGTTAAAATTGTGCAATTTCCATTGCCATCATACCAGAAGCTACCACCTAGCAAGGAAAGGCATGGTTGAGAAATGGCACCACACTTTAAAGACCTCCCTAATGTGGAAAAATGATGCTTGGACTCAAAGCATTGCCACTGGTTCTGCTAGGATTATGAACAGCCTTCAAAACAGGCCTCAGTTCATTGTCAGTAGAGAACGTCTATGGTGAACCTCTGTGCATCCCAGCATACTTCATTGTTCCCTCATCACCACCAGATGTGTCACAGCTTCCCCATCAGGTACAAAAAACTCCAGGAGCATGTAACATGGATGTGCCACCCTCTTACATCATGCCACAGATCTCATCTGATTTTTGGGCATACGTCACTGCAGACAGCTGTCATGTCATGCTTTGCATGGGTCTCGTTCACCAATTGCTACAACCTATCAGCTCTAGAGCCTTCCCATTTCTACAGGAGGAAAAAGAAATGATGGATACTGTCCAAAAATGGCAAGAGCATCAATGTCTCCACAGAATTTCCCACAGCATCACACCAGTACCAGGGGAACCACTGCATCACACTCTTCCCTTGCTGTTTCCTACTGATGGCACACCTTCTGTGTTCCACTTCCCAGAATTAGATGTGTCATCCACTACAGTTATGTGTCCATCACACCCAAACCTCCACACATAAGCTGGCTGGCTGTGCAATCATGTTCAAATTCCTACTTATCCCCAGTGCTCCACAATTTAGTGGGGGCTGTGTGGGAGTGACCTAATTGACTAATCAATATGTGACAAGTGTGATGTTCCTTCAACTTTTTTTGCTATTTGATCTTTCAGTTCTTATTAGCTTGCTAATGTGTTCACATATGATTTTTGGCAGTTTGTAATAACTGTGAATATTATCATACTGATAATTTGTGTATGCGTTTTATATGTAGACGGCAGTATTCCTACAGCCTGATAGCATCCATACCTATACTTTGTAAATAATAACAAAGTGTTGTGAAACTTGTTTGGAAGTTATAGCATACCCTACAAAATTCCATTTAAGTCTATCTCATAAAACTAACAAAGGTCTGTGAACCATTCAGGTAGTTTTATTAGCTCACAAGGATGGCAGCTGGCAGGATGTGGAACACTGCAATATAGGCAGTGCATCAAATGAAACAGATCATTTTAGACAATGACTTCAAATGACAAGTATGGTTTCTGTTTCCTTAGTGTGTTGGAATATTTGATACAATGATTATATCATAATTTGACTCTCATTTTATAATGATGATTTTATTCGTCTGCTACTTGTGTCCAATATGCATGATAAGTTCTTCAAAATGGTGCACCCATATAAGTGTTATAGATTTATGTACTTTGGAATGTGTAGATCATATCAACCAAACATCCTTACATTGAGTGATTATAAATTATTGATTAAAATAATACTTTTCATCAACAGTAAATATAATTACTGTTAATATAAATACACGGTGTACGTAAAGTCTGGGAATGCTTTCAATTATTTGTTGCACAAGAACCAAACATTGTACAGATATCATATATATGTCATTTTGAAGAGAAACCCTGAAAGGTTTTTTTTTCATTTGTAATGCCACAGCATAGTTTGGTAATTTGCCGATAGTCAGCACTAGTCGCAAACATAGCGAGTGCGTAGTGAGCTTTCTGTGTGTTGGAGTTTGACAAAATCAAATGTGCTACAGTTGTTCAACGGATGTTTAGAACCAAGTACGGTAAGATACCACCAACAAGGAAAGCCATTTACCACTGGCACAACACATTCATTATGACAGGTTTGCCCGGCAAACAGAAGCAGACGTCCCAGTGTGAGTGAAGTGAGCAGGTACGAGAGACATACATAAGGAGTCCAAAGAAATCATTGAGTCATGCATCCTGTGAACTCTAAATGGCTCCAATGACAGTGTGGAAAGTCCTGTGAAAGAAGCTGTCTATGAAACCATTCAAATAGGAGCTAGTGCAGAAGTTCAATGATGACGGCAAAGACAAGCATTGTGACTTTTGTTCGCAGTTGCAACAACTGAATGAGGATGAGGATGGCATTGTTGACTGCTTAATTTTTAGTGAAAAAGCCACTTTTCACACTAATGGGAAAGTGAACAGGCATAATTGTTGAATCTGTTGTACAAAGCATCCATACAAATGCAATGAATTTGAGCATGATTCCCCAAAGGTAAATGTTTCTTGTGCCTTGTCATCTCAAAAACTGTATGAGCCATTCTTCTTTGCTGAGAACACTGTCACTGGATATTCCTACTTGGACATGTTGCTTCATCTTTTGGCAGGATGGGGCTCCACCCCAGTTTCATTGGTTACCTGAACACAGTGCTGCCACACTGATGGATCGGCCATGCTACAGAGTGACTTTTTTCTGTGGGGACACATTAAAGATCTGGTGTATGTACTGCCTCTACCATGTGATGTAGCAGAGCTTCGGGAGAGAATATGGGAAGTGACTGCCACAGTCGATGTTGCCATGCTGGGACGGATATGGTGAGAATCCAATTACCGTATTGATGTCTGTCATGTCACTCATGGTTTGCAGGTTGAATGTTTGTAAAAAAACTTTCAGAGTTTCTCTTCAAAATGCAATATGTATGGCATCTGTTCTTTTCTCTCCTTTAGTTCTTGTGCAATAAATAATTGAAAGTGTTCCTGGACTTTATGTACACCCTGCACATACTCTAACAACCTTTTCAGGAAGGTAAGTTGGGTGATATAAACTAACCATTGACTAACTTTGTGTGAGACCTTTGTCTAAGAAAACAAATCTCCAGGCAGCAGTTCTACTACTGATGTGATGTGCATGATTCATCTAGTAACAGCCTATATCAGTTCTGGTAATGATGTTGGGAATGCAGAAATGTTGACTTTTTCCCTGAAGAGAGCTGACAGTAACATGCTATGCTCTCATTCACTGAGGGATCTGGTAATATGGTGGCTATGTGCAAAAGATGTTATCTGTGGTCGGTGTTAGAGTAATACATAAGTCTAACATTTTTTAATTTATGTGACTTTGTGTATTTGTATCACTATATGATGTTCTGGGACAAGTATCATGTGATAGTTCTTTTAGAAAAGAAATGTAGAATAAACATATGACATTTACAAATGTCTAAAACTTGTTTACTTTTGAGATGTGGTGCCAGTCTCAATAAAATCACAGTTTTTCATATCAACTTGACTGAACTTAGTGCCTATTAATTTACTCAGGTAAATGCAGTGTTTCTAAGTACTCATTGTGATTCTTTCTGGCAAAGCATCAGCCTGTTTGGTAATAGTTATAAAATTCTCCCAAAAGCTTCTTTAACAATCATCAGGCACCTTGTCATATATCAGATCCAGTTTGCAAAGGAACCACTAGAATCAATTTCACCGACTCACCAACACTGCAGATGTTTCTGATTGCATTAGGTGGCTCTTGACACTGATTGCTGTGTGCTCCATAAGAAGCTCTGATGTATTTTCCCAACAGTATCTTTTTTTATTTTTCCCTTTCTCCCACCAAGTCCTTTCACTCAGTGGGGACAGCATACTTTGTTGAAAAATGGTTGTTTTTGTATTACATGGCTGTTGAACCATCACAGAGTTTTCTCTCTGAATTCAGACTATCTGTGATTGATCAGTAATGTTTCCATTCTCTTCATCCAGGACTGGGTAGTGATTGTAGCACATACAATTAAATGCCAATGTTGTAGAAACAAATTCTGTTTCTTGAGATGCTTGTACAATGATGTGTTTATGTTCAGGGACACTGAAAATACAACCTTATGAAGTTGTCAAATACTCTGTAACTGCATTCTGTTTCTGTGACTGTGCTTCATCTGCTATTCTTATTTACTGTAATGCTACCTGCTCTCCACTGGACCCCTACTACTATGTCTGTTTGTCAGTCTTGACATGATTAGAAAGTAGGAGGGTGGTACTGTTAGAAGACTACAGCTTTTAGTGAGGCACTGAAGCAGGTGTAAATAGTTATGTGGGAAGAGCTTTTCATATTATATTGAAAGGTTTGGATTTAGGTCTAAGTCTGGAAAATAGTTGTAATCAGCGAAGAAATTTCCAATATCACCAGTATTTCCCTGTTATATTTATTTCCAATTTCTTTCACTTATCCTTTGACTTTGTCTCCATTCAAGATTCTGCAACATATCATTTATTTTTGAGTGATTAGTAAATTTTGATTTCCTCTGTACTATTTCAAAATCATTTATATCTTTTGTATCCTAACATGCAACTTCATTACCCATGGGCTGTTATATCTACTACATTTAACAGAAATAATTAACAGTGAAATATTATATTCTTAATGGAATGTATACAGGAAGTATAGATGCCATATTTTTTGATGAAGAAATATGTAATATTTAAGGAAATAATAGAGAGTGTTAGATAACCATGGTGAAGATATCATCTACCCACATCAAGTGTTGAAGCAATACAACTTTTCAGAGAAATCTTAAAAGTATGATGTGTAAATTCTCACATAATAATAATAATAATAATAATAATAATAATAATAATAATTTTATTGTCATTCGGCCATTACAGCATTCATACCATAATTGTAGGGAGATGTATCAGTCTGCCTTCTAAGAGTGGTAGAAGTCTGTACTTATGAAGAGATACATCAACAAGGATTTCTGCGACATTGTCCTAATCATCTTGAGCAACTGCTGAGACAGTATACCCATAAGGATAACATACCGGATATGGTGACAACATACAGGCCCAAACATTTTGATTCATTGAACATTAAGATAGAAATTATCTAATGAAGGGCTAACATGGTATCATTGAACACAATTTTGTGAAAATTAAAATGGTATTTATATTTAATAGGTGTAAAATGAAAATGATTAAAACAACCTCAGTAGTCAGTAGCAAAAGTGATGCTCAGAAAAGGAGAAATTAGATGGCATGTCTAACAAATTTGGACACATTAAGTAATTGTCTACAGTGATGCAAGATGGTGCATTTATAGCAAATGCAGTTAATAAACAACATAAAATAGCAACAGACAAATCTAAAGGGAGTAACATAAGATCTACAAATAGTGAGCCAAATAGTAAATGAAGTGTTGAAAGTTATTTCTAACAATAGGTGATTCCATGCTTAAATGTGTGTTAGCTCCAAGTGGCACATTTGATATTTGCCTAGGGACAAGGACTCATGAACTAAGTAAGTAGTGAAATAGACTGATGAGACAAAACACTATGACCACTGCCGAGTATGAGATAGAATGCAGCCTGGTGGCATTGTGGGTATGTAACATGGCAAGAAAAGTATATAAGTGGACCATAGATGAATGGGAAATTATTATAGTGGTGATACAAATCACAAATGGGGAAATCCACTAACATTAGCAACTTTGACAAAAGATATAGTCCAGCACCTGGGAATAAGCATCTCAGAAATGGCAAAGTTGATTGGCTGTTCATAAGCTATTGTTGTGAGCATGTATGGAAAGTACTTGAAAGACCAAGTAGGTGACAAGGTGTTGGATGTCCATGCCACCTTGCAGAAGGTGGAGGCTGGAGGTCTTACAGAACACTGCTCAAGTGCATGGGACCTGTACAAAACAGGACTAACAGGAGATATTGACTGTGTAAAAAGAGGAGCAGCACCAAATGTCACAGGTTTGCTAGTCTTTTGGGAGAATGCCACAGAGATGCAGTGAAAGTTGAGTTGCAGATGTCTAAAGATAGGCACAAACTATCCCAAGAAAGTCTACTTACAAAGTTTCAAGAACCAGCTTTAAGCAATGAATCTGGGAATATGCTACAACACCCTTCACATCACTCCCATAGGGATTTCAAGAACAAGATTAGACTAATTATAGCAGGCACATTGATGTTTAAGCAATCATTCTTTCAGTGCAGTTCCAGTATGAAGGACATAGAGGAATTATGGGCAAAGTTCAAAAAGATTTTAAATCATGCTCTGGACAAGCATGTGTCTAGTAAGTGGATAAGGATGGAAGATACCCACAATGGTTTAGCAAAGAAATGCAGAAAATATTAAGGAAGCAAGGCTGTTCAACTCTTAGTTCAAAAGAGAATGTGCAAATCATGATAGGCAAAGGTTAGTAGAGATTCCTACACCTGTGAAGAGATCTATGTGCAAACAGCCACCACCATCATATCTTAGCAAAAGATCTGGGCAAGAACCTTAGAAAATTCTGATCACATGTAAAATCACTAAGTGGGTCTAAGGCTGCCACCCAGTCACTCATTGACCAGGCTGGTGTGGCTGTTGATGGTAGCAAAACAAAAGCTGAAGTTCTGAATTTCATGTTTAAGAAATCGTTCGCATGGAAAAATATACAAAATACTATTGTCTGAACATCTTACAGAGTCCCATATGGACGACATAGTAATAAGCATCCCTAGTGTTATATCCTGCAACTGGTGTGTGTGTGCAGAGTGTGGTACTGCCATGTGTGTGTGTTAGTGCAGGCTGGCTGCTGAAGGCTGCCAGTGGTAGGTGCGCATGGGCAAGGACTCCACTGCACCATCTACCAATGACTCACAAATATATATGCATGTAGCAGCACTAACTGGTCCTTCTTGTCTGCCTTTCCAGTGTGCTGTTCACATCAGTATATGGTGTCTTGTTACATGTGGATACACATAAGTCTGTTTTCTGTTGTAGCTGATTGCTTCAAGAATAAAGCCATATTTTGGTTACTTCGGACCAGTCTGGTGTACTACATAGTTACAACCCAATAGATGATGAGTTTTAAATCATTTCTGCATGTGCAATCATTACACACAGTTTCATCAGGTTTATTCATTATGGACGCTGTGCTACTGGCCCCGATTGAAAATCTTAGTTTGGCTGCGACCACCTATTCAGCTTCCATTAACAGACAGGGTATTATTCTACCAGTCCATCCACTTGCATTTCCTCGGTATGATGATTCAGCTGAGGATTTGGATGCTCACAAAAATGACAGCATTTTTTGGCTTTTGGTAAGACAGACTTGATTTTGTGCAAAACCTTCTTTATCTTATGGATTACACCTAAGGTGTATCACTTACTGTTGCAATTTGTCCCTTTACAAGAACTGTGAGCTGTTACTTTTGACCACATGTGCAGTTTATTGTCCAGCTACTATCACAGCGTGAGCTGAATTCTACCAATACCACAAGAAACCAAATCAGTCATACAAGGCCTGGGCTGTTGAACTTCGTGGCCTCAGCTGCAAGTGTCAGTTCATTACTGATGCCCATAATGACTCTTATGTAGACTCTAGGATGTGTGATCCAATCATCTACTTAGGACCTGCCAAGGAAGTGCACCAGAATGTGTGCACTTGGACAACTGATAGTTTGCATGAGGAAGTGGCAGTGATTGTGGTAAACATGTGGGCCTGCACTGAGCTGCCCAAGGCTGGGCAAAGCAGTGCAAATGCGACCATTATAGCACTAGTGTCAGCATTTTCTGTTTCTGTCTTGTCGATTCTGTTTTGTGCAGCATGAATGTTCAGGATGCCCTAAGTGCTGGGCTACTTATAATGCTGACCGGAAGAAAGGCCACATGTTGTTCACCGATGGTTGCTCAGGACATGGACATGGACATGGACATAAACTGTGTGATCATATGTTTGTGACTTCCCCAAGTAGTTCATTGAGTTATGTTGTTTTTGCCAAGTGATCTGACTACAAGTCAATCTTATCTTATGGTTCACTCCATTTTTGGTGGTTGTTAATGCCAGTGTTGGGAACTTGTTTGGGACAGATGCATTTCAGGCCTTTGGATTTTCTATCACTGACACAGTTCACCTTGTGCCCTATCAGGTACCATAGTCTCAGTTGGAAATACTGTGTGAGGACCATCTTCAATTTTTGCAGTCCTGTCATCCTGAGTTGCATGTAATATTATGGTATGTTGATAATTTTTAATTTTGGACCATCTAATTACAACTGAATGAAACACAATTTTCATACCATATGCATATCAATTTTATTTTTTGCAAGGCATTTTCAGTGGCCTGGAATATGTACATATTTTTATTTATACTATTTCATTTGAATCTTGGAACAATGTAGGGTGAAGGCTCTAGTTTTGGCCACTACCCCACTTATGGCCACCTCGATGTCAAAGGTTAATTTTTAAGCTTATCTGGAATACCAGCCAGTTCAACCATAGATTATAATAAACTTTGTGAAAGACTCTATTCATTTGTCTACATAATCATTCTTTTGTCTGTTTTTGTTTGGAGACACCATTTTGTGAAATGATCAGTGTTGAAGAAGCTGGGTTTTGCAGAAGTTTTCTTTAAGCAACACATGATCTGTTTTTTGTATTTTACATGTTTAAATAAAACATCAGAAGAAACTTAATCTTTTCAGAGGTAAGATAAGACATTATATTTTCATTTCTGTTAAGTTTTATATGGCTCAGCCTAAAAACATGTTATCAAAAGTATGTGGCCATTAACAGATCCATATTTAGCCCCGGTTCCGGGTTATGGCCATGCATGTGGCCATAAGTGGAGACATATATGTATCCTGTTTTGGCCACTTCTAAAAACTGATACAAAAATGTCAATAGTGATGTTCTGTCTTACATTACACTAGGCTAATTTTATTTAAATACACTTATTAAAAGATTTTTGGTATTTTTTATATAAATACATACCACATCGAAATTCCTGGCAGATTAAAACTGGGTGGCGGACCGAGACTCGAACTCAGGACCTTTGCCTTTCGCGGGCAAGTGCTCTACCAACTGAGCTACCCAAGCACGACTCACACCCCGTCCTCACAGCTTTACTTCTGCCAGTACCTTGTCTCCTACCTTCCAAACTTAACAGAAGCTCTCCTGCGCTTCATCAATATTGACATATATTCAACACACAGCAGCATTTTACAAAATACAGATATTCCTTCAACACCCACCAACAGTCTTATTCCTGCAGATATATCAACAACCCACAATAGTATTTCACATAATTCAGGTACTCTAACTTCCAACCATAGTCCATCTTCAGTGCGTATTCAAGTGACACCACCAAAATCATTAGCAACAGTTTTTGAAGGTGTCATCACTTGGCCAAAACCCAAACAACAAGGCACAAAAAGAAAGAAAGAACACACACCCACTGTTGTGACTAGTGACAAGTGGGTGGAATATCATGAACTGAAGGAAAAAGAGAAGCAAGAGAAGGAGCAGGAAAAAAGGAAGAGAAAAGCTATGGAGGAGTTAAAGTCCAAAGAGCAGTACTTGGCATTATCTTCTTGTAAAAAAGGGGAAAACAAGAAACAGACAAGAGTTAAGTGATAGGCCACAAGTTCTTCCAAGAAAGAAGAACGGACGGACAGTGGAAGCAGTTTAGATGACTACGCAGAAGGAGATGAAGATGATATACCAGAAAATGTGAAACTATCTTCGAGTGAGAATTTGAAAGTAGGGGACTTTACTTTGGGAAAATTTAGTTTAACAGGAAACAGAACAACAAGACCTGCAATTTTTAAGTTTGTATCTGTAATTTTGAAACTGCTTTCTGATTCTGAATATGAAATTCAGTGCCTAAAAAGTTCTAATGTTCAGAAAACTTGTTTCAAATACATTGAAAATGATGTTTCGACTATAACGGGTGAAGATATTATAGTGAAACTGCCAGATCCAGTCTTGATGCAAGAAGGACGTTCATTAAAAACGTTTCCTGGTTCCATTGATACTCGTAAGAAATAATCCTGTCTGGAAGTTGATTTAAGTAATTACTGGGACAATACTTTGCGTAATGATTTTTTTTTTTTTTTCTGTTCATTCAGTTGCTGTACCTTTTACCTATTTGATGTATGTTTGCTGTCTTATATACTTGTATAAAGCACAAAATACCTTCTGGCACATGGATTAACAGTTATTTTAGCCATAGTTTTATTATAATATGAAGTGGCCATAAGTGGGGAAACAACTGGCCATAGGTAGGGTTTACATGGCCAAAACCGGGGAAATGCCCCATTTATTTTTCAATATTTTTTTCTGCTTTTGTTATACAACTTAGAATATTTGTTTTTACATGGTTGTAATGTGTACACTTTGAAGCAATATATACGATTTTTTGAAGTAATTTGTATACTTTCTTCCTATAGTAAAAATGTGATGTATCTCAAATTGCCCTAAATGTGGCCATAACTGGGGCCTCAACCCTATATGTAAGTTATAAACAGTTCTGGTAGTTGGCTTTTCTAAGAAGTAGTAATAATTTAAAATTCTACTTACAGGTTCTGTGGATGATGTATATGTTGTGTTCTTGTTTCATTTTTGGCACTGCTCTTCTTCTTGTAACTGCCATTTGAAATTTTGTTTTTGAGAATTCACAGCTCCAGAAACTGAACACTTGTTTTGATGCTATGTTTTGGTTTGTGTTGCTGACTGTAAAATGTTATTGCCAAAGATCACATGCTATTGCTAACTATTGAGTGTAATTTTGTGATTTTTTGTGTGTGTTTTGGTGTGGTTTTTTTATACTTTCATGTATGTGTTTGTGATTTCTTTTTGGGGGGGAGGGAGGGAGGGAGAGGAAGGGAGAGAGAGAGAGAGAGAGAGAGAGAGAGAGAGAGGGTGGGGGGGGGGGGAGGGATAATATTTGCTTTAATGTGGCTGACAGTGAAAGTGGCATAGTGGGATGATTTTTATTTTATCATTTCTTTTATTGAGTGTAGCAGGGAGTGTGTATTGATACATATTTGCTCATTTATCACATGTTTGTTTTCAGCAATGGATTTCTGGATGTGGAAGTTGTCTTGTATTTGTATAATATGTTTGTCATGGTGGTTTATTCTCTGGTTTAAGAGCTCAGTAAATGTGAAATTGTCTGTTTCATACTTTCAACACTTAATGTGTTCTTTGTGCCATGTTTTAAATTTCCTGCATGGCATGCCTATGTATACTGCATCACAACTTTTATATTCAAGTTTATATATTCCTGATCCCTGAAATTTGTCTCTTTTAGTTGCTGGTTGGCTTAAGTTTGATTGGAGGTTTTGCACAGTTTTATATGCTACTTGGAACCCCTGTTTCTTTAGTATGTCTGCCACTCTGTGTGTTAAATTATGTGTGTAAGTCGTAGTGCACCACTTGCTTCTTCTCTCTTTGATGTTGTTATTGTCCCTGTGTGTTCAGCGCATTTGCAAGTTTGCAGCATGTTAGTTTTCTTGCACTCTGCAAATGTTGATATTATGTGTTTGTTTTGTCTTTGTGTTTTTTTTTTTTTTTCCAAATAGCTCTGAGCACTATGGGACTTAACAGCTATGGTCATCAGTCCCCTAGAACTTAGAACTACTTAAACCTAACTAACCTGAGGACATCACACAACACCCAGTCATCACGACGCAGAGAAAATCCCTGACCACGCCGGGAATCGAACCCGGGAACCCGGGCGTTTTTATTTTTTGACTGAGTCTGTGTACTACATGTGTGTCATACCTATTGTTCCTAACTATTTGTATGAATGTGCACATTTATTTTTCATAGTTTCTCTTGTTGAGAATCCTGTTTAATCTATTTAGAGTATGTCTTAGTGCTGTGAGCTTCTGGTTGTTGGGATGATTAGATGTGGGATGTATTATTGTGTCTGTGGCCGTTGGTTTTCTGAGAAAGTTAAATGTACATTTGTCATTTTTTATTATTGTTTTATCAAGAAAATTTATTGGATTTTCTTTTTCAAGTGTGAATTTTATGTTCTGATGTGCTTTGTTGATTTCAGAGTGGAGTTCATCTATTTTTTTTTTTTTTTTTTCATTTGGCTCATCTATAAGACAAATAATATCATCCACATATCTGTAACAATATACTATTTTAAATCTTTCATCACTGGTTATCTTTTCAAATACTTCATTTTTAAATGACTGATAAAAATGTTGGCTAATATTTGTGACATTGGGGATCTCAGCTATCAATCTGATCATTGTTGTTACTTCTGTTATTGCTTCTATAGTGAGGTTGCTGTGGGATATTAGATTTTGTTCTGTATTTCAAATGGCAATTACAAGAAGAACAGTGCTAAAAAGGAACAAAAGACAACATGTACAATAACACCCACGGAACCTACAGGGCTATTACAAATGATTGAAGCGATTTCATAAATTCACTGTAGCTCCATCCATTGACATATGGTCACGACACACTACAGATACGTAGAAAAACTCATAACGTTTTGTTCGGCTGAAGCCACACTTCAGGTTTCTGCCGCCAGAGCGGTCGAGAATGCAATGAGACAAAATGATGAGGGTAGCCGAGAAAGCGTATGTCGTGCTTGAAATGCACTCACATCAGTCAGTCATAACAGTGCAACGACACTTCAGGACAAAGTTCAACAAAGATCCACCAACTGCTAACTCCATTCAGCGATGGTATGCGCAGTTTAAAGCTTCTGGATGCCTCTGTAATGGGAAATCAAGGGGACGGCTTGCAGTGAGCGAAGAAACGGTTGAACGCGTGCGGGCAAGTTTCATGCGTAGCCCGCAGAAGTCGACGAATAAAGCAAGCAGGGAGCTAAACGTACCACAGCCAACGGTTTGGAAAAACTTATGGAAAAGGCTAAAGCAGAAGCCTTACCATTTACAATTGCTACAAGCCCTGACACCTGATGACAAAGTCAAACACTTTGAATTTTCGGCGCGGTTGCAACAGCTCATGGAAGAGGATGCGTTCAGTGCGAAACTTGTTTTCAGTGATGAAGCAACATTTTTTCTTAATGGTGAAGTGAACAGACACAATGTGCGAATCTGGGCGGTAGAGAATCCTCACGCATTCGTGCAGCAAATTCGCAATTCACCAAAAGTTAACGTGTTTTGTGCAATCTCACAGTTTAAAGTTTACGGCCTCTTTTTCTTCTGCGAAAAAAATGTTACAGGACACGTGTATCTGGACATGCTGGAAAATTGGCTCATGCCACAACTGGAGACCGACAGTGCTGACTTCATCTTTCAACAGGATGGTGCTCCACCGCACTTCCATCATGATGTTTGGCATTTCTTAAACAGGACATTGGAAAACCGATGGATCGGTCGTGGTGGAGATCATGATCAGCAATTCATGTCATGGCCTCCACACTCTCCCGACTTAACCCCACGTGATTTCTTTCTGTGGGGTTATGTGAAAGATTCAGTGTTTAAATCTCCTCTACCAAGGAACGTGCCAGAACTGCGAGCTCGCATCAATGATGCTTTCGAACTCATTGATGGGGACATGCTGCGCCGAGTGTGGGAGGAACTTGATTATCGGCTTGATGTCTGCCGAATCACTAAAGGGGCACATATCGAACATTTGTGAATCCCTAAAAAAACTTTTTGAGTTTTTGTATGTGTGTGCAAAGCATTGTGAAAATATCTCAAATAATAAAGTTATTGTAGAGCTGTGAAATTGCTTCAATCATTTGTAATAACCCTGTATTAGTAGACTTTTAAATTATTACTACATCGTATAGAAAAAACTATCAGAACTGTTTACAAACTATATATACATCAAACTAAAATGTAAATCAAAATAGTATAAACAAAAATACTACATATTCCATGCCACTGAAGATGCCTTGCAAAAAATAAAGGTTAATTGAGTATGGTACAAAAATTGTGATCATTCAAGTTGTAATTAGATGATCCAAAAGTAAAAATTATCAACATTCCATAACAGTGTGAGGAATTTTTTGACTTGTTTTTGGATGCTATACATCTACATCTACATCTACATGGATACTCTGCAAATCACATTTAAGTGCCTGGCAGAGGGTTCATTGAACCACCTTCACAATTCTCTATTATTCCAATCTTGTATAGCACATGGAAAGAATGAACACCTATACCTTTCTGTATGAGCTCTGATTTCACTTATTTTATCATGGTGATCATTCTTCCCTATGTAGGTTGGTGTCAACAAAATATTTTCACATTCAGAGGAGAAAGTTGGTGACTGGAAATTCATGAGAAGATTCTGTCGCAGCGAAAATGCCTTTCTTTTAATGATTTCCAGCCCAAATCCTGTATCTTTACTGTGACACTCTCTCCCATATTTTGCAATAGTACAAAATGTGCTGCCTTTCTTTGAACTTTTTCGATGTACTCCATCAGTTCTATCTGGTAAGGATCTAACACCATGCAGCAGTATTCTAAAAGAGGACAGACAAGCGTATTGTAGGCAGTCTCCTTAGTAGGTCTGCTACATTTTCTAAGTGTCCTGCCAAAAAAATGCAGCCTTTGGTT
Organism: Schistocerca cancellata; assembly: GCF_023864275.1. NCBI lineage: Eukaryota > Metazoa > Arthropoda > Insecta > Orthoptera > Acrididae > Schistocerca > Schistocerca cancellata. The sequence continues at coordinate 55,269,963 of NC_064629.1, read as the reverse complement.
ACCCTTCCCCACAACATTTTCTATGTGTTATTTCCAATTTAAGTTGTTTTCAATTGTAATACCTAGGTATTTTGTTGAATTTACGGCTTTTAGATTAGACTGATGTATCGTGTAACTGAAGTTTAATGAAATCCTTTTAGCACTCACGTGGATGACCTCACACTTTTCATTATTTAGGGTCATCTACCACTTTTTGTACCATTCAGATATCTTTTCTAAATCGTTTTGTAGTTTGTTTTGATCTTCTGATGACTTTATTAGTCGATAAACGACAGTGTCATCTGCAAACAACCGAAGACAGCTGCTCAGATTTTCTTCCACATCATTTATATAGATAAGGAACAGCAAAGGGCCTATAACACTACCTTGGGGAATGCCTGAAATCACTTCTGTTTTACTCGATGACTTCCCATCAATTACTATGAACTGTGACTTCTCTGACAGGAAATCGCAAATCCAGTCACATAACTGAGGCAATTTCACTATGAGCCACTTGTGTGGTACAGTCTCAAAAGCCTTCTGGAAATCCAGGAATATAGAATCAATTTGAGATCCCTTGTCAATAGCACTCAGCACTTCCTGTGAATAAAGAGCTAGTTGTGTTTCATAGGAATGATGTTTTCAAAACCCATGTTGACTGTGTGTCAATAGACCATTTCCTTCAAGGTAATTCATAATGTTCGAACTCAATATATGTTCTATAATCCTGCTGCATATCGACATTAACTATATGGGCCTGTAATTTAGTGGATTACTCCTACTACCTTTCTTGAATATTGGTGTGACCTGTGCAACTTTCCAGTCTTTGGGTATGGATCTTTCATTGAGTGAACAGTTGTATGTGATTGTTAAGTATGGAGCTAATGCATCAGAATACTCAGAAAGGAACCTAACTGGTGTACAGTCTGGACCGGAAGATTTGCTTTTATGAAGTGATTTGAGTTGCTTCACTACTCCGAGGATATTTACTTCTATGTTACTCATGTTTGCAGCTGTTCTCAATTCGAATTCTGGAATATTTACTTCAACCTCTTTTGTGAGGTTGTGCAATGAATCTTTCTGCTCATATTTCTTTGAAATCCAAAGCTTGACTTAAGTTTTGTCATGTGCATCCTATTCCTGTCACCCTGAAAGATCAAGTGAAAGCAGAATTGGACAGACTCCAATCTCTAGAGGTGGTGCAGGCTATTATGGATATTAAATTGCCATCTCCACTGGTTGTAGTTTGGAAATTGTCTGGGAAACTATGCCTCTGTGGCGATTTCAGTACTACTGTCAATGTGTAATCTATCATGGATACTTACCCTCTCCCACGCCAGAAGGAACTGTTGGTAAAATTATCAGATGGACAGTACTTTCCAAAATTTATTTGGCTGAAGCATATCTACAGGCTCCTGTGGATGAAGAGCCTGGGTGAATTCTGGTTTTGGAAACTCCTTTCGGTCTATATCAATATTTGCACCATCCTTTTGGTGTGGCTAGTGGCCCTGCCATTTTCCAATGATTTTTAGAGCAATTAACTACACTTAACCCAGGTTGCATTAATTATCAGGATGATATTGTTGTCACAGGCTCCTCCGCAGGCACTCACTTACAAAATTTGTGCACTTTGTTTTTGTCTTACAGTCTGCAGGCTTACGGTGTAACCTCACAAAACCTCAGTTTTTCCAGCCTTGTATTGTTTATTTGGAGTTTGAGATCTTGCAGTATGGGGTTTGCCCTAGGCCAGACTACATCTTTGCTATGACATCTATGACTTTCCACTCATCCATGAAGGAGCCTCTGACCTTTCTATGGAAGATAGCCTATTACCACAAATTCCTGCTGGAGAGGCCACCTTGGCACATGTTGCGTGCACTACTATGCAAGAATTTACCTTTTTGCTAGAGTCTAGATTGTGAACGTGATTTCCAAATATTGAAATCCAAACTACTCTCAGCCCCTTATTTAGCTATGTTTTCTCCAGAACAACACATAGTTTTAGCAAATGGTGTCTCACAGTATGGTCTTGGTGTGGTCCTCACACACCAGTATGTTGATACCTCTGAACAACCTGTTGCTTTTGTCTCTAAATCTCTCACGCTGCACCAGCAGTGTTACTCTCTTATGGAAAAAGAGGCTCTTGCCATTGTCTATGTTCTCAAGATATTTCACATTTTTCTGCTTTTTTCTTTTGAATGGCTCTATGTTTCACCTTATTAGTGACCATAAAACCCTTGGTCCCCTTGTTTAACCCTCACACTTTCTTGCCTGAAAAGGCAGCACATCATGTCCAATGCTGGGTGCAATTCTTGTCTCACTGAAACTGTGAGATCAATTTTTGGCCCATATCTAAATATGCTAATGGGGATGCCTTGTCCTATCTTACTGTGGGTCCTGATCCTAACTTTGATCATGGAGAATTGCTTTGCTTCCATCTTGATATTGAAATACAGCCCACAGTCATGGGTTCCCCAATTACAAGCTTGTGTGTAGTAGCTGCTGTTGCTGCCAACACAGTTCTCTACCAGGTGGTTTGGTTTGTTCAATATGGCTGGCCAGATAAACTGCTGAGTTGGACTTTGGACCCTCCTGCACAACTATTTCTCCTTACTGTTTTGCCTCTCAGTTTTCAACAATTTTTTGCTGTTGACCTCTCCCAGAGTAATCATTCCCACTGCATTAAGGCACAAGGCTCTACACCTTCTCCACTTAAGTGTGACTGGGGAGTTTCATGCACTAAACTTTCAGCTAGGACATATTTTTTGGTCCGAGATTGACAGTGAAATGGTCCATTTGTTTTGGCTTTTGAGCAGTGTGCCCAAAAACAAGTAGCCCCTAGGGTGTCTCTGTCCCCCAGGTCTAATCCATGACAGCTTTGGGAATGTATTCATGTAGACTGTGTGGGTCACTTCTTAAATTCCTATTTGCTCTTGCCTGTGGATGCATTTCCCTGGTTTCCTCACATTCTCCATTGTGTGTCATCGTTGGCTGACACAATTTACATGGTTTTGAGGGTTTTTTTCTATTCAGGAGATGCCTTGTACTTTAGTTTCTGATAATGCGCCCAAGTTCATTTCTCACAGTTTTCAATAGTTTTGTCCCCATCACAACATTCATCATGTTATGGCTCTGCCATTCCACTCTCAGTTGAGTGGCAAGGCAGAACCACTAGTGCATCTGTTCAAGACCCAAATGAAAAAAATTTGTTGTGGATTCTTTCCTGGATGAAGACCTCCTCTGTGTTCTGAGCATCTATCACTTCATGTCTATGGGGGTCTGGAACCCAGCTGAGTTCATCTACATCTACATTTATACTCCACAAGCCACCCAACGGTGTGTGGCGGAGGGCACTTTATGTGCCACTGTCATTACCTCCCTTTTTTTGTTCCAGTCGCTTACGGTTTGCGGGAAGAATGACTGACTGAAAGCCTCCGTGTGCACTTGAATCTCTCTAATTTTACATTCGTGATCTCCTCGGGAGGTATAAGTAGGGGGAAGCAATATATTCGATACCTCATCCAAAAACACACCCTCTCAAAACCTGGTGAGCAAGCTACACCACGATGCAGAGCGCCTCTCTTGCAGAGTCTGCCACTTGAGTTTGCTAAACATCTCCGTAACGCTATCACACTTACCAAATAACCCTGTGACGAAACATGACACTCTTCTTTGGATCTCCTCTATCTCCTCCATCAACCCGATCTGGTACGGATCCTGCACTGATGAGCAATACTCAAGTATAGGTCAAATGAGTGTTTTGTAAGCTACCTCCTTTGTTGATGGACTACATTTTCTAAGGACTCTCCCAATGAATCTCAACCTGGTACCCGCCTTACCAACAATTAATTTTATATGATCATTCCACTTCAAATCGTTCCGCACGCATACTCCCAGATATTTTACAGAAGTAACTGCTACCAGTGTTTGTTCCACTATCATGTAATCATACAATAAAGGATCCTTCTTTCTATGTATTCGCAATACATTACATTTGTCTATGTTAAGGGTCAGTTGCCACTCCCTGCACCAAGTGCCTATCCGCTGCAGATCTTCCTGCATTTTGCTACAATTTTCTAATGCTGCAACTTCTCTGTATACTACAGCATCATCCGCAAAAAGCTGTATGGAACTTCCGACACTATCTACTAGGTCATTTATATATATTGTGAAAAGTAATGGTCCCATAACACTCCCCTGTGGCACGCCAGAGGTTACTTTAACATCTGTAGACATCTCTCCATTGATAACAACATGCTGTCTTCTGTTTGCTAAAAATTCTTCAATCCAGCCACACAGCTGCTCTGATATTCCGTAGGCTCTTACTTTGTTTATCAGGCGACAGTGCAGAACTGTATCGAACGCCTTCCAGAAATCAAGGAAAATATCATCTACCTGGGAGCCTGTATCTAATATTTTTTGGGTCTCATGAACAAATAAAGCGAGTTGGGTCTCACACGATCACTGTTTCCAGAATCCATGTTGATTCCTACAGAGTAGATTCTGGGTTTCCAAAAACGACATGATACTCGAGCAAAAAACATGTTCCAAAATTCTACAACAGATCGATGTCAGAGATATAGGTCTATAGCTTTGCGCATCTGCTCGATGACCCTTCTTGAAGACTGGGACTACCTGTGCTCTTTTCCAATCATTTAGAACCTTCCGTTTCTCTAGAGACTTGTGGTACATGGCTGTTAGAAGGGGGCGAGTTCTTTCACGTACTCTGTGTAGAATCGAATTGGTATCCCGTCAGGTCCAGTGGACTTTCCTCTGTTGAGTGATTCCAGTTGCTTTTCTATTCCTTGGACACTTATTTCGATGTCAGCCATTTCTTCGTTTGTGCGAGGATTTAGAGAAGGAACTGCAGTGCGGTCTTCCTCTGTGAAACAGCTTTGGAAAAAGGTGTTTAGTATTTCAGCTTTATGCTTGTCATCCTCTGTTTCAATGCCATCATCATCCCGGAGTGTCTGGACATGCTGTTTCGAGCCACTTACTGAATTAACGTAAGACCAGAACTTCCTAGGATTTTCTGTCAAGTCGGTACCTAGTATTTTACTTTCGAATTCACTGAACGCTTCACACATAACCCTCCTTATGCTAACTTTAACATCATTTAACTTCTGTTTGTCTGAGAGGTTTTGGCTGCGTTTAAACTTGCAGTGAAGCTCTCTTTGCTTTTGCAGTAGTTTCCTAACTATGTTGTTGTACCACGGTGGGTTTTTCCCATCCCTCACAGTTTTACTCGGCACGTACCTGTCTAAAACGCATTTTACGATTGCCTTAAACTTTTTTCATAAACACTCAACATTGTCAGTGTCGGAACAGAAATTTTCGTTTTGATCTACATCTACATCTACATCCATACTCCGCAAGCCACCTGACGTTGTGTGGCAGAGGGTACCTTCAGTACCTCTATCGGTTCTCCCTTCTATTCCAGTCTCGTATTGTTCGTGGAAAGAAGGATTGTCGGTATGCCTCTGTGTGGGCTCTAATCTCTCTGATTTTATACTCATGGTCTCTTCACGAGATATACGTAGGAGGGAGCAATATACTGCTTGACACTTCGGTGAAGGTATGTTCTCAAAATTTTGACAAAAGCCCGTACCGAGCTACTGAGCGTCTCTCCTGCAGAGTCTTCCACTGGAGTTTATCTATCATCTCCGTAACGCTTTCGCGATTACTAAATGATCCTGTAACGAAGCGTGCTGCTCTCCGTTGGATCTTCTCTATGTCTTGTATCAACCCTATCTGGTACGGATCCCACACTGCTGAGCAGTATTCAAGCAGTGGGCGAACAAGCGTACTGTAACCTACTTCCTTTGTTTTTGGATTGCATTTCCTTAGGATTCTTCCAATGAATCTCAGTCTGGCATCTGCTTTACCGACAATCAACATTATATGATCATTCCATTTTAAATCACTCCTAATGCGTACTCCCAGATAATTTATGGTATTAATGGCTTCCAGTTGCTGACCTGCTATTTTGTAGCTAAACTGTTAGGTAGTCTGAAATCTGCCTTCTATTACTCTTGCTAAACATATAAACCTTCCTCCCTTTTTTTATATTCCTATTAACTTCCATATTCAGGGATGCTGCAACGGCCTTATGATCACTGATTCCCTGTTCTGCACTTACAGAGTCGAAAAGTTCGGGTCTGTTTGTTATCTGTAGGTCCAAGATGTTATCTCCATGAGTCGGTACTCTGTTTAATTGCTCGAGGTAATTTTCGGATAGTGCACTCAGTATAATGTCACTCGATGCTCTGTCCCTACCAACCGTCCTAAACATCTGAGTGTCCCAGTCTATATCTGGTAAATTGAAATCTCCACCTAAGACTATAACATACTGAGAAAATTTATGTGAAATGTATTCCAAATTTTCTCTCAGTTGTTCTGCCACTAATGCTGCTGAGTCGGGAGGTCAGTAAAAGGAGCCAATTATTAACCTAGCTCAGTTGTTGAGTGTAACCTCCACCCATAATAATTCACAGGAACTATCCACTTCTACTTCACTACAGGATAAACTACTACTAACAGCGACAAACACGCCACCACCGGCTGCATGCAATCTATCCTTTCTAAACACCGTATGTGCCTTTGTAAAAATTTCGGCAGAATTTATCTCTGGCTTCAGTCAGCTTTCTGTACCTATAACAATTTCAGCTTTGGTGCTTTCTATCAGCGCTTGAAGTTCCGGTACTTTACCACTGCAGCTTTGACTGTTTACAATAACAATACCGATTGCTGCTTGGCCCCCGCATGTCCTCACTTTGCCCCGAAACCTTTGAGGCTGCTGCCCTTTCTGCAGTTGCCTGAGGCCATCTAACCTAAAAAACCGCCCTGTCCACACCACACAACCCCTGCTACCCGTGTTGCAGCTTGCTGCGTGTAATGGACTCCTGACCTATCCAGCAGAACCCGAAACCCCACCACCCTATGGCGCAAGTCGAGGAATCTGCAGCCCACACGGTCACAGAACCATCTCAGTCTCTGATTCAGACCCTCCACTCGGCTCTGTACCAAGGGTCCGCAGTCAGTCCTGTCGATGATGCTGCAGATGGTGAGCTCTGCTTACATCCCACTAGCGAGAGTGGGAGTCTTCACCAAATCAGACAGTGGCCGGAAGCGAGAGAGGATTTCCTCTGATCCATGGCGACACACATCATTGGTGCCGACATGAGCGACCACCTGCAGATGGGTGCACCCTGTACCCTTCATGGCATCTGGAAGGACCCTTTCCACATCTGGAATGACTCCCCCCAGTATGCACACGGAGTGCACATTGGTTTTCTTCCCCTCTCTTGCTGCCATATCCCTAAGGGGCCCCATTACATGCCTGACGTTGGAGCTCCCAACTACCAGTAAGCCCACCCTCTGCGACCGCCTGGATTTTGCAGACTGAGGGGCAACCTCTGGAACAGGACAAGCAGCCATGTCCAACCGAAGATCAGTATCAGCCTGAGACAGTGCCTGAAACCGGTTCGTGAAACAAACTGGAGAGGCCTTCTGTTCAGCCCTCCGGAATGTCTTTTGCCCCCTGTCACACCTCGAGACGACCTCCCACTCTACCACAGGTACACTAATGTACAGAGAGCACAAACAAATTGACACAAAATTTAAACGGTTATTAAAATACAAGATTGCCTAGTATATGCAGGCACACTAATGTACAGAGAGCACAAAAAAATCGACACAAAATTTAAACAGTTATTAAAATACAAGATTGCCTAGTATATGCAGTAATGCTGCTACTTGCGCACTGCTGACACACTGCTCAGTGGCGGAAGGAGACTATGCAATTTTACACTATTCAGGTACTAAAACACGATGCTAAAACTCTCAAATACTATAATACGCCTGAAATTTATGAATTAAACAAAGCAAGTACCAAAAACACGCAAAGAAATTAAGAATTAAACTATGTAACAAATAACTGAGCTGGGAGTATACGACTTTCTGCTGGCAGCTGCTCATCTAACGGTGGCAGGGAGCAGGGAGTTGCTTCATGGCCAGTGGCTGCACATGCTCCTCCATCAGGTGCAGCCTGTGATGCACTGCTGAGGTCGGGCTCATATGACCACACCGGGATTACTGGTGTGGGCATGAGGGTTTGGCACACCAGCACAAGTAAATACCAGCTACTGTTGTCTGCACTCCGAATGCTGTCTATGTGATTTTCATATGCCCAATGGGCTCGATCAGTTGCGCTGCCGCCCACTGCCAGAAGCTATGGGTTTGCAGTCGTAGGCCCCATCACCCCAGGCTGCCTCACTTCCCTCCACCTTGAGCTCGTGATTACCCACTGCAGAGGTGCCCCTGTCCGATTGGCTGCCTCCTCTACATGCACACCCTGGGGTTCAAGCCTCTCAGTGCTGAGTGCTGATCCCTCTTTGGCTTCAGATCCATTGCAGCAGCCTGCAATTCTGGTCAGTCTGCCTCCACTGGTCCCTTCTCCATCTTCACATCAGCCATCGTTGCAGCTGGGTCCAGCCCTGCTGCCTCCGCACTGGGACCTGATGTTGAGAGCACAATGGCTCCCTCGTCTCTGGAGCTGTTGTCAGGCATTGAGTGGTCCCACTGCCTGTTTCCTCACTTGTTCTGGCCCTAAGCTGCAGTGCCTGCCCAGCACATTGTCTGAACAGATGAACTTATATGCAGAACAGTTCATAGCTTCTCATCCCAATTTAGCAGCACACTCCAAGGTTCACAGTTGGCAGAATACTACACGCGACGAGGTAAAAACACTTATTGGAATGCTTGTACTTCAAGGAATTCTTCACAAACCAGATCACAAAATGTACTTTTCAAAGAGGGAATCAGTTGACACATCTTTCTTCAGGAAAGTGATGAGTGAAAAGCGGTTTCATCTTCCATTGAAATTCCTCCACTTTGCTGACAATACCTCATATGATCCACTAGGCACTATCAGCAGGAAACTATTCAAAATTCACCCCACTATGGAGCATCAGCGGCATAAATTCAGATCAGTGTACATGCCAGAAAGGAACATCACCGTTGACGAATCATTGTTGCTCTGGAAAGGACAGCTTGGATGGAAGCAATATATTCTATCAAAGCGTAGCGGATTTGGCATAAAATTGTACGAACTCTGTGAAAGCAATTCCGGGTATGTATGGGACTTTATTGTTTACACTGAAAAGGACACTGATTATGGTAGCCACTATCCAGACAAAAAAATAACCTCTCTGACGTATCGGCCGCCACACAGCAGCTGTCAATTCGGCGCGGCGTGCTACAACACGCGCGGCACACGGCGAGTACCCCTGGCGCCGCACACGATGTCAACTGGCGCAAATGAACGCGTCGTCCCGGGGTTTGCGGCAGTGTACACGCCACTATTGATACGGATTACCCTGGCGGCGCTGCCCTTGCCACCAGAGTGAGCAACCGTAAAAGGGCGCCATCTACCAACACTCTGATTGGCTGGACCTGCGGATTTAAGCGAGCCCTCTGAGCCCGTTTCAATCTCCGCCGATGACTGTGTCACTACCCGGCTGCCAGATTCATGATGACCAAACCATACTGTGGCCTCCCTGGCTGGAAACTTGCGATGCGTCGGTATCGACGGGTTGGCAGTGGTTTGGACTTGTATTCTCTACTAGTGACTCTGATTTCTCCTTGGCGCTACAGTCAGCGAAGTGTTGTGTAGTCAAACTTAAGTTTTGTTTTGAGTGACAGAAGGTCAAATACATCTACATCTACATTTATACTCCGCAAGCCACCCAACGGTGTGTGGCGGAGAGGGCACTTTACGTGCCACTGTCATTACCTCCCTTTCCTGTTCCAGTCGCGTATGGTTCGCGGGAAGAACGACTGTCTGAAAGCCTCTGTACGTGCTCTAATCTCTCTAATTTTACATTCGTGATCTCCTCGGGAGGTATAAGTAGGGGGAAGCAATATATTCGATGTTGTTGTTGTGGTCTTCAGTCCTGAGACTGGTTTGATGCAGCTCTCCATGCTACTCTATCCTGTGCAAGCTTCTTCATCTCCCAGTACCTACTGCAACCTACATCCTTCTGAATCTGCTTAGTGTATTCATCTCTTGGTCTCCCCCTACGATTTTTACCCTCCATGCTGCCCTCCAATACTAAATTGGTGATCCCTTGATACCTCAGAACATGTCCTACCAATCGATCCCTTCTTCTGGTCAAGTTGTGCCACAAACTTCTCTTCTCCCCAATCCTGTTCAATACTTCCTCATTAGTTATGTGATCTACCCATCTAATCTTCAGCATTCTTCTGTAGCACCACATTTCGAAAGTTTCTATTCTCTTCTTGTCCAAACTATTTAACGTCCATGTTTCACTTCCATACATGGCTACACTCCATACAAATACTTTCAGAAATGACTTCCTGACACTTAAATCTATACTCGATGTTAACAAATTTCTCTTCTTCAGAAACACTTTCCTTGCCATTGCCAGTCTACATTTTATATCCTCTCTACTTCGACCATCATCAGTTATTTTGCTCCCCAAATAGCAAAACTCCTTTACTACTTTAAGTGTCTCATTTCCTAATCTAATTCCCTCAGCATCACCCGACTTAATTTGTCTACATTCCATTATTCTCATTTTGTTTTTGTTGATGTTCATCTTATATCCTCCCTTCAAGACACCATCCATTCCGTTCAACTGCTCTTCCAAGTCCTTTGCTGTCTCTGACAGAATTACAATGTCATCGGCGAACCTCAAAGTTTTTATTTCTTCTCCATGGATTTTAATACCTACCCTGAATTTTTCTTTTGTTTCCTTTACTGCTTGCTCAATATACAGATTGAATAACATCGGGGAGAGGCTACAACCCTGTCTTACTCCCTTCTCAACCGCTGCTTCCCTTTCATGTCCCTCGACTCTTATAACTGCCATCTGGTTTCTGTACAAATTGTAAATAGCCTTTCGCTCCCTGTATTTTACCCCTGCCACCTTTAGAATTTGAAAGAGAGTATTCCAGTCAACATTGTCAAAAGCTTTCTCTAAGTCTACAAATGCTAGAAACGTAGGTTTGCCTTTCCTTAATCTTTCTTCTAAGATAAGTCGTAAGGTCAGTATTGCCTCACGTGTTCCAGTATTTCTACGGAATCCAAACTGATCTTCCCCGAGGTCAGCTTCTACTAGTTTTTCCATTCGTCTGTAAAGAATTCGTGTTAGTATTTTGCAGCTGTGGCTTATTAAACTGATTGTTCGGTAATTTTCCCATCTGTCAACACCTGCTTTCTTTGGGATTGGAATTATTATATTCTTCTTGAAGTCTGTGGGTATTTCGCCTGTTTCATACATCTTGCTCACCAGATGGTAGAGTTTTGTCAGGACTGGCTCTCCCAAGGCCGTCAGTAGTTCCAATGGAATGTTGTCTACTCCCGGGGCCTTGTTTCGACTCAGGTCTTTCAGTGCTCTGTCAAACTCTTCACGCAGTATCGTATCTCCCATTTCATCTTCATCTACATCCTCTTCCATTTCCATAATATTGTCCTCAAGTGCATCGCCCTTGTATAGACCCTCTATATACTCCTTCCACCTTTCTACTTTCCCTTCTTTGCTTAGAACTGGGTTTCCGTCTGAGCTCTTGATGTTCATACAAGTGGTTCTCTTATCTCCAAAAGTCTCTTTAATTTTCCTGTAGGCAGTATCTATCTTACCCCTAGTGAGATACGCCTCTACATCCTTACATTTATCCTCTAGCCATCCCTGCTTAGCCATTTTGCACTTCCTGTCGATCTCATTTTTGAGACGTTTGTATTCCTTTTTGCCTGCTTCATTTACTGCATTTTTATATTTTCTCCTTTCATCAATTAAATTCAATATTTCTTCTGTTACCCAAGGATTTCTACTAGCCCTCGTCTTTTTACCTACTTGATCCTCTGCTGCCTTCACTACTTCATCCCTCAAAGCTACCCATTCTTCGTCTACTGTATTTCTTTCCCCCATTCCTGTCAATTGTTCCCTTATGCTCTCCTTGAAACTCTGTACAACCTCTGGTTCTTTCAGTTTATCCAGGTCCCATCTCCTTAAATTCCCACCTTTTTGCAGTTTCTTCAGTTTTAATCTACAGGTCATAACCAATAGATTGTGGTCAGAGTCCACATCCGCCCCTGGAAATGTCTTACAATTTAAAACCTGGTTCCTAAATCTCTGTCTTACCATTATATAATCTATCTGATACCTTTTAGTGTCTCCAGGGTTCTTCCATGTATACAACCTTCTATCATGATTCTTAAATCAAGTGTTAGCTATGATTAAGTTGTGCTCTGTGCAAAATTCTACCAGGCGGCTTGCTCTTTCATTTCTTAGCCCCAATCCATATTCACCTACTACGTTTCCTTCTCTCCCTTTTCCTACACTCGAATTCCAGTCATCAATGACTATTAAATTTTCATCTCCCTTCACTGTCTGAATAATTTCTTTTATTTCATCATACATTTCTTCAATTTCTTCGGCATCTGCAGAGCTAGTTGGCATATAAACTTGTACTACTGTAGTAGGTGTGGGCTTCATATCTATTTTGGCCACAATAATGCGTTCACTATGCTGTTTGTAGTAGCTTACCCGCATTCCTATTTTCCTATTCATTATTAAACCTACTCCTGCATTACCCCTATTTGACTTTGTGTTTATAACCCTGCAGTCACCTGACCAGAAGTCTTGTTCCTCCTGCCACCGAACTTCACTAATTCCCACTATATCTAACTTTAACCTATCCATTTCCCTTTTTAAATTTTCTAAACTACCTGCCCGATTAAGGGATCTGACATTCCATGCTCCGATCCGTAGAACGCCAGTTTTCTTTCTGCTGGTAACGACATCCTCTTGAGTAGTCCCCGCCCGGAGATCTGAATGGGGGACTATTTTACCTCCGGAATATTTTACCCAAGAGGACGCCATCATCATTTAATCATACAGTAAAGCTGCATGCCCTCGGAAAAAATTACGGCTGTAGTTTCCCCTTGCTTTCAGCTGTTCGCAGTACCAGCACAGCAAGGCTGTTTTGGTTATTGTTACAAGGCCAGATCAGTCAATCATCCAGACTGTTGCCCTTGCAACTACTGAAAAGGCTGCTGCCCCTCTTCAGGAACCACACGTTTGTCTGGCCTCTCAACAGATACCCCCCCCCCCACCCCCCCCCACCCCCACCCCCGTTGTGGTGTACCTACGGTACGGCTATCTGTATCGCTGAGGCACGCAAGCCTCCCCACCAACGGCAAGGTCCATGGTTCATGGGGGGGATATATTCAATACCTCATCTAGAAACGCACCCTCTCAAAACCTGGTGAGCAAGCTACACCGCGATGCAGAGCGCCTCTCTTGCAGAGTCTGCCACTTGAGTTTGCTAAACATCTCCGTAATGCTATCACGGTTACCAAATAACCATATGACGAAATGCGCCACTCTTCTTTGGATCTTCTCTATCTCCTCTGTCAACCCGATCTGGTACGGATCCCACACTGATGAGCAATACTCAATTATATGTCGAACGAGTGTTTTGTAAGCCACCTCCTTTGTTGATGGACTACATTTTCTAAGGACTCTCCAAATGAATCTCAACCTGGTACCCGCCTTACCAACAATTAATTTTATATGATCATTCCACTTCAAATCGTTCCGCACGCATACTCCCAGATATTTTACAGAAGTAACTGCTACCAGTGTTTGTTCCGCTATCATATAATCATACAATAAAGGATCCTTCTTTCTATGTATTCGCAATACATTACATTTGTCTATGTTTAGGGTCAGTTGCCACTCCCTGCACCAAGTGCCTATCCGCTGCAGATCTTCCTGCATTTTGCTACAATTTTCTAATGCTGCAACTTCTCTGTATACTACAGCATCATCCGCAAAAAGCTGCATGGAACTTCCGACACTATCTACTAGGTCATTTATATATATTGTGAAAAGTAATGGTCCCATAACACTCCCCTGTGGCACGCCAGAGGTTACTTTAACATCTGTAGACATCTCTCCATTGATAACAACATGCTGTCTTCTGTTTGCTAAAAATTCTTCAATCCAGCCACACAGCTGCTCTGATATTCCGTAGGCTCTTACTTTGTTTATCAGGCGACAGTGCAGAACTGTATCGAACACCTTCCAGAAATCAAGGAAAATATCATCTACCTGGGAGCCTGTATCTAATATTTTTTGGGTCTCATGAACAAATAAAGCGAGTTGGGTCTCACACGATCACTGTTTCCAGAATCCATGTTGATTCCTACAGAGTAGATTCTGGGTTTCCAAAAACGACATGATACTCGAGCAAAAAACATGTTCCAAAATTCTACAACAGATCGATGTCAGAGATATAGGTCTATAGCTTTGCGCATCTGCTCGATGACCCTTCTTGAAGACTGGGACTACCTGTGCTCTTTTCCAATCATTTGGAACCTTCCGTTTCTCTAGAGACTTGTGGTACATGGCTGTTAGAAGGGGGCGAGTTCTTTCACGTACTCTGTGTAGAATCGAATTGGTATCCCGTCAGGTCCAGTGGACTTTCCTCTGTTGAGTGATTCCAGTTGCTTTTCTATTCCTTGGACACTTATTTCGATGTCAGCCATTTCTTCGTTTGTGCGAGGATTTAGAGAAGGAACTGCAGTGCGGTCTTCCTCTGTGAAACAGCTTTGGAAAAAGGTGTTTAGTATTTCAGCTTTATGCTTGTCATCCTCTGTTTCAATGCCATCATCATCCCGGAGTGTCTGGACATGCTGTTTCGAGCCACTTACTGAATTAGCGTAAGACCAGAACTTCCTAGGATTTTCTGTCAAGTCGGTACCTAGTATTTTACTTTCGAATTCACTGAACGCTTCACGCATAACCCTCCTTATGCTAACTTTAACATCGTTTAGCTTCTGTTTGTCTGAGAGGTTTTGGCTGCATTTAAACTTGCAGTGAAGCTCTCTTTGCTTTCGCAGTAGTTTCCTAACTTTGTTGTTGTACCAAGGTGGGTTTTTCCCATCCCTCACAGTTTTACTTGGCACGTACCTGTCTGAAACGCATTTTACGATTGCCTTGAAATTTTTCCATAAACACTCAACATTGTCAGTGTTGGAACAGAAATTTTCGTTTTGATCTGTTAGGTAGTCTGAAATTGCCTTCTATTACTCTTGCTAAACATATAAACCTTCCTCCCTTTTTTTATATTCCTATTAACTTCCATATTCAGGGATGCTGCAACAGCCTTATGATCACTGATTCCCTGTTCTGCACTTACAGAGTCGAAAAGTTCGGGTCTGTTTGTTATCTGTAGGTCCAAGATGTTATCTCCACGAGTCGGTTCTCTGTTTAATTGCTCGAGGTAATTTTCGGATAGTGCACTCAGTATAATGTCACTCGATGCTCTGTCCCTACCAACCGTCCTAAACATCTGAGTGTCCCAGTCTATATCTGGTAAATTGAAATCTCCACCTAAGACTATAACATGTTGAGAAAATTTATGTGAAATGTATTCCAAATTTTCTCTCAGTTGTTCTGCCACTAATGCTGCTGAGTCAGGGGGTCGGTAAAAGGAGCCAATTATTAACCTAACTCGGTTGTTGAGTGTAACCTCCACCCATAATAATTCACAGGAACTATCCACTTCTACTTCACTACAGGATAAACTACTACTAACAGCGAGGAACACTCCACCACCGGTCGCATGCAATCTATCCTTTCTAAACACCGTCTGTACCTTTGTAAAAATTTTGGCAGAATTTATCTCTGACTTCAGCCAGCTTTCTGTACCTATAACGATTTCAGCTTCGGTGCTTTCTATCAGCGCTTGAAGTTCCGGTACTTTACCAACGCAGCTTCGACAGTTTACAATTACAATACCAACTGCTGCTTGGTCCCCGCATGTCCTGACTTTGCCCCGCACCCGTTGAGGCTGTTGCCCTTTCTGTACTTGCCTGAGGCCATCTAACCTAAAAAACTGCCCAGCCCACGCCACACAACCTCTGCTACCCGTGTAGCCGCTTGTTGCATGTAGTGGACTCCTGACCTATCCAGCGGAACCTGAAACCCCACCACCCTATGGCGCAAGTCGAGGAATTTGGTTATCACGGAATATTTGTTGTGTTATAGTGCAGACATAACACAACAGAAATGGCGATGAAGGAGGTCGAACCCACGACGTTGGAAGCTCTTATTGTGCAGCTGATAAATCAACAAGCCGTAAATCAACAACAGCTGATGAG
Organism: Schistocerca cancellata; assembly: GCF_023864275.1. Taxonomy (NCBI): domain Eukaryota; kingdom Metazoa; phylum Arthropoda; class Insecta; order Orthoptera; family Acrididae; genus Schistocerca; species Schistocerca cancellata. Next base: position 55,253,792 of record NC_064629.1, on the reverse strand, counting down.
CAAGTTGGAACCAATACTTACCAGTATCGCCCTCAACCAGCAGAAGCAGCAGATCCCTGCTTTTCCATCTTTTGACGAGTCGCTGGAAGAATGGGACTCCTGCGAAACCACACTGCGGGAACATTTACAAGCGTTTCAGGTATGCGACGCCAAGTTAATGAAATCTCTTTTACTGTCTTGGTCCTAACCTACAGTATACTGGCTCTTGTGCAAGTTAGCTCCGCTCACAACTCCTTCAGAACTCTCCTTGAAGAACATGTGTGACTTGCTAACGCAGTTTTATCAACGTCATTCTCATATCATTACGTCCCGAGTTCAGTTTTACCAATGCAGGAAACAACCCAATCAGTCTTATAGGGAGTGGGCAGCAGAACTACAGGGCCTCAATCGGAAATGTCGTTTCGTTACCACTCAGAACAAGGAGTCCTATGCCAAGGAAATGATTCGAGACATGATTATACGTGGTGCCCCTGATAAGGAATTCCGGAACAATGCTTTACAACTGGAAAACCCAACACTTGATAAGGTCCTAGAATTAGCCCAAACGTTTGAAGTGTCCAGTGCTGCAGGAAAACAGTTAGAAACTTGGGCCGATATCGCCGCAGTACATACTCCCGTTTGCAGCCGCGAGACCGAGGAACTGCAACGCCATTTCCGCATGGAAGATGCAATAGATGTTGATGCTGTTCAGAAAGGCCGACCACCTCCACGATCACGTCGCATGGTACAAAAAACTTTTTATAAGCGGTCGCCCCAGATACTACCTTCCTGCCCTGACTGTTTCAAACGACATGAGAGAGAGGACTGCCCCGACAGGTGGGCCTACTGTACAAACTGTTCACTAAATGGCCATCTAGCCACCGTCTGTCGGGCAGAAAATAAGAGGCAAAACTGATGGACGTGAACGTGGTAGCTTCCATTGAATTCCAAGACCTAGCGAACAAACTGTACATAGACGTCAGTGTTAGTAATCATCCGATAAAATTACAAGTGGATATAGGAGCTGCAGTTAGTCTGTTGAATTCAAAAACGTATGCTCGCCTCGGCGCCCCACCTCTCCAGGAACCCACTAGGGAGCTGGTAGCTTATAATAAGATGAAGATTCCACTTCGAGGCCAAGTCTACCTGCAAACTACTTATCGTGGTGTGACGCGCACCCTAACTTTTCTCATTGTATACAACGATTCCATTGCCAACCTGTTTGGACTGGATGCGTTCAGAAGTTTTGGATTCTCCATCAAAGACTCGGTTAACTTGATCTCCGATGAAGTACCTTACGCAGAATTGGACGACCTATGCACAGAATTTCAGGAATTATTCAAGCCAGAATTGGGAACAGCGAAGAACTTTGAAGCTCACATCACCTTGAAAACTAATGCGCGGCCCCGATTTTTTCGCTCTCGCCCAGTGCCTTTGGCACTACGCACTGAAGTGCAGGAAGAACTCGACCGTGTCACTTCCATGGGGGTTTTAGAACCAATTTCATACAGTTCCTGGGTGACGCCCTTAGTCGTCAAGAAGCCTTGTGGGAAAATCAGACAGTGTGGTGATTTCAAAGTGACCATAAATGGTCAGACAGAGATCGACACGTATCCCCTGCCTCGCCCAGAAGAATTGCTAACAAAACTCCAAGGTGGTAAATATTTTTCCAAAATTGACTTGGCAGAAGCATATCTACAATTGCCTTTGGATTCAGCATCACAGGATTTTATGGTCATTAACACACCTCATGAGCTGTATCAACTGAAACGCCTCATGTATGGTAGCGTCCCAGCTATTTACCAGTGGTTCCTTGAACAACTGGTTGCTGACATTGACAGCTGTGTCAACTATCTTGATGATATCATTGTGACGGGATGCACACTGGCAGACCACCTACGCAATCTCTGCTACCTGTTTCAAGTATTATATGATGCTGGTGTTCGCTGCCGTAAAGAGAAATGCTGTTTTTTCAAGCAGGAAATTGAACACCTCCAACACCGTGTCTCCCAGAGTGGCGTCCAACCTTTGGACCAACACATCAAGGCTATCCTTCAGCTTCCAAGACCATCAACGCTCACTCAACTCTGCAAATTTTTAGGAAAAACTGCGTACTACAGATAGTTTATACTGGATGCAGCAACCAAAACTGCACCGCTCTCACATCTATGCAAAAAGAATGTCCCATTTATCTGGTCACCTGCTTGTGAGCAGGCCTTCCAGTCCCTAAAAAGTCACCTTCTCACGGCTCCTTGTCTGGCACGGTTTGAGACGGGCAGACAGGTAGTGTTAGCAACAGATGCATTGTACTTTGGCACTGGTGCTGTCTCGGCTCACAAATACCCTGATGGTCCCCAGCATCCTGTCGCCTATGCTTTGAAAACTCTCACAGACGCTCAACACGGATATTCACAAATTGAAAAAGAGGCATCGGCGATTATTCTCGCCCTCAAGAAGTTTCACGTTTTCTTGTACGGAATCAAGTTCCACCTAATTACCGACCACAAACCCTTAATAGCCCTTTCCAATCCAGCGTCTAAAGTTCCGAACAGGACTGCGCATCGCCTGCAACGGTGGGTGCTGTTTCTAGCTCGCTACAATTATTCGATCCACTACCACAAAACCTCAGAACGTGCCAACGCCGATGCCCTGTCGCGACCTCCTTGTGGCCCAGATCACAATTTCGACTCTGAAGAATTACTTTGCTTTCAGATCGATGAGGAGGCACAGACTGCGGTGGACACTTTTCCTATCACCAGTTCCGTGGTTGCAACGGCCACAGGCACTGATGAGGACCTTCAACTAGTCTGCAGCTTGATCATCAGAGGTAGGCCAGAGCGGCTGCCTCCACACTCTTTGCGTGCTTTCCGCCAATTGTTCTCTGTGGAACATCAGCTGCTCCTAACTGATGGAGTGATTTTGCTGGCATTGGATGATGGTCATCCGTGGGTTGTGGTTCCCTAATCCCTCCACCTGCAGGTGTTGAAGTTACTTCATGTTGGCCACTGGGGCATAACAAGAACCAAACTCCTTGCTCATCGTTTTGTCTACTGGCCGGGACTAACCACCGCCATCGAAGATTTGGTACGCACCTGCCCCGCCTGCCAGGACCAGCAGGCAGCGCCACGGCAGATGTTCACCTCTTGGCCACCTGCTCCCGGCCTTGGGAACTCGTGCACGCCGAATTTGTGGGACCTTTTTCCAACGAAACGTTTTTGGTACTCATCAATGCTTACTCCAAGTTTACGTTCGTGGTCCGATGCAGCTCCATGTCCACCTCTGTCACTCTCGCGGCAATGGAGACGATTTTCGCCATTCGAGGCCTGCCGGAAATACTTGTGACAGACAATGGCCCATAATTCCACAGCCACGAGTTCTCTGACTTTTGCCTCCATCATGTCCTGACACCACTGTTTCACCCTCAATCTAATGGGGAGGCAGAATGCACAGTGCGAACCTTTAAGCAACAGATGACAAAGTATGTGACGGAGCATAATACCGCTACTGCACAAACGCTGTTTCTTAGTTCTTATAGATCCACACCCGTTTGCGACAAGAGCCCAGCAGAGATGCTCCACGGCCGGCAGCCTCGGACACTGCTGAATCTCCTGCTGTCTGCCCCGAAGCCTGCACAACCACTGCAGATGCCATGCTTCCGCCCCGGCACACCTGTCTGGGCCCGGGCGTTTGGCAACCAACCTAACTGGGTGCCGAGCCACATCTTACAACAACGTGGAAGGAAAGTCCTCAAGGTTCAGCTCCAGGACCGGGAGGTGATGCGGCACTCTAATCAACTCTGTCTCCGGTCCATGCACTCACAGACCACGGACGTCAAATGGCAGGAACTCCGCACAGCTATGTCCCAGCTACCTCGCCCACCTCCACCTATTATCTGATCTCTTAGTTCCAGTGGGTGGCCTTCAGACAACCTCGGAGAGTGAACTGCTGTCGCGGGTGTCCATTGCGCAGCCCCCAACCTCTCCATCACTCTGCCGCTCCACACGTCTCCGCGGCAAACACCCACCACCATTGATGGGCTCATTTTGGCAGTCCTCGGGTGGCCTCGACCGCATCCAACACAGCCTCATGGTGACGGGGGAAGCCGAGTCCCACCAGCCACCACAACCCCCTGCAGTCGACCCGGCTCCTACACCGCCCCTCGCTGGACCTGCCCGCGTGCAGCAGGAAGATCCTCCACATAAGTCTCTTCCATCCTCTGCCGAGGAAATGCCATTACACCCACCTTGTTCCTTCCTTCCTCCCCGACAACCACGAGTCCCTCGACACAAAAAAGGACATTTCTGACCCTATTCCACAACCCGCCCACATAGCTCTAATGAGGAACCAATGGATATGTCATTCATACATTCTCGCTGTTTTACAGCTTCTCAAGGGGGGAGGAGTGTCGTATTGGCCACCGCACAGCAGCCGTCGACTCGGCGTGGCATGCTACAACACGCCTGGCATACAGCGAGTATGTGATGTCAACAACTGGCGCAAGTGACTGTGCCGTCACGGGGTTAGCGGCAGCGTACACATCACTATCAATACGGATTACCCTGGCAGCACTGCCCTTGCCACCAGAGTGAGCAATCGTATAAGGGCACTATCTACCAACACTCTGATTGGCTGGACCTGCAGATTTAAGCAAGCTCCCTGAGCCTGTTTAACCAGTTCAATCTTCACCGATGACTGTGTCACTACCCGGCTGCTGGATTCACAAGGGACAAACGGTACTGTGACCTCCCTGGCTGGAAACTTGCGATGCATTGGTATCGCCGGGTTGGCAGTGGTTTGGACTTGTATTCTCTACTAGTGGCTCTGATTTCTCCTTGGCACTGCAGCCAGCGAAGTGTTCTGTAGTCGAACTTAAGTTTTCTTTAGAGTGACAGAAGGTCAAATAAATTTGGTTATCATGGAATATTTGTTGTGTTATAGTGCGGACATAACACTCTCGAATTGTTTTGGAACTTGCACATGATCTACTCGGGAAAGGCCACTGTATTTATCTTGACAACTGGTACACTAGTACAGATTTGGGGGACAAACTAACCAGCAATAACACTGATGTTGTTGGCACAATTCGGCAGGACAGAAACAGGTTCCCTGACTTTGTAAAAAAGGAAAAACTGAAGAAAGGGGAGTACATAACAGGGTACAAAGGCAAGCAGATGGTAATGAAATGGAAAGACAAAAGAGACGTTGTTATGGTCAGCATCTTCCATGATGATACATTTGTAAATGTGAACTCGAAGAAGGGAATCGTTCAAAAGCCACAAGTTGTCATTGACTACAACAAGTATATGGGGGGGGAGGGGGGGGGGAGGTGCAATTCTCAGTTCTCAGTTACAAAGCTACCAGATAGCCAGAAGCAGGCTGAAAAGCTTTTCTGCCACTTGTTGGACATTGCATGCTACAATGCATACATTCTGTACAAGAAGCATGGTGGTGAACAAAGTAGAATGAGCTTCCTGATTAGTCTTGGTGAACAGTTGACCATATCTTCACCACATCAAGGGACATCAGTAGGACGCCCCCTCGAACACCAAAAGCAACATGCCTTACAGCCAGACATTTTCCAGGCCTTCTGCCACCCACAATGAAGAAAAAACCAACAAGGAGGTTTGTGGTGTGTACGAGAAAAGGCCTTCACAAAGAGACTTCATACTGGTGCACAGAATGCAAAGTTTCCTTGTGTGCAGCACCTTGTTTTAAAATGTTTCACATTGAAAACAATATGTAATAATGTGAAAATACAGTTTTGTTAACTTCTGCAATATATTTTATTCATTTCCACCCAATATCAATATAAATTCAACAATGATGGTTACGCAACCTGCTGGGCTCGGCGCCAGGCCGGCACACCAGCAGACGCGCATGTCCAAGTCCATTACCGGCGCGCTTACGTAACCGAGGTCGTTCGCTCACTATATAAGCGGGCAGTGCACGCCAGTGGAACCATTCCGCTGTGAGCACTATCTGCAACAGCATTGAAGCACTATGCCTCGTCGACATGTCTATCGTCAACGCCGCCACCGCATGCCTGTCTACAAACACATAATAAGCCTCGAAAACAAACTTAGCACAAATGGAACAGCTCAATCTGTTATATTAAATGGACCTATATTTTTCCATGGATGCCGAGTTAATTTTAGTCTCAATGCTGGCACAGGGAATACTGGAAGTGAATGGTTTACCCTTGCCATTGTTCGATGTGAGAATGCTTCTCTACCTGGTTTGGAATCATTCGCCGATCGAGATGTCATCGCCTGCAAGACCTGGCATTGTGGAATAGATGCTAAATCCCTATCTAGACCTAGTTATATATACAGTAATATGCCTTTTACATTGTATACTTGCTCATGTCGTAAAGTTAGTAATGATGAAAAAATACATTTATGGATGAAAGGACTTGGTGTACTTGCCGAAAATGTAACGTTAACTGGTGATGTAACTCTGTACTATAATTATTAATAAAGTGTGATCTGTAGCGTCAGCCACTAACTGGACAAGGGTACATTGTTGAAACGAAAACGTGAGAACAGTGCGCAGCACCACCGCAAACAGGCACGCTGGCGTATATTACCCACTGTGGAAGAGGCGCGCGCGCACAAACTACCCACTTAACAGGTTAACATCTGTTTGCTGCAGAATTGTAGAATATATACTGAATTAGAATATAATAAACTACCTAGGGACTAAAAAGCTTATGTCCATGAATCAGCATGGTTTTAGAAAGCATTGATCATGTGAAATTCAGCTTGCCCTTTACTAACATGATATACTGCAAACTATGGATGAAGGGCAACAGGCAGGTTCCATATGCCTAGATTCCTGAAAAGCATTTGACACGGTACCCATTGCAGACTGTTAATGAATCTATGGGCATACAGAATAGGTTTCCAGATATGTGAGTGGCTTGAAGAATTCTTAAGTGACAGAACCCAGTATTTAGTCCTCAATGGCAATTGTTCATCAGAGACAAGGTGTGCCCCAAGTAAGTGTTATAGGACCACTGTTATTTTTTCTGTACATAAATGATCTGGTGTACAGGGTGGGGACCAATCTGTGGTTATTTACCAATGATGCTGTGGTGTACAAGAAGGTGTCAAACATGAGTGACTGTAGGATGATGCAAGATGACTTAAACGAAATTTCTAGTTGGTGTGATGAATGGCAGCTGGCTCTAAACATATAAAAATGTAAGTTAATGCAGATCAATAGGAAAAAGAAACCTATAATGTTCAGATACTGCATTAAAGTGTTCTGATTGACACAATCACATTATTTAAATACCTGGGTGTAACGTTGCAAAGCAATATGAAGTCGAATGAACATTTGAGAATCATGGTAAGGAAGGCGAATAGTTGACTTTGGTTTATTGGGGGAATTATAGGAAAGGGTAGTTCATCTGTAAATAAGACTGCATATAGGATGCTAGTGGGACCTATTCTTGAGTACTAGTTGAGTGTTTGGGATATGCTCCAGGTCAGATTAAAGGAAGACAGGTTGGCTGGCTGGTAGAATTGTTACTAGTAGGATTGAGCAAGATGCAAGTGTTATAGGCATGCTACAGAAACTAAAATGGGAATCCCTGAAGGAAGGTGACATTCTTTTCAAGGAACACTAATGAAGAAACTTAGAGAGCAGGCATTTGAAGCTGACTGCAGAATGATCCTACTGCTACCAATATTCATCTTGCGTAAGGACCATGAAGATAAGATACAAGAAAATAAGGCTCACATTTTTGTTTGTTGTTGTCGAGGTCTTCAGTTGAAAGATTGGTTCGATGCAGCTCTCCGTGCTACTCTATCCTGTGAAAGCCTTTTCATCTCCAAATCTACTACAACCTACAACCTTCTGAATGTGCTTACTGTATTCATCTCTTGGTCTCCCTCTATGATTTTTACCACCCACACATCTCTCCAGTATCAAATTGGTGATCCCTTGAGGCTTCAGAATGTGTCCTACCAACCAATCCCTTCTTCTAGTCAGGTGGTACCACAAATTTCTGTTTCTCCTAATTCTATTCACTACCCCCTCATTAATTATGTGATCTACCAATCTAATATTAAGCATTCTTCTGTAGCATCACATTTCAAAAGCTTCTATTCTCTTCTCATCTAAACTACTTACCGCCCATGTTTCAATTGCATACATGGCTACACTCAATACAAATACTTTCAGAACAGACTTCCTGACACTTAAATCTATACTCAATGTTAACAAATTTCTCTTCTTCCAAAATGCTTTCTTTGCCATCACCAGTCAGCATTTTATATCCTTCCTACTTTGACCATCATCAGTTATTTTGCTTCCCAAATAGCAAAACTCATCTACTACTTTAAGTGTCTTATCTCCTAGTCTAATTCCCTCAGCATCACCTGATTTAATTCAACTACATTCCACTATCCTTGCTTTGCTTTTGTTTATGTTCATCTTATATCCTCCTTTCAAGACACTATCCATTCCATTCAACTGCTCTTCCAAGTCCTTTGCAGTCTGCAACAGAATTACAATGTCATCGACACACCTCATAATTTTTATTTCTTCTCTATGGACTTTAATTCCTACTCCAAATTTTTCTTTTGTTTCCTTTACTGTTTGCTCAATATACAGATTGAATAACATCAGGGATAGGCTACAACCCTGTCTCATATGGAAGCATATACAATGTTGTTTTTCCCTCACTCTATCTGTAAGTGGAACAAGAAAGGTAAGGAGAAGTAGTGGCACAGGGTACCCTCCACCAGCCACATGTATGGTGTCTTGCAGAGTATGTATTTAGATGTAGCTGTAGGTGTAGACATACTGTTTCATAGATGAATGGAACATGAAGAAGCCATAATAACTGGTACACTGTGAATTGCCATCTGCTATGCAGTTCACACTTGTTTGCAGACTATGGTTGTGGATGTAAATGTAGAAATTGTAATTATAATGCCAGCTACAAAGCACATATTGTATTTGTGTTGTCACATTAACTTTGAGGTTGCAGTGAAGATGAGGCCATTAATAAAAGAAAAAATGTGATACAAACAGTGAAAAATGTGTTAAAAGCATTAAGAGTAGTTATATAACAAATTATACATAGAAGATCAATTACTGATAAAAATATAGACAAAAGATGCTGCAGTGTGAAAGAATAGTGTAATAGGCTAGGCCTTAAATGTACATTGACTACTAAAAGACAGCATAAAATGCTGAATAAACTAGATAAATATGTTTTAATCAAGTTATTACAGAAGTAACAGAATTAGAAATTATTGCATACTTATTGAAAACTCTTTACTTTCAGTTTTACATAGTTTAAATTCTTTAATTTGTAAGATAAGAGATGAGCATGATTTTCTGAGTGATGATGGTGTATTTGAAGGTTGATCTATGGAATTAGAGGGACAAAACATTTTAATAATTATGATCACAGCTGCCGGTGGTAGTGGTTATGTGAGCATGAGGTGTACTTTTGCTTGTGTGAATATGTGTGTGTTTTCTTTGCTAAAGAAAGCTTTGGCCAAAAGCTATAATGTGTAATACTCCTATTGTTGTGCCTGTCTGCAGCTCAACAAGGTCATCTTTATGTTGAATAGCAATTCTTTTGCTAATGTGGTTAAAATTTTGAGAAACTGAACTCTAAACAACATATGAAAATTCTGCATTGATTTCAGGATTTCTGACCATTCTGCATTCTACCAAAAATAAATGAACCAGAAATTAGGAAAACATATATCAAATGATACTTCAATGAAGAAAATGTGAACTGTTGCTACTGTAGACTTTAAAATGTTAACTGACCAGGAGATCATTACAGTTCAAGTTCTAGTAAGCATGATAAATTTCTTGAAAATGTTTAAAATGTTTTTAATAAAATATTTTCCCCTACATTGCACTATAAAAAATTAAAAGCAAACTGAAAGGGGTAACTGCTGTATAAAAGTGTCCAGTGCTGAAAAATGACAGTTACACAATAACTGCAAATGAAAACTACTCTGCAAACAATGTCCAGTGGTATAAAACTGTAAGTAGAAAGATGACACAGGCAGCTAAAGAAAAAGCAACACAAAAAACTCATTCTTAAGCTTATAAATAAATCATGGGCAGTATGGCATGTTGTAAAATCTAAACTTGGCAACATGACTGTCAGACCACACTATCTCAAAATCTTGAATAAGTGACAAATCCATTGTATATCCTTCAGAAACAACAAAATATTTCAATGACTATTTTTATAAATGTATCAAATTCAGATTTTGATGTAAATGATACCTATGTGGTGTCATTCATCCAGCTTAGGTCAGGATAACAATGAATTTTGTACATAATTTTAATGAATTACAGCTAAAAGTGTAGAAAATTTAATATTATCTTCAGAAAATAAAAATTAGACTCTGTGAAGAAGGATGTTTCTCAGATTCTCTAAAATGTGCAGTAGTATAAATCCATTATTCAAGAACAATTCTAAGGAAGATATAGGATGCAACCAAACAGTGCATTATATCATAATCTTTTCAAAAGCGTTGGGAAAATAAGTGACTCAGATCTTAAATTTAATGCAAAAACCTAATACCATCACATTTAATCAGTTTGGCTTATAGAAAGACAACTGTACAATATGAGTTACCAACAATTTAGTCAATAAAATGTACTTATCTTTGGACAAGTTTCAAACATTCATAGGAATTTTTGTGACGTTGTGAATGCTTTTGACTATATGAATTATTGTGTAGTGCTCCATAAATTAGAAAGATATGTAATCAAGGACTGTCCTTTGAAGATCCAAATAAGATTGAACAAAGCAAAAGCAAAGAGTAGTTGTAACATCAGGTAAATGAAATTGTTTCTAAGACTGGGAAATTACTTCACAGGGAGTGTCACAAGATTCCATTAAATCCAATTCTACTCCTATTTCATATAAATGATTTACATATGAAAATGATTTCCCACTCAGTTTTCTTTGTTGACAACACATCTGTGCCCATTGAAAGTGAAACCACAGAATAAATTCTCAAAAGAGTTAATAAATGCTAGAGATATTATAACAATGATTTGGTCCAAGTGGACTAAAATAAGTAATTTAGAAGTAAAGGAGACCACTCATCAAATAACAGCCACATTGAGTTGGCCAGAGGCACACACAAAAGAGAATGAAAACTTGCTGACTGTTCGAAGAGACTCTTTGACTAGCTACATTACACACACACACACACACACACACACATACACACACACACACACACCACTACACTGTGTCATTTCAGCACACAGTGCCAGGATTGCAGTTTGGCAGGTGGAATAGGGTGGGATGGGGGTTATGTCAGGTGGGTTGGGTAATGGGAGAAAGACAGGATAAGCAGGAAGGGCAGTTAAGGGTGGGTAGATAGGAGCCCAGAGGGATGTAGCAGGTGGGCTGGATAGGAATTTGGGAGAGAGGGGTGGCAAGTGCATATGTTAGGCATGTGATATGCAGATATGAGAGCCAGCAAGGTGTCATACACAATGAAGATGATGTGAAGGAGAGAACTCAGAGGGGTGAAAGGGCAGAGGATGCAGAAATTGTTGGGTAGGGGATGTAGGGACATACACAATGAAGATGATTTGAAGGAGAGAACTCAGAGGGGTGAATGGGCAGAGGATGCAGAAATTGTTGGGTAATGGATGTAGGGACAATGGGCTAACAGATACTGGGGCCAGGAGATTTATGTGATTGAAGGATTTGTTGCAAGGGTAGCACCCATCTACATAGTTCAGAAAAGCTGGCACTGGTGGGAACGATCAGATGGCATGGTTTGTGAAGTAGCCATTGAACTCAAGCATGTTCTGCTCATAATCATGTGAACCAGAAAAGGGTTTAGGATTTAGGAGATGAGGAAGTTTTCCTCTAGATGGCCCACAAGCAAGTTTACAAAGGACAGTGCCATGCAGGTATACATGGCTGTGCCACAGATTAGTTTATATACATTCCACTCAATGAAGAAGTAGTTGTGTGTGAGGATATAGTTGGTAAAGTGTATGAGGAAAAAGGTAGTGGGTTTGTAGTCAGAAGGATGTTGGGAGAGTTAGTGTTTGAAAGCCACAAAGCCATGGGCAAAGCACCAACTCTCATGTCCCCTTCCACAGAAACAGATCACTCCCATTCTGCCTGGCCACGTGTAGGTATCATACCTGCAATTGCAAAACTTTCCTTGCCATGGGTAGTCAACTTTGTTCTTGGCCACAGTTTGACAGTGACCATTTACTCTGCTGGACAGATGGTTGGTTGTCTTGCTGGAACAAAAAGCTGTTCAGTGATTGCAGCAGAGTTGGTATGTGGCTTGGCTGCTTTCACAGGTGGCTGTGCTTATGAAGTGATAGGATAAGCCTGTGAAAGGACTAGAATAGGAAGTACTCAGGGGAAGAATGAGGCAGGTCTTGCACCTGCCTCTTTTGCAGGTATACGACACCTGTGGCAAGGGTTTGGGGATGGGAGTGTTTTAGGGATGGACCAGGATGTTGCGTAGTTGGGTGGGTGATGGAATACCAGTTTAGGAGGGTAGGGAAGGATCTTTGGTAAGGTGTCCCTCATCTCCGAGCATGATGATACATAATCAAAAGTGGCATGTTGGATTGAGAAGGACCATGTGAAGCATATGGAAGATAAAGTGTGTAAGTGAGGTTCAACCTCTTGGCTGATGTACATCTACAGAGCAGCAGGTTAAGTGTTTATCTTTTCCTGTGTTTTCTTCATAGCATATTTCTAAAATTTCATGTGTGTTTCCATATAAGTGGTGCAATTTGCATTTTTGTAAGTGTAAATTTGGGTAGTATGTAGCATAGTTGTCATTTCTTTGGAACAGCCTGTTACATAGCTCACTGAGGCATCAGTGTCCATTGGTGAGACATCAGGGTAGCAAGTTGCGTATCTATGATTCTGTCTGCTTTTATTGTTTACTTCCTCGGTTAGTCTCGCTAGCATGGTTAAGATATGTGCATGCTGCATATGGATGCAGGAGGAGCTGGGCACAGTTCCAAACAGCTGAATGTGCTTTTGGCTATGGTCAGTCACCATCAGGCTGCTGCCTTGGACTGTAACAGTGGTGGAGAATCTGGTGCATTGCATGGGACACCTCAGGTGTCACTTGTTTCACCCACAAGCTCTGCTAGCAAGGCATCTCGTTGTGTATCTGACATGGTGGATCTGTCCTCACAGCAGAGTAAGTGGTGGTTGGTACTGTGTTTGCATCACTCAAGGCAAAGGGGCCAATGTGGAGATTGGTCATCTGGCCTTGCCCATTCACCCTGCCCGAGCAGATATGGGGGTGCTCAGCCACAACAGCTGCTGAGCCAGGGGGCCTATAGAGACATCCAATTACCATGTCTGAGCCTGCTTTAACCATGACCTTAACCCAAATTATTTCACATTTCGGATCTCCGTCAATTTCCTTTGATACTATTGCACTTCTTATCGCTATAAAAACGCCTCCCCCTTCACTGTCCAGCCTGTCTCTGTAGTATACATTCCGATCTGAGTTTAGGATTTCATTACTGTTTACGTGTGGTTTCAGCCAACTTTCTGTCCCTAGTACTATATGGGCACTGTGACCATTTAGTTAAGAACAATAGAATTAATAACTTTCAGTCTCATAGCACGTGGTGTTTGTTACTATATCGTGAGAGAAAATCATTCCCTCAGTGTTTTTGAAACCTTGATCAGAAAGAGTGTGCTTGCCATAATGCTAGTTGCTTTCATTGTGGACATGGAGGCCACATTCAGACTGTGTGCTTACACGGCAGGCAGAGCAAGGACGACAACCGCTGTCATGGTAGTGCGTGGGAGTCACAGCTTTGCTGCCAACAAGTGTTCACAATTCAGGCTATGCCATTCACTCAAGCACTTTCTCTTCATGTGAGGATTCCACTGCAGTACACCGGCTGATGAACAGACTGGTGATTCTATTTCCCTGATAAATAAAGACAGAATCTGTAGCCCACAACTACAGCAGCCTACTTCTACTTTGTCTACCTACAGTGGACAGGAAATTCAAGTCTTCGGTGTACGTAGTTTGCCAGCAACTTTTCAGGGAATGATGAAGTGTGTTTGATTTCATGTACTCAATTCTAAAAACAGTGACCTTATAGATCTTATAATTAAATTTTCCCCGAGGCACTTAAGTCTCATATTTATCTACAATGATGATGGAAGCTGAAGAAATGAATTGAAACTTTTGCCACGGTCAGGACTTGAACCTGGGTCTTCTTGCTTACTAGGCAGAACTGTACCATAGGTGATCACCTCTGATACAGGACTTCCCCATTATGTCCAACACTGGGGTGCTATTCCGATGCCAGAGAGTGTTGCAATAGCGACAATGTGGGGGGAATATAAGGTGAAGATATGAAATGAAGTTTGTGTTGGGAAGGGCATTTGACTCGGGTAGTTCGTGCAGCAATGTTGACCGTAGGGCTGTGGTCGTGTAATGGTCAGCATTTCTGCCTTGTAAGCGAGAAGACCTGGATTTGAGTCATGGATGTAGCATGAATTTTAATTAATTTCTTCAGCTTCAATCATTATTTTAAAAACAGATTTATTTGATTTATTCAATCTGTACATTCAATACAATATGTTACAAACTAGAGTTTCTGTGCCTCACACTAACGTTTCTAACTTGTGTAGTAAGCACAAGGAACTATTTGAACCAGGTATAGGAAGGTCAAAAGACTTTGAAGCACACATAAATGTATAGGACAATGCATAGCTGTGATTTTCTCATGCATGACCTGACCCATTGCTTTATGTGAGCAAGTTGCTTGGGAACTGCAAAGGTGGCAAGGCAATGGTATTGTCGAAACCATTTCTTCAAGCCAATGGGCATCACTATTGGTCATTATGAAGAAGCCTTCATATGGTTATGTTTGTGTGCTGACTTCAAGGCAACAGTAAACCTATGAACTCTCTTGGATTCTTTTCCTCTTCTATGTCCAGAGGAATTATTGGACAGACTGGGACAGTTCAGATACTTTTTAAAGATAAATCTGTGAGAGGCACACATACAATTACTGCTGGACAAACAGTGCAAGCAAGAATACTGTGATACACACTCCCTAAGGTTTGTTCCAGTTTCAAACACTATCATTTGGAAATGCTTCAGCTGCTGCAAGTTTTCAGTGGTTTCTGGAACAGTGAACAGCAAAAGTCCGTTCTTGTACTATCTGGATAATACTGTCTTCTGCTGCTGGCCTAAAGAGCAATGAGGAAAGTGCTCCTTCTTCCAGGAAGAACTGAACTATTTACATCATGTAATAAATACACAAGTTATACATCCAACTACATAACACTTGGCTGCTACTAGAGATCTGCTGGTGTCCATAACATTAAGGAGCTCCAATTAGTCATGGAGGAACTCACCTATTATATAAAATTTATTTCAAATACTGTGAAAATTATTGCTCTGCTTAATCAGCTGCACCAGAAAAATTTTCCTTCTGTGTGGTCCAAAGCACTGCATTTCAGCAGTTAAAAGATGTGGTGTTACATCATAGATGTTTCATTCAGTTTGACCTAGCTAAGCCTATTGTGTTAGCTGTGGATGCATCTTATGGGATCGTAGTGGTGGTCCTCCATAAGACTAGTTCTTCTGACAGACCTATTGCTTTTGCTTCAAAGTCTCTTAACAAATCACAGTGTAACTATAGCTAGCTTTAAGAAGAAGTGCTCACCATTATTTATGATTATATGAAATTCCACTAGTATTTGTACATTCTGAAGTTATATTTGCTGACAGTTCATCTGCCTTTGATGGCCTTGTTCAATCCTGATGCTATTTTTCACATCATCACATGCTTTCTGCATGCTCAACTGTTCTGCTATTGCACACAGAGAATGACGATGCACTCTGTATTGCACCAAGGTCATTGGGGCGTAGTTTGCACAAAGCAACTCAAATGTCATCATTGTACTTGGCTGGACATGGATGCTCAGTTTGTTCAAATGACTGCTTGCAGCAAAGTTTGCGTGGAAAATCAATCAGCTCCACCACACTGCTTTTCTGACTGACCACATCCATTTGGATCATGACAGCAAATTCATTTTGATTTCATGGGTCCATTCTGAAACATGTGACAGTTGTTAGTGATAGATTCTTAGAGTAAGTTTCCTTTTGTTGTTCCCATGACATCCACTACTTCTTCAAATATGGTATTGGATTTGTCTTCTTCTTCTTTTCCTGAAGATCTTCCTGAGGTCATGGTTTTGGTCAGTGGTCCACAATTCATTTCAGCCAATTTCCAACAATTTTGTGCTGCCAGTGGCATACATCATGTGATGACTGCACCTTTCCACACGCAATCTAATGGCAAAGCTGAGTGGTTCATCCAAAGATTAAAAGCTCACATGGAGAAACTTCGTTCCTCCCACACACAGCATCAGGCATTGAAAATTTTTCTGTCCTCCTACTACTTCATGCCACACAATGGGAAGTCACCAGCAGAGTTGTTACACAATCAAAGGCACCGTACCCTGTTACATCTTATGTGATAGCCATGGAAACACTTTATTCTGCAAGATCAGAAAAAGTTTCGGCCACAGACTGAAATCTTTTACAAAGTCTTTGGCAAGCAACAGTGTTGGGAGCATTGAGTCATTACCAAAGCAATTATATGATCCTCAAATGTCATCCACTGTTCTGCTGGGCTACAGCAGAGCCACCAAAATGAGCTCCACAGTGCGTACGAGTATATCAGTGAATCTGTCACAGAATGTTTGCCCACAGACCCAGAGCATTGCTGGGGTCCTCATCTGCAGTTGTAGCCATCTCTCCACCAGTTGCAGCCAGCACCTTCCTACTGTACGCAAGGAGATGGATGCCCTTCCACCACCTCTGCTACCATCACCACCATCACTACTGCTGCTGATGTGAAAGGTGTCAGCTCCCACCCAGCTGCCCAAACCGATGCCTGTGAATGTGCCTCCCCTGGAAGATCATCACACGACTTTGGAAGATTTCCTCACTACCCAACCCACCACAGGGCTTGCATATCTGGATGCGGGTATACACTCTGTGACTGGTTTCGTTGCTAATGTTGCCAGACACCCACGTGGTGGATACTGGGGTCCAGACAGATAGGTGCAATCAGCTGCAGTTACTCTCTCTGTCTCCTCATCTGCATCTGCATTCTGTATTCAGCCCCCCTCCCCCCTGCACCATTGTTATGTGCATTCTGCCTACACAACAATCTACATCTACATCTACATCCATACTCCGCAAGCCACCTGACGGTGTGTGGCGGAGGGTACCTTCAGTACCTCTATCGGTTCTCCCTTCTATTCCAGTCTCGTATTGTTCGTGGAAAGAAGGATTGTCGGTATGCCTCTGTGTGGGCTCTAATCTCTCTGATTTTATCCTCATGGTCTCTTCGCGAGATATACGTAGGAGGGAGCAATATACTGCTTGACTCTTCGGTGAAGGTATGTTCTCGAAACTTTGACAACAGCCCGTACCAAGCTACTGAGCATCTCTCCTGCAGAGTCTTCCACTGGAGTTTATCTATCATCTCCGTAACGCTTTCGCGATTACTAAATGATCCTGTAACGAAGCGCGCTGCTCTCCGTTGGGTCTTCTCTATGTCTTGTATCAACCCTATCTGGTACGGATCCCACACTGCTGAGCAGTATTCAAGCAGTGGGCGAACAAGCGTACTGTAACCTACTTCCTTTGTTTTTGGATTGCATTTCCTTAGGATTCTTCCAATGAATCTCAGTCTGGCATCTGCTTTACCGACAATCAACATTATATGATCATTCCATTTTAAATCACTCCTAATGTGTACTCCCAGATAATTTATGGTATTAACTGCTTCCAGTTGCTGACCTGCTATTTTGTAGCTAAATGATAAAGGATCTATCTTTCTGTGTATTCGCAGCACATTACACTTGTCTACATTGAGATTCAGTTGCCATTCCCTGCACCATGCGTCAATTCGCTGCAGATCCTCCTGCATTTCAGTACAATTTTCCATTGTTACAACCTCTCGATACACCACAGCATCATCTACAAAAAGCCTCAGTGAACTTCCGATGTCATCCACCAGGTCATTTATGTATATTGTGAATAGCAACGGTCCTATGACACTCCCCTGCGGCACACCTGAAATTACTCTTACTTCGGAAGACTTCTCTCCATTGAGAATAACATGCTGTGTCCTGTTATCTAGGAACTCCTCAATCCAATCACACAATTGGTCTGATAGTCCATATGCTCTTACTTTGTTCAATAAACGACTGTGGGGAACTGTATCGAACGCCTTGCGGAAGTCAAGAAACACGGCATCTACCTGTGAACCCGTGTCTATGGCCCTCTGAGTCTCGTGGACGAATAGCGCGAGCTGGGTTTCACATGACCGTCTTTTTCGAAACCCATGCTGATTCCTACAGAGTAGATTTCTAGTCTCCAGAAAAGTCATTATACTCGAACACAATACGTGTTCCAAAATTCTACAACTGATCGACGTTAGAGATATAGGTCTATAGTTCTGCACATCTGTTCGACGTCCCTTCTTGAAAACGGGGATGACCTGTGCCCTTTTCCAATCCTTTGGAACGCTACGCTCTTCTAGAGACCTACGGTACACCGCTGCAAGAAGGGGGGCAAGTTCCTTCACGTACTCTGTGTAAAATTGAACTGGTATCCCATCAGGTCCAGAGGCCTTTCCTCTTTTGAGCGATTTTAATTGTTTCTCTATCCCTCTGTCGTCTATTTCGATATCTACCACTTTGTCATCTGTGCGACAATCTAGAGAAGGAACTACAGTGCAATCTTCCTCTGTGAAACAACTTTGGAAAAAGACATTTAGTATTTCGGCCTTTAGTCTGTCATCCTCTGTTTCAGTACCATTTTGGTCACAGAGTGTCTGGACATTTTGTTTTGATCCACCTACCGCTTTGACATAAGACCAAAATTTCTTAGGATTTTCTGCCAAGTCAGTACATAGAACTTTACTTTTGAATTCATTGAACGCCTCTCGCATAGCTGTCTTCACACTACATTTCGCTTCGCGTAATTTTTGTTTGTCTGCAAGGCTTTGGCTATGTTTATGTTTGCTGTGAAGTTCCCTTTGCTTCCGCAGCAGTTTTCTAACTCGGTTGTTGAACCACGGTGGCTCTTTTCCATCTCTTACGATCTTGCTTGGCACATACTCATCTAACGCATATTGTACGATGGTTTTGAACTTTGTCCACTGATCCTCAACACTATCAGTACTTGAGACAAAACTTTTGTGTTGAGCCAACAGGTACTCTGAAATCTGCTTTTTGTCACTTTTTCTAAACAGAAAAATCTTCCTACCCTTTTTAATATTCCTATTTACGGCTGAAATCATCGATGCCGTAACCGCTTTATGATCACTGATTCCCTGTTCTGCGTTAACTTTTCAAATAGTTCTGGTCTGTTTGTCACCAGAAGGTCTAATATGTTATCGCCACGAGTCGGTTCTCTGTTTAACTGCTCAAGGTAGTTTTCAGATAAAGCACTTAAAAAAATTTCACTGGATTCTTTGTCCCTGCCACCCGTTATGAACGTCTGAGTCTCCCAGTCTATATCCGGCAAATTAAAATCTCCACCCAGAACTATAACATGGTGGGGAAATCTACTCGAAATATTTTCCAAATTATCCTTCAGGTGCTCAGCCACAACAGCTGCTGAGCCAGGGGGCCTATAGAGACATCCAATTACCATGTCTGAGCCTGCTTTAACCGCGACCTTCACCCAAATCATTTCACATTTCGGATCTCCGTCAATTTCCTTCGATACTATTGCACTTCTTACCGCTATAAACACGCCTCCCCCTTCACTGTTCAGCCTGTCTCTGCGGTATACATTCCAATCTGAGTTTAGGATTTCGTTACTGTTTACGTCTGGTTTCAGCCAACTTTCTGTCCCTAGTACTATATGGGCGTTGTGATTGTTTATTAATGAGAGCAGTTCTGGGACCTTTCTATAGACGCTCCTGCAGTTTACTATTAGCACATTAATATTGTTATTCCCTGTTGCATTTTGCCTACTCCTATCTTGCCGCGTCTCAGGAGGCGTCTTGTCGGGCCTAGGGAGGGGATTCTCTAACCTAAAAAACCCCCATGTGCACTCCACACGTACTCCGCTACCCTTGTAGCTGCTTCCGGCGTGTAGTGCACGCCTGACCTATTCAGGGGGACCCTACATTTCTCCACCCGATAGCGGAGGTCGAGAAATTTGCACCCCAGATCTCCGCAGAATCGTCTGAGCCTCTGGTTTAAGCCTTCCACTCGGCTCCAAACCAGAGGCGGGGGGGGGGGGGGGGGGGGGGGGGGGGGGGGGGAAGGAGGAATGTGGTAATGTGGTATAGTCTAGAGACCATGGTGCCATGCCAAAGTCAACAATGAATTTTGATTCCATAGATGTTAGTGAGGGCTTGCTGCAATCCTCAATCCTCAACAATATATGGGAGGCCCTCCTGAAGACCATGCCTCTGCTCTCAGCACAGCACCTTGCAGTACAGCATGGAAGAGCCTAGCACCAGTTCATGACCTCATCTGAAGGAGTCAGTATCATAATGTATGACCGATGAGTTGTTAAAATTTCAGATGAGCTTGTAATATCATAAATGTACAACACTGTACTTCAAGAGAACAGTTTGTTACTTAGTGAATCAAGTGATGCTTTCATAATCAATGGCAATTGTGAAGTATCCAGCAATCCTATGGCAAAGATTTGTGTCAAAGTTAAATCAATCTTTTGTCCATTAATGTAATAAAATGAACTAAAATATCATGTGTTGTAGTTTGTGAAACCTTCTCCCAGAGCAATCAAAGAACCCACAGTTATAGCCAGACAAAGGTAGTTTGGTCTGGTCACAACAGCACTCTTTATTCATACTCAATGTGTTTCTGCGTACTCATAATTTTGAGCCTATCCTGGAAGCTACTACCGATTTTGTCTTTGTCGCTGAAAGATTTTCACGTGCTTGAAGTATCTAGTGACCTATTATGATGCACTAATGTTCTGTTTCTCAATTCTAAGATTCCCATTACCACATCACCAGCCCTCTTATTTAAAACCATTGTGAATAATTAGCTACGTAGCAGGTTGTTACCCCTTGACAGCATTTCTGCTGTGAAATCTGTTAAAGGATTGTCTGCTTTACTTGCACCATTGATATGTTACAAGTTAACAGTGCCTTGGTGCATAACAACATTTACAGTAGATTTGATGTGATAGTTTCACCCAGCCAGGTAACAACATGTATCGCAATGCTAAGATTTCCCATTCAGCAGTCATAAAGTATGTGGGAAGATATCAATCCAACTGTGAAGCATCTGTTCAAGCCACCTCTGAGCCTCTCCAAGGTCCTAAATTAATTGCTGTATTTGATATATTTTATGCACACACTATGTAGATTAGCTATTTCAGTTCATTTTGTTCCAAGTCTCCACACGCTGTTGTGTAGCCACTCGCAACTTTGGCATCACTGTGCTTAGAGGACATCATCTCATGCTGAACTGCACTTGCTGTTGGCTCTGCCTTCTTCCACATGCCATTGTGCTGCTAAGTCATGATCACAATTATGTCTACAGCATTGCATCAAATTTTATACATGTGCGCATGACACTGCACTGTTTTTATCACTAGTTCAGAATCATCATTTATGTTAGTATTAGCCTTTTCATGCAGCTTCACCCACGTATGTGTTCAAACATATATTGAACACATTTACTCATCCTCTGCTCTGCATCCACCTGTTCCTACCTCTATGCATTACTCTCATCCTCCCACCTCTGTCTCCCTATCTCTTCTTCATTACTGTCTGTCTCTGTCTTCATCTCCTTCTCCTCTCCTCTTTACTCATTTCCTCCACTCCCTCTCTCTGAACATATCTCCCTCCACCCTTCCTCTCACCAAATCTCCTCCCTCCCACTCTTTTTACCTCTATTTCCCTGTCTTCCTTTCCCACCTGCCCACTACCCCACTACAGCTTCCATTTGACTTATGCATCTCCCCCTTCCCCCTCACTCTTGGTCCTTTCCTCCTCCAATTTTCTCTGTCTTTCCCCTTACCTATCCATATCAACCTGTACCCAGCCCATGTTCATCAGCATATGTAGCCCCAGAACACACGTGTCTCACAGGGCAGGTTAAGCCTCAGGGGCTTGAAAATTGCTTATTTGCCCCCTAACATACAGGCTGCCATGCAAAGCAGGTTGATAAAGCAGGCTGATATTACTCTGACACAACATGCCTGTCATGCAGGGCAGCCACCATGTTAAGGCTTGGAAAACCGTTCTTGTCCCTGACATGTATGCTGCCCTGCAAAGTAGATTGATTTGGCATGCTGATAATGTTCCTTCACAACATGATTGTCGGGCATAACAGCCTGTAAACCAAGAACTGAAAAAACGTTGTTGTCTCCAACTGGAGCTACAAGGTTATAAACCCCACAGTGCTTATACTCATTAGACCTTCTCTTTCTGTGCTAATTTTGGCTGAAATCGACCAAGGCATTTGGAGGAGATGCTGGACATACATACATACAGCCTGCTTTATATACACAGAAAAAAGGACATGATGCACCACGAAGGAATTATATGAAGGGGACAGAAACCAGTAGATGTGATGTGTGTATATGGACAAACAAATTATCACAATTTCAGGAAAATTGGATGATTTATTCAGGAAAATGTGCTTCACAAATTGAGCATGTCACTAATGCTTTACGCAACCTCTGGTACTTACACAAGCAGTTATTCAGCTTGGCATTGATTGACAGAGTTTTTGAATGTCCTCCTGAGGGATATCATGCCAAATTCTGTTCAATTGGCATGTTAGATTCTCAGAATTACAAGTTGGTTTAGGGTTGTCATCAGCAGCACCCTTACAGCACATGGTACATTGATGATATTCTACATCCCATTTTGTTGCCCTTCATGGGAACCAATCCTGGGATTACATTTCAGCAAGATAATTGCTTGCCCACATTTGGCAAGAGTTTTTACTGCTTGTCTTCATGCTTGCCAAACCCTATATTGCCCAGCAAGGCTGGCAGATCTCTCCCCAATTGAGAACATTTGCTGCAATATGGGCAGGGTCCTCCAACCAAATTGGAAATCTGATGATCTAATGTGCCAGTTCAACAGAATTTGGCATGACATCCCTCAAGAGGACATACAAAAACTCTGTCAATCAGTGCCATGCCAAATCTCTGCTTGCATAAGGGCCAGAAACAGATCAACATGTTATTGACTTGCTCAGTTTGTGAAGCTCTTTCTCGAACAACTGGGGATAGGACATTCATATTCAGAGGACATGTACATTAGTATGTTCCGCAGAAATGATAAGCATTCCAGTCACCTCAGTCCAGCATGCATCCTTTGACCTAGTAGGCACAGGGTCTACCATGGGTTTGGATAACTTGTCCCACGCATAATGGCATCAGTGCATATAAGATGTGAATGGCATCCTGTAGTACAGTCATCCGTGCTGCATTCAGCTGCTTCCAAAGTTCATCTGAGGTGGTTGGCATTGGGTCACAGCACTGCACCCATTGTTTCACCATATTCCACACATTTTCAGTTGGCAAAAAGTCTGCTGATCTGGTGGGCCAGGGCGAAAGGCTGACATACTGTGATGCCATGAAGGCATGTGTTCATGCAGCAATATGTGGTTGTTCATTGTCTTCCTGTAAAATGGTGTCTGGAGTGTTGTGCAGGACGGGTATGGCTACAGATCACAAAATGTTATTCATGTAGGTCACACTGGTCACAGTGCCATGGATATGCACCAACTGTGATTAGTGGTTGTTCCTAGTAGCCTCCCACTCCATAAGGCCTTGAGTTGGCACTGTACATCTTGTGTGAATGCAGTCACTGTGGTGCCTCTCCCACTGTCTGAGGTGAGCAAAAGGCGACCATCATATTAAAACAAACAGAACCTGGATTCATCTGAAAACACTATTTGATGCACTTCCTGTCCCCAGTGACAGTGACATGCACTTAACCCACGACATAAAAAAAGGCCACAGACTGGCCACTCCTGATAGTATATGATGTGTTACACTATTCTACAATTGCTCCAGAGCTGAGGAGGAGCAAATCTGTCCTGCAGTGCCACTCAGATGAGATGTCTTCTTGGGGGAGTGGTCTGGGTGGTGCAACCTGATCCATCTTCTTGTGTTCTATGGCCTTCCATGAACCATTCTGCACACAACAGCTGCACTGCCAAAACATTTCATCCCACATGAGCAGCAGTTTCGTGGATGGATGCGTCACATTCTCTCATGCCTATAACGCACCCTCTTTCAAACTCACTGATTTGACAATACAGTTCATGCAAATGCATGTGGGGCATGCTGCATATCTGCTCAAGTCCCTCTGATTGATTACCTTCAGTTTACAGTGACAAGAACTGGAGGCACATTTTACTGGCAGGTGATGCTGTGCCACAATATCGATGTTGACATTGAACTCACTGGCTGACCTGGTTCAAATGCTAATCATTTCTGCAGAACATACTAATGTATGACGGTCGTGTGAAACCCAGCTCGCGCTTTTTATCCACAAGACTCAGAGAGCCATAGACACGGGTTCACACGTAGATGCCGTGTTTCTTGACTTCCGCAAGGCTTCAATACAGTTCCCCACAGTCGTTTAATGAACAAAGTAAGGGCATATGGACTATCAGACCAATTGTGTGATTGGATTGAAGAGTTCCTAGATAACAGAATGCAGCATGTCATTCTCAATGGAGAGAAGTCTTCTGAAGTAGGAGTGATTTCAGGTGTGCCGCAGGGGAGTGCCATAGTACCATTGCTATTCAC
Source organism: Schistocerca cancellata (assembly GCF_023864275.1). Taxonomy (NCBI): domain Eukaryota; kingdom Metazoa; phylum Arthropoda; class Insecta; order Orthoptera; family Acrididae; genus Schistocerca; species Schistocerca cancellata. Next base: position 55,228,998 of record NC_064629.1, on the reverse strand, counting down.
AATATACATAAATGACCTTGTGGATGACATCGGAAGTTCACTGAGGCTTTTTGTAGATGATGCTGTGGTGTATCGAGAGGTTGTAACAATGGAAAATTGTACTGAAATGCAGGAGGATCTGCAGCAAATTAACGCATAGTGCAGCAAATGGTAATTGAATCTCAATGTAGACAAGTGTATTGTGCTGCGAATACATAGAAAGATAGATCCCTTATCATTTAGCTACAAAATAGCAGGTCAGCAACTGGAAGCCGTTAATTCCATAAATTATCTGGGAGTATGCATTAGGAGTGACTTAAAATGGAAGGATCATATAAAGTTGATCGTCGGTAAAGCAGATGCCAGACTGAGATTCATTGGAAGAATCCTAAGGAAATGCAATCCAAAAACAAAGGAAGTAGGTTACACTATGCTTGTTCACCCACTGCTTGAATACTGCTCAACAGTGTGGAATCTGTACCAGATAGGGTTGATAGAAGAGATAGAGAAGATCCAATGGAGAGCAGCATGCTTCATTACAGGATCATTTAGTAATCGCGAAAGTGTTACGGAGATGATAGATAAACTACAGAGGAAGACTCTGCAGGAGACACGCTCAGTAGCTCGGTATGGGCTTTTGTTAAAGTTTCGATAACATACCTTCACCGAAGAGTCAAGCAGTATATTGCTCCCTCCTACGTATATCTCTCGAAGAGACGATGAGGATAAAATCAGAGAGATTTGAGCCCACACAGAAGCATACCTAGAATCATTCTTTCCAAGAACAATACGAGACTGGAATAGAAGGGAGAACCGATAGAGGTACACACACACCGTCAGGTGGCTTGCGGAGTATGGATGTAGATGTAGATGTACATGTTCTGCGAATATGAATGTTCTATCTCTAGGTGTTTAAGCTGTTCTGTTTCTTTCTGAATATGAGTGTAAGTGAAAATTAGCTAATATTGTTGCTTGTGCAACAATGAAGCTTGACAGTATATCTATTATTTGATTACTTTTTATTCTCCATCTGAATATGTAATATTTTTTCCAATCAGGTTCTTCTTTCAGATAATTTATCCACATAAGTTGTGGCATTGCAGGAAACATATACTATCAGGTTTATGAAGTATCTTCTGCTACAGTAAAATCTACTGCATTAACTGTGAACCATTAATGTGTCTCCTCTGACCCTGATTTCTTCTCTGCTGGTATTTGGGAATATTAAAGGAAGGCCAACTTTCCATTTTCCAAGAAATGCTTCATATATAGTGTTAGCATGCAAGCTTTTATACAAACTAGACTCTGCTTTGAAACTTCCTGGCAGATTAAAACTGTATGCCGGACCGAGACTCAAACTTGGGAATATGGCTTTTACAGGCAAGTGCTCTACCAGCAGAGCTACCCAAGCACAACTCATGCCCCATCCTCACAGCTTCACTTCCACCAGTACCTTGTCTCCTACTTTCCAAACTTCACAGAAGCTCTCCTGTTTTATCATGCAGAACAAACTAGCACTCCTGGAAGAAAGGATATTGTGGAGACATGGCTTAGCCACAGCCTGGGGGAAGTTCTGCATGATTTGTTGGAGAGCTTCTGTGAAGTTTGGAAAGTAAGAGATGAGGTACTGGCAGAAGTGAAGCTGTGAGGATGGCGTGTGAGTCATGCTTGGGTAGCTCAGTTGGTAGAGCACTTGCCCACAAAAGGCAAAGGTCCCGAGTTTGAATCTCAGTCCAGCACACAGTTTTAATCTACCAGGAAGTTTCATATCAGTGCACACTCCATTGCAGAGTGAAAATATCATTCTAGAATCTGCTCTTTTCATCTACATCTACATTCTGCAAAACACGGAAGTGTATGGCAGAGGGTACACCAGTTATTAGGGCTTTTTCCTGTTCGATTCATGTATGGAGTGCAGGAAGAAGGCTTGATATTTTTTCCCCCTAAGGTAAGTCTTTCCGCTCCCGGGATTGGAATGACTCCTTCCCTCTTTCCTGACGAAGCAGCCGTTGGTTGCGAAAGCTAGAATTTTGTGTGTATGTTTGTGTTTGTTCACACACTTGTCCAGTTTTCTAGAATGGACCAGTAGAGTGTTTATTATGCAGTCTCTTTGCAGACTGCTGGCATTTTCTTAGTATTCTATCAATGGACTGCAGTCTGCCATCTGCTTCACCTAATAACTGAGGCTTCATGATTGTGTCATTTCATGGCCCCCACAAATTGTTACACCTGGGTGTTTGTATGGGTTGACTGATTCCAGCTGAAACTCACTAACACTGTAATCATAGGATTCTATTTTGTTTTTTTCTTTTTCCTTTTGTGATGTACACAATTTTACATTTTTGAATATTTAAAATAAGTTGCCAACCTTTGCACCACTTTGAAATCTTATCAAGATCTGACTGAATATTTGTGCAGATTCTTTCAGGCTGTCCTTCATTGTAGATAACTGCATCACCTCTGGAGAGTCTGAGGATACTATTAATACTGTACACAAGGTCACTACAACATGAACAGCATTCTGAAGAAAATTGGTCTAGACTAAATATTGAATCATTATGAGTGCACAAGAAAGAATGATTCAAGTCTGTAATTTCACATTTGTTTGTTTCATCAACATGAGTAGTTTTGTTGCATCTAAGTTTATTTACTTAGTTTTATTATTTTCTGCTACATTTCAGAATTTTTTGTTTTCTCTGACTCACTGAGAAAAAATTAGAGAGTTACTGCTTAAAACACATTCCAGAAAAGTCCTTTCCTTGAATGTAAGACCATTTGGTCCTCAGGACCTGATTGTGAAGATTTTTACATTAAAATCTGATTGTTGCATGTTCGATAGTATCTTATAGCACATGCATATTATAATAGAGTTCCATTTATTGACTGCTACTAAATTTATGTCTTAGATAACAGTTTTTCTTCAATGGGCAAAATATTTTGATGGTCAGTGTTCGACTATATTTATTTGTGTGTTATCTGAGTTTGTGCTCATCTGTCATAAGAAAAATCAAACAATGGACAGTCCAGGTTTGAATATCAATAATATTATGAAAAGGACAGGTTGCTACTCACCAAAATGATGACACGTTGAACTGCAGACAGGCCCAACTAAGATACAGCAATGCATTAAGCTTTTGGCCAAAGCCTTCCTCAGAAAAGAAAGGGAGACATACACACATATTCACACAAACAGGTACATCTCAGGCACACAACTTCTATTCTGACTGCCCTGGGCACATTACCAGACTGGCTGTCTTCAAAGAGGGGCCAGAGATAGCAGTCATGTGTGCATGAGATGTGCTGATTATGTGAATATGTGTATGTTTTGATTTCTTTTCTGAAGGCTTTGGCCAAAACTTAGTGGGTAACAGTCTTTTCATTGTGCCTGTCTATAACTCATCCTGACATTTTTATGGAGAATCTGTCCTTTTCATAATATTGTTGCCTTAAGAAAAAACCAGTTTCAAAATAGAGTAATGTACATCAAAAATAATTATTAAATTCCTCTATTTTAGGTTACATTACCTTCTAGTTTGCTGATGCACTGCAGTACATATGTTTTAAATTTAATAATTGTATTATTATAATTATATAATTATTATTCAGCTAAGGTGTAGTTTTGTTGTGTTTGGTACTATAATAGTGCTTGAAATGTAACTTTGATCATTTGACTATCACAGCCACATTAACTGTTTATTAATACTTCTATAGTTTTATGACTAATTGCTACAGTTCTTATACTACAACCTATCTCCAGTTCAGGAAGGCTGCAGTTGAGTACAAATTGAAAGCAAACTACAACAGTTCTATACTTCCCAAGAGTCACTAACAAAATTCATTTTCCACATTTGATGTAGGGTTTTTAAATATAGAGCACTATTGTAGAGTAATGATGTCTAAAGCAATTCTGTGTAGTTTAATTGGCTGAGTAATTCTGCTGTTAGCTGCAATATTTTCAGAAAAATCTAAGCCAAAATGGACAGACTGAAATCCATTAAATATATGTCCTTCCTCTTATCCTTAGTTTGAACAATGCAGTCTGATTTTACTTACCAGTATGAAGCATGCAAAGTTTGAGTTGTGAAAGTAAATTGTCAAAATCACAACTAAATTAAACTGGATTATATTATGTAGGAAATTCAGCTTAGTATTGAGGACTCAAAACTCAATTTTTAATGTAGAATACATGCCACAGTGCAAATACATGATCTCAATCAATATCACACAAATAGATAGTTGTTTAGTAAGTGTCTGATTTTCGGTAACTCTTCCTAAATCACTAAGTATGAATAAATATTTGTAAAGTAGAAAATATCATGTTTAATGTTGGTCAAACTAGCAAGAAACAAATCCTGTTTAAAAGAAAACCCAGTATTTGAACATTGATAGACAAATCACACTTTTAAATGTAATGAGGTTCTTTGCATTCATTCTGAAAATGAGATATCATTAATCCACATCATTATCAAAAACGAATATCAACATAAAACTGTACAATACTGATAAACAAGAATATTATATCCTTTCTTTACACAGATTAAAACTTAAAGCAAATGGTTTTAGGCAGAAAAAAATGACTAATGTGTAATGTAAATGACAATGTACATAGAATATGTTCTTTATATCCCACCCAAAATATATCTGTACAGGAACCTTACAAGTGTAAAACTTTCACAGATTATTTTATCATAATGAATTCCTTGTAGTAATTACCATTTCTGGATGATATGGAGCTTTGTTCATTGTTGCCCAGACTCCCAAGAATCTTATGTGATGTGGCTCAGCTGAGAGTTGTGTGACATTGCCTTTAATAATTGGCAGTATGTGGTAGAATGTGTTGCCATCCTCAATGTTATTGAGAACTTCTAAGTATAGCATTTGTTCATCATATGTAGTACTTCCTGAAATGAAAGAAAGTATCATACATCTTAGATGAATCCGGAGCTACTTCTACACACCTACACACACAGTCTCTCTCTCTCTCTCTCTCTTTTTTCACACACACACACACACACACACACACACACACACACACACACACACACATTCGCATAACAGATTCTTTTGTGAGCAACAGTATGGAGCAGATTCTTAGTGAAAAGTTGCCATGGGTGACCTCTCTGGCAAACAGTATAAAAGTCGTATATTTATAATGTTACATAATTGTCTGCTCCAAATATTTATGAAACCTAATTTTAGTTCTAGAATTATGCTATAGTAGATGCATATTAACTATGTAGAGATGAATATGGGAAATAAAGTAACTGGTCCAGAACTTTCTGCGTTCAAAAGCATTGACATGGTAAAGGGAGATATCAAATATTTTGACTGTTGATGCTCTTCACAATTTGTTCCGAAATGAGGTTTCAAGTGATGCAATAAGAGGTCATCTTCATGGACTATTTTTTCTTGGAGCTGTACTGTATTCATACAATATAATTCAGTTCTGTTAATAGATTCATTAAATGAGATCTGTGACGCATGATGTAAAATGAGAAAATAGTTCCACAAAGTATGGAATATAAATGAAAATTTTTCATTATAGTATACATTTTATGTCATAATTCATTGAACCACTGTGAAAACTAGTTCAAAAGGAAGATAAATCTTCTTTGTTAAGAACAATTTTGAAACTTTTGAGGGTAAGCATTGGCAAATTTTAGGTCTTATATTGCATTACAAGTGTAGTCTTAGATACTAAATGATAATGCAAAAGATGTGTAAAACAAATTTTTACAGAAATCAAGCTGTATTTTCTACCCAGACTTAGGAGACAATCCTCTCACATGCTGATTGGATATTGCTGTTTCACTTAAAAATTTTCCAATAATCTAATGCTGCAGCTCCCCAGACATGATGACAAAAGAATCTTACATGTAGCTTTTGTGATGTTGCTATTGGAGTCAGATGTGGCTGGCTGCATGGCCACAAATGAATTTTTTTCTCCATCTGTTCATGCTTATCATCATTTACTATGACTTCATGATGACACAAGACTTGAATAATATGACAGATGAATCACTCATTCTGGATATTCATTGTAATAGTAGATCAGGTCCACAACTACAGTAATATAACTCTCAAGGCTATATGGTTTTCTTATGTGAAGGGTTTCTCACAGCCTCAATTAAAATTTCATTTTACACTGACATTGGCATGATTATCATCCATTCATAAACAACAGAACCAATGTTTACTGAGCAGAATTCCAAAGCTACAAACTCTGCCGAGTAAGTCAGTGGATTTGCTGTTTGAGATTGCTTGATAGTGACATTAACAATGAAATCTGTCAGTAGACAATGAATTTGAATAGAACTGGAAGCTGCAAGTGAAAAAGGATGGTTTTTAAACTGTTTACTGTCGTTTCAAATCAATCAAATAATGAAACATTCAAAGTACTATACAGCAAGTAAATTCGTCTGGTACTTAAGGTTGTTTGATAATGATTCTAGCTTCCAGATTGTGACTATGTACATGTTTCAGGAAGGACTGCATTAAGTTATGTCGGCTAGTGACAGGAAGAAGGAAAACATGCACTAAGTAATATATTACAGTCTGATTTGAAATTATGTTTTAGAAAGAGAGAAAGAGAAAAGTTACCAATGCAGATCTCTTTGATAAATATTACAGAATTAAATTAAAGTTTTATATATGTTTCTGGTTTTAACATCTATCATTAATTTAAGAATTATCAGTAATCTTACTGGTAAACAGGTCCACAAATTGTCTTACATAAAGGTCAAATTTTGCTGCACTGCATTTCAGTGGACATATTTTGTAAATCAGATTAGAAAATGAAAGAACTGCAGTTTGCTTAATCCTTGCAGATTTATCATCCCCAAGTGACAATAAAACCTGTGAAATGATTAAAAACAACATTCATGTAAAAATTAATAGTAACAGTGATTACAAATATGTATCACTATAATTAACATAGGTAACAGCTCACATACTTCATCTGCTGATATGGTTTTGAGTTTTCACTAAATTACAGTCTGTTATTATGTTTTTAATTTCTATTTTTACAACTAACAACATAACACATTCATTTACAGTTTTTTTTATTTGCAACTACATTTTCATTATGTTTTAATGTGACAAAAATTGTTATTATTTGTTGTGAGTTACACTACAGAATTTGGAGAACTCACCTCACACTCTTGTAGTAGATGTTCTGAGGGTTCACGTATATAAAATGGGAAATTTGTGAGAAGTTTCACAGCAGAGTCTTCTTTCACCTTACAATTCAATATGAGATCTCTGATAAAAAGTACAGAGGCCTCAGTGCCAACCTTAGGTAACAATTCCAGAAAGAAGTTCCTGAAAAGATTTATATTGAGATGTTTTTAACATAGTGCTGGAAATTTTTGCAACAGTTTAGTATTAAAGTGTAAATTCTCATCAAGTCAAACGCTATTTAGCCTACTTGATTACTTTTTAAGCTATAATCATATTTTAAAGACTTTTATACTCATAACTGATAGCATTTGTGTTCATGCTATCAAAAGGAGTAAAATCACAAAGTGTAAGCCTAATTAACAAGAAGAGAGAACAAATGTGCTACAGCCAAGATATTAAAGACTCTACCAGTACAACCAAAGCCCTATTGTTTAGCATTACAGCACCAGCCCTATTGTTATATAGCTTTTAAATATGAAGGTTATGGATTAATCAGTCTGCAGGTAGTATACAAGGAAAACATGAAATTGTATTAAGTAACAAATATATCTTCAAAAAACTTTGGTATACATTGTTCTCTAAAAATTTTGAAAAGGTGATATAGTTCAAAGTTTTCACACAGCTGTGTAGTAATGAGATACGTAGCAAATCACAGTCTTGATTTCAAAAGAGCCACTCCACTTATAAAGCTATTTATACATTTCATCATCACTATCACAAGTTTCTGTGTTCATTGTCTTCAACCCAGATTCCCTTATGCTCTGCTAAGAAGGTATACCAGATATCTTCTTGATTTGATGTACCCATCTGCTCACTGCTCTTGACCTCATGCCCTCTGTCTTACTTGCCATGATTATTTTCTGTAGATTTTCCCCATCTCTTCTCACAATATGGTCAAAGAACTGAAGAATTTTTTGTTTGACTGGAGAAGAAATGTGCCTGGAGACAATGTGTTGCTTAATAATGGACACATTTGTTTTTCTTTCATTCCATTTTATGCAGACCATCCTGCAACTTCACTAAACTCAAATGCTTTATTATGATGCTTGTCACTGGCCTTAAGGGTCCACATTTTGCAACTGTACAGGAAGACAGAAAGCACAAGTCTTTCAACAAGATGGATCTTTGTGCCATTTGTTATGACTCAGTTCTGCCAGATCTTGGTGACCTGCTTCATAGCCACTTGGCCCATTGTGACCTGTCACCTTGTTTCATCTTCACAACTTCCCATTTTCCAGATGGTTGACTCATTACAGATGAAAGAATGCACCACTTTCAATTCCTTTAATCAACCTGGAGCTTTCTCCAATATTCAATATCATAAAATTGGACTTGCTGAGATTGATGTCTAATCCATATGATTTCCTTTACTTTGTTAAGATCTCAGCAAGCTCACCTTTGCTGCTAGCTAAAAGCATGGTGTCATCAGAAAATTGGAGATAATTAACAGTCCTTGCACCTACTGAGATGCCTTTAATTCATGTATCAAGAATATTCCTAATGATATGTTCTGCATAGATGTTGTGCAGTTGGGGGCATAGAATGTAAGCCTGCATGACTCCTTTTGATACACTGATGAAATCAGATGTTTCAGCACTTGTCTTCAAAACTGTAATGCAATTATTATATAAACTGCTGATCAGTGCTATCAAGTGTAGTTAGACATCAAACTGTGTAAGTGCCTGTCACAACTTCTTCCAGACAACAGAGTCAAAGGCTTTCCCCTAGGAAAGGACAGATGAAAACAGGAACACAGAACTCTCATGATTTTCAATTATTTCTCATATGTTGAAGAATTGTTCACAGGCTCTTTGTCCTTCAACAATACCTGCTAATTCTGGGGATATATGAGGCTGAATGAATGGCTTCAAACGCTGGGGCAAGACATAGCACAAAATTTTGCTTGCATGGAAAGTGCAAGCAACAGTTCGGCAGTCGATGTGGTTCCTGATTGACTCTTTCTAGTGTAGGATTTGAAGAGAGAATTCAGCAATTCTTCTGGCCACTCCCAAGTTTTCCATACTTTTCTATACAATGAAGGCAGCCCATTGACACATTCTTGTCCCATTTCTTTGATAACCTCTCTAGGCATACCAACTAGATCAGGGGATTTGTAATTCTTCATATGTTGAATTGTATTCTCTATTTTGCTGCATGAAACTGTAGGTTCCAATGTACGGTGCTCTATAGATTGACTGTCTGTAGTGTTGTTATTTCCAGAATTCAACATTACACAGTACTGTTTCCACCTCACAATAGTGTCTTCCTTGTCTCTGATAGGGTTGCCATTCTTGATCTCCACCAAACATGTAGAGGGATTAAATTTACCAGTGATGCTGTCAAATTTCTTGAAGGGATCATGTACTTGACTGTGATTTTGGTGTTTTCTCTCATTACAGAATTACTGAGCTTATAATAAAATCTTTAAATGATAAAATAACATCAGCTGGAGTCTTCTGTGTCTTACTGAACAAATTTTATTTTGTGAGTCATAGTATTGTATCAGAAAAGTTAAGTGTTTATGGAATATGTTGTTCAGTACATGGATGGTTTAGTTCTTATTTAAGAAACAGAATGTAGAAAGTTAACCTGGGTTATTCAAGTAATACAAAGGGGACACCAAATCAGCTGCATGGGAAGAAATTGCAAAGGAAGTGCCACAGGATTTGATCATTGTCTCACTACTGTTCTTCCCTTACGTTGATGCTCTACCACTTTGTTTGAATCAAGAGACAGAATTAGTCCTGTTTCCAAATGATACAAGCAGTATTATAAGGTCTAGGAAAGAAATATCAGCATAGATCATAATAAATGATGTTTTTGGGAAAGCCTCTTTCTGGTTTTGCACAAATTAACTATCAACTTTGAAAAACACAGCTCATTCAGTTTTTTCTGTCAAAAGTATCCCACCCCCTATTAATCAACTACACCAAAAATGTATGATGAACAAGGTAAAAAGTTCTAAGTTCTTTGGTGCACACTGCTGTAAAATTTTACTGGAAAAACCATATAGCAGAACTGTTAAAATATTTAGGATTTTCTGCTTTTGTCATAAGAATAGTTAACAACTTTAGGGATACAGAAAACAGAAAGTTAAAAAACATTGCATATGTGCATTCAATGATGTCTTAAAGGATAATTTTATCTTTTTATTTTACACATCTAATTCCATAGGACCAAATTGAGGAGTAAATCTCCAAGGTCATGGAACATGTCAGTACATGAAATTACAACATAAAAGTTATAATAGATAAAATAAAATGTTTATGAACGCAAAAAAGACAAGCCATAAGTTTATATAATGCAATCAACATTATAACATAGGAATCAGCTTAATTTTTCAAGGAACTCCTTGATAGAATAGAAGTAGTCACCCATGAGGAAATAATTCAATTTTGATTTGAAAGCCATGGATTACTGCTAAGAGTTTTGAATACTTAAGGTAGCTTTTTGAAAATGGATGCAGTAGCACACTGCACACCTTTCTGCACAAGAGTCAAGGAATTGGGATCCAAATGCATATCGTATTTCTGCCTTTTATTAACTGAGTAAGAGCTGCTAATTCTTGGGAATAAGCTGATACTGTTAACAAGAATTGACAGTAAAGAGTATATATACTGAGAGGCCAATGTCAGAATACCCATACTAGAGAACAGGGATTGACAAGAGGTTTGTGAACTTACACCATTTATTGCCCGAATGGCCCGTTTCTGAGCCAGAAATATCCTTTGAGAATCAGAAGCATTACCCCAAAATATTACACCATATGATGTAAACAAATGAAAATATGCAAAGCAGACTAATTTTTGTGTCACCAATCACTTACCTCAGACACTGTTCAGATAGTAAAAATGGTAGCATGAAGTCTTTGAACAAGATCCTGAATGCGGGCTGTCCACAACTGTTTACTATCTATCTGAACACCTAGAAATTATAACTGTTCAGTTCCACTAATCATATGCCCACTCTGTGAAATTAAAATGTCGAATTTTGTTGAACTATGTGTTAGAAACTGTAAAAACTGACTCTTACTGTGATTTAGCATTAGCTGATTTTCTATAAGCCATGAACTTGCATCATGAACTGCACTATTTGAAACAGAGCCAATGTTGCACAGAACATCCTTTACTGCCAAGCTATTGTCTTCAGCAAACATAAATATTTTAGAATTGCCTGTAATACTAGAGGGCATATCATTGATATAAATAAGGAACAGGGGTAACACCCAAACTAACTAAAAAGTATTCACTGCACAAAAGAAAGTAATTAGAATTACATGTGGGCAAAGTTATTAGAGTTATATGTGGAGACGTCTTGCAGGCTCATTTTTAAGCAGGCAAGAATGTTAACCACACCCTGACAAATACATTTATTCATACATGAAATTTGTTACCAAAAATCCATCTCAGTTTGAGAGTAGCTGGGATATTAACTCTTAGACACTCAACCTACTGAAATAAAACACTTGAGAGATAGCAAAAGTATTTTCAAATGCAAATTAAAAATGTTACCACTTACCCACTCCTTCTATATCATAATGAAATTCTTGATTAGAAATAATTATACTGAAAATACTCTAAGTGGTCACTATATAGACATATAAATATTTTTTTAAAAATATATATTCTATATCTGTTCAGCTGATGCATTTCACATCATAATGTTTGTTGTGAATATGATATTTGGAACACACAACTAACTGTACACATACACTACTTTCAGAGTATTGGCACCTACATAAGCAAGGAATACAAGCTGGCACAGAATACTTAATACACACTTCAAAAAAAGTTTTGCATCACGTTGCTTCTGAGAGTTCCAGAACCGGTACAGAAAATTGGAATAGAGATCAACATAAACATCATTTATGCCCTTTTTATTGCTTATGAAAACCACACATTGCATATTGTACCACCACACAGTGAGACCTTCAGAGGTGGAGATCCAGATTGCTGCGCACACCAGTACCACTAATACCCAATAGCACACCCTCTTGGATTGATGCATGCCTGTATTTGTCATGGCATACTATCCACAAGTTCATCAAGGCACTGTTCATCCAGATTGTCCCACTCCTCAATGGCAATTCAGCGTAAATCCCTCAGAGTGGTTGGTGGTTCATGCCATCCATAAACAGCCCTTTGCAATTATCCCAGGCATGTTCAATAGAGTTCATGTCTGGAGAACATGCTGGCCACTCTAGTCGAGCAATGTCATTATCCTGAAGGAGGTCATTCACAAGGCATGCATGATTAGGATGTGAATTGTCATCCATGAAGATGAATGCCTAGCCAATATGCTGCTGATATGGTTGCACTATCAGTTGGAGGATGGCATTCACATATTCTACAGACATTGTGGGGCCTTCCATGACCACCAGCAGTGTACTTTGGGCCCACATAATGCCACTCCAAAACAGCAGGAAACCTCCACCTTGCTGCACTTGCTGGACAGTGTGTCTAAGGCATTCAGCCTGACTGGGTTGCAGTGAAGGGAATGTGATGTCAATCCTGAGTGGTCCATTCGGCATGTTGTTGGGCCCATCTGTACCGTGCTGCATGGTGTCGTGGTTGCAAAGATGGGCCTCACCATGGACATCGGGAGTGAAGTTGTGCATCATGCAGCCTATTTCACACAGTTTGAGTCATAACACAATGTCATGTGGTTACATGAAAAGCATTATTCAACATGATGGCGTTGCTATCAGGGTTCACAAACCGTCAGGTGGCTTGCGGAGTATGGATGTAGATGTAGATGTAGACATAATCCGTAGGTAGCGGTCATCCACTGCAGTAATAACCCTTGGGTGGCCTGAGCGAGGCATATCATCGACAGTTCCTGTCTCTCTATATCTCCTCCATGTACATACAACACCTGGACACTCCACTTGTTGAGAGCCCTTCCTGGCACAAAGCAACAATGTGGACATGATCGAATCGCAGTATTGAGCATCTAGGCATGGTTGAACTACAGACAACATGAGCCGTGTACCTCCTTCCTGATGGAATGGCTGGAACTGATCGGCTGTCTGACCCTCTCTGTCTAATAGGCGCTGCTCTTGCATGGCATCTTTGAGTGGGTTTAGTGACATCTCTGAACTGTCAATAAGGCTCTGTCTGTGATACAACATCCACAGTCAACGTCTATCTTCAGGTGTTCTGGGAACCGGGGTGATGCAAAACCTTTTTTGGTGTGTGTATATAAACTACATTACAATAGATTAATTACTTTTTATATTATGATAAGTGTAGAGGCAACACCTATATTAAAACATGATGTAATTTCATGCATAGAACAATTAGGAAAACACTGATAAACAAATCCAAGAAGCACACAACGAAGCCCTAGAAAGACAGAAGTTTACAACTTATTTCTGAGTTAAAATGTCTTTTACAAAATAAATATGAGTCTCACAATACATGGTTTGTCTGGCCATTATGAACAAATGTCAGCAATAAAGCATGTCTAACAATCAGATTTAATTAACAAGGGAAAAACACAGTTTTTTAGAAATATAAATACTGTCTTTGTTACTCTGTTTAGAGAGAATTTACCAGACAATCATTGGGAAGATCATCTATGGCACATGGTAGGCAAAAAATTAATGAATCTTCTTGTGATATTAAGAATCCAGCTTTTCCTTACAACACGTCAGTAATGATTACAATGGAAACCAAGGGAATGAGTGGCTAGTATCTGGGATCAAACAATCTAGTAATGAGAAGAAAGAGATTTATTTAATAGAGAGGAGACTAGCTGTAACCAAGACTTGGATGTACACTACATACAATAGTGAACAAAAATCTTGTCCTACAAATTTTCTTTACCATTTCAGTAACATTGTCCAAATACTTTCAGAACTGTTTTTATGACATCATCAAACTGGCACAAAATATACAAAACATTTTAGACAAAAATGATCAGCTTTCACTGCTCTATTCAGCATAACTAATTATATATGAAGTTCCCATTTAGAACTTTGAAGTTAAGTTTGTTCTCTCCTTTTTACAGCAGCTTCTAGGCAATGTCAGGATCGTTATTGCATTTACACTTATCAATGGTTTCCCGAAACTGCATTTCAAATTATATTGTTTTGTATATCCCTAAAATGAACAAGACATAGCAAGGTTTGTAAAGAAATTATGTTATTAAATTTCCTCAGAGTAAACTCAGACTCTCTTGGAAGAACATGTGACAAAATCTATCCTGACACCGTAAGCAATTGTTAGATTCAAAAACAGATTGAATGACCTTAAGGGAAGTAGCAAATTCAACCAAAAAGTACTAGGATTGGAAAAGATGGAGAAGAGATGGCTGTAGATTATAGATCAAAAACTGAAATAAATAAAGAAATGACAGAGAAAAAAATGTGAACATGTGGAGCAAAAATATATATAATTCTGAAACAAAATTAATAGCAAATGTAGAAAAGCTAAAGACAAATGTTTGGGGGACTGACTTCAAAACAGAGATACAAAACTGAATCATGGTAATGTACATGCTGCATGAAGACTAATAAGAAATCATTTTCAGGAGTACTATGATTATAATGAAAAAGTTAATTAAGTAACAGAAACAGAAAGTAAGACAAGAAACAGAAAACAATATTTGGAAATCTTTTACAGTTCCTTAGAGGAAATTGGAACAAATGAAAATGAGGATGCAGTGGAAGATGTGGGAGATTCAATCCCTATTTCTGAATCCTAAAAAGATTAGGACAGGCTAAGAAAGAAAAATAGCTGTGCTATTGCTGAAATACCAAAGAAGTCTTCTACTCACAAGACCAAGGAACAGAGGCAAAACTGCACAATCTCATGAATGAAATTTGTAAGGACCAGAACTTTACCTCATTATGTAGCAAGAAAAGATTCTGACCTTTGCCACAAAACTTTTGTTAAAATGAATTGGATGTACTAGTTGACATACTTCAGTAATTAATTAAGTCACTAATTAGGATTTTTGTGTCAGTTATCATAATTTTCAATATGGCATTTGTACTCATATGTTGGGTATTCCTAACTGTGACTTCCCTTCCCTCTTTCTTCACTCGCCGGGAGGAGACGCGACTTGTAACAATGTTCGTCCCCATCGGTATGACATGGAATGGCACCTGTAACTCTCGTAAGAACACAGCTCCTTGCATGGTTTTGAAATATCCTGTTATCTGTCCACAACAGTCTTCTCAGCTTATGTGAACTTGTAAACTGCAATCGTTTATTTTTATTTTATGCCCAGTTAGTTCTGCGATGAAATAAAATCTTGATTCTTGATTTCATCATTATGATCGTTTTTCAGTTGCTATGCCATTGCTACGTCAAGTTATTAATAACGGTCCGACGTAACTCCAGAGATAACTTACGTTGGAATAAATATTATTTTTATTCTGCTGTAATACTGGTTTAAACTAATCACTTTTCAATGTCCATTATTCATGTACTCACTTAGTCACTTAAAATGTTTAAAGAGTCAATCAACTTGCATTAATAAACATTTTATTGTCCATTTAATGAGTTACAGGAAACATAAGATTTATCTTTCAACTCAGATTTTATTGTTCTTTCTGTAATTAATTGTTTGTCCCTACAACTCATGCACACCAATATATCATTCAAGATTACCTTATGTTCAGTTCAGTAATCGTGATGCTGATGACAGCTTTTGACTAACTGGCATACTTGTCTTTCTTTGTGTCTTTGTTTTATTGTGTCCTACTCATGACTATGAATTGTTTTACTGTCATTGAGCCATTGCTCTCAAGGTTTGTAACTGTTCATCAGTACGAAGGCAAAGTCCGATAAACCAATATCACTCAATTGAAGTCTAACACTCATCTTACTATACCATCACATTGAGAATGGTAAAGATTAACTTTCTTCAGTCGAATGACTGAGCAATAGTTCGATATCTATCTCATGAATTATCAAACTTCCAAAACTGAAACAATCTAATAGCGTTTGCATCCAGACAACTATCATAAAAGTACTCTGGAGTGACTCAAGAGCAACTAACTAACTGAACATTTCCATATCCAAGTTGCATTGTAGTCACATTGAATTTCCTTTTCGATGTGGCTGCAACTCTCTTCCATGGTAAATGTTGTCTTTGACTGAATTACTTTCTTGCATTTAACCTTTGTTCATATGATTTTGAATTTATTCTATAGATGTTTGATAAAGAATCTATGACAATCCTTTCCCTTTATCTCCATTTTTATGTATGCTATTCTCAGTATTGGAGTGATATCGGTGTTAATCAACATATTACCAGTGTAGATTTTATTGTCAATAGTTGTCATCACTGTCAAGATGACTCACTTCCCTACTTTAAGTTTCCACAAAGTTTGTTGATTGGAGTTTTCTGTCCTTGGAGCATTACATAACACAGATGTATAAAGTGATTCCATTCTGGCTCAGTATAACATCAAATGTGTCTTCTGCCCACCTCAGAAAACACGTGCCCTGCTAGGTACAGTAAAAGATGACCTGGGGCCCCACAAACCGGGTGTTTACCGTATTCCGTGTAAATGCAGTAAGGCATACATCGGGCAAACTGTACGGACAATCGAAGAAAGATGCCAGGAACACAGATGGCACACTGAATTGAAGCAGCCTACAAAATCTGCAGTTGCGAAACACTACATGGATACTGGAGATACTATGGTGTATGCGAAAACGGAAGTTTTACAGCTGGCCTCGTCTTTTTGGGACTGTGTTCTGAAGGAGGCAACTGGAATATGTGTAGCTGATGGGCTGATTGACAGAGACGCTGGGTTCAACCTCAACAAAGCCTGGGGCCCAGCACTCAGCCAATTAAAAGCACAGCGCCAGCCCAAAGCGACTTCCGTGCCCCACTAAGGCCACAGGACATCTGATGGTCCACAGTTCGCAGCCAGCAGCCCGCCCCTCCCCACCACCACTCCATGCAATGCCATGTGCAGCATGGGGTGGGGGAAGGAGTGGGGAGTGATCAGAGTATAAAGGGGAGGAGATTCAGCGAAGATGCTCAGTCTGCAGGTATCACCTGAAGATGATGGCAACGAACGCTGTCGAAATATCGTGGTTTGAAAACGACTGCATCCGGTTGGAGACCCAAGAGCAGTACAAACATTTAATTCGCTGGGAGAGCCTAAGATCACACATCAGATTCCTCTATGGGGAGGAGATGAACCACAGACTCAATAAGCTGGATAAGCTTCGTGAACAGAAGGAGCGTCTACTGAGCTCTCGGTGCCGTGACCACAGCATAATACCGACATTGTGAGGACTACCCATCACATAAACACAGCAGCCACCCACAGGATCACAAGAAGAGCTAGTCTGGCACTTGTAAGGGAAAGGATCCGGTACACCTGTCAGCGGCTAGACACGGTATCTAAGGAATTACTCACACTCTACATAGAGATGGCTTGTCTGCTCTCGCCCGATTCTTGGGGTAGGGTCGACACTATCTCTTGGGCTCATGTGGACCTGTCTCGACACAGTGCCACTTCTAAACAAGTCTCCAAGTTCCAACATCTGTCAGCCAGAGAACAACAGACGCAAGAAGTGCAACGACAAACCGTAGTCAACTTCACCGGGAAGGAGATTAATGACGCAGCAAAATCAGTTCTGGAAAAGGGACTAAATTTCACACCAATACTGACTACTATACCCATTGCAGACTTCATCAGTGGTATAGAACAAGTAATTTCCACCCTTCCCAGCGAAGAAGCAGAAGAGATACATCGGGAAACATGCTGTGCGATTACCAAAGCCGCTCTACCGAGGCCGAACATCATGAAAGCAGAAAGAGCTGCCATTCGAGAACTACAGAATGATCCTAAAATAGTTATTTTACCTGCAGATAAAGGAAATGCAACTGTACTGCTTCTATTATCAGAGTACAATCGCAAAATGTACGACCTATTTGAGGATCCAGCATACAGAAAACTGAAGGGAGACCCGACCAACAGGGTGAAAAAGAAGGCTATTGAGCTTCTATGCCAGTGCCTGCTGAAGTAAATCATCAAGAAGCTCCGACCTCGAGCTGCTGCACCCCCAAGGCTTTATGGGTTACCAAAAGTGCACAAAAAGAATGTTCCTTTGTGCCCTATCGTCAGCAACACAGGTGTCCAAACGTACCAGCTAGCCAAATATTTAATGACGGAATTAAGCCCTCACATCGGGAAATGTCAGCATCACATCAGGAATTCTGTACATTTTATTCAACGACTGCAGGAGCTGTGCCTCCATAACCAGGACCTCATGGTGAGCTTTGATGTGGTCTCGCTTTTCACCAGAGTGCTGCTTGATAACTCTCTTAAATTTATTAGGGAGAAATTCAACCTGACAATGACTAATCTTTTCAAATTTGTCCTCACATCAACTTTCTTTCTCTTCAATGGAAACTATTATGAACAAACGGATGGTGTTGCCATGGGGTGTACCCTGTCACAGGTGGCAGCAAACTTGTTTATGGAAGACTTCGAAGAGAAAGTGCTGGAAACTGCAGCACTGAAGCCTATGTGCTTATGTTGATGACACATTTGTGATATGGCCACATGGAAGAGAAAAACTTCAAATGTTTCTCCAACATCTGAATTCTCTGCATCCTAACATCAAATTCACCATGGAGGTGAAAGAGAATGGTGAACTCCCATTTCTGGACATCCTAGTCATGCGTAAAGTGGATGGCACCTTGGGACACAGTGTATACAGGAAAGAAATTCACACTGATCTGTATCCCCATGCTACCAGCTGCCATCATCCTTCACAGCGTGAGGGTGTACGGTGAACACTGGTACACAGGGCCCACACAATATCAGATGAGGGATGCCTACGAGGAGAACTTAACCACCTTAAGGACGTTTTGAAGAAGAATGGATCTAACGAGAGTCAAATTCGACATGCTTTCAGGCAGAATGCACACACCCAGCAGAGAGAGAATGAAGAGGATGAGAAGACAATGGCATACCTCCCTTACGCTGGCAAAGTATCCATCAAAATTGGCAGAATTCTGGCTCAGTAAAGCATCAAATGTGTCTCCTGCCCACCTCCTAAAACGAGTGCCCTGCTAGGTACAGTAAAAAATGACCTGGGGCTCCGCAAACCGGGTGTTTATCGTATTCTGTGTAAATGCAGTAAGGCATACATTGGGCAAACTGTATGGACAATTGAAGAAAGATGCCAGGAACACAGAAGGCACACTGAACTGAAGCAGCCTACAAAATCTGTGATTGCAGAACATTACATGGATACTTGAGATACTATGGAGTACGCGAAAATGTAAGTTTTACGGCAGGCCTCGTCTTTTTGGGACTGTGTTCTGAAGGAGGCAATTGAAATATGTGTAGCTGATGGGCTGATCAACAGAGATGCCCGACGAAGGCCACAGGACATCTGTTGGTTCACAGTTCACATTCAGCAGCCAGCAGCCCTCCCCTCCCCACCACCACTCCACGCAGCACCGTGTGCGGCAGGACGTGGGGGAAGGGGTGGGGAGAGATCAGAGTATAAAAGGGAGGAGATTCAGCAAAGACGCTCAGTCTGTGGGTATCACCTAAAGATGATGGCAAGGAACGATGTCGAAATATCATGGTTTGAAAATGACTGCGCCCGGCTGGAGACCTGAGAACAGTACAAACTGATTCCATGAATATTTCTTATTTCCTAAACCATCACATTTTTTAGAAAACAAATTTTTGTCAGTCCTGAATTGCCAAATATAAATTAGCTGTTTTTCAAATTATTATGTAGTTTCCAAAACAACAATTTGTCATATGCTAGTCTTTAAACAGTTGGTCACCACTCAAAGTGCCTGTCTGTGCCCAAACAAACATGTAACGCCTATGATGAGTCTGCTCCTGGTGTTTGGTCATGCAATCACAAGAATATGTGTATTGGGATCCATGTAAACACAATAATATTAATGTCTATAAACTTTCAAGTGATGTCTGTAATTAACGATAATGAATATATTGACTAAACTGTGTTATGGTTGGTAGGACATTTGGACCAACAGTGGCATGTTGAATCATTGACTGTTGAGCATTGTGACCTTCAGTGAAATACGTGAAATACTGCTGCATACTTTTCTCTGATTAGTTACTACAACTGAAATGTTTATTGTAAATATGAACTGCATTCTGTGTCACACTTAATGACTTTGCTTAGTGTCTTGTTAGAGTTACCATTCAGTCTAGGACAGAGTTACTAAAAAATAGGTTTTCAATTAATTTGTAATTTATTATATGAACTCTGCCACTTAACGATCATTAGTGCTGACCTCATTTATATGCTATTAATCTTCTGTTGTTGAAAAACTGCTCATCATCCTAACAACAGAACTATGAGGATAATAAATGTTTGATAAAGTGCAACCAAAATTGTTGTGCTGTGTACATTTTTTGGCAAACGCCATCTTGTACTCTTTAAGATTTTCGTCTTCATGAGTAGTGACTGACGTGCTACCAAAAAGATAATGGAGGAGAGATTACAAAATTGAGGTTGGTGTGTTTATGTTTGCTGCCCCAATGTTTGGAGTGCATTGCAGTAGGAGTGTTGTGTGAAAGAACTAACATGTTTAAAGACAGTAGCTTTGTGGTGAAATTTATGAAATTATGTAATGTGGATAACAGAATCAGAATTATGACACTGTGTAGCTGACACCAAAATAACACAGCCATTTGGAGAAAATTTCAGCTAAACTGGGACAAGGAGACTGACACCAATTTTGACAGCAAGCCAATTATGGATCGCAAGGCTGTAGGCAATGAGCCCAAGAAACGTAATGAGGTGATGTGGAATATGTGAGCAGGAGCAGCAATCAAGCTACAGATTTTGATGACAGCAGCAACTAGAGACAAGACATGAAAACAAAATGGGTCAAGGAAAGCAAAGTATGCAAAATGCTATGGGGTTAATGACAGTAGATCACTACCGGTATTGGTTATTGCACGTGGACAGTTCTGTAAAATCAGATGTGTACTAGAAGGTAGACTCAATGAAAACTTGTTTCAAAACAAACTGGATGAAGTGTCAAAGAATTTGGAATCATCATTTGATGCTTGGGATCAGAATTTGCAAGATAGTGGAGATGAGCTTGTAAAACTTTATAATAAGTATATGGAGTTTGTTAACTTTTGTCAGAATGAATTGATAAAAACATGTTCCTCTAATGATGGTACTAAATTGACTTACAATGCAAACCAAGCACATAGTGTTGATATTCATGATCTGAGGGTTGAGCAGTGTAAATATTGATGCATTTGAGGGTGCTGAAGGGTCTTGAAACAGGGTGTGTCGATGGTAAATGAACTTCTTGATAAAGTGGATAACAGAGTAGATGAGAGACAGCTTGAAAGAGAATAGTAACAATTAACAGTAATATTAAAGAGATTAGATTAGTTGAAGTTGACGTAAGTAATGTTGAAATGTAATGTAGATGGACAGAGAATGTGAAGGTTGCCAAAGCAGTGAATGCGTGTTTGCTGGTTTGAAGCCATTTTGACTATTTTTCGATCGTGACAGTCTCAAGAAATATGTAAAGGTTTTTTGAATCACCACTACATCACAAAATTTGTTGACTATCATATTACTTATTTATCTAGTGACATGTTTTGAGAGAATACCTCATCTTCAGGCTAAATGGCATTACAAAAAGAATTTTACAATAAGGTCATACTGATGTTACATAGTCTTTTCGTAAATGCTGTGGTTACCTTTATTCTTCAGTTGTGGCAGTCTTGTTGTGATGTGCTGAGGTGAAAATTTGTGAACAGTGACCAAGAAAACCAAGACAGCCAAGGAAATGTCAAATGTTCAGAAATTTTGTTGTGTTTTGCATTGGAGTGGAAAATTTTTTGCAAAGTAAATGTGGAGTTTCACCCAACATTGCAAAACTAGGGCAGGGGGTCAGTGTCATTGTGAACATATGAGTAGGTAAGGGTTCACTGCTCTTTAATGAATACATTATGTGTCGACTAATGCCTCCCTAGGGGTGCAATCTTATTCAAATTTTCTTCCAGCTTAATGTATACTTTTTAGTATGCAATCAGCCAATAAAGTAGTAGATATAGAAATAGATTTACAATCATTTTGCTCTGTTCATAGAAGAAATATATTCACTGTGTCATTGTGTGCCAGTTCCATAAGCACATGGGCATATGTGAGGATATCGATCTCTACATGGGACTTGAACATCTCTGGTTGATGCAGAGGGACAATCTTTGGATTGTGAGAAAGACTGACTGTTCAATGTAGACATATGTAAAGCGATCCTTGTGAAAAAAGTACTTGTTCCCTTAACCACATCATCTATGATCGGGCAGAGTTCCTAAAATGCCAAGGTCCTTTCTTCTACATTGATGAACCCATGTCTTTGTGAAACATGCAATAAATCTGCTACTTCATACAATTTTGTCCAGTGTATTATGTAGTGAAAACGTGGCTGTTACACAATACTCCACCCATCACACCACATCTAGATTACAGTGCTAACAGGACTGTAGTGCTGGATGTGCAGTGTTGTTATTGTGCAAAAATAACAGTGAAAACCAAGTGCACTGATGATTTGTAATCTGTACCTATAAACAAAGCCAGCCTAACTACACATCAACAATGGCAGCCAACAATTAATCTACTATTCGGTTTTGATGATAATGCCACCACAGACAGCGTTTCTAGTCAACAAAGTTTCCAACATGATTGCAATGGCATCTGCATGCCTACCGCACCTTCTACACTGCAATTTGAATGCAAAATATCACTTACTGTGTCATGAAAATTGGAGGAGGAGAAGGGAGAAAAGAAAGGGAAGGGAAGGGATTATTGATGTCAGCTACATCAAGACTTTTGTGTGGCAACAGCGGCAACAAGTGAAAATGTGTGCTCGATTGGGATTCAAGCCTGGGATCTTCCACTTACTAGGCAGTTGTATTAATCACTGCACCATCAGGATACAGCATTTAATGCAACTGCATGGACTATCTCAGCAGACCTCTTGGCTGACACACATTCCCAACTAGTGCTGCCTGTCTGCAGTTTGTGTCCATGTCCTCCATACAAAATTCATATAATTTGCTCTGTTTTCACACCTAGCTGTGTGCTGTGAATAATCAGCAGTCTTGTTGCCCCATACCATGAACAATACTACAATGACTGATTCAGCCTCACCCCTGAGGTTCAGCCTGCATCTCAAACTACCAGAGTGCTACTCAAACTACCCGACTTTGTGGTTTGCAACAGTGGGCAGTATCTTTGAAGTTACTGGAATTTCAGATGATGATACAAAATACATTATCCTACTTTGCCATTTAGCCGGGCAGTCTGAAGTAATTATTGACCTTACCCTGTTGCCACCACATTCAAATAAGTACAGCACAGCAGAGACTGTTCCCCTGCAAAGACTTTTCCAAACTCCAGAAAACCAGCTACAAGAGATCATCGACAAATAACAATTCCATGATAACACACTTTCGTAGCTTTGATGTCAGCACTGCACAATTATTGATTGCCCTCTCATGCTGGACCCTATGGATCACAAAGTTACTGATGGAGTTGCAACTGGCGATGATCACACGTGAGTCCAAACCTCGAAAAAATGACTTGTGTTGGTGCATTGTATGTCCTTGGTGATAAGCTACTGGAGTCCACTAATAAGACAGAGCCATGCCTCCTCCCCCCCCCCCTCCCCCCATGTGATGATGCACGATGCAACAATGACATTTTGCACACCGTGTGTGCCCAGCCGAGCAAGCTAAACATAACAAGAGGGTGGTGTAATAACTCCTCAACAGCTGATGGCACACCAACACATGCCCACCTCACATGCATCACAAAGCACTGACACACCTGCCATTACAGCTGGTCCACTGCAGGTGATGTGCTGGTTCCACAATCAATTTGGACTTGCCACTTGCCAGTGTCATGATCCTTGCGATTTCCTGAATGATGTCAGCAAACTGGGATAGGCACCTCAGCCCACTCCAATGAGTAAAGTCACCTACATCATCTGCAAACAGCACAAACCCATGTTGCCTCCACCACAACTGCACGCAAACACCTAATGAAGCTGGATATTGCTTTTTAATGGATAGGAGCTCTAGCATCAGCTCCTTGCCACACAGCAGTGCATTAACTTCCAAATTGTCCTCATCTCTCTTGCTTCACTCAGCAAACGACTCAGATATTTGTCTACAGCACAACTATAAACACCATTCACTTCTTGATGAACCTGAAGTGCACTTGGAATTTCTATGTAACACACATCTGCAAACCAATGACCAGCATGGACTTTCTACAGATCTTCCAGCTCTCACCTGATGTAGTATGAATAGCACTGATGCACCATGCAACCGGAAATTACATCGAGGTAATTTTCACTTTGACCATGCCTACAAGATCATGTTTGCCCAAATTCCTTACCACTAATGACTCCTCTTCTGACACTCTGCCAGTTAGCCCAGTTGTAAGATGATACTCTTGCTACCTCCCAGTGATACATCAACTGCAGCACAGAAGCACAGGCACTACAAGACCAAAACATAGATCTTGAGCTTCACATCAGTGAGACTGAGACAGTGATCACATCAGTGTGTGAAAACTTACATGCCCTATGGCCTCAACAGCCAGCTGTGGTGCACAGGACACAACCCCTCCCACCAGACCACATTTCACTCAAAACAGTCAATTTGTCACAGTGCATACTGACAGCAGCAGATAACAATCAGACAAGATCAATACACCACATAGTGCAGCATTTGTAAACAGTGAAACAGATTCACAGACTTCTCATGCTTGAGCCCATGTATGCACAGAATGAAATGTGACTACACAGAGAATCATGACCACTGACTGCCCTCCCATTCACCGCAAACCTCATGGTTTGTGTTGTGCAGAGCTGCAGACTGTCAAAATTGCAATACAGAAACTTTTACAGAACCACATTGTCAGACCCTCAGAGAGACCATGGGAGTCTCGCATCAAGCTTGTCCCTAAGAAAGATTAGTCCATCAGAATTTGTGGAGACTATAGAGAACCCAGCTCTAGAATACCACATGATAGTTACCCTATAGCTAACATCCAGAACTTCACCCATGCTCTCACTGACACAATGGTTTTCAGTGTTATTGATTGTAAATGGGTGTATTTGCAAATACCAATGACATCCTGAAAATGTGGATCATCACCCATTTGAATTGTAAAAGTATATCTTCATGCCATATGGTCTTAATAATGCTGCACAAACAAGGCAATATTTTATTGAGGGACTGATATGTCAATTTCCATACTGCTACACATATCTTGATGACATACTCATCTCCTCCAGGACCTATGAGGAACATTCACATCATTTAGAACAAGTTCTAGCTGCGCTATGCCAAAGTGATGTTGTCATTAATGAAACAAAGTTGCAACTCAGACAGATGGAAGTGACATTAGGCCACACACTCAACTTGTCAGGCATCACACCAACCGCAGGCACATGGACATGGTAAAAAGCCTTCCACTTTCAGAAACGTTTCACAATCTACATTGAATCCTTGGAATTGTTAATCTCTATTGGTGACACCTTCCCCATGCAGCTGCATTGCAATCTCCTCTAATGGATGTCTAGGCTGGCAAAGATAAACAGTGGAAAAAGAAAGGCAAATGGACCATGAAGATGACAAAAACATTATATTGGGCGAAGACTAGTTTAGCACAAGCCATTACTTTGACACACCCTCACCCCGAAGCACAACTCACCCTCACAACTAATGTGAATGACACTGTGATAGGGGTGGTGCCTCAGTAGGTGGTTGAAGTGATGGCCCAAGAACTTCATTTCTTCTCAAAAATACTATCTTCCTCACAATCTAAGTTATCAGCTTTTGATTGAGAGCTTCTCACAGTATACACAGCATTCAAACCCTTCCACAAGGCTACTGTGTACTGCCAAGTAACAGTGTACACAAGATCATAAACCCTTGGTGGATGCCATCAAAAACCCATCTTGGGATGCCCATCTGCACTGATTCAGATGTCTAGTCCTTACTGGATGGTACTCCACCAACATACATCACAGCTACAATGCAGATAATATAACTGCAGACTTCTTTTGAAGAAGCAATGCAATTTGTCTCCAATGTGACTATGAGAACATAGCAAATGAGCAAGTAAACCATCCAAGCATTGCAGAACTCGTTATCAATCTTCACATTAAATGTCAGTCTCTTCCTATGTCTCATACAACACAGCTCTGTGATGTTTCACAGAACAGGTCATGAGTGCCGGTGCCTCTTACAATGCACCACCTCACTGTGGATGCTTCCCCATCTGAGAAACTCGTTTCTGGCATGTCCACATTGATGCTGTTGGAACTCTACCAGAGTCAGAAGGATTTCATTACCTCCTATTGATAACCAACAGGACATTACAATGGGTAGAACCCATACCTATTTGTAACACCACGGCTGATACAATGCACATTCCTTCATCGAGATGTGGATTGACCACTTCGGCACATGTGAACTGGTTACTACTGATCAGGGCCATCAATTTGAGTTTTCTTTCTCCAACATCATGTGTTGCCTCTGCCGCATATCTCACACATGGATTACTGCATACCATCCAAAAAATAACAGCCAGATCGAGAGGTGTCATAGGATATTGAAGGCATTGCTGATGGGCCACAACAGATCCTGGGCTGAGGTGCTCCCATGGGTCCTCCTCGGCATTCGCTCTTCGTACGAGGATGGCCTATGAGCATCACTGGCAAAAATGGTGTACAGGGGATAGGCAAAATAATATGAGCATCTGTACTTACTTCAGAATGGTTTATTAATAAGGGGTTGGACCCTGATTTACCCATAATATATCTGCGATTCTTCTTCAAATACTGGCATATAATGATTGTATAGTCTCCAGGGGAATGTTATGCCACTTGTCACTCAGATCATCTTCTACCTCCTGTAGTGATGAGGGAGGTGGAAAGCTGCTCTGGATTCTGCACTCCAATATCGCCCACAAGGGTTCAATAATGTTCAAGTCCGGGGCTGTGCTGGCCAGGGAAGACGCTGCAGTTCAGTTGCATGCTCCTCATAGCAAGATTAAACTGTCCTGGCTGTGTGAATGGGTGCATTATTGTCCTGAAATATGGCATCATTGTTGGGTAACAACATCTGAATCATGGGGTGCACCTGATCACCTAAAATGTTCACATAATCCTTGGCTGCAACATGGCCTTTGAGAGTAATGATGACACCAGTAGAACACCGTTATATGGCTGCCCACACCATCACACTTTCACCTCCATGCTTAACCATTGGCATCATGCAATCATGATTGTAGTCTTTTTTTGGTGTTCTCCAGATGTAAACACAGCCCAATGTTGGAAATAACGAAAACGCTCACTCTTCAGACCATATGACATGTTTCTACTGATCAGCCATCCACCTGAAGCACCTGACATCATGTTTTACACTTCTTTGCATTGGTTGTTGTCACTGATGGGGTCAGTATAGCAGCTTGTACATGAATATTTGATTTGTGGAGTTCTTGGCAGACAGTGTCAATAGATATGGGATCTCAAAGATGGTATTGAGCTCTGCAGTCACTTTAGCTGCCATAGTTTTGTCTTGTTTTGACACAATTTGTGTTAGTGTATGATGATCTCTGTCATTTAGTTTTGATTCACAACTACTATTATATTTACACAATGATGTCTTTCCTTGTTTTTTGTAGGCTGTCATGACTGTTGGAACAGTTACTCTTGAAACATTCAATAAGTTGGCTGACTTGGTTACTGATGCTCCAGCTAATCAGGCCCCCACAACCTGCCCTCTTTGGAACTCTGTTAGGTCTTTCATTGCACATCATCCTTGGCCTCAGAATGCAAATACAAAGTGTGTACTACTTGTAAACAACATGCACAGATGCCTAGTCTGTGCTGAACATGCATAGTCCAGTGTGACATGTGCGTTACCTGCATTGTTCACCATCAAACACAACCATCCCATTAATACCACTGTTCATGTTATTTTGCCTATCCCCTGTACAGGTGCTGCTGGTCTTGTCTGCCAACTTTGCACAGCCTATGAATGACATGGATCACACAGACATACACAGACTTATCCACTCTAGTGCACTGTGTTTACCAAAATATCTGGAACATGCATGTCCTGCCTCCCTCATCTCATTTGACACCAAAACTATGACTTCATTATGTTGGATGATTCTCTGTGCCATCTCCTTATTCAGGCCTGTACAGTGTGCTCAAATGCTCTCCATGGACATTTAACATCCTTGTGCACAGCAAACCTATGACTGTCTCACTCACATGACTTAAACTCAGCTTGATCCTAATGGACAACACTAATACAACACACATAGACCTTGACATGTCAGCCAACAACAACAATGATCAACATTCATTACCCATACCACTTCCATCCTCAGATTCAGCCAGAGATAGAAAGGACTTTGACAAGTTTCACTTCATTTCACTGCACCATCTGCATTACAATATGGCCATGTTAGACACCCCCCCCCCCCCCCCCCCCCACTACATCTGGTGCCATACCACTTGTACAGTGTCACCACAAGAAAAGGTCTGATAATGCCTCACCTGTACACTTGCCACAGAATGATAGGTTATGCATATTTGTGCAATGTCTCTGTAAGAAATGGTCCAGTCACCTCCCACTCAGTGCCTTCCCTGGCACAACCGGTCACACACACCTGCAGGTGCCAATATCAGCTAACCCACGCTGCACTCCATACTCCATACTACTGGCAGAGGCTCTGTGGGTATATCAATCTCTACACAGGACTTGAAAGTCTCTGGCCAGTGTAGATTGGACAATCTTTGGACTGTGAGAAAGAAGAGGCAGTGTGTTTTGAGCAACTGTTCAATGCAGACACATTTAAAGTGACTCTTGTGAATAAAGTGTCATCTACGTTTGG
Source organism: Schistocerca cancellata (assembly GCF_023864275.1). Lineage (NCBI taxonomy): Eukaryota > Metazoa > Arthropoda > Insecta > Orthoptera > Acrididae > Schistocerca > Schistocerca cancellata. Next base: position 55,199,917 of record NC_064629.1, on the reverse strand, counting down.
ACAGAGTTCTTATCATAATAAGGTCCCCTTTTCCTACACATACACTGACAGGATAAATCACAACACCAAAAAATAATGGAGGGTAATGGAATTTCAGGAATACATTTGTCTAGGTAACATATGCAAATATGTAATATCACAAGCTCACAGTGTGAGATAAGTCACTGAAAATGTGAAATGCTGGTGCGTTAATAACTAGTGTAACTGCCATAATGTTGAATACAAGCAGGCAAGTGCCCATGCATTGTGTTTCACAGGTTCTGAATGTCAGTTTGTGGTATGGAGTTCCATACCACACTTGGTCAGTCAATACAAGGACAGTTAATGCCGGCTGTGGATGGTGCCATAGTTGTCAGATGATGTCTGCTATGTGCTCAACTAGAGTCAGATCTCGTGATCAAACAGACCAAGGCAGCATGTCAACACTGTAGAGTATGTTGGGTTATAAGAGTGGTATGTAGGCGAGAATTATCTTGTTGAAAAACATCCTCTGGAATGCAGTTCACAAATGGCCGCACAACAGGTCAAATCATCAGACTAACCAACAAATTTGCAGTTAGGGTGCATGGGGTAAACATGACACTGCTCCTGCTGTCACATGCAGTTACATCCCAGGCCAAAACTCCAGGAGTAGATCTACTGTGTCTAGAACATAGACAGGTTGGGTGCCTGCCCTTCTGCCCTCAACTGGCCTCGTTCTAGCCAACACACACCTATCACTAGTGCCAAGGCAGAATCAGCTTTCATCAGAAAACATAACATACCTCCACCCTGCTCTTCAATGTGCTCTCACTTGATACCACTGAAGTGGTGGTGTTTTGGTGTCAGTGAAAAGCATGCTACAGGACATCAGGCTTGGAGCTGTTCTTGAAGTAAGCAATTTTCAAACAGTTCATTGTGTCAGTGCGGTGCCAGCTGCTGCTCAAATTGCTGCTGCTGATGCGGTACGATGTGACAGAGCCATTCATCAAACACAGCGGTCTTCCTTCTTGATAATGTCACATCGCCATCCAGAGACCAAACTTCTTGCAACTGTACATTCTCTTGGCCACCACTGCCTGCAGTCATTTACAGTGGCTGCTTTCCTGTCATGTCTTTTTGCAATATTGTGGAAGGTATATACAGCTTCTCATAGCTCCATTATGCTACCTCATTCAAACTCATTGAGGTGTTGATATTGTCATTACAGGCATCATTGACTAAAGTCAGTTCACCACATCCAATCTCAAAGGTAAATAATGATCATGATCCTTCCAGTGCATATTTAAAACAAACTTGATTTGCATTCTTATAGTGGTGCTACTAATGCCAATCTCATGCAACTGGCATGAAATTTGAACATGCATGTGAATAACATGGTTTCAGCTGTATTTTATGTGGATGTACTGCCTGCTGGTGACATATGAAAATTTGTGCTGGACTGTGACTTGAAGTTGGATTTCCCACTTAACATAAGCAGTCACCTTAACCATTAGGCTACCCATCCATGCCATTTGGTGCAGGAAAGCAGAGTAAAGCTGTAGACATTGAGTGATAAATGTGGGAGAGTATGGCATAGGGATATAGATAGTGTGACATATAGAAGTTTGAGTCAGTCCAGGAGATGTGCACAGATGGCCTATTGGTTAAGGGATGCGATAAGTGGGAAACCCAGGTTTAAGTCCTGGCCTGGCACAAATTTTCATAAGTCATCATTAGGTAGTACATCTATATCTAATACAGATGAAGCCAAGTTATTTGCAAGTAGTAAATTTATTTTGAAGTGAAGTAAATAAGTTTGAGATAAAAGAAATGGTGTTGATCACAGTGTTGACTGTGCAGAGAGACTGACTATTATGATGACAGGATCAGAACAGAAGTATTTTTCCAGCACACTGCTAACATCACGTAATGAACTGAAATGTAAAGAACAAGCTATTGTCTGCTATGTAATAAGGAATAAAGTTTTGTTAGATGAAGTTTGTTTTTTGAAGTAAAAAGTCATTTTTAAAAGTAAATTTTGTGAAAGAGAACAAAGCAGAGAATTAAGGTTTAATGATATTACAAAGAAGAGGGATTTAATGAAGTAATGATATGGTAATTAAGTAACAAACTGTAATGAAGTATACAAAGCAATGAGATATTAATCAAGTTATATGGAATAATGTGGTAATGAGAAAAGTGAAAAGTATTGTGTAGTTTAGCAATGTTAATCTTGTCTTTGTGTTTTTGCAGGTGCACTGCTACAGTTAACATGGTTTGTTAAGTAATGTATTTTATGAGAATACAGGTAAAAGGAAATAATGGAGTGTTATCATGTAAAGGTAAATATAACTTTATCATAGTAAAACATGTATATGATTTGAAGCAACATTTGGTGCTATGGTTGTATATGAAACTATATGCATAATGCATTATTTTCCATGGTGGTAGAAGTTGCTATTTGCTCCTTTGCTATTAGTGGCTTTGAGGGAAAATGCATTAAAAGAAAAAAGGGTATGGTAATTAGCTACCTGCAAAACATGAAGTTAACATGAACATTATGACTGGGAGAAGCAATAGCAAATTTGACTAGGTGTTTAGTGAGTTTAAATATTTACCTTTGACTGAAATCAGCTGAGATTAAAAGAGAGCTTCCATCCCCTCAATAGAAGTGATTATGTAATCTATTGTCATCAAATGGTAATAAATGTCTAATAAATAACAAATATTTTGATTATGTTCCTCTATGTTTGTAGAAAGATGCACCCTTTTTCTAATTATTTTGTATATGCTTTTCATCCGTAGCAGATTAATGAAATTTTATGGGTGGGGGCAGTTGCCTGGAAGGGAAAGAAGATCAATGAGTCCTCCCCTTAAAAATTAGGGGAAGAAACCTACAAAAACTACTATATAAGCTGGTTTGATACTTAAAAATATTAAAGAAGTGGAAATATTTGCTTTATTGTAGATAAAAATATTTCTCGAAACATTTAAAACTCACAGACCTTTTCTATATAGTTTCATTTATATGATTATTAACATGAAAACCACCACCTCTATTACCGTATTTACTCGAATCTAAGCTGCACTTTTTTTCCAGTTTTTGTAATCCAAAAAATCGCCTGCAGCTTAGAATCGAGTGCAAAGCAAGCGGAAGTTATGAAAAATGTTGGTACGTGCCGCCACAACTAACTTCTGCCGTTGAATATATGTAGCACTACGCAGGCATGCTTTGTAGGCACAAAGATAAATACTGGCACCAAAACCTCTGCGTCAGAAAATAAATTAAAAAAAAAAAAAAAAGTGGAAGACGAGCTTTTTTTCTCCGCCGTGAGTTTCGACCACTGCATTTTCATACATTATCCAACAATGTAAAAACAAATTCCGTATTGGTCATTTTCAAATGTAGCACAATTTCAGTGTATTACAAAAATCTGACTGGCAAGACTGTTTGGGATGTTTGTCAATATGGCCAACTCTACGTTCTGAATTTTTTCCTATCTGTGAGAAGAGATGGTTGCTAATAGGAACCTGATGAAATATGAATCACATACAGTATTCTCTTCACCATAAGAATAATACGAATATAAACATTTTGCCATGTATTCTTTCATGTTTGCTGCTATCTCATTTAAATCCTATCTGCCTAATAAACTACGAAACTAGAGTGAGACAACAGCAAACGCAGAAGAATATACGTATCGTGTCATGTTTATATTCGTATTATTCTTACAGTCAGAAATGAAGCACGGCAAGTGACTAGATTTTTAAATCTAAGATGACTCTAATTTCTGTGCAGAATTTGATGTAATAAAGAAGCGGCTGCAAAGATTTTCAAACGGAGAAAAATTTTCGCCTAACTCTCGTTCAGAACATGTTCTATCATACGCAGTCTATTATTTGATTCTTGTTGATCATTATCAAAGAAAGCAGCAGTGTAAGTAACAACAAATAGCAGTCTCTTGCCATTGTTTCGCTAATGAGACGATTCCTCTCTCTCGGTTTTATTTATTTTTTTTTTTTAATTGTACGCGGCGGTAGCGCGTACAAAAGCAAGCCATGCCGCATGCCGCGACAGGCCGTAAACACGCACTATCTGAATGTGACAAACAATGCATGACACAGTGCAGTAATGCATTTTCAGCTTAAGAGTGACGCAAACACCTATAACAAAGAAAACGGCATTTATCAAATCAAAGCAAAGTAAGCAATCGATTCAAACCAGACGAAGTACGTGAAAAAGGAAGGGTACCCGTATAAATACGGACGGAGTGCCTGACGCATAGCAATGGCTACGTGGTAAAGCTTAACTGCTAAGTTTACGACGCGAACCAAACTACTGTAGCTGTATCGTCATTCATTCGACCTAAATTGTGTCTCATATTACAATGGACCAACTTCGTTTCGATTTGGAGGTGTGGCCTAAAACTTTTCTCTCCCCTTGAATTTCGAGTCTCAAATTTCAGGTGTGGCTCAGATTCGGGAAATTTTTTTTCCTTTATTTCGAGTCTCATTTTTCAGGTGCGGCTTAGATTTGAGTGCGGCTTAGATTCGAGGAAATACGGTAACCTTTTGCCAACACAGATTCACTAAGCAGATTGAAAGCTAGTAAACTGAAATTAGAATATTGTGTCAGAAGAAGCTGAGTAGTATAGTTACCGTGGTGTAGTGGTTATGATACTACATGTTGCATCGAGGCTCATGAGTTCAAAACTCACCTGAACTGTAAAATTTTAATATCTATATTCAGTTCAAGTACATTCTAGAAGTAATCACTGTACTGAAATGACCTGTAACTGTACATATACTGTATGTATTCTAGCCAGAGGCAGTTCGCTCTGCGCTCTTGTACGTGCAAGTGCTGAATAAACCTCCATTAAGTGAAGTTAGTGTTTCTGATTCATCTAATTACACTTTCTTCAATGTGACATTATTCTGGTGGAGGCGCTGGGTATTGGAACGTGTGATAGTGCACATTATCGACAATGCAGTGGCTCCCATCAGGCCACAACAGAGCTGCCGTTTACCTGGCGAGAAACCCAAGTTTGGGCCATATTCAACAGATTGCAATCTATCAGAGACAGAAGAAGAAGAGGACATTACAATGACAGCAACTGTGTGCCACCACATGAGACATCCCTCTGGGTTCTCTGGTGATATGGCCAAGATCCAAACAAGTGGCTGAAAATATATGTGCATATAGCCAAATTTAACAAATGGGATGACACTATGTATTTGGCTAACATAGTTTTGTACTTGGAGGGCACTACCAAGCAATAGTATGAGAACAACGAGGAGAAGTTCACAAGCTGGGATGTATTCCAGGCAGAACTGCACAACTATTTCAGCGACACGCGACGACAGAAGTGCAACGCTGAAGATAAATTAAAGTGCAAGGGACAGTGCCCAGGAGAAACTACAGCATCCTACATTCAAGATGCCTTGGAGCTGTGTAAAATATTGGATCCTAGAATGAAGGAGGAAGATAAAGTTGCACATATCATGAAGGGTGTGCTGAGGACATGTATCAAGCCCTACTCCTGAAGGAGGTTTCGACAGCAGAGGACTTCTTTAAATGGTGTCAGTGTATCGACACAATGCATCAAAAAAGAATTACACACAAGAAGTTTGAATGGCTTCCAAATGTCATATCGATATCTGTGATGGAGGAAGGAACTGATTTCACAAGTGTTCTTCATCAGATAGTGGTAGAGGAAGTTCAGAAGGCACTTGGATTGCACTGCCAGCAAAAACCCAAGATGCTTCAAGAGGTCATAAGGGATGAAGTAGAGCAGACAAGGAACACAATCTCTCATCCTTCATTTCCTTTAAAACGGGGAAAAAGTCGAAACCCAGGCAAAGTTACATTCCTACAATGCCGCATGAGGAACCTGTTTGGGCACCAAGGAAGACTGATGTCTGGAGGACCCAGGATAACCAACCTGTATGTTTCCACTGCGGATGACCAGGACATGTGGTGCACTATTGTCAAGAAAGGCGGTGGATGTTTGATGACGCCCATGCCAGAAGACAGCAGACCAATCATAGCTGATGCCAATTCCAGGACGACGAAGATGGACAAGAAGACGTGGGTGTAGGATGACGTAGATCACCATCACTGCAAGCTAGCAACTGAAGAGGATGCTCGCCAACACGCTGATCAAGGTATCCATCGCTGTTTAGAAGCTCCAGCCAATCACCTAGCTGCTGCAACCTGGAAAACTAAAGGGTGTGACCTTCTTTGGAGGTGAGGATACCGAAGAGAAAAATCCTCCGCCATTGATCACTACAAAAATGATAGGAAACTATGTCGATATCCTCATGGATGGCTGAGCAGCCCAAGCTCTTGTGGACTCTGGAGAATCATATTCACTCATTTCAGAGAAGTACCATCACCAGTTGCAGAAAACCATATTCATCAACAACAAAACATCTCTGCTGAAGGTGGCTAATGCGAAGTATGTAAAACCTACAGGTCATCTCTGCTGAAGGTGGCTAATGGGAAGTATGTAAAACCTACAGGTCATTCGAGTGGGTATAAGTGGCCATACACAGCCCTTAGTATACATCATCTTACAAAAGTGTAGTCATGACATCATTCTTGGATGGGACTTTTTGAAAGCTTCTTAGGCCATTATAGACCTTAAATAATGAAAAGTGTGAGGTCATCCACCTGAGTGCTAAAAAGAACGCGTTAAACTTCAGTTACATGATAAATCAGTCTAATCTAAAAGCCATAAATTCAACTAAATAACTAGGAATTATAATTACGAACAATTTAAATTGGAAGGAACGCATAGAAAATGTTGTGGAGAAGGCTAACCAACGACTGCGTTTCATTGGCAGGACACTTAGAAAATGTAACAGACCTAAAAAGGAGACTGCCTACACTACGCTTGTTCATCCTCTTTTAGAATGCTGTTGCACGGTGTAGGATCCTCACTAGATAGGACTGACTAGGTACATCAAAAAAGTTCAAAGAAAAGCAGCACGTTTTGTATTATCATGAAATATGGGAGGGAGTGGTGTCACAGAAATGATACAGGATTTGAGATGGACATCATTAAAAGAAAGGCGTTTTTCATTGTGACGGAATCTTCTCACAAAATTCCAATCACCAACTTTCTCCTCAGAATGCGAAATATTTTGTTGACACCAACTTACATAGGGAGGAATGATCATAAAGATAAAATAAGGGAAATCAGAGCTCGTACAGTAAGATATAAGTGTTCATTCTTCCTGCGCGCTACACAAGATTGGAATAATAGAGAATTGTGAAGGTGGTTCGATGAACCCTCTGCCAGGCACTTTAATGTGATTTGCAGAGTATCCACGTAGATGAAGATGTAGTTTGTGGTTGCCGAGAGAAACTACTCAACTACAGAAAGAGAATGTCTTGCTGCAATCTGGGACATGTGCAAATTTCGACAGTATCTCTATGGAAGGCCATTCACAGTTGTTACAGACCATCATTCAATCTATTGGTTGACAGGTCTTAAGGATCCAACAGGACGACTTGCCAGGTGGGCACTATGTCTTCAAGAGTATGACATTACCATGGTGTACAAAAGTGGAAGAAAACACCAAGATGCCGACTGTCTCTCAAGAAACCCTGTGCAAGACCATAAAGACTTTCATGATAGTGACTGTCACTGCACTCCAGGATCTCTCTGCTGAGCAGCAGAAGGATGCCAAGATATCTCAAATTATGCTTGCCTTAAATCGGTCAGAGGATGTGAAAGGACAATTTAAGGTAGTTAATGGATTAATTTGCAAGAAAAACTTCTATCCATTTGGAAAGAGGTGGCTACCAGAGATTCCTAAACACATGTTCTTATATGTTCTACAGAAAGAGAATACTTGCTGCAATCTGTGCCATGTGCAAATTTCGACAATATCTCTATGGAAGGCCATTCACAGTCGTTACAGACCATCATTCAATCTGTTGGTTCACAGGTCTTAAGGACCCAACAGGATGACTCACCAGGTGGGCACTATGTCTTCAAGGATATGTCATTACCATGGTGCACAAAAGTGGAGGAAAACACCAAAATGCTGACTGTCGCTCAAGAAACCCTGTGCAAGACCATCAAGACTTTCATGATAGTGACTGTCGCTGCACTCCAGGATCTCTGCTGACCAGAAGAAGGATGCCAAGATATCTCAAATTATGCTTGCCTTAAATCGGTCAGAGGATGTGAAAGGACAATTTAAGGTAGTTAATGGATTATTTTGCAAGAAAAGCTTTGATCCATTTAGAAAGAGGTGGCTACCAGTGATTCCTAAACACATGCACTTAGATGTTCTAGAGAAATTCCATGACACACCTAAGGCCAGACATTTAGGATTTATTAAGACATATAATAGGATCTGCAAGAGATTTTTCTGGCCAAGTTTATTTAGGAGTGTCCGTCACTATGTGTCACACTGTTGAGAGTCCCAGAGGAGAAAGGCAGTTCCTCAGAAACCACCTGGCCGATGCACACCAATTCCACCAGCCAAAATTCCTTTCTTTGTATTGGGACTGACCTCCTCGGGTGATTTCCAATATCTGCTAGTAGCAATAGATGGTTTATTGTTTGCACTGATTATCTGACATGCTATGCCATTACAAAAGCCGTGAAAACAGCTGAGGCATTCGAATGAAGCCCTATGAGGATCCCACAGCCCAGGGTAAATTCGAAGCTCCAGTGACAGGCAACAAGCGGAAAGGTGACGAAGAACGTAGCGGCAAAGGAAGTTCTAAGAAGATCACCAGCAGGATGAACATCAGTCATTGGGAGTCGGTGTATGCATGACCAATGACTCATTCCGGGACTAGGAGGACATAGCCCTGAGACGCTGTTCTCTTAAGGAGGGAGGAATGTCAGCAGAAGAAGCTGAGTAGCACAGTCACCATGGTGTAGTGGTTATGATACTAGACTGTTGCATGGAGGGTCGTGAGTCCAAAACGCATCAGAACTGTAAACTTTTAATTTCTATATTCAGTTCAAGTACATTCTAGAAGTAATCATTGTACTGGAATGATCTGTAACTGCATATATACTGTATGTATTCTGGCTGGAGGCAGTTCGCTCTGCGCTATTGTATGTGCAAGTGCTCAATAAACCTTCATTAAGTGATGTTAGTGTTCGTCATTCATCAAATTACACCTTCTCCTATGTGACAATATAATAATTTTAAAATTGTGTTTTTAATTCAGTGGCAGCTACATTTTTGTAAGTTTTGTCCATAAATATAGTTAATTATATTTTTAAAATAATATTTGTGAAGTGCTGAATAGATACTTATATATTTTTCTCTAATTTTTATTTTCTATACAATTTACAATGATACTCATTTTGAATCAAACATAGTAAGAATAAAAATTCAATATCTATATTAATTATATTAGCAAAACAATGTATTTGAGACTAATGCTTTCAAAGAAGTACAATGTAAATAGTGAAAATAATACTACACCGTTACAGTAATGTGGAAGCTTCTTTAAGGTGCATAAACCCATAGTTTTGCAAGTAATATTTTGTTTCTAATATACTGTGTGTTTCAGTCTGACATAGAAAAAAAGTATTGTATTTATAAATTTTATTTTAGTTCTCCACTCATTCAGTTTATATTTGACATTCTTCATGCATATTAGCATCTGATTTGAACTTTTTTACAGTTTAAATGTAAAATTATGGAGGGTAATCTGAGTGTGTGAATGCTAATTGCTCAGTATTTAACATCAAAGAAGAACAAATGGCTTTATGTTATCCAGAATTAAGAAAACATATATTTCTGTTCTTTCTGGTGTTCTCAATGCACCCACCTATAAATTTTTTCCTTGTTAATTATGATCTCTCTATGGTCATACCACAGAACAAGTCCCCTTAAGTTTTTTTGCCCAAAATGCTATCTCAATCAAGTCTTAATAAGTTTCAGTATCAAGGAAGTTCTTTCTGCTGTTGCAATGTAAGCAGCAAAATAAGAAAGGATCAACACTAAAGATCTAACAGAAGGGAAAATTTCTGGAGTGCAAAACTGCCGTTACTCAGTTTCATAGCCTAGTAGAGGCATTTTATTTGCATCTTCCCATTTTGCCACCCACAGCTTGATCTGGGTCTTCAGATTATAAATGCAGTCACTTTCATCCTCGCCAATTATTTTGTAGTACTTTTTAGCCAGAGTTTTTGCATCAATAATCACTGACCCCATGGATATAGTTGAAGATGAGCAGATTTTTGGTTTTTAGAGAATCAGTTTCATCATTATTTATTACGTGAAGAATAATGATAAAGACATTTATCCTAAAATAACTTTCCATACTTGATGGAGCACCGTTAGGCCTGTTAACTTGTCAACCAGAGAGCTTTGGTGTTTGAATGGTGTTTTCTATAATATATGTCAGTTTTATTGCTTGATAATACCACAGGTTTAATTCTGCAACCAAATTATTCACTTTGTTTTCAAAACTGAGAAAAAAGATCTCACTTGCTATATTAATATCAATAGGCTCTTTTTGGAAAAAAAATGTGCTGAGAGTTGAGAGGTGAGCTCAGCAGCAAGGCACATGAGAGTTATGATGATTCTTCATTATTGATTGCATTTAAAAGGGTTCTAGTTGTTACACTACATGTAATATTTGCCAAATGGGACCACTGTGAAATTTCCTCATGGCATGACAAATTTTCCAGTGCTTTTCAGAAACAACACTACAAACAGATGCCCTTCTTTCCATCTTGTTCCACACATGGAGACTAGCTAATTCCCTATATTAAGATCAAAATTGAGACTACTCTGTGTGAAATATAGTTTTACCTAATTTTACTCCAGTTATTTGGGGATTTCTATTCTTGTTATCTGTGTTTAACCCTTTCATCAAACAAACGTATGTATACACATCATAGTTAGCATGGCCAAGTGTGTAAAAAGACTGACTTCTGAAGTTTTCTGATTAGGATAAAAAGTATCTCAAGGTATAATTTTATTTTGAATCTTAATTGTAATAAAAACTGTGGTTAATCTAATTTCTCAGGCTGAACTGTGGAAATAGTACCAGCACCAGTTATCATGTATAAGCAATGAAACAACAGCAGAATTAATCAAGGTGATCTATATTACAACCATGACAGGGATCTATATTACAACCATGACAGGACCCTGTACCAGGTGCAGGTTCCCTCCCTACTGGCTCCCAGGGGAAATGCAAATTTTATTTTCAAAGTTTCACATACCAGTAATTATTGACAAAATTTAAAAATTTAAAATTCGGTCACACTGTACTCATTAAGAGGTTGTAACATGACAAAATTGGTTGTGTTGTCCATTACAGGTCACATTATAACCCCAACTCATTGCCAGTCATCTGAACAGCCTTAGATGTATAAAAGATGATTATTGTGATGTGGTTAATTGTTTTACTCATTTTTGTGTATAAAAAATTGTTGTAGAGAGGTGGTAAGTGAAGGGAGCTGCCAGTGTTTCGTGCATCAAGGATGCCCTTGCATGGCTGTGCGGGGGGAGGAGGGGAACACTCCAGCCACCCTCCCACAGTTCTCAGGCAAAGGAAGAAATATGGTGTAGCCCAGTGTTTTTCTTTTGGGAATATTATTTGAAAGTCAGTATTACAGAGATTTTTAATTGGGTCATAACTGGAAATTTTTTATTGCTACTTGCAAGTCACCATTCATCTTGCAAAATATTTCACATCTCCAGGTCTAGCACCCTTGCTCTCTTACAAACTATCTGACTATGGTTGTATGGACAACCTTGTCCTGCAGGGTAGTAGTATGAGGAGCACAGAGTTTACACCACACTGCAGCTGGCTGCTAGAATTCAAAAAATGGCAGAAAACCACAATGGGTTAATTGTTGAAAAGAAAATGGTGGCGCAGTTCAGTTATTCATTTTTAACTGTTCCCCATAGGTTTAACATGGCTCTAATGAATAATAACAGTTTGTCAGGGTACCAACCTAGACTTCGTACCATTTCTGTTATCTGCCTTAGGAAGCTGGTTGCTCCGTGGGTAGTCTGGTTTGACACTGTGAGTTATGATAAGTCAACTGCTTCCTGAGACTTACAAGGGGACCATCCCTACTCATCATCACTGATTGTGTCCAAATGTATGGTATATACAGGACTTGGCTAGAAATGGAAGTGATGGAAGTAGGAACCTCAGATGGCCAATAACATTTTTGGCACAGGTCAGGTGAGGCATTAGCCATTTATGTTTGTGCAGTTTCCAGGCAGTGACTGGCACAGCAGAAAGAGTACAGAATGGTAATCCAAGAATTGTGGGTTCAAGGCATTTTGCAGAAAATTTTTTTATTTTCAGCTTTTATGTTACTTCCACTGCAAATAAACCAAAATAATGCTCAATACATTCTACTTATTAATATTTTCACAGAAGAGAAAGAAAAGGAAAACTTTGGATTAAAAATAAATTACCAGAAAGGTATTGTAAAGCATACAAAATATAAAATTGGATACTTTTATAATTTTACAGTTGATGATGTACACATGCTGCAGTAATATTCAGTGTAAAAATTGGGGAACTAGTAATTTTCTTGGCATCTTGCACAAATTATAAACACTGCATTTCTTTTAAACTTTCCATACCAAAGCAAATTTCATTTACATTCATAATAGCTTCACTCTCATCACACACTGTGACAGCAAACCACATGTAATGCACCATTTCACCACATATTGGAAACAATAGCTGGTGATTTACAATGGAAAGTATTCTGATGCAGTCTTATCAGAATGTGACGTGTTTTTCTCTCTCAATGAGATAAAAGCAGTTTTGAAGCTTTTTGGTCAAATTCTTTATTGCTAATAAAATTGAGCTTAACAGGGCTGCGCTTGTGGAGTGCACTGGGGAGAAATCACTTTAATCAGTGGTGGCTCATACTTACCTACTTACTCACTTGTCATACCAGACTCAACAGTCCATTACTGCAGCAACATATTTTCACCATCTGTCCCTGTCTTGGGCTATTTCCTTCCATTCACCTTCAATACCTAGGCTCCTCAAATGAGCCTTCACATTGTCCTCCCATCTACGCCTTGGCCTCCCCACAGGACGTTTCCCCTCTAAGTGCCCTACCAGTACTCTGCACGCTGCCCTGCCCTCATCCATTCAAGCTACGTGACCCCCCCCCCCCCCCCCCCAATCACATCCTACGTGATTTAATAATACTGATTATGTCAGGGCTTGAATAGAGTTTTTGAACCTCTTCGTTATGCAGTTTTCACCACTCTTTGCTAATGTCATCCCTTTTTGCTCCAAAAATGTTTCTCAAAATTTTGTTTTCAAATACTCGAAATGGCTTTTCATTTTGCACAGTGAGATACCAAGTCTCACACCCATACAGCATAACTGGTAGAATAATAGTTTTGTATATTCTAATCTTTAAATTCCCAGACAATATCCGTGATGAAAGTAATCTATTCAGTGAGAAGTAGCACGCATTTCCCGCCCGTAATCTCTTCTTCAGTTCGGATTCAATCTCATTTCTCGAAGTGATGTCCACGCCTAGATACTTAAATGTGTTCACTTTTTCAAACTGCATGTCTCCAACTCTTAACATTTCCTGATCTACTGCTGTTGACATTCTAGTAGTAACCGGGTATTTAGTTTTGTCTTCACTTATCCTTAGACCTACATCTTCACTAGCCTTGATTAACACATTCGCATTTGCTGTTACAGATTCTTTCCTATCGCTAATGATGTTTAGATCATCTGCCGACCCTAATATCTTAATATTTCCATTTAACTCCACACCCTCTGAATTATCTGCTGCCATTCATACAATATATTCTAGGACTAAATTAAAAATTAGTGGAGACAGGGCATCTCCCTACTTAAGTCCATTCTTTATTACAAATTCTTCTGACTCCAATTTCCCCATGTGTACTCTACCTTTTGTGTTTTTCAAACTCACTTCTATAAGTCTAACATACTTCTTTGGTATTCCAAGTTCCAAAAGAACTCTGTACAATTTTGATTGCAATACTGAATCATATGCTTTTGTAAAATCTATGAAAAGATTATGAACTGATTTATTGTATTCCCATTTCTTTTCCAAAACTTGACGCAGGGTGAATATTTGGTCTATAGTTGATCTTTTCCTCTGAAAGCCAGCTTGGTAATCCCCCACAATTTCATATGCATATGGTGTAAGCCTGCTTAGCAAAATATTCGAGAAAATTTTGGAACATACTGATAATAGCAATATCCCTCAATAATTATTACAATCCATTTTGTCACCTTTCTTAAAAATTTGGATCAGAATCAACTCCTGCCACTCTTCAGGTATCATCTCTGAGTTCCATACTTTAGTTATCACTTTGGGAACTACTTCCACCAATTTCTATCCCCCATTTTTAACTAATTCTGCAGTTATGCAATCTGATCCTGGTGCTTTATGGTTTTTCAATTTGTTGATTGCATCTCTTACTTCCTTTAATGTTAGCTCAGGTATCTGGGGTTCTGCTGTATGTATTTCATATGCCTGCTCATTTCCTGCTTCCTTTATATTTAATAGATGCTCAAAATATGCCCTCCATTTACTTAATATAGCACTGGTGTCTGTCAGTATTCCCCCAGCATCCCCTCGAAGTGCATTTGTCCTAGCCTTGAACCCCTTCCTATACTCATTTATGTCTAGGTAAAGTTCCCTAATGTTTTTTGTTTTACTGTTTGTTTCCATTTTTTTAATTTGATTGTTCAAATAATCCCTCTTCTTTGCCCGTAGCCTACAACCAACTTCCCTTCTCATGTTCAAGAACTCCTCTCGTTTTCTGTCTCCCATTCTATGCCAATCTAATCATGCTTTTCTCCTTTCCTCTACCAATTTCTTGCATTCTTCATCAAACCATGGTTTCCTCCTGTTCTTCTTAATTGTACCTATTGTGACCTTTGCTGACTCTTTGATATTATTCCTCACAGTGATCCACTGTTTATTTACATCCTCGTCTTGTTCTTCATGTGTCCTGAGAGCATCAAACCTATTCGAAATTTCTATCATGTACTTTCTTCTAAAGTTTTCATCATTTAGCTTGTCAGTGTCAAACCTAAGAAGTTCTGCATTGTGACATCTTGATGTTGCTGTAGATAGCCGTTGGTGAACTATGGAAACTACAAGAAAATGATCAGAATCACAGTCTGCTCCCCTGAAAGTCCTAACATTTTCTATACTAGTGTGCCATCTCTGATCTAAAAGAACTGATATATGGCTGGGAGAGCAGTGTGGTGACTGCATGCCCCTCCATATCCACATCCAGTGACATCTATGGGCTGAGGATGACATGACGGGCAGTCGGTACTGTTGGGCCTTCACAACTTGTTCAGGAGGAGTTTAGTTTTTTAGTTTTTTTAAGGCAACAGTGAAGCCTCAAACAGTGATTGATTCATTTCTTTTGCCTCAACCTGATGAACTTATGGACCATTTGGTAGCTAGTTGTCACTTCTCTAAGATTAATTTACATGATCCCTTTAGATGAACAGCCACAACAAGTGTTTGTCATTAATATGAAGTGGGGACTCTTCAAATTTCTTCATTTGCCTTTCGGTAGTGCAACCACACCAGCAATTTTCCAGCACTCTTTGGAACAATTAACTGCATCTGTGCCTTCATGTACAAATTATTTAGATGTTATAATCGTTTCTGATCACACAGCAGATAAGCAACTTAGTAATTTGTGCCCCCTGTTCCAAGGGTTATCAGAGGCAGGCCTTAAATGCAACAGAGACAAGTGTGCAAACTTTTAACTGAGATTCAGTACTTGGGCCATGTAATTAATCCACAAGGTGTTCATCCAACACAGTTGCACTTGCAGGTCGACATCCAAGTATGCTAATGCAGACACGATTTTACATCTTCCTTTGGGATCGGATGCTGACTTTGATGCATCAGAGGCATCTTGTTGCCTTATTGATGCACGGGACTCAGGCACACTGGACTGGTTTCCATTAGATCACCAAAAGATCACCCAGGCAACAGCATTGGACCTGGACTTGCAGATTCTGTCACACTATATCTGCACTGGTCAGCCTCTCACTATGAAACAAATTGTTAGCCCTACGTTTCGCTGATGCTTTGCATGTCAGCATGACTTTTCCATGCAACGAGGTGTCCTATTGCTATGCACTGAATCTTAACAACTGTGTGTGGTGATACCAAAGGTTCTCCAGAGAGAAACATTACACATGGTTTGGCATGGACTCCCAAATAGAGCAGATGATGGCTCACTGCCACGCTTGTGTGGAACACCAGGCAACCCCTTCTCAATGGTTTTTTGACTGGCCAAAGCCTGAAGTGCCTTGGCAGTGCTTGTATTTGGATTTTACAGACCTTACTTGAACACTCATCAGCTGATTGTTGTCAAAACATTTAAAAGTTTCCTTTTGTAGATCCCATGACTCTGTGATGACTTTTTGCATCATTCAAGCCTTGCACCCGTATTCTGCCTTGAGGGTTTACCAGTTTTGCTTGTGATTGACAATGGATCTCAGTTTGTGTCTGCAGAATTTGAGAATTTCTGTACAGCTAACGGAATTAATCACATCAACACTGCTCCTTTTTATCCAAAGTCCAATGAAGAAGCAAAATACTTTTCTTCCACTTTTAAGCAGCAAATGGATAAACTACAATCCCATTCCCACCACACTACTTCAACACACTATTGTGATTTAACCACAAGACGACCTTACACCATCGCTGGATGCATGGGTGCACCCTCCATCTTGTTTCTCAGCTGGTGTTCTGAGATTGTCTCAAGATAAATGCCAAGGCATGGACAGAAGCTTGGCTCCATCCACAGATTCAGCTCCTGGTTCCTCATAACTTTCTGCATCCATGCCTCGCTCCCACTGTTGGTGCAGCAATCATCAGTACATGATGATGGTGAGGAGGTTAGGGGGAGGAAGGGGAGTGTAGTAGTGTATCTTATCAATATTGCCTGAGCTGGTGCAACAACGAAGATTTCTGTGGGCACTGTGAACTGTGCTTTGAACATGCCACCAATAGGATGACATGACCAATGAAGAACCTCAGGCTGCCAACTAGTGAAGAGCATCAGGACAGCGTTATAAGTGGTGGGCAGCTGGGCACCAGTCTTCTAGTTTGAGATTAGTTCCATGTTGCTAGCTGGTGCTGAATGTTATACCAAGCAGTTGTAGCTAGTTCTCCTGACAAACTTTCTGTGTACATAGACATACGCTAATATCAGGCCACTGCTTATAGCTAGCCACAAGTTGTCAACAGTGTAACAGTTCTTCAGCAATATACTGAGTAAAATATATTTATTTAAAATGCACTTGTGTAAACTAATCCTTTACTTGCCTTTCCAGATTCCTAAGACAACAGACGTCTCTGGCCACCTTCCATCCATTTATCATTAACAATGAGGACATAACATTTAGTTTCTCAGAACAGAATAATTGCTGACTCACATCACAACACATGTCAGTTCAATAAGCTAAATTCTGAAATTATCTAATACAGAAAAATGAAAAAGGTCCATGTAATATGTAAGGACCCACTTACATATCATCTGTTTTTAAAAGAAAGATGTTATTTTTGAAACTTGTTTCATGTTTACCAAACTGAAAAGTTCAACACAGTCAAGACAAACTGTTTGGATAGGCTACTGAATTCTGGGTAAGTAGTGTAATAACTGTCACATAGAAGAAGGTGTAATTAGATGAATGATGAACACTAACTCCACTTAACGGAGGTTTATTCAGCACTTGCACATACAAGAGTGCAGAGCGAATTGCATCTGGCTAGAACACATACAGTATATATACAGTTACACAACATTCCAGTGTCGATACTTCTAGGATGTACTCGAACTGAATATAGGAATTCAAATTTTACAGTTCAAATGTGTTTTGAACTCAATAACCTCCATGCAATAGTCTAGTATCATAACCACTACACTACAGTGACTGTGCAACTCAGATTCTTGTGTGACATTGCTCACTCCTTAAGAGAACAGTGTCCCGGTGTTATGTCCACTTAGTTCGGGAATGAGGCATCGGTTCTGCATACTCTGATTCCTGATGACCGATGTTCACACTGGTGGTGATTTTCTCAGAACTTTCCTTGCCATTATGCTCTTCATCACCTTTCCACCTGTTGCCTGTCACTGGTGATTCGAAATTACCCTGGGTTGCAGGATCCTTATAGGGCTGTCTCAAAGTGGTCATGCCAATTTTGCCCACAGACAGCATAGGAGGTTTCTATGATGCTTAGCTGTTCTGCAATTAACAGCTCAGTGTTTGCTGTGCACATGCGTCTTGGAAGGATCTGCGGTTCTCGGTGACTGTTAACTATCCATAATTCACCAAATCCATTCTTAGACGAGACCACAGAGCCTGGATGACCAAGATATGCTTCATTGGTATGCTTCTCTCACAATCCACTATGAGATCCATAGCATGACACATGACGTTTACCTTTCTAGTGCTGACTGCGGGAATGATAATTTCATCCAGCACACATAGTCTCCACACACTCAGATGTGCATCTTCCTGTCCACAGTATCTGATCTCATCTAACATAA
Source organism: Schistocerca cancellata (assembly GCF_023864275.1). Taxonomy (NCBI): domain Eukaryota; kingdom Metazoa; phylum Arthropoda; class Insecta; order Orthoptera; family Acrididae; genus Schistocerca; species Schistocerca cancellata. The sequence goes on along the minus strand of NC_064629.1, from coordinate 55,181,401 downwards.
TCTTCAAGCAACCACAATCTATAATGGCCTGAGAAGCTTTCATAAAGTCCCATCCAAGAATGATGTCATGACTACACTCTTGTAAGATGATGAATTCTAAAGGCTGTGTGTGTCCACTTATACCCACACGAATGACACATCTTCCTGTAGGTTTAACATATTTCCCATTAGCCACCTTCAGCAGAGATGTTTTGTTGTTGATGAATACGGTTTTCTGCAACTGGCGACAATACTTCTCTAAAATGACTGTATATGATGCTCCAGAGTCCACAAGAGCTTGGGCTGGTTGGCCATCCATGAGGATATCGATGTAGTTTCCTATCATTTTTGTAGTGATCAACGGTGGAGGATTTTTGTCTTCAGCATCCTCACCTCCAAGAAAGGTAGCACCCTTTAGTTTTTGAGGTTGCGGTAGATAGGTGATCAGCTGGAGCTTCTAAACAGCGACGGATACCTTGATTGGCATGTTGGGGAGTGTCCTCTCCAGCGGCTAGCTTGTGGTGATGGCGATCTACGTCATCCTGCACCCACATCTTCCTGTTAATCTTCAGCATCCTGGAGTTGGCATTGACTAAGATTGGTCTGCTGTCTTCTGGCATGGGCGTCATCACATATTCGCCACCTTTCTCGACAACAGCACACCACATGTCCCGGTCATCCACAGTGGAAATATACTGGTTGCTCATCCTGGGTCCTCCAGACATCAGTCTTCCTTGGTCTCGACTTTTTCACCATTTTAAAGGGAAAGTGAAGGACGAGAGATTGGGTTCAATGCCTGTTCCACTTCCTCCCTTATTACCTTTTGAAGAATCTCAGTTTTTTGCTTTCTGTGCAATCCAAGTGCCTTCTGAACTTCCTCTCTCACTATCTGATGCAGAACACTTGTAAAATCAGTTCCTTCCTCCATCACAGACATCGATATGACATTTGGAGGCCGTTCAAACTTCTTGTGTGTAATTCTTTTTTGATGCATTGTCTCGATATACTGGCAACATTTTAATAAGTCTTCTGCTGTCGAAACCTCCTTCAGGAGTAGGGCTTGATACATGTACTCAGCAACACCCTTCATGAGATGTGCAACCTTATCTTCCTTCTTCATTCTAGGATTCACTTTTTCACACAGCTCCAAGACATCTTGAATGAAGGATGCTGTAATTTCCCCTGGACACTGTGCCCTGCACTTTAATTTATCTTCAGCCTTGCACTTCTGTTGTTGTGTGTCACCAAAATAGTTGAGCAGTTCCCCCTGAATACTTCCCAGCTTGTGAACTTCTCCTGGTTGTTCTCATACAACTGCTTGGCAGTGGCCTCCGAGTACAAAATACGTTAGCCAAACACATGATGTAATTCCGTTTGTTAAATTTGGCTTTACACTCATATAACTTCAACCACTTGTTTGGATCTTGGTCATCATCACCAGAGAACCCAGAAGGATGTCACATGTGGTAGCACATAGTTGCTGTCATCGTATTGTCCTCTTCTTCTTCTGTCTCTGATAGATTGCGATCTGTTGAATATGGCTCGAACTCAGGTTTTTGGCCACATAAATTGTGGCTCTGTCGTGATCTGATGGGAGCCACTGTGTTGTAAATAATGTGTGCTATTACACGTTCCAATACCCAGCGCCTCCACCAGAATAATGACATGTAGAAGAAGGTGTAATTGATAAATGATGAACACTAACTTCATTTAACGAAGGTTTACTCAGCACTTGCACACATAAGAGTGTGGAGCGAACTGCCTCTGGGCAGAACACATATGGTATATATACAGCTACAGAACATTTCAGTACAATTATTCTTGACATTTGTCGATACTTCTAGAATGTACTCAAACTGAATACAGAAATTAAAATTTTACAGTTCAGGTGTGTTCTGAACTCATGAGCCTCCATGCAACAGTCTAGTATCATAACCACTATACTACAGGGACTGTGCTACTCAGCTTCTTCTGTGACATAACATTTAGTTTCTCAGAACAGAATGGTTGCTGACTCACATCATAATAAATGTCAGTTTAATAAGCTAAATTCTGAAATTATGTACTACAGAAACAAAGAAAAGGTCCACCTAACTTGTAAGGACCCACTTACACGTTATCTGTTTTTAAAAGAAAGATTTTATTTTTGAAACTTGTTTCATGTTTAGAAAACTGAAAAGTTAAACACAGTCAAGACAAACTGTTTGTATAGGCTATTGAATTCTGGGTGAACAGTTTAATAATAATACCAATGGTAACAATGCAGACAGAACAGTTAGTGTTATATGGGCAACATGAAGTGTGCTGTGCTGTGGCAGACCAAGAAACTGTGCTATAATTTGGTGTGCACAATTCAAGAGCCAAACTGCAGGAGGGTACATGACACTGGTACTGGTAGTACATTTCCCAAGCACACAAAGTGTGGTGGCTTCAGGAATATGGGGGTAAATGAACAAATCTACTGAATAGAGCTATAAACTTGGGAGTTAACTTTGACTTAGATTACAAAAAAATTTACCATTTGATTTTAATTTAGTTTGTCACAGGGCAGGAGGGGGGGGGGGCATGGGGTCAGTAGTTCCTGAGCATGAATATCACTCTGGACATGGCAAGGAGTGCCTGGAAATGAGCTCACCGCCTCAACATTTGAATGCTGTGAACAGGGGTGCCTGAAAGTATTTGGATTACATGCAAAATGTATTGTGAGTGGAAAAATTTAAAATGCCATTATTATTCCTTTGTAAAATTGTAATTTTTTTCTTACCAAAGCAATTTATTACCTATAGTTATGTAAAACTATTATATAAAATTTGTATATTTGTATATTTCTGTTTTAGGAGACTTTCAATAGAGTACTGAGAAGTGACATGCAAACTCTATGATAGTTTTGTCCAAACTCAAAATGGCTCAATATTGAAAACAGTCATAATGAAGATGAGATATTTGGATTAGATATGCCATGGTGACTCAAACTCATTCATAAAGCCCACCAAATCAGGGTAGCATCAGAGATACAAGTATCAGTGCAATCCAGGTGACGTTTTTAGCTACCTAATGATCATGGGTGCTCCACTATGGCCCTGAGACAAAGAAGTAAAGCAAGCAGTGGAAACATGTGGCTTCACCTCCACTGAAAATAACAAAAATCCAACTCTCATCAGACAAGGTATGCTGAGTATATTTTGCACCTGCAGTAGTGTGGTACTAAGAGATAATGCTTGTATGGGGCAAACCATCACAGCAAAATCTCTTGAAGAGGTTGCAGGAGACTGTCAACATGAAGGTTGCAAAAATCTGTCAAAGGCAGACAGTGCCCAAGCTTAATCTGCGTAGGATATACTCACAAGTGCTCCTTCTTTGGGCTATCAAATTTTTATCATCACAGAATTGCTCTTGACATGGCACCAATTGACTTCTTCTCTTTCCTTGGATGAATAAAGCATTGAATGGGAGTCATATTCAGAATGACAAGAAGGTGACTTTCAAGTTGGAACTTTCCCTGAACAGCCGAAGTGCTTACCTCTACAATCAGTATCTCTTCTAAGCAATTCAGCATTGGCAAAAATGTGTCACAGTGAAAGGCCAATATGCAGAGGAGGACTAACTCTACCATGAAGATTCATGGTTGCTGCTTTAGTTTTTTGAGGTGATAATTAAAACGTCCTGTCTGTCATTCATAGATTTGCACAATCATGTATATGTGAGTGGTATGTAGTTCATCAGTTTTAATTATAACCAAGAGAACAAATACACATAAAACAATTTGTTTTCAGTTTATTTGTCAAGCCTGCAATAAAAATAGAATTATTTCTAATTAAAATTATTTTGTGTAGGACAAATCGATTCAGATCTTGGCCTTGATTTAGCAGATTGCACAATATGGATTCAGATGTTGGACTTCACTTACTATGTTGTGCACCTGATTATCAGGACAATTGAAAGTGCTATATTTTTAAAAATTATAAAAAGGGGGTCACTGCAAAAATTCCAACTTCATCATCAAGAACTGGGGAAGATACACTCTGACTGACCCAGGAACAGATTCAGTGATTTGGTTCTATCATGAAGCCTTGTTTCTCACTCACTTTAAGTTCACACAAAAGCATCACTGCAGTCCTTTTTAGAAAACAAATTATGTCATTAAAATGTGTTTAAATGCTTTTGATCAAGCAGGAGCAGCTGATTTGAGAAATATCACTAAATTAAATTTTTTCAGTCATAACCTGGAACCAATATGACACTATTAGGTTATTAGGTTCACAATAAACTTGCTGTTCAGTTGTTCTGAAAGGCTTCAGATGCTGATGGTGATGAACAAATGGAAACTTCAGATAGCTCAGCTAAAGTTTGACAAGTGTTGGTCATTGTTTTCTAAAATGTCAGAAAGTCTTGAAATAAGATCCATGAGGTTATATAAAAGCACAAAATTTGTTAAATACAAAGTGAAAATATTGGAAGTATTGCATTTAAAATCAGCAGCACACAATGACATAAATTAAAAAGTGATTTAAAACTGGAGACTGGTAAATATATTAAAACTAACACCATCCAAACAAGCATTGAAGGCCCAATGGCATTGACCAGCTGCTGTTCCATCCTCAGCCCATAGGTGTAACCAGATGCAGATATGGAGGGGCAAGTGGTAAGCACACTGCCCTCCCAGTCATTGTCAGTTTACATGACAAATGCTGCTACTTCTCAATCAAGTAGCTTCTCCACTGGCCTAACAAGGCCTGAGTGCATCCTGCTTGCAAACAGCACTTGGCAGACCTGTACAGTGACCCATCCAAGTGCTAGCCAAGCCTGACAGTGATCTGAGAGGAACTGGTGTTACCACTGTGGCAAGGCTGTTGGATGGTAAATATGATAAACTTACTAAATTCAGTGTAACAATTGTAATGCAAACTACGCCAGTCAGAGTGATAAGTCATTCCAAGTTGAGATACAAGGAATGCAGGGATGCTTTCCTGCTTAATAATTTTGAAAAGCTAGACATAGCCATGTACATCCATGAAACTGGCTGCCTTTTGTTGAGAACTGAAGAAGATCTCACAATTTTGCACATACAGGATGAGGCTAGAAAACTGCATCTACTGGAACAGTTTGACTCTATGTTACATAACAGGAAAAATGCAAATACATTAAATCAAAAGATTACAGGCAATGCAAACAACTTTTTTTTTAAAAAATGTGCTTCTATTATAATACCTATCTGTAGTTAGCTACTTTAATTATGATAATACTGCTGACATTCAGTGCATGACAAGATTCAAACTCCTTGAGCATCTCTGTAAGGATGTGTATTACCTTTGATCATTAGCAAAATGGTTGGTACTGATACTTACAAGTTTATATTTAGATGTGGTTTTCCTAGAAGTGTACATGCCACATGCATGAATAGCTGTTGCTATGACACTGCCTGTATTTATTCAATGCATACATTTATTTACTTCAGTTTATTTTATTGACTGTATTAATGATGTTGGAGCACATTTTGGGAAGAGGTGGTAGCAAGGGAGGTGACATGTTTTGTTTTATTTTTATATTTACAACTTTTATAAATTCTTGGAGAATAATTCTGATGATGAAGTCTTGTTTCTTGCAGCAGCTTGAGTGCTTATACATTGTGAAAGATGGTGGAACCTATATTTTAACTATAACATGTAGGTTGTTATATTACCATTGCCTGGCACGATGAAGCATGAAATCCTTTCTGATGACATGAAAAGAAGGCTTTTAACTTTCTTTGAGAATTTCCAAATTAGACAGAATTAAAATGCACTGAACTGAATTTTAGGAATCAAAACAACAAAACATTTAGCAGAAGCTGTTTTTCATAACTGGGTTAATGAATTCAAATATTACACAAATGTTTTTATGTTTCTCATACAAAATGCTGGTTTGCAGATGTTTGACAGAACCACTTTCAAGCTTATTTCTTAAACCTTTATCCAGTTGGTCCAAGAACCAAAACAAAAATTGTTTTTAGTAGAATGGCACTTGCTCTTTCTAATGATATGAAAGTAAAGAAAAATAAGAGGTAATAATATTTAATAATATGACATCAAAATATGAAAAACTGAGGCAATAGTTTTAAATGCTATGTCTACAAATTAAATACTTCAGTAGTACCCACAAATAGCTGCTGTAGCTTTGCAGAACTGGTAACAAGTAAAGCCTCCATGGAACAGCTAAGGGGAAATCCGTCAAAAAAACTTTGATTCCATATAGCATACAGCATTAAATCAATGAATGATGTAACCTTGAAATTGTAATTTAAACATTGTCTTAAGGACAAAAAGTCGTGTATCTAATGCAGATATCTCAAATGGGTCACCGCTAGTTTCAGTACTAAGCTTTCTTAAATTTGGCCAAAACTGTTGCAGAGTTTGTGCAATATTTTGCACTCTTTTACTGAAAGTCTCAAAAAATCTTGAACTTTTTGCATCTAGAACGCAAATTTTGTGTGACTTAGTTTTATTCTATGAGGAACATATGTGCAAAATTTCATTCAAGTTGAAGATGGTGCAGTATGGTGGCTATTAGTCCACTCTGTGTGGCATGTCAGTTACATATGTGCCCTGAGTGGAGTACTTTTGCATGCTTTTACTGAAAGTCTCAAAAGATCTTGAACTTTTTGCATCTAGAACGCAAATTTTGTGTGACTTAGTTTTATTCTATGAGGAACATATGTGCAAAATTTCATTCAAGTTGAAGATGGTGCAGTATCGTGGCTATTAGTCCACTCTGTGTGGCATGTCAGTTACATATGTGCCCTGAGTGGAGTACTTGTAAATCTGAGTTTTCTATAAGACAGAATCATTAACAACAATACTATGAAAAGGATAGACTGCTGCTCACCATACAGATCAGAAGCTGAATCATGAACAGACATAAAAAAGACTGACAAACATTTCTGCTTTTGATCAAAAGGCCTTCTTCTGAAGTAGAAAGTACAACTCTCATACACATGACCACTATCTATGGCTGTTGACAAGCTGGCCTCGCCCACCAGAGACAGTGGTCATATGTGTGTGAGTTGTGCTTCTGGGTGTTTTCTACTTTAGAAGAAGTCCTTTTTACCAAAAACAATCATTTTGTTATACCTGTGTATGACTTAATGTCTCCTCTATAAGGTGAGTAGCAATCTATACTTTTCATAATACTGTATTTATTCTATCTTGGATTTTCCATTGTTAGACAGAATTATTAGTTTTGTAGGGATTTAAATGTAGAGTTCTGCAATAAATCTGAAAGAACAAGGTAAAAAGAGATGCTATTTGCACCTACTGATATATTTTCATGCAAATCTTATCTTATCTTAATTTGTTGCTTGAGATCATATTAACCTAAAACAGATGAAGTTAAACAATCACATGCCAGTTGTGTGGTAACTATATTGTCAGATCTCAGAGTACAGTTAGTCACATTATAGTCAAATTATACAAATGAATGGCTTGTACAATTAAGAAACAGCTAAGGAAAACAGTGGGGCTGATAAATGATAAAAATATACAAGACTTTACAGAAACCATGAAAATGTTGCCTGAAGAGATGCACACAATTAGTCCACTTTTACTATTAAATTTAGCATACTGCTGCAAACTGTTACTCATCATATAATCAAATTCAGTATTAAGAAATCATGAAGGAAGCATTCATCATTGTAGTTATCAACATTATGAACATGTCTTCAGAACAGAGAAAAAATTGCCATAGGGAACAATGACATGGAAGTATTTGAATGTTATAATATTAGGAAAACAATTTAAGAAATTCAGGAGAATGCATAACTTACCTTAAACTGGCAACTTAGATAATAAAATAATTATTTAATATTATTGAAAGGAGTAGAGGGAAAACATTTTTTCAATTAGAAATCAGCAAAGATGCAGAAATTTTAAAGTTTTTTTTGTGCATATTGAAGAAATCTTGTCACTTTAGACAAAAAGTAGCTATTAAGATCTGTGACCATATTGTCACTAAATGCTAAAACACTTGTTCTGATCACTAAAATAATTTTATTTATCATCATATGAAGCATTTCAGGAGAACTCCATCATCAAATATGTGGCATAAAATATAAGATACAAGAAAAGATATTAAACATAGCAAATTGCACCAACATAGTAACAACAGAGATGTAACACTGAAATCAATACATAATACCTTGTCACGTACATATCCATAATATTATCAGTGCCCAACTGAAATATGCTCTTCAGTACTATACATAAAAAAAATCAACATTAGCAACAGTAGATAATTTTACATATGCTGATACATTGGCGACAGATGTTTATAGTGTTGCAGAACTTTTTAACAAACATTTTATAACTGTTACTCAAAAGATGGGATTGTCAGGTTCTGTAGATGCTGCTGTGGAATACCTCAGACCAAACATTTAAAGTAACTCACATCATATGAATATGAGTCTCTCTACCCCAGCAGAAGTAATGTTCATCATTAAATCTTTAAAATAAAAAACATCTAGTGGGCATGATGAAATATCAACGAATTTAATTGAAGAATGTGATTCTAAGTTAAGTAACATATTAAGCTATCTGTATAACCAGTCGTTTATCAGTGGAATATTTCCTGACTATCTGAAATATGCTGAAGTTAAGCCACTGTTTAAGATGGGAGATAAAGAAATATCATCCAATTTCTGACCAATTTCACTTTGGCCAGCATTCTCAAAAAAATTTAGAAAAGGAAATTTACAATCATCAGCTTTATAACCATCTTATCACAAATAACATACTGTCACAGTCACAGTTCAGATTTCTGATATTGAGAAGGCTATCTACACTTACAGCGAAAATGTACTTAATTCATTAGATAAAAAACTGCAGGCAACTGGTATATTTTGTGATCTGTCAAAGGCATTTGACTGTGTAAATCACAATGTCCTTTTAAGTAAATTAGAATATTATGGTGTAACAAGAAATGCTGCAAAATGGTTCAAACCTTATATCTCTGGCAGGAAACAAAGGGTGTTATTAGGAAAGAGACATGTATTAAGCTATCAGTTATCATCCAACTGGGAACTAATTACATGTGGGGTCCCACAAGGTTCCATCTTAGGGCTCCTACTTTTTCTTGTGTATATCAATGACCTTTCATCGGTAACATTACCAGATACTAAGTTTGTTTTGTTTGCCGATGATACAAACATTGCAATAAATAGCAAATTAAGTGTAATCTTAGAAAGATCGGCTAATAAAATATATGTGGACATTAATCACTGGTTCCTAGCCAATTCTTTATCACTAAACTTTGAAAAAACACACTACATGTAGTTCAGAACTTGTGAGGGGTGTCCCACGAGTATATGCCTAACATACGATGACAAGCAGATAGAAAGAGTGGACAGTGCTAAATTCTTGGGATTGCAGCTTAATAATAAATTCAACTGGAGAAACGCACCACAGAACTGCTGAAGCATCTTAATAAATCTCTATTTGCAATGTGAATTGTGTCAGACATAGGGGATATAAAAATGAAAAAGCTGGCATACTATGCTTACTTTCATTCCATGATGTCATATAGTATTATTCTTTGAGGTAATTCATCAAGCCAAGCTAAAGTTTTCTGGGCACAAAAGCATGCAATAAGAGTTTGTTGTGTACATAGTTCCACGTAGTCAGCGTATACACAACTTTCCCACTAGAGCGCGCCCTGCTAAGCACAACAGCGCAGGCGCAGCGCTTGTCCATCTCCGCACCACGAGATGGTGCTGCCATAGAGTCGGACCAAATTCTGCTTCCGCCGATCCGCATATTAATATGTAATGCAGCCAATGAGATTGCTGCTACCGTAGAACCTTTTCTCCTCACAGATCGCACTCGGGCAGTGATACATGAATGTGCAGGGTATTATAACGAGTGTACAGACCTCCGATTAGTCAGTCAGCATCAGACTGTACCAGTCTCCATTAGTCTGTACCAGTCTGTATGAGTTCTACATTTGTCTGTACCAGCCTATAGTCAAGTTTCAGTTTGCGCCTAATAAGATTTCCCTATTCCTGTACATAGCCATGAAGATATATGTATAGCCACTTTTGACAAGTATCAGAGATATATGTGAGAATAAGATTAATGTACCAATACCAAAGGAACTTCAGTTTGTCAATTGTAAATAGCATCCAGAACCAAGTTAAGTAATTTTTATGCTTGTTATTATTTTAAAAAATCTGTGTGAAAATTAATCAAGTTCTGTTTAAAGTTAGTCACCGTCAATCTGCTACTCTAAGTGTGCAAGTGGCATTTCTATTGCCTGACCTAACGGCAGAAGATAAACACGCCATGATAAGACCACAAGACATATTGCTGACACTCGCCTACTTCATTAGAGCGACAAATCCATTAATCTGATGGTGTGTGTACTGAAGGTCTTACAGTACGCACATCACAGAGTTATATGTGGTGTGAACTCAAGAACATCCTGCAGAAGCCTGTTTAGGAAACTAGGGATACTAACTACTGCTTCCCAATATATTTATTCCTTAATGAAATTTGTCATTAAAAATATATCACTTTTTCAAACCAACAGCTCAGTTCACGGAATGAAAACTAGAAATAAGTACAATCTTCACAAGGATTTAAAGTCACTTACTCTTGTACAAAAAGGAGTGCAATATTCAGGAACACACATTTTCAATAACTTGCCAGCAGCCATAAAAAGCTTAACAAACAATGAAATTCAGTTTTGTGTGTCTATATATATAGACACACACAAGTACAATCTAATATTTGCACCATTTCAGTGCAGTAATGTGTTCATTGTAAATTAGTATTGCAGTAGTTCTATTATATGTTTATTACCTTGTAAATAAAAAAAACATTTTTTTTAATTTTAAATTCAGTGCATTAATGCAATCTTAGTAAATGAGTGTTTGTAAAATGATTGTTTCATTTAGTGTTCATTAAAAAAATGGCGGTCATTCTATTTGGGACCTGTGGAAGATACATTAGCTTATTTGTTTTTCTGACATTTTCTACATCCTGGAGGATCTCCTCACTATGGATCAGTTGGAATGAAAGTAAATCTAATCTAAATCTAATCTAAACTATATTGATAGTGACTCTGCATGGCATTATGGAATAGCTGAATGTAGTTTCATAACTACAGCAGTTTCCTCTGATAAATAAAACTGAAATTTAAATTTTGCCAAAATCCTTACTTTTGATGCACACTGTTTCCATAAAGTCATTTGAGCAAACACTTTTTACACAGATATTTTCTGTTGTAACCATCCAGTCAGTCAGTTTAAAGATATGTGGATATTACAGATGAGAACATCAATATGTTTGAAGAATATCAGACATAGCTACAATACATACCTCTTTGTTTCCTGTTGATAGCTTGTACCAATTGCCAGCTCACTGTAATAGCTTTCCAAATCACTTTTATCTAAAGTGTACAGAAGATACAAGAGTTGAGGCACATTGTCTTGGTGCAATTTATCTAATGGTAAGCTTCCTGGAGTTGTCTCTAGACTCTCTGCTAAGTTCTTCATTAAACTGTCAATCTAAATAATAAATTAATTTTGTCAATATATGTATTATTCAGTAAATGAGTTTTGTTTCTTGTTCATATTACTTTTGTACATGTAAAATTTTAAGAATAGTAGGTGCATGTAATTAAGAGTAGATTCGTTAATGCACAAACTGAAATAAATTTAAGTGTCTTAAACAAACCTGCTAAATACTTTTTATTGAAATTTACATATATATCAAATCTAGCCATAGGTACTGAATTTACCTTTTTCAGGACATATTCCTTCTTGAGCTTGTTACGATCTTGAGTTAAATCAGAAAATGATATTTCAAATTTTAATCCAACATTTTTCAGTGTCCCTTCTTGCTTCCAGTCTTTCAGTTTCTCTGTTGTAGTTTTTATGTGAATAGATTGACTGAAAATTATATTAAACACCATTAACAGCTCCAAAACTGTACATGATTAAATAAGGCACAAGAAGTATTTTATATTTAAAACAAGAACCCAGTCATTTACAATCATAAGAAAACCAAAAGTAGAAATTTTTAGAATAATAATGTCTGCGAATATCTCTGTTAAAGAGCTTTGTACTAAGTAGCTGACAAAAAAGCATAGGATTGTGGGAGTGACAAGTCAATAGTCGACAGGACACAGAAACATTCTCTTTGCGAGCAAGGTTCTTTGGAGGAAACAACCAGTGTTCATTTTCCCGCATTAACATATGTATGTATTGTGTTGGTGTGGTACAATAAAAGTTATCATTTGCAGTATAAAATCCACGTTTTCCTTTATGTAATGAAATTACTCCTACATAAGTGGTGACCCAGTAACTAAGTGGTGTGACAGTAGACAAGTTTCTTTAGATATTGTTCGCGACATCTCGTATCGACATGTTGTCTGCACAGAACCTCTTCCGCGACATCGACGGTGTCATCCAGAATATCAATAAGGAGCTCGACATGATGCAGCAAACCCCTCAGTTCACAGTGCCATGGATTACTACACCTCATATCGACTTTGTTCATGACGTTACATTTCCAACCGTGCCGCGTGTGCCGGCGGTTCCCATGCCGCCACCACAGGACATGGCATCGTACAATCAGCCCGCAGGACATGCCGATATCAGACAACATGTGCTCGCGTTTTCATCACCTGTGTCGGTGCCACTCCCACGAGTTTCACACTTTCCATTTGACGGTTATCGTGGCCCACCTGCGTCGCGGTTACAAATTCGGCCCCCACCTTTCATTTCCAAATGTCTGGAAATTGGTTTGCTATTATGGAGAACATTTTCATGCAGCAGAAAATATTCAATGATTTTGAACAGTTCACGCTAGTGATATGGAATCTGGACCAACGTGCATCATCATTGGTATCGGATATAATTATGCAACCCCCACCACAACAAGCCTATGCCACTCTGAAGGCAGTGTTAATTTCCCGTTGCACAAAACCTGTGGACCAGCAGATGACACAGCTCCTGTACCACGAGAAACGTGGTGACAGGTCGCCTTCAGACTTTTACCAACATTTATGTGCTGTGGTGGACACTTCCATGTTCTCAGACACATTACTTGTGAACATCTGACAACAACAGTTACCTCCACAGGTGTGCTTAACCTTAATTGCTTACGAGGGCCAGCCATTAAGTGGGTTGCTGCAAGTGGCCAATAGAGCACAGTCCCTCCTTGACTCGTGTGCCACAATGGCTGCCGCCGCAACCACCTCGGCCAACGACACCAGCCGAGCACGGCCGGAGCCGATTGATGCGGCGCCTCCAGCTTGTACTGCCACGACCGCACGACGAGCGCCGGACGTGACCGAAGATTTCTGATCTCTCCACGCTGCCATTGATCAGCCGACCACCCAGCTGCAGCGGCTACAGCCACGCGCCATTGCGGCGGCTGACACACACATACACACACACACACACACACACACACACACACACACACACACACACACGTTGTTGCCAGCCAATGTGCCCACCGCGTCACGCAAACAATGGAACCAGTTATTGCTGGTTCCACCAGCGCTTCGGCGCACAAGCTACGAAGTGTAAGGCGCCATGCTCGCACCCAAAAGCATCCCACGGCCTGCTTTAGGCGCAGCCGACCGTGACAACAAGCAACTGCACCTAAACTCACAGACGCATGGGAGGAGAACACCCCTATGTTATGCAGATCGACTTCTCCCACAGCTGTAAGGTACACAGCTTCACAAAGACTTTTCATTCCTGATTGCTCTACAGGATGGATGTTTTTGGTTGACACGAGCTCAGATGTCAGCTCTCTGCCTGTAAATTTCTTCCCTTCAGACAAACGTGCTGAAGAGACCACTTTGAAAGCAGTCAAAAATTCAGTCATCCACACATATGTACAGAAAACACTGGCAGTGGACCTTCGTTATGGCCGATATTGACCAACCTATACTAGGTGTTGATTTCCTGTCAAAACATGCATTGTCCATGGATTTACGCAAGTCGCAACTCGTCCATTCTGCCAATGGATGGGTTATCCTGTGAGTACAGGGACATCCGACCTCTCATGCATATCCAAGGATAGATAAACTCAGCACACCCACCTGGGATGACACCATAGTGATGAAGGAATCTGACCTGCACATGACTCAAATGACATGAAAAGAGTTGACAGCACAACAACAGGCTCCTGCTGTTTCAACCACAAAGGCGACACCCAAGCCACAACATGGAACAAGAAAGAACAGGGTGAAGCATGAGACAGTGCACCACATCCATACATCTCCAGGCCCACCAGTCTACTCAAGCATTCGCAGGCTTGCACCTGATTGCTTGCGGGAAACCAAGACCATTTTCTACGTGACGCTACAGGAAGGAACTATACAGCCATCCAACATGGACTCTGCTTTCAAGGCACTGCAAAACAGCATTCACAATGCAGTGGGGCTTGCACACCCTGCACCAGCAGCTCAGCTAGCCCTAGTAGTGGACGCAAGCCAAGTTGCAGTCGGTGCAGCACTGCACCAGAGAGTGAAGGGTCATTGGCAGCCACTAAGTTTTTTCTCACAAAAACTACAGATGAGTCAAATTCGTTGGAGTGCGTACGACAGGGAACTCCTCGCAATGTATGAAAGTGTCAGGCACTTCCACCTTTTCATTGAAGGCAGGCAATTCACCATATACACCGACCATAAACCTCTTGTGGCAGCTTTCTACATAATCAGCGATTCATGTTCCCCCGCCAGGCCCGCCATATTGAGTTCATATGCCAGTTTTCGACAGACGTGCATCACAACTACCACACCTCTTGGAACAAATGAGGAAGCAGGCAGAGATGCTACATGCAGCCCCGACGTCTCAGTACGGCATGCACCCAGTGTTCATACACAAGTCCCTCGATACTTGTTCCCACACCATGCTCCGCACAGATATGGTATGTCATTCATTGCAGCCACCGTACACTGGACTGTACCAAGTCCAAGTGCTAGGATGGGGCACACACACAATGGATATCCTCTCCAGGGGAAGTCGACCAAGTTTTCCACTGAGCGGGTAAAACCCGCTTGGACAATGACAGCACCGACTGCAATCTCACAGACAACTTCAGACACAACTCGCAATGAAACCACACCTTCTACAAAGCCAGACAGCTGTGAGCCACCAGAGCTCCACACCAAGGGACCTAATGCAGCAGCGGAATCACCAAGCAGCACCCACACCCGCCCTATCTGCACTCGGGCAGGCCGAGAGGTGAAGTTTAAGTACCCCACCATAACGGGTGTTCCGCACTTCAGGGGGGGGGGGGGGGGGGGGGGGGGGGGGGAGCTGTGTGGTAGTGACAAGTCGATAGTCAACAGGAGACACAGAAAAATTTTCTTTGCGAGTGAGGTTCTTTGGAGGAAACAACCAGTGTTCATTTTCCCGCATTAACGTATGTATGTATTGTGTTGGTGTGGTACAATAAAATAAATCATTCACAGTATAAAATCCATGCAAGCGTTTTCCTTTATGTAGTGAAATTACTCCTACAGGATAATATGTAGGTTTTCTATGTGGATGCAAAATACAAAAGCATTAATAATGAGTCTATGATATAAGACCATAGCTGGAAATAGTTTCTCACATTAAGGATATTTATTTTCTTCTTTTTTACTTTTGTGACAATCATATGGGGTAGCAAAAACTGTGTGTGTATCATGTATCATGGTTTTGAATGCCCAAATTTGTGAAAAACAATATTTCTGTTAGGTACCATAGAAATTAATACAATTTATCTTCAAAATTAATTCACTGACTGGAAATTCCTCAACATCAGCTGTATTAGATATAGATCTACTACCCAACAGTGACCTATGAAAATTTGTGCCCAACTGGGACTCCAACCCAGATTTTCCATTTATCACAAGTGGTCCCCCTAACCAATTTGGCTATCTGTGTAGGTTCCTCAGAATGATAGAAACATCCATATGTCACACTGTTCACATTCTTATATTATGGTCCACTTAATTCATCACCTAATGCTCACAACATGGCTTCCTGCAACAGGGAGAAAGACAACAAGGAATCAAATTATGGAAACTAATGTAATAATGAATTAAATGTGAACTGTAAAAATTTGTTTGGACAAAATCAGAATGTTGTATCTGGAACTCTGCTTGTGAGTGTAACTTTATCTTACCGATTGTGTTTCCACCTTGTCTTATTAATCTTTGTTTACTGTCCTCATGGAAACTAATGTATTAATGAACTAAATGTTTTTGACTCATTCCACAGTCACATGCAGAACTGGATCTATGGAATACATATTGCAATAAATAAATATAATTAAAATAAAGACCAATTTTGTTATTGTAGTATGCTTGCCTAGGCTTGTACTGTTGTATCATCAACAGCATCCATTCTTTCAGGTGTGTACGGAAGTGATAAAGTTTATATGTTTACTGGCATGACTCTAAACAAGTTATATGTCTTACCAGCTTATTAAAAATGGCTGTTTGGTTAACTTGACATTTATAAATTAACCACAGGAAAAAGGAAAGTAAAGAGGAAGGCCTTCTGTCATATAACTAAACTGCATGCAATAGCCATTTCAAAAACTTTGTCAAAGTTTCACGTACACATCACACGGAACATTTATGGTTGGTAATAACAGCTGGTTTAGAATGAACTATGAAATATTCAAAAAAAGCTTTGACAATAGAAGCTGGTTTTGAACGAAATATGAAATGTTCAGAAAAAAGCTTTGACTTTGTATTAGAGGAATGCATAATACCTACATAATGTATTTAGACTGATGCCAACACGTTAACAGAATAATTCATCAAGGAGACATTTTTCCAGCAGTCTATTAGATATTGGTATTAACTAAATAAGACTTTCTTGTATAATATGTTTGATGGAAGCAAATATATTTGTATGCTATAATAGTGAACATGTTTCTGCAGAAGATTAGAATTTTTAGATTGCTGTATCAACTTTCTTTTTAAGCCATGAAGATTTTTAAATTTCTTATGTGTCTGATGTCTCTAAAAGATTATGCCATGAGACTCCAATGAATGAAAGTATCTTAGGTTATATATGCTGCTTTGTTAGACTGTTTGTAATCAATTAATAGTTATGCAGGATAGTAATTAGTTTAAGAGATGAGTTATGTTAACATGCTTCATAAATAATATGAAATAGGTATGCAACATGCATTTGGGACCTAAAACACATCTCTGCTGTTCTTCATATTGTGGCAGGAAGAAATGAGGAGAGCAGCGGCAGAATGCTTCATCAGCATTCACAAAATCCACACAGCTTCATCAGCATTTGTAGACCCTACACTACTTCGTCAGCATTCACAGAATCCAAATAACTTACCAGCTTTCATTCTCCCAAACACAGCCCAGTATTTTACTGCCATAAAAAATGAAAGTAAATCAGTATGCACCACAGAGCTAGCCATCTTTCTCTCTGTATGCCCACTTGGCATCATAATTGAACTGTGTTTCGATCTTAGCCCAAAAGAAAAATATCAATTCAATGAAACAGAAAATGGTCTGTACTATTTCGTATAAAAACGTGGAAATTCGTTCTATAACAGTACATAGGCAACATGGCTCACTGATTGGCATTACAGGTGTAACTTACAGGTTCAGTATACTTGATGCCAACATCCTGCTGTGGTTTGATCTTAGTTGGGTTGGATTGTTTGGGGAAGGAGACCAGACAGCGAGGTCATCAGTCTCATCGGATTAGGGAAGAAGGGGGAAGGAAGTCAGCCGTGCGCTTTCAAAGGAACCATCCCGGCATTTGACTGGAGTGACTTAGGGAAATCATGGAAAACCTAAATCAGGATGGCCGAATGCGGGATTGAACCGTCATCCTCCCGAATGCTTGATCTTAGTACCCACATGATGAAAGGCACAACTGATCCTCAGATTGAGTGCCCACATCTAAACTGCCTGTATTATTTTTCAAACTATGCAGAGATATTGGCACTACTGGGGAGGTTAAGATACATATGATGCAAAACAGGACAGTGGTTCAATCTTTGTACCCCCGTGGCACAAGATAATTGATCCTCACATTAAGTACCAAAACATTATTCTCACATCTAAATTGTCTGTATTGTCTGTCAAAACTTTATTATAATTCAGCTAAAATTGATGCACTGCCTGCCAGAGTCCTATGATCAGGGTGCAGTGTACGTGGTGATCAGAGCCTCCTGTGCAACACTTGTGTCCAATGTCTAATGATAAGGGTGCAGTGTATGTTGCAATAGATGCCTGCCTTCCTGGTACTGGAATCAACACAATGCTAAACACTGTGCTTGCATTATATCTATAGGATTTTATAGTAGCTAGGAAAGTGAGAGGTATTCCTTACTGAAATCCACACTTGTCCAGAAAACACAGGTTTATTTTCTATATAAAAAACTTTAATTACAAACAGGTTACACAGGCAAAGAATTCGATAAACAGCAAACAAAGAGAGGTGAAACAAAAGATCAAACACATGAGCCATGTTATTTTATCCTTGTCTCACAGATCAATAGCTGCACCACTACACCAACCCCCTCCTTTTTCTAAACTGTGAGCACCAGGAATGTCAGAAAGTCTATGCCTCACAATTCTCATGGCCCTGGTAATTACAGCTGGATGTGCAGGCAACATCCTCCTGTCCTGCCAGTACATTCAGTGTGGGAACTCTTGAATCCCCGTCAGGGTCACCTGTTGGTATCCTCATCCAGCTGGGCAGGTTTCAGCCTTTCAATTGAAATCATTTCCTGTTTTCTATGCCAATCAATGAAAAATGGGTTCTCTCAGCATTCAGGTGCCTTGTATGGACTCTGTAAGGTGGTCATAGTGGACCAAGATGTACAATGTGGTGAACAGGTCCTTATGGATAAAAACAGGTTTCTCTCTATGTAGCTGCACTGGGTTTTGATGAATCTGAGCCATTCTGTGTTGTAGCTCTAAGATGAAGACTGCCATATTCATATGTTGGGAGGTGCTTCAGTTTTACAGAAAGGAGCTCTGCTGGCAGCCTCAGTTGTTAACCTACAAACCAGTTGGGCTGTTGAACAGTCTAAGTTGTCCTTAATCGCAGTTTGTAGAATCAAGAGAACCAGTGGTAGTGTGTCTTTTCACTTCTCCCCACTGCATATTGAGGCTGCTTTTAGGCTTCTATAAAACCTTTCTAACATTTTATTGCATATCGGGATGATGGTTGGTGGTTCATAAATGTGCACAGCCACACGGAAGTAAAATCTCATGAAAAAGTACAGATTCAAACTGCCTTCTGCAGTCTGTCATTATCATTTCAAGCACACCAAACCTCACAATTCAGCCTGTCACTAAGGCCCATGGTACTGCTTCTGCTGGCATGTGAACTGTTGGAAAAGCTTCCGGCCAATGTGTGAATCCGTCGATCACTGTCAGGAAGTAGTTATGTGATGCAGAGGGTGGCAGTGGCCTGACTAGGTCATATGCATGAAGTGAGCTGTTGGTGTATCATAGGTTCCCAAAGGCGCTAATACAGGTCAACCAATTTTGCATTGTTGAGATCTTAGGCAAGCTTGTGCCCAGCAGCAGCAATCTCTTTTCATTACTGGCCACACAACTTCCTTTGTAATACGTCTGGTGGTATCTCACATGCCAGGATGTGCCAAGTTATGGATAGAATCAAAGATGATGTGCCAATATTTCTGTGGTATGGACAGCTACTGTAAGCCATATGATGTGTCACACCATAGAGAAGTTCTGAGTTGTTGCACACAGACTGACAACTGATAGAGGCTGTGTGTAGCATCTTGCAGCCATTTGAAATCACTGCCCATTTTTGTTCCACTGCAAGTTGTCACTAAGGGATGGCTTTTATGCTCATGCACCAGCATGAGAAGTAACCTGCAACCACACTGCTATTGCCACTAACATGCCATATGTCAGTTGAGAATTGTGATATACACTCTGTTTGCCAACATTTCTGCAGTGAGCCTTGGGAAAAAATGCTGTCAGGGGTGCACGGTCAATGAACAGTGTAAAATATTTCCCTTCTATGAAGCTTTGAAATGTTGAATGGCAGTGTAAATAGCATAAAGTCCCCTGTCAGTGGTGCTCCATTTCTGTAGCACCGTTGCAAGTAACTGCAAAAAGGCCAAGGGCTGCCACATCCCACTGACAAACTGTTGTAGTGCCGCACCAACAGCTAATTGGCTTGTGTCTACCATTAACACTATCTGTGCATCATGCCTAGGATGGATGAGCAAGCCTGTTTGAGCCACATATTTCTCTATCTTCTCAAAAATTTCCAGTAGTTGTGGTGCCCATTTCACTTTACTTCTCTCTCACTAGGTCTGTCTGTGGAGCCTGAAGTTCAGTCACCGTTGGCATGTGTCTATAGTCATAATTTATCATACCCAAGAATCTTCTCAGTTTTTTGAAGATATGTGCCACCAGGAAAGAGCATACATTAGCCACTAGTTCTGAAGTTGGTGCAATGTCCAAAGTAGACATGTTGAATCCTGAAGTATTCATGCTGTCTTGGCCTATGATGTTGAAACAGTACTTGGGGGTGCATTGTGTGTTGATATTGGGATTCCAAGAAGAACAAAATATCATCCATATAGCAGAAGGGAAATGTATACTACAGAGAACCTTGTGAATAAACCTTTTCCATGTCTGCACTGTGTTTTGTAGTTTGATTTTTTAGCATGCTCCAGAGCTACCACTATTTGTGAATATGCCTTTTTGCAATCAATGACACCAAAACTCTGTGCTTGGGTAATAGCATTGTTAAAGTTTGCCACTTGAGGAATTGGATATTTATCCAGTGCTTTATGAGCATTACATATTCTGTAGTGACTGCATAGGTGTCATGTATTATTATTCTTTAATGCCAAGTGAATCAGCAAAGCCCACTAGCTATTGGAGGGTGCTACTATATCCTCTTATATTTGCCTCTTAATGTCTGCCTTTGGCACCAAAAATGTTTTAGGTGTTGGCATTCTTGGTTTAATGGTGACCAGTAGGCCTGGTGAAGTCTGAAAATGGTGTATCACATCAAGTTTGCATTGCTGACAGGACGTTGTCTTTGATGGGGTCTCCAGAAACATGATGAGCTTGAAAGTGGAGTTAATGTGCAGTGAGTTGACTTCCAATAGAGGCAAATGCCTTCCCTTGTAGATGTGTGCAACCAACTGAAAATGGTGAAAGAAATCAGCTCCTACAAAAAGCTTGGTGACATCTGCCCTGATGAAATTCCATTGAAACAATTTGTTCAAACCTAAATCAAATTCAAGACTTTTTTGCCCCATACATCTGAATGTGGCAAATGTTGGTTGCCATCAGTAACTGTGTGCTAGGAGAGCTGCCTCTTCCAAAGCAATGTTGGAAAGGGGGGGCATGGGCAGGGGGGGAGGGCAGGGCACACTACAGTTAGGCCCTATGTCTACCAGAAACATGGCTCCAGAAAGTTTTTTTGTCTGCAGTTCGTGGTCTAGTGGTTAGCATTGCTGCCTCTAGATCACGGGGCCCCAGGTTCGATTCCCAGGTGGACTGGGGATTTTCTCTGTCTGGGGACTGGGTGTTTGTGTTGTCCTCACCATTTCATCATCATCATCATCATCATCATCATCATCATCATCATCATTCGTGACAGTGGCTGGATTGGACTGTGTAGAAATGTAAAAATTGGGAACTTGTATGGGTGCTGATGACCACGCAGTTGAGTGCCCCACAAACCAAACATCATCATCATCCAGACAGTTTGTCAGTTACAAACAGACATTTTTAATTGTTCCTTCCACGTGTGCAAAACCAATACTCAATGTTCTGCCTGTCTGCAAAGAATGACTTGCTGCTTTTCCATGTGAGCTAATCTTAATTCTGAAAGCTGTGACCCTTGAAACCCACCATAAATGAAATGCAGTGGCATTGGCATTTAGAGTTTTTGCTGTAGGTACTCCATGATTATAGTAATCTTGGTGTTGTAAGTTCCAGACTGGCAAAGTCTGTCTCTGAATTGAGGGCTATTGCCTGAGTTGGCTGCTTTTGTGGTCTGCAGAACATTTACACAATGAGAATTTTTAACGAACACTCCACTTGATGACTTGGCTGTCACCACTGCCCAGTACCAAAAATTAGACTATTTGGTCAAATAGCTGATGAAGTAATAGCTAGTATGTTCGTGAATGTCTTCTCTCTCATGCTGTCAGGCGACATATGCAATGAAAATCCTATGGAAATCTTCTCATGTAGTGCACCTGGATGCACTCTGTGAGTCGGAATGGAAACATATCTTTATGATTACTGGAGCAGAAGGGGAGAAAGTGATGTGACTGCATGGTGTGACACATTTGTGGGCCTTGCTACCAAATCAGTGGTAATACCAACACTAGCCAGGAACATCTCATCTCTTCTCACAGTCTTGCTCAATAAAAGATGACAGTTTGTTTCTGAAGTGTTACAAATTTGCTTAGGTGCCTTGGAGAGATGCTATTTTGGTGTGCAGTGCCTGCATGCTGGCTGTCACATAATTGGCTATTGCTGCCTGTTCACTGGAAGAAGTGCACAAGTTGGGGCCACTGGATACTGCCATCCAGGGCCGGTCCACTTATTGCAATGCTCTACAGTGTTGCAAACATAATACTGCAAGCTACTGACAATGGCCTCCACCTTATCAGCCAAAACATTGAGGGGTAAACCAATGTGAGCTGCTAATACTGTCCTAATATTGGCTGGAAGGAACTTTAGGGACTGAAAGTGTAAGGAAGTCACTTTCCAGCAGGGTCTTTAGTTCCAGTAAAACTGTTTTGGTTCCTAATTGCTCATAACAGATCAGTTTCTGAAATTGTAGCTCTGGCTTGAAAGAAAAATGTTTGATTAGACAAATTGTTTAAAATCAAAATAACACTGAATGTGAAACACAGCCTCTGCCTGAACTACCTGCAATTGTTGAGATGCCCATAATGCAATGAAAATGTTCTGTAGATTTGAGAATGCCACACTGCACTCGACTTGCTTCAACCACAGATCTGGCCTCACCTTCCAGAACAATGATAACTCCATGTGGCTGAGGTTCCTACCTTGTGGTGTTGCAGGTAAATTGTCAGAAGTCATTGCTATATTAAAGCTGTAGAGACATATTTTTCTCAATCCAGGACATTGAGCTCCACAATAATGTCAGATATGGATATTGCCTAATAAGAACTGATTTGCACAAATAATGTTATTATACAGCTTTTAAGGAAAAAATAGCAATGTATTGAAGAGATATAAACCATTTCCTATTACAAAAATCTAGCACTGTGCTAATTACTGTACTGGGGAGGCAGCCTTGAATTACCATGTATACTGCACCCTGATCATCAGACTGGACACAAGCATTGTATAGGGTGTGCAAAAGAGCTGTGCAGACTCCAGTACCATGGAGAGAGGCTTTGATTGCTGCATACACTGCACCATCATCATTGGACTCTGGTATGTGGTGTATCAATTTTAGTTGAACTAAAATGAAGTTTTGACAAACTACACAAACAGTTTAGACATGGGGTAGCAATGAAGCACTTAATTTGGGGTATCAATTGTGCCTTGCACAAAGTGAGTACTTTTTGCATCATATGTGTCTTAACCTGTAAGTTACACCAGTAATGCCAATAAGCAGGTGCATGTGTTTTGTACTGTTACAAAACAAATCTCTACATATTTTGGTAAATAATATATACAATTTAGAAGGGGCAATAACATTGTGGCACTTAATTTAAGAGCCAATTGCTCCTTGCACCAAGAGGTTGCATAGATTGAACCACAGTCAGGTTTTGGTGTAATATGTACATTAACACCAGCAATACCAATGTCTTTACAATAACGTATACCACCAGAGGTGGAGCACTTTATGACCCCGATGAAAAAGCCACATTTCATTAAATGTTGTTGACTTTTGTCCAGAGCTTTTTTTTAAAAAAATAAAAAAAGCTCATGCTATTATTTACTGAATTGGACATTAGCTATGAAACCTCAATTAGGTTTAAATTTTTAGATTAAGCATAACTGAAAAATTTAAAACAATTATAGAATCAGGCAGAAGTTAGTTAAAACAGGAGTTAGTTAAAACAACAAACTTTTTAAATTTTTTAAATACAAGCAACACAATGAGATTACACTATTTAAGAGAGGTATATACTTTGATAAATAATGAAAATGACTTTGGTTTCTTTAAAGTTCTATTTTACTTTGATAGAAAGATGTCTTGGTCTTCAAGTGGGGTAGCGATAACAAGATGGCCAGTCCTGAGATATATACTGATTGGCTCCTTCAGTTTAAATGGCAGTAGAATATTCGCTTGTATTTGGGAGAGTTATATATGTGTGTGTATTGGTTTAGAATCTCTCTGCTGGTACATTTCCAAGGAAGGTGCATGACTTAAGAAATGGTTGGTGCGGGGAGTGGAGAGTAAGGTGAAGGGCAGTGGGGAGGGGGCATGATGTCATCATACAATTGTCCCTACTCCTATACATAGGCAGTCCAACAGTCAATGGTCAGTTTGTATCGTGAGTGCCTATTTCCCCTAATTTGACAATATCAAATTAATTAGTTATCATTGGAAACATTCAGAAACTCGTATCACTCTACTTGCTAATCTTCTATTTTTACTTTTTCGTCTTCCTTGTGGAATTTTGAGAGACACAGAATTGCAGATGTTACATTGTTGAGCTGGGCCACAACACAGTGAAAACATTCTGTGGATTGACAGACACCACACTGCTCAAAAATGCTCTTAACTTCCTTAAAGCACAAGTCTGGCTTTGTCTTCTACAACAGTGGCAACTTCATGTGGTTGAAGTTCCTAACTTGTGGTGTTGTGGGTAAATTATCAGCAGTCAGTGTTATATTAAAGCTGCAGAAATGTATTTTTCCCAATTCAGGACATTGTGCTCCACAAAGACGTCATATACAGATATCCCCTAATAAGGCTTGGTTTGCACAAATATTGTTGTTGTACAGGTCTTAAGAAAAAGAGACAATGCATTGAACAAGCTTAAACCATTGCCTATTACAAAAATTACTACTTTCAGTACAGTTAATGTGTTATACGTGCACAAAAGGAAACAAAAAGTGGAAGAGGCTGAACTCAAAAATACAAACTGGAGTATTTGACAAAAACAACTGCAATGAAGGAAGAATATAATCTACTATTACAAAAAGAAAAAGTCTTTGCAGATGTGATAACAA
This sequence comes from Schistocerca cancellata, assembly GCF_023864275.1. Classification (NCBI taxonomy): domain Eukaryota; kingdom Metazoa; phylum Arthropoda; class Insecta; order Orthoptera; family Acrididae; genus Schistocerca; species Schistocerca cancellata. Next base: position 55,156,225 of record NC_064629.1, on the reverse strand, counting down.
GGTTTACAAATTGCTTTAAACACTGGAAACTGGAAAATCTGGATAGGACTGGGGAGTAAAAGATATAAGCATTTATTGTAAATACCATGAAATGTGACCATATGTGGATTAGTCACAGAAAATTATGACTCCAAGACGCTTGCTACATTAGATGATATTCTAAAGGTTATTTATAAACTCCCATTCTTGTTTGGATCTGCTTAAAAAGGATGGCCACAAGGTATCTAAATGTGGTGGCCTCAACATTGTGCATCTAACAAAAGAGAAGATATCTGCAGAGTTTAAAACTTGTGGAATAACTACATTTAATGACCATTTGTTTGATGAAGTGGTAACCTCAAAGTTCTATATGCAGATTCTATTGGAATATGGAGATAAGTTAGCAACATACACCCAAGAGGATTTGGACTGTCTTAAAAATATTATCATGCAAGAAATAAAAGCTAAAATCAAAATTCCCATATGATTCAGCTATAATCAGTGTTTGCATGGTGTTCCACATAGAATGTGCTGATTACTATATTGGGGAGGCACACTCAGATTGCCATGTACATTGTGCCCTGATCATCAGGCTCTGGACACAATCATTGTACGGGGCATATGAAATTGCTCTGCAGACTCCAGTTCCATGGAGGGAAGCTCTGATCGCTGCATACACTGCACCTTTATCATCGGACTCTCATAGATGGTGTATCAATTTTCGCTGATTAAAAAGAGTTGTACACAAACAATACAAACAATTTAGACATGCAGTAACACTGCACCTCCATCATTGGACTCTGTCAGGTGGTGTGTCAACTTTACAGCATTATATTCCAGAACATAATTTAGAATTTACATGAATGTTTTGATTAATGTCATCACAAGTTTACTGTCACCTGTTTTATCAACTAAGTGAATCATATTATATGCAAAGAGTGAAAATTAGCTCTCATTATTTTATCAGAAGGAAGTCATTTTATAAATGTGAGAAACAATGGGTGACCTAACATATCTTCTCACCCTCTCATACTTGCTCTCTCCAATGAAACTGGTATGCCATTTTAATTATTAAGTAGTGCTTTCTATTTCCTGCATCTCTGTTCTTACATGTACAACTTGAAAGTCTGCTTTCCTTGGGAGAACTTCAGATTTCACGAAGCTAGAACATTTGGGGTGATCACATATCAATCTAATGAGTTTGAAATTATTGTTTCTACAATGTAATTAGTAAAGTCGAAAGTTGTGTGATTTATTGTAAGACTTTTGGAATAAAAATGTCTCTATTTAGAATATTTTGTGTGTTAAAGTGCTTTATATATCTAATTTGCACTAATTTTCTATAACCATGCATAAGTAAGTTTGCAGAAAGATTAAAAATTTATTCTTTATGTCTGCTGTTTAAGTGTTACTCCATACTTCTACATAATACTTATAATCACTTACTTTACCAAAATGTACTGCAACTCCCCATTTGGTGGGAACATTTGTAAGTTAATGGTTCCAACAGCATTTACTTTCAGTAATTTGTGTACTTCTGCATTTACTTTTGCAAGTGAATACACCCGTTCACTGGATGAAATTAGACTCTGTGGTGTTGGTGCACAAGACAATAAAGGCACATTAGACCAAACTTTCATTGGAAAGTCAGTCACTTTATATACATCTTCATAATCAAAAAATTTCCTAACAGTTACATTTTTTCCATCATTTGTAATAATATATTCCACAGTACGCCTCCCATATAATGTATTCTGAAAAAAGAAAAATATGAATAAAATATTAATATATATTCTACACAAAACTGACTAAGTGCTACAATGTGTTATTAGACTGTTTCAAAAGTATTTAAATAAAAATTGCTATAAAAGTTATTTTATGGTACAATCCACTCCTAATCATTCCTTCACTGTAACATTCAGGACTATAATACTTAATCTGTGAAGGATTTAGTAGAGCTAATTTGAGAACACAAGCTTTTTTCCTAGTGTTAATGTTTTCAAATTTTGAACTCATATTAATAAATAAATAACACTATAGGTTAGGTGAACACTTGGCAACACAATAATAAACATTATAGCAGTAATGCAATTACAAATAAAAACAAAAGCAACTGGAAATACATGGAAAAGCTTAATTTTTTGAAATGCAAACAAGGCATCACAAGTCCATCTTAAATCAGACATGGATCTTTCAGTATCCTGTAACAAAGAAATTACTGCCAAATATGTTATGTACATATATTAGGCCCAATTACTAAAAAAATGGAATATGTTGCAGAAAAAAATCTCATTCAATGACTAGGGCTTGTGTATAAGTGGACCTCATTTTAATGCAGAAGCATATTTTTTCTTCATTTTCTTTCTCTTTTTCTTATTTGTAACTTTCAGTTTTGATTTCACAAGGGGAAAAACACAACTGCTGTTGATTTAGAAGTCACTGATCGAACATTATCTGACATTGAAGACAAAAGTGAAGTATCACTTGTATTAAGTGACTTAAGCACGGCATTTGATTGCATTCTTGTTGACATCCTACTAAAGAAATTGGAATACCATGGGTTGCAAGAGGGCACTTAAGACATCATTTCTTCTTACTTGAACAACAGGAAAAAATTCGTTTCAGTCAGGAATATGCATTCTTCCTTGTTCGAGATAGACACAGGTGTTTCCCAAGGATCTATCCTTGGAACCTTCTTTTTCATTGTTGCAATCAGTGACCTGCCTTACAACATACCACATCCTGTCATATGTTATGCAGATGATACTACACTGTTTACCTCTCATCACAACATCTCTGAACTCAATCACATAATAAAAGAATATCTTGACATAGCTTTGGACTACTGCTAATACACACTTATGTAATCCCGATAAGGCACGACAGCTGATACTAGGCATACAAAGGATATAGAAACTAAATCAGTATAGCTTCTAGGTGTTCACAATGACTCCAAACTTAATTGGCAAGAACATACCAATCATGTCAGCAAAAAGATATCTCAGGTATCATACCTCCTTTTGTAACTAAGGGACATGGTAAACATGGATTACCTTTGGATGACATACTTCAGACTTTTCCAATTGCATATGGCCATATTATATAGGGACATCCTCCCCATGTTGATAACATTTTAAAAATACAAAAGAAACTTTTGTGCTTAATTTGTAACACAGGTCATTTGGAAAATTTTTGTGCACTCTTCACCAGGCTCAAAATACTTAGTGTTGTGTGTGTGTGTGTATATATATATATATATATATATATATATATATATATATATATATATATATATATATATATATATATGACAGAACTTGATGTCAGGGGGGAAGTTCATGACCACAAATTAGAGCTAAGTCGAAGTTAGATATACCTAGTATAGTAAAAGTAATTAACTAGAAAGTGATGAATGAAGACATGTCGTTGCTGTCTGCATTGAACACCATATGAAAATAATGTGGCAACAATTGCTGACATATAAATACATTATCCATAGTGAATAATTTGGTAAAGAGATTGTTGGTCAGTATCAGTGATGTGGAAATCTTTTACTGTTGTGACACATTTTAGATGATGTGATCTCTATTTTATTAATTAGTATTCTCTTACATCATGTCTCTGATGAGACATGTAATTTTAAAATATTTATGGATTATTTCATCAGTGCTTGGAAGGACACAACATATAAAAATCTAGCAAACATAGTATTTATGTTCCACAGTAATATTTATTTAATAATTCATTATGAACTGGCTTCCACTTTCCTATGCCATTGTCAGATAACTTAATACTAAACAGGTACTCCATACAACCTCAGCAAGAGTTCATAGCTGCACAAAGATTGTTTTCCAAAGACATGTAAAATTTTACAACTATATACTGATGCAAAACCACAAGCATAACGTAATACCCAAAGAATCTCTGAACAAATAAAACATATATAAAATTATACTTCTAGAGTAATAGCATAGGTAGATTTACGCAGAAAAAAAAAAACATTGGCACAGATTACGATGTTGTATGGACAAATAGATGAATGTGGTTAACATGCCAAAGAAAAGGGTGGTGGGGAGGGGGAAAGGGGGGGAGGGGGAGGAGTGGGGAGGGAGTGGTGGAGGGGGGGAGGAGGGCAGAGGGGTGAAAGGAGTCTGTGGAATGTGCATGTGGAACAGTTACAACAAGCATATTATCTAATGCTGAGAAAAATATTAACTTGTTGCTGATACTTTAGTAAGGATGACACTAAAACTGTTTACTCATTAAGGACGAGGCCAGGATTCTTTGATCAGTGTTTATTAAGGAGCATAATTTCAATTAATGTTAGTTTTGTGCCCTTAATTCCACTGTGGAAGACATCTCACTTAATATCATAAGAACAACTGTCATTAAGAGCATTTTCGGCAAAGGTGGAATTTTTCTTTTTTATTCTCCCACTTCTTTCATGCTTAGTCAGTGTATTAGTTACAGTCCTACCTGAATGACTATCTTAATAACTTTCCATACAAATTGCAGAGACTATAAATTCCATGCTATTGTAATGGGGAAATCTTATCTTCACTGTTGAACAGAATGTAGACAACAGTGTTCCTATTAAAAAAAGCTTGAGCATATTTCCTGAATTTTCGTTTGTTGACATGTACCTGCAAAGTCCTGTCTACATATAGAATGGGGGCCTATTTGTTATTAGTGTGGTTTAGTGTTTTCTGAAAATGATACAAAAGTGCTGTTATCCTCTGTCTCTCCTTTCTACTGAGTATGCTGTCAATCAGGGTAGGATTATGTTATTTACTTAATTTTTTCAATTAATTTTCAAAATATGTTTTGGTTTTGCGTAAGATAGCACACAGGCACCATGGAGTTGAAGGCTAAATGTTTCTGTGTTATGGGATGCTGGGAACCGTTTCATTACTGTGTCTGTAGAATTAACTTTCCTGTAATCTTGAATGAATGTTGTTATTTGCTAATGTCAATGGTAAGGTGTGTAAAGTCAGTCCCAACTCCACTGTAAACTCAATTTTACTGTGATGTGAATTCAAATGCTGAAAATATTTATTTAATTGTCGATGTGTCTGTTAAATAGTTTTGCCCTCTGCCTCCCCCCCCCCCCTCCCCCCCTATAACAGAACGTAAAATCATGTATTTCTGTAATTTCTTTACATGTAATATTTTATGTAAATATTGTCTTTGATTTCATATGTAACAACTCAAAGAGACTGTTATCTTTGGTCATGCAGGAATACGATGTTTTAGTTTATATTGGTGTAGAAGTGTTACATGAGTGATTTATTAAATATGTGATGTGTATAAAATAAAATAACTTTTTCTCTAAAAAACAAAATACCACGCTACCTTGCAAACCTGTTAGTCTCATCCTAACATAAAGAAAACCACAGGAACCTCTCAGTGGAATCAGTCCTAGACTTAACGAGGCCAAGATATACTATGAAGACAATAACAAAGAGATCAATGTAAAAGCTAAGTACCAACACTGTTCATACTTGTTAATGACCTCTGTCTATAAATTTGAACCTCCTGTAGATCCTGAAGTCACCATGTAGACAAAGGAGTAGGACAACTTATAGACTGGGGAAATTTAGGAAGGAAGAGCTCTGTTAAACTTGGGGGCTTGTCTAGGATATTACCGTTAAGTGCGATGAGGCTAATTGTGCTTTGTTTGCAGGACAGTATAAACTTTATAATTCATAAGATATGAATATCACTGTGCACGTTTCCTGGACAAGAAAAAGAGTGAGAGCCAACAAAGTACTGGCTTATTGGAGAGGTAGACCTGTGATCAATGTGAAAAGATAAGTACAATTCCTCTTTGTTTTAAACTTTTTGTCAAGACTGTGTCTAAACATGTGGTGTCGTAATGATGCTATCAGAAGAAATTAAAAAGGAAGTTGGAGAAATGTTAGCTTCAAACATGTGTGGTGTAAGTGATGATCCAGATGACTCACAAACTGAAAGAAAACTGGATCAACAGGACTGAGTAAGGTTACTGTTTGCCAGAATGGGACAAATGCAGTCTGTATTAACAATGGCAACAAATTTCAAATAGTGAATTCCTAGAATCTAAAATACATCCAGTGAATTGCTAGAAGTGAAATCACGCTTAATTAGTGAATCGCTGGAAGCAAAAATTAGAAGCAACGGTGATTTACTGAAAGAAGAGATCTTAAATTTGAAAATTCAGTTAGGTGGGTGTGAACTCCAAAATTGAGGCTGTAGAAAGTAAGTCTGTAATCTTAGAAAATAAACTGGCCACAGCTAGCTCAAGTCAAGGGAAAGAGATTGAAAGGTTAACCTCAGCTCAAAGAACTGTGGAGGAGAGGGTGGGCAAATTAAGTTTAGATACAAAATCAAATGTTAATTCCTTAGATGCTGAATTAAACAAAACACCAGAGTCTGTTTGCCCCACTGCAGACTCCTAACTAAGGTACGAGCATATGGGATTGGTTCCCAGATATGTGAGTGGCTCAAAGACTTCTTAAGTAATAGAACCCAGTTCGTTGTCCTCGATGGTGAGTGTTCATTGGAGGTGAGCATATCATCTGGAGTGCCCCAGGGAAGTGCGGTAGGTCCGCTGTTGTTTTGTCAGATTATGAGAGTGTGCATTGAAAGACCAGGTACGTTGTAGTGTGTTAAAAAATGTGGTGGGTAGTCATGATATTTAATTAGGTGAATTAAGAATGTATTGAGATTTAGATCATTATGGAGACAGTTGTTGTGTTACATTTGAAACTATTGTGATGGATTGAAGGTTATGTGGTACTAATTTTGAGGTTTATATTGTGAGAGAATATTTTGTAATAGTTTAGGTAATTTGATGTTCAAGTGAATGAAGAGATGTTAGGAATTTATCCCATGCTCTGTTACACAGTTTGAAATAATTTCTGTTCATGACAGAATGCTATTTGAGACACAGGAGAGTAAATCAGAATGGAAACACTGTTTAATGATGTAAAGTTGAGGTATAAATACTAACAATTTGACACAATGGAAGTGTAGAGTTTGTCATAATTTGACCTATAAAGCTGACATAGATGTACAATGTGAGAATTTTGCAATGATAGAGGCACAATCATATAAGGAACGTCTCAGCTACTTTATTATAAAGGAAACATTACGTCATAAATATGTAAACCAGTCTCTCAGAAAATACAGTGCTGATCACGTATCATTATATTTGCACTTGATTCATCATGTGATTACATTTGTCACATATACATGAATTCTCCCTAAGAGACAACCATTTAGCATTGTGTATAAGTATTGTATCATTTTGAACTGTCTATTTTATGTATGCGGTTGAAAGAACCTGTTTATTTTAGAATAATGATATCTTTAGATTTAATGGTTGTTTTGGGCATAAGGCATTCCATATGGTATTTTATTGAAACACTTACATTAAAAGGTTATGAGAGATGCCCTCATTCCACAGTTCATTTAATGTATTCTAAAGAAACCACTGACACTGTTATCTGCTATCAGAAGAGTGAGTTTAACTAAGATACATTGAGTCAGTGTTGAAGTAAACTTGAATTTATACAGATACTATATAATTATGTACCCATTTTAATGTGGTTCTGCAGCTACCATGATCAATTAAATATAAGGTGCCATATTTTGTTGTTAGCTGTAAGTCCATTGCTCTTCTTACTCAATACAGACAATGTAACCTTCAAATTGTATATTATGTAGAGATGATGGGACTTACCAAACGAAAGCAGTGGCAGGTCGATAGACACACAAACAAACACAAACATACACACAAAATTCAAGCTTTCACAACCAACGGTTGCTTCATCAGGAAAGAGGGAAGGAGAGGGAAAGGTGAAAGGATGTTTTAAACCCACATCCTTTCGTCTTTCCCTCTCCTTCCCTCTTTCCTGATGAAGCAACCACTGGTTGTGAAGGCTTGAATTTTGTGTGTATGTTTGTGTGTCTATCGACCTGCCGGCGCTTTCGTTTGGTAAGTCACATCATCTTTGTATTTAGATATATTTTTGCCACGCGGAATGTTTCCCTATATATATATATATATATATATATATACACAAATGTCTGCTTGTGTCTGTGTATGTGTGGATGGATATGTGTGTGTGTGCGCGAGTGTATACCTGTCCTTTTTTCCCCCTAAGGTAAGTCTTTCCGCTCCCGGGATTGGAATGACTCCTTACCCTCTCCCTTAAAACCCATATCCTTTTGTCTTTCCTTCTCCTTCCCTCTTTCCTGACGAGGCAACGAGGCAACCATTGGTTGCGAAAGCTAGAATTTTGTGTGTATGTTTGTGTTTGTTTGTGTGTCTATCGACCTGCCAGCGCCTTTGTTTGGTAAGTCTCATCATCTTTCTATATATATATATATATATATATATATATATATATATATATATATATATATATATAAAAAAAAAAGAAGATGATGTGACTTACCAAATGAAAGTGCTGGCAGGTTGACAGACACACTAACGAACACAAACATACACACAAAATTCAAGCTTTCGCAATAAACTGTTGCCTCATCAGGAAAGAGGGAAGGAGAGGGAAAGACGAAAGGATGTGGGTTTTAAGGGAGAGGGTAAGGAGTCATTCCAGTCCCGGGAGCGGAAAGACTTACCTTATACCCGTCCCTTTTTCCCCCTAAGGTAAGTCTTTCCGCTCCCGGGACTAGAATGACTCCTTACCCTCTCCCTTAAAACCCACATCCTTTCGTCTTTCCCACTCCTTCCCTCTTTCCTGATGAGGCAACAGTTTGTTGCGAAAGCTTGAATTTTGTGTGTATGTTTGTGTTCGTTTGTGTGTCTGTCGACCTGCCAGCACTTTCATTTGGTAAGTCACATCATCTTTGTTTTTAGGTATATTTTTCCTACGTGGAATGTTTCCTTCTATTATAACCATGTATATATATATATATATATATATATATATATATATATATATACAGGGTGTTTCAAAAATGACCGGTATATTTGAAACGGCAATAAAAACTAAACGAGCAGCGATAGAAATACACCGTTTGTTGCAATATGCTTAGGACAACAATACATTTTCAGGCGGACAAACTTTCGAAATTACAGTAGTTACAATTTTCAACAACAGATGGTGCTGCAAGTGATGTGAAAGATATAGAAGACAACGCAGTCTGTGGGTGCGCCATTCTGTACGTCGTCTTTCTGCTGTAAGCGTGTGCTGTTCACAACGTGAAAGTGTGCTGTAGACAACATGGTTTATTCCTTAGAACAGAGGATTTTTCTGGTGTCGGAATTCCACCGCCTAGAACACAGTGTTGTTGCAACAAGACGAAGTTTTCAATGGAGGTTTAATGTAACCAAAGGACTGAAAAGCGATACAATAAAGGATCTCTTTGAAAAATTTCAACGGACTGGGAACATGATGGATGAACATGCTGGAAAGGTAGGGCGACCATGTACGGCAACCACAGAGGGCAACGCGCAGCTAGTGCAGCAGGTGATCCAACAGCGGCCTTGGGTTTCCGTTCGCCGTGTTGCAGCTGCAGTCCAAAAGATGCCAACGTCCACGTATCGTCTCATGCGCCAGAGTTTACACCTCTATCCATACAAAATTCAAACGTGGCAACCCCTCAGTGCCGCTACCATTGCTGCACGAGAGACATTCGCTAACGATATAGTGCACAGGATTGATGACGGCGATATGCATGTGGGCAGCATTTGGTTTACTGACGAAGCTTATTTTTACCTGGACGGCTTCGTCAATAAACAGAACTGGCACATATGGGGAACCAAAAAGCCCCATGTTGCAGTCCCATCGTCCCTGCATCCTCAAAAAGTACTGGTCTGGGCCGCCATTTCTTCCAAAGGAATCATTGGCCCATTTTTCAGATCCGAAACGATTACTGCATCACGCTATCTGGACATTCTTCATGAATTTGTGGCGGTACAAACTGCCTTAGACGACACTGCGAACACCTCGTGGTTTATGCAAGATGGTGCCCGGCCACATCGCACGGCCAACGTCTTTAATTTCCTGAATGAATATTTCGATGATCGTGTGATTGCTTTGGGCTATCCGAAAAATACAGGAGGCGGCGTGGATTGGCCTCCCTATTCGCCAGACATGAACCCCTGTGACTTCTTTCTGTGGGGACACTTGAAAGACCAGGTGTACCGCCAGAATACAGAAACAATTGAACAGCTGAAGCAGTACATCTCATCTGCATGTGAAGCCATTCCGCCAGACACGTCAAAGGTTTCGGGTAATTTCATTCAGAGACTACGCCATATTATTGCTACGCATGGTGGATATGTGGAAAATATCGTACTATAGAGTTTCCCAGACCGCAGCGCCATCTGTTGTTGAAAATTGTAACTACTGTAATTTCGAAAGTTTGTCTGCCTGAAAATGTACTGTTGTCCCAAGCATATTGCAACAAACGGTGTATTTCTATCGCTGCTCGTTTAGTTTTTATTCCCGTTTCAAATATACCGGTCATTTTTGAAACACCCTGTATATATAATTTTTATTATGATGTGTGTATTAGATATAATATGTTTCATGTCTATACTATAGTTAGAGATATAGTCGGACTCACACCCTTATTAAAAAACAATTTTTTCTATGTATGACAAAACTTCCTCCAAAAATTAATACTATTATGGACATTTCAGATAAGAGATGAAAAAAGCAGAATACTGAGGGCTGAGGAGGAAATGTGAAAATATGTTTATAAATTACCATGGACAACCAGTGCTGGGACAGTGTGAGCAAGGTGGTGATCATCCGACAGGCATTTATCAAGAGGTGAGAAGGCATTGATAAGTACCATAAGTGAACTACTGCAATGAAAATTGAACACTGTGTACTCAAAGACTCAAATGAAAAAAAAAAAAAAATCCCCCAGCCATTTAAATTTGTGAGCTTGAAGAGCTTTAAGCCATATGTTAAAATTTCTGCACGAGTTCAATTGTAACACTTTGGGAGTTATCTGACCTATTGCACATCCTTTTCATAGTGATACAAATTAAGAATTATTTAAAAAGACTAATTTGTGTGGAATAATTTTAAGTAATATCCTTGTTACATTGTACTCAATCAGATCTCTTCTGGAGGAAACAGTTTTGCATGTCTTTATGACACATTAATCAATGGGAAAGTTAATTTTTTCACGAAGTGCTTATGTTCCATAGTGATACACAATCCCATGCATGGCATGCATGGACTTGTTTGGGGTGGGGGTGGGGGGGGGGGGGGGGAGGTATTATAACAGAACGTAAAATCATGTATTTCTGTAATTCCTTTACATGTAATATTTTATGTAAATATTGTCTTTGACTTCTCATTTAACAATTCAAAGACACTGTTATCTTTGGTCGTGGTTGTGTGGGGAGGAGGTGGATCTTTGGAACACGAGATTGGTTGGGTGAGGTGGTGATACAGATGTGGTGGAAGACAATGTTTTAGTTTATATTGGTGTAGAAGTGTTACATGTGTGATTTATTAAATATGTGATGTGTATAAACTAAAATAACTTTTTCTCTAAAAAACAAAATATCACGCTACCTTGCAAACCTGTTAGTCTCATCCTAATATAAAGAAAACCGCTGGAACCTCTCAGTGGAATCAGTCCTAGACTTAATGAGGCCAAGATATACTATGAAGGCAATAACAAAGAGACCAGTGTGAAAGCTAAGTACCAACACTGTTCGTACTTCTTAACAACCTCTGGCTATAAATTTGAACCTCCTGTAGTTCCTGAAGTCACCATGTGGACAAAGGAGTAGGACAACTTATAGACTGTGGAAATTTAGGGAGGAAGAGGTCTGTTAAACCCTCCACCACCCACCATTTTTTTTTCATGTTTGCTGTAGTAACCCACACATTACTGCACCTCCATCAAAACTAATGCAGAGCATGTCAATACACCCACTCATTTGTGAAGTGTACCTTTGGGCTGCTCCAGGCACTTACGAGAGGCCTGGGTCCATCACCTGCAGTCTGTAGCAAGTGGCCCCTGGCTGATAAATGCTATTTATATAACCATGTACTGGCTCCAGCTGGCAGTCTTGTGTGTGTTCTCTAAACTTTATTGTACTTATGCTGTCACACTGTGACTTAATAAATACTTTTTTTTCTTATGGCCACATCTTTTATTGTGTGTAGAATTAGAACACAAGTGGCAGGGAGTAGAACTTTCATGTACTCAGTTCCAGTGATTATTTTTTTGTGTAAATTATCCATGGAAGTGGTACTTCAATCACTTCTCCAGCAGCAGCAACTTACTATGGTCATCTTCAAAAAACTCATGGCTATGTCAGCCACACAGGCTCCACCATCTCAGGTGCACCCCCACCATTTCCTTCATATAATGACTCTGCTATAGAGTGGGAGGCTTATGAAATACATCTCCATCAGCACTTTGTTGCATTCAATGTAAGGGAGAAAGAAATTTGTAAGGCTTTCTTTTTATCATGGATTCCTCCTCATATGTACCAGTTATCAAAGCCCCTTTCCAGGAATGGGCCCCACTCTTTTGGATGATATGTGTAGTTTCTTGCCTTCTTCCCATGGTAAATGCAGACAGGTCATTGCTGCTCGTATCGAATTTTACCAGTGCTGCTGCCACAAGCACATACCACTGTCTTATTGGGCTCAGGCAACAGAGCTGTAGGGTTTGAGCCACAAGTATCACTAAATTACTACAACCTCCAAAGAATCCTATCCAGACTCCACGGTTAGAGATGCGATTATCTGCTTAGCACCCAATAAGGAATTTCATCCAAGAGCCCTTCAGTGTGAGGATCTATCTTCAGAGTAAGATTTAAACATTTCTCAGTCCTTTGCAGTCTCCCGTAGTGTAGATCACCAAACTGAAGCATCATGTGATGTTGCCACTGTTGGCAGTGAACCACTTTGGTGCAGAGCAACAAGGTTGATGAGCAAAGAGGAATCAATGCCATACAAATCAGGAAACCTAGCCACAATGGACAAACCCATCAGCAACAACAAGGACACTATGTGGCATTTATTTCATGCCCTTCTTGCTTTGTGCAAAACGAGAGAGCTGCATGCCACAAGTGGTGGGCATTGTGCCACAAGTGTCACAAGAAAGGCCACATAGTATCAGTTTGTCATTCTCAGCCTTCCTCAGAACAAATGGATGTTGACATTCATTCTAGGTCATCATTGTTTACTAGTTGGAATAAGCTCTTTATTGAAGTGTCTGTGCTGAACACACTGTTATCACCACAAGTGGACACTGGCACAGCTGTCTCACTCTTCAGCCCTCAAACATACACATGGCTGCGTTCCCCACCATTGGCTCCATTCAAACACCATCTGGTAAGCTACAATAAACTGCATATTCCTGTTCATGATCAATTTATTCTCGCAACAGCTTACCAATCTGTACTCTGTCCTATCACATATTTGGTTTTTCATGTACTTCACACTGAAAATTTGACTGGGTTAGACGCTTTTGTTGGTTTCCAATTTTCTACTACTGACACTGTGCATCTGGTATCAGATCAAGCTCCTTATCATGAACTAGGTTCATTGTCTTCTGAATTTTTGGATTTGTTGTCTGAGGGATTAGGCTGTGTGAACAACTTCACAGTGCATATCATGCTTAAACCTTTGGCTTGGGCGCATTTTTCCTAGCGCGGTCCAAATGTGTCCTTACGTGAACAAGAAATGTCCACATTGGATCAGTTGACATCATTATGCATCATTCAACAAACGAGTGAGTGGGCTACCCAGTGAATGTTAAAAAATCTAAGGGTCTACTCCAGGTTTATGAAGTCTTTAAAGTTACTGTAACTGCACAGGCTGTTATTGACACAAACCATCTGCCTCAAGCTGTTAATTACTTGCAAAATTGGCTCGGATCAGTCCTTTTCCCAAATTGACTTAGCTGAAGTCCACTTGCAGGTTCCATTAGATGGCACACCAAAATGATTGCTCGTAGTGAACAAGCCTTTTGGTCTTTATCAATGTCAATGTTTATTATCTGGAGAACTAATGCCCGAGCTATCTTCCAGGGCATTTTGGAGCAACTTATGGTAGATGTTCCTTGTTGCATCAACTATCTTAATAATATTGTAGTTAAAGACACAATGACAGAAGAACACTTACATAACCTCCGTTCTCTCTTTACTCTTTTGCTAACTGCAGGTGTTAAATATAAGCTTACTAATTCACAATTTTTTCAACCGTCTGTTGTGTATCTGTCACAAAATTTCCTGGCAGGCTGTTTGACTCACTGAACTGCATATTGATTGGGAAAATCACACACTATCACAGGTTTATTCTGGATGCAGCCCTCTGCACCAGTTGCTTCATAAAAACGTTCCTTTCAAGTGGTTTCTAGCCTGTGAGCATGCATTTATGCAACTTAAAACAAAATATGCTCCTCGGCTTGCTTTGCCATCTCCCAACTTGGTAAACATTTAGTGTTGGAGACAGATGTGTCCTAGTATTTAATGGGGACAGTTACAGCCCATCATCACACAGATGACTTGGAGAAACCTATTGCTTTTGCATCCAAAACACTCAATGCAGCTCAGCAGCACTATTTGCAAGTCGAAATAGAAGTCCTTGAGACCATTTATGCTTTTAAAAAATTCATGTGTCATACAGTACAAAATTTAATTTTGTCACAGATTATAAAGTTTTAGTTTCCTTGTTTTAACCTGCAGCTGCTTTACCTGACAAAGCATGTGGTACATATGGTATGACAAATGTGTCTTGACCATCTGCCGAGCTGGCCATCTGACACACTGCCTTTCCCTGTTAGGTGGTGTCATTCTCTTGTTGATGGGAGGGGGTACTCCCCACATTGTGTTTCCAGCAGAACTGTGCATTGAGGTTCGTAACTTGTTACATCAAGGTCATTGGGGAGCCTCTTGCACTAAACAACTGGCCTGCCAACACATCTTCTGACCAAGTATTGATCAAATGGTAGAGTGCCTGGATGTGGCCTGCCAAAAGTGTTCAAATCAACAGCTGCCACTGCGCAATGATTTTTTTTCCCTTGGTAAGCGCCCAGATTACCTTGAAAAAGCTTCCATATACTTCAGTAGACTTTTTTTTAGATAGTTTTTGGTGGTTATTGATTGTTGATGCCTTTTCCAAATTTCTTTATGTTGTTCATTGTCCATCCAACACAGCAGTCATGACTGTCAAGGCACTGTCCAGTTTTCTTTTTTCTGTCAGATGTCTACTTGCTACAGTGGTTTCAGATAATAGTCTTCAATTTTTGGATCAATCTTTTAAAGAATTTTGTTCACACAATGGAATGTACCACATCACATTGACTCCCTTTTATCCACAGCCCAATGACAATGCAGAACATCTTGTATGAACATTCAGAACACAAATACACAAATATGTCATGGAATTTCTTACTGGAGGAGACCCTTGTATTCTTTTTCAGTTGTTACAGAATGACTAATATGGGACCAGAGCCCGCCCAAGCTCTTGTATGGCCAGCAGCCGTGGACACAGCTCGATCTCCTGCTGCCACACAAGTGTCCTGTGGCAGTACTGATGTCACTGCACTTTGTCTTGGAAGTCCAGTCTGGCCCCAAGGGTTATGATGATATCTGAGTTGGATTCCAGGAATCATCCACAGCCAGTGCAGGTGCTGTGCATTCATGGTGTGTACCGATGAGAACCTTGTAGCATGCCACTACAATTAGCTGTTCCCTCAGGTGGGCACAGATGACTCCCTGTTGACCACCATGCTGGCACCTCTTCCACTGACATTTTAGTTTGCTGAGGGCAGCATGCCAGCCAGACTGATATTACCCACACAACCAACATGGGCTCCAGCTGTTCTGCCAGTAGAACAGCCCAATACAGATGATGTTGGTTGGCCTCTGGATGACTGCGTGGAGCTTCTCTTGAGGAAGGGGATGCCATGGCTTCATTAGCATACCCACAGGTGCCTCCTACACTGACTCAAGAAAATATAAGTAAACATAAAACTGAATATTAAAAATGTGAATACACAAAATTTATGTTCCGTAAAAATATTTATTTAATAGTTCATTATGAGTCAGCTATCAGCTTCCTAAACAACAATTATGGAAATGATAGATTTTTACTCACCATAAAGATGGCACATTGAGTTGCAGACAAGGGCAACAAAAATATTGTTACACACTAAGCTTTTGGCCAAGCCTTTGCCAGAAAAGGAAAACAAACATGCATTCACACTAGCAAGCCCACCTCACACACACACACACACAACCACTATCTCTGGCTGTTCAGGTGAGACTGGAACTGAAATGTGTCAAACAGGAGCAACAATCCATTGTGGAATGGGGAAGAGGGAGAGATAGCACAGTACATGTGGGGGAAGAGAGAACAGTGCTACCTGGCAGAGCATTCAGGGACTTGAGATGGCAGACAAGGCTACCTGGTGCAGTGTCAGGAGGTCCTATGAGAGGATCAGAGAAGGGGAAAAGATCTGTATGTGCATTGGCAGAGAGCAGTGCATAATGAGCGTGAAGGGATCTGAGATGGGAGGAGGTTATAGGACAGAGAGGACAGAAACTGGTGGGTGGACAGTGTGGGGACTGTAGGTTGAGGCTAGGATGATTCAATGTGTTATAAGGATCACTCCCATCTGCACAGTTCAGAAAATCAGGTGGTGAAGGGGTGGATCCACAGGGCCCATGTTGTGAAGCAGTCATTGACATCAAACATGTTGACCAACAGAGTAGTCCACTTTGCTCTTGCTCACAGTTCGCCAGTGGCCATTCATCCTGGAAAATAGCTGGTTTTTAGTCATACCAAAATAAAAAGCTGAGCAATGACTGCAGTGGATGTGGTACATGACATGGCTGCTTCAGTTTGTCTCACTTCAGCAGTCAGAGATAGCAAACATGTGCGTGAGGTGGACTTACTAGTGTGAATTTGTGTGTGTCTTCCTTTGCTGATGAAGGCTTTGGCCAAAAGCTTGATGTGTAACAGTTTTTACATCGTGTCTGTTTGCAACTCAGTGTCTCATCTTTGTGGTGAATAGCAATCTATCCTTTCCATAATTGTCAATGCTCCTACATGGATTGTCCATTGTTTGCTCTTTGGCCACTTACCTAATAGCATCAAAAGTCTGACAGATAGCCATATAGCATTTAAATTTTTGGATATAAGTAAGTGGGTAATTTCCCAACCTCAAAAAAAAAAAAAAATTATTGAGTGTCATGTAATATTTTGTCTAATGTAATATCTTGTACGGACATCTTTTATTAACCTGACACCTACCACATCATTACGAAGTGTCATATTCATGATCTTTGGAACAAGTATTAATCTAATCTAATCTAATACTATCCAGATAGTCCATGCAACTTCAGAAGAAACTGAATAGCTGCACAAAGGGTGTT
This sequence comes from Schistocerca cancellata, assembly GCF_023864275.1. Taxonomy (NCBI): domain Eukaryota; kingdom Metazoa; phylum Arthropoda; class Insecta; order Orthoptera; family Acrididae; genus Schistocerca; species Schistocerca cancellata. Next base: position 55,138,872 of record NC_064629.1, on the reverse strand, counting down.
TTTCAGGTATGTGACATTTTGCAACTATATATTGATACAAAACTTCAAGCATAATGTAACACCCAAAGAAGCTCTAAACAAATAAATCTTGTATTACAATATGTTCAGAGATTAAAAGTATAGAAACATAAAATCCAAAATCATTATACAAGTGAGGAATAGCACAGATCATGTACCTCTTACAAATTACATGAACAAATTGGTGAATGTGATGAACATTGCATACAAAGGTGGGGGGTGGGGGGGGGGCTGTGGGGAATATTATTTTACTGATACCACCAGACAATTAAATAAATTTTTTCAACATTTGAATTCACACCACTGTAAAATTGAGTTTACAATGGAGTTGGGAGAAGACTTTTTAGACCTTACCACAGGCATTAGTAAGCAATGGCATTCATTCAAGGTATACAAGAAAGTAACTTATACAGACACAGTAATACTGGCCAGTTCCCAGCATCCTATAACACACAAACATTCAGTCTTCCACTATCTTGCCAAGAACCAAAACAGATTTTGAAAATTAATTGAAAATAATTAAAGAAATAGCACACAGCAATGATTATAGTTGTACCACGATTGACAGCATACTCAGTAGAAAGGAGAGACAGAGGATAACAGCACTTCTGTACTGTCTTCAGAAAACACTAGCCACTCTGATAACAAATGGGCTGCGATACTATATGTAGGCAGGACTTTACAGATATGTGCCAACAAACTAAAATCCAGGAAATATACTTAAGCTTTTTATACTAAAAATACAGTTTTTCACATTCTGTTCAACAGTGAAGATAAGATTCTACCTTTAGAACAGAGTGGAATTTATAGGATTTCCAGTAATTTGTATGGCAAGTTATAAGAAAGTCAGTCAGGTAGCACTATAACTACTAGACTGACTGAGCATGAAAGGAGTTGAAGACTGAAAAAGGCTCCACCTTTGCTGAACATGCTCTGAATGAATGTCATTCTTAGATATTCAATCTGATGTCATCCATAGAGGAATTAAGGGCAGAAAACTAACATTAATTGAAATTCTGCCCCTTTATGAACACTGATCAAAGAGTTCTGGCCTGGTCTTTAATGAGTAAACACAGTTTCAGTATACACTCTTACTAAAGTAGTAGCAGTGAGACAATATTTTTCTTGACATTAGATAATATGCTTGTTGTGACTGTCCCATATGAACATTCCACAGACTCCATTCCACCCTCTACAGAACCCACAACTTTCTTTTTGGCATTTTGGCAGGTTCACCATATTCATCAGTTTGTCTGTATAATATGGTAATCCGTGCCATCACTCAATTGTGTTTTTATTGTTTATACATTCCTATATTATTACTCTTGAAGTATACTTTAAGTTTATAAGTTCACAGATTTTTGGGTATTACTTTACGTTTATGGTTTTGTATTAATATATGCCAGGGCTATTCACAAAGTACATTATGTTTTGGAATGAAAAATAAATAAAGTATTGGAATTTTTTTATTATATACAGATGAAAGCCACACTTAAATACTACTTTTCTACATAGTTGCCATTTAAATTAAGGCACTTATCGTAGCGATGGACGAGCTTGGAAATTCCTTCATTGTAAAATTCGGCCACCTGCGCCTTCAACCACATGGTTAATCAGTAACCCAGTAGAAATACGATTTTTGTGGATTTCCTGGAAAAAGGCACTACAATAAACTCTCAAAGGTATTGCCAAACTCTGCACAACCTCAGAAGAGCAATACAAAACAAGTGCAGGGGAAAGTTGGGCTCAAAGATCTTGCTGATTCACGACAATGCCCGGGCCCACACGGCAAATGCCACTCGTGAAGTTCTCGAATCTTTTAAGTGGGAGTTGATTCCTCATACACCGTACAGTCCTGACCTGGCACCGAGCGACTTCCACTTATTCCCAGCAATGAAGAAGTGGCTGGCTATACAGCGTTTTGATGACGACGCACAGCTTCAAGAAGAGGTAACCACGTGGTTGAAGGCTCAGGCGGCCGAATTTTACGATGAAGGAATTTCCAAAATCATCCATCGCTATGATAAGTGCCTTAATTTAAATGGCAACTATGTAGAAAAGTAGTATTGAAGTGTGGCTTTCATCTGTATAAAATAAAAAAAATTTCCAACACTTTATTTATTTTTAATTCAAAAACGTAATGTACTTTGTAGATAGCCCTCACAGTTGTAAAATGTCACATAACTTTAAAAAACAATCTTTGAACATCTATGAACTTTCACTGAAGTTGTGTGGATTATCAGTGTAATATTAAGATATTTGATAATAGCCTAGGAAGCCAATTATTAAATAAATATTACTGTCAAAGATAAATACTATGTATTCTTTTTTATATGTATATGTTCCTCCAAGTACCAATAGAATATTCCATAAATATTTTAAAATTATGTGTCTAATCAAAGACATACTATAAGAGAATGTTAATTAAAAAAATTGTGATCACATTATCTAAAATTTTCCATGATATCACAAGCTTCCCTCAGCACTGGTACTGTTTAGGTAAACCATAAGTGGTTCATAACAAACTATCAAATAAATATTGTGGAACATAAATACTGTGTGTTCAAATTTTTAATATTTAATTTTATGTTCACTTGTAATTTCTAGTCAATTGTACCAAGTGACAGATAACGATTATTTGGAACAGCTTTCATAGACTGTTTAACACAAACGTTTCCTTTTGTATTGACACTGATAACGATTGCCCTCTGCCATGCACTTGAAAATGCTTTCTACATCTACATCTACATCTACATCTACATCTACATCCATACTCCGCAAGCCACTTGACGGTGTGTGGTGGAGGGTACCTTGAGTACCTCTATCGGTTCTCCCTTCTATTCCAGTCTCGTATTGTTCGTGGAAAGAAGGATTGTCGGTATGCCTCTGTGTGGGCTCTAATCTCTCTGACTTTATCCTCATGGTCTCTTTGCGAGATATACATAGGAGGGAGCAATATACTGCTTGACTCTTCGGTGAAGGTATGTTCTCGAAACTTTGACAAAAGCCCGTACCGAGCTACTGAGCGTCTCTCCTGCAGAGTCTTCCACTGGAGTTTATCTATCATCTCCGTAACGCTTTCGCAATTACTAAATGATCCTGTAACGAAGCGCGCTGTTCTCTGTTGGATCTTCTCTATATCTTCTATCAACCCTATCTGGTGTGGATCCCACACTGCTGAGCAGTATTCAAGCAGTGGGCGAACAAGCGTACTGTAACCTACTTCCTTTGTTTTCGGATTGCATTTCCTTAGGATTCTTCCAATGAATCTCAGTCTGGCATCTGCTTTACCGACGATCAACATTATATGATCATTCCATTTTAAATCACTCCTAATGCGTACTCCCAGATAATTTATGGTATTAACTGCTTCCAGTTGCTGACCTGCTATTTTGTAGCTAAATGATAAAGGATCTATCTTTCTGTGTATTCACAGCACATTACACTTGTCTACATTGAGATTCAATTGCCATTCCCTGCACCATGCGTCAATTCGCTGCAGATCCTCCTGCATTTCAGTACAATTTTCCATTGTTACAACCTCTCGATACACCACAGCATCATCTGCAAAAAGCCTCAGTGAACTTTGGATGTCATCCACCAGGTCATTTATGTATATTGTGAATAGCAATGGTCCTATGACACTCCCCTGCGGCACACCTGAAATCACTCTTACTTCGGAAGACTTCTCTCCATTGAGAATGACATGCTGCGACCTGTTATCTAGGAACTCCTCAATCCAATCACACAATTGATCTGATAGTCCATATGCTCTTACTTTGTTCATTAAACGACTGTGGGGAACTGTATCGAACGCCTTCCGGAAGTCAAGAAACACGGCATCTACCTGTGAACCCATGTCTATGGCCCTCTGAGTCTCGTGGATGAATAGCGCGAGCTGGGTTTCACATGATCATCTTTTTTGAAACCCATGCTGATTCCTACAGAGTAGATTTCTAGTCTCCAGAAAAGTCATTATACTCGAACACAATACGTGTTCCAAAATTCTACAACTGATCGACGTTAGAGATATAGGTCTATAGTTCTGCACATCTGTTCAATGTCCCTTCTTAAAAATGGGGATGACCTGTGCCCTTTTCCAATCCTTTGGAATGCTACACTCTTCTAGAGACCTATGGTACACCCCTGCAAGAAGGGTGGCAAGTTCCTTCGCGTACTCTGTGTAAAATCGAACTGGTATCCCATCAGGTCTAGGGGCCTTTCCTCTTTTGAGCGATTTTAATTGTTTCTCTATCCCTCTATCATCTATTTCGATATCTACCATTTTGTCATCTGTGCGACAATCTAGAAAAGGAACTACAGTGCAGTCTTCCTCTGTGAAACAACTTTGGAAAAAGACATTTAGTATTTCGGCCTTTAGTCTGTCATCCTCTGTTTCAGTACCATTTTGGTCACAGAGTGTCTGGACATTTTGTTTAGATCCACCTACTGCTTTGACATAAGACCAAAATTTTCTGCCAAGTCAGTACATAGAACTTTACTTTCGAATTCATTGAACGCCTCTCGCATAGCCCTCCTCACACTACATTTCGCTTTGCGTAATTTTTGTTTGTCTCAAGGCTTTGGCTATGTTTATGTTCGCTGTGAAGTTCCCTTTGCTTCCGCAGCAGTTTTCTAACTCGGTTGTTGTACCACGGTGGCTCTTTTCCATCTCTTACGATCTTGCTTGGCACATACTCATCTAACGCATAATGTACGATGGTTTTGAACTTTGTCCACTGATCCTCAACACTATCTGTACTTGAGACAAAACTTTTGTGTTGAGCCAACAGGTACTCTGAAATCTGCTTTTTGTCACTTTTTCTAAACAGAAAAATCTTCCTACCCTTTTTAATATTTCTATTTACGGAAGAAATCATTGATCCCGTAATCGCTTTATGATCGCTGATTCCCTGTTCTGCGTTAACTTTTTCAAGTAGTTCAGGTCTGTTTGTCACCAGAAGGTCTAATATGTTATCACCATGAGTCGGTTCTCTGTTTAACTGCTCAAGGTAGTTTTCAGATAAAGCACTTGAAAAAATTTCACTGGATTCTTTGTCCCTGCCACCCATTATGAACGTTTGAGTCTCCCAGTCTATATCCAGCAAATTAAAATCTCCACCCAGAACTATAACATGGTGGGGAAATCTACTCGAAATATTTTCCAAATTATCCTTCAGGTGCTCAGCTACAACAGCTGCTGAGCCAGGGGGCCTATAGAGACATCCAATTACCATGTCTGAGCCTGCTTTAACCGTGATCTTCACGCAAATTATCTCACATTTCGGATCTCCGTCAATTTCTTTCGATACTATTGCACTTCTTATCTCTATAAATGCGCCTCCCCCTTCACTGTCCAGCCTGTCTCTGTGGTATACATTCCAATCTGAGTTTAGGATTTCATTACTGTTTACGGCTGGTTTCAGCCAACTTTCTGTCCCTAGTACTATATGGGCGTTGTGACCGTTTATTAATGAGAGCAGTTCTGGGACCTTTCCATAGATGCTCCTGCAATTTACTATTAGCACATTAATATTGTTATTCCCTGTTGCATTTTGCCTACTCCTACCTTGCCGCGTCTCAGGAGGCGTCTTGTCGGGCCTTGGGAGGGAATTCTCTAACCTAAAAAACCCCCATGTGCACTCCACACGTACTCCGCTACCCTTGTAGCCGCTTCCGGTGTGTAGTGCACGACTGCCCTATTCAGGGGGACCCTACATTTCTCCACCCGGTAGCCGAGGTCGAGAAATTTGCACCCCAGATCTCCGCAGAATCGTCTGAGCCTCTGGTTTAAGCCTTCCACTCGGCTCCAAACCAGAGGACTGCGATCGGTTCTGGGAACGATACTACAAATAGTTAGCTCTGATTCCACCCCACAAGCGAGGCTTTCCGCCTTCACCAATTCTGTCAACCGCCTGTATGAACTGAGGATGACCTCTGAATCCAGACGGCAGGAGTCATTGGTGCCGACATGAGTAACAATTTGCAGTCGGGTGCACCCAGTGCTCTCTATCGCCGCCGGTAGGGCCTTCCCTCCTCCACATCTTGGATGAGACCCCCTGCAAGCAGACAGAGTGAACACTGGCCTTCTTCCCCGACCTTCCCGCTATTTCCCTAAGGGGCTCCATCACCCGCCTAACGTTGGAGCTCCCAATAACTAATAAACCCCTCCCCCCGTGTGCCTGCTCGGACCTTGCTGAAGGAGCAGCCACATGTCCACTCACAGGCAGAGCGGGCGATGCCACACGGCCAGCCTCCACATTGACCCTCCGCCTCGTGCGCCGCGAACGCCACTGAACCCGCCACTCCCCTTGGGGAGAGGGTGGCCCAACTGCGCCCGGTACCCGCGAAGATGTCTCGACAGCAGGGACAGTGGGTGAAGCATGTAACACCTGGGGTGTACCTTGCGACACACCACACTGCCCACTGCCGCTACACTCCGAGGCAGCAGCCTGAAGACGGCTGACCATGGCCATCAACACACTCAGCTGTTCGCGAACAGTGGCCAGCTCCTCCTGCATCCGTACACAGCAGTCACACATCCTATCCATCCTAAGGAATCAATTTACTGAAGAGAGTTAATCAACCTTTAACTAGACTGTTTATTGACTAAACTGTGGTTGCTAGCCACTTCTTGTAGAAAATAGCACTAACTGTCTCTGGATTGTATTGAAAACAAACACTAGCACTACTGGCACTATGGTTGACTAAAGGGACTCTCTCTGACTGTAATCAAAACAAACACGAAATCTATGGAACTATTAATAGCACTCAACAATTAAAGCCTCCAAAAAGCAAAAACACATGGAAGAAGAAGTGACAAGTAAGAAAAATACAGTTAATACTTAAATTAAGGTAGCTCGCTGCACAGCAGACGTGAAGCAGACGGCAGTTACGACGACAGAGAATAGATGAAGATGTAGATAGGACACTTACATTTAATGTTCAGGATTAATTTTTATGATACATTTTCAGATATATCTAAGTTAGGTGGTATGTGCACACGTTCCCCCCTGTTGTGAAGTTTCACCAGATTCTGACCTTTACGATTTTTTTGACACTTCACCCTAACACTGCTGTTAACACTGACCAAAAGTGTCTGGGCACCCCTATAGACATCATGGGAGGTTGTCCCAACAGTAAAGAGGAGGTAGGTCCTATTGCAGTGTCAGCTGAGAAGCAGTGGCTTTGAATGTGAACTAATCATTGAATGTCATCTGAGTACAAATCCATCATGGACATTTCAATTCTTCTAAAGCTGTCCAAGTCAACTATTGGTGCCTGCCATCATGTGTCTTGCCAAAAGTAAAATATGTAGGAACTGGTGTTATAGTACAGAAGTTCTTTTCATGGTAATGCTATGATCCCCTCATTGTACTTAGGAAAATGCTAAATGCTAAAGAATATGAACACATGTTATTGTGGACAATAACATTCCTCACATGTACCAGCCTGCCCAGAGTTCCAGCCTAAACCCAACAGAACACATTTAGGATGAGTTAAAATGTTGACTTCTCTTAAGATCCCAGAATCCAACATATGTCACTATATTCTCTGTTTTCAGCTGTCGATAAAGAATGGGCTGCCATTCCTCAGCAGATATTCAGATACCTGATTGAAAGTGCCCCATTAGAGTTCATGCCATCATAAAGGTGAAGGATAGACACACACCATATTAATGTCCACTAATAGGTGTGTGGATACTCTAGGTCAGCTAGTGCAGATAATTCCAGGAATGTACAAAACATCTGGTGAGGGCAATGACTTGGGAAACTTAACTTATAGAGTGAGATTGTGTAATGTGATCATGTATTGTTGATCAAAATGTGGACATGTTAACAGCAAGAAAGATGTATTCTAACTTTAAAATGTAAAAAGTCATTTTACAACAAGGAAAATTAACATTTTAGATTTGTCTCATTTCACTCTTTACAAAAATGTCTTAATTGTATGAAAAACTAGAAATTGATACAGTTTAGTTTCTGGAAGATGACAGAATTCCACCCACAATGCATTTTGTGTGGAATTCTGGGTGTATTATAATTCATTTGGGGTATGGGAGTTTGTCAACTGATACTGGTCTCCTCATATTATGTTATGGTATGGTGTTAGTAAGTTCACTGTATCTTTTTTATATGTAAAATTTTGAACAAATAATATTTGAACCAGTATTTCTATATATAATGATTATGTGCATACTTTTGTTATACCTAAAACCAGCTATTAGTAATGGTTTTTATTTATTTTCATAATTGCAATATAAAATTAGAGCATTTCAAGTAAGTAATTCATTTTATAAAATCAACTTCTACAAATTCAAATTATTATGTAAATGTCTGTGTTACATTCCCTTCATATGTAAATTATATCTTTGGTTTGAGTGTGTTGTGAGATCTGGCAAGAGTTGGAGTAGCACAGCTGTATCTTCCCTAGCAGTGTGGGAAGTTGAGGCTAAGCAAGCAGAGCGGAACTATGTGCTAGTATGCAGTTAAACAATGTTTTATGTTATTTGGCCAAGAGTTTATGATTAATTGAAAGTAATACTGAAATCAGATGTTGAAATCAATTAAGAAAGGTCACCAGTTCCACATGTTGTATGAAAAAAGGGAGAGAGAGAAAAGAAAAAAATTGAAGCATGTAATAAAATGACTAAAATTGTTGACAGCATAAGTCCTAAAACAAACGTACAATTTATGTTTTGCTTCCTGCTCCTGAATAATTTTAAATATATTGCAACTATCTTGTAATTTTGGAGTAAATTACAATTAAAGTTGAAATCAATGTGACATGTCACCTCTAACTTAGATGTATCTAAAGAGGTATCCATCTGCACTGTTCATTGTGATTGCCCACTATCATCCATAAAAATGAAGTCAGGGCTGAACACACCCCTGAAGAGATGTAGGTGGGGAAGCAGTAAAGTTTCAAAATGATGTTGATTGGTGAGCATACCACATTCAAAGAGCTGTAGGTCAGTTTGCCCATGCAACATTATGCCTTGCCACACCATAATACTTGGACCACAAAAACGGTGATGTATGACAGTGATCCTGGGGGTATTAATTATTTTTGCCCTATAAGGGAATGACAAGAATTACTACTCAGACTAAATCTGTTATCATTTGATAAGAGCATGTGATCCCACTCCTTGTTGGTCAATTTCTATAGTCTTGTTACCATAAAAAACCGTGTCACCAATGTGTGGGCATCAATGGAACACAGTGTACTAGTCAATTGGGTAGAAAGACCACCCCCACAGTCATCATGTCACTATGGAGCATGAGATTGTTTGTATTAGAGTTCTGTAAAATGTGGTTACCACCACACCCACTGTTTGGCATGGGTCCTGTCTTGCCTGTTGCACACTGTAGCAGCCATCTGCCGCTCCATTTGACCACAACTGATTACCTTGTCTCATTCTGGCAGCAGTGCCTGTGGTTCAGAATGCTCCCTCTAATGTGAAACAATGCTATGTGCAATAACAAACTCCTGGGCTACAGTCATCACATTCCATTCTTGTTCCAGTTTCCTGGTATTTCTTCCACATGTATTTTTCCGACAGCTGCAACACACTGTGTACCATCAGATCACATGGAATAAATAAATAAATAAATAAAGTCATCCAGATGTTGTCTCTGGGCCATGTCATAATGAAGAACACCATCACAGTGATCCATAGGTGCTCACTAACTGACACCCGCTGTCTTTTCCTGTTAATTCAAATGTCTCATGTTGTGGGGTCAGCCCATTTGGTGCTATAGTTCCACTGACTTCATGCCATGTGATGTTCAACTTTCTATGGATGACTGGGAGGCCTATGGCAACATGCTACTGCACTTTCACTCACTTCCACAGAGTAGTTAATATGTTATGTTATTTTATTGATCACATTATTAAGTTTTGCAGAATAATGTACTTCACCATCTATTCTGTTCCCTAAATTTCCTCATTTATCTCCTTCATGTTTTAAATTTGTGTAACATTTAAAGGACAAGACATTTTCATCAAATAGTGACCCTGTCTGTGCGAAATTACTTTATTTTCTGACAGGATAAAGCAGAAAACTGTAATCTTTTTGATTAAATGCATTGAGAGCAGTGAAGATTACAGTTTAATTTGGAAAAAAGAAGTATACTCAGTTTTTGTCATGTTCACTAATCCAACCACCTGTTATCTACAAATGAATGGTTGCTGGCAGAGTACTTTCCTTATGATTTCTATGCTAATAACCTTTGTTCTTCAGATACCATTGGTTTTCATTTGCAGCCAGAGGATCGACAAAGTTTAGAGTGGAAGAGAGAATTCCTTAATTTTGCTAGTTATGTGTTCTGTCAGTCATATTCACAAAAAAGGCACTATTTAGCATTTAAAAGTAGAACAATCAAAATAAACGACTATTGCAAATACAGTCAGATTTTGATATGATTTCTAGGATGAATTTGCAATTTTTCAGTTTCAATACAGAAAAAAAGGAAAATTTTAATATGTAACTATGATACATAATTCATACTTCTCCCTTGTACCTCCACAGTCTTAGCAGCACCTTGATTTAATTTTGATATATCCATCTGCAGAATACTTGCAAGGCTTCTCTTGATATTTATAGACCACAATGGCTCATCTTTCAAAATACTGATTGATTGTACATAGCCTTGTTGATAATGAACAATAAATTGGTTCTCAAGGTGATGAGAATTGTTTGGTAAGAGTATATTTTTTACATGATTTCTTTCCTTATCATTGTCACCTAAATTTCCATTATGTAGTGATGTTGAACAGTCATGAAACTGCAAAGGAGAAACCATTGTTAAAATGTTGTGAGAAAAGTGATGATATTACATTAAATTTTTGTTACAGATACAATAGAAGTTAGAAAACTATAAAAACTCCACTATAATGAAAGGTTTTCTATACTAATAATAATAATAATAAAAATAGTAATTCAGAATTATGTATTGTTGGAGATAGAGTTATTTTGTAAAAGGAAAAAGATATTTTGAGAAGACCAAAGTTATTCTCAAGAATTAAGAAGTATGGGCAATTAAAAAAAGTTACAGCATATTTTTGAAACATTTATGAACCCACATTGCAATATAACTAGTGAACTCCAGTGATTTTTCCCTCCAAAGCCATAACTTTAAAAGGAAGTTAATGTAATATAATACAATAACCTTTTGTATTGTTTACATCAGTTCATCATGTTATTCAATTCTATGTAGCTTTTAAGAGCATACATTTTTTTAAAAATAAGTGAAGTATTTAAGAAACACAGTAAAATTTTAACAGCATTAAAACATATTCTGTGAGTAATATATTATCAGCCTGTCTGGCTACCCGTGTGGTCTAACGCACTGCTTTCCAAGTGGGAAGGCATGATGGTCCCCAGCATGAATCCGACCAGTGGATTAGTGTCGAGGTCTGGTGTGCCAGTCAGCCTGTGGATGGTTTTTAAGGCAGTGTTCCATCTGCCTCAGCAAATACGGGCTGGTTCCCCTTATTCCGCCTCAGTTACTCTGTCAGTGACTGCTGCGCAAACACTGTCTCCATGTATTCGTACACTATAATTACTCTACCACGCAAACATTGAGGTTACACTCACCTGGAATGAAATGTTCCTGGGGGGGATCCACTGGGGGCCAAACGGTATAAGTCCCCATGTCAATACACTCACACATACATACATACATACATACATGCATACATACAATACATTATCTGTTTTGCTTTTGTCCAAATGTGTGTCATCCATTTTTAGCTGTCAATCTTCTCTTCCTGTATTGCCCATTTTATGATTTCTTTACAAAAGAGCCATTATCGATCAATTAATTGGTAAGAAAAGAAAAATACTCTATCTTTATAACAGTATTGTTATATACAGCTTCATTTCATACTTTAGTTGCCATTTGTTTGGCTGGCCCATCACTTGTGCCATTTTAGCTTCACCTAGTGTTTATAGTACAGGAGTGTACATCAAAATCTTCACCAATAATCTGTAAGACTTGCTGCTTATTGTGTGTTTAGGAGAAAAATGTTAATGACCAGAGGGCAGCCACTACTGAGGAACAAATGTAGCAGCATTATCTTCATTGTAGTAATGAAAATTTGATTTAGGAACAATTTGTGCTCAAAGAATCTGACAGTAAACTATTCTAATTTAATGTTTGTGATATGCAATTCTGAAAGTGATCAATGATGAGAAAGGATTCAGTTGTATAATGTTTATTACAATATTACAATTAGTAGATTCAGTAAGAATGAAATCAAAATGGACAGCTCTGATGATGATCTCTACTAAAATTGCTCTATTAATTCTCACTCGCACTAAGTGACAACACTTTTTATATTGTAGAACATTAAAATTTAAAGTGATGCCTAGAAAAGTTTGTTGCTTCATAAGGAAATAATCTTCTGAATTACATTGCCTTATCATGTGCTGTAGAAGGAAGAAAGGAAGGAAGGAAGGTTAGGGTTTAATGTCCTATCAGCATCAAAGCCATTAGAGATGGATTACAATTTCAGAATGATTCAGTAATGGAAGAAGGAAATTGGCCATGACCTTTCAAAGGAACCCTCCTGGGGGTGATTTTAAGGAAAGTACGAAAAACCTAAATCAGGATGGCTGGACATGGATTTAAACTCTCATCCTTCTGAATGCAAGTTCAGTCTGCCAATCACTGCGCCACCTTTCTCAGTACATGCTGTAGAGTACTATACCTTCTGGAGCATAAAATAGTCAACAATAGGGTATATATAGAACACAATTTGATCTTCAACTCCAAAAATAACTCAATGCCATGAGTATGTAATGCTAAGAATCAGAACTTCCTGGTTTGGGTAATGCATTATTAGTACCCCTCTGTCTTAATATTCTCAAGAAAACAAAAACACTCCTTGGGCCACCACATCCCATTGGTGTACTTCTGTGATAGGTTCACAAATATTTCTTTTAGCACTGGTTGAAGGCTGTGTGTCCTCTATTATTAAAATTATGGGAAAAAAACATTACAGTAAATTACCTGATATTTCCACATAAACAAAAATGGTATTTACTACACTTTACATACTGCACAAAGCATATAGTAGTTATGGAAGATCAATGTATTATTCCACAAAACAAACTCATTCTGTGGATATACAATAGCAAATGCTTGCTAGTATAATCAAGATTTGCAACAGATTAGTGATGGAGAACAACTCCATCCATTTCTCATATACACTGTTACTGCTTGAAACCATGACTCTTCAAATATCAGAAATACCCAAAGGTGTTCAAGATGGTGTCCAGTGTAAAAGTCTATTGTGTATCTCATCAAAAAAGTGCCAATTTTGCTGGTAAGAAGAAAGTGTGTGTAAAATATAAACGTGAAATATCAAAACTAAATGACTGTGTTTCTAAATTACAACTCATAATCAGTGAACTGAAAATGGACATTAGTAAAGTTACATTAGAAAAACGTGAGCTGATTTTGAAACAGGAAATGACAAAAGAAGACTCAGATAAGTTTACAAAAGATGTGTGCAGAAACAGTTCACAGAGTGTCGGAAATTTAAAAAAAAAGTGTGGAAACAGCATAAATTTAGTGCACAACAATGGCTGTGATGTATTATCTATGATAAATTACGAAAACTCCAAAAGTAAACAAAGTGCTCTTGCATCGTCAAGAAGTAGTGTGTTTAGTAACTCCTGTAAAATAAATAACAACAGCTACAAGAAAGTTTTAAGTACTGGAAAGCGTGTGGGGGCAATACACAAGATTTTATTTCTATCTGATAGTCATGGATGACACTGTGCTAGTTTATTAAATCAAACACTTCTGCCAAGATATTTTGCAATGTCCATTGTCGACCAAATGCTCAATTGAAATATGTTGTTAATAACATTGAAGAAAAGGTAAAGGACTTAGTAAATTTGACTGTGTTATTGTACTGACTGGAACAAATGATGTAGAATCAGATATCAAGGATTACCAATGCACAGCACCCTACAGATTTGACAGGGTGGACTGGAATGACAAAATATACAAAATGAACATGTTCTAGATGGAATATGTTACCCAGTATGGTCACGTCTGCAGCTCGTGGTCTCGCGGTCGCATTCTCGCTTCCCATGCATGGGGTCCCGTGTTCGATTCCCGGAAGGGTCAGGACTCGGTGTCTGTGTTGTCCTCATCATTTCATCATCATTCATGAAAGTGGCAAGATTGGACTGAGGAAAGGTTGGGAATTTGTACGGGTGATGATAACCTCACAGTTGAGCACCCCAAAAACCAATCATCATCATCAGTACAGTGACACTAAGATACTGGATGTTAATCTGTTTTTAAGGAGCACTGATTATACAAAGTATGGGCTACATTTGGTGCTGGGAGGGAAAGAAAAACTATGCAGGAACCTTCATTATTCAGCTATGATTCATTCCACCACACCATCACTGATCTCTGTAACTGCTTGTAACAGGCAGATCAATCACTCACCAAAACTGTATGCTTACAATATTGGAAAATAACAGAAGAAAAAAAAAATAATAATAATTACAGTAAATATGCATACTATGGAACAAACAAGCATCAAGGAAGCAACACAGAAGACCATATCACCACAGTATACAAAAATAACAGAAGAAGAAACCTTCAGTGGAATGAACAAATGGCAGGGAACCAGCACAGAAGACAACATGACCATGTAAAAAGATTAAGGAGGAAGCCAAATCAGAGTGGACAGAAGATATAAACAACAGATCATGATGAAGCACCAGGCAGAAGTTAGCATCCAAACAACACATGAACGATTTTTTATGGCCCAATCCACTGCAGAAGAAAACGACCATGTAGTAGTCCAGGACTCCCAGGTGGTGAAAATCATGTTAGAAACAAAAAGAAGATTATGGCCTACTCTTCAAAGAATTAACCCAGCAAGAAATATACATCTCATAGAACTGAATAATTCTTTAACTCTCCTTTATCATAATGTACAGGGCTTAATCGGTAAGCTATATGAGCTAGAGGTCTTTTTGAATGGTTCATTGAAGGAAATGTCTATCTTGCATGTAACGGAGCACTGGCTGCAAGAAATACAGAAATGTGCAGTTGGGATTTCAGATTTTCAGTTGGGCTGCAGCTTTTGGAGGGAAACATATAGAGGGGGTGGAACATGCATATATGTAAGAATAGATATTAAATTAAAGTAAAGTAGGTTTATAAATGTCTGCTGTATTGAAAAAGATTTGGAATACTGTTTATGTGAACTGAAAGATAGTAAAATATTAATTGCATGTATATATAGGTCCCCATCTGGCAATTTTAAATTGTTCTCTGAAAATTTGGAAAATCTTCTGAACTATCTAAATAGTCAGTCAAAACACATAATTGTGCTTGGGTATTTCAATGTTAATTTCAAGGACAACTGTAAAAAAGGGCAAAAACTTGTTAACCTACCAGGTTTCTCTGACCATCAAGAAGTTAAATTGACTCTAGAGAAATCTCATGAGAAAAGTAACAAGAGGGGTTATATTGAGGGAAGATTAATTAATGATGACAGCATTAGGTTTTTTAATCTAATGTTAAAAAATTTAAACTGGGACATGGAAAGCAATAGTTCTGTGGATATAAAATTCAAGTTCTTGTCAAATTATAAATACTGCTATGATATTTCATTCCCTCTGAACAGAATGAAAATTAACAAACACTCAAATTCTTGGATAACAAGTGAAATCAGAGTGTCATCAGAAAGTCTTAGAATCCTATGTAAGTGTGCAAAGTAAAATACTGTCTTGAAACAATATGTAAAGTGTTATAGGGGAAAGCACGGGGAAGCCATAGTTGCTGCAAAAAAGAAGCACAATGATTCATCTGTCAGAAAGGGTAACAACAAAATGAAATCCATGTGGAAAGTCATTACTAACCATACAGGCAAACATGAAAATGCAAGTAATAAAATCACCATAAAACACAGAAATGAAGTTTTTGATGATTCACTTCTAATAGCTAATATATTTAATTATATTTATATTAATGTAGCCGGAAACGTGATCACAACTAAATGTAATCCAAAGATGAAGGTATCAACTCCAATAAATGAAAGGACAATGTACCTATATCCCGTAACACCCAAAGAAGTACAAACGGCTATCAGCAAACTAAAGAGTAAAATGACCTGTGGATTTGATGGTATCCCTGACGAAATTATTAAATACAGTACCAATAATATTGTCTCCCAACTTCTGGGCATAATCAATGACTCCTTTGAAATTGAAAGAATAATGTATGATAGATTGCTAGACTTCCTAAACAAAAATAAAATTCTTGGAAATGCACAGAATGGTTTCAGAAAAGGCAAAGCTACACAAACGGTTGTCTTCAGTTTCCTAAAACTTGTTTACAGATCAACTGAGGACAAGGAACTGATCTGTGGGTTGTTTTTGGATCTTTCTAAAGAGTTTGATCTTATAAATCATAAGCTACTGCTGTTAAAACTGTATTATTATGGTGTGCATGGTATGAGTGGTTCAAGTTATATTTAACTGATAGGAAACAAAGAGCACAACTTTCTCAGGATGGAAATGTGTACCATTCTGAATATAGAAGTTCTAATTATGGGGTTCCCCAGAGCTCAGTATTGAGACCATTGTTATTCTTGATTTTTATTAATGACCTACCACAAAAATTTTCAACAGCTGATACCAAATTATTTGCTGATTATATGAGCTTCATTACAAAAGGTAAAAATGATTATGAGATGGAGCAAAATGGTTTAAACATAACTGTCTAGTTGTCAATGACAAGAAAACTGTATGGATGAACTTCAACCACGTAAGGAACAAAAATACACTACTGACCATTAAAATTGTTACACCACAAAAATGATGTGCTACAGATGTGAAATTTAACCAACAGGAAGAAGATGCTGTGATATGTAAATGGTTAGCTTTCCAGAGCATTCACACAAGGTTGGCATGAGTGGCGACACCTACAACGTGCTGACATGCGGAAAGTTTCCAACCGATTTCTCATACACAAACAGCAGTTGACTGGCATTGCCTGGTGAAACATTGTTCTGATGCCTCTTGTAAGGAGGAGAAATGAGTACCATCACATTTCCAGCTACAATAACGGTCAGATTGTAGCCTATCGCGATTGTGGTTTATCATATCGCAACATTGCTGCTCGTGTTGGTCGAGATCCAATGACTGTTAGCAGAATATGGAATTGGTGGGTTCAGGAGGGTAATACGGAATGCCGTGCTGGATCCCAACAGCCTCGTATCACTAGCAGTTGAGATGACAGGCATCTTATCCACATGGCTGTAATGGTTCGTGCAGCCACGTCTCGATCCCTGAGTCAACAGATAGGGACATTTGCAAGACAACAACCATCTGCACGAACAGTTTGATGATGTTTGCAGCAGCATGGACTATCAGCTCGGAGACCATGGCTGCGGTTACCCTTGACGCTGCATCACAGACAGGAGCGCCTGCGATGGTGTACTTGACAACGAACCTGGGTGCACGAATGGCAAAACGTCATTTCTTCGGACGAATCCAGGTTCTGTTTACAGCTTCATGATGCTCGCATCCGTCTTTGGCGACATTGTGGTGAACGCACATTGGAAGTGTGTATTTGTCATCGCCATACTGGTATATCACCCGGCATGATGGTATGGGGTGCCATTGGTTACACGTCTCAGTCACCTCTCGTTTGCATTGATGGCACTTTGAACAGTGGACGTTACATTTCAGATGTGTTATGACCCGTGGCTCTACCTTTCATTCGATCCCTGCGAAACCCTACATTTCAGCAGGATAATGCATGACCGCATGTTTCAGGTCCTGTACGGGCCTTTCTGGATACAGAAAATGTTCGACTGCTGCCCTGGCCAGCACATTCTCGAAATCTCTCACTAACTGAAAATGTCTGGCCAATGGTGGCCGAGCAACTGGCTTATCACAATATGCCACTTACTATTCTTGATGAATTGTGGTATTGTGTTGAATCTGCACGGGCAGCTGTACCTGTACACGCTATCCAAGCTCTGTTTGACTCAATGCCCAGGCATATCAAGGCTGTTATTACAGCCTGAGGTGGTTGTTCTGGGTATTGATTTCTCAGGATCTATGCGCCCAAATTGTGCGAAAATATAATCACATGTCAGTTCTAGTATAATATCTTTGTTCAATGAATACCCATTTATCATCTGTATTTCTTCTTGGTGTAGCAATTTTAATGGCCAGTAGTGTAGGACCAATGTAAAATTCACATTATCAAATAGCCAAATTCAGCAAAAGGAGAATATAAAATTTTGAGGATTATGGATGGATGAGCATCTAAGATGTGAAAAATGTATAGAAATGCTTAACAAAAAATTAAGCAAGTACCGTTACATATTAAGAGTGCTTAAAGATTGTTGCAATACCAAAACGGTGTTAAGTGCTTATTACACATACATGCATAGTCTACTAAAGTATGGTATAGTGTTCTGGGGAAATACGCCTTTTGCAGAGCAGTCTTTTCAGCTCCAAAGGAAAGCAGTAGGATTAATAAGTGATGTTGCTTACAAGCACCATGTAGAGGTATCCTTAAGGAATTAAAAATCATGGCCTTACCATCTACATTTATATTTGAAAGCACCGGCTTCATTAAAAACCATCAAGTTTCAGATCTGAATAGTGGGATCCACAATTATCAAACAAGGAACAGGGATGACTGTCATAGGGATGTGCACAGAAAAGCAATATATCAGGACAGTGCTGTTTACAGACCAAAAATTCTGTACGGTGCATTGCCAGATAACATAAAAAAAATACCGAACATTAATACATTCAAAAAAGAACTAAAAAAATCTACTAATAAACAACAGCTTCTACAGCATGAATGAATACCGGGAATTTTGCTCAAATCTGTAGGTCTGCTTCATAACTCTCTCAACAAAATTTATTATTATTAACCTTTCTTAGATAAAACCATACTTCTTTCATCCATTTACATATCTAATTATGCACTTAGCTTTTGCACTGTGTTTTACTATGCCTAGTTAACTAAAGTACTGGTATTTAATAGTATTAGTAAAATAAATGAAAGGGTTTTGGTAGCTGTTATTCTATCTGTATAATCTAATTAAGCAGAATAATGTTTTTGTTATCAAGATGTGTTGATACCAATGATAATATTTTATACATAGTGTAAATATGCAATATTTTAGATTGTTCTGTACTTTGACAAGTCCAACATTATGAATGTGATAATAGGAGCACTAAATAAATAAATAAATAAACTAGCACTGAGGATAAGTTACCTGGATTACTGTAACTGTGTGCATTCTGTTGGAGACCATAACTCTTCAAAATTCAGAAATACGTAATGGCAAACTGGTAATGATGATAACATACCTGGATGCCTGAAACTGTGTGCATTCTGTACTGTGTGTTGGTATAAACAAAGAGTCCCGTGATCAGCTGTCCACAGTCATTTGTGATGAGTTTGGAGCAGTTATCAGAACTGTTTTTATACAAAGAGGTTTATGCTTTTAATTCTTCACTAATAAAAAATTGTTTGGGAAATTTATTCACCTACTTCACTAGTATTCCTTATTGATTTATTTACCTTATGACCTCTTCTAGAACTATGAATTTCGATACAGATAAAAACAAATGTGAAAAAATCTGCAGAATTAATGTAGGAATTGAACACAGGTCCTCCATTCCCCAGCCAGATTGTCTTCATTGCTTGGCCACTGCTTTTATTGGAGGGTGTTAAATATATGGGTACATAAGTGGAAATTGTAAAAGTTTATTTTTGTAGTTCCTTGGAAAATATATTTTTGCAGACTCTATTTATGATGATGAAAAATGCTCACTTTTTAATCATTTGTAGGTATCATGAAGTTTAAGTTGATTGTGCATCATAAATTTACGGGACGGTTTTCTCAAAAATGGTGGGTTGTTGAGGAATGAGGAGGTGGGGATGGGTGGTAATGGGCTAATATACCTTACTATCATTTTAGTTTATGTGGTACACAATCAACCTGTCAAACATGAGATGACTCGGTTTGTCACATATGAAGCCTTATGGGTATTAAAAATGAAATATTTAGTAAAGTAAATAAATAAATGCAGAGAATTATAAAATCCCTAACCTGATATTCCAAGCATAAGCTACATCTAGGAATCCAGTGGTCTTCCTATGTAATAAAATGGCATGCATGAGATAAAAACAAAACTTTTGGGGATGTTACAAAACAAGTGGCAGAATAATAGAAACAAAAACATTTTAACAGGTAAATGGCAGGAGAATAGGAAGTAACTCACACCAAGTAAAATTTTTTATAAATAATTGTTTTTCTCATACTGCCACAAAATTACAACCTAACATTTGAAAAAGAGATGCCCTTATAGTATCAATCTACATAGTACAGCTGTTGTCTACATAGTACTCAGTTGTCGACATACCAAGCCCATGAATTAAGTAGTAAACATCAGGATAGTATATACACTCTTATGCTTGTACAATTATATAACATTTAGCTTATATTCTCACAAGTTATAAAGTAAAGAAAGGTTTTATAATGAACTGTTCTACAACTACATTTAGAACTTGCAAATATGTAAAAATAATATGCTTAGAAGCAATTTAAATGTACATAACATGATATTTGCTTAGATAATGACCACAACTTGTGTAAGAAACTGGAAAGCCACCTAACTATCACTTAATCTAATGAAACAATTAGGTTCAAAATGTATATATTTATAAAAAATCATTACAGTTCAAGAATTTATAGCTCAGTAGAAATCTTTGAGTATTCACAGTGCACTTCAAATTTCTTTTGTGTTGTGTTATAATCCCAGGAAAAATATTTAAATTTCATCTTAAAATCCCAAAACAGACATAGTTTTCAAAAAATTTGCTATTAGCATTCTATTTGAATTTTTATAACACCAAAAAATATATGAAACTTAGAAAGTCACTTTTAGAGAAAAGTAACCAAAAAAATGTGATATTGTCTTTTAAAGTTTCAAAGCAACTGTTGAGTTTATCTTCCTTCTACTATGAAAACAGGAATGATAAATAAACAAGAATGATATAACAATAATCATTATGTAAGATAAAAATTATCATATGAGAGTCACCAATATTTGCTTCACATTTAACAAAAATCTTATCTTTCATTGGTCACTTGTGTAAGGAGGTTAAAATGTAAACATTATATTGACTGTAGACTAAGTGCACTGCCATGCCAGTGAGAGAGATGCTGTATGAATGCATTAGAATGTGGATGTATTTTTGTGAAGCTCATTAATGTTTTAGTGCTGCACAGTATTAGCGCACTTGGTGAAATCTCCATCACCCTGAGTTATATGTGGAATCAGATGCCTGAATAAACCACGAAGATCACTTAAATGGCTATCAGTCCTTTTTACTGCTGGCAACCAACTCTATTATCACAGGGAGATCACAATCTTGGGAGTGACAATTATACCTTTTTGACATCTTCAAGGCCTTCTACAATAAAGATAAGTAGACTGTAACTACTCGTTTTCCTAGAACAGTGTCAGAATGAGAAAATTTGAACTCATGTCAATCATGAGAGCATGTGCTAATTACAGTCAGGAATCAGAGTTATTATCATCGTGAATGTTGAACCCTATGGGATGTCATGCATTAAAATTTCCTGAAACTAGAAATAGTTAGGCAGCTTGAGAAGTTAGGTTAACTGGGTCAAAGATTTTGTTAATGCAGTAAGTATAGGGATCAGATACTTTCTATAGCAGTTATGCCCACTATTATCTCCACACTTTGCCTAGGTTCCTTCTTCCTTTTTTGTGATGTCCTTATAGGGGTCCATTTCACTTTGGCGTGGGCCCTTGAAGTCATAATTTTAGTGAAAATTTATATCTTTCACAGCAGGTGGACAAAAATATATAAATTGAAATATCTTGCACACCTTCATGTCCTTCACAGTGTCAGGCAATATTAAAGATGGCAAAGTCACAGCTCTTTGAGGTTCTACAATAACTCACATCAAATGTTAATGCAAATCTGAATACATTTACAATGCATTGATGTGCATCCAGTGACACAACATATCTCAGTATCTTTAAAACTACAGAAGTTGATATTTCACAGTGATAAACATTTGATCAATGAACCTCCAAATTAACAACTTTTAATTTCAACAAATAGTATTTCCGATGATAGTATTGCACAATAGCTATCATTTCCCTAGAGCAACATCGTATTCTCCACATTTACATAGATAATGAATACAGCATGAATACCTCCATATTGTCATACTTGTATAGTTATTTCATGAAAAGTCTAATATTTTGCCATTAATTGTGTTTAAATGTTAATTGCAAGTGCTAGTTAAAAACTGAGCTAATTTAAAAGTGGTCAATGGCATGTGTTGGTGGATAGTAGAAAGTATAGGGACCAGCACTTGAAGAGAAACATAACAGCAATATGTTGAAGAAGTAACTCTCATAAAATTACATCATACAAATGCACCACCAAGTTCTACTTCTGAAATTAAGATGGTCATACATTCTCTCAAGAATAAAAGCTCTTCTGGTTTTCATTGTGTTCCCAATACAGTACTAAGGATTTGTTCCCATATAATAAGTCTGGTATTGTCTGAAATTAGTAAAGCATCACTCACTCAAGGCATTTTTCCAGAGAGACTAAAATATGTTGCTTTTATACCCCTCTATAAGAAAGGTGATAAGAGAGACGTCAGAAACTACCAACCGATTTCACGGCTGACATTATTTTCCAAAATTTTTGAGAAGGTGATGTATTCTAGACTAGTATCTCAACTTGGCAACAATAACATCCTCAGCAAATCACAGTTTGGGTTTCAGAAGGATTGCTCTACTGAGAATTGCATTTACATGTTCACACACCATATTTCAAGCATTAAATAACAAAATAGCACTGGTAGGTATTTTCTGCAGCCTATCCAAGGCATTTGATTGTGTGAATCGTAGTATACTCCTAGATAAATTGAAGTTTTATGGGAGTGATGGTATAACCAACCAATGGATCATGTCATATCTAACCAAAATAATGCAGAAGGTTGTACTTAGTAGTAATTCAACCAACAGAATCCAGGGACATAATTATGGCTGGGGACAAATCATGTATGGGGTTCCCTCTTAGGTCCACTACTGTTTCTCATATATGTAAACGATCTACTATCTAATGTACAACAAGCAGAATTAGTTCTTTTTGCAGATGACACCAGTATCATAATCAGTCCCAATATACATACAGAAATGGATGAAATGGTGAATAAAGTTCTCAACAGTATCATTGGCTGGTTCTCACCCTGAATTTCACAAAGACACATCATACTCAGTTCTACACCTCTAGGGGTACTGCACCAGTAATAAGTGTAACACACAGTGATGAAATAATACATGGGGTGGAAAATTCAAAATTATTAGGTGTCTATATTGATGATGTGAAAGTATTAATGTTTCAGTGTTGTTTTACACACACACACACACACACACACACACACACACATATATATATATATATATATATATATATATATATATATATATATATATATATATATATATATATATTTCATATGCTTTGAAGATTGCTTGTCACATGTCTCATAAATTCTTTGGTTCATTTTTGGTGTAGTGGTGATGATCTCTGGCTATGTTTTGAAATGTGCAGTTAGTGTTTCATATAATGTTGTCATACTGTGCGATGCTTAATAAATGATTCGTTTCTAAAACGGCATTTGATGATTAACATCCACGAGGCTGTGGCTAAGCCATGTCTCCGCTATATCCTTTCTTTCATAAGTGCTAGTTCCGCAAGGTTCGCAGGAGAGCTTCTGTAAAGTTTGGAAGGTAGGAGACGAGGTACTGGCAGAAGTAAGGCTGTGAGGACGGGGCGTGAGTCGTGCTCGGGTAGCTCAGACGGTAGAGCACTTGCCCACGAAAGGCAAAGGTCCCGAGTTCGAGTCTCAGTCTGGCACATAGTTTTAATCTGCCAGGGAGTTTCAAGTCTTCAGTGTGTTCGTCGCCACAAAGAAGTAAACGAATTTCTCCTCCTCCTTTACAATGCAAGGCCTCCACACAAATCTGCGCACCTGAGAGGATCTCACTAAACTGCGTCGGACTGATCTCCTCATCCACCCTATCGCATCTTTAGACTTCCATCTATTTGGTTCAATGAAGGAAGCAGTACGTGGATAATGAGGAAGTTACTGACGCAGCGAGACGTCAGCTCTGACGCCGACTACTAGAGTGCTATTATGAGGGCATACAGGGTCTCCCAGTAAGCTGGCGTAAGTCCATCGCATTGAAAGGAGATTATGTTGGAAAACAGGGTTTTATAGCCAAAAGAGTGAGGAATAATATGGAGTATTGTATCCTGAATAAAACCAACCTGTTTTCAAAAAAAAAAGTGTTTTATTACTTATTGAATGCTAATCGTAATTTGGCTCAAATTAAGGCCAACTTTAACAAGACAGGTCTCAGTACGCTACATTTTTCAGTTTTCTGCGTTCCTGTTAGAGGTGTTCAGCGTGTCGTCCTTGCCTTTGATTGCAATATTGTACTGCACTTGTCTCTACAGTGAGTCTCTACTAACTCTTACAGACTTCCTCAAGATCACTTCATAAATCACAAAGAAAATTTACGACTCGTTGCTGCAGTTCGTTCGCCATGTCAGTTTCACTTTTGAGAGGACCCCAAACATAAAAATCCAGAGGACTGACGTCAGCTGGTCTTTGGAGGCCATGGCGCCGTCCCTGCTTAGCCTAGCCATTTTGGGCCGTACAAGAGCATTAGATGTCGTCTTTCATCAGCAACAAAATGTCCTGGTGCCCCATTATCCATCTATCACAGCCCTGCCCTTTGAATTGAGACAGAGGAGGATATAAACGAAAGTTTACATTTGAAACACATTTGTAATACTGGACATTTTATACTGTGGTGAGTAGCAGCTCGTAAGGACACCTTCGGAGTTATTTTGCAAACTGACAGGCCCATGTAGGAGTATACGGACAATTTTTTGCATCTGTTATCATATACTTTGTCAGTTTTCGATATAAATTATAGGACACCATATACAGAGTGTGTACTGTGTATGACGTAAAGCAGTCATGTTGGTGATTTTTTCTCTTCATTTAACATTATTCTGAATTTCCCCTTTCTCCATGAACCGTGGACCTTGCCAAGATAGAGTGGCTAGCGTGCATCAACAGTACAGACAACCCTACCATGGTGCAACCAGCATGAAGGTGCATATTTTGAGAGGCCAGGCAAAGAAGTGATTCCTCAAGAACGGCAGCAGGCTATTCAGTAGCTGCAGGGGGAACATTCTGGATGAATGACTGATCTGGCCATCTAACACCATCCAACTTGGCCTCACTGTGCTGGAACTGCAAACATTTGAAGCGAGGGGAAACTATAGCTGTTACTTTTCCAGAGGGCAAGCAGCTCTACTATATGGTTAAATGATGATGGCATTCTCTTAGGTAAAATATTCAAGTGGTAAAATAGTCCCGCATTCGGATCTTTGGCGGGGACTATTCAGCAAGATGCCGTCATCAGCAGAAATAAAACTGGCGTTCTACAGTCGGAGCGTGGAGCGTTGCGCTCCTTAATTGCACAGTTTGGTTAGAAAATTTTATAAGGGTGTTGTACGAATTAAAGTTACGTATAGTGGGCATTAGTGGCGGCAGGAAGGGCATCCGTCCACCCCTTAAAATTAACCTTGCCAAGTCCGTTCTAACCATGCCGACCTTGTGTAACCGCGGGACAAGGCACCAGCAAAAGAAACGGGACAAGGCACCAGCAAAAGAAAGAAGAAAAGAAAAGAATCGAGGGCATTACTGAAGTTCGGTGACAGAAGAAACAGGACTCCTGATTACAAGAGCACAAGGTTATAAATACAAAAGCACATAGGGGTAATACAGGAGTTGTTCTAATAATGAATAAAAAATAGGAGTAATTCTAATTCCAATTAAAGCAGGTGCTGATAGGTATCAACATTACTGAACTATCGGTTTAATAAGTCATGGTCGCAAAATGAGCACACGAATTGTATACAGAGATATGGAAAATCTGGTAGAAACTGACCTCAGGGAAGATCAGTAGTGGTCACGGAGGGATGGAGAAACACGTGGGACAATACTAACGCTACGACGTATCATAGAAGATAGACGTACAGAAAGCAGTGTACAGTTTTGACTGAAATACACTCATTGAAATTCTGAAAGTAGCAAGGATAAAATTCAGGAAACGAAAGGTTTTATGCGGTACAGCTAGTACAGAAACCAGATGACAGTTATAACAATCGACTGCCATGAAATAGAAGTAATGGTTGAGAAGGAAGTGAGACAAAACTTTAGCCTACCCCGACTTTATTCAGTCTGTACATTGGATAAGCAGTAAAGGAAACCAAAGAAAAGCTTGAATTAGGAATTAAAGTTCAGAGAGAAGAAATAAAAACTTTGTGGTTTGCCGACGACTTGTAATTCTGTCAGAGACAGCAAAGGACTTAGAAGAACATTTGAACGGAATGGTTCTTGAAAGGACGATATAAGATGAACACAGTTCTTGAAAGAACGATATAAGATGAACACCAACAATAGCAAAACAAGGGTAATTCAATGTAGTCGAATTAAATTAGACAAGGGTTAGACACTAAAAGCAGTAGATGAGTTTTGCGAAGACGAGAAATTTGTTAACTTTGAATATACGCTGAAGCGCCAAACAAACTGGTATATTTGGTGCGGCTAGAAAAAAACCGGACTGATGCTGGAAAAACATTTATTTACAATTATTTACAATTTCATGTTATCTCCTTCAATGTACTCTCCTCCTCGGTCTCTACACCGCTCCATACGAATTTTCCAGTGTTCATAGCAATGCTGCAGATCATTTTCGGTAAGTCCATACATTACTTCCGTCGCTTTTTCTTTTACTGCTTCAACAGTCTCAAATCTAGTTCCTTTCAAAGCTGACTTGACTTTAGGGAAAAGAAAAAAGTCACAGGGGGCCAAATCAGGTGAGTAGGGTGGATGATCTAAGATGGGAATGTTGTGTTTTGCCAAAAACGTCTTCACTGACAACGCACTGTGAGCTGGGGCATTGTCTTGGTGAAGGATCCATGACTTTTTTCTCCACAAATCGTTCCGTTTTCTCTGTACTCGCTCACGTAGGATAGCCAGGACGCTAATGTAGTAATGCTGATTCACTGTTTGTCCCTCTGGTACCCAATCAATGTGCACAATCCCTTTGATGTCAAAAAAAAAAAAAAAACAATCATCATTGCCTTGAATTTCGATTTTGACATTCGTGCTTTTTTTGTCGTGGAGAACCAGGAGTTTTCCAATGCATCGATTGGCGTTTAGTTTCGGGATCGTAAGGAAAAAACCACGATTCATCGCAAGTAATAACATTTTGTAAGAAGGTGGGATCACTTTCAATGTTTTCCAGGATGTCAGAACAAATCATTCTTCGGCGTTCCTTCTGTTCAATTGTGAGACACTTTGGAACCATTTTTGAACACACTTTGTTCATGTTGAAACTTTCATGAAGAATCTGCCTAACACTTTCCTTGTCAACTCCTGTTAACTCAGACACTGCTCTGATTGTTAAACGGCGATCTTGTTGAACAAGTTTACCGATTTTTTCAATGTTTGCATCAGTTTTTGCTGACAATGGTCTGCCAGTGCGAGTGTCATCACTGGTGTCTTCGCGGCCATCTTTAAATCGTTTAAACCACTCAAACACTTGTGTTCGCGATAAACAATCATCGCCGTACACTTGTTGTAACATTACAAACGTTTCACTTGCAGATTTTCCTAGTTTGAAACAAAATTTGATGTTAACACGCTGTTCTTTCTGTACACTCAACATTTTCCGACGCACAGACAAAACGTCAACTACTTAAAACAGACGCCACGGGCAGACTGAGTGCAGGAGGCAGATGAAACTCGAGCAGTAGGCGGAGCGAGAGTCACGTGACAGGCCACGTGACTTTCAGCCTTATTGCATTCGTTTTATTGTTTCACCAGTACTAGTCCGGTTTTTTTCTAGCCACACCTCGTAGGCATGCGTATTGAAATACAGAGATATATAAACAGGTAAAACACGGCGTTGCGGTCGGCAACGACTATATAAGTGAGTTTGAACGTGGTGTTATAGTTGGCGCACGAGCGATGGGACACAACATCTTCGAGGTAGCGGTGAAGTGGGGATTTTCCCGTACGATCTTTTCACGAGTGTACCATGAATATCAGGACACCGGAGAAACATCGAGTCTCCGACATCGCTGCGGCTGGAAAAAGATCCTGCAAGAACGGGACCAACGACGACTGAAGAGAATCGTTCAACATGACAGAAGTGCAACCCTTCAGCAAATAGCTGCAGATTTCAGTGCTGGGCCATGAACAAGTGTTAGCTTGCGAACCATTCAACGAAACATCATCGATATGGGCTTTCGGAGCCAAAGGCCCGCTAGTGTACCCTTGATGACTACACGACACAAAGCTTTACGCCTCACCTGGGCCTGTCAACACTGACATTGGACTGTTGATGATTGGAAACATGTTGCATGGTCGGACGAGTCTCGTTTCAAATTGTATTGAGCGGATGGACGTCTACGGGTATGGAGACAACCTCATGAATCCATGGACAATGCATGTCAATAGGGGACCGTTCAGGCTGGTGGAGTCTCTGTAACGGTGTGGGGCGTGTGCAGTTGGATTAGTATGTGACCTCTGATACGTCTAGATACGACTCTGACAGGTGACACGTACGTAAGCATCCTGTCTGATCACCTACATCCTTTCATGTCAGTTGTGCATACCGACGGACTTGCGTAATTTCAGCAGGACAATGCGGCACCCCAGACATCCAGAATTGCTACACAGAGGTTCCAGGAACACTCTTCTGAGTATAAACACTTCCCAGACATGAACATTATTGAGCATATCTGGGATGCCTTGCAACGTGCTGTTATGGAGAGATCTTCACCCCCTCCTACTCATGGATTTATGAACAGCCGTGCAGGATGCATGGTGTCAGTTCCCTCCAGCACTACTTCAGACATTAGTTGAGTCCATGCCACGTCGTGTTGCGGTACTTCTGCGTGCTCGCGGGAGCCCTACATGATAATAGACAGGTGTACCACTTTCTTTGGCTCTTCAGTGTAAATGTAACAGTTAGGAAGCCTTTTCTGAAGGTGTATGTGTGGAGAGTTGCTTTGTACGGAAGTAAAACGTGGACAATAATCAGTTCGGACAAGGAGAGAATAGACACTTTTGAAATGCAGTGATACAGAAGTATGCTGAAGATAAGATGGGTAGACGAGGAAGTACTGAACAGAAATGGGGAGAAAAGAAATGTGTAGTAGAAGCTGACTACAAGAAGGGATCGGTAGATAGGACACATTCTGAGACATCAATGAATCATCAGTTTAGGTTTTGGATGGAAGTGTGTTTGTGTATTGGGGGGGGGGGGCGGAGGGGGGGGGGGGGCGCAAAATCTGTAGAGGGTGATCAAGGATTGAATACAGTAAGCAAGTTCAAATGGATGTAAGTTCCAGTAGTTGTGCAGATATAAAAAGGCTTTCACAGGACAAACTAGTGGAGAGAGCTGGTAAGCGCCTTCAGATTTCTCGCATCGACGGTTCAAAAGAGATGAAAGGAAGGAAGGTAACTTAGGTTTCAGCCTCCTGTCACCGACAGCGTCATTAGAGACCGAGCAGAAGACCAGTACAGTGAAGGATAGGGAATGAGGCTGTTAAAGGAAGCATCCTGGCATTGGTTTTAATTGGTATAGGAGAACTGATGATCGTCGAAATAGAGAGGATGTAAAATGCAGACTGGCCATAACAAGAAATGTGTTTCTGAAAAAGAGGAATATCTTAACATCTGACACAAATCTATACACTGACTCCTACACGAGGTAAAAATAACTCGCGGAAAATTTCTTCTTAGGGCCACTTGAAGTAAATTCAACTCATAGATATACTATCATTTAAAGCTCCGGGGTGGCGTGGAACCTGGCAGCAGCATACTGTGAATCTGTGCTACAGCGGATCGTGGCCCCAGTGACAAATCACGTTCGTGGCATACGGATTCCAGGAGCTCAAGAAAAGTTAAAGGTACCTGTAATTGTGACCTATATACAACGCACGAGACTCAGTCTTTTTCGACCTTTCTTCATTTTGTTACTTAGTTATTATTTACTTTTATGTATACTCTGCTTTAGACAAAGACCAAAGAGTTACGCAAATTGATCACAAACTCATATTAATACAGCCACCGTCAGAAAATGCAGAGACGCAGTGATATGTCGCAGTGGTTAGCACATTGGATTCGCATTCGGAAGGACGACGGTGCAAACCCGCGTCCGGCCATCCTGATTTAGATTTTCCGTGATTTCCCTAAATCTTCTGGCAAATACACTCCTGGAAATGGAAAAAAGAACACATTGACACCGGTGTGTCAGACCCACCATACTTGCTCCGGACACTGCGAGAGGGCTGTACAAGCAATGATCACACGCACGGCACAGCGGACACACCAGGAACCGCGGTGTTGGCCGTCGAATGGCGCTAGCTGCGCAGCATTTGTGCACCGCCGCCGTCAGTGTCAGCCAGTTTGCCGTGGCATACGGAGCTCCATCGCAGTCTTTAACACTGGTAGCATGCCGCGACAGCGTGGACGTGAACCGTATGTGCAGTTGACGGACTTTGAGCGAGGGCGTATAGTGGGCATACGGGAGGCCGGGTGGACGTACCGCCGAATTGCTCAACACGTGGGGCGTGAGGTCTCCACAGTACATCGATGTTGTCGCCAGTGGTCGGCGGAAGGTGCACGTGCCCGTCAACCTGGGACTGGACCGCTGCGACGCACGGATGCACGCCAAGACCGTAGGATCCTACGCAGCGCCGTAGGGGACCGCACCGCCACTTCCCAGCAAATTAGGGACACTGTTGCTCCTGGGGTATCGGCGAGGACCATTCGCAACCGTCTCCATGAAGCTGGGCTACGGTCCCGCACACCGTTAGGCCGTCTTCCGCTCACGCCCCAACATCGTGCAGCCCGCCTCCAGTGGTGTCGCGACAGGCGTGAATGGAGGGACGAATGGAGACGTGTCGTCTTCAGCGATGAGAGTCGCTTCTGCCTTGGTGCCAATGATGGTCGTATGCGTGTTTGGCGCCGTGCAGGTGAGCGCCACAATCAGGACTGCATACGACCGAGGCACACAGGGCCAACACCCGGCATCATGGTGTGAGGAGCGATCTCCTACACTGGCCGTACACCACTGGTGATCGTCGAGGGGACACTGAATAGTGCACGGTACATCCAAACCGTCATCGAACCCATCGTTCTACCATTCCTAGACCGGCAAGGGAACTTGCTGTTCCAACAGGACAATGCACGTCCGCATGTATCCCGTGCCACCCAACGTGCTCTAGAAGGTGTAAGTCAACTACCCTGGCCAGCAAGATCTCCGGATCTGTCCCCCATTGAGCATGTTTGGGACTGGATCAAGCGTCGTCTCACGCGGTCTGCACGTCCAGCACGAACGCTGGTCCAACTGAGGCGCCAGGTGCAAATGGCATGGCAAGCCGTTCCACAGGACTACATCCAGCATCTCTACGATCGTCTCCATGGGAGAATAGCAGCCTGCATTGCTGCGAAAGGTGAATATACACTGTACTAGTGCCGACATTGTGGATGCTCTGTTGCCTGTGTCTATGTGCCTGTGGTTCTGTCAGTGTGATCATGTGATGTATCTGACCCCAGGAATGTGTCAATAAAGTTTCCCCTTCCTGGGACAATGAATTCACGGTGTTCTTATTTCAATTTCCAGGAGTGTAATAGGATGGTTACTTTGAAAGCGCACGGCCGACTTCCTTCCCCATCCTGCCCTAAACCGACGGGACTGATGATCTCTCTGTTTGGTCCCCTCCCACAAATCAATCAACCAATCAAAATGCAGAACTGTAAACTTGGGCGGCCGATGGACGAATGTGTGATGCAGCAGCGCAATGCCACAGTGCAGCTGACAAGGATAGTAAGCAGGAGACATGGCGATTCCAGGGCATAAAGTCTGTACGAATTTCGTTCCGTGCACTTTGTTGGACAGTAACTACACCTCACAGGCAGCCCAAGTGAACAACATACGCAGATGCCAGCATTTGAGAGAGGACGTGTAATTGGGCCCAAAGAAGCCTGTTCGAGTAATCGGCAAAAAGCTCGACATTTGAATAGGAGTAATGCCACTGTTCGAATGGGTGAACCGTGGCCAATCACAGCGTGAAGAAGGAAGCGGTTGACCCAGAGAGACGACAGAACGTGAGGACGGAGTGACCGCCAGAGAGGCACTCACAGCCCCTCTATCACTGATCCGACGTGCAGCTGGTGTTTCAGTGATCACGAGGACCGATAATAGGTGACTCACAAAAAGAGGTGTGAGCTCACGGCACTCGTTGCGCCGACTATCATTGACCTCTGTATACCGACAAACCCATTTACAGTGGTGTCGGGCACATTCAGGATGGAATCTCATTGGCTACAGTAGAATTGTCTTCAGTGGTGAGTTCCGCTTTGAACGGAGCCCCAAGGACAGTGAAGACGCGTGGGAGGGTGGCGGGATAACTACATGGCTGTGGCTCCCTGTCATACGCCCACCAGGAGCGACGGTGTGGGGAGCCATTTCATTTTACACTAGGACTACTTTGGTTGTCATGTGTGACACCTTTACAGCACAGCAGTACGTCGACGATATTCTACCTCCAATTTGGTTGCCCTTCACGGCAAGCCGCCCTAGGCTTACATTTTCGCAAGATAATGCCCTCCCGCACACAACGAGAGTTTCTATTGCTTGTCTTCGTGCTTGCCAAACCCGACCTTGGCTAGTAACGAACTCGGATCACTCGCCAGTTGAGAACGTCTGGAGCATTATGTGCAGGGCTCTCCGACTAGCTCGGGATTTTGACGACCTAACGCGTCATTTGGGCAGAAACTTGCCACAATATCCCTGATGAGCACAGCCAACTACTCTGTCGATAAATGCCACCCGAATACCTGCTTACATAAGGGTCAGAGATGGACCAGTGATTTACACTTCTGGAAATTGAAATAAGAACACCGTGAATTCATTGTCCCAGGAAGGGGAAACTTCATTGACACATTCCTGGGGTCAGATACATCACATGATCACACTGACAGAACCACAGGCACATAGACACAGGCAACAGAGCATGCACAATGTCGGCACTAGTACAGTGTATATCCACCTTTCGCAGCAATGCAGGCTGCTATTCTCCCATGGAGACGATCGTAGAGATGCTGGATGTAGTCCTGTGGAACGGCTTGCCGTGCCATTTCCACCTGGCGCCTCAGTTGGACCAGCGTTCGTGCTGGACGTGCAGACCGCGTGAGACGACGCTTCATCCAGTCCCAAACATGCTCAATGGGGGACAGGTCCGGAGATCTTGCTGGCCAGGGTAGTTGACTTACACCTTCTAGAGCACGTTGGGTGGCACGGGATACATGCGGACGTGCATTGTCCTGTTGGAACAGCAAGTTCCCTTGCCGGTCTAGGAATGGTAGAACGATGGGTTCGATGACGGTTTGGATGTACCGTGCACTATTCATTGTCCCCTCGACGATCACCAGTGGTGTACGGCCAGTGTAGGAGATCGCTCCCCACACCATGATGCCGGGTGTTGGCCCTGTGTGCCTCGGTCGTATGCAGTCCTGATTGTGGCGCTCACCTGCACGGCGCCAAACACGCATACGACCATCATTGGCACCAAGGCAGAAGCGACTCTCATCGCTGAAGACGACACGTCTCCATTCGTCCCTCCATTCACGCCTGTCGCGACACCACTAGAGGCGGGCTGCACGATGTTGGGGCGTGAGCGGAAGACGGCCTAACGGTGTGCGGGACCGTAGCCCAGCTTCATGGAGACGGTTGCGAATGGTCCTCGCCGATACCCCAGGAGCAACAGTGTCCCTAATTTGCTGGGAAGTGGCGGTGCGGTCCCCTACGGCACTGCGTAGGATCCTACGGTCTTGGCGTGCATCCGTGCGTCGCTGCGGTCCGGTCCCAGGTCGACGGGCACGTGCACCTTCCGCCGACCACTGGCGACAACATCGATGTACTGTGGAGACCTCACGCCCCACGTGTTGAGCAATTCGGCGGTACGTCCACCCGGCCTCCCGCATGCCCACTATACGCCCTCGCTCAAAGTCCGTCAACTGCACATACGGTTCACGTCCACGCTGTCGCGGCATGCTACCAGTGTTAAAGACTGCGATGGAGCTCCGTATGCCACGGCAAACTGGCTGACACTGACGGCGGCGGTGCACAAATGTTGCGCAGCTAGCGCCATTCGACGGCCAACACCGCGGTTCCTGGTGTGTCCGCTGTGCCGTGCGTGTGATCATTGCTTGTACAGCCCTCTCGCAGTGTCCGGAGCAAGTATGGTGGGTCTGACACACCGGTGTCAATGTGTTCTTTTTTCCATTTCCAGGAGTGTATTAAATTGCTGAATTTGTGAAGTTCTATCTCTTCAATAAATCATCCAATTATTCTCAAATTGTAATCAGATGTTTGTGTGTACATGTACATCACATATACCGGTTTCCTTCTCATTCGGATAAATCCTTCGTTGCACGTTGTTTTTCATTTTCCTTAGATTGTATCAGTTACACAGTACAATATAAACTACTTAGCAGTGCAATTTCTATTTACGTTCTCTTGCTGACATTGTAAAGAAAATTAAACTAAAAATATTACTCGATAACGACGTTTTGTACCTCTAATACCTGTATGAGGTGTGCTTTGTGTAAAACCATTCTGCACGAAAATACGAGTCACAATTATTACATTTCCATGCAGTTTTTTTTATCTAACTGTTGTTCACGTTCACACTTAATTCTTTCATAGCACATTGCGTACCTACGCCTGGCTGCTCCCGTGTTCACTTTCAGTTTCACTTGCAGACTCACCTGGTAAAAATTCATCCGAGTTAACATAAATAATGACGCATTAGATTCGTCACTCGCGTCCATCGCTTCGTCCAAAAGCTCCTGCAAATGCTTTTGTTCATCTTCATAAGTTACGCGTGATATTTTCTTGCTCCTCACTATCAGAAGATTACAACGCCAACAATACGAAATGAAGACTGTGGCAACAATGAAGGATAGCTACAATGTGACTATACACAAATCCCATTATGGAACGAAAGACTGACAGGAGTACCAACCACTAATTGTTAGCGACATAGTAAATGTCACCCCTGATGTACTTCCTCAGGAGCCATGTGGGTCACATATAACTCACACAACAAAATGTAATACAAGGTACGAAACTGAAATATTTGTTATCTTATTTACACATAAATATTTTATTTAGCGACAAATAAATCAGAAAAAAATACCGAAATAGCTCCAGGGGATCGGTAACCCAAGTGTGCTATGCGAACCAGTGTATTAAGTGATAGCAGGTGTGGTGCTGTCCGAAGATAGATGTGCCAGAGCAATGTTGTTACGTCGTAAGACAGCCACAACAGAAGACAGTCGCTGCAAGCTGCATCGACAAATGTGTGACTCGAGCGCAGCCACGCCCAGAAACGTTTCGCTACGCTGCTGCTCTTCTACATATGGCCGAGCGCAGTACCACTCAGCTCTGTCTGCAACCATCGACTAAGACGACGTCATAGTCTTCTGGTAGGCCAGCTGTGTGATAATCTTATTAGGCAGAACTCTAAGTGAAAGTTACTGTTAAATGTACGCTGAGTGAGAGACTTCTGTTTTGCCTGTATCAAGTGATGCGTTAATGTTCAGAGACAGTTGTAAATATTCGTGACATTCTTGTGGGAATGTATTGTACAAAAGTTAAATAATTCTTCTTATCTATATTATAATATAGTGAACTAATATTTTATGTGTTATAATATCCACTCGGCCGCCTGCCGGAGAAAAGTAAAGAACCCACCATTGCGCTAGAGAGTGTACTTTCGTCCAGTACAACACGAAGTCTCTTCTGAAAGTGTTTCTTTGGATTATAATCTTATTTGATAGTGAAAAGTGGACGATAAGCTGTGTAAACAAAGAGAGAATGGAAGCTTTCTAAATGTGGCTCTACAGAAGAGTATTGAGGATTAGATGGGTAGAACGAATAGTTAACGAAGGGGTACCGAACTGAATTGGGGAGATAAGACCATAATGGGGCAACTTGACTAAAAATAATGATCG
This sequence comes from Schistocerca cancellata, assembly GCF_023864275.1. Classification (NCBI taxonomy): domain Eukaryota; kingdom Metazoa; phylum Arthropoda; class Insecta; order Orthoptera; family Acrididae; genus Schistocerca; species Schistocerca cancellata. Next base: position 55,102,602 of record NC_064629.1, on the reverse strand, counting down.
GGTGGTACAATTCACCCTCAGACATCAAGGAATACTCGAAACTTCCTATTAGATTAAAACTGTGTGCCGGAACGAGACTCGAACTTGAGAACATTGCCTTTCGTATGGAAGAGCTTTGCTGACTCTTTTTTTAATAAACGACTACTATATGAGCAAAATGTTGCAGGTAATGAGAAAACAAATAAAAATCTCTATTGTTTGAAAGTAAAAGACGACGTTCTTCAAAAATAAACAATATTTCTTGAAAACGTAAATAAGTATACTTTCTCAACACTACTAATTTTTGTTTTCTTAACGTAAATAAGTATGCTTTCTCAATATCACTTTTTTGGTTTTTTAACGTAAACAAGTATACTTTCTCAACTTCACCAACATCACTATCTTCTCTCTCTCTTTTTTTTTTTTTTTACGAGAACGCATGAGAAAGAAAACAAACAGGCTGCAGATGCAGAGCCGTGAATAAACATGTGTAAGGAAAAAATTTAGAAATTTAGAATATGAAGATGCAGCGCCATGCTCCACTTTGTCGCGCCGTCAGAACAATGTCAATTCTACCATTGGAAGGGTAGCGTGGGATCGTCCAGTCTTGGCTGGCGGTTTGGCGAAAATACTCTGTAAATAGTTCGCGGAAGTGGCCTGACAGTTCCGATGTCGGCGAAGGGTGTGGTGGGTGTACTTGAAGACGTGTCCAGAAGTCCGGCGGATGTCGTCCCAGAAGAGGTGGTTGATGGCCATGCCACTGATCCATGTGACGACGTGCAACTTAGGCGATGGAAAGTAGGTCGAGTGGGGATATATCAGCATGGTAGGAGAGACGTGACGTCGGAGTACTCAAAGATAGAAAGCCACAATCTTCTGTAGAAGGCTCCAGACAGCTGCTGCTGCCCCACAGTTAAAATGGTGTAAATCTGTATCTTCGACATTGTACTTGGGGCACAGGGGTGAGTCCACTAGCGCGAAGCAATGCAGTTTCTGTCTTGCAGTATATTTGCCGTTGACGAGAAGGTACCACGTCGCGGTGGTGTCAGTGGTGTGGTATGGTTGATGGATCGCTTTCCAAACTGTAGGCCATGAAACATGGGGGAGACGTGCTTCGACGTGGTTTCGGGGTGGATACGATCGGAGCAGTGTTGCAGTAGCTAGGCTCGGTGGCGGAACACGTGCTCCCAGAGTGGAATACCCGTCAACTGTAGCCGCAATCCGCAGATGAGTAGTTCCTTCACAGTGGCATAAAGCACCGTCGACAGTGGGCAACCGTGCCACACTGAGCGTTCCATTCGTATGGGTTCTGCAAGGCCGCCGTTGACGAGAAGCGTGGACGTTGCCCCTCAAAGGAGCCACATAATCACCTGTGTGAACGTCAGGGGAATCGCCATCCGGTCCATCACTGCATTGAGGAATGCACGATTGACACAATCAGATGGTTGATTGAAGTCGATGGAGATTAAAGCGACTGGTAGTCGCAAGTGTGTTGCCACAGCGATCACATATCGGTATTCGTTGAGGGCAATCTGTCTATTATTTTCACCATTTCAGGATGTTTGTTCATGGGAAATAATTTCTCGTAATACATATTTGAGTCGCACAGCTAGAAGGCGTGTGAAAATCTTGAAATCGGAATTGAGTAACGTAATCGGCCAATATCTATCGAGTCGTGCTGCTCCTGCAGGTTTCGCGACTGGTATGAGTAAGCCTTCCACGAATGTTGGTGGCCGCAGTACCGCGCCAGACAAAAGTTCCCAGTACATGTCTGTCCATAGTGGCAACATCAAATCTTGGAAGGTTCTGTAAAATTCGAGCAGTAAACCATCCAGACCGGGAGACCAGTTCAGTGATCATTTGGTCAAGGACATCATCGGTGCTTACTTCCGCAGTCAGGCAGTTGCTGCCACGGCGTCTAGTGTACAGTGGTTCTTCTGGGCAACCTCAGCAAGAGTCTCTGCACTGGCCGGTACTTCTTGGTAGGGAAGTCTGTAGTGCAAGGCGTCGTCCATCAGGTAGGTCTAAAGTTGACATTAGGGCCTGTCGGTCTTGGCATACATTTTGAACAATATGATGCATAGAAGGTTCTTCATCGTTAATCCCGTCTCAGCAGCGTGCTCGTATAACGGCTCCTTCCAGACGGGACCTGGTCACGGTTAAAATTTTTGCCTCGGTGTGCTGAGCTTCTTTTAGTCAGTCCACGCACTGGGGACGGTCCATGAGCACGTGTAGAGTGCTACAGTAGAAATCTGTTGTGTGGTGATTCCACCTGGCTTTGGATCTGTCATAGTGCGTCAAGGTGCTTCGGATGGCCGGTTTGGCACTCCGTAACCACCACTGCAGTGTGATCTCGTAACGCATGATGCGTTTAAGACAAGTGTGCCATGTGCCAGCGACCTGTTGTCGACATTCAGGGTCCCACAGTAGCGTGAAATTGAGTTTAAAAGGGCCTGCTCAAAAATGGTTCAAATGGCTCTGAGCACTATGGGACTAAACATCTGAGGTCATCAGTTCCCTAGAACTTAGAACTACTTAAACCTAACTAACCTAAGGACATCACACGCATCCGTGCCTGAGGTAGGATTCGAACCTGCGACCGTAGCAGTCGCGCGGTTCCGGACTGATGAGCCTAGAGCCGCTCGGCCACCGCGGCCGGCCAACGTCCTGCACTGCGCTATATAGAGTGTTTACATAAGTTGATGGTACAGATGTAGATGTCCCGATCCGAAAAGAGAGACAGTGAACGTTCCACGTCAAGAAGAACGGGTTATAGAGCGTCAGAGATATACACTCCTGGAAATGGAAAAAAGAACACATTGACACCGGTGTGTCAGACCCACCATACTTGCTCCGGACACTGCGAGAGGGCTGTACAAGCAATGATCACACGCACGGCACAGCGCACACACCAGGAACCGCGGTGTTGGCCGTCGAATGGCGCTAGCTGCGCAGCATTTGTGCACCGCCGCCGTCAGTGTCAGCCAGTTTGCCGTGGCATACGGAGCTCCATCGCAGTCTTTAACACTGGTAGCATGCCGCGACAGCGTGGACGTGAACCGTATGTGCAGTTGACGGACTTTGAGCGAGGGCGTATAGTGGGCATGCGGGAGGCCGGGTGGACGTACCGCCGAATTGCTCAACACGTGGGGCGTGAGGTCTCCACAGTACATCGATGTTGTCGCCAGTGGTCGGCGGAAGGTGCACGTGCCCGTCGACCTGGGACCGGACCGCAGCGACGCACGGATGCACGCCAAGACCGTAGGATCCTACGCAGTGCCGTAGGGGACCGCACCGCCACTTCCCAGCAAATTAGGGACACTGTTGCTCCTGGGGTATCGGCGAGGACCATTCGCAACCGTCTCCATGAAGCTGGGCTACGGTCCCGCACACCGTTAGGCCGTCTTCCGCTCACGCCCCAACATCGTGCAGCCCGCCTCCAGTGGTGTCGCGACAGGCGTGAATGGAGGGACGAATGGAGACGTGTCGTCTTCAGCGATGAGAGTCGCTTCTGCCTTGGTGCCAATGATGGTCGTATGCGTGTTTGGCGCCGTGCAGGTGAGCGCCACAATCAGGACTGCATACGACCGAGGCACACAGGGCCAACACCCGGCTTTATGGTGTGGGGAGCGATCTCCTACACTGGCCGTACACCACTGGTGATCGTCGAGGGGACACTGAATAGTGCACGGTACATCCAAACCGTCATCGAACCCATCGTTCTACCATTCCTAGACCGGCAAGGGAACTTGCTGTTCCAACAGGACAATGCACGTCCGCATGTATCCCGTGCCACCCAACGTGCTCTAGAAGGTGTAAGTCAACTACCCTGGCCAGCAAGATCTCCGGATCTGTCCCCCATTGAGCATGTTTGGGACTGGATGAAGCGTCGTCTCACGCGGTCTGCACGTCCAGCACGAACGCTGGTCCAACTGAGGCGCCAGGTGGAAATGGCATGGCAAGCCGTTCCACAGGACTACATCCAGCATCTCTACGATCGTCTCCATGGGAGAATAGCAGCCTGCATTGCTGCGAAAGGTGGATATACACTGTACTAGTGCCGACATTGTGCATGCTCTGTTGCCTGTGTCTATGTGCCTGTGGTTCTGTCAGTGTGATCATGTGATGTATCTGACCCCAGGAATGTGTCAATAAAGTTTCCCCTTCCTGGGACAATCAATTCACGGTGTTCTTATTTCAATTTCCAGGAGTGTATATTCTATTCAGTCGGCTGGTGGAGTGGCTCGTGATGTGTGTATGCTGCGGGCAGTCGCCGTGTACCATTCTCCAAGTGTCGATTAAACGAAGGCGCAAAGTTCTGTAAATGTGGTGAAATGTGGGTATCGGTCTATATGCTCGAGAACACATTTGAAATCTCTAGCCACGATGAGGTGATTGCATCTGCCAAGGAACAAAGGCGTGATGTATTCTGCGTAGAAGTAGGAGCGATCCCTCCGTTTATCTGCCTTGATGCGGGAGTCGAGATTTATGATTCTAATTCTCTCAACTGTTATGGCCACCCCTCGCAGCCGCTGAAAGATACGCGACATCAGAAACTGCAATCCCTTCTCGGATGAGGATGGCTGCACATATGTGTTGCATAGCCTTCAGGGCGGCGTACGTCTCGTACGCGTAAGACCTGGACCAAGTTGCTGTCCTCAGTTCTTGTAGTAGGCCGATGTCGGTGTCCGCTGCTCTTTGCGTGTCGCGGAGCAGTTGAAGTTTAACGTGGAAGCCGATGTTAGTGGTGTTGGTGGTAGGTATTGGATATGCCTGGTGTGGGAGCCATGCTGTCGATACGCTCGTAGCTGGTGAAGGTTGCCGTGGTGGATTGTGGAAGTCCTTAGTGGTCACAGGAGTCGTCGTAGAAACACTCCTATTTTTAGTGTCGGTTTAACGGAGCAACAGATCTCATTTCCGCATTGGGTGGAGGTGGTAAATCCCCGTCATCCGCCCACGAGAACGGTCTGTCAGTTTCAATATTATTGGGAGGTGACAGTGCTGGCCGAGACGGCTCAATTGCTTCGGCGACGACGGGCGTGGTATGTTCCGTGGCTTCTGGGCGCAGGTCTTACTCACGATCTCTGTTTGAAGGCTCACCGTCTTGTGGAGGACGTGTCTCCATGGCAGCGAGCGGAAAAAGAGCTATCGTGTATGCCTTCAGATTTATGAGCCACCTCTTTGTCCTGCGGAGGTGGTTCAGTGGCCGATTCTGATATCTTGCGGCGTTTTTTTCGTCGTTTAGGCGACTTTTGCTTCCAGCAATGTGTATCAGTGTCTGAGGAAGTAAGAGATTCACGTCGTTCCGGTACAAAAGCCGCAGGTGCTATGATGCAGTCTTCAGTCTCCATAAGACTCTTGCTGGTATCCTCGAGATTCTAGCGTGGGTGTGTTCCGTTGTTTGCTGGTGGCACTGCCGGTGGCAAGCTGCTGTGACACGTCTGGGTGTATCGGTCCTGAGAGACGCTCACGAACTGCGTTTTGAGAGGGATGGACGTGCAGTGTCGCCGCATAGGTGACTGGAAGGACGGTTGTAGTTAAGTCGGTATTCGTATCGTCATTTCGTAGTTGTGTGATGCGGGGTTGCAGGCATTCATTACGGACGTGGGCTTCTGTGCCACAATCGAAACATGTTCGAGGTTGTCCGTTGTAAATTACCACTGCACGGCAGCCGCCTACAGAAATGTAAGATGGGACGTGCCGTTTAAGATCTACTCGGACTTGTTTCACACCATTAAGCACCGGATACGTCGTGAACTGTGCCCTTGTCTCGGCTACATGACTGCGGACTTTTCTGTGCGGGCTTAGCGCCGCGATGACTTAATCTTCATTCACCTCGAAAGGCAGTTGGAATACACGGATCGTTCGAAGGCCAAGTCCTGGGTGGTCCACATCCACAAGCCGGACGTTGCCATCGGAGTGTCGAAATTTTAGTCCACGTCGCTTCCGTCGAATAATCTCGTTGCAGGCAGCGTCGAGAGTTATCTTAAGATAAACGACGCAGCTAATGATCGATAGGTGTATGCCGATGGCGTCGTCATGGGGATCTTCTATTTTCGCGTAGGAAGCGTTCGACTGTCAGTGCTTTGGGTCGTGCTATTCATTTGAAAAGGTGAACTTGAGAGTGTTATTCGTGCAAGAATTGGCCATTATAATTTATTCGACTGAGAAGCGCGAAGACGTGGAAGTAAACGAACACTCCGTGGACGGCCAAGCGCGGCCCGCACTGCTGCCCTGCGTATGGCAGACCGCGCTCACTGAGCTGCTCACGCCCAGCCCTCACAGCTATAGTTCCGTTACTGCCTCGTCTCCTACCTTCGAAACTTCACAGAAGTTCTTCTGTGAAACTTGCAGGACTAGGACTCCTGCAAGAAAGGTCATTACACAGACACGGTTTAGCCACAGCCTGCAGGATGTTTGCAGAATGAAATTCTCACTCTGCAGCTTAGTGTGCGTTGATAAGAAACTTTAAAACTGTTTGTAAGTCGGAGACTCGAACTCAGGACCTTTGCCTTTCTTGGGCAAGTATCTACCGACTGAGCTACCCATGCACGACTCAGGGGCCGTTCTCATAGCTTTATTTCCGTCAGTACCTCGTCTCCGAACTTCACAGAAGTACTCCTGGGCACAGCCACAAGCTGGGGGATGTTTGTAGAATGAAACTTTTACTCAGCAGCAGAGTGTGCGTTGATATGAAACTTTAAAACTGCGAGCCGGACCGAGACTCGAACTTGGAACCTTCATCTTTCGCTGTCCATTGTTCAACCGACTGAGCAACCCAAGAACGATTTACGGCCTCTCCTCACACCTTAATTCGGCCAGTACCGTACCTCGTCTCCTACAATGCAAACTTCACAGAAGTTCTCCTACGGAACTTGCAGGAGTAGCACTTCTGGAAGAAAGGATAGAGTGGATACAGGGCTTAGCCGCAGCCTGGGGATGTTTGTAGAATGAAATTTCACTCTGCAGTGGAGCGTGCACTGATATGAAACTTCGGGGCAGATTAAAAGTGTGTGCCGGATCGACACTCAACGTCCTGGCAGTTTCATATCAGTGCACACTCCACTGCAGAGAGAAGATTTATATTCTGGAAGGAATAGTCGACTTGGCTATCGAGGGAAGTTTGTGGGGTGAAAATTGTAGAAGGAGGTTTCGCTACAGCAAGCAGCATCTCTTGCGTGCAGCTACCAGAGATGAAGAGAACTGTACGGGACAGATTGGCTTTGTGAGCTGCATCAATCCAGTGGTTGGACTGGAGACAACAACAACAATTTATCTTCCTGTAAGGAACCTCGCCTGATAATTTTCAAGTATCTACCTCAGTTTATCTAACAAAATTAGTGTAGGACATTTAGCAGCAAAATCACTTCATAGTTGTTACAATTCATAACGCTGAAATTTTGCACAGTTACCAGCTTTGACTAAAGACAAGTGCAATTCTTAAAATCATATTATTGTTTTACTGTAGAAGATAAATAATTATTTACCTGTAACAATGCTTCAGTTCCATTAGACTGAACGTCGAGATCGCAGTTCAGATCCCAAGATGAGGCACTGTGTGTTGGCTTATTGACGCTAGACTGGACAACAGCCTTATACTGATATGTGTAAGCTTCATTCTCGAGGAAGAGGCCATGTGTGGGAGCAGTCGCAGTGAGCAGCGTCCAGAGCAAAGCTGTGCAAACAAATATTTGCTTATAAATTCATCACGTTTGTGCTCTATAATTAAAAAAAATGTTCAAATGTGTGTGAAATCTTATGGGACTTAACTGCTAAGGTCATCAGTCCCTAAGCTTACACACTACTTAAACTAAATTATCCTACGGACAAACACACACACCCGTGCCCGAGTGAGGACTAGAACCTCCACCGGACCAGCCGCACGGTCTATGACTGCAAGTGTACCTGCAGATAATACGAGGATGACAAAATTCTTATGGCTTTTTAAATAAAACAAAAGTTAGTAACATTCTACATATTTAATCTTCACGTCTACGTATTTTCAGGCCTCTGCCACTAGAGCGCTCCGAACTGTGGGGTGTAACATAACGTAACTAAAGGGTGACAATTATTGAAGTATATCAAAGAAAACGCAAATTAGTTATGTGAATACACTTCATTCAACATGTAAATGTCACCACAGATATTAGGATTTAGGTTATGACACGCTCAATATGCTTGCCATCATTGGCGATGATGAGGTGCAGACGAATAGCGAAATTCTGCATGTACGAAGTTTCGGAACATCGATGCTGCCGATGACCTCCTGAATGGCTCTTTTCTGCTCACCAGTGGTTTTGGGGTTATTGCTGTACACCTTGTCTTTCATGTTCCGGCGTAAAGTCAAGCGCCGGCACGACGAACGAGAACGTTAGAACAGAGAGGGCTGTGAGACGACGTACGCTGACCGACCCTTCTCTAGGAAGACAACGAGACAGCAGCGTCGTCTACACGAAGAGGACATAAGCCTGCCCGCGGCCCAGTTCGAGACGAGCCGTTCTATGAACGCAACAGCAGTTATTGAGGAACTATGTTGTTTCGCATGTACACTCCTGGAAATTGAAATAAGAACACCGTGAATTCATTGTCCCAGGAAGGGGAAACTTTATTGACACATTCCTGGGGTCAGATACATCACATGATCACACTGACAGAACCACAGGCACATAGACACGGGCAACAGAGCATGCACAATGTCGGCACTAGTACAGTGTATATCCATCTTTCGCAGCAATGCAGGCTGCTATTCTCCCATGGAGACGATCGTAGAGATGCTGGATGTAGTCCTGTGGAACGGCTTGCCATGCCATTTCCACCTGGCGCCTCAGTTGGACCAGCGTTCGTGCTGGACGTGCAGACCGCGTGAGACGACGCTTCATCCAGTCCCAAACATGCTCAATGGGGGACAGATCCGGAGATCTTGCTGGCCAGGGTAGTTGACTTACACCTTCTAGAGCACGTTGGGTGGCACGGGACACATGCGGACGTGCATTGTCCTGTTGGAACAGCAAGTTCCCTTGCCGGTCTAGGAATGGTAGAACGATGGGTTCGATGACGGTTTGGATGTACCGTGCACTATTCATTGTCCCCTCGACGATCACCAGTGGTGTACGGCCAGTGTAGGAGATCGCTCCCCACACCATGATGCCGGGTGTTGGCCCTGTGTGCCTCGGTCGTATGCAGTCCTGATTGTGGCGCTCACCTGCACGGCGCCAAACACGCATACGACCATCATTGGCACCAAGGCAGAAGCGACTCTCATCGCTGAAGACGACACGTCTCCATTCGTCCCTCCATTCACGCCTGTCGCGACACCACTGGAGGCGGGCTGCACGATGTTGGGGCGTGAGCGGAAGACGGCCTAACGGTGTGCGGGACCGTAGCCCAGCTTCACGAAGACGGTTGCGAATGGTCCTCGCCGATACCCCAGGAGCAACAGTGTCCCTAATTTGCTGGGAAGTGGCGGTGCGGTCCCCTACGGCACTGCGTAGGATCCTACGGTCTTGGCGTGCATCCGTGCGTCGCTGCGGTCCGGTCCCAGGTCGACGGGCACGTGCACCTTCCGCCGGCCACTGGCGACAACATCGATGTACTGTGGAGACCTCACGCCCCACGTGTTGAGCAATTCGGCGGTACGTCCACCCGGCCTCCCGCATGCCCACTATACGCCCTCGCTCAAAGTCCGTCAACTGCACATACGGTTCACGTCCACGCTGTCGCGGCATGCTACCAGTGTTAAAGACTGCGATAGAGCTCCGTATGCCACGGCAAACTGGCTGCACTGACGGCGGCGGTGCACAAATGCTGCGCAGCTAGCGCCATTCGACGGCCAACACCGCGGTTCCTGGTGTGTCCGCTGTGCCGTGCGTGTGATCATTGCTTGTACAGCCCTCTCGCAGTGTCCGGAGCAAGTATGGTGGGTCTGACACACCGGTGTCAATGTGTTCTTTTTTCCATTTCCAGGAGTGTATATTCTTGTATCCGAGTTCCAAATTATATTTTCCGATAGTTTCTGTGATGAGTGACCGTAATATATTATCCTCCCCCGGTAGCTGAGCGGTCAGCGCGACAGAATGTCAATCCTCAGGGCCTGGGTTCGATTCCCGGCTGGGTCGGAGATTTTCTCCGCTCAGTGACTGGCTGTTGTGTTGTCCTAAGCATAATCATTTCATCCCCACCGACGCGCAAGTCGCCGAAGTGGCGTCAAACTGAAATACTTGCACACGGCGAACGGTCTACCCTCCGGGAGGGCCTAGTCACACAACATTTTATTTACCGGAATATTTATTAACTTACCTTGTTTCCATTTGGTTTTATTTCAGTCATCCCCATTTTCCGTTTTGCTTACCACTGTATAAACTCACACTTATTAATAACGGTCCTAAATCTGTTTTGAGAATAGTATTTCTACTATAATTGTCGAACTGAAGAGTGCTTAAAATCGTATACGATCAGTGCGATCCGAGCCAAGCTCACATCTGTCTCACAATTCTCAATTGCTTTCGTTATTATAAAGGGTGATCAAAATGTTTCCGTTTGAGGATGTTGCTGCAGCGTACACTACGTGACCAAAACTATCCGGACACCCCAAAAACATACGTTTTTCTTAGTAGGTGCAGTGTGCTGCCACCTACTGCCAAGTACTTCGTATCAGTGTCTTCAGTAGTCATTAGACATCGTAAGAGAGCAGAATGGGGCGCTCCGCAGAACTCACGCACTCCGAACGTAGTCAGGTGATTGGGTGTCACTTGTGTCATACGTCTGTACGCGAAATTTCCACGCTCCTGAACATCCCTAGGTCCACTATTTCCGATGTGATAGTGAAGTGGAAACGTGAAGGGACACGTACAGCAGAAAAGCGTAGAGGCCGACCTCGTCTGTTGACTGACACAGACCGCCGACAGTTGAAGAGGGTCGTAATGTGTAATAGGCAGACATCTATCCAGACCATAACACAGGAATTCCAAACTGCATCAGGTTCCACTGCAAGTACTATGACAGACGGGAGGCGGGAAAACTTGGATTTCATGGTCGAGTGGCTCCTCATAAGCCACACATCACCCCAGTAAATGTCAAACGACGCCTCACTTGGTGTAAGGAGTGACGAATCACGGTACACAATGGAGCGATCCGCTGGCAGGGTGTGGGTATGGTGGATGCCCAGTGAACGTCATCTGCCAGCGAGTGTAGTGCCAACAGTAAAATTCGGAGGCGATGGTATTGTTATCGTGTGGTCATGTTTTTCATGGAGGGGGCTTACGCCCCTTGTTTTGCGTGGCACTATCACAAAACAGGCATACACTGATGTTTTAAGCTGCTTCTTGCTTCCCACTGCTGAAGAGCAATTCGGGGATGGCGACTGCATCTTTCAACACGATCGAGCACCTGTTCATAATGCGTGGCCTGTGGCGGAGTGGTTACACGACAATAACATCCTTGTAATGGACTGGCCTGCACAGAGTCCTGACCTGAATCCTACAGAACACCTTTGGGATGTTTTGGATCGCCGACTTCGTACCAGGCCTCACCGAACGACATCGATACCTTTCCCCAGTGCAGCACTCCGTGAAGAATGGGCTGCCATTCCCCAAGAAACCTTCCAGCGCCTGACTGAACGTATGCCTGCGAGAGTGGAAGCTGACATCAAGGCTAAGGGTGGGCCAAACCCATATTGAGTTCCAGCATTACCAATGGAGGGCACCACGAACTTGTGAGTCATTTTCAGCCAGGCGCCCGTATACTTTTGATCACATAGTGTATATGCAAAGTAGCGTACATAAGCACTTGTTTGTAGGTAATGGATTAGTGTGCCATTTGTGTCTTTCCAAAGTGCGTGCAGTAAATGCTAAAGCGTTAAGTATGACAAGTTATTACGAAATGTGTCCAAACAGGACAAACATCCTCTAATTCTTTTCCGGGCTGGCGAAGGACAAACACCGGTAGATATCCGTCGGAGAGCAAGGAATGTGTATGGGGCAGCGTGTTTGTCGAAAACCACCGTTGTGGACAGCCTTTGGTTTAAATACAAAACAAATAGAAAGAAGGTAAAACGGTGCTGATATGCATGATATGATGTTGGCGGTATATGATTTTCTATTCAGTGATCATGGTGATGATGGAAGCTGCTGGTGGAAACTGTATTGTAAGGAATGTGGATGAGAAACGTCTTCGAGAAGGTGTTACATGAAAATGCATGTGGGATGTATACAGAGGAAAGAAACTGATAGTCGGAATGTAAGAAATAAAACATTTACGTTAGGCAGGATGAGAGTGAAGTCATTTGGGATGGGACAGGTGGAGGTAAGTTACAGTTGGGTTGGATATTTAGATCTAACGGAGTATCTCATGACCTAGGAGGAGGAGACGATTAAACCTGACTTAGAGGAGCGTTTTATAATGACTGGAAGGTAGAATTTGTTGACATAGATGCGACAGAAGGACAGGGTTCACGAGGATTAGGGATACAATGGAATGTTGGAACTCAAGTTTGTGGGATACAGTGAACAGGCGAGGCTGTTCTAGGTGTTTGAGGACATGAAGGGACTTTGTAATATTGTAATATGACACAGGATGTGGGAGCGGGGGGGGGGGGGGGGGGGGGCAGAAAGTTAAGTTAGACAGAGCACATGTTATTAAATATTTTGAGGGAGTTATAAAACTTGGGATGAGTGGAGCTTAATGCAGCATTTTCGTTGGTAACGACGGTGAAGATGAGGGTCTAGTATATGGGGGAGATGGTTGTGGGGTATAGTTCCTATGCTGAGCCTAGTCAGTAACTTTAGTCTGTTGTGGACATTCGTTTGTGGGGTCAGCAAGCGGTGATTCCAAGCTGGCTTTGATCGAGGGTTATCCCTATGCAGATTAGTGTTTTAGTGAAGTAGACCAGACAGTTGTGATCTGCTACGTGAGTTTGACAGGGAGAGAATGGATCAGATTTTTTTGTAATTATTGGCTGAAATTTTGCAAAATTGATAGAGATGAACCATTGTTTTCACCAGGAGCTGAAATTCATGATTTGGAGGGATCGTTGGGTGAATTGGAGATAGGACAGACAGAAAAACTGGGAGTGTCGTCAGTATATTGAAAGAGGTATGTGGGAATTAAGGTTTAGGGATTTCATCTGTTTGTAGGGGATAAAGAGGCAGTGATAAGGTAGATCGTCCATGCATCCCAGCACCTGAGTGGCAAATGCTGCAGTGAATGTTGTTAATAATTAGATACTTTTACCGACCTCCTAACTCATATGATACAATTGCTGAAAGATTTAAAAAAATTGAGTTTAATTTCAAACACATACCCGACTCAAACAGTTATAGTTGACGGTGACTTTAATTTATCCTCGATATATAATACATGTTTAAATCTGCAGGTACACATAAAACATCATCCGAAATCGATGACAGTGCTGCCAAAGTAGAGTTACTAAACACAGCCTTCCGAAATTTCTTCACCAAAGAAGACGAGGTAAATATTCCAGAATTCGAATCAAGAACAGCTCCCAACATGAGTAACTTGGAAGCAGATATCCTCGGAGTAGTGAAACAACTTAAACCACTTAATAAAAGCAAGTCTTCCGCTCCAGATTGTATATCTGTTAAGTTCCTTTCGCAGTAGGTTGACGCAATAGCTCCGTACATAACAATCATAAAAAACTGCCTCTCGTGGTAAGACGTGCAGTTTTGCATGCGAGTGATTCATACCGCTGTTTTGGGGATGAGCGATTTATATTCTAAGCACTTCCCTTGTCAGTATTTCACTGAAAGCGACAATGCGTGAAACTAATACTTCATATAAAGCTTTAATATTCAATAATCCTTTGATGAATGCCTTGGCTAAAAACACAGGATTCCAGAAACGTAATATGCCTTTACATTCACAGAGAGGCATAAAAGTTAGCATAATTCTTTATGAAAATATCTTAAGTGTGTATACAGCTGATAAGGTTACACTGAGTCATTATACTTATCAGCTGCTAAAAGAAGTAGAAGTGTGTGTATAACAAGTAAAGCTGTAGAGTCATATCACAAACTGGCAAACAAAAATTCACTAGACTCTGTACTAAGGACTCTCCCTTACTGAGCGGAAAACACAAAACTGGTGACGCTCTGAAATAGACAAGAATCTAAAATAACATTGTGATAACTCGAAAAAGCCGGCCGCTGTGGAAGAGTGGCTCTAGGCGCTACAGTCTGGAACCGCGCTGCTGCTACGGTCGCAGGTTCGAATCTTGGCTCGGGCATGGATGTGCGTGATGTCCTTATGTGAGTTAGGTTTAAGTAGATCTAAGTCTAGGGGAAAGATGACCTCAGACGTTAAGTTCCATAGTGCTTAGAGTCATTTGAACCATTTTTGAACTGGAACAGTTTTCCGACTGCATCTTTCGCTCTGGGGCCTTGTGTGCGCTGATTCGTGCTCAATGCTGTTAGTGAGTGAACATCAAGGCACGAGCCACAAGCCGCCCTACAGCTCTCTACGCTGTGGCTAGGACGTTTCTTGTTTAGGATTACCAATTTCACTAATTTTAAAGAAGAGTTTCTGTGAAGTTTTGAAAGTGAGAGACAGGTACCGGCAAAAATAAAGATGTGAAGGAGGATGAAGAACCTGGCCTGCACACCTCAGTTCGTGAGATCATTGCCCACTAAAGGCAATGCTCCAGGTTAGAGCTCAGTTTGCCCAAATTCAAGGTTCACTGTAGTAAGTAGGGCACAAACTCCACCGTGCATTGTTACGGACAATTAGATCATTAGTAGCTACAGTTCTCAACTCCTTCTTAGGAAAAAAAAGAAAAGATCGTCCTTAAAACTAGTATCGTTAAGAATGCTTTCTAGCATATCCCTACCGAATATTTCCCATGTACGAAACCTTCGTCGTGTTACGAGGTACGTTATTTATTACGATGCATAATAGCTTTGATGCACTTTCTCCAAATTTTACTAGTTGTTCTCTCTCTTGCCATGCTTTGAATACCAAATAAGCTGGCCAAATTACCTACTCATATTCTGTGACAGCAAACATTGTCTTAAGTTATGTTTTAAGTTATAAAATGGTTCAAATGGCTCTGAGCGCTATGGGACTTAACATCTGAGGTCATCAGTCCCCTAGAACTTAGAACTACTTAAGCCTAACTAGCCTAAGGACATCACACACATCCATGCCCGAGGCAGGATTCTAACCTGCGACCGTAGTGGTCGCGCTGTTCCAGACTGAAGCGCCTAGAACCGCTCGGCCACACCGGCCGGCTTTAAGTTATAAATAAGCTGTAAGACTGTCCTGGAGAAAAGGTCCGGCACACAGTGTTAATCTGTCAGAAAGTTTCAACACGAAAAATATTTATTCTATTAACGATCTAATACTAATATCCCAGGGATGACCTCAGAAATTCACATTTTTAAACAGTTTGGAATGTCTATTCTTGTATTTCATTTCCTACATCTACATGACTACACTGCAGTTCACGTTTAAGTGCTTGGCAGAGTGTTCTTCGAACCACCTTCAGATTATTTATCTACGTTCCGCTCTCTAACAGCGCGTGGGTACAATGAACGCTTAAATCTTTCCGAACGAGCTCTGATTTCTCTTATTTGATTAGGATGATCATTCTCTCTAGGTAGACTGGCGGCAATAAAATATTTCTTCATTCAGAGGAAAAAGTTGGTGATGGAAATTTCGTGGAATGATCACGCCGCAACAAAAAACGCCTTTGTTTTAATGATTGCCACCCCAACTCGCTTGTCATATCCGTGACACTTTCTCCTCTAAATCACGATAATAAAAAAGGAGCTGCTCTCCTTTGCACTTCTTCGGTGTCCTATGTTAGATTGTCTGGTAAGGATCCCATAACGCACAGCAGTACTCTTGCAGACGACGTACAAGTCCCTTTAGTAGACCTGTTGCTTCTTGTAAGTGTTCTGCCAATAGATCGAAGTCTTTAGTTTGCGTTACCTACAATATTATCTATGTGACAGTTCCAATTTAATTTATTCGTAATTGTAATTTCTATATATTTAGTTGGACTGACAGACTTTAATTTTGTGTGATTTATCGTAGAACCGAAATTTAACGGATTTCTTTTCGTACTGTTGTGGATGAACTCCCACTTTTCCTTATTCAGAGACATCTGCCACTTTCCGCACCGTACAGGTATTGTGTCTGAGTCATCTTGCAATTGTTTTTGATCTTCTGACGAATTAAGTGGACGGTAAATGACAGCATCATCTGCAAACTATCTAAGAGGGCTGCTCAGATTGTCTCCTTAGCCGTTAATATAGATTAGGAACAGCAGAAGGGCTATGCCATTTCCTTACGGAACAGCAGATATCACTTCCGTTTTACCCGATGGGTTTCGTCGATTACTACGGACTGTGAGCAGTACGACAGAAAATCAGGAATCGAGTCGCGCAACTAAAGCGATACTCCGTAGCCATGCAATTTGATTAGAGTTCTCTTGTGAGGAACGGTGTCAAAAAACTACTTGTAATCTAGAAATATGGAATCAGTTTGAGATACTCTGTCGATAGCACTCATTACTTCGTGCGAATAGGAGTTAGTTGTATTTCACGAGAACAATATTTGCCGAATCAGTACTATGTGTCAGGATATCGTTACTTTCGAGGTAATTCATAATGCTCGAACCCAGTATATGTCTCAAAATCCTACTGCATATCGACGTTAGTAATATGGGTCTGTAATTCATCGTATTACTCCTATTTCCTTTCTTGGGTGTTAGTGTGACCTGCGCAACTTTCCAGTCTTTTGGTACGCTTCTTTCGTCGAGCCAGCGGTTCTATCTGATTGCTAAACGTGTGGCTATTGTATCAGCATACTCTGAAAGAAACCTAATTGGTTGCCTTTATTATGAGAATTCAGCTGCTTCACTGCAGCCCAGGATATCTACTTCTAAGTAACTCTTGTTGACAGCTGTTCTTTATTTCAATTCTGGAATATTTACTTCATGCTCTTTGGTGAAAATTTTTTTAAAACTGTGTTTAATAACTCCGCTTACGCTGAGGTGATAAAAGTCACTGGGTACGTCCCAATATCGTACCGGACCTCCTTTTGCACGACGTAGGCACCACTCGTCGTAGCATGAAGTCAACAAGTCGTTGGAAATCCCCTGCAGAAGTACTGAGCAGTCCGTCATTGCCAAGGTCTTGGCAGTGCGGGATTTTGTGCACGAACTGACCTGTCTGTTACGTCCCACAGATGTTCGATGGGATTCGTGTCGGGTGATCTGGGTGGCGAAATCATACGCTCGAATTGTCCAGAACATTGTTCAAACCAATCGCGAACAGTTGTGGGCCGGTGACATGGCGCATTATCGTCCATAAAAATTCCGTTGTCGTATGGGAACGTGAAGTATGTGAAAGGTCTTCAAGAAGCCAAAACAACCATTTCGAGTCAATATTCGGTTCAGTTGGACAAAGTCCATTGCATGTAAACACAGCCCACACCATTTTGGAGTCACCACCAGCTTGCACAGTGCTCTTTGACTACTTGGGTTCTCGTGGGGACTGCGTCAAACTAGAGCCCTATAGTGAGCTGTTACCGACTGAAATAATGACTCATCCGACCCGGCCAAGGTTTTCGAGTCGTCTAGGGTCCAACTGATACGGTCACGAGCCCAGGCGACGCCGTGCTGATAGCAGAGGCACGCTCGTCGATCGTCTACTGCCGTAACAAATGTCGTCGCAGGGTCCTAACTGACACGTTCGACATGCGTCCCGCATTGACTTTTGCGGTTATTTCACGCATTACTGCTAGTCTGTTATCGCTGACAACTCTAAGCAAACGCCGCTGCTCTCGTTCGTTAAGTGATAGCCGTCGGCCACTGTGTTGCCCATTGTGGGAGTTAATGCTTGAAATTTCTGCACACTGTCGACACTGTGGATCCTGGAATATTGAATTCCTTAATGATTTCCGAAATGGGATGTCCCATGTGTCTAGCTTCTTCCGGACATGTCCAAAAGAACAGATACCATCTTTATATATATATATATATATATATATATATATATATATATATATATATATATATATATATATATATATACTCCTGGAAATGATCACACGCACGGCACAGCGGACACACCAGGAACCGCGGTGTTGGCCGTCGAATGGCGCTAGCTGCGCAGCATTTGTGCACCGCCGCCGTCAGTGTCAGCCAGTTTGCCGTGGCATACGGAGCTCCATCGCAGTCTTTAACACTGGTAGCATGCCGCGACAGCGTGGACGTGAACCGTATGTGCAGTTGACGGACTTTGAGCGAGGGCGTATAGTGGGCATGCGGGAGGCCGGGTGGACGTACCGCCGAATTGCTCAACACGTGGGGCGTGAGGTCTCCACAGTACATCGATGTTGTCGCCAGAGGTCGGCGGAAGGTGCACGTGCCCGTCGACCTGGGACCGGACCGCAGCGACGCACGGATGCACGCCAAGACCGTAGGATCCTACGCAGTGCCGTAGGGGACCGCACCGCCACTTCCCAGCAAATTAGGGACACTGTTGCTCCTGGGGTATCGGCGAGGACCATTCGCAACCGTCTCCGTGAAGCTGGGCTACGGTCCCGCACACCGTTAGGCCGTTTTCCGCTCACGCCCCAACATCGTGCAGCCCGCCTCCAGTGGTGTCGCGACAGGCGTGCATGGAGGGACGAATGGAGACGTGTCGTCTTCAGCGATGAGAGTCGCTTCTGCCTTGGTGCCAATGATGGTCGTATGCGTGTTTGGCGCCGTGCAGGTGAGCGCCACAATCAGGACTGCATACGACCGAGTCACACAGGGCCAACACCCGGCATCGTGGTGTGGGGAGCGATCTCCTACACTGGCCGTACACCACTGGTGATCGTCGAGGGGACACTGAATAGTGCACGGTACATCCAAACCGTCATCGAACCCATCGTTCTACCATTCCTAGACCGGCAAGGGAACTTGCTGTTCCAACAGGACAATGCACGTCCGCATGTATCCCGTGCCACCCAACGTGCTCTAGAAGGTGTAAGTCAACTACCCTGGCCAGCAAGATCTCCGGATCTGTCCCCCATTGAGCATGTTTGGGACTGGATGAAGCGTCGTCTCACGTGGTCTGCACGTCCAGCACGAACGCTGGTCCAACTGAGGCGCCAGGTGGAAATGGCATGGCAAGCCGTTCCACAGGACTACATCCAGCATCTCTACGATCGTCTCGATGGGAGAATAGCAGCCTGCATTGCTGCGAAAGGTGGATATACACTGTACTAGTGCCGACATTGTGCATGCTCTATTGCCTGTGTCTATGTGCCTGTGGTTCTGTCAGTGTGATCATGTGATGTATCTGACCCCAGGAATGTGTCAATAAAGTTTCCCCTTCCTGGGACAATGAATTCACGGTGTTCTTATTTCAATTTCCAGGAGTGTATATAGTTAAGGCTCACCGGCCATTTGACCATCTTCTTCTGTGCAGATGCACAAGCAGTGCCCGGACTCTTACGGGAATCGGCAGTAAAGCCGCGAATAATGAGTATAATGGGCAGGGGCAATATGAATATAGTGCGGGACAATAGGTTGCGAATGTGGGTCTGACGGAAGTGTGCCAGAGATAAGTCCCTGCAGTCACACTATCCTCTGCTTCCTCGGTGCCGGCACGGTAGCTCAGCGTGTTCGGTCAGAGGCTTAGCTACCCTCTGTAATAAAAAAACTGAGTGAACGGATCAACGAAGAAGCTGAACGGGTGTCACCGGACGTCCGCCCCGAACAAACTCAACGAACAGTATAGAATAAAATGAGACCAACCAAGAGAGGAAAAAAAAACAAATTAGGAAGATGGATAGAGCGTCTGCCATGTAAGCGGGAGATCCCGGGTTCCAGTCCCAGTCGGGGCAGAGATTGTCATCTGTCCCCGTTGACTTATGTCAACGCCTATATGCAGCTAAGGGTATTCGTTTCATTTTAATTTCAGTTGTTGAGAACTACTACTTTCAATGATTATATAAAGTACAATCACCCACAATGCGACAATCTTCCAAAGAAGAAGGACCACTCGCCTTCACCCACAAGTGAACGCTACAATCAGAATTTATCTTACAACGTCTACGACAAGACAAAGACAAACTCCCGTGCGGAAAAAGGTAGGAACCCTCACTAGCAATAATAATCTCAGAAACAGGAAACAGCTCCACCAATGCACTGCCCTTTTATACATTGTGTACGCGATACTACTTCTGTCTCTACATGAGCATATCGCTATTCCATTACTTTGTCACCACAGTGACATGGCCAATGGTATCTATGAGAAGTAAGAGAAATCTGTTTCGAAACTAATGAAACATTCTCAGTTACAGAAATAATTTTCGCAATATCCACTATAGAGACCAAAATACCGTGTGCCAGCATACAGTCTTTATCAAAACCGCCAGCAGACACAGAATATGAACTTTGCAAGTTCCTTGCAATCCAATTCAACATACATGCACACTACGTCATTCATTCCTCAAAGAAAATTTGAACTTCTCCAACTTTAAACAGTTGTTATCATCTGTTGTAAGCATTCTAAAGTGAGCAGTTGCTCATATAGGGAACCATTATACAGAGTTGTCAGAAACAGTCTGGAAAGCTTGTTAGGGTGTTGCAGGATAGATTGCGCTGAGAAATAACTGTTAAGAAAAAAAATCGATACCTTGCTCCATTTCCGAGTTAATTAGCATTGAAATAAGCTAATCAGGCCGTTGCACGCACAGATTCAAGCGGCCTGCCAGAGACGGTGACCTACTTTTGATTTCCTGAAATCGAACAAGAAAGCTGCACAAACATTGGACATGAGACGGTATTAAGGATCGAACCCTAGTCAAAGGCTGAACAGTCTCGTGCGCTAAAATCTACGCCTTGAGAACAACTGACACTAATTTTATCTGGCAGGCAGTTTGAATTTTCGCACGCAACGGCCTGGTCGACTAACTTCAATGCTAATTTACTGGGAAACGGCGCAACGCATCGAATTTTTTTTTCCTAACATTCATTTCTCAGCACAATCTTCCCTGCAACAGCCTTACAAGCTTCTCACACTGTTTGTGTCCACCATGTATAAACATACACTCCTGGAAATTGAAATAAGAACACCGTGAATTCATTGTCCCAGGAAGGGGAAACTTTATTGACACATTCCTGGGGTCAGATACATCACATGATCACACTGACAGAACCACAGGCACATAGACACAGGCAACAGAGCATGCACAATGTCGGCACTAGTACAGTGTATATCCACCTTTCGCAGCAATGCAGGCTGCTATTCTCCCATGGAGACGATCGTAGAGATGCTGGATGTAGTCCTGTGGAACGGCTTGCCATGCCATTTCCACCTGGCGCCTCAGTTGGACCAGCGTTCGTGCTGGACGTGCAGACCGCGTGAGACGACGCTTCATCCAGTCCCAAACATGCTCAATGGGGGACAGATCCGGAGATCTTGCTGGCCAGGGTAGTTGACTTACACCTTCTAGAGCACGTTGGGTGGCACGGGATACATGCGGACGTGCATTGTCCTGTTGGAACAGCAAGTTCCCTTGCCGGTCTAGGAATGGTAGAACGATGGGTTCGATGACGGTTTGGATGTACCGTGCACTATTCAGTGTCCCCTCGACGATCACCAGTGGTGTACGGCCAGTGTAGGAGATCGCTCCCCACACCATGATGCCGGGTGTTGGCCCTGTGTGCCTCGGTCGTATGCAGTCCTGATTGTGGCGCTCACCTGCACGGCGCCAAACACGCATACGACCATCATTGGCACCAAGGCAGAAGCGACTCTCATCGCTGAAGACGACACGTCTCCATTCGTCCCTCCATTCACGCCTGTCGCGACACCACTGGAGGCGGGCTGCACGATGTTGGGGCGTGGGCGGAAGACGGCCTAACGGTGTGCGGGACCGTAGCCCAGCTTCATGGAGACGGTTGCGAATGGTCCTCGCCGATACCCCAGGAGCAACAGTGTCCCTAATTTGCTGGGAAGTGGCGGTGCGGTCCCCTACGGCACTGCGTAGGATCCTACGGTCTTGGCGTGCATCCGTGCGTCGCTGCGGTCCGGTCCCAGGTCGACGGGCACGTGCACCTTCCGCCGGCCACTGGCGACAACATCGATGTACTGTGGAGACCTCACGCCCCACGTGTTGAGCAATCCGGCGGTACGTCCACCCGGCCTCCCGCATGCCCACTATACGCCCTCGCTCAAAGTCCGTCAACTGCACATACGGTTCACGTCCACGCTGTCGCGGCATGCTACCAGTGTTAAAGACTGCGATGGAGCTCCGTATGCCACGGCAAACTGGCTGACACTGACGGCGGCGGTGCACAAATGCAGCGCAGCTAGCGCCATTCGACGGCCAACACCGCGGTTCCTGATGTGTCCGCTGTGCCGTGCGTGTGATCATTGCTTGTACAGCCCTCTCGCAGTGTCCGGAGCAAGTATGGTGGGTCTGACACACCGGTGTCAATGTGTTCTTTTATCCATTTCCAGGAGTCTATAATACAGCCCCACAAAAAGGAGTCGCATGTGTTCAGATTCGGAGAGTATGGCGGCCAATCGAAGCCCGTGCCAGTGGCCTCTGGGTACCCCAGAGCCAGAATACGGTCCCCAAAGTGCTTCTCCAGGACATAAAACACTCTCCTGCTTCGATGGGATCGAGCTCCGTCTTGCATCAACCACATGTTGTCGAAATCAGGGTCACTTTGGATAATGGGGATGAAATCATCTTCCAAAACCCTCACGTACCGTTCGGTAGTTACCGTGCCATCAACGAATATCGCACCGATTATTCCGTGACTGGACATTGCACACCACACAGTCACCTATTAAGGGTGAAGAGACTTCTCGACTGCGAAATGCGGATTCCAGGGCCCCCAAATGCGCCAGTTTTGCTTATCGACGAACCCATCCAAATGAAAGTGGGCCTCAACAATAAGGGGCGTGCACATGCGCATACTAATTCCCATCAGGCCCCGCGGCCAACCGTGCAGTTTGTATGTCCTAACGCAAACCGTTCATAAGTTATCACAATTTTACTTCATACAGTTCAATAATAATTACCCTGTATCTGCGCGTAAGAAATAGCTTGTTGTAATCGAGTTTCGAATTCGAAGAATTCGTCCAAACATGGTACACCCTCTCCTTCAGCACGACAACGCAAGACCACACGTGAGCACTGCAACATCCGCAGCAGTGCGACGTCATCGGTCATTCTTCATACAATCCCAACACGACTCCATTCGATTTTCATCTGTTTCCAAAACGTAACGAACACCTTCGAGGACTTCACTTTCATAGTGACGAAGTGGTGTAAGCAAAGGTGAGGTTGTGGCTCCATCAAAGCAGTCAAAATTTGCGCTGTGGCTGTTCACTCGCTGGGAGAAATGTGTTCATCGCCAGGGTGACTATGTTGAGAAATAAATATGTGGACACGAAGAATGAAGATTTATAATGTTAATAACGTTTGTTTTATTCAAAAATCTTTAAGAGTTTTCACATTAAAAAATCAATGACATTAATTTTCAGCATGGCCTCGTATAAGGGGCAGTCAAATGAGAATGAAAGAGAAGGAAAAAAGTAAGTAAACTGTTCATTATTTCAGAAGTAATCGCCGTAACTGTTGATACATTTATCCTACTGTGAGGCAAGAAGGCCAGTGCCTTCACGGAAAAACGTTTGACGTCGCCTACGGAACCATAATTGTACCCCGGCGTCCACTTCTTCGCCCAAAGCAATTCGGCGGCCACGAATGTCTTTCTTCAGGGCTCCAAAAATATGGAAATCGCGTGGACTGTGTGGAGGATGTCTAAGGGCTTCCCAGCGAAACTTCTGCAGCGTAGTCGTAACAACCAACCATGTATTCCCGCCCAGGTTTACTGGGAGGCTCTTCTACATCCTCCACACAGTCCCTGTCTCTCCCCATCCGATTCCCATATTTTTGCAATCCTGGAGAAAGAGTTTCGAGGCCGACGATTTTCTCTGCACTAAGGGGTGCACGCCTGGATACACTAATAGTTTGCTTTTCAACGGCAAACATTTTTCCATGAAGGCATTGGCAGTCCTGTCGACACAGTGGGATAAATGTATTAACAGCTACAGCGATTACTTTTGAAATAATACACTGTTCACTTACTTCTTAGGGACCACTTTATTGTCTGTCTGCCTGACCGTTTGACTGTTCAGACACCTTTTTCTACGGAACGACCAAAAGTATGAAGTTGAACTTTATTTTATATACTATGGTCTATGATCCCTCGGGAATATCAAAAGTTTTAGCTTCTACGTTAATGCAGTGAAAAGATACGGCCATTTATGTCACATATTTTGATACTCGCAAACTCTCATCAATAGCTATAGAGTACCTCCCACCGATCATCATGAAATTTCGCAAGTGGCAAGGTTTCACATTACATGAAAGAAAAAAAAATGCGAAAGTTGGTAATTTGCAATTTTATCACAGGAAGGGGAGCAGGGGAGCAGGGGGACGGCCGAGCTGCCCTCCGACACCGCCTGACCTGCTGACGGCGTTCCCATCTCCTTCATTAATCATTCGAAAAGCTATCTAGTTTAGCTGAGAGTGGCTAATGGATGCTATTCATCTGGTAATATGATGCACCTGTCTAGAGGCTTTCCCAATGTTCCCCTTGTAAAGGGACATCCTCCTCTAGCATTACTTTTCCTCAGCAGTAGTTGTCGATACCAGTATTGTTTTTCGAATTTTGGACAGGTCAATATTATTTCAGTTGCTTTTCTGAAAACTTTCATATAATTTTATACACAGTACGTTATATTTCAAGTTAAAATTTATGAAAAGGAATTACTTTACAAAATATTTTAGTTACGATACTACAATCGATAAGTACTAGATCTGAATGTACAGTTAAAATTATTTTTGTACAAACATTTGAAATTGCGAATTATTGGCACACTTAAAATTTCTATTATTAATTATGCAATACTGTACTGTTTACTGCCGGCCGGTGTGGCCGAGACGTTCCAGGCGCTACAGTCTGGAACCGCGCGACCGCTACGGTCGCAGGTTCGAATCCTGCCTTGGGCATGGATGTGTTTGATGTCCTTAGGCTAGTTAGGTTTAAGTAGTTCTAAGTTCTAGGGGACTGATGACCTCCGAAGTTAAGTCCTATAGTGCTCAGAGCCATTTGAACCATTTTTGTACTGTTTACTATGTTTACTTCTTGGTTCATTTATGAAACAATAATCGAAATTGATAATGTAACGAAAACTAGTAGGAATTCATTTGTTAAGAAAAATTATAAACCCTTTGGAAAATTATTATTTCCGCAGAGTGAGAGTGTCGGAAGCTTGCCTCTGATGTGATCGGACGTATTTCTGTACACTACTGGCCATTAAAGTTGCTACACCAAGAATAAATGCAGATGATAAACGGGTATTCATTGGACAAATATATTATACTAGAACTGAGATGTGATTACATTTTCACGCAGTTTAGGTGCATAGTTCCTGAGAAATCAGTACCCAGAACAACCACCTCTGGCCGTAATAACGGCCTTGATACGCCTGGGCATTGAGTCATACAGAGCTTGGATGGCGTGTACAGGTACAGCTGCCCATGCAGCTTCAACACGATACCACAGTTCATCAAGAGTAGTGACTGGCGTATTGTGACGAGCCAGTTGCTCGGCCACCATTGACCAGACTTTTCAGTTGGTGAGAGATCTGGAGAATTTGCTGGCCAGGGCAGCAGTCGAACATTTTCTGTATCCAGAAAGGCCCGTACAGGACCTGCAACATGCGGTCGTGCATTATCCTTCTGAAATGTAGGGTTTCACAGGGATCGAATGAAGGGTAGAGCCGCGGGTCGTAACACATCTGAAATGTAACTTCCGCTGTTCAAACTGCCGTCAATGCGAACAAGAGGTGACCGAGACGTGTAACCAATGGCACCCCATACCATCACGCAGGGTGATACGCCAGTATGGCGAGATGAGTACACGCTTCCAAAGTGCGTTCACCGCGACGTCACCAAACACGGATGCGACCATCATGATGCTGTAAACACAACCTGGATTCATCCGAAAAAATTACGTTTTGCCATTCGTGCACCCAGGTTCGTCGTTGAGTACACCATCGCAGGCGCTCCTCTCTGTGATGCAGCGTCTAGGGTAACTGCAGCCATGGTCTCCGAGCTGATAGTCCATGCTCCTGCAAACGTCGTCAAACTGTTCGTGCAGATGGTTGTCGTCTTGCAAACGTCCCCATCTGTTGATTCAGGGATCGAGACGTGGCTGCACGATCCGTTACAGCCATGCGGATAAGATGCCCGTCATCTCGACTGCTAGTGATACGAGGCCGTTGGGATCCTGCACGGCGTTCCGTATTACCCTCCTGAACCCATCGATTCCATATTCTGCTAACAGTCATTGGATCTCGACCAACGCGAGCAGCAATGTCGCGATACGCGAAACCGCAATCGCGATAGGCTACAATCCGACCTTTATCGAAGTCGGAAACGTGATGGTACGCATTTCTCCTCCTTACACGAGGCATCACAACAACGTTTCACCAGCAACGCCGGTCAACTGCTGTTAGTGTATGAGAAATTGGTTGGAAACTTTCCTCATGTCAGCACGTTGTAGGTGTCGCCACCGGCGCCAACCTTGTGTGAATGCTGTGAAAAGCTAATAATTTACATATCACAGCATCTTCTTCCTGTCGGTTAAATTTCGCGTCTGTAGCACGTAACCTTCGCGGTGTAGCAGTTTTAATGACCAGTAGTGTATAATAGGTACGAACAATGTAATTTCGGTTTGTTAACGTGAAAAATCAAAATACTGTATGATATACAAAAATGTGACAAAATTAAGTTACGCAAAAAATTCTGCAATAACAATCTTCCAATTTATTTAGTTCAAACCAACAGTGACGACCTGATGTCAGATTTTCAGCTTCAAGAATCAGACCCCTAGACAAGAAGAACTGGAGCCACCTCAACATGACAAGCTAAGTAAACTTGAAGTTTATTGTAGTCTTCGCTCCTCTCAAATCTTCATAACAGACTTTGCTTATTAATTATTTGGACTGGGCATTGTTTAATGTGGACGATAGATGGACGGGGGAGATTGCACTCTCAGTTCCGCAACCTCATTTGCAAGTTTCTGCCACGCTTTACTAACAAAATGAGTAGGCAATGACTTTCGCTTAATGATACGCGCCATTGCCGTGTTGCAGTCATCCTACTGGTGGTGTAGTCTACAATATTTAGACGGAATAGTAAATAATTTTACTTCATACAGAAGTATGCTTGGGATGCCTATACCCTATGTTCTGAAAATACTCGTAGCAGGCACATATAAATTTCTTTTATGACCACTTGGAATAGATAGAATTAAGCTGCAAGTAATTCAGTTAACTTTCCGCATTCCTACACTACTTTCTTGTAGAAATACCTGTGTAACAGTTCACTATTTAATTGCGCATCTGACATATGTAATACCTCAGCAGAAAGCAGCAAACCGCCCTCTTTTTACGACGAGTAGTGTAGTGGCGCTTGTCATTTCAAGTAATTGATCCTACGACTTCTATGCTGCCTTGTAACTTCATCAGCGTGTTTCACAATCAGTATCAATTTATAACATCTGCAGACATTTGAAAACGCTTTGTTCCATCTGTAGTAGTTCATTTCGCAGATGTTCAGGATTCGGTTAGCTTTCTTATCTGCATCTTCCGTATTCGCAGAATGTTTCGAATGCATTGTCTTGTTTCATTGGAATGTTAGGAATAACGTATCTAGGAAAGTCTTTGTCGCGGTTCCTCCCATCAGAGGTTCGAGTCCTCCCTCGGGGCCGGCCGGGTGGCCGAGCGGTTCTAGGCGCTACAATCTGGAACCGCACGACCGCAACGGTCGCAGGTTCGAATCCTGCCTCGGGAATGGACGTGTGTGATGTCCTTAGGTTAGTTAGGTTTAAGTGGTTCTAAGTTCTAGGGGACTGATGACCTCAGAAGTTAAGTCCCATAGTGCTCAGAGCCATTTGAACCATTTTTTTTAATATCAGCTGGAATGGAAAATATGAAAACAATGAATTGTTAATCTTAATAAATGGGATTTAATTGGACTATTCTGCCTGAAGGAATCGATAAATTTGTCCAGAAACGTATCAGTGTCAGCTTAGCCCTCTCCAAAAGATACATTAAGACTTTGGACATGACACTGAAGAGGGAACAGCTGTTTCCAAGTTTCTCTGCAGTTTCTCTGTGGGCTGTATTGGGACAAAAGATCATTTTATTACGTCCTAAGTGTAACAGTTTCTAACTTTCCAGCGATATGACTTCAAGAAAAAAATATACTCTTAAGACAAGAAGAACTAGGCACCAGGGAGGAATTACCCAAAGTGACGGAAATCCGTAGATGTGATATACATGTACAGATAAACAAATGATTACAATTTCAGACAACTTGGTTGATTTATTCAAGAGAAAGAGCTTCACAAATTGAGCAAGTTGAAAGCGCATTAATCCACCTCTGGCAGTTTTGCAAGCTATTATTCGACGTCTCATTGATTGAGAGAGTTTTTGGATGTCCTCCTGAGGAAGTCGTGCCAAACACTGTCAGATTGGTGCGGTAAATCGTCAAAATCCCGAATCGGTTGGAGGTCCCTGCCCATAATGCTCCAAATGTCCTCTGTTGGGGAGAGATCCGGTGACTGCTGGCCAAGGTAGGGTTTGGCAAGTATAAAGACACGCAGTAGAAATTCCCGCAGCGTGCGGGCTGGCATTGTCTTGCTGAAATGTAAGTGTAGGGGACTGACAAGACAGCCAGTCCACAGTGACGGGTAACCGAAAGGCACGCGTTTACACACGCCGGCTAGTGTTAGGTCTGAAACAGGATACGTAATGAATGCTATAAAGAAAAGTACGTAGCTGCTGGAATACTTAACTTTAATCCATCATTTGTATACAGCATTCTTGATGATACGAGTGAGACTCTCTCTAGAAATGGTTAATGGCGCCTTGCTAGATCGTAGCCATGGACTTAGCTGAAGGCTATTCTAACTATCTCTCGGCAAATGAGAGAAAGGCTTCGTCAGTGTAGTCGCTAGCAAAGTCGTCGTACAACTGGGGCGAGTGCTAGTACGTCTCTCTAGACCTGCCGTGTGGTGGCGCTCGGTCTGCAATTACTGACAGTGGCGACACGCGGGTCCGACATGTACTAATGAACCGCGGCCGATTTAAAGCTACCACCTAGCAAGTGTGGTGTCTGGCGGTGACACCACATTAAGCAGAGGATGGATTGCCACGAAGGGCAACAAAACGGGGTGTAGAATATCGTTGACGAATCGTTGTAGTGTAACGGTGCCGCGGATGGCAACCAAATGAGTCGTGCTATGAAATGAACTGCACCCCAGACTTCAACTGCTGGATGTCGGGCCGTATGCTGCGTGACAGTCAGGTTGGTCTCCCACCACTGTCCGGAGTGTCTTAGACTCGTCTTCGGCCTGGAGCCTCAATAACTGGAGCAGAATTGTCTTCAGTGATGAGACGTGATTGGAGACGCTCCGGACCGCGGTGGGGTAACAACCAGGAGTGACGGTCTGGGGTGTGACTTCACTTGATAGCAGGACCCATTTGGTTGCCATCCGTGGCACCCTGACAGCACACCGGCACGTCGACGATATTCTACGCCCCGTTTCGTTGTCCTTCATGCCAAACTATCCTAGGCTTACATTTCAGTTAGATAACGCCCAACAGCACACGGCGAGAGTTTCTACTGTTTGTCTTCGTGCTTGTCAAACCCTATATTGGCCAGCAAGGTAGCCGAATCTTTCCCCAATCGAGAACGTTTGGAGCATTATGGACAGGGCTGTCCAATTAGCTCGGGATTTTGACGATAACTGGGCAGAATTTGGCACCATACGCCTCGGGAGGACATCCAACAACTCTATCAAGCCGAATAAACGCTTGCACGAGGGCCGAGGTGGACCCCCCATGATATTGCCTCGGTCAATTTGTGAAGCTCTTTCTCCTGAATAAATCATCCAGTTTTTTCTCAAATTGTAATCGTTTGTTCGTCTGTACATGTACATCACATCTACCGATTTCCGTCCCATTCAGAAAATTCATACGTGGTGCGCCTTTTTTCTCCTCCCTTAGAGTGTATAATGTTTGTAGCTTGTGTGAATGCGGTTTCATAGTCCTCAGTCCTCACAGAATAATGTTTCGAGTAAATTTCACACTGTTCGAAGCAATATACACTCCTGGAAATTGAAATAAGAACACCGTGAATTCACCGTCCCAGGAAGGGGAAACTTTATTGACACATTCCTGGGGTCAGATACATCACATGATCACACTGACAGAACCACAGGCACATAGACACAGGCAACAGAGCATGCACAATGTCGGCACTAGTACAGTGTATATCCACCTTTCGCAGCAATGCAGGCTGCTATTCTCCCATGGAGACGATCGTAGAGATGCTGGATGTAGTCCTGTGGAACGGCTTGCCATGCCATTTCCACCTGGCGCCTCAGTTGGACCAGCGTTCGTGCTGGACGTGCAGACCGCGTGAGACGACGCTTCATCCAGTCCCAAACATGCTCAATGGGGGACAGATCCGGAGATCTTGCTGGCCAGGGTAGTTGACTTACACCTTCTAGAGCACGTTGGGTGGCACGGGATACATGCGGACGTGCATTGTCCTGTTGGAACAGCAAGTTCCCTTGCCGGTCTAGGAATGGTAGAACGATGGGTTCGATGACGGTTTGGATGTACCGTGCACTATTCAGTGTCCCCTCGACGATCACCAGTGGTGTACGGCCAGTGTAGGAGATCGCTCCCCACACCATAAAGCCGGGTGTTGGCCCTGTGTGCCTCGGTCGTATGCAGTCCTGATTGTGGCGCTCACCTGCACGGCGCCAAACACGCATACGACCATCATTGGCACCAAGGCAGAAGCGACTCTCATCGCTGAAGACGACACGTCTCCATTCGTCCCTCCATTCACGCCTGTCGCGACACCACTGGAGGCGGGCTGCACGATGTTGGGGCGTGAGCGGAAGACGGCCTAACGGTGTGCGGGACCGTAGCCCAGCTTCATGGAGACGGTTGCGAATGGTCCTCGCCGATACCCCAGGAGCAACAGTGTCCCTAATTTGCTGGGAAGTGGCGGTGCGGTCCCCTACGGCACTGCGTAGGATCCTACGGTCTTGGCGTGCATCCGTGCGTCGCTGCGGTCCGGTCCCAGGTCGACGGGCACGTGCACCTTCCGCCGACCACTGGCGACAACATCGATGTACTGTGGAGACCTCACGCCCCACGTGTTGAGCAATTCGGCGGTACGTCCACCCGGCCTCCCGCATGCCCACTATACGCCCTCGCTCAAAGTCCGTCAACTGCACATACGGTTCACGTCCACGCTGTCGCGGCATGCTACCAGTGTTAAAGACTGCGATGGAGCTCCGTATGCCACGGCAAACTGGCTGACACTGACGGCGGCGGTGCACAAATGCTGCGCAGCTAGCGCCATTCGACGGCCAACACCGCGGTTCCTGGTGTGTCCGCTGTGCCGTGCGTGTGATCATTGCTTGTACAGCCCTCTCGCAGTGTCCGGAGCGAGTATGGTGGGTCTGACACACCGGTGTCAATGTGTTCTTTTTTCCATTTCCAGGATTGTGATATCCTCCACGACGTTGTTTCGGGTCAAATCCTTTAGTGGCAGCTTTGCCGCCAGGTATCTGGTCATTGCTGTCGATGTTACCAACTAACGCTGGCAGATCTTCGTACCCTCAGGAACTTTCTTCCCACTCGCTTGTATTAAAGCACATTATGTTCCTTATTACGTGGTAGTACGTTACGAGTGACAAGGGATAACAGCGTGTCCCGCTGTCCTTTCCGTACGGCTCTTAGGACTTCAGAGGGCTTCTGAACTATGTGCACTCACCAGAAAATTCTCCAAAGTACAGTCCTATTAGCCACACTGCACTATCTACAACTGTGTATGTACAGTTTCAAGACAAAAAGTCATATTCATCTCTAAGAACAGCTATGTTCTTTAGAACTTCAATCTAAACTTCTTGGATTGCGGCATATATAAATATTTACAACTCAGCGTGCTCCGAAGCTGCCTTGTTAATTTGTGCTCATAGCATAATAAACGCAATACCTGCTTACCTCCCTTGTGTTTTCCCACGTTTTATTCTATTTTCATATCAGCTGTTTGAACCCTGACGCGAAATATGACAACACTTCAGTCTCTTTTCTAAAAACCTATGTCATGGAATTCAACTACCTTGTAATTCTTCTCGAGCAATATCTCAGCCTAAAAGACAATCAACATGCTAATCCTCTTTGATAAACCGAAACAGTTCCTCAGTTCCTCCATGATTCGTCTCTAATTCACTGGCAAGGTGATACTATTTTGGGAAGGTGGGCCTAGAAATGTACAAGACGGCTAATGTTTTTATTAAACTCACGAAGTAATGCAAAACTGAAAAAGTAATGTCTGTGTCAATGGAGAAAATTAAGATTTATACAAGCTATTGGCATGTTTTCAACAATACAGATACAAATCTGCCCCCGAGCAATGTGCTGCCGCAATTAAGGACACAGCAGTTGCATTCGGGAAGAATACGGTTTGAATCGTTGTCGGGCTGTCCAAACTTACGTACTCTGTGGTTTCCCTAAAAATACTTGCGGCGATTTCTGGGTTCTAATGACGTCATCCTCGACCGAATACTAAACTGTAATCTTCCTTTCTTCCCTCCTTCCGTACTTCCAACAGTCCCCCGGCTTTTAGGGAATTTCACGCTAACATCTACGTTTTTATAGTTTCAAACATTTTTCATCGGGGGTACCAAGACAGTAGCCAGTTGAAAATGTATTTTAAGTAGCATTACTCCAGCTTTAATGTGAGGAACAGATCTGATGACGCCTAGCACGTAAGATAACAATTATCAATGGGCTTTCTCCACGGCAGCAAGACCAAACCGTGAAGAACATGTAAATCATTTATTGTTAGGAATAAAACAACTTGTATAGTTTTTTAGAGTGGAATAAAAAACAACAACAAAGAATACTACATATTAAATGCATTTCAAAACCTAGCGAGATTGTACTAGAGTCTGATAAAAGAGTAACGAGAACTGAATGGTCGTGCTAACTCGCGATATGTCACCTTAGAAGTGAGTCCTGCGACAAACCCTTAACAATGTATTGGCATAGCCACGGAAAATATGCTATTTTGGTTAGGAATACACGCCGTTTATATTAAGTAGAGGGACAGATGTTTGCTCAAAATCTAAATGGCTTTCGCACGTGAGTGAGGCAGTGTTCGATCTTTTGAATGCGATACCAGCAGACATTAGGCATCGAACCAGTGTGCAGATTCCGGAAACGAGAGAATGAAGAAATCAATGGTTTGTAAGTAGCTACGAAAGTTGAGCTCAAGAAATAATAGTGTTTACCACGAAACGCAAAGTGAGCGACAGTCATAAATAAGATATTTGTGGAAATAATTGATTACTCGGCTGAGGGATATCTATACATCTACATCCATACTCCGCAAGCCAGCTGACGGTGTGTGGCGGAGGTTACCCTGAGTACCTCTATCGGTTCTCCCTTCTATTCCAGTCTCGTATTGTTCGTGGAAAGAAGGATTGTCGGTATGCTTCTGTGCGGGCTCTAATCTCTCTGATTTTATCCTCATGGTCTCTTCGCGAGATATACGTAGGAGGGAGCAATATACTGCTTGACTCTTCGGTGAAGGTATGTTCTCGAAACTTCAACAAAAGCCCGTACCGAGCTACTGAGCGTCTCTCCTGTAGAGTCTTCCACTGGAGTTTATCTATCATCTCCGTAACGCTTTCGCGATTACTAAATGATCCTGTAACGAAGCGCGCTGTTCTCCGTTGGATCTTCTCTATCTCTTCTATCAACCTTATCTGGTACGGATCCCACACTGCTGAGCAGTATTCAAGCAGTGGGAGAACAAGCGTACTGTAACCTACTTCCTTTGTTTTCGGATTGCATTTCCTTAGGATTCTTCCAATGAATCTCAGTCTGGCATCTGCTTTACCAACGATCAACTTTATATGATCATTCCATTTTAAAGCACTCCTAATGCGTACTCCCAGATAATTTATGGAATTAACTGCTTCCAGTTGCTGACCTGCTATATTGTAGCTAAATGATAAGAGATCTATCTTTCTATGTGTTCGCAGCACATTACACTTGTCTACATTGAGATTCAATTGCCATTCCCTGCACCATGCGTCAATTCACTGCAGATCCTCCTGCATTTCAGTACAATTTTCCATTGTTACAGCCTCTCGATATACCACAGCATCATCCGCAAAAAGCCTCAGTGAACTTCCGATGTCATCCACAATGTCATTTATGTATATTGTGAATAGCAACGGTCCTACGACACTCCCCTGCGGCACACCTGAAATCACTCTTACTTCGGAAGACTTCTCTCCATTGTGAATGACATGCTGCGTTCTGTTATCTAGGAACCCTTCAACCCAATCACACAATTGGTCTGATAGTCCATATGCTCTTACTTTGTTCATTAAACGACTGTGGGGAACTGTATCGAACGCCTTGCGGAAGTCAAGAAACACGACATCTAACTGTGAACCCGTGTCTATGGCCTCTGAGTCTCGTGGACGAATAGCGCGAGCTGGGTTTCAGACGATCGTCTTTTTCGAAACCCATGTTGATTCCTACAGAGTAGATTTCAAGTCTTCAGAAAAGTCATTATACTCGAACATGATACGTGTTCCAAAATTCTACAACTGATCGACGTTAGAAATTTAGGTCTATAGTTCTGCACATCTGTTCGACGTCCCTTATTGAAAACGGGGATGACCTGTGCCCTTTTCCAATCCTTTGGAACGCTACGCTCCTCTAGAGACCTACGGTACACCGCTGCAAGAAGGGGGGCAAGTTCCTTCGCGTACTCTGTGTAAAATCGAACTCGTATCCCATCAGGTCCAGTGGACATTCCTCTTTTGAGCGATTTTAATTGTTTCTCTATCCCTCTGTCGTCTATTTCGATATCTACCATTTTGTCATCTGTGCGACAATCTAGAGAAGGAACTACAGTGCAGTCTTCCTCTGTGAAACAGCTTTGGAAAAAGACATTTAGTATTTCGGCCTTTAGTCTGTCATCCTCTGTTTCAGTACCATTTTGGTCACAGAGTGTCTGGACATTTTGTTTTGATCCACCTACTGCTTTGACATAAGACCAAAATTTCTTAGGATTTTCTGCCAAGTCAGTACATAGAACTTTACTTTCGAATTCATTGAACGCCTCTCGCATAGCCCTCCTCACACTACATTTCGCTTCGCGTGATTTTTGTTTGTCTGCAAGGCTTTGGCTATGTTTATGTTTGCTGTGAAGTTCCCTTTGCTTCCGCAGCAGTTTTCTAACTCGGTTGTTGTACCACGGTGGCTCTTTTCCATCTCTTACGATCTTGCTTGGCACACACTCATCTAACGCATATTGTACGATGGTTTTGAACTTCGTCCACTGATCCTCAACACTATCTGTACTTGAGACAAAACTTTTGTGTTGAGCCAACAGGTACTCTGAAATCTGCTTTTTGTCACTTTTGCTAAACAGAAAAATCTTCCTACCTTTTTCTAATATTTCTATTTACGGTTGAAATCATCGATGCAGTAACCGCCTTATGATAACTGATTCCCTGTTCTGCGTCAACTGTTTCAAATAGTTCGGGTCTGTTTGTCACCAGAAGGTCTAATATGTTATCACCACGAGTCGGTTCTCTGTTTAACTGCTCAAGGTAGTTTTCAGATAAAGCACTTAAAAAAATTTCACTGGATTCTTTGTCCCTGCCACCCGTTATGAACGTTTGAGTCTCCCAGTCTATATCCAGCAAATTAAAATCTCCACCCAGAACTATAACATGGTGGGGAAACCTACTCGAAATATTTTCCAAACTATCCTTCAGGTGCTCAGCCACAACAGCTGCTGAGCCAGGGGGCCTATAGAGACATCCAATTACTATGTCTGAGCCTGTTTTAACCGTGACCTTCACCCAAATTATTTCACATTTCGGATCTCCGTCAATTTCCTTTGATACTATTACACTTCTTATCGCTATAAACACGCCTCCCCCTTCACTGTCCAGCCTGTCTCTGCGGTATACATTCCAATCTGAGTTTAGGATTTCATTACTGTTTACGTCTGGTTTCAGCCAACTTTCTGTCCCTAGTACTATATGGGCATTGTGACCGTTTATTAATGAGAGCAGTTCTGGGACCTTTCTATAGACGCTCCTGCAGTTTACTATTAGCACATTAATATTGTTATTCCCTGTTGCATTTCGCCTACTCCTACCTTGTCGCGTCTCAGGAGGCGTCTTGTCGGACCTAGGAAGGGAATTCTCTAACCTAAAAAACCCCCATGTGCACTCCACACGTACTCCGCTACCCTTGTAGCCGCTTCCGGCGTGTAGTGCACGCCTGACCTATTCAGGGGGACCCTACATTTCTCCACCCGATAGCGGATGTCGAGAAATTTGCACCCCAGATCTCCGCAGAATCGTCTGAGCCTCTGGTTTAAGCCTTCCACTCGGCTCCAAACCAGAGGACCGCGATCGGTTCTGGGAACGATACTACAAATAGTTAGCTCTGATTCCACCCCGTGAGCGAGGCTTTACACCTTCACCAATTCCGCCAACCGCCTGTACGAACTGAGGATGACCTCTGAACCCAGACGGCAGGAGTCATTGGTGCCGACATGAGCAACAATTTGCAGTCGGGTGCACCCAGTGCTCTCTATCGCCGCCGGCAGGGTCCCCTCCACGTCTCGGATGAAACCCCCCCGGCAAGCAGACAGAGTGAACACTGGCCTTCTTCCCCGACCTTCCCGCTATTTCACTAAGGGGCTCCATCACCCGCCTAACGTTGGAGCTCCCAATAACTAATAAACCCCTCCCCCCGTGTGCCTGCTCGGACCTTGCTGAAGGAGCGGCCCCATGTCCACTCACAGGCAGAGCGGGCGATGACACACGGCCAGCTTCCACATTGACCCTCCTACACGATTACTCTGCAATTGATACTTAAGTGTTTGCCAGAGGGTTCATAGTAGCACTTTCATATTATTTCTCTACCATTCCTCTCTCTAACAGCAATTGAGAAAAATGAACGCTTAAATCTTTCCGTACGAGCTATTATTATATTACGATGGTCATTTCTCACTATGTAGTTGGAGGCTGCGAAGTATTTCCGCATTCAGTGGAGAAAGCTGGCGACTGAAATTTCATGAAAAGATAACATATATATTTTGATGATTGCCACTCCAATTCGCGTATCATATCCGTGTCATTCTCCTCCCTATTTCGCAATAGTATAAAACGACCGCCCTTCTTTGAACTGTTTCCATGTCCTCCGTAAATACTGTCTGGTAAGGATCTCGTACCCTTGAAAAGGACGGAGAAGTGTAGTGTTGACAGTCTCTAAACTAGACTAGCAAACCCAGAAATGCTTCACAGTTACTAAATATGAAAGGTGAATCCGATATATGTCTTAAATCTTCTTCTCCTCTCTCTGCCCATTTCCTCCTTACACCTCCCCTCCTCTATGGCCACCTCCTCTTTCTCCCTTTCTCTCTCACCGTGAGCTTCGTTTATTGTTATTGCTAGCGAAACGTTGATTAAGAATGAATCCGCTTAATATGAATAGGTAAATTGGTTGAGATCGTTGGTATGTGAGATGTGAGACACCTCTCCTTCTGCAGGGTCTAACAGGACAGCAGCTTCAATGACCGCATTTCGCATAATTTTAATCTGCACACAAATCGGATTACAAAGTTTCGGACGATTCACGTTCCTTGGTAATATTCTAATCATAAGACGATAAGCCATAAATACAACTTCCCTTTTTTCTGTTGAAACGGACTGCAAGGAATAAAACTAAACAATACGCAATAGAGTGTATAATTTTTGTTTAAAATTATATGCAAGGAGAAAAGATATATATATGGGACAAATAATTTGTCTAACGATTAAATGAGCTGAGAGAGAAAAAAAATAAAGAAAAAACGAAACCGCCATTTTCGCAGCACAAAATAGCATAGCATTTTCTGTCTCACATTCATTTGTAACAGACAAACACAGTGGTTAAAAACATAGTGGTTAAAAATATTCAGCTTATGTCCGTGTGAATGTTTATTAGTCTATTGTGTAAAAATTTGAAGTAAGTCGGTCAAGAAATTTCGAGATATTTGCTGACAACTTTCCCCTACTGTATATTTTATATATTTATATATTAGAAATATATGTAGCCTATGTCCGTCCAACTGTTTATCGTGTAAATATTTTAACTAAATCGGTCAACAACGTTTCCAGATATTTGCCAAACAATGCTTTCTCTTCATATACTACGTATACATTTATGTACGATAAATATTAAAAAATACGTAGCCTATATCCGTCCGAACGTTTATTAGAGTATCATGTAAAAATAGAAGTAAATCGGTCAAGAACTTTTTGATATTTTTGGTAACAAAGTTAAACACCGACTTGTCTTCATATAGTAGTATAGATTTGTTGCATGAAGTTCTCTACCAATAAAACGCAGTCTTTGATTCACCTTCCTCTCAACATTTTCTGTGTGATGGTTCCAATTTTCAATTGTTTCTCATTGTAATCCTCAAATATTTAGATACAACTTTTAAATTTGTTTTTATAGTGTAATCGAAATTTATCAGGATTTTTTTAGTACTTATGTGGAGGACGTAACACCCATTGTTATTTAGGGTCAATTGTTACTTCTTGCGCCATGCACATTCGTGTCCAAATCACATTGCAACTCGTTTTGTTCTTCTGATGACGTTACTGGACAGTAAACAACAGCAGGATCTGCAGTCTTTTGGGACCGGTCAAATTGTCTCCTACATGGTTCATGTAGATTGAGAGTAGCAGAAAGAGAACCCCCAGGTGTCACTTCCGTTAAATAATATGACGAATCCAGTTGCACAACTGAGGCGATACTCTATAGGCACGCAATATGGTTAGAAGCCGCTGGTGAGGAGTGGTGTCAAAAGCCTTTAGGACATCTAAAAATATAGAATGAACCTCAGATCCCTCGGGATAGCACTCATTACTTCGTGTGAATAAAGAGCCAATTCTGTTTCACAAGAATGATATTTTCCGAAACCGGTTGGCTGTGCGTCAACGGACCTTTTTCTTCGACGTATTTCACTATGTTCGACACACAGTACATGTTCCAGAATTACATTAAAAATCAATGTCCATGATATAGGTCAATAATTCAGCCGATTACTCTATTCCTTCCTTGTCCACTCAGCCGATTACTGTATTCCTTCCTTCTCCATTGGTGTGACCTATGCAGCATCCCAGTCAGACCATTATAACCACTGCGTTTTCATATGGGACTATGTCACAGAAACTATCATAAGTTGATTATCATCAAACTTATCACATTCAGAGGACGAGGGTAAAAACAGTTTCTATCCAACCAAAAATATTTTAGCAATTGAAGCCCTCTTGAAACATAGTGAAACTTTACATTCACGAACGATAGACATCGTAGTCGCTCCTACTCGTGTTTCTTTCTTCTTTCTACTCAAAGCATCTTAAGTCACTATATTTTACTACCGTATTTTTTATATGGGTTACCTAAATCGATTTAAATGAATATCGACAGGGTTGCTTTCCCCTTTCCTTTCCACATAGCCGTTGAAACAGACACGGCCAATTTTAAACGCACTTAAATTATACCGTCGTCGATGGGACGAAAACTCCTCATATTCCTTCGTTCCTTCTTTCCTTTCCTAATAAACAAGTTATTCGTGATCTCAACGTTAGTAGGACATTCCCTAATTTTCAGCAAATCATTAGCGCACTGCCAAACTGTACTACAGTTAGATATTTGATTCAAACACGATATACTACCTCAACACAAAAGAAACGAGACCGCTCGCTTACTAAAGGACAACATACATTCGTTTTTTGGCTTTGAACAATGTCCTTAGGCCGAACAAGTTTTCCCGCGCCCGGGTTCCCGGGTTCGATTCCCGGCGGGGTCAGGGATTTTCTCTGCCTCGTGATGACTGGGTGTTGTGTGATG
The DNA here is from genome assembly GCF_023864275.1 of Schistocerca cancellata. Classification (NCBI taxonomy): domain Eukaryota; kingdom Metazoa; phylum Arthropoda; class Insecta; order Orthoptera; family Acrididae; genus Schistocerca; species Schistocerca cancellata. Next base: position 55,062,541 of record NC_064629.1, on the reverse strand, counting down.
TCCTTAGGTTAGTTAGGTTTAAGTAGTTCTAAGTTCTAGGGGACTGATGACCATAGATTTTAAGTCCCATAGTGCTCAGAGCCATTTGAACCATTTGAACCGAACAAGTTTCATCATAATCGATCAACTCAATGGCAGGTGATGAAAAAATAGTCTCCGTAGCCAAGGTCGCTAATGCGCGGCTGTGCACCGGTGATCGACTCTTAAGGTACTCTGGGTCGAATCCTGGTGGTGGATGAAATTTTCATTGCCAGTATTTGCCCAGCAATGGAGGAGAAGTTGTGCGAACAGCTCCTGTCCATCAGACTTTGGATTGAATACCAAACCACTCTGCAGTGTCTGATGAAGTGAGGGCATGCGACACAGTTGACAGTGACTCGTCTGGACATTAAACACGGCAGTCCCCTTAGTGTTAAGGCCTATTCACACTGTACGTCAACGAAACGGTACGTCACGTCAACGTCAGTGTGTATTCACAATTGAGGTCACGTCATGTCAGTTCGCTTAGTCCAGTACCGAACGGTAAGTGAGGTTATGAGAAAACTTCCATGATACAAAAAGAAGGATTATAGTACCGGAATTCTGGAACTAACAGTGATAAAGATTCTTGAGTTTCTCCCGGCGTATTTGATAATCAAAATATCCACGGGTGTACTGCCGGTCTACAGTGTCCAGTGCCCGTTGGACACTGTAGACCGGCAGTAAACCCGTGGATATTTTGATTAACAATGATAAAGTTTATTACTGGGCAGAATAAACTTCAGAACATACATTCTTGATAAATTTCGCATGGTAAATTGGCGAGAAGTGAAAAATTGATTTTCCAGCGAAACTATAGACAAACGAAAACACAAACACACAAAATACATCAAACAATATTCGTAAAGTAATGAACAGAGGCTGTTTACTTTATCCATTACAGTTTTTCTTCCTACGTAACAAACAACGTCATAGACAACTGTATTTTCCTCCTTCAATAGAGGTGATTTTTTCATTTAGGGTAAAGTCATTTAATAAAATTCGGCCCATCAATTTATGTTCGTATTTATACACATTGTAGGTGTCAGCCCTGTTTTGTCATCATAACGCCTAAGTCATCTTTCGCTTTCAGATATCTGGCCTTGTTTATGGATGAACACTCAATGGAACAGATATCCAAGTTGTCATGGGACATATGCAACTTGCCACGAAAACAAAGCAAAATAATAAAAATCAAAAAATAAGAAGACACAAAAGCACGAAATAATCTAATATGAGTGAGAGCGGCCACAAACGGTTACCTCCCTTTAGCAGCGCAGCCAGTGAGCATCGCGATGGAGGCAGATGAGCTGGACTGGGTAGCGCCGCGGAATATTGCGGAACCTGTAATGGAGGGCGCATGCGGCGCGTAGTACGAGCAGTCGTGATGGAGGAGACATTTCCCTGGGGACAGCCGTAAACCGATGAGGCCTGTGCTTACGCAGAGTCTAACTACTGCGGACCTCGCTTTGTGAACTGCGCTGACTGTTATTGCCTAGTACTCAGTAGACAGCCGTTCGCGCAGCCGCGTGCTGAATATCTCCGCGCGCGTTGCTACCGGTTCCCCGTATACTGACTTGCACGGCGAGAATTCTTTTCCAGTCACGGGGTTCTGTTGCCTGATCATTATCGAGCCACCGTCGGCTTCTTTTTCAGACCCACCCCTACCCATTTCATACGTAGGTTGTTCTTACCCCCATAGCGATTCTTTTTAGACACTAAGTGATACGTGTACCAAGTTATGTCAAAATCGACGCTGTGGTTCAGAAGGAGATGTGGAACATACATATATACGTACACACAGTGGTTTACGAGGAGACGTGAAACATACATATATAGATATATACATACATAATATTCGGTCAAACTAAAGTGACACACTGGGCAGTGGCTGATGGGAGTGACTGTAAATGGGAAACGCCTTTACGGTCGCTCCCATCAGCCACCGCACCGAGTGTCAATTTAATTTTCGTGTATAGTACATCTACTTTTATAAAATGTATGGATTCTCACCAATCAGTGCACTTTAAGCTGCAAGTTAGGTAAGTAGTAGTGCAACGCGTTTTTTGTAACGTTTATAGAACAAATTTTCTCCTGTTTTTACAAATAATGCAGACAGTTCCCTCTCTGTGTGAAAACTTTATCCATCAGTGTCTTTGAACGTGTTGTGTTGCGTTTACATTTTGTGTTTTGTGCATTACAAGCTATCCTTGGATATTACGAAAATATGTAGTTCAAATGATGCAACAAATTAAAGATGTTAACAAAGCACATAAGTTTTAATGGTCTGTTGTATTAAAGCGTCAGAAAATGTAATGCTGGCATATAGAACACCTGTGGACTGTAACTGCAGTTAGGTCCAAGATCAAAATGTAATTAAGAAAACCTATATTCGTGAGTCAATGATTCAGTTATGTTTTTCTAGCATAGAACATGACGCATCATCTTTGCCCCCCTGAAATGATGCTTGATAAGGTGATGCATTACTTGATAACTTCTTGAAACATCGAGTGATGAAAGTTCGATCTATATGCAATCAATAACATAGCCTCAGGTAGTTAAAGATCGAAATGCCAACATCTGTATGTATTTTGATACACATTACAATTTGTGACATGGACTTTGTGGCACTTAATTTGGGTGTCCTTAGTCATGTTTTTGGCGTCAGGTGAGATGTAATAACATTGTCACACTTGACACAAACATTGTGTGTGTTTGTGTGTGAACAAGTGCAGCTTAAGCTGTAAGTTAGATCACAAGCTCAAAGTTTCAACAGTATTGCCAGTATCATTATGCATTTTCTATAAGTAATTAAATACTTTTGAACATGGCACAAAATTCAGACTGTTTGGATATTTTTTAACTTGATTCCAATTTATGTAATTTAGGTGAAATTTACATATTTCGATAAATAATAAAAGTCATCGGAATAAGTTTGCACATGGCTCCAAATTCAAATGTGTGTGAATGTGTGTGTGTTTATGTATTTTTCATAAGTAGTACTGTTAGTGTGGATGTGGAAATATTTAATTTGGGGAAACCATTATGGCTTACACCAAGTGTGCTATACAGATCAAACTAGGCACATTGCAATTGCTACTTTACTGTAAGCTACACCAATATTGTCAGTATCTTTACGTATTTTTTGATAAATAACCAAATACTTCTAAACATTGCATAAAATTCAGATTGTTCAGATGTTTTTGAACATGTGCCTATTAATGGCATATTGCTTTTTAATTTATCACCAGTGTGATGTCATGCATTCCGGCACACTGGATTTTGACATTGCATGTGACATCACACATTCACCATCAGTGACTGCATGTGACATCACCGACGATCAAGGTCAGTCAAAGCGACCTGGAGACCCTATGGCCATTCAACTCACTTCTACCAACTCAACACGAACTATTGCAGTCTTATTTCACCTCAAATGCAGAAACCAATCATCGCACAATACTCTATCAGTAGTCTGCGCTATATTGTTTCGGATTTTCCTGCGGCGTGTTACAATACTGTGGGGTGAGAATTCCAATGTGTTCCAGGACTGCTATTATTCCTTCATTTTTTTGATATGCATCTGGGATATTATTAATTCTTGTTCCAATAATTCCACTGACAGCCTTTCCACCGTTCTCAAGGTGAGTCCTTGCAAGATTTTCAGTCACTCTACACAATATAATGGAGTAAACGCAGATGCATCAAAGATAACATTCTTGCTAACAAGAGTGTCATTCACAGATAAAACTTTATGCGTCCAAGAATAAAACAGATCAAGTAAATCAGAGTAGTTCTCAGTGGTCCACCGCGCAGCACTCCGAGTCGGCAGCTTCTCCGGTCCGTCCAGTCAAATTAATACAGCCGCCTGCCAGCCTGCCGCAGCCCACCCCACTGGGAGTCACGATAGGTGTACATACCGCGACATGCCGAACGCTACTATGTGGATTTGCATCCCACTGCACCGTCACCAGCCATCACTGGAAGATTTTCTTTATTAACAGGTGTCTTGCTCGCATTTGTTAGACATATTTTTTGAATGACCACAGTGAGTGATTGTTGACAACTTTATGTGTTACGTTCACAACAAGATACCGGATTATTAATTCTGATGATGACTCATTACAGTTGAAATCGCAAACAATATATATTACTGATAAGTCAAAACGTTATGACCACTGCCCTCGCGAGGTTAGATACTGCTTGGTAGCAATGTGGGCACATGTCCCGATAACAAAAGTATGTACCTGGAGCACATACGGACAGGGTACCACCCTAGCGAAGATGGGCAGCAAATGTGGAAACCCACTGAGATAATACACTATGACAATTGGCAGGTTGTTATTACTCAGAACATGTGAACGAGTATCTCGAAAACGGTGAAGGCAGTCGAATGTTCACGTGCTACTGTCGTGACTGTGGTGTCACCGCCAGAATTGCTAGGTGGTAGCCTTTAAATCGGCCGCGGTCCGCTAGTATACATCGGACCCGCGTGTCGCCACTGTCAGTGACTGCAGGCCGAGCGCCGCCACACGGCAGGTCTAGAGAGACGTCCTAGCACTCGCCTCAGTTGTACAGCCGACTTTGCTAGAGGTGGTTCACTGACAAATTACGCTCTCATTTGCCGAGACGATAGTTAGCATAGCCTTCAGCTACGTCATTTGCTTATTGGATGCCCTTGGACAGCTCGTCCAGGGTCAACGTGCACTGCAAAACGATGCGGCAGCCGCCGCTCCACCGCTACCGCAGCCGCAACACGCAGTTGCACCACCTTTTCGTCCTTTTGATGCGGCACTGGAAAGCTGGACGGAGTGGTCATGCCAATTTGGATTCCATCTCGCCGCCTACAGAATTCAAGGTAATGAGCGGCAGCCTTTTCTCCTTTCAGCCGTAGGCGTCCAGACGTACCGTGTGATAGTGAAATTATTTCCCTGTCGCGACGAAGCAACTCTGTCCTACGAAGAAATTTTGTCTGCATTAGATGCATATTTCAAAGAATCGGTCAATATAGTTGCCAAATGGTATACATTCTTTCGTACAAAACATACGGCCGGTCAGACTAATCGGGAGTGGTTTGCAACCTTGCAAGGCCTTACTAGGGATTGTGCTTTTGAGTGTCAATGTGGACTCCATTATTCAGATACTATGGTGCGTGATGCAATTGCACAGAACGTTTCTGATGTTCGTATACGGGAACAGATTTTGAAACTAGTCAATCCCTCCCTTCAACAAGTGATGGATATATTGGATCGGCAGGACACACTTGACTTTGCTCAGGAATCATTTGAAACTTCGCCACCCGTGTGTCACGTTAACCGGCCCGCCGGGCGAGCTGCACGGAACAGTAAACAGTCCTCACGCCCGGCCGTGCCAAAGCTGCCTGGCTCTCAGCCACGTGTCCCGCGCCAGCACGCAAATGCAGTGAAATCATGCCCGCGGTGTGCTACTAGACATTCGCGTGAGAATTGCCCATCACGCCAGGCTATTTGCTTTTTCTGTAATAAAAAAGGACATGTTCAAAGTGTTTGCCAGAAAAAGTTCTGATCGGACACTCACAACCATTCCCGGCCCTTTGCTTCGCGCCGGAATCGGAAAAGAACCAAGAATACTCGGGCTCGTGAACCTTCGCCCATGGAAATTCATGTAGTTCATGCCATTCGGGCCAGTGCTACCAGTGACTGTGTTCGTCCCACAAATAGTGTGCGTCGACATTGCCGGAAATCCCGTCAAGTCACAAGTGATTCTGTACCAGTGTCAGTTCACGTTGAACGAGACAGTCGCTCTTGTCGTCAGCAGGACAATAAACTTTTTGTGGACTTGGACATTAATGGCAAAGTGATACCATTCCAGCTCGATACCGGGGCTGCAGTTTCATTGATCAATCAAGACACTTACAAACTGCTGGGCACACCTCCGTTGTGTGCCACAAATGTTAAGCTCAAGTAGTTATTCAGGACAAGCAGTACCTGTGTTAGGACAGTGCAGCCTTCTTGCAACATACAAGGGACAAACAAAACTTGTGTCGTTTTACGTCCTTCGTTCTTCTTCTGCAGTGAACTTGTTTGGTTTAGATTTATTTCAGTTGTTTAACTTGTCTATAGTCAATCAGGTCCTATCAGTGAACCAGCCTGTGCCTTCAGACAGTGTTTCTCGTCTATGTGAAGAATTTGCAGACATTTTTGCACCGGGCCTTGGTTGCGCTAAGAACTATAACGCACATTTGGAACTGAAAGTCAACGCGCAACCGAAATTTTTCAGAGCGCGCAATGTTCCCCACGCATTGCGTGATGAGGTCGCAAAAACGTTACACGATTTGGAATCACAAGGTGTCATTGAACGTGTGCAGGCTTCCCTCTGGGCATCACCCTTAGTAATTTTGCAAAAACCTTCCGGAAAATTGAGACTTTGCGTGGACTTCAAGGCAACAGTGAATCCACAACTAGTGACTGCAACTTTTCCTTTACCCCGGCTGGAAGATCTTTTTGACAAACTGTGTCCGGGTAAATATTTTTCGAATTTGGACCTAGCAGGTGCGTACTTGCAAATACCGGTGGACGAAGAATCCCAGTGCGTTTTGGTGGTTAACACGCACCTTGGTTTGTATCGCTTCAAACGACTGCCATTCGGGTGTGCATCCGCCCCTGCATTGTTTCAGCACTATCTACAAACAGTTTGTGCGTCGGTCCCTACTGCAGCAAACTATCTGGACGATATTGTGATCTCCGGAAAGACGGAAGAAGAACATTTAGCCAATCTCAGAACATTATTTCAGGTCTTGCGACAAAATGGTCTTCGCTTGCGGAAGGACAAATGTGTGTTTTTTGCTCGTGATTTGCCATATCTGGGATATGTACTCAATGCCCAAGGCATACATCCCAGTCCCGAGCACCTCCGTGCTATACAAGAGTTGCCTTCGCCGCAGAATTTGAAGCAGCTACAGAGTGTGCTGGGAAAACTAAATTACTATCTTCGCTATGTGCGCCACGCCTCTTCCATTTCAGCTCCGCTTCATCGCTTACGCCGTAAAGGTGTTCCGTTCATCTGGACGACGGAATGCGAACGCGCCTTTCGCCAGTTGAAATCGGCGTTACTTTCCAATACTTGCCTTACGCCATACGATCCCCGGAAGCCCCTTTTGTTGATGGTGGATGCATCGGATTTCGGGATCGGTGCTGTGCTTGCGCACAAAGATGGTTCGCACGATCGCCCTATTGCCCTTGTGTCCAAATTGCTCTCGTCTGCGCAAAGAAATTATTCACAGATCGGGAAAGAAGCTTTGGCTCTCGTATTTGGTGTTACAAAGTTTCATGATTTCTTGTATGGTCGTCACTTCACCATCATCACAGACCACAAACCTTTGACGTCGCTTTTTCATCCGACCAGGCCTGTACCTCCACGTACAGCGCAGAAATTCATTCGCTGGTCTATTTTCCTCTCGCAGTACCGCTACGATATCTTGTATCGGTCCACTGCTAAGCACGGTAACGCCGATGCGTTGTCCCGTTTGCCTGTTCCTGAGGATAGAGCATTCGATTCTTCCGAACTTGCTTGCATGTTCATTGATTCGGAAACCGATGACGTGGTCGAATCGTTTCCGATTGATTTTCGTCGTGTAGCTACGGCCACAGCTGCCGACCCTGTCCTTGCTACCGTTCTGCGTTTTGTTGCTACACAATGGCCCTTGTCAAAGTCACGGATAGGAGATCCGTTGGTTCGCAGATTTTTTACTCACAAGGAGAGACTTTTTGTACGACGTGGTGTTTTGCTGTTGCGTTCTGATAATGATCAGTCCAGGGTCGTGGTCCCACGTTCGTTACAGTCCTCTGTCTTACGGCTTCTCCACCAAGGACATTGGGGTATAGTGCGAACGAAACAACTTGCTCGTCAGCATTGTACTTGGTTCGGAATCGATGCTGCGATTACGAATATGTGCTCTTCTTGCATGGCGTGTGCCGAACAACAATCCGCACCATCGCGGACATTCTTTGCATGGCCAAAAGCCATTTCACCTTGGCAACGCTTACACATCGACTTTGCTGGTCCATTCTGAAATGCTCGATGGTTGGTTGTTGTCGATTCATATAATAATTTTCCTTTTGTTGTCCGGATGTCTTCCACGACGTCATCTGTCACCATCCAAGCGTTATCCGCTATGTTTTGCATTGAAGGTCTTCCACAGACTATTGTTTCCGGCAATGGCCCACAATTCATGTCCGCAGAATTTCAGTCATTCTGCAAAGCCAATGGTATTCAACATCTGACGTCCGCGCCGTTTTCGCCACAGTCAAACGGTGCCGCTGAACGTTTGGTCAGGACTTTCAAGTCACAGATATTGAAGTTGAAAGAGTCGCATTCTCGGGAGGACGCGTTATTGCTCTTTTTGTCCTCGTATCGCTCTCAGGCTCGAGATGGTCGCTCGCTGGCTGAGTCGCTCCACGGTCGCCCTCTTCGTACCTTGATGTCTTTGCTACATCTGCCGCATCAGGTTCCTGTGCAGCGGCAGACACCTGCTTTTGCTCCAGGCGACGTTGTTTACTACCGCAACTATCGAGGTTCACGGCGTTGGCTCGCAGGGCGCATTCTTCGCTGCCTCGGCCGCGCTATGTATCTGGTTTTGGGGGCCTCTGGTGAGGTGCGTCGGCATCTCAATCAGCTGCGTCTCTGTCGTCGCACGGGATCTGCCGCTTCCCGTCTGCTTTCAGCGACGGTGCCGTCCGGTCAGCGCCCTGGGGACCCATCTACTGGCTCGCCTCAGCCCCAGGTGTTACCGACGCTGCCTTCCATTTTGCCCCATGGCGACGCGCCGCCGCCGCCGCCGCCGCCGCCTGTTCTCCCGCCGACGACACCCGCAGTGGACGCGTCGCTGCAACCGCCGGGCGCCTCCCTGTGTCACGCGCCGCCGATCGCTTCCCGTGAACGGTTGTCCTCCGCCATGGAACTCTTGCCCGCTCCCGACCATCTGTCGTCTTCGCCCGTCGGGTGCTCCGGCTCGATGGAGGTCGAACCTTCGGCCCCTCCTGACTCTCTACGGGCGCATACACCGCATGTTGGCGTGTTTTCAGGCGTTTCCTAGCTCCCCGCGGTCCGAATGGCAGGGTGCGGTGGCACAGCCTCGCCTGTTGTTAGGCTCCCCTCCTCGTAGCATACGTCAACATGGGGTCCTCCCCACGGCGGGCGGAAGCCTTATAATACAACCGTACGCCGATTTGCGTGGGAGGAATGTGGTGTCACCGCCAGACACCGCCGGACTTGCTAGGTGGTAGCCTTTAAATCGGCCGCGGTCTGCTAGTATACGTCGGACCCGCGTGTCGCCACTGTCAGTGATTGCAGACCGAGCGCCGCCACACGGCAGGTCTAGAGAGACGTCCTAGCATTCGCCCCAGTTGTACAGCCGACTTTGCTAGAGATGGTTCACTGACAAATTACGCTCTCATTTGCCGAGACGATAGTTAGCATAGCCTTCAGCTACGTCATTTGCTACGACCTAGCAAGGCGCCATTATCATTTGCTATTTATCTTGTGATGCATGTACCGCCAGACCGATGTTCACCAATTATGGATTAAAGTTAAGTATTCCAGCAGCTACGTATTATTTTTACTAGACTCAACTCGTTTAACTGTTCCAGACCTCACGCCAGCCTGCGTGAGCTTAACGCGTGCCTTTCGGCTACCAATCATAGTGGCTTGGCTGTCTTGCCAAGTCACAACAGTGACCATCTATGGGAAGAGGTAGAAGGACAGAGAAACTACCCTAGGCGCTAAATGACTGAATGTCCACTATTCTTCACAAAATGTGGGGTTTGGAGGCTTATCCGCTCTGTAAAGTAGGACATCTGGTGATCTGTGGCATCTCTGCCAAAAGTGCACAGTGCTGGTGCACCCACAAGTGTTTTGGAGTACACCGTTCATTGTACACTGTAGAACGTGAAGCTCTGCAGTGTGTTCACGTGTTGTCCCAAAGACATCGTCAATTACGACTGCAGTGGCAGCCATTGGGATTCGATCGTCGATGAATGGAAACGTGTCGGCTCTTCGGGTGAATCACAATTTTGCAACACTAGGTCTTGACGAACGGCGTCATCGAGGTGAACGGCGGCTCGAAACGTGCAGCGTGTCACGGACGCAAGCTGGTGGGTGCAGTATTATGTTGTGGGAGACTTACTCCTAGGCTTGCATGGGATCTGTGGTGGTAATCGAAGACACATTGACAGTAACGACCACTTGCATCCCTTCACGCTTGATGCCTTGCCCGACAGCGATGTCATCTTTCAACAGTGTAATTGTCCGTATCTCGGAGCTAGTGGTTTGAGCATGATAGTGAACTCACGTTGATGTCTCGGTGACCAAATTCGCATGATGTAAATCCTGTGGATATAGAACAAATATAACAATCTTTTATAGATGCTAGTTGTAAAACGATTTTGGTATTACAGTGCACATGTTTGTGTGATTAATTTTATGTCTGCATGATTTCACATTGTATACTTAATTTTATGTCTGTACAGTTTTACATTGTATGAATACATTCACAGATCTGAAGATGGTAACCACACTTACCGAAACTGGCAATCAGCAATAAAGATTGTTTACAAGCGATTTTGGCTAAGAAGTTCACCTTCTCTCGAGTGCTTCTGTCAAAACTAAAAAGTAAGACGCAATTTTAGTGGAAAGATACCCCTTAACATTGGACTTGTCTGTAGGCCTGAAGAGTGGGAGAAACAAAATAGTCCTTCCATAAAAATTCGTTTTGTATTAGACATGATGATGATGATGATGATGTTTGGTTTAAGGGGAGCTCAACTGCGCGGTCATCAGTGCACGTAGAAAGTCCAAATTTTCTCACACTCTAATGTTTTACGCAGTCCAATCTAGCCACTATCACGAATGATGGTGATAATGATATGATGAGGACAGCACAAACACCCAGTCCCCAGGCAGAGTTCTTTTAGACAGATCGATCGTAAAATTATTACAAGAAGTGCTGTAAAAGAGTATAAGCATAGGTGTGTGTGGTATCACGTATCGATACCGCACTACTAGTACATCACAGTAGGCAACAGAGTTACAAGTTCCCGTCCAACGCTGATAGCAGTCGTGGACTCAAGTAAGCACACCTACTGAGCCACACCTCAAGTGGCTCCACACCACGAGCGCCCTCTGTCGCCGCAATATAGGACGCCTGACAGTAGCAACTCAGCCCACTTGCACTTGGAGCCATTACGCTAAAACTCCTTCGTTCGTGCTTTATCTTGGTTGACATTGAGATGGCTGGACCCTGTTTCTTGCTACATTTTTTGTATCGAATCTTTGTATGCTTGGAGAAATTCAAGTAAATCTTCTGTTTGTTGTGTTAATTTGTTCGCCAGTCATTTCTGCTCCTGTCCAGCTTTCCTACGATGGCGGTTTCCACACCTCTCTGTAGCCGACCTCTCCTTACCATTGAGTATAAAGTTGTACACAACAGTGAGAAAAGTACCTGGATTGTGAATATTCGGAAAAGATTTACAGTCTGCTTATGGGTAGCGTCTACAAGATTGCAGCAGATAGTAGCGAATGTTGGCTGAGGTCAGACCGTGTAACTGGTAGCAGCTCAAGCTCAGCAGGGCAATAAGTTTTATTGTTGGTTTATCTAATTTTTGCGAAATACAGCTATATACAGTAGGATAGGAAGCGACTTTTATTGATGCCCAAAACTTATATATTTACACTTTTTTTAACTGTGACAGTACTACAGTTTTAGACATGGCTAAGACTGATGAACAAAGCTAATGTCGTGTTATTATCTCATGTCTCACGCTGATAATGGAAATTACGGCTATGCTTATTATCTTACTGTGTACAGAGGATGATTTCGTAATGATGCTACAAACTTTCAGGGATGTTGGAGAAGGGTAAATGTATGAATTTGAGGTAAGGTTGCATGGTCCAGACACGATTGAGTCAAAAGTTTTAAGCGAAAATCGTTCTGACGCTTCTGACAGTCGAACACATGTACCGGTACTGTAGTTACTTAGATTTTAGGGTAGGTTGCTTTGTAAGGTGGTAGTATGAACCGAAACAAGAACAAAATTTCTAGTAAACGTGGACTCTAAAAGGCATACCTTAAGAGCTATGAGCACTTGTGTCTGACTGTAAAACATCTCTTCTATTGAAAGATCTTTGGTTTCCATATTTTTGAAGGAGGAAGTGTGGACCACAATTATAAAAAAAGTCCAGTAAATAACCACTCTAAAATCCATGCCTTAAGAACTATGGGCACTCGTTCACTAGAGCAGATGTGTCTCACTTTATCGAAGATGAACGAGAACTCATAGCTCTTAACGTACGTGTTTTAGAGCCTGTGTCTATTAGACATATTTTCTTATTTTGCTTCATACTAAGACCTCGTTTTGAATTACATTAAATGTGTTTGCAATTCCGAATAAGGACAACCGTCAGCTGTAGAATGGCCAGACCTGGACTCGGCTTAGCGCGAGCGGTCGCCTTACTATTTGGCTATCCGTGCAGGACTCGCGGCCACACCCAAACTCCCATACGTCGCAAACTATTCCACAGATGAACAACAACTATTCATATGCCACCAAGACCTCTTTCTATCCGTGAGCACTGAAAGAGCCTACGACTATGTAGGCCATGGATGCACACTGTTCGTATTCCACTGGTATGCACTTACAGTAACTAAATGAACCTAATTACATACTTCTTGACTAAATATCTATCCTAAGTAAACACTCTACATCTACAGCTGCATGGATACTCCGAAAATCACACTTAAGTGCCTGGCAGACGGTTCACCGAACCACCTTCACGATAATTTTCCATTATTCCAATCCCGAAAAGAGCGCGGAAAAAACCAACACCTATATCTTTCCGTGCGAGCCCTGACTTCCCTTATTTTATTGTGATGATCATTCCTCCCTTCGTAAGTGGGCGTCAACAAAATGTTTTCGCATTCGAAGGAGATGATTGAAATTTCGTCAGAAGATTCCACCGCAACGAAAAACGTATTTCTTTTAATGATGTCCACCCCAAATCCTGTGTCATGTTAGTTTTCGAAGTGTTCTGTCAATAAAACGCAGTCTTTGGTTTGCCTTCCCCACAACATTTTCTCTGTATTCATTCCAATTTAAGTTGTTCATAACAGTAATTCATAGGTATTACGTTGAATTTACAGCCTTTAGATTTGACTGATTTATCGTGTAACCGAAGGATAACGGATTCCTTTTAGGACTCATTAGAATGACCTCACACTTTTCACTGTTTAGGGCCAATTCCCAATTTTCGCACCAGACAGATATCTTTTCTAGTCGTTTTGCAATTTGTTTTGATCTTTTGATGTGTTTATTAGACTCTGCTATGCTCAGATATTCCATAAGCACGCAGTTTCACTATAAACCACTAGTGTGGTACAGTGTCAAAAGCCTACAGGAAATCCAGAAGTACAGAATTAATTTGAAATCCCTTGTCAACAGTACTCAACACTTCGTGTGTGTAAAGAGATTGTTGTGTTTCACAACAACGGCTTTTTAAAAATCGGTGTAGACTATGTGTCAATAGACTGTCCTCATCGAGGTATTTCATAATGTTCGAACATAATATATGTTCCAAAATCCTGCTGCATATCGCCGTTAATGATACGGTCCTGTAATTTAGTGAATTATACCTACTACCTTTGTTGAATATTGATGTGAGTTATGTAACTTTCCAGTCTTTGGATACAGATTTTTCGTGGAGCGAGCGGTTTTTTATGATTGTTATGTACGGAGCTATTGCGTCAACCTACTGCGAAAGGAACTTAACAGATATACAATCTGGAGCGGAAGACTTGCTTTTATTAAGTGGTTTAAGTTGTTTCACTATTCCGAGGATATCTGCTTCCAAGTTACTCATGTTGGGAGCTGTTCTTGATTCGAATTCTGGAATATTTACCTCGTCTTCTTTGGTGAAGAAATTTCGGAAGGCTGTGTTTAGTAACTCTACTTTGGCAGCACTGTCATCGATTTCGGATGATGTTTTATGTGTACCTGCAGATTTAAACATGTATTATATATCGAGGACAAATTAAAGTCACCGTCAACTATAACTGTTTGAGTCGGGTATGTGTTTGAAATTAAACTCAATTTTTTTAAACCTTTCAGCAATTGTATCATATGAGTTAGGAGGTCGGTAAAAGTATCTAATTATTAACAACATTCACTGCAGCATTTGCCACTCAGGTGCTGGGATGCATGGACGATCTACCTTATCACTGACTCTTTATCTCCTACAAACAGATGAAATCCCTAAACCTTAATTCCCACATACCTCTTTCAATATACTGACGACACTCCCAGTTTTTCTGTCTGTCCTATCTCCAATTCACCCAACTATCCCTCCAAATCATAAATTTCAGCTCCTGGTGAAAACAATGGTTCATCTCTATCAATTTTACAAAATCTCAGCCAAATTACAAAAAAATCTGATCCATTCTCTCCCTGTCAAACTCACGTAGCAGATCACAACTGTCTGGTCTACTTCACTAAAACACTAATCTGCATAGGGATAACCCTCGATCAAAGCCAGCTTGGAATCACCGCTTGCTGACCCCACAAACGAATGTCCACAACAGACTAAAGTTACTGACTGGCTCAGCATAGGAACTATACGCCACAACCATCTCCCCCATATACTAGACCCTCATCTTCACCGTCGTTACCAACGAAAATGCTGCATTAAGCTCCACTCATCCCAAGTTTTATAACTCCCTCAAAATATTTGATAACATGTGCTCTGTCTATCTTAACTTTCTGCTCCCCCCCCCCCCCCCCGCTCCCACATCCTGTGTCATATTACAATATTACAAAGTCCCTTCATGTCCTCAAACACCTAAAACACCTAGAACAGCCTCGCCTGTTCACTGTATCCCACAAACTTGAGTTCCAACATTCCATTGTATCCCTAATCCTCGTGAACCCTGTCCTTCTGTCGCATCTATGTCAACAAATTCTACCTTCCAGTCATTATAAAACGCTCCTATAAGTCAGGTTTAATCGTCTCCTCCTCCTAGGTCATGAGATACTCCGTTAGATCTAAATATCCAACCCAACTGTAACTTACCTCCACCTGTCCCATCCCAAATGACTTCACTCTCATCCTGCCTAACGCAAATGTTTTATTTCTTACATTCCGACTATCAATTTCTTTCCTCTGTATACATCCCGCATGCATTTTCATGTAACACCTTCTCGAAGACGTTTCTCATCCAAATTCCTTACAATACAGTTTCCACCAGCAGCTTCCATCATCACCATGATCACTGAATAGAAAATCATATACCGCCAACATCATATCATGCATATCAGCACCGTTTTACCTTTTTTCTATTTGTTTTGTATTTAAACCAAAGGCTGTCCACAACGGTGGTTTTCGACAAACACGCTGCCCCATACACATTCCTTGCTCTCCGACGGATATCTACCGGTGTTTGTCCTTCGCCAGCCCGGAAAAGAATTAGAGGATGTTTGTCCTGTTTGGACACATTTGGTAATAACTTGCCATACTTAACGTTTTAGCATTTACTGCACGCACTTTGGAAAGACACAAATGGCACACTAATCCATTACCTACAAACAGGTGCTTATGTACGCTACTTTGCATATACACTATGTGATCAAAAGTATACGGGCGCCTGGCTGAAAATGACTCACAAGTTCGTGGTGCCGTCCATTGGTAATGCTGGAACTCAATATGGGTTTGGCCCACCCTTAGCCTTGATGTCAGCTTCCACTCTCGCAGGCATACGTTCAGTCAGGCGCTGGAAGGTTTCTTGGGGAATGGCAGCCCATTCTTCACGGAGTGCTGCACTGGGGAAAGGTATCGATGTCGTTCGGTGAGGCCTGGCACGAAGTCGGCGATCCAAAACATCCCAAAGGTGTTCTGTAGGATTCAGGTCAGGACTCTGTGCAGGCCAGTCCATTACAAGGATGTTATTGTCGTGTAACCACTCCGCCACAGGCCACGCATTATGAACACGTGCTCGATCGTGTTGAAAGATGCAGTCGCCATCCCCGAATTGCTCTTCAGCAGTGGGAAGCAAGAAGCAGCTTAAAACATCAGTGTAGGCCTGTATTCTGATAGTGCCACGCAAAACAAGGGGCGTAAGCCCCCTCCATGAAAAACATGACCACACGATAACAATACCATCGCCTCCGAATTTTACTGTTGGCACTACACTCGCTGGCAGATGACGTTCACTGGGCATCCACCATACCCACACCCTGCCAGCGGATCGCCCCATTGTGTACCGTGATTCGTCACTCCTTATACCAAGTGAGGCGTCGTTTGACATTTACTGGGGTGATGTGTGGCTTATGAGCAGCCACTCGACCATGAAATCCAAGTTTTCCCGCCTCCCGTCTGTCATAGTACTTGCAGTGGAACCTGATGCAGTTTGGAATTCCTGTGTTATGGTCTGGATAGATGTCTGCCTATTACACATTACGACCCTCTTCAACTGTCGGCGGTCTGTGTCAGTCAACAGACGAGGTCGGCCTCTACGCTTTTCTGCAGTACGTGTCCCTTCACGTTTCCACTTCACTATCACATCGGAAATAGTGGACCTAGGGATGTTCAGGAGCGTGGAAATCTCGCGTACAGACGTATGACACAAGTGACACCCAATCACCTGACTAGGTTCGGAGTGCGTGAGTTCTGCGGAGCGCCCCATTCTGCTCTCTCACGATGTCTAATGACTACTGAAGACACTGATACGAAGTACTTGGCAGTAGGTGGCAGCACACTGCACCTATTAAGAAAAACGTATGTTTTTGGGGTGTCCGGATAGTTTTGGTCACGTAGTGTACGCTGCAGCAACATCCTCAAACGGAAACATTTTGATCATCCTTTATAATAACGAAAGCAATTGAGAATTGTGAGACAGATGTGAGCTTGGCTCGGATCGCACTGATCGTGGTAGTTAGTGTTTAACGTCCCGTCGACAACGAGGTCATTAGAGACGGAGCGCAAGCTCGGGTTAGGGAAGGATTGGGAAAGAAATCGGCCGTGCCCTTTCAAAGGAACCATCCCGGCATTTGCCTGAAACGATTTAGGGAAATCACGGAAAACCTAAATCAGGATGGCCGGAGACGGGATTGAACCGTCGTCCTCCCGAATGCGAGTCCAGTGTGCTAACCACTGCGCCACCTCGCTCGGTTGCACTGATCGTATACGATTTTAAGCACTCTTCAGTTCGACAATTATAGTAGAAATACTATTCTCAAAACAGATTTAGGACCGTTATTAATAAATGTGAGTTTACACAGTGGTAAGCAAAACGGAAAATGGGGATGACTGAAATAAAACCAAATGGAAACAAGGTAAGTTAATAAATATTCCGGTAAATAAAATGTTGTGTGACTAGGCCCTCCCGGAGGGTAGACCGTTCGCCGTGTGCAAGTATTTCGGTTTGACGCCACTTCGGCGACTTGCGCGCGTCGGTGGGGATGAAATGATTATGCTTAGGACAACACAACAGCCAGTCACTGAGCGGAGAAAAATCTCCGACCCAGCCGGGAATCGAACCCAGGCCCTGAGGATTGACATTCTGTCGCGCTGACCGCTCAGCTACCGGGGGAGGATAATATATTACGGTCACTCATCACAGGAACTATCGGAAAATATAATTTGGAACTCGGATACAAGAATATATGTTTATACATGGTGGGCACAAACAGTGTGAGAAGCTTGTAAGGCTGTTGCAGGGAAGATTGTGCTGAGAAATGAATGTTAGGAAAAAAAAAAATTCGATGCGTTGCGCCGTTTCCCAGTAAATTAGCATTGAAGTTAGCCGACCAGGCCGTTGCGTGCGAAACTTCAAACTGCCTGCCAGATAAAATTAGTGTCAGTTGTTCTCAAGGCGTAGATTTTAGCGCACGAGACTGTTCAGCCTTTGGCTAGGGTTCGATCCTTAATACCGTCTCATGTCCAATGTTTGTGCAGCTTTCTTGTTCGATTTCAGGAAATCAAAAGTAGGTTACCGTCTCTGGCAGGCCGCTTGAATCTGTGCGTGCAACGGCCTGATTAGCTTATTTCAATGCTAATTAACTCGGAAATGGAGCAAGGTATCGATTTTTTTTTCTTAACAGTTATTTCTCAGCGCAATCTATCCTGCAACACCCTAACAAGCTTTCCAGACTGTTTCTGACAACTCTGTATAATGGTTCCCTATATGAGCAACTGCTCACTTTAGAATGCTTACAACAGATGATAACAACTGTTTAAAGTTGGAGAAGTTCAAATTTTCTTTGAGGAATGAATGACGTAGTGTTAATGTATGTTGAATTGGATTGCAAGGAACTTGCAAAGTTCATATTCTGTGTCTGCTGGCGGTTTTGATAAAGACTGTATGCTGGCACACAGTATTTTGGTCTCTATAGTGGATATTGCGAAAATTATTTCTGTAACTGAGAATGTTTCATTACTTTTGAAATAGATTTCTCTTACTTCTCATAGATACCATTGGCCATGTCACTGTGGTGACAAAGTAATGGAATAGCGATATGCTCATGTAGAGACAGAAGTAGTATCGCGTACACAATGTATAAAAGGGCAGTGCATTGGTGGAGCTGTTTCCTGTTTCTGAGATTATTATTGCTAGTGAGGATTCCTACCTTTTTCCGCACGGGAGTTTGTCTTTGTCTTGTCGTAGACGTTGTAAGATAAATTCTGATTGTAGCGTTCACTTGTGGGTGAAGGCGAGTGGTCCTTCTTCTTTGGAAGATTGTCGCATTGTGGGTGATTGTACTTTATATAATCATTGAAAGTAGTAGTTCTCAACAACTGAAATTAAAATGAAACGAATACCCTTAGCTGCATATAGGCGTTGACATAAGTCAACGGGGACAGATGAAAATCTCTGCCCCGACTGGGACTCGAACCCGGGATCTCCCGCTTACATGGCAGACGCTCTATCCATCTTCCTAATTTTTTTTTTCCTCTCTTGGTTGGTCTCATTTTATTCTATACTGTTCGTTGAATTTGTTCGGGGCGGACGTCCGGTGACACCCGTTCAGCTTCTTCGTTGATCCGTTCACTCAGTTTTTTTTATTACAGAGGGTAGCTAAGCCTCTGACCGAACACGCTGAGCTACCGTGCCGGCACCGAGGAAGCAGAGGATAGTGTGACTGCAGGGACTTATCTCTGGCACACTTCCGTCAGACCCACATTCGCAACCTATTGTCCCGCACTATATTCATATTGCCCCTGCTCATTATACTCATTATTCGCGGCTTTACTGCCGATTCCCGTAAGAGACCGGGCACTCCTTGTGCATCTGCACAGAAGAAGATGGTCAAATGGCCGGTGAGCCTTAACTATATATATACACTCCTGGAAATTGAAATTAGAACACCATGAATTCATTGTCCCAGGAAGGGGAAACTTTATTGACACATTCCTGGGGTCAGATACATCACATGATCACACTGACAGAACCACAGGCACATAGACACAGGCAACAGAGCATGCACAATGTCGGCACTAGTACAGTGTATATCCACCTTTCGCAGCAATGCAGGCTGCTATTCTCCCATGGAGACGATCGTAGAGATGCTGGATGTAGTCCTGTGGAACGGCTTGCCATGCCATTTCCACCTGGCGCCTCAGTTGGACCAGCGTTCGTGCTGGATGTGCAGACCGCGTGAGACGACGCTTCATCCAGTCCCAAACATGCTCAATGGGGGACAGATCCGGTTATCTTGCTGGCCAGGGTAGTTGACTTACACCTTCTAGAGCACGTTGGGTGGCACGGGATACATGCGGACGTGCATTGTCCTGTTGGAACAGCAAGTTCCCTTGCCGGTCTAGGAATGGTAGAACGATGGGTTCGATGACGGTTTGGATGTACCGTGCACTATTCAGTGTCCCCTCGACGATCACCAGTGGTGTACGGCCAGTGTAGGAGATCGCTCCCCACACCATGATGCCGGGTGTTGGCCCTGTGTGCCTCGGTCGTATGCAGTCCTGATTGTGGCGCTCACCTGCACGGCGCCAAACACGCATACGACCATCATTGGCACCGAGGCAGAAGCGACTCTCATCGCTGAAGACGACACGTCTCCATTCGTCCCTCCATTCACGCCTGTCGCGACACCACTGGAGGCGGGCTGCACGATGTTGGGGGGTGAGCGGAAGACGGCCTAACGGTGTGCGGGACCGTAGCCCAGCTTCATGGAGACGGTTGCGAATGGTTCTCGCCGATACCCCAGGAGCAACAGTGTCCCTAATTTGCTGGGAAGTGGCGGTGCGGTCCCCTACGGCACTGCGTAGGATCCTACGGTCTTGGCGTGCATCCGTGCGTCGCTGCGGTACGGTCCCAGGTCGACGGGCACGTGCACCTTCCGCCGACCACTGGCGACAACATCGATGTACTGTGGAGACCTCACGCCCCACGTGTTGAGCAATTCGGCGGTACGTCCACCCGGCCTCCCGCATGCCCACTATACGCCCTCGCTCAAAGTCCGTCAACTGCACATACGGTTCACGTCCACGCTGTCGCGGCATGCTACCAGTGTTAAAGACTGCGATGGAGCTCCGTATGCCACGGCAAACTGGCTGACACTGACGGCGGCGGTGCACAAATGCTGCGCAGCTAGCGCCATTCGACGGCCAACACCGCGGTTCCTGATGTGTCCGCTGTGCCGTGCGTGTGATCATTGCTTGTACAGCCCTCTCGCAGTGTCCGGAGCAAGTATGGTGGGTCTGACACACCGGTGTCAATGTGTTCTTTTTTCCATTTCCAGGAGTATATATATATATATATATATATATATATATATATATATATATATATATAAAGATGGTATCTGCTCTTTCGGACATGTCCGGAAGAACAGATACCATCTTCATGTATATAAAAAGGGGTCTGACGTGATTATAGCCGCACGACAGGAATTAACAACTTGAAATGCGGGATCGTAGCTGGAGCTAGACACATGGGACATCCCATTTCGGAAATCGTTAAGGAATTCAATATTCCAAGATCCACAGTGTCGACAGTGTGCCGAAATTTCAAGCATTAACTCCCACAATGGCCAACACAGTGGCCGACGGCTATCACTTAACGAACGAGAGCAGCGGCGTTTGCTTAGAGTTGTCAGCGATAACAGACAAGCAGTAATGCGTGAAATAACCGCAAAAGTCAATGCGGGACGCATGTCGAACGTGTCAGTTAGGACACTGCGACGACATTTGTTATGGCAGTAGACGATCGACGAGCGTGCCTCTGCTATCAGCACGGCGTCGCCTGGGCTCGTGACCATATCAGTTGGACCCTAGACGACTCGAAAACCTTGGCCGGGTCGGATGAGTCCCTATTTCAGTCGGTAACAGCTCACTATAGGGTTCTAGTTTGACGCAGACCCCACGAGAACCCAAGTAGTCAAAGAGCACTGTGCAAGCTGGTGGTGACTCCAAAATGGTGTGGGCTGTGTTTACATGCAATGGACTTTGTCCTCTGGTCCAACTGAACCGAATATTGAGTCGAAATGGTTGTTTTGGCTTCTTGAAGACCTTTCACATACTTCACGTTCCCATACGACAACGGAATTTTTATGGGCGAGAATGCGCCATGTCACCGGCCCACAACTGTTCGCGATTGGTTTGAACAATGTTCTGGACAATTCGAGCGTACGATTTCGCCACCCAGATCACCCGACACGAATCCCATCGAACATCTGTGGGACGTAACAGACAGGTCAGTTCGTGCACAAAATCCCGCACTGCCAAGACCTTGGCAATGACGGACTGCTCAGTACTTCTGCAGGGGATTTCCGACGACTTGTTGATTTCATGCTACGACAAGTGGTGCCTACGTCGGGCAAAAGGAGGTCCGGTACGATATTGGGACGTACCCAGTGACTTTTATCACCTCAGCGTAAGCGGAGTTATTAAACACAGTTTTAAAAAAATTTTCACCAAAGAGGATGAAGTAAATATTCCAGAATTGAAATAAAGAACAGCTGTCAACGAGAGTTACTTAGAAGTAGATATCCTGGGCTGCAGTGAAGCAGCTGAATTCTCATAATAAAGGCAACCAATTAGGTTTCTTTCAGAGTATGCTGATACAATAGCCACACATTTAGCAATCAGATAGAACCGCTCGCTCGACGAAAGAAGCGTACCAAAAGACTGGAAAGTTGCGCAGGTCACACTAACACTCAAGAAAGGAAATAGGAGTAATACGATGAATTACGGACCAATATTACTAACGTCGATATCCAGTAGGATTTTGAGACATATACTAGGTTCGAGCATTATGAATTACCTCGAAAGTAACGATATGCTGACACATAGTACTGATTCGGCAAATATTGTTCTCGTGAAATACAACTAACTCCTATTCGCACGAAGTAATGAATGCTATCGACAGGCTATCTCAAACTGATTCCATATTTCTAGATTACAAATAGTTTCTTGACACCGTTCCTCACAAGAGAACTCTAATCAAATTGCATGCCTAGGGAGTATCGCTTTAGTTGCGCGACTCGATTCCTGATTTTCTGTCGTACTGCTCACAGTCCGTAGTAATCGACGAAACCCATCGGATAAAACGGAAGTGATAACTGCTGTTCCGTAAGGAAATGGCATAGCCCTTCTGCTGTTCCTAATCTATATTAATGGCTAAGGAGACAATCTGAGCAGCCCTCTTAGATAGTTTGCAGATGATGCTGTCATTTACCGTCCGCTTAATTCGTCAGAAGATCAAAAACAATTGCAAGATGACTCAGACACAATACCTGTGCGGTGCGGAAAGTGGCAGATGTCTCTGAATAAGGAAAAGTGGGAGGTCATCCACAAGAGTACGAAAAGAAATCCGTTAAATTTCGGTTCCACGATAAATCACACAAATTTAAAGTCTGTCAGTCCAACTAAATATCTAGAAATTACAATTACGAACAAATTAAATTGGAACTGTCACATAGATAATATTGTAGGTAACGCAAACTAAAGACTTCGATCTATTGGCAAAACACTTACAAGAAGCAACAGGTCCACTAAAGGGACTGCCGACGCTATGCTTGTCCGTCGTCTGCAAGAGTACTGCTGTGCGTTATGGAATCCTTACCAGACAATCTAACAGAGGACACCGAAGAAGTGCAAAGGAGGGCAGCTCCTTTTTTATTATCGTGATTTAGGGGAGAAAGTGTCACGGATATGACAAGCGAGTTGGGGTGGCAATCATTAAAACAAAGGCGTTTTTTGTTGCGGCGTGATCATTCCACGAAATTTCCATCACCAACTTTTTCCTCTGAATGAAGAAATATTTTATTGCCGCCAGTCTACCTAGAGAGAATGATCATCCTAATCAAATAAGAGAAATCAGAGCTCATTCGGAAAGATTTAAGCGTTCATTTTGCCCACGCGCTGTTAGAGAGCGGAACGGTAGATAAATAATCTGAACGTGGTTCGAAGAACACTAAAAATGTGAATTTCTGAGGTCATCCTTGGGATATTAGTATTAGATCGTTAATAGAATAAATATTTTTCGTGTTGAAACTTTCTGACAGATTAACACTGTGTGCCGGACCTTTTTTCCAGGACAGTCTTACAGCTTATTTATAACTTAAAGCCGGCCGGTGTGGCCGACCGGTTCTAGGCGCTTCAGTCTGGAACAGCGCGACCACTACGGTCGCAGGTTCGAATCCTGCCTCGGGCATGGATGTGTGTGATGTCCTTAGGCTAGTTAGGCTTAAGTAGTTCTAAGTTCTAGGGGACTGATGACCTCAGATGTTAAGTCCCATAGCGCTCAGAGACATTTGAACCATTTTATAACTTAAAACATAACTTAAGACAATGTTCGCTGTCACAGAATATGAGTAGGTAATTTGGCCAGCTTATTTGGTATTCAAAGCATGGCAAGAGAGAGAACAACTAGTAAATTTTGGAGAAAGTGCGTCAAAGCTATTATGCATCGTAATAAATAACGTACCTCGTAACACGACGAAGTTTTCGTACGTGGGAAATATTCGGTAGGGATATGCTAGAAATCATTCTTAACGATACTAGTTTTAAGGACGATCTTTTCTTTTTTTTTTCCTAAGAAGGAGTTGAGAACTGTAGCTACTAATGATCTAATTGTCCGTAACAATGCACGGTGGCGTTTGTGCCCTACTTACTACAGTGAACCTTGAATTTGGTCAAACTGAGCTCTAACCTGGAGCATTGCCTTTAGTGGGCAATAATCTCACGAACTGAGGTGTGCAGGCCAGGTTCTTCATCCTCCGTCACATCTTTATTTTGCCGGTACCTGTCTCTCACTTTCAAAACTTCACAGAAACTCTCCTTCAAAATTAGTGAAATTGGTAATCCTAAACAAGAAATGTCCTAGCCACAGCGTAGAGAGCTGTAGGGCGGCTTGTGGCTCGTGCCTTGATGTTCACTCACTAACAGCATTGAGCACGAATCAGCGCACACAAGGCCCCAGAGCGAAAGATGCAGTCGGAAAACTGTTCCAGTTCAAAAATGGTTCAAATGACTCTAAGCACTATGGAACTTAACGTCTGAGGTCATCTGTCCCCTAGACTTAGATCTACTTAAACCTAACTCACAAAAGGACATCACGCACATCCATGCCCGAGCCAAGATTCGAACCTGCGACCGTAGCAGCAGCGCGGTTCCAGACTGTAGCGCCTAGAGCCACTCTTCCACAGCGGCCGGCTTTTTCGTATTATCACAATGTTATTTTAGATTCTTGTCTATTTCAGAGGGTCACCAGTTTTGTGTTTTCCGCTCAGTAAGAGAGAGTCCTTAGTACAGAGTCTAGTGAATTTTTGTTTGCCAGTTTGTGATATGACTCTACAGCTTTACTTGTTATACACACACTTCTACTTCTTTTAGCAGCTGATAAGTATAATGACTCAGTGTAACCTCATCAGCTGTATACACACTTAAGATATTTTCATAAGGAATTATGCTAACTTTTATGCCTCTCTGTGAATGTAAAGGCATATTACGTTTCGGGAATCCTGTGTTTTTAGCCAAGGCATTCATCAAAGGATTATTGAATGCCCGCATCTCGTGGTCGTACGGTAGCGTTCTCGCTTCCCACGCCCGGATTCCCGGGTTCGATTCCCGGCGGGGTCAGGGATTTTCTCTGCCTCGTGATGGCTGGGTGTTGTGTGCTGTCCTTAGGTTAGTTAGGTTTAAGTAGTTCTAAGTTCTAGGGGACTGATGACCATAGATGTTAAGTCCCATAGTGCTCAGAGCCATTTGAACCATTTGATTATTGAATATTAAAGCTTTATATGAAGTATTAGTTTCACGCATTGTCGCTTTCAGTGAAATACTGACAAGGGAAGTGCTTAGAATATAAATCGCTCATCCCCAAAACAACGGTATGAATCACTCGCATGCAAAACTGCACGTCTTACCACGAGAGGCAGTTGAATCACCTGTTCAACGTCTAAGAATGGAACGTTGGTATGGTGAAGAAACAAAACATCGATATAACAGAACCAAAAACACACATATTTCAGTGCAGTGACTAAGTGCTATATTTCCCTCTGCTTAAAATAATTACGCTGTCTGAACATCAAACTTTTCCTGCTGACGTGATGGTGTTGCAATCCGCAGACTGAATTGCTGTGCAAGCGTGCGATTTCAATGTAGTGGTCAAAGCAAACTGGAACAGAACAATATGCACATCTGACTGAAGCCACTTTTCACATCAACATCACTTCTGCATTCAATCAGTCCAGTATCAAACGCCACACTAATTACATTTTCAAACGGTAACATTGGTATTTCAGTGTCGTAACATGGCTTTTGCCAAGAATACTGTAACACAGGTTTGTACTTCGGTGCAGAAAGTTGACTGTGTTGCACACAGTGAAATCCAATGATTAAATGACGGTTGTGTGCTCTACTTGCGGTTTCTCACATTGTAGTCTTACAAAATCAACGACTCTTATCGTGTAAAGCTCTCTTAAGCTAAGGAATTCGGTTGTTTAGGCCCTACGATATTGAAATTTTGTTTGTAGTCGTTGCCAAAGTTTGTCTCTTAGACATTGAACAGTTGATCATCAAGATGCATCTCGTGGTAAGACGTGCAGTTTTGCGTGTGAATGGATCACAGCACTGGTTTTGGGATTAGCTATTCATACTCTAAGCACATTTTCGTGCGGTTCTGAACCTTTGAGGTAATGTTTTTCCCTCGTGAGCTGAAAAATCTGCCACAAGTTTCAGAACAACGCTCACTCTGCTGCAGAGAGGTTCCTTCTGGCAACTAGTGAGTACTGATATATACCGATTAGGAGCAAAATATACACTCCTGGAAATGGAAAAAAGAACACATTGACACCGGTGTGACAGACCCACCATACTTGCTCCGGACACTGCGAGAGGGCTGTACAAGCAATGATCACACGCACGGCACAGCGGACACACCAGGAACCGCGGTGATGGCCGTCGAATGGCGCTAGCTGCGCAGCATTTGTGCACCGCCGCCGTCAGTGTCAGCCAGTTTGCCGTGGCATACGGAGCTCCATCGCAGTCTTTAACACTGGTAGCATGCCGCGACAGCGTGGACGTGAACCGTATGTGCAGTTGACGGACTTTGAGCGAGGGCGTATAGTGGGCATGCGGGAGGCCGGGTGGACGTACCGCCGAATTGCTCAACACGTGGGGCGTGAGGTCTCCACAGTACATCGATGTTGTCGCCAGTGGTCGGCGGAAGGTGCACGTGCCCGTCGACCTGGGACCGGACCGCAGCGACGCACGGATGCACGCCAAGACCGTAGGATCCTACGCAGTGCCGTAGGGGACCGCACCGCCACTTCCCAGCAAATTAGGGACACTGTTGCTCCTGGGGTATCGGCGAGGACCATTCGCAACCGTCTCCATGATGCTGGGCTACGGTGCCGCACACCGTTAGGCCGTCTTCCGCTCACGCCCCAACATCGTGCAGCCCGCCTCCAGTGGTGTCGCGACAGGCGTGAATGGAGGGACGAATGGAGACGTGTCGTCTTCAGCGATGAGAGTCGCTTCTGCCTCGGTGCCAATGATGGTCGTATGCGTGTTTGGCGCCGTGCAGGTGAGCGCCACAATCAGGACTGCATACGACCGAGGCACACAGGGCCAACACCCGGCATCATGGTGTGGGGAGCGATCTCCTACACTGGCCGTACACCACTGGTGATCGTCGAGGGGACACTGAATAGTGCACGGTACATCCAAACCGTCATCGAACCCATCGTTCTACCATTCCTAGACCGGCAAGGGAACTTGCTGTTCCAACAGGACAATGCACGTCCGCATGTATCCCGTGCCACCCAACGTGCTCTAGAAGGTGTAAGTCAACTACCCTGGCCAGCAAGATCTCCGGATCTGTGCCCCATTGAGCATGTTTGGGACTGGATGAAGCGTCGTCTCACGCGGTCTGCACGTCCAGCACGAACGCTGGTCCAACTGAGGCGCCAGGTGGAAATGGCATGGCAAGCCGTTCCACAGGTCTACATCCAGCATCTCTACGATCGTCTCCATAGGAGAATAGCAGCCTGCATTGCTGCGAAAGGTGGATATACACTTTACTAGTGCCGACATTGTGCATGCTCTGTTGCCTGTGTCTATGTGCCTGTGGTTCTGTCAGTGTGATCATGTGATGTATCTGACCCCAGGAATGTGTCAATAAAGTTTCCCCTTCCTGGGACAATGAATTCACGGTGTTCTTATTTCAATTTCCAGGAGTGTATTTAAGAAGTTATCGCCGTGAACTCCATGTCATAAATTTCTTCATTCGATATATGGCAGATATATGGCAGAAACTACCATGAATATTCTTATTCATAAATGTGTCTCTAATCAACTATGACAGATACCAATAACGAAAGAATTTTAAAGCTTTCTTACAAACATTTTATGAACTACACTGTTGAATAGCAATTAAGTGCAGCAAAACAAATTTCTTTCCAGTGAGCTGATGGAATTATAATTTTCCAGAGACATATGAATCTCAACTTTATCTTCGATAAGGACAGAAGCTGAAGTAATGAATTAAAACTCGTATCACTACCAGTACTTGAACTCAGATGTCCTGCCGCCTATGCAGTTGTGCTAGCCATTACACCACCATGGCGTTGTGGCTACCAGAGCTGCATGAGCTACCTAGTGAGGGATGGCATTCGGCTTACGTAGTCCATGCAAGTGTCGGTTGTTATAAAAGCTAGCAAATCTGCCTTGTACGCAGAAGACCTGGGTTCAGTTCCTGGCTGTAGCACAAATTTTAATTCATTGCTTCAGCTTCTGTCCTTATGGAAAACTTCTTTCTTAGCGAAAACACCCAGCTGGTCATTACAACTGCAACCTCATGAAGGCCGCATGCAACGAAAGTCAAATTAGTATGAAATATACTACATGCCATGACAAAACTGTTTCATCTGGTATGCAAGATGTTTGATACAGGCGAAGTAACCTCATACTTTAAGAAGAATGTAACAGTCCTACTTCCAAATAAATCAGTTGCTGACAGGTGTGAATATTACCGAACTATCAGTTTAACAAGTCATGGTGGCAAAATTCTAACACGTATTCTTTATAGAAGACTGGGAAAACTGGTAGAAGCCGACCTCGGGGAGGATCAGTTTGGATTCTGGAGAAATGTAGGAATACCCGAGGAAGAACTGACCCTACGACTTCTCTTAGCAGATAGTTTAAGGAAACGAAAACTTTTAGCTGTAGCATTTGTGCACTTAGAGAAAGCTTTTATCAATGTCGATTGGAATACTCTCTTTGAAATTAAGAAGGTGCAGAGGTAAAATACAGTGAAGAGCTATTTACAACTTGTACAGAAACGAGACGGCACTTATAAGAATCGAGAGGCCTGAAGGGGAAGCAGTGGTTGAGAAGGGAGTGCGACAGGGTTGTAGCCTAAACCCAGTGTTATGCAGTCTGTACATTGAGCAAGAAGTGAAGGAAAACCAAGAAAAATTTGGAGTAGCAATTAAAGTTCAGGGAGAAGAAGTAAAAACTTTGAGGTTTGCCGATGACAGTGTAATATTGTCAAAGGACTTGGAAGAGCAGCTGAACGGAATGGACGGTGTCTTGAAAAGGGGATACAAGATTAACATAAAAAACAATATAAGGATAATGGAATGTTGTCAAATTAAATCTGGTGATGCTGAGGGAATTAGATTAGGAAACAAGATACTTAAAGTAGAAGATGAGTTTTGCAATTTAGGTAGCAAAACAGCTGATGATGGCTGAAGTAGAGAGAATGTAAAATGTCGACTGACAATGGCAAGAAAAATTTGTTACAATGTTATATAGATTTAACTGTTAGGAAGTCTTTTTTGAAGGTATTTGTTTGGAGCGTAGCCTTGTATAGAAGTCAAACGTGGATGACAAACAGCTCAGATCAAAAGAGAAATGAAGCTTTTGAATTCTGGTGGTACAGAAGAATTCTGAAGATTACGTGGGTAGACCGTGTAATTAATGAGAAGGTACTGACTGGAATTGGGGAGACAAAAAATTTGTGGCACAAATCGACTAAAACAAGAGATGGGATGACAGAACACTTGAGACATCAAGAGATCACCAAGTAAGTATTGGAGGAAGGAGTGAGGGCTAAAAATCGTAGAGGGAGAGCAGGAGATAAACACACTAAGCAGATTCAGAAAGATGTAGATTGCAGTAGTTATTCGTGGGCTTGCACAGGTTAGAGTAGCATGGAGACCTTCACTAAACCAGCATTCGGACGGAAGACAGCAACAACAACAGATTAAATGCCTGGATATGCAGGTAATTAGCACTTCAGCGCAACTGCACAAAGTAGGGAGGAGTAATGCCATCTAACTGATCAACTGGAACATTATGACCAAGTACCTAAGAGCCAGTATGTCCACTTTTGACACGAATAACAGCGGCGTCAAATCATAGTATGTAAGCAATGAGGCTTTGTTAGGTCGCTGGAACAAGCTGGCACCACATCTGCACTCAAAAGGCTCCCCATTCCCGTAAATAATAGCGGGGTGGGGGGGGGGGGTGATGCGTTCTGAAGCCACGTGTTCAATCACATCACAGATGTGTTCGATCGGGTTCAGATATGGTGAGTTGGGGGCTCAGCACATCAACTGGAACTCGCCACTCTGTTCCTCGTACAATTCCAGAAATCGATGTTCTTAACATGTATGGGGTAGTTTTTTTTTAATTCGCAGCATTATATCCGTCGGTGAAATCAATGGAACACAGTTTACACAAAAGATCGTTAGTAGAAACCACATTCCGCCGCCCACCGCCCGACGCCAACGCCGGTGTTGGGGAGCACCGACGGTCCACACGAAGCTATGACACGATTGTTTGGGTCCCGCAAGCATGAGGCGGCGACATCTCTTTCATACTTGACACCAGACAAATTCCTATCGAAATATGTGTTTACCTAGGCACCGTTGCTGACGCGATGACACATAGCTGCGATGCGGGTCCAGTGCCAAGAGATGTTGCAGTACTTCCCAGAATAGCACAGGGTGCATTCCTCCTAGAGATCGTCACTGAATTTACCTGTCAAACTGCGGCTTCTGCCGGTGTGGGAGCACCGTCGCAAAATACATTACTTTTTTCTGCAGATGAGTGCTACTAAGGAGGTGAAGTTTAAGATGGAAGATAACAATATATATATATATATATATAGAATTGCATGGAATTACACCTATCATGCAGCATGAATTGGGTTATGGGAGCAGGAGACACGTGACCGTGTCTGCTTCCAAAAATATATAGCAGACATATCTAAAATTATATCTCCTGTGCTTGAAGAAAACTACATACATAGCATGTGGTTAAAAAGTCACAGTGGGAGCAGGGTTGAGAAAAAATAACACAGTGGCTGTGAGGTAACAATTCATTTATTTCTGATCCAACTTAAAAGTAATTTTACTTTTTCATAAGCAGACACAGGAACACTTTTTTGTGGTGTCACCGCCAGACACCACACTTGCTAGGTGGTAGCTTTAAATCGGCCGCGGTCCATTAGTACATGTCAGACCCGCGTGTCGCCACTGTCAGTATTTGCAGACCGAGCGCCACCACACGGCAGGTCTAGAGAGACGGACTAGCACTCGACCCCAGTTGTACGACGACTTTGCTAGCGACTACACTGACGAAGCCTTTCTCTCATTTGCCGAGAGACAGTTAGAATAGCCTTCAGCTAAGTCCATGACTACGACCTAGTAAGGCGCCATTAACCATATCTGGAGAGAGTCTCACTTGTATTAACAATAGCGATGTACCACAAGGACGAATTAAAGTTAAGTATTAACGCAGCTACGTACTTTTCTTTATAGCATTCATTACGTATCCTGTTCCAGACCTCACGCAAGCCGGCGTGAGTTAACGCGTGCATTTCGGTTACCCGTCACTGTGGACTGGCTGCCTTGTCAGTCCACAACATTTTTCATACATGTTCTTGAGTTGATGGAGTAAAGGACACCCATAGAATTCCAGGTCTTGAATAGCAACAAACTTAAAGATTCTCCGCATCAATGAGATCTTCTCCTTCCCCTTCACGTAGACGAAGGTATCCATGTGACTGAGTAATTTAAGTGCCATAGATATAGGGTATGCCAGGATGATCCCAGTGAATTAACCACTTTGCACTCTTCCATGTGTTAGCACACTTCACATACTTGGAAGGTCTCTGTGATGCAATGTTTGCTGAGAATGTCGCTATTATTCCAGCATCTTGTGTGTACGCTACAAACGCAACATTTTTAAATATGAACTGTGTACACTCACCATCATAGAAACCCTGAGTGTCCACAATGATGTTCACATCTTGAGACGCCATTGGGAAATGCTCTAGGTATGGTGCAGCACCTATTCATTTATACAGCTCGTTGCACAACACCGATGAGCGGGCAGTAGTTGATCACACGGTCATGTAGAAATAGAGCATACGTGGCAGTGTGTTCCGGGAAATTTGTCGAATTCAATTCACACATCTACAGGTTCTAATTATCTCATTCTGTTTTGAGCAGTCTATTACGATGATTGGTGTGACGTGGACTTAGTAGACACTCTCCTCCCTCTCCTTTAGCCATTTCATATTAAGAAGCATGAAACCTTGCATATATGTCATAAGCTAGACATTTTGATTCCACTGCAGATGTAAATTATCATATGGATAGAATTCTGAATTGAGGTAGCCTTTGGCATTAGTTAACTTTCAGTTGTCGAACATGGTGGAATCATTTGCTATATTACCTCTTCTATCAGTCTGAAACGTATGGTGAATCTAGGTCTCTCTAGCTGCGAAGAGGTTTTAATAGCCCATGTTTGTCTGCTCGCAGTCGATAACACTGGGTAGTCGAAAACCTCCCACGAGCGAAATGTCAGAGACAGAAATGTTCCGGAATTCAGGACTTTTATAAGCTTCAAACGCTCCTTGTCGGATACGCTGATGTGAGGAATTTTCCATATTATCTTGCTGATTGTGATCATATTCTCCCCTTGAGCTCCTTAATTGTATGAGTTATTGTCTGTAGCATTCCACACCAGAATGAGCTCCCGTTTAGCGTTCATAATAATCTGTCTCATGTCCTCAAAGCACCCCATAAGCATTTTTAGAGGTATGAATGCAGTAAATCGTTTGTACTCCGCAACCGTTCTATCATCTGGATCGTCTATGAACCATCCCGCATTTTCTAAACTGTGCAAATCTGCGGGTGATGCAGAGACTTATGTTTTAAGGGTCGATGTTATGCCGACATTGCGTGTATGGTCGATCTCAGACCCATTGAGTTGATAGCGTATGTCATGGAACAGGAATGCTAAAGCATTACGTGTAAGCTTGGATCCCACTGTATCGCTGCCGTCGGTTTTCTTGATTGACACCTCTAGGTATATGAAACTCTTGCATGGAAGCTTGAGTGCATAGTTCTGCTGGATGACAATCTTAATTTCATCGTTCTTGTTAAATGTGGTAGAAGAGTAAGATTTATGAGAGAGGTATTCCTGACGTACAATTCTCTCACCATACTCTACCGGACTGGTTATACTGAGTGAGGACGTCATTGCGCAGTTTCAAGCCAACTGATTTAAGAAACTCGTAGTTCGCCCGTGTTATCACTTTACTGTTCAGTAGCG
Source organism: Schistocerca cancellata (assembly GCF_023864275.1). NCBI lineage: Eukaryota > Metazoa > Arthropoda > Insecta > Orthoptera > Acrididae > Schistocerca > Schistocerca cancellata. The sequence goes on along the minus strand of NC_064629.1, from coordinate 55,029,412 downwards.
AAGTGACATGCTGTGGTTTGCTTGCACTTGTTTTATAACATACGCCTATCCCGCCTTAGATGTAATCGTGCAATGATCTCCTTACCACGAAAGTCAACAAGTTGGTTATTCTGGTCCACAATACGCAGCTCCAAATAATCCAATGTCTGAGCTGTCAGTGGAAGGTATATTGCATTGGCAGGGGTCTCGACAATCTTATACCCAATTGCGACGGATGGGAAGAATCCGTAAAGAGTATGAACCAGATTATCGTTGAGATAGGAGTTCATTGCAATGTTACACTAGACTTGGATTGTGCTGACGGGAAGTATGTCCACAGTCTGATAAGACTTGTAAAATTTACTTGTATCCTTCTTCAAAACCTGCCCTTTTGTGAAACCCAGCAGGCGCCCTATTTAACCTTTCTGGTTAAAGTCAATCGTTGCATTTACAGTCTTTATTTCAGATTTATGTGTACTGATGTTTGCACATAATTCAATACATTTACCAGACTGTTTTAAGACTTCGTTTAAATCGTCGATATCGTATGCACCTGGTTCTATTTCCACAATATCTTTTTCACCATTAATATCCAGATGCAGTTTGTTGCTAGTCTCAATGATGTTTGGGATGCTGTTGTACGTCTCCAGTCTAATCAATGCAATACTCCATTCACCAACGCTCAAATCAATTGGAGGGAAGTAATTTGCACGCAATACAGATGATCGTTCTTTTAATGTCAAAGTGTACGACACTGCATCTGAATCCCAACTGATGAAGGAATGTTTGAAGCTCCTCCACATATAGCATGCTTCCTCTTCTTTGCAAACGTCAAGAGAAACATATGCATATATGTTCACAGAGGTGTGTATTTAAGTCCTGATAGCGTCGATAATTGTAGAACAAACGTCCGGTGGGAGTGAAGGATCGTTGTAATTGTTCTGGCGGTTGCAGGTCACCAAATGAGTCTAAATAGTAGACGGTATCCGCCTTTTTCATAACATATGATAGGCAGTGGGTGCCGGGGCCTCCAGCAACATCTAAATTCACAATACCGCATTCATCAGTTTTCCACATAGTCTTCGGTAATGTATCCCGCATAAACACACCACGGAATCTTGGTATGTTGAATCTGTTTCTAACAAACGTAAGAAGATCTGTATTTGTGAGTGGTCGATCTGGTAGGACCGCTAATGGTTTTTTTTATTTATTTATTTATGAGTAGACCAAGCCCGTTCCTGTACGGTTTCAAGTATAGTCCTGTTCCGATGGCTGCGGCTTCCATCATGCGATTATGTCTCCTTGCCTCTTCTAACTGCGCTTGATAGTTTTGCGCGTTCTTCACCGTTCGAGCGATAGCTGCAGCAACACCAGCGAGGGAACCTACCGCCAAGAACGCCGAGAGGGCCACCAGATGTGGTGGGTATTAGTAGAACTCTAGGAGCTTTAACCGATCCTCTCCTTCTCGCATCTTTCTGCTTCAGTTTGTTTTTCGCTGCATACATCGCTGTCCGGATACAGTTCTTTAAACAGCTCTGCTTCCCTGCCTTGTCCTCCTCCTTCTTGTTTAGTGTACAATGTGCAGCATTCATAACTCGCTTGAAATTCGTCGCTCCTAAACCCAACTTAATTTTTCCTGGCATGGTTTTATGATCTGAAAATGCCGCGATGCGTTGACCTATACCAATATCCTTTCTTCCCCGTATCGCCTTAGACTCATCAGCTAAAATCGTATCTGCAATGTGACGACTTGATGGATCTTTATTTGCAGCGTATGTAATGCAGTGTTCCATACACGCTTCGTCGAGTAGATTAACCCACTTATCACCTCGTGCCAAGCGTTTCTGAAGCTTTCGTGGCTCATACAAACGGACAGATATCCTCCCAGAAATAATTGCTCAGTATAATCGAACCAAGCATTCAACAATAAAAATGAGACCAATAGAAGTTCGTGATAATGGACTCATGGATACGGCGTACTATCGCATTAAAATGCTGGATCCACGCAGACAGAAACTTAATGTAGGTGATTTGGTACGTATCTCAAAACACAGGATAGCATTTGAGAAATCATACCTAACGAACTGGTCAACAGAGATATTTACAGTTTCAAAGGTGCAAAGAACAAATCCTAAAACTTTTATAGTGAAGGATAGTAAAGGTGACGAAATTGCAGTCTGCTTCTACACCGAGGAGTTGCAGAAAAGCTAAGAACCGGATGCTTTTCTCGTGGAGAGTCATAAGACACCGTGGAAATAAAGCACTAGTCAAATGGCTTGGTCTTCCTGCTACACAAAACAGTTGGATTGATGCCGACGATTTGTGTTTTTTACTAGTGGTCTTTTGTTTAAACTGTATTCTATCGATTTCACTGACCAATAAGATGTTGCAAATTCAGAAAACTACCTCATACATGTGAAGAATGTCGATTTTATTAATGTGGATAAATTTTTTATATCAATGTGGTGTTAGCAGTACAGTAGTTAAGGGGAGGGTGTGTATGAGTGGCTGACATGGAGCAGAGCAACAGGTTGGATAACACTAAGATAATTTCAATAATTTTTATGTAAAATACAGTACAATAGTTTAAGAGTGTGGGTGACAAGGAAGAATGCGCCAGAAATGGCGTTTAAAAGCATGTGAAATTCGAAAAGTGTACCAGAAAATGATGGGAGGACATAACTAATTACTTAATTTGATTTCAAAGGCGGTGCAGTAGTTTAAGGAAATGTGGGTGACATCGAATACCACTTAACAGAACAATAGGTAAAGTAAGACTTATGTCTATCCTATCCAGCACAGGCTGAGTCCTTTTTCAGGCAATTCCTATGAAGAGGTTGTGGTTGGATGACTTAAGTTAGTGGAGATAGCCCAAGTGCTCTTTTTTCCCCTCCATTTTCTTAGGTTAGTGGAGGTAGCCTTGGTATTTTGCATTGCCTGATGGAATTTGAACTTCTTGCTAGGGGGTGTGGCAGGGGGGTGTGGCACTTTGCCACCAGAGAGGTTAATTAACTGATCAATTTAATTAAGTAGTCAATCAAATTGATAAGAGTGAGTGTGGGTGGGGCTTGTTCCAATAACTCAGACCTGCATGTGTACCTGTAACAGCGAGGTGGAGGGGTTGGGGGAGTGGGAGGGGGTGGGGGGACAATAGGTTAAGTACCTGTCAATCAAAAGGAAATGGAGAAGACATGGAAAAGCACTTAACAGAACAACAGGTTAACTCAGACCTGAAAGTGTACCTGTAGCAGTGAGGGTTGTGGGGTTTCCTGATAGGGGGAGTGGAAGGGGTGGGGCAACAATACGTTAAGTGCAGTGACATGAAAAACCACTTAACAGAACAATAGATTAAGACCTGTCAATCAAAGGAGAACAATAGGTTTGCCCCTGAGTACATACCTGCCCTGATGTAGGCAACCTGCACTAACAAAATGTGCTAGCTCCACTACTGTTGAAGCCACTCACCACAGCACACCACAGCACTCCTCGAACAATCGGTAAGTCGTGCATTTTCCGAAATGTTAGTGCCAAGTCTCTGTGTCATCACAATCTTCCCTCAGTCAAAATTAGATAGATCTCGTGCTTTCCCCATTCTACACATGAACAATACGCTTACTGATATTACATGCAAGGAGCGTTTGTCTGACTAGCAGTCATGCCTTGCCAGGTGATGCTGCTATCGCCTGGGCGGGTTTATATCGATAGCATGTCAGTGGTCTTCATGTTCTTGCTGATCAGTGCACATTTGGTATATATTCAGAAATCACATTTAGATGTTCATTGTTTTTGACAGGGTTGTGGTGTTCCTCGTGTAAGAAGGAGAGACATTTCCCACACTGTGTCGGAATTCGTTATTCGATAGTAGTAGGATTGCATTCTACCGGAATCAGAGTTGATTGTGTTGTTGACATTGGCCGGGATTCCACGACTGTCGTAAGAATACGTTATTGCTGGCTACAGGGGGTCCATTCTCATCGACATGCAGGCTCTCTACAGCCCCGTCTCCTCGCCGGCTGGGGTGGCCGAGCGGTTCTAGGCGCTACAGTCTGGAACCGGGCGACCACTATGGTCGCAGGTTCGAATCCTGCCTCAGGTATGAATGTGTGTGATGCCCTTAGATTAGTTAGGTTTAAGTAGTTCTAAGTTCTAGGGGACTGATGACCTTAGAAGTTAAGTCCCATAGTGCTCAGAGCCATTTGAACCAACTGTCTCCACGGCCATGTGGGACCACACAGTAATGTCATGTACCTTGATACAGGAAACGAGCTTATTTGTAAAGAAGTAAGTTTCCACACAAACATTGCGATGACATCTGGAGAACCACAGACTGTCTACATGACGACCATTGTTGCGGCCTTCCTCAATGCATCAGCAAAGGAAATTCACACCAACAGTAATGCATCCAGTGGCATCACTTGATAATGGAGTTCTGCATACAGCTTCAGGATGGACATATGTGTGTGTGGATTCTCGGAAAAGAATGAACATTGCCAGACTGCATTCATCATTCTCATATGAGCCCAGCATCTTGCGTAATGAAATGGGTTGCCACTAAGTAAACAATATGATCACCTCTGGTTCACATAACAGGTAATTTGGGCAGCAGCCGTTACATTTGTGAGCGACTGCAAGTGGCTGTGCTCTATCCTCGAGGTCTCCGTGACATTATCTTTCGACAAGATGACACAAGACCGAATATTTCCCGCCCTGTCCTGACCTAATGCGATACAGAGAGTGTTCTACTGCTGTCCTGACCAGCATGTTCTCCACATCTCTCTCTTCCAATGGAGATGTCTGGTCACGAGTTGCCGTAAGTCTGGTACACCACCACTCGCTAGCCTCTACGATTGATAGACTCTGGTGCATATTCATCACAGTACGAAAGGACTTGTCCGTATCTGGGTCCATTGGACTAAGCACAACCAGTTTATAACCATTGTTACTAACAGAGGTGTCAGGTCCTACGCACTAAATTTCTCACCACCTACAAATTTAGTAGTGAGTACTGTCTACATACAATATTTAAAATTTTGTTACACGCTATCCTTCCTGGTAGAATTGCCAGACACTCCGTTGTTAACGGATTTTTCTCTTTTCTCGCCAAAATTTTCCTTGCTCCATTTATTTTCGACACAAACAAACAATCACCATTTGAACAGGCCTTGAAGCCCCACGGGACTGACCGGCCGCCCTGTCATCCTCAGCCCTTAGGGATCACCGGATGAAGATACGGACGGGCATGTCACCAGCACACTGCTCTCATATCTGTTGTCGGTTATCGTGACCGGTGCCACTACCTCTCAGTCAAGTAGCTCCTCAATTGGTCTCATAATGGCTGAGTGCACCCTGCTTGCCAACAGCACTTGGCAGACCCGGACGTTGACCCTTCCAAGTGCTGGCTAAGCCAACAGCACTTGACATTAGTGATCTGAATGGAACTCGCGTTATCACTGTGACAAGGCCGTTGGCTTATTTTTTACACAAAGTGAATAATACTCAGTTTTTGTCTTTAGGTCTATTACAAATTATATTTTATGTAATAAACATAATATTTATTACGTAAATATATATATTGTGAACAAAGATGGTGATTATCTCACAAACTGGCTTAAATTCTTTTCCTCAGTACCTGAACAAGATATATCAAATATTTCCAAAGCAGCAGGATTTTTGTTCAGTATCCTTGGCTTTGATGCTTTTGTAGAGCGAATCTTCTCATTCAAGAAGAGTGAGTGGTGTGACACAAACAACAGATATTTAACAGATTTAGTGAAGGCAGAACTCCAGGTGACAGTGAACTATGAAAGCATACCCTGTTCAGAATTTTTTAAATTTGCAGATAGTGATATTCAGTTATTAAAAAGCTTCGGAAGTTCAGTGAAATAAAATTACAATCAATCTGAATCTGATCGAGCGGCCCTTGAAAATTACAAATATGTTCTTTTTGTGTTTCTTACATGTGTAATTCCGCAGTATTAATATTCTGTGTACTCTTTAAACACATAGAAGGTCTATGTAATTTTTCTGGGATATATTATATATGTGTTCTTTAGTTTTGAAAATATTGTTATAAACAAATGACAAGTCGTCACTCTTTTTATTTTACAAAATACGGCAACCCTATTTAATGGTAATTTATGCATTTTACCGGCAGTTGAGTTCCGTGGCTGTAGAATATATTATTCTAGTAAATGCAGTGACCAGCCACTTTGTCATGTATTATTATTGAAGCTCGAACGTTTCGGACTTTCACCATCTTCATGTCCGAAATGCGTATTAGTTTAAACGGAAGTGCATATTTACATAGTATTACTTCCTGGTATTTCACTCTCAGTGGCCAGCAGTGTAGATATGAATACAGATAGTTACTAAAACAACTGGAAAGTCTGTATTCCGAACCAAATTTTTTTGTGAGATGCTAATGCTGAAAGTTCATGTGCCAGGAGCTTCATTTGCCCTTACTGTGAATGAAGTTAGTATAGCAGGGGATGTATTACGCATTCGTTCCTACAACAAGGTTGATGTTAGCAGTGTTTAAGTGAGGGTAGATTATTGATGAGGGCTTAGGTGGAGAAAGAAGGTAAAGTATTTAGTGCAACAAAGTATACTATCCAGTCAGTGATACCATACATGAGTTGTGGTGAATCATCATCATAGGACAGTGTTACTGAACAACACTCTATACTCAGTGGTAACAATGGCCGGCAATGGTTTCACTCATCCATTTCGCCATGTTACACCGTCTTATGCCGTAAATGATGATCTACTGGTGTATCATGTTTCGTTTGGAATGCATCTCTACACCGTATGAAAAAATTAATGCTACATTAAACAAAACTCGGTAGATTTTTGCGTCGCTGCACATCGACATCATTAAAGCCGGAGTACCAGGGCTAAAAGGACAACTATGAGTTTTCTTTAAAGATTCATTCCGGAATCCAGGTGACGTGATTTAGAGGAAAACACGAAAACTCAGAGGAAAACACGAAACCTCACTGGAAAACACGAAAACTCTAAATGAAAATTACCAAAAGAGGCTACAGCCGCATTCCTCCAGAATACAAGTTCGACGTTTAAACCACTTTATTATTTATTTATTCACTGTTGAATTTCGTTGTAAGATCCATCATCTAGGTGGATCGTTCTTTACGAAACATACATCCTAACAGGAAATGCTAAATTTAGCCAATAAAGGAGGAAAACACTCAGCTGCCGGCCGCGGTGGTCTAGCGGTTCTGGCGCTGCAGTCCGGAACCGCGGGACTGCTACGGTCGCAGGTTCGAATCCTGCCTCGGGCATGGGTGTGTGTGATGTCCTTAGGTTAGTTAGGTTTAAGTAGTTCTAAGTTCTAGGGGACTTATGACCTAAGATGTTGAGTCCCATAGTGCTCAGAGCCATTTGAACCATTTTGAACACTTAGCTCATGAGACGCACTTGAGGTAAATACACTCCTGGAAATAGAAATAAGAACACCGTGAATTCATTGCCCCAGGAAGGGGAAACTTTATTGACACATTCCTGGGGTCAGATACATCACATGATCACACTGACAGAACCACAGGCACATAGACACAGGCAACAGAGCATGCACAATGTCGGCACTAGTACACTGTATATCCACCTTTCGCAGCAATGCAGGCTGCTATTCTCCCATGGAGACGATCGTAGAGATGCTGGATGTAGTCCTGTGGAACGGCTTGCCATGCCATTTCCACCTGGCGCCTCAGTTGGACCAGCGTTCGTGCTGGACGTGCAGACCGCGTGAGACGACGCTTCATCCAGTCCCAAACATGCTCAATGGGGGACAGATCCGGAGATCTTGCTGGCCAGGGTAGTTGACTTACACCTTCTAGAGCACGTTGGGTGGCACGGGATACATGCGGACGTGCATTGTCCTGTTGGAACAGCAAGTTTCCTTGCCGGTCTAGGAATGGTAGAACGATGGGTTCGATGACGGTTTGGATGTACCGTGCTCTATTCAGTGTCCCCTCGACGATCACCAGTGGTGTACGGCCAGTGTAGGAGATCGCTCCCCACACCATGATGCCGGGTGTTGGCCCTGTGTGCCTCGGTCGTATGCAGTCCTGATTGTGGCGCTCACCTGCACGGCTCCAAACACGCATACAACCATCATTGGCACCAAGGCAGAAGCGACTCTCATCGCTGAAGACGACACGTCTCCATTCGTCCCTCCATTCACGCCTGTCGCGACACCACTGGAGGCGGGCTGCACGATGTTGGGGCGTGAGCGGAAGACGGCCTAACGGTGTGCGGGACCGTAGCCCAGCTTCATGGAGACGGTTGCGAATGGTCCTCGCCGATACCCCAGGAGCAACAGTGTCCCTAATTTGCTGGGAAGTGGCGGTGCGGTCCCCTACGGCACTGCGTAGGATCCTTCGGTCTTGGCGTGCATCCGTGCGTCGCTGCGGTCCGGTCCCCAGGTCGACGGTCACGTGCACCTTCCGCCGACCACTGGCGACAACATCGATGTACTGTGGAGACCTCACGCCCCACGTGTTGAGCAATTCGGCGGTACGTCCACCCGGCCTCCCGCATGCCCACTAAACGCCCTCGCTCAAAGTCCGTCAACTGCACATACGGTTCACGTCCACGCTGTCGCGGCATGCTACCAGTGTTAAAGACTGCGATGGAGCTCCGTATGCCACGGCAAACTGGCTGACACTGACAGCGGCGGTGCACAAATGCTGCGCAGCTAGCGCCATTCGACGGCCAACACCGCGGTTCCTGGTGTGTCCGCTGTGCCGTGCGTGTGATCATTGCTTGTACAGCCCTCTCGCAGTGTCCGGAGCAAGTATGGTGGGTCTGACACACCGGTGTCAATGTGTTCTTTTTTCCATTTCCAGTAGTGTAAGTCTTTAGTTCAAAACCTATATCTGGTTCTAAACGATCAATTACAGCTTAGCACATCCTTACAGCTAAGCTCCACAGGATCTAGTCAGCCAGCTACATAGTCCTTCACCTCACTCCCTATGATCACATTCATTTCCATATACTTTTACCATAATATGATTATCATTATACTGTACTTTGCTTTTGCTTACAGCCCTTAGCTTTACATTCAAACAACTTGTACATTTTAACATTGTGTGTTTTCGTTATTTGCTATGTTTGGTACTATCCATCTTCTAGGACGAAATGTAAAATTTTTGGTGTATAACACGAATAAGCCGTGGCTGGTTCATGCTATGCGCTGTATTAAACCTTTGTTGCGATTCTGTGTTTAGTCTCCCATGTTTATCGCGATTATGCTGTTATCCTCTCCTTCTGCAGGCGGCAGCAGCAGTGTGTATCGATATTCGCACCTTGAACTATCTTTGACCTGGTGCTTATAGTTTCCGGCTTGGCGGTGTGCGACCAGTCGGACGGTTGGCATGGACCAGCGAGGAATTCTCGGCGGAGTGTAGTTTGGCCGGGCTCGCTGGCAGTATCTATGTGGTGTTGGAGTGTGTGCCACTGTTCCCATTGCCACGAGGTCCGTAGCTTACCGACCCTGGACACGAAAGTTGAGTTTCGATTTAACCTACCAGCATGTCTTATTGTGTCGTTTGGAGTTCGTTGTCGGCTGTTAGGATATTCCCGTGAGCAACAATGGGTTTTCAAGTTGGAAAATTCTACCTACCCTCCGGTGGAGTTTCACTGTATTTGGTTATTTGAATTGAGGTGTGGTTCAAATGGCTCTGAGCACTATGGGACTTAACTTCTAAGGTCATCAGTCCCCTAGAACTTAGAACTACTTAAACCTAACTAACCTAAGGACATCACACACATCCATGCCCGAGGCAGGATTCGAACCTGCGACCGTAGCGGTCACGCGGTTCCAGACTGTAGCGCCTAGAACCGCACGGCCACCCCAGCCGGCGAATTGAGGTGTACCAGGGGAATCTTCTGCCTTGTGGCCATTAACGTTCCAGTTACCTGACCTAGCCATTGAGCAAATTTCAGGAGTGTAGTTTCCTCATCGTGTTGTTGCTGTCCAGCACGGTGTGTAGTTTGACAGCTCTATGTATGATTGCTTGTGCGCGCCAATATCTTCTACGTTGTTCCATTGAACTCCCTGTTTTGCTCTGGTCGGGTGAACTGGAAATTATCTTGTCGGTGGGGCCATTGACTATCGGTCAGTTGGGTTGTCGTCGGATCGTGAATGGTTGGCCATACTGTCTGTCTCACCTAAGCAAGCGTTAGTGTTTGAATTACAAGCCGATCCTCGAACATCTGAGTGCCCTTCGGTGTACTGCCCTATTTTTTTAAATTTGTTCTTGTTGTTTGTACATGTATGGATTCTAGTCACTGGAAATGACCGCGGAGAAGCCCTTGGATGTTGGCGCGCCAGGTACATATAGTCTGTGGCCGCGAGCTCGGCTCCGGTTCACCACCGGCAATGGAGGGTGAAGTTTTGACAATGCCAGCCACTCGTGGTGGCGAAACGTCAGTAAAATCATTAGATGAACGTCGGCTGAAGAACCCCAGACAGAAGCCAATTTGTAAGGTTTGGTTTCCTGTATACCGGTGTCCCTTAGTCAGTTGTTTCCGTGCGATCGCCAACTAAGCCGAAAACTGGTTCGAAACAAACAAATACTGGTAGAACAGAAACGTAGTTTGTGTGTTTTTCAACCTTAAATAACAGGCTCTTGTTATAATGACAAAGTAATTTATTTTATAGCATCTGTAGAAACTTTAGAACACGGAGGATAAGGACAAAACATTATTATTACTGGCCATACGTTTTGTTTATTGTATCATCTCACTTTGTCACTGGCACTGGCCGGCCTGGGTGGCCGAGCGGTTCTAGGCGCTTCAGTCGGGAACCGCGCGACCGCTACGGTCGCAGGTTCCAATCGTGCCTCGGGCATGGATGTGTGTGATGTCCTTAGGTTAGTTAGGTTTGAGTAGTTCTAAGTTCTAGGGGACTGATGACCTCAGAAGTTAAGTACCATAGTGCTCAGAGCCACTTTTTGTCACTGCACTATATTGCAACCTAGAGAATCAAGATGAGAGTAACTGGCTATCAACAGGTAAACACAACTTAGATAGGAAGAAATAAATCTGGAAAGAACATTTCTGCTTTACTTGTATATGCTAGCCTTAACGACCACTTTCAGTTATTTTTCGATTTCCAATATTGTCGTAGTTTCTTATGCAAAAGTAACTTGAACATAATGAGAAAATAAAGAATGACAGCAAGTGGAGAGCTACTATTCTGCCAACAGCATTCTCAAATGTGGTTTCAGCACAGTGCACAGATGAGTAGTGATACACGTTAGTAAATATGTAATGTGCCAGCACAATTATAAATCAGCTTCAGTAATGAGTAATTAACCCGTCTCCTTAGCCGAAGTCGCTAACACATGCTGGTGCAGTGGCACTCGATTTGGAGGTATGCCAGTTCAAATCCTGATGGTGGATGAAATTTTCACTGCGAGTATTTGGTCAGGAAAGGAAGAAGAGGTGGTAGTGTAAGGTTCCTGATCGCCAGTCTTTGTGTCAACGGCCTGGGGCCCTATTTTATATCTTTCCGCCATTTTGCCGATCGGTTCGGTAAGCGAGAGCACCGAATAGTCTTGTTTTCTAGACAGAGCCCCAACATTATTTGATGCCAAACGGTCCTAGTGAACCGAAACACTGTTGTCAGACCGCGCGAGGTGGCGCAGTGATTAGACACTGGACTCGCATTCGGGAGGACGACGGTTCAATCCCTAAATCGCTCCAGGCAAATGCCGGGATGGTTCCTTTGAAAGGGCACGGCCGACTTCCTTCCCCATCCTTCCCTAATCCGATGAGACCGATGACCTCGCTGTCTGGTCTCCTTCCCCAAAAACAACAACACTGTTGTCAGTTCTCCTCGCGCCAACCAACGAAAATCGCCACAGCGGCACGAAACCTAAGCGGCTAGCAACCGACACGGGCATGCCATTCTTCACAGCACCGAAAAGTGTGGTTAGAGTACGTAATACTGTTCAAATTTCACTGACCATGGGCTTCCATGAAAGCATGATAACGATAGAATATTGATTGTGCTCTGGAAACTGTCGTAAATGTCACATTATGTCATTTTATTCTCATTCACACCGTCGTCTTGTTTTGGATTTTGCGTTTCGGAATGTGAGCTAGGCATGGAGTGTAGTGCTACATTGTACAAATACATCTATAGAAACACCCGAAAAATTCGTCACTTTTTTCTATTTTCCGTCGTTCCTTAGTTGCTTCGAAATTCATGGAGGTATGTTCCGTCTATGCAACTAATTGAAGGCAGTTTGTTTATTGTCATACGCATTACGCTTTCTTTTATTCATTATGATGCTTCACAAATGAAAGAAGCGAAACGCGTATGGGAATAAACTGCCTTCAATTAGTTGCATAGATGGAACACATCTCCACGAAACCCGAAAAATTGTTTAAGAGAGTGTCAAACAATAAGAAGATACATAGAATGTAGTTGTAGCTCGCTCCTAGAGATCCAAATGATAAAGTAGCCTACTTCCCTATGTGATACATCAACGATTTGGTTCATAAAAACAAAATTTAAAAAATCGCCTTTTCGAGAGCGTGTGGCGAGTGCAGCTATAGAAGTTCGTTGTAGTTTATAACATGCATCTGATGAATCAAGATGTTTCATATACGGTGGTATAGTCTGAAAATATTGTGGCGGGAACCTTCCATCTCTGTATACTGTTGTTGAGGATTCGATCGTAGATAAATACTTGTGACACGCTAGAGTATAAAGACGATTGCTGCTGGTTTCATTCGCACTAATTTACATTGTGCTCTTATATCCCTGTCTGACCACATTCTCGGAAATCACTACGTATTCCGAAAAAATGGTGAATTATTTGTGACAGGAAGTAGTATAAAAGTTTCACGCACAATGATTTCATCTTTCATTTCCTAAACATATGGAAGTCACGAAATCAGAGATACTCGTTACTGAGAAAGCGCGCTCTTACGTGTAAATTACTACGAATATTGCCGTAAAATGCCTAACTTTGACGATTAACGAAGTCCCAGTATGCAAACGCGAAGAGGAAAAAAAAATATTTTCGTATCCAGTGGCATACGAACCTACGCCCCTTGCCACGTTACCAATTTCGCTATTACAACTCGCATGCTGTTACCGCTTTATTTTATGTAATTCAAGCCGAGAGAGACACAGGCTGACTTCGTTGCCAAATGATGTGGTCTTAAGCCGTAATTCCATGAAATTTTGGAAGGTTTCTCTATAAGACTTCAGATAATTCCTTTGCATTGTTACTTAAAAGTTTTAAACGCGTTTCGATAATTAATAAGCAAACCATTTGCGGAAAAGAGTACGCGAAGTCACTAGTAATTTCAGCTAACTCTCATGTAATATACATAAGCAGAGCCGATGTCTTGACATTTAATGATCGTTAAACTCTTAATTGCATAAAAATTACAGTTATTTTGAGAGAATATTGACTAAAAACTTTTTTGATGTTGTAATCATTCACAGTAACAACCTAACCTAACCATTTTTTTTAACAAAGGAAAATAGTCTACTATGAACTCACTTTCCAACCGGACACATCCTGCGGTGATTCTTTAGTAACACAATCACTAAATCCAAAGCTAAAACCGCTCAATATGTTTAAAATAACAAATTATATGTGTAAATAAACCACAGCTAATCGAACGACAGGACTGTACCGAAATCCAAAACCTGTCGGTACAGTTGTTAAAAAATCGGTGGGAGGATCGTTCGGTAACAGGTCTCAGAAGCTTACTGAATAGGAAATTCGGATAAACAACCGAAAATGACGTCGCTACCAAGACTAACCTACTGCACCGATTGGTATGAACGATATATTGTAGATTAGGGCCCCGGATCAAAATCTAAACCACTCCGCAGTGACTCATGAAGTGAGTTAGTGTGTGACAGTTGATGGTGATCCGTCTGTCGAATGGGGTCATTAAGCTTGGCGACCCCTCGGTGCTGTTGGTGAGGAGTAGGCTATGCACCAGCTTTGGTTTCACCCTCTCCCTTTCATCCGTAACAACGCATATCCAATGCTACTCTGTACAATCACGCATCACATGACACAGATACACACTTAACACATCATAACAGGTTGGAGGAAGGCAACGGCACGCTATCTCCACTAGGACGTTGCCATGAGCGATGGTGCAGGATTCCTGCATCTACTCCCCCTGTGCTCATATCCTGAGCATTGATATATTTATTGTAATGTATTATAAATCAAAGAAATTTGTGCATTTTAAGGGGAACAGCAGAACTCCTACATAAGTTGTAAATGATTAGCCTATTTATTCATTTATCTTTGGTATTTAATCGCATCATTTGTGACGTATGTAAGATGTCGATGTCAGGTCCATACCTAGTAACGACTGTTGGAATGGCGCACTGATGTTCTGGACAAGGTCCTAATATTTTGCCATTGCCTTCCTCTGTCCTGTTATGAAGTGGCAAGAGTATATGTGTACTTTTTCGGTAACTGTAATGGCTGGTGCACTTCTCTTATTTTGAATAATTAAGGTCTGAAAAAAGGAAGAAGGTGAAATAGTCGCTATCACCGAACAGCACTAAGGACACATTGAACGAAACGCTCTCATGCACCGCTTGAATAACCATCATCAACGTACATGGCGTCACTACCCCGATATATTGCGATGAGGCTTCGACTTTAAAAATCGACATTAGCGATCAACACCACCTTTCCTCTCTTTCGCTGTTAAATAATGGTGTAAAAAATTTAAAAAATTCTTTCGACACCAAGATTCCAATTGGCAGTGTCTGTGTTGATTGTCACTGAACTAGATCGTTTATTAGCGAACATACCTATGGATGCAGGAAACATACTCATCCGCACGTGAGAGCATTACCGTATGTGCGGCAAAGCTTCAACATTTTCTCTTCCAGTTAGTTAACACAAAACAAACCACACGCATCATGGCGAGGTGAGATGGTGTGTGTGTGTGTGTGTGTGTGTGTGTGTGTGTGTGTCATTAACTGATCCAGTCCTGTAACGTTAGTCACTATGGCCTTAATATATTGGTACTGCCGACGGCTGAAAGCAAGGGGAACCTCTAGACTTTAATTTCCCGAGAGCATGCAGCTCTACTAAATATGTTAATGATGATGGCATTAGCCAGCTGTTGTGGCTGTGTGGTTCTAGGCGCTCCAGTCGGGAACCGCGCTGCTGCTACGGTCACAGGTTCGAATCCTGCCTCGGGCATGGTTGTGTGTGATGTCCTTAGGTTAGTTAGGTTTAAGTAGTTCTAAGTCTATGGGACTGATGACCTCAGATGTTAGGTCCCATAGTGCTCAGAGCCATTTGAAGTGTGGACATCGCCCATAGATTTCAGATCGATTACATAATACTAAGGCAGAGATTTAGTAATAGGAACATTTCCAGGTGCATATGTGGACTGACCATAAGCTATTGGATATGAACTGCAGATTAGAACTTAATAAATTGCAGAAAGGTTAGAAATTAAAGAGATGAGACCTTGATAAATCGAAAGAACCGTATATTGTTGAGAGTTTCAAAGGGACCATTAGGCATTGCTTAATTGAATCAGGGAAAGCGAATACAATACGGAATGTGTATCTTTGGGAGATGAAGTAGCGACAGATGCAGAGAATCACTGGCAAAACGATAACGCCCTATTGCAGTCCTTGTATAACACGCGAAATGTTAAATGTAATTGACGAAAAGAGAAAATATAAAAATGCATCAAACGAAGCAGGCAAAACGGACTAAAAATGACTGAAAATTGAGATTGACAAAAAGTACAAAATGGCTAAGTATGTAAGGCTAGACCAATGAAAGACTGCAGGAGAAGGGATAACTAGGGATAAGATAGAAAAGAGAAGAAGCTATAAGAATATCAACAGCTCAAACAGAAATCCAGAACTAAGAAAAGAAGGCACAACTAAAAAGTGAAAGGAACGTGTAAAATGGTTATACAACGGATATTGTCGTGGTGACAACATTATAGAAAGTAAATGAAAATGAGACGGGACATAAGACACCGTAAGGCGCTCTGCAAGAGCCAAGAATATCTGCGATGCTCTAATTTCCGCCAAAACAAACTGAATGACAGCTCTCTGCCTGCAACTCGCCTCCATTACAGACGCTACGTATAGCGCCGCCACCTATCGGAACTTCATGGCACTATAGGGGCTGAAATGGGATTCCACGATGTCCTACGAAAAATTCCACGTTTTATCAACGAAAACTGGCCGAGGAAAAAGTGTTTGATTACTTACAGAATGCCACTCTTCTTACAGAGTGCCACTCTTAGATTAGAAAATGATAATGTTCGAAGTAGACAGGATATAAAATGCAGACTGGCAGTACAAAAAAACTATTTCTGGAAAATGCGAATCGGTTAAGATCGAATATAAATTTAAATTTTAGGAATTCTGTTCTGGAGGTCCTCTCCACCCCACGCCCATTGCCGCGCCTCTATCGCTGTATCCCTCCCTCTCTCCACCTCCACACCCTCCATCTCCTTCATCAGGGCAATTTCCAACGCCTCCCCCTCCCCGATGACGAACTTCGCCGTGACATCTACCCTTCTTTCCAACTATAACCTGGCCTTGTCCCCCCCCCCTCTCCAGGGCTCCCTTTTTTCCTCTTCCCTCCTTCTCCCAGAGCGGATTTTCCTCCTTCCCCCCCCCCTCCCCTGAGAACCTGCACCCCATACTTACCTCTTTCCTTCCCACATCCCTCCCTACCTGCCTCTCTTCCCCTCCCTCCCTTCTTCCAGTCTCCCTCATCTCCTTGCGCCTGGCAGATCCTCTGTTTTGATCATCGTCAGTGTGCCACATCAGTGTTGTGTTTAGTGCTGTTTCTCCTGTGCGTCACGAGGTGTGATTTTAATTGTGTACTGCCTTGAAGTTCGCCGTCAGTGTTTGTTATGTGCTACACCATCCGTCGATACCTTTCGTGCTCCAGTCATACTGTGCCTTGTGTTCTTTTAATTGTCGCAGTGTGTGGTTTTTTGTGTGTGCTACTTTTAAACAGTTTTAACGGTTTTTTTTATCTTCATTTTACGGTCACCCCGTTTTTTGTCTATTGCCTTCCATGATATTCCCCCCTTTTTATATCTATGTTCACCATATTCTCTCCTATGTTCTTTTTAAATGTCTTCTATTGTTTGTTCTATGTCTTTCGGCTGAAGAGCGGCGCATATGCTGCTGCCAGCCCGCCCCGATGGGGAATTGAAATAAAATAAAGAAAAAAAATTCTGGAGGTAGGGATACACTCCAAGGCCACCGCCAAATACAGCGACATGTACAGAACCTTATTACAGCAACGAAACGCCGAGACTGGCGCCAGACCTGCACACGACTCAACGCCACCCTCCCTATTAAGTCCTCCAAGTACTGGTCCGCCTTCCATCGCCTTGCTGGCTCCCATTCCGCTCCCCACTACCCCCTTCTGCACAACGACCGTCCCATTCCTGACGACCTCAGCAAGGCCAATCACTTCGCTTCCCACCTTTCCGAGGTTTCTCCATCCCAGATGATCCCCACTTTGATTATTCTCTTTTCCTCACCATCACAGAATGTGCCGATACCTCGGTTGCTCCACTTGCTCCTAGTCTCCAGTACTTGGGGCAGTTGCCCCCCTCTGACATCAACATTCCGATCGCAGCGCGAGACATTACACTTATCCTCCAGTCCAAACGCAACACGGCCCCTGGTCATGAGTGTGTCACCCACCACCTTTGAGAAAGCCCCTATTCCTTCCTCACTGTCCTCGCCCATCTCTATAACGTCATCCTCTCTACTGGCTTCTACCCTGTCCTGTCAAAGACTTCCCACATCCTCTTATTCCTCAAACCCAAAAAGCCCCCTTCTGCTGCCTCTTCCTATTGTCCCATCTGCCTCACCTCCATCTTCAGTAAGGTCTTCGAATCCGTCCTCTCCCGCCGTATCCATCAGCACCTTAATCGACACCACCTCCTCCCCCCTACCCAGTGTGGCTTCCGACCCTCCTTGTCTGCTGAAGACCGACTCCTTAACCTCATTCACCTTCTCTCCCTCCAGCTCGACTCCCGTCGCTCCGCCACTTTTGTTTCCCTCGACCTCCAAAATGCCAATGACTGTGTACGGCACCCCGGTCTCCTCTTTAAACTTCAAACCTATGCCCTGCCTATCAATTTTGTCCATCTGGTCGCTTCCTTCCTCACGCGCCGTCCTTCCTATGTCACCCTCCACAACACCAACTCCCGTATCTTTTACCCCACTGCTGGCGTCCCCCAGGGCTCTGTCCTCTCCCCTATCGTTTGTCTCTTGTATACGGCTGATATGCCCGAGCCACACCCACCTGTCCACTTCCTCCAGAAAGCTGATGACACTGCCTTCCTGGCTCTGTATCCTACCCTTCAATGGTCCCAACGCACCCTCCAAACCCACCTTACTCAGTTCACCACTCAGTGTAACCAGTGGTTCCTCTGTCTCAACCCCTCCAAAACCCAGGCAATCATCATAGGCCGCACCAACCGCTCCTTCCGTCTCCATGATATCTACCTGAACCTTTATGATCATTCCATCCAACTCACCCCCACCCTGAGATACCTCGGCCTCACCCTCGACCGTTACCTCACCTGGACCCCTCACCTCCAGACCATTCAGAAGAAAGCCCATTCCTGCCTCCACCTTCTGAAACTCCTGTCTGGCTGGACATGGGGATTGCAGCCTTCCACCATCCTCCACACCTACAAATCCCTCATCCGTCCTATCCTCTGTTATGCCAGCATTTCCTGGATCTCCACACCCACCCGCTTTTACGAGGCCTTCCAAATCCTTGAACGCCATGTGCTCCGCCTTGCATTCCGTATCTGCCTTCCTTCCCCCACACGGCTCCTGCATGAACTCATCCCCTCCTCCTGTTACTCCAACATCTCTGCATCCTTTACATTGTGCGCAGGCTTGATCCCCCCCACCCCCTGGTTTCCTTCTTCCTCTCCATCCCCCGCCCATTGCCGCTTCTCTATCGCTGTATCCCTCCCTCTCTCCACCTCCACATTCTCCATCTCCTTCATCAGTACAATTTCCGGCACCTCCCTCTCCCGGATGATGAACTTTGCCGTGACATATACCCTTCCTTCCAACTATAACCTGGCCTTGTTCCCTCCTTCCCCAGGGCCCCCTTTCTTCCTCTCCCCTCCTTCTCCCTAGAGCAGATTTTCCTCCCCCCCCCCCCGAGCCCCTGCCTCCATCCTTTCCTCTTTCCCTCCCTCGTACCTCCCTATCTGGGCCTCTCTGGCGCGCCCCCCGCCCATCTCCCCCCTCTCTTCCCCTCCCTCCCTTATCTCCTTGCGCCTGGCAGATCCTCCATTTTGATCACTGTCAGTGTGCCACGGCAGTGTTGTGTTTAGTGCCGTTTCTCCTGTGCGTCGACAGGTGTGCTTTTAATTGTGTGCTGGCCGTGTACTTCGTTTTACTGGCAGTATTTGTTATGTGCTACGCCATCCATTGATACTTTTATGCTCCGGTCATACTGCGCCTTGTGTTCTTTTAATTGTCCCAGTGTGTGGTTTTTTGTGTGTGCTACTTTTTTACGGTTTTTATCTCCATTTTACAGTCGCCCCTTTCTTGTCTATTGTGTTCCATGATGTTCCCTCTTTTCTGTATCTGTGATCACCTTGTTTTCTCCTTTGTTATATTTAAATGTCTTCTATTATTTGTTCTAAGTCTTTCGGCTGAAGAGCAGCGTATATGCTGCTGCCAGCCTGCCCCGATGGGGAATTGAAATACAATAAAGGAAAAAAAATTCTGGAGGTGATCGTCTAGAATGTAGGCTTGTGCCAAAGTAAAATGGCACAACACGACTAAAACACAGGATCGGTTGATAGGATATATCCTGCGGCATCAAGGAAACGTCAGTTAGGTAATAGAAGGAAGTGGGGCGGGGGTAGCATAAACTGCATGGGGAAACCAAGTACTGAATACAGTAAATATGGTCAAATGGATGTAGGTTGCTGTAGTTATTCAGAGAGATGTGGCTTTCACAGGATAGACGAGCATGGAGAGCTGCAACAAACTGGTCTTGGTGCTGAAGACAACAATCACAACTCCAACAGAAAACAAAATTTGTCTTAATTGTCACAAAAAGACAATGGGATATTTAGTAGCAAGATGAAGGTTGGTAGTTGTCAGAAGTTCGATAGTAGATACACTTCGTTCTGTAGTGAACATAAAAGACGTTTGTCTTGACTAGGTGAAGCAATAAGAATATTTCTAAATGACAAATGAATAATCAAAAATTTGAAATCTACTGTTGTAAATAAGGTAGATAAATGTTAGTACAATAACGAGCTATCAGACTAGTATAGGTCTAAATGTATTAATGTCACGGCAGATTCTATCCAGCAGACTGAGAATTTTAGTATTGACGTCGCAAATTATGGAGTCTCTGATGGAATCATCAGTAAGATGACTATTTTGAAATGCCTACAGCAACTATCAAATGTGTGGAAAAAAGGAAAACCATTCTGAATTGTAATTTGCATAATTAATAGCTCAGCCGGAAGCACTGGGTTCTCTTTCGACAGTTCTTTTTAGTGAATTTCCAGCACCCCATGATACTGGCTCACAAATTTTACGGTTTTGCAATTCTTAGGAAAATATCATTTCAGTGTTTCTTCAGTATTGACCAGCCGGCCCTGGTGGCCAAGCGGTTAAAGGCGCTACAGTCTGGAACCGCGCGGCCGCTACGGTCGCAGGTTCGAATCCTGCCTCGGGCATGGATGTGTGCGATGTCCTTAGGTTAGTTAGGATTAAGTAGTTCTAAGTTCTAGGGGACTGATGACCTTAGAAGTTAAGTCCCATAGTGCTCAGAACCATTTGAATCATTTCAGTGTTTCCCTTGCTTTTTACACGTACACTCAGCAGTAAAACTACTTTTTTTCTTCTCACAATAGAAGTCTCTTTTCGAACACCGGGCCAACATATTGTACAGCAATATTTTTCTTTGAGTCTAGTAATTAAATAAAAGGAACCTGTATTAATTTGTGATTCGTTCCAAAACTCTATAAATGGAGCAGAAAACTGCTAGTATTAGTCCGTCTGCCGCTCATCTAAACTACGAGAGTTATTTCTTATTCAAGTTTAATATTTTACCCTCGGTTATCCTGCGGTTTATATTTCCGGGATGTTGTTGCTAAAGACAATGCATGCTTGATTAAGGGAATTGTGGTAATTGGCGGTGTAACAAGTGAAGAGTCAACGTTATGCAGAGATCCTGATACTTTTTCAGATGCACGTGTGTGTAAGCTGTCTCTTCGTTAAGTTAGTGGATACAACAAAGGATAACTGGATGATTTCTTACAATCACAACTATGGCATGTGGTACGAAAATACTTACGTGGCGTGTTTCCGTGATGATAGTATGAGTTTTCTAAGATTCAAAAAGTCCCGATGTCTCAATTTGATATTACCGAACTAAAAATGTTACAAGTCAAAATGAGAGATCTTCGTATTTAATGTCGGTGTACTGACGATGATCAGAATCCAAATAGGCACATTTATGTACTAAGTTATTTATTTTTTCAACTTGCACGATGTGATATGTCTTCAGAATCTGTGCAGTTGCGCTTCGCTCCTGAAGAGGGCGAGCTAATCCCTTTAAAATATTGTGCAGTTCACGTGTCGGCGTCCGACCCAAAGTAAGAGAACCTTTCAAGCGAAGTGCAGTCACACAACGTGAATACAGGCACGACACGGTCGCACTAAGTTTTGCGGTATCCGTTTGAACAACCCCGGTGTTGTTCGAACAAAATCAGAGCTAGATACAGTTCTTAACACGATATTCTTTTCAGTATCGACATGTGTCTCATACACAAGACTTATCACATGGGTACACGAAAAGAAATCATACCAAAACTGACATAGTGCTTATTTTGGAAGGAATCTGTAATCAATGACTGAACAAAAAAGTTTACTGTTCGTCTAGACTGCATATATGACTAACGTTATGAGCAGTTTCTGTTCTATCGAATCATATTTCGATCTGCATATGTTGGCTGCAATGACGTAGCATACATATTTCTTGTACACACTGTTAGATTACTCTCGTAGCCGGCATACACGGATCTGAAGATGGCTCAATGGCACCGAAATATTTGTAATATACAGAATGTAGTCTTCACGGACAATAAAATTTGTTCAAAAAGAAATTAAGTGACTTCGGTTCAGATGAAAGAGCTGGCCACTGAACTGGAACTCCTCTTCGTACGCACTTTCAGATCTTCACGGGTAACATGTGCAAAGTTAGGTGTGGCCCCAATGTGTTCGTGACACATACGTGCACGGAGACCAAGCGGCATTTTTTCCAGCAACGTGGAAAGTTTGCCTCTCACGAACAAAGTAATTATTAATATTCAAGTAATTAACAGTGGCCGGCCGCGGTGGTCTAGCGGTTCAGGCGCTCAGTCCGGAACCGCGCGACTGCTACGGTCGCAGGTTCGAATCCTGCCTCGGGCATGGATGTGAGTGATGTCCTTAGCTTAGTTAGGTTTAAGTAGTTCTAAGTTCTAGGGGACTGATGACCTCAGAAGTTAAGTCCCATAGTGCTCAGAACCATTTTGAATTAACTGTGCCTTTTATCCCTCCGTTAGTGTGGTACGGTCTCACAGATCGACTCCTTCAACATTGTTGATTATTTTTTCTACCAATAGCGTGTACAAACCATTCTACCGTCTACCTTTTTCATTCACATTGCTCTATGCGCCACGATTTTTTCAGTTGGGTAGCGGCTGTTATATAATGAAGAAGGCATTGTTCGGTCCCCTAGATCGACCTCATCGACTTTATAGTGCTAAAACATTGTCGGCTGTTAGTTAAAAGGTATGTTTAACTCAGCATCTTTGCAGTTTGATTAATATCTTCTTGCAATGACAAATATTCCAATTCTTCGGCGTGAGAGAATTTCCGAGGTCTGCAAAGTAGGTCAAAGACTGCAACAAGACCAAGTAACTTCGGCAGATGCTGTATATGTACATGAAAACCAAACAGGAAAACAAAGGTCACTGCAGAAAGTGCAAAAAATACATGTGTCTTGAATGTGAAATAAGTAGTCACTATATAAGTAATTTTTCTGTTGTTTACAAAGTCTGCAGAATTTATTACATAGTGTGATGTATATTGCGTGGAAATGTTTGAAAATATTGCTTGAATATCCTTAGCTTTTCGGTTATATGCTAGGATGTGTACATATTAATTATTTGACCAAATAGTTACATGATGTTTCTTTAATGTTTATTTACTGCCACATTTACTTATAAACAGTCCCTAAGATGAAGGAAAGTTATTGAAGAGCAGTTCTGTTCTTGTTGTGACTGAAATAATTATAAATAATATGTTTACTTAATTGTTTATTATGCTGGTCTGATAGACAGGTCCTACCAAACTTGGGACATGAGGCCACCACTTTGGCGAAGGGTTAACAAGTTCACTGCGTCCATACAGCCCTACAGGAGCCATTGGCTCAACACAACGCTAGGTCCGATGCCGGTATGAGCTAAGACTTGCACTTTTTATGAATGGCAGTGGTACAGCTTGTTCCTCTATTATACGAATAAGCACTGCTGCATGCAGTATGTTTTCCTTCTCGGTCACTGTAGTGTTTCACCACTTGCCCTGCTTCCGTTAACGGCTGGAATAGACTCTGAAACACCGCGAGCGTCAAACGTCTCCTATGTGAATGCTTGACCTGATGACTCTTGTCATTTTGTCTACATCTTCTTATCTGTACATGATAATTCTGTAACGGGTATAACGCCGTTTCACTAGGTCTAATCCACGATACACTTCATTTGGCAAACATAAACTTTAATCTTGACTTACACCGTAACACGTTATGCTTGGCAACTTTTGGATCAGTCAATTCCATACCAAGGTTCCTTATTGTGTACTGATATAGTTGCCCTGAAAGCTCGTATCATCATAATGTAAACACCCTATTAGACAGCAGACTCATTCATCTTGCACCTATCAATTTTATTCGGACATAACTGAGCCTACGTGTGTTGCAGCTTAGACTAATTGACAGATGAATTAGAAAATACTATGAAGAAGTGCATTTTTATGTGTAATAAGTTTTTCATACTCCGTTATATAAAATATGAAATGAAACTGCTAATAAAACGACGCTAATGGCTGTTGTATTAATGTTAGTACGTCAACATTGTCATAGAGAATAGCTGTGCTTGGAATTACAGAATGAAACGGTCACATAGATTCATTTGTATGGAAGTAAGCGCCAAGCTTAGGTCATCAACAGCGTACTGACAAATTGTAGCTCTTCTACGGTAATGATTCTTTATAACATGCTTATGCGTCGTAGGCAGGCATATTGCTCCATCATATCTGGCGTATTTAATAAAGTTTTTTAAATGTATGAGAGAGATTCCGGAAATATCTAAATTGGACGATTCTCGAAAAAAACCTTAGTTTGGCATCTCGAAACCTATATTTGGCAAACAGCGCATCATTAATACAGGTACCGAAATGACAGGTGCTCGATAAGAGAATACTCAATGACCATAACGCAATCATTATGTACACTAAAACAAACACAGACATAGACACATTACAACATCCAAGGCTGCTGTTACGCAAAGCAGACTGGCAGAAACCAAGGCACGTGACTGAAGAATTTCCTCTATGTGTCACCCAACGAAGCATAGATCACAGAGCTTACGTTCTTACAGACTTATTACAGAGAGCACAAGCTACAGCAATAACTGCAGCACGCGACGCACCTAAACAAAGGGCACCATGGTCAGCACTACTAACAAGCCTAAGAAGAGACATTCGGGACAAACGACTATATTGCCAAAAATAAAAGACAGCACAGGAAAGAAATTAGACTTCAACATTATCAAGGCACTAAAACACGATACAAAGACAAACTACATAAGACCAGGAAAGACCAGTGGGACACACATGTTGGGACAAACTTACAGAACAACATCTGGGGGGGGGGGCAGTTTAAACTGAAAAATCAACGTATAGAGACTCCTACAGTATTATCAACACTGAAGAAACCAGATGAGGCTGGAGACGCAGAGCATAGTATCTACTTCCTCACGATGACCACACTCAGGACAATCGACTTCACACCGTTCTTCGCAGACTACTTTATGAAAAATACGAAAACGAAGGGATCACCATCCCATTTTGCTCGCGAGGAAGTTGCACTGGCAATACACAAAATAACGAACAAAAAGGCTCCGGGTCCTGATGGCATCCACTACGAAGCCATGAAACAAGCTGCTCCATTTATCGTACCATAGCTGACAGTCTTCCTGAATGCTGCTCTACAAGAATCACGAATACCGAATGTGTGGACGACTCAAATGCAGCTATAATCAAGAAAGCGGAGGACAAAGACCCGAGTGACCCTAAGACGCACAGACCAATACGTCTCATTAAAATGGTTCAAATGGCTCTGAGCACTATGGGACTCAACTGCTGTGGTCATTAGTCCCCTAGAACTTAGAACTACTTAAACCTAACTAACCTAAGGACATCACACACATCCATGCCCGAGGCAGGATTCGAACCTGCGACCGTAGCAGCAGCGCGGCTCCGGACTGGAGCGCCTAGAACCGCACGGCCACCACGGCCGGCTACGTCTCATTAACAGTCTGACGAAGGTATAAGGAAGATTGGTGTGTGACGAAGTTCAGTCGTACCGGTAGCTCTCCAGCCTTAGCCCACATCAGTTTGGTTTTCGAGCACATAAATCCGTCGACGACGCGGTAAATAGGGCCATAGAAATGACACAGACAATACACGACAAATACATAGTGGCAATCCTGTTTACATAGCTGGTGCTTTCGACAACTTTTGGTGGCCGCGCGCTGTTTGCAAGACTTAGAGAGATGAATGTTCCACTGCCTCTATACAAGAACCTTAGAAATTACTGTAAAAGCAGGATAGTGAAATGGAAGACTGGTCACCGAAAGATTGTAAAGAGAGCAACAAAGGGTTGTCCGCACGGAGCCATAGGTGGATCGTTTTCTGGGACATAGCCATAGAACCACAACTGAAGACGACGACATGGCTAACGGGCTGGTTGAGTTCGCTGATGACCTTACGGTCATGGTATCTGGAAACTCCAGATCCCAATTAGAGAGCAAAGCCACGCAGCTCCTCACGTTCATCGGCGAATGGTGCACGAACAACAAACTCACAATAGCAACAAACATAACTGTTTACCTACTTCTAAGAGGCATACTGACAAGGAATCTAATTATAAAGTTGAACAACATATCTACGAAAAGGAAAGCTATGACGAGACACCTTGCATTTATACTGACGAACATTTACACTTGAATGAACACGCCAGACTGACAATTAACAAAGCGACGAAACTCGTGAATAAACTTCCACGGCACTATAAGATACAGACTACCCATTCAGACAATGAAGACATATGACACAGCACTCAGTGAGTGAAGAACTGGTTTTGCGGCTTGTGCTTGGGCCCATCTATTATGGTTAGGTACGCATAAAAACATTGCGAGGCGCGGCCAGAGGGGTATTCTGCTCAGCATGTCTGTGGGTTTCGGCACGACCTCGATTGAGGCGCTGTCCTTGGTACTGGTAGTCTTTCGTAGAGATATTACAATTCGCCAGAGAGCAGCTGCCTACTGGCGGAAGAGGGGGAGTTGCGACAAAATATGTGAAATAACTGGAAAAGACGAAACCGACAAACGGAAATTAAACAAGTGGAGAACTGATATATGGCAGACAGAATGGGGCACAACTGACAAGGGAAAACGAGTCTACTCTTTCTTCCCCAATATACGAGAGCGACCTAAAGTAGACTCACACTGTGCCTGTGGTGAGAATGGCTCACCTGAACACATAGTGCTCATCTGCGATGCCCTGGGACACGTAAGACCGAGTTTAGGAAACCAGGATATAGGACGGTTAACACGCAGATAAGATGACTGGAACTCTATAAACAACGTTGCAGACGAAGTATCGCGAGCACTGCATGCGGCATACAAACAGGAGAGACCATACGCTAGAATAAGACAGGCTCCACATTGGATCAGCAGTACATAGTAAACGACAAGCACAGACACGGAATCGGATGTTATATCGCACACAGGAAGTGAAGGCGAGATAAACATACAAACATAGCAAAAGTAAGCGAAGGTTCTACAACACTAAATCGAATCGATTTGAAATTGTAACACTCTGTATAGCTGTATGTTATACCATTTCGTAGTATGTAACACTATCTGAAGATGTGACATTTCTTCTTCTTTCGGTGCATCAGGTGTGACTGGCTTGAAGTTTTACTGAGCCCTCGCATTTGATGCAGCTGACTATGACATTTTAAATCAACTCTCAATCTCCACTGTTACCTTAAGTTCGAAAACACATTATAACCTGACGTGTAACATATGAAACAGATGTAACCACACACACAGAAGGAAAGACATCATATCTAAGTCAAATTGCCATCTCTTGTTTCTTCTATTAAATACACTTTTAATTTAAATTTAAAATTCGTCCACAACATATTATGTATCTTATTTATTATCATTATCTAACTTAGCAGCAAGTTAAAATTGTGTACATGCATTTATACTTACTATATATATTTTTTATCTCTTTTTTTTTAATTTATCCTTTTGTAAAATTTTCCAGCAACAAAGATGCACTTGTAATAAAACTGAATTTGTATAATATAACATGTAAAATCATACAATGTCCGACCTGCTATAGAATAACAGGCAGCATGTCTTTACTTGAGAAATAAATAAAGAAGTCTCGAAAATCTAATTACACGATCTCCAGAGCTGGTGTTCTAAGACCAATTTAAATACACTCAGCCTTCTGCCTTAGCTGCTACCATAACGATCGTGAAAACACGTTCTAATTAGCTATCAAGTAGCGTTTCCTCGTGTGCGGGAAGGGTGTCAGTAAGATGTCAGTGAAAAATATTCTCTACGATTCATTTTACAGTGATCTTACGTATTGATAAGTATGCAGTTATCATATCCTTTGAGAGCAGTTTGTAAAAAGTGCTCCAATTCACCAATTTGTCATATAGAAAAGAAAACAAGACCAATCTGCAGAACTTTATAACTGAATTACAGAAAATAGTTTGAAGCAAGTTTTACGAAGGTTGTACACACGGAACAAGTTAATATATGGAAACTATTAGAGGCTTACCCACTAGTGAGCAGCGCATGTTGTCATCACGGTCGTCAGACGAGACTGTAATGCCGGCAACCTCAACGCATGCGTAAGCGGGGTCAGCCAGTAGGAGAGAGCCGAGAAGAGATAAGGGAGAAAAAACTGACAGTTTAGTTCACAAGGATGTATGCCCTCTGTTTCTTGCAGAGGCATCGACCTCTTCGAAAACAGAATACACATTTCAGTCAAGAAATATGGAAAACAGCCCCGGATAGGTGTGCGTGTTAAACCACCGCTTCCGGAAGGGGGAGCTGCGCTGGCCCCGGTTCGAATCCGCCCTGCGGATTAACCGTGAGGGTCGGTGTGCTGGTCAAACTGTATCCCACTAGCTAAATACTGGGCTGATACCCAAGTATCGCCTCTCTAGCACAATTCGGAAACATTTGGAAAACTTTCACTCACTTCCATCTTGAATAGCAACACGCAGACAGTTGGACTACACATATTCCGTCTCGGAGGGTAACCAGGTGGCGACAGGTTGGACATCCGGCCACCACATAAATTAACAATAACCGTGCTGTCCCTGCGCCGTTGCAGGTCAAAGGCACGAGAAAAAGAAGAAGAAGAAAATGTCATGGAATATGGCAACTTCTGACGATACTTCCGATACTCTAAACAATTGTGAAATTTGAATGATGTCACAAGAGAAAAAACTGAAGTGTTTCTTTCATTACGTTGTACAAAAAACGTGTCTCTTATCGCTAATATTAACCTCACTATTAACAAAACTTTAGTGTTAAATTCGCTTCACTGCTTCACGAATATTCGGGTCGGTGGTAAAATGTAGTCTCACAGTAAATGCGGATCTGATCCCATAAGCTACACAGGGGTTATAGCAAATGAAACTTCCCACAGTAAAGATGTGCCGGGATAAAGAAACCCGGTGGATGTATGAAACCACTTTCCCTAGTACACCTTGAGGTATCTTGCTTATAGCAGTTCTCCTGCTTAGTTTCTTCTCCGTCAGTGGCGAGCTCTAACGTTTGTGCCATAAACCGTGACAAGTTGGTAGGTGTAAATGCTCAGCATAATAAGAATCGGAAAATGTTAGGATGCCAACTAAATTTCTTTCATTTCATTAATTGCAAAATTAATAAAACGATTTCTACAGCCAATGTATCGTTAATATTCATAACAAGATTCCCGGTCACTGACAATTAGTTCCCGAGCATCGCGAAAGTCACAAAAATGCTTCACGCGATCTTAGAATCACCAAGAGATGGCACAAATATGTTTCCCGAGAAAACTTTAACAATTAATTCCGTCTTTATGCGGAGTTGTACTTCACACACCAATTCGCATGTTGCCACCACGAAAACCGATCGTAGACTGCCTTGAATTAACACAACATCGCACAAGTAAGTAATCCGAGGCAATTTTTCAACAAACTGTTCCGTGTTTATACGAGAGCAGATTTTATGCATGGATTCGTGTATTACCTCATTGGAAACCGATCGTAGACTAATAGTGGGCTGTCTTAACCGTTCGGCCCTCTCAGGGCGCAGTTGTGATCCGTGCCAAGTTTAAAGCTACAATGAGGGTTTAATGTATCCTGTTAAAATTAACCGCTGTTTAAAGGTATTTTTCCACACACGAGAGATGACAAATGTCTTTAATACTAATAAAACCGTTTCAGGTCATTAATCAGTGTCACAGCCGACAGGGGAATGAATGTCGGAAATATCGTCTGCCACAATATGTACACAGGGACCAACAGTGATCCTACGAGTGGCTTACAGATGAAAATCTAGTGCGTCCGCCCCCTACTTCTCGTAAATGAATTGAGCCAATTTCCATACCTCGCGTCTTGTACACATTTCCCCGGTTGATTTCTTCTACGTCGGTCGCGAGCTCTAATGTTTGCGCGATAAACAAAATGGTTCAAATGGCTCTGAGCACTATGGGACTTAACAGCTGAGGTCATCAGTCCCCTAGAACTTAGAACTACTTAAACCTAACTAACCTAAGGACATCACACACATCCACGCCCGAGGCAGGATTCGAGCCTGCGACCGTAGCGGTCGCGCGGTTCCAGACTGAAGCGCCTAGAACCACTCGGCCACTCCGGCCGGCATGCGATAAACAGTACATAATAATGTGGCAAGTGGGTAGGTTTAAATGCCTAAGCATAATGAGAAGCGTAAAATATTTCGATGGCAATCAGTTTTGTGTCATGCCATGCATCGTATGGTGGCTTGCGGAATATGTATGTAGATGTAGAACAGCCAGCATGTACCAACACCATATTTCAGATTTATTAACATTTTTTTCTGTACTGAAAAGGCTCAAAGTAAAGTTCGAAAAGAACGTCGTCTTCCCTCCATGGATTTCCATTGGGGTTCCCGAAGCATCTGCCTAACATTTGCGAGTTGTTCGAAGCTACCCACAGCAAACCTAGCAGCCCACCTCTAAATTGCTTCGATGTCTTTCTTTAATCCGACCTGGTACTGATCGCATACACTCGAGCAGTAGTCAAGAACAGGTCGCACTAGGATCGTATATGCGGTCTCCTTTACAGATGAACCACACTTTCCTAAAATTCTCCCAGTAAACCGAAATCGACCGTTCAGCTTCGCTACCACAATCGTCGCACGCTCATTCCATTTCATATCGCTTTGCGACATTACGCCCAGATGTTTAAACGACGTGACTGTCTCAAGCAGGACACTAATAACGCTGTATCCGAACAACACGGGTTCGATTTTTCTACTCATCCGCATTAACTTACATTTCTCTGCATTTAGAACCAGCTGCCATTCGTCACACCTACTAGCAATTTTGAATTGTGTCTAAGACACTGGTACCTCTGAGGCTGAGACGGAAAGACAGCATGCCTAGAGGACATGCAGAAACAGCTTACCGCCATCTATCGGACTTAGAGAAAGGTCGACTTATTGGTATGAGGGACATGGGAGCGTCATACCGACATTAAAAAGGGAGATCATTATAGAAGGAGTAGAAGCTCGGATTGTTTCAAGCACGGGAAAAGAAGTCGGCCGTGCCCCTTCAGAGGAATCATCCCGGCAATTGGCTGGAGCGATTTAGGGAAATCACTGAAAACGCAAATGTGGACGGTCGGACCCGGATTTTAACCGTCGTCTTCGCGAATGCGAGTCCACTGTGCTAACCTTTGCGCCACCTCTATAGGTTTCATGCTAACAGAGCTCACAGATAGTTGGCTGTAGTACAATGAGTGCAGAAAAAATGCTAACGAGGTGAAAGTGGGACAACAACGTGGCAATGAGTAGGTGCAGGTCTTATAGGCGATCTACACCGTGAGATGATTGTAGGGTTGTTCGGCTGTCTTTGACAGATAAACGGATGACAACAGCTGAAACACAGACAGAGCTCGTTGACAGATTGTCACCACGAACTCCCGGGAACAGAGTACTCGAATACAATTGCGTAGGCTTCCGCGGAGAGAGTCACTTGACATAGAAGTTTTCTGAGTATCGTACCGTGTCACAACGTAAAAAACTGTACTGGAGAAACCGATGTACCGACCACGGGTACAGTGACCTCCTTCTGGGTCTACAGCTGCGTTTTAGCTGTGAGGAGTCATTGCCGCTCACTGAGCATGCAGACTGGTCACTTGAGGCGAAAGAAGCGGGAACTTTATCGTAATAGGTTGCTACGGTGGAAGGAATGGGGATCTGCTGTTGTCTATTGTTGCTACGGGTGGTGCTCATCTGTGAATAAGGCACGGGCTCTTGTTTCCCTCCTGCTGGACGCAGGCCGCGCGGCGGCATTTAATCCGATAAGACTGCGACGAAGAAAATAAATTTAACGAAACCTGCGTACTGGCTAAGCAGCCAGATTTGAAAAAGTGCAAGATAAGAGAAACCATAGAAATAATAAAACACCCTAACAACAGGAACGGAGAGGATGGATACTGGCTCGCCCCACCTCGGCCGCCAGTCCTCGAGAGTCCAACAGGCCGCACCAGCAACACGTGACGCGAGCACTGCTCCAGCACGTGGACAACACCAGCATTCACCGATCACCACCAATCGTAGCAAACAATGCAACAGCAGCAGCTCCACCGTAGCGACCTGTTATAATAAAGTTCCCGTTCCGTCCGCTTCAAGTGACGAATCGTAACTGCGAGCTTTCAAAATTATGACGTAATGTCATGCTCAATGAGCATCAGTGGCCCCAGAAGGTGGCCACTAACGGTGGGCGAAACGCTGTTTTTTTTCTTTTTTTATACATTATGAAGCGGTACGATACTCTGAAACCGTTTATGTCTAGAGTACTGGAAACTGGGCTGAGGCCTCGAGTCGCCACACATCTTTTTCCACTGATTCCATATCACAGACAACGTGTCGAGCCTGAGTCAACTGGGATATAGCGTGGCATTCCGGGGCGTGCAACGGCAAGTTTCGTTAATGTTTGCGGCAGTCAGACCGACGCCCACGGATCCAGAGGCGATCTGACATGGCGAAATATCGCACCAAGCAGCGATCCTCGAGAGCCGTACTTATCCAGTGTGATGTGGGGAGCTGTTCAGTATAACAGGGCTGGTTTGGTAGTAGTTGATGAGGGACTGAGTGCTCATCAGTATGTGGCAAGAATAATAAACCCTACTTCTACCTCATCTACACGATTACTCTGCGATTAAGTGCTTGGCAGACGGTTCGTCGTACCGTTTTTAAGCTACATCACTACCGTCTCACTCTCGAACAGCGCGTGGGAAAAACGAACCCTTTCCGTGTAAGCTCTGATTTCTCTTATGTTATTTTGATGATAAATTCTCCCTATTTAGGTGGGCGCTAAAAAAAATATTTTGACACTCTGAGGAGAGAGTTGTTAATTGAAACTTCGTGAAAAGGTCCTACCGCAGCGAAAAACGCCTTTGTTCTAATGACTGCCACCCCAATTCGTGTATCATATTCGTGGCACTCTCTCCCCTATTTTGCGGTAATACAAAACGAGAGCTGCCCATCTTTGAAATTTTTCGATGTCATCCGTAGTAGACCTGCTACATCTTCTAAGTGTTCTGCCAATAAATCACAGTCTTTGGTTTGCTTTTCGCACAACATTATATATGTCATCTTTCCAATTTAATTTATTTGTAATTGAAATCCCTAAATATTTAGTTGAGTTTGCAGCCTTTAAATCTGTGTGATTTATTGTGTAACCAAAATTTAGCAGATTCTTTTTAGTGGTCTTTTGGGTGACTTCACAGTTTTCATGACTTAGAGTCAATTGCCACTTTTTGTACCATACAGCTATCTTGTCTAAATCAGTTTGCAATTCGTTTTGATCATCTGATAACTAAATGACTTTACGTGACGGTAGATAACAGCATCATCTGCAAACACATTAAGAGGACCACTCAGATTTTCTCCAAAATCGTTTATGTAGATCAGGAACAACAGAGGGCCTATAACACTTTCTTAGGGAACGGCAGATATCACTTCCGCTTTATTCGAAGTCTTTCCGTCAATTATTACGGACTGTCATCTTTCTGGTAGGAATCCGGTCACACAGCAGAGAAGTACTCCCTGTTGTAAGACCTTTCATGACCAGGTTTCCAAGTAGCATATTCGACCAAAATAGTGCACGACTCCACTCGGCTTTGTGGTGTAACACATTACATGGCCATCAGTGTATTTGATAGTTTAACAGTTGGCAGTTGGCAGTTGGCAGGTGAACACCTGATGATAATGAGCCGAGTGTCGTGTATCTGTCAGTCCAGGAGTAAACGAAGATAGTAAGCATTAACCTGGAAAGGCAAGGAAGGATGGGTGGATAGTGTTTACCGTCCCGTCGACGACGAAGGCCCTAGAGACGGGGCAGAAACTTGGAAAGGACGAGGACAGGGAAGTGAGCTCTTTTCAAAGCAAACATCCTCGAATTTTGCCTGAAGAAATTTGGGGAAATTGGGAAACCTAAATTCGGATGAAGGGAAGGGGTTTCGAACACTGATCCTTCCAAATGCGATTCCAGTGTCCTAACCACAGCGGCGTCTCGCTCGGTCAGTCACATCGAAGACAGGAAGCAAGCAAGTTTTCAGTTGATCGTCCAGTCAATAATGAGTACAATGGGAACGGAGCACATACGGGGATTACATAACACACAGGGGTGACAAAATTCATCTGACACCTCCTAGTACTGTATCGGACCGACTTTTTCCTGTTATATGGCAGCAACTCGACGTGGCACGGAATCAACAAGTCACTGGAAGTCCTGACCAGAAATATTCAGCTATGCTGCCTCCATAGCCGTCCATAAATGCGAAAATGTGGCCGGTTCAGGATTTTGTGCACGACCTGACCTCTCTATTATGTCCCATAAATGTACGATGGAATTCATGTCAGGCGATCTGGGTAGCCAAATCATTCGCTCGAATGTCCAGGATGTTCTTCAAACCAATCGCGAGCAGTTGTGGCCTGGTGACGTAGAGGACTGTCATCTATAAAAATTGCGGTGTTGTTCGGAAAAACGAAGTCCATAAATGGCTGCAAATGGTAGACATGTAGTCGAACATAGCCATTTCCAGTCAATAATCGGTTCAGTTGGACTAGGGGACCTAGTCGAGTCCATGTAAACACAGTCCACACCATTATGGAGCTACAAGTTTGCATAGTGCCTTTTTGACAACGTGGGTCCGTGGCTTCGTGGGGTCTGCGCCACACTCGAACCCTACCATCAGCTCTTACCAACTGAAACCGGGCCTCATGTGACGAGGCCACGTTTCCCCAATCGTCTAGGGTCCAGCTCAGGAGAGGTGCTGCAGACGACGCCGTGCTATTAGCAAAGGCACTCGCGTCGGTCGTCTTGCAATAGCCCATTAACGCTATATTTCACCGCACTCTCCTCACAGATATGTTCGTCGTGCGTCCCACATTGATTTCTGCGGTTATTTGATGCAGTGTTGCTTTTGTGTTAGCACTTACAACTCTACCCAAACGCCGCTGCTCTTGGTCGTTAAGTGAAGGACGTCGGCCACTGCGTTGTCCGTGGTGAGAGTTAATTCCTGAAATACGGTATTCTCGGCACACGAATTTCCCAGGCGTCTAGCTTCAACTACCATTCTGCATGGGGCCATGAAAACATTGAAAGCCTTTTCACATGAAGCACCTGAGTATAAATGACAACTCCGCCATTGCACTATCCACTATTCCTCGTGTACGCCATACTACCTCCATGTGTGCATTTGCATATCGCTATCCCATGACTTTTGTCACCTTAACGTAATCTTTTTTCCTATACGTGATCCAGTATTTTCACGGGATCGGCATGTTAATTTTCGGATTTAGCAATGTTAGTGGTTGATGGTAGCCAGACGTCCTTCCTGTGGCCGCCCCTTCCTCCTCCCGCCCCCCTTCCTCATTCCTACGCTATGGAATTGCGCACCATCTATCGTTACCCCACGTGAAAGCTTGCGAATGTCTTCGAAATGTTTGCGATTCGTGCAACTGAGGCAGGACTTTGATACCAGCCCGATATTCACGTAGTCGGATGTGGGAAACCACCTAAAAGGCACATCCAGGCTGGCCGGAACAGTGGCCCTCGTCTTTAATCTGTCGGGCGTATAAGATCAGGGGCCGGAACGTCTCCCTGATTTCCAGAAGCGGCGCGCTAAATCGCGCGGCTATCCGGACAGCTCGGCCTGCACAATAATGGGACAGGAAATCGACAGCAGCCTTTTAAAACTTACACACTGGCATTTTCCTTAACTGATTTAGGGAAAACATAATATCCCCATCGGATGAGCCTAGACTGAACTATCTGTCAAGTAAGGTGCTCTTTTCTTAACATCTATAATCATCTGCTTGTCGACGGCATGTTAAACTCTAATCTTCTTTCTTTATTTTTTTTTACTATAGAAATCTGAGTTTCATTCTGCTAAATATATTAACGTCTTTATTACTCAATGTGGACATTAACAGTTGTACAACAGGTATTAAGAAACAACAGGGTTTGTGGACTTCAGTGAGAGCACGAAATCGCACTATAATTCATACCGACACATGAAACGCCACCACAAAACGCCGAGCCACCAGATGCACGCGTTCGCTTTTTATTGTTTTTATGGGCGTTAGGTTAAGAGTTCAGATGGGCTATCACTTGGCTATTTTGGGTATTTACAGTGGACCGTCTGACCGAGTATTGACGCAGTGCCTTTCCTTTAATGCTGTTTGACAAGTCACTGTACGTTGGACAGCAAACGTCGACACTTAGGCTAGCAGAATTTAGTACATCTACATATGCACTTCATAAATTACTGTTAGGTATTTGGTAAAAGACGCTGTTTTCTGTATTATACTATTACGTGTTCTTTCAATCCCGTTAATGCATCGTTGGAAACACCTTCTTAGATTCTGTCTGCTTAATATTGCATGTACTGTTCCGGTACCATTTAAGCAAGACAGCGCCCATTCGTTATGCCTTCTTTGTACACATTTGAAGCTAAATGTTGAGCGCAGCCTGCTTATACGGACCAAGAAAAATTCCAATGTAAGTTATGCTGTCTCTTTAGCAGACGAGATTTACCTTGCAGTACGAATGGAATGAAGGCTTACAGTACCTTTACTGACTATCCAACTTTCCTCATTGACACTACTCTTGTGTTACTCTTGTGGATCATCAGGTCCTTACATCAGGTGAAATATTAACAGCACATAGCAGAGAGATATATAACAGAATTTCTGACGCAGATTGCCACCTGTGCATTCTAGAGCAACAACTGGGTGATTAGTGCCACATAGGCAAAAGGTCATCTCTGATGGATACATTTGTTGGCAGAGATAGGGAGTTATCCAGTTATTTGCTTTTAAATTTTCAGTCAATATTATGCAACATTTTAGTAACTGCGACAACTCTTATTCGATAAGTACCGTCTTTCTAACATTCATCAGATGATTGAATTAAATGGCTGTAGCTCCGTCATAAGTTTCGGTCACTTGTATCCATTTTCAAACCATCCTGCAAAGAAGATTACAATTCACCTGTCAGTTTTATACAAACGAAGCACATATTCGTAATTCAATTATAGAACACTAATATACGTGTAAGGTATACAAATTTGTCATGGTTGTATTTTACAAATTACCTTACTATAGAAAAAAGTTACATACCGTACTTTACGTGTGACTAATACAGGCGATAGACCATGAACAGAATCTGACCCTGCAGTAAGAAAGCAATACATGACAGAATTAACATCAACAAAATGCACCACATAGGACGGACATTAGACAATTGGCGTGCAGACACACCAGTGATCACCAAGTAAAACTCTAGAGGCCGCTTACGGCTGCGCGTGTCGAAGATAAAATGTTTATTGACTATACAATATATTCTTTTTTTCTTTTTATTAACTTAATGTAGATTTAAAAATCGTGCACTGTCAAAAATTCTTTTTCTAAGACTACACATTGGACTCTAGGGGGCGAACTACACCAAACTGCTATGCTTTACGTCATTATAAGACGCCACCTCCAGTTGTTTAGTCAGTAAACATTTTATCTTAGACACGCGCCAGTGTAAGTGGCCTCTGGCGTTTTACTTGGCGACCATTGGTGTCTCTGCACACCAGTTCTCTAATTTCCGTCTTATGTGGTGCAATTTGCTGTTGTTAAGTCTGCCATATACCGCTTTGATTAGTACACAGGCAGATTCTGTATAGGAACTATCGCCTGTATTTGTCACACTTACAGCACGGTATATAATTAGTAAGGCTACCAGTAAAATAGAATCACGACGAATTTGTGTACCTTTCACATATATTTGTGTACTATAATTGTATTACGAATACGTGCCTCATTTGTATAAACCTGTCATGTAAACTAATCTCCTTTGCTGGATGGTTTGATTATGGACACAAGTATCCCAAGTTAGTCAGCATCAATATATACATACAAGTTGCATGTATGCTTCTCAATGCAACTTATGACGGAGCTGCGGACCTGCAGCATGCTGCAAGTTCGTATTCATCAGATGGTACACAAGGAGAAAGTGACACATTATTATGGCAGGACAAGTCACTTCTTTTGCATGCTGCACTACACTTGAAAGTGACACAGGCACATGACACTGTTTTTCAACATAGTGACCAAGTCTCTGTAAATAACGCTGGGAACTTCCTATCCAACGTTCAGTACCTCGACGATAGAAATCTGCTCCTTGGCCACGAAGCCATTTCGGAACATGTGTGTGAACGTCCTCACCATCGGAAAATCTACGACTGCTTCGAATCAGTTTCTCGACTGGCTGGTCGTCGATGTCGATGGCCTTCCTTCCCGACCATCAGCTACGTCTGTGCAGCCTTTCTGGAATTGTAGGTAGGCCTACAATTTCAGTAGGGAGTGGACGCATTTGGTCCATATACCGCGAGAATTTTACGGTGAATCGGTGTACAGTTTAGACGTTGTACTTTTTAGTGTATAGAACTGCGAAGTGGCCTGGGACTTCTTAAGAAAGGTGGAAAGGATTTCTTTACGTGGCAGTAGGCAGTGATGCTGAAATACTGTGATATGTTATTGATCGATGCCCATTAATACGTTTCAAATATCATGTGTGCGATCGAAATTGGGAGTGATTGGTGTTGCAGCAGTGGTAGAGCGTATGTAGACAAGAGATTCGCTGGAGGGGTTTAAGTTAGACCCGTTTGAAGGTAGAGGACATCTTCTAGGCAAGAAGCAAGTATGGTCTGAGAGAGGGTTGCTGTGGGGCTGGAATGTTGTATGTTTCTCGTCTGTGAGCTAAAAGGAGGCCTCCAATGATTTGTCGAGTTTACGGGCGGAGTTATGTTATGCCTGGGTCACACGAGATAGCAGTGCTGGAGTTACCGTGCAGTTAATACGTCACAGATGTGTTTTAATAATTGCTAGAATGATTTACTTGTAAGAAGGCTGACGCTCAGTGAGAGATAGAGAACACTTTGCAACGTCTCCAGTTTTGTTAGTCTGTTCTCTCACCTAGCAATTGACACTCAGGAACGTGGGAACACTGTTTTTGATAGTGACGTTTCCTTGAAAAATTACTGCCACTCGTTCTACATCTACATGTATAATCTGCCAACCACCTTACAGTGTGTAGCGAAGGGTACTTCTGGAACTATCGTCTTTTCCTCTGTTACCTTTTCCGTTCCCAAATGATGAGTGGGAAGAATTTCGGTAAGCCTCCGTATGACCTCTAATTTCCCTGATTGTCTCGTCGTTGTCATTTTATGAACAAATAATATCTCTCCAGAACCTTCTCGGAGAGTACACAGTTGGAATTTCAACAGTCAACTCTCCATGACGCTCAACGCCTCTTTTGTAGCGTCTACCATCGGAGCTTTCTCAGCGTAACCGTAACGTTCTCGCGCCGATTAAATGATCCTATAACGAAACGTGCCACCCTTCATTGGACCCTCTTTATCTCCTTGATTAATCAAACTGCCATGCAACATTTAAGAAGCAGTTAAACAAGTATTTTGTAACCAATTTCTTCTACGGATAAAATAAATTT
This sequence comes from Schistocerca cancellata, assembly GCF_023864275.1. Lineage (NCBI taxonomy): Eukaryota > Metazoa > Arthropoda > Insecta > Orthoptera > Acrididae > Schistocerca > Schistocerca cancellata. Next base: position 54,989,739 of record NC_064629.1, on the reverse strand, counting down.
CATTGAGAGTCTTCCAATGAATCTTAGCTTGACACCTCCTATCTTACAATTTTTTATGAGCTCACTTCACTTTATATCGCTCCGGATGGTTGCTCCTAGATATTTTACTACAGAGTGCTGTTTCCAGCGCGATTGGCAATAGTGTAATCGAACAGTAGCGGATCTTTTCGCCTCTTTTCGCCTGTTTATGCGCAATAAGTTACATTTATTTACGTTCAAGGCCAACTGCTACTCCCTAAACCGAATGTAGATCTTACGTAGGTTTTCCCGCGTTTAGTTGCGGTTTTCTGTCATGATGACCTTCATACTGCAAGATGGGAATACGTCACACCTGTGGTCGGAGCTGAAGAGAGACTGTTCATTGACGTTAAAATACAAATCTTCAGAGTGAAGCTTGACGTAGCCCAATTACTGTAAAATGACGTTAATACCCCTACACATCGTCTTGCAGTTGCAGCTCTATCGATCTCACCATGGTATTGCAGGTGGACGCTGAAGTGGCTGCAGAATCAGTCTTTGGCGGAACCAATGACCCTCGCCATCAGGTAAGTGCAGAGCAGGCCGAAATTTTTCTAAGTACCCAATACATCGTCTCAGGCGTCATGACAGGTCAGTGGAGTCTACGTTGGTTCTAAGTACTGAAGTCTGGCGGCGGAGGCTCACACAGATAGTGATTTAAGATAGAATGTTAATTAAAAGAAAATCTTGTCTTACCACGTTTTGCACCTCTTACCAAATTCAGATTGGCTGGGCTCCAGATCTTCCGAGCGCCGACTAATCAAAATGCTCCTTAGAAAACATCAGCCCCTTCCTCTAGCTAGTTAACTAATAACTGTCCCGTTTATCTCTCAGACCTGTAGTTTATTTATCTTAATCAATGCTGACGGTTCTTACATGGCACAAGCATTTGTTATTTACAGACTCAGTACATTTGTTTGTCTCACGTTTTCTAAGTCCCAAAACTGCGGGGCCCCAATACGTGTTTTAAATGTTTGTCTCTGGGGTCCGGTATTTTCTGGAGAAACAGCCAACTGTCTAAATTTGGGCGCAATAGCGCTTTCTCCTAAAAAGCATACCTTCTCACTCCACTCCTAGTTGTAACATGTTTTCACCAGCAGTCTATGCCAGTCCCGGCACGGTCTTGCAAAAGCATGGTCGATAGCAAGTGAGTTATTGACCCTTGCCTCTTCCTCGGCAGGCCCTCTGAGAACTGGCTCTATGGGGGGGGGGGGGGGGTCAACTCTACTGTCCCTACGATCTTTATGCTTTTTCCACTGCTCATAATGCTTTCAATGTTCTCTTACTTTTAAAAGGCTTGCAAATCCGAATTCATAGTAAAAGAAGAATAAGGCTGCATTATTCAGTTACCGATAATCACTAGTACTGCTGTTGATCATATTCCTTGATGTTAATTAAATATTCCAATCAAATGGGTCTTTCATTATGAATCCGCATACATTACGTGACGTGAACCAATAGGTTTCCTTTTTTTTTTTTTTTTTTGCTGTCTGTATAATCTTTAATAAAGTTATTTTCAATGTTTTTCGTTTTTAATTTTTTAAAAAATCTCACGAGAGACAAGGAAAGGTTAGATACTTTATGTTAATTTCTATAATAATGTGTCACATCACCAACAACATTAATCTTGTCACAATTAAGAGCTCCTTTAATCCATAGGGACACAGAATCTGACTCATTTATTTTACGATGATTCCTTGCCCTAGGACCTAACGGCATTGTAAACATATAATAAGATGTACCTCTATCGCTGTTATGGACTTCACATATCTGAAATGTCCGATAAGCAATAACTTGTCGACTGTAAAAAGTCTCCAGCACTGCTACAGTGTCTTCTTTAGGAACGCGTACTACAGCAACAGTAACCCGACCATTACAATGTCCATTAGCGTCTGCTTTCGTAAGCGTGAAATTCAGTACGCATCCACATGAGACTGAAGGGCCACTCAAAATCACTTGGGTACCTAGGGCACCTACTCCGTTTATTTGTACTAATAGCAGTATTATCAATAGCTTTATATACTATAAGGCGCGAACTACTCCTCCTCCTATAATAATGCGGCATCACTATAAGCAACAGTATCGTTCGCGAAAAGCCCATGGAGCCTCCGATGTTATCCACCAGATCAGTAATATAAATTTTGCAATTAGTAACAGCCCTATAACACTCCCTTTGGGTACTACCCAAATAAATTTTACATTTAGCAGTTTTTACCGTTAAGAATGATGTATTGAGTTCTGTCCGGCCGCGCGGGATTAGCCGAGCGGTCTGGGGGCTGCAGTCATGGACTGTGCGGCTGGTCCCGGCGGAGGTTCGAGTCCTCCCTCGGGCATGGGTGTGTGTGTTTGTCCTTAGGATAATTTAGGTTAAGTAGTGTGTAAGCCTAGGGACTGATGACCTTAGCAGTTAAGTCCCATAAGCAACAAAAAAAAAAAAAAAAATAATAAAGTTCTGTCTGCAAGGGAGACTGAATTTAGTCACAAATAAAATTCGATACTTGTTAAGCTCGTATTTGTTCACAGACGACAGTGCCGAACTGTACCGAATGTCTTCCGGAAGTCAACGGATCCGATACCAAGCTGGGTGTCGTTGGTTGTGAACGGCGCTCTGAATCCCACGGACGGGCTTGCATCTCACCCTGTCCTGAGGCCAATCCACTGTTGAGCAGTGTAGCTGTTTTGTTTTATGATAACCCCAGTGAATACTCGAATGGTGAAAAAGGCCATCACCATCCACGCACTAACAGGAAAATCAGTGTTAGATATGCTGCAAGCACCCTGAAGTGCTCACGAAAGCCAGAAGTGGCCGAATGCCCCTATTGCCCAAAACGTGACGTGAAACCCTGCCTCTTGCTACTGCATTTCTCCAGCTGTCTTCCTCTCTTGTGGTGTGCTAGTGCCTAATGTTCAAAAATGTGTGTGAAATCCTATGGGACTTAACTGCTAAGGTCACCAGTCCCTAAGCTTACACACTACTTAACCTAAATTATCCTAAGGACGAACACACACACCCGTGCCCGAGGGAGGACTCGAACCTCCGCCGGGACCAGCCGCACGGCCCATAACTGCAGCGCCCCAGACCGCTCGGCTAATAGTGCCTAATGAGTTTGTACGAAATGCGGTGGAGGGTTCCTGAAGAGGGAGTGATGTGTGTAGTGGGTTATGGCTCTACAGGAGTAAATAGGGTGTACGGTGAACTGCAGTGTGATTGCTACAGGAAAAAGTTCCTTGTCAGTAACAGACAAGTTCACGTTGTTCCCGAAGGTTTGGAGGATAGCTTGTGATCTAGATACTGTTTGAAGCGCACTCGATATCCGAATTGGTTCGACAGCGTTGCAGGGTTAACTTTTGGAGGAATGAAATATATCTGTCAGATGAAGTGAAAGGTTTGTAATTACCGTTGACGAGTCACTGCTTTCAAGTGTGTTGTGGTCTTGCGCAGTTGTGCGCCTGTGCACCCATTTACGATAGATAATACACGCACGGATAGTGTGAAGTCACTTTCGGATCGACGGAATATGGACATTGCACAAAAGCTTTCCCAACCGTCGCGTAGGATTAATGACCAACATACGAATGCTAAGCATGGCTATTAAGTAGTATTCTATACTAATACAGGTAAATGCTGAAATTATTCTGTATTTTCTCAACATCTGTTACAATAATACACAAAAGTAAAAGTATGCATCGAAAACTGCTGAGCGCTAGATGGGCAGACGGTTCATTATAGACAAAGGCAGTCAAGATTTTGGTGCTGAGCCGGCCGCGGTGGTCTCGCGGTTCTAGGCGCTCAGTCCGGAACCGTGCGACTGCTACGGTCGCAGGTTCGAATCCTGCCTCGGGCATGGATGTGTGTGATGTCCTTAGGTTAGTTAGGTTTAAGTAGTTCTAAGTTCTAGGGGACTAATGACCAAAGATGTTAAGTCCCATAGTGCTCAGAGCCATTTTGGTGCTGAGTTACAAGTGGACCACTGTATCAACATCGAATCGATAGAGGTTAACAAACTAGTAAATTTGATTGTCAAACTTTAAATCTGTGTTTAAATTATTGTAGCGTGTGTCTTCGCCTATGAATTTAAACAGCGATTATTGTCATATTATCATTACAACATCTCTTAAGGTAAACAGTAACCCACAACTGAGCGAGGTGACCCAGTGGTGAGAAACTGCACTCGTATTCGAGAGAACAGCAGTTCCTAATGCACATTCGGCACCCAGATTTAGTTTACGCGTAATTTCACAAATCGCAAATGTCAACGACTTCGACAGTGAAACACTACAAATGAGCGGAGATAACAGAGGCTCAAATGAAGAAAGAAAAACTCAACTGGACAAGGCATACAAAGTAGCGCGAAATCATTACAACAACAAGTCTATTTCACAAAAAGCCAAATTACGTCACTTCTACACGGTGGTGCTCCCCGTAGCACTGTATGCAGCAGAGACCATACTAATCCTAGGGCATATACGCATCAGACAACTAGAAAAAGTAGAGCGGAAAATACTTAGGAAAATATTTGGCCCAACTAACAGCAATGGAATATGGATCAAGAAATCTATAGAGGAACCATACAATCATACGGAGACAGTCACAGAAAAGATAAGAAAACGCAGACTGCTATTCTATGGACACCTATACAGAATGCCATCGCACAGACTGACCAAACAGATCGTTGACTGGGTCACTATCAGAAACAAAAAATGGGTGGCAGAGGTAAAAAACGGCCTGAACCAACTCTGCATCACACCAGACGCAATAATCGACAGAATACAATTCAGACACATCATTAAGGGGCTCCGGAAAGGCTCAAAATCACGAAAAGTTCAATTTTTACTTTTTTGCGTTTCCTGAATCTGCAGACTATTACCTTTTAATAGATATATAATTTATTCAATTCCGAAGACTACAACTATTTTTAAATTTTTTTTGAAATGTGTTCTACATGGGCGTGACCCACTGTGGCGCTGTTAAACTGCTATCAAATGGTGTTATTATTAACGTCCGTGTTCATCAGGTACATTTTAGTGATGTGAGATAAAGTATGTGTTGTGGCTAACCTGTCATGGTTCAATATATATCGCTGGTGTGATTGTCGATTGTTTCATGTTTATTTACTCTGTCGTTATCTCGAAAATATTCGTAATTAATTCTGTTTCTTGAGTCTCTGTTTTGTTGAAGTATAATAATGAGTAAAAGTAAAGTTATTAGAAATCCTCTGAAGGCTTTTAAGAAAAGGAGAAATGTTGGAAAGCCAAAGGTATGTGTTATTACTGCAAATAATAACATTCTAACATGGTACGAGCGATGCTTGCTTTAGACAAGGAACGCCTTCGGGCTGCAGACAAGGCTGTAAAGAGTCTAGAAATACAAGCAAGAGTAAACAGGAGGAGGAACAAGAGGAAGCTGGAGGAGGAGTTTGCAGAGGTTGAAGATAATCCATCCTATGGACCTGGAATGCACTAAAAAGTTAATCCAATCTTTGTCGCTCGATTCCCAAAACTTTTATTTTCTCATACTAATTACATGTTTTCTAACGATCTTCCAAACATATTTGTTTCAAACTTTCAGTACCTTCTGCATAATTTAACACAGACTTTTTCCAAAAAACTGTATATTTTTGAATATATAAATAAAAAATTGCAAAAAAATGTTGTGAATTTTCATTACAATTGAAAAAAAAATCATCTTTACTAACTGAAATAAAATTTTGTAAAATCCCCGTGTTAAGTTGTAGCCCATATTCCAATAAATAATCTGTAAAAAGTTCAACTTCTACCTCAAATACTTTGTGAGGAAAGATGTAATTTATAAGCGTTATTTTAAGATTGCAAGTATAGGGCGTCCCGGAGCCCCTTAAGAAAAGTAATCTACATGAGATACACTGTGACAAACGAACAGGCGTAAAATGGACCGAAGAACGCAAACAAGATCACAACCGGAAGATGAAAGAAATATGGGCAACCAAAAAGGCAACCAAGATGAGGCCGAAGACACGAGGCCGACAAGAAGCATCGACAGAGGATCGGAAACAGAAATACAGCGAGCAAATGAGGGAAGTTTGGGCACCAAGGAAGGCAGCAAAAGGAATTGGCCATGTAGTTTAGTCTAACTGCGCAAACACCAATAATAATGATAATAATAATATATGCATATACATTTCAAAAAAATTTTTGCTTCACCCTGGTTCCTGGAACTCCTGAATATAACGTTGACTGGATATTGGATCACAGACACAGTCCATTTGATTGTTCAAAGATGACACTAAACCCGCACAAAGATATAAATAAGCATGCATGAGCAGCGCCTATTAGACGAAGGTGGTGCGACAGCCGATCAGTTCCAGTCATTCCACCAGGAAGGAAGTACACGGCTCATGTTGTCTGTAGATCAACCATGCCAAGACGGTCAATACCGCTGTTCGACCGCGTCCGCATTGTTACTTTGGGCCAGGATCGCCTCTCAACAAGGGAAGTGTCCAGGCGTCTCAGAGTGAACCAAAGCGATGTTGTTCGAACATGGAGGAGATACAGAGAGACAGGAACGGTCGATGACATGCCTCGCTCAGGCCGCCCAAGGCCTACTACTGCAGTGAATGACCGCTACCTACGGATTGTGGCTCGGAGGAAACTTGACAGCAATGCCACCATGTTGAATAATGCTTTTCGTGCAGCCACAGGACGTCGTGTAACGACTCAAAGTGTGTGCAATAGGCTGCATGATGAGCAACTTCATTCTCGACGTCCATGGCGTGCTCCATCTTCGCAACCACGACACTATGCAGTGCGGTACAGATTGGCCCAACAACATGCCGAAGGGACCGCTCAGGATTGGCATCACGTTCTCTTCACCGAATGAGTGTCGCATATTCCTTCAACCAGGCAATCGTCGGAGACATATTTGGAGGGAACCCGGTCAGGCTGAACGCCTTAGACACACTGTCCAGCGAGTGCAGAAAGGTGGAGGTTCCCTGCTGTTTTGGGGTGGCATTATGTGGGGCCGACATACGCCGCTGGTGGACATGGAAATCGCCGTAACGGCTGTACGATACATGAATGCCATCCTCCGACCGATAGTGCAACCGTATTGGCAGCATATTGGCGAGAGATTTGTGTTCATGGATGACAATTCGCGCCCCCATCTTGTATATCAATGACTTCCTTCGGGATAACGCCATCGCTCGACTAGAGTGGTCAGCATGTTTTCCAGACATGAACCCTATCGAACGTGCCTGGGATAGAGTGAAAAGGGTTGTTTATGGACGACGCGACCCACCAACCACTCTGAGGGATATACGCCGAATCGCCGTTGAGGAGTGGGACGATCTGGACCAACAGTGCCTTGATGAACTTTTAGATAGTATGCCACGACGAATACAGGCATGCATCAATGCAAGAGGACGTGCTACTGGGTACTAGAGTGTAAAGCAATTTGGACCACCACCTCTGAAGGTCTCTCTCTATGGTGGTACAACATGCAATGCGTGGTTTTCATGAGCAGTAAAAAGGGCAGAAATGATGTTTAGGTTGATATCAATTCCAGTTTTCTGTACAGGTTTCGGAACTCACGGAACCGCGGTGATGCAAAACTTTTTTGGTGTGTGTATATACAGTGCTATTACAAATGATTGAAGTGATTTCATAAATTCACTGTAGCTCCATTCATTGACATATGGTCACGACACACTACAGATACGTAGAAGAACTCATAAAGTTTTGTTCGGCTGAAGCGGCACTTCAGGTTTCTGCTGCCAGAGCGCTCGAGAGCGCAGTGAGACAAAATGGCCATAGGAGCCGAGAAAGCATGTGTCGTGCTTGAAATGCACTCACATCAGTCAGTCATAACAGTGCAACGACACTTCAGGACGAAGTTCAACAAAGATCCACCAACTGCTAACTCCATTCGGCGATGGTATGCGCAGTTTAAAGCTTCTGGATGCCTCTGTAAGGGGACATCGACGGGTCGGCCTGCAGTGAGCGAAGAAACGGTTGAACGTGTGCGGGCAAGTCTCACGCGTAGCCCGCGGAAGTCGACGAATAAAGCAAGCAGGGAGCTAAACGTACCACAGCCGACGGTTTGGAAAATCTTACGGAAAAGGCTAAAGCAGAAGCCTTAACGTTTACAGTTGCTACAAGCCCTGACACCCGATGACAAAGTCAAACGCTTTGAATTTTCGGCGCGGTTGCAACAGCTCATGGAAGAGGATGCGTTCAGTGCGAAACTTGTTTTCAGTGATTAAGCAACATTTTTTCTTAATGGTGAAGTGAACAGACAGAATGTGCGAATCTGGGCGGTAGAGAATCCTCACGCATTCATGCAGCAAATTCGCAATTCACCAAAAGTTAACGTGTTTTGTGCAATCTCACGGTTTAAAGTTTACGGCCCCATTTTCTTCTGCGAAAAAAACGTTACAGGACACGTGTATCTGGACATGCTGGAAAATTGGCTCATGCCACAACTGGAGACCGACAGCGCCGACTTCATCTTTCAACAGGATGGTGCTCCACAGCACTTCCATCATGATGTTCGGCATTTCTTAAACAGGAGATTGGAAAACCGAAGGATCGGTCGTGGTGGAGATCATGATCAGCAATTCATGTCATGGCCTCCACGCTCTCCAGACTTAACCCCATGCGATTTCTTTCTGTGGGGTTATGTGAAAGATTCAGTGTTTAAACCTCCTCTACCAAGAAACGTGCCAGAACAGCGAGCTCGCATCAACGATGCTTTCGAACTCATTGATGGGGACATGCTGCGCCAAGTGTGGGAGGAACTTGATTATAGGCTTGATGTCTGTCGAATCACTAAAGGGGCACATATCGAACATTTGTGAATGACTAAAAAAACTTTCTGAGTTTTTGTATGTGTGTGCAAAGCATTGTGAAAATATCTCAAATAAAAAAGTTATTGTAGAGCTGTGAAATCGCTTCAATCATTTGTAATAACCCTGTATTTACGTGTGCACCAACCATTCAAATATTTCTGAGACTGATTTTATTCTCTTCGTATAAGCAACGTCAACACAGCGACTATAACGACAACTTGAGCTACCAAATGTGAACAATATGTTCGTTCGATCAGTCGGTCGTGAGAAACACTTAAGTAGTGACCGTGCCGTCGTAATGTGCCAGTGTTGTGGCACAAATCGCAGTGGAACGACGAATTGAACAGCTCTAAATCAAATGTTCAAGACTTCTCCGGAATGTTTTGAAGATGAGAAAAGTGTGTGCGAAATTTGTCCAATACACCTTGACTCCCGAACAAAGAGCAGGGATGCTGGGACGCCTGCCGCGACTTGATTGAAATGGAAAACGCGGACAATTATTTTGTGTGAAAAAATCATCACGGGTTAAGATATTGGTGTTATCATTATGAACATACCACAAAACGACAAAGTACAGAATGCGTCTGCGATGGTTCGCCAAGACCGAAGGAGGTGTGAATATGATGCGCGAGCTGAACAACATCCAAAAATAAGTTCGTTTCTGACTGTTTCACATGGCTGTATGAACGCTCTGTCCGTTGTATTCAAGTTGGGGACACTGTGTAGAACACCTGAAGCATTAAAACCACGATTTTTTTATTTTATTTTTTATTTTTTTACTTTTCTCTATTCCTCATTAATCCGGTCTCGAGACTTACGAACAAGACACTGTACTTTCGAGCACAAAAGTGCCAATATTGTTTCTAACGTAAAAGTACAGTGAATGGTATACACATAAATACACATTTATGTTTATACTATTTTCTATATATTTGAGGGCAATAATGATGCCTTTTAACAAATAGGGGCGAAACGTGTATGGAATGATATATTTTTTTTTAGTTGCACATAGAAAGACATAAAGTGACAATTGCCAATATAACGTTATAATGTCACGCAACTGACGACGATATGGCAACTAAAATTAAAGATATATCGACCTGATGATGATCTTTGATTGAAATTAGTATTAAGTGAAAGAAAGTATTGGTGTAACAGCTTTCCGTGGTTCGATAACGTCATTCCTGAATCATCTGAGAACTGTCGAAAACTGCCTGAAGTAAAGTATTTTGTACATTTCTTCATCCGACTGGAAGATTACATGTAACAGTGTTTCATACCATCTAAGTTTTTATAATGAAAGGGTATTATTCTCTGTCTTTGATCCGAACTGCTACAATGTCAGTTCGTGACCCCGCGGTAGATAACGCTACATCATTTCGATAACGTCCCAGAGTTACCAAAACAAGCTTATTATTACTTCTAGCAGCATGTGCAGATCAAAGAGAATATTATTTTATACCAGGAAAATGCACTACTTTGTTTGGAAGTAACTGATGTTTTTGTATAGACGTGCAGCAACATGAACTTTTTGGTGACTTATTACTTGCTCACCTATGTCTGCTATTGCACTATGATAAGTTTCAAGAGGGAATAAAACTTATTACAATACGTAGATGTTCCTACGTTAGAGGACGTCGGAGAAAAATCGTTGTGCTGACAAGAAAGTAGACTGGAAATTTCAGATATTGTAACGTTCATCCCTGACGTGAAACAGAAAAAAAGAAGCAACATAGGTCTTTCTTAGCACCAAATAAAGAGAATGCGTGAAAAAATTTCTACATTTACATCGATTCTCCGCAAGCCACAATACGGTGCGTGGTGAAGAATACCCTGTACCAGTAGTAGTCATTTCCTTTCCTGTTTCACTCGCGAACAGAGCTAGGGCAAAACGACTGTCTGTATGCCTCCGTATGAACCCTAATTTCTCGTATTTTATCTTCTCGGTCCCCATGCGCAATATATGTTGGCAGCAGTAGAATCATTCGGCAGTCAGCTTCAAATGCCCGTTCTCTGTTTCCTCAATAGTGATCTTCGAAAAGAAGGTTCGATTATTTTATTTTGATTTAGGGCGCAAAAAACAAGTGGGGTCATACGCGCCCAAGTCAAAACTATAGAACACGAACATAGGAGTTAAAATAATATAAGTCAGTCCCAATTGGCAGAATAGAACACAGCTAAAAAAAGACACGTGGAAAAAAGGCTAAAAAAGAGATCATACCGAAACAGAGGTCCAAAACTAAAAATTAAATGGCCTTCGCCATATTGCTTCGGTGGATAAAAAGTGAAACGCGGTCGACATCCCGCGTGTCATCCGCTAAAACGGCTGATAAATCAGACGGAAAAACCAAGCTGGAACGTAAATGGTTAAAAAAAAAAGTTATTCCATCAGGAAGTAGCGGACGGTTAAAATTTGGGCGCAAAGTGTACAAAGTGGTGGGGTAGGGCCACTTAGCAAATGACGATGGCTGAAAAGGCAGTGCCCAATACGCAGCCGAGTTAAAATAATCACCTCCCGGCGGAAGGGCCGAGAGGATGTCACCCAAGGCACCTGGAGAGGCTTAATAAGCCGAAGCTTATTCCCGAGAAGGGAGGATTATTAGCGATGCCAAAGGGACAACACATCCTGACAGACGGCAACGCAGAGATCATCGGAGGGAATATAGGTACTCGCGGGCTGAGGTGCGAGGACTGCAGCCTTGGCAGCAGCATCAGCAGCCTCGTTTCCTGGCAGACCGACATGAGCAGGGACCCACAGAAACAAGACACTGGCTCCACGAAGAGTGAGCAAGTGACAGTTTTTCTGGACCTGCTGCACTAAGGGATGCGCAGTGTACAGCGAACATTGACTTTGAAGGGCACTGAGTGAGTCTGAGCAGAGGAAACTATTGAAAAGTCTGTGACACCGGATGTACTCCGTGGCCTGAGACAAGGCGAAGAGCTCGGCTGTAAATACTGAGGAGTGTGCCGGAAGCCGATATCGAAAGACGCGGGTGCCAATGACGAAGGCACACCCGACCCCACGGTCAGTACGAGAGCCATCAGTATACACAAAGGTAGAAGCTGAAGGCGATAGGCCGAGGCTGGAGTAGTGTCCTGAGGAAGCGAATGAAAGCCAAGGTTCACACTGGCCGATTCACGAAGCGAAGGTGGTGAAGGGTTCACATCCACCAGAAAAGTTGCTGTTAGTGTGAAGTTAAGCCGCCGTAGCAAGTGACGAACGCGGACTCCAGGAGGTAACAGAAACGGGACGAGCCCCATACTGACGATCAAAGGGATAATCAGAGAAGGAGGCATAGGAGGGGTGGCCACGCATCGCAGACAAATGGCATGCATACCTGCTGAGGAGGAAGTTACGGCGGTAGGAAAGTGGGAGTTCAGCAGCTTCAGCAAAACTACTCTCAACTGGGCTGGTGTAAAAAGCGCCCGTGGCCAAACGGATGCCATAGTTCGCAGTATATCACGTGAGAAAAGGGCAAGCTGAGCTTCGTGTGAATGATGCTTTCTAAGAGCATGCTGATTAGCAGACATAAGCTTTTCGGTCTCAAGGAAATTTATTATATTCGAACTGAGAATATGTTCAGTGAAGCTAGGGATATTGGTTCGTAATTTTGCGGGTCCGTTCTTTTACTCTTCTTATATACAGGAGACACCTGCACTTTTTTTCCTGTCGCTTGGTACTTTGCTTTTCCTGATACGTAACACGAATTGCTTACATGTCAACTCAAAAGTGAGATGCTGAAAATTATTGCACTCATGTGAATAAAATGAATTCAAATATTTTGAAAATCTGCTCTAAGATATCCACGTTTGTTCGCTGGGTACTGTGTAGAGTGACGTATTTCGCTAGCTTGAAAAACCTGGGGAAAGCCTATTGTAAGGCAATAAGTGAAACAAATCATAGATTTTGTTTAATACGAGACAACACAGTAATGGACACTCTTCCTTCCGAACAGGCCTCAGAAGACCCAACAGTACCGACCGACCGCCGTGTCACCGTCAGGCGATAGGCGTCACTGAATGCGGATATGGAGCGGCATGCTGTCAGCACACCGCTTTCCCGGGCGTTGTCAGCTTTCGTGACCGGAGTATTCGTTAACAGCCAACTGAAAATTGTTTTATTTTACTCAAATGTATACTCATAGAAACTTTTAATAGGCAGTGACATGCAATCTCCTGGAAATTGAAATAAGAACACCGTGAATTCATTGTCCCAGGAAGGGGAAACTTTATTGACACATTCCTGGGGTCAGATACATCACATGATCACACTGACAGAACCACAGGCACATAGACACAGGCAACAGAGCATGCACAATGTCGGCACTAGTACAGTGTATATCCACCTTTCGCAGCAATGCAGGCTGCTATTCTCCCATCGAGACGATCGTAGAGATGCTGGATGTAGTCCTGTGGAACGGCTTGCCATGCCATTTCCACCTGGCGCCTCAGTTGGACCAGCGTTCGTGCTAGAAGTGCAGACCGCGTGAGACGACGCTTCATCCAGTCCCAAACATGCTCAATGGGGGACAGATCCGGAGATCTTGCTGGCCAGGGTAGTTGACTTACACCTTCTAGAGCACGTTGGGTGGCACGGGATACATGCGGACGTGCATTGTCCTGTTGGAACAGCAAGTTCCCTTGCCGGTCTAGGAATGGTAGAACGATGGGTTCGATGACGGTTTGGATGTACCGTGCACTATTCAGTGTCCCCTCGACGATCACCAGTGGTGTACGGCCAGTGTAGGAGATCGCTCCCCACACCATGATGCCGGGTGTTGGCCCTGTGTGCCTCGGTCGTATGCAGTCCTGATTGTGGCGCTCACCTGCACGGCGCCAAACACGCATACGACCATCATTGGCACCAAGGCAGAAGCGACTCTCATCGCTGAAGACGACACGTCTCCATTCGTCCCTCCATTCACGCCTGTCGCGACACCACTGGAGGCGGGCTGCACGATGTTGGGGCGTGAGCGGAAGACGGCCTAACGGTGTGCGGGACCGTAGCCCAGCTTCATGGAGACGGTTGCGAAATGTCCTCGCCGATACCCCAGGAGCAACAGTGTCCCTAATTTGCTGGGAAGTGGCGGTGCGGTCCCCTACGGCACTGCGTAGGATCCTACGGTCTTGGCGTGCATCCGTGCGTCGCTGCGGTCCGGTCCCAGGTCGACGGGCACGTGCACCTTCCGCCGACCACTGGCGACAACATCGATGTACTGTGGAGACCTCACGCCCCACGTGTTGAGCAATTCGGCGGTACGTCCACCCGGCCTCCCGCATGACCACTATACGCCCTCGCTCAAAGTCCGTCAACTGCACATACGGTTCACGTCCACGCTGTCGCGGCATGCTACCAGTGTTAAAGACTGCGATGGAGCTCCGTATGCCACGGCAAACTGGCTGACACTGACGGCGGCGGTGCACAAATGCTGCGCAGCTAGCGCCATTCGACGGCCAACACCGCGGTTCCTGGTGTGTCCGCTGTGCCGTGCGTGTGATCATTGCTTGTACAGCCCTCTCGCAGTGTCCGGAGCAAGTATGGAGGGTCTGACACACCGGTGTCAATGTGTTCTTTTTTCCATTTCCAGGAGTGTATTTTAGGAAGGCATTTGACACCGTACCACATTGCCGTTTAGTGAAAACACAAACGAGCTCCCCGAGTTTCGGAGCACGAGATACAAGACATCCTTACAGATACAACTCAATACGTCGCTCTTAACTGAACAAAATCGACAGATTTGCAGTATAGCCTACAGAGAATTTGAGGAATTGTGCAGGCTCTGGCAGATGACCGTGGACGTAAATAACGTAAAATATTGCGCATCCCTAGTAAAACAACACTTCTGATGACTAATTGCTGGAAACGGAATATACCGTAAAAATATCCAGTATTAACTACCCAGAGCGACCTTAAGCGGAATGACCGTATAGAACGAATAGTAGGAAAAGCAGATACCAGACAGAGAATCGTAGGAAGAATCTTAAGGAAATGTAAGAAAGAATTGGCTTGTACGGCGCTTGTTCGACCGATTCTTGACTATTGCACATCAGTCTGAGACAGTTACAAGTAAGACTGATAGAAGAGTTAGAGACGAAGCAAAGAAGAGCGGCGCCTCTCTTCCCGGTGTCATGTGGTCGGCGTGAGAGCGTTACAGAGATGGTTAAACTTCAGTAGCAGACGCTACAAGAGAGCCGTTCTGCACGAAGGAGACGTTTAGTACTAACATTTCGAGAGACTACATTCCAAAGAGTCGGACAATACATTACTTCCTCCCACATACATCTTGAGAAATAACCACGGCAAGAAAATTCTAGAAATTAGAGTTATTAGCGGGGCTTATCGACATTTACTCTTCCCACGCACCATTCGCGAGTGGATCACGGAAGGGCAGTTAGTGATATCAGAAGTATCCTCTGCCACACATTGTCAGGTGCCTTGCGGAGCGTTCGTGTAGATATAAGTGTCCTGTCGTAAGTCGCGTGTTGTAGACCTGTTTCCTGTGCTTCGATTTTCTCGTGATTTTTCTCTAGCAGTCTAGAGCGACAGTCATACCAACATTTTATTAGCAACTACGATGAACGCTGACGCTAAATTCACAGATATAGATGTTCCATAAAAGTGAGCAGAATTTGAAGCAGCAGGCACAAATACCTCTAGCAGGTGTGCACCATTATGCAATAACGGCATCTTGTTTTCAAGTCCGAATTTTACAGAGTGTAAGACGCATGTCAATTTTTGCAATTTAAAAAAATTACTATTTTCATTATTACACTCCTGGAAATGGAAAAAAGAACACATTGACACCGGTGTGTCAGACCCACCATACTTGCTCCGGACACTGCGAGAGGGCTCTACAAGCAATGATCACACGCACGGCACAGCGGACACACCAGGAACCGCGGTGTTGGCCGTCGAATGGCGCTAGCTGCGCAGCATTTGTGCACCGCCGCCGTCAGTGTCAGCCAGTTTGCCGTGGCATACGGAGCTCCATCGCAGTCTTTAACACTGGTAGCATGCCGCGACAGCGTGGACGTGAACTGTATGTGCAGTTGACGGACTTTGAGCGAGGGCGTATAGTGGGCATGCGGGAGGCCGGGTGGACGTACCGCCGAATTGCTCAATACGTGGGGCGTGAGGTCTCCACAGTACATCGATGTTGTCGCCAGTGGTCGGCGGAAGGTGCACGTGCCCGTCGACCTGGGACCGGACCGCAGCGACGCACGGATGCACGCCAAGACCGTAGGATCCTACGCAGTGCCGTAGGGGATCGCACCGCCACTTCCCAGCAAATTAGGGACACTGTTGCTCCTGGGGTATCGGCGAGGACATTTCGCAACCGTCTCCATGAAGCTGGGCTACGGTCCCGCACACCGTTAGGCCGTCTTCCGCTCACGCCCCAACATCGTGCAGCCCGCTTCCAGTGGTGTCGCGACAGGCGTGAATGGAGGGACGAATGGAGACGTGTCGTCTTCAGCGATGAGAGTCGCTTCTGCCTTGGTGCCAATGATGGTCGTATGCGTGTTTGGCGCCGTGCAGGTGAGCGCCACAATCAGGACTGCATACGACCGAGGCACACAGGGCCAACACCCGGCATCATGGTGTGGGGAGCGATCTCCTACACTGGCCGTACACCACTGGTGATCGTCGAGGGGACACTGAATAGTGCACGGTACATCCAAACCGTCATCGAACCCATCGTTCTACCATTCCTAGACCGGCAAGGGAACTTGCTGTTCCAACAGGACAATGCACGTCCGCATGTATCCCGTGCCACCCAACGTGCTCTAGAAGGTGTAAGTCAACTACCCTGGCCAGCAAGATCTCCGGATCTGTCCCCCATTGAGCATGTTTGGGACTGGATGAAGCGTCGTCTCACACGGTCTGCACGTCCAGCACGAACGCTGGTCCAACTGAGGCGCCAGGTGGAAATGGCATGGCAAGCCGTTCCACAGGACTACATCCAGCATCTCTACGATCGTCTCCATGGGAGAATAGCAGCCTGCATTGCTGCGAAAGGTGGATATACACTGTACTAGTGCCGACATTGTGCATGCTCTGTTGCCTGTGTCTATGTGCCTGTGGTTCTGTCAGTGTGATCATGTGATGTATCTGACCCCAGGAATGTGTCAATAAAGTTTCCCCTTCCTGGGACAATGAATTCACGGTGTTCTTATTTCAATTTCCAGGAGTGTAGATTTCAAAGCAAGGCTACAGAAAAATTCTTAGTTCATAAAACCGAACTGAACTTTAAAATCCCTAGAAATCGCCATCTGAACTCTATTCTTCTTCTCCTTCTCCTTCTTCCTCTTCGTCATCGTTGTCCTCTTCATATACGAGATGATCTTCACTGCCATCAAGAGCGTTACTTATGCTGCACTTCTTGAAAGATTTAACAATATCTCTTCTCATTCTAGGCCACGACTGTTTTACCCACTGACGCATCTTAGGCTAGACAGTGTTCTGAATTTATGATGGCGGGGAGGGAGACACTGTTAGCAAGCTTGCGATTCCCTGCAGCTCATGTTCGTGCACTCCTGCTGCCACGTGAATCCAGATGGAGATAGGTTTCCCGCGGCATCGAATATATCGCCACTTTTAACACTGGAGTGAATTTTGAATCGAATACTGGACATTTTAATATTAACTTCGAGTATAAGACGCACCTGAATTTTGGGGGTAATTTTTCGAAGAAAAAGGTGCTATTTACTGCTGTTAGTTTTCTGAGCAAATGTACGTTTCTTGTATTTCAGCGGGTATCTCACAAGAGATAAAGTTTTAATTAAGACCTCGACAAAAATCAAGATGCCATAATGAAACATGGTGTCAGTCCTTTCCTGCTTGTCCACCCTTCAATGCGACGCCTTTTTTTCAACGATGAATGACTTATCGGAGACGTTTGCTGTAGAATTATGATTTTTGGCTGTTGAAGACACGCTCCACCACGATAATCACCTGGTTATCATTGTGGTAATGACTGCCACTCAATGGTTTCTTCATCAGAGGAAAGAAAAAAGAAGACTGGTGCCGTGTCGTGAGAATGGGCGTATGAGGGCGGGTGAGGAAAAATCTGATAACCGATGAAATAGCTTCTCTGACTTCCGGAATGGGCTGGGGCGTTGTCGTGTACTCTTGGACAGCTTGCAGCGATGCCTCCCGAAAACTCGTCAGGAGACTTCCTGGCAGATTAAAACTACGTGCCGGATCGATACTCGAACATTTGCCTGTCGCTGGCAAAATAACCTTATAACTGTCCTGAAAGGAACCCCGCTTCCGTCCGACCATGCAGCAGAAAAATAACAAGGTGGGGGCCCCTCAGGAACTCTTCAATAATTCACAATCATAATTAAAAAAACAAACAAAATAAAAAATAAGAAAGTATCTGCATAGCCGTAACAGTATTGTACACTATGTGATCAAAAGTATCCAGACACGCCCAAAAGCATACGTTTTTCATATTAGGTGCAGTGTGCTGCCACCTACTGCTAGGTACTCCGTATCAGCAACATAAGTAGTCGTTAGACAGCCTGAGAGACCAGAATGGGGCGCTCCGCGGAACTCACGAACTTCGAAAGTGGTCAGGTGATTGGGTGTCACTTGTGTCACACGTCTGTACGCGAGATTTCCACACTCATAAACATGTCTAGGTCCACTCTTCCCGATGTGATTGTGAAGTGGAAACGTGAAGGGACACGTACATCACAAAAGCATACAGACTGACCTCGTCTGTTGACTGACAGAGAACGCCGACAGATGGAAAGGGTCGTAATGTCTAATAGGCAGACATCTATGCAGACCATCACACAAGAATTCCAAACTGCATCAGGTTCCACTGCAAGTACTATGACAGACGGAAGGTGAGAAAATTTGGATTTCATGGTCGAGCGATTGCTCATAAACCACACATCACGCCAATAAATGCCAAACGACGCCTCGCTTGGTGTAAGGAGCGTAAACATTGGACGATTGAACAGTGCAAAAATGTTTTGTGGAGTGACGAATCACGGTACACAATTTGGCGATCCGCTGGCGTGGTGTGGGTATGGTGAATGCCCAGTGAACGTCATCTGCCAGCGAGTGTAGTGCCAACAGTAAAATTCGGAGGTGGTGGTGTTGTTATGGTGTGGTCATGTTTTTCATGGAGGGGGCTTACGCCCCTTGTTTTGCGTGGCACTATCACAGTACAGGCCTACACTGATGTTTTAAGCACCTTCTTGCTTCCCACTGTTGAAGAGCAATTCGGGGATGGCGACTGCATCTTTCAACACGATCGAGCACCTGTTCATAATGCGTGGCCTGTGGCGGAGTGGTTACACGACAATAACATCCCTGTAATGGGCTGGTTTGGACAGAGTCCTGACCTGAATCCTATAGATGGGATGTTTTGGAACGCGGACTTCATGCCAGGCCTCACTGACCGATATCGATACCTCTGCTCAGTGCAGCACTCCGTGAAGAATGGGCTGTCATTCCCCAACAAACCTTCCAGCACCTGATTGAACGTATGCGTGCAAGAGTGGAAGCTGTCAAGGGTGGGCCAACACCATATTGAAGTCCAGCATTACCGATGGAGGGTGCCACGAACTTTTAAGTCATTTGCAGCCAGGTGTCCGGATACTTTTGATGACATAGTGTATGTCCGTCTTGCAAGTATTGCCCATAATCCAGTGCGTTCGTGTCTGTATCACGGTATGTGTAATAGACCGTCATACCCGTGACCCAAGCCACCGCGTTCGTCTTATGACGCGGAAATACGTTTTCTCCATAGAAACAAAATGTCT
Source organism: Schistocerca cancellata (assembly GCF_023864275.1). Classification (NCBI taxonomy): domain Eukaryota; kingdom Metazoa; phylum Arthropoda; class Insecta; order Orthoptera; family Acrididae; genus Schistocerca; species Schistocerca cancellata. Next base: position 54,970,120 of record NC_064629.1, on the reverse strand, counting down.
GAAGAGATTTATGTATAGCGCGCCGCTGGAGCTCTATGATCTTCCTTGCTTCAGACGTCCAGTGCCGCGCCGCTGACCAACCGGTGGTCGTCCGTGTCAAGCATGCCGCATCCTTGATAAATGGGTGAATCCACCATATGAATAACGTGTTTCTTGTCATCTGTCGGGTACTTTCGGTTCACGAAAATGTACCATCTCGACCTGGCTGATGTAGGCAGATGAGAGTGGTGAACTGTGGCCACACCACTCTCCAGTTAACGACAGGATGTTTCTGATCCTCCTTCTTCCGGGCAATCCTTCGAAGAAGCAGATTGTGCACGTCCTTCGATGTCGGCGGTCGGGACGTCAGCAAACGGGCCCGAACGTAATTGCGTTCAACGATGAATGCCCGCACGTGCGTTAACGAGGGCGATATACACTGATTAGCCAATACATTACGACCATTGTCTACCGCAACGTCTGATGCCGCCTGGTGGTTTCGCGACCACGTGACGCGGTAAAAAACTATGTAAACGGAGCACATACGGACGGGGGATCACGATAGCGAAGCTATGGGCTGCTAATGGAGAAATCCACTGAGATAAGCGACTCTGACAAAGGGCAGATTATTATTACGCAGAGCCTGTGACCGATTATCTCGAAAACGGCGGAGGTGGTCGAATGTTCACGTGCTACTGTCGTGAGCATCTACGGAAAGAGGTAGGACGACAGTGAAACTACTACTAGACGCTAAGTGGTTGGACGCTCACGACTCTTCACAGAACATGGGATTCGGTGGCTTGTCTGCTCTGTAAAGTAGGATAGATGGTGATCTGTGGCATCTCTGCCGGAAGAGCAGAATGCTGGTGCACGCACAAGTGTTTCGGTGCACACTATTCATCGTACAGTGCGGAACGCGGAGTTCCGCAGCAAACCTCGCCTACATCTTCATATGTTGACCCAACGACATCGTCGATTACCATTGCAGTGGGCACGGGACTATGGGGATTCGACCGTCGATCGATGTCGGCCCTTCCAGTGAATCACATTTTTGCTGCACTAGGTCGATACTCTATTCCACCAATGCCGTCATCGAGGTGAACGGCCCGGACGGAAGCTGGTGGGAGCAGTATTAGCTATGCGAGACATTCTCCTGCGCTTGCATCGGAGGTAATAATCGAAGACACGCTGACAGCTGCGAACCTCCTGCATCCCTTCATGTTTGATGTTTCTCCCGACGGCGATGTCATCTTTCAGCACTATAGTTCTACATCTACATCTGCATACATACTCCGCAATCCACCATACGGTGCGTGGCGGAGGGTACCTCGTACCACAACTAGCATCTTCTCTCCCTGTTCCACTCCCAAACAGAACGAGGGAAAGATGACTGCCTATATGCCTCTGTACGAGCCCTAATCTCTCTCATCTTATCTTTGTAGTCTTTCCGCGAAATGTAAGTTGGCGGCAGTAAAATTGTACTGCAGTCAGTCTCAAATGCTGGTTCTCTAAATTTCCTCAGTAGCGATTCACGAAAAGAACGCCTCCTTCCTCCCACCCGAGTTCCTGAAGCATTTCCGCAACACTCGCGCGATGATCAAACCTACCAGTAATAAATCTAGCAGCCTGCCTCTGAATTGATTCTATGTCCTCCCTCAATCCGACCTGATAGGGATCCCAAACGCTCGAGCAGTACTCAAGAATAGGTCGCACCAGCGTTCTATAATCGGTCTCCTTTACAGATGAACCACATCTTCCCAAAATTCTACCAATGAACCGAAGACGACCATCCGCCTTCCCCACAACTGCCATTACATACTTGTCCCACTTCATATCGCTCTGCAATGTTACGCCCAAATATTTAATCGACGTGACTGTGTCAAGCGCTACACTACTAATGGAGTATTCAAACATTACAGGATGCTTTTTCCTATTCATCTGCATTAATTTACATTTATCTATATTTAGAGTTAGCTGCCATTCTTTACACCAATCACAAATCCTGTCCAAGTCATCTTGTATCCTCCTACAGTCACTCAATGACGACACCTTCCCGTACACCACAGCATCATCAGCAAACAGCGGCACATTGCCATCCACCCTATCCAAAAGATCATTTATGTAGATAGAAAACAACAGCGGTCCTACCACACTTCCCTGGGGCACTCCAGATGATACCCTCACCTCCGATGAACACTCACCATCGAGGACAACGTACTGGGTTCTATTACTTAAGAATTCTTCGAGCCACTCACATACTTGGGAACCAATCCCATATGCTCGTACCTTAGTTAGGAGTCTACAGTTTGGCACCGAGTCAAACGCTTTTCGGAAGTCAAGGAATATGGCATCCGTCTGATATCCTTCATCCATGGTTCGCAAGATATCATGTGAAAAAAGGGCGAGTTGCGTTTCGTAGGAGCGATGCTTTCTAAAGCCGTGCTGATGCAGCGACAGCAACTTCTCTGTCTCAAGGAAATTCAGTATATTCGAACTGAGAATATGTTCGAGAATCCTGCAACAACCCGATGTTAAGAATATTGGTTTGTAATTTTGAGGATCAGTCCTTCTACCCTTCTTATATACAGGGGTCACCTGCGCTTTTTTCCAGTTGCTATGGACTTTACGTTGGGCAAGAGATTCGCGATAAATACAAGCTAAGTAAAGAGCCAATGTAGTAGAGTACTCTCTGTAAAACCGAATTGGAATCGCATCAGGACCCGGCGAATTATTTATTTTCAACCCATTCAGCTGCTTCACAACCACAGGGATGTCTATCACTATGTCCTCCATACGGGAATCTGTACGATCCTCCTGCGTGACAGATTCCTCAAATGCTAAATTTAAAATTTCAGCTTTCGTTTTGCTGTCTTCCGTTGCCAGGCCAGACTGATCAGTGAGTGACTGGATGGAAGCCTTCAACCCGCTTACCGATTTTACGTAAGACCAGAATTTCCTTGGGTTCTCAGCAAGATCTTTTGCTAAGGTATGACGGTGGTAGTGATCGAATGCTTCGCGCATCGCTCTTTTTACAGCAGCTCGAATCTCTACTAACTTTTGCCTGTCCTCATTCTCCCGATCTTTCTTGTACCGCGAGTGCAACTGCCTTTGCTTCCTGAGCATTCTCCGAATTGCGCTGTTAAACCACGGTGGGCCTTTTCCGTCCGTAACCCACTTTTTCGGCACATACTTGTCCAATGCGTGATTTACAATGTGTTTAAAATTTGTCCATAATTCTTCCATGTCCATCGTACCAGAAGTAAACTAAGTGGGATGCTAACAACTGCTTATCTGCTCTTTCTAGTAAGAATACTCTCCCAGCCTTCTTGACCGACTTTTTAACTTTCGTAACCATAGTCGTAATGACAACATCATGATCACTAATCCCTGTCTCAACACTGACACCGTCGGTGAGGTCTGGTCTGTTTGTGGCTACCAAATCTAAAATATTTCCATTACGAGTTGGCTGTCGATTTAGCTACTCAAGACAGTTTTCGGATAATGTTTTCAAAAGTAATTCACACGATGGCTTGTCTGTACCACCTGTAATGAATCCATAGACATCTCAGTCTATACTAGGTAGGTTGAAGTCGCCTCCGACTAATATAGCATGATCCGGGTACTTCTGCGATATATAATGTAGACTCCCTTTGAATGATTCTACAACTGTCACGGTGGAACCTGGTAGCCGGTAATAACACCCCAGAATTAACTTTATTTCCCCTAGTCCTGTTAAACGTGTTCAGACAACTTCACAATCACACTCTACTTCGACCTCAGTAGACACAATATTTTTGTCAACTGCAATGAAGACACCTCTTACAGTGTCTTATCTCTCTTTCCGATACACGTTCCAATCCTCACTAAATATTTAAGAACTTACTATCTCAGGGTTCAGCCAGGTCTCAGTCCCGAGAATAATTTGCGTGCCACACGCTTGCTGGAGGGCAGTAAATTCAGGAACTTTATTCTGAACACGCTGAAAATTTACTGCTAATATCTTGATAGCTGAAGTGTCTTTACACTGAGCGCGTCCTGATTTCCCTGCCTGCACGTCGACTGGTGAGTGTTCATCAGGACACCTCGCACTACTGCCTAGCCTAAAAAAAACCCCATGTGCACGCCACAAGTACTCTGCTACCCGGGTAGCCGCTTCCTTTGTGTAGTGCACCCCTGACCTATCTACTGGCGTCCGACAATTCCCAACCCAATAGTGCAAGTCTAGAAATTTGCAGCCAAGACCGTCACAGAGTCGACGAAGCCTCTGGTTGAGACCCTCCACTCGGCTCCAAACCAAAGGACCCCGATCCACTCTGGGAACGATGCTGCAAATAGAGAGCTCTGCTTGCACTCCGCGTGCGAGGCCAGCGGTCTTCACCAAATCCGCCGGCCGCCTGTACGAACTGAGGATCGCCTGACAACCCAAGCGACAGGCATCATTGGTGCCGACGTGACCAACTACTTGCAGATGACGCTCGATAGTCGCAGGCAAGGCCGCCTCCACATCTCGGATGAGGTCCCCGGCAGACAAACCGAGTGCACGTTCAAATTATTTTGATGTCACACGTAGTCGGCTCTGCCATGGTCTTCAGGATGCAGTTCCGGCCTCTATAAAATGCACCGTCTGTAATTGTGTACGCAACGATTGTGGATATGGGACTACCCAACAAACACTAGCCTGTTTGATAGGTGCCCTGACATCATCATTGGCGTGGTTATCCGTTGAACCATTATGCCGCCTCCTGCGCAGGAGACGAGCGTACGGACATCTGTTGACAGTTTGTATCATTATATCGTGAATTAAACAGAGGATGGGAAAATAGCGGTTTGTTGTTTTAATTTTGGACACCAGCGTAGACCGGTAGGGAGTGGTTCCGATTTGTGTGGATTATTTCGATTCGTATGAAGTAAGAGGCTATTGGTCGCTAATTTCACTTTGCTAGACAGTCGATGAATAGAATACAGCCAGAAGCAAAGCGTGCGTATAGCAGCCACATACACTCCTGGAAATTGAAATAAGAACACCGTGAATTCATTGTCCCAGGAAGGGGAAACTTTATTGACACATTCCTGGGGCCAGATACATCACATGATCACACTGACAGAACCACAGACACATAGACACAGGCAACAGAGCATGCACAATGTCGGCACTAGTACAGTGTATATCCACCTTTCGCAGCAATGCATGCTGCTATTCTCCCATGGAGACGATCGTAGAGATGCTGGATGTAGTCCTGTGGAACGGCTTGCCATGCCATTTCCACCTGGCGCCTCAGTTGGACCAGCGTTCGTGCTGGACGTGCAGACCGCGTGAGACGACGCTTCATCCAGTCCCAAACATGCTCAATGGGGGACAGATCCGGAGATCTTGCTGGCCAGGGTAGTTGACTTACACCTTCTAGAGCACGTTGGGTGGCACGGGATATATGCGGACGTGCATTGTCCTGTTGGAACAGCAAGTTCTCTTGCCGGTCTAGGAATGGTAGAACGATGGGTTTGATGACGGTTTGGATGTACCGTGCACTATTCAGTGTCCCCTCGACGATCACCAGTGGTGTACGGCCAGTGTAGGAGATCGCTCCCCACACCATGATGCCGGGTGTTGGCCCTGTGTGCCTCGGTCGTATGCAGTCCTGATTGTGGCGCTCACCTGCACGGCGCCAAACACGCATACGACCATCATTGGCACCAAGGCAGAAGCGGCTCTCATCGCTGAAGACGACACGTCTCCATTCGTCCCTCCATTCACGCCTGTCGCGACACCACTGGAAGCGGGCTGCACGATGTTGGGGCGTGAGCGGAAGACGGCCTAACGGTGTGCGGGACCGTAGCCCAGCTTCATGGAGACGGTTGCGAATGGTCCTCGCCGATACCCCAGGAGCAATAGTGTCCCTAATTTGCTGGGAAGTGGCGGTGCGGTCCCCTAGGGCACTGCTTAGGATCCTACGGTCTTGGCGTGCATCCGTGCGTCGCTGCGGTCCGGTCCCAGGTCGACGGGCACGTGCACCTTCCGCCGACCACTGGCGACAACATCGATGTACTGTGGAGACCTCACGCCCCACGTATTGAGCAATTCGGCGGTACGTCCACCCGGCCTCCCGCATGACCACTATACGCCCTCGCTCAAAGTCCGTCAACTGCACATACGGTTCACGTCCACGCTGTCGCGGCATGCTACCAGTGTTAAAGACTGCGATGGAGCTCCGTATGCCACGGCAAACTGGCTGACACTGACGGCGGCGGTGCACAAATGCTGCGTAGCTAGCGCCATTCCTGGTGTGTCCGCTGTGCCGTGCGTGTGATCATTGCTTGTACAGCCCTCTCGCAATGTCCGGAGCAAGTATGGTGGGTCTGACACACCGGTGTCAATGTGTTCTTTTTTCCATTTCCAGGAGTGTATTACTCCTCCTCCTCCCCCCCCTCTCCACCCTCCTGCACCTGCATATGTCTCGAAGGAATAAGACGAGACGTTAGAGCTGATATATTGGTTTTTTGTAAGCCTATAGAATTATTATACGACCTTCCAGCGCTGTACGCTATTTCCCTAAGGGGCTCCATCACCCGCCTAACGTTGGAGCTCCCAATAACCAGGAAGCCTTTGCCCCCGTGTGCCTGCTCGGGCCCTGCAGAAGGAGCGGCCACCTGCCCACTGACAGGATGAACGGGCGAGGCCAGCCGGACAGCCTCCACACTGGCCCTCCGCCTCGAGCGACGCGAACGCGTTGCAGTTCGCCACTCACCCTGAGGTGAGGGCGGCCCCAGCGTTCCGGGTGCACTAGAAGGTGCCTCGGCGGCTGAGTCAGCGGACGCAGCAAGCCACACCTGGGGTGTCTCGAGCGATGCGCCAGACCCTCCGCCGTCGCTGCACCTCGAGGTAGCAGCCTGAAGGCGGCTGGCCGTGGCCAACAGCACGCTCAGCTGCTCGCGAACCGCGGCCAGTTCCTCCTGCGCCCGCACACAGCACGAACACGCCGTATCCATCCTACTGCTAATATCTAATGACTCCGCGAATTTATACTCTACGGCTATCAATAAGCAATATTATTCCTCTTAAATACGAGAATACGCAAGGATTTTATGTAATTAAATAAGCGCACCAACACACGGAAAGAAATTAAGAATCAAACTACCAAACAAATATGAAGCTAAATATGCGAGTCGCTACTGCACTGATACTTCACCAGCGGCTGCTCGGAACCAGAACCGTACTACAGTGCTTTGAGGAACATTATAGTGAACACACGTTGATGTCTCGGCCACCAAATTCGTCTGATGTAAATCCTATGGAACCCATCTAGGTCGCTATCGGGATCAGTCACATAGTACGCAAATGAGATGCCCGTTATTTACACGAATTACACGACTTGTGCGTAGACAGCTAATGCCACATCCTTCCACAAGCCTATCAACAAACTGTCGGATCCCTGATATGCAGAATCAGTGATGTACACTCCTGGAAATTGAAATAAAGACGGTTGCGAATGGTCCTCGCCGATACCCCAGGAGCAATAGTGTCCCTAATTTGCTGGGAAGTGGCGGTGCGGTCCCCTAGGGCACTGCGTAGGATCCTACGGTCTTGGCGTGCATCCGTGCGTCGCTGCGGTCCGGTCCCAGGTCGACGGGCACGTGCACCTTCCGCCGACCACTGGCGACAACATCGATGTACTGTGGAGACCTCACGCCCCACGTGTTGAGCAATTCGGCGGTACGTCCACCCGGCCTCCCGCATGCCCGCTATACGCCCTCGCTCAAAGTCCGTCAACTGCACATACGGTTCACGTCCACGCTGTCGCGGCATGCTACCAGTGTTAAAGACTGCGATGGAGCTCCGTATGCCACGGCAAACTGGCTGACACTGACGGCGGCGGTGCACAAATGCTGCGCAGCTAGCGCCATTCGACGGCCAACACCGCGGTTCCTGGTGTGTCCGCTGTGCCGTGCGTGTGATCATTGCTTGTACAGCCCTCTCGCAGTGTCCGGAGCAAGTATGGTGGGTCTGACACCCCGGTGTCAATGTGTTCTTTTTTCCATTACCAGGAGTGTATTTTGTTCCAATGTCGGACAAAGAAGATATTAAGCAGGAGGCCATAATAGTTTGGCTCATCAGTTTACGTCCGACACTGACGGGTGGAAGACGCGATGTCAGTAGTCTTTCTTCGATGAGTACCTCCATAAATGAGTGATGCTTGTTGCAACAGTGTTTGTGCATGGCCTGTGCCTTCTCGTGGACGTTGCCATTCTCGCGCTGGGAGGGTAAGTGTGTCGTATCCTACTTTAAAAATGGTTCAAAGGGCTCTGAGCACTATGGGACTTAACATCTGAGGTCATCAGTCCCGTAGAACTTAGACCTACTTAAACCTAACTAACCTAAGGACATCACACACATCCATGCCCGAGGCAGGATTCGAACCTACGACCGTAGCAGTTGCGCGGCTCCAGACTGTAGCGCCTAGAACCGTACGACGACTCCGGCCGGCTGAAAATACTGAGCATCACCTTGCCTGGTGATGGTCGAGTCTTCCACTTCTTGCGCCGTGCTGAGTCCACATGTTTCCATGGCTCGCTTTGTTTCTTTATGTCGGCGTCACAGTGACACTCGCCGCTCGTCAGTGGTGATAAAACAGCTAAAGAAGTCATCTGAATCGTCCTGAACATTTCAGCTACTCTCTCGGCGGGATGAGGGAATGAGTATGATCAGTCGCGGAAATTGTGGGACTTTCAAATGTCGTGCTAGGTGTCGAACACCAGTAGATGAATAATTTTCACTTTTTCCGCTATTACTTCGATTGCAATACGACGTACTTCTCTTGCTATTCCCTGTCCTTTTCAGTAAGAGGATTTGCCACTGTATTCCTCGCCACTCGGATTTACTGGACCACGCTGGAGGCACCTGCTCCACGTAACCAAGTGTTGTCATATGACCGTGCATTGTTACCGTACACGTCCACCAACTCGGCACGGATTCCTACAGGACTTTTCCCCTTCAGCTGCAGAAAACAAATTACCACAGGGTATTTCACTTTATCAATGGTCTGTGCCATTTTGTTCTGGGTCGTTTAGTGGTGTGTTACGGTACCGCAGCGCGTGGGTCTCAAGGTTAACTTTTACCAGCATACATACAAACAAACAAAAATAATTAGTTGACTGTTTTTTTGAGGTCATAATTACAAGCGGCGGTAAAAAAAATTTCCATTCGAAGGCCGTACAGTCCAGAATCGGTATGCCAACCGGGCAAAATCGCCGTGAGCATTGAGGCAATCATCTTACCGACGCACCAGGTTGAATGTACTAGTTTGGTAGAACATCGTGTGCTGCTGCGTAAAGGAATCCGTAACTGCCTCTTGCACATCCTCGTCCGACAGGAATCTTGGACTCTTCGAGGTTTTTAAGGGACCGAATTCGTGTTGATCGCATGGGGAGGGATCAGCACTATACGGCGTGTGCTCGAGGTTCTCCCATTTTAATTGTCATTACTTCTGCTTTACGACATTTGGGATATGGTGACGTGCGTTATCATGAAGCAGCACCGTACTCCTGTACCACGCAAACTATTATGAATTGTCTCTGTTTTCGACTAGAATAGTGTTTGGTGTGAAATCCTATATTATTTTCATTGCTAAATGACAGAAAGTTGTTAAAGGTATTTTCACTGTCTGCTGATTCAAACTCGGGTCATTATTTATGAAATATCTTGGAAGTTAGCATTGTGATCCTCCAGAATACAGGGACTTTGGAAAAGATTCTAAGAAGTTAAATTTCCTTCACTTGCTGTAACTACGTTTTCAGAAATTCTGCGCCGTGTTTCGACAGATTAAGGCAAAGCCACTCATCTTGCTGGTTGGTGCATTTGATGACGCACATGAGCTGGTGCTGGTGATAGCTACCAACCCCTCCATATTTTGGATTTCAAGGCGGCCGAATTTGGTCGAAGTCAGTCATTGTAACAAAACGTACATGACCTAATCTGTACATTTTTCATTAAATTATAAAATAAGATCACTGTTTCTTCTCGACAAAACAATGCCACATTTCTGTAGAACAAAGGAGGATAGGGAGATCACTACAGGCGCAGCATTAGTTCAATTGGGGAGTAGTGACGAAGGCATCAGGTATGAATTTGCTTGAAATAAATTTCTAGAAAAGAATGGCCGAATGAAAATATGAACTTCGCCTCCGGAAGTCGAGGTCAGCGTTTTAAGCGTTGCCTCATCTCACTCAGTACCGGTAAAGAATTTTCAGACGTAATTGAGAGCACAAACTTCTGTTTACGGATGTCTTTAGACGTCTGCCAGTTCTGTTTCTTAAGCATCCCGTGATACATTCCCATGGGCCAAACAAACCTGGGACCTCTCGTGCTGCCCTTCTCTGTATACGTTCAGTATCCCCTGTTAGTACTGTTTGATAAGAGCGCCACCATAGGCATCTGCAGAGGAGAGGGAGGGGGGCGCTCAAGAGGAGGCACTTGCTTCTCCCCTTCCTCCGCCCCCCCCCCCTCCATCTGGATTCTAGATGACAACGTTTATATTCATGTAATGAGTGGATACTTATCACGTCTCTGGGATGTAATAAGTGTTTTGTGTCACATATAAAGAATAGTTTTAATAGTATGACACGTCTTGGAACTGACCAGCTCATTCATATAAAAGATGGTAATTTTAGAGTCTTTCCGACGGGGAATAAATTTACTTATATATCGAATTATTTATGCAAGAAGAATTGACGATTACAAAATGAAATGTAACTCAGTTAAATCAGATCAAGATATACTAAAACTGGCTAGTTATATTTAATAAACAGTAACTTCTAACCTCTGGATCATTTTAATCTGTTACTCAGAGGGCTAAAATGTTGTTCAACTGCCACTCAATCTGGCGGAGGAGACAGACGCAGTTGTAATATGTAACTGAATATCTGGAACTCTAGGTATATTTTTTGCCATCATGACAAAGCATCTTAAGCCATGTGAATACGTTTTGATATAGTGTACTTATTGAATGATCTTTACCTTAAAACGAATTTATCAACAATATATTCATTAACTTTCGAGTTATTTCATTAAACTATATGATAACGAAGACTGGAAAAGTCTTCTACATTTTTTCGTTACAATTTCAGAACTAGTGTTTGAGTCACTAGCTTTTGTTCTATTAAACCTTTCAGACCTGAATTTTTTTCTGAAGGAAGGAAAATTTTTCTTTATGCGGTAATGCTCTTAGGTGATTTTGTAATGATTTTAGATGCAAGACTTGTACAAAAATATGCAACTTTTAAAACATGGTTTGTCCAGTTGCCTTTATTTTATGGACTAAAATAACTAATTACGAAATATTCTCTATTGTAATAAATAGTAAAATAATCATTCAATAATTGCCGTGCAAAATAGCAGTGACAATACTCAACTACACAATAGGATACTGCGAACCATCCACATCCGTATCTTCTTATGGTCACGAGCTGCGGTGCAGTGCTACATTGACTTGCTGACATTTTCATAGTCACACCCAACACTTGGCAGCACTTGCGCATGATGAAAAGGTTGATCATTCACAAATGTGTGCCTCAGGTTTCCATTGGCAAGAAATACTTCTGCTGCAGTAAGACACAGTGGAAGTCAATGTACACAATTGTGGCCAGAGGGTCTTGAAAGGGTTAACTGTTGACGACTTTAATACCGTATTTTACGGACTATAAGACGCACTTTTTTCTTCGAAAAATTACCTCCAGAATTCAGGTGCGTCTTATACTCGAAATTAATATGAAAATCTCCAGTGTTTGATTCAAAACTCGTGCCAGTCTTAAAAATGGCCGTACATTCGATGCCGCGAGAAATCTATCTCTACATGGTAGCACTGGATTCAACTGGTAGCAGCAGTGCACCGATGCGACGAACAGGAGTTGTTGGGATTCACAAGCTTGCTAACACTATCTCCCTTCCGTCTCGCCATCACAAACCCAGAACACTGTCTAGATATTTGGCCCGGTCACTATCAAGTGACCACCCTGCATATCAACGGGGACAGGTGAAAATGTGAGCCCATACCACGACTCGAACCCGGGATCTCCTGCTTACATAGCAGACGCTCTATCCATCTGAGCCACCGAGTCCACAGACGATAGCGCGACTGCAGGGACTATCTCGCGCACGCCTCCAGCGAGGCCCACATACTCATCTTATACACTCCTGGAAATTGAAATAAGAACACCGTGAATTCATTGTCCCAGGAAGGGGAAACTTTATTGACACATTCCTGGGGTCAGATACATCACATGATCACACTGACAGAACCACAGGCACATAGACACAGGCAACAGAGCATGCACAATGTCGGCACTAGTACAGTGTATATCCACCTTTCGCAGCAATGCAGGCTGCTATTCTCCCATGGAGACGATCGTAGAGATGCTGGATGTAGTCCTGTGGAACGGCTTGCCATGCCATTTCCACCTGGCGCCTCAGTTGGACCAGCGTTCGTGCTGGACGTGCAGACCGCGTGAGACGACGCTTCATCCTATCCCAAACATGCTCAATGGGGGACAGACCCGGAGATCTTGCTGGCCAGGGTAGTTGACGTACACCTTCTAGAGCACGTTGGGTGGCACGGGATACATGCGGACGTGCATTGTCCTGTTGGAACAGCAAGTTCCCTTGCCGGTCTAGGAATGGTAGAGCGATGGGTTCGATGACGGTTTGTATGTACCGTGCACTATTCAGTGTCCCCTCGACGATCACCAGTGGTGTACGGCCAGTGTAGGAGATCACTCCCCACACCATGATGCCGGGTGTTGGCCGTGTGTGCCTCGGTCGTATGCAGTCCTGATTGTGGCGCTCACCTGCACGGCGCCAAACACGCATACGACCATTATTGGCACCAAGGCAGAAGCGACTCTCATCGCTGAAGACGACACGTCTCCATTCGTCCCTCCATTCACGCCTGTCGCGACACCACTGGAGGCGGGCTGCACGATGTTGGGGCGTGAGCGGAAGACGGCCTAACGGTGTGCGGGACCGTAGCCCAGCTTCATGGAGACGGTTGCGTATGGTCCTCGCCGATACCCCAGGAGCAACAGTGTCCCTATTTGCTGGGAAGTGGCGGTGCGGTCCCCTACGGCACTGCGTAGAATCCTACGGTCTTGGCGTGCATCCGTGCGTCGCTGCGGTCCGGTCCCAGGTCGACGGGCACGTGCACCTTCCGCCGACCTCTGGCGACAACATCGATGTACTGTGGAGACCTCACGCCCCACGTGTTGAGCAATTCGGCGGTACGTCCACCCGGCCTCCCGCATGCCCACTATACGCCCTCGCTCAAAGTCCGTCAACTGCACATACGGTTCACGTCCACGCTGTCGAGGCATGCTACCAGTGTTAAAGACTGCGATGGAGCTCCGTATGCCACGGCAATCTGGCTGACACTGACGGCGGCGGTGCACAAATGCTGCGCAGCTAGCGCCATTCGACGGCCAACACCGCGGTTCCTGGTGTGTCCGCTGTGCCGTGCGTGTGATCATTGCTTGTACAGCCCTCTCGCAGTGTCCGGAGCAAGTATGGTGGGTCTGACACACCGGTGTCAATGTGTTCTTTTTTCCATTTCCAGAAGTGTATAAGAGCCCTTTGAAATTCGCACAGGTGTCCGACAAGGCGGTGGCCTCTCACCTCTCCGTATCAGTCTAGTGTTAGATAAGGTAATAAAAGAATGGGAAATATCACAACAGGGGATAACCGTAGGAAACCTACAGATTAAATGCCTGGCTTTTGCAGACGATTTGGCGATTGTCACGAAAGGCATAAACGAAACAAAAGAAGGTGTTGAAAAACAACACGAAATCGCTTCTAAAACTGGACTACAGATCTCTTGCGAAAAGACGCAGTTTATGAGCACAAAGAAACTCTCATCTCTGAACACAAAGTATGGCACGATTTACAAAACAGCAAACTTCAAATACTTCGGTGAAACACTACAAATGAGTGGAGATAACAGAGGCTCAAATGAAGAAAGAAGAACTAAACTGGACAAGGCATACAAAGTAGTGAGGAATCATTACAACAAGAAGTCTATCTCACAAAAAGCCAAATTACGCCACTACGACACGGTGGTGCTCCCCGTATCACTGTATGCAGCAGAGACCATACTAATCCTAGGGCATATACGTATCAGACAACAAGAAAAAATAGAACGGAAAATACTTACGAAAATATTTGACGCAACTAACAACAATGGAATATGGATCAAGAATCCTATAGAGGCGCCATACAAACATACGTAGACAGTCACAGAAAAGATTAGAAAACGCAGACCGCAATTCTATGGACGCCTATGCCGAATTCCATCGCACAGACTGACCAAACAGATCTTTGACTGGGTAACTATTAGAAACAACAAATGGGTGGCAGATGTAGAAAACGACCTGAACCAACTCAACATCACACAAGACACAATAATGACAGAATACAATTCAGAAACATCATTAAGATAAGTAATCTACATGACATACACTGTGACAAACGAACAGGCGTAAAATGGACCGAAGAACGCAAACAAGATCACAGCCGGAAGATGAAAGAAATATGGGCAACCAAAAAGCAGCCAAGATGAGGCCGAAGACTCGAGGCCGGCAAGAAGCATCGAGAGAGGACCGGAAACAGAAACAGTGAGCGAATGAGGAAAGTTTGGGCACCAAGGAAGGCAGCAAAAGGAATTGACTATGTGGTTTAGTCTAACTGCGCTCTTTAAGGGCAAAACACCAATAATAATAATAATATTAGTAATATATACTCATACATATCAAAAAAATTTTTGCTTCACCCTGGTTCCTGGAACTCCTGAAGATAACGTTGACTGGATATTGGATCACAGGCACAGGCCATTTGATTGTTCAAAGATGACACTAAACCCGCACAAAGATATAAACTAGCATGCATGAGCAGCGCCTATTAGACGAAGGTGGTCCGAGAGCCGATCAGTTCCAGTCATTCCACCAGGAAGGAGGTATACGGCTCATGTTGTCTGTAGATCAACCATGCCAAGACGGTCAATACCGCTGTTCGAC
Source organism: Schistocerca cancellata (assembly GCF_023864275.1). Taxonomy (NCBI): domain Eukaryota; kingdom Metazoa; phylum Arthropoda; class Insecta; order Orthoptera; family Acrididae; genus Schistocerca; species Schistocerca cancellata. Next base: position 54,955,093 of record NC_064629.1, on the reverse strand, counting down.
CGCGTCCGCATTGTTACTTTGGGCCAGGAACGCCTCTCAACAAGGGAAGTGTCCAGGCGTCTCGGAGTGAACCAAAGCGATGTTGTTCGAACATGGAGGAGATACAGAGAGACAGGAACGGTCAATGACATGCCTCGCTCAGGCCGCCCAAGGCCTACTACTGCAGTGAATGACCGCTACCTACGGATTGTGGCTCGGAGGAACCTTGACAGCAATGCCACCATGTTGAATAATGCTTTTCGTGCAGCCACAGGACGTCGTGTAACGACTCAAAGTGTGTGCAATAGGCTGCATGATGAGCAACTTCATTCTCGACGTCCATGGCGTGCTCCATCTTCGCAACCACGACACTATGCAGTGCGGTACAGATGGGCCCAGCAACATGCCGAAGGGACCGCTCAGGATTGGCATCACGTTCTCTTCGCCGAATGAGTGTCGCATATTCCTTCAACCAGGCAATCGTCGGAGACATATTTGGAGGGAACCCGGTAAGGCTGAACGCCTTAGACACACTGTCCAGCGAGTGCAGAAAGGTGGAGGTTCCCTGCTGTTTTGGGGTGGTATTATGTGGGGCCGACATACGCCGCTGGTGGTCATGGAAAAACGCCGTAACGGCTGTACGATACGTGAATGCCATCGTCCGGCCGATAGTGTAACCATATTGGCAGCATATTGTAGAGACATTTGTGTTCATGGATGACAATTCGCGCCCCCATCGTGTATATCAATGACTTCCTTCGGGATAACGCCATCGCTCGACTAGAGTGGCCAGCATGTTTTCCAGACATGAGCCCTGGGATAGAGTGAAACGGCCTGTTTATGGACGACGTGACGCACCAACCACTCTGAGGGATCTACGCCGAATCGCCGTTGAGCAGTGGGACAATCTAGACCAACAGTGCCTTGATGAACTTCTAGACCGTATGCCACGACGAATGCATCAATGCATGAGGACGTGCTACTGGGTATTAGAGCTACTGGTGTGTACAGCGGTCTGGACCACCACCTTTGAAGGCCTCTTTGTACAACATGCAACGTGTAGTTTCCATGAGCAATAAAAAGAACGGAAATGATGTTTAGAGTGATATCTATTCCAATTTTCTGTACAGGTTCCGGAACTCTCGGAACCGAGGTAAGGCAAAAATTTTCTTGAAATGTGTAGTATTCTTAATTGACAGTGGCCTTAGGCGCCAAGACAATCAAAACAACCACTCCACGCCTACCCCAGAAGACTGTTCCATTCACTTTGCTTCAGGTGACTGTGTTTTGAACTTCTTCTTTCACATATTATAAACAGTGCTGTAGAGGATAATTGCATTATTCACTGAAGAGCCAAAGAAACTGGTACACCTGCCTAATATCGTGTAGGGCCCCTGCGAGCACGCATAAGTGCTGCAGCACGACGTGGCATGGACTTGACTAATGTCTGCAGTAATTATGGAGGGAACTGACACCAAGACTCCAGCAGGACTGTCCATAAATCTGTGAAAGCGCGAGGGGGTGGAGCACAGCACGTTGCAAGGCATCCTAGATATGTTCAATAACGATCATGTCTGGGGAGTTTGGTGGCCAACGGAAGTGTTTAAACTCAGAAGAGTGTTCCTGGAGCCACTCTGTAGCAATTCTGGACGTGTGGAATTGCCAAAGTCCATCGTAATCCACATTGGACATGAATGGATGCAGGTGATCAGACAGGAATCTTACGTAAGTGTCACCTGTCAGAGTGGTATCTAGACGTTTCAGGGGTCCCATATCACTCCAAATGCACATGTTCCACACCATTACAGAGTCTCTGCCAGCTTGCACAGTCCCCTGCTGACATACAGGTTCCATGGATTCATGAGGTTGTCTCCATACCCGTACGCGTCCATCCGCTAGATGCAATTTGAAACGAGACTTGTCCGACCAGGCAACATGTTTCCAGTCATGAACAGTCCACTGTCGGTGTTGACGGGCCCAGGCGATGCGTAAATCTTTGTGTCGTACATTCATCAACGGTACACGAGTGGGCCTTTGGCTCCGAAAACCGATATCGATGATGATTCGTTGAATGGTTCGCACGCTGACACTTGTTGATGGCCCAGAATTGAAATCTGCAGCAGTTTGCGAAAGGGTTGCACTTCTGTCACGTTGAACGATTATCTTCAGTTGTTGCTGGTCCTGTTTTTGCCGAATCTTTTTCCGGCCGCAGCGTGGTGGTACGGGAAAATCCCCACTTCATCGCTGCCTCGGAGCTGCTGTGTCCCATCGCTCGTGCGCCGACTATAACACCACGTTCAACTCACTTAAATCTTGATAACCTGCCATTGTAGCAGCAGTAACCGATCTAACAACTGCGCCGGACGAATTTTGTCACATATGGGCGTTGCCGACTGCAGCGCCGTATTCTGCCTGTTTACATATCTCTGTATTTGAATACGCATGCCTATACCAGTTTCTTTGGCGCTTCAGTGTATATGCCTATATCGTTCTCTGAATATTGACATTTTCTTATTACTGCTGACATGGTCTGACACTGCAGCAGCCGGTACGATTTCTAGAACAAAGGCGAAGCTGGCTGATTGGCTGATTTTGGGGAGTGGACCAAACAGCGAGATCATCGGTCCCATCGGATTAGGAAAGGATGGGAAGGAAGTCGGCCATGCCCTTTCGAAGGAACCGTCTTAGCATTTGGCTGAAGCGATTTAGGGAAATCACAGAAAACCTAAATTATGATGGCCGTCGTCCTCCCGAATGCGAGTTCAATGTGCTAACCCCTGTGGCGCCTCGCTCTGCCGCATATAGAACACTAGTGCGACCTATTCTTAAGTGCTGCTCAAGTGATTGGGATCCCGACCAGGTGTGATTAAAGGAAGAAAACGAAGCAATTAAGAGGCGTGCTGCTAGATTTGTTACGGGTAGCTTGGATCAACCCACGAGTGTTCTGGAAATGTTCCGAGATCGCAAATCTGAGGGAAGGCGACATTATTTTATTGAGAAAATTTAGAAACCAGGCGTTAGAGATAGGCCGCAGAGCGATCCTACATCCACCAACGTAGTTTCCTTGTAAGGACTGCAGAGATAACTCCGGGTTTCACAGAGGCATATAGACAGGTTGTTTCCCCTCACTCAGCTTTCGAGTGGTACAGGAGAGGGAACGTCTAGCAGGGCTACAAGCTACTCTCCACCATTATCCGTATGGCAGCTTGCAGAGTATGTATGTAGATGTATGTAGGGATGTAGATATACATGATGATTTTTTTTTTTACCGTGTACAAACTCTATGGATTGATCGACGAGAGGTTGGTTGGTTGCTTGGAGAAGGAGACCAGACAGCGTGGTTGTGGTGTCACCGCAAGACACCACACTTGCTAGGTGGTAGCCTTTAAATCGGCCGCGGTCCGTTAGTATACGTCGGACCCGCGTGTCGCCACTATCAGTGATTGCAGACCGAGCGCCGCCACACGGCAGGCCTAGAGAGACTTCCTAGCACTCGCCCCAGGGGTACAACCGACTTTGCTAGCGATGTTTCATTGACAAAATACGCTCCCATTTGCCGAAACGATAGTTAGCATAGCCTTCAGCTACGTCATTAGCTAGGACCTAGCAAGGCGCCATTACCAGTTACTATTGATACTGTAAAACATGTACCATCACGAGCGACGTTCACCACTTATGGATTAAAGTTAAGTATTCAACCAGCTACGTCAGTTTTTTGCTAAAGTCTAATTTCCTTGACCTGTTCCAGACCTCACGCCAGCCTGCGTGAGCTAAAACACGTGCATTTCGGCTTCCTCTAATATTACGGTGTTGGCTCTCCTGCCAACCCACAACATTGGTGACGAGGCAACACCGCGTTCGTAACTATACTGCCCTGATTTACTTGTGTAATGGCTTCGCCACCATCTCCAGATGTACTGTCCGAATTTTATCGCTTACAGAATCAGCAGACGCAGGGTCTTACTGGATGCCCTTGGACAGCTCATCCAGGGTCAACATGCAATGCAAAACGATGCGGCAGCCGCCGCTCCACCGCTAACGCAGCCACAAAACGCAGTTGCAACAACTTTTCGTCCTTTTGATGCTGCACTGGAAAGCTGGACGGAGTGGTCACGCCAATTTGGATTCCATCTCGCCGCCTACAGAATTCAAGGCAACGAGCGGCAGCCTTTTTTATTATCTTCCATCGGGGTGCACACGTACCGTGTGATAGTCAAATTATTTCCCCAACGCAACGTAGCAACTCTATCCTACGACGAAATTTTGTCTGCATTAGATGCATATTTCAAAGAATCAGTCAATGTAGTTGCCAAACGGTATACCTTCTTTCGTACAAAACGTACAGCAGGTCAGACTAATCGGGAGTGGGTTGCAACCTTGCAAGGCCTTACTATTGATTGTGCTTTTGAGTGTCAATGGGGACTCCCTTATTCAGATACTATGGTGCGTGATGCAATTGCACAGAACGTTTCTGATGTTCGTATAAGTGAACAGATTTTGAAACTAGTCAATCCCTCCCTTCAACAAGTGATGGACATATTGGATTGGCAGGACACACTTGACTTTGCTCAGGAATCTTTTGAAACTTCGCCACCCGTGTGTCCGGTTAACCGCGCCGGGCGAGCTGCACGGAACAGTAAACAGTCCTCGGCCCGGCTGCGCCACTGCCGCCAGGCTCTCAGCCACGTGTACCGCGCTGGCAAGCAAATGCAGTGCTAAAATCATGCCCGTGGTGTGCTACTAGACATTCGCGTGCGAATTGCCCGTCACGCCAAGCTATTTGCTTTTTCTGTAATAAAAAAGGACATGTTCAAAGTGTTTGCCAGAAAAAGCTCAGATCAGAAACTCAAAATCATTCCAGGCCCTTTGCTTCACGCCGGAATCGGAATCGAACCAAGGATACTCAGGCTCGCGACACTTCGCCCATGGAAATTCATATAGTTCATGCCACTCCGCCCAGTGCCACTCTCTCTAACAGTGACTGTGTTCGTCCCACAAATAGTGTGCGTCGACATCGCAGGAACTCGCGTCAAGTTGCAAGTGATTTTGTACCAGTGTCAGTTCACGTTGCACGAGACAGTCGCTCTTGTCGTCAGCAGGACAATAAACTTTTTGTGGACTTGGACATTAATGGCAAAGTGATACCATTCCAGCTCGATACCGGGGCTGCAGTTTCATTGATCAATCAAGACACTTACAAACTGCTGGGCACACCTCCGTTGTGTGCTGCAAATGTTAAGTTAAGTACCTATTTAGGTCAAGTGATCCCTGTGTTAGGACAGTGCAGCCTTCTTGCCACATACAAGGGACAAACAAAACTTGTGTCATTTTACGTCCTTCGTTCTTCTGCTGCAGTGAACTTGTTTGGTTTCGATTTATTTCAGTTGTTTAACTTGTCTATAGTAAATCAGGTTCTATCAGTGAACCAGACTGTGCCTTCAGACAGTGTTTCTCGTCTCTGTGAAGAATTTGCAGACATTTTTGCACCGGGCCTCGGTTGCGCTAAGAACTATAAAGCACATTTGGAACTGAAAGTAAACGCGCAACCAAAATTTTTCAGAGCGTGCAATGTTCACCACGCATTGCGTGATGAGGTCGCAAAAACATTACACGATTTGGAATCACAAGGTGTACTTGAACGTGTGCAGGCTTCTCTCTGGGTATCACCCTTAGTAATTTTGCCAAAACCTTCCGGAAAATTGAGACTTTGCGTGGACTTCAAGGCAACAGTGAATCCACAACTAGTGACTGCAACTTTTCCTTTACCCCGCCCGGAAGATCTTTTTGACAAACTGTGCCCGGGTAAATATTTTTCGAAGTTGGACCTAGCAGATGCGTACTTGCAAATAGCGGTGGACGAAGAATCCCAGCGCGTTTTGGTGGTTAACACGCATCTTGGTTTGTATCGCTTCAAACGACTGCCATTCGGGTGTGCATCCGCCCCTGCATTGTTTCAGCACTATCTACAAACAGTTTGTGCGTCGGTCCCTACTGCAGCAAACTATCTGGACGATATTGTGATCTCCGGAAAGACGGAAGAAGAACATTTAGCCAATCTCAGAACATTATTTGAGGTCTTGCGACAAAATGGTCTTCGCTTGCGGAAGGACAAATGTGTGTTTTTTGCTCGTGATTTGCCATATCTGGGATATGTACTCAATGCCCAAGGCATACATCCCAGTCCCGAGCACCTCCGTGCTATACAAGAGTTGCCTTCGCCGCAGAATTTGAAGCAGCTACAGAGTGTGCTGGGAAAACTAAATTACTATCTTCGCTATGTGCGCCACGCCTCTTCCATTTCAGCTCCGCTTCATCGCTTACGCCGTAAAGGTCTTCCATTCGTCTGAACGACGGAATGCGGACGCGCCTTTCGCCAGTTGAAATCGGCGTTGCTTTCCAATACTTGCCTTACGCCATTCGATCCCCGGAAACCCCTTTTGTTGATGGTGGATGCATCGGATTTCGGGATCGGTGCTGTGCTTGCACACAAAGATGGTTCGCACGATCGCCATATTGCCTTTGCGTCCAAATTGCTCTCGTCTGCGCAACGAAATTATTCACAGATCGAGAAAGAAGCATTGGCTCTCGTATTTGGTGTTACAAAGTTTCATGATTTCTTGTATGGTCATCACTTCACCATCATCACAGACCACAAACCTTTTTACATCACTTTTTCATCCGACCAAGCCTGTACCTCCACGTACAGCGCAGAAATTCATTCGCTGGTCTATTTTCCTCTCGCAGTACCGCTGCGATATCTTGTATCGGTCTACTGCTAAGCACGGAAACGCCGATGCGTTGTCCCGTTTGCCTGTTGCTGAGGATAGAGTATAATATTCCTCCGAACTTGCTTGCATGTTCATTGATTCGGAAACCGATGACGTGGTCGAATCGTTTCCGATTGATTTTCGTCGTGTAGCTGCAGCCACAGCTGCCGACCCTGTCCTTGCTACCGTTCTGCGTTTTGTTGCTACGCAATGGCCCTTGTCAAAGTCACGGATCGGCGACCCGTTGGTTCGCCGATTTTTTGCTCACAAGGAGAGACTTTTTGTTCGACGTGGTGTTTTGCTGTTGCGTTCTGATAATGATCACCCAAGGTCATGGTCCCAAGTTCGTTACAGTCCTCTGTCTTACAGCTTCTCCACCAAGGACATTGGGGTATAGTGAGAATGAAACAACTTGCTCGTCAGCACTGTACTTGGTTCGGAATCGATGCCGCGATTACGAATATGTGCTCTTCTTGCATGGTGTGTGCCGAACAACAATCAGCACCACCGCGGAAATTCTTTGCATGGCCAAAAGCCACTTCCCCTTTGCAACGCTTGCACGTCGATTTTGCTGGTCCATTCTGGAATGCTCGGTGGTTGGTTGTGGTAGATTCATTCAGTAATTTTCCTTTTGTTGTCCGGATGTCTTCTACGACGTCATCTGCCACCATCCAAGCGTTATCTGCTATCTTTTGCATTGAAGGTCTTCCACAGACTATTGTTTCCAACAATGGCCCACAATTCGTGTCCGCAGAATTTCAGTCATTCTGCAAGGCCAGTGGTATTCAACATCTGACGTCCGCGCCGTTTTCGCCACAGTCAAACGGTGCCGCTGAACGATTGGTCAGGACTTTCAAGTCACAGATGTTGAAGTTGAAAGAGTCGCGTTCTCGGGAGGACGCGTTGTTGCTCTTTTTGTCCTCGTATCGCTCTCAGCCTCGAGATGGTCGCTCGCCGGCTGAGTTGCTCCACGGTCGCCCTCATCGCACCTTGATGTCTTTGCTACATCCGCCGCATCAGGTTCCTGTGCAGCGGCAGACACCTGCTTTTGCCCCAGGCGACGTTGTCTACTACCGCCACTATCGAGGTACACGGCGTTGACTCGAAGGGCGCATTCTTCGCTGCCTCGGCCGCGCTATGTATCTGGTTTTGGGGGCTTCTGGTGAGGTGCGTCGGCATCTCAATCAGCTGCGCCTCTGTCGTCGCACGGGATCTGCCGCTCCCCGTCTGCTTTCAGCGACGGTGCCGTCCGGTCAGCGCTCTGGGGACCCATCTACTTTCTCGCCTCAGCCCCAGGTGTTATCGACGCTGCCCTCCATTTTGCCCCATGGCGACACGCCGCCGACGCCGCCGCCGCAGCCTGTTCTCCGGCCGAAACGCCCGCAGTGGACGCGTCGCTGCAACGGCAAGGCGCACCCCTGGGTCACGCGCCGCCGACCGCTTCCTGTGACCAGTTGTCCTCCGCCATGGAACTCTTGCCCGCTCCTGATCATATGTCGTCTTCGCCCGTCGGGTGCCCCGGCCCGATGGAGGTCGATCTTTCGGCCCCTCCTGTCTCTCTACGGGCGCATACACCGCATGTTGACGTGCACCCTGGAGCAGGTTTTCAGGCGTTTCCTCGCTCCCCTCGGTCCGAATTGCAGGGTGCGGGTGGCACAGCCTCGCCTATTGTTAGGCCCCCCACCTCGTCGCATACGTCAACATGGGATCCTCCCCACGGCGGGCGGAAGCCTTATGCCACAACCGTCCGCCGATTTGCGGGGGAGGAATGTGGTGTCGCCGCCAGACACCACACTTGCTAGGTGGTAGCCTTTAAATCGGCAGCGGTCCGTTAGTATACGTCGAACCCGCGTGTCGCCACTATCAGTGATTGCAGACCGAGCACTGCCACACGGCAGGTCTAGAGAGACTTCCTAGCAGTCGCCCCAGTGGTACAACCGACTTTGCTAGCGATGGTTCACTGACAAAATACGCTCTCATTTGCCGAGACGATAGTTAGCATAGCCTTCAGCTACGTCATTAGCTACGACCTAGCAAGGCGCCATTACCAGTTACTATTGATACTGTAAAACATGTACCGTCAAGAGCGACGTTCACCATTTACAGATTAAAGTTAAGTATTCAACCAGCTACGTCAGTTTTTTGCTAAAGTCTAATTTCCTTGACCTGTTCCAGACCTCACGCCAGCCTGCGTGAGCTAAAACGCGTGCCTTTCGGCTTCCTCTAATATTACGGTGTTGGCTCTCCTGCCAACCCACAACAGTGGTCATCGGTCTCATCGGATAAGGGAAGGATAGGGAAGGAAGTCGGCCGTGCCCTTTCAGAGGAACCATCGATCGACGAGAGCATAGAGATGGTTTCCACGCTAGAGACCATTTATTCAGTCATACACTGTTACAGAGACTACGGTCTAATGCGCGTTGTACCATGCACCCACAGTTACAGTATGTGTTGAAAATGGTTTCCACGTGGCTCAACGAATGCGTGTACGCTCCGTAGCATGATCTGTCTCACACATGTACATCGGATAGACTGCATCCGAATAGTGTCAAAGGCAGCATGAATACACTGCTCCAGTATCTCCACATCTGGAATGGGCTCTGCGTATACGAAACTTTGAGATGGCCCTATAACCAGAAATAGCACTGGTTGAGATCCGGTGAACGAGAAGGCCGTGCAACTGGACCCCTCATCCAATCAATCGACCTGGGAAGAAACGACTGAGATGCGTCCGGAGCTTAATGACGAAGTGGGCTGTAGTACTATCATATAGCAGCTGTATATCCCTTCGAATCATCAGTGGCACTTCTTCCAGCAGGGGAGACAGAGTCAAACGCAAGAAACGTGTACACTTCCGGCTTGTTAGGTGACGTGGAGGAAAGGCTGGTCCCAAAATACGGTCGCCAATTATCCTGGCCCACACATTCCGGCTACACTGATGCTGATGATTCGCTGTCACCATACCATAGGGTTCTGCATACTATCCCACAGACGACTGTCATGAAACTTGTAGATACCACTCTGCGTGAAGGTGGCCTCATCTGTGAATAGGATGGCTGACACATATCCCAGAATCGTGGTTGCCTGGTGGAGAAAGCAGTGACAAAACTGCTCCCAATGTGGAAAGTCTGTCGCAAGTAAGCCCTGCACACAGCCCGACTGGTTGGCCGTGCGATATAACGCACGGCTCTCCGGGTGGGAAGGAGCGCCTGGTCCCCAGCATGAATCCGCCCCGTGCATCTGTGTCGAGGTCTGCTGAACCGGCCAGTCTGTGGATGGTTTTTAGGCCGTTTTCCATCTGCCTCGGCGAATACGGGCTGGTTCCCCTTATTGCGCCTCAGTTACACTATGTCGGCGATTTTCTGCACAAACAAGTTCTCCATGTACGCGAACACCACCATTACTCTACCACGCAAACATAGGGGTTACACTTGTCTGGTGAGTGACGTTCCCTGGGGGGTCCACCGGGGGCCGAACCGCACAATAACCCTGGTTTCGGTGTGGGGCGGCGGAGGGGTGAAGTCGACTGCGGTAGTCGTCGTACGGTTGTGGACCACTGCGGCTGCGGCGGGGACGGAGCCTCTACGTCGTTTCTAGGTCCCCGGTTAACATACATACCATACATACATACATACAAGCTCTGCACACAGTAAGTGATAAGCGTTGTAACAATTGTCATGGAGAATGTTCCACATGGTCGTCTGGTTCACCCCATACCGGCGGGAAAACTGCCTGGTGCTGACACAATGTTAATCACATTTTCGCAGGTTAGAATCCTGCCTCGGGCATGGATGTGTGTGATGTCCTTAGGTTAGTTAAGTTTAAGTAGTTCTAAGTTCTAGGGGACTGATGACCACAGCTGTTAAGTCCCATAGTGCTCAGAGCCATTTGAACCATTTTTTAATCACATTTTCCTGCAAGTATGGTGCCTGAACATTTCCGGTACGTCCTACATGATTTCCTGCTTCCTGAAACGACCCTTGCTGCCTGCCGTCCGTTGCCATTTGCCTCTCTGTAAGTAAACACTATGTCGGCAACCTCTTGATTCGAATAAGCAACCATCGTGTACAGCGCTGTATTATGACCACTAAAAGGTAAGTCAGAAAGAGAAGTGAATTGGGCACAAGATTACCAGTTACTATGGCAGGAGAGGGCCCTAGGGCATGGTGTATGAGGAAGAACTCCAACCTCTAAGAGGAAACCGTGCATACTGAACTGTGGCTGCGTGGTACATTGAGTATTAGACCGCAGTCTCTGTAACAGTGTATGATTGAGTAAATGGTCTCTAGCACGGAAAACATGCATTTTGGACATACGTTCAGTCGCCCTTTTTTGTTCCGTTTCGTCCTCTCATCGACCAATCCCTAGAGTTCATACACGGTGGAAAAAATCACCCTGTAGATGATAAAACTGAGGATAAAATATGTTTATAGCCAAACTTGATTAACGGAGGGAATAATTTGGTTGTCCACATGTTGAGTTGTGAGGGAATAGATACACAAAAGTGATGGGTTCCCTACCAATATCGTGTTGGAGCTCCTTTTGCCCGACGTCGTGCAGCAACACGACATAAGATGGACTCAACAAGTCGTTAGAAGTCCCCTGCAGGAATATTGACACGTGCTGCCTCTATAGCCGTCCATAAGTGAGAAAGTGTTGCCGGTGCAGGGTTTTGTGCGCCAACTGACTCTCGATTATGTCTCATAAATGTTCGATGGGATTCACGTCAGGTGTCTGGTGATGTTGGTGGCCAAATCAATCGCCCGAATTGTGCAGAATGTTCTCCAAACCAGTCGTGAACAATTGTGACCCAGTGACGTGGCGCTTTATCTTCTACGACGGTGAGTCAAATGAAAATATTTTTTTAAATATTATTTATTGTGCAGAAGTGGTACAAAGCTGTATCACTTTTCAACATAATCTCCCTCACGGTCAATGCCAGTCTTCCACCGCTTACAAAGTGCATAAATTCCTTTAGAAAAAAATTCTTTTGGTAGTCCACGCAACCACTCATACACCGCGTGGCGTACCTCTTCGTCAGAATGGAACTTATTCCCCCCATTGCGTCTTTTAGTGATCCAAACATATGGAAATCACTTGGGGCAAGGTCTGGTGAGTATGGTGGATGAGGAAGACACTCAAAATGCAGGTCTGTGATTGTTGCAACTGTTGTACAGGCAGTGTGGGGCCTTCCATTGTCATGTTGCAAAAGGACACCTGCTGACAGCAATCCACGTCCCTTTGATTATAGGCCGCAGATGATTTTTTAAGAGATTTGTGTATGATGCACTGGTGACAGTGATCCCTCTAGGCATGTAATGCTCCAAAATGACGCCTTTTTCGTCCCAAAAGAGAGTTAGCATAACCTTCCCTGCTGATGGTTCTATTCGAAGGTTCTTTGGTTTTGGTTATGAGGAATGGCGCCATTCATTGCTCGCTCTCTTCGTTTCCGGTTGGTGGAAGTGAACCCAGGTTTCGTCCCCAGTAACGATTTTTGCAAGGAAGCCATCACCTTCTCGTTCAAAGAGGCGAAGAAGCTCTTCACAAGCATCAACACGGCGTTCTGTCATTTCAGGAGTCAGCTGCCGTGGCACCCATCAAAATGGTTCAAATGGCTCTGAGCACTATGGGACTCAACTGCTGTGGTCATAAGTCCCCTAGAACTTAGAACTACTTAAACCTAACTAACCTAAGGACAGCACACAACACCCAGCCATCACGAGGCAGAGAAAATCCCTGGCCCCGCGGGGAATCGAACCCGGGAACCCGGGCGTGGGAAGCGAGAACGCTACCGCACGACCACGTGATGCGGGCGTGGCACCCATCTTGTGAAACTGGAGCACATCATGCACAATGTAGTGTGCTGACCCAAGACTAATCTGTAAACATGCTGCAGTGTTATTCAGTGTCACTCGGCGGTTTTCCTTCACTATGGCTTCAACTGCTGCAATGTTTTGTGGAGTCACAACTCGTTGTACCTGACCTGGATGAGGAGCATCTTCCACTGAAGTCAAACCATTTGCAAACTTCCTACTCCATTCGTACACTTGCTGCTGTGACAAACATCCATCACCGTACTGAACCTTCATTCTTGTATGAATTTAGATAGGTTTCACACCTTCACTACGCAAAAACCTAATAACAGAACGCTGTTCTTCCCTGGTTCAAGTCGCAAGTGGGGCGGACATCTTTATACTGATACTGCGACGGTATGTGTACATCTGAACTATGCTGCCACCTACAGGCCATTCTGAGCGCTGTTTGTAGCACGCTTACCAACTTACAAGATAACGACGCGAAATTTCGATTTGTTATTACAGATTTAAGGTTTTCATTAGACTTACCCTCGTATAAAAATTCCATCGTTGTTTCGAAAAATGAAGTCCATGATCACCTGAGCACAGATGACAGCTTAGTTTTTTGTCTGTTTTTATTTCATGCCCCTGCGCTGGTCGGGGCTGGTGGGGCACTGACAGTGGTACTGCTCTTCAGCCATGAAACAGATAGCGGAGATATAAACACTGAATTTAAAACTTTTTAAAGGCAAAAATAAAATCGAAGTTTTGAGGTATATGGTGGATGACTTTTTGCACTGATAGTTAAAAATAGTAATAATGAAAGGTAAAATTAAGCACAATAAGTACACATTTAAAACATTTTTGCCAAAACACTGAATATAAAAGACGCACTTTCGTGTCACTAGAAATTGGAAGGACCCGCCACGGGATAGCGAATTAGTTGTTGATGGGGAGAAGGTTGCCTGGTGAAGAGAGTAGAAATGTGTTGGTATAAGGATGGAGGACTGTTGCATTGCAGCGATTGGGTAGGCGTGGCTGTTGGGGTGGAGTAGAGAGGGAATTTGGAAAAGAGAGGTTGGGGAAACAAAGACGGAAACGAAAAAACGAATAAGAATATGTGGGGAGGGGAGGAAGAGGAAGCCCTAATAAGGTGGATTGTCTGGAGTGGACCTGTAGGTGGTAGGAGGTGGAGATCATGATCTGGGAGGGGGAGACGGCTGAAGTTCTTTTGGGAGGGCATGTGGAGGGTGTGTAAGTGGAGGATTGGTGGAATATGTTGGTAAAGGCGTGGCAACGTATGAGGATTGGAAAGCTGAAGGGAAACGAGAGGATTACTTTGGAGTCGAGTCTGTGGACGGTGTTGATTGTTGGGAGATGCTGAGTGTGAGTGAGGAGGGGCGGGATTGTGATGAGCTGGTAAAGGATGCTTGTGCGGGAAGGAAAACGACTGCAGAAAGCGAGGTGGAGTACATGGAGTTCGAGGATCTGGATGGACTTGTAAAACTTGGAAGAGGCAGATATCCATGCAACAGCTGCATAAGAAAGGATGGGGCGGATTAGGGATTTGTACGTGTGAAGGACAGTGGAAGGGTGGAGTCCCTACATATTCAGCCAGTTGACTGCGACAGTGCACTGCCCTCACATACCTTGTGTAGGCGATACTAGTGCCATCTGTATATTTGCATTCGATCTTCAATGACTTTTGTCACCTTACTGTAGAGTGTACTAAGTATGTAGACGTGAAAAGACTTGCACAAGAATGAGTAGCGTGAGGAGTTGTATGAAATCGGTCTTCGGACTGATCATTGCAATAAAAAAAATAGGTGTAAAGTTTTGTGTGCTAGAAAAACCTGGATCCAGTGACAAAACCAACTCAAATGCGTATAGGGTGCAATAATCCCATCTGTTGCACTCGAAGCGACCTTTCGGAAGGCTATAGAATGCCTTCCCAAAGTCACGGAGCACGGCATCAACTTGGGCTCCTTTGTCTGTGGTCCTATTGATTTCATGGACGGACAGAAAAAGTTGAGTTTCACAAGATCTCCGTTTGTAGAATGCGTGTCGATTCCTATAGAGAAGATTTTCGTGCTACGAAATAGCCATAATACGTGAGCATGAAACGTGTTCCACAATTGTACAGCAGATTGACGTCAATGATTACGGTCTGTAATTAGAATCCTAACAGATTAAAGCTGAATGTTGCACCAGGATGCGAGGCAGAGCGTTGTCCCCGAAAGACAAGGGCCTAGATTCTAATATAGGTGCGACACTGGCTTCATAAACGTGCGGCGTCCTCTATAAAACTGAGGATTCGTTTCGCTGGAGTATTCTTTCCTCATGATACTAGTGCAGGGAGGTATGCAGGCAGCCTCCGTTGGGTTCTGGAGTTAGGAAAAGATCACTTTCTTAAGATCACAATACCGGTTCGTCAGTGAGACGTTATCACGTAGGTGAGATGGTAAGATTGGAAAGAACGTTATCTACGAAAGGCGAGAGTCAGATGTCTGAGAGTTAGTGTTAAAATTAATGGACTGATTGCATGAATTCGTGTTGGGAATTGAGGTTATCACCTGATATTGGGATCCGTATCCAGGGAAAACTGAAGATATTCTCACGACCGTTCTTAAATTTCTTAAAATTGCTTTTTGTTGTGCTGACTATGACGCATCTGGAAACTTTCCAGAATGTAACTGCGGTAGCTTACAGATATCGTAGACCTTTTTCCATGCACTTTTGACACTGGCCTTCACAGATTCGATAACCACAAAGAGAGAAACTGGCGTGTTTCATTTCTATTAATATACACACTCTTTCACAGATAAAATTTGGCACTAAGAGTGGACAAGACGGCTACACAGTGCATGCCCGAACACTTGAGACAGGTATAGAGCAAGCGAAAGAGAAAACTGAGTTCTTGCACCCCTTTCTAATGTTAGAGAATGCCTGTTACTGTCTGTAATAATGTAGAAATATGAATATTAAGTTGGTTACTGTCTGACAGCCGAATGGCTGATTGAAGATTTTGATTATTTTATGTCTCACTGTAGTTTCGTGGGGCATACACGCTTTTAAGCTTCACTAAAACAAAAGGTAAACAGTATATGGCAGCAGTTGTTTATGGGATGGCTTGCTGCTGTTTCATCGTTGACTGACTCCATGTTAACGACGACAAAGATTTATATTTCATTTCCCTTATAAACTGAATAGACTGCATTCCATACTTCTCTATCATGTGGAATACAGATGAAAAACGACTAGCTTCCTTTTTTCACTCTAGCCACATCTCGAATTAGACAACTATGCAAACGCATAAACTCTTATTTTCCAATTTCCTGAATATATTCAAGTGAATACTAGGATTACCCCCTCAGAAAGACAATTGCTGCTTTGTTCCATTATCTTTACCCATAGGAATAACACCTACGCCTCTAACGATCTTTTCTGTACTTCCGCCAACGTTTCGAAAGCGCTTTATAACGATATGACCTCAGTCTTCCTGTGCTGTGAAAACTAAACAGTGGGAAACATCCACAAGAGGTTGAAAAAGGTGTATGGAGATGCTGCTGTCGATCGCAGTACAGTTAGTCAGTGGGCAAGCAGGTTACGTGATGAAAGCGGGCACGGAAATATTGGGATTGTACTCGCAGCGGCAGGCCTCGCACTGCACACACTCCAGACAATGTGTAGAGAGTTAACGAATTGGTGACTGCCGACAGACGCATCACTGTGAACGAATTGTCACGCTACGTTGGGACAGGGGAAGGAAGCGTTTGCAGAATACTGAAAGCGTTGGCGCTAAAAAAGGTTTGTGCCAGGTGGGTTCCCAGGATGTTGACAGTGGCTCACAAGGAAACAAGAAAAACGGTATGCAGAGAACTTTTGGAACAGTACAAGAATGGTGGAGATGAATTGCTTGGAAGATTTGTGACAGGTGATGAAACATGGCTCCATCATTTTTCACCGGAGACGAAGAGGCAATCAATGGAGTGGCACCATGCAAATTCACCCAAGAAAAAAACAAAAAAATCAAAACCACACCTTCTGCTGGAAAAGTTATGGCTACGGTGTTTTTCGATTCCGAAGGAATCTTGCTTGTGGGCCACCAAATTCAGATGCATATGTGACGACACTGAAGAAACTTCAAGCTCGACTGAGTCGTATTCGACCACATCGGCAAAAGCAGGATGTTTTGCTGTTGCACGACAATGCACGGCCACATGTCAGTCAAAAAACCATGGAAGCGATCACAAAACTCAGATGGACAACGGTGAAACACTCGCCTTACAGTCCTCACCTGGCTCCATGTGACTATCATCTCTCTGGGAAACTGAAAGACTCTCTTCATGGAACAAAGTTTGAAGACGATGTGCACGCTGCCGAACAGTGGCTCCAACAGGTTGGTCCAGAATTTTACCGTGCAGGTATACAGGCGCTGGTTCCAAGATGGCGTAAGGCAGTTGAGAGGGATGGAAATTATGCGGAGAAATGAAAATATTGTTCCTAAAGGATGTATCTACACACTGTAAAACTTTCAAACATGTAGAATAAAAGATGAATAAAAAAAATAGTGTGCATTTCTTTTGGAGTGATCCTCGTATATATATATATATATATATATATATATATATATATATATATATATATATACGAGGATCACTCCAAAAGAAATGCACACTATTTTTTTTATTCATCTTTATATATATATATATATATATATATATATATATATATATATATATATATATATTAGAAGTTCTTTGTATTATTCTGAATCGTAGTTTTTATACTAACCATCTCAATAACATATTTTTAGCGTAGGATGGGGTAAGACTGGAGGACACAGGAGAATGTTCACTACTAGTCTAGAGCACTAAAGTACCTTGAGCCGCTTCTGTCTGAACACCTCAGTGTTCTTTTACTCATGGTCCTGCTGGCGGTAAAATAGTCTCGCCTTCCTGCTGCCTTTGGGCTGACTTACCAGGCAGTTACAGGGGACCCACAGATTACTGCACACAAAAAAGGCACTGCAAGAGGAGAAATTCTCGATGTTGTTGTTGTTCTGGGCTTCATTCTGAAGGCCAGTTCGATTCAGTTTACCACTCTAGTCTACCCTGTACAACCCTCTTCATCTGTGCATAACTACTGCAGCCTACATCCATTTGAAACTGCTTACTGTACTCAAGTGTTAGTGTCCTACTATTTTTACCACACACATTTTCATCCATTACCAAACTAACGATTCGTTTAGGCCTCCAGACGTGTCTTATCATCCGATCCGTTCTTTTAGTGAAGTTGTACCATCAATTTCCTTTCTCCTCAGTAAGATTCACTGCTTCCTCATTAGATATTCGTTCTACCGCATCCAGTATTCATAATTCTTCTATAACATCACTTTTCATTAACTTTTATTCTCTTCTTGTCTTGTATAAATCGATAATAGTATACGTTTCACTTTTGTACAAGGCTACACTCCAGGCACACATATTCAGAAAAGACTTCCTAGTCCTTAAATACACTGCTGGAAAAAAATTTGTACACCTGGAAATAAGACGTCAGTTTGGTTCCGACGACGGCCTATGCCACCAGGAGGACAGTAGATGTTCTGATAATGGTTTCAACGCCGTCCGCCAACAGATAGCCTAATGGCATAGCTACCAGAGGGCCATCTGTGTCTACCCTTCAATAGGGAATGCTCACAGCCAGAAGGCTCAGTGTGTAGGAGACGTGTGAACCGAGCACGCAACCGTGCCACAGAGAAGCACACGTGCTTCCTACAGCAAACTGAACGAGTTTGGAAGGGGTCAAATTGTGGCCTTCCGACTGGCGGGATGGTCCTTTCGGAGAACTGCCACACGAGTTGGACGTGCTGCGTCGATTGTGGAACGGTGCTCGTATCAGTGATAACGTGGACATTCTCACACCTGTAGACAAGGGTCTGGACGTCCACACAGCACAGACGCCCCTCAGGATCGTCGTATTGTACGAGCAACAATGGCAGATCGTACAGCTACCACAGCACAGATAAGAGGCCTTGTGAGCCCAGACGTGTTACACGAACTGCTGCAAACCGGTTATCAGCAGTGGAACTACGAGCACACCCACTTCTAGCCTGCCTTTCACTCGAGCCACAGCCTCGACTGGTGCCAGCATAGGATCATTCGGAACATGGAATGGCGCGCCACGCTCTTCAGCAATGAAAGCAGATTCCGCCTGCACGCAAGTGGCGGTTGTTTGCACCTACGACGAATACCTGGTGAGCACTGCCTAAGACATACTGGCCCCACCCCAGGCCTTCTGGTTTGGAATTAGAGATGGGGGATCCGCTCTTGAACTGATTCATAGAGTTGAATCTTTCAAAGGAGTGAACAATCAGTGATTCAGAAAAAAAGAACGGTAGCTCCAAACGTTTCCCACGGCAAAGAGAGAGAGAGAGAGAGAGAGAGAGAGAGAGACGGAGCATATCAGCAGTGCCTCTGCTGGTCACAGCACAGTGCACGCCACACAACACAGCCAGCGCCGGCCTCTGCCCTGCTTCTACCTTGGCTGCCTGCATTGTGCAGTGCCCCATTGGATTTTGTTTTTCACATATGCCGTGCCGTCTCTGCGTGTCGTCTGCCACGTGCAGTGTCTGGCGCAGCTTAACTTCGCATCGCACTCTGTCGGCGATTGTTTCAGTCACGCGTCCTGCCCTCTGGGCAGTTGACGCGAGCAACAGGACAGAGAGCCACCTAGCAGATAACATAGGAACTACTTGCAACAACCTGCTCGCAAGGCAACGGACGATTTGTCTCGGAGCGGGTGAGTGGTGGCCGTTCACCGCTCCCCCCACCCTCGGAACTCGCCCGCTCAACGCTCACCCCACCGTTCTCGACTCTAGCCAGAGCGTTGAGCAAAGCAACTCAGGTGTCACTCTGGTCTCTGCAGTCTTAGCTCACGCAGTAATACAGCTCGCGGCTCGACCTGCTCGACTCAGTGCTTCTGCATCAGAGTTCGTCTCTACTGGATATTGTTCTTCGTAGTAATACCGCTATGTATATTACATTATTATGTTATGTACACATCATTTGTTTTTATTTTATTTTTATTTGTTTAAACGGATCAGATTAGGTTCCTGACGACTCCTCTTACAATAGGATTTTTATTATGGACACTCGAATTTACGCTTTAATTACGAGCGAACCGATAAACGTATCGCAAAATGTGATACACCAATATTTTCCTTGTCTTATTCTGCGTAAGGCTATATGCAGCACTTTCGTTTTACAGTAAAATTTATATTTTTTTTTCTTATTCTGGTACGGATTTTGCGATTTTAGCCGTCTTCGGAAGGAAACGTTCACTTTAAAAATATATGGCTTGCGATGTATTTGCATGAGGTTAATGAAATTTTAATACATTATAGCAAAATATATTGTTAATGTAAATCTCAAGTTACAACATTTTCCGATCACCCAAAAACCACGATAGTGCAAAATAAATCAATAGTCAAAAACTTTGTCATATCGTGGAAATTTCAATAAACAATACAAAATTCTTACTCATTATCTGTGTTACTTCAAAATAGGATCTTATAAGACCAAAATACAGGTATAGTACTGGAATAAACCAAGTTTAAAGGGCAATGTTCCTTCCATTTATTTTCTATTGTAAATGAGTGGTGAGTCATGAAAAAGAGCTAATTCATTTCAGGGAGTGAACAGTTCTGATCCGATCTCTGAAAAGAACAGTTTTGCCCATCTCTATTTGGAATGTGATAAGCTGGCCAGCACTCGGTACGTGTAGTATGTTGATAGACACGTTCTTTTGCCGTTCTTGCAACAGGAAGGTGATACGTTGTTCCAACAGGATAATGCTCGCCGGCGCACTGCCCGTGAAACTCGACATGCTCTGCTAGACGTGCAGAACATCCCTGGCCAGCACGATTTCCGGACTTGGCTCCAATCGGGCACGTGTGGGATGTGATGTGACGGGATGTGACTCGTGGGACTTATCAGCCGACAACTCTTACAGAACTGCGTGATCAGATCAAGTAGTCGTGGCGTAACGTATCTCAGCACAATATTCGCCATCGGATGCCAGAGTCAGCGCCTGTGGAGGCTACACCACCAACTAATATGGATGTTTCAGCATGGGTCGACACCTGGTACCTCAGAATCGCTTGTGTTACTGATCTGTAAATGTAAATATTTTATGTACTCCATATGCACAGTTGTCCGCAGCTCGTGGTCGTGCGGTAGCGTTCTCGCTTCCCGCGCCCGGGTTCCCGGGTTCGATTCCCCGGCGGGGTCAGGGATTTTCTCTGCCTCGTGATGACTGGGTGTTGTGTGATGTCCTTAGGTTAGTTAGGTTTAAGTAGTTCCAAGTTCTAGGGGACTGATGACCATAGATGTTAAGTCCCATAGTGCTCAGAGCCATCTGAACCATTTTATGCACATTTGCAACAGTAAACTCTGAGCAAACTGTAAACCTCTAAAAGGGTGTACAAATTTATTTCTGAAACGCCTTTCTTGCTATATGCGTTTCATATCCTCTCAATTTCGGCCATCGTCAGTTAGTTTTCTGCCCAAGTAGTACTCTTAGAAACCCATTTTGTATTGTCCTTTCTTTCAGCACAATGGTTCTCAACCTTCTTTTGTTCACGGCACACTATAAGACATAGCAAGTTCTCACGGCACGTTGACTGATGAATCGGTAACAGCGAGAGGGAGCTAACACGCAAGTCAACAACAGCATGAGAGTGTACAGCTTGTTTCCAGCAGTGAATTTTTTATTGCCCCTCAGTCCTAACACAGTCCGTGAGGATAAAAATTAAAACCATGTGGTCAGTCGTAAAGGAAGCGGCTGGTCTGCAGAGACAGGTCGAGGATACAGAATCAGTGCATAGTGGGAATGTCCGTGTTACTGATAAGTCGCATATATGTACAGTATTTAATAATCACTTTCTGAATATAGCAGGTGAACTAAATAGAAACCTAGTCCCAACAGGGAATCATATAGCGCTCTTAGAAAAAAGTGTTCCGAGACTGTTACCTGAAATGCTCCTCCATGATACTGACAAGAGGGAGATTGAGTTAATAATTAAATCACTAAAGACCAAGAACTCTCATGGATATGACGGTGTATCTAGCAGAATACTGAAGTATTGTTCCATGTATGTTAGCCCAGTACTCAGCCATATCTGTAACTTTTCCTTTAGGAGTGGTCGGTTTCCTGACCGATTAAAGTACTCGGTAGTGAAGCCACTTTATAAAAAGGGAGACAGGGATAATGTTGATAATTATAGACCTATTTCTATGCCATCGGTGTTTGCTAAAGTTATCGAGAGGGTTGTATATACAAGGTTACTGCAGCATTTAAATTCACATAATTTGCTGTCAAATGTACAGTTTGGTTTTAGAAATGGCTTAACAACTGAAAATGCTATAGTCTCTTTTCTCTGTGAGCTTTTGGACGGATTAAATAAAAGGTTGCGAACGTTAGGTGTTTTCTTTGATTTAACGAAGGCTTTTGACTGTGTTGACCACAAAATATTACTGCAGAAGTTGGAACATTATGGAGTAAGGGGAGTAGCTTACTATTGGTTCGCCTCTTACTTTAAGAACAGAAAGCAGAAGATAATTCTCCGCAATATTTAGAGTGGTAATGATGTTCAGTCCCAATGGGGCACTGTTAAATGGGGCATTCCCCAAGGATCGGTGCTGGGGCCACTGCTGTTTCTTATTTATATAAATTATATGCCTTCTAGTATTACAGGTGATTCAAAAATATTTCTGTTTGCTGATGACACCAGCTTGGTAGTGAAGGATCTTGTGTGTAATATTGAAACATTATCAAATAATGTAGTTCGTGAAATAAGTTCGTGGCTTGTGGAAAATAATTTGATGCTAAATCACAGTAAGACTCAGTTTTGACAGCTTCTAACTCACAATTCAACAAGAACTGATATTTTAATCAGACAGAATGGGCATGTTATAAGCGAGACAGTTCAAGTTCCTAGGCGTACGGATAGATAGTAAGCTGTTGTGGAAAGCCCCTGTTCAGGATCTTGTTCAGAAACTAAATGCCGCTTTATTTACTATTAGAACAGTATCTGAAATAAGTGACATTTCAACACGAAAAGTAGTCTACTTCGCATATTTTCATACGCTTATGTCATATGGTATTATTTTTTGGGGTAATTCTTCTGATTCAAAAAGGGTATTTTTGGCTCAAAAACGGGCTGTTCGAGCTATGTGTGGTGTACGTTCTAGAACCTCTTGTCGACCCCTATTCAATAGTCTGGGAATTCTGACATTGCCCTCACAGTATATATTTTCTTTAATGTCGTTTGCTGTTAGCAATATTAGCTTATTCCCAAGAGTTAGCAGCTTTCACTCAGTTAATACTAGGCAGAAATCAAATCTGCATGTGGAATGCACTTCCTTGACTCTTGTGCAGAAAGGAGTGCAGTATTCTGCTGCATCTATTTTCAATAAGCTACCACAAGAACTCAAAAATCATAGCAGTAGCCCAAACTCTTTTAAGTCAACTGAAGAGTTTCCTCATGACTCACTCCTTCTATTCTGTCGACGAGCTCCTAGAAGAGCTAAAAAATTAAGCAAATTCCAGTGTTACATTCTTGATTTTCTTTATTTAAACTACTGACGTGTCGCCTGAATATGTTCCTTATATTTCATTTTATCTGTTTCTACAATCGTGTTATAATTTCATGTATTGACTCGTTCCATGACCATGGAGACTTCTCCTTAATGTGGTCCCACGGAACAATAAATAAATAAATAAAATATTGTGAGCCTGATTCTTAATTACACACATGTATGCATTGCCTGTTAATGAATTAACTTTTCAGTATGGATACTGATATGATCAACAGGAAAGAAATTGAAAATGACTTTGTCACAAACAAATCACAGTAAGAAAATAGAAAACGAATCGTTTCCAAAAAAAGTCTTGTAAAAGCAGTGAAACGTATTGGAACATTTCGTAAGAACCAAGAGAATTATCTAAACTTCGGATTTACGTGCAGTGGTCCTGAAAACAGTCTATTACCCGAATGCTTCATATGTGGAGAAAAATTAAGCAATAAATCCAAGATACCTAGTACGTTAAAAAGACATTTGACGAGCGAACATGGACACTTCTGTGGGAAAAGCAGAAAATCGAGCCAAAGCTACGGTACAGAGAGCATCTACACTGACGGGAAAACAATCACAGTACCAAGAAGGAGTTGTGCGACACAAAAGTAAGTTGGTAGGCCTGTTTCTACAACATAAAGATGATGGCTATTCAGATTTCACGCCATTCGCACAAGAGTGGCGCTAGTAGCACCACTATGAGAATGAAAACCAGGTTTGCTTCAGATACTCGCTGTACCGGTCGTGAGCGGTAGTTACCTTTGAAATTGGTGAGCTGATGTTAGTCAAGAATGCCTTTAAGGCGACAAAGACACCATTATTAGCACCTCGGTGACTTTGAACGAGGTCGTGTAATAGGGTTACGAGAAGCTGGGTGTCAATTCTGCAGTATTGCAGAATGACTTGCCAGGAATATAACGACGTTACATGACTGCCGACAGCGGTCGTCACGAGAATGTATAGTCGCAAGAGACAGGACATTGGACGTCCACTTGGCACTACCGAGAAGGAAGATCAAGGCGTTGAGCGTATAGCTCTACAGCTTCAGGCTGTGATGGCTTGAGGCTGCAGTGGATGGGCACCACTGTTGTGGGCCGGCCGTGGCGATCCAACGGACGTCCAGCACGTCCGAGTCCTCCGATCGGTCCTCACCGGTGGCCAACCCAGTTACTGCTCGCACTGAGTCTGACCCCTCACCTGTGGTCGAGTGTGGCGAAGCAGGCGGCGAAAGACTTCCAAGGCGGCCGCACGTAAGGCCTCCCTGGTTTGTCTGACAAACAGGTATCAGATGCTGTCTGTGGCTGACACTATTACTGAGCCAGATGCTGTCACCTGTCCTGTTTCAGAGGAAACCACTCAGCCTGCAAGATCCGGGCAATCGTAGTGGGTGGGATTATTGGCAGTTGGAAGCTCCAACGTTAGGTGCGTTATGGGGCCCCTTAGGGACTTCACTGACTAGAAGGGTAAGAAAACCAATGAGCACTCCGTGTGCATAACGGGTGTAGTCATTCCAGATGTGGAAAGGATCCTCCTGGATGCCATAAAGAGCACAGGGTCTAGCTAACTGCAGGTGGTTACGCACATCGGTACCAATGATGTGTGTAACTTTGGATCAGAAGAGATTCTCTCTGGTTTCGAGCAGCTAACAGAAGTGGTAAAGGCTGCCAGTCTTGCTTGCAATATGAAAGCAGAGCTGACCATTTGAAGCATAGTCGACAGGACCGTTAGCGGACCTCTGGTACAGAGCTGAGTTGAGGGTCTGAATCAGAGACTCAGACGGTTCTGCGACCGTGTAGTCTGCAGATTCCTTGACTTGCGCCAAAGGGTGGTTGGGTTTCGGGTTCCGCTGAATAGGTCAGGTGTCCACTATGCGCAGGAGGCGGCTACATGGATAGCAGGGGTGTGTGGCGTGGACTGGGCGGTTTTTTAGGTTAGAGGGTCTCGGGAAAACACAAGAAGGGATTCAGTCACTAAGAGTGCGGGCTGAACACAGGAAGAACGTAGATACAGGAACCATTGGTATAACAGTTGTAAATTGTCGTAGCTGCGTTGGGAAAGTACCAGAGCTCCAAGCGCCAATAGAAAGCACTGGTGCTCAAATTATTATAGGCACTGAAAGCTGGCTAAAGCCGGATATAAGCTCAGCCGAAATTTTTGAAAGAACCTAACGGTGTTGCGAAAGGATAGGCTAAACACGGTTGGCGATGGCGTGTTTGTTGCTGCCAGAAGTACACTCCTGGAAATGGAAAAAAGAACACATTGACACCGGTGTGTCAGACCCACAATACTTGCTCCGGACACTGCGAGAGGGCTGTACAAGCAATGATCACACGCACGGCACAGCAGACACACCAGGAACTGCGGTGTTGGCCGTCGAATGGCGCTAGCTGCGCAGCATTTGTGCACCGCCGCCGTCAGTGTCAGCCAGTTTGCCGTGGAATACGGAGCTCCATCGCAGTCTTTAACGCTGGTAGCATGCCGCGACAGCGTGGACGTGAACCGTATGTGCAGTTGACGGACTTTGAGCGAGGGCGTATAGTGGGCATGCGGGAGGCCGGGTGGACTTACCGCCGAATTGCTCAACACGTGGGGCGTGAGGTCTCCACAGTACATCGATGTTGTCGCCAGTGGTCGGCGGAAGGTGCACGTGCCCGTCGACCTGGGACCGGACCGCAGCGACGCACGGATGCACGCCAAGACCGTAGGATCCTACGCAGTGCCGTAGGGGACCGCACCGCCACTTCCCAGCAAATTAGGGACACTGTTGCTCCTGGGGTATTGGCGAGGACCATTCGCAACCGTCTCCATGAAGCTGGGCTACGGTCCCGCTCACCGTTAGGCCGTCTTCCGCTCACGCCCCAACATCGTGCAGCCCGCCTCCAGTGGTGTCGCGACAGGCGTGAATGGAGGGACGAATGGAGACGTGTCGTCTTCAGCGATGAGAGTCGCTTCTGCCTTGGTGCCAATGATGGTCGTATGCGTGTTTGGCGCCGTGCAGGTGAGCGCCACAATCAGGACTGCATACGACCGAGGCACACAGGGCCAACACCCGGCATCATGGTGTGGGGAGCGATCTCCTACACTGGCCGTACACCACTGGTGATCGTCGAGGGGACACTGAATAGTGCACGGTACATCCAAACCGTCATCGAACCCATCGTTCTACCATTCCTAGACCGGCAAGGGAACTTGCTGTTCCAACAGGACAATGCACGTCCGCATGTATCCCGTGCCACCCAACGTGCTCTAGAAGGTGTAAGTCAACTACCCTGGCCAGCAAGGTCTCCGGATCTGTCCCCCATTGAGCATGTTTGGGACTGGATGAAGCGTCGTCTCACGCGGTCTGCACGTCCAGCACGAACGCTGGTCCAACTGAGGCGCCAGGTGGAAATGGCATGGCAAGCCGTTCCACAGGACTACATCCAGCATCTCTACGATCGTCTCCATGGGAGAACAGCAGCCTGCATTGCTGCGAAAGGTGGATATACACTGTACTAGTGCCGACATTGTGCATGCTCTGTTGCCTGTGTCTATGTGCCTGTGGTTCTGTCAGTGTGATCATGTGATGTATCTGACCCCAGGAATGTGTCAATAAAGTTTCCTCTTCCTGGGACAATGACTTCACGGTGTTCTTATTTCAATTTCCAGGAGTGTAGTTTATCTTGTCGCGAAATTGATTCCTGTGAGTTAGTATGGGCAGAGGTCATTGTTGGCGACTGGAATAAAATAATAATTGTATCCTTTTACCGATCTCCCAATTCAGATGATACATTTGCTGAAAGGTTCAAAGAAAACTTCAGTTTGATTTCAAACACATACCCGACTCATACGATAATAGTTGGCGGTGACTTTAATTTACCCTCGATATGTTGGCGAAAATACATGTTTAATTCCGGAGGTATGCATAAAATGTTGTTGTTGTTGTGGTCTTCAGTTCTGAGACTGGTTTGATGCAGCTCTCCATGCTACTCTGTCCTGTGTAAGCTTCTTCATCTCCCAGTACTTACTGCAACCTACATCCTTCTGAATCTGCTTAGTGTATTCATCTCTTGGTCTCCCTCTACGATTTTTACCCTCCACACTGCCCTCCAATTCTAAATTTGCGCGCGACTGCTACGGTCGCAGGTTCGAATCCTGCCTCGGGCATGGATGTGTCCTGCCTCGGGTATGGATGTGTGTGATGTCCTTAGGTTAGTTAGGTTTAAGTAGTTCTAAGTTCTAGGGGACTGATGACCACAGCTGTTAAGTCCCATAATGCTCAGAGCCACTTGAACCATTTGTTTGCTAAATTTGTGATCCTTTGATGCCTCAGAACATGTCCTACCAACCGGTCCCTTCTTCTTGTCAAGTTGTGCCACAAACTCCTCTTCTCACCAATTCTATTCAATACCTCCTCGTTAGTTATGTGATCTATCCATCTAATCTTCAACATTCTTCTGTAGCACCACATTTCAAAAGCTTCTATTCTCTTCTTGTCTAAGCTATTTATCGTCCATGTTTCTCTTCCATACATGGCTACACTCCATACAAATACTTTCAGAAACGACTTCCTGACATTTAAATCTATACTCGATGTTAACAAATTTCTCTTCTTCAGAAACACTTTCCTTGCCATTGCCAGTCTACATTTTATATCCTCTCTACTTCGACAATCATCAGTTATTTTGCTCCCCAAATAGCAAAACTCCTTTACTACTTTAAGTGTCTCATTTCCTAATCTAATTCCCTCAGCATCACCCGACTTAATTCGACTACATTCCATTATCCTTGTTTTGCTTTTGTTGATGTTCATCTTATATCCTCTTTTCAAGACACTGTCCATTCCGTTCAACTGCTCTTCCAAGTCCTTTGCTGTCTCTGACAGAATTACAATGTCATCGGCGAACCTCAACGTTTTTATTTCTTCTCCATGGATATTAATACCTACTCCAAATTTTTCTTTTGTTTCCTTTACTGTTTGCTCAATATACAGATTAAATAACATCGGGGATAGGCTACAAACCTGTCTCACTCCCTTCCCAACCACTGCTTCCCTTTCATGTCCCTCAAATCTTATAACTGCCTCTGCTTTCTGTACAAATTGTAAATAGCCTCTCGCTCCCTGTATTTTACCCCTGCCACCTTCAGAATTTGAAAGAGATTATTCCAGTCAACATTGTCAAAAGCTTTCTCTAAGTCTACAAATGCTAGAAACGTAGGTTTGCCTTTCCTTAATCTTTCTTCTAAGATAAGTCGTAAGGTCAGTATTGCCTCACGTGTTCCAACATTTCTACGGAATCCAAACTGATCTTCCCCGAGGTCGGCTTCTACCAGTTTTTCCATTCGTTTGTAAATAATTCGCGTTAGTATTTTGCAGCTGTGACTTATTAAACTGATGGTTCGGTAATTTTCACATCTGTCAACACCTGCTTTCTTTGGGATTTGAATTTTTATATTCTTCTTGAAATCTGAAGGTATTTCGCCTGTCTCATACATCTTGCTCACCAGATGGTAGAGTTTTGTCATGACTGGCTCTCCCAAGGCCGTCAGTAGTTCTAATGGAATGTTGTCTACTCCCGGGGCCTTGTATCGAATCAGGTCTTTCAGTGCTCTGTCAAACTCTTCACGCAGTATCGTATCTCCCATTTCATCTTCGTCTACATCCTCTTCCACTTCCATAATACTGTCCTCAAGTACATCGCCCTTGTATAGACCCTCTATATACTCCTTCCACCTTTCTGCTTTCCCGTCTTTGCTTAGAACTGGGTTTCCATCTGAGCTCCTGATATTCATACAAGTGGTTCTCTTTTCTCCAAAGGTCTCTTTAATTTTCCTGTAGGCAGTGTCTATCTTACCCCTAGTGAGATAAGCCTCTACATCCTTACATTTGTCCTCTAGCCATCCCTGCTTAGCCATTTTGCACTTTCTGTCGATCTCATTTTTCAGACGTTTGTATTCCTTTTTGCCTGCTTCTTTTACTGCATTTTTATATTTTCTCCTTTCATCAACTAAATTCAATATTTCTTCTGTTACCCAAGGATTCCTACTAGCCCTCGTCTTTTTACCTAATTGATCCTCTGCTGCCTTCACTACTTCATCCCCCAGAGCTACCCATTCTTCTTCTACTGTATTTCTGTCCCCCATTCCTGTCACTTTTTCCCTTATGCTCTCCCTGAAACTCTGTACAACCTCTGGTTCTTTCACTTTATCCAGGTCCCACCTCCTTAAATTCCCAACTTTTTGCAGTTTCTTCAGTTTTAATCTACAGTTCATAACCAATAGATTGTGGTCAGAGTCCACATCTGCCCCTGGAAATGTCTTAAATTTAAAACCTGGTTCCTAAATCTCTGTCTTACCATTATATAATCTATCTGATACCTTTTAGTATCTCCAGGGTTCTTCCATGTATACAACCTTCTATCATGACTCTTAAACCAAGTGTTAGCTATGATTAAGTTGTGCTCTGTGCAAAATTCTACCAGACGGCTTCCTCTTTCATTTCTTACCCCCAATCCTTATTCACCTACTACGTTTCCTTCTCTCCCTTTTCCTACTCTCTAATTCCAGTCACCCATGACTATTAAATATTCGTCTCCCTTCACTACCTGAATAATCTCTTTTATCTCATCATACATTTCATCCGTTTCTTCTTCATCTGCAGAGCTAGTTGGCATATAAACTTCCACTACTGTAGTAAGCGTGGGCTTCGTGTCTATCTTGGCCACAATACTGCGTTCACTATGCTGTTTGTAGTAGCTTACCCGCACTCCTATTTTTTTATTCATTATTAAACCTACTCCTGCATTACCCCTATTTGATTTTGTATTTATAACCCTGTAATCACCTGACCAAAAGTCTTGTTCCTCCTGCGACCGGACTTCACTAAATCCCACTATATCTAACTTTAACCTGTCCATTTCCCTTTTTAAATTTTCTAACCTACCTGCCCGATTAAGGGATCTGACATTCCACGCTCCGATCCGTAGAACGCCAGTTTTCTTTCTCCTGATAACGACGTTCTCTTAAGTAGTCCCTGCCCGGAGATCCAAATGGGGGACTATTTTACCTCCGGAATATTTTACCCAAGAGGACACCATAATCATTTAATCATAAAGTAAAGCTGCATGCCCTCGGGAAAAATTACGGTTGTAGTTTCCCGTTGCTTTCAGCCGTTCACAGTACCAGCACAGCAAGGCCGTTTTGGTTAGTGTTACAAGGCCAGATCAGTCAATCATCCAGACTGTTGCCCCTGCAACTACTAAAAAGGCTGCTGCCCCTTTTCAGGAACCACACGTTTGTCTGGCCTCTCAACACATACCCGTCCGTTGTGGTTGCACCTACGGTACGGCCATCTGTTTCGCTGAGGCACGCAAGCTTCCCCACCAACGGCAAGGTCCATGGTTCATCTGAAATTGTGCTAAACGCATTATCTGACAATTATTTCGAGCAGTCAGTTCATGAGCCCACCTGAATGGTAAACGGTTGTGAAAACTCACTTGACCTCTTAGCAACAAATAATCCTGAGTTAATAACGAGCATCAAAACCGATTCAGGGATTAGTGAACACAGAGTCGTCGTAGCGAGTTTGAATATTGTAATCCCCAAATCCTCGAAAAAGAAGCGAAAAATATATCTATTCCAAAAAAGCAGATAAAAATTCACTTGACGCCTTCCTAAGAGACAATCTCCACTCATTCCAAATTAATAATATAAGTGTAGACCAGATGTGGCTTAAATTCAAAGAAATAGTATCGGCAGCAATTGAGAGGCTAATACCAAATAAACTAACAGACGACGTAGCTGATCCTCCTTGGTACACAAAACGGGTTACAACTATGTTGCAGAAACAACGAAACAAACATACCAAATTTAAACAGATGCAAAATCCCCAAGACTGCCTATCTTTTACAGAAGCTCGAAGTTTTGCGCGGACTTCAATGCAAGATGCTTATAACAGTTTCCACAACGAAACTTTGTCTCGAAACCTGGCAGAAAATCCAAAGCAATTCTGGTCGTACGTGAAGTATGTTAGCGGCAAGAAACAATCAATGCCTTCTCTGCGGGACAGCAATGGAGATACTATCGAAGACAGTGCTGCCAAAGCAGAGTTACTAAACACAGCCTTCCGAATTGCCTTCACAAAAGAAGACGCAGTAAATATTCCAGAATTCGAATCGAGAACAGCTGCCGACATGAGTTACGTAGAAGTAAATATCCTCGGAGTAGTGAAGCAACTTAAATTATTTAATAAAAGCAAGTCTTCTGGTCCAGATTGTATACCAATTAGGTTCCTTTCGGAGTATACTGATGCATTAGCTCCATACTTTACAATCATATACAGCCGTTTGCTCGACGAGAGATCCGTACCCAAAGACTGGGAAGTTGCACAGGTCACACCAATATTCAAGAGAGGTAGTAGGAGTAGTCCACTAAATTACATTCCCATATCGTTAACGTCGATATGCAGCAGGATTTTAGTACATATATTGAGTTCGAACATTATGAATTACCTCGAAGAAAACGGTCTATTGACACACAGTCAACATGGGTTTAGAAAACATCGTTCCTGTGAAACACAACTAGCTCTTTATTCACATGAATTGTCGAGTGCTATTGACAAGGGTTTTCAGATCGATTCCGTATTTAGGATTTATAGAATGCTTTTGACACTGTACCACACAAGCGGCTCGTAGTAAAATTGCGTGTTTATGGAATATTGTCTCAGTTATGTGACTGGATTTGTGATTTCCTCTCAGAGATGTCACAGTTCGTAGTAATTGACGGTAAGTCATCGAGTAAAACCGAAGTGATTTCTGGCGTTCCCCAAGGTAGTGTTATAGGCCCTTTGCTGTTCCTTATCTATATAAACGATTTGGGAGACAATCTCAGCAGCTGTCTTTGGTTGTTTGCAGATGACACTGTCGTTTATCGACTAATAAAGTCATCAGAAGATCAAAACAAACTGCAAAAAGGTTTAGAAAAGTGGCAGTTGACCCTAAATAACGAAAAGTGTGAGGTCAGCCACATGAGTGCTAAAAGGGACTCGCTAAACTTCGGTTACACGATAAATCAATCTAACCTAAAAGCCGCAAATTCAGCTAAATACCTAGGTATTACAATTACGAACAACTTAAATTTGAAGGATCACATAGAAAATGTTGTGGGGAAGGCTAACCAAAGACTGCGTTTTATTGGCAGGACACTTAGAAAATGTAACAGACCTACTAAGGAGACTGCATACACTACGCTTGTCCGCCCTCTTTTAGAATACTGCTGCGCTGTGTGGGATGCTTACCAAATAGGACTGACGGAGTATATCGAAAAAGTTCAAAGAAAGGCAGCACTTTTTGTATTATAGCGAAATATGGGAGAGAGTGTTACAGAAATGATACAGGATTTGGGCTGGAAATTATTAATAGAAAGGCGTTTTTCGTTGCGACGGAATCTTCTCACGAAATTCCAATCACCAACTTTCTGCTCCGAATGCGAAAATATTTTGTTGACACCTACCTACATAGGGAGGAACGATCACCACGATAAAATAAGGGAAATCAGAGCTCGTTAGGAAAGATACAGGTGTTCATTCTTTTCGCGCGCTATACGAGATTGGAATAATAGAGAATTGTGCAGGTGGTTCGATAAACCCTCTGCCAGGCACCTGAATGTGATTTACAGAGTATCCATGTAGGTGTAGATGTAGATGTAGATCTGCAGCAACAGTGTGAGTGAGTAGCAGTTGGCACCACAGTGACCCAACGAACTGTTACAAATCGGTTGCTTCGAGGACAGCTCCGAGCCAGACACCCTGTAGCTCGCATTCTATTGACGACAAATCACCGCCGTTTGAGACTTCAGTGGTGTCGAGTGAGAGCTCATGGAGGGCAGGCTGGTGGTCTGTTGTGTTTTGTGATGAAAGCCGTTTCTGCCTCTGCCAGTGAAGGTCGTGTGTTGGAGGCCAGTTGAGGGCCTGCACCCAACCTGTGCGTGCTGGACGCACCGGACGTACACCAGAATATACAGTCTGGGCTGCGACAGCACACTGACGGCAAATTTGTACGTCGGTCAGCAGCTTCGACCTGTTGTGCTGCCATTCGTGAACAGAATTGCAGGGGGTCTTTTCGGACAGTATAACACTCGCCCACATACCGCTATTGTAACCAAACATGCTGTGGAGAGTGTCGGTATATTTCCTTGACCTGCTTGATCACCAGATTTGTCTCCAACCGAGCACATATGGGACATCACAGTATGACAACTCCAGTATAAACCATAAACAGCATTAACCGTACCTGTAATGACCGACAGGCGTAGAACTCAATCCCACGAACTGACATCCGGCACCAGTACAACACAATGCATGCACATTTGCATGCTTGCATTCAACAGTCTGGAGGTTACGCCGGTTATTAATGTACCAGCATTTCACATTTTCAATGGCTTATCTAGCGCTTACCACTGCAAACTCCATGAAAAACTGGGCGACGGTCGTGTATTTTCACTACAGCTCGACGAGTTAGCTGATATATGTAAGAAATATCAGCTACTGAATTACATAAGATTTGTTAATGAGAATTCGATTACCGAACAATTCCTTTCTTTTACTGAACTGTCCTCAACGTCATCTGATTCTATATTCAGCACCATGGAACAAATCTGACTGTCCTGGAAAAGCTGTTCTGTTTGCGCAGACGGTGCTCCGTCAGTGGCTGGAAGATTCAAAGGACTTTTTGCAGGATTGGAACAAGGTTTTCTGACCGTAGGTTCAACACATTACTTCATATATCTTTGAGGGTTTAGTGGTGAAGACTATTCCAGGAGAAAGTGTCTTAAATTCACTCATTAGCGTGGTAAATTTCGATAAGTCTAGGGGTCTTAAGACGTGACTTCTCAAACATTTGTGCCGTTAAGTGGGATCTCGACATGGGACATTCGTTTTGCGCACTGAGATCCTCTATATTTGTCAATAGGCAGAGTCGTGGAAAGATTTTTTGAATTGGGAAAAGAGCTATGAAATATGATTAGCGTCGAAAAGCCAGACTTCGCAGCTCATTTAAATGACGAGAAGCGATGTTCAAAAATAGCCTATTTGGGTGACATTTTTCACCATTAAATTACCTGAGCGACAGTATGAAAGAAAAATAAGAAAAATGTGCTGGCTTCAAGTGCTAAACTCATCGGGTTCTTAAAAAACCTAGAATTTGGAAATCACACACGGAAGATAAAAGTCTTAAGATGTTTCCTCTTCCTTTCGAGATAGGTCCATATGGTGATATAACCTACGAACTCGTTTTAAATTACTATATGGTTCTTAACAAGAAGACCCTTAGTTTGTAGAGGGGGGGGGGGCACGACCTTGGGAGATGGGGTATATTTTATATTGTGGAGACGAATGGCGACTTGCAAGTAGCTATTAAAAAGATCCAGTTCGATCCCGTTAAATGCCTGTGTAAAACCGAACTTTTTCTTCAAAGAAAAGCACCTGGTTGTTCTATATTTTTTTACTTTCCCGGAGAGCTAGGGTTGGGGGGGGGGAGGGGGCGGCAGCCCCCTCTCGCCCCCCATTGCCCCTGTGTAAGGGCGCCACTGGTTTTTGAGAGTAAAATGGCACAATATTTTCCCTTTTCGCGTTCGACAAATATGACTGGGCTCGCAATCCTTATGACATGTCTGCAGAATCCCAGTCCAATTTTTCTCTGAAGGAAGAAGAGCAGCTCGCAGAAATTCGGAAAGACCGAACACTTCAACTGTAATATGATGAACTACCGCTTATGATTTTTGATGTTAGCAAAGAAAGAATACCCACTATTAGCAGTGAAAGCGGTTAATAGCCTGTTACATTTTACACCACCTGTTTGTGTGAGCTGGGATTTTCGGCGCTAACTAACATAAAAAACACGAAACGTGAGAGACTTCTCTCAGTTCAATAGGTAATTCTTGCGTGTTTGTCTTCAGTTAGACGACGAAGTGGATTTTTGTGTAAGAAGCAACAGGATCGAGTATCTCATTGATAACTCAAACTTGTAAGGCATAAAGCAATAAATAACTTGTAAATAAGTTCTGGAATATGACTATATATTCTGTTGTCCTTTTTTGAAAATAAATATTAAGTGAAATTACTTCAGTTACTTCTAGAATGAGGAGTCAAAAGTCATGGGATAGCGGTATGCACATATACAGACGGCGGTACCATCCCGTGCGCAAGGCATAAAGGAGCAGTGCATTGGTGGAACTGTCATTTGTACTCAGGTCATTCGCGTGAAAAGTTTTCCGACGTGGTTATGGGCGTACCACGGGGATTAACAGACTTCGATCGCGGAATGGTAATTGGAGTTAGGCGTATGAGACATTACATTTCGGAAATCGTTAGGGAATTCAATATTCCGAGATCCAAAATGTCAAGAGTGTGCCGAAAATACCAGATTTCGGGCATTATCTCTCACCACCGACAACGTAGTAGCCGAACGACCCTCACATAACGACCGAGAGCAGCGACGTTTGCGTAGAGTTGTCTTTGCTAACACACAATCGACACTGTGTGAAATAACCGCAGAAATCAATGTGGGACGTACGTCGAATGTATCCGTCAGGACACAGCGGCAGAATTTGGCGTTAGTAGGCTGTGGCTACAGCGCCTCTCCTGGGCTCGTGACCACATAGGTTGGACCCCAGACGAAAGGAAAACCGTGCCTTGTCAGATGAGTCTTCATTCAGTTGGTGAGAGCTGATGGTAGGGTTCGAATGTGGCGCAGACCCCACGAAGCTATGGACTCGAGTTGCTAAGAAGGCATTGTGCAAGCTGGTGGTGGCTCCGTAATAATGTAGGCTGTGTGTACATGGAATTAGCTGAACCGATCTTTGACTGGAAATGATTATGTTCGGCTGCTTGGAGACCATTTTCAGCCATTCGTGGATTTCATACTTCCAAACACCGATGGAAATTTTGTAGATGACAATGCGCAATCTCACTGGGGTCACAATTGTTTGTGACTGGTTTGAAGAACTTTCTGGACAATTTGAGTGAATGATTTGGCCACCTAGATAGCCCAGAATGAATCCCATCGAACATTTATGGAACATAACCTAGAGGTCAGTTCGTGCACAAAATCCTGCAGCGGCAACACTTTCGTAAATATGGACGGCTACAAAGGCAGTATGGCAGCACGGGACTTCCAGTGACTTGCTGAGTCCACGCCACGTCGAACTGCTATACTACGCGTGGGAAAAGGAGGTCCGTCACCATATTAGGAGGCATCCCCACGACTTTTCTCACTTCAGACTATTAACAAAATCATATACCTTCAGAAATATCGTGACACACGCAGCTAATCTCGCACTCGCATTAAGAACCACTGCCTTAACATAACCTTATTTAATTCGACTACGCTCATTTACATTTGTTTTAATTTTGTTGATGTTAATCTTATAGCCACTTTTCAAGACAGTATCCATGCCGTTCAACTGGTCTTCCTCGATACTTGCCACCTTTGACAAAATTACAATGTCATCACCAAATCTTAAAGTTTTCATCTCTTCTCCCTGTACTTTAAATCCCTTTCCAAGTGGGATAGGCTGCACCTTGTCTCAGTCTCTTCTCAACTAATGTTTCCATTTCAGGTACTTCCAATCGTATATCTGCAATCTGATTTATGGAGTTGTAGATAACTTTATGAAAATCCTTCCTCCGATCGACTATCTGGACGATCAAAAGTAGCCGGACACCTGGCAGAAAATGACTTACAAGTTCATGGTGCCCTCCATCGGTAATGCTGGAATTCAATATGGTGTTGGCTCGCCCTTAGCCTTGATGACAGCTTCCACTCTCGCAGGCATACGTTCAATCAGGTGCTGGAAGGTTTTTTGGGTAATGGCAGCCCATTCTTCACGGAGTGCTGCACTGAGCAGAGGTATCGATGTCGTTCGGTGAGACCTGACACGAAGTCAGGGTTCCAAAACATCCCAAAGATGTTCTATAGGATTCAAGCCAGGGCACTGTTCAGACCAGTGCCTTACAGGGATGTTATTGTCGTGTAACCACTCCACCTGAGGCCACGCATTATGAACAGGTGCCGGCCGCTGTGGCCGAGTGGTTCTAAACGCTTCAGTCTGGAACCACGCGACCGCTACGGTCGCAGGTTCGAATCCTGCCTCACGCATGGATGTGTGTGATGTCCTTATGTTAGTTAGGTTTAAGTAGTGCTAAGTTCTAGGGGGCTGATGACCTGAGCTGTTAAGTCCTATAGAGCTCAGAGCCATTTTCAGAGCCATTACCAGGTGCTCGATCGTGATGAAAGATGCAATCGCCATCCCCGAATTGCTCTTCAACAGTGGGAGGCAAGAAGGTGCTTAAAACATCAATGTAGGCCTGTGCTGTGATGATGCCACGCAAAACAACAAGAGATGCAAGCCCCCTCCATGGAAAACACGACCACACAATAATACCACCTCCTCCGAATTTTACTGTTGGCACTACACTCGCTGGCAGATGACGTTCACCTGGCATTCGCCGTATCCACACCCCGCCATTGGATCGCCACATTGTGTACCGTGATTCGTCACTCCACAGAACGTTTTTTCCACTGGTCAATCGTCCAATGTTTACGCTCCTTACACCAAGCGAGGCGTTGTTCGGCATTTATTGACGTGATGTGTGGCTTATGAGCAGCCGCTCGACCATGAATTCCAAGTTTTCTTACCTCCTGTCTAACTGTCATAGTACTTGCAGTGGATCCTGATGCAGTTTGGAATTCCTGTGTGATGGTCTGTATAGATGTCTTCCTATTACACATTATGGCCCTCTTCAACTGTCGGCGGTCTCTGTCAGTCAAGAGACGAGGTCGGCCTGTACGCTTTTGTGCTGTACGTGTCCCTTCACGTTTCCACTTCACTATCACATCGGGAAGAGAGGACCTGGAGATGTTAGGAGTGTGGAAATCTCACGTCCAGACGTGTGATACAAGTGACACCCAATCCCCTGGCCACGTTCGAAGTCCGTGAGTTCTGCGGAGCGCCCCATTCTGCTCTCTCACGATGTCTTATGTCTACTGAGGTCGCTGATATGGAGTACCTGGAAATAGGTGGCAGCACAATGCACCTAATATGAAAAACGTATGTTTTTTTGGGGTGTCCGGAAACTTTTGCTCACATAGTGTACGTAATAATGTACAGTATACAGTATTACACACATTAGCATACTATAGCACAATATCATTTATAATATGATACATATTTTACATAAGTTACAGTTCTAAAAATTCATTAAAATTATAGACTTTAATGGTTTTTGAGGAACTGTTTCAGTTTCCTCTTGAATATGTGAGGACTGTCAATGTGTGATTGGTGGGCTCTTATTATAAACCTTTATTTCAGATTGGATAACTCATTTTTGCGCTATATTGAGAGTTCTGAGTTTTTGTGAAGACTTCGCCCTGCCTTGTATCACGTTTGTGTATCTCACAGATAGTTTGGAACATTTTTTGTTACTGATTACAAATATCACCAATGAGAAGACGAAATGACTTGTGAATTTTGCATTGAACACACAGTGTGTAGTGGGGCGATCACTCTGTTGTAGAAATAATTCAGAAGCCAAGATCGCTTAAATACTGTTTACTGGATAACCGGTTTCAACACACTAAAGGTCCCATCATCGGATCTGAATGTAGATTAACATTTATAAACCATTTAGATATAACGATACATGTGGCAGACCAGCTGATATAAACCGGTTATCCAGTAACCAGTATTTAAGCGATCTTAGCTTTTGAATAATTTCTGTGACTTGTGAATGTCAGTATCCCAACGGTTTTGAATGGGTGCCAACAGGATGTCCAGTTTTCAACACCGATCAGTCTGACAGATCATTTTGTTTTTAGTTTAAAAACTTTTTCACTTTTGCATCATTTCCCCCACAACGTTATACCAAACGAGAAAAGAGAGGGGGCATATGCGAAATATGACATTATTATTTCCTTTTCAACACTGAGCGAAATAGCTTTTAGTGTAAAGCATACTGAGGCTGGTTTTTTGGGCAAGTGACCGATATGTTCATTCCAACTTAATTTATTATCCATTTGTATGCCTACAAATCTTGTAGGTGATGTTTCATTTATTTTCTGATCATTGTTAACAATTTCTAGAGCTTTTAGCGTATCATTTGCTGTCTGAAACTGCATTAGATTTATCTTCGGAAAGTTTAATGATGGACTATTTTCTATGAACCGTTTGTATACTCGGTATGTTATTATTTCAGTTGCAAATTGCATTTGGAATTTCACACTTTTGATCAGGATAGTTACATAATCAGCAAACATTATTACATTTGCCTTCTTGTTTACTGATGATCGTAGGTCATTAACATGCACTGAGATGATCTGTGGTCCAAGGACCAAACCTTGAGGAACACCATACTTAATAGTTCCCCACTCTCATTTCATTGTTTCATCTGCACCTCTTACAATAACTCTTACGTACGTAAGACTCTAGCCAGGCTGCTGGTTTGAGTATTAGGTTTGATGCCATAGTGTGGAAGTTTTTGTGCTAATATGTTACGCTTCACACCAGGGGTACTCAATCTTTTTTAACTATCATCTACATCTGTATCTCTGTTAGCAGTAAAATTTTCTAACTGACCACCAGTTCCACAGTAATGCAGATTTATGAAGCTTCCATCATTATCGTAGATAAAGACGAGACTTAAATGTATTGAGGATAATTTAATTATAAGATCCACATGATCACGTAGGCAGGAATGCTCACCATTACACCACCACAGCCCTATGACTAACATTGCTGCACGAACTACCGAAGTCCAATGCCCTTCCCAAAATAAATTTCAACTCCCATCTGCAGCTTATTTTGCACCTAAATTGTCAATGTTGCCAGGGCTCTGTGGCATTTGAATAGCACTCCCAAGTTAGACGTAATGGGCAAATCCTGAGGTGCAGGATTTATAAAGCAGAATTGCAACAAGTTAAAGCATATAATAATAATTACTTATTAAATACTTTATGTTAAAATTTGATGAAAATATCTTTAACCCCTAAACCACCTACCACCCACCAAGAAAGCTGGAATGCCCCCCAATGGGCGGTATCAATCAGGTTGGCTACCACTGTTTACACAGTCAAAAAGTTTAGAGAGATCACAGAGAAACCTCCCAGGACACCTTCTGCAGTTCAGTTAAACCCCAACAGCCTACCGCCCACCATGAAAGCTGGAACGCCCCCCCCCCCCCCCCCAACCCCAATAGCTGGTAGGTACCAGGCTGACTACCACTGTTTACACAGTCAGAAGGTATAGCGAGATGATAGAAGAATCTGCCAGGATACCTTCTGTAGTTCAGTTCATCTAGAATATATTTTGCGAGTCTGAATACTGCTCCTTCTGGAGACAAACTGATGACTCTCGAGCTTCCACCATAATCGAGTCCATCAACATGAGGTGGCAAATATGAAGTAGCCAAGGAGGTGGAAACGTGGGTTCTACTTTGCCAAGACTGCTTGGTAGCTACAACGAGAAAACACAATTAATTAGCAGGAGTACAAAATAAGGAAGTATTTATTACTTAACTT
Source organism: Schistocerca cancellata (assembly GCF_023864275.1). Lineage (NCBI taxonomy): Eukaryota > Metazoa > Arthropoda > Insecta > Orthoptera > Acrididae > Schistocerca > Schistocerca cancellata. The sequence goes on along the minus strand of NC_064629.1, from coordinate 54,914,366 downwards.
TGCAGTAGTCCATGATCAGTTGGTTGACAATTATAGAAGACGCGAGTAGACTAAGCGGCTGTAGAATGACATAATTTACGTCACAAATCTGGCAGTGACGAATTAATCACTCGTAATCTTGAATGTCGAATCCGGTGAATTTGAAGACTAAATTGGAACGGAGCTACAAAGACTTGATGACAGCATGACTGAGCTGCAGACAATGACTAACATCGGCGCTGTCTGACCACTGAGCGCGACTACCAACTGTAGACTGGCACAACTGCACTACTCTCCTGCTTCACATGAAGTGGCCCAGCGGCGCCTAGCGCCGAGCATAGTACTGCGACTGGCTGTGTACTCTTTGGCTAACACAGCCGTTCTTCTGTTCCGTTTATCGAGAGAATCGTATCCGGCGGGTCGATCTCTCAGGCGGCGGTGTTGTCGTATGGCTGACGACATCACACAAACCTTAGCGAAAGTCAAACTGGGAGGTTTCCTGTAAGCCAGTTTGTGTTAGGTGTTCATATCTTTTGTACAGAACCCTCTTAAATATTTTTGAACGAACTGGCAGCAGAGAGAGAGGCCGACAGTTAGATATTACATGTCTCTCACTATCTTTATGTATTGTAATCACTGTAGCGCGTTTTAATCTATGTGGAAATAACCCAATTTTAACAGATTGGTTACATAAATCGCACTATAAGTTGCCGATTAAGTCACCAAATAATTATAGTTCCCTGTCTGACATAGTGAAGTAACGTGAAGAGCCAGTGCTCTTTTGCGGCTCTGAGCATTTTTGTTATTTCATTAGGTGTTGTGGATATGAAGTGCAGTATAATGGTTGACGTATGCTATGTAAGATTAAGTAGTTTTGTGGATCCTGAGGGAGGCTATGTGTTTTATGTTCCTGTATTTTTGGCTAAAGACGGGGAAAGTTCTTTAAATTCAGAGGCTGTTCTGTTCAGATTATTGTGCTCTGTCCCATTTTCTGTGAACTCTGGTGACCCTGTTTGTTTTAATTTGTATCTCTATTTGTTTCAGATTTGTGATTTTCCATATCATTCTTGTTCAACTGTTTGACCTGTTACGATACTGTGCATAATACAGGTTTTGACGCTCATGTTTGCACAGTTTAAGAATTTAGAATATCTCTCATAGTGTATTTCCACTGGTTTGTTTGTGCTGTTCTAGGTAAAGTTCAGTGTTTTTGGCACATGATATTCTAATTCCAGCTGTTATCCAGTCTTTCCGCCAACTTACATCTGGTTTAACTTCAAAGCTATGGAAACTACAAGCACCAACAACAAAAATGACAAATACGAGAGCAAATATTTTTTTTTTCAACGTCCAGTCGATCGCAAAATGGAAACATTGAAAATCAAACATGTGTGATTTGTAACATTTAGCTACATCTTCCAGCTACTTCTCTACATAGCCGGCACTCCGGCATAGACATTTGTCGGAGCGCGGTACCAGCTTTTCAACACCCTCATCACAGAAAGCAGCCGCCTGTGCTTTCCACTAATTCCCTATGCTGGTCTGCAGGTCGTTTTCTGTGCAAAATGTTGGCATAAGCAGCGGTTCATGTGAGCAAACAGATGAAAATCGGTGGTTAACTGAATACGCTGCAGGAGTGTCGTTGTTTACTTTGCAGTGTGCGGCCGAGCACTGTCATAAAGAAGGACAAGCATGACATGTACGTCATGTGGGCTTTGTGAAATCAGGTTGAATCCCTCAAGCATGTACTTCACACTTGGCGGGAGGCATTCTGTTCTAAGGATCTTCAACGATCATTGTGCTCTTAGAAAAACATGACGCAATCGACGGGCATACTAGAGACACTGCATAACACTTCTCCACAGAGCTTCATCGGATTTTCACTGTAGTTTTAAGTTCGCGACTGGTCAGAAGTTGAAAAAAGTAGCCCTTATATTAGTTGGACTGCAGAGGCCAGGCAGTGACATGAATAACTAAATTTGCTGTTAATCAAAATAAAGGGAATCCACTTTTATGAGGAAACATCACTGAAACATATAGATGTCAAGAGAAAGTAAGAAGTTATATTTTCTGTCAAGGCAAAATTTTCGGGATATACGCACATCAAAAAAGCATTGCATCAGCTCGGTTCCGGGAGTTCCGGAACTTGTATAGAAAATTGGAATAGAGATCAACGTAAACATCTTTTCTGCTCATGAAAACTACACATTGCTTGTTGTACCAGCATACAGCAAGATTTTCAGAGGTGGTGGTCCAGATTGCTGTACACACCGGTACTTCTAATATCCAGTAGCACGTCCTCTTGCACTGATGCGTGCCTGTATCCGTCGTGGCGTACTATCCACAAGTTCATCAAGGCACTGTTGGTCCAGATTGTCCCACTCCTCAACTCGGCGTTTCTCTCTCAGAGTGGTTGGTGGGTCGCGTCGTCCATAAACAGCCCTTTTCAAACTAGCTCAGGCATGTGCGGTAGGGTTCATGTCTGGAGAACATGCTGGCCACTCTAGTCGAGAGATCTTATCCTGAAGGAAGTCATTCAAAAGATGTGCACGATGAAGGCGCGAATTGTCATCCATGAAGACGAATGCCTCGCCAATATGCTGCCGATATGGTTGCACTATGGGTCGGAGGATTGCATTCACGTATCTTACAGCCATTACGGCGCCTTCCATGACCACCAGCGGTGTACATCGGCCCCACATAATGCCACCCCAAAACAACAGGGACCCTCTCCATTGCTGCACTAGCTGGACAGTGTGTCTAAGGCGTTCAGCCTGACGGGGTTGCCTCCAAACACGTCTCCGACGTTTGTTTGGTTTAAGGCATATGCGACACTCATCGGTGAAGAGAACGTGATGCCAGTCCTGAGCGGTCTCGTCGGCATGTTGTTGCCTGGTGTCGTGGTTGCAAAGATGGATCACGCCACGGACGTCGGGAGTGAAGTTGCGCAGTATGCAGCCTACTGCGACAGTTTGTGTCGTAACACGACGTCCTGTGGCTGCACGAAAAGCATTATTCAAAATGGTGGCGTTGTTGTCGAGGTTCCTCCGAGCCACAATCCGTAGGTAGCGGTCATCCACTGCAGTAGTAGCCCTTGGGCGGCCAGAACGAGGCATGTGATCGACAGTTCCTGTCTCTCTGTATCTCCTCCATGTCGAACAACATCACCTTGGTTCACTCCGAGACGCCTGGACACTTCCCTTGTTGAGAGCCCTTCCTGGCACAAAGTAACAATGCGGACGCGAGCGAAGCGCGGTATTGACCGTCTAGGCATGGTTGAACTACAGACAACACGAGCCGTGTACCTCCTTCCTGGTGGAGTGACTGGAACTGATCGGCTGTCGGACACCCTCCGTCTAATAGGAGCTGCTCATGCATGGTTGTCTACATCTTTGGGCGGGTTTAGTGACATCTCTGAACAGTGAAAGGGACTGTGTCTGTGGTAGAATATCCACAGTCAACGTCTATCTTCAGGTGGTTTGGGGACCGGGGTGATGCAAAACTTTTTTGATGTGTGTATTATAGCAATTTGTTTGAATGGCAATAATATTAGTATGTTAAAGTTGAACAATTTAGGGACAGACAGTGTCATGGCGCCTCTACAGTTCTGAGTTACTAATGGTCTTATTTGAATCTTAAAGGTTACAAAAATATCGAACTTCGTTATGTTTTTGTCCAACTGAAAGGAGAAACGAATAAGAAACGGCGTTTGGAAAAGCGAGAATAACTGGACAACATACTATCAACTAGCCAGAGGTCCCAGTCCAGCCCGCTATGTCCCTGTTGGGTTATAGGCACACCTTGTGGAGTACCTCTCCACCCATTCAAAGACAGTGGCTGTGAAGATCCTCAAATATACAAATCTCTTTTTTTTATTTTCTACGAGATTCTAACGTGTACATATGAAATATGGTGTTTATTTGTGGTTGCATAAACACACTAATCTGTAGGTGTATGCTTCCCAATCTCTGTTGAGGTCTTTTTTTTTTTAATTCTGCTTCTAGTTAATAAGTCACGTTTCCTCAGCCATATGTACTGTACCTATGTGAACGTTGTAAAATAATTTTAAATCATTGCTCAAACATTTTGTATTAGATTTCTCTGCATATATGTTTTATATTTTAGGTTCTCGGAGATAGACAGTGGTAGTACACTTACTGAGCAATATTGAGATTCGCAAGTTTTCGTATCTACTAGAGGATGGCAAGCCAATGGCAGAGTTGTATGTGAAGAAGCAACGTGATGGCAGTACACACTCTGTTACCTATTCCTCCGAGACACAGCTCGTCCTTTTCGTCCTTTGCTGTGGAAGTTGCATCAAGGTGGCGTCTCGCAAAGGAAACAGCACAAGCTGTTCGGGTGAAAAAATTGCATTGTAGAACCGATACAGAAGCCGATTGTTTTGACAGTGAAACATCGTGTGATGACACTGTTGTAGATTTGGATAATCAGCTAACTCCATGCGATGCCGGCCGGAGTGGCTGAGCGGTTCTAGGCGCTACAGTCTGGAACCGCGCGACCGCTACGGTCGCAGGTTCCAATCCTGCCTCGGGAATGGATGTGTGTGACGTCCTTAGGTTAGTTAGGTTTAAGTAGTTGTAAGTTCTAGGGAACTGATGACCACAGCAGTTAAGTCCCATAGTGCTCAGAGCCATTTGAACCATTTGAACCATGCGATATCGCATCATAGGTTAGTATTAACAAAATGTAATTAAGTGGCGCGTGTTATAACTGTAGTGTTGGCAGATGAGCCAACACTGTGAGGCAAGAGGAGGCCGAAATGCACGCGTCAACTCACGCAGGTTCGCTTAGGTCTGAAACAGGATACGTAATGAATGCTATAAAGAAAAGTACGTAGCTGCTGGAATACTTAACTTTAATCCATCATTTGTATACAGCATTCTTGATGATACAAGTGAGACTCTCTCTAGATATGGTTAATGGCGCCTTGCTAGGTCGTAGCCATGGACTTAGCTGAAGGCTATTCTAACTGTCTCTCGGCAAATGAGAGAAAGGCTTCGTCAGTGTAGTCGCTAGCAAAGTCGTCGTACAACTGGGACGAGTCCTAGTACGTCTCTCTAGACCTGCCGTGTGGCGGCGCTCGGTCTGCAATTACTGACAGTGGCGACACGCGGGTCCGACATGTACTAATGGACCGCGGCCGATTTAAAGCTACCACCTAGCAAGTGTGGTGTCTGGCGTGACACCACAATAACATTCGACTATGTAACTTACCATGACGGTGTAGTACGTGTAGTACTGTTAAATACACTGATAAGCCAGAATATTATGAACACCGGCCTACTATCGATGTAAACCAGTTGAGGTGATAGCAGCGTCACCTGCCGAGGAATGGCTGCTAGTCAGACACACGCACGGTGGATGTAGTATCAGTGAGCGTACTGTCCGTGTGTAAAATAGGCTTCGCGTGCCCTTTTGGGTTTGATCGAGGGCAGTGTGTGATGGCCCGGAGGCTCGGCACAGCCATTTCGGATACTGCATGTGTTATCGGGTATTCGTGGAGTGCTGTGGTGAGTGTCTTCGACACGTGGAGAAACAGAGGTGAAACTAGACCCAGACGTCGTGGAGTTGGGAGGCCACCCTTCATTACATATGACGGACGTCGTGGGTCGGGCAGACTGGTACAAAAAGACAAGCAGCCAACTGTGGCTGAATATAAGTGTGTCCGAACACACAGTGCACCAAAAAAACTCCTAACTTTCGGAGTGGCCGAGCGGTTCTAGGCGCTGCAGTCTGGAACCGCGCGACCGCTTCGGTCGCAGGTTCGAATCCTGCTTCGGGCTCGGATGTGTGTGTGACGTCCTTAGGTTAGTTAGGTTTAAGTAGTTGTAAGTTCTAGGGGACTGATGACCACAGCAGTTAAGTCCCATAGTGCTCAGAGCCATTTGAACCATTTTGAACTCCTAACTATGCGCATCCGCAGCCGACGACCCATGCATGTGCCAAAGTTAACACCACGAAATGAGCAACTACGATTGAAACGGGCACATGACTATCGGCACTGGACGTTGGCGCAGTGCCAGAGCGTTTCACGATCTGATAGATTCCGATACCTTCGTCATCATATCGATGGAAGGGCCCGAATCAGTCGTCTTCCAGGGGAACAGCTCCTTGACTTCTGCATTCTGGGACGGAGACGAGCTGGCGGCCGCTCCATTATGCCCTGGGGAACATTCACGTGTGCATCCGTGGGTCCAGCGGAGCTCGTGCAAAGCACCACGGCAGCCGAGGAGTATCGTCCACTGGTTGCAGACAATTCACACCCCTTCGTGACGATCACGTTTCTGACAGCAATGGCATTTTTCAGCAAGATAATGAGCCACGTCACAAGGTGAGGAATGTGATGGAGTGGTTCGAGTAACACAGTGGCGAGTTACAATTGATGTGCTGGTCCCCCAACTGTGATCGAACGTGGCTTCAGAGGTCATCGCCCCCCTCCCCAGTGGGAGCAGATGTGGTGCCAACTCCCTCCGACGACCTACGAACGCCTCATCGCTTCCGTGCCACGATGTGTCGCCCTGCCAAAAGTGGACATACCGGCTATTAAGTAGACTCATCAGTGTACCACTGACACTTAATGGAACCGTGAACTACGGGACAATTTCTAAGATATTTATATGGAGCCCATTAACCGAAATCGATTATTATTCCACTGCTTGTGATGGGCACGACCAGGTGCCTGCAATAGGGATTGTTGTGGCTCGCTATTGTACAGCACATAAATTGCTGTATTGTGCAGTGTAGTTTCATATGTTCGTGCTATTAACAATTTTTATATTCTTTTTATTAAGCAGGGAGAAAGACGCAATTCCTGTTGTTGGAGAGACGGCCATCTCCCCTGCTAAGGATGGAAGGCATCGATGGCGGCAGCCGACACCAGAGTCGAGTAAAAGGTCTGAACTAAAACATAGCGATTAACCATAATCAAAGGATATTACATTATCATTTAACTGAAATAATTATAATAATAATTATTCTTGTTATTGTTTACGTGAGCCAGAACGGAATAACAGTGTATTAATATTTTGGTGTCAACAACGTTAGACACCACGCAAGAGGTTGCGGTAATCGGTAGCGGTCTAGCACTTGCAACCTCTCTGGACTGTCAGGCGCTTGCAGCGCCACCGTATGGCACGGACAGAGACTTACAGATCGCACCGGCCGAGTCAGCGACAGGTCGTGAGTGAAGTCAGATGAGAATAGCCATCAGCTCGCTATGTTCGCAGCCTCTAGTTCGTGCATGTATTACGCACGTAATACCAGAATTTTGTGATCTTGCTTGTTGAATAATCCAGTTAATATCCGTTAATGAGTCATTTGTATTCAAGAAAGATAGTTGTTATTAGTTATGTTCCTGGAGGCCGGCCGGAGAGGCCGAGCGGTTAAAGGCGCTACAGTCTGGAACCGCACGACGGCATCAGAGGGTTGGAGCCCCTCATTCGAAGGCGTCCGATTCCAAGGCCTGGGCTACTCCCTGGTTGGAATCTCCGTTTTCGAAGTTTGTGTTCGTTCGTCTGTCTGTCTGTCTGTCTGTCTGCCCGTCCGTCGCTTCCTGCTGTCGCTGTTCGTCCGGCTGTCCGCCTGCCTGCTCGCTGTCCACCGCCGCCGCCGCCGCCGCCGCCGCTGCTGCCTGCTGTCCGTCCGTCCGTCTGCCTGTTCGCCGCCATCTGCTGTTCGTCCGTCCGTCTGTTCGTCGCCGCCGCCGCCGGTGCCCGCCGCCGCCGTCGCCGCCGCCAGCCGGTGCCCGCCGCCGCCGCCGTCGCCGCCGTCCTGACCTTGGTCTACGGCCGTCTTCATCCGTCTTCGTCTTTGTCTGTCCCCAGTTTCTGTCCTCTCCTCTTCGTTCCGTTAGTTATTGTTTCTGTCTACCGTCATGTCCGCCCCCACCACCGCTGCCACCGCTACCACCACCGCCATTGTTTATACTTCCCCTTCCGCCGCCTCCACCACTATAACTTGGTGTGCCCAGTCCCACCCCCCTCCTTCCATCCCACCTCTCCTCACTCTCCCTTCACCCTCTATCTTTGTCGCCCCCTCTCCCGCTTCTTCCTCTCGTTCTGATCCTTTCCCCCCACTCCCCCAGCCTGTCACTGCAGCTCCGGCTCGGGTGGTGGCCCGTCGGGCCACTGTCCACGCCCAGCTCTCCCCATCACCTTCGCCATCACCGCCGCCACTGCCACCGTCATCGTCATCGTCATCGTCGCTGTCGCCTTCACCTTCACCTTCACCGTCACCATCTCTGGCGCCGACTCCGGCCCCAGGACCTGCCCCTCCCCGCCACATTCCCGTTGTTCCCGTCCCCCACACCTCCTCCACCGCCGTCAAGCGCCCCAGTGGCACCCCTGCTTCCTCTGCTTCCAAAAAGGCTCCGCCTCGTCCTCCTTCCCCCACCCATGATGCCATGGATGTCTCCCCGCCTGTCCCTGCCCCCTCCTCCTCCTCCTCTACCCCCTCCTCCTACCGCTACCTCCTCTCCCGTCCTGATCCCTCTCTCCTTGAAGCCCGGAACCTCACCCTCTTCCTTCGCCAGCATTGTCCTGGTGCCCCCATCTCCCTCCTCACTCCTCGCCGTGATTCGGTCCTCATCTCCTCCCCCAGCCCAACCCTCCACACATACCTCCTTTCCCGCATCCCTGTCACCCGCTTTGGCCCTCATGCCTCTTTCACCCCTGCTCCTTCACTACCTCCCTCCCGCCAACCCCAACCTCCGCGTCGCCCGCCAACTCTCACCGCCGTGATCACTCGGCTTAGTCCAGTGATCACGGAGGAGGAGGTGTTGGTGGAGCTCCAGGCGCATCCCCATTTGGAGGTGCGTGCAGTTCGCCGCATACATAACGCTACCGGCCCCACCCGCCTTATGCGGGTTTTTTCTGAGCACGCCCCCTCCATTGACCGTCTCCTGAAGGAGGGTGCCCTCCTTTTTAACCAGCGGTACAAGGTCGACCCCTCCCGTTCCCCTCCTCAATCCCTGCGCTGCCAGAGGTGTCTGCGCTATAACGCGCACCCCACAGCTGAGTGCCGCGAGGCCCCCACCTGCCCACATTGTCGGCAAGCGCACTTCCTCAGGCAGTGCCCTAATCTCCAATCCCCTCCTTCCTGCAATACCTGCAATCTCCCCCATCCCACCTACTCCCAAAAGTGTAAAGCCCGACCCCCTCCAACCACTCCTGAACTCACCGTCCCTGTCCGTCCCCTGGACGCCCCCACCCCTCCTGGCAATTCCCTTCGTCCCCCCCCCCCACCGCTGAGGACATCATCAGGTTCCTTACCATCGTCCTCCAGAATGTTCATCCCTTTCAGCGCCCCCACACCCTCCAGCAGATCTCCCTTGCCGCCCGTTCCATATTCCAACTCAAGATGTACGCCACCTACTCCAACAACCAGGCCCATTTCACCTTCTCCCGTCTTGACACCCTCGTTTAAATCCCTGTCATGGCGCGACAGCAACGTATCCTTTTTAACAACATACGCTCCTTTCCCGCCAACAAAAACCTCTTCCTGCACACCCTTGCCACCCACCGCGTGGATGCCTTCCTCCTCAATGAAACCTTCCTGCAACCCCACCACACAGTCCACACTTCGCCCTACCTCCTCCACCGCTCCGATAATCCCCTCCCGATTGCGCGTGGCAGAGTTGCCATTGGGCACCACCGCCAGATCCCCGTTCGGCTCCAACCTCTCCTTCCCGACCCCACCGAACACCTGATCCTTAGTCTCTTCTTCCCTGGCCTTACCGTTACCTGCGCCACCATCTATGTCCGCCCTAATGCCCCTCTTCCCTTCGACTTCCTCTCCCACATTGACCGTACCTTCTCCTCCTACGTGATCGCCGCCGACCTCAACATCCATAGTCGTTCCGCCGCCCAGTTACGGCGGTGGCATCGGTTCCTCTCCTCCCTTCAAGACGACCTCATTCCCATCCCCCAGCACACCCGTCCCGAATCCAACTCCACTCCTGATGTTATCCTCTCCTCCCCCAACCTCCTTGGCCGCATAACGGTGGATGTCCTGGAACCTATTGGTAGCGACCATCTCCCTGTCCTCCTCACCGTTTCAGACGGTCGTCGCCCTCGCCCCGCCCCTCGTACTGATCCTCCCCCTAAGTATGTCCACGACTATTCCCGAGCTGACTGGAATGCCTACTGGGATACCCTTTCCACTCAGGTCGATAGCCACCCTCTCACCTACCACCACCCTGACGATGTCACCCATGCCACCTCCTTTCTCCAGCAGACCTTGTCTGAGGCCGTGGAGGCCCACGTTCCTACTGTCGCCATCCACCCCCACCGTCCTACCTTACCCCCACAGGCCGTTCTCCTCCTCCGTGAATCCCGTCGTCTCTACCGTGCCTTCCTCCGCACGCGTGACCCGGACACACTACGACGTCACCGGCAACTCCAGCGACACGTTCGTAATTTGCTCGCGGTTAAGAAACGCCGGGACTGGCGACAGACATGCACCCGTTTAAATGAAACCCTACCAATCAACTCGTCCAAGTTCTGGTCGGCCTTCCGTTGCCTTACCGGAACTAAACCCTCCCCCTACTATCCTCTTCTCCACGATGATCACCCCTTCCCTGACGCCCTTAGTAAGGCCAATCACTTTGCCTCCTACCTCTCCAATGTTTTCTCCATCCCCGATGATCCCCAGTTCGATTACTCCCTCTTCCCGGATATCCGCGATCGAACTGACACCTCTGTCCCTCCCCTCGCTCCTGGTTTCCAGTACTTGGACACCATTACACACACGGAACTCAATGCCCCTATCACTACACAGGATCTCATGGATACTCTCCGCACAAAACGCAACACCGCTCCTGGTCACGATCGTGCCACCTACCGTCACCTTCGTGAAGCTCCTGTCTCTTTCCTCTCCACCCTGGCCAGGCTCTACAATGTAGTCCTGTCCACCGGTTACTACCCCGACCTGTGGAAAACCTCCCGTATCCTCATGTTTCTTAAACCTGGCAAACCGCCGTCCGCCGTCTCCTCTTACCGTCCTATCAGCCTTACCTCGGTATTCAGCAAGGTCCTGGAGTCTATCCTCACCCGCCGCATCCACCAGCATCTCCGCCAGCACCGCCTCCTTCCCGTCACCCAGTGTGGCTTTCGGCCGTCCTTCTCTTCTGACGATCTTCTCCTTCACCTCACTCATCTCCTTTCCGAACAGCTTAATTCCCGTCGCTCCGCAATCTTCCTCTCCCTTGACCTCGAACGCGCTTATGACCGCGTCTGGCATTCCGGTCTCCTCTTCAAGCTCCAAACCTTTGCCCTTCCCATTAACTACGTCCGTCTGATCGGCTCCTTTCTCTCCCGCCGTCCTTCCTATGTCACCATCCATAACACAGATTCCTACACCTTTTTCCCCTCCGCCGGTGTGCCCCAAGGCTCCGTCCTCTCCCCCCTTCTGTACCTTTTGTACACAGCGGACATGCCGCCGCCGTCACCCCCCGTCCACCTTCTCCAGTTTGCCGATGACACTGCCTTCCTTGCCCTTGCCCCCACCCTGCAACGCTCCCAACGCCTTCTCCAATCCCATCTTGACCGCTTCACTGCTTGGTGCAACCAGTGGTTGCTTAAGGTCAATCCCTCCAAAACCCAGGCGATCATTGTAGGCAAAACCACCCCTTCCTTCCGCCTCCTTGATTTCTATCTCACCGTCTATGGCCGTCCTATCGCCCTCACTCCCACCCTTCAGTACCTTGGCGTCACCCTCGACCGTCGCCTCTCCTGGACTCCCCATCTCCGGACAATCTAAGCCAAGGCACGTTCCCGCCTCCGTCTCCTCAAGCTCCTTTCTGGCCGTACGTGGGGTTTGGACACCTCCACAATCCTCCACACCTATAAATCCCTCATCCGCCCTATACTTTGTTACGCCCATCCCGCCTGGATCTCCGCGCCCCCTACCTTTTATAAATTTCTCCAAATCCTTGAACGCCATGCTCTCCGCCTTGCCTATCGCATCCGTCTCCCCTCCCCCACGCGGATCCTGTATGATCTCATCCCCTTCCCCCACCTCCTCCTTTTCCTTGAAAGGATACGGATCCTGTACATCTCCCGTAAACTTGATCCTCCTCACCCGCTCGTGTCCCCGATCCTCTCCCACCCCCGCCCGCTGCCGCGCCTGTATTCCCACATCCCACCTGGTCTCCATCTCTCCACCCTCCTTACCCTCTCCCAAGGTGGCTTCCGCCAGCTCCCCCTCCCTGATGATGTCCTCCTCCCCTGCATATACCCCTCCTATCAACTTTGATCCTCCCCCCCGCCTCCTGTGTCCTTTCCTTTAGGCACCCTCCCTCCCCCCCCATTCCCTTCCCTTCTCTTTCCTTTCCCCCCTCCCTCCTACCCTCTCCTCCGGGCTTCCCCTCCCCCTTCCTCCCTCCCCCTCTCTCCTTTGCCCATGGCATCTCTGCTCTCCCCTCTCCCATCTCCCCTTCCACCTCCTCCACCTCCACTCTTGGCAGGTCCCCGGACTCGTACACGCTGAGTGAACATTCGCGCGCCGGAGGTCGTCGCCATCAGTGTATCGTGTGCGCCGTCGTGTTTAGTGTTCAGTGTTGCCGTCGTACTCCATCGTTCACCTGTGCCATCGCCATCTTCAGTGTTCGTGCGTCGTGACAACAGTTTGTAGTGAATTATCGTCGAGTGTGAACGGCTCCGTGTTTGTCTTTATGTGTCTCCTTTTTATTAACCACCGTTATGTCGCATCTGTGTATTCTTTCTGTTTTTTCATATCTCCTCTACGGCTGAAGAGCGGCGTACCATGCTGCTGACAGCCTGCCTGTTTTGTACGGGTTTTAAAATAACAATAAAGGAAAAGAAAAAGAACCGCACGACCGCTACGGTCGCAGGTTCGAATCCTGCCTCGGGCATGGATGTGTGTGATGTCCTTAGGTTAGTTAGGTTTAAGTAGTTCTAAGTTCTAGGGGACTTATGACCACAGCAGTTGAGTCCTATAGTGCTCAGAGCCATTTGAACCATTTGTTCCTGGAGTGCAGTAGCAGGACAAAGTTAAGTAAAAGTTATTTACTTAAGTATTCCAGCACTAATTATTATAGAATACTCCAGATTCGTACAACCACCCCACTCGTGCTAGCCTCTATCATCCCACTGCAAATCCCGGGGGTACAAATCGAAAAGCATCCTGCATTTGTGTGAGGTCATGACATGCTGCCATCGACCTTCACATCAAATATTATTAGTAGTAATACGATTTTTTTCATAAGCATGTTGTAACATAGATATCACTTTTATTTTTCAATGTCAAGAGTACACGAGTGATGCAACGAAAATGAAACTAGCTGTCAGAGAAATGGAACATCCGTGTTATTGTCGTCAGGAACGCATGACCAAGATAGGAGAAGCATGTTCCATAATAGTCCACGGCTTTTGGGACTTAAGAAAGTTTGATGTGCAAAACAGCTTCATCTTTTGCATCTCTCAACGGCATTTCTTAAACGCTCCTACTCACGGTAAAGATCACCGCTACGAGCTCTCTTTACGGGCAAGGTCAAGTTATCAGAGTTTGTAAGGTCGTATTTCTGTTCATGGGCTACAAAAAGCAAGAGCAAGTGTGGAAAACATCGTACAGCAATTAGTTAGTGGTAAGGAGTTGGTTACGAAAGACTGAATGGGACACAATAACAATTATCGGAAAATCCACCTGAAGTGACAGCAAGTGTTGGCGACGAAAGTCTCTACAGTAAGCACATGAATCTCCTAAAGATTTATTTTGACTGCGAGATGACAATTAGTTCTTTATACTGGGATCATTATTCATCCTACTGTAAAGAACAAAAAATTGTCTGTGTTAAAGACGATAGTTATAAAAATGGCTCTGAGCACTACGGTATTTAACATCTGAAGTCATCAGTCCCCTAGAAATTAGAACTACTTAAACCTAACTAACCTAAGGACGTCACACATATCCATGCCCGAGGCGGGATTCGAACCTGCGACCGTAGCAGCCGCGCGGTCCCAGACTGAAGCGCCTAGAACCGCTCGGCCACAGAGACGATAGTTACAGATGGATTTTCTGCGCAGAATATAACGTAAGCTTTAAGGCGCCCCTTCCCGACGCCTGTAAAGTACGCGATGAGCCTGATACTGAGTAAAGTCCTGCAGCCTTCCCTATGACCAAAAAAGACGGCAACCTGAGTTACAAAAGAGACGTACATCACCGGAAAGCAAAAGCGACGCAAGCTACTATGGCAGCAGATGTCGCCACAGCCAAGACTGATTCCAGTATCGTTGTCATCTCAGTTCACTTGCAGCAGGCACTCTCTGTTCCAAAACTTGTTGCTGGTCCAGCTTTCTACGAGCGAAAAATATGGACATGCCAAGTGGGTATACATGACTGCGGGACGGGCACCGGCAGTTATGACGTATGTAGCGGTATTTTAAATTTTTCCAGACAAGCAGCAATGCTTCCAAAATAACATGCTTTTCAAATAACTGTGCCAGACAAAATGAGAATTGACGGTTATAAGCGTGCGGTTGTCGCTTGTACGTAGTAACAAATTCAAAGAAATTGAACATTTTTTTCTGGTCACACACGACTCCCGTCAGATGGAGATTTGAAAAATACCAAAGGCATTATACGGACCAAGTTTCCTCGCCCGCTTAGTGGGGTAATATTCTCAAAAAAAGCAGGGCAGCAAAGAAAGTCACCATGACAGTTAAGAAACAAGAGGATTTCTTAGAGTTCAGCGAGGTGTCCCCTCAGCACATAAAACAACGGATGGACATGCTACTAATCTTTAACAAGCTACAGTCCTAAAGTTTTAGGCCTCAACTCCTGATTCCATTTTCGTGAAGCACACTGTTCACGGAAATATTCGTGAAATTAGTCAATAAGCGAGGCCGTTCTACACAAATCATGAGGTGCGACCTAGACACCAAACTACCGTGGACCTATTCCTATACAGCATAACAAACTGCATGACGTCATGGACCCGCTTGCCTAGATACCTGCGGTACATCATGGATTATTTATTCTCGACTTAGTACATAGCGACAGAGCATGTTAATGAACCTGAATTAATTGATGGCAGTAGCTTAGATTACGCTGAGAGCAAAGTGAATTCTGATCAGTGGAGCCAAATGTTGGCACCGAAACTTAAGTGGTATACAGAGACAAACACAAAATTTTACGTACCGGTATTTCTCGTACTTGATAACGTTTTTCAGTATATACAATAGGTAAAAATGGTTTGTGCCATGTGACAAAAATACCTTAACGTATGTTGTTCCTTAAAAAACATACCCAGACCGGGCGGTTCACATTTTGTCTGAGTGGGTAGTTATCTAAAAACGGATCGTCGTCGTTGCAGTGTCTCCCCCACACCGCCCCCGTAGAAATTGTAAAAAGAAGAAAAATTCATGAGGAGGAAACTTTCACGGATAACAACTACATAAAAATTCAAAATGATTCTTAAAATATTATTTATTTAATTAAATTCTATTAAATACAAAAAAAATAGTTTGCACAGTGCAGAACCTGTGCTGCACTTCTCGTGTGACGAAATAAATGTATTTAACAAATCATCTAAATTTGGATTATCTCTAACGTCTCAGTAAACATGCAAAACAGAAATATAATTGAGTCGGTCTTTCAACATTGGGTATCTTAAATAAGTTTTGAATTGACGTAATAAAGAAAAAAAACCGTTCATTACAAAAGGATGACACAGGAATCGTAATAAGCAAGCGTACAAAGCGCAGACGCTCTAGAATTTATTCATTCCATTTTTTTAACAACCACACAGCATCTCTGAAGTTTTTTGACTGCTCATTTCGTCTATTCCAAAGTTGCAAAAACATATCTCAATCGCTTTTCATTCTCTCTCCATCAAAATCAGTTTCGTAAAACTCTACAATTTAATCGATGCCTGTAGAATATCCAAAAATATTTTTTCAAACAATTTAAAAAATTCCGTGGGATAATTGTCGAATCGGCTCTTCAGTGACGCAATCAACTGGTCCAAAATTTCAAAATATGATTTTATGAAAAAGCCTTGAGGCGTTTTGAATTCGACGTTTCCGTTATTACCTTGATTGAGACGTTTTCGAGTTTTATGCTGAGGCAGAATTTTATGGTTCTCAAGATCTAGATCAGAGACAGGTAGGACATTTTCATTCCAAATTTTCTCAAATTTAACATTACCAGAGCACTTAAAACAGTAACTGCTTATACTTTTTCATAAGATTTAATGACACATTGATTAAGCTCCTTTAATTCTGTGTTTAAAATTTCTACTCGATGAAAAACTTCAGAAACTATTGTTAAATTATAACGGGGCCACAACCTCTGCAAATAAACATACAATCCGTATGCTTTGGCTGATACCATACTATCAGTTTCCTTGCGAGAAGAACGGCCATACAACAGTTGCATCAGTTGTTGATAATTTGCTCTTATAGCATTCAGGATTTTTATTCGTACTGCCCGTCTGTAAAATAAAATTATATATAATTGTAAGCATCTGCATATGACACAATAAATCGAGCTAAATTTTTGAAGGCAAAGTGAGAATTTTGGACAGAGAAGGTAAATACTTTTCAGCTTCAATCTGCAGTTCTTTGAACTGAGCACAGCGCTTCGGCGAGTGCCGTAAAAAGTTTATTAAATTTTCCATCACTCCAACAAATTTTGATGCTGGCAGAACTTTTTCAGTTCCATCGTGCACGACTAGATAAAGATTTTGAGCATCACACTGGACAAAAAATGCTAGAGTCTCTTCTTGGATATTCGGGACTGCAATCCTGAGACTTTGCCAGAAACATCTGATACCCCGTCGTAACGCTGGCCATTAAATTTTAAGAGTGCTAATTTGTGCAGGACTAAAATGTCATTAACGACATCAAACAAAGTTTCTACGGAAAGGGTATACATAGAATAAAATCTAATAACATACTCATTCACTGACAAACCTTCAGAAACCACACTCGTCACCAGTTCCATCCAATAAAAGTGAAAAAGATTCTTTGGCCATTATCTCGTTCATAATTCCTGACCAGATTGTAGTAACGGTCAACTCGAGAATTTCATTTATCTGAATTATGGTGGTCAAGCCTTTTGTAAGAATCTCTCTGTAACCAAGATTGTAATTCTGCTACATCTTCTGCTGTAGGCTTTGAAAGCGTCATAATGTTGAATTTTTTATCGTTTTTCGATACTCGTATCGAGGAACCATGCCTCGCCAATGCCTTTAATGCACCGAATAATTTCCATAACGCGAATTTAATATTCCATCATTTGTTTAAACTGAAATGTCGAAATTGATTTAAAGACATCAGTAGTTCCAACGTTTATTTTTAATGCTTCGGTGAAATTAATATGAAAAGAACTTCTTGTGGGAGTCCTTCGGTAAACCAAAGCCGAATTATAAAATAAATAAATAAAGTGGACGAGTCCCCGGAAAATTCTTTTCAGTGAGGTATCTATGAATATTCTTTAGACCGACGTTTAGGTGAGTGTCCCAAATATCACCTCTGTGCTTAATATTGTCCACAGTTACTCTGAATGCCGTACCCATGTTATCTCTAATTTCATGTGATGATATTTGACCTTTGGAAAGCCATCACACATGGCGCTAGCATGGAACTTCTCAGCAGTGATAGGCAAGGCAATGAAGGAGCTGGAAATTTTCTAACTTTGTTCATCGATAATTGACCTCAGTTCCAAAGTGGAAACGTCCAAATCCGTATCAGCAAAACGACCATCTCTTTGGGCCATTAAAAAGGGCGTTATATGGAGACTCCAACAACATAATATTTTGAAAAAATAATTTCTTTTACTTAGTTTTTTATGGGAGTTCTCCAATTTTGGTGTGTGCACAATATCACCCACCAACATATGCTCACTATCGCTTATAGACAATATTGGGAACATTCACACTGGTGATTATGTGTCATCTTACCCTTCAGTTTTCAAATGTTCTAAGGATTTTATCAATTTAACGCGTTATCATTAAAGCTCTTTAATAGGTAGGGCATATAAGTTGTCAAGTGATATGAAGGAAAATCAGATGCAGTTGACATCAAGTCTTCAGGCTGCATGTCGTGCTGTTCAGAATGCAGAAATGGGAAAACGTAAGTGGAGAAAATGTTTGCAGTGCTAAACCAGTTCATGATTAAATTTTAAAAAAGTAAAGATGATGTAACTGCAGGAGAAGGAACCAGTAGATCTAGAAACAGAGCTAGTTACTTATTCCATTGATATGGAGAAATAGTTTTTGGGCTTTACTTACAAGGGAACCTCCCCATCGCACCCCCCTCAGATTCAGTTATAAGTTGGCACAGTGGATAGGCCTTGAAAAACTGAACACAGATCAATCGAGAAAACAGGAAGAAGTTGCGTGCAACTATGAAAAAATAAGCAAAATATACAAACTGACTAGTCCATGGGCAAGGTAAGCAACATCAAGGAGTGTATGAGCGTACGAGCGCCGTGGTCCCGTGGTTAGCGTGAGCAACTACGGAACGAGAGGTCCTTGGTTCAAGTCTTCTCTCGAGTGAAGAGTTTAATTTTTTTTTTTTCAGACATTTATCAAAGTTCAGGCACTCACACATAATCAACTTCGCTCTCCAAAATTCCAGGACATGTTCAGATTTGCTTGGACGTATGCAGGATTTGACGGTCTACACACGGAAAGATTTGAAAACGTAAAAAACATATGTTTTGACAGAGCACAGGGGAAACTGTGCGACTGTGAAACTGTTGCATTCATTTGTTGCAGTTTATGTGACAAACTCTTATGTTTTCGTCACTTTTTTGGGAGTGACTATCACATCCACAAGAAAACCTAAATCGGGCAAAGTAGAAGAATCTTTTTACCCATTCGCCAAGTGTGCAAGTTAGGTGGGTCGACAACATATTCCGTCACCAGTATCGTATAGAATATATCAGACGTGTTTTCCTGTGGAGGAATCGGTTGACCTATGACCTTGCGATCAAATGTTTTCGGTTCCTATTGGAGAGGCACGTCCTTTCGTCTACTAATCGCACGGTTTTGCGGTGCGGTCGCAAAACAGAGACACTAAACTTATTACAGTGAACAGAGACGTCAATGAATGAACGGAAAGATCATGACTTTGCTAAAATAAAGAAAGTAAAATTTTCTCTCGAGGGAAGACTCGAACCAAGGACCTCTTGTTCCACAGCTGCTCACTAACCACAGGACCATTTTTTTTTTTTTGACGCTCTATCCATTTTTTTTTTTTGAGGAATAAATAAGAAAAAGTTTTTTTTCCCCGAAAGAAAACAAAGACTCCGATTATACTGGTTTCTCCTTCCAGTAAACAAAAATGAGTCTCCTTCGTCTTGTTGGCGAAGAAGCAATCCTTTGGAACAAAAAAAAAAGTTTCTCAAAGTCAAAATCAAAGTTCTTTTTCCTTTAAGAACAAACTATGAGGAAGAAATAAGGAAAAGCTTTTTAAGTCGTCATGCGACTTGTAGTTAAAGTCCAGTTCTTACAAGAGCTCCTGAAGTGTCCGCCTACAGCATGCCAGCTCGTCCAAACGTGTCTTCTCATGGCGTTGGTGTGAGTTCTGGGTGGCAGATCTATTCAGTTCGGTTCGTTTCATACAGTTTTCAGCTTCTCAGGGCTTGGACGTTCCAGCTACTAGGTGGGTCATCGAAAGTGCTCCGTAAGAAATTAGAAAAATATTGTTTATAGCGTGGGTTGCGTATCAGGACGCAGTGTCGTTCGTTGAGATAAGTCCAATATCCTAGCGTAGACTTGTCGCCTGAAGTAAAAAGATAGCGGATCGTGTGGCCACAGATCCAATTCACAGAGTTAGTTTTGGCGGAGGGGTAGAAAGTCTTATCGGGGTACAAAAGCATGTGGACGTCGATCTGAGCCGGTGTCTGGCGAGTAAGAAACGCCAAAATTCGCCGCGCAAGTGTCCAGACGTCTAGCGCTGTGCCACAGTGGAACCGGTGGACATCCGTGTCATCCACGCCACAGTGGGTGCAGAGGGATGAATCGGCGAGATGGATGCGGTGCAGACGATCTCGGTTAACTTGTTTGCCATTCACGGTGATGTACCACGCTGATTGAACGTCTGATTCGAGAAAACGCGCATGGATCGCCTTCCATATGTGTCGCCACACGTACTGTGGATACTTACGTTCGATGGGGTTGGACGGGCGGCACTGTTGTAACAATTCGGAGACTGTTTTCGTGAGGTACAAACGTGTAAGTGGTAAGGACCGGTAGATATAACTGAACTCCAGGAAAAATCGTTGGATGTAATAAAAGGGGGTTGGAATGGTCGATATCAGTACTGGGGCGGACAAGGAGGCCGGTGCAAAGTTGTGAAGCAGGAGGCTAGTAAGGCTCTGCGGGCAATGATGCCAAAGTTTGAGTTGGGAGCTGACGTATAGTGCCTTGACACGAGTCGGCACGTGGATGAGTCCCACCCCGCCACGATCTCGTGGCAGTGCAAGGGATTCATACTGCACCTTGAATAACATCCCCGAGCTGACGAAGGAGCCGAAAGCCATCAACAGTCGTCGCGCCAGGAGATTTGGTACTGGTAGTACTTGAGCCACGTGTGGTATACGGGAAGCATGATACATGTTGACGTATTGCGCGCGTTGGATAACGTCGAGAGCTCGTAGCCGGTGATCGGCGAGATTTGCCCTGATTGTCTGTAGCAAGCGTCTGCCATTGATAGCCGCTGAGCGGCGCAGGTCTGCTGTGAAATCAAGTCCAAGACACCGTATGGTGGCGGTGACACTAAGGGGGGCAGCGCATCTCTCCGGCAAGCCCTCACCAATGAGCAGGACCTTGGATTTTGACACGTGGAGGCAGCTCCCCGACGCTTCGCCGTAAGTCGCCACCCATGCCAGTGCTGCTCGTACTTCATCTTCACTGCGCAGATATAGTACTATGTCGTCTGCGTAGGCTGTACAACAAAAACGGTGGCCTTGCACAGCCATGCCTTCCAAACGTTGGCGCATGCCCTGGAGCAGGGGTTCCAAGGCGAAAGCATACAAAATCGTGGAAAGAGGGCATCCTTGCCGTACAGATCGTGCGATGACCAGGGACGGTGTAAGACGACCATTGTACATGATTTTAGAGGTTGCACTACTCAACAGGCGCATAACCACTGTTACAAAACCGCCAGGAAAACCCATATGCTGAAGAACTGTCCGTAAATAGAAGTGGTCAACACGGTCGAAAGCCTGGCTAAAGTCCAGTGAAGCCAAGGCGCCAGGGAGACGCTGATGATGCGCTAATGCTATCATGTCTCTGTAACGGCAAAGGGCCGTACGGATGTTGTTGTCGCCTCCTAGGGATGTCTGGTCGCAGGATGTGACGTAACGTGCGACCTTCTTGAGTCGCGATGCCAGTAGCCGTGTGAATATTTTCATGTCGCTGTTGAGCAAAGTAATTGGTCGATAGTCCTGGACCCTCGATAACCCGCGCGGTTTATGTACGGGGATAATAATTCCTTCTAGAAAGGCGCTCGGGACCACTGTCCTCGGTGACATCAGCTCTTGTGCGATTGCCGTCCATGTGGAAGCCAACAAATACTGAAAACTTTTATAAAATTCGATGGGTATACCGTCAGGTCCAGGAGACCTGTTATCGGAACCCGCCTTGATAGCATCTACCACTTCATCTGTGGTTACGTCGTCTTGGAGGTCATGCACTGCATCCTCCGGAAGAGTGTTCGTAGTGAGCTGAGCGACTTCTGTGATCAGTGCTGCAGAATGCGGTACGGCTGCGTATAGCCCGGCAAAATGAGCATGGAGAGCACGACCGATGCTTTGTTGGGTGTCGTGCCGGCGCCCTTCCACATCAGTGAGGACTTGGATCAGAGCTCGTCGTCGTCGTTGTCTTTCCTGAAGGAGGTGGTACATCGACGGACGTTCTTGAGGGATTCGATTAGAAGCTCGAGAACGGACTACAGTGCCTTCCAAGTTACGCCGCATGATCAAGGAGATCTGCGCCTTCGTGCGATGGACCATCGACTGCCGGGCTGGCGAGAAAGGCATCGTCGCACAGTCACGTAGAATGGTGTAGTAGAAGTGCAGGGTATTAGTTTGCCACGCCTTTAATTCCTTCCCAAAACTCATCAGAGTCTTCCTGAGGGTCGGCTTTGCACAGGAGAGCCACCATGATAAGGTGGAGTCATAGGCTTCTCGACGATGGTGGCAGCCTGCCCACGCTTCTTCGACCATACGGCGACAGTCTGAGGAGGTCAGGTGAGCGACATTGAGTTTCCACAGACCACGACTATGCCACACTTGCTGTCGGGCGAGAGTGACGTCACAGAGGTATGCATCATGGTCTGAAAAGGCCAAGGGCCAGACTTCCGCATGACGTGTGCCATCAGCAAGGGAGCGAGTAACGTAGATGCGATCTATGCGGCTGGACGAGTGAGAGGTGTAGAATGTATAGCCCGGTTGAATTCCGTGGAGCTTCTTCCATGTGTCAACAAGTCGGAGACGGTCGATGACCACTGAGAGAGATGCACAAGGGGAATGTCGCGGGAGTTGGTCCGCGGGCTCTTGTGTCGAGTTAAAATCCCCACCGAGTACCAAATCGTCCTGCGGACCGGTGAAGAGGGGTGTGACGCTTTCGGCAAAAAAAGTTTGTCGGTCATGACGGCGGCCAGTGCCGGAAGGAGCGTAGATATTAATAATACGCACGCCGAACAGTGTGAGGGCCATACCTCGCGCAGTGGGGAGGTAGATGACGTCCTCTGCAGGGAGTCCGTCGCGTAGCAGGATGGCGACGCCGCTACCGGTATCGGATGCGGGGGAAACATGGGCGTTGTATCCGGTGGGAACTAGGAAGTCAGCCACAAACACCTCTTGTAAGAGTGCTATATCCACATCCGCAGAGTAAATAGTGTCTCTGAACATGGCCAGTTTATGGTGGGCACGAATGGTGGCAAGATTCATCGTGGCGATACGATAGTGCTGTGTGCGGCCATCCTCAGTATTTGCAGAACGTGCGGTAGAAGTAGCCGGCAGGTGGAGACCCGCCGGTGGTCCCGCAGTGGTGATAATTACTGGCGGGGCGCCAGCCCCAGTGTCGCCGAGGTGGACTCCTGTGCAGACACGCTGGCAGTCTGTTCCGCTTCTTCTTCAACGTCATCGGCCCAGGAAGCTGACGACGTGGACATGTGACGGTCACGTACTTCCGGAACGGGTGTTGTGGATTCCGCAACATGAGTGGCAGGGGGACCGCCGTCATCATTCGTTGACAACGGCGAGGACACGTCCCTGGCTGGGAGAGTAGGCGTCACAGGAGGGGCTCCTGTTGCTGCCACATCGCGTGACTGGACGCAATGTGGGAGATCACCGTCAGACATCAGGTCGACATCTCGTGGGGCCGTCTGAGAAAGGGCGTCATCGGAAGGCGTTCGTCGTCGTTTCCTGTGTTTGCGAGGCGACCGCTGTTTTCTGATGTGGCCTTCTGAATCAGAATGTGGTCGCCCGTCGTCTGACGCCGAACCCGTCTGGACAAAGGCAGACGTCGGCACGACACCGAGGTCGACGTCCATGGTTCCAACAGGAACAACGGTTTCGGTCTGCAAACCGGACGGTCCTGAAGCGAGCACTGGAGGTGACGCCGTGCTTGTGTCCTCGGCGCGTTGTGCTGCGGCGGGTGGCGTTGACGATGCTGCTGGCGCAATCGAGATTGGTACGACGGGGTCCTGTGCAACCTTGGCGTAGGTGATGGGTAAGGACGTGACCGTCGAAGCCTGGGTCTCTTCACGTAACGGCGTCTGTATTAAACGGCGGTGTAAGCATTCGGAACGTACATGTCCCTCCTGGCCACATCCTGCGCACGTTCGTGGCCGTCCATCGTACATGACGATGGCCCTCACACCGCCAATCAGCAGGTACGATGGGACATGTTTCGTCAGCTCAATTTTTATTTGCCTGACGCCATTTAATACGGGGTAGGTCGTAAATGTTTGCCACTTCTCCGCGACGTGACCCAAGACGGTGCCATATGGTTGGAAAGCGGCTATGACCACATCCTGAGGCACCTCGAACGGGAGTTCAAACACCCGCAATGTCCGGAGACCGAAACCAGCATGGGCGACTGTCACAGCACCCATATGTCCATCAGAGTGTTTAAATTTCAGTCCAGTGGCATGACGGTGAATTATGTCATTGCAAATTTCCTCTGTCGACATCTTGATGTAGACAACACTTCCAGTGATGGAAAAATGTATGCCGATTACGTCCTGGGGGTTCAAACGTAGATCCTCACGTATGAACTGTTCGACTTCGAAAGCTCTGGGTCGTGGATGTTCAGCCTGAAACGTTACTTTGATCGTTGCACGGCGGTACGAGTGCGCCATGGTGTACGTTAGTACTGGACTCGATAGACACAAACACCGCGACGCGGAAGTAAACACCGCCGAGAGCGGAGCGTCACACGGCGCGCGGAGCAGCTCCGCACGCTAGCACGGCTGCGAGCCGACTGTCGGACCACGGCGCTCCTCAGCTTTTATTGTCCTTGATGTTGCCTATCTTGCACATGGACTACTCAGTTTGTACATTTTGCTTATTTTTTTCGTAGTTCCACACAACTTCTTCCTGTTTTCTCGATTGATTTGTGTTCAGCTTTTCAAGGCCTATCCACTGTGCCAACTTATAACTAAATCTGTGGGGGGTGCGATGGGGAGGTTCCCTTGTTAGAACAAAGTGAAGCGGATCGCTTTGTAACCAACTTAAGGACAATTTTCCTCCTTTGTTTTCTAATGCAAACGACACTGCTGGTCGAAAGTGGTTGGCTTACGTTTTGGAAGGGGATTCCAAACATTCCCAGCCAAAACTACTTGGGTACTTTCAGGACGGTTCACGAAACGAAACGTGATTTATTTTCCTTAATCCTAATCAAAATGGTTCAAATGGCTCTGAGCACTATGGGACTTAACTGCTGCGGTCATCAGTCCCCTAGAACTTAGAACTACTTAAACCTAACTAACCTAAGGACATCACACACATCCATGCCCGAGGCAGGATTCGAGCCTGCGACCATGGCGGTCGCGCGGTTCCAGACTGTAGCGCCTAGAACCGCTCGGCCACTCCGGCCGGCTCTGAATCCTAAAAACTGAACTTGAGAAAATAAAATACAATCCAGCTCAGCTGTTTAATATCGATGAGGCAGGGATTATAACCATAAAATTCATAATAGTGAAAGTGTTTTCTTTGAAAGGCAAATCTGTGGTCCACAAGCTTCCTTTCGTCGAGAGAGGCGAAAGCTCTGTGCTGTCATCACATGCATGTTGTCTGTTGGTCAATGTGTTCTCCTACGATCAATTTCCACAGAAAGCGAAAAGGTGCAAATTTAGTTAAAATCAGGACGGATACAATGTGAACTTCACTGTCGTTTGTGAAACCTTCAGATAAAGATCACATTTATTTAAATTTCGGATGGTCACTATGCCCGTACTAGAACCTGGAAATGAGAACTTTGCTAAGGAAAATCATATAATATTGTTGTGCTTACCACCACATAGAACTCACAAATTGCTGACCCTAGATGTAGCGTTTATGAAACCTTTCAAAACTTCCTACCATCAAGAGATTGGCTGATGTTTCTGCACAAGTACTGACAGGATAGTCACGCAGTATGAAGCTGCTGAACTTATGAGAAAAGATTTTTGTGAGGGCAGCAACAATATATAACGCCATCAGTGGGTTATCCCTGTAGATATCATCAATTTCAACGATTCTCCAACGCCCATTATCTCTTCCTCAAAATGAAGACAGCCAATTGGAAATGGATGATTATGTTGCACCGTTAGCAAATTCTCCTTCCCACTTCGATACTGTTTCCATATCCACATCACTCAAGGACATAAGACCAACATTGACAGTTCACGAACCAACTCGCAAATGGACAAGTGGAGAGAGCGTAGTGTTGACATTAGAGCTCCATACAAAAAGAAAGTGAAAAAGATTATGAGCATAGCAAACAATAAAATTCTGCTCTTATCGGAAGAAGTAATACTGCACCAAACTAGAAAGCTGCCACGAATCACAATACGTAGATTAGAGAAAGAAGAGAGTAATTTTCATGTTCATCAAGCAGCGACGATCACGATGAAGAAGCTCGGCCTGTCGACTCACACTTGCGTCTAGGGGACGCCAGGGAATTGGGTGGAGGCTCATGACGTCATCAGGGAGACAACGTGTGTAGCAGTGACGCCTGGTGACAAGATGTATAATGAGCTCTATTGACATTAGCGACGTCGCTCACCTGTTGTTTAAAAATTACATGTAGATTTCCCACAGCTGTCTTTTTGGGACGTCAAATAAATCCAGATTATTCACTGGAGCTTAACTTATGGGAATTAAATGTAAAAACCTGGTTCGAATGCGAATAATCGATAATGCGGTGACAGAGTAACTCGGTTGCAGCTGTGGCAAATGCAGAAAATCGGACCAAATATATGTAAAAGTTACATACATATTCCTTGCATTTTCTGCAGTTTATGTATGATATTGTTCATAATATGTATCAAAATATTCTTTGAATGCTTATTCATTAACTATATTTTCCGATTTTACCTTGTTCTTTTAGGTTTTATTGCGAGAAGTTCGATAAATATGGTACCTTCAAATATAACGCAAACGTAAATATTAGGCAATGCCATATGTCCGTTTGTCACCACAACAATTATCCCGCACTCAATCTTTACGAGTTCCACAACTAACGAAATTATCACCCTTCAACTAACCTAGGCCTCAGACAACATTATAGAGAAGTCCGTAGAATAGATTTCCAGGGAGGTGTCTCAATATTGTGCTCCTGGCAAAGTATGTGTTATGCTTCAATTTTGGTCGTTGTTATGTAAACAAGAAACTAAATGTCAGTATTATGCTCGAACTGCGTCTTCCTACACCTTGTCTAGTTTTTCAGAATCTGGGTTATGTTCATATGGCATTGTGATAAACAATGCTGAATGAGGAATTAGATTAATTTTCTTTCTGACGTGCATACTTCCATGCATTGCTTAATTATACTAATTAATTTGAAATTGTGTGAAAATATTGTGTTATATTCATATATACTGCCTCATGTGCAACATGTGGTCTGCTCTTGTATTAGAAAATAGCAAATAAATAAACTGATAATTACATAGCTAGTGTGTATATTGTTGTGATCATACAGTCTAATTTCAGCTGCTTCCGTAATTACAGAGACCCAACCGCTAGAAATATGGGCCAGATTCTCATCTGCTTAAAGGCTTTC
The DNA here is from genome assembly GCF_023864275.1 of Schistocerca cancellata. Lineage (NCBI taxonomy): Eukaryota > Metazoa > Arthropoda > Insecta > Orthoptera > Acrididae > Schistocerca > Schistocerca cancellata. Next base: position 54,887,128 of record NC_064629.1, on the reverse strand, counting down.
TTGCATTTACTCACTAAACAGTTCTCGGAAACTGCTAATTCTCGTTTTTCCATGCTTGAGATGATGATCTATCACTTTTACACAATAATCTTACCCATGTGGATAAAAAGTTCTCTCATAAGATTCCACATTAAAACTGAATAGAATCCCATGCTTTTGATTACTGCCTCCATCACTATTGTCAGGGGCCAAGTCTAACTGTCATAAAATTAATGAGGTTCACACTTATGCCCAGTGGACATAATGCAGTTGGCTAAATTACATAATGGAGAAAGCATATGCTAAAGCAACACCCTCTGCATCCGTAGGTCACATTTTTGCAAGCTGTCCAGCATAGCTTGCAGTGCTATCACTTGTAGTAGATGGTGAACTATGTGAAGTTTTTCTCTGTAATTTTTCTTTCCGATGTGCATGCTTCCATGCATTGCTTAATTATACTAATTAATTTGAAATTGTGTCAAACTATTGTATTATATTCATATATACTGCCTCATGCGCAACACGTGTCTGTTCTTGTATTAGAAGATAGCAAATAAATAAACTGATAATTACATAGCCAGTATGTATATTGTTGTGATCATATAGTCTAATTTCAGCTACTTCCGTAATTACAGAGTCCCAACAGCTAGAAATATGGGCCAGATCCTCATCTGCTTAAAGGCTTTCTTGCATTTACTCACTAAACAGTTCTCGGAAACTGCTGATTTTCATTTTTCATGCTTGAGATGATGATCAACACAGTAGTTTGTATAGGCTGTCCCACATAACTGATACCATACTCACAAGGAATATTATAAATCCCTGGTACACTGAGCCTGAGAGTATGTTTGTCAGGTCACAACCTTTCCTTAATTTTCCTTGGTGACAGAAAGACTCATCTGATTCCTTGCCTGTTTACACTCTAACTTACCCATTGCACCACAGATTGGAAGCCATGCTGTGTCTTTGTCCTCATGACTTGGCTGATGATTTCTTCAACAGAATTGACGTAATTTCATATACAGAATGTTTGTTTGGAGGGAGGGGGGATTGTGAAAGTGCAGTGGGAAAATGAGGTATGGTCAAGGGTATAAGTAAAATAAATAGTGACTAAATGGTGGTGGCAGGGGGTGGTTTTGAGTCATAATAAATACAAATCCAGAAGAGATTATGTCACAGCATTATGACAAGACTACGGACTACATGTCATAGGCACGATCCCAATTTATACAGTAGTGTTCTATCTGAATTAATAAATTAATAGCAAACTTACTTCCAACCGGGAATTTGCATAGATAGCCAATACATATATTACATGCCTAATACTGCAAAGAATTCAAACATTATAAACAATATCATGCTTTGCTGAATATGCAAACACTCACAACAATTCAATAATAATCACGAGAATAAAAAACATTGTTTGTACTATATATATATATATATATATATATATATATATATATATATATATATATATATATATATACACACACACCTAAAAACAAAGATGATGTGGCTTACCAAATGAAAGTGCTGGCAGGTCGACAGACACACAAACGAACACAAACATACACACAAAATTCAAGCTTTCGCAACAAACTGTTGCCTCATCAGGAAAGGGGGGAGGAGAGGGAAAGACGAAAGGATGTGGGTTTTAAGGGAGAGGGTAAGGAGTCATTCCAGTCCCGGGAGCGGAAAGACTTACCTTAGGGGGAAAAAAGGACGGGTATACACTCGCACACACACACATATCCATCCACACATATACAGACACAATCAGTCTTTAAATATGTCTGATTGTGTCTGTATATGTGTGGATGGATATGTGTGTGTGTGCGAGTGTATACCCGTCCTTTTTTCCCCCTAAGGTAAGTCTTTCCGCTCCCGGGACTGGAATGACTCCTTACCCTCTCCCTTAAAACCCACATCCTTTCGTCTTTCCCTCTCCTTCCCTCTTTCCTGATGAGGCAACAGTTTGTTGCGAAAGCTTGAATTTTGTGTGTATGTTTGTGTTCGTTTGTGTGTCTGTCGACCTGCCAGCACTTTCATTTGGTAAGTCACATCATCTTTGTTTTTAGGTATATTTTTCCTTCGTGGAATGTTTCCTTCTATTATATATATATATATATATATATATATATATATATATAAAAACAAGTGTAGAAGGAAAAATGCCTTCAGCTGATACCAAAATCACAGAACGGACTAGTATCACAAAGACTATCATACTACACCTAATGACTGCCAATATCAATCATTATAAGATGATATCCAAATTTACCTATTAGTGTTGACATTGAAAGCCATCAAAACATAGAGGGTATTTTCTGGAATGTAGTTCAACAATCAAACAAAGATATTCCTCTCTTCTGCTCTTATTTTGTACACCTCCATGCCCCAACCCTCCTTCCACTGACCCTTTAATCCGTGTTCTGCTTACTTCTTTCCTTGATCATGAATGCTCACTTTATCATGTGCAGTCCACTCCCCCCATCCCAATGATCTGTCTCAATGTTGACCCTTTGCCTCAAGTGATGCAAATGTATTACCGACTGCCACTCACCCTATGGTCAGGGCAGACCCACCACATCAGATACACTAGAAGGTGCCTCAACAGCAGAGCCTATGGTGAAACAAATGATACCTGAGCTGTTCCAAGCAATACACCAGTTTCTCTGCCACCATTACACCTGAATGCAGCAGCCTGAAGACGGCTGACCATAGTTAAAAGCACCTTCAGCCAATCATGAACTGCAGCCAGCTCCTATTGTGTCCAACACACACCCTATCCATCCTACCATTTCTAACTTAAAGAATTAAAGTATGAAAACAAACAAAAAAAAGCTAAATATGTGACTCACTACTGTTTGACAGAATAACATTATATTGAATATATTGTGTGATCTTATCTAAGTGCTGGAATAATTTAATAACCTGTTTATGCACTTTAAAGAAATTTCACCTTCAACTTATTATGTGTATGTGCAATACCTAATAGACTTACAGTAAGCCTCTATTGCCTATTTTAAGTTTATTAATACCAGAGATTGCTGGTTCTCATTTACATAAGCTGAGATTAGTTTGGAACCCTCTCACCACATCCCCCTTGCCCTTCCCTTCCCATCTTAATACTGTTCTTTTGTTCCAGTGTGATCTTTGCACTCTCAATTGTGATTATTAGTTTTCCTAAAGGAATAAAAATCATTTAGCTTAATGTACTGTTTTTATGGTTTTTCAGTTGATTTTTGTTAATTATCTGTCAAAATATGACAAATGAACTCAGCACTTCTACAACCAAGTCAATTAGTGGTATGTTATAACAGCTAATTATGTGATGGCAGAATGCTGTGAGTTGAGAGCTCTGAAGTTATCTATCATAACACTTGGCATGATACTCTGAAGTAAAGTTTTTTTTCTCTGGTATGTTAACTTATTTGCCTATGAATCTAAGTACACTTAATGTGTCATACATATTTTGTGATGCTTCTGGACAGATATTCTGATGATGGGCAATGTGTGAAATGCATTACTAATTAGTCATCAAAAGTGGCTAAAACATATACTGTTTGCTTAACATTTTCTGGTGATTTACCCATAATTATTTAATCCTTGCACACTATTTCCTTTTGCATTTATTTTAAAAATAAAACTAACTTCCTATACAGATATAATGGTACATTGTACATGGAAATTCAATCTTTATTTTTTGTGTCATGGTCCTGCTAGTGTTTCGCTTGTATTTATATTATTTTTAACCGAATTTTTAGAATTTTTTTCTGTTTTCAGTGTGTTCACTTAAATTATGAATAATTTAAAAGTACATAAAACATTAAACCATATAACCTGCTGAAATACTAATTGTAAGAAGCACTTCCAAAATTTCTGTAGAATGGGTTAACACCATTATTCCGATCTCTTTACAGAAAACTATCGAAACAATCATTTTAACTCTTTCACTTTACAATTTATTACTGTATTTGGTGGGATGAATTTGTATAAGATACATTACTTCTTGAAAAGCTGCTGGCAACCAAAACTTTTTTTATTGAAAATGTATGTACAATATTATGCAAGTGTTTATTTAGGCAAATAGTAATATTTAAATAAACTGAAAGTTAGTTGTTTCTGTAGGCTGCAAGATTTTGAAATATTTTCCAATTAATTCACAAAATTTAGTTCCTTTATGCAATTTTCAAGTGCATCTTTACTTCAATGATACTTACTCTTTACTTTCACTTGCCTCTTTTTTTTCCCATCACCTCAGTTAACTACGTTCATTTCTTTCTTTTACAAATGTGTGCCAAGTCATGTGGCGTAGCCTATCTAACCGATAACCAGTGTGGTGGGTTAATACAGATGCCAAGTGGTTGTGTTCAGAGCAGGTAAGTTTGGGGCCAGACTGACCCCACCATACTGCTTGTGGGATTTCTCTAGCGAACTGTTTCCTGTTCCTATAGAGTGAAACGATGTTATATTCTCGTAAAGAAATGAAAATAAGTGATCAACTCGATGAATGGCTACAGTCTATCCTTGACTAAGTACAGCTACACACACTGATTAACCAGAACCTTTTGACCATCTACCTAATAGCCGGTATGTCTATCTTCGGCACGGATAACAGTGACGATGCGTTTTTACACGGAATCAACAAAGCCTTGATAGGTCGCTGGAGGGAGTTGGCACCACATCTGTGCACACAAGTCCCCTAATTCTTGTAAATTTTGAGGAGTGAGCTCTGATGCCATGTTCAAGTTCAGTCACATGCCAGTCTGTGTGATGGGCAAAATCAAGTGTCTGTATGATCACCCTGTGTGAACGAGTTCTTAAATGCAAAATTTAGGACTTCTGTCTTCCTTTTGCCTTCTTCTACAGAAAGTAACCAGCTACAATGCTGAGTTGGGCCTTTATCCGGATTATATAGCAGTCATGACAATAATTCAGAGTTAGGTGAAGAAGAAGAAAATGAAAACGAGTTAGAAAATGAAGAGGTGTTGGAAGAGGTCATATTTTGATCTAGCACTTACCAGGCATTGGTCCTGCATAGGTCTCCAAAATTCTTGTTCTGAATGCAGCATCTGGTCATTCCATGTAATGGGTAATATTTTTGGAGAAATTCTTAGAGCAATTAATGATTTTTTCTTCTTTTTGTGAATACATCAGAGGTGGGATATAGGACTGCAGCTGGCTTTAAATTCTTGTGAAAAACCTTGTACCAAACAGCTGTTTTACTTTTTATAAATCCTTTACTATATGCAACTAGTTTTGGCATCCCATTAATCTTAAGGCTATACATAAACCACCAGATAAATATATCACATAGTTGGTCTGCATTACGCAGGTGCCACCAGGTTTTTTTTACTAGATTCCACGGACTTCTTCAGACTGATGTGGACACCTCAGTCATACGACAACTAGTTATATTTCCGCAATTATATGCATGGTATCCATTCTTCACCATGCATACAATTGTATCTATACATAGCCTAGCTTGGCATTGGAGAACTTTCTTCAGTTCAGATGCACTCATACACTCAGAGCCATTTGCAGGAATATCTCATGGATACGGCGAGTGAGATGGACTGCTGTAGTGAGGGTACTACTGCAGTAGTAGTGACATACACAATTTTGGGTCAGATGGGAGACTTGCTGAGGTAATCCACATAGTCGTGATGGGCACTGTGTCTTGGTAGTGAAGTAGTCAGTGCAACTGCCTTGACAGCAGGAGTGACGGGTTCAAATCCTGATCCAGTAAAAATTTTCTTGTGTCACCATTGATATAGGTCAACACAGCAAGAAAGCATTTAATAAAATTATCATAATACTTTTATGTCAGAGACATCCACCTGGAACTGAAGGAAACATTCACAGAATCTAATAAAAAAACTGCTGAGACCTGCACAATGCAGACCAACTACGTAGACATGTTTATCTGGTGGTTTGCATACAGCTTTAAGATGGCTGCCATTGGGTCACCAAAACTACATGCATGTAATAATGGATTGATCGTAGAAAAACAGCTGTTTGATATAAGGTTTTCCACAAGAACAAATGAAAAAATTCTGAAAAACCAGACTATTTCTCCAACAGAAAATGCCTGATTGGTGATATGTGTCATGCAATTTAAGGCATCTTGAGATTATTATCCAATTCAGCTTTCTTGAAGTAAAAATGTATTTACAATGATGCCTACACAAGTTTATCTTGTTGTCCATCTTTTCTATAACCTTTGCAAGCTTTATAAAAAAAATTGTATGAAAAGTTTACTGTACATGTTTACTTATCCTATAACTACAGCTAATTGATGCATAACATAATGCTATTGTGATGGGTTTACTCATATGTTAATTCAACCAACGGGTTTGGTTCTTAAGGTTTCAAGAAAACATAATTCCATATATTATGCACATGTCAGAACCATTTCAATGTAAACATTTAAATTATGGTGAGGAGTAAGTGATTTTCAACATGCTTCAAAAGTTTGATTTTAATTGCTTTAACCAAAGAAAACTAGTTTGAAATTCTCGCACAGCCCACTTTTGTATATTATCCCTTAAATGTCACAAAGTTGCCAGCAGCCATGGCAGACGGCTCTGCTGTGGCTGGTGTTGGCCTCATAGCACTTACCATGTTAAGTAATTACCAGACATTAACTGAATTTTGGGCAAAAACATTCCATTAAAGGAAAATTCCTCAGACAGACATTAGAATTTTGGCTGCACTTTTTAAACAAGACTTCTAGATGCATATACTTCATGCTCAAGGTCCCGAAAAGCTGTTAACACATCAACTGCAGTATTGTCACTAAAAGCCACACACCTGATGCCATATGCCTAGTGACAAAACATTCATCACCAAGCATGTCATAACCGACATGTTAAATATAGAAAATTAGACCAAGAAAGTTACAAAATAGATTCTCGGGAACTGTTTTAATATAAATAATAATAATAACTGGAACTGAATAAACAATGTTCAGCTTGTCCAAGCAAATTTTGCTTTTTGACTTCATTCAGATGTCAACTGGAAAACATTCGTACTGTAGGATTCTGGTGAATACTCATACTTTACCTGTGAAAAATAGCAAAACCATTTGAAATGACTATGTACATAGTCCAATTAATGTTACAGTTTAGTAGATATTTCAGTTACATTTTGTTAACTATATGCAATAGGATAAAGGAGTCAAAAGAAACACACAAACAATAACATTTTCTTTATTAAGTACACTCGGATTTCCACATCACCCTGAGGTACCAAGTATGATGCGTTACTTATTTTTTTACATGGCGAGTTTCCCCAGTAGGCCTATAAACCATGATACCCAAACATGCACACACAACTGTAGGACAGATAAATTTAATTCTTAGAGTATGTGTGATCAAAGCCAACATGTACACTCAACACTTCACTGTCAGGTTGCACCAAAGCACTAGCAAACATCTGACTTTTCAGCCAGGGTTGGTTTACCAAAGACACTTTTTGGACTGAAGTTCTGTTTGTTAGATGTTCGTTGAACTGGCATCTTCTCATTGCTGGCACAGTGTTGGTTGACCTCCTTTCTTGGAGCGAGAGTTAACAAGTGACAGCAATTTCTTCCCACAGCTTCAGAATTTGCTCACTATCTCCCGGTATGTATAAATTGTTCATTTTGCTACGAGAAATCTGTTACACATGAAACTGGATTCCAATCTGGGTTCCATGCGTTGAGCGATACGAAAAAGAAACAGTTTATTCACAATTTATGAACGATAAAAAGGTTTGTTAATTACCCATTGTGGATTACAATGATTGTGGCTTAAATGTCTTCTAAGACTAGGCCGTTAATACAAATAATCCTTTCATGTGAACTGAAAGAAACTTTGCAGTACAACATTGCACCAGATTACTGAATGCACAAAGAACGAAATTCTATAGTTTTACCAGAAACGATCCTACTATTGAATAGTAAAAACTTATTATTATACGGTGTTTCTTACCGTCCATTGACTGGAATACAATCTTTTCATCCGCAGTTCGAACCATGTGCTTTTTCCTCCACATGTGCTCTCAAACTAGCCGATGTATTGAAGGAATAGCTGCAGTCATCTTGTGGGCACTTAATCTTACCTTCTGTACTTGGCTCTACATCATGCAATTTCCTGATGTGCGGGTATAAAGTTTTTCGAAGCTGAAATGCATTATCGCACACAAAACACGTGTTGGAATCTGCCATTATAAACATAGGCCTAGAACACACAACAGTGAAGTACTATAACGAGTTAGCCACTCAATGTATCAACAGACGAATGGCCTCGTTTAAAGAACAGCGCGTTTAAGAAAGTAGCAACGATCTGGATTGGCTGGTGTGAGAGACGACGTCATGGCACGACGTGGCCAATCAGCAAAGCCAATTCTTTGGCGTCCCCTAGACGCAAGTGTCGACTCACACGATAATCACGATGTGGACAGACAACTGACGCAATCTGCGCCTTTTGCCAACAAAACATTCGCACGGTAACAGTGGGCAGCAATTGGTAAGCCTAACTTCCTGTTCAACTGGAACCGTACGTTCTGTAACGTAACCACCAGTGGAAGAACGAAATATGTTCGTCCTTTTTATCTGAATTACAGACTGTATTTCATGTTTCTTTAACTCGTTGTTTTAATATAAGCATGAGCCTGTGGCGACCATGAGATCGATTGTGTGCTTATGTTATCGGTATCTCTTTCAAAGCCTATTTTCTCAATAAATTGTGGTTATATATTATCGTATGCCGCTTCATCATTCACAGTTAGGGTAATACGACACAGGAATCTTAAATGTCATATACACAAGTATGGTGTAAATACCTGTAAATATTAGGATAAAATATTAACTGGTAATACCTAGGCACCTATTTTGTTACATTAAATGATTTCTTTATGTTTTATTACAGTTCCCATATTCAGTAAACATATAGCACCTTTCTTTCTCACGTTTCTTAATTGTTTTCAATAAAATTGTTTAAGCATCTTAGTGTTGGTCTTTAAATCAAAGTCACATCAGATTACGTAGGTAAACCTTCATTTTATGATTGGTAGGGTCTGTATGTACCTAACTGGCAACTTCTATAACAAGTGCTCCTAATTACATCTGGGTGACGTAAGCGGAAGTATGAAAACGGTTTCGAACTCCATTTTCGCTTTTTTTAAGCACGGCAGAATAATTGTACCCAGGAAAGGCTTATAAGGAGCTTGACTGCTGGAAAGTGATTTTAGATAGTACTAGTGATTTTTATTTAGTTACCAACTTTATCTGTTTTGACAAGAGGGAGAAATAGCAAAAAATACGCTGCGCAACAAGGGTTATTACTTCAAAACCCAGCAACTGTATTCCACTGGGACGCAAAAATGTGAAATTTGCCTCAAAGGTGCCTACGATCATCCTCCATCCTCTGTGATGGCGCCCTCTGACGTCACCTTCGGAGGGGGGGGGGGGGCGGCGCATCAAACAGCAAGATGTCGACACATGCGAAAAAAAAAGGCCACAGCTCAAAAGTTCATGTGATCTGTAAGGAGGAATAACAACACATGGGCACCAAATTTCAGCAAGATTCTGCCCAACGCCATGGTGAATATCTCAAACTATGGAGAGGTCGTCACACCCCATCTTACCCAAATTTCACCTCTTCTTTTGGAACCTGTGCGATGGAAGTCAGGACCGTGACATCCAGGGCTGAAATCACGCGGTTTTCTTACGGAAACATTTCAGACAAACCGCCACTCAGAATCGACACGAAAAACCCTCAGGAATTAGCATAAAGGGCGTGAATAAAACCACCCCTTCTCTTGACACGTTGATTCCCACACATTTCGCGGTCGTAAAGACAGTTCACAGTGCGATGAATAACAGGAGACGTTCTTGACAACCTTTCACGCTGCTAACGCCGCGCGAACGTTTCAACCCCTCTCTGAAGACATCGTGTGGCTGCAACCCCCTTGAACGTGATCTGACCCCTTTGTAATGTATTGTGACCACAATTCTTGCTTTGGTGGACAGGGTGGAACAACTAGGGACCGTTCAAAATCATTCCTCGAAATCTGAAAGTAATCTAAAGTAACAAAAGTTGCCTATTCTTCTTCAGCCCTCCTGTGTCGTGATCACGGAGAAGTGCGACGTTGAGACACGCGCGAATAAAACATCAAATTGTCCTCTAACACCCCCCCCCCCCCCCCCGCCCCCCGTCCCCAGTCCCACTCCATGTCGCCAACGCCTCTGTGGCACCTGCCCACATTTATTGAGAATTTTAAAAACACGCCTTTACAGAGAAAACCTGCGACGCAGTCCTAGACGTTTGCAGGCTGGCAAAGTGGTATCGGAGGGGTAACAATTGGTTTTCTCTGTAAGGGTGCATTTTAAAATTCTCAATAAATGTTGTGAGTGGGTGGTACCGAGGGCGTCGCCGAACTTTGAGGGAGGGCGGGGGGTTGGGGTGTTAGAGGGGCAGTCTGACGTTTTATTCACGCGTGTATCAATGTCGCACCAATTTGTGATCACAGTACAGGACGGCTCGAAACAGAGGGCCGAAAAAGCAGACGCAGCGTTTGCTGCGTCAGATCACATTCAGCTTTCGACGAATGATTTTGGACAGTCCCTAGTGGCTCCATCCTGTACACCAGAGCAACCATTGCGGTCGCACTATACTTCAAAGGGTGTTGCATCTCCACGATGGCCTTAGAAAGTGGTTGAAACGTCCGGCCAGTGTCAACAGTGTCGAGAACGCCGCCCTGTTGCTGATCTCACTGTGAACTGGCGTCTTCCACCACGAAATGTGTAGGAATCAACTAGGACTGTTGATATTTTTTTAAAAATCGAGAATCCGATATATCGATATTTGAAAAATTCGTTATCGGCACTCGATATATCGAAAAACGTTATCTATATGTCGGAGAAAATATCGACGTACAGGCCAAAAAAAAAAAAAAAAGGGTCGGCTGCACATTGTAAGTAAGCATATTTAAGTATTTATTTATTATTAGCTATTCTGTACATCGACAAACTATCAGCCTGCTTATACCTCTCAGAGCAAAAACTGAACGGAAAACGATGCACGTCCGCGTCCGTTCACTTGCTAAAAATGGTAACTGCAGGAAAATGGTAACTGCAGGTAAGTGGCACAATAAAAAGTGTCCAATGGGTCCGTCGTTTGCTTTCGTCACATATCGGATTTGTCTGGAACACTTGATATCGACTTCCCTGTTTTTTTCATTTCTGGAAACGCCAGCGATGTCACAGCTGTAGCGTCAAAATTTCGTGTTGAAGTTAAACGTTGCAGTTCGTGTTGGTAGCGCCGATTGCGTCAGCATTTCCCCCCATATGTCTCCATTTAGATTTTTGTTCACCAGTTTCAGCAACCGTTTTTGAAGAATGCCGATATGAAGAAATAGCACACTAGTTGCGCTGAAAATTGTTTTTAGACGCAGCTGGTGTGCTATTTCTTCACATCGGATATCTTACTACTCCATACACATCGTCACCCCTCCCCTCCTTCCTCTCCCCCCCCCCCCCCCCCGTAGTGCAATCAGGCTTCTAAGTCTTTGCCTCATCCTATACTTGCCTCACACAATCAAAGAGAAAGACTGGACGTGATGAAAGCTCAAAAAGTAGTAACACTGCTTCACACAGTGAAAGTAAAATTATGTTCTACTCCCATTTCAAAAGAAGAACTTCAAATATTTATCGAAAATTGCATATATATATATATATATATATATATATATATATATATATATATATATATATATGAGACAACATCACAAGGGAAGGGGTTGTTTCATTGACGCCCTTTCTGCCAGATACTGAGCGCTTTTCGTGTCGATTCTGTGGCAGTTTGTCTGAAATGTTTTCGTCGGCCACCCATAAGAAAACCGTGTGATTTGAACCCTGGGTGTCGTGGTTCTGACCGTCGCAGAGATGTCAAAAGAAGGAGTGAAATGTGGGTTTGACGGGTGTGACGACCTTCCCATTGTGTGACACATACACGATGGTGTTGGGCAGAATTGTGCTGAAAGTTGGTGCCGATGTGTGATCATTTATCCACCGTACAGCTCACATGAATTTTGAGTTGTGGCCTTTCTTTCGAATGTGTCGACACCTTGCTGTTTGAAGCTTCTCCTAGCCCGAAGGTGACGTCGCTAGGCGTCACGATCTTACATCATTATAGACGAAGGTTTTAGGCATCTTTGAGCCAAATTTCACACTTACTCTCCGCAACAGGAGACAATTAAGGGGTTTCGAAAAAGTGATGCTTTAACTTTGTTGCGCAGTGTAGTTACGGTAGGCGTTGTTTGAGATACACTCTACTGATCGCACACGCCTAGTTATTATTATTCTCGCGTCAGAAACATACATGAAACACAGTTTATACAATTGTTATCAGATCAACATAGTTTATATAACATATGACCTAAGTTTGGCCACTTCCAGTGCATCTTCAGTTGCGTGGTGAAGGCCACCTTCTGTGCGGGTGGCTGGACACAGTCCACACTGAAGCATATGTTGAACAGTCCGTTCTTTCCTGCAGTTACACTGTATTTTGTTTTCTTCGACGTATCCCTATTTTGCCAGGTTAACGCGTAATCTGCCCATTCCTGATTTCAGCCTATTCATGGACTTCCGGATTGGCAAATTCTCATCATGACCAGGGGATAAAGATTCTTTCCAACTAGGAGGGTGGGATGTCTCAGCCATCCATAGTTGCAACCTAGCTTCTTCATCAGTGGTTGTTAGTGTCTCCGATGTTGTGAGGAATCTTTTCCTTGACCTTAGTCGTTGTGGGTAGGATTGTTGCCCATGCATAGAACGCGTTTTTTACTGCTCCAGTTTTGTTCTTTAACTGTTTGCTGCTATTTCTCTTCGAACAGGTGAAAGAGAATTACATTAATTACACCACACATGAGAGCAGGGCCAAAATTTGTTGCCCTTGACGTTCAGCATCGTTTTCCTTAAGTCTAAAATGATTTATGACTGAATTTTTTTTCCGTTTACATCGATTTTCCAATAATTAAGTTTCATCACTCTGGCATGATCCTGGAGAGTTTCAAAAATACCAGTATATAGCTATCATAATCTTTGCACTGGATTCAAAACTTTTTCAGAAAATATTTCATTAGAAGCTGGAACATGTGGAAGTCAGAGGGTTCCAGACCTGGTGTATAGGCTACATATTCTGGCAGTTCATAGGCTACTTTACATCCCGTAGCCAGAGAACATTTTCGGGCAAGTGGATTGCCCCGTTGAACTACGTAGTTTTGCGTTTATTACCCAAAGGTTCAGACGACTTACGTAGTCTTTGTCAGATACCTTTTCAATAAGAAACCATTCAAAACAAAACAAAAACTGTAATGGCACTGCATACTGCTTTATCCGTTTAAAGAAAACATACACAAGAATACTGTGAAAATCCGTATAAACAAATATATTCGTTAGATCTAGTTGCCATTTGCCTTCCCTTATTGTGCAACATAGTACCTCATCTCCTACCTTCATATCAGCGCACACTCCGCTGCAGAGTGAAAATCTCATTCTGGAAACATCCCCCAGGCAGTGGCTAAGCCATGTCTCCGCAATATCGTTTCTTTCAGGAGTGCTAGTTCTGCAAGGTTCACAGGAGAGCTTCTGTAAAGTTTGGAAGGTAGGAGATGAGGTACTGGCAGAAGTAAAGCTGTGAGTACCGGGCGTGAGTCATGCTTCGGTAGCTCAGTTGGTAGAGCACTTGCCCGCGAAAGGCAAAGGTCCCGAGTTCGGGTCTCGGTCGGGCACACAGTTTTAATCTGCCAAGAAGTTTCATATCAGCGCACACTCTGCTGCAGAGTGAAAATCTCATTCTGGAAACATCCCCCAGGCTGTGGCTAAGCCATGTCTCCGCAATATCCTTTCTTTCAGGAGTGCTAGTTCTGCAAAGTTCGCAGGAGAGCTTCTGTAAAGTTTGGAAGGTAGGACATGAGGTACTGGCAGAAGTAAAGCTATGAGTACCGGGCCTGAGTCGTGCTTCGGTAGCTCAGTTGGTAGAGCACTTGCCCGCGAAAGGCAAAGGTCCCGAGTTCGGATCTCGGTCGGGCACACAGTTTTAATCTGCCAGGAAGTTTCATATCAGCGCACACTCCGCTGCAGAGTGAAAATCTCATTCTGGAAAGAGATAAGTGTTTAACATCCTGTTGAAGTGAGGTCATTAGAGACAGAGCACAAGCTCAGATTAGGGAAGGATGGGGAAGGAAATCGGCCATGCCCTCTCAAAGGGACCATTCCCGCATTTGCCAGCAGCAATTTAGGAAAATCACATAAAGCCTACATCATGATGGCTGGATGTGGGTTTGAACCATCATCCTCCAGAATGCAAGTCCATTTTGCTAATCACTGCTCCACCTCACTCTGCAATAATTTCTTTTCCTGTAGAGAAAGATAATTCTTTGAACTTTATTAAATAAAAAAGACAATACAACCTGAGTACTAAACACAGTTAGGTGCTAATTAATATACAAGGTGACTGTAATTAAAGTTAAACTTTCAAACTGATAGAAGTAACATCACTGATCAGAATGATGTCATATGGCAACGGTATATTACCACAGAAGGGGGAAAACATATGGCAGAACAAAAATAAATAGTTACAAAATGTAGCAATAGATGGCGCTGTAAGCATCATAATTTAATAGTGAACTACAAATGACAAATGAATCATACAACAATGCCTAAGGTGTACGTTAGATGTTACACAAATTGTACTGCTCAGTGTGCATGGGTGTACAGGTGTGATACTGTTAGTTATGTAAGCTCATCCACTACAGTAAGATCATATCATATCAGATGGGAATAATCAGTTTTTAATTGTCCTGAGACCAAAAACCGAATAAAAAGCATCAATCAAAATCAAATCGGATTATTAATTTCCATGTGACTGGCACAAAACATGTTCAATATGCTGTCCAACGTTTTCTGCAACAAGTTGAAATCGAGAAACAGCATGTTCCCCAACTGATCAAAGTGTTTCTGGGGTCACGTTCAGAATGTGTTGCACAATGCATGCCTTAAATGCAGCTAAGTTTGCAATCGGAACACTGAACACAACATCTAGCCCCACAGCCAGAAGATTAGATCAGGTGATTGGGATGGCCAGGCTGTAGGGAAATGGTGGCTGATAATTCTAGCATTTCCGAAATGGTGCTCCAGCAGTTGCTTAACTGTATCTGCAATGTGCGGAGGTGCAACATCTTGCATAAAAATGATCCCATCCACACATCCACACTGGCAGAGAGCTGGAATGATGTGGTTGCACAAAACACACTCATCGCATTTACCAGTGATGGTACAGGTAACAGACCAGAAGCACTTGTCTCTTAGAAAAAATATGGCCCTATAATAAATGATGTCAGAAACCCACACCATACAGTGACCTTTTCAGAATGAAATGGTAGTGGTTGATTTGCGTGTGGATTTACCATTGCCCATATTCAACAATTCTGTGTATTGACATACCCCGTCAGATGGAAGTGGGCTTGGTCTGTCTACAAAATCTTCCACGGCCAACCATTTCCCACTTCCATGTGAGCAAGAAATTCTAAATCAAAGGTCTCTCCTGCTGGCAGGTCAACGGGAAGCAAATTATGCACATGGGTAATTTTGAATGGATAGCAAAGAAGAATGTTTCATAGCATTTTACACACCATGTTCATGGGTATATCCAATGTTGGGGCAATTCCCCGTGCACTACATGTTTGCACACCACCACTCATCTCCTCCTGCATTGCTGTCACCACTGCATCCACTGACATTGAAACAATTCGTTTCCTCCCTCTACCAGGTTGCACACTAAAAGAACCTGTCTTTTCAAATTTCCAAATCATTTTCTCCAGACCCTCAGCAGCCGTCAGACCAATGTCTTTCTTCAAACCCTTCAGTGTCCAGAAATTCTTCAGGGTGACATGTGCACAGTCATCATTCTTGTATTACAACTTCACATGCAGAGCATGATCCTGCATTGAGACAGTCATGGTGAACATCACAGACTCGAAAGGAGGAAAAGCCATGTACCCGGCATTTTTATACCAACTTCAGTGGGTCATGTGCATGACAAGTGTTTTCATTTACGTATTCTGACACATACAACACCATCTATTGATCAATTTTCACACTATTTTTTTCTTCTGCCATACATTTTCCCCCTTCTGCGATTTGATGTCATTCTGACCAGTGGTGTTATTTCTACAGCATTTTGAAAGTTTAACTTTAATTATAATCACCCTGTACAATTATATTACAAAATGTAAAATAATTACGTATTTTGGATGACTAACAATGATAATATATTATTTAAATATTTTTTTGTTATTTTGGTAATAATGACAAATAAAATTAAAAAAATGCTAAATCAGGAGTCAATCTTCATGCCCAAATTTCTTTACTGCAGACTGTATTTTACATTTATACTATTTAGTATAAACCAATTTGTTGATAATGAAATTATATTGTAACAGTTTCTGAAAGGGAAATGGGTAATTAGTATGTTCCAAAACAAATTCCAAATGAGCACCAAGAACATTTATTAATGTCGATATTGCACATAATTAATAATTTTCTCTCACTCTCTCTCTCTCTCGTGTGTGTGTGTGTGTGTGTGTGTGTGTGTGTGTGTGTGTGTGTGTGTTTTTATGTTGCTCTGTGCAAATACAGTACACAAAATACCATAAAGTATAACTTCACAGAAAACACTATACAGAATAACAGTACTATCATGTTTTGTTGTGTGTTCGCTCCAATATTGCAATGAATATCAATTATGTTTCCCTTTTGTACTGAATACTTCATTAAAACAGCTACTTAACCGCCAACTATGTTGCAACAAACAAATGTTTCAGTGACATAGTACTGCAGAATATGGAAAAATTGGTATAATTTGAATGTAAATTTAATTGCTATAAATATTCTAGAACTGTAAAATAGACACAGATGAAATTTTGAAGTTCTGCAAAGCACATATTGTCTCTTACCAATGCCTCAGTTTAGAAACCTCAGTTGTGTGTTACAGGCTTGTTTGAGGCAGTTTTCTTGAGTTTATACAAAAATGAAAGGAAATTTTGTTGACTGAAACTTTCTTGAAGATGTAAGCTGCATATTTTGATATAGGAGGTATATGGTTCACTGTGTTTCATCAATAACCAGAGATGGTTCAAGAACATTTTTCTACATGAGCCACTAATGAATTGGTGCCCTCCACCTCCCCACACCCCTCTTTGTACACTTTCACCCTTGTAAGTTTTCGTTACTAATAGTTGAATGCACTCTGTACAAATTTTGCTCTTGGGCTCCTCTCTCAGCTGGGCACCTTAAGTGCTGACTTGTGTCACTCGGGCCTTAAACTAGCCCTGTGAACATAATTTATACCATTGACACCACTGACATCATAACATAAAAAACTGTACTGGAGAAAACAACATTTCGACCTAAGCTGCAGTGGCCTTCTTCTGAGCCTGGGTGCAGTAGACTCAGAAGAAGGCCCCTGTAACTGTGGTCAAAATGCTGGGTTCTCTAGTATAGTTTCTGAATTATGAAACAGTACACCACTCAGAGAATTTTTAGGTCAACCGACACTGGCTACAGAAGTGTAGACAATTATGCAGTTTATACTATTTGGAAAATCAGGACTACCATTGTATATGTTTATACAAAATTGTTTTACTTGCCAGAGTAAATCCATTTTGTAAATTTTGACTTGGCACAAAAAATGTAACATTTTTTAGACAGTTCTTACCTCAATGCATATTGCATTAATCTTATTTATCAAACATGATACAAATATAAAATGTAAGATCATATGAAGAGCTTGGTTTAGCTGATATTTCTGGACACTAGAACATGTGTGACAGTCCATGACATATTCACATATACTTCTTGTCAAAGGATGAATGCAAATAGTTTGAATAACTGCATTAAAGGAACAGAAAAAATGGGTGTTAAAAAAGGAAAATTATGGACTAATGCCCTGCCTGTTTCTGATGTTGACATTAGAGATGGTTGAATGCTACATTAGTAAGCCTCAAAATTTTTGTATTACAGCGTTTTTGAAAACCTGAACAGTTCTTAGTAACATTTTGTTTATCTGTTCACTATCATCATTTTGTTGCTTGAAATTGTATGTCACAAGCTTATATGTACTTCATTAATTATTTCTTGGAATGCAACAGAAACGTTTATCTTTTTGCCAAGCCAATAGTGTTTGTCTAATATATTTATAGTAAATTACTCTATTGTAAGATACTAGAAAGAGTAGGTTCCTTCTTTAAGAACTCCCAGAGGTAGATTTCAACAACAGAATGAGAGAAAAGGTGCATATAGTATGTACTTTCTTTGGTAAGAGAACTTTATTGAAAATAAACAAAATTATATAATGTGCATAGATAAAGAGTCTCATTGAATTACTTTTGTGAGTTCCTCATGAACTACCTTCTTTCACAAGTGACTTCTATCAGCACTTACAGGAAACATTCTCTGAACATGGCCTCATATTGACTGTTGTCACCAAGAAACTGACTTGCTCAGTTTCATCAGAGTATAATAATTTTACTATGTGTGATAAAAGTTACCTAACTCATATAGGTATTCTACAAAATATCCTGTAATTTTCCATTTGGAGAGTGAAAGAAAACATGCAGAAAAAAGCAAATAGTGAAGAAATATTATCACCTCCATGACAATAATTTAAGTCTCTAATAAAAACTCCTGAGTGCTGAGTTGAGAAAATGAGGCAGCTTACCACTATTGAAAGATAAAATGTAGCCTTAGGCCTATATACATTTTATAGTAATAACTTCATAAATTTATAGTCTTCAGTTACGCAATTATATTGTATAAACAGGTATTTGTTTGAAAGTGGCAAAAGGAAAAGTCATTAACTCTTAGATAAAAATATGCTATATTTTTAATCATTTATCAACAACAAACACATTAGGGTTGTTCAAATGTCACAGGTGTATCTGTTGTTACAAGCAATACTCATTCGTGAAACAAAAGGCAAAAGATTTTCTTGTGCAAAGTATGTGTACATTTTTAGTAATTTGATAGTAACATAAGAACATATGCTGGCTAACATTAAGTTGGCTTAAAATTTTACGTGTATGGTAAGTATTCAGTGCTTTGCACTAGAGGCTGTTTCTCACTAGGGATGAATAAACATTCTGAATGAAACCAGCGTATTCTGCATGCACACACAGTAATAAAAGTGGCAGTAATTAGTGACATTCAATGTAACAGCTATAGTGCATGGAATGAAAATGAAATCTCATGTGATTTAACAAAGTGTTTGACTCATCTGTCAGTGAATTATCATTGAAAACAACAGAATTATTTCATGAACCAATAAGTGAAACATGTTGCACAATAAATTCTTGCATGTGAATTCATATTAGAGTAGAAAAATGTAGCCTTAAACAAATCAGGGACTGTATACAATCATTACTTTGAGTAAAATTGTCCTACGATTTAAGGATCTAGTTAGGATAAGATAGCATTTTAAAATGTGCAGTGATATGCATTTACAAAGACCACTTACAGTGTGATACAATCATTTTTAAGTAAAATATTTGACAGTTACATTGCAGTCTTATTTGTTATGCACTCTGAAAGGAAAATGAAACAGAATTTACAGTTTTTTCCAAAGTTTTTCACTTAACTTTGATTCAGATGTAATAATCAGCATTACATGTTAAATATAGCATTCATCTGTTGTAGGATAAGTTGTTGTTTAATATATAATAATATTCTATATTTGTTATTAGAATATGTTGCTGAGATGAGCATCATGAATGATAAGATATAAATCTGAAATATGATCTAAATTTGTTTTATTGTTTCAGGATAACTCAACTATAGTTGTTCCTTAACACATAACAATGTTCTGTGTTGGCTATTAGAATGACTTATTCTAAACAGAATGATTAATAATAATATTATATAAAAAGTAAAATATGATATAGATTTGTCTAATATTTGAACAGGTGCTTCACAGCTTCTTATCTGAGGGTTGTTCAAAATTACAATAAATATTTCTTCAGTTCACAAATCTATGAGATACACTGTCAATTTGAGATTGAAGTTGGTAGGATTGTCATTCAGTAGTTATGCACCCTGAATACTAAATTTTCTTCTGTATTTGGAGGAATGTACCAAATACTGTCTCAAGTAGGACCAGTTTTATATAATCATAAATGCACCAAAGCTTCAGTACCTGTCATGAGCAAATACTAAGTTTGAGGTGCTATTTTGGTCTCTACCATTACTGCTGCTGCTGGAAGAACTCTGCTCTCTTTCAGTATCTCTGTTTTGCCTGAAAATACATGAGATGCATCATTACACAGGTGGATGTATGCATATATAATCTAATGAAGACATTTCTGAAACTGACAAGGGATACTCCCCATTAGTGGTAAGATGGCTCAATGGATATCCCATTAAAAACTGAACACAGATCAAGCACGAAAACAGGAAGAAGGTGTTCTAGGGGGGAAAATAAAGAAAAGAGAAAAAAAAACAGTGAATAGTTGAAGGACAAGAAGTGCAATATTCAGCAACCTATAACAGTAATGATGAGGTGATTAAGTGGTCATAGTGTTGAACTGCCATGTGGGCAAGCTATGTTCAAATATCACTAGTGGTATTTTTTTTTCTCTGTTTTCAAATTTGTGTCTGTGTTATGGTGTAATGTCCATTTGCACCAATGAGATATAAGGAAGGGCCCTATAATTACAGTTGATTCTGCACAACCACTCTATTTGCAATTTAAAGGAAGTGGCTTGTGAATGGGAACTACAAAAGTTTGATGAGAAGGTGACAAGTCAACTGAATCCTCCACCAGAAAACACATCTGATATGTCATACACACCATTAGTGACAGTACATGTGTCATATGATAGGAATCTCTTACTGACACATCTAATTTGTACACCTGGTAAGTGAGTGAGATATGCATCATGGTCCAATTTAGGCATATGTACAAATCTGAATGTGATCACTCTCAAGGAAATGATGAAAACATAATAGTTTGTTACATAGCCTGGTACAAATGAACATAACAATTTCACAATCACACAGCTTCTCTGTGCTCTGTCAAAACACATGCTTTTAACATTTTTGGAGTTGCATTCTGTTTTTTTAAGTTTTGACTCTTGAATTTCTTTGTTATATCATAATTCACACCCAGCTATTTGTTGTTTTCATTTTTGTGAGATGTCTATGTGGTATCTCGCATGTTCTCACTATTCATAATGTTTACTTGTAATGGTAACGTATTCTTACCATGTGGCTTATATTCTGTAACCAGAGTATGACAACTGCCAAGACTACAGAAAGAGAACAAACATTTCAATGACCAGTCAGACAGATCGTACTATTGTGCAAAAAAATAAAAAATAAAAATAAAAGACATGAGAGAGATTTGAACACAGGTCACCCGCATGGCAGTCCAACATCGTGACTACCTTTTCAAAATGGTTCAAATGGCTCTGAGCAATATGGGACTTAACATCTGAGGTCATCAGTCCCCTAGGACTTAGAACTACTTAAACCTAACTAACCTAAGGACATCACACACATCCATGCCCGAGGCAGGATTCGAACCTGCGACCGTAGCAGCGGCGCGGTTCCTGAGTGCAGCGCCTAGAACCGCTCGGCCACCACGGCCGGCGACTACCTTTTATTTGTTCATCATTGTTCATTGTATTTGATGATAGTGGACGTCACACGTCATCCATTGAAGTTCATTGTTGATCCCTTCACTCAGTTTTTTTATTACAGAGACCAGCGAGCTCTCTGACCAAATACGCTGAGCTACCGTGCTGGCTTAAAAAATGTTCAAATGTGTGTGAATTCCTAGGGGACCAAACTACTGAGGTCATCAGTCCCTAGATTTACACACTACTTAAACTAACTTAAATTAACTTATGCTAAGAACAACACACACACCCATGCCCAAGGGAGGACTCAAACCTCCGGCAGGAGGGGTCACACAATCCATGACATGGTACCTCTAACCATGTGGCCACTCCGCGCAGCACTTAATCACCACACTTCTGCTGTTATAGATTGCTCTATATTGCACTTCTTGTCCTTCCACCACTCACTTTTCTATTTTGCTGTATTCACAGTTCAGTACACCTTTTTGCTGTTGTAATGCTAGGTCTGTGTTCAGTTTGTGATAGACAATCCACTGAGTCATCTTACCACTAAATCTGAGGGGATGTGATGGGGAGTTTTCCTTGTCAGTATTGCATGACATCAGTAGTTTATTGTGAACTCAACTTCAGAACCCAGTTAAAATGTTTAGATGGCCATGAAACATAGATGATAATGACTTAATAAACTTTTGTAATCATTCACTCACTGTGTTTATTAGAGTTTTCTGTGCATTGAAGTCATTTAGTAAATTTCGTGTCTTAGTTTTCAACTGACATTTCTTATTGTTTCTAGTGAAATATTTTAGTAAAATTTTCATTCAGTGCTTTAACTTTGCTTAGTGTTCCAGTGGCTGTTTGAATTTTTTGGTTTTAGCTAATAATTTTGCTAAGTTTTGTTGGTATTGGTATTAGCTGTGGTGTAGTAGTATTAATATGAGTAGTTGCTTTCTTAGTAGGCAGAGAATTTCGAGACCATGATTGCTAGTTCTTAAATAGTTCTACTGGTGGAACTGAACTTTGGTAACTTAGACCTATGGTTTTTTTTTAGTAACTGTAAAATTTTACCGTGAATGAGAAGTGTGGGCTCTGTCATAGGTTTGTGAGTAGTGGATTATGGTGGGATTTGTTCAAAGTATTTTCATTGGGGGGGGAATGCAGTGGGGAAGCCAGTGGGCATTTTAGTGAGATCCTTTCCTGGGAATGCAGATTCTGTAGTAGAAATAAGTTGACAGAGGAGCAGGAGCGTAAGATCTGTGCCCTTCAGATGTAGTTGCAATGCGCAAAGGAGGAACTAAATAGGTTGAGGAGGGTGAAGGGTGGTGGGGAACGGCAACTGGCAGTTGGCAAGTTGGCAGCTAGGAGGAGGTGGTATTCAGACAGTTTTACTTTACGTACATGCAATAGATATGACCAATTGTCAGAGTTGAGTGGAAAGGAGCCTCGTGTAGCTGTAGATGTAGGGAAGATGCAGCAGTCCTTAGCAATTAGGAGGCCTAGGTTAGTTGTAAAGTCTAGCAGAAAGAAGGTTCTGCTGCTAGGTTGTTCCCAAAGTAGAGGTGTGGGCCAGCAGTTGCAGGAAGTGTTGGGGAGTGAGTACCAGGTCACCAGCATTGTGAAGCCTAGTGCAGTGTTGGCTCAGGTGACTGACAGCATAGGGGAGTTGTGTAAGAATTTTATGAAGGAGGATCAGGTAGTGATAGTGGGCGGAGCAGGGAACAGTCTTGATAGGGACGGGGAATATGATGTAGGTGGTGACCTGGTTAAGATAGCTACTCAAACTGGTGGCACTAATGTTTCAGGTCATGATCGGTCTTACCTTAATGCAGCTGTTAGGCACGTTAACGGGGAGCTGGGGAGGGTGCTGAGGGCAGAGGGCATGGGTTACATCTCAGTGGTGCCAGTTGGGTCTATCAGTAGATCAGGTTTCACTAGGCATGGCCCGCACCTCAATAGGTATGGGAAGGGGAGGCTGGCTAAGATTATAGGTGACAGTGTAGTTGGTGGTAGTGGTGGTGGTGGTGGTGTCACTCATGGAAAAATTCCTGTAGTAGTTGGTGTTAGAGCTGCACCTTTTTTAGATTGAAGTCAGCTGACAGGTATACCTGCTTAAAGGAAATCCCTCTAACTAAGGGCTCACCTTCCATGGATGTAATGTTTCCAAGTAGAGAAGGAATTAGCATATTTCATCAATATATAAGAGGTATTAAAGATAAAGTTAGTGAACTGCTTATAGATGTTGACTCTGAAATTATTGGTATATCAGAACATCACTTAAATAAGTTGACAATTCAGAGGCTTCCTTTACCAGGCTACAGATTAGCTGGGTGTTTCTCAAGGAGTTCCTTGCGGGGTGGGTAAGTGGCTATGTACGTAAAAAACAGTATTCCATTTGAGTCCATAGACATATCATGACACAGCACTGAACAGACATTTGAGTGTTGTGCAGCAGTAGTTGAATTTAGTGAAACTAAACTTCTAATTGTTGTTGTTTATAGGTCCCCTAACTCTGACTTCAGACCATTTCTGCTCAAGCTAGAGAGGGTTCTTGATTCACTTTGTAGGAAGTACCAGAAACTAGTTATATGTGGTGACTTCAATATAAATTTTGTATATGATGGTGCAAGAAAAAGGATATTGGTAGATATCCTAAATTCATATGATCTGATGCAGACTATTTTTTTTCCAACTAGCATGCAGGGGAACAGTAGCACAGCCATAGACAATATTTTTATTCATTATTCATTACTAGATGGGCATTCTGTTAGTAAAAGTGTGAATGGCCTTTCAGACCATGATTCACAAATTTTAACACTAAAAGGCTTTTGTACTCAAACCAATGTCATATTTAATTAAAAATGATGTAGGAAAGTTAATCCAACAGCAATAGAGAGTTTTTTAAACCTTGTCAAGGAACTGGAGTTGCAGGATGTTTATAGTGCCAATAACATAGATGATAAATACAATGCTTTCCTTAACACGTTTCTCATGCTCTTTGAGAGTTGCTTTCCATCAGAACATTCTAAATGGGGTACTAGCAGTAATGGGCAGTCCAGGTGGCTGACTAGTGGGATAAGGATATCATGTAGAACAAAGTGGGAATTATATCAAAATGTTAGAAGTAGTCACAATCAAGCTACAGTATCCCATTTCAAACAGTATTGTAAGGTACTTAAAAATGTTATTAGGAAGGCAAAGAGTATGTGATATACAAATAGAATAGCTAATTCACAGGATAAAATTAAAACCATATGGTCAGTTGTGAAGGAAGTGTCTGGTCGGCAGCACAAGGTCGATGATATAAAGTCAGTTCACAGCAAAAATATTTCTGTTACTGATAAATCAGATATATGTACAGTATTTAAGAATCATTTTCTGGGCATTGCTGGTGAATTAAATAAAAATTTAGTTTCTACAGGAAATCATATAACTTTCTTGGAAAATGCCTTTCTGAGACTGATGTCTGAAATACTCCTCTGTGATACAGACAAGATGGAGATTGAGTCAATAATTAAATCACTGAAGACTAAGGACTCTCTTGGTTATGATGGGGTGTCTAGCAGAATATTAAAGTACTGTGCTGCATATGTTAGCCCTGTATTTAGCCATATTTGTAATTTTTCCTTTAGGAATGGTCAATTTCCTGAGCGATTAAAGTACTCAGTAGCAAAGCCACTTTATAAAAGGGAGAAAGGGATAATTTAGATAATTTTAGACATATTTCCATGCCATCAGTGTTTGCAAAAGTTATTGAAAAGGCTGTGTATGTAAGGATAATTGATCATTTTATATCACGTGATTTGCTATGAAATGTATAGTTCAGCTTTAGAAGCCATTTAACAACTGAAAATGCTATAGTCTCTTTTCTCTGTGAGGTACTGGATGCGCTAAACAAAAGGTTTCGAATGCTTGGCATATTTTTTGATTTAACTAAGGCATTTGATTGTGATGATCACAAAATATTGCTCCAGAAGTTGGGTCATTACGGAATATGTGAAGTAGCTCTCAATTGGTTGACCTCTTACTTCAGCAAAAGGCAGCAAAAGGTCATTACTCGCAATGTTGATAATGGCTGTGATGTGGGGTTTGATTGGGGTACTGCCAAGTGGGGGGTGCCCTAGGGATCAGTGTTGGGGCCACTCCTGTTCCTTATTTATATAAATGGTATGCCCTCTAGTATTATGGGTAACTCTCAACTTTGCTTATTTTCATTCACTGATGTCATATGGTATTTGCTTGGTAGTAAAGGATGTGGTGTGCAACATTGGCTCAGTTTCAAGTAGTGCAGTACATGACCAAAGTTCATTTCTTGTAGAAAATAAACCAATGCTAAATCACAGTAAGACTCAGTTTTTACAATTTCTAACACACAATTCAACAAAACCTGACGTTTTAATTTCACAGAATGGGCATATGATTAGTGAAACCAAACAGTTCAAATTTCTATGTGTTGAGATAGATAGTAAGCTGTCGTGGACAGCCCATGTTCAGGATCTTGTTCGAAGACTTAATACTGCCATTTTTACTATTCGAACGGTATCAGATGTCAGTGATAGTTCAACACGAAAATTAGTCTACTTTGCTTATCTTCATTCACTGATGTCATATGGTATTATATTTTGAGGTAACTCTTCCCATTCTAAAAGGATATTTTTGGCTCAGAAACTAGTGGCTCCGTCAATAAGTGGTGTGAGTTCACGAACCTCTTGTTGACCTCTGTTCATGAACCTGGGTATTTTGACATTGGCATCTCAATATGTATATACCTTATTGTCATTTCTTGTTACCAGTATTAGTTTATTCCCAAGAATAAGCAGCTTTCACTCAGTTAATACTAGGCAGAAATCAAACCTGTATTTGGATCGGACTTCCTTAACTCTTGTGCAAAAAGGTGTGCAGTATACTGCTGCATCCATTTTCAATAAGCTGCCACTCGAATTCAAAAATCTTAGCAGTAATCCACGCACTTTCAAATCGAAACTGAAGAGTTTCCTCATGGGTCACTCCTTCTATTCTGTCGAGGAGTTCCTTGAAAAATTAAGCTGATTATTATTGTATTGCTGTTAGCGTTTGCTTAAACTTATGAACTGACTTTTTTCAGGTTCATGAACGTTTATTTTTATCTGTTATTACTTCTATGTTGTAATTTCATGTACTGACACTTTCCATGATCTTGGAGATTTGCTCTTCAATTTGGTCCTATGGAACTTGACGTGTAAATAAAATAATAATAATAATAATAATAATAATAATGATTGTGATGACTGGAAACTGTTCATAAAAAAGACAAGACACTGAATAAAATGCTTAACATTATTAAAACATTTAGTAATGGCATTTGCATGCTAGTTGGGACTTACAAATGTTTGAAACTGAGTATGGTTATAGGGAAAATTGTGAAGACAAAGCATATTCACGAACATGATGGGACTAGTATTAAAGGTCTAGAAGATGGGGTGAACTAAAAGTATTTTGATATAGAGAAACATAATGAAAATGCTACAAGAGAATAAACATGTTGCTAAGAACTGAACTCAACTCCAAGAAAAAAGTTATAACTACAGGTTCCCACAAAGTTCCTGTAACTGAATATAGCATTGGTCTCATAGAACAGACCCAAAAAGACATTTTATCTAGAAATATTGAGACATGAAAGCTGCATACCATGTATGGCATAATTCAGCCAACAAATTACACTGACCAACTATACATGACATATAAGGCAGAAGGGTGAGATCTGAGACAAATAGAGGCAGCTTACCATAATTCCACAGCTGGATTTATCAACTGTTTGACCCAGCATGTGAGTGATCTGTTAATGCATCAAATAATATAGTCTGGGATTGCAAATGGACATGATTCAGAAGTTACAGATTATAGAAGAAATAGGAATAAGACTTTCTCAGACAGTGTTGTTGTCAATGCGCTAAACAGGTTTGATCTGTTGTCACAGTTGGAAACTGATGAGCCACAAGTCGATGGAGAAGTAGATAGGACACAAAAACTTTCAAAGAATGTTTGAGAAGTAAGAAAAAGTTGTGAAGAAGAAGAACATTTTGTTGTTAGGTTGTTGATGTGGTAGAGGTGGTCAACTGTTGCAGGATGAACTAGTGTCAGGTTGCCAGGTCACAAGTTTTTTTAAATAGTTCAAGTCTAGGTCAGATGATAGAGGATGTAGGTTCACTTTGCAAAGATCTCACAAAGGAAGACACCGTGGTAACAGTGGGTGGGGTGGGCAACAGCATAGATAGGGAATGTAATTAGTCAGTTCAGGGTGACCTTATAAAGTTAGCTTCAGCAACGAGACATATTGGTGTTGGGATTGTATCTGTTCTGAGGCACTATGACAGGCCTCATTTAAACTCTTCATCTACATCTACATCATACTCCACAAGCCACATAATGGTGTGTGGCGGAGGGTACTTTCGGTACGGTACCATCTGATCTCTCCGACCCTGTTCCACTTGCGAATAGTGCGTGGGAAGAATGCTTGTCGGTAAATCTCTGTATTGGCTCTAATTTCTCGAATTTTCTCCTCGAGGCCAATACACGAGATGTATGTGGGGGTAAGTAATATATAGTCTGAGTCCTCCTGAAAAGTGCTGTCCCAAAATTTCAATAGTAAATCTGCCAGTGGAGTTTGTTTAGCATCTCCGTAACGCTCTCTCGCCAGCCAAACGATCCCATGACAAAATGTGCCGCTCTTCATTGGATCTTCTTCATCTCCTTTATCAGTCCTATTTGATAGGAATCCTGAGTCTGGTGTCTGCTTTTCCCACTATCTATTTTGTATGGTCATTCCACTTAAGGTCGCTCTGGATGTTTATGCTTAGATATTTTACGGCAGACGCTGTCCCCAGCTGTTTGTCATCAATAGGGCAGCTGCACAGTAGTGGATTTCTTTTCCTGTGTATGCGCAATATGTTACGTTTATTTACGTTCAGGGTCAACTGCCAGAGTCTGCACCATTCATCAATTCTCTGAAGGTTGTTCTGCAAATTCTTACTATTTTCTGGCGTTACTAATTTGGTGTAAACAACTGCATCATCTGTGAATAGCCTTAAAGAGCACCTGACGCTGAACAGTAACTTTCCTATCAAACGTCCATCTGGAACTCTGGATATTATCTTTACATCTGACGATTTAGTTACGTTAAGAGTGACTTGTCGAATTCTATCTGCAAGAAAGTCTCGAATCCAGTCGCAGGTCTGCTACGATACTCCGTAAGCTCTTATTTTTTTTACTAAATGGCAATGTGGGATGGTGTCAAATGCCTTACTGAAATCAAGGAACACAGCATCAATCTGAGCTCCGTTGTCCACTGCGCTGTGGATCTCATGGAGGACCTGAGTGAGGTTAGTTTCGCTGGATCTCTGTTTGCGGAATTCATGTTGATTTTTATAGAGGAGCTGTTCATTTTCCAAGAACGTCGTAATTCTTGAACATGAAACATGTTCCATAATTCTACAACAGATTGACGTCAACGATATAGGTCTATAATTGTGTGGATCTGTCTTATGGCATTTGTTAAAAACGGGAATGACCTGCGCTTTTTTGCAGTCATTAGGTTCCTTTCATTGCTCAAGTAATCCATGATAAATTACTGTTAGAAGGGAGCAAGTTCTTTCACATAATCTTTATAGAATCTCATAGGTATCTCATCTGGTCCTAAAGTCTTCCCACTACTAAGCGATTGTACCTGATTTTCAATTCCGCAATCGGTTATCTCAATATCTGCCATTTCGATGTTCACACAACGATTGAAAGGAGGGGCAGTGTTTACAATCTTCCGCAATGAAACAACTTTGGAAGACCGAATTCAGTGTTTTGGCCTTCTCTCTGTTATTTTACGTTTCAGTGCCGGTGTGGTCGCTGAGAGAATGAATACATGATTTTTACCCACTTACTGATTTTACATACAACCAAAATCTCTTAGGATTTTTACTCAAGTCGGTTGACAACATCATACTTTCCAAATCACTAAATGCTTCTCTCATTGCTCCCCTTACACTCTTTTTTGCTTCGTTCAGCTTTTGTTTGTCAGCTAGGTTTTTACTTCTCTTGAATCTGAGATGAAGGTCTCTTTGTTTACGTAGTGATTTTAAAACATGGTGGATGTTTCCCCATCCCTTAAAAGCTTACTCAGAACATATTTGTCTAGGGAATATTCGTCCTCATCACCGACTATTTGATGCTGACTGCTGAGATATTCTGAAATTTGTATGATGTCACCCTTGCTGAGCAAATATGTCTTCCTACCTTCCTTAACTATCCTTGTAGGACCCGTCGTCGTAGATGCTGTCACAGCCTTATGATCACGGATACCTTCCTCTACATTAACTGATTCAATATCTTCAGGTCTGTTTGTTACCAGGAGGTCTAAGGCATTACCCTCACAAGTTGGTTATCTAACTATCTTCTCAAGGTAATTTTCGGACAAGACATCCAGAACAATGTCACATGATTCCCTGTCTCTGGCACCAGTTTTGATGGCATAACACTCCCAATCTACACCTGGCAAGATGAAGTCATCCCCTATTACAGTGGCATGACCAGTAAAATTACTAATGATATTCTGCAAGCTCTGTCTGAAGCATTCAACAGCTATAGATCCTGACCCAAGTGGTCTATAAAAGCATCCGATCACCATTTTTGACCGTTCTTTGATACTCAATTTCAGCCAGATTAATTCACATTCAGAATCCGTGATAACCTCGCTAGATTTTATCGAATTTTTTACTTCAATAAACACACCGCCATCATTGGCGACTAACCTATCCTTACAATAAACATTCCATTCTGAACTTAGGATTTCGTTGTCATTGACGTCTGGCTCCAACCAGCTTTCTGTTCCCAATACTATCTGTGCATTATAACCTTCAATAAGCAAATACGAATTCTAGGTTCTTTCCTTGGATGCTCCTGCCTACTAAAATCATATTAATCTTTTCTGTCTCTGATCTGCCAGGACCCAGATTCTCTGAGGTCGCTGTGGCTGATTTAACAGGCAAATCGTGTTTATTCCCAAGGGAGGGGTCCTCTAACCTAAAAAAGTCACATGTGCATGCCACATGTACTCCACTACCCTAGTAGCCACTTCCTGCGTGTAGTGCACACGTGACCTATTAAGGGGAACCCTACAATTCTGCACCTGATAGCAGAGGTCGAGAAACTCACATCTGATACCGTCACAGAGCCATCTGAGCCTCTGGCTTAGAACTTCTACTCTGCTCCAAACCAGAGGACTATGATCAGCCATGGGTACAATGCTACAAATAGACAGCTGAGCCTGCACTCCACATGTGTTGCTAGTTGCCTTCACCAAATCGGCCAGCCATCGAAAGGAGCTGAGGGTGGCCTCAGAACCCGAGCAGCAGGTGTCATTTGTGTCGACACGTGCCACTACGTGCAACCGGTTGCACCCAGTGCGCTTGATAGCAACGTGCAGGGCCTCTTCCACATCACAGATGATACCTCCTGGCAAAAATACCGAATGCACACTGGAATTCTTTCCCACCTTGCATGCTATCTCCCTGAGGGGCTCCATCACCCGCCTAACATTGGAGCTACCAATGACTAGCATACCCACCCTCTGTACTTGTCCAGATTGGACAGGAAAATCGACTGCTGGCATCACAGGACACGCATCGCGTGCTGCGTCAGAGTTATCATCAACACTGGGAAGCACCTCGTACCTGTTGCTAAGATGTAGGGCGCCAGCTGCACGGCTTGCTCCCTCTTTTGCCTTCCGCCGAGTGACACACGAACCCACCACTGTCTGCCACCCACACTGGAGGGAGGACGGACTGGTCACATGTTGCGTATCAGAAATCGCAGTGACATCCAGAGAACCAGGGGATTCCAGTGGCACAGGTCTCGTCACTGGTGCCCCGATGTCACCGCAACTTCGAGCATTAGCTAGAAACTTGTCGATGGTAGACAATGCAGCTTCCAGGTGTTTACAGACAGTGGCCAAAATTCCCTCGTGTCTGCTCACAACAAGCACAGTCCCTAGCGATATTGTATTGTGTATAAAATAGATATATGGTCTAAATGGCACTACTGTGTTTGAAAATATACCAAAGGAGAATAAAATAACACTAAAAGTTGGTGTGCAGATTTCTCACTGAACTCTGAGACCGCAAGCTATTAACCAGAAATAAATTTCTCTACACGGAAAATTTATACTAGGAAGCCGCCCTACACAAGGATATTAACAAGACTTAAGCAAAAACAAAAACAAAAACTATGATTAATTTTCCAACCACTAGTGTACACAGTAAAATACACATATACAGTTCACTTCACCAAAAAAAAAAAAAAATGGCTAAATTAATTTACAGTTTATCACCCAGGTGCTGCTGCTGCTCTGCTGCATATCCTCTCGGCTTGGTGGCTGCCGCTACACTGGATAGGACACTTAATTTAGAGATGGAACGGCTGCTTTGATCAGGTATGGGGCCTCATGTCAGTGTGGATCCTGTTGACTCTGTCAGCAGTTGGAACTATTCTAGGTATGGCATTCACCTCAACGGGAAAGGGAACAGAAAACTGACTGGACTAATAATAGCAAATAACTTGGGGGGGGGGGGGGGGGGGGCGGGGGGCACTATCACAAGTGGTAAAGTACCATTGGTTACAAGTGACAGAACAGCAATTTTTACCGTAGGGAGGGCAGAAACAAAAGATGTTCAGAGAAAGGTGAAAATGACATTCACATAGGTAAAACAGGCAGTGAGACAGAAAATTTTAATGTAGACAATTAATGTAGAGAGTATGATTGAAACTAGAGATATTCAAAAGTCGACAGAAGAATTAGGTTCATCCAGTTTTAATTCAGCCAGTACACAAAATCAGTTTTCCATATTGGATCAGAATGTCTGAGGACTAAGGGGTAAGCTTAATGAGCTGCTTGTCTGTGTTGAAGAATTAGAGTTGAGCAAACCAGTTGCTTCTCTGAACATCATGTGACCACTAGTATAGATATGATAAATGTTACAGGTTTCAAGTTACCTTCTTCCTTCTGTAAAATGAATATGGAGAAAGAAACTTTTGAATATTGATAGTAATAAATTTTGCTCGTAGCAGCACTTAGAAGATTGTGCAGCAGAAGTAGTATTTCATAATAAATTCTTTATAATAGTAAGTATATACAGAGCACCTTCAGGAAACTTTAACCTCTTCATAAAAAAACTGG
This sequence comes from Schistocerca cancellata, assembly GCF_023864275.1. Classification (NCBI taxonomy): domain Eukaryota; kingdom Metazoa; phylum Arthropoda; class Insecta; order Orthoptera; family Acrididae; genus Schistocerca; species Schistocerca cancellata. Next base: position 54,854,271 of record NC_064629.1, on the reverse strand, counting down.
AAGCTCTGTTGTCCCATCTCTCAGTTGCTAGTGATGGATTCATCAGTGAACAATTATTGCAATCAGTAACACTGTCATTCAATTTAATGCCTTCTGTGAAATTTGCAACTAGGGTATGTAAATGCTCTGAGACAGCTATTAATAATATCTTTGTAGACAAATCTAGGAAAAAAATTCATACCACAAAACCAATAGTAAATGGGCTATCTGATAATCACATGCAGCATCTTGTGTTAAATGTTGAAACTTGTCAGGATATAAAAAAGTCTATTAGATCTGAGTACAGGAAGGTAATAAATCAGTCAAAAACTGATAATTTTAGGAGATTGCTCAAGGACATGAAGTGGATAGATGTTAACAATTCTTCTGACTAAAATGGAAAATGCAAATCATTCATTAATAAAGGTACTTCCTCTTTTGAAAATTGTTTTTCCCTAAAAGTAGTGCAAATCAAATACAAGTCTAAAAATAAACCATGGATTACACAGGAAATAAAGATATCATGTGGAACAAAAAGATTGTATCTAATATCTAGGAACAGCTGTAATGTTAACGTTGTAATGCATTACAAAGACTACTGCAAAATATTGAAGCAAGTAATCTAGGAATTGTAGCAGCTTTATTATGAGAAAAAGATAATTATGAGATAATTATATCAGGCAACAAAATAAAGTTTGTATGGGATATAATGAAGACAGAGACAGGTGGGGACAAAAAGGAAGGGGAACAGATAGCTCTAAAAGTAAATTAGACATTGTTAACATGTGCATGCAGTGCTTCAAACCTCTTACACAAGTACTTTGTTTCTGTTCCTGACAGGTTGGGGTTATCAGGCTTCATAAACAGTGCAATGGAGTGTCTGAGGCCAGTATTACAAATAACTTTAGTAAAATGGAAATGACACCCACATCTCCCAAAGGAGAGCATCCATCATAAAATCTAAGTATTCTAGGGGATGTGATGACATACAAATTAATCAAAGAGTGCTCATGTGAGTTGAGTTCTATCTTAAGTTATTTGTCTAATCAATCTTTTATAAGCAGAACATTTCCAGACTGGCTAAAAGATGCTGATGTTAAACCTCTTTACAAGAAGGAGGATAAAGAGATATCATGCAACAGTTGACCAATTTCATTTTTTCTGGCCTTTTCAAAAGTATTTGAAAAGATTCTGTTCAAACATCTCTTCAAGCATCTGACTGAAAATAATAAATTGTCCAAGTCACAGTTTGGGTTTGTTAAGGATTATGATATAGAGAAAGCTATTTACTGATACAGTTAGAGCATACATAATTCATTAGACAACAGAATAGAGGCTACTGGCATTTTCTGTAACCTGTCAACAGCCTTGGACTGTGTGACTCACAACATTCACTTAACTAAATTAGATATTGTGGTGTCACTGGCAGTGTTGTGAGATGGTTTGAGTCTTATCTAACTAACAGGGAATGAAAGGTGTCATTGTGAATACCTGTGCAGTAAGCAGTCAGTCTTCATCTGATTGGGAATTAACTACATGCTGTGTTCCTCAAAGTTCCATCTTGGGTCCATTGCTTTTTCTTGTGCACATTAGTGACCTCTCATCTGTTACAGTGTCATATTCTAATTTTGTTTTGATTGCAGATGTTACAAACACTGTCATAAATAGAAAGTCAAGTCAGACTTAGAAAGGGCTGGTAATCAAATTTTCATTGGTGTCAATAGAAGGTTTTAAGTTAATTCACTGTCATTAAAATTTGAAAAGACCTACTATATGCAGTTCAGGACCTGTAAGATATTTCCTTCGAGCATGTGTATAACATATGATGACACACAGATCGAAAAGGTTGACAGTGTTAAATTTCTGGGATTACAACTCAATAATAAATTCAGTCGGGAAGTGCATACCTCAGAATTGCTGAAGCACCTTAAAAGTCTGTATTTGCAGTGCAAATTATGTCAGATGTAGGAGATATAAATATAAAAAAACTTGTATACTTTACTTGCTTTCATTCTATTATGTCATATAGGATTATATTCTTGGGTAACCCATGAGAATGAGCCAAAGATTTTAGTGTGGAAAAGTGTGTAATAAGAATCATTTGTGGTGCCAGAACATCATGTAGAAACCACATTCTCGAAACATCCCCCAGGCTGTGGCTAAGCCATGTCTCTGCAATATCCTTTCTTTCAGGAGTGCTAGTCCTGCAAGGTTTGCAGGAGAGCTTCTGTAAAGTTTGGAAGGTAGGAGATGAGGTATTTGCAGAAGTAAAGCTGTGAGGACGGGGCGTGAGTCATGCTTGGGTAGCTCAGTTGGTACAGCACTTGCCTGCAAAAGGCAAAGGTCCCGAGTTCGAGTCTCGGTCCGGCACACAGTTTTAATCTACCAGGAAGTTTCATATCAGCGCACACTCTGCTGCAGAGTGAAAATCTCATTCTGCAAACATCCCCCAGGCTGTGGCTAAGCCATGTCTCAGCAATATCCTTTCTTTCAGGAGTGCTAGTCCTGCAAGGTTCGCAGGAGAGCTTCTGTAAAGTGTGGAAGGTTGGAGATGAGGTACTGGTGGAAGTAAAGCTGTGAGGATGTGGCGTGAGTCGTGCTTGGGTAGCTCAGTTGGTAGAGCACTTGCCCACGAAAGGCAAAGGTCCCGAGTTTGAGTCTCGGTCTGGCACACAGTTTTAATCTGCCAGGAAGTTTCATATCAGTGCACACTCTGCTGCAGAGTGAAAATCTCCTTCTATGTAGAAACCTCTTCAAAGGACTGTGTGTTCTAACAACTGCTTCTCAGTATATTTATCCCTTAATGAAATTTGTTGCAAGTAACATATCTCTGTTCTCAACTAATAGCTCAATACACAGGATCAATGCTAGCAATAAGAACAATCTACATGAATACATAAAATCACTTACCTTGGTCTAAAATGGGGTCCATATATTCAGGAACACAAGTATTCAATAAATTGCCAGCAACCATTAAAAAGTTGGTTTCAGATACAGCACAGTTTAAAAAGAGTTTGAAAGACTTTTTGATAGACAACTCCTCCTACTCTATAAATGAATATCTTAACAGGGACTGTTACACCAGCTTAAGTAAAAATGTCTGTTAGATTTCAGTTTTGACAGCAGTTTGTCACAACTGTCAAGATTATGCGTTTTGTGTATCATAAATTCATTAAAAGTGCATAACTGTGTTTCATTCTGACAGTTTACTATAATATATTCACCCATTTTGATGATCTCCTGACAAATGATCAGGGTAGTGAGTATTATATTCAAATTCTGTATGTTTTTTATGTTATACTTTCTGACATGTTCCATACCCACAGGAATCATCTCATTATTGGGTCTATGAAACAGGAAACTGAATCTAATCTAATCTGATCTAACTGACTCACTTCTATGAAGTACAATCAAAATGAAAACCCAGAGTCAACTAAAACAAGTGTGGAGAAAGCAGTACGCACTGGTCAGTACCTAAATCACTTTGGGAACATAGATATTAACTGAGAGCAGACACATATGGGATTGAAAAGAGCAAGACTGGTACTGTGAACAAAAAGAACTACACAAATGTTGTCATGAAAACCACTCAATGTGGACTTTGTGGAATGTACTCTGAGTTTAAGGTCCATCAATTTCAGGCTGTTCTATCTTGGCAAAGAATGAATACCTCACAAATGACAATAAGTTGTGCTCATACCTTCATTGTCAAATATGCAGAGCTCTAAGAGTAGCAGTTTCTCCAGGAGAGGGGGGGGGGGGGGGGGGGACTCCAAAACAGTAAGTTACAAATATCTTCCCATGCTGAGACCATTGCATAACAAGAGTAGCATATTATCAGAAGAGATTACATGTTCTGAGTTTCTTGCAGATGTAGTCCTGGTATGGTATGGTTAGCAGGAGTATCACAGTATGGGAGTGAAATGACACAGTGTTTCGACATGTACTCCAAGGCTAAAGTATACAGTACAATACAATTCTTGTGGACAAAATGTCTAAAACACACAGCTTCACTGTAAAGTTCTTGTGGTATTGGACCAAACGCAATATTGTGTCCAGCCATGGTGAAATGGTGCCAACAATTTTTCCAAGGCAGTACAGACATGAGTGATGCTGATCAGGCAGGAAAGCCATTGACACTGATCACAGACAACAATGCCCTGGCAATTAAGAAACTGATTTTCAGCAATTGAAAATGGTAACATAATGGTTCTAGAACTGCTCTGTGACCAAGGACTGGATTTCTGTCATCAAGAAATAGAACAATTGGTAGAATGTTCCAGTCATTGTTTACAGAGGCTTCATGATTATCAGATGGAGTCAAGTATATTGTGAATATCCCATTTACCTTTAATAGAATTCTATGTATGAAGTTCAAGCTTCAAAATTCTGAGTGCTGCAAAATCTAAGGATATCAATATTCCTATATATGCATCCCTTCAAAATATAAGAGGCAATTCCTGCCCTCCACATACCTGACCCAGATTCCTATTTCAGTGGTCAAATAATGTTCTGAAACATGTATTGTAACTATAGGATTTGTGGCTACATTGGAAGTTCATTGACTTTATTTTTTCATCTCTACGTATTGTTTGAGCCAGCGACCTTGCAGCAATGGTAACATCAGTTCCCATCAGATCACAGAAGTTAAGCACTTTCAGGCTTGGACAGCACTCGGATGGATGACCATCTGAGCTGCCAAGTGCTGTCGGCAAGTGGGTTGCACTCAGCCCTTGTGAGGCTACTTGACTGAGAAGCAGTGGCTCTGACCATGAAAACTGACAATGGCCAGGAGAGCCAAGTGCTGTGCACATTCCCCTCAGTGTCTGCATCCACTGATGCCTACGAGCTGAGGATGGCGTGGTGGTCGGTTGTTACTGTCGGATCTTCCGACAGGCCTATTCCGACAGAGAATATAATGTCCCAACTGATTGATTCACTCACTGACTCATCACCACTCAGTCCAAACCATTAAGGACATAAACTTCAAATTTAAGAAGGGATTTTTAGAAATTCCACCCCTAAAGGTGTGATATAGGGGAGGAAAGGTTTTTTTGAGAATATGTCATTATTAAGCCAATTTTGAAGCTAGACGTACGAAACTTGGTATTTGTTTTCTTAGTCAGAAATAAAGAAATATGTGTTTCAGCATTTTTAGAAATGTAATCGTTATGGGACTGAAATAGTTGGTGAATTTGTTTTTTGGCAATAAATCATTGTTACAGAACTACTAAAGTGTTTTAAACTATATCCACGGAAATTAGTATTTGACTTATCAGTTACAAATAAAAAAAATACATGTTTTGGTGTTTTTCTAAATTCAGCTCACAAGGAGGTGAAATAGGGAATGAAATATTTTATGAAATATCTTATTATGAAAGCATTTTTAAAGCTAAATAAATCTATAACAATTCGAATTTGGTTTCTTGGTTGTAAAAAGAAGTGTTTTTGGAAAGTAAGGCCCTATGGGGGTGAGAGGTAAATGTTTTAAGAAAATATTTCATTTTGAAAATATTTTTGAAGCTAAATCTATGAAAACTGGTATTTGGATTCTTGGTTAAAAATGAAAAAAATATATGTTTCACTATTTTGGGGTGATATAGTGCCAGACTGTTTCACTGATCCAACATCACCCAGCTCAAACTGCTAAGCATAGAAACTTGACATTAGGGGAGGGTGTGGATCATATACTGTAGGCATCATTTAAAATTTGTTTTAAAATTTTTGTTATATTAAAAAAACTAAAACTAAATTTATGAAAATTGGTAAATCACTTCTAGATTAGTTATGAAGAAATATGTGTTAGGGGACAAAATTTTCTATGGAAATATCACCACAAGCATGCAAAAGGCATGATTAACAAAAACCTTAGACTCCAGCTACCAGAATCACATTTTGGTCAGAAATATTTTCAGAAAAGACCATGTTTCCATCACTTTAATTAGCATTAAAAGCTTAGAAGTTGTTGCAATTTGTGGACAACATAAAAATTTGATTAAAGAAAAAAAAAAAAAAGAAATATGTGCCACTGTACAGTCTACATGAGTTTTGGTCACAAAAGTTTTTGTTACTTTGCTTTTAATACCAACAGCATACAATCTACATTTATCATGAGAAAAGATGCTGTCCTCACACTAGAGACTACCAGAATACTCTTATAAATAACAGTATTTCCCTTTCTATTTTCATGTGTTACCGAGATGTAAGCAATGAGTCACAAAATTCCATCTGCCAAAAACATATACAACAATGAAAGACATGTTTGACCCCATAACTGATAGAAGTATTTGATTAAACTCCAGGTTGCTCCAGCTTGATCCAACTGACAGAGATGTTCAACAAGAACCTATTACAGTTCCTCAAACACTAAAAATTCTCAACATTTGTACGGTTTGTTGCTGAAGCAATCTTTACTATGTCTTGCCAACAAGAACCTATTACAGTTCATCAAACACTAAAAAATTCTCAACATTTGTATGATTTCTTGCTGAAGCAATCTTTACTATGTCTTGCCCTGACCCATGTCCATTCTGTTTCTTGCCCCATCCACTATCACCATATGATTTTCCTTCTCAAAATATCTGCACAAAGAACCCCCATCCTCTATCACTTGTACAAAACTTGCATTTGGTTTGAAGAAATTGCTAACTTGTTACTTGTTTCTTAAATCTTCTTGCAGCTATTACTCCACATCCTTTCCATGACTACTACAACAGTTGGACTTTACTCTCTCTGAAGTGATCATTTGCATATTAAATGCCTGTTGTGCCTTGGCTGCATCTGCATTTGGTGCTGACTCTTGCTTATCTAACACATATAACAGGGCAAACTGTCAGTAACTGTTCTCTTTGTGTGACATTAGCACTTCCCAGTTTCTACTTCTCTCACATTAACCTTTTCAATTCCTTGCTATCAGTGTCAAACTCCTCCTTAAGGGCCATGATTTTTCTCTCATGTTCAACTATTGTTTTTTTCTCATGCACAGACATTGCAATACCACAGAAGATGCTCATTCAAATCACCGTTTCCCACAAAACTGCTTTATGTCCAATGAAACCATCTATTACAGTAACTGCAATGCAGGCCAGAACTAACTTTCATATGGCAGTTCAAACACTTCACAACACTGGAATCTGTATCGACTAATACAACTAAATTATTATACACTACAGTCAACACTTGAGCCATATCATACACTGCAGGTGCAGTTATTAAATAACATGACAGATAAAATGTAGTTATATGGAAATTTTTCAACTGTAGTCAGCAAAAATTAGAGCATTAAGCACACAGTGAAAAATTCAGAAGAAAATACTTAAAAAAAAATACTGATCAGAAAACTAAATTACGATCACAGAACTGTCTGCCCCAGTAGCTGAGTGGTCAGCGTGACGGACTGTCAATCCTAAGGGCCCGGGTTCGATTCCCGGCTGGGTCGGAGATTTTCTCCGCTCAGGGACTGGGTGTTGTGTTGTCCTAATCATCATCATTTCATCACCATTGATGCGCAAGTCGCCAAAATGGCATCAAATTGAAAGACTTGCACCAGGTGGGCAGTCTACCCGACGGGAGGCCCTCGTCACATGCCATATATATATATATATATATATATATATATATATATATATATATATATATATATATATATATATATATATATATATATAATAGAGGGAAACATTCCACGTGGGAAAAATATATTTAAAAAGAAAGATGATGAGACTTACCCAACAAAAGCGCTGGCAGGTCGATAGACACACAAATAAACACAAACATACACACAAAACTCTAGCTTTCGCAACCAATGGTTGCCTCGTCAGGAAAGAGGGAAGGAGAGGGAAAGACAAAAGGATTTGGGTTTTAAGGGAGACTCCTTACCCTCTCCCTTAAAACCCAAATCCTTTTGTCTTTCCCTCTCCTTCCCTCTTTCCTGACGAGGCAACCATTGGTTGCGAAAGCTAGAGTTTTGTGTGTATGTTTGTGTTTATTTGTGTGTCTATCGACCTGCCAGCGCTTTTGTTGGGTAAGTCTCATCATCTTTCTTTTTAAATATATATATATATATATATATATATATTAAAAACAAAGATTCCATGACTTACCAAACGGGAAAGAGCTGATAGATAGGCACAATAAAAAACACACAAACACAGCACAGAATTTCAAGCTTTCGCAACCAACAGTTGCTTCGTCAGGAAAGAGGGAAGGAGAGGGAAAGATGAAAGGATGTGGGTTTTAAGGGAGAGGGTAAGGAGTCATTCCAATCCCGGGAGGGGAAAGACTTACCTTAGGGGGAAAAAAGGACAGGTATACACTCGCACACACACACATATCCATCCACACATATACAGACATATTTAAAGGCAAATAATATGTCTGCTTGTGTCTGTGCCTATCTACCAGCGCTTTCCCGTTTGGTAAGTCATGGAATCTTTGTTTTTAATATATTTTTCCCATGTGGAATGTTTCTTTATATATATATATATATATAAAGAAAGATGATGAGACTTACCAAACAAAAGCGCTGGCAGGTCGATAGACACACAAACAAACACAAACATACACACAAAATTCAAGCTTTTGCAACATTCCTGGGGTCAGATACATCACATGATCACACTGACAGAACCACAGGCACATAGACACAGGCAACAGAGCATGCACAATGTCGGCACTAGTACAGTGTATATCCACCTTTCGCAGCAATGCAGGCTGCTATTCTCCCATGGAGACGATCGTAGAGATGCTGGATGTAGTCCTGTGGAACGGCTTGCCATGCCATTTCCTCCTGGCGCCTCAGTTGCACCAGCGTTCGTGCTGGACGTGCAGACCGCGTGAGACGACGCTTCATCCAGTCCCAAACATGCTCAATGGGGGACAGATCCGGAGATCTTGCTGGCCAGGGTAGTTGACTTACACCTTCTAGAGCACGTTGGGTGGCACGGGATACATGCGGACGTGTATTGTCCTGTTGGAACAGCAAGTTCCCTTGCCGGTCTAGGAATGGTAGAACGATGGGTTCGATGACGGTTTGGATGTACCGTGCACTATTCAGTGACCCCTCGACGATCACCAGTGGTGTACGGCCAGTGTAGGAGATCGCTCCCCACACCATGATGCCGGGTGTTGGCCCTGTGTGCCTCGGTCGTATGCAGTCCTGATTGTGGCGCTCACCTGCATGGCGCCAAACACGCATACGACCATCATTGGCACCAAGGCAGAAGCGACTCTCATCGCTGAAGACGACATGTCTCCATTCGTCCCTCCATTCACGCCTGTCGCGACACCACTGGAGGCGGGCTGCAGGATGTTGGGGCGTGAGCAGAAGACGGCCTAACGGTGTGCGGGACCGTAGCCCAGCTTCATGGAGACGGTTGCGAATGGTCCTCGCCGATACCCCAGGAGCAACAGTGTCCCTAATTTGCTGGGAAGTGGCGGTGCGGTCCCCTACGGCACTGCGTAGGATCCTACGGTCTTGGCGTGCATCCATGCGTCGCTGCGGTCCGGTCCCAGGTCGACGGGCACGTGCATCTTCCGCCGACCACTGGCGACAACATCGATGTACTGTGGAGACCTCATGCCCCACGTGTTGAGCAATTCGGCTGTACATCCACCCGGCCTCCTGCATGCCCACTATACGCCCTCGCTCAAAGTCCGTCAACTGCACATACGGTTCACGTCCACGCTGTCGCGGCATGCTACCAGTGTTAAAGACTGCGATGGAGCTCCGTATGCTACGGCAAACTGGCTGACACTGACGGCGGCGGTGCACAAATGCTGCGCAGCTAGCGCCATTCGACGGCCAACACCGCGGTTCCTGGTGTGTCCGCTGTGCCGTGCGTGTGATCATTGCTTGTACAGCCCTCTCGCAGTGTCTGGAGCAAGTATGGTGGGTCTGACACACCGGTGTCAATGTGTTCTTTTTTCCATTTCCAGGAGTGTATACAAGGGCCGTTCAGAAAGTAACCTCCGGTTGATTTAAAAAAATACACCAAGTTAAATAAAAATATTTTAATATATACATCTTACAACTACATCTTTGCACTATTTTTCTACATAGTCTCCATAGCGATTGAGGCACTTATCGTATCTCTTCACAAGCTTTGAAATTCCTTCTGCATAAAAATCACCCGCTTGTGCCTGGAGCCAGCCTGTGACCGCATCTTTGAGCTCTTAGTCGTCATCAAACCGCTGTGACCCGAGCCATTTCTTCAAATGCATGAAGAGGTGATAATCACTTGGCGCCAGGTCTGGGCTGTAAGGTGGATGGTTGATAATGTCCCACTTGAAGGACTCAATAAGGGCCGTTGTTCTGCGAGCAGAGTGAGGACGGGCGTTATCGTGCAAAAAAAACGATACCGGAAGTCAGCATACCACGGCGTTTGTTCTGTATAGCCCGTCGTAACTTTTTTATTGTTTCACAGTACACGTCTTGATTAATGGTCGTACCACGTTCCATGAATTCAACCAACAACACCCCTTTGGCATCCCAAAACACCGTTGCCATCAGTTTTCTGGCAGAAAAATCTTGCGAGGCTTTTCTTGGTTTGGTAGGCGAATTTGAATGTGCCCACATCTTTGATCGTTCTTTTGTCTCAGGGTTCACGTACTTAATCCAGGTTTCATCACCGGTCACGATTCTGTTTAACAATGGTTCTCCTTCGTCCTCATAACGTGACAGAAAGTCTAATGCAGAGGCCATTCTTTGAGTTTTGTGGTGGTCGGTAAGAATTTTGGGCACCCATCGTGCACAGAACTTACGGTAACCCAATCTTGCTGTCACTGTCTCGTACAAGAGAGTCTTAGAAATCTGTGGAAAACCAGTAGACAACTCCGACATTGAGAAACGTCGATTTTCACGAACTTTTGCATCAACTGTCTGAACGAGTTCGTCAGTCACCAATGATGGTCTACCACTCCTCTCTTCATCATGAACGTTTTCTCGTCCACTTTTAAATAAACGTACCCATTCACGGACAACTCCTTCACTCATAACTCTTGGTCCGTACACGGCACAAAGCTCACGATGAATAGCTGCTGCAGAATATCCTTTGGCTGTAAAAAACCTTATGACAGCACGCACTTCACATTTGGCGGGGTTTTCTATTGCAGCACACATTTCAAACTGCCACAAAAACTAAACTAGCGCAGGTACGACGTTCACTCGACCACGGCTTGATGCCGACTGACCTGTTGAGTGCGTGAACGCACAGATGGCGTCGCTACTCCCCCCACAACCCGCACTGTGACCGATCGGAGGTTACTTTCTGAACCGCCCTCGTATATATATATATATATAACTCATATAGACAGAATGCTAATGTACCCAGAAAGATCAAACTGTCCTCAAATATTACACATAAATATTTATAAAAACGAACTTGATTTGTGCTCATCAAGGCCTGGTACAGTCATTCATGCAAAGATGATATTCTCCTTGAAAAGCTTTAATTTTATGGAATTAACAACAGATTTGAATCACATTTGACAAAATGAACACAAAAGTGGGCTTGCATATTTTGGATAATGCCAGAAGAATACAAATTTCTATGACTGAGAAGAAATCACAAATGGAGGCCCACAGGGTTTGATTTTGGAACGTCACCTATTCTTTGTGTATGTGAATGACTTTATAGTTGACATGCACTCCACAGAGTTGATACTTTTTGCAGATGAAAAAATGTGATAAATAAACCAACTGGCCACAAACATTCTCAATAACTTTTTCAAACAATTAATAAATGAGTTTCTGTAAATAGACTAGTGCTTAATTTTGTAAAAACACAATATATTCAGCTCTGTACCACAAATAGAGTAATTTTAATGATCAGTGCAACACATAAATATGGGTTACTGAATAATGCAGAATGCTTCAAATTTTGGGTGCACATAATGATAAAAATATTGACTTGTAGTTAATCTTTCAAATACACTTGCTGATAAATCAACCCAACTTGGATGATGGGTAGTGTAGGAGGTAACAGGTGAGAGGCATAAAGAGAACATGAACAAAGAGGGACATGAAGGGAAGGGAAGGCAAGGGATATTTAAGGAAGAGACAGCTAGGAAATATAACAGAGATGTGTCAGCAATGATTTCACTTTCATTTAAATAAGGAAAGTTGTGTGACAGTGAAATAGGAGGTACGGATTTTTAGTTGGGAATGAGAGAGGAATGGGAGATTTTAGGATACAAGGAAAGTAGGAGTCAGTGGTAGGTACAGTGTTGGTGTAAATTAAAAGACAGATAAATTAATCTAGAGTTAAATGTTGGGAAGCTGGTTTGGAATGCGGGAGGAAATGGATGTGGGACATTGGGACAGGGGCTAATGATCACTGAGGCCAATGGGACTACGAGATCAAAGAATTTGTTGAAGGTACAATTCCTATTCATTAACATAAGGTAACTTGATACTGAGGGGTGGGGGGTATCCAGATGGCACAGTTTGTGAAGCATCCTTTGAAGCCAGACATGCTGTGCTGTGCCTCTACATGTGATCAGCTGTGCTCATGTTCACAGTATGACAGTGGCTATTCCTTCAGAAAGGCATTTGAATGGTTGTTAAGCTAACATATGCTGATGAGCCAAAATATTATGAACAGCCAATTAACAGTGAGTTGCTCAACATTTAGAATGCATTATAGCAGTGATTCTGTTTGGAATGGATTGGTAAGTTTCCTTAGGTATGTGACACTAGATGCTTATGCCACAGCTAATGTTATTCCCATAAATTATGGGTAAGTGATTTGTCAGCAAAGTGCTGGCACTCTACAGAGACCAACACGTATTCCATAGTGTTCATATTTTGTGAATCTGATGATGAAGACACCAACAAGAGATTATTTTCATGCTCCAGAAACCATTGTACATGATTCTGGCCATATGAATTCCCAGGTGAATGTGCCCCCAAAGCATAATACTGCCTCCATCAGTTGGTGTCTGTCTACAGTGCATGTTTTGAGTAGCTGTTCACCTGGATGGCAGTGTATCTGGACACAGCCGTCAACCTGGTGTAACACAAAATGTGATTCATCAGACATGTGACACATTTCCAGCGATCCACAAACCTGCCTCTATGATACTGTGCCTACTGCATCGTAACTGAGAGATGTTGTAGACTCAATATGGAAACACATAGGGGTCATGTGCTGCTGAACCCTATATACAACGATGTGTGCCAAACAGTGTGCTCAGAAATAATTTAGCCTGCAGCAGCTTTGTATTCAATCACCAAATCTGCCACAGACTACTGTCCATCCCATTTCACATACTTGAAAAGCCTCCAATCTCCTTGTTCAGTGCTAAGTCATGTAAGTCCAACACCTTGTGGCCTGCTCACAGTTCCGCAATCCTTCTACCATTTTCTATAGAAGCTCATGACAGTAGCACATGAACAGCTGGTCAGCTTTGCTGTTTCCAAGCTGCTTGCTCCTAAGTTCTAGGCCATAACAACATACCATTTGTCAAAGTCACTTATTTCAGTGGATTTGCCTATTTTCTGCTCGTATCTTTGCTGCAATGGGACCCCCATTCATCTCTGCTCTGCTTGTATACTTTTCTCCCATGTCCCATTCCTGCAGTACCACCAGTTGGATTTCAATCTCATGGTGGGCAGTGGTCACAATCATTTTCCCACAATAATTTTCACTCATCAGTGTAAAACCTATGAAGAGCTTGCAGCAGATTTGATAGATGACATATATGCTTTCACAGGTGATCCTGCCTGTAGTGGGGTAAGACATGTCTATGATGTGACTGGAATAAGGTGTGTGATAGGGCACATGATGAAAGTTTTGCCCATGAGTTTTTACCATAGATGTGTTATAATGGAGGGGGAGGCTGGAATACCATTGGAGCAACGTGGAGGGGGGGGGGGAGCATTAGTGAATACAATTTTGGGAAGGATATTTCACATTTCATAGTGAGATGAGAGTTAGTCAAAGCCTTGATGGAGGATGTGGTTAGTATCTTCCATCTTTCCATACCATACGTGCATCATATCACCGGTCAGGCACAAATGTAAGTTCTGTCCCATCCAACCAATCAGAACAACCTTTGCCAGCTGTGTTGCAGATGTATCTTACCCCATCAGTGGCAGAACAATCTGTGAAATCAGCCGTATCTAATTTCAAATTCTGCCCATTCTACTTAAACAAATGACCATAACAATGGGAAGATCAAAGGTGATCACCCTATGGCTATTTACTAAAATATGCTTAAGTCGAATAATGGCTTACTTAACCAATGAAAAATGCACCCCAGTTGCTCTGTAGAAATGTATGTTGTCACTGGTAGGTTGTTAATGACCTGCCTTTATTTATCAATAAGCAGTGTAAATTTACAATGTTCACTGATGATATGAGCATTGTGGTGGATAATGTGTCAACTACTGACTTAGAATCCGAGGTCAATGATATCCTTAAAGAAGTTCTGGGTTGGTTTAGTATTAATTCCCTTTCAATAAACCTGAAAAAAACCAATTTTATCCAGTTCCAGACAACCCACAAAAACCCAAAAGAAATAGTTATCACACAGAATGATCAGATGATAAAGCAAGTGTACTTATCAAAATTCCTAGGCGTATACATGGACAGTAGGCTGAACTGGGAACATCACGTTCTACAAACACTAAAACGGCTGACGTCGGCAACATTTGCTTTACGAATTTTGTCACGCTTCAATGACATTACCATTTCAAAGTCAGCTTACTTTGGCTATTTTCATTCAGTCATGTGTTATGGCATCATCTTCTGGGGCAATACACCTGGCACAAAGAAAATTCTCACAGCACAAAAAAGAGCAATAAGAATCATTTGTGGTGTACCCCCACAAACCTCATGTCGAAATCTTTTTAAACGGCCTGAAATACTGACAGCAACATCTCAGTACATATATTCACTGATGTGCTTCATAATAAATAACCCCACTTTGTATGAAATGAATTACCTACATCATGAACATAACACCAGAAGAAAAGAGGATTTCCACTGTGAGTTAAAGAACTTGACACTTATTCAGAAAGGGGTAAAGTATGCTGGAACGAAAATGTTCAATTCCCTACCCAACAGCATCAAAAGTATAAGGAGTAGTACATCAGTATTTAAATGTAGCTTGAAAAATTATTTACTTGAGACCTCACTTTATTCACTAGAGGAATTCTTTCAGAGAAATAAGTAAAACCCAGATTGGAAAGATGTTTTTAAATTTTTTGACACTGTTTACTGTTAAACTAATGTAATAATGCCCTAATGTAAAAATTCCTGTTTTTCTCATTTCCAGTTTTGGGTCACTTTTAAACCCAAAGTTGGAAGTTTTGATTACTGTTCAAGTTTAAAATAGATGCAATAATGCCCTAAATATGAAACTGCTATCTTCACATTTATGTTGACTAGTTTTTAAGCTAATAAGTATGACTTTTGTGCACTGTTATTAATACTATAAAAATGTCTTTATTCTATGTATTTTATTATGTACATTGACATGTTCCACATCTGAGTGACTTGCTCACATGTACAGATCTATGGAACAAGTATATAAATAAATAAATAAAAATAAATGGCTTTTTTATTAAGCCATTCTCAAGTGGATTCATAACTGCCATACATGTGATGGATGTATGCATATAGATGACTGAAGATGAAAAAACAAGGTTTCCATATGTTTGTTTACAGACTTGAGAATGGCTTAACAAAAAGCTGAAACTGTTAGCGGACTAAATACAGTTCTACAGAACAACAGGAACAGTCCTTTTGCTAATGAAACAAAGAGTTATGGAGCACATGGAGAAACTAGTAGTGAATAATGGCTGTTTTACAACTTCTGGCTTCTGGAACCTGCACTCCCCACATCCTCTTTTCTCCTTCCAACAATTCAGCTGGTCTCAGTCTCTGCTAGTGGTTATCCCATGATAAACTCTGTCCCTGTTCCCATGACGTCTCTCTCTCCCCACTTCTCTCCCTCAACACCTCTATAAAACTTTGTTTCCATTTGGTTCACTGTTGTTTACTTTGTTCATCTCTTGGTCTCCCTCTACATTTTTTACCCCTCAATACTAAACTGGTGATCCCGTGGTGTCTGAGAATGTGTCCTACTGATTGATCCCTTCTTCTAGTCAGGTTGTGCTGCAAATTTCTTTCCTCTCAATTCTGTTCAGTATTTCCTCATTAGTTATGTGATTTAGCCACCTAATCTGCTGCATTCTTCTGTAGCACAACATTTCAAAAGCTTCTATTTTCCTCTTGTCTAAACCATTTATTAGCCGTGTTGCACTTCTACACATGGCCACTCTGCGAACGAATACTTTCAGGAAACACTTCCTGACACTTAAATCTATATTTGATGTTAACAAATTTCTCTTCCTCGGAAATGCTTTCCTTTCCATTGCCAGTCTATATTTTATATCCTCTCTACTTCAGCCATCATCAGTTATTTTGCTACCCAAATAATGAAACTTGTCTACTACTTTAGTGTCTTGTTTCCTAATTTCATTTCCTGATTTAATCAGACTACATTCCATTATCCTGGTTTTGCTTTTGTTGATGTCCATCTTATATTCTCCTTTCAAGACACTCTTCATTCTGTTCAACTGCTCTTCCAAGTCGTTTGCTGCCTCTGGCAGAATTACAGTCATGAGCAAACTCCAAAGTTTTTATTTCTTCTCCATGAACTTTAATTCCTACTCCAAATTTTTTTTGTTCCTTTCACTTCTTGCTCAATGTACAGATTGAATAACATTGGCAATAGGCCCTGTTTCACTCCCTTCTCAACCATTGCTTCCCTTTCATGCCCCTCAGCTCTAATAACTGCCATCTGGTTACTGCACAATTTGTAAAAAGCCCTTCATTCCCCGTATTTTACATCTACTACCTTCTGGATTTCAAAGAGAGTATTCCAATCAACACTAGTAAAAGGTTTCTCTAAGTCTACAAATGAGAGAAATGTAGGTTTTCCTTTCCTTAACCTACCTTCTAAGATAAGTCATAGGGTCAGTACTGCCCCATGTGTTGTTATGTTTCTGTGGAATCCAAAATGATCTTCCCTAAGGCTGGCTTCTACCAGTTTTTTCATTCTCCTACTATAAAGAATACATGTTATTATTTTGCAACCATGACATATTACACTGATAGTTTGGTAATATTCACACCTATCAGCACCTGATTTCTTTGGAACTGGAATAATTATATTCTTCTTGAAGTCTGATGGTATTTCACCTGTCTCATTCATCCTTCACACCAGATGGAAGAGTTTTATCATGGCTGGCTTTCCCAAGGGTACCAGAGTTCCGATAGAATGTCATCTACTCCCAGAGCCTTGTTTTGACATAGGTCAGAAACCAGATTTTAAATTGCAAGACATTTCCAGGGGTAGATGTGGACTCTGGCCACAATTTATTGGTTGTGAACTGTAGATTAAAACTGAAGAAAATGCAAAAAAGTATGATATTAAGGAGATGGGACCTAAAACAGTTGAAAGAACCAGAGGTTGTTGAGAGTTTCAGAAGGAGTTTTAGGCAACTGGAACAGGAGATGGGAAAACAGTAGAAGATAAATTGGTAGCTTTGAGAGTTGAAATAGTGAAGGCAGTTGAGGATCAAATAGGTAAAAAGAAAAGGCCTAATAGAAATCCTTGAATAACACAGGAGATACTGAATTTAATTGATGAAAGGAGTAAATATAAGAAAGAGGAAAAGACCTTCACCCACCTCCTTCTTATTCCTGTCACCTACTCCACCTAACACACCTCCACACCTCCCCAATCTAGAGAACCTGCAGTGCCAGAACAGTGTTGCCAAGTGTGTGCTATGTGTCCTACACTACAACTAAAATTCATCACCTTTCATGCGCAAACACTACGTTTGAGATGCTATATCGATTATCTTCAGAATTGCTGCTTCTTCTAGAAGACCTTTGTGCACCTTCAACATCCACGTTATCCCTGAAAATGACAAAAAATTGTACCATAGTTTTGTTACACATTTACATTTGTATAATTTAGTGTATTACCCTCTTTATGCCTTTTAAATACAGACAACTATTTATGTAGAGCTAATTACATTGAGTTCATGGAGCACTGCACTATGGCAGTCTATGACATTTGACATGAGTGTTTCAATAAAGATATTAATACAGACAGATAATGTTTGCACAGTAGGTTGCTGTATGTCAATCCTTACATCAGCATATGTGACTTTCATATAGGATCATTTAAGCATTATTAGCTAGAAATTTTTTCACAGTATCATATCTAATGTCAGTGGTTAGTGTTTAATATTTTGATAAGCTTGATTAATCTTCTCCTTCCCTATATAAATGGAAAATTCATCATACTGTAAATACCTTTCCTTAATAGAGCATAACACATGATTCCACCATAAAACCTGCCCCTGCTGCAAAGCTACAAGACAGTGTCATGGTTCAGCATCTCATACAATGCTCAGATCATTATCAACAGTTTTCTATACCGTCAGGTCATATGATACTATGGAGAACTTTGGAACTTAATCCTTAATACTGGTACAGAAGTAAATTGTCAGAAATTGTACAATGCAGACTCCACTCTGTGTAGCAGCCAGTATCTACTCTGAAAATTCTTAAAATTTAGGAAATAAAACCACCACTTTCCGAATGATCACACTCACATCATAAGAAGGTACTGACACTCACTACAGAGGCAGTTATATCAGAATTGTAAACCACAATATTGTAATGAGGTTATATTATCCTGATTTCTAGCAGTTTCCTCCATTACTTTTGCACCTCTCTGCTCATTGATGGAAATGAGAGGCAGAAAATTGTGCTTATGAATAGTGTGGGCAAATACAGTTTTCAAAGTAGTACTTACTCAGCTTTTCCAATAGAAGAAAGAATTCTTTGCACTAGGTAATAAGGGCAACATATTTGTGCTCTCAGCTATGGTTTTTCATCTATTTATCTTTTTACAGTACAGGAGATAGCTGAATTCTGACCACCAGTTTTTCTTTGTTAATACAGTTAACATTATTTCACTGATATTGGAAACTCAAAAATTATTTGCAGTAATGCAAAATGATCTCAGTGATCTCCATAAATTTAGTATTTTCCCATTCTCTATATATTTACCAATTTGGAGATTTACTCTAAAAATAACCTTCTAATATGATAACAATGAATTACTCCTTAATGCTTTTAATGCCACTATTCTAATCCTTTTTTTCACAATTTGAGTCAAATGAGTTTTCCGAATGGGGCAAGTCCTAACTTAATACATCAAACTGAAAAAAAAAAAAAAAAAAAAAAAAAAAAAAAAAAAAAAAAAAAAAAAAAAAAAAAAAAAACAACCAAGTGAGGTGGCACAATGGCAGACTGGACTCGTATACAGGATGATGGTTAAAACCTGCATCCAGCCATCCAGATTTGGATTTTCCATGATTTCCATAAATCACTCCACGCAAATACTGGGATGGCTCCTTTCAAGAGGCATGGTGGATTTCCTTCCTCATCCTTAACACAACCTGAGCTTGTGCTCCATCTCTACAGCTCTACTGACATCAATGTTGAGAAGAAAAGAAAGACAAGGACATGACAGCTACTGTTTAACATAAGGAGGTGAAAAGCAAGGAGAGAGAAAAAGCTTTCATTGCTCTAAATATCTCCAGAGGGTAATCCACATTTTTGTGACCATAATAGAAAACCAAACAAATAAAGAAAAACCATGTAAAAATATAATAAGGAAATTACTATTCTTTTCAGTCACAAAAATAAATCAATTGTAGTTTTTACTGAAACTCAATCACTAAAATGTCAAAATGCCATCAAATGAAGGTAGAAAAAGCTTTTTCCTTTCAGATGCTAACAAAAATACCAATGAATAAGAGGCAACCGTCAGTTTTAATACTCATACATTTATATTTAAGGTATATAGGGTGCCATAGAAAAGCTACTTTTCATTGTATAAATTTAAAAGTATGAGTAGGCATCTAGAATCCCTGATGAAAAAGGATGGAGCAAGAGTAGACAATTATGAATCTGCATTGTTGATATCTCTCTTGTTCTGTTCTGTAGCTCATTATGGGATCTTAGAACCCAGAAGAGCCATGCTTTGTTGATTAATAGTCCTGTCCTCTCCAATATTCTTCTATGTATTCCAGTATGAAGGAACTTTTGTGCAAGTCTGCTACCATCTACAAGCAATAGTAATCTCTGGCTTTTATTGCACCACTACCTTTCAGCTTGGTAGCTGTAACCTGTGGCCAAGCAAACAGAAAGTTGTCACCACATTCTCACACAAGAAACTGTAAATAGGCTATTCTGATATGTTGGAGGCCTCCACCCTGGTCCTAGAGCAAGACTAGTAACCATACATCCAGTCCCCATTTCTGTTGGTAAGGCTGGAACACTGTTGAAACAACATGGTATGGAGGCCTGGCCCATTTCAGTGGTTATCTGAATTATACCATGTCCAAGCCTGGCAGTGTGCCATTTTTGGGGCCTATGTGATGAGGATTGATGTCCTGACACAACAGGCCAGGGTTGAGTGGCCAAAACTACTAGCTGCCCAAGCTATACAGTGCCTGTCATCATGCACAGCCAGTTCTGAGAGGTACTCCATCACAGTTGTTGACCAGATACAGCTCATCCACCCTACTGCTAGTAGATACTACCTCCACTAGCCATGGGGATACGGGCTGTGCTTACTCCTAGTGCTGCTGTGAGCTGAACTTATGCCATTCAGCAGGGGGCCATCTGCTGGCTGACTTCTGGTTGCCTTGCATGCACACACTGTGCTACTACTGGACTGCATCCACGGGCAGCTGATGCGGTATCCTACAGTGGATTCTTTGCTTCACCACTGTGCTTGGATGTTCCCTGTACTGGTCCAAATGACATGACCAGATTACTATGGAGCCTGTTGTTACTGTATGCCTGCCAACTACTTGGGCTGACACAGCACTACACTCGATAAGGTGCTGACAGTGCTTTGTAGCAGCTGCTGCCTGCTTCACTTATTGTTTCCTCACTACTTCTCTTGGCAACTCCATGAGCTGGCCACCTCCTTAGACCTTTGCTGAGCTAAGCACACACAACTGCCCAAGAACAGCCTATTCTGCTGTGTGCTACAGCAGTAAGATGACATTTTGGCAGCTGTACTGATTGTAATAACTAAATTCATTATTGTTTCCTCACTACTTCTACTAAAGCTCTTCACCTGGTTCTACGTACCTACTATCCTGCCAAGCATCCTGCATTGTCATTTCAATGTGCAATGAGGTCAATAAATGCTCAAGCCATCCTGACTCAACTGCACTCTTATTCTACATGAGAGAGATGATTCTGACTACAGCACCTCTTACAGTGTTGAAGAAGGACACATGTTAAGCTTAAATAGGCTTATGTTGGTAAATTTTTTACTATTTACAATTTTGTACAGAAGAATTTTTTTTGTATCTTTTAGCTGTTGTGTACAAAAAAATAAGTGTCAAATGATAATCATAATAATTTTTAGAGATTTTAAGTTGAAATTCCATTCCAGTAAACAGTTTCAGCCTATAAAGCAATATTATTAAAGTATACACTTTGCAGCAGAGTGAAATTTTTGTTTGGGAAACAATCTGTGCTGGTGTTAACTCCTTCTGTACTGCATCCTGCCTCCCAGAGGTGCCTTTTGCTATGGAATGATAACTGAAACAACTGCTCAATTTCAGTTAAATTAATTAAAAGATAGATAGAAAACAAATATGAAAAGTTGTGTGCCACTTATAATAAGATAATCAGAAGGTAATGACATTACTGATTATTGTCTTTCCCATTCCTTGATTGTCCATCTGTACATCTTACTTACAACAGTTATCATTTTAACAGATGCTCAGTAGAGAAGTTTTACTGTATATATAACATGCAATAGTTACAAATATAAACTGAAATCATTTTTGCATAAGCAAGCGTATATGAAGTACTTGCACTTTATGCAGAAATTTCTGCTTTTTTGTGGTGATTAATTGGTATGATCTGCTAAAGTACACTGCAAGAAATTTTCTCAATTTTGGCTGAATGTAGAACTGGCTCACTCTGGATTCCAAGCAAGATGAAGGATGGTGAGAATCATCAGTTCTTTAATGCAATGTTCTCTCTACATGTTTCAGTGATTATCTTAAAAGCACAGATGATGAGTAAAACTTAATACTCAAGGAAGTGAGGTACAGGGAAGTTCACTGGTGTGGTATATAAGAATTCCATATACACTCCTGGAAATGGAAAAAAGAACACATTGACACCGGTGTGTCAGACCCACCATACTTGCTCCGGACACTGTGAGAGGGCTGTACAAGCAATGATCACACGCACGGCACAGCGGACACACCAGGAACCGCGGTGTTGGCCGTCGAATGGCGCTAGCTGCGCAGCATTTGTGCACCGCCGCCGTCAGTGTCAGCCAGTTTGCCGTGGCATACGGAGCTCCAGCGCAGTCTTTAACACTGGTAGCATGCCGCGACAGCGTGGACGTGAACCGTATGTGCAGTTGACGGACTTTGAGCGAGGGCGTATAGTGGGCATGCGGGAGGCCGGGTGGACGTACCGCCGAATTGCTCAACACGTGGGGCGTGAGGTCTCCACAGTACATCGATGTTGTCGCCAGTGGTCGGCGGAAGGTGCACGTGCCCGTCGACCTGGGACCGGACCGCAGCGATGCACGGATGCACGCCAAGACCGTAGGATCCTACGCAGTGCCGTAGGGGACCGCACCGCCACTTCCCAGCAAATTAGGGACACTGTTGCTCCTGGGGTATCGGCGAGGACCATTCGCAACCGTCTCCATGAAGCTGGGCTACGGTCCCGCACACTGTTAGGCCGTCTTCCGCTCACGCCCCAACATCGTGCAGCCCGCCTCCAGTGGTGTCGCGACAGGCGTGAATGGAGGGACGAATGGAGACGTGTCGTCTTCAGCGATGAGAGTCGCTTCTGCCTTGGTGCCAATGATGGTCGTATGCGTGTTTGGCGCCGTGCAGGTGAGCGCCACAATCAGGACTGCATACGACCGAGGCACACAGGGCCAACACCCGGCATCATGGTGTGGGGAGCGATCTCCTACACTGGCCGTACACCACTGGTGATCGTCGAGGGGACACTGAATAGTGCACGGTACATCCAAACCGTCATCGAACCCATCGTTCTACCATTCCTAGACCGGCAAGGGAACTTGCTGTTCCAACAGGACAATGCACGTCCGCATGTATCCCGTGCCACCCAACGTGCTCTAGAAGGTGTAAGTCAACTACCCTGGCCAGCAAGATCTCCGGATCTGTCCCCCATTGAGCATGTTTGGGACTGGATGAAGCGTCGTCTCACGCGGTCTGCACGTCCAGCACGAACGCTGGTCCAACTGAGGCGCCAGGTGGAAATGGCATGGCAAGCCGTTCCACAGGACTACATCCAGCATCTCTACGATCGTCTCCATGGGAGAATAGCAGCCTGCATTGCTGCGAAAGGTGGATATACACTGTACTAGTGCCGACATTGTGCATGCTCTGTTGCCTGTGTCTATGTGCCTGTGGTTCTGTCAGTGTGATCATGTGATGTATCTGACCCCAGGAATGTGTCAATAAAGTTTCCCCTTCCTGGGACAATGAATTCACGGTGTTCTTATTTCAATTTCCAGGAGTGTATTTGAGTTAAGTGAGTGTTCAAGATGCAATTCTTTGTTTATAAGGCCATGTTTTAAAACATCAGTATCTCTGCTATAGATTGAAGTAACCGATGCAAATACCAAGAAATGTGTGTGCAAGTAAATGTTTCAGATTGTTGTTGCTATCTTGTTTGTTTTTGTCCCAGAAAAAGTGACAGAGAGTTAGATATTAAAGATTTTTCTTTTAAGCTATAACCGCATTGTATATTCAGCACACATATTTCTCATTAGGTTAGTTGTGAAACTGAAACTAAGAACAGTAGAAACAAAACAGGGTCCAAAACAACAAACCTCAGAGCTGTGGCCTAAAAAACGATATTTGTGCAAGTTCCAATGAAGCAAAAACTAATATTAACAGGTCTGAGATGGAATGGGATCACTGGGTGATAAATCCAGAGAATTTCGAATTCTTATGTGGTTTGCACCTGGAAATAAGAGAGAGAGACAAAGCAAACATTTTGCACTGAAGAGCCAAAGAAACTGGTATACCAGCCTAATATCATGTAGAGCCCCTGTAAGCATGCAGAAGTGCTGCAACATGATGTGGCATGAACTCGACTAATATCTGAAGTAGTGCTGGAGGGAACTGACACCATTAATCCTGCAAGGCTGACCATAAACCCGTAAGAGTATGAGGGGTTGGAGATCTCTTCTGAAGAGCATGTTGCAAGGCATTCCAGATATACTCAATGGTGGCCAGCGGAAGTGTTTAACTCAGAGGAGTGTTCCTGGAGCTACTCTGGATGTGTAAGGGAATTCCAGCATTGTACTGCTGGAACAGCCAAAGTCCATCAGCTATCATAATGCACATTGAACATGATGCAGGTGATCAGACAGGATGCTTACGTACATGTCACCTGTCAGAGTTGTATCTAAACATTTCAGGGGTCCCATATCACTCCAACGGCACACGCCCCACACCGTTACAGAGCCTCCACCAGCTTGAACTGTCCCCTGCTGAAATGGTGGGTCCATGTATTCATGAGGTTGTCACCATGCCTGTACATGTCCATCTGCTCAATATAATTTGAAACGATACTTGTTCAACGAGGCAACATGTTTCCAGGCATCAACAGTCCAATGTCAGTGTTGACAGGTCCAGGTGAGGTGTAAGGCTTCGTGTCATGCTGTCCTCAAGGGTACACGGTGGGCCTTCAGCTCCAAAAGCCCATATTGATGATGTTTTGTTGAATGGTTCACACACTGACACTTGCTGATGGCCCAGCATTGATATCTGCAGCAATTTGCAGAAGGGTTGCACTTCTGTCACGTTGAATTATTCTCTTCAGTTGTCATTGGTCCTGTTCTTACAGGATCTTTCTCCAGCTACAGCAATGTTGGAGATTGGAAAAATCCCTACTTCATTGCTACCTCAGAAATGCTGTGTCCCATTGCTCATGCACCAACTATAACATGACATTAAAGCTCACTTAAATCGTGATAAACTGCCATTGTAGCAGCAGTAACTGATTGAACAACTGTGCCAGACACTTGTTGTTTTACATAGGTGTTGCTGACTGCAGTGCTGTACTCTTCCAGTTTACATATATCTGTATTTGAATATGCATGGCTATACCAGTTTCTTTGGTGTTTCAGTGTTCATGTTTTGTGGCTTTACATTCACTTGTCCTAATGAAAGAACCTGACTGAATGCCTTGAAAGGCAGGAGCACAGCATTTAAGAGTGCATATAATCATATTTAGTAAGCCTTGTGTTCATCCCCTTGTCTATCTAACCAAAACTCACTGGTTGTGCATTTTTAGAAGTGTAAACAGACTGTATTGTACTTGTATGGGTACATCACCTCTTCAATTTCCATCAGAAGATATTGATGTTGATGTCTTCAGTCCAAAGAATGGTTTGATACTGCTTTCCATTCTAGTACATGATATGTAAGACTCTTCATCTCTGAATAACTAGTGTAACATGTGGGGAAGCTAGTGAGGGTTCCTTCCAGCCACCACCAGTTTTTAGACGCACAGTCGATTGTTCTGCCTATTGTTCATGCTGAGTGCATCTCAGTGACATCACAGCCTGTTGTGATGTCATATTAGAGCTGATAAGGAAGCTTGTGTAGCAAAAATAATGTTGCCATTGTATAGAGTGTACCAAGAAAGCAAGTTTGCAAAATTTCTTAAAAATTAATCACATACTTTGCAGATACCAGTGTTTTTATGAGTTATGGCCACTAAGGAATGACAGTAGAGAGCTGTGACTCAACAGTACTGTGTATTTCATATACAGCAAGCAGCCTCCATGTCCATGGAGAAATATCTTTCAATTTGATCCAGGTATTCTAAAATTGATAATTTCATTAAATGTTGTGAAAATTGTTTAGATTAAATAACCTATGTTTTAATCCATCAGTATAGGTATTTTGCTGTTCAGGTGTGTGGTTTTGGAGCAATTTAAAGTATTACTCTGGCCAAAATGATGTCTTTATGAGTTCTTTCAGAGCTCACAGCTAACAGTGCCACATCTTTAACGAATTCCTGTGTCTTTGTTTTGCAGATTATCCTTGAATGTTAAAAAAATTATAAATCAAAAGAGAGATCCAACTTAGAATGCTATGACTGATCTATTTGTTCAGATGGTCCAAATTTTGCTGAAGGTGAAAGCAGCCACTAGTGAGTTACAGGTAGTTGTCCCATTTGCCACCCACGCTTCCAGACAAAAGCTGCACTCCTCAATGAACAAAAGTCAGCTGAAACCAGTCATTGTGGAACAAGGATGCCATCATTGTACTAGTCTGCACTATGCCTCAGAAACCATGTTGTGTGTGAAGTTAGAAGATTTTTCAACATGATAGATGGTAGGCTTAGGAAGAATCTACCCACTTGAGTTGCTGAAGCACTGTAAATGTTATTAACTATTTCTCATATAATGTCAACATGCCTAGTGAACAAGTTCTTTTCATTTTAAGAAACTTTAACTGAATTTTATGTTTTCAAGAAGGAGAAGCTATTAAACGAATTTTCCTGAGATAACTTGCAACTTCTCAGTTAGTTTATAAACCTACAGTGAGTGTGGGCTCTGAATATCAGTCGTGATGGAAGAACTCTGTTGTGTTATTGTAGAAACAACTGCTGTAAAGAACTTGATCACTATAAATTTTTGAAGAGTTTGTGTCACAGAATGTATCTAGTCATCTACAGAGTGTTTTAATAAGTCAATTGTTGCCTCTTTACCTCCATCTCATAGCTGTGATAGAGAGTTGTTTTTCAAGGAAAACACCTGCAGATAGTCACTGCTTTTTCCAGTAATTTTCATGTGACAATACCGTTTTTTGGAGCTGCTTCTGTAGAGTGAAATGGAGAGTTCATATCATCGTAATTAACAGCAACTGACAACAGAACCATAAACATCCCTACCCTACATTTACTTGATTGTGCTTACTGTAGTCAAGCCTTGATCTCCCTCAACAATTATTTCCCACTCTTCCATCTCTTGCCAAGTCGATTTTTCCTTGATGCCTTAGGATGTGTCACATCAACTGATTCTGCACCTACAGCTACATGACTACTCTGCATTTCATATGTAAGTGCCTAGCAGAGGGTTCATCAAAGCACTTTCACTCTAGTTCTCTGCTGTTCCACTCTCAAATTGTGATGTCCTTTATCAGTCAAATCTATCTGATAAGGATCCCATACTGAATAGCATTACTCTAGCAGAGGACTTAAAAGTGTAATGAAGGCAGTCTCTTTAGTAGGCGTGTTGCATCCCCAAGTGAGGTGGCACAGTGGTTAGCACACTGGCCTCGCATTTGGGAGGATGATGGTTCAAATCTGCATCCAGCCATCCTCACTTAGGTTTTCTGTGATTTCCTTAAATTGCTTCAGGCAAATGCCTGGATGGTTCCTATGAATCAACCAACCAACCATGTTGCATCTTGAAACTTCCTGGGAAATTTAAACTGTGTGCCGGACCGAGACTCGAACTCGGGACCTTTGCCTTTCACGGGCAAGTGCTCTACAAACTGAGCTACCCAAGCTTGGGTAGCTCAGTTGGTAGAGCACTTGCCTGCGAAAGGCAAAGGTCCCAAGTTCGAGTCTCGGTCTGGCACACAGTTTTAATTTGCCAGGAAGTTTCATATCAGCGCACACTCCGCTGCAGAGTGAAAATCTCATTATGTTGCATATTGTAAGTGTTCTGTCAATAAAATGCAGTCTTTGATTGTTTTCTTCCCCACAGTAGTATCTATGTGATCACACCAATATAAGCTGTTTGTAATTGTAATTTCCCGGTATTTAATTGAATTGGTAGCCTTTAGATTTGTGTGAGTTATCGTGTTACAGACTCCTTTTGGTACTCATGAGGATGATCTCACACTTTTCATTATTTAGAGTCAGTTGCCACTTTTACATTATACAGATATCTTGTCTAAATCATTTTCCAATTGGTCTTCATCTTCTGATAGCTTTACAACATGGAAAATTATAGCATCATCTGCAAAAAGTCTAAGATGGCTGCTCACATTGTCTGTTAAATCATTAAATGATGCTCCCCAAGGAATTGTTACAGCCCTCTGCTCTTTCTAATCTATACAAAATTTGTATAGATTAGAAACAGCAGAGGGTTCTGACATTTCCTTGGAGAGTGCCAGATATCACTTCTCTTTTACTCAAAGACTTTCTGTCAATTACTATGAATTGCATCCATTGTGATGGGAAATCAGAAACCCAGTGTTATAACCTTTAATCACCAATAATTGCGTGGATATTCAAACACACTCACTTAGAAACAATAGCTGGTTACATAATAACAACTCAGTATCTCTTATTCGACTGCCGTGCCGTGACATGCGGCCGGCACCGTTCGTAGCTAGGTGGCGCTCCCGCACTCAACCGAGTTGCGGAGCGCCTCTATTGCCGTTTGCAAGTACTGTTGTGGCAGCACTGTTAAATGTCGTGGCACTGTCACAACACTTCTCCCCCCTTGAAAAAAAAAACACTCACTTCCTTGGAGACATGGACAGTGCGGAGACATCCATGGCCTTTTGTGAGATCCCACAGAGAGACACGAGAGTATGGTCGAAAATGTCCAGGACGGAAGCTCGTGCATGGAATGTGCCTCCTGGACGAGATGATGCGTGAAAACTCCGGAGCAGCATCCATAGGTGTCGTGGACCTGGGGGTGTGCTCCAGCGCGATGGGTCCCGGAGAAGGCGGCGTTGCGACTGGGGTCGGTTCCGGCGTACTCAGAAACGGTAGCGACGGCGGCTGCATCAACACGTACGGTAGATCGGCAGCAGCGACAGGACTGGCTTCTTGGGCTGGTGGAGGTGAAGGACGGGGCGGTGGCACCGGCGTGGCCACCACTCGTGGGCGCATCTGGTCATAATGGCGAACAACCATGCCGTTGTCCGTACGTATTTCACAAAGCCAGCAGCCGTGAAGAGCCTTGACCACCCCTGGAATCCATTTGGGACGAGATCCATACCCTCGTGCCCACACGTCGGCACCCACCGAGTATTTTCCCACACTAGGGGACACAGCACAAGGCCTGACAGGGTGAAGCAGGTGCAGTAGAGTGCGCGGTTGGCGGCCATGCAAGAGTTCAGCAGGGCTGTGATCACCCAGAGGCGTGAAGCGATAAGAACTCAGAAATTGCAGCAGAGCGTCATCTATGGAAAAATCACTAAGGAATTTTTTCATCTGGCTTTTGAAAGTGCAGACAAGGTGCTCGACCTCCCCATTCGATTGCGGATGGAAGGGCAGTGCTGTAACATGATGAATCCCTTGTCCAGTACAAAAATCACGGAAGGCCTGCGAAGAGAACTGAGGGCCATTGTCCGTGACAATCGTGGGTGGAAGACCTTCTAGCGCAAAGATTTTGGACAAAGCCAGCGCCGTCACCGCAGTGGTGGGCAACAGACATCGAACAACAAACGGAAACTTTGAGAAGGTGTCAATCAACAGTAGCCAATAAGTACCGAGGAAGGGGGCGGCAAAGTCAGCGTGCACCCGTTCCCATGGCTGCGCCGGATCAGGCCATGGAGAGGGCATTGTACGAGGTGCAGCCAGTTGTTGAGCACACTGACCACACGCAGCAACCATGTGGGTGATGTCCAAATCAATACCGGGCCAATAAACGTGCCTGCGGGCCAGGTACTTAGTCCGAGAAATACCCCAATGGCCTTCATGTAACAGTTTGAGAACATCTTTGAGAAGAGAGGCTGGCACCACGACCCATGGAGATGCGCCATCCGTGGCCAGAAGAACAACACCATCACAAACAGACAGATGAAGGTGCAAGGCATGGTGGTTGCGAAGGGGACCTGATGCCCGGCCCTTGGTCCTGTCCGGCCAACCACGTTGAACAAAACCGATCACCTGATGTAGGACCTGGTCCCACTCAATAGCCGACGTGACCTGCGAACCTGTAAGTGGAAAACCCTCAACCGCATGACGTTCTTCCTCATCAATGTGGAAACAGAGTAGTTCATCACGATCAAAAACCGGCTCGGGGCCCATCGGCAATCGCGACAATGCGTCAGCGTTGGCATGCTGGGCCATGGGGTGATAGTGAATCTCATAGTGAAAACGAGACAAGTATAGCCTTATCTGGAAGCGACGGCAATGGGCTGAACAGAGAGACCAGTGGCTTGTGGTTGGTGATGGGGTGAAACTTAGAACCATACAAAGAAAAGCTGAACTTTTTTAGAGCATAAATGATAGCGAGCGCCTCCTTTTAGATTTGAGAGTAACGCAGTTGCACATCGCCGAGGGTCTTGGAAGCATAGGCGATGGGTCGTTCCGACCCATCCTCATACCAATGGGCGAGAACAGCCCTTAGGCCATACTGTGACGCGTCAGTCGCCAGAACCAAGTGCTGACCTGGACAGAATGTGGCAAAACAAGGTGCCGACTGCAAATGAGCCTTCAGGCAGACAAAAGCCTGCTCACACTCGTCGGACCAACAGAAAGGGACGTTTTTTCATAACAGCTGATGCAGAGGATGAGCTACCACCGCTGCGGATGGAATGAATTTGTGATAATAAGCAATCTTACCTAGAAACTCCTGAAGTTCTTTGACCGTAGACGGCCGGGGTAGAGTGTTAATGGCCACAACGTGCTGACGCAGAGGACGTATACCCTCACGGGACAAGTAGAAACTAAGATACACAATGGAGGGTTGGAAGAACTGTGACTTGTCCAGATTGCACCTCAACCCAGCCGAATGCAAAACCCAAAACAGTGAATGCATATTGCGAAGGTGCTCCTCAGTGGAGGCCCCCATGACAACAATGTCATCCAGATAGTTTATGCAGCCGGGAACGGAAGCCGTGAGCTGTTCCAAAAACCGCTGAAAAATGGCCGGCACGCTAGCAACGCCAAATGGTAACCGCTGGTACTGATACAACCCACAAGGAGTGTTGATGACGAGAAATTCCTTGGAAGAAGCATCCAACAGCAACTGATGGTACGCCTCCGATAAGTCAAGTTTGGAAAAGAACTGGCCCCCAGCAAGCTTGGTAAATAACTCCTCAGGACGGGGAAGAGGATAAGTGTCAATGAGGCTCTGAGCATTGACAGTGGCTTTAAAATCACCACACAATCGCAGACTCCTGTTTGGTTTAGAAACGACCACAATTGGCGATGCCCATTCGCTGGAGGTAACAGGAAGGAGAATCCCTGACGCTGTTAACCTGTCTATCTCAGCACATTGCCAAACTTCTTTATCAGGAGCAAGCCATAGAATAGCATCCCTAACCATTGAATCAGCATAAGACTCATGATGAGTGTCCGTGACAAACTGACATTTCCTACTCAGACCGTGTAGTTCCGCCGCCCAAGCCCGGTAAGATTGATGGGGCTGTTTACGACACCGGTAGAATGCCACATGGGTGGCAATGACGTGGGTGTTTTTTTGGTAATAGTTAGACAATAAGTCACACATTTCTTGGAAGGACAGAGAGGCAGGTTCCCGCAGAGGTGCTAACTGAGATAGCAGCTGAATATATCCGTGGGGAAATCCAAGATAGAAATAACGACTTACACATCAGAGCGTTGACAACGCCAAAAGCCAAGAAGTGTTGCCGCAAATGCTTCTCATAATCCTCCCAGTCTTCAGTGGCCTCATCGTAAATAGGGAATGGAGGCGGAGAAGAGGACGACAGACGATGAGTAAGTGACGTCGACAATGCCTGAATAGCAGCCGTCAGCTGTGTTTGTTGTTCAATGAGCGCTTGCATAAGCTGTTCCATGTCTGCCCAGACACGAACGCGCAATACTATAATGCTGTAAAAAAAATATCCGACCTCGTCGCCAAAAAGTGTTATAACCTTTAATTCACGAATAAATTGCGTGGATATACAAACGTAGAAACAATAGTGGGTTTCATGCTACCAACTCTGTAGCTGTCACTCAACTGCCATGCCGTGACATGCAGCTGGTGCCTTTCATAGCCAGGTGGTGCTCCCGCGCTCAGCCGAGCTGCAGGGCGCCTCTATCACCGTGTTTGTGTACTGACGTAGCGGCACGTTTAAATCTCGTGGCACTGTCACAACACATTTGTTGCCTCTTATTTTGTTGCCATATCTCTGTTATAAAGCACTCTATCATACCAGTACTTAATAATCTTAGCATGCAGTGGCGAGGAACCATAGCAGGAAAACATTTTTCTGCTACCATTAATGTTCGGGCTGAATTAATACTACTATTCAGTTTCTACATTCACAACAATAATGAACTCGTAAGCAATTCCAATTAACTGACTGAGCAGCTCTGTGATCCTAACATTGAGAAGCAATGAGACCACTGGAGTCATGCTTTAAATGGGGATGCTTTTTTTCCTTACTTCATAATGATAAACTGAGACTGAAAATTAAAGAAGTATAGAAACATTTTCATGCATATTTTAAGATAATTTTTTCAGCTTGCTTACAAGGGAAATTCCCCATCGCACTCCCCTCAGGTTTAGTGGTAAGATGGCCCATCAAAACCTGAACACAAATCAAGCATTAAATCAGCAAGGAGATGTAGTGCACTCTGAAAAAAGAACCAAAACAGAAGCAGTGAACAGTCCAAGCTCAAGATGTGCAATCTCAAGTGATTTGGAAGAACCATGCATTGTGGCTTTGTGATCATGGTTTTGGACTGCAAAATGGGAGATCTGTGTTCAAATCTCCCTCATGCTACATTTTTTTCACAAAATTATGATCTGTCTGTCCAGTCATTGATGAGTCCATTCTCCTTGTGTAGTCCTGGCAATTGACAAACTATGTATTAGTTATAGAATGTAAGTCATGTGCTCAGAATATATTGCTGTCATAGGTAAATGTGATGAATAGTGAGAGCAGGTGAGATGGCACATAAATCTCTCACAACAAATAAATGAGCGTGAACTATGTTACAGCAAAGGCATTCAAGAGCCAAAACTCCCAAAACAGAATGCAAGAGTCATAATATGTGGTACTTGAGTAGGAAAAATAGGAGATACATGTGTGTAGAGGTCCATTCCTTACAGCTCGCCATCACAAATGGATGGTATGAGGGAAATTTGAACATGGATCTTCCCTTTTGCAGTCCAACACTGTGATCACATAACCATAACACTGTGGCTGTTTAAATTCACTCAAGGTTGTACATCTTGAGCTTGGACTGTTAACTGCTTCTATTTTGCTTCTTTCTTCACAGTTTGGTACACCTTCATTCTGTTTTCATGCTTGATCTTTGACCACTTTGTGTTGGGTTATTTGCTGGGCCAACTTACCACTAAATCTGAGGGGGGTGATGTGGAATTCCCCTTGTTAGATCCAGGAAGGAGGGAATAAAGGTCAGATTTTGGTATTTCATCATCAACTATTTCCTTATACAAACCAAACTCACTTATTTAGAGATGAATGAGCAAAAGCACCATCCAGGGCCAATTCTAGGAACAATTTTTGCATTTGCATGAAGTGATTTAGAGAAACTAAGGAAAATGAACATAAATATGATGAGACAGATAAACTCAACTTCTGTTTAATTTAAGTGTTATGTTATAAACACTGTGCCACCTCACAGAGACAGTCCAGTGTCTACACAATGCAACACCGTGTAAGGTAGGACAGTGCTGGACATTCTAGCAGCAAATGTATGGTCCAGAAACTTATGATGTTAAACATTTAATATCTCTAATTCAAGATCATTTTATTGTGTCATTATTTAAATCAGAATTTCACTTGAGGAAAAATCAGAGTTATTATAATTTTGTAATATGGAAAAAGTAATTGTCAATTCATATTAAAGTAATGTGAATAGATCTCAGATAAATACCCTGTGTACATGGAGAATCCTCTTTTGGATAATTCTTCATCTGGTTGTATGGTTGGGCTCAGGTAATGGTATACATTATTGTCCTTCTGCTGCAGTTTTTCGAACCTCTTCATTAACCTGCAAGTAAAAATATACTGAGACTCAAAATCAGATACTGGATTTGGTTTCACGTGAACAAGGGTATTTTTCTTCCAGTTATGAAATCAGAGTGTAGTGACCCTTCAATCCAGTAGTTAGAACAGTCAACATATAAATACATCGAAAGGCCCATCCAATGGATATAACTGTTGCACAACATTAGATACCATATTTAAAACATTTTAAGGTCTAATTATTGAGTCAGCACACTAATATTTTCAAGAATTAGCAGCCGAAAACCTGACATTGTTTAACGGAGTAATAATATAATTTTGTGACCATGTAACACTCTCACAAATTAACTGTGGTCAATATTTTATTGAGGTAGCCCCTGTTTTTACAGCTATAGAGAAATATAATGAATGGTAGCAAATAAAATGGATCAATATTATTTTTAAAAAATACAATAAATTAATACAACACATTGGAGAAAGTTATTCTTTGCAGAAGGAATTTAAATGTAACTAACAAACAAACAAGAATGAATAGGATTTAAAAACATTTGACTTCAGCGTTTTAAAAATATGATTAGCGTGGATTAAAATAAAAAGGAAAATATGAAAAAATCTTGAATGCTTGGTGCTCTGCAGCTTTCAGACATTTATTAAAAGACATCTTTAATTCACCATGAGCAGCACTACAAATATTTTATTTGCCAAAACTGGATTTTGAGTTTGTATCTCATCTTCAGTGGCATTTGATACAGAGGTATGAACAATTGTATGTGCATCAATTTCTACAAAAAGATAACTGTACATATATAGCAGTAATATAAGTCTGCTTACATTATACACTTCTACAGCAATGACATGCTTGTCAGTTAATGTGACAGGATCTGAAATATGTCCTAGAACATAGTATACACTTTGCCATGTACATTACTGCTATCAAATTTTAGGCAGTTATAATTCTTGATAATGTTTGTCATAACTGTCATAAGACATAATCACACATATAAATGATCTTGGAAATAACAAAAGACAGCTAATGTAGACTCCTTGACCAGTCAGTTCCACTTTTACTCAACATGACAGTTATGTGAAATATTATCGAGATTGTCACTGCATAATATTTGATAGCAGTTATGTACATGAATATTGTGTACTGTGTTATAGGACATATCTCAGATCATGTTGTATGAACTGATAAACATGTCATTGCAACAAAATGCATAATGTACATAGACTTAATGTTCCTGCTACACACGTACAGTTATCATTTTGTTGAAATTGACGCACACATTTTGTAGAAATTGCCGCACATGCAATTGTATCTGATGCCACTGAGGATGGGTTATAAACACAAAGACCAGTTCTGACAAATAGCCGGCCGGGGTGGCTGAGCGGTTCTAGGCGCTACAGTCTGAAACCGCGCGACTGCTACGGTAGCAGGTTCGAATCCTGCCTCGGGCATGGGTGTGTGTGATGTCCTTAGGTTAGTTAGGTTTAAGTAGTTCTAAGTTCTAGGGGACTGATGACCTCAGAAGTTAAGTCCCATAGTGCTCAGAGCAATTTGAACCATAGTTCTGACAAATAAAGCATTTCTAGTGCAGCTCATGTACAGAAGATGTCCTTTAATAAAACTATGAAAGCTTAAACTGAAAGTAAATAGTTGTTCATAACACATTGTTTTGTGGGAGATGTTCCAGACAGATCTTGTGGAAAACTAAGCAATTAAAAGCAACAAACTGGATATGAAGTAATATGAAGATAATGACACAGTGTGTGAAAAGGGTCTATCACCAGTGAAAGAGGTTGGGCTGATAAAAATGAGATGGTGGTGGGTGGGAGTTGATACAAGATGAAACCAACTGACATAGTTACAAGTCAACAGATGTGGTATAGGTTAACAAGTTAAGTAACACAATATTTCTTCCAGATTTTGTCTGTATTCTTGTATTCTAAACTTACTATTTTTAATATTGATCTGCTTGTGTTATTAGCTTTACTCTTTACTCTCCATAGTTTAAAATGGCCCTAGAGGAACTATAAAATTAGCAGAAATAATGCAACTATGAAATGATTCACCTTTATGTTGGTATACAGATACTTTTTATGGGAAAATAGTAATAGGCCTTATTTCACTATGCACTCTGGTTTATAAAATACTAAGGTAAACTTGTCATCAAAAAAATATTGGTTTGAATACTAAATTACATTATTAGGCACAATCCTATTGGAGATAGTATGTCCTTGCTTTCCTCTGGCCTTTGAACTGACTTCTTCTGCCAGTTACTAGGATACATATAGTTTAATGTGTACGATGTACCATAGTAGGGGAAAAAGGATAAAGTGGCCAGGTTGGGAAAAAAGGCCACTGCTTACTTGACTTCTTCAGCAGTGATGCTTCCTCCTGAAAAGTGGCCAGACTAGGTGTAATAGACACCATTAGTGCTGTCAGTGACATTGACAGAGGAAGCTTGCACAGTTACCTGAAAATGGTTAGTTTTTTCAGTCATTTGATGTAAGGTAAGTCACTCATATTACTTTAATTGCTTCACATTTATGTAGAGCAATAGATTTTTGCAATACCACAGTTCATGCAGTGCCTTTTGTCTTACAAATAAGATCAAGGATCATGGATCATATTGTTTCATGTGTAAACCATTGATACAGACATGCCATCCAGTCAGGAAAATTGGCCATGCTACACATTGGGACAGAGGGCCACTGTTTCCAACCGTTCATTTTCAATCTGTTTATGCCAGTGAGACTTATCTAATTCCATATATTATGCATAGTATAACAACTGAAATTAAAATGTTACAGATTGTTTTATGCACAAAACTGGTTAGTCATTTTCTGCTCTTCTGTAGGGGTTTGCTAGAGCTTCAAGATGCCAAGAAAATACATCCAGAAAACATAGCAACAAACGTGGGACCCTGTTGTGATGCAAAAGCCAATTGGAGCAGTAAAGAATGATAACATGCCTTTTTCAACAGCAGGAAAAATTTCAGTATTCCACATAATATGCTAAATATAATATAAATATAAATCCGCATATAATATGCTGTGCTTTAGAGAACACCATCTTAATATTAGTCTTAGGAAGCCAGAATCTGGCTCTATGGCTAGAGTACATGCATGTAATGAAGTGAATGTAGACAAGTTTTCTGTTATCCTTAAAACATTGCAAGATAAACAATTTCATCTGGCTCATCATATTTGTAATGCAGCTGAAACCAGTTCCCTGACAGTTCAGTCCAAGAACAGCAAAGTGTTTGTTCTCAAAGGAAGATGACAAGGTGGAGCCATTACGTTAGCTGGTAAAGGTTTGCTGTAAAATTTGTAGTGTGCATGTCTGCAGGAGGAAATTTCATTCCCCTTTTTGTAATCTTCCCTATGCGAAGAATGAAGGTTAACCTTAAAGTTGGGCTCTGCCAGGAACTGAATTTGCATGCCACCCTGACAGGTGGGTACAGAGTGAAATTTATTTGGATTGGTTTGAATATTTTCTATAACATCCAAAACCAATTGCTCAAGATCCAGTTCTACTAATCTTAGCTGGTCACTCTACCCATACTAAGAACACAGGTTTCATTGATAAAGCCAGAGAAAATCATACAACTTTTGTGCACTTGCCCACACACTATAACCATAAACTCCAAAACACAATAGCTTTTAAAAAATTTCTTCACAATAATCCAGGTAGAACTATTACACAGTTTCATATAAGTGCACTCTGGAGCGAAGCATATCTTTGTACACCCATTCCAATAACAGCAATAAATGGCTTCAGGAAGTGTGGATTTTTTCTTCTAGATCCTAATGTGTTTACCAGTGAAGACTATACTGCAGCTGAGGTTACTGATATTCCTTTGGATAGGGATGCCAATACTGTGCCTTGTTCAAATATTGGTTCTCCTCATTGTGAAACTGCTGAGCCTTCAGCAAATACTTATCCCTCAAACAAATATAAATTCTGTAATTATAAACATTTGGAAGAAGAACTACCAGAATATTTTAAGTATTTACTTGGCTCTATTTGAAAACATGTTAGCAAAGCCAGCCCTTATTTTATTCTAAAATAATTACTAGATTTGTCAAAAGTATAGTTTGTGTAACTATATCTGTTCATTTCATTATTTAAAGAAATAATTTGGCCTAACCTTTTTGACAGGAGGAACACTTAAAAAGATGGTATATTGCAATGTATTCAGTTAACTGATTGAGTTATGTTTTAATTGTAATTTCTGTAAATTAAACATCTAACAATGTATAGTTTCAGTACCTATTATTGTGAGGATATATAAAGGCCCAATTTTTGGTCCTGAGACAGTCAGTCCATGGCTGATTTTCAGAGGGGAAGTCTGTATCAGTTAGGGTAGCAATAATACAGTGGAAATAGTGTAACACCAATAGGATGTGTGTTAAAACAATGACAGTGTCTGTTCAATTTATTTGAGAAATAGTGTCACATGTTCTGTATTATCTGAAAGAACTGTGAAATGTGTGGTTAGGTTTTTACTGCTCACAGATGTTCAACAGCAAACTATTGTAGCAGTATGCTGATGTTTGCCTGGAAACTATTAATGAGGCTTATCAAAATTTACCAATAGTGAACTGGACATATATCTGTGTAATGTTGGGCAGTTGTGAACAGTGAGAGTAAAGAACAGTAAAACACAACTGTGCAACTGTTGTCTACATCATTTATAGTAGTCAGTGTTGAACTTCCAACCCTCATTTTTCAGCCAGTATTAAAATGCAGTACGTCAACACTGAGGATGAAGAAACAAAGCAGGTGAAGGTCACACAATGACAGAGACTGCTTTTACTGCAAGGAAGTATTTTCTAGATCTAAAGAAAATGAAGGATGGTTAAAATGTCAAAGCTGTAAAATACTGGGCCCATGAACTGTGCGTTGGATGTGATAAGGATGATGACAACTTCATGTGCAAATTTTATACTTCACTTGATATTGTTTCTGAATGGATAAATTGTGACAGAATTAGACTGAAATAGTAACCCACAGTTAGTCACTGATTTCTCTGTTTACACCATTAGAACTAATTAATACTTCTCATTTGTTGACCTTTTAGTGCCAAAACTGTATTGCAACACATTTCTTTTTCAACTGTGTCATTGTTCTCCTAGTAATAACCTATGTTGAAATAAAAACTATAAGCCTACTCATTTTTTGAACTAAACAGGTCTGGAAACTTTACGCCATTAGGTAGGGAAAAGGGGCCACTACTTAAGCATTCAGAAACAAGTTTATATATCCTGAAAAATATACTTTTACCTTGGCTCTGAATACTTGGTGTGATACCTTAAAGTATGCACACTCAAGATGTATATCCCATGAGCTTCTGTTAATAGCCATGGCTTCACGAAAATTCAATTTCACTTAGAATGGCCATTTCCCCACATTTCCCTACAAATCAGATTTTTCACAGTAGCAAATCATTTACAGGCATGAAAGAACCAATAAATGTCATAAAAAATACTTGAGCCAGCTGAGGACAGAATCTCTGGCCTTATAATTTGCATTATCGCTCCTACCTACTGAGTCACTCCCTTTTTTCGTTGAAATAAAGTAATCTCTTCAAGAAATCATTATGAAAAATTTTCTTGGGAAAAAATAAAACTCTTCTTGTAGAAATACTAAGACTCTTCAATGTGAAAGAAATGTACTCTTGCAAGGTATAAAACTCTTCTTGGAAAACAGTCTCTTCATGGAATAGCAATTAATGGCAAAACAAATGAAGTTTTTAAAGGAAGTTTAAAAAACATAAATTGTGGTGAAGTTTACAATGCTAGCTCTAATAACATTTCTTAGTGAGTAAGTGCCTCTTTTCCAAAGTAATTTTCCTAAAAAAAGATGTTTAAATTTAGTACTGGGAAGTCACTAACAAACTCTTGGATCACTGCAAGTACCAGAGTAGCTTCACAAGAAAAAGGGACACCTACAAAATAGTCACAACAAATCATGGTCCATAAATACTTTCAGATTATAAAAAGTACTACAAAATATTAAGAAAAATGTTAAAAATCCAAGAATATACATGTTTGTTTGAAACTGACAGATCAGACAATAAAATAAATCCACTATGGAATATTGTTAAAGGGCAGACAGGAAAAGAAGCTGTAGAAGTTGACATTATTTCTGTTAAAGAGAAAGGGAGTATTTTGGAAAAGACAGTTAACATGTAGAAAATATTTTTAACGATTACTTTTGAAAAATAAGAGAGGAAATTTGTGCATGTAGTTTAGAAGAGGAAGCAAGATAGTACAACAAAGAAGTGATACAGAGGACATTAAATTAAACGGAAATTAAACTGACATCCAAATATGAAATAAGGAAGATCATTATAATTCTAAACAATAAAAGTTCTTGTGAGATGTATAACCACAGTTGAGTAGTAACTTCCATCCCTGCAGCAGCTCATCAAAGTGCATCATTTTGTTTGTGAGTTGACGCAGCTTCTAAGAAGCAACTTATTTGGAACTTCCTGTGTGCTCTCTAATTTAAACTCTTAAATACCTTGTGTGTTTGTGTCTGTATCAGGTACAGTTTTGCATTTTAATAACTGTATAGAGCACAATACAACTCTGCATTGTGACAAGTGTGTTTTTGTTTAAAGAGTAAGTTACAGTTTTTAGATCCCTCAGTTGAGTGGTAGATTCTGTCCCTGCAGTAACTGTATTGGAGCACGCCATTTTCTTTGTAAGTTGACATAGATTCTAATAAGAAGTGATTTATTTGGAATTTCATGTGTGCTCTTTAGTTTAAACTCTTAAATTTCCTGCACATTTCTGTATTTATCGGGCACAGTTCCACATTTTAATAATTCTCTTTAATATGGATAATTCTCTTTAATATGGATAGAGACTGTGATTGCTGTGTTCAGATGCAAGCTGAGTTGCTGGCTCTTCACTCACAGCTCCAAGCAGTAGTGACTTCAGTCATACAGCATGAGGGCATTGCCAATGGGCATCACTGATTTGGGGGGGGGGGGGGGCGACAGATGTGGGGCTCGAAGTGACAGCCATTACCTCCCAAGTATCCCCCGATCAGTCCACTATTGTGGCCACCCTGGGTACTGCTTGCACTGAGGCTGACCGCTCACTCAAAGTCGAGTGGGTGACAGTGGAAGGCTTTCTGGGGGGCTGATCAAAGGGCCTCCCCAGTTTGTCTGAAAATCAAGTTTCAGGTTCAGTCTGTGTCTGACAAAGATCCTGAGCCAGTTGTAGTCACTTGCTCTCAGGGGAAGCTTCTCAGCCTGCAAGATCTGGTCAGTCATAGAGGATGGGATTACTGGTAGTTGGGAGCACCAATGTTAGGTGCATAATGGGGCCCCTTAGGGATATGGCTGTCAGAAAGAGTAAGAATTCCAGTGTTCAGTCTGTGTGCATACCACGAGGAGTCATCCCAGGTGTGGAATTGGTGATTCTGGATCCCATGAAGAGCATAGGGTGCAGTTGCTGCAGGTGGTGACTCATGGCTGTAGCAATGCTGTGAGTTTTGGAATGGAAGAGACTTTTTTCTAATTTTGGGCAGCTATCTGAAATAGTAAGGACTGACAGTCTTGCTTTCAAGATGAAGGTGAAGGTCACCATCTGTAGTATCATTGACAGGAGCGATTGCAGACCTTCAGTACAGATCCGAATGGAGGGTCAGAGTCTTAGGTTCAGACGGTTCTGTGATTGTGTACGCTGCAGATTCCTCAACTTGTGCCATAGGGTGATAAGGTTTTGGATTCTGCTTAATGGATTTGGGATCCACTACACACAGGAAGCAGTTGCATGGGTAGCAGTGGCTGTGCAGAGAGGACTGGGTGGTTTTAGAGGTTAGATTGTCTCAGGAAACTACAGAAATGGAGTCAGTGTAAAAGGGTGCAGGGCAAACACAGGAAAAGGGTAGACCTTGTGACAAACAGTACTGTAATTGTAAACTGTTGTAGCTGTGGAAAGAACCAGAGATATCAGTGCTAATAGAAAGCACTGAAGCCCAAAACATTATAGGTACTGAAAGATAAGTTCAACTGAAATTTTTACAAAGGATCTAATGGTCTTAAGAAAGGATAGATTACAACCATTGCCAGGGGAGTGGTTATTGCTGTTAGGAGTAGTTTACCCTGCAGTAGTTCCTATGAGTTAGGAGGGGTAGAGGTTATGTTTTGATGATGGGAATAAATTAATAATTGGTTCTTATTACTGACCCCCAACTCAGATGATACAGTTACTGAACAGTTGAAAAAAAATTTGAGTCGCATTTCAACTAGGTACCCCACTCAGACAACTATAGTTGGTACTGACTTCAATCTACCCTATGTTGGCAAAAATACATATTTAAAGTCAGTGGTAGGCATAAAAGGTTGTACAAAATTGTACAGAATGCTTTCTCCAATAATTATTTTCAGCAAATAG
The DNA here is from genome assembly GCF_023864275.1 of Schistocerca cancellata. Classification (NCBI taxonomy): domain Eukaryota; kingdom Metazoa; phylum Arthropoda; class Insecta; order Orthoptera; family Acrididae; genus Schistocerca; species Schistocerca cancellata. Next base: position 54,811,865 of record NC_064629.1, on the reverse strand, counting down.
TTCATGAGCCCAGTTGAAGTATAAATGGTCATGAAACCATAACTTGACCTCTTAGCAACAAATAATCCTATGCAAATACAGAGCATCTTTATGGATACAGGAGATTAGTGGACACAAGGTCTTTGGTGCAAGACTGAATACTTTAACATACAAAAGCACTAAAAATAAATGCAAAATATACCTGTTTAAAAAATCAAATAAAAATTCACTTAGGCCTTTTTAAGAGAGAGTCTCCACTCCTTTCAATCTGACAATGTAAATGTATACCAGATGTGGTTTAAATTCAAAGAAATAGCATCATTGGCAATTGAGATATATATACCAAATAAATTAAGAAGATTTGGTACTGATCCCTCATGGTGCACAAAACAGGTAAAAACAGTTGTGGAATCAGTGAGGAAAAGCATGCAAATTTAAAAGAACGCAAAATCTTGTAGGTTGGCAATGTTTTATTGAAGCTCGAAACTTAGTACATTCTCCAATGTGAGATACTTTTAATAGTTTACACAATGAAACTCTGTCTTGAAATCTGGTAGAAAACCATAAGAGATTCTGGTCATATACAAGGTATCCTAGTGGCACGATGCAGTCAATACCTTCACTGTGTGATAGCAATGGTAATGTTACTGACTACAGTGCCCCTAAAGCCGAGCTGCTAAACACAGTTTTCTGAAATTCCTTCACACAGGAAGATAACGTAAATATTCCAGAATTTGAGCCACAAACAACTGCTAATAGAAGTAGCTTGGAAGTAGGTATCCCTGGTGTAATGGAGTAGCTTCATTCACTTAACAAAGGCAAGGCCTCTGGTGCAGAGTGTGTAACAGTTAGGTCTATTTCAGAGTATGTTAATACAATAGCTCCATACTTAGTAGTCAAATATGACTACTTGCTCAATGAAAGATCAGTACCTAAAGACTGGAAAGTTGCTCAGGTCGCACCAGTACTTAACAAATAAAATAGGAGTAATCCACTGAATTGTAGACCCATCTTACTAATGTCCATTTGCAGAAGGATTATGGAACACATACTGTGTTTGAACATTATGAACTACCTCAAAGAAAATTATATATTGACAAATAGCTGACAGGGATTCATAAAATATCATTGTTATGAAAACAATTAGCTCTTTATTCATATGAAGTAATGAGAGTGCTATCAGCAGGGGAACTCAAATTGAGTGAATATTTTTAGAGTTCCATTTCTCTCACAAGTGACAGAGTGCATGCCTATGGAGTGTTGTCTCAGTTGTGTAACTGGATTTGTGATTTACTGTCAGACGGGTCACAGTTTATAGTAGTAATTGAGGGAAGGTTATCAGGTAAAACAGAAAGGATAGCTGGCATTCCCCAAGGAAAGGTTATAGGCTCTCTGCTGTTCCTGGTCTATATAAAAATTTAGGAGATAATCTGAGCAGCCCTCTTAGACAGTTTGTAGATGATGCTGTCATTTATCATTTCATGAATTCAACCATTACGTACTTTTTGATAACAATATATTTACAAGAAACATTGTTACCTACAGTGTTGGTAGGAACATGCAAACCTTGAATCTGAAGATCCCTAAAACCAAATACAATATTTTTATGGTGCAAAAAGTGGCAATTGCCTCTATGAAATGAAAAGTTGAAGTCATCCACATAAGTACTAAAAGGAATCTAGTAAATTTATGTCACACAATAAAGCACACAAATCTGAAGGGTGTGAATTCAGTTAAATACTTAGGGATTACAATTATGAATGATTTAAATTGGAATGATCACATAGATAATGTTACAGAGAAAGTGAACCATAGCATTTAGAAAATGCAACAGGTCCCTACAATATGCTTGTCTGTCCTCTTGTGGAGTATTTGTATGGTATGGGATCCACCTCAGTAGGAGTTTTGGAGAGTATAAAAAAATTTCAAAGGCGGGCAGCTCATTTTGTGTTATCATGAAACAGGGAAGAGACTGCCAGAGATACGATATGTGAACTGGAGTGGCAGTCATCAAAACAAAAGTGTTTTTCATTGTGGAAGGATCTTCTCATGAAATTTCAGTCACCAGTTTTTTTTTTCCTCTCAATGTGAAAATATTTTGTTGACGTCCACATACATAGGGAGAAATGATTATTGTAAATACATAAGAGAAATCAGAGCTTGCACAGAAATATTTAAATGTTCATTTTTCCTGTGTACTGTTAGAGAGAGGAAAAACAGAGAAATAACTTGAAGGTGTTTTGATGACCCCTGTGCACCACATTTAATTGTGAATCGCAGAGTAGTCATGACAATGTAGAGGCAGATATCTCCAGTTCGACTCCTAAATTGTGGTTACATAATACTGAAAAATCTTAGTCACTTATTTAAAGCATTATTAGTTCAATATATTTACAAAACTTCAGTAGATTACATTAACAACTATCATTAAAGACTGGCAGTGCAAGATGGTTGCAGTACATTAATTAAACTTAATGACGCTGCAGTTCAGTGTTTTACATAGTTAACTAAATGTCCATTAACAAAGAAATCACTTTGATGATTAAAATATTCAGCTTGGATGTTTTATATTGCAGTTGAAGAAAATCAGCCATTATGTATCTACATCTACATCTACATTTATACTCCGCAAGCCACCCAACAGTGTGTGGCAGAGCGCACTTTACGTGCCACTGTCATTACCTCCCTATCCTGTTCCAGTCACGTATGGTTTGCAGGAAGAACAACTGTCTGAAAGCCTCTGTGCACGCTCTAATCTCTCTAATTTTACATTCGTGAGCTCCTCGGGAGGTATAAGTAGGGGGAAGCAATATATTCGATACCTCATCCAGAAACACACCCTCTCGAAACCTGGCGAGCAAGCTACACCACGATGCAGAGCGCCTCTCTTGCAGAGTCTGCCACTTGAGTTTGTTAAACATCTCCGTAACGCTATCACGGTTACCAAATAACCCTGTGACGAAACGTGCTGCTCTTCTTTGGATCTTCTCTATCTCCTCCGTCAAACCGATCTGGTACGGATCCCACACTGATGAGCAATATTCAAGTATAGGTCGAACGAGTGTTTTGTAAGCTACCTCCTTTGTTGATGGACTACATTTTCTAAGGACTCTCCCAATGAATATCAACCTGGTACCCGCCTTACCAACAATTAATTTTATATGATCATTCCACTTCAAATCGTTCCGCACGCATACTCCCAGATATTTTACAGAAGTAACTGCTACCAGTGTTTGTTCCGCTATCATATAATCATACAATAAAGGATCCTTCTTTCTATGTATTTGCAATACATTACATTTGTCTATGTTAAGGGTCAGTTGCCACTCCCTGCACCAAGTGCCTATCCGCTGCAGATCTTCCTGCATTTCGCTACAATTTTCTAATGCTGCAACTTCTCTGTATACTACAGCATCATCCACAAAAAGCCACATGGAACTTTCGACACTATCTACTAGGTCATTTATATATATTCTGAAAAGCAATGGTCCCATAACACTCCCCTGTGGCACGCCAGAGGTTACTTTAACATCTGTAGATGTCTCTCTGTTGATAACAACATGCTGTGTTCTGTTTGCTAAAAACTCTTCAATCCAGCCACACAGCTGGTCTGATATTCCGTAGGCTCTTACTTTGTTTATCAAGCGACAGTGCGGAACTGTATCGAACGCCTTCCGGAAGTCAAGAAAAATAGCATCTACCTGGGAGCCTGTATCTAATATTTTCTGGGTCTCATGAACAAATAAAGCGAGTTGGGTCTCACACGATCGCTGTTTCCGGAATCCATGTTGATTCCTACATAGTAGATTCTGAGTTTCCAAAAATGACATGATACTTGATCAAAAAACATGTTCTAAAATTCTACAACAGATCGACATCAGAGATATAGGTCTATAGTTTTGCGCATCTGCTCGACGACCCTTCTTGAAGACTGGGACTACCTGTGCTCTTTTCCAATCATTTGGAACCTTCCGTTCCTCTAGAGACTTGCGGTACGTGGCTGTTAGAAGGGGGGCAAGTTCTTTCGTGTACTCTGTGTAGAATCGAATTGGTATCCTGTCAGGTCCAGTGGACTTTCCTCTGTTGAGTGATTCCAGTTGCTTTTCTATTCCTTGGACACTTATTTCGATGTCAGCCATTTTTTTGTTTGTGCGAGGATTTAGAGAAGGAACTGCAGTGCGGTCTTCCTCTGTGAAACAGCTTTGGAAAAAGGTGTTTAGTATTTCAGCTTTACGCTTGTCATCCTCTGTTTCAATGCCATCATCATCCTGGAGTGTCTGGACATGCTGTTTCGAGCCACTTACTGATTTAACGTAAGACCAGAACTTCCTAGGATTTTCTGTCAAGTCAGTACCTAGTATTTTACTTTCGAATTCACTGAACACTTCACGTATAGCCCTCCTTATGCTAACTTTGGCCTCGTTTAGCTTCTGTTTGTCTAAGAGGTTTTGGCTGCATTTAAACTTTGAGTGAAGCTCTCTTTGCTTTCGCAGTAGTTTCCTAACTTCGTTGTTGTACCACAGTGGGTTTTTCCCATCCCTCACAGTTTTACTCAGCACGTACCTGTCTAAAATGCATTTTACGATTGCCTTGAACTTTTTCAATAAACACTCAACATTGTCAGTGTCAGAACAGAAATTTTCGTTTTGATCTGTTAGGTAGTCTGAGATCTGCCTTCTTTTACTCTTGCTAAACAGATAAACCTTCCTCCCTTTTTTTATATTCCTATTAACTTCCATATTCAGGGATGCTGCAACGGCCTTATGATCACTGATTCCCTGTTCTGCACTTACAGAGTCGAAAAGTTCGGGTCTGTTTGTTATCAGTAGGTCCAAGATGTTATCTCCACGAGTCGTTTCTCTGTTTAATTGCTCGAGGTAATTTTCGGATAGTGCACTCAGTATAATGTCACTCGATGCTCTGTCCCTACCGCCCATCCTAAACATCTGAGTGTCCCAGTCTATATCTGGTAAATTGAAATCTCGGCCTAAGACTATAACATGCTGAGAAAATTTATGTGAAATGTATTCCAAATTTTCTCTCAGTTGTTCTGCCACTAATGCTGATGAGTCGGGGGGTCGGTAAAAGGAGCCAATTATTAACCTAGCTCGGTTGTTGAGTGTAACCTCCATCCATAATAATTCACAGGAACTATCCACTTCTACTTCACTACAGGATAAACTACTACTAACAGCAACGAACACTCCACCACCGGTTGCATGCAATCTATCCTTTCTAAACACCATCTGTACCTTTGTAAAAATTTCGGCAGAATTTATCTCTGGCTTCAGCCAGCTTTCTGTACCTATAACGATTTCAGCTTTGGTGCTCTCTATCAGCGCTTGAAGTTCCGGTACTTTACCAACGCAGCTTCAACAGTTTACAATTACAATACCGATTGCTGCTTGGTCCCCGCATGTCCTGACTTTGCCCTGCACCCGTTGAGGCTGTTGCCCTTTCTGTACTTGCCCAAGGCCATCTAACCTAAAAAACCGCCCAGCCCATGCCACACAATCCCTGCTACCCGTGTAGCCACTTGTTGCGTGTAGTGGACTCCTGACCTATGTACTGTTTGATAATGACATATTTACAAGAAACATTGTTTCCTACAGTGTTGGTAGGAACATGCAAACCTTGAATCTGAAGATCTCTACAACTGATAGGGAAATTCATTATTAAAATATAGTTTTAAAAAGTAAAAGTGTAGGCATGTAAGTGCAAGAATTCCAAGGTCATTGAAGAGGGATCTGAAACTGGCTCATTTGAGAATTCTACATAAAATCTGCATGGCCCATTTTATGGCTATAAAGACTTCATAGATCATAACAGCAGCCACTTGGAAGGTTATCTAATAATAGAATGGCATATGAAAGACCTCAAAATATGTTAACAATTGTATATAGTGGTTAACACAATTAGGAAGTTTTCTTAGTGCAAAGCAAGCTATAGTGACTTATTATGATCAATTTATCAATATGATGATTACATTTTAATTATCTGTGGGTGTGGACATAAAAGAATTTTATATATAGAATGTATCATTTGTGAAGTAAGCTATAAAAATATTTCTGGAGCCTTTGATTTATACTAACATTAGTAGCCATCAGGTTGGTTTTTGGCAAACTTTCTGTTGTAAATCAATTACATGACTGTTCTACTGTCTCATTGTCTGCATTTGATGTGGATGATTTTGTGGTTTCTGTTAGTAAACATAGGTCATTAACAAATAAAAAGTCTAGCATGATCTGTTAATGACTTTGGTATATAATTCAAGCAGGTTTAAAGTTGGAGTGGTCACAATGCTGTACCTTGTGGGATACCAAATTTAATTTTTTCCTGCTAACAATAAAATGGAAGCAAGCACAGAAAAAGGGAAGGAAAGATACAGAACCAAAGCAGAGAAAGGAACAGAAAATATCACATAAAATTGTGGCCATGGGCCGATGAAAATGAAACAGGTAGAAGTTTATAAATCTATGAGAGCATAAGTGCTTGTGGTCAAATGAAACATCAAGATCACTTGAACGATGAATCAATTTGTCTATCCCTTACTAACACAATGGGCACTAGAAAGGTATTACAATACGACCATTTTTATGTAAAAGTTACAAATACTCTGATGGAAAAAAATTCAATACCAAATAACAATTAATGTAAAGTAAGGAAACTTTGGGAATAAATTTGTCTAGGTAACATATTTAAATGGTTAACACAGATTAATCTAAGGGAAAAATTTGGAAATTTGTGGTAAGGTCTTATGGTACCAAACTGCTGAGGTCATCAGTCCCTAAGCTTACACACTATTTAATCTAACTTACGCTAAGGATAAAGCACACACCCATGCCTGAGAGAAGACAAACCTCTGACAGGGGGAGCCAGGTCGACTGCGACGAGGTGCCTCCGACCACTTGGCTACCCCGCGCGGAAAATCTAATGGTGAGATAAGCCGTTGCAAATGTGAAATGCTAAGTCATTAATACCCTGTGTAACCACCAGACAGTTGAATGAAAGCATGCAGACATGCACGTATTGTGTTGTACAGGTGCCAGATGTTAGCTTGTAGTATGGAGTTCCACACCTGTTGCACTCGATAGGTCAGTACAGGGACCATTAATGTTGTTTGTGGATGATGCCGGAGTTCTTCTCCGATGATGTCCCATATGTGCTCGATTGGAGACAGATCTAGTGATCGAGTAGGCCGAGGCAACACGTTGACGCACTGTAGAGCATGCTGGATTACAACAGTGGTTATCCTGTTGGTAGACACTCCTGGAATGCTGTTCATGAATGTGAGCTTGACAGGTCAAATCACCAATTAATGAAGATTCTGCAGTCAGGGTGTGTTGGATGACCACAACAGTGCTCCTGCTGTCATATGAAATCTCGCCCCGAACCATAACTCCAGTTGTATGTCCAGTGTGTGTAGCATGCAGACAAGTTGGTTGCAGGCCCTCAATTGGCCTCATAACCAACACACGGCCTTTACTGGCACTGAGGCAGAACCAGCCTTCATCAGAAAGTTACACCCTGCTCTCCAATGAGCTCTTGCTTGACACCACTGAAGTAACAAATGGCAGCTCTTTGGGTCAGTGGAATGTATGCAACAGGACATCTGATTCGGAGCTGTCCTTGAAGCAACTGATTTGTAATAGTTCATTGTATCACCACGGTGGCAACTGCTGCTCAGATTGCTACTGCAGATGCAGTGTGGTGCACCAGAGCCATATGCTGAACACGACCGTCTTCCCTCTTGGCAGTGCCACATGACCACCCGTAGCCTGGTCTTCTGTGATTGGCTACATTCCTGCCAAGTCTTCCTCCATTACTGCAGAAGGAACATCCACCTTCTCATAGCCCTATTACACAACCTTGTTCAAACTCAGTGAGTAATTGATAATGGTGTCTCTGTTGGCTTAATGGCATTCTTGAGTAACATCAACTCAGCACATCCAATCTCAAAGGCAACTAATGCTCAGGACCATTACAGCTTGTATTAAAGCAAACCTGATTTGCATATACAATTATTGTGAAACCTGAATAATCATCATCTTTCAAATGTAGAAACTCCTTCTTGGTGCTATGATTTTTTTCCTGTCATTGTAACTTGTGTACATACTTAAATCAGTTTCATATTATCATAAAGAGGAGTTCTTATGTGCAACTGCAACTGAAACTTCCACCATTTATAAATATTGCGATTATTTTTTGTGTCTACCATCCTCCTTCATAGAGGAAAAGACAGTACTTGAGGTAGCATGGTGTATATAAAAAGAATGAAAGAAAATCCTAATGTTACACGTACTACAAGCAATACCTGCTCATATAGCATAATGTGCAATGGTCTGGCTTGTGAGGTAGGAAGGTGAGCGAGAACTGAAGTGAATCCATGTGGTAGATAGTTGATGCACAAATCAGTGTGGCATGGTTTTTAAATGGTTTACCGTACTCGTTTAAACAAATTCTTGGCTGGTTCCCAATTTCCATCTCAGAAAATGTAACACACAGATAGTTAAAATATGATCACACTCAGAAGAAACTTTGCACAATTTACAGACACATAACACACATGATTCACTCCCCCCAAATTTTTTCAGTGATAGGAGTCTAGTAGATAGTAGCAGCAAGGTATACAGACCTGTGTCGGTTGTATGTTATTCACATTGCAACAAGCTGGACATTATTGAAAGGGATTTGGATTTGGAGAAGAAGGACTGAAAAGAAGCTCTCTGAGAGCTTGAGATTGTCGGCTCATCCAGCTCTCTCCCTGCCAGGTTGATGACAGTCTTAATATTGCTGGCTTTCTCCTCCTGTTGACATCTGCCCGGAAGTCTGAGGAACTTTTGGCACTGTTTGTTGGTGGCTTTCTTCTTGTGGATGGTGTTGCCATGGGTTCCCCCCTGGCCCCAGGTATTGCCAACTTGTACATGGAGCACTTTGAAGATGTGGCACTGAACACCACCCACCATAAACCAAAGGTGCTCTACAGATATGTAGACAACACTTTTGTAGTGTGGCCCCATGGCAAGGAAAATTTCAGGCGTTCCTACGCCATCTCAGTGGCATACGTGACAGCACCAAATTTACCATGGAGGTAGAAGAGAATGTCTGCCTTCCCTTCTTGGATATTTTGATCAAGAAAAATCCAGACAGTACATTGGGACACTCTGTCTACAGGAAGAAGATGCACATGGACTTATATCTCAATGATTAGAGCTACCACTATCCAGCACAATGTAACTCAGTACTGAACACCTTAGTACAAAGAGCCAGGTTGATCTGTGACAGCGAGAGTTTGCCGCGTGAGTTAGCACATCTGTGGGAAACCTTCCATAAGAATGGCTACACTGAGACAGATAAAACATGCCTTGCATGCAGACAAGATGTGGGAGGAGAAACCAGAAGAAGATGAAACAAAACGTGTGGCATTTCTGCCGCTTGCTGGACTGCCAACAGCCAATATCACAAGAATACTAAAGAAGCACGAAATAACAACCATCTTTTGCACACTGAAAAAAGTCAAAGATATACTTGGCTCAATCAAAGACCAATTGGGGCTGCAGATGCCAGGCATTTACAGTATTGAGTGCCAATGTAGGATAGAATATATCAGGCAGGCGCAACAATGTATCTCTCAGCACTGTACTTATGACTAGTACAGATGAACAAATCCACTGTAGCAGAACATAGCATTATTGAGAGACACACCTTTTAATTCGAAAAAATGTAGAAGCTGTGCAGTGACAACGGTTTCTGGGACTTGATCTTCAAAGAGGAAATGGAGATACATCTGCACAACAATTTAGTAAACAGGGATAGCGGTTTTCAGCTCAGTGCAGCATGGAATCCCACAATTAACAAAATACGTCAGGAACGCTCCAATCTGAAGGCAGTGGCATCCACAGACAGATGGGATAGCCCCCGGACTTCGATGCCGGTCCGCGCCACGGACCCCCCACCACCACCGACGTGGTACCCTACTTCCGGAGGAATGTGATTGGCCAGCCTACAGTATCGGATGATGGCCGAGCAGCTATATAGATATGCAGAACACAGCATCCCGACACTTTGCCAGAAGATGATGGATACGAAACTAATTGAAATGTTGCAACAAGACGATGCCACCACTCTGCTGATAACCTGAGAAGAATTCATCAGTGGAATATGCCGAGGAAGACTGAAATCAAATAGCTCTTTCACAGTCATCTGTCTTTGGTGGAAACTGGGAAAGGGAATTTTTTCACAATTATAGAGTAGACTGAGTCACTAATGACATTACTCATTATATCTCCTTTAAATTGTGCACTTCTAGCTGACTATGTTAGCACGGTCAATGTGCATCCTTTTTTAAGAATAAAAGTGCAGTAAGGTAAGCCTAATAGTAAAAAATTGCTCAGTCACTTCATAGTAAATCAATGTCCATCTTTGAAGATTCCAGTTCCATAACAGATTTTGTTTGAGAAGTATTTAATTAACTGCATATAATGTGAAGCAGTAACTCGTACTATACAGCTCTTGTCTTATTATGTATCTCATTTTCAGTAAAGAAATCTCTTATCTCATATTAACATTCAAAGGTTTCTTATTTAAAACATGAGAGAACTATTTATATAAATGATCAAGAACACTTGTATCCAAACACCATAGTATCCAAAATTAACTAATTATATTAATTTCCTAATAAAGAAAACCTTCCTCTATTTACATTCCACTGAATGGATTAGTGGAAACAGTATTTCTTGTTTTTATGAATTAATCTGCATTATTTATAGCATTACGAGCAATTTCTATTAATCAGTGTCCTATGCATTGACTCTAATAGCACAAAACAACTCATCACTTCATTTCCCATCATATGGAATTTATATAGCTTTATAGTGTGCATGTGTGTGTGTGTGTGTGTGTGTGTGTGTGTGTGTGTGTGTGTGTGTGAGAGAGAGAGAGAGAGAGAGAGAGAGAGAGAGATGTGAGAGAGAGAGAGAGAGAGAGAGAGAGAGAGTGTGAGAGAGAGAGAAAGAGATCTTCACTGTGTTTGTGACATTTGGAATGAAAACTGTATTAACTGTATTCAGAAAGATCATTTTGAAACAGATTTCTGTCAAGTGTTTTCCTCAAATTATCGGACATTGTTTCTTTCATTTTAGATACATTTGCACTGAGTGCTCTTCACATTTTGAATTATAGTTTTTGTTTCCTCTCTTCATGTCCTGATAGCTTGTCATTCTTATGAAAACAATGCTGAACATATTCCATGATCGTTTAGAAGGGCATTACAAGCATAATGAAATATATAATATATTGTTATTATGAAGTAACAACAGTTGGTTTCTGGTGGCCAAATAAGAATGATCTCGTACTGAATTGTTCTGGTGTCTCACGCAGCTTGAGCAATTGCTTCAAAAGTAATCTCTTGAGCATAAACCTCAGTGCTTTGTCTACATAGCTGAGTGTTTTATTTACTGCCAAGCAGATGGCCCGTGTTCAATTCCTGGTACTGCCACGGATTTTCCCTTCGTGGAAGTACTGGAATAAGATACAATCAGCCTCATGAGGTCAACTGATGAGCTACCTGAATGAGAAGTAACAGCTCCAAAGTCTGAAACCCTGACAGTAGCTGGGAGTGCAATGTGATGCCACCACACCCTTTCATACCCTATGCAAACACTGTAATTTGGTAGGGGATGCAACAGTAGCCAGTCAGTGTCATATCATCCTGTGAGCCTGATCACAGAAGTAGTGTTTTATTTATTTTAGTTTATTTTTTATTGTACTTCAACCAGTTAATGCAGTTTTAACAAGGCCATCGACCTGATGGAATTCAATGGAATGTTATACTCGAAGTATCTAGGCAAATAAGTTATGATGACGTAACTACTGTTCTCGGTTTAATGTTCGACAGCCATCTCTCTTGGGATTTTTTACTTTAAAAAAAATCAGTTTATGCAATGTGACAAGTTGTCAGTTATGAGCAAACACCTATTGCATATTTTGTGTTAGTGTCTCAACACTTTAACATCGACATAATGTAAGCGGAGGAGGGTTCTGGTGCAGCCAAGAATATAAAGAGCCTGTTAATCCTTAAAAAAGACAGTAAAGACTCTGTGGAATCTTAGTTATAATGAGTCACATTAAAGAATATTAAAGAGTGAGAAATTACTTACATTGCTATCAATATATATTTTTTAAACTGTTCAACTAACTTTAAAACATAAACAGAACACAGTCTGAACAAAGATGTATATATTTATAACAATATAACTATAAGTTACAACGTTACTTTCACCTGGAAAGGCATAACACAGAATGTGCAAATAGTGACTGCTAATATATAGTCATCAAATATCTCATAAGTTTAAAGGGAAGCTGTTTTGATTAATAATAAGTGTTATTATAGTATTAAACAATCTGTTCTAACCACAAGAACGCACAGAAAATGACAGACAAAACTCATTATTACATCTAGAAATAACTTGTACAAGAAGACATGCAGGGGAGTGGCTACACTACTAGTCCAATAATTCTAGTCAGAATGTCAATATGTAACTGAGGATGAGGTTAGTCAGGCCTGACTCTTTAAGCTGTTGGTTCACTGATGGCATGCACGGAGGAGAGGCTACACGTGCACCCGTGAGTGGCGGGCCCTGATAGTCCTAGCAGCTATTGGCTTCTGTGACCTGCCTTACAGCTGTACACCTGGATACTGGATGTGGAATCTATGCAGGTCACTACAAAATTCCTTTCAGAGAAAAAGACTATCTTCATTTGTACCAAATGTGTAACATATTTCCATAATTCAGAACAAATCTTGAATTCTTCTGTAATGAATAAATACATAAACAAAGCAACTGGAGAACAGAAAATCATGACCAATTGGATAAAAAATAATGAAGGTGTCTGTAATAACTAACACCACAGGCATATCAAAAAGAGATATAAAGAATGGAACATTTCGAGGAGGAAGCTCTCGAATCAGCACATCTAAAACCTGTCTGTTTCTTTAGATATGTGGCTGATACCTTCATTATCTGGCCACATGGAAGAGATAAACTGGCAGACTTCCTCACACATATTAACTCCAGACACGAGCATATTAAGTCCACCACAGAGATCGAAACGAAGGGGATGCTCCCTTTCCTAGATGTTTCGATTAAACGACAAGCTGATGGCACTTTGGGCCACGGCGTGTATAGGAAGAAGACGTGCACCGATTTGTACCTACGTGCGGATAGCTGCCACCACTCGGCACAAAAGAATGGCGTGCACAGAGCTCACACCATCTCTGACAGGGACAGTCTCGGACAAGAATTGGACTGTCTGAAGACCGTGTTTTGGAGGAACGGTTATGAGGAAGGACAAATTCGGAAGGCTCTACATCCCACACTTGCATAACCGGTGGAAACTGAGGATGAACCTCAGGAGGAGGCGGCCTTGCTATTATTTCATTTTGTGGGGACTTATCCAGAAAAATAGGACGCATTTTACATAAACACCGAGTGAAAACCATCTTCCGTCCTCCGAGCAAAACCGAGAGCCTTCTCGGTAGTGTCGATGACAACCTCGGTCTATGTAAATCAGGGGTTTATCAGATACCTTGCCAATGCGGGAATGTATACATAGGTCAGACCGTTCATACCACTGAGGACCGATGCTGAGAACATCGACGACACACTAGACTGCAACAGCCCAGTAAGTTGGCAATCACTGAGCATTGCCTGTAGGAACTCCACAGCGTGGATTATGACCAAACCAAAGTCCTGACACAGACTTCCAAATACTGGGACTGTGTTATCAAAGAAGCTATAGAGATTAGAGTAAGGGAGCCACAACTAAATCGTGACAGCGGTTACATCCTTAGCAAGGCGTGGGAACCCACGATCACCCAGATTGAGAAGGAAAAGGATCTTTCCCAGAGTGTACTGACTTTGGGGGAGGAGGGAAGAATAACGAGAGCGGTGCCGGCAGTCCCTCCTAAACGAGAAGACGTAGGATGCGGCACCCAGACGGCGGGAGAACGGACAACGGACCTGGACCGCGTGTGGGGCGTGGACCGCACCGACTTGTAGGAAGCACCTGAGGGAGGAGGGAGATTGTCCTATATATATCTGGCGCCAGCCCACCACCGGTCAGTACATTGGTGCACTGACGGTGGCAACGTGGTCGATTGCCAAAATATTGTGTCCTGTGCACAATCATACCAGGCTGTTCAGCCGAGATTTATTTCTTCAGATATAAAGTACATTTTAAAAGTGAGATAAATTGTGAGAAGGGCTTGTGGAAGGAAGGTGACACACACATTGAATGATGTCAAAAAAATAAATGTGAAACTGGGTTTCTAAGAAATATTTAGAAAATTTAAAATAAAAATCTAACAGATTTTGTATGCTGAATTGTTATTGTGAGTGAGGAAGTTCATTACAAGAAGACTACAGCAAAGTGGTGACACTGATTTCATCTGCTTGAAAGATCATGGTCAGTTGTTATTGGTATCTCCATTTCAAGTTTACTGAAATTTAATAAACGAGAATATTAGACCAAATGCATTTTGCTTTTAATTATGAAGCATCTTCAGTGGTCATTCTGCAAATTGGATACATATGTTTGTACATCTTTCATTTTTTAGATTACAAACAGCATTTTGTATATAAAGTTGTGCATTTTACTTATGGCGTTCCTGCGCCATGTTTGCCTGTTCTCCAGACCATGCTTCCTCCCTCTTGGTTAACATAAGTATCATAAGTAAATTGCACACCAACTTTTTATGCAAAACACTATTTTTAATTTAAAACACCAAAAATGTGTAAATATATGTATCCATTTGCAGAATGACCACATAAGATGGTTTATAAGTAAAAGTAAAATGCATTTGGTGTAAAGTTATCTTTACTTAAATTGCAATAAGCTTAAAATGGAGAAACTAATAATAACTTATTTTAAGAGTTGTTGTGGAAGGTAGCCATGCAAAGAAATGTATTACATTCAGTGTTTTCTGGGATGCTACAGGGATTTCTCTGAAAGGTTATCTTCCAAAGTGGAAAACAATAACTGACAACCACTATACAAGTCTTCTGGAACAACTGTATAAAATATTGTATAAGAAGAGGCCTATATTTAAAAATCAAAATGTTACCTTTCATCAGAACAGTCCACCTGCCCATTGAGTTAGTTATGTAATGGGAAAACACGCAAATCTGAAGTATAAATTGTTGGATCATCTACTCTGTTCACCAAAGTAGATACCTTTTGACTTACACCTGTTTTCATACATGAAGAAATTTTCTAACCGGAAAAATTTAGAGCTTGATGAAAGGTTTATGGCAACTATAGGTATGTTTGTAAAATATTGAGAATCACACTTCAAGAACTGCACCTAGTCACTGGAAAAATGTAAGATAAATTTCTTTTATTTAAAAGAGTGTGGTACCATAAAAAGGAAATTTTGACATAAAATACTTAACGAGTCCCTTCTGGGATAAAAAGTTTTACCTAATCCATAAATCTTAGAATTTAATAGCAGTGGATAGGGGTATTTGTGTTTTAAGTGTTTCTAAGTTACTTCTGAAATGAAGATAAGTATTAATTAGATGGAATTTGTATGAAGAAAAATTAAAACTTGACAGGTATTTTATTTTTCTTCATAACCTACAGCCCATGGAGCATGTAGTAACTCCTTTCACTTTAATCAGTGTGGTCATGAAATTGTTTTATACCAGTAAACTTTTTTGTTGTTAACTATGAACCAAATATTATCTCAGTTGTGTGCTGTGGTTTCATAACTAAGGTTTGTAGGTCTGCACATCTCATGTTGGTGCAAATCATGAAATTATGTAATTTTTAGAAGCTACTATGTACTGAAATTAACAGTCTACAATTTTTGAAGCTACCAGTAATACAATAAAATCTGTTTCTAAGTTGTTGCTCAGAATCAGCAGACTAATCTTGTTCACTTCTGAAAAGATTCTGCTTATAACAGAGAATCTAAATGCAAAAATCTATGGGTGATGTTTAAGGCAACTAATCTGTTTATTATTATAGGTTCATAACAAGTGAAAAATGTAGCAAACTGGCTGTCCATAAATTGATATATGGATACAAGTTACAAAATAAAAAATGACAAAAGCATTTACAAATAATAATTTAAATGTGTTTGTATACATTTACATTTACTGGTTACTTACCTACTGAGCTGCCAGTATGTGAAGATAACTATCACAAAAAGTGCAAAAAAGAGACCTCCTGAAACTCCTGCAGTGATGTAAACTGGAGTATTATCCTAAAATAAAAAGATGTTATGCAGACCATATTATCCTATTCCTTACTGATGATCTTAAGTGCAATACATTTGGATACTAATAATGTTATGAGGAAAAAAATTTAAAAATGGTTAATAGAATTTTACAGTGTACTAGATATGTAATAGAATTTACCAAGCAACAATTACAACAGCAGTTATCTGTATAGATGACACAAATTTGCATCCATATAAAATGTAAGCAGTGAAGATCATACAGTTACATAAATCATTAGTTATTAGAGTTATTAGAAACCTATTATTCCACAACTGTATACAGTGTAACAGACAAGAACAAGATGAATTTGAATCCCAGAACTACTTGAGTTTCTAGAATCTTCTGAAAACAAAAGTGGTAAATGAGGAAAAATAGGAAATAGCAGTTCATTCATCTTTTTGTTTCTTTACATGGAACTGGAAGAAGCACTAATGTCTCGTACAATAGGAAGTATCCTCTGCAATGTACTTCACAGTGGCTTGCAGGGTGTGGATGTAGATGTAGATGTATATGGTAGCTAAGACATGTAATCATTTAAGAGAAAGTTGGCAAATTAAAATATTTGTTACTTTTGCTCTATGACAGTAGTACAAAAAAGAATAAGTTCTGTGGGTGATGTAAATCAGTTTTGTATAGTATTGAAGAAAAATTTTCCATTCACAATAAATGGGTGTAAAGGAAATTTGACTTACATGATCTAAAGGAAAATCATATGCTAAATTATTAAGGCAATGAACTATGAAGCCGCAACCTTACTCACTTCATACATAATTTCTTAAAGTGCAAATTGCTTTTCTATTACTAATATTTAATCATATTTCAATGGACTTGAAGTGAAATGTCTCCCATATGGGTAATACCAACAATTAAAAAAAACTGAATCATGCTTTAGCTCTTTTTTTATTGTAGAATAAGGAACATTGTATTAATATAATTGTAGCTCCAGGTGATACTTCATGTAGAAGGGTGTAAAGCATGGATGATTCACTGTTTACAGTGAGTAAATTCGTATATGACACATCAAAACATTGAATCCAAATTCTTACAATTTATGTGCCATTAATTGTGTAATTTCCCACTTCTGTTCCTATCAAAAACTGTTATTTCTCGGCCTCATGTGCTAACTGGACATAATATTACAGACTTCTGTCTCCACAGTATGCATAATTTAAACTTTATAAAGACCCCATACTCAAGACCAGTACTATAAATGTTTGTGATGATACAGAAAGTTTCTGTTAGTGACAATGCATAATAAAAACTTTCAGAAGACACAAGTCCCAGTACTGCTAAAAGAAACACTTAAAACAGTTCATAGCACTCCTAACTTCCAGAACAGTAAGATCATCATTATGAGAAGGTATACCAATACTGTACTCAGAAATTTCTATGTAAGAAAAGATTTATAATAATTCAAAGAGAGCCTTCATGAATTCACAAAAAAACCACAAAGTTGTATTAGTAAAGGAAAATGGCTGTTTTATGACTTGGATATGTTTAATTAACTTGTATTAATAATAATAATTTGGACTATGTTTATCAATTGAGTAGCTTCATTTTTTTATATTTGGACTCTCTATATAAGAGAGAGGAAAATATACAAAACATATCAAGACAGTAATCATAGTAATATTGTGGGAGAGATTTTCAGCTGATGTGACTGTTCTGCAAATGATACTGACAATGTGACTATTTTACTTCCTTATAGTGTTCACTTGATCGTTAACGCACAAATACACAATGTTTGAACTGTAAGCTAGCTGACTTCCACAAGGGGTTGTGGGGAGGGACTGAAATGAGCCTGGCTCCCATGTAGGCTGCTATAGGCTGAGGAACCATGGAGGAGGAACAAGTCCATCTGCCTCCTGCAGTGCAGGTTCCCTAATCTGTGAAAGCAGACATCACAGATGGAAGTGTATATAGCGTACATGTTGTTTGTAATTCAGACTGAAATTGTGTGATGTATTGATATATTCTGTAACAATCTTATCACAAGGGAAGGGAACTGTATGAAATAGAAATAATATTTACAACACAATGAATGGCAGACTGTTTTTGGCATTTATTGAAGCTTTTGTACTTCATATTTCAAGAGGTGGAAGCTTTTGTACTTCATATTTCAAGAGGTGAGGTCATATGGTTTCACTGTCATCATGGTCTGTGTGTGTGTGTGTGTGTGTGTGTGTGCGCGCGCGCACACGTGCCCAACTCTTCCTCGCTTATACCAGATGTGACTGTACTTGTAATTATTTCTTCAATAGCAATTTTGACAACGTCATAACATATTTAATATTCTTCCCCTACCTCTTGCACTTTACTGCAGTATCCTTCCAAAACCTAAGCTGTAACTGATTATAATGAAGTAAATGATCTGATGGTTTTTCCTTTCAGCCAAAAATCCCACAGCACACAGTTTTTCGGCCTGGTTATTTGCATGAACTGAGTGTACAGAGTGAAGTACAAACCACTAACACAACAGACGAAAGTGGCTACCTCACCCAGTATTATCAGCTAGGTAATGATGGCTGTTACCAAAAATTAATGACTGACCAAAGCCTTCTGACACTTACCAACTTATACTAGTTCAGGTTCAGGGAACTAATAGAAACAGAAATTTCCCAACAAACTACATCAGATGCTGATGTAGGTTGGTCTGTATGTGATAAATTTGGCAAAGTGTCTGCTACTCAAACAATTCAAAATAGGGCTTATATGTTGTAGATTCTATATCACTGAGATTTTGCTGTTAACAAATAAAAGAATTTGCTCTTCTCTCATGAATTCTGCTTTAGTTTCTAGAATGATTTTCATCACATGTTCATCTGTAGGAGAAATTTTGGCAAGTGAAATCATGAGAAAATCATAGGAAGTAGGAAATTAGCTGGAGACGTTGTGGAAATGGTGTTGGGAGGCTACATGTTGCGTGAGTGTATAAAGCATCATATATATATATATATATATATATATATATATATATATATATATATATATATATATATATATATATATATATTCTTGATGAGGCAACAGTTTGTTGCGAAAGCTTGAATTTTGTGTTTATGTTTGTGTTCGTTTGTGTGTCTGTTGACCTGCCAGCACTTTCATTTGGTAAGTCACATCATCTTTGTTTTTAGGTATATAATATATCTAAAAACAAAGATCATGTGACTTACCAAACGAAAGCGCTGGCATGTCGATAGACACACAAACAAACACAAACATACACACAAAATTCTAGCTTTCGCAACCAATGGTTGCCTTGTCAGGAAAGAGGGAAGGAGAGGGAAAGACGAAAGGATTTGGGTTTTAAGGGAAAGGGTATGGAGTCATTCCAATCCCGGAAGCGGAAAGACTTACCTAAGGGGGAAAAAAGGACGGGTATACACTCGCACACACACACACACATATCCATCCACACATATACAGACACATATATGTCTGCTTGTGTCTGTATATGTGTGGATGGATATGTGTGTGTGTGTGTGCGAGTGTATACCCGTCCTTTTTTCCCCTAAGGTAAGTCTTTCCGCTCCCGGGATTGGAATGACTCCTTACCCTCTCCATTAAAACCCAAATCCTTTCGTCTTTCCCTCTCCTTCCCTCTTTTCTGACAAGGCAACCATTGGTTGCGAAAGCTAGAATTTTGTGTACATTATTTTCTCATTCTAGAGGTGCAGTTGTTTGAGACTTCCTTTCATGGATCATCATACCAACCTACAACAAGCCACTTAATGGATGAATTTGTTGCAGGTGACTACATCCACCATAAGGACTGAGCAGCAGTGACTCCAGATTTGAATTCTATAAAAAATGTCTGAGTACAATGGGGAGGAAATTTTCAATCTGAAACTTCTGGAAATTTTCAATCTGTGAACCACCACTAGTAACTCTTCTAGATCCCCATACAGATATTTCTCACTGATGGAATTAACTGCCCACAGAGATCTTGCATTACCTCATAGAGAGCATACTCTATATGCATGTTAGGAATGAACATATGCCATATTAAATGTTTTGTCATCTTGGGAGAGAGTTTCTGAGTTTGAAAACTTTATAAAAAATATATTTAAGTTTAGAAATTTGATGATAATTACAACTGCAACTCCAAGAACATAGTATGTAACAAACTTCAAATTGGCCTGATGTATACTACATTCTTGAATATGCAAGTGATTAGCATTTCAGTACAATTGTAAAAAGTAGTTAGAAGTAATACCACTACACTATTTATCTGAGGGAAGATTACACAGTAGGTTTCTTATTCATTAACCACATTTTAATATTGCTTATTTACAAGGAGAAACATCTGACACAACATGTCAGAATTCAACAGCAGCAGGATTGTGAGCAATTGAGACTGTGCATTATTGTTCCATAATATGTTATTCATGCTATTCACAATCCCATGACTCATGGCTGTACAAGATCATACAGCCCTGTTACAGACCTTGGGTCAGAAAATGGGCTTGGTTGTATCAAGTATCAATGCAAACAGTGTGACAGGATCATTGGACACAGAAGTGACACCATGTTACCTTTTCAGACAGGTTGTTGTTCTGGATTCTGCATCACAATATAAGTGTCCATGTGTGGAGGCTCTGAAGGTAACAAAAACTGACAGATTGCTTTTGTCATTAACATTAGGGCACACCACTGGCAATTTTGACATTAGATATTACATGCATTAGGGCTGGTTGCTGTGCATTACTTTTGAGGTCTCCACAATGGTACCTTTCAAGAAGATAACTTACGACCATATGTTGCCCGTGTTGTCCTGATATACCTCAAAACAGAAAGCACTCAACTCTTTCCCTTATTATCACTTTCTCCAGATACCTCAACAATTAAAAATTCTGGTCATGGGTTGCCAAGAGATTGAAATGCCACCATTTGACTGTCACTATTATTGATGAACTCCGGCATAGAGTTGAAACAGCATAGAATGGCATACCCTTAACTGTCAGCCAAGCTCAGTTCAGCTTGATGCCCAGTCATTGTTGCTGCCAGAGATCTGTGTACTAAATTTCCCACCTTCTGTACACACAAATCGCCTGCAAATTTAATAACATACTATTCCTAGTGTAACATACACTGGAGAGCCAAAGAAACTGGTACACCTGCTCAGTATCATGTACGGCCCCCTCGAGCACGCAAAGGTAGAGCGACACGACATGGCATGGACTCAACTAATGTCTGAAGTAGTGCTGGAGGGAACTGATGCCATGAATCCTGCAGGACTGCACATAAATCAGTAAGAGTACAAGATCTCTTCTGAACAGCATGTTGCAAGGCATCCCAGATATACTCAATAATGTTCATGTCTAGGGAGTCTGGTGGCCAGCGGAAGTGTTTAAACTCAGAAGAGTGTTCCTGGAGCTACGCTGTAGCAATTCTGAATGTGTGAGGTGTTGCATTATCCTGCTGGAATTGCCCAAGTCCGTTGGAATGCCCAATGGACATGATGAATAGATGCAGGTGATCAGACAGGATGCTTACGTACTTGTCAGCTGTCAGAGTTGTGTCTAGGTCCCATATCACTCCAACTGCACATGCCTAACACCATTACAGAGCCTCCACCAGCTTGAACAGTCTCCTGCTGACATGCAGGGTCCACAGATTCACTAGGTTGTCTCCATACCCATACACGTCCATTCACTCGATACAATTTGAAATGAGACTCGTTCGATAGGGCAACATGTTTCCAGTCATCAACAGTCCAATGTCAGTGGTGATAAGCCCAGGCGAGGTGTAAAGGTTTGCATTGTGCAGTCATCAAAGGTACACAAGTGGGCCTTCATCTCCAAAATTGCATATCGATGACGTTTTGTTGAATGGTTCACGTACTGACACTGGTGGTCCAGGATTGAAATCTGCAGCAATTTGTGGATAGGTTGCACTTCTGTCAGATTGAGTGATTCTCTTCAGTCATCATTGGTCCCGCTCTTGCAGGATCTTCTTCTGTCCGCATCGATGTCAGAGATTTGATGTTTTACTGGATTCCTAATATTCACGGTACACTCATGAAATCATTGCATGGGAAAATCCCCACTTCATCACAACATCAGAGATGCTGTATACTGACTATAAGACCATGTTGAAATCCACTTAAAATCTTGATAACCTACCATTGTAGCAACACTGACCCATCTAACAGCTGCGCCAGACACTTGTTGTCTTACATAGGCATGCCAACCACAGTGTTGTATTCTGCATGTTTGCATATCTCAGTATCTGTATAACTACTATTCAAAATGATTCTGTTCTGGTGCATTTGTATCTTAAAACATAATGTACTTTTATAGTTTTGTAGCACTGATTTTTCTGATTATAAAAATATGTAACTTTCCTAGAATAACATTTTGGTTTTTAAAATGTTCAGATTAGAAAATTTAACTTTTCTGAAAATTCTTGTGGGCTTTGGACATCCCCGTGCACATTAAACCTCTGCTTCATAAAATAATACATATCATTTTGCCATTTTTTTGCTTATACAGACTAAAATTAATCCAGATAGCTTCACTGACTAATGTGTTTTTGTATTTTTTTTACTTTTGTTGTAATTATATTATTATTAAAGCTGTAAATACTGAGTACTTTACAATTTTTTAGTTATTGTAGCATGTGTGTCTTTATGCAGGCATTGCATACAAAGTCATAGTTAGGGCTGAGCAGTTAAACAGTATAGATGTTATGTGTTAGTCAGCATTTCATAATCATCTGGTAAAACTCCATGTCAGTTAGGTGGTGAACCTTCAGTCATCACCATGCTATTATTAAGTCTGTGATGAGTATTCAGTCAGTGCAAAACTTTGTCATTCACTTTATTAGTCAGTCATGCTTGAGCAGTCAAGGTGTTAGTTATTTGTGTTGTCACTTGTAAAATTTTGGTAGAATATTCATAGACTATGCGAACTGCTGACTTATGTTTTACTGCCTGGCAAAATTACTACTTAAAAGTTTATCATTGTATGTTAGTACAATAAAGATAAATCAACTAAAAAGTAAATCTGACTGTGTTGTGGTGAATTATTATTAACTGTTTAATTCACTTAGTAGTTATCATAACACAGTTTTGAAGATCAACATCAAAGACACTTAAGAGAAAAAAAAAGGAAAAAAAACATGTCGGTTGCTTTACAGGGTCTAAAAAGAGCAATAAAGCACTGATTGGGAGTGGGGTGGGAAGGGTGGTTGAGAGTGATGGGTTCAGTGTAGTGGTACTACCAGATAGGAGTAAGAAGTAGGTTAGATAGTTTCCTCAAAAGACATTAAGAATCTTTTTCCAGTTGTAGGATGGCAGCTGTCTTGATAGGGTGCAGGAAATCACTGCCACACCATTACAGAATGTGAAATCCACACAATATCCTACTCATTCCTATACCATCATGAGACATTTCCTTGCGGGTATCCCAGATGTAAGACCTTAATCATATACCAATCCACCACCTCAAACTGCAGCTCTGTCATGTGTATTTCCTACCCAATCAAAGGTAGAAGTGAAAGCAGCCAGGACATCCACAAGTGTGGTGCACAGTACATATGATAACTAACTAGCTGCTGAACATGCTGCATACTACAACATAATTCTCTTCAAACAAGGCTGCATTATGTGTAGCCCAAAACCAACTGCTCTGAGCTACACAGGAAACTGTCATTCCAGCATATCATCTACTGTTGCAATTCATCTTCAATGATGCTCTTCCTCCCTACCATCACCAGACTCTGTAAACTACATAGGTGGTATCTGGTTGCTGTAGGATATCCTCTGTTTTAATATTCCTCACTTAAAACTCCATTAATCCCATGCTTTAGCTTCTCTCATTCTATGTATTTGCAGTAATTATTTACTCTGCTTTTATTTTCCATCCAGAGATTCTGCTAGCACAACAAAGTTATCACTCACAGGCAGGGGCAGCTAGTATAAGATACCCACCAGATAGACCTATTACATGCATTCTGTGGATGGGCAAACCACTTGCCCAACATTGCTCACATGCATTCATACTCTGTGGAACAGTCATATAAGCTATGGCCTGTCGGCCTTACTGCCGCCCATGTGTTAGCTGTTTTCACACACCTGACACTTGTACCCATTGGTGCCCGGCTGCCTACCAGCATGCACATGAGCTAGAAGAGCCTGGCCTTGACCTTGCACCCCCATGTCCCCATACATATTTCTCCCTTTCTCTCTTTCCCATCCACTCATACACCTCCCTCCTTGTAATCTACTACTCCTTCTCTCCTTCTTCTCCTCCCCCCTCCCTCCTCCCCCCCTCCTGCTCTCTCTCTCTCTCTCTCTCTCTCTCTCTCTCTCTCTCATCACAAACATACATGCATACACACACTGACACACACTTACACTGATGAGCCAAACCTTAACCACCTGCATACTTGCATGTTTGTCCACCTTAGGAAAAGAAAACGAGGAACAGTTCTCATTTATGGATTTGAAAAGTCCTTGGTAGGTTTCTGGAGGTATTTGGTACCAGATGTCTCTGAATAGATCACGTAATTCCCATAAATTATGGACAGTTGATTTGTGAACACAGAGCGAGTGTCTGAAAGTGTCCCAGATGTGTTTCATTAGGCTTAGATTAAAGGAATTTGGCAGTCAAGACATCAACATGAGTTCCCTACCATGCTCCTCAAAACACTGTAACATGGTTCTGATCTTTGACAAGGGCAGTTACCCTGCTGGGAGATGCTTTTGCTGTCAGGGAAGACATCAAGCAAGACAGAATGCAGGTAATCAGCAGTAATTTTCATGTAAAACTTCCTGGCAGATTAAAACTGTGTGCCACGCCGAGGCTCGAACTCGGGACCTTTGACTTTCGTGGGCAAGTCCTCTACCAACTGAGCTACCCAAGCACAGCTCACACCCCATCCTCACAGCTTTACTTCTGCCAGTACCTCGTCTCCTACCTTCCAAACTTTACAGAAGCTCTCCTGCGAACCTTGCAGAAC
This sequence comes from Schistocerca cancellata, assembly GCF_023864275.1. Classification (NCBI taxonomy): domain Eukaryota; kingdom Metazoa; phylum Arthropoda; class Insecta; order Orthoptera; family Acrididae; genus Schistocerca; species Schistocerca cancellata. The sequence goes on along the minus strand of NC_064629.1, from coordinate 54,786,639 downwards.
TAGCACTCCTGAAAGAAAGGATATTGCGGAGACATGTCTTAGCCACAGCCTGGGGGATGTTTCCAGAATGAGATTTTCACTCTGCAGTGGAGTGTGTGCTGATATGAAACTTCAGGAGAGCTTCTGTAAAGTTTGGAAGGTAGGAGACAAGGTACTGGCAGAAGTAAAGCTGTGTGGACGGGGTGTGAGCCGTGCTTGGGTAGCTCAGTTGGTAGAGCACTTGCCCACGAAAGCCAAAGGTCCCGAGTTCGAGTCTCGGCCTGGAAGTTTCATATCAGCACACACTCTGCTGCAGAGTGAAAATTCTCATTCTGGAAATTTTGATGTAGTCCACAGATGTCATAGTGCCTTGGATTACTCCCATGGATCTCAGTCTGGGTGAATGCCCCCGCCCCTCCCCCCTTACCCCCTCCCTCCCCCTCTCCATCATAGCACAATACTGCTCCGATCAGCCAGTGACCAGTGTCAATGGCTCAATGCATGTTTTGAGCAACCATTCACCTGGATTACAGCACATCTGGTCACGACCACTCACTGGGTGTAACAAGAAACATCAAAGTCATTAAATTCTTATCTATGCTGTATTTCACTCAGCTTTATTATTCAGTTTATAGTTTTCAGATTACTGATTATAAAATTATAATTAATTTTCATGAAATATTCTAAACTTATGTCATTAAAACCATATGCTATTCATAATTCAAATCAACTAACAGTTGTCTATTTTAGGCTTGACCTACCATGTCTAAAAGCACATGTTTTTTATGTTTCTAATGAAAATCTTACTTTATTCTGAAAACTGTATATTTAAAAAGTTATACTAATTCAAAATTGTCAATTTGATGAAGTTTTATCTTAAAATGTGATCAATTGTTACAAATGTGTAACCTCGATTTTCCTGCTTGCAAAAATGTTAAGTGTCCAAAATAACATGCTACTTTGTAAGATATTCAAATTAGAAAATCTAACTAGAAAATTCTTGGTGGTCTTTGGTAATCCATATGTGCAATAAAACTTCCAGAGCAGAAAATAATACCTATCACTTTGGCATTTTTTGATTATAAAGCTTATAGATAATCAAAATATCTTCACTGCATCATATGTTTTTGTATTCTTTCCTTTTGCTGTTTTTTTATATTATTATAGAAGATGTAATTATGGAGTATTTTACCATTTCGTAATTTCTATACTATGTGCATCTTTCTGTAGGTGTCGTGCACAAATCCGTAGACAGTCGTGGGCAAACACTCAATTAGTTCAGACAATGTGTTTATTGAGTTAGAGGTGGTGGGTATTCAAACAGTCCAAATGCTACGTTATTCAGTCTGCATCTGTAAACTTGAATATTTTTTAGTCAGCTTCCTTAGTCCACCTCTGGTAGTCAAAATTTAAACAATTATGTTGGTTGGAGCTGGAAAATCAGCAGTCTTTGTGCAGCCTCTCATGTGTTACAAATCAGTCTGCTGCTGCTGCCCTAATTTTTTTTCCCTTATAACTGTTTACATAAGAATTTTCACTGTGTTTCTAATGTTGCTGACGATTTTCTGTCTTAATGTTGATTAGGTGTTCATTTACACATTATTCCCTTAGAGATAGGATGCTATCAATGTTTTTCTCCCTGGTATTGGTACTATAAGAGTTGAAAATTTAATTGTGATGGGGCTCTGGAATTCAATAGTAGGAGAAGGACGAGAAGGAAAAATAGTAGGTGAATATGGACTGGGAGAAGGAATGAAAGAGGAAGCCACCTGATAGAATTTTGCACAGAGGATAATTTAATCATTGCTAACACTTGGTTTAAGAATCATAAAAGAAGAATGTATACATAGAAGAGGCCTGGAGACACTGCGAGGTTTCAGACTGATTATGTAATGGTTAGACAGAGATTCAGGAACCAGATTTTAAGCTGTAAGACATTGTCAGGGGCAGATGTGGACTCTGACCACAATTTACTGGTTATCATCTGTACATTAAAACTAGAGAAATTAGAAAAAGGTAGGAAATTAAGGAGATGAAACCTGGATAAATTGAAAGAACCAGAAGTTGTTGAGAGTTTCAGAGGGATCATTAGGCAACAGCTGACTAGAACAGGGGAAAGAAATACAGTTCACGAGATGAAGTAGTGAAGGCAGCAGAGCATCAAATAGATAAAAGGACAAGACCTAGTAGAAATCTTCAGATAACACAAGAGATATTGAATTTAACTGAAAATAAAAAAAAAAAAATGCAGCAAATGAATCAGATGAAAGGGAATACAAACTTTTAAAAAATGAGATTAACAGGAAGGGCAAAATGGCTAAGCAGGAATGCCTAGAGGACAAATGTAAGAATTTAGAAGTGTAATTCACTAGGGGAAAGATAAATATTGCCTACAGGCAAATTAAATAGGCCTTTGGGAAAAAGAGAAGCAGCTGTATGAATATCAAGGGCTCAGATGGAAAAGCAAAGAAGGGAAAGCTGAAAGGTGGAAGGAGTGTATAACGGCTCTATACAAGGGAAATGAACTTGAAGGCAATATTATAGAAAGGGAAGTGGATGTGGATGGGGAAAAGATGGGAGATGTGATACTGTGAGGAGAATTTGGCAGAGCTATGAAAGGTCCAAGTTGCAACGAGGCTGCGGGGATAGACAATATTTTGGCAGAACTACTGATAGCCTTGGTAAAGCCATCTATAACAAAACCCTTCCATCTGATGTGCAAGATAATGTGACAGGAGAGATACCCTCAGATTTCAAGAAGAATGTAGTAGTTCCAATTCCAAAGAGGGCAAGAGCTGACAGGTGTGAAAATCATTGAACTATCAGTTTGATAAGTCATGATTGCAAAAATTCTAACATGAATTTCTTACAGAGGAATGGAAAAACTGGTGGAAGCTGACTTCCGGGAAGATCAGTTTGGATCCCACAGAAATGTACAAACACATGAGACAGTATTTACCCTACAGCTTATCTTAGAAGATAGACTAAGGAAAGGCAAACCAACATTTGTAGACTAAGAGAAAGTTTTGACAATGTTGACTGGAGTACTCTCTTTAAAACTCTGCAGATAGCAGGGGTAAAATACACGGAGGAAAAGGCTATTTACGACTTGTATAGAAATCAGACAGGACGGGTATGAAAGGGAAGCAGTGGTTGAGAAGAGAGTGAGACAGGGGTGTATCCTATCCCCAATGTTATTCAATCAGTACATTGAACAAGCAGTAAAAGAAACCAAAGAAAAATTTGTATCAAGAATTAAAGTTTTAGGAGAAGAAATAAAAACTTTAAAGGTGTGCCAATGACATTGTAATTCTGAGGCAGCAAAGGACTTGGAAGAGCAGCTGAATGGAATGGACAGTGTCTTGAAAGAAAAATATAAGATGAACATCATCACAATCAAAACAAGGATAATGGAATGTATTCAGATTAAATCAGGGGATAGTAATGAAATTATATTAGGAAACAAGACACATAGTACGTGAGTTTTGCTATTTGGGCAGCAATATAACTAGTGATGGCTAAGTAGAGAGGATATAAAATATAGACTGGCAATGACAAGAAAAGCCTTTCTGAAGGAGAGAAATCTTTTAACATTGAATATAGATTTATGTGTTAGAAAGGTTTTTCTAAAGGTATTTGTATGGAGTGTAGCCATGCATGGAAATGAAACATGGATGATAAACAGATTAGATAAAAAGGGAATAGGAGCTTTCAAAATGTGGTGCTACAGAAGAATGCTGGAGATTAAATGGGTCAGTCATGTAACTAATGAGGAACTACTGAATGGGATTGGGGAGACAAGAAATTTGTGGCCCAACTTGACCAAAAGAAGGAATCGGCTGGCAGGACACATTATGAGACATCAAGAGATCACCAACTTACTACTAGAGCAAAGCGTGGGGGGTAAAAATTGTGGAGGGGGTCCAAGAAATGAATACGGTATGCAGATTCAGAAGGATGTAGGTTGCAGTAGTTATTTGTAGATGTAGGGGCTTGCACAGGATAGAGTAGCATGGAGAGCTGCATCAAACCAGTGTTTGGACTGAAGTCCATAACAACAACAACATTGGCACTATACAAATCTGTATCATATTTTGACTATTTATTGAGGAATACAACAATGAATGGGATTGGGGAGACAAGAAATTTGTGGCCCAACTTGACCAAAAGAAGGAATCGGCTGGCAGGACACATTATGAGACATCAAGAGATCACCAACTTACTACTAGAGCAAAGCGTGGGGGGTAAAAATTGTGGAGGGGGTCAAAGAAATGAATACGGTATGCAGATTCAGAAGGATTATCAAATAAAGGAACACACAGTTTTCAGAAAAGTGTCTCAAGCTTATGGAGCTAAAATGGTAGCCAAGAATTTTTTTGGATACAGAGTGATGAAGGAAATTTCAATGAGCAAAAGTACTTGTAAATTAAAAATAAATTTACTGTTATGAAGTCTAGAGCTATAATGAAAAGAAAAATTGGGACTTTAACATCATGAAGGTTTGAATGTAATGAAAGGCATGAGTTTTATGACAGAAGAATAGTTGAGATGTTCATGAAAACTAAGGGGCTCATGCCCCATGAATCTGGATGGCAAAGATGTAATTTAAAAACCTTGAGCTGAGGCTCCATGAAAGGTGTTTCCAGGTAACCTGTTAACAGATCCATAGCCAGGGAGGTTATTTTACCTCTAGAATATTTTACTGCCATAATCATTAAACTATACGTTGGAGCAATATGCCCTTGGGAAATGTAATTACTGTTGTTTCCACATGCTTTCAGCAATATACAGTACCGACACAGCAAGGCCATTTTGGCCAATGTTACAAGGCTAAATCATCCAGATTGTTACCTCTGTAATTGCTAAAATGGTTGCCACCCATATGTTAGTTTGATCTCTCTACAGGTACCCTTCTGGTGTGGTCACACATACATAACAGACATCTGTAGTGTTGATGCATGCAAGCCATTTCACTTTGATTATTTCTGTGTTTGGTTTCATGCTAAATATTCACATGTGTAGATTTCATAGAAATTTAAATCTACAGTTAAATTTAATACCCAACAATGATACATACAGGTATATCATATATTTGATAGATTAATCTAAAGAGTGAGAACTGTACAGTAGAAATGATTTCAATTTGTTTTAAAATAGTTTTTCATTACCTAACAATACCTTTAATTCAAATATTTTTATGACTACATTCTTTGTGCCCTTCTGTGCAAGAGTAAGTGTAAATTGTGATTAGCAGAGGCCCCTTTTATTCCTAGTGGTATATTTATGAATGTTATTTTCAAATTGTAACTTAAGAAAACAATAACAAGAGAAAATATGTACTGTGATGCTTTTGTTAAACTGCCTAGTGCAACTGTTTGTTTTAATTGTTGCCTATATGAGATCTGAGGGTGTGCACCAGGTATTATCCAAGACGTTCAATGAGAACTTTGTGTTTAGGTGTGGAACTGCCCCAAAATCTAATTTCATGTGTTATTAATGAATGGAAGTGTGCAAAATAAGTTGAATTTTTTGGTGCTTTCAACAAAAAAACTTCAGGCAGACAAAGCAAATGTTACTTAACTTAATCATTTGGGAAGCTCTATACTATGTGACTTCCAATTCAACTTCTTACAGAATGCTCATCCAAGAATTCTGAACATTTGATTTTACATATTTTCTTTTTAATATAATCTGTTATTATAGGTGATGTCATATCTTGCCTTTTTACAGAACTGAATTAATTTGTTTTTTTATTAAGTTAACTGACAGACAATTTACTGGAATGGAAAATGAAAAACGTTAATTTATGAACAGAGCATAGTGATGTATAGAACATAGTGACAGCTAAAGGTACCAGTATGAGATTATTAATAAGCTGTGAATCAGATTGATTTTTAGATCTGACTGAACAATATGTAAGATTTCCCATTTATCAGGTTACTAAAGTACTGGAGTCCTAACTGAAAACACCATGAGCCCAAGCATGCTGATGGCTTCTCACAAGGTTTGTTCTGTTGCCTGGCAGATTAAAATTCAGTCAATGGTATCAAAGAGCTATTACTACATTCTTACATCATTTAAATAGTAATTTTGATAAGAAAGTAAATAAATACACCTCCAAGCAATTTGGAAGAGATATTTTGAGTATAATATAAGAAAGACCTGTAGTGCTTTCCAGTAAATCTTCAGGAAGGTCATTTCTGTGAAGATAGTTACGTAATGTAATAAAATATATGTGGGAATATAAAAGGCACTTCTGCACAGAAAAAGTAAATATCTTTATACAGATGGTAGCCAAGGAAACATGGGAAAACATATTTTCAAAAACAACAACCAAAGACTTGTGCAACACTTTTTCTAGTACTTTCATGTTTCTATTTGAGATGTGTTTTACCAAAAAGCTTACAAAAATCAATGTCATACCAAGGAACAACAGCCAGTGGATATCACCTGCCATCAGAGTATCTAGTCAAACTCTAAAACATTTCAGTCAAATCAAAAGAAACAATGAAAATAAACAATTCACAGACTACCTTAAGATGTATTTATATTTATGCCAAATTATATGCATCAAAGGAACACATGCTACATTTTTACTGTTATATAAGAGTAACGATAAGCACTAAATATGAGCATTTTAATAATTTTTACTTTTATTTTGACAACTTAGTCACACCTTTTAATTTTTTAATTGGGGGCAGTTGGATAGAGAGAGAAAATTGGAGATCCCCAAGCACCCCCTTCCAAAGAAGAAAGAAACACAGAAAGATGGAAGAGATACTAATCATCCTGCCATACACTGGAAAAATGGTCTGTTTCTGTATAAACAGTATGGCAGTTCCATTTTTTCTCCAATATCAAATATAACTGGCATGAACCCAATAATTAATTTTAAAAGATACTTCCAGCAGTCAAGGAAACACATCAAGGTTCCTCGATGCTCCATTCTGACAGAATACAACAATAAAATGCATGGAACAGATTGAATGTGTCAAAATGTGAATCAGTACAGGATAAATATCCATAACAGGTAATAGTACTGGGCAATTCAGTTGGTTATTGGATACCACTGTACACAATGTACTGATACTCTACCACAAAAAATGATAAGGAGTCAAACAGAAATTGTGCATCTCTACTTGAGGAGTGCTTGAGCATACCCTGTACTGCAGGAGTAAAGTAGATAGGATCCAGTTTGATGGAATGAAGCACCTGATTGCAAAAATATGGGATCCCAAAAAAGAAGACAATGTGTTGGAACAAACAGTAAGACATCAGCATGTACCCAGTGCTGTGTAATTTGGGACAGTGTGTAGAATGTTTTGCTGCTATCATACCATGTAATTTTTTGTTTTTGATTTTTAATTTGTACTCGTGTTTAATTTATTTCATTCAGTACAAAAATGTGTAATCTTTTGATATGCATGTCTCATTTTCTCTCAACAGTGTTTAGCATTACATATATATGGCACGGTATATTATTTTTTCACTTTAAATGTTCTTTTCAATGTAACAAACAAGCTGAAAGTAATCAATGTAAAAAATTAACAAAAAATTAATTCAGGCACTAATGACTTGGAAATCAATACATACTCTTACCTGGTCCATTTTAAGAACTAGGTGCTGTTGAAAAGTAAGCAGTTGCAGTAGCTAATGTGTGAAAATGAGGCTCTGAAGAAGCAGAACACAACACAACTGAAGACTACAGCTTGTTTAACACTTCAGTTATGAAAAGAACACACACAACACAGCTACACTGAATGTCTGTGACATCACTTCTTTTGGTATGTCAGAAATTATCAAAATATCAGAGAAATGGATAAGAAGATATCTGTCTTCTGATAAGAATAACAGTGATAACACAAGTGCCTTTAGTGAGTGTGACATCTAAAGTAAGACGTACTGCTTTTACACTGTGAATCCAGAGATGTTTTGAGACAACTGGGACAAATGTGATAATTCGAAATAAATTCATTACTAAAATGTTTTGATTATAGTCTCGTGTTTGATGTAGATTTCATTTCTTTATCATTTCATGTTCATGGTTGGAACCCTCAAAAAAGTTCCCCTTCTCAGCAACATTTGCACTGAGAGACACTAGGTGTAGGATCTAAACCAAACTGCCACACAGCTAATTGTTCCATACTTTTTAAGTACTACAAACTTCACTGCACTAGTACTGACTGAACATTTACATTTCCATGAATTTAATTAGCCATTTGAAATATAGGTGGAAATTATTTCACTAACTTATTTTGTTGAACAAAAGCAAATTGCAACCATTTTTGTTATAAGCCTAGTGTATATAGTTATTTAGATTGAAAAAACTAGATTTTGATGGAATCCTACTTTAAACATTTTATCATCATATCTCACATATTTGATTACTCGTATCAAAAGGCTAAACTGCTTTCTCAAAGTAAATGGTTTAAAAGGCTTTGAGCACTATGGGACTTAACTTCTGAGGTCATCAGTCCCCTAGAACTCGGAAGTACTTAAACCTAACTAACCTAAGGACATCACACACATCCGTGCCCGAGGCAGGATTCGAACTTGCGACCGTAGTGGTTTGCGCGGTTCCAGACTGTAGCGCCTAGAACCACTCGGCCACCCCGGCTGGCCTTTCTCAAAGTACAATATGCGTACATTTCTACCACATGTTAGACTGTCACTTGTAATGTTATGTTTTGTATTTTATGATGAATTTTCCTTTCTATATGAATGCTGTTCCAAATGACCTGGAGATATTTTTACTGGGAAATCTAATATAGTTGTTCATTCACACAGTACTGTTGGTTGTATTACCCACAGAGTTATCAGAGATATAACAGGTATCACCTGCTTTCACCATCTTATTACATTATTATTTGGCCAATAGTTACATTATTATGGAGACAGAAAATGATCTTCATCCTCAACATTAGTGCCACTAAAGCAATAGTAATCAAAAATAATGAGCACAGAAATAATGATACCTCAGATCACTTGTGTTTGCCCTACTTTCTTGTTTTCGTTATTCAGATAACATATTCTGAGATCTTGCGAGTGCCACTTTGGAATCATCATTGATAAACAATCTTTTTTTCAATTGTTAGTGTTTGAAGATTTGAGACACAAGCCATTTTTGAATTATCATTATAATTTCAGTGGTACATTAAGCAGCAATCCACGATAGCTATTCCAGAACAAGAATAATGACAATAAATAGTGGTATGGTAGTGATATGTGACCTAATGAATGTTTTATGAAACAAACATCAGCTACATTTGAGCTATTTGATGAGTAAGCAGACACAGAGAGTTTCGATTTTTTGTGTTTTGTTGACCACAATGTAGAGGATAGCCATGATAGCAGTCTATATGAATGCAGACTACTGACAGTGTTACTTGGCTGTTTATAAATCAAGTGCTGATTCCTCTAACCAAGTCTTGAATCTTGAATGTAGTGTCATCTGGCATATCTGTTATGGATGCAACACAAAATTAAAATAAATGTAAGTAGACAGAAAGACTGGATAACAGTTGGAATTAGAATATCATGTGCCAGGAAGGAGGAACTTCACACAGAATGGAGGAATAGTACACCCAAAGTAGTGAAAATACACTATACATGAGATAATGTAAAATCTTAAACTGTGTAATCAGGAAGGACAAAACATTGCACCATACACAGCAAATGAACAGTTTAAATAAACAAAGCAAAAACCATATGAAAAATCATAAAAATCAGAAACAAACAGATACAAAAAAATTAGAACAATCAAGGGTAGCACAGTTCGTAGAAAATGGGACAGACCAAAGTAATCCGAAATGGTCAGCCTCTGAACTTCATGAATGTCTCCTCTCCATAACCAAAAATATAGAGAACCAAAGGATGCAGGCCCTCTCACAATACATAAAACTACTTAATCTTCCCCAACACACACCGATGATGACATTGCATTTCAAATCCACAAAACTTAATGAAATAATAAAAGGCATCAGATCCAGAAAAAGCACCAGCACTTCTGGGTATGACACTATACCAAACAGGAAACTAAAATTATCTGGTGGCTGAATCAGCAACTTAGCAGTGTTACTTATGTAATCAGTCAGTGAAAAGCGGGTTATTTCCTTAGAGATTAAAGTGTGTTACAATGATGCTAATACACAAAGGCACTGAGAGAAATGTAATCACTGACTATCAGCCTATCTCTCTGCTGTGAGTTCTTTAAAAAATATTAGAGAGGGTTGTGTGCGACAGGCTGTATGAACACCTAACACAAAACGACTTACTGACAACATCCCAGTTTGGTTTTTGCAAAGGGCTCTCCCTAGATGGAGCAATACTCAGTCTCACAAAAGAAATTCTAGGTGAACTGAACTGGAGATGGTATCCTATGGGGACTTTTTGTGATCTTGCTAAAGCTTTTGACTGCTTGAAACATAACACATTAGCACAAAAACTCCCACAGTATGGCATAAAAGACTAGTAACTAGCTTGGCTAAAATCTTACTTACATAAAGAGAATAAAGAGTTGCTCTAACAGTTGCAGTTGACAAAATAACATCATTTTGGGGAACTACTCAGTATGGTGTTTCATGAGCCACTGAACTTCACAGTGTACATTAATTACTTACTAGTATCAAATGTGATACTGTTGGGCAAATATAGAATGTATGTTAATTATACAAGTATCTTGATCAAAAGTGTGAAACTTTCAATGCAGATTACTGCTGAAACATAGCAAGTATAGAAAATTAAACCTTTCTAAAACAAATCTAATGCATTTTCAGACAGCAAGTAACAAGCTCTTGTAATATATATCAATAGTCATAAAATAAATGGAACTTAATGTATAACACTGTTTTGGCATGCAAATGGATAATAAATTAAGATGGAACGAACATATTGATCACCTGCTCAAAAGACTAAGCTCTTCAACTAAGCACTATTTCGTCCTATGTCAGGAGGGATATAAAAATACTGTCATGTTTCACATATTTATAGTCTGATCTCATATGGTATAATTTTCAGGGCAAATGCTTCCAAATTGGAAAAGTTTTTAAACTGCAAAAACAAGCTGTGAGGTTGATCTGTGGTATTACAAATCAGATATCCTATAGGCATCTATACAAGATCCTTGGTGTACTGATGTTTAGAAGTATCTAAATCTCCTCACTAAAAACTTTTATGAACTTATTGTGACATTCACTGAAAGAGTTCTTCATAAATCACACTGTATATAATTTAAAGGAATTTATAGGAATACATATTACATAAAAGATGTATCATATTATGAATGATGATGTGATATTTTATGCTAATACATGTATTATCGCATACCTAATATGTATATTATTTGCAGTATTCTTTTCTTGAAACCTGGAAGGTCATATTTTATATCTTGTATGTATATTGTTTGCAGTATTGCTTATTTTTCTTCTCTTTTTCTCCATGTTATAGTGCATTATTTGACTTGTTCTACATTACAGCACAACTTTTTTACAGAATGTAATTTAATATGGTCAGATAAAATATCAAATCAAATTTATTATTTTCGAGAATTATCTGCAGTGAGTGCATTACTGCACTTATGTGACTTGGTCTAATTGTCATAATATCTACTCTATATTTTGAGAAGAATTTCTGGGATACATATGGGCTTTTAAGATAATAATACATAATTATTTTTATCATTTTTTAATTTCTGTTACAGCACTCATGAAATTATAATTAAAATGCTTTAACAGAGTGATATTTATTGATAAATATTTGGTATAGCAGACATTTCATTCTCACAGGAAACACACATAATATATGATTCATTTTAAAAAAATGTTGTCATGGTCTGATTAACATGCTTTGTGCTAGAAAAATTTATCTAACTTATCTGAATACTTTCTACCTAGATTTATTTCTGCAAAAGTAGTTAAAAATAGAACCACATACAACAATATAAGAAGCAAATGCTCCTGTTTTTTATTATACACATTACACATGTGATGTTCACATATGGATATAGATGGCTCTGATAAAATTGCAGAAAATTCTGCACAACTGACTAGAAGAACTCAAGAATTTTAAGAACGATAAATAGCACAAGTGTAATGTATAATGCAGCTTTCACAATTTTTCTATGAAAATGGAGTAGAAAAGTAAAGTTGACCAAACAGTGAAATTCAGTATTAATATTACCATTCTCTAATGTGCATTCTTATGTTAAAGTATTTATCTTTGGTTACAAAATGGCACATACTTATATGAAATAAAAATAAATTTAATAGTAGACTAGGATTAATATCTTAACATTATTATGAGTATACATAAAGACAAGAAACATATGATATTTTTCAAACTAAATTGCAGGAGTGGTGTTTAAAATTGGATCTTCTACAGTTACAGAGGAGTCAGCATTGAGTTACTTTATATGACTATTTCTGACAATATGGCCATTCTACAGAATAGACTTTTTTCTGTGTAGTTATCAGACTGGAATGCTCCTGATAAATGTGAATAATAGCTAAAAACTGTCAGCCCTAGTTAATACATACAGTGTCATAGATAGCTTTACACTTATTTCCAAACAATACATGAAATAGATTTAATATAGTTGTAGTATAAATTGTTAACAACATTAATTTTCTTTTATTCAGTGAATATTTTTTCATTCCTATATTGTTAAATGCATAAAGAATAGAATGTTTCAGACCTGTCCTAGAAATGTTTGATACTTTTTTAGAAAAGAAGAGGCATATGGAGGATATGGTGGTACTGAGGTGAAAGAAAAGGAGGGATGAGGAGGAGAAGGAGAAGGAGGAGGAGGAGGAGGAGGAGAAAGCAGAGATAGTAGAGGAAGAGAAAGCTCTACACCATGAAAGTTAACATTCCATTCTGTTAGATGATTTGTTTATCATATTACATTGCATTTCCTGCAAACTTTAATACATTGTGTGTTAAGGTGATAAAAGTGTTATCATTTTTAATAAGATGTAATCCTTTCATAACAAGAGTGGTATATGCTTAATCATAGTCATGCACTGGAATGCTACTTGCATAATCTACATTACAATGTGAAACTCTTGCAACAAATATTACATTCTAGTCTTATTAAGGAAATAAGGGAGAAAACACATCCAGCAAAGGTCATCTCCTCACATCTACTTTGGCCAAAAATTGATTAACTGAGTGTAAATGCCCAAATACAGAACATAACGTATTACCCACATAAAAGACTAACATGCCTTGAAAATGAGTGTATTGATTTCTTTGTAATATAGATACAACAGAAATACGTTTTATCTGGTATGTGGTACAAGTTTTCTGGAGAATAATAGGAGTGAACATTGTGCATTGGCTTAAATCATTTCACCTAATTTGTAGATTATGGGAATTGTGGTGCAATTCAAATGAAAATAAGAAGTCTTATAGCTAAACTTTTACAGCATTTTTTTAAAAAGTAGATCTCACTTGCAATTGATTGGCTTACCCTTACATCTGAAATGAACTATCTTACTGCTAATGCACTCATTTGATTGTGATTAACATAACTGTTGCCAATCATACTTACAGCTAGCCTAATAATTGTTCCATCACAAATACGTATTTCTTACAAAGAAAAAAAATGGATCAGATTTTCCATAAGAACTGCCATGTATCATATAAAAATGACAATAAACTACATGGACACTATTAGTATGAGTATTTATCAACAAAAAGTACTGATACTGTTAAGATTAACTGTAACCATAATTTGATGTAACAGCAGTAGGGGGTTTATTTTATTAACATAATGTAAAAAGTAATACAGTTAAATAAATCTGGTTGTCGATTTACAAAACAGTGTATTTTGTAATAAACTTCATTCAAGATATCAGTTTATTACCTCAATCAGCATCACTCCTTTTTACGAGCATTCAGGCTGATGGGGTTACGTTATTCATAATCTGTCATGATATGATGCCACAGATTGGATGACACTGAAAGTATATCACTATTATTTAGCTCAAGATGATGAATTTTGGTACATATAACCGATCTGTATGACTACCTTCTAATAACTTCTGTCAAAATGAACGGGACATGTGGTACAAACATTAACATAAGTAAGTTATAATATTTTTGATAATTATGTTATTATAATATTATTGTCATCTGTATTTTTTGCTTACTATTGAAGTGTTACTTCATAATAACCACTGAAGGGCTACATTTCTTGCATCAAGTTAATTAAAATGTCAATCTTCCAAATAATCATATTAGTTTATTACACGCTTTGGAAAAAACTTCAGTTGTTTTTGAGGATTAAAAGGCGTTATCAAGTTATCTTAGTAAAAATAAATGAGTATTAGTTCTGCGTAGTGTTTTGTTATAGTCCATAAAAGACATAATAGTTCCAAAACAGCAGAAAATATATTTGAGAAGGATAAAAAGGAAAAAAGAGCATTGGTGTAATAGTTTTACAACTAATCTGATTCAGTCATACAATAACAGGCATTCATACTAACATTTGCAGACACTGAAAGTAACAAATCTTCTGCAAACTGAATTTCACATTAAACTTTGGTAAGCTTCTACAAACAACACAAAGCTAGCAGTGCCTAAATGTGCCATTACTTGAAGTCAAACTATTAATTTCTAGACATTTTTAACAAATGCTCTCTCTCAGAAGGCATAAGGGAACTAGTAAACCAATCATAATAGCTAAATCATTTCACATGTTAAGCAACTCTGAAGAAAGTTTAAACATTTATTGTATAGTACAGCAAACTGTTCGGCATTTTTCATTCACACTTTGTGTAAAGTTAATAAACTTATCAACTGGCTCTAAAATTGAATTGTGCAAAAATATTAAGTTAAGAATTTGGAAAACAGTGCTGCATTATTATTGGTAACATAGAAATATATCTTTGGAAACACACAGAGGTGAGTCAGTTTGGTTCCACATATCCTTTCAACTCATAAAATATGAGAGTGCTTGAATGTAGACGTATGTTGTTTCTTAGTTCGTAATCAGAATTATTATCATGTAATTCCAAGTAAGGTTATGTAACATTGTTAAAAATCATAATGGAATATGTTTCACATTTGGTAAAAATTAATTCTGATGTATGTTACATAAGCTTTATTTACTTATCAAATATATTAACATCAGATTTGATAGATTTTCTGATGTTAGATTACACTATGAATAGCAGAATGTTTGGAGCAGAAATTAAACTTATTAACTCATTTTTCACTGTAGAAATTGTCATAATTCTCTATTAGTCATATGAGAAAAACTTCCTAAACTATGAAGTGGCATTCATGCAGAAATAGGAAAAAAACTTTTTATAATACATGTGTAATATTTTTCAGAATATAAGCTTTAACAGAATGAATATGAGAGACCTCATTCTTTTTGTGAACTGCCAAGAGATATAACTGCTCTCTGTTATTAAACTTTTCTTCATAAGATATGTAGAGTAAGCTGTCAGCTTAGAATATCTCCTACAAGATGTCAGTAACAATGGATATGAGTTCATTGTTGTAACACATGACCTGCTACTATCCAGCAGAATAACAATGTTCCAGATGGTATAACACCTGCTGTTCCATCTCATGAATCTTTTCTTCCCACAAGATTTTATCTCTTCAGGAGGACTGCCTTTTTCTCTTTTTGTGAAAGAAAATGTAAGGCAGCATAAAGCAGATTCCTAAACTGAACTTTCAATTTAGATTCCAATATAGCTTTTATTGCATGCTACTTATTTTATAAACTGTCTCTTTTAACATAATATATTGTAATATTTCTCTTCACACAATGAGCCTACAAACAGCCAACTATTCTGAAAACTGAGTAGGCCTTTAAGTATTTGTTATAAAGGAGAATTTTCAGCTTTTCTTTGGTATAGGAGTTGTGTTGTAAATTCTATTATGATACATTAGAGACACTGTAACATGTGTAGTATTAGTATAAGGCAATGATGTTGGATATACATCCTGTGCAAAGTTCTGATGGAAGTATTAGTCTCCTATGGAAGTAGTCAAAAGTATTTTTGGTAATGTGAAACTTCTACTGAAGACAGCTTATGTTTGTCATATTATTTTTGTAGCTGTGATACCTTATAACTCTCGTTATACACACCATGCAATAGAAATGTCATTATTTTAGCAATATTACAGTATCTGTAGGCAGAGTGACCATTCCTAAAATGAGGAGGAAGCGTGAAGTGTTCTTGCACTCAGCACTGATATGCATAAAGAGAACAATAATTTACAACATTCATAGACCTTTCATCTTAAATTACCAATTTTCTGTAAAACTCATTTAACAAACAAATTCTCTTGAAAGCAGTATAATGTTTTCAGAAGCAGTTTGTGTGCAGCATACCAGTAATTTTTATGCCAGATCATGGAAAATGTTACAATTTGTACATGATTCTTACACTGTCTTATTTATTCCATCTCATATTTTGTTACAGTTTTTGCCATACCCATAAACTGTATAGGCTATTATCAAACCACCTCTTTAAGTACAAAACTGTTGGCATTTCCACGTGCATAGTACATGTTGGCACTGCATATTGGTACTGATCAGTACTGTAATCAGCAAAGTTTTTCTAGTCATGACATGGTTTTGCATTTTTAAAGCTTGGGTATGCTTCATTTCATTTCATTTTACAAAAGTGGTATTATTTAATTTGTTAATAGATTCAGCTGTTGCAGCAAATTTGCATTATGTGACAAGCACTTGCTGTCCACTGTTTTAGCTGTTTAACCTGGCTATCATCAAAGAACTGACATCTCTTTGACAGTGCTCAAGTAACAAAAAGAAAAAAAGGTAGACTGTGGTGGAAAGGTTCTCAAGTTAGTAGGATGTTCATAGGAAAATACAAGTCATCTACACAGTACATATCCAAGTAATGGTACAAAAAAGAATCAAAGAATATAGTCACTGCTGCTGCACTCCCTTATCTGAACAGTTTGTACATTTATCAGTAATTGTGAACTTAACTTACTGAATATTAATTGCACTTTAAATGTCATACCATATAATGACAAGCATAACATATCTTGTATATGTCAATAATCTAATTATTGTATTTTACAGCAGAATGCTATTCTTGAAGCAATTCCAATCAATCATAAATTTCCACATCAATACTGTCCATCTTCACCAATACACCGCACCGTGCATATGGCACTGCACAAATAAACTGAACCATTACGTGATGAATCAGTACCACCTCTCAGTGATCAAAAAAATGTGAAATATAACCATCTGACAGAACTAAAATTCATGATGTCTGATATAAGTGCCAAAATCAACAGATCCGATGTTCCGCAAGTGAATTCTGGTGGTCAGAGTTTACTACACTAACCTGGTGTAGCAAACTGAAGCAAATGTTTGATGGCCATCTTTCAGCTAGGTTGTGTTACTGTGGTCTACCAAGAGAGTGTGATGGCACTACATTGTTGTTCAAAGGTAAGACAAAACCTGAATTGTGATTGAGCAAATTAAGAACAACAACTCAAGGGAAAAGTATACTGGCCACATACCGTTTTTGTCGAGAAGTCACTCCACCATAAAATGAGACGGAAGACGAGACATCAAATAATAAGTATAACAGCATTCGACTTATACAGCATCGAACAGGCTTGCGCTATTATACAGCAACAATTTCCGTATGGCACAGGTTACAAATGTATCAGTTCTGGATCATTATGAAAATCAAAGCATGCAAGGGATATGTTCACAATGTCATAAAAAAAGAGTCAGTTCCAATGTTGGTGCTGACATTTAACACATGAATTATTGAGAGATGAAAAGAGTGAAAACAGTTAGGACTCACAAAGAATTTCATAAGAGCAGTGAGGACTATGCATGATGAAAGTACATTTAAATCAATGAGTAGAGCTAACTGTAAAGCCTTTAGTCCTAATGCAAGTATTGGGATTCACATCTAGTTTGATTTTTAAGCGGGAATACTCATTCTGCCACTCTCCTTTTGTTGCAGTTCCAGGTCCCTAAGTAAAGCAAGAGCCAACTACATTGGTCAAATCAACAGAGTACCAGAATACCCTATAGCAAACATGAGAGATTCCTGTTGACTAGACGGGCGACAAACCACGCTCAAACAATCCGCCGATTACCCGCTAAGAGGTGGTTTCTTTGTAGAGGGGTGGATGTCACAGCAGTTTGCTTCGTATAATCCGCGAGGTAATGACAGACTTCTATCCTTTATGTAAGCTACTCTCAATCACCGAATACTCTGTTGAGCACAGAATAGATATGTATCAGAAGAAAACAATGAAACGTGTATGATTCGGCCAAAAGTTTATAATTACTAGGTGTACGTGTTCAAGAAGAACTTTCTGTGGAGCTCGAGTTCTACTGTGAACGAGCAGAATGAAGAGATAGAAATGACATCACAACAGTACAACGTAATGTATCTTGTCACACAAATCCACTGTACTCGCCGCGCATGGGGCGGTTACCAGTAACAAAGCATTTCTGTGGTTTGGCTCCGATTACAGATAAAACAAAAGAAACGTGGATAGTGGTAGAAAAAAGTACGCAACTGGCGCGACATTTGTATAACTGTTGAATGTTAAAAAGAGAGACCTTATAGTAAGAAACTATTCTTATTATGTTTGGAGAAATGTAATTTCGCGCGTGTTACGTGAAAGTAATATTTTCGGGCTGATTGTAACCAGTCGGGTATATGGCCATAAGTTTTATTTTATACCATTAAGAGTATTAAAACACGAAAAATTCTGAAACAGTTCGTAATTTAATAAAAAAAAGATTAACGCTAAATGCTTGAAACCAGTTATGAAATAAAATTGTAGTAACGCACTTGATTGATTGCTGTCGTTCTAAAATTCTTATAACTTCCTTATGTGTCCTGACACGAATCAATGATACTGATCCTATGGGAAAAGTGGACATGATTTTTCTCGCAACTGGACCAAGAATTGTATAATGATAAAGGAGGAAAGGCAGCTGTGACTAATAGGTTTGTTTTCAATTTCTTCGTGAAACATACACGAGTTTCGCCTAAGTCCGACTAAAGTACTTTACATTAAGGGAAAATTGTCAGTTGCAGAGCCAGAAAGAATCAATTTGTGGCTAACATGTGAGGACAACAGTAACAATGTTGGTAGAGGCGAAAAGACGATCACTGAATAGGAAATTGTGTGTTACAACTTTTTTATTATTATCTTAAGTAGTGGGATACAGATATCTTTCAACAACAAAACATAATTCCCTTGCGGAAGCATATACAATCGGTATATCGTTAGAGGTGGTTTTGTACACATGCTGACGCTCTTACGAGTACTGAATCGGCTCATGGACAACTTAACATAAGCGCAAAGTTATTTCTTTTCGCATTGTCTCATCCGTTGTATTATTAAAGGAGTTATTATACTCGGCATCTTGTCATGTTGACTTTTTTTTATAATCTCATCCTTCCCAGAGATACATATCTTCATAGCGCCAACGCCAAGAGTTCGTTTCACTTATCCCACTAAATCGCTGGGTGATTACGGAGGTAACGAAGTTTTCAGTTTTACGTCTTTCACTAATAGGAAACACAGAATTTTGGATGGATCGCATACTACTTTGATTCGTGTTTTCTTACGTCGCGTCTCAGCGATTACTGTCATCACATCTGTATGTGAGGGGAGCAGATCTAAGGAGCACACCAAAATGAAATGATGTAACGAACGAGATTAGTTAGCACGTGACATCGTAAGAAGGTATAAAGTAACAGAGAAACAAAGATATAGATGCAACGTATTCTGGCAGAGGGTACCGTGGATATGAGAAAAACTGCAAATCGTGACGTCTGCCTGAAATGCTACGAAGAAACCACAAAGTGACACTATAGTTATGTAGAGACGTAGTACCAGTGGCTCTACCCGCCAATAATATCGCTGCCCTATCGCAGCAAGAAAAATTGTATCTTCGTCAGATCAGTTCTCAGTAGTAGGCGCTCTGAGCTACACGTTTTGTGTATGCGCCGTGAGAATAAAGGTATTCATAGTAAGTGACGGGAGTGCGAGTGATTCTTTACCGTCGTAATTACCACGGCCGCTCCCAATTACCTACAGTTACATTACAGATTATCTAACCAGCGGACTATAAAGACACAAATTTAACGTCAAAATAAAATGATGCAAAGATAATAATTTAATCTTTTTGTGTCATTTTACGTTGGCACTAAACTTATTTCTTTAATACTCAATTGGGTTGCGGCAACTGACTATCTCAGTTAGATGTCCCGATATTCAGTTTAACAGTTTTCTGTGCACTGTACGGTACGCTTTGAGAAGAGACGTTGTATCTGTAATTTTTGTTTCTTCATCACGGAATCTCGTTTGCTCACTGGGTCTGCATTTTGTACCATATCAATTTTGATGTGCTCTTTGCGCGTATGCCGACTGCCGAAGAGCGTCGTAAGAAAAACTCGAACGATAAAATAATTTGGCGTCTAGGCAAAACCCTTTACGTATGTCCTACAAGCGATTATTGACTTCTTTACTGATTTTCTATCCTATATTGCGCTACTAATTTCAAATCCTAATCATTCACTCTATTATTAGATTTAAAAATGGCTGTAGTTATAGCACTTTGTTTACGTAAGTTAAGCCCTCGAAACATTCTGAACATTTACTTGCGAAAGGACTGGCGAAAATAACTCGGATGGAACGGTTCACGCGGATCAGCAACTATCTCAGGATGTACTGTTTCCACACGGAACAGTGTCGTATCTCCGTCGCACTAATGAAATAGGCATATTAAGAAAAGCGCTACTACTCGCATTGGCAATACACGTTACACAGCAAAGTCGAGAACGTCGATAATTACCAGTAGCTGCAATACGCATAGAAGGCGCCTCTGGCGAGATAATATAAAAGATTAAAACACGAGAATGGAACATCTAGTAACCGTTGAGGAAATCACGTTAAAGGAAGCTTTTCGCTGTTTCCTAAGGCTCTTAACAGGGCTTTCGCACCCGATGTAGCAGAAAACAAACAGGCAAGAAAAAGCCGCACCCTGCTAACAAACACCACGAAGAATTGTAATAGCTCACACTCGCGAGTTTCAGCGATGCGATTCTCGTTACAGACGCGAGCTCGCAGGATTAGGTAGAGCTGGTTTCCTCACTGCAGGTGACGGGTCAAAGACGTGTTTCCAGGCGGCGGAAGCTTTAGACAGCCGTCGGCTGCGGCATCGCCAGCGGCACGGGCAGCGGGGGCGGGGGCGGCGGTGGCGGGGGCGGCGCGGCGGCGCAGGCGAGGCTGGGCCGGCCGGCGCTGGAGGCGGGCTCGTGGTCGGTGAGCGCAAGCGACGCGCTGGCCGTCGCCGTGCTGGTCGAGCAGCGCCGGAAGACGCGCTTCAGCAGCCCGGGCACGCAGGTGCCGCGCCGCCGGTGGCGCAGCAGCACGTACACGTACGGGTCCAGCATGAAGTGCAGCGCCAGCAGGCACTCCGCCACGTCGAAGAACACCTTGTACCGCGACCCCTCCACCAGCTGCGTCATCGGGATCGACATCTGCAACACCGGACAAGCGGGGTCTGCAGATGCGATCCGCACTGTAACTAGTATCGAAAACTGACAAAGGTGAGCGTATCCGGAGGTGGGGGTGGGGCGACGGGGAGAACGCCGTACGATACGAGGTGTGTGCCAAAAGTCGTAAAATAGATTTTTTAAAAAACATTTATTAACAATATCTGTAGGTCGTATTCGTGTCGGGTCTCCGGCCGGAACGTATCGTCGTCTCGACACGATATTTCGGCGGTCCGTCATCGGGTGAGTAGGCCGTCGCACTATCTCGCTGGAACTGAAATCGGACACTTTATGTCTTCTTTCTTTATTGTATTTCGGTGCCCCATCTGGGGCGGGCTGGCAGCAACGTATGCGCTGCTCTTCAGCCGAATGACATTAATTATACAAAGGAAGACATTTGGAGGAACAGAAAGGAGAAAATATGGTGTACCTATACATAAAGAAGGAGGAACAGTACGGAAGAGAACAGACAAAAAGCGGGCGACTGTAAAATGCAGATAAAAACCGTAAAAAAATGAGTCCACAAAAAACAAAACCACACACTGGATCGTAAAAGTATCGACGGATGGCGTAGCACGTAACCATCACTGGCAGTAACACTACGTACAAGTCCGGCACACAATTAGAATCGCAGCCCTCGACCCACAGGAGAACGGCACCGAACGCGACACTCACATAGTACACCGATGACGATGACCAAACAGATAGGATCTGCCAGGGGTGTACAGATGAGGGGGTGGAAAGAAGGGTGGGTGGGAGGGAGGGAGGGTGAGGGGCGAGGAGAGGGGGGGGAGACGGGCGGGGGGGCGCCGAAGCGGGCCGGGGAGGGAAGGACGTGGGAGGGAAGCAGTCGGGGAGGGAAGGAGAAAAATCCAAGGAGAGAGAGGGAAAAGGGGTGGGGGAACAAGACAAGGTTACAGTTGGAAGGAAGGGTAGAGCTCACGGCGAAGTTCAACATCCGGGAGGGGGAGGTGCTGGAAATTGCCCTGATGAAGGAGACATAGGGTTTGGAGGTGGAGAGAGGAAGAGATACAGCGATAGAGGTGCGGCATCGGGCGGGGGGGTGGAGAGGATGGAGGAAACCGAGGGGTGGGGATCGAGCCTGTAGACAGTGTAAAGGATGCGGAGAAGTTGGAGAAAAACGAGGAGGTGGGGCAAGGGGATGAGGTCGTACAGGAGCCGTGTGGGGGAAGAAAGGAAGATACGGAAGGCGAGGCGGAGTGCGTGGCGTTCGAGGATTCGGAGGGCCTTGTAAAAGCAGGTGGGTGCAGAGATCCGGGCAGTGCTGGCATAACAGAGGACAGGACGGATGAGGGATTTGTAGGTGCGGAGGACGGTGGAAGGATGCAATCCCCACGTCCGGCCAGACAGGAGTTTCGGTAGGCGGAGGCGGGAATGGGCTTTCTGCCGGACGGTCGGGAGGAGAGGGGTCCAGGTGAGGTGACGGTCGAGGGTGAGGCCAAGATATCTCAGGGTGGGGGTGAGCTGGATGGTGAGGTAGAAATCAGGGCGATACATCGTACACGCCGCGGCAGCTCCTTTTTGCACCGACCGTGGGTCCACCGCGCGCGCGCGAACGTAACTGCCGTCTAGCGACAGGCACAACAGTGTACCAATGGTGTAAGCTTGCAGAAACAATAAATCGATATCAAACACTACTGACAGTTTTTGATAACCGAAACAGGGACTGTTGTTTCTTAGTAACAAATAGAACAGGCTTCCAAGACTTACTTAAAAGGATACCCCTTATCTCTGTTTATAATATTGTCAGATAGCCGGATTTCAATGGCTTCTTTCACTACACAGTCCCAATACCGCAACGCAGGGGCAACGACTTGTGTCTCATCGTTTAACATTTTATGTACTTCGGTAAGACAATGTTCTGCCACTGTAGATTTTTCTTTTCAGAAAGCCCGGGGTCTACGAGATCGCCTGCCATTGCGGGAAAGCCTATATCGGGCAAACGATTCGTACAGTCCGTGATCGCTGCGTGGAGCATCATCGCACAGGTGTTTATTTCACCCAGAAAAATTTGCAATAGTGGAACATTGTCATACTGAAGGATATAAAATGTTGTACGATTTCAGTTCCGGCGAGACAAGTCGCAGTGCGACTGCCTACTCACCTGAAGATGGCGACCAGGTGGACCGCCGAAATATTGTGTCCAGATGACGATATGTTCTGGCTCAAGATCCGACAGGAATACAACCAATTATTACGCCGGGAAAGTTTACGGAGCCAGTATCTGTAGAGTGGCTAAATGTTCTTCAAAGTACTCTCCACGATTATCTACATACAATGACGGAAAAAAGTTAGTACACCTGGAAAGACGACGTCGATTTTGATCGGATGACGTCATATGCCACCTGGGGGTACTAATGTTCTGATAATGGTATCAATGTCTCGTCCGCCAACAGATAGCGTAGTGGCACAGCTACAAGAGCGTCATCTGTATCTACCCTTTAATAGGGAATGCTCACAGGCAGAAGGCTCAGTGTGGTGCAAATGTGTGAAGCGAGCAGGCAACGATGCCACGAAGACGCACTCGTGCTTCCTACAGGCAACTGAGCGAGTTTGAAAGGGGTCAAACTGCGGCCTTCCGAGTGGCGAGATGGCCTTTTCGGAGAATTGCCACACAAGTTAGACGTGCTGCGTCAGTTGTGCAATGATGCTGGTATCAGTGATCCCGTGAACATTCTCACACCCGTAGGTGATGTTCTGGACTTCCGCGCAGCACGGAAGCCCGCCAGGATCGTCGTACTGTAAGGCCAGCAGTGGCAGATCGTACAGCTACCACAGCACAGGAAAGAGGGCTTGTGAGCCCAGTCGTGTCGACACGAACTGCTGCCAACTGGTTATTAGCACTCGGACTACGGGCACGTACACCTCTGGCCCATCCGGTGTGGCCGAGCGGTTCTAGGCGCTTAAGTCTGGAACCGCGCGACCGCTACGGTCGCAGGTTCGAATCCTGCCTCGGGCATGGATGTGTGTGATGTCCTTACGTTAGTTGGGTTTAAGTAGTTCTAAGTTCTAGGGGACTGATGACCTCAGATGTTAAGTCCCATAGTGCTCAGAGCCATTTGAACCAATCATCGACGTGCACTGCTCGACTGGTGCCGTCAGGGCGTCACTTGGAAGGTGGAATGGCGCGTAGTGATCTTTAGTGATGAAAGCAGATTCTGCATGCACGAAAGTGATTATCATTTGCGGGTACGATGTAGACCTTTCCAGCACTGTCTTGTAGAGCGCATTCGCTCAAGACACACTGGGCCCCATCCCAGGCGTTACGGTCTGGGGTCCGATAGTCTACAATTGTCGCTCACATTTTGTGTTTGTAGAGGGAACCCTAACCAGCGCTCAGTATGTGCAGAATGTTTTTAGACCCATTCTTTTGCCTTTATTGCAACAAAAAGATGATGTGTTGTTCCAACAGGATAATGCTCGCCCACACACTGCCAGTGAAACTCAACATGCTCTGCAAGACGTGCAGCAATTTCCCTGACCAGCGTAATCTCAAGACTTGTCTACAATCGAGCACATGTGACATATGATGGGACAAGAAGTGACCTGTGTGACTTACCAACCGATAGCTTTTCAGAACTACACGAACAGGTCCAGTAGGCGTGGCATAACGTATCCCGAGACAATAATCGCCATCTGTAGGGTCGATTGGATGCCTGAGTCTGAGCCCGCATTGCCGCCTGTGGAGGCTACACCACGTATTAATACGGGTGTTTCAGCACGGATAGATACCTGGTACCTCAGAACTGCTTGTGCTATTGATCTGCAAATCTAATTGTATGCACTGTTGCAACAGTAACTATTGAGTAAGTTTGGAACCTCTGCAGAGATGTACTATTTTTTCCGGCAGTGTACTTTTTCCCTTGACTCTTTCATGCTCGGTACACCCCACTGAAGGCCTCGACGAGAGTCTCCTTTAAAGATATCACAGTCGCTTTGGCAGCATCTATGCTGTCAAAATGGCGTCCTTTGAGTACGTTGGCGTTCTTCACCTGGGGTAACCGAAAGGTGGCCGGGCTGCGGCAGCGCTGTCGCCAGGAACTCACGGACGCAGAGGTATCTGTGGGTGGGCACTGTCAAGTAGTAGTGACGACTTTTCACATGCAGGTGACCCTTTTCTGCAGCCTTTCGATGACTGGGTGTTGTGTGCTGTCCTTAGGTTAGTTAGGTTTAAGTAGTTCTAAGTTCTAGGGGACTGATGACCATAGATGTTAAGTCCCATAGTGCTCAGAGCCATTTGCAGCCTTTCCAGAGAACACCGACGCAGTAGGCAGCGTTAAAGGTCTGTCCTTGTGGTACACACTTCCTGCGAATCACACCCTTGTCGTCGAAAAAGACAATCAGCAGTTTGGATTCGTTCATCCTCATCCCCTTCTGCTTCGGGTAAGCCGTGATGTGCCATTCTGCACTCTGGCGCTTCGTCTCTGGGTCGTACTGAAATGTCTACATTTCAACACCGGTAATAAAGCTGTTCAAATAATCCAGTTTAATTCCGACAGATCCCTTAGTTCACTCGCGATCAGCACTCGACTCACCTTTTGCTCGTCCGTCAACAGTTCGCAGACCGGCTTAGCGCACACTTTTTGCGTGTTTAATTCTTTCGTAACGATGCGATGCACAACGGTTTTCGGAATGTTAGAAGTGTCAGCTAGCAGCCAAACACTCATTCGACACTCAGCATTACAATAACCCATGCACACGAGGCACAGATTCATCGGTTTGGCTTCTTGATGCTCGTCTAGAGCGGGGTCATCGTCCACCCCTTCCTGACTCCCCTTAAACTACTTCGCCCACCTCGTAACTTGCACAGACGAAAGAGCAGACTGCCTGTAGGCTTGTTTGAGTAGTTCGTAAGTTTCACCAGCTTTTTTGTCGAGTGTTGTGCAGAACTTGATTGCCCAACTTTCTTTGGAAATTCTGCACGAATACTCTACGTCTACATGGATAGTCTGCAAGTGACATGTAAGTGCCTGGAAGAGGGTTCATCGAATCAGAGGGTTCATCAAACCACTATGCTTCGCCAGGAACTCACGAATGCAGAGACGTGTGTGGCTGGGTATTGTCGTGATTCGGCAGCCAGGTAGCGGTGATGACTTTTCACATGCGGATGACCCTTTTCTGCAGTCTTTCCAGCCTTTTCAGATTATCCGTCATGACGTGGTTTCAGAACAGGAGTGTACTAAATCAGCGATCCTGGCATCACAGGCTACCATTGGTCCCCCCCTCTACACTCACACACACACACACACACACACACACACACACACACACACTTTCCATCTAAGTTGAATGGCTCGAAAGTATCGCGACCTGTTGGGCCGCAACAAAAAAATTATGACTTTTGGGACACACTTTGTAAGCCGCTTGTGTGGAATAAAGTTGTCGAACTGGCCCTCTGTAGGTTGTTGCGACAGATACTCCCATCGGACAAAATACGGGGCTAGCATGAAGTCTTTCCCAGATTACACAAAAATTATTTCTAAGGAACTATTTTAGATGCAGTAATGCAGTTTCTTGCAAAAGGTAGATTAACTCAAAGTTTTCTGTGGATACTTCTACATATCGATGCAATTTTCTTTCCAAGTGCTGGCCTAACTCATGAAGTTCTTACAGACACGCTTCTACAGATGCTCTGACAGCATCTGATTTCTTTTATCTCTCTCTTGATACATTTAGCGTAATTTAGGAGTGCTGCTGTCACAGAGTCGGCTAAGTTCAACGATAATTAACTCGGAAACGACTCAACGTATCGACTTTTTTTCTTAACAATTACTTCTCAGCACGGCGTCCCATGCAACACCCTTACGAGGTTTTCAGACTGTTTCTGACCACCCTGTATATTTTCATACGCGTTCTCTCTCTCGTGCGCCAATAAAACAAGGCACTTCAAATCAAATGCACAACGGAAACCTTTACGACAAATGGCGCTCCTGTGGCATCAAGATGTTTAATGTATCCATTTATTACAAAAGGCACGTGTTTGAAAACTTGTGACAGTTACGAAGAATACGTAGATGTAAACGTGTCTTTGCTGAACCTACCAAACAGTGTGTTTTATAATTTCTGTCACAGGCCTCTAGGGGCTGTAAAGGGAACTTAGTAACGTGTTGTTAGGGAACCCATATCTGGAAATGTACCTTTTGGATGTAAAATAAATTTGAAGATCGGACCACTCTCAAATATCCGCGTACACTGCGATGATAAGGAGCTCTGACTTGTATGCTTGATGGGAGCCCTTGACATGGGCAATGTTTCAGTACTCGTTGTCGGGTTCTCTTCTACGTGACGAGGGACGTCCTGTTGAAACTCGAGAGTCCGTGAAGCATCACAGTCAACCTTCCTTGTTATCGATGCACCATTTTGTCTCAGCCGTTGCTGTAGTCGGACGAAAATCGAATGTGATGTCATAATTACAACAGGGACTGAGGACGGTGCCCAGTTCTCATATTGCGTGAGATCTGAATGCGATTCGATCTTCAAACTTATTTTATATCCAAACGACACATTTCCGAATATGGGTTTCCTATCAAAACTAAACTGCCGGAGAAAAATTAATACACCCTTTTAGAGGTTTTCAGTACATTCAGGATTTATTGTCGCAAGAATTCGTACGGAATACACGAAATAATTACATTTACATATCAACAGCAGAAGCGGTTCTGAGGTACGACGTATGGACGCACGCTGAAACACCATATTGGTATGTAGTGTAGTCTCCACGGGCGGCAATGCAGGCGCTGACTCTGACATATAGTCGAATATTGTTCTGGGATACGTTATTCCACGACTTCTCGACCTGTTCACGCAGTTCTGCGAGAGCTGCCGGTTGACGAGTCGCACGAGTCACTTCTTGTCCCACACATGCTCGATTGGAGATAAGTCCGGAGAACGTGCTAGCAAGGAAAGTTTCACAGGTAGTGTGTGGGTGAGCACTAACCAGCTGGAATAACACACCGCCATCCTGTCTGAAAACATTCTCACCGAACCGAGCGCTGGTTAGTGTCCTCTTCAGAAACACGAAAGGTGAACGGGAGTTGTTTGACAATCGCATCGAGGACCAGTGTGTGTCTCGGGCGAATGAACTCTGTGAGACAGCGCTCACCAGTATGGCGTTTGCGCAAACGACCATCAGTTGCGTGCAGGCAGAATCTGCTAAAGACCGTGGCCCGCCACTGTATGATCCTCTCACGGCACGAGTCGAGCCGTGCACGTCGATGCAGCGGCGCGAGTGGAGGACGGGAGGGGCTGCAGGTGTACCTTCCGTAGTCCCACTGCTAGTAACCAGTTCCCGACACTTTGTGTTGACACATCTGGGTCCACAAGCCCTCTTGTCTTTGATATAGTAACTGTCCTTACAAGATGACGATTCTGGCGGGCGTCTGTGCTGTGTGGAAGTCCAGAACCTCGTCTACGGGTACGAGAACGTTCACGTTATCACTGAGACCAGCATCGTTACACGGTTGATACAGCACGTCCAACTCGTGTGGCAGTTCTCCGAAAGAACCATCCCGCCACTCGGAAGGCCACAATTTGACCCCTTTCAAACTCGCTCAGTTGGCTGAGGAAGCACGAGCGCATCTTCCGGTTGCCTGCTCGCTTCACTCGTTTGCACCACACTGAGCCTTCTGGCTGTGAGCATTCCCTATTAAAGGGT
The DNA here is from genome assembly GCF_023864275.1 of Schistocerca cancellata. Lineage (NCBI taxonomy): Eukaryota > Metazoa > Arthropoda > Insecta > Orthoptera > Acrididae > Schistocerca > Schistocerca cancellata. Next base: position 54,757,446 of record NC_064629.1, on the reverse strand, counting down.
AGACACAGATGGCGCTCTGGTAACTATTCCACTACGCTATGTGTTAGCGGACGACGTCGAAACATCTACTATCCCCCAGGTGGCATATGCCGTCGTCGGATCAAAACTGACGTCGTCTTTTCAGTGTATATCTACTAAGTCCCCCACTAACAAGGGAACATCCCCATCGCACCCCCCTCAGATTTAGTTATAAGTTGGCACAATGGATAGGCCTTGAAAAACTGAACACAGATCAATCGAGAAAACAGGAAGAAGTTGTGTGGAACTATGAAAAAATAAGCAAAATATACAAACTGGGTCGTCCATGCGTAAGATAGGCAATATTAAGGGCAATGTTAGGCGAGGAGCGCTGTGGTCCTGCGGTTAGCGTGAACAGCTGTGGAGAGAGAGATCCTTGGTTCAAATCTGCCCTCCACTGAAAATTTTGCTTTCTTTATTTTCGCAAAGTTATGATCTGTCCGTTCGTTCATTGACGTCTCTGTTCACTGTAATAAGTTTAGTGTCTGTGTTTTGCGACCGCACCGCAAAACCATGTGATTAGTTGACGAAAGGACGTGCCTCTCCAATGGGAACCGAAAACATTTGATCGCAAGGTCATAGGTCAACCGATTCCTCCACAGGAAAACACGTCTGATATTTTGTATACGACACTGGTGACAGCATGTGCGTCACATGACAGGAATATGTTGTCGACCCACCTAACTAGTACACTTGGCGAATGGGTGAAAAGTTTCTTCTACCTTGCCCGATTTAGGTTTTCTTGTGGATGTAATAATCACTCCAAAAAAAGTGATGAAAACATAAGTTTTTTCACATAAACTGAAAATAAAAAGTTAAAATTTTCGGTCGAGGGAAGATTTGAACCATGGACCTCTCGTTCCACAGCTGTTCACGCTAACCACAGGACCACGGAGCTCCTCACCTCACATTTCCCTTAATATTGCATATCTTATGCATGGACGACCCAGTTTGTATATTTTGCTTATTTTTTCATAGTTCCACACAACTTCTTCCTGTTTTCTCGATCGATCTGTGTTCAGTTTTTCAAGGCCTATCCACTGTGCCAACTTATAACTAAATCTGAGGGGGGTGCGATGGGGATGTTCCCTTGTAAGTACCCCTACAACCTGTAAGAGGAATTGTGAAACACTCTGTATTGTCAGAAGCTAATGAGAACCTCGCCAGAACCGAAAGAAGAGCCAGCGTTTATTAATGTTGTCTGTCAAACAAGTCATATGAGGAAGTTTTTTCTGTAAAGGCTGCACACGGAGAGCGTAAACGGGGTCAGTGGTGAAGGGCAGCACTTGCGCGCTGAGTGATGGGCCGCTGCTAAGTAAACTACACATGTCACGCCGCCCGCCGGCTCGTGTATTTCTCCGTCACTTGTGCACTCATCTCGCTTCTCGGTGGGCGCCAACTGCACTTCTCATTTTTTGCCGCTCGCACCATCTATTTCCAGTATGCCTCACATGGCCAAGGAATACGTGTAAACATACCGAGTAACAGAAGGCCTGCCGGTGTGGCCGAGCGGTTCTAGGCGCTCCAGTCTGGAACCGCGCGACCGCTACGGTCGCAGGTTCGGATCCTGCCTCGGGCGTGGATGTGTGTGATGTCTTTAGGTTAGTTAGGTTTAAGTAGTTCTAAGTTCTAGCGGACTGATGATCTCAGACGTTAAGTCCCATAGTGCTCGGAGCCGAGTAACAGAAGTCTCGTCGTCGCTCAGTACGGATGCATTTGCGAAAACATTGATAGGCAGCATTAGCTGGAAGACATCGGAGCTTTCAGCAGTCGTTGTAGGTGAGGTGCTATTACTGCGGTACGTCGCGTCATCTTACACTTCGTGAAGAGGCTGCTGTGTAGAGGTGATATTGACATGGAGGCGGTATCTGTCGATTGCAATATGACTGTCATTTCAATAGGTGCTATGGCTTGGCTAGGTGAGCATCGTGCTCTTGTTGTGGTGGAGTATATTAGTAATGGTGGTTCTGTGATTACTATTCAGCAGCCATTTCGCATTCGGATCGAACTTGACCGACACGATTCTGTTCCTGATACAAAAACTATTCGAGTTTGGGTATCTGACTTCAGACCATCAAGTTCTGTACTGAAAAGAAAATCTACTGGCCGACTGCGGACTAAAACAACGCCGGGAAATGTGGCGCTTGTGAGAGCGTCCGTCCAGCAATCTCCAAAGCGTTCAGCACTTAAACATGCAGTTGCCCTCGGATTGTCTGATAGGAGTCTCTGAAGAACTTCACATGCACCTCTTGAAATTCTGAAACAGCTGTTTCCTAGACGTCTCCTGTCTTTGCGAGGGAGGACGACTGTTCAAACCCGGTTTTCACGATTTCCCTAAATCGCTTCAGGCAAATACCGGGATGGTTCCTTCGAAAGAGCACGGCCAACTTCCTTCCCTAATCCGATGGGAGCGATGACCTCGCTGTTTGGCCCTCACCCCAAATCAACCGACCAACCGATCTTCGAGAGGAGATATCACCTGGCTATCAAAGTCACCCAATTTATCACCTTGTAATTTTTTTCCTTAGGGACACTTCAAAGCTCAAGTGTACAAACATCGCTCCTGCAAACACTTAAGGACGCACTCACCCTGGAAGGGGCTGCCATTTCACCGGAGATGACACAAACTAGGAACAACTTTCGGGAAAGGCTTCGTCAATGTGTCAATAACAGAGGACACCATTAACCGGACATAATTTTAAAAATCAGATAGTGTAAAAGGCATAGTATTCGTTGTTCACAAATGAAAGTGTTTTCTCTATATCTTTGTTTGTTTGTAGTTACTTTTTGAAATACGGCAGGTCTTTTTGTCGGACTCTGCACCTGTTTACGGTTGTTCTTTCAGGCAAGCATTTCTCTTTCGATTTTCTTCGTGCTATCCCTCCATAGGAGGTCTATAGTTTTGTGTAGCTACATTTCTCACGTGTGATGCGTTCAAATGCCATCCGTGAGTAACGTGAGTTCAGTGTGTTAGACGTTCAGATTTATATGAAGTATGCTCAGATGCGTAAGAGTACGATCGAGATGCCCTTTATGGACCCTTAAAAAAGTGTACAGGGTAAATATCAACAACTGATACAAACTACACCACACAGTTCCATAGAGAATAAGCAATAAAAGGGGACTAATGAAGATATGTTCGTAGCGCTTGTTCTTTTCTTTCTCTTTATCATTGTTTAATCCTTCTCGACCTACACAAGCTAGGGTTGGGCTGCGAGCGGTAACATATCCGCTCTTCAGCGAGAGAGATTAATGAACTATTGTTTGTGATTTAAAAACTTTACATGGTGATAATATTCTCTCGACCTTCCAGCCGGGTCAGATGGTCTAAAATCCCCTAGCTTGCGGCGTACTTCTCGGCCTGTCAAGTGGTGACCGTCTTCTGCTTGCTGCTACCGCCCTTACATAGCCGCGCTGCCTTCTGTGACGTCACTGGTGCTCGCTCCAGCGCCATAAAAGACAATGTTCTCGTTGCGCGCCCGCCGCCTACGCTTCAACCTTTCGATGACCGAGTCCTTTACCGTGCTTAGCTGCAGACCGCCGTCTTTATTGAGGGTGTTGTCACACATTTTTATCACGATTGCTTCTTTTATTACGCTATCGCAGAAATTATTAATCCGTGTAATAACAGCTGATGGTTGGTTGGTTGTTTCGGGGAAGGAGACCAGACAGCGAGGTCATCGGTCTCATCGGATTAGGGAAGGACGGGGAAGGAAGTCGGCCGTGCCCTTTGAAAGGAACCATCCCGGCATTTGCCTGGAGCGATTTAGGGAAATCACGGAAAACCTAAATCAGGATGGCCGGACGCGGGATTGAACCGTCGTCCTCCCGAATGCGAGTCCAGTGTCTAACCACTGCGCCACCTCGCTCGGTAATAACAGCTGAGTACTCTGCCGAAAGCTCATGGGTTTTAATACTTTCAGACAGGAATTTTTTTTCTGGAGGAAGGGAAATGTTTCTATTTGGTAAAGCTCTTAGGTGGTTTTTTAATGGCTCTAAATGCAAGATCTATACAAAAATATGTAAGGGTTTTGAAAATATGCTTTGTACAATTGGTTTCATTTTATGAAATAAAATAAATAATTATTAAATATTCTCTATTGTAGTAAATATTAAAACGATCATGTAATAACTACCATGCAAAATAAAAATAATATTCAACTCTACAGTGGAATACAGCGAACCAACCACAACCGTGCATTCTAGTCGTCCAAGTTGCTTCGCAGTGCTACGTTGACTTGCTGATATTTTCACTATGATGCCCCACAGTTGGTAGCGTTTTCACATGATTAAAAAGTTGAACATCCACAAATGTGTACCTCAGGTTTCCATTGGGAAAAACACTTCTGTTGCAGCTAAGATACAGTAAAAGTTAATGTACACAACTGCAGCCAGAGTCTGAATGGGTTAAATCACTTTACGCTGCAGGTAGCTCCAGGGAATTTTATCAGTACATATCACCGTTAAACCATGCATTCGTACTTTAGAAGATGTTGGTAATGCTGTGTGGCTAGGGCCTCCCGACGGGTAGACCGTTCGCCTGGCGCAAGTCTTTCGAGTTGGCGCCACTTCGGCGACTTACGTGTCGATGAGGATGAAATTATGAAGATAAGGACAACACAACACCCAGTCCCTGAGCGGAGAAAATCTCCGACCCAGCCGAGAATCGAACCCAGGCCGTTAGGTATGACATTCCGTCGCGCTGACCATTCAGCTACCAGGGGCGGACTTAGAAGATGTTAAATGACATAAAGGTTTAAGTGAAAATGGCAATAACCTTAGAGATATTTTCTTAAGGTAAAAGCCGAATTTCTTTTACGATTAGGGGTGAGCAGGAGGCGATGAACGTTTTGTGGGGAGTGTGTTGGAATGAAATGGGATGAAAAAGACGGAGATGAGGACTCTGAACAAAGTCCTTGGAAAGGGAAGGAGAACGGCGCTAAGACCCTGACATAGTGAAGAAAGGGATGATTCTTATGAAGCTGGAGGGATGGGTGGACCACTAGGTGCATTTCGTGGTCAGCCAGATTCAGGTGGTTCAAGTGTCATTGGAATAGACTGCGAATAGTGGAAGCTTTTCGGGATGCTTTGGTCCACCCGCGGTCGAGTGCAAGGGTTGGGAATGGTGGCCATGGTTTTCATACTAGATGCCATTTTATTTTCGTCATGCAGCCTTCTGTTCTGAGGCATCTGGAATACATCTTCCGTACCCCATAGATCGGACGAGGTGGTCTAATTGACTGTCCTTCGTGGTCACAGATTCTCAATCCCTCGGTCTTACACCTATGGGAGTGCGTGAATGATATCGTCAGAGACATGCTGGAAACATATATTTATGCTGCCTGTGATGGATTCTGGATGCAGGCTGATGAATTTGAACGAGAGTGAAAGCCCATGCTGCGATGTGTGCGTAGATGACTCGAGGTCTCTTCTAACACCACCTCCTGGCTAACTGACAGCCTGTCATCCACTTGAATGCATTGTACATGGTGCTGCATAGTGTGAGTTAAACAGTCTCTGTCATCGAAACCACACATCTGCAGCCATAGATAAAAAATTAGTCACTCCTACAGAAATCATTACAAGCATCACTTAAAACCGTGTAATTCCGCCCCTAGATTTGATGTCCGCCTTTTACCCGCTGTTCCAACGTGTCCCATCGATTTTCTAAGGGGTTCAAATCAGGTGATTTTTCAGGCCTATTGTGATGTAATAGGGTGGGGCAGTGTTCAGGAGACCAGTTACATATTCTTCCAGCCCGATTAAATTTGCTTCTGTCGTCTTAACGCGCCTGTGTGAGCAATGGCCTTTTGCGAGGTGACCAGCTCCAAAAGTTCACTGCATGCAGTTCCCGTCGCAACATTCTCTCGCCAACAGGTTTGAATGGACCTTCATTCAGTGCCTGCAGCGGTCCCTGTCGGGGTTGGAAGCCATTTTTATTCACAATTCGAGAAACGCGTCTCCGGTACCTCTCAGAAAGGATCTTTTTCCGACCACTGTTCTGACTTCGTGTTTCGTGATCACGTGTGTTACATCACTGCTTGTAGACATTTTGAACAGTATACCACGAAGCACCAAGAAATCCAACGACTTCCCATTGACGTAGCAGCATAATGGTCCGGTATTCATGTTGGGAAAAGTCGAGATGATGTTTGTGTACGACCAAGCACATGGAAACGGTCGAGAGGTAACACGGCTATACCACGACAAGAACCCTCACAGACACCAACCGCATCACACAACATTTCAAGCCCTTTTTTGGCGTTTGTGTGAGCATGGTTCTTTCACACAGACGAAAGTGGAGAGACGGCGAACTGTGCATACACCAGATCTGGAGGACTGCGTTCTACAGGATACCGAGTACAAGCTCCAGGCAAGTGCCCCCCCCCCCCCCTCCCCAAGCATGGTGTACGCCAAAGCACGATTATGTGTGTCCTGCATGACAACCGTTAGGATCTCTGTCACCTGCAACGAGTGCAAGGAGTATCGGCAGCGCATTTCCCTCTATGGGAAGCATTTTACACCGGACCATCACAATTACGGGATTTTTGTCATCCGTCCTCTTCACAGTACACTGTGTCAATCACACAGTCTGCAACACACAAGAAACACACGGTACGTGGTCAGAGGAACTGTCATTCGTCAGCGCCATCTAATGGGGCAACGATGCATTTCCGGACACATGTTCACAGGATTTTTTTTCCTCCATTTGCAGTCAGAAATCCGCCCCTGCAGTTTGTCAGTTTTATTGATGTTCAGCTTGTATATGTTCCTTACCCTTTCAGCCGTCATCATCTGAAGGGTTTCCCGGTTGTGCAAAATGACCCTACACAAATTTGAGTTCAGAGTCAGTATACGACGCAGTCTCAGAAGGCTCAAACGGAAGAACATGGTCTCCAAAAGAAAATTATTCCGGTTCGAATTCCGATTTGCCACACAGTTCACTTGTAAAAACCGAACAATTCTGCATGTGTATAGCCGAAAGTAAAAGAATATGAAATTAAGAAGGGATCTTCTATTTTCGTAGCTGAGGAGCCAGCGTTTCGACGAGGACACGAAGTTCGATCATGTTTCACCAGGGGTATTTTTCTTGGGGATGGGGGATTCGCGATAACTGATCAGGGGTAGACTCGGCCTCAAGATAAGTCGTAGTGGCTACGAATGATTGCTCCTCTGGTTTCGTAAGCCCACAAAAATGGTTGAGGCTTAGGTCTGCGGATGATATGATTGTCCTGTAGACCGCCAAACGACGCCTACAGGGGTTGGGCAAAAAAGGGAAACACCGCGGGAAATGCACACTTGAACTTAAATGTATATTTTTCTGTCGTAACCACAAGCTTCGGAACGACGAAGACGAACGGAAGACCAGAGTGGCGGTCAGGAAACGTCGGCCAATGGTGCGCGGAATTGGACCGCGCAGAGCTAGGAGCGACACCTGGAAGCAGGGAATATAAGCGCCGCCCCTGCCAGCTTCGGCCGCTCAGATAGGCCCAGTCTGCAACGGGATTAGTGCTACGCTATCAGATTGCCCTGGTACGTTTCAAGTGCGTACTTGGACCTGGTGTATAGCAAGAACTCTACTGTTTTCATGTCACCTCTCGCTAGCGACATTTGCTGTAATCAAAGTTAAGTACTGTCAATTTGCTTTCTAAAAATAAAACTACTAATGTTATTTGCTTTCCGGTGTGGCCGAGCGGTTCTAGGCACTTCAGTCTGGAACCGCACAACCGCTACTGTCGCAGGTTCGAATCCTGCCTCGGGCATTGATGTGTGTGATGTCCTTAGGTTAGTTAGGTTCAAGTAGTTCTAAGTTCTAGGGGACTGATGTTAAGTCCCATAATGCTCAGAGCCATTTGAGTTTTATTTGTTTAAATTGTTGTGTAGCATTCCGAGAACGCAACATCCTTTAGGCACCCTGTAAGCAACGAGTGGGCAAGACCCCACACAGATACGTTTACTAACCAAGCTAACTGATGGCGCTTTTGTATTTGACCACGATTGGCACCTCTGAAATGTCCTCAACACACAAGCGTCACTCGTAGTCAGAACAGTGTTCTGTGTAGTTTTGAAAGCATTATGTCGCAGCTAAGTGAATTCGAAAGTGGGCAACTTGTTGTTGTTCATATGCTGGGTGATTCCGCGCCCAACGGAGCGGAAGTGTTTACTGTTCTAAGAGGCACAGTACTGAGGATTTATATAACGTGGTGCCGAAGACATAAAACCTGAAATATGGAGCAACGGAAGAAAATCATTTGGTCGGATGAGGCTTGTCTCTCACTGTTTCCAATTTCTGGGAGAGTTTATGTTCCAAGAATGAAACACGGTTGGGTTCTGGTGATGATTTGGGCTGCAATATCGTGGTATTCCATGGGAACCGTGGGTACTCTGCAAGGTCGCATTACTGGGGATTACTGTCAAGGCTTACGTGACCGTTCTGAGTAATCCAGTCCATCCCACGGTACAATGTTTGTTCTTCCACGGTGATGCTGTGCTCCGAGACGATAGCGCCACAGTTCACATAGCTCGCGTCGTCCAGGATTGGTTTTTGGTTTTGTGAGCAGGAGGATGAGTCCTCCCACTTTCTCTGGCCACCAGAGTGTTGTACGACATGACATCATGTATCACGTTACTTTACTTGACACGTTACATTATATTAAGCGACATGGGTACTAGCACTACCAAGTAAAACGCGCGAATACGTCAAGATGTTTCGATTTAAGTGTCTCTGAAGCTGGCAGATGAGTCGAAAAGATAGTTTCCTTCTTTTCAACCCAAACTCCGCCCGTGACATATTAAACTTATTTGTGCTACGATAGGAGCATTTTTCGTTCTGGTGAAGTAATAGCCATGGACGAGGCCGCGACGAAATAGCATGGGATTAAATGGAAAGGTATGTCCACAATACATATCTGAACTCAACTGAGTCTTTATCTGACCATTTACAACTTCAGCTGCAAGCCAGAAGAGACAGCATCAGCACAACCGTTCGCTACTGGCGGAACTCGTTTTAGAGAAGAGTATTACGTCTTCACCATTTTTTTAATTTTTGCGAATTTGGGTACCTCAAATTATAAATCTTTCCTAAAAAACAGCAGAAGCTCTGTAACGTTACACGTGGTGCGTAGATTTTTCAGTATCATCTGTCTCGGCTGGTTCGTTATTTTCCGAACTTTTTTTCTAGGAACGACACCAAGGTTTTAGATCTCTTTCACTTTCTTTGCGAGGGTGAAAAATATTATTTTACTAACATCGTTGACGATAGCTTTCCTATAGCCCATTATATCACTGTTTCAGCCTTAGTGAACAACAGTCATTATCGTCCATCCAGCTCCCCTCCCCCCTCCCCTTCCCCAAAGAAAAGGAGAAAAAAATATGACTCACAAAAGCGGTCCTTCAAAGAGAAGTTGCAACTCCGAAATATGTCGAACTTAAATAGACTACTACAATACTGTAACTGAAAATAGAACGTTTTGTTGATGTATGTATAAACTGAAAACAGTTACGGATAGTTCACAACGTCAAAATGCTTGAGATGTATTATACTTGTAGTGCAATAAACTTTAGACGCTCTAGATTGGGAGTCGAAATGCGAAACGGAAAGAAGGAAGGAAGATTAGAGGTTAATGCGCCATCCACGGCGAGGTCATTAGAGACGAAGAACAACCCCTGATTACAGACGTTTGAGGAGGAGAATCGGCCGTGCTCTTTTCGAAGGAACCATGCTGCCATTTGCCTAGTGCAATTTATAGAGATCACGGAAAACCTAAATATGGATGACCGGGCGGGGATTTGAACCGCCGTCCTGGAGAATACGTGTCCGGTGTGCTAACTACTGCGCCACCTCACCTGGTCCAAGTGTGAACTTGATCATCGCATAGTGGCTGCACGCTAGAGCAAACACTTCTCACAAATTCCCGATAAATTGCCACGACGAGAAGTTCATTTCTGCTTAGGTATACGACACTACGTCAGCTGAAAAAGGTTCGTATTACACTCCTGGAAATGGAAAAAAGAACACATTGACACCGGTGTGTCAGACGCACCATACTTGCTCCGGACACTGCGAGAGGGCTGTACAAGCAATGATCACACGCACGGCACAGCGGACACACCAGGAACCGCGGTGTTGGCCGTCGAATGGCGCTAGCTGCGCAGCATTTGTGCACCGCCGCCGTCAGTGTCAGCCAGTTTGCCGTGGCATACGGAGCTCCATCGCAGTCTTTAACACTGGTAGCATGCCGCGACAGCGTGGACGTGAACCGTATGTGCAGTTGACGGACTTTGAGCGAGGGCGTATAGTGGGCATGCGGGAGGCCGGGTGGACGTACCGCCGAATTGCTCAACACGTGGGGCGTGAGGTCTCCACAGTACATCGATGTTGTCGCCAGTGGTCGGCGGAAGGTGCACGTGCCCGTCGACCTGGGACCGGACTGCAGCGACGCACGGATGCACGCCAAGACCGTAGGATCCTACGCAGTGCCGTAGGGGACCGCACCGCCACTTCCCAGCAAATTAGGGACACTGTTGCTCCTGGGGTATCGGCGAGGACCATTCGCAACCGTCTCCATGAAGCTGGGCTACGGTCCCGCACACCGTTAGGCCGTCTTCCGCTCACGCCCCAACATCGTGCAGCCCGCCTCCAGTGGTGTCGCGACAGGCGTGAATGGAGAGACGAATGGAGACGTGTCGTCTTCAGCGATGAGAGTCGCTTCTGCCTTGGTGCCAATGATGGTCGTATGCGTGTTTGGCGCCGTGCAGGTGAGCGCCACAATCAGGACTGCATACGACCGAGGCACACAGGGCCAACACCCGGCATCATGGTGTGGGGAGCGATCTCCTACACTGGCCGTACACCACTGGTGATCGTCGAGGGGACACTGAATAGTGCACGGTACATCCAAACCGTCATCGAACCCATCGTTCTACCATTCCTAGACCGGCAAGGGAACTTGCTGTTCCAACAGGACAATTCACGTCCACATGTATCCCGTGCCACCCAACGTGCTCTAGAAGGTGTAAGTCAACTACCCTGGCCAGCAAGATCTCCGGATCTGTCCCCCATTGAGCATGTTTGGGACTGGATGAAGCGTCGTCTCACGCGGTCTGCACGTCCAGCACGAACGCTGGTCCAACTGAGGCGCCAGGTGGAAATGGCATGGCAAGCCGTTCCACAGGACTACATCCAGCATCTCTACGATCGTCTCCATGGGAGAATAGCAGCCTGCATTGCTGCGAAAGGTGGATATACACTGTACTAGTGCCGACATTGTGCATGCTCTGTTGCCTGTGTCTATGTGCCTGTGGTTCTGTCAGTGTGATCATGTGATGTATCTGACCCCAGGAATGTGTCAATAAAGTTTCCCCTTCCTGGGACAATGAATTCACGGTGTTCTTATTTCAATTTCCAGGAGTGTATTTCGTCTTTCCTTCTAATATAACCGAGGTGATTCTAGTGGATGGCAATAACAGCTTTGATTTAAAATTGATGGTCTTGTTCAGTGGCTGAGTAATTCTGCTTTTATTTACCCATAAGCCTGATCCTAACGAGCGATATTGACGTCTCTGAGATCTTCGGCAGCGACTTTACTGAAACACACTTCCGCAGCACTGCTGCGAATCGACTACTTCTTGATACTCTAATAACAGATAACGTAAACAATATTTGTGACACCCTAAAGCTTTCCTTTCGAAAACTTCGTTATAATGAAACCGGCAAGAACACTCAAGATCGTTAAGACTTGGCAGATTTTCCGCGTGTCTTTCAATAACTTTGCTGTGCTTTATACATGATATCGCAGCCAGCTGATTAGGAATTTACGATATTGTATAATAGCGTTTATTCTGGAAATGTCGGGAGTAGCTAATACATTTTGACAGTTAATAGCGCGTTATCAAGCATAAAAAAACAGTTGACTTTTACTGAATGGGGAGCTATGCTCATCAGTCACGTCCGTATTATTACTCTGTTTGTGACTTATATATGCTCTAGGATTCCGGTAAACATGAAAGAAAAAAATTCTGAGGTTATTAAGTCACATATTTTGAAATAATTTATAAACCGTCGAAATCGGTCACTGCTTTCCAAAAATTATAACAAAATCACAAAAATTAATGAATCTCGTAGGATCATAAAACAGTTGATATGAAACTTGAGTATATTGCTACCACTGCAGTGGTGCGCCAACTTATCACACACACCTCTGACGCTACTATCCTCTGGCGTCATCTAAACATAGGAAACAACAGCATGTTTGAGAGTACAACGACAGGTGGTTCTGGGTGTGAGGGAGTACAAATGGGATGGCCAAACTTGTCTGAATGGCGTTGAGGTAATATTTAGCAGACAAACTGCGATCAGACAAATATGGCCAGATGGATGAACTTCGATATTCGTTAATCATAGACTGTGGAAATAATTCATAATCACGGGTTCGGCATCCAGCAGAAGTCCTCTCCCACGCCCTTGCAGCGGCGAAAGCAGCATTACGAAAAAATAATGTCGTTCGCTTCCTAGGGAGCACCGAGAAGCCGCCATTAATCGCAACACACATCGATTAATGTAATGTATTGCTGTTCGGGGAAGTGACGTTATTTGCGACACAGTCAAGTACGACAATAATTTTGTACACTCATGTTTAGAAAATACAGAACACCTTTAACGACTAGAGATGGGACGCTCATATTCACAGGACATGCACATCAGTATGTTCTTCAGAAATGATTAGCACTTCAGTCACCTCGGTTCAGCATGTTTCCTGTTGGCTAGGGCATCAATGCTTATAAGGCGCGAATGGCGTCCTGTGGTATATCCATCCGTGCTGCAATCACTTGATTCCATAGTTGTCCGCAGCTCGTGGTCGTGCGGTAGCGTTCTAGCTTCCCACGCCCGGGTTCCCGGGTTCGATTCCCGGCGGGTCAGGGATTTTCTCTGCCTCATGATGACTGGGTGTTGTGTGATGTCCTCAGGTTAGTTACGTTTAAGTAGTTCTAAGTTTTAGGGGACTGATGACAATAGATGTTAAGTCCCATAGTGCTCAGAGCCATTTGAACCATTTTTGTTCCATCGTTCATCTGTGGTGGTTAGCACTGGGTCACAGTGCTGCTCCCGTTGTTTCACCATATCGCACGCATTTTCGATTGGCGACAAGTCTGGTGATCTGGCAGGCCAGGGCAAAAGGCTGACATCCTGTGACACCAAGAAGGCACGTGTTCGTCCAGCAACATGGGGCCGTACACTGTCTTGCTGAAAAATGGCGTCTGCAGTGTTGTGCAGAAAGAGTATGGCTGCGGATCGCAGGATGCCATTCACGTAGGTCACACTGGTCATAGTGCCCCGGACACGCACCAACTACGATACGTGGCTGTACCCAACAGCACCCCACACCATAAGGCCTCGAGTTGGCGCTGTATGTCTTGTGTGGATGCAGTCAGCCCTGATAGTGTACGATGTGTTACACTGTTTCATGCTGTGCCAGAGCCGATGAGGACGCCGTTCTGTCCTGCAATGCAATTCCTATGAGATATCGATCTTCTCGGGGGGTGGTCTGGGTGGTGCGACCTCACCCATCTCGCTGTGTTCTACGGCCGCCCGTGAACCATTCTGCACACACTAGTTGCACTGGCGAAACACTTCGTCCAACACAAGCAGCAGTTTCCCGGATGGATGCATCACGTTCTCTCTTGCTGATAATGCGCACCCTCTCAAACTCTCTGGTTTGACGGTACGGTTCGCGTGTATGTCCGCCAGCCATCCTGCACGTCTGCCCAAGTCGTACTGATGCATTACCTTCCGTTTATAGATATAGATATTGACCTCGAATCAGCGGGCCGACAAGGGTCAAATGCTAATCATTTCTGCAGAACATTTTATAAATGTACTGTGAATACGAGTGTTCTATCTCTAGTCATTAATGTGTTCTTTTTTCTGATCGTGAGTGTATATTTGAAACATGTTCGTAATCCTATCACAAATTCAGTATCCAGAAATGTGTTTTGATGTTTTATTTATGCTTTGGATGACTGATTTTCAGTGCAGATGATACAACGCATTTAGAAGTGTCAAAATTTTTCATATATTTCTTGAAATGTGGGAAGTGGCGTTTGTGAGTTGCACAGGTTGTTTAAACCAGAGTGTTTCGTATTGTACAGAACATACCGTATTATACGGACTATAAGACGCACCTCAATTTTAAGCATTTTTTAAAATAATATTTTTACCATTTTTATCATTAGACAGCAGAGCCAGACTAAAAAGTTATTAGTTTATGCAACCGAACTGACCTTTAAAATCCCTGAAAATTACCATATGGATACCATTTTGCCGGTGTCCTTGAATGTATTTCAATACGTCATCTTCTAGTTTTGGCCAGTTTGCATTCAGTCCTCTATTTGCACATTTAGTCTTCTTCATTTTTTTCAGTTTTTCTTTACTAGCCCGCCAATAGCGTATGGTTTTTTCTGTTGGTGGAGGGCCGAAATGCCGCTCAGCTGCTCTGTTTACGTATGTGCTACTACTTTCAATTTATATCCCGCGTCACACGAATACTTTTTTTGTCATTACGAAACTAGCTACTAACAAAAACATTGTATTGTTACCGATAACATTAACCACTTGCAAGTCAAGTTCACTGGCACCGTAGACTGCAATGACGGACCATAGGCTTAGACAGTGTTCTGGGTTTGTGATGGTGGGCGGAAGGGAGCCAGTGTTTGCAAGCTTATGAATTTATGAAACTCACGACCGTCACATTGGTGCACTGCTGCTGTCAGTTGAATCGAGTGTTGCCAGATAGAGATAGGTTTCCCGCGGCATCGAATATATGGCCATTTTTAAGACTGACGGGAATTTTAGATCAAACACAGGACACTTTAATACACTCCTGGAAATGGAAAAAAGAACACATTGACACCGGTGTGTCAGACCCACCATACTTGCTCCGGACACTGCGAGAGGGCTGTACAAGCAATGATCACACGCACGGCACAGCGGACACACCAGGAACCGCGGTGTTGGCCGTCGAATGGCGCTAGCTGCGCAGCATTTGTGCACCGCCGCCGTCAGTGTCAGCCAGTTTGCCGTGGCATACGGAGCTCCATCGCAGTCTTTAACACTGGTAGCATGCCGCGACAGCGTGGACGTGAACCGTATGTGCAGTTGACGGACTTTGAGCGAGGGCGTATAGTGGGCATGCGGGAGGCCGGGTGGACATACCGCCGAATTGCTCAACACGTGGGGCGTGAGGTCTCCACAGTACATCGATGTTGTCACCAGTGGTCGGCGGAAGGTGCACGTGCCCGTCGACCTGGGACCGGACCGCAGCGACGCACGGATGCACGCCAAGACCGTAGGATCCTACGCAGTGCCGTAGGGGACCGCACCGCCACTTCCCAGCAAATTAGGGACACTGTTGCTCCTGGGGTATCGGCGAGGACCATTCGCAACCGTCTCCATGAAGCTGGGCTACGGTCCCGCACACCGTTAGGCCGTCTTCCGCTCACGCCCCAACATCGTGCAGCCCGCCTCCAGTGGTGTCGCGACAGGCGTGAATGGAGGGACGAATGGAGACGTGTCGTCTTCAGCGATGAGAGTCGCTTCTGCCTTGGTGCCAATGATGGTCGTATGCGTGTTTGGCGCCGTGCAGGTGGGCGCCACAATCAGGACTGCATACGACCGAGGCACACAGGGCCAACACCCGGCATCATGGTGTGGGGAGCGATCTCCTACACTGGCCGTACACCACTGGTGATCGTCGAGGGGACACTGAATAGTGCACGGTACATCCAAACCGTCATCGAACCCATCGTTCTACCATTCCTAGACCGGCAAGGGAACTTGCTGTTCCAACAGGACAATGCACGTCCGCATGTATCCCGTGCCACCCAACGTGCTCTAGAAGGTGTAAGTCAACTACCCTGGCCAGCAAGATCTCCGGATCTGTCCCCATTGAGCATGTTTGGGACTGGATGAAGCGTCGTCTCACGCGGTCTGCACGTCCAGCACGAACGCTGGTCCAACTGAGGCGCCAGGTGGAAATGGCATGGCAAGCCGTTCCACAGGACTACGTCCAGCATCTCTACGATCGTCTCCATGGGAGAATAGCAGCCTGCATTGCTGCGAAAGGTGGATATACACTGTACTAGTGCCGACATTGTGCATGCTCTGTTGCCTGTGTCTATGTGCCTGTGGTTCTGTCAGTGTGATCATGTGATGTATCTGACCCCAGGAATGTGTCAATAAAGTTTCCCCTTCCTGGGTCAATGAATTCACGGTGTTCTTATTTCAATTTCCAGGAGTGTATTAATTTAGAGTATAAGACGCATCTGAAATTTGGAGGCAATCTTTCGAAGAAAGAACTGCATCTTATAGTCCGTAAATACGGCTTGGTCAAAACTACAAGTTTCATATCGTTACAGAAAATAGTTTCGGTCAAAACTAGAAGTAAAGTCCTACAAACACATGTCCAGGAACGAAACCTTTTCGGTGTACATGCTGTTCTCTCCTGTGATAGCCTATTCTGCCCTATGATAGCCATGTACCTATTGACACTTCAGGAGTTGTTGGGTACCACCTGTTGTCACACTAAGAATCATGAACATAGAAAACACATTCCTGTAACGTCTCTACGCTGTCGTTCGCTGAGGCTTACATCTATACGTTTAAATGGCCCCACATCAAGAAATCCAAACGATTAATTTCATGTGGATATGCAGCCCTCGCTATTGGACTTCCTCGACTAATCTATAGTTCATTGCAGGTTGAAATTAGATATTGCCATGAAGTGAGTAAAAAATGCGATGGTGGGGGAACTGTGTGAAATCAATCCTTCTTAATCAAAGCCGCTGAAATAACCTGTTGAACGTTTTGAACTTCTTTTTCGGACGAAATGTCACATTGTGGAAGTCGTTCTGCACACATGATTCCAACCCGTTTATTAATACCATTAGCTAAATCATAGCAGAATATCGAATCCTTCTTTTCCATCATGCTACAGTAGAACTCTGCTTCAGTGTTAACGTTGTTCACACTGCGCGGAATCACTCGCTCTTATAACAGTAAGATGACTCAGTGGTTGAGACACTGGAATTGACTGTGGGAGGACCATGTTCAAATCCCCGCTCTGTCACCCAGATTTAGGTTTTTTATAGTTTCTCCCGATCAATTAAGAAAAATGTCGCGATAGTTCACTTGAAAGAGACACGGCCAATTTCCTTCCTCCAATTTAGCCAATACGTGCCATTCACACCGTGAAGTACGTTCTAAACCTTGCCGATAACATGTCGCAGAGGATCGTATTAATATTTACGGATTACGGCGTGACTGTAATGTCGCCATTGTGTACAAACTGTAAAACTCCTTCAGAGGTTTTTTCCTCACATCCATTCAGAAACATCACTTAGATGGTCGCTGCACACGCTGTAACATCGGAATTATTAAGAAATTAAGATTTAATTGGTGGTAGTATCGCATGAACAACATAAAAAAAAAACAGTGCATTCGTGGAACTGTCATTTGTACTCAGGTATTAATGTGAAAATGTTTCCGACGCAATTACGTTGTTTTAAGATCTTCAGTACAAAGACTAGCTTGATGAAGCTCTCCGCGCTTCTGTATCCTCTGTAATGATGATGATGATGTTTGGTTTGTGGGGCGCTCAACTGCGTGGTTATCAGCGCCCATACAATTACCCAATCTTTGCTCAGTCCAATTTCGCCACTTTCCTGGATGATGATGAAATGATGAGGACAACACAAACACCCAGTCATCTCGAGGCAGGTGAAAATCCCTGACCCCGCCGGGAATCGAACCCGGGACCCCGTGCTCGGGAAGCGAGAACGCTACCGCGAGACCACGAGCGGTGGACATATCCTCTGTAAGCCTCTTCATCTCTGCATAACGACTACAACCTTCATCTATTTGAACGTGCTTATAATAGTCAAACCTTGGTCCCCTTCTACGATTGTTACTTCATATGCTTCCATTAGCAAACTGACGATTTCTTGATACCTCAGGATGTGTCCTATGAACCGATCTCTCCTTTCAGTCAAGTAGTGCCACAAATTTCTTTTTACCCAGTCCAGTTCGGTACCTCTTCATTAGTTATTCGACTTAGCATTATTCTGTAGAACCAAGTTTCAAAAACTTCTATTATCTTCTTGTCTGAACTGTTTATTATCCTAAAACGTAAATTTATGTTTGAGGTTAAGAGATTTCACTCTTTTTAGAAACACTTTTCTTTTTATTGTCAGTCTGCATTTACTTCCCTCTGCCTGGACCATTTGCACTTACGCGGTTGCCTACGTCACAAAACTCCTCTACTTCTTTTAGTATCTCATTCCCTAATCTGTCAGCATCACCAGAGATAATATGGCAACATTCTACCACTCTCTTTTAGGTTTGTTGATGTTCTTCTAATAATCTCTTTTCAGGACTGACTACATACGATCTCATTTGCAGAGACGACAGTTTAGCATAGCCTTCAGCTACGTCATTTGCTACGACCTAGCGACGCCCCATATTCAGTTATTATAATTACTTCAAGAATGTATTCTGAACAGATAATATTGTGAATCATGTACCGTCAAGAGCGACGTTCATCATTAATGGAATAAAGTTAAGTATCAAACTAATTATGTCCGCTTTCTGAATTCTCATTCCTTGTCAGGTTCCAGACCTCACGTCAGTATAGTTCTTCCCTCCTCATGCCAGCCTGCGTGAGCTACAACGCGTGCATTTCGGCCTCCACTCGTAACACAGTGTTGGCTCTTCTGCTAATACAAAACAAATGTCTACTGATTTGTATCTATTGGCGATCGGAAAAAGTAAGCGCTTCCACACAAATGTCACTGTTTTTAGCCACTCAAGAACAAACACTGATATCCTTGACAATATCAAGTCAGCTTTACATAACATTATTAACTTAAGTTTTGAGGTTGTATTTCTGTAGCGGCACAAGGTAATTTTATTTGTAGACTAGCTGAGTATCTGGCATTGCCCAGGTACATATTAATTCCTATCTCCTATTAGTTCATCTCTTTCTTCCACATCTCTCTGCCCATATCCTCCTTCATCCCCTCTCTTTCCATCTCCTCCACCCCCTCTTTCTGTCCATCTGTCCCGCCCACCTGTGTCGGTCTCCTCCCTCCCCCTCAGTCCGTCCCCTCATTCCACCTCTAATTCCATCTCCTCTTCCCTCCACTCTCTCTCCATCTCCTGTTCTCCCCGCTCTCTGTCCATCTTCTCCTCTTTCCTTTTTCGCGCAACTCAATATTTATGACGTCGTTTCATTTGAACTATGACACGCACAATAATATAATTTTGCATTTCCATCCAATGGTATGTAAGAGTATGTGTTTTGAACAGAGATAGTAACAAAAAAGTACTAAATTAATACGTCATGCATGATGTGGCAGTATTTCACGCATCACAGAGTCTATGATCTAATATCTTCTGAACTATGTGTCGCACATGATATACTTTTGTAGACACGTTCAGTGGTAGAAGTGAATGCTCTCTGCAAAATATGTCGTCAGTACGGTTTGTAGTAAAGAAGTAATAAATCAGACTGACTTTAAAAGCCTATGGGATACCTCCTAATATCGTATCGGACCCCCTTTTTCCTGGCGTAGTGGAACAAGTCGCCGTGGCAAGGACTTAACAAGTTGTTGTACGTCCTCTGCAGAAATACTGAGCGATGCGGCCTCTACAGCTGCCCATAATTGCAAATGTGTTGCCGGTGCAAGTTTCTGTGCAAAAACTGACCTCTCGATTATCTCGTATAAATGTTCGATGGGATTCATGTCGGACGATCTGGGTGCCCAAATCATTCGCTCAAATTGTCTAGGTAAGTATTCAACCCAATCGCAAACAATTTTGCCTCGAGGACATGGCGCATTTTTGTCCTTAAAATTTCCATCGTTGTTTGGGAACATGAAGTTCACGAATGGTTGCAAATGGTCTCCAAGTAGCTGAACGTAACAATTCCCACTCAATGATCGGTTCAGTTGGACCTTAGGAATCAGCCCGCTCCATGTAAACAAAGCCCACACCATTATGGTGTCACGACCAGCTTCCACAGTGCCTCGCTGACAATTTGAGTCCATGGCTTCATAAGATCTGCGCCACACTCTAATCCTGCCATCGGCTCTTAACCAGACTCCTGTGACAGGCCAAGGTTTCCTAGTCGTGTAGGGTCCACCCGACCGAGCAGTGGTGCTGCAGGCGATGACGTGCTGTTAGCAAAGGCACTCGAATCGGTTGTCGGCTGCTGTAACCCATTAACACCTTACTTCGCCGCATTGTCCTAGCGGATACGTTCGTCGTATGTCGCACATTGATTTCTGCGGTTATTTCACGCAGTGTTTCTTGTGTGGTAGCACTGACAACTCGAGGCAAAAGCCGCTGCTCTCGGTCGGTGAGTGAAGGCCATCGATCACTGCGTTGTCCGTGGTGAGAGGTAATGCCTAAAATTTGGTATTCTCGGCACACTCGTGGTACTGTGGATCTCGTAATATTTAATTCCCTAACGATTTCCGAAACGGAATTGCCTATGCGTCTACCTCCAACTACCATTTCACGTCCAGAGTCTGTTAATTCCAGTAGTGCGGCCATAATCACGTCGGAAACCTTTCCACACGAATCACCTGAGTACAAATGACAGCTCCGCGAACTCACTGCCCTTTTATACCTTGTGTACGCGATACTACCTCCACCTGAATATGTGAATATCCCTATCCCACGACTTCTGTCGCCTCAGCGTAAGATGTCATTCCTGATGCAGCAGTTTTACTGTGTGAACAGCAAAAATGTAGTAAGCGATAAAATTTTTCATAATTTTGTGGTCGCTGTCAATGATAAAAAGTTTCGTAAAAGTTTGAAATTATTTGTAAAGCTGCAATCACTAAATCCTCTCATTCTCAGAAACGGCTCAAATAAAGTTTGCGAATTTGAACTACACTTCCTTTTCACTCCCGCCCCTTTGATTGTATGTGGTTCTTATCCCCACAGCGGTCACTAGGTGATATGTGTACCAAGTTTGGTTGAAATCGATACGTACATACATACACATATACATACATTCATTTTTATAATTTGTATCCATGTATGAATTTTAAGTACTTCTAGCCGTCTTTGTAATTTCATCCGTTGGAAGTCTGTTAATTCCAGTCGTGGGGCCATAATCACGTCCTAAATGAATGTGAATATGAATTTTTTTAGAAGCTTCCTACTGAAACAGGCAGACCAAGTCGCAATCTCTGACGACCTAAACTACATTGTTAGCATTGGCGTAATCACCTAGGACAGCTTATTACCCTTGATTTCTACTTCGTTTTAAATTTTCGGCTGTCCCGTTAATGAGATTAATTGCCAACAAGGATTTAAAATTTAAGGAAGAAGACTTGTATGCCAGTCAGTGAGATAGAAGTATTGAGACTGGTAAAATAAGATATTTGTTGTGGTAATGGTGTACATCAAGCGTCACAAAAATTCAGGCCGACAATGACAAACTAATTACAATAAAGGGAGAGACGCGGTAACTGATGTTCTTCAGTTGAGCAGCGTTGTTTGTGAGACGTCAGCACCGCTCGCTCTGGGATATCTGTCATACGTCAAGCCGTGGTATTTAAAGAAAGCAGCTTGACGGTTGACTCGCGTTTATGTATGTGTGTGTGTGTCTGTGTTTCAGAGGCAGAAACAGAGGAAAAGGAGAAGGATGTGTATTTTTGACACGAATACTTGGTTGTGTAATTGGAAACCATTTGAGAATCGTTGACAATATCGACGCAGGGTTTTCGGCAAGTGGCTGAATGCAATAGGGTTAGTATTTGTCAGCAGGGTCGATGTTCGTAACGTGTTTATCAGCCGAAGAGACTACGTTTTATTAATAGAAGCACTTACTTTTTCAATGGAATGCGGGAGCGTGGAAAAGGGGAATCCGCGAGAGTAGCACGAATGTTATGGGTTACAGTGTGTACTCTTTTTCAAAACTGCTCATATGAATGTCGTTAGAGACGACAGAAATTAGTTTCGTCTGCTATGTCAAGTAAACGCCCGGAACAGGGCGAAACGTGCACTGTGAGACAGTCTTGGACTTCATATTTATCGTAGTTCTGCACTGAAGAGCCCGAGAAACTGGTACAGCTGCTTAATATGGTGTAGGTCCCCAGCGAGCACGCAGAAGTGCCGCAACACGACGTGGCATGGACTCGACTAATGTCTGAAGTAGTGCTGGACGGAACTGATACCGAGACTCCTGCAGGGTAGTCCATAAATCCGTCAGAGTACGAGGGGGTGGAGATCTCTTCTGAACAGCACGGTGCTAGGCATCCCAGATATGGTCAATAATGTTCATGTCTGGGGAGTCTGGTGGCCAGCGGAAGTGGTTAAACTCAGACGAGTGTTCCTGGAGCCACTCTGTAGCAATTCAGGACGTGTGGGGTGTCTCATTGTCCTGATGGAATCGCCCAAGTCCGTCGGAATGCAGAATAGCCATGAATGCATGCGGTTGATTAGACAGGATGCTTACGTACATGTCATCTGTCAGAGTCGTATCTAAACGTATCAGGGGTCCCATATCACTCCAATTGCACACGCCCCACACCATTACAGAGCCTCCACCAGACTGAGCAATCCTCTGCTGACATGCAAGGTCCATGTGTTTATGAGGTTGTCTCCATAACTGTACACGTCCATCCGCTCGATACAATTTGAAACGAGACTCGTCCGACCAGGCAACATGTTTCCTGTCATCAACAGTCCAATGTCGGTGTTGACGGACCCAGGCGAGGCGTAAATGTTTGTGCTTTGTGCCGTGCAATCATCAAGGGTACACGAGTGGGCCGTCGACTTCGAAAGCCCATATCGAAGATGTGTCGTTGAATGGTTTGCACACTGACATTTGTTGATGGCCCAACACTGTAATCTGCAGCAATTTACGCAAGATTTGCACTTCTGTTACGTTGAACGAATCTCTTCAGTCGTCGTTGGCCCCGTTTTCGCAGGGTCTTTTTCCGGCCGCAGCGATGTCGGAGATCTGATGTTTTACCGGATTACTAATATTCACGGTACACTCGTGAAATGACCGTGCGGGAAAATACCCACTTCAGCGCTACCTCGGAAATACTGTATCGCATCGCTCGTGCGCCGACTGTAACACCACATTCAAACTCACTTAAATGTCTCCATTGTACTCGTAGCAGCAGTAACCGATCTAACAACTGCGCCAGACACTTGTCTTCTATAGGCAGCGCCGTATTCTACCTGTTTACATATCTCTGTATTTGAATACGCATGGCCTATACCAGTTTCATTGGCGCTTCAGTGTACTTCTGTTTGTAAAAAGTTTAAAAAACTATTGTCAAACATTATATTTCTTCTTCCAGGGACTATACAACGCCGTAAAAATGCGAACAATTCATAATGAAAATGGACATGGTTGCTTAAGTAGACAAAACGATAATGAGTACTGACGTGTACAGAAAAATACTTGGCTCTTCACATACTATCGCGTACGGAAATACTTTTATCGACATCTTCAGCGTATCAAGAAACATTTATAATTAACTAATTATATTACGCGTCCTATACACATAACATAGGAACCTCTTATACAGGGTGTTACAAAAAGGTACGGCCAAACTTTCAGGAAACATTCCTCATACACAAATAAAGAAAAGATGTTATGTGGACATGTGTCCGGAAACGCTTAATTGCCATGTTAGAGCTCATTTTAGTTTCGTCAGTATGTACTGTACTTCCTCGATTCACCGCCATGATTTCATACGGGATACTCTACCTGTGCTGCTAGAACATGTGCCTTTACAAGCACGACACAACATGTGATTCATGCACGATGGAGCGGCCGGCCGCGGTGGTCTAGCGGTTCTGGCGCTGCAGTCCGGAACCGCGGGACTGCTACGGTCGCAGGTTCGAATCCTGCCTCGGGCATGGGTGTGTGTGATGTCCTTAGGTTAGTTAGGTTTAAGTAGTTCTAAGTTCTAGGGGACTTATGACCTAAGATGTTGAGTCCCATAGTGCTCAGAGCCATTTGAACCATTTGAACCACGATGGAGCTCCTGCACATTTCAGTCGAAGTGTTCGTACGCTTCTCAACAACAGATTCGGTGACCGATGGATTGGTAGAGGCGGACCAATTCCGTGGCCTCCACGCTCTCCTGACCTCAACCCTCTTGACTTTCATTTATGGGGGCATTTGAAAGCTCTTGTCTACGCAACCCCGGTACCAAATGTAGAGACTCTTCGTGCTCGTATTGTGGACGGCTGTGATACAATACGCCATTCTCCAGGGCTGCATCAGCGCACCAGGGATTCCATGCGACGGAGGATGGATGCATGTATCCTCGTTAACGGAGGACATTTTGAACATTTCCTGTAACAAAGTGTTTGAAGTCACGCTGGTACGTTCTGTTGCTGTGTGTTTCCATTCCATGATTAATGTGATTTGAAGAGAAGTAATAAAATGAGGTCTAACATGGAAAGTAAGCGTTTCCGGACACATGTCCGCATAACATATTTTCTTTGTTTGTGTGTGAGGAATCTTTCCTGAAAGTTTGGCCGTACCTTTTTGTAACACCCTATATTTGCCGACGGCAAAACAAATATCAACAAGCGGTAGTTCCTCATGCGGTGAAGAGAGTTGCATGTATTGATACTCTTTCTATTTTAATGTAACGGCTTGGTGAAACAAATACGCCTTTTTAAAATGAAGCCCTTTACTTTCGATAGTTCCGAAATAAGATGTACACTGACATACAGGGTGAATTCTACCTCCTGTGAAAACATTTGTAGGTTGTTCGGCGATATTATCTGAATATTTTTGGTGTGAGACACCCGTGGTTTCCAGTGGCTACTTACAGAATAATTGCATTTCGTTTGATTTCGTACCTCCCTTTATCTCTGCGTCTGTCTTGCACTGAAAATATCTGCACAGCATTGGAAACGTCGACGGCATGAGCTGAGTGTTGTTTCGAAACAAAATTGTTCAGTGCACTCCAGGTGCGTGCTGCTGACAACAGTAGTGCTCTCTTTACCTTTCTCCCTGAAGCTTACATTCAGTTCTGCTCGGTCCTGTCTCGGGTTTGTTTTTTCGGCAGTACTAGTACAGGCGGCAACTAGAAAACTGATTCTCCTGTATTGGATGTTAGAACTGAAGATATTTGGTCTTCTTTACAGAAAAAGGTAATTTGGGCAATACAGCGAATACAACACAACTGCACTACTCTGTAATAAGCGACGGGAGACTACGGGTCACTAATACCAAAATACATATAAAATACACTGGTGTGCAAAACTTAAGGACGAAAGTAGTTTTCCCATGACGTGTCACTGCCAAATAACACAGCTGGATGAAACTTGAACCGCCGGTACAGCTAACTGAAAGGAATACGTATAGAAACGAATACGAATGACACGACACTGTTTCTGAACATAACAAACGGCGGGACACGATTCTTAATGGGGTGCGTCATCACCAAGGATGGCAGTGCTCTAGAACGTGCATCCATTGTGGCCAAACGGTTTGTACCGAGTACGTTTGGTAAGGCGTTGCATTCCTCCACCAGGATGTCTCCACACACCATAACACGTGGACCACCAAAAAGGATCATGTTCGACATTGCTCCTCGGTGCTTTACGAGTTCGCATTTCTCGCCATATGAGGGTATGTATGCACCCACGAACATTGTCGATCGTGATCATTTTGGTGGTCAAGGTGTTACAGTGTGTGGACGCCTCCAGATATACACTCCTGGAAATTGAAATAAGAACACCGTGAATTCATTGTCCCAGGAAGGGGAAACTACATTGACACATTCCTGGGGTCAGATACATCACATGATCACACTGACAGAACCACAGGCACATAGACACAGGCAACAGAGCATGCACAATGTCGGCACTAGTACAGTGTATATCCACCTTTCGCAGCAATGCAGGCTGCTATTCTCCCATGGAGACGATCGTAGAGATGCTGGATGTAGTCCTGTGGAACGGCTTGCCATGCCATTTCCACCTGGCGCCTCAGTTGGACCAGCGTTCGTGCTGGACGTGCAGACCGCGTGAGACGACGCTTCATCCAGTCCCAAACATGCTCAATGGGGGACAGATCCGGAGATCTTGCTGGCCAGGGTAGTTGACTTACACCTTCTAGAGCACGTTGGGTGGCACGGGATACATGCGGACGTGCATTGTCCTGTTGGAACAGCAAGTTCCCTTGCCGGTCTAGGAATGGTAGAACGATGGGTTCGATGACGGTTTGGATGTACCGTGCACTATTCAGTGTCCCCTCGACGATCACCAGTGGTGTACGGCCAGTGTAGGAGATCGCTCCCCACACCATGATGCCGGGTGTTGGCCCTGTGTGTCTCGGTCGTATGCAGTCCTGATTGTGGCGCTCACCTGCACGGCGCCAAACATGCATACGACCATCATTGGCACCAAGGCAGAAGCGACTCTCATCGCTGAAGACGACACGTCTCCATTTGTCCCTCCAGTCATGCCTGTCGCGACACCACTGGAGGCGGGCTGCACGATGTTGGGGCGTGAGCGGAAGACGGCCTAACGGTGTGCGGGACCGTAGCCCAGCTTCATGGAGACGGTTGCGAATGGTCCTCGCCGATACCCCAGGAGCAACAGTGTCCCTAATTTGCTGGGAAGTGGCGGTGCGGTCCCCTACGGCACTGCGTAGGATCCTACGGTCTTGGCGTGCATCCGTGCGTCGCTGCGGTCCGGTCCCAGGTCGACGGGCACGTGCACCTTCCGCCGACCACTGGCGACAACATCGATGTACTGTGGAGATCTCACGCCCCACGTGTTGAGCAATTCGGCGGTACGTCCACTCGGCCTCCCGCATGCCCACTATACGCCCTCGCTCAAAGTCCGTCAACCGCACATACGGTTCACGTCCACGCTGTCGCGGCATGCTACCAGTGTTAAAGACTGCGATGGAGCTCCGTATGCCACGGCAAACTGGCTGGCACTGACGGCGGCGGTGCACAAATGCTGCGCAGCTAGCGCCATTCGACGGCCAACACCGCGGTTCCTGGTGTGTCCGCTGTGCCGTGCGTGTGATCATTGCTTGTACAGCCCTCTCGCAGTGTCCGGAGCAAGTATGGTGGGTCTGACACACCGGTGTCAATGTGTTCTTTTTTCCATTTCCAGGAGTGTATGAGCACGGTATACTCACCGGTCCAAGTTATTATGACAATGAACTCTTTTCTCATGTGCGTCTTTTTAGGCGTGCATTCGCCCCGATGTCGTTGTTGTGGATGACAATGCGCGAGCACCAAACAACGCAGGTGGAGAACGAGACGATATTCGGCGAAAGGACTGGCTTGCCCGTTGCCTCCCACTTGTGGGATGCGTTGAGGAGACGTACACTTGTACCAACGACCCTATAGCGGGCGTCAACTGCGCTCCTAGAACTCCGTATCAGTCTTGTGGCCACGATGCCATCCCGTCGTCACACAGCCTATTAACAACTACCTGTATGTCCCGCCCTTTGTAA
The DNA here is from genome assembly GCF_023864275.1 of Schistocerca cancellata. Lineage (NCBI taxonomy): Eukaryota > Metazoa > Arthropoda > Insecta > Orthoptera > Acrididae > Schistocerca > Schistocerca cancellata. Next base: position 54,729,907 of record NC_064629.1, on the reverse strand, counting down.
TATCCAAGGGACCATAATGACGTCAGTATAATTTTTGTCTTTGAATAAAAGTGTCATTTCTGTTCATCTCATTGCGTATTTCATTTACTTATCTTTTGTACTCTATTGTAGCAGATCTTTCTGTGTATGGTCCAAGTTTCATCGAGTTATGTTGCTCGGCGGTGACACATCGTGCGAAAGTTACTTTAGTCCTTAGGTTTTGCACACCGGCGTATTAGAGAACAACCTCCGCAGTTTTGTCTGCGGGGTTCAGGCATTATGAATGTTTACGACAAATGAGTTTGCAGAAACAAACCCGGGCATATGTGTCCCATGACAGGTTATCAGAGAACTGGTGGCAATTTTCTGCATGTTATTGCTACGTATCAACGTCCCCGTGGTAAAGGGAAGCCTAATAATGATTTACGAAATTCTTATAATTACAGCTGGCACTTGTAGGTTGTGCTGGCTTCAAGTTTCACTGTTAACCCTCTGCTCCATTCAGCATTGTCGCATAGAATTAGTTGGGCAACACAAAGAACAGATTTACAAAGCTGCTATCGCTCCTTTCCCAGGAAATTCGTGTCACAGAATTGCTCGCACATACTGACGTTTGCCGCTTCACAAACGGAGCCCGAGCACCTCTAACGTAAGTTAACAACCTGGAATGATGCTTTATCCACTGATGAATGTTTGTTTTCGTTGTGCCTTGTAGTTTTTTGCACAGTCGTCTTCGCGAGTCCTGGAGGTAATTATGAGTAACCCTGTATTTCCAGTTCACCCCACATTGGAAAACGAAACGGCGAAAAATATACAATTCAAATTGTTACTTCTGATTACCACATTAACTAAAATAACCATACATTACTGTCTTTTATTCCAAAAAAAATTTCTAGGTACAGGATTAAATAATTATGGTTCGTATAGATTAACGCGCTGCATGCCAGCTTGCGAGAGAGGACGGGAGCCAGACCCGGGTCGAATCCGGGTGTGGTTTTGAGGCTCTAGTAGGCAAATGCTGAGTCGCCCCACAATCTCTGCCTCAGAAAATACCATACGATTCACAGACAAATGGCGCACTCGACTTCACTTAGGTCAACTGACAAATGACGCGACAGGGCATCTGACCAATAAGTTAAGTAAAAGAAATTCGGCAAATCACATAAGCAGTGGCCCCTGTACGACGTTATATTTTATGTATTTATTTATTTACTTATTGAACCCGATGTGATTAGGGCCATCAGACCCTCTCTTACACCGGACGAGGGTTTCACATGTACAATATCTCTTTTACATCATAGTTTGCTAAGAAATAACAATTTTAATATAAAAAAGAGTATTAAAATGATTTGAGTGGTTGTAGCGGCAATTTTGAATAAGTAATACTGACTATGAACTAATAAACTTAATGCTAGCAGTACTTGTACTCCTGCAGCTACTGCAAATAACAGTGATAATAGTAATATTAATAATAATAATAATGATAATAATAATAATAATGACGAAAATAACAGTAGTGATAGATATAAAAAGAATTTAATGGTGTACAAGGCAGATGTTTTCTCATATACCCAGTTCCGAGGAAAGGAAATTGAAGGAGACTGAGAAAGGAAAAAGGTCTGATTGGGAAGAAGGATGTACGAGGGTAACGAGTGCGTACAGGGACAATTGTAATTCTTATTGTTGCTTTAGTATATATGGCAACGGTCTTGCCGCAGTGGTAACACCGGTTCCTGTCAGATCACCGAAGTTAAGCGCTGTCGGGCGTGGTCGGCACTTGGATGGGTGACCATCCAGCCGCCACGCGCTGTTGCCATTTTTCGGGGCGCACTCAGCCTCGTGATGCCAACTGAGGAGCTACTCCACCGAATAGTAGCGGCTTCGGTCACGAATACCATTTTACGATCCTCCACCGAGGATGACACGGCGGTCGGATGGTCCCGGTAGGCCACTCGTGGCCTGACGACGGAGTGAGAGTGCTTTAGTATATATGTCCTTAACTGTTTTCTGAAGCTGCAGATGTTATTCAGGTATCTAATATAATTCAGGAAGTTATTCCAGAGTAGGGTTCCTGCTACTGAGAAGGACTTCGAGAGAGTGACTGATCGATGGAGAAAGAAAGAAAGGATGTTGCTCTGATGGGTACGGGTATTTCTGCCATGTTGATCAGATAAGAGCGTTAAGGTTGAGGAAAGATATAAGACCGTAGAGACGACAGAGGATATCGAAATCTCTGCGCTTGTCTGCACGCAGCCAGGATAGCTGTGCATGTCATGGTGAAAAGTGATCAAAGGGTCATACATCACAGATACAACGAACACAGGGATTCATAGCAGATTAGGAGCGTCGTCAGCTTTCCTGAGAAATAGCTTGCAAGATAACAGCGCTGGAATCGATAGCTGGAGGTATAAGCGTTTGTACTAGTTTCCTTTCAAATCAAGAGGGAAGAGCTTTTTATATTTTTGTAGGGCATAGAGAGATGCTGATGCCTTCTTGCACAATACAGTTACGGGCTCAGTCCAATTTCTACTTTCATCTATTATTTAGACTCTTTGCTGAAGGAGAGAAGTTGATATTTGTCCCACTTAAGGCTAAAGAGGTAGAGATTGCGAATATTTCGGCATAATGAGCTTAGAATGAGCAGCCATTAGCACCTGGATTTTAGATGGGTTGAGCTTTAGCCCTGTATTATGGGCCCATTTTGATAGTGCACACAGGTGAGTTTTGAGATTCTCGATAGCTGTCTTCAGGTTTATTGATTTTGCACTGGAGGCCATCAGCATACATGTCGTATTTGCAGATGGACAAAACAGATGGATGGCACATCATTTACGTACAATGAAAGTAGTAGAGGACTTAAAACGGAAGCCTGGTTGACGCCTGAAACTATCTGCCCCCACTGTGACTTTACGGTGCCAGACATGACGCACTGATGGAGAGACGTCAGGTATGAGCCAATCCACTGCACTGCACTTAGTACGGAAATTATGCTGCCAAGTATGACAAGTAAAACGTCGAAGTCGTCAGTGTCAAAGGCTTTGCTGAAATATAAACGCCAGGAAAGAGCGAGAACGGCGAATTGATATGAAACTGGACAATCACACAGTCAATGTGGATCTGTCAACCTACCGCAGTGTCTAATACACGCTACCGATTTCATAAGCTTATATCGTCCATATGAATGAAGACAGATACTTAATCTTACGCATAGGACTACAAAGTATTTTTTTATCGAAAGACTCAACCAGTTTTATACGTAAAAAAATTGTAAATTTGTGGTAAGATCTTATGGGACCAAACTGCTTAGATCATCGGTCCTAAGCTTACACACTACTTAATCTAACTTAAAGTAACTTCCGCCATGGACAACACACACAGCCATGCCCGAGGGAGGACCCGAACCTCCGACGGGAGGAGCCGCGCGGACCGTGACAAGACACTTCACACCTTGCGGCTACCCCGCGCGGCTAGCTTTTATAAGGGTATATCTTTTAAATGTATGCAAATACAACCTTTGGTAGCCTTTTACAATTACGTTTAGGATCGAAGTGTTCATTTACTTTTCACAGATGTTCAATGTATCTTCCACCGTATGCACAAAAAAATTCAGAATACAAATTACAAATGATTGAAGCGATTTCATAAATTCACTGTAGCTCCATTCATTGACACTACAGATACGTAGAAAAACTCATAAAGTTTTGTTCGGCTGAAGCCGCACTTCAGGTTTCTGCCGCCAGAGCGCTCGAGAGCGCAGTGAGACAAAATGGTGACGGGAGCCGAGAAATCGTATGTCGTGTTTGAAATGCACTCACATCAGTCAGTAATAACAGTGCAACGACACTTCAGGACGAAGTTAAACAAAGATCCACCAACTACTAACTCCATTCGGCGATGATATGCGCAGTTTAAAGCGTCTGGATGCCTCTGTAAGAGGAAATCAACGGGTCGGCCTGCAGTGAGCGAAGAAACGGTTGAACGCGTGCGGGCAAGTTTCACGAGTAGCCCGCGGAAGTCGACGAATAAAGCAAGCAGGGAGCTAAACGTACCACACCCGACGGTTTGGAAAATCTTACGGAAAAGGCTAAAGCACAAGCCTTACCGTTTACAATTGCTACAAACCGATGGATCGGTCGTGGTGGAGATCATGATCAGCAATTCATGTCATGGCCTCCACGCTCTCCCGACTTAACCCCACGCGATTTCTTTCTGTGGGGTTATGTGAAAGATTCAGTGTTTAAACCTCCTCTACCAAGAAACGTGCCAGAACTGCGAGCTCGCATCAACGATGCTTTCGAACTCATTGATGGGGACATGCTGCGCCGATTGTGGGAGGAACTTGATTATCGGCTTGATGTCTGCCGAATCACTAAAGGGGCACATATCGAACATTTGTGAATGCCTAAAAAACCTTTTTAAGTTTTTGTATGTGTGTGCAAAGCATTGTGAAAATATCTCAAATAATAAAGTTATTGTAGAACTGTGAAATCGCTTCAATCATTTGTAATAACCCTGTAGTTAAAACCGAGCGAGGTGGAGCAGCACTTATCCGACTGGACTCGCATTCGGAAGGATGACGGTGGAAATCCCCGTCCAGTCATCCAGATTTAATGGTGCAAATGGCTTTGAGCACTATGGGACTTAACAGCTGAGGACATCAGTCCCCTAGAACTTAGAACTACTTAAACCTAACTAACCTAAGGACATCACACACATCCATGCCTGAGGCAGGATTCGAACCTGCGCCCGTAGAGGTCGCGCGGTTCCAGACTGAAGCGCCTAGAACCGCTCGGCCACTTCGGCCGGCATCCAGATTTAGACTTTCCGTGATTTCCCCAAACCGGTTAAGGCGGACGCCGGGATGGTTTCCTTCCCTCATCATTCCGCAGTCCGAGCTTGTACTTCGTTGTTGACGGGACGTTAAACCATAATTTACCTTTTTTTACAATAGTCACACTCGTCCCAAATTTCTGCGAGCATGTCTGCAGTCACTATACGCACTACTGTTGTTATGGGCGTCGCTGTCCACCCAAAGATGTTGGAAGGGAAGGCAAATAAACGGAGTCTTTCACAAATAGCCACAAAAAAGTCACATATTGTGAGGTGAGGCGACCTTGGGAGGCTAATGGTGCAATGCGAGATCCATGGGCCCCTTACGGTTGATCCATCGTCGAGGCAACTCATTGTTCAGAAAACCTCTCTTACATGCAAGTGCCAGAGCGATAGTCCAGTCGAAAAATCGAATCTACATCTACATCTACATTTATACTCCGCAAGCCACCCAACGGTGTGTGGCGGATGGCACTTTACGTGCCACTGTCATTACCTCCCTTTCCTGTTCCAGTCGCGTATGGTTCGCGGGAAGAACGACTGTCTGAAAGCCTCTGTGCGCGCTCTAATCTCTCTAATTTTACATTCGTGATCTCCTCGGGAGGTATAAGTATGGGGAAGCAATATATTCGATACCTCATCCAGAAACGCACCCTCTCGAAACCTGGCGAGCAAGCTACACCGCGATGCAGAGCGCCTCTCTTGCAGAGTCTGCCACTTGAGTTTGTGAAACATCTCCGTAACGCTATCACGGTTACCAAATAACCCTGTGACGAAACGCGCCGCTCTTCTTTGAATCTTCTCTATCTCCTCCATCAACCCGATCTGGTACGGATCCCACACTGATGAGCAATACTCAAGTATAGGTCGAACGAGTGTTTTGTAAGCCACCTCCTTTGTTGATGGACTACATTTTCTAAGGACTCTCCCAATGAATCTCAACCTGGTACCCGCCTTACCAACAATTAATTTTATATGATCATTCCACTTCAAATCGTTCCGCACGCGTACTCCCAGATATTTTACAGAAGTAACTGCTACCAGTGTTTGTTCCGCTATCATATAATCATACAATAAAGGATCCTTCTTTCTATGTATTCGCAATACATTACATTTGTCTATGTTAAGGGTCAGTTGCCACTCCCTGCACCAAGTGCCTATCCGCTGCAGATATTCCTGCATTTCGCTACAATTTTCTAATGCTGCAACTTCTCTGTATACTACAGCATCATCCGCGAAAAGCCGCATGGAACTTCCGACACTATCTACTAGGTCATGTTCGGCATGTTCTCACAACCGTGGAAAAAGTCCGATCTCCAACGTTCCAGGTATGTAATTCCTGTAGCCGTCTTTTCAACCAAAACGAACAGTCCGTTTTTTTTTTTTTTTGGGGGGGGGGGGGGGGGGAGGGCGGCGCAAAACACAAGCAGCTTTGGAGAGTCTCTCACAAGGTCGGCTAGGGCATACTTTGTATGACTGCTGTGTTCCCGGTTCACTTTTTCGCTTGAATGGAACGTAGTCCCATCACTGGTCACTGAACGTTAAAGGTAATGGTTACCGTCCATCTCCACGCTGAGAACGAACTCACTAAACTCTGCATGTTCTTGCTTATCACTTGTCAACAACAACGACTCTCACAAAGGGCAGATTATTATTACGCACAGGCTGTGAACGAGTATCTCGAAAACGGCGAAGCTGGTCGAATGTTCACGTGCTACTGTCGTGAGCATCTACGGGAAGAGGTAGGAGGACAATGAAACAACCACTAGGCGCTACGTGGTTGGGCGTCCACGACTCGTCACAGAACGTGGGGTTTCGAGGCTCGTCTGCTCTGGCGATTTGTGGCATCTCTGCCGAAAGAGTATAATGCTGGTGCCCGCGCAAGTGCGTCGGAGCACACCGTTCATTGTACACTGTTGAAAATGAAGCACCACAGCAGACCACTTCTACGTGTTCACGTGTTGACCCAACGACATCGTCAATTACGACTGCAATGCATATTGGACCATCGGGATTCGACCGTCGATCGAGGGAAACGTGTCGGCTCTTTGGGTGAATCACATTTTTGCTACACTGAATCGTCATCTCCACAAACGCCGTTATCGAGGTGAACGGCGGCTCGAAACGTGCAGCGCGCATGGACGCAGGCTGGTGGGAGCACTATTTTTCTACGGGTGTTCAAATGGCTCTGAGCACTATGGGACTTAACATCTATGGTCATCAGTCCCCTAGAACTACTTAAACCTAACTAACCTAAGGACAGCACACAACACCCAGCCATCACGAGGCAGAGAAAATCCCTGACCCCGCCGGTAATCGAACCCGGGACCCCGGGCGTGGGAAGCGAGAACGCTACCGCACGACCACGAGATGCGGGCCTTCTACGGGTGACATTCTCCTGCGCTTGCATGGGACCTGTGGTAGTACTCGAAGGCACGCTGGCAGCTGCGAACCACCTGCATCCTTTCATGGTCGATGTCTTTCCCGACTGCGATGTCGTCTTTTAGCAGTATAACTGTCCATGTTTCGGAGCCAGAAACGTGCTAAAGTGCGCCATCACCACGAACGCAAATCAGCGGTCCGTTGTTTATGCGAACTACATGACCTGTGCGTAGACATCTAATGCCACATACCTCCGCAAACCTACCAACAAACTGTCGGATCACTGATACGCAGAATCACTGATGTACACTCTTGGAAATGGAAAAAAGAACACATTGACACCGGTGTGTCAGACCCACCATACTTGCTCCGGACACTGCGAGAGGGCTGTACAAGCAATGATCACACGCACGGCACAGCGGACACACCAGGAACCGCGGTGTTGGCCGTCGAATGGCGCTAGCTGCGCAGCATTTGTGCACCGCCGCCGTCAGTGTCAGCCAGTTTGCCGTGGCATACGGAGCTCCATCGCAGTCTTTAACACTGGTAGCATGCCGCGACAGCGTGGACGTGAACCGTATGTGCAGTTGACGGACTTTGAGCGAGGGTGTATAGTGGGCATGCGGGAGGCCGGGTGGACGTACCGCCGAATTGCTCAACACGTGGGGCGTGAGGTCTCCACAGTACATCGATGTTGTCGCCAGTGGTCGGCGGAAGGTGCACGTGCCCGTCGACCTGGGACCGGACCGCAGCGACGCACGGATGCACGCCAAGACCGTAGGATCCTACGCAGTGCCGTAGGGGACTGCACCGCCACTTCCCAGCAAATTAGGGACACTGTTGCTCCTGGGGTATCGGCGAGGACCATTCGCAACTGTCTCCATGAAGCTGGGCTACGGTCCCGCACACCGTTAGGCCGTCTTCCGCTCACGCCCCAACATCGTGCAGCCCGCCTCCAGTGGTGTCGCGACAGGCGTGAATGGAGGGACGAATGGAGACGTGTCGTCTTCAGCGATGAGAGTCGCTTCTGCCTTGGTGCCAATGATGGTCGTATGCGTGTTTGGCGCCGTGCAGGTGAGCGCTACAATCAGGACTGCATACGACCGAGGCACACAGGGCCAACACCCGGCATCATGGTGTGGGGAGCGATCTCCTACACTGGCCGTACACCACTGGTGATCGTCGAGGGGACACTGAATAGTGCACGGTACATCCAAACCGTCATCGAACCCATCGTTCTACCATTCCTAGACCGGCAAGGGAACTTGCTGTTCCAACAGGACAATGCACGTCCGCATGTATCCCGTACCACCCAACGTGCTCTAGAAGGTGTAAGTCAACTACCCTGGCCAGCAAGATCTCCGGATCTGTCCCCCATTGATCATGTTTGGGACTGGATGAAGCGTCGTCTCACGCGGTCTGCACGTCCAGCACGAACGCTGGTCCAACTGAGGCGCCAGGTGGAAATGGCATGGCAAGCCGTTCCACAGGCCTACATCCAGCATCTCTACGATCGTCTCCATGGGAGAATAGCAGCCTGCATTGCTGCGAAAGGTGGATATACACTGTACTAGTGCCGACATTGTGCATGCTCTGTTGCCTGTGTCTATGTGCCTGTGGTTCTGTCAGTGTGATCATGTGATATATCTGACCCCAGGAATGTGTCAATAAAGTTTCCCCTTCCTGGGTCAATGAATTCACGGTGTTCTTATTTCAATTTCCAGGAGTGTATTTTGTTCCACAGACGGACAAACAAGATGTGGTACTAATGTTTTAGCTCATCGGGGTACATACTCCGCAAGCCGCCATATGGTGCATGGCGAAGGGGACCTGTTCTCACTAAAATTTTTTACCTTTACCGTTCAACTCCCAAATGGTAGAGGGGAAAACGACTCTCTATATCCCTCCGTACAAGCCCTGATTTATCTTATCTTGTCTTCGCGGTCCTCGTGCAAGACGTGTCTTGCCGGCAGCGGAATCGTTCTGCAGTCAGCCACAAATACCGGTTCTCTAAATATACTAAACAGCGTTTCGTGAAAAGAATGTTATCTTCCTTCCAGGGATTCCCATTTGAGTTCACGGAATATTTCCCTGATAGTAGTGTGTTGGTCGAACTTGCCGATAACAAGTCTAGTAACACGTCTCTTAATTGCTTCGATGTCTTCCTTTAATCCGACCTAGTGCCTTTAATACACTCCTGGAAATGGAAAAAAGAACACATTGACACCGGTGTGTCCGACGCACCATACTTGCTCCGGACACTGCGAGAGGGCTGTACAAGCAATGATCACACGCACGGCACAGCGGACACACCAGGAACCGCGGTGTTCGCCGTCGAATGGCGCTAGCTGCGCAGCATTTGTGCACCGCCGCCATCAGTGTCAGTCAGTTTGCCGTGGCATACGGAGCTCCATCGCAGTCTTTAACACTGGTAGCATGCCGCGACAGCGTGGACGTGAACCGTATGTGCAGTTGACGGACTTTGAGCGAGGGCGTATAGTGGGCATGCGGGAGGCCGTGTGGACGTACCGCCGAATTGCTCAACACGTGGGGCGTGAGGTCTCCACAGTACATCGATGTTGTCGCCAGTGATCGGCGGAAGGTGCACGTGCCCGTCGACCTGGGACCGGACCGCAGCAACGCACGGATGCACGCCAAGACCGTAGGATCCTACGCAGTGCCGTAGGGGACCGCACCGCCACTTCCCAGCAAATTAGGGACACTTGCTCCTGGGGTATCGGCGAGGACCATTCGCAACCGTCTCCATGAAGCTGGGCTACGGTCCCGCACACCGTTAGGCCGTCTTCCGCTCACGCCCCAACATCGTGCAGCCCGCCTCCAGTGGTGTCGCGACAGGCGTGAATGGAGGGACGAATGGAGACGTGTCGTCTTCAGCGATGAGAGTCGCTTCTGCCTTGGTGCCAATGATGGTCGTATGCGTGTTTGGCGCCGTGCAGGTGAGCGCCACAATCAGGACTGCATACGACCGAGGCACACAGGGCCAACACCCGGCATCATGGTGTGGGGAGCGATCTCCTACACTGGCCGTACACCACTGGTGATCGTCGAGGGGACACTGAATAGTGCACGGTACATCCAAACCGTCATCGAACCCATCGTTCTACCATTCCTAGACCGGCAAGGGAACTTGCTGTTTCAACAGGACAATGCACGTCCGCATGTATCCCGTGCCACCCAACGTGCTCTAGAAGGTGTAAGTCAACTACCCTGGCCAGCAAGATCTCCGGATCTGTCCCCCATTGAGCATGTTTGGGACTGGATGAAGCGTCGTCTCACGCGGTCTGCACGTCCAGCACGAACGCTGGTCCAACTGAGGCGCCAGGTGGAAATGGCATGGCAAGCCGTTCCACAGGCCTACATCCAGCATCTCTACGATCGTCTCCATGGGAGAATAGCAGCCTGCATTGCTGCGAAAGGTGGATATACACTGTACTAGTGCCGACATTGTGCATGCTCTGTTGCCTGTGTCTATGTTCCTGTGGTTCTGTCAGTGTGATCATGTGATGTATCTGACCCCAGGAATGTGACAATAAAGTTTCCCCTTCCTGGGACAATGAATTCACGGTGTTCTTATTTCAATTTCCAGGAGTGTATTACCTTGCGAATATCACAAACACTGAAGCAGTACTACAGGATGGATGGCAGTAGTGTTATTACACGCGGTCTCCTTTATAGATGAACTATAGTTCCCTAAGATTACACTACTGGCCATTAAAATTCCTACACCACGAAGATGACGTGCTACAGACGCGAAAGACAGGAAGAAGATGCTGTGATATGCAAATGATTAGCTTTTCACAGCATTCACACAAGGTTGGCGCCGGTACGGACACCTACAACCTGCTGACATGAGGCCGGCCGCGGTGGTCTAGCGGTTCTGGCGCTGCAGTCCGGAACCGTGGGACTGCTACGGGTGCAGGTTCGAATTCTGCCTCGGGCATGGGTGTGTGTGATGTCCTTAGGTAAGTTAGGTTTAAGTAGTTCTAAGTTCTAGGGGACTTATGACTTAAGATGTTGAGTCCCATAGTGCTCAGAGCCATTTTTTTGCTGACATGAGGAAAGTTTCCAACCGATTTCTCATACACAAACAGCAGGTGACCGGCGTTGCCTGGTGAAACGTTGTTGTGATGCCTCGTGTAAGGAGGAGAAATGCGTACCATCACGTTTCCAACTTTGATAAAGGTCGGATAGTAGCCTATCGCGATTTCGGTTTATCGTATCGCGACATTAATGCTCGCGTTGGTCGAGATCCAATGACTGTTAGCAGAATATGGAATCGGTGGGTTCAGGAGGGTATACGGGACGCCATGCTGGGTCCCAACGGCCTCGTATCACTAGCAGTCGAGATGACAGGCATCTTATCCACATGGCTGTAACGGATCGTGCAACCACTTCTCCATCCCTGAGTCAACAGATGGGGACGTTTGCAAGACAACAACCATCTGCACGAACAGTTCGACGACGTTTGCAGCAGCATGGACTATCAGCTCGGAGACCATGGCTGCGGTTACCCTTGAAGCTGCATCACAGACAGGAGCGCATGCGATGGTGTACTCAACGACGAACCTGGGTGCACGAATGGCAAAACGTCATTTTTTCGGACGAATCCAGGTTCTGTTTTCAGCATCATGATGGTCGCATCCGTGTTTGGCGACATCGCGGTGAACGCAAATTGGAAGCGTGTATTCGTCATCGCCATACTGGCATATCACCCGGCGTGATGGTATGGGGTGCCATTGGTTACACGTCTCAGTCACCTCTTGTTCGCATTGACGACACTTTCAACAGTGGACGTTACACTTCAGATGTGTGACGACCCGTGGCTCTACCCTTCATTCGATACCTGCGAAACCCTACATTTCAGCAGGATAATGCACGACCGCATATTGCAGGCCCTGTACGGGCCTTTCTGGATACAGAAAATGTTCTATTGCTGCCCTGGCCAGCACATTCTCCAGATCTCTCACCAACTGAAAACGTCTGGTCAATAATGGCCGAGCAACTGGTTTGTCACAATACGCCAGTCACTACTCTTGATGAACTGTGGTATCGTGTTGAAGCTGCATGGGCACCTGTACCTGTACACGCCATCCAAGCTCTGTTTGACTCAATACCTAGGCGTATCGAGGCCGTTATTACGGCCAGAGGTGGTTGTTCAGGGTACTGATTTCTCAGGATCTATGCACCCAAATTGCGTGAAAAGTAATCACATGTCAGTTCTAGTATAATATACGTGTCCCACGAACACCCGTTTATCATCTGCATTTCTTCTTGGTGTAGCTATTTTAATGGCCAGTAGTGTATACTAACAAACAAAAGTCGACCATTCGCCTGCCCTATAACCGTCTTTACGTACCCCTTCCATTTCACATCGTTTTGCAACGAGGCACATAAATGTTTCATCACCGTGACTGTGTCAAGCGACACATCACTAATACTGTATCTAAACATTACAAGATTGTTCTCCTTATCATCTGCATTAACTTACATTTTTCTACATTAACAGCAAGATGCCATTCATGACACCAACTAGAAATGTTGCTAAGTCATCCTCTAGTTACTCAACGACGACATTTCCCCATACACATAGACTCATCCTTCTTAGTAACTAGCCTTTTTCTTTTAAGTTTTCACAGGTGTTTTACATTGTCGCTTTATTTCCAGCATGTGCCACAATTAAGAAAATAAATGTCGTATGGCATTTTTGGCCAGAATATCCCACGGGGTGGGTTCGGCCGCCTAGCGGAAAGGGTGTTTTCCTCCGTGCCCATTGGCCTCTTTTGTTGCGGTTATGTGAGAGTTGTATCTGCGGAATGTAGGTGAGTGTAATAGGTGCGCGTAGACTATAGTGTTAAGTTTGTGTTGTATGATGATGATGATGAGACAAGGGAGAGAGTGAAACCCGTTGCCAGCACATAGCCTAATCCTCTTAAGTAGCACCACGGGGGCAACCGACCATCTGACGGACGGATCACTATCAACAGTAAAACATGCCTTTACTTCACGAGAGACTGTAAATAGGTTTGGAATTTAATGCAGGACGTTGGTGCAAGAACTGGTGATCGTGAACTTTACGCCACAATCTCTCCTTCCTTTGTTGGCCAAATACCGCCAGTGAAAATTTCACCCACCGTCAGGACTGGAACTCGCTTACATCCGTGCTGAGCCCCGCCGCACAAACGTGCATTAGTCACGTCAAGGAGGTGGGGCTGCGCGGTATTCTAGATGTAAGTGAGCGGAAATGTTTGTCTAATTTTATTTGTTGTTAAACTTTCGGCGTCGATGTCCCCGCAGTTCGTCGATCCCATGAAAGGATGCTGGGTCAGAGCGGTCTGATGATTTGGATTTAGCAAATTACTCTTGCCTCAGTCGATGAACGTTTCACTCTGAAGGAAAGAGGGAAGATTTGGTTTAACGTCCCGTTGACATCGTGGTCATTAGAGACGCAGCGCAAGCCCGCATTGCGTCAAGGATGAGGAAGGAAATCGGCCGTAACCTTTCAAAGGTACCATCTCAGCATTTGCCCGGAGCGATTTAGGGAAATCACGGAAAACTTAAATCTGACGGCCGGACGCGAGTTTGAACTGACGTCCTCCCGAATGCGAGTCAAGTGTGTTAACCACTGCACCATCACGCTCGGTCTTTCATTGTGAGGCGACCTAATTAGTTTCAGTAAGAGATATTAGTGGGTAACATTGGAGGCATCTAATTTTGCCACTAAAAAGTGCTGGAGATTAATAGCGGTCAATAGAGCCAATTTGTCATTAAAAACAACTATTATCTTCAAGGCTGGTAACTCGTATTAGCAAATAAATTCATACATGCCATAAAAATGTATGTATGTGTTTATGTTCTGCATCCCCTCCTAAACCAATAGACCGATTTCAACCGAACTTGATGCACATGTGACATACATGAATCGCTGTACTGGTAAGAAACACCTGCCTACCAAAGGGATGGGGGTGGGGGTGTAAACGGAATGCAGCTGACGACGCGCGAATTCTCAGACTTCATTTGAGAACGGGAGCACTTAGTTACTTGCAACGAACTTCACACATAATTTCAAACCTTTACAGAACTACTTCTCGCAGACAACCCCTAAAAAATGATGAATGAAAAGAAAAGTCTATCGCTTACTACCTTTTCGCTGATCGTGCAGTACAATTGCCGCATTTGCCACGAAGTTTTAATTTATTGCATATTTACTACAAACTGTATTCGCAACACATTTTGCAGACCGTGATCACATAAACCACTGCATATACCTGAAACATTACATCATTTTAGGGTACACAGTTCAGGAGATATGGCGTCATAAATATTGAGCTACGTGAAAACGAAACTGCATGGAGAAATTCGCTAAAGATACAGGTGAATATGGACATAAACATGTGTGAAATATGTAACAATATTCACCATATAGCTGAGATGCTGATTCGCATATAGGCACTCCCGGATTTTCAATTGTGAAATATGTAAAGTATATGTGACTTGTGCGTATGCGGCCAAAGAAGCGCATAAAAACCTCCTCTTAAACCCTCGGGTCGATTTCAGCCAAACGCGGTACATTATCTGGAAGAAATACTGTAGTGGTAAGAACCAGCAAACTATAATTGCGTAGGCTTCCGTGGCTAGAGTCAGTCGACATAAAAGTTTTCTGTGTTTAGTACCGCGTCATAATGTAAAAACTACTGCTGCTGAAAAAAAAAAGACCTAGAAGAAGGCTCCAGCAATCGTGGCCGAAAGGTTGGTTTTTTTTTTCTCCAGGAGCAGCAGCTTTTACATTATGACGCGGTACCAAACCCAGCAAACTTTTATGACAACCAGCAAACTCTCTTTGGCGTGGGGATGATAACGTGGAGACAGTACGGTGGGAAGGAAGAGATGGACAGACAAGCGGAAAGAGAAAGTGGACACAAATCTGTGGGAGGAGGAGGAAATGGACAAAGAAAGGGAAGAGGAGGAGATGGACAGAGAGGGGAGCAAATGGAAAGAGAGAGCGAGGAGGAACAGATAGAGAGGGAGGAGTAGAAGACGCACAGAGAGAGGGGCTGGAGGACACGGTCAGAGAAGGGGTGATGGAGAAGGTGGACAGAGGGAGGGGGGAAGCGGATGGACAGAGGGGGTCAAGGAAACGGACAGAGAAAGAGCGAGGAGGAGCAGATAGACAGAGAGAGGGAGGAGTAAATGACGCACAGAGAGAGGAGCTGGAGGACACGGGCAGAGCAAGGATGATGGAGAAGGTGGACTGAGGGAGGCGAAGGCGGACGGACAGAGGGGGGAAGGAAACGGACAGAGAGAGAGCCAGGAGGATCAGATAGCAGAGGGAGGCAGGAGTAGAAGACACACAGAGAGCAGAGAGTGGGTGACGGAAAAGGTGGACAGAGGGAGGGGGGAAGCGGATGGATAGAGGGGGTGAAGGAAACGGACAGAGAAAGAGCGAGGAGGAGCAGATAGACAGAGAGAGGGAGGAGTAGAAGAAGCACCGAGAGGGGGGCTGGAGGACACGGGCAGAGAGTGGGTGATGAAGATGGTGGGCAGAGGGAGGGGGGAAGCGGATGGAGAGAGGGCGTGATGGAAACAGACAGAGAAAGAGCGAGGAGGAGCAGATAGACAGAGAGAGGGAGGAGTAGAAGACACACAGAGAGAGGGGCTGGAGGACACGGGAAGAGAGTGGGTGATGGAGAAGGTGGACAGAGGGAGGGGGAAGTGGATGGACAGAGGGGGTGAAGGAAATGGACAGAGAAAGAGCGAGGAGGAGCAGATATTCAGAGAGAGGGAGGAGTAGAAGATGCACAGAGAGAGATGCTGGAGGACACGGACAGAGCAGGGATGATGGAGAAGGTGGACAGAGGGAGGGGGGGAAAGCGGATGGATAGAGGGGGTGAAGGAAATGGACAGAGAAAGAGCGAGGAGCCGCAGATATTCAGAGGGAGGGAGGAGTAGAAGACGCTCAGAGAGAGGGGCCGGAGGACACAGGCAGAGCAGCGGTGATGGGGAAGGTGGACAGAGGGAGGGAGAAGCGGATGGACAGATGGGGGAAGCAAACGGACAGAGAAAGAGCGAGGACGAGCATATAGACAGAGAGAGGGGGGAGTAGAGGACGCACACAGAGAGGGGCTGGAGGACACGGCAGAGCAGTGGTGATGGAGAAGGTGGACAGAGGGAGGGGGAAAGCGGATGGACAGAGGGGGTGAATGAAATGGACAGAGAAAGATCGAGGAGGAGCAGAGTGATAGAGAGAAAGAGGAGTAGAAGACGCAGAGAGAGTGGGGCTGGAGGACACGGGCAGAGCAGTGGTGACGGAGAAGCTGGACAGAGGGAGGGGGAAGCGGATGGACAGAGGGTGGAAGGAAACGGACAGAGATAGAGCGAGGAGGAGCAGATATTCAGAGAGAGGGAGGAGTAGAAGACGCACAGAGAGTGGGGTTGGCGGACATGGGCAGAGCAGGGGTTGTGGTGTCACCACCAGACACCACAGTTGCTAGGTGGTAGACTTTAAATCGGCCGCGGTCCGTTAGTATGCGTCGGTCCCGCGTGTCGCCACTATCAGTGATTGCAGACCGAGCGCCGCCGCACGGCAGCTCTAGAGAGACTTCCAAGCACTCGCCCTGTTGTACAGCCGACCTTGCTAGCGATGGTTTACTGACAAAATACGCTCTCATTTGCCGAGACAATAGTTAGCATAGCCTTCAGCTACGTCATTTGCTACGCCCTAGCAAGGTGCCATTACCAGTTTCTATTGATGCTGTAAAACATGTACGGTCAAGTGCGATGTTCACCATTTATTGATTAAAGTCAAGTATTAAGTATTCCACAGCCGGCCGCGGTGGTTTAGCGGTTCTGGCGCTGCAGTTCGGAACCGCGGGACTGATACGGTCGCAAGTTCGAATCCTGCCTCGGGCATGGGTGTGTGTGATGTCCTTAGGTTAGTTAGGTTTAAGTAGTTCTAAAGTTCTAGGGGACTTATGACCTAAGATGTTGAGTCCCATGGTGCTCAGAGCCATTTGAACCATTTAAGTATTCCACAGCTACGTCCTTTTTTGCTAGTCTCATTTGATTGACCTGTTCCAGACCTCACGCCAGCCTGCGTGAGCTAAAACGCGTGCCTTTCGGCTTCCTCTCATAGTGGGTTGGCTCTCTTGCCAATCCACAACATCTGGCGACGAGGCCAATTCGCGTTCGTAACTATACTACCCTGATTTACTTGTGTAATGGCTTCGCCACCATCTCCAGATGTACTGTCCGAATTTTATCGCTTACAGAACCAGCAGTCGCAGGCCTTACTGTATGCCCTTGGAAAGCTCGTCCAGGGTCAATGTGCAATGCAAAACGATACGGCGGCCGCCGCTCCACCGCTCACGCAGGCACAAAACGCTGTTGCACCAACTTTTCGTCCTTTTGATGCTGCACTGGAAAGCTGGACAGAGTGGTCACGCCAATTTGGATTTTATCTCGCCGCCTACAGAATTCAAGGTAACGAGTGGCAGCCTTTTTTGTTGTCCTCCATAGAAGTGACCACATATCGTGTGATAGTCAAATTATTTCCCCGACGCGACGTAGCAACTCTGTCCTACGAAGAAATTTTGTCTGCATTAGATGCATATTTCAAAGAATCAGTCAATGTAGTTGTGAAAAGGTATACCTTCTTTCGTACAAAACGTACAGCCGGTCAGACTAATAGGGAGTGGGTTGCAACCTTGCAAGGCCTTACTAGGGATTGTGGTTTAGAGTGTCAATGTGGACTCCCTTATTCAGATACTATGGTGCGTGATGCAATTGCACAGAACGTTTCTGATGTTCGTATAAGGGAACAGATTTTGAAACTAGTCAATCCCTCCCTTCAACAAGTGATGGACATATTGGATCGGTAGGACACACTTGACTTTGCTCAGGAATCATTTGAAACTTCGCCACCCATGTGTCAGGTTAACTGGCCCGCTGACCGAGCTGCACGGAACAGTAAACAGTCCTCGCGCCCGGCCGCGCCACAGCCGCCTGGCTCTCAGCCACTTGTACCGCGCCAGCAAGCAAATGCAGTGCTAAAATCATGCCCGCGGTGTGCTACTAGACATTCACGTGAGCATTGCCCGTCACGCCAGGCTATTTGCTTTCTCTGTAATAAAAAAGGCCATGTTCAGAGTGTGTGCCAGAAAAAGCTCAGATCGGACACTCACAACCATTCCAGGCCCTTTGCTTCGCGCCGAATTCGAACCAAGGATACTCAGGATCGTGAAACTTCGCCTATGGAAATTCATGTAGTTCATTCCACTCCGCCCAGTGCTACTCTCTCTCACAGTGACTGTGTTTGTCCCACACATAGTGTGCGTCGACGTCGCCGGAACTCCCGTCAAGTCGCAAGTGAGTTTGTACCAGTGTCCGTTCACGTTGCACGAGACAGTCGCTCTTGTCGTCAGCAGGACAATAAACTTTTTGTGGACTTGGACATTAACGGCAAAGCGATACCATTCCAGCTCGATACTGGAGCTGCAGTTTCACTGATCAATCAAGATACGTACAAACAGCTGGGCAAACCTCCGTTGCGTGCCGCAAATGTTAAGTACCTATTTAGGTCACGTGATCCCTGTGTTAGGACAGTGCAGCCTTCTTGCAACATACAAGGGACAAACAAGACTGGTGTCATTTTACGTCCTTCGTTCTTCTGCTTCAGTGAACTTGTTTGGTTTCGATTTATTTCAGTTGTTTATTTTGCCTATAGTAAATCAGGTCCTATCAGTGAACCAGACTGTGCCTTCAGACAGTGTTTCTCGTCTATGTGAAGAATTTGCAGACATTTTTGCACCGGCCCTTGGTTGCGCTAAGAACTATAAAGCACATTTGGAACTGAAAGTAAACGCGCAACCGAAATTTTTCAGAGCGTGCAATGTTCCCCACGCACTGCGTGATGAGGTCGCAAAAACATTACACGATTTGGAATCACAAGGTGTAATTGAACGTGTGCAGGCTTCTCTCTGGGCATCACCCTTAGTAATTTTGCAAAAACCTTCCGGAAAATTGAGACTTTGTGTGGACTTCAAGGCAACAGTGAATCCACAACTAGTGACTGCAACTTTTCCTTTACCCCGCCCAGAAGATCTTTTTGACAAACTGTGCCCGGGTAAATATTTTTCGAAGTTGGACCTAGCAGATGCGTACTTGCAAATACCGGTGGACGAAAAATCCCAGCGCGTTTTGGTGGTTAACACGCACCTTGGTTTGTATCGATTCAAACGACTGCCATTCGGGTGTGCATCAGCCCCTGCATTGTTTCAGCAATATCTACAAACTGTTTGTGCGTCGGTCCCTACTGCAGCAAACTATCTGGACGATATTGTGATCTCCGGAAAGACGGAAGAAGAACATTTGGCCAATCTCAGAACATTATTTCAGGTCTTGCGACAAAATGGTCTTCGCTAGCGGAAGGACAAATGTGTGTTTTTTGCTCGTGACTTACCCTATCTGGGACATGTACATCCCAGTCCAGAGCACCTCCGTGCCATACAGGACTTGCCTTCGCCGCAGAATTTGAAGCAGGTACAGAGTGTGCTGGGAAAAATAAATTACTATAACAAATATGTTCCCTATGTCTCTTCCATTTCAGCTCTGCTTCATCGCTTACGCTGTAAGGGTGTTCCGTTCGTCTGGACAACGGAATGCGAACGCGTCTTTCGCCAGTTGAAATCGGCGTTGCTTTCCAATCCTTGCCTTACGCCATTCGATCCCCGGAAGCCCCTTTTGTTGATGGTGGATGCATCGGATTTCGGGATCGGTGCTGTGCTTGCGCACAAAGATGGTTCGCACGATCGCCCTATTGCCTTTGCGTCCAAATTGCTCTCGTCTGCCCAAAGAAATTATTCACAGATCGAGAAAGAAGCATTGGCTCTCGTATTTTGTGTTACAAAGTTTCATGATTTCTTGTATGGTCGTCACTTTACCATCATCACAGACCACAAACCTTTGACATCGCTTTTTCATCCGACCAAGCCTGTACCTCTACGTACAGCGCAGAAATTCATTCACTGGTTTATTTTCCTCTCGCAGTACCGCTACGATATCTTGTATCGGTCCACTGCTAAGCACGGAAACGCTGATGCATTGTCCCGTTTGCCTGTTGCTGAGGATAGGGCATTCGATTCCTCCGAACTTGCTTGCATGTTCATTGATTCGGAAACCGATGCCGTGGTCGAATCGTTTCCGACTGATTTTCGTCGTGTCGCTACAGCCACAGCTGCCGGCCCTGTCCTTGCTACCGTTCTGCGTTTTGTTGCTACGCAATGGCCCTTGTCAAAGTCACGGATCGGGGATCCGTTGGTTCGCCGATTTTTTGCTCACAAGGAGAGACTTTTTGTTCGATGTGGTGTTTTGCTGTTGCGTTCTGATAATGATCAGTCCAGGGTCGTGGTCCCACATTCGTTACAGTCCTCTGTCTTACAGCTTCTCCACCAAGGAGCCGCGAGACCGCTACGGTCGCAGGTTCGAATCATGCCTCGGGCATGGATGTGTGTGATGTCCTTAGGTTAGTTAGGTTTGACTAGTTCTAAGTTCTAGGGGACTAATGACCTCAGAAGTTGAGTCCCATAGTGCTCAGAGCCATTTGAACCATTTGAACCACCAAGGACATTGGGGTATAGTAAGAACGAAACAACTTGCTCGTCAGCACTGTAATTGGTTCGGAATCGATGCCGCGATTACGAATATGTGCTCTTCTTGTATGGTGTGTGCCGATCAACAATCAGCACCACCGTGGAAATTCTTTCCATGGCCAAAAGCCACTTCCCCTTGGCAACGCTTACACATCGATTTTGCTGGTCCATTCTGGAATGCTCGATGATTGGTTGTGGTAGATTCATTCAGTAATTTTCCTTTTGTTGTCCGGATGCCTTCCACGACGTCATCTGCCACCATCCAAGCGTTATCCGCTATCTTTTGCATTGAAGGTCTTCCACAGACTATTTTTTCCGACAATGGCCCACAATTCATGTCCGCAGAATTTCAGTCATTCTGCAAGGCCAATGGTATTCAACATCTGACGTCCGCGCCGTTTTCGCCACAGTCAAACGGTGCCGCTGAACGATTGGTCAGGACTTTCAAGTCACAGATGTTGAAGTTAAAAGAGTCGCATTCTCGGGAGGAAGCGTTATTGCTCTTTTTGTCCTCGTATCGCTCTCAGCCTCGAGATGGTCGCTAGCCGGCTGAGTTGCTTCACGGTCGCCCTCATCGAACCTTGATGTCTTTGCTACATTCGCCGCATCAGGTACCTGTGCAGCGGCAGACACCTGCTTTTGCCCCAGGCGACGTTGTATACTATCGCAACTATCGGGGTTCACGGCGTTGGCTCAAAGGGCGCATTCTTCGCTGCCTCGGCCGCGCTATGTATCTGGTTTTGTGGCCTCTGGTGAGGTGCGTCGGCATCTCAATCAGCTGCGCCTCTGTCGTCGCATGGGATCTGCCGCTCCCCGTCTGCTTTCAGCGACGGTGCCGTCCGGTCAGCGCCCTGGGGACCCATCTACTGGCTCGCCTCAGCCCCAGGTGTTACCGACGCTGCCTTCCATTTTGCCCCATGACGACGCGCCGCCGTCGCCGTCGCCACCGCGGCCTGTTCTCCCGCCGGCGACGCCCGCCGTGGACGCGTCGCTGCAACCGCCGGGCGCCTCCCTGGGTCACGCGCCGCCGATCGCTTCCCGTGGCCAGTTGTCCTCCGACATGGAACTCTGGCCCGCTCCAGACCATATGTCGTCTTCGACCATCGGGTGTCCCGGCCCGATGGAGGTCGACCCTTCGGCCCTTCCTGTCTCTCTACGGGCGCATACACCGCTTGTTGGAGTGCACCCTGGAGCAGGTTTCCAGGCGTTTCCTAGCTCCCCTCGGTCCGAATGGCAGGGTGCGGGTGGCTCAGCCTCGTCGCATACGTCAACATGGGGTCCTCCCCACGGCGGGCGGAAGCCTTATGCCACAACCGTCCGCCGATTTGCGGGGGAGGAATGTGGTGTCAGCGCCAGACACCACACTTGCTAGGTGGTAGCCTTTAAATCGGCCGCGGTCCGTTAGTATACATCGGACCCGCATGTCGCCACTATCAGTGATTGCAGACCGAGCGCCGCCACACGGCAGGTCTAGAGAGACTTCCTAGCACTCGCCCAGTTGCACAACCAACTTTGCTAGCGATGGTTCACTGACAAAATACGCTCTCTTTGCGAGACGATTGTTAGCATAGCCTTCAGCTACGTCATTTGCTACGACCTAGCAAGTCGCCATTACCAGTTACTATTGATGCTGTAAACCATGTACGGTCAAGAGCGATGTTCACCATTTATGGATTAAAGTTAAGTATTCCACAGGTACGTTCTTTTTTGCTAGTCTCATTTGATTGACCTGTTCCACACCTCACACCAGCCTGCGTGAGCTAAAACGCGTGTCTTTCGGCTTCCTCTCACAGTGGGTTGGCTCTCTTGCCAATCAAAACCAGGGGTGATGGAGAAGGTGGACAGAGAGAGGGGGAAAGCGGGTGGACAGAGGGGATGAAGGAAACGGACAGAGAAAGAGCGAGGAGGAGCAGATAGAGAGAGGGAGGAGTAGAAGACGCACAGAGAGAGGGGCTGGAGGACAAGGGCAGAGCAGGGGTGACGGAGAAGGTAAACAGAGGGAAGGGAAGCGGATGGACAGAGGGGGGTAGCAAATGGACAGAGAAAGAGCGAGGACGAGCAGATAGACAGAGAGAGGTAGCAGTAGAGGACGCACACAGAGAGGGGCTGGAGGACACGGGCACAGCAATGGTGATGGAGAAGGTGGACAGAGGGAGGGAGAAAGTGGGTGGACAGAGGGGGTGAATGAAATGGACAGAGGAAGAGCGAGGAGGAGCAGAGTGATACAGAGAAAGAGGAGTAGAAGACGCAGAGAGAGAGGGGCTGGAGGACACAGGCAGAGCAGTGGTGACAGAGAAGGTAGCCAGAGGGAGGGGGAAGCGGATGGACAGAGGGGGGAAGACAACGGACAGAGATAGTACGAGGAGGAGCAGATAGGAAGAGAGAGGGAGGAGTGGAAGACGCACAGAGAGAGAGGCTGGAGGACATGGGCAGAGCAGGGGTAATGGACAAGGTGGACAGAGAATGGGGGAAAGCGGATGGATAGAGGGCGTGAATGAAACGGACAGGGAAGAGGGAGGAGGAACAGATATTCAGAGAGAAGGAGGAGTAGGAGACGCACAGAGAGAGTGGATGGAGGACACGCACAGAGAAGGGGTGATTTAGAAGGTGGACAGAGTCAGGGGAAAGCAGATGGACAGAGGAGGGAAGGAAACGGACAGAGAAAGAGCGAGGAGGAGCAGATATTCAGAGAGAGGGAGGAGTAGAAGACGCACAGAGAGAGAGCCTGGAGGAGACAGGCAGAGCAGGGGTAATGGACAAGGTGGACAGAGGTAGGACGGAAAGCGGATTAATAGAGGGCGTGAAGGAAACAGACAGAGAAAGAGCGAGGAGGAGCAGATAGACAGAGAGAGGAAGGAGAAAAAGACGCACAGAGAGAGGGGCTGGAGGACACGGGCAGAGCACGGGTGACAGAGAAGATGGACCGAGGGAGAGGGGAAAGGGGATGGATAGAAGGGGTGAAGGAAATGGACAGAGAAAGAGCGAGGAGGAGCAGATACACAGAGAGAGGGAGGAGTAGAAGACGCCTACAGAGTGAGGCTGGATGGAACGGGCAGAGAGTGGGTGATGGAGAAGGTGGAAGGAGGGAGGGGGGAAGCGGATGGAGAGAGGGGGAGAAGAAACGGACAGAGAAATAGCGAGATGTAGCAGATATTCACAGAAAGGGAGGAGAAGGAGACGTACAGATAGAGGGGCTGGAGAACACAGGCAGAGAAGGGGAGACGGAGAAGGTGGACAGAAGGAGGGGGGGAGCGGATGGAATGAGGGTGTGAAGGAAACGGACAGAGAAAGAGTGAGGAGGAGCAGATAGACAGAGAGAGGGAGGAATAGAAGACGCACAGGCAGAGGGGCTGGTGGATACGGGGAGAGTAGGGGTGATGGAGAAGTTGAACAGAGGGAGGAGGATGCGGAACGACAGAGGGGGAAGGAAACGGACAGAGAAGGAGCGAGGAAGAGCTGATTGACAGAGAAAGGGAGGAGTAGAAGACGCACAGAGAGAGGATCTGGATGACACGGGCAGAGCAGGGGTGTTGGAGAAGGTGGTCAGAGGGAGGGGGAAGCGGATGAACAAAGGGGGGAAGGAAACGGACAGACAAAGGGCGAGGAGGAGCAGATAGATACAGAGGGAGGAGTAGAAGACGCACAGAGAGACGGGGTGGAGGATACGGGCAAAGCAGGGGTGACTTAGAAGGTGGACGGAGGGAGGGGGGAAGCGGATGGACAGAGTGGGTGAAGGATACGGACAGAGAAAGAGCGAGGAAGAGCAGATAGACAGAGAGAGGGAGGAGTAGAAGCCGCACAGAGAGAGGGACTGGAGAACTCGGGCACAGCAGGAGTGATGGAGAAGTTGGACAGAGGGAGGGGTGGAAGGAAACGGACTGAGAGAGAGTGAGGAGGAGCAGATAGACAGAGAGAGGAGCAGTAGAAGGCGCACAGAGAGAGGGGCTGGAGGGCACGGGCAGAGAGTAGGTGACGGAGATGTTGGGCGGAAGAAGGGGTGAAGCATATGGAGAGAGGGGGTGAAAGAAATGGGCAGAGAAAGAGCGAGAAGGTGCAGATATTCAGAGGGAGGGCGGAGATGAAGACGCACAGAGAGAGGGGCTGGAGACCACCGGCAAGGCAGGGGTGATGGCGAAGGTGGACAGAGTTAGAGGGAAGCGTACTGACAGAGGGGGGAAGAAACGGACAGAGAAAGAGCGAGGAGGAGAAGGTAGACAGAGATGGAGGAGTAGAAGACGCACAGCGAAAGTAGCTGGAGGACTCGGGCAGAGTGTGGGTGAGGGAGAAAGTGGACAGAGGGAAGGGTTAACCCAGATGGATAGAGGGGGTGAAGGAAACGGAGGGAGAATGAGCGAGGAAGAGCAGATAGACAAAGAGAGGAAGGAGTAGAAGACGCACAGAGTGAGGGGCTGGAGGTCACAGGCAGAGAGTGTGTGACGGAGAAAGTGGCCAGAGGGAGGGAGGAAGCGGATGGACAGAGGGCGTGTAGGAAACGGACAGAGAAAGAGCAAGGAGGAGCAGATAGAGAGAGGGAGCAGTAGAAGACGCACAGAGAGGTGGCTGGAGGACACGGGCAGAGAGTGGGTGATAGAGAATGTGGACAGAGGTAGGGGAGAAGCGGATGGACAGAGGGGGGGAAGGAAACAGACGGAGAAAGAGCGAGGAGGAGCAGATAGACACAGAGAGGGAGGAGTAGAAGACTTACAGAGAGAGGGGCTGGAGGACACAGGCAGAGCAGGGGTGACAGAGAAAGTGGACCGAGGGAGAAGGGAAAGCGGATGGATAGAAAGGGTGAAGGAAACGGACAGAGAAAGAGGAAGGAGGAGCAGATAGACAGAGAGAGGGAGGAGTAGAAGACGCACAGAGAGGTGGCTGGAGGACAAGGGCAGGGCAGGGGTGACGGAGAAGGTAAACAGAGGGAAGGGTAAGTGGATGGACAGAGGGGGGTAGCAAATGGACAGAGAAAGAGCGAGGACGAGCAGATAGACAGAGAGAGGGAGCAGTAGAGGACGCACACAGAGAGTGGCTGGAGGACACGGGCTCAGCAGTGCTGATGGAGAAGGTGGACAGCGGGAGGGAGAAAGTAGGTGGACAGAGGGGGTGAATGAAATGGACAGAGGAAGAGCGAGGAGGAGCAGAGTGATAGAGAGAAAGAGGAGTAGAAGACGCAGAGAGAGAGGGGCTGGAGTACACGGGCAGAGCAGTGGTGACAGAGAAGGTAGCCAGAGGGAGGGGGAAGCGGATGGACAGAGGGGGGAAGACAACGGACAGAGATAGAGCGAGGAGGAGCAGATAGACAGAGAGAGGGAGGAGTAGAAGCCGCACAGAGAGAGGGGCTGGAGAACACGGGCACAGCAGGAGTGATGGAGAAGGTGTACAGAGGGAGGGGTGGATGGATACGAACTGAGAGAGAGCGAGGAGGAGGTGATAGACAGAGAGAGGGAGCAGTAGAAGGCGCACAGAGAGAGGGGCTGGAGGGCACGGGCAGAGAGTAGGTGACGGAGATGTTGGGCGGAAGAAGGGGTGAAGTGTATGGAGAAAGGGGGTGAAAGAAACGGACAGAGAAAGAGCGAGAAGGTGCAGATATTCAGACAGAGGGCGGAGATGAAGACGCACAGAGAGAGGGGCTGGAGACCACCGGCAGAGCAGGGGTGATGGCGAAGGTGGACAGAGTTAGAGGGAAGCGTACTGACAGAGAGGGGAAGAAACAGACAGAGAAAGAGCGAGGAGGAGAAGGTAGACCGAGATGGAGGATTAGAAGACGCACAGCGAAAGTAGCTGGAGGACTCGGGAAGAGCGTGGGTGAGGGAGAAGGTGGACATAGGGAAGGGTTATACCGGATGGATAGAGGGGGTGAACGAAACGGAGAGAGAATGTGCGAGGAAGAGCAGATAGACAGAGAGAGGAAGGAGTAGAAGACGCACAGAGTGAGGGGCTGGAGGACACAGGCAGAGAGTGGGTGACAGAGAAAGTGGTCAGAGGGAGGGAGGAAGCGGATGGACACAGGGTGTGTAGGAAACAGACAGAGAAAGAGCAAGGAGGAGCAGATAGAGAGAGGGAGGAGTAGAAGACGCACAGAGAGGTGGCTGGAGGACACGGGTAGAGAGTGGGTGATGGAGAAGGTGGACAGAGGTAGGGGGGAAGCGGATGGACAGAGGGGGTGAAAGAAACGGACGGAGAAAGAGGGAGGAGGAGCAGATAGACAGAGAGAGGGAGGAGTAGAAGACGCACAGAGAGAGTGGCTGTAGGACACGGGCAAAGCAGGGTAGACGGAGAAGGTGGTCAGTGGGAGGGGGTAAAGCTGATGGACAGAGGGGGGAAGGTAACGGACTGAGAAAGAGGGCACGAGGATACGGACTAAGAAAATTGAAATAAATAAGTAACTCGGCAACACCATGTACTCAAATGGTTAAGAGAGATATTTAGATTCGCGGAGAATTGCAGAGAATGGGTTGCTGGGATGGCAAGCTGGAGGGGAGAAGAGTGAAGACTCGTGTACAATTCTCGAAGAGGCGAAGGTTCGAAATGAACTGTAGAAGCACAGACGAAGATAAGTAATGCGGTAGTGCGCTACAAAGTGACGGGGAGTAATGAGTGAGCGTACCAGCTGCGGCACCCAGCAGACGACGAACATGATGCAGAGCACGGCCATGAGGCGCGCGAAGGCCACCTCCTCGGTGGTGGCGGCGTTGTACATGATCTCGGAGGCGGCGCCCGGCTCGCCGTGGCGGCTGGCGTGGCGCAGGATGCGCACCCCGAGGCGGCGGCGGCGGCCGCGGCAGCCCAGCTGGCACAGCGCGCGGATCACCGCCAGGTTGCACACCACGATGCACGCGCACAGCACCGTGCCTGCAACACCAGCGCCGGCTGCACCACACACTCCGCGTCTAATAGAATTAAGGGGGGCGGGAAGTAGCACAGTGGTCAGCGTGTCTGTCTATTACGCGGAGGATCCGCGTTCGATTCTCGGTACTGCCAGAGAGTTGCTCGGCCGAGTAGTAGCCACTCCGTATCACGAAAACGGAGGTGCGTGTGCTGGTCCTACGCCCCTAAACACCGCATCCGAGTGGCACTCGGGCGAAAGCGTCACAATTCGGTTGCCAAAGTCGTTAAGGTTTTAGAGAGAACTGTCAATGGAATTTTTGGTGTTTTAAGTGATTTACCCCACGCCTGGTGTCACCCACATCAGGATCCGTAACATTTTCGACTTACCGTCGACAGGCGCGGACTTGTGATCTCTTTAAGCTAGGGGAGAGACATTTACACATACATTTATAAGTTAACGAGGTACATCGGGAAACGTAAAGTATGTCTTAAGTAAGATACATAGCGTCTTCAGATAGCTTACTGACTGGTGACGTCATAGCAAATTCACGCTCTCACCGTTAGCGTTTTACCGGGATATTCCAAAGTGAATTAAATAAATTCGTTTCAAAAAATACTACATAATTTTTATACAAAATAGTTTAGTCGCTGTAACATTTCTATTACTACCAATTGCTTACAGTTACAATATGTTGCTTTTAAAATTGAAAAAAAAATGATTTTTGCACGAAAACGAGTATCAACTTTTGGTGGACTATGTATAGTCGTTCACATATTAATAAATCGTGATGAATACCTTCATGATTTCAACTCTTTTTACTTTTTACTCTTCTCAATTCATTAAATAATACATCCACATCTAAATTACATGGTTACTCTGCAATTCACACGTAAGTGCCTGCCAGAGGGTTCATCGAACCATTTTCATACTATTTCCCTACCATTCCACTCGCGAATGGTGTGTGGGAAAAAGGAACACCTAAATCTTTCCGTTACAGCTCTGATTTCTCTTATTTTATGATGATGATCATTTCTCCCTACGCAGTTGGGTGTCAACTAAATATTTTCGCATTCGGAAGAGAAAGTTGACGACTGGAATTTCGTAAATAGATCTCGCCGCAAAGAAAACTGGCTTTGTTTCGGTGACTGCAACCCCAACTCGCGTATCATATAATTGACACTCCACCCCTATTGCGCGATAACACGAAACGAGCTGCCTTTGTTTGCACCTTTTCAATGTCCTCCGTCAATCCTACCTGGTAAGGATCCCACACCGCGCAGCAATATTCCAGCAGAGAACGCACAAGTGTAATGGAGGCTGTCTTTCTAGTGGGTTTGTCGCATCTTCTAAGTGTTCTGCCACCAAAGCGCAGCCTTTCTTTCGCCTTCCTCACAGTATTATCTATGTGGTCTTTCCAATTTAAGTTGCTCGTAATTGTAATTACTACGTACTTAGTCGAATTGACAGCCCTTAGATTTGTCCGATTTATCGTATACCCAAAATTTATCGGATTCCTTTTAGTACCCATGTGGATGACCTCGCACTTTTCTTTGTTTAGCGCCAATTGCCACTTTCCGCACCATACAGAAATTTTCTCTACATCATTTTGTAATTCGAACTGATCGTCTGTTGATTTTACTAGACGGTAAATTACAGCGTCATCTGCAAACAATCTAAGGGGGCTGCTCAGATTATCACCTAGATCATTTTGTAAAACAGGAACAGAAGAGGGCCTATGACACTACCTTGCGGAACGCCAAATATCACTTCTGTTCTACTCGATGATTTACCGTCTATCACTACGAACTGTGACCTCTCTGAGAGGAAATAACGAATCCACTCACACAACTGGGACGATACTCCATATGCACTAAACTATTAATAGCATCTCGCATTGACGTCCGCACTAAATTTCGTGCTTCCGTGAAACTTAGCCAGTCTTGGGGATTTTGCGTTCTTCTGAATTTGGTATGCTTTTTTCGTTGCTTCTGCAACAGTGTTCTGACGTGTTTTGTGTACCATGGTGGATCAGTCCCGTCTCTTATTAACTTATGCGGTATGAATCCGTCTATTTCTGTCGATACTGTATCTTTGAATTTGAGCCATATCTGGTCTACACTTACATAATTAGCTTGGAAGGAATGGAGACTCTCTCTGCTATTTCAAATGCACTACTGGCCATTAAAGTTCCTACACCACGAAGATGACGTGCTACAGACGCGACATTGAACCGACAGGAAGAAGATGCTGTGATATGCAAATTATCAGCTTCTCAGAGCATTCACACAAGGTTGGCGCCGGTGGCGACATCTACAACGTGCTGACATGAGGAAAGTTTCCAACCGATTTCTCATACACAAACAGCAGTTGACCGGCGTTGCCTGGTGAAACGTTGTTGTGATACCTAGTGTAAGGAGTGTAAGGAGGTGAAATGCGTACCATCACGTTTCCGACTTTCATAAGGGTCGGATTGTAGCCTATCGTGATTGCGGTTTATCGTATTGCGACATTGCTGCTCGCGTTGGTCGATATCCAATGACTGTTAGCAGAATATGGAATCGGTGGGTTCAGGAGGGTAATACGGGACACCGTGCTGGATCCCAACGGCCTCGTATCACTAGCAGTCGAAATAACAGGCATCTTATCCGCATGGCTGTAACGGATCGTGCAACCACGTCTCGATCCCTGAGTCAAGATATGGGGACGTTTGCAAGACACCAACCATCTGCACGAACAGTTCGACGACGTTTGCAGCAGCATGAACTATCAGCTCGGAGACCATGTCTGCGGTTACCCTTGAAGCTGCATCACAGACAGGAGCGCCTGTGATGGTGTACTCAACGACGAACTTCGGTGCACGAATGGCAAAACGTCATTTTTTCCGGATGAATCCAGGTTCTGTTTACAGCATCATGATGGTCGCATCCGTGTTTGGCGACATCGCAGTGAACGCAGATTAGAAGCGTGCATTCGCCATCACCATACTGGCATATCACCCGGCGTGATGGTATGGGGTGCCATTGGTTACGCGTCTCGGTCACTTCATGTTCGCATTGACGGCACTTTGAACAGTGGACGTTACATTTCAGATGCGTTACGACCCGTGGCTCTACCCTTCATTCGATCCCTGCGAAACCCTACATTTCAGCAAGATAATGCACGACCGCATGTTGCAGGTCCTGTACGGGCCTTTCTGGATACAGAAAACGTTCGACTGCTGCCCTGGGTAGCACATTCTCCAGATCTCTCACCAATTAAAAACGTCTGGTCAATGGTGGCCGAGCAACTGGGTCGTCACAATACACCAGTCACTACTCTTGATGAACTGTGGTATCGTGTTGAAACTGCATGGACAGCTGTACCTGTACACGCCATCCAAGATCTGTTTGACTCAATCCCCAGGGGTATCAAGGCCGTTATTACGGCCAGAGGTGGTTGTTCTGGGTACTGATTTCTCAGGATCTATGCACCCAAATTGCGTGAAAAGTAATCACATGTCAGTTCTAGTATAATTTACATGTCAAACGAACACCCGTTTATCATCTTCATTTCTTCTTGGTGTAGCTATTTTAATGGCCAGTAGTGTAGGTATATTTTGCGTTTATTTTTAGTGATTTTGGTTGATACGGTTTTGAGCCTCGCTACAGTGACCTTGTGTTCACTAATCCCTGTATCCGTCATGACGCTCTCTATTAGATCAGGATTATTTGTGGCTAAGAGGACAAGTGTGTTTAGGCAACCATTTACAATTCGTGTGGGCTCATGAACTAATTGTTCAAAGTAATTTTCAGAGAAAGCATTTAGTACAATTTCGGAAGATGTTTTCTGTCTGCCACCGGCTTTGAACATGTATTTTCGCCAACAAATCGAGGGTAGATTGAAGTCTCCACCAATTATAACTGTATGAGTGGGGCATTTACTTGCAATGAGATTCGGATTTTCTTTGAACCGTTCATCTATTATATCATCTGAGTCGGGGAGTCAGTAAAAGAAGGCAGTTATTATTTTGGTACGGCTGTCGAGTATAACCTCTACCCATAGTAATTCGCAGAACTACGTATTTCAACTTCACTACAAGAAACCTACTACCAACAAACACACCACTACCTACTTTATTTAATCGATCCTTTCTGAACACGGTTTGCGCCTCTGTAAATATTTCGGCAGAATTTATCTCCGACTTTAGCCAGCTTTCTGTTCCTATGACGAATTCAGCTTCAGTGCTTTCTATCATCGCTTGAAGCTCTGGTACTTTTCCAACAGAGCTACAACATTTTACAACTACAATACCGACTGTTGCTTGGTCGATTCTCGTCATTTATTTGCCATGAACCCTTTGAGACTGGAGACTGCCTAACCTAAAGGATCGACCAGTCCACGCCAAACAGCCCCTGCTACCCGTGTAGCCACCTCCTGCGTGTAGTGGACAACTGACCTATCTAGCGGAACCCGAAACCCCAACACCCTATGGCGCAAGTCGAGGAATCTGCAGCCTACACGGTCGCAGAACCGTCTGAGCCTCTGATTCAAGCCTCTGATTCAGACCCTCCACTCGGCTCAGTACCAAAGGTCCGCAATCGGTCTGTCGACGATGCTGCAGATGGTGCGCTCTGCCTTCATCTCGCTAGCAAGACTGGCAGTCTTCACCAACTCAGATAGCCGCCGGAAACCCGTCCTTAGCTGACATATCCCCAAGGGGCTCCATCACTCGCCTAACATTGGAGCTCCCAATGACAAGCAAACCCACCCTCTGTGCTTTTCCGGACCTCTCTGGGAGGCCGGTCACTGCCGCAACAGACGAGGCCGCCCTTGCTCGATGAGAAGTACTTTCAGTAGTGGGCAGTACCTCATATCTGTTACGGAGGCGTAACGGTACAGCCTTGCTGCCAGCACCAACTTTCGCCTTCCGCCAAGGGATTCGCGACCCCGCCACGGTTCGCCAATCACCGTCAGGCAAGTGTCGACCGGCAGGGACATCCGAATCCGAGGGCGCAGTGGCATCAGAAATCGTAGGCGATGCTACAGGTTCCAGAGGCGCCATAGCGCTCGCCTCGTGTGTCCCAATGTCACCGTGACCCAGCGCAACAGCCTGGAGACTGTCGACCACAGCCAACACAGCTTCCAGCTGCTTACGGACGGTGGCCAATTGCCCCTGAATCCGTGCACAACAGGAGCAGTCCATATCCATCGCTAATAATTTTTTTCCCTCTCTTTTATCTCACAAGCCGTTTAAAAGAAACAGATGACTGACGACGACGCGAATTTACAATGTTGTTGTTGTTGTGGTCTTCAGTCCAGAGACTGGTTTGATGCAGCTCTCCATGCTACTCTATCCTGTGCAAGCTTCTTCATCTCCCAGTGCCTACTGCAGCCTACATCCTTCTGAATCTGCATAGTGTATTCATCTCTTGGTCTCCCTCTACGATTTTTACCCTCCACGCCGCCCTCCAGTACTAAATTGGTGATGGCTTGATGCCTCAGTATATGTCCTACCAACCGATCCCTTCTTCTAGTCAAGGTGTGCCACAAATTTCTCTTCTCCCTAATTCTATTTAATACCTCCTCCTTAGTTATGTGATCTATCCATATAATCTTCAGTATTCTTCTGTAGCACCACATTTCGAAAGCTTCTATTCTCTTCTTGTCCAAACTATTTATCGTTACCCTTGTACAAATCCTCTATATACTCCTTCCACCTTTCTGCTTTCCCTTTTGGCTTAGAACTGGGTTTGCACCTGAGCTCTTGATATTCATACACGTGGTTCTCCTTTCTCCAAAATTCTCTTTAATTTTCCTGTAGGCAGTAGCTATCTTACCCCTAGTGAGATATGCATCTACATCCTTACGTTTGTTCTCTAGCCGTTCCTGCTTAGCCATTTTGCACTTCCTACCGATCTCATGTTTGAGACGTTTGTATTCCTTTTTGCCTGCTTCATTTACTGCATTTTTATATTTTCTCCTTTCATCAATTAAATTCAATATATCTTCCGTTACCCAAGGACTGCTGCCTTCACTATTTCATCCCTCAAAGTTACCCATTCTTCTTCTACTGTATTTCTTTCCCCCATTCTAGTCAATCGTTCCCTAATGTTCTCCCTAAACCTCTCTACAACCTCTGGTTCTATCAGTTATCCAGCTCCCATATCATTAAATTCCCACCTTTTAGCAAAAAAAAAAAAAAAAAAAAAAAAAGCAACTTAACATCTGGCGTCATCAGTCCCCTAGAACTTAGAACTACTCTTAAACCGAACTAACCTAAGAACATCACACCCATCCACGCCCGAGGCGGATTCGAACCTGCGATCGTAGCGGTCGTGTGATTCCAGACTGAAGCACCTAGAACCGCTCGGCCACTTCGGCCGGCTACCTTTTTGCAGTTTCTTCAGTTTCAATCTACAGTTCATAACCAATAGATTGTGGTCAGAGTCCACATCTACCCCTGGAAATGTCTTACAATTTAAAACGTGGTTGTTAAATCTCTGTCTTACCACTATATAATCTATCTGAAACCTCCCAATATCTCCAGGCCTCTGCAATGTATACAAACTTCTTTTATGATTCTTGAACCATGTGTTAGCTATGATTAAGTTATGCTCTGTGCAAAATTCTACCAGGTGGCTTCCTCTTTCATTTCTTATACCCATTCCACATTCACCTACTACATTTCCTTCTCTTCCTTTTCCTACTATCGCATTTCAGTCACCCATGACTATTAAATTTTCGTCTCCCTTCACTATCTGTGTGGTGTCACCGCCAGACACCACACTTGCTAGGTGGTAGCCTTTAAATCGGCCGCGGTCCGTTAGTATACGTCGGACCCACGTGTCGCCACTATCAGTGATGGCAGACCGAGCGCCGCCACACGGCAGGTCTAGAGAGACTTCCTACCACTCGCCCCAGTTGTTCAACCGACTTTGCTAGCGATGGTTCACTGACAAAATACGCTCTCATTTGCCGAGACGATAGTTAGCACAGCCTTCAGCTACGTCATTTGCAACGACCTAGCAAGGCGCCATTACCAGTTACTATTGATACTGTAAAACATGTACCGTCAAGAGCGATGTTCACCATTTACGGATTAAAGTTAAGTATTCCACCAGATACGTCAGTTTTTTTTTAGTCTAATTTCCTTGTCCGGTTCCAGACCTCACGCCAGCCTGCGTGAGCTAAAACGCGTGCCTTTCGGCTTCCTCTAGTAGTACCGGGTTGGCTCTCTTGCCAACCCACAACAATCTGAATAATTTCTTTTATCGCATCATACATTTCGTCAATCTCTTCGTCATCTGCGGAGCTAGTTGGCATATAAACTTGTACTACTGTGGTAGGCATGGGCTTCGTATCTATCTTAGCCACGATAATGAGTTCACTATGTTGTTTGTAGTAGTTCACCCACACTCCAATTTTTTAAATTCTTTATTATACCCACTCCTGAATTACCCCTGTTTCATTTTGTATTTATAACCCTGTACTCACCTGACCAGAAGTCTTGTACCTCCTGCCACGAACTTCACTAATTCCCACTATATCTAACTTTAACCTATCCCTTTCCCTTTTTAAATTTTTTAACCTAACTGCCAGATTAAGGGACCTGACATTCCACGCTCCGATCCGTAGAACGCCAGTTTTCTTTCTCCTGATAACGATGTCCTCCTGAGCAGTCCTCGCCCGGAGATCCGAATGGGGGTCTATTTTATCTCCGGAATGTTTTACCCAAATGGACTCAAGCTGCATGCCCTCGGGAAACATTACGGCTGTAGTTTCACCTTGCTTTCAGCCGTTCGCAGTACCAGCACAGCAAGGCCGTTTTGGTTAGTGTTACAAGGCCAGATCAGTCAATCATCCAGACTGTTGTCCCTGCAACTGCTGAACAGATACCCCTCCGTTGTGGTTGCACCTACGGTACGGCTATCTGTATCGCTGATCCACGCATGGCTCCCCGGCAACGGCAAGTTCCATGGTTTAGGGGGGGAGGGAGAAGAATTAAGCTATGAAACAAATAAGTGAGCTATGAGTGCTACTTGCTGCTTATCCAACGGCGGCAGGGAGCTCACACATGTATAGTAAACTTTTATACAATTAATTAATATGCCTTAAATGCTGCGAGGAAGCCTTTAATTTGAAAACTGCTCTAAAATGCTATTTTTGTGATTTAGTTTTAAAAAAATTTCCTCTGGCAGGGTCTGCACCACAAGTTCAGCCTAGGGATCTATACCTCGTAAATACGGCACTGATACCAAAAGTTTATCGAGACGTGGTGGATCGTTAAAGCCATTAAGTGGTATCGATGTTCTGACGACATATACTGCAGGTTTATAGCATTAAAGCTGTCACTCATATGCAAGTCTTGGGTCCTAGACAGTAATTCAACCGTGTGTTATTAAAATTAACGCATTTTTGTGCAAAACTTAAACTAACGCTATTGTTAATACTATAGTTATGTCACACTTTAATTTTCCATAGTAAATGTCATTTCCGATCAACAGTGCCAAAAACCCTCTGCTTAAAGTAATTATAATAGCGCGAAACAGACATATCCTACACACCTCATAGTGCTTACATAAGTCCTCGTAGTGCAGATGCAGGATTTTAACTAAGTAGTTAAAACAAAGTGCACACCTCACTAAATTCACGTTTTTGCGTTCAAAATCACTTCGCATTCCAGCAGTATAATATGAAAAGCCACACTAATTACATTTTCAAATGATGATACGGGTATGTCAATATGGTAGCCTGTCCTTCGCCAAGCGTATTGCAACATAGGCGTACACTTTGATGCAGAAGATTGATTGTAAATGACAGAGTGAAGTTTGATGATGAAATATCGATCGTGTATCTTCACTTGTGAGTTGGCACATTGTAGTCTTAAAAAATCAGCTATCCTTCTGATACAGAGCTTATACTGCGGAAAGAAGGGGTCGGCAATATTTTGTTGTTTTCGGTGGTAACATCTTCAGCACATCATCTTCATTTGGAAAACTTGCATCTAGAAGGACACGACCTGTATGACCTGACTAGAAATCACACAGCAATAGGCTCTTTTCACTTGTTACATGTTCGCCAAGGACTGAAGTTAGAAAACGTTTCACGTGTTCTTTAGACATTTTTCCAATTTCGGTTGCCTCCACATGAACGTTTCGTGGGTCGGTTGTTTTAGTTTCTTTGAAATATTTGGGCCGAAAGTGCTTTGTTCTTCGGCCTTCTGCCCCTCGAAAGCAAATGCATAGCTTGTTTGTTATTCTGACTGTCACTGATAAAGCAACATTAGTTGTGTAGCTGTGGGTAGACCTATCTACAGACTGCATCACACTAGCTGTATTTTTCTCTCCTCTGTGAAAATTGGAAATTTGTGGTAAGGACTATGGGACCAAACTGCTGAGGCCATCGGTCCCTAGGCTTACGCACTACTTAATCTAACTTAAACTAATTTACGCTAAGGACAGCACACACATCCATGCCCGAGGGAGGACTCGAACCTCCGACGGGGGGAGCCGCGCGAACCGTGACAAGACGCCCTAGACCGCACGGCTATCCCGCGTGACTTCTCCTCTGTGAGACAGTGCTGATGATGAAGACATGTCACACTGGAATTGACTCTGGTCGCTGTTCAAAACGTTTCGTTTCTCCACACTCTGCTCTGTCATAAACATGTTCACTTTCTCCACAAGTTGTTGTGTCTTCTGGCGTATGCTACCATCGTTTTCTGTTTCCTTACGTGTGACAAATGTGGTAATATGCCTATATGAATTCCAGATTCAGCTTTAAGATTGTCGATAAAAGAAATCGAAGCTTTGAAATTTTCCAATCCAACCATTTTAAACGCTTCTAGTGCCCACATTTGCAGATGTCAATAGTGAACTGTAGATCCATACGAACTTGCTCTATCAAACTGCGATATTAAATGCTCTTTTATAGTTTACAATTGCGACAGTCTATTTCCTCTGAAACGAGTTCCTGCTGGCCTTTTGATAGTTACATAATTTAGAATTAATCTGCATTTTGATTTACTTTTAATGCACTTATAGCGACTCATTAGTCTGCTAGAGGAATCTAAGCCACGAATGTAGTAGTCTTCACAAGAGTTCTCTAGTAGCCTGTCATCAATATGTTCTAATACAGTGGGCCTCGATTGTTTGGGTGGAGATAGTTGGTGCTCACTTTGACCGGACTCTTCCTGTTGCTCTGGACATGTACTGCTTCAACAGTCACATTCAGGTTCAGCTTCTTCCTATCCTATCTGTCCAGCATATCGTCATCTACTTCTGTGTCATTCCCATTATATTTCTGAATTATTATGACATATGGTGTAACTAAGAACTCTCTATCGTCGGCCCAGACTTCATGTCCATATTCAGCACGTAGCAACTTTGTCCCTGACATCTGGACCACATTCGTAGGATTCATGCTCTTCATGATATCACCGTACACAGTTTACACAGAAGAGCGCATGCCAACACTCCAGAGACATATTCATACTGCAGCCATACCATTCCCGCATCACGAGCACATGGTGCAGCTACACCATTCCACCGTCTGATGGCGCCGGCAGTTTTGCAAGGAAATAACACATGCTCTAGTGTTGGTCTAGGCATGGTTTCGTGCGGTTCCGAGCATTCGAGGACAAAGATGTCCCTTCTGAGATGGTTTACGTAATAATTCATTGAAAGTACAGGGAGTATCAAAAGAATCGTCCGACTTGGCGCGTCTGTGTTTCTGAAACTAATAAACATATACAGTGAATTGTGTTTTTTGATGAGCGGGACACTCAAAAAGTTTTTTTTTCATATCTTTTCATAGGTGTTCAATGTGTCCCCCCTCTTGAGATGCACGGCATATGTCAGTGCGGTATTCAGATTTTTTCCCACACTGCAGTGAGCTTGTCTTGAGCTACAAGTTCTACAGTAGCTGTTATGCAATGTCTCAGTTCACTCACTGTTGTTAGTAATAGAGGCACACAAACCGAGTCTTCATAAACCCCCACAAGAAATAATAAGTTGTAGTGTCAAAATAGCATGGTGAAGTTAAAAGTTGTAGTTTCTGTTGGTAGCGCCGACTACGTCAGCACTTCCCCTCACATGCCTCCGCCCACCGCAAAGACCAACTTGTCATTTAGATTTTTATACATCAGTTTCAGCAACTGTTCCTGAAGAATGCCGATGTGAAGAAATAGCACTCTAGTTGCCTTAAAATTGTTTTTAACGTAACTGGTGTGCTATTTCTTGACATCGGATATCTTGTTTTTTTCATTCACACCGTCATCGCCACCCCCCAGTGCAACTCGACTTCTTCTTTGTGCTTCACACAGTCAAAGTGAAAGACTGGACGTGATGAAAGCTCAAAAAGTAGTCAGACTCCTTCACCTGGCGAAAGTAAAATTACGCTCTGTTACAATTTCGAAAGAACAATTTCAAATATTTACCAAACATTGGGATTAAAATATAATATAAAATAAATATATCGGCACCCGACATTGGCATTTCGATACAGACATATCGACATATCGGGAATAGAAGCGTTGCCGTTATTTATCGACATTCCTGGGAAAATACCGATATTTTATGAGCAGCTCTATTGCAGGTGGAAAGCACTACACAGCAGCCTAAGCGATTTTCAATGGGACCCAGCTCACTAGAAATTTGGGACTCTTTTAGATCTGTCATTGATCAACTTTTTTCACAGTTTTTCCCGGACTATCAGCTTTAAAATCTGTTATGGTACTCGTTAACAAGGAGAAACCTGAAGGTCCCGTAGTTGCTGAGCCACGCACCACTTGCACTACCGTGCGTCATAGACCTGCCGGGTAACCTTTCGAGGTCTACAACGACACGATGCCGTACATTATTCACATACGGGGAAACACGTGGTTCACCAGAGCACATAACACGTTTACAGTCCACTGTCATCGGCTCTAACCAGAAAAACTTTGCAAGCAAGGATTGACCAGATGTCGTTTATGTGGAATTGCATTCCATCTGTAACACTTATATCGATTAGTAGAAAGTTTATATTAGGTAACTGTGTATCTACGATATTGGAGTGTGTATTCTTTGGTAGTTAAGGTCATTCATTTGTGACAGGAAATTTAAAGTCACTGGAAACCAACCCTAAAAAGAACTGTCAAATTTTAGCTAAATATTTTCACTCACTTCTCAACTGCGAGCCTCCGACAGAACAAATATATTTCGAAAAACCCACATCCAATCCCGATTCAAATTCACCATCACTTAATGAGGTAAAGGAAATAATCAATTCTTTGAAGAACAACAAGTCTCCAGGGGAAGACGGAATCATAGGAGAAGTATGGAAATTAAATGACAATAATCTCACATAGGCAACCCACAGAATTATATCAAATATTTGGAAAACTGAACAAATACCTGCAGAGTGGAAATGTGCATTAATTCATCCTCTCCAGAAAACAGGTGTAAAAACAGATCCAAATAATTACAGGGGATTTCAATGCTCCCTGTAATATACAAAATTCTTTCAAAGGCCCTGTTAAACACACTAGAGGAACAAGCGGACCAGTTAATAGGGGAGTATCAGGCAGGGTTTCGCAAAGGTCGATCTTGCATCGAACAGATATGGAACTTAAAAACAATTTTGCAAATGAGAAGATGTAGAAATACTGTGGTAACTTTTGTCGATTTTAAAAAGGCTTACGATTCAATAGACAGACAAACATTATTTCACACCTTAGAGGAGTTCAGGATTGACAGCAAAACAAGGTCAAGTATTCAATAACAGATACAACCTCCAAAGTTAAATTCATGTGAGAAACATCAGAAGCATTTCATATTCATACTGGTGTTCGCCAAGGAGATGGAATGTTCCCACTTCTGTTTAACATTGTTCTGGAA
This sequence comes from Schistocerca cancellata, assembly GCF_023864275.1. Classification (NCBI taxonomy): domain Eukaryota; kingdom Metazoa; phylum Arthropoda; class Insecta; order Orthoptera; family Acrididae; genus Schistocerca; species Schistocerca cancellata. The sequence goes on along the minus strand of NC_064629.1, from coordinate 54,689,369 downwards.
AAAATTGTGAGGACATGGGAAAAGGAAGTAAAAGGAATTCAGCTTGGAATTAAAAAAGAGCAGAGAATTAGGGTGCAGTGTCTGACTTTCGCGGACGATCTTGCCATTATAACGAACAACAGAGAGGAAGTCAAACTTGCATTGGAAAAACTACACGAAATCTCACAGAAAACTGGGCTACAAATCTCCTACGAGAAAACACAGTATATGGAAAACAAACCTGTAGGTAATCTCCCCATTACTACTCAATACGGGAAAGTGGCACAAGTTGCCCTCTTCAGGTATCTGGGAGAGATAATCCAACCATCAGGACAGAACTCAATAGCCAATAAAGGTAGAATCTCCAGATTACAAAAAGCATATAAGCTCACTTGGAAATACTATAATAAGAAATCTATTTCTGTCAATGCGACACTAAGGCATTACAACACAGTAGTCCTACCAGAAGCACTTTATGCTGCAGAAACTACAGTGTTCCATGGTCATACTAAGATCAGAGAGACTGAAAAGCAGGAAAGAAAAATTCTGAGGAAAATATATGGACCAGTGTTTCTGGAAGGAATTTGGATGACGAGGCCAACTAGAGAGATTTACAAAGACATAGAAACAATAACAGACACCATTAGAAAGAAAAGGATGAAATTTTATGGACATATCAGCAGGATGAATAAAAGCAGGCTCATAAGAGAAATCTTTAAGATAGTAAACAAGAGCAAAAACAAGACAAAGTGGATCACTGAAGCAGAAGAAGACATTAAACAACTGGGGATCACATTAGACAACATAAACAACAGAGAGCAGTTTAGAAACATCATACAGAAACACACACTTAAACAAGAACATAAGGAGAACAGAACGGGAAAAAGATGGTCGGAGATCGCAAGAGAGAACACAGTGAACGTATGAAGAGAATTTGGAAAGAACGAAGAAAGAAGAGGAAATCATGACTACTCAAGTTCAATCGCTCTCTCAAAAGGGAATAATCGAAAATTAAAAAAATATACATGGAAAAAGATAAATGATTGTTTAAAATAATGAATTTTTATAGTATGTGTATATTTATAAGAGAAAGAATGTATATTGGAAGCTGGTTCATGCTTAGGGCGATAGTATTGTAAAATGTAAAAGACGTAGGGAAGTCTCTCTTCAGCGGAAGTAGCATGGCGCTATGTAAAAGGTGGTTTTGGCAGTCGAACTGGGCGGCTCCTTGGTGGGAACATTACGCAGTCGGTGGCTAGCCGTTGCACGGTACACATCGACGGTGCCAAGAGAGGCAATTGGAGGCAGCTTTGCACGGAATTTTGCTACGGATGTGGATTTGGCTGTTGCTTGGTACACTCGGCAATATGGAATGGCTCTAATAAGTTGAATAACCGTCGCCAAGAAGAAATTTCATAAGTTAGCCGCCACGTCGCTTGCCTCCACAACTTCGACACTACACCAACTTCATGCATACAGATATGTATCAGAGCATGGACCAGTTAATTTGTGTGAGTGATTTTAATAATAATCCAAATGCTATAAATCTGTGTTTTGAACCGTATCATCTATCCTGATCATGAACCAACGCAGCCCCCCACCCCCTAAGTGTTTATAAAACCGAGTATCCTGTTTCAAATAAACCAGAGATTTATTTGTGTTTGTCAAATGTGCAAGGATCAACAAAAGTGAATTTAGTTAGAATTTTTCTAAAGTACTCTCAGCTTATTGCAAAATACCGTTTTGCAAAAGTACTGTGCCAGATTGTGTATATGTTACTGTCTAAAATAATTGCTTCACAGGTGATGAAGAAGGTAAACAAGTTAAACTCGTTTGAAACATAAAGTTAATTGAGCTCAGTGTTGAATAATTTTCGTGAAAAGTAAAATACAAACTAGCCCAAGTGAATTTAAGTAGTGACTTTGTTTAAATTAAATTTTGCAACTGAAATAATCATAGAGCTTGACGAGTGATACTATACCAATTTATGGGTCCCCACCACATTCTTCTCATATTAGAAAGATAATTGGAATATTATTGCTGCTACGGAAAACAGATATAAGCAGAGGGATATGAACAGTGTAATTGTAGTATCATTTATCTTTATTTGTGGTTTTTACTTGTCAGTTAAGACAGAGTCCCCTCAGGTCCATCTTTAGTCCTGCACTTCTTGCATTAACATTTCAGTACTGGCTCAAGTAATGATCTATTGATACGTAATCAGCATGGTTTCAGAAAACATCCATCTTGTGCAACGCAGCTAGCTCTTTATTTGCACGAAGTAATGGCCACTATCGACAGGGGATCTCCGTATTTCTAGATTTCCGAAAAGCTTTTGTCACCGTTCCTCACAAGCGACTTCTAATCAAGCTGCGGGCCTGTGGGGTATCGTCTCAGTTGTGCGACTGGATTCGTGATTTCCTGTCAGGAATGTCGCAGTTCGTAGTAATAGACGGCAAATCATCGAGTAAAACTGAAGTGACATCAGGTGTTCCCCAGGGAAGCGTCCTGGGACCTCTGCTATTCCTGATCTATATAAATGACCTGGGTGACAATCTGAGCAGTTCTCTTAGGTTGTTCGCAGATGATGCTGTAATTTACCGTCTAGTAAGGTCATCCGAAGACCAGTATCAGTTGCAAAGCGATTTAGAAAAGATTGCTGTATGGTGTGGCAGGTGGCAGTTGACGCTAAATAACGAAAAGTGTGAGGTGATCCACATGAGTTACAAAAGAAATCCGTTGGAATTCGATTATTCGATAAATAGTACAATTCTCAAGGCTGTCAATTCAACTAAGTACCTGGGTGTTAAAATTACAAACAACTTCAGTTGGAAAGACCACATAGATAATATTGTGGGGAAGGCGAGCCAAAGGTTGCGTTTCATTGGCAGGACACTTAGAAGATGCAACAGGTCCACTAAAGAGACAGCTTACACTACACTCGTTCGTCCTCTGTTAGAATATTGCTGCGCGGTGTGGGATCCTTACCAGGTGGGATTAACGGAGGACATCGAAAGGGTGCAAAAAAGGCAGCTCGTTTTGTATTATTACGTAATAGGGGAGAGTGTGGCAGATATGATACGCGAGTTGGGATGGAAGTCATTAAAGCAAAGACATTTTTCGTCGCGGCGAGATCTATTAACGAAATTTGTCACCAACTTTCTCTTCCAAATGCGAAAATATTTTGTTGAGCCCAACCTACATAGGTAGGAATGATCATCAAAATGAAATAACAGAAATCAGAGCTCGAACAGAAAGGTTTAGGTGTTCGTTTTTCCCGCGCGCTGTTCGGGAGTGGAATGGTAGAGAGATAGTATGATTGTGGTTCGATGAACCCTCTGCCAAGCACTTAAATGTGAATTGCAGAGTAATCATGTAGATGTAGATGTAACTGTTATTAGTATAAGTTTAGTACAATTTTTGCTTTCTATGATTACTAGTTTGTACATTATTGGTAACTACTGCCACCCACAGCTTAGTGTCCACTTCTATCCTGTGTGCTATGCAAAGGGAAATATTAATGAAATTAACTTCAGTAACTAACATTCAATTTTTGTAAACATATATTTCCAAATTCATGTACCTACATCTACATCTACATCTACATCCATACTCCGCAAGCCACCTGACGGTGTGTGGCGGAGGGTACCTTCAGTACCTCTATCGGTTCTCCCTTCTATTCCAGTCTCGTATTGTTCGTGGAAAGAAGGATTGTCGGTATGCCTCTGTGTGGGCTCTAATCTCTCTGATTTTATCCTCATGGTCTCTTCGCGAGATATACGTAGGAGGGAGCAATATACTGCTTGACTCCTCGGTGAAGGTATGTTCTCGAAACTTCAATAAAAGCCCGTACCGAGCTACTGAGCGTCTCTCCTGCAGAGTCTTCCACTGGAGTTTATCTATCATCTCCGTAGCGCTTTCGCGATTACTAAATGATCCTGTAACGAAGCGCGCTGCTCTCCGTTGGATCTTCTCTATGTCTTGTATCAACCCTATCTGGTACGGATCCCACACTGCTGAGCAGTATTCAAGCAGTGGGCGAACAAGCGTACTGTAACCTACTTCCTTTGTTTTCGGATTGCATTTCCTTAGGATTCTTCCAATGAATCTCAGTCTGGCATCTGCTTTACCGACAATCAACATTATATGATCATTCCATTTTAAATCACTCCTAATGCGTACTCCCAGATAATTTATGGTATTAACTGCTTCCAGTTGCTGACCTGCTATTTTGTAGCTAAATGATAAAGGATCTATCTTTCTGTGTATTCGCAGCACATTACACTTGTCTACATTGAGATTCAGTTGCCATTCCCTGGCAACCGTTCATTTTTTTTCATCCGTATGTGAATTTTTCTACTTTCATTAACCCCCAAAGTTTATTTCTCTGTTTATTGCACCATATTCAAAATTAAAGTCCGATACCTTCATCCACTAGACGCGGTCAGAACTCAAAATCCTTTCAGAGGGTAACATTAGTTTGTGTCACTGCAGACTAGTGTTATACGTGACAGGACTTATTGTTCAGTAGTTAGGGAAGAGTGGCGTATAACGTGTCACAGCAGACTAGTGTTATACGCCCATTCATTTGGTACAATTCTCTTCGCATGTTTTGTGTGGGAAGGACCAGCGTTGATGTCCAGTGCAGCGACGTCTCCCATCCAGGGACGATCTAAGGTTTATCTATATTCAGGAATAAGCTGATGTCCATTGCTCCTCCTCATTTCATACCAAAGTCTGAATTTACTTCTTCTCTTCTGCAGTAATCAATCCTAGGATTGCTTAGCAGGAGATCTTAACTCTTCACGCGTTCCCAAATTCTTCTAAATTTCTGCGTAGGTCTTGCACGTCACGTCATCCATCATTTGGTCTACGTACGTTAGTCGTAGTCACCCTTTTGGTCTCTTCCCACTAACATACTTCTCTATTGCTATGTGCTAGGATCTGTCACGTCTCAGCAGATGGCCAGTAAGCTGCTCGACAACTGACTTCCATAGGGTTCTCTCCTCACCCATTCGTTTGTAACCAACTCAGTCCACTTTATTTATTTTTATTTATTTACACGTGAAGTTCCGTAGTACCAAATTGAGGAGCAAATCTCCAAGGTCATGGAACGTGTCAGTACATGTAATTACAAGATAAAAGTAATAACAGTTAAAAACAAAATGTTTGAGCCCGAAAAACGTCAATCCATAAATTTAAGTAAACGCAATAGACAATACAACAAGAATCAGCTTACTTTTTCAAGGAATTCCTCGACAGAATAGAAGGAGTGAGTCATGAGGAAACTCTTCAGTTTCGATTAGTGCTAAGATGTTTGAATTCGAGTGGCAACTTACTAGAACATTTGCCGCTCCCGCTTACCGCGAGCGGTCGCCTTACCATTTGGCTATCCGAGCACGACTCGTGGCGTCAACCGTGTGCTTGTACATCCATTATGTATATTCCCGTACAGGACAGAAATTTTATTTGAAAGTCGCTCGTGCCGTGTTGGCGGATAAATACGATATTGCAGTGCCTGCAGGAACTTTCCACCGTAATTCGAAATAACACAGGCACTGCAATATCGTATCGAATGAATTTAGTTTCTTCTCTCCACCAGTTCCCAGAGTCCAGGTTTCACAGCCATAACATGCCACACTTCAAACGTAGGATCTGAGAAACCTTTACCTGATTTCGAGGCTGGAGCTTTTTTGAAGTTAAGATCTTGTTGGAGGTAGTTTTTGCTTGAACAATTCCGCTCCTGACTTCTCCTTTTCTCCACCCATCCCCACTTATCTTACTTTATTTCTACGCCCGAAATAACCAACTTTTCTATCCGGATGGTATGTTTCCATACAAGAAACAGAATTTGAGCTAAACTAAAATCCAGAAGTATGTTTCTATAAAGCTGTATATATTCAACAACTATCCAATAGGCTTGCATCTTCACAGAATGATTCGACAATGGAGCTACAACGTAGTACCGAAAGGGTTAAATCCAGCCATCCAAATTCTTCCAACAAATTTTCCCTTAATAAGGTGTTTTATTTTTGTCATCAGTCTTCTGACTGGATTGATGCGGTCGTCCACTATTTCCTCTCCTGCGCCAATCTCTTCATCTCCGACAAATCCAATATTCGGCTTGTTAATGGTTTTAATAATTATTGTTATTAGCTTTCTGTTGGATGGTTGGTAGATGGGTGCCGAGTTAGCGGTCGAGGGTTACTCCAGTGTGTGTTAATGTATTAGTAACACTAATGGATTGGCTATGGATGCGTAACTGGAAAACAGGGAGATAGAAACGACGGGTACTGCGTCTACGATTTTTGCCTAGGATTTGACGGGCTGACTTCGAGACAGCTGAGGTTACACCTGTGGTTGAAGTTAATAAGGTGAATCTGGAGGGATCCTTGGATAGCCAGGAAGGTTAGGTGGAGGGAAAGGAAGATGATGTCGTCGGCGTACTAAATCCAATAGACGAGGCCACGCAGCAGGGTAGATCAGTTGTATTGAGGACATACAGACGTCAAGGCAGAACCATTCGTGGAGCGCTGCTGGATATGGATGGAAAGTGCGCTATTGGGTACAGCTGTTGGTGGCTAAATATGAGCGGTAGGTAGGAAAGGAAGTTATAAGGCGGATATGTTTGTTTGGAAACGCATAGAAACGAGACCAGCATATCGTACAAGGTCAGCGACTTTTTCATGGGCTAGGGAGGCAAAGATAGCGTAACGGTGTTTGTTCAGTCGTAGGGAAAGGAAGTGGATTAGGTTAAGAAGCTGAACGTCTGTAGTGTCATTGGGGCGGAAGCTGCACTGGGTATTAGGAAAGGGTGAGTACAGTTCTGGATGTACATGGATGCGCCGGGTTAGGATGCATTAAAGTCCCTTGCGCAAGACTAGAGTTAAACTAATGTGTCCGTAGGATGAGGTTACAGTCTTCCTGTGTAAGTTTTGTTTTCGTAAGACGAACAAGTAGCAGATTGTACATTGTGATGTGGTTCTTTAATGATGTCTGACGCATTTGTTTACCTTAACTGTTTTGGTGTTGCCTACGGGCGACGTTTGGTCCTCTCAGCGTCTTGGAATCCGCCGTTGTCCTAGGACCTAGGCCTTGAAAGCGTGAATCACGCTATCGCCTCCGCATGGGTGTCACGTGAAGACGCGCCGCTTCTATATTCCTATCAGGCGGCCCCCTGTGCCCCTCTCAATGTCACTGCCTCGCTGGCCAGTTCTTAACGTCCTGTCATTTTGTCGCTCCCTTGTCCTCAGATACGGCTCGACAATTTTACCACAAATGATGGCTCTCGCAGAATATAACGCTAAGTACCTATCCAGAGCGATCAAATTTCATCTTTGGCATTTACTGAAAGTATACGAGTTTATTTCATCGCTGATATGATAATTAGGCATCTGAAACTTTTCTTCTGCTGTGCTAGGAAAGTATTATATTACACGTGATGACACTGGTATGCGATAACATTGATAGTATTCTATAACAGGTTCGCTCAACAGCCTCCCCCATTTTAGGCATGGTAATTCTTTCGCATTGTGTGAAGTATTCTGTCATTATTCCTCTTTCGTAGCAGTCATTTATCACGTTTAATAATTGGTCTTTCAAGTTTTTAACTAATTTTTTCAGCAGATCTGCAGGAACGCAATCGACACGAGTTGCTTTTCTTGCTTTGAGACTTCAAAGGGCATGTTCAAATTCGTGTCTCATGATCTATTTGATCCATTATAAATGGTTTTTGAAAGCCTGCGACTGTAGAAACAATAGGTTTGTTTATAAATAAATAAATCTTCTGCTACCAGTCACGATTTATAAACAAACCAGTACGAAAAGTAAAATAAAGAGAAATCGTGACTGGTAGCTGAAGATTTATTTATTTATAAACAAACCTATCGTGTCTCATGATTGGAGGAAATTGCACTTGTCTTTCACAATCGTTGGTTTCCTCGATTAGATTACTTTCGTTCTTGAAGTCTTTATCATCGTACAGCCGTTCTATTCTTTTCAACGAGCATATATCTCATCATTGTCTATGAGTAATATTTCCTCATTATTTTAACTACTAATGATTACGTTATACGTTTGTAGTGAAGCGCTCTGTTTTCTTACAAAATTGCTCCTGTTTTCCCTTTCCTTGATCATCTTGTATCTCTTCAGCAATGCTTTTGGCCCATTTCTCTTTTCTTCTCTGGTTGTGATGTGATTTTTAATTCTTTTGTAGACATCTGAGTTGTTTCCCTTCCTGAACTTATTCCTTTACTGAATTAGATTTAGTATTTCTTCTGTCACCCAAGATTTTCTGGGTTCCGTGTTCCTCTATCCTAAAACCCCATACATTGCTTCAATTACCTCCATCTTGATACTATTCTGCTGCATTGGCTCAACACTTCCAATAACTATTTTATTGGTTATTTCTTCAAAAGCCATCTTCATTACTTCTTCTTTCACACCTTTTACTCTTCATTTCTTTTCCACTGATCTCTTGGTTCTTTTACATGTAATGTTGCACTTGGATATCACAAGTGTATGGTCACTAGCTATGTTTCGACCTGAATAGCTGCGGCATGATTTTATCTGCTTCTTTTGCGTTAGCTTCATTTGTATATGATCTAACTGAAATCGTCTTAGCTTTTGTGTCAACCAAGTGTACATCCTTCTAAAAGGAACTCCAGATAATTTGCACGTAATCATCAATAATTTTGATTGCAGAAATCTGCCAAATTTTCACCTCTTTAATGTTTCCCCGAGTCAAAATGTCCTACTGTCTTACTGCCTGTGTGTGATCCTACTACGGCATTAAAATCACCCATTAGTGCAACATTATCGTTTTCTTTAGTCAGTGTTAATAGTTCTTCAACATCTTCATACATAGTCTGCATTTCTTCTAAGCCAGGAACCGACGCTGGGAATTACGTCTGAATTATTATCAAATACACATGTGTATTACTTATTTTTACCATCATTAATCAATCGCTGACATGGTAAATATTGCGGACATTATTTGACCATTTTTCTCTTGTTACAACTGCCACTCCACGCTTTCCTCTTTCCGCACCACCACTCTACACTAACGTGGCAAAAGTCATGGGAAACCTCCTAATATGTTGTCGCACCCCCTCCTGCAACTCGACGAGACACGAACTCAACAAATAGTAATCGTCCCCTGTAGAAATATTGAGCCCTGCTGCCTCTATAGCCGTCCATAATTGTGAAATTGTTGCCAGTGCAGGGTTTTGAGCACGAACTGACCACTCAATTATGTCTCACAAAGATTCGATGGGATTCATGTCGAACGATCTGGGTGGCCATACCATTCGCTCGAACTGTCGAAAATGTTCTTAAAACCAGCCGCGAACAATTGTGTCCAGGTGAGATGGCACATTGTCATCCATTAAATTTCCATCGTGGTTTGGTAACATGCGTCCACGAACGGCTGCAAACGGTCACCAAGTGGCCGAATATCCAGGGGACCGGCCCACAGCACACACCATTGTGGAGCCACCGCCAGCTTGCACAGTGCCTCGATTGCAGCTTGGCTCCAGGGCTTCGTTGGGCTGGCGCCACACTCGAACCCTACCACCAGCTGTTATTAACTGAAATAGGGACTGATGTGACCAGGCCGAGCTTCTCCAGCACAGGAGAGGAGCAGTAGGCGATGTCGTCGGTTCTCTGCTGCTGTGGCGCACTGACCCCAAATTTCGCCGCACTCTTCCAACGGATACGTTCTTCGTACGTCCCACATACACTCCTGGAAATGGAAAAAAGAACACATTGACACCGGTGTGTCAGACCCACCATACTTGCTCCGGACACTGCGAGAGGGCTGTACAAGCAATGATCACACGCACGGCACAGCGGACACACCAGGAACCGCGGTGTTGGCCGTCGAATGGCGCTAGCTGCGCAGCATTTGTGCACCGCCGCCGTCAGTGTCAGCCAGTTTGCCGTGGCATACGGAGCTCCATCGCAGTCTTTAACACTGGTAGCATGCCGCGACAGCGTGGACGTGAACCGTATGTGCAGTTGAAGGACTTCGAGCGAGGGCGTATAGTGGGCATGCGGGAGGCCGGGTGGACGTACCGCCGAATTGCTCAACACGTGGGGCGTGAGGTCTCCACAGTACATCGATGTTGTCGCCAGTGGTCGGCGGAAGGTGCACGTGCCCGTCGACCTGGGACCGGACCGCAGCGACGCACGGATGCACGCCAAGACCGTAGGATCCTACGCAGTGCCGTAGGGGACCGCACCGCCACTTCCCAGCAAATTAGGGACACTGTTGCTCCTGGGGTATCGGCGAGGACCATTCGCAACCGTCTCCATGAAGCTGGGCTACGGTCCCGCACACCGTTAGGCCGTCTTCCGCTCACGCCCCAACATCGTGCAGCCCGCCTCCAGTGGTGTCGCGACAGGCGTGAATGGAGGGACGAATGGAGACGTGTCGTCTTCAGCGATGAGTGTCGCTTCTGCCTTGGTGCCAATCAATGATGGTTGTATGCGTGTTTGGCGCCGTGCAGGTGAGGGGACACTGAATAGTGCACGGTACATCCAAACCGTCATCGAACCCATCGTTCTACCATTCCTAGACCGGCAAGGGAACTTGCTGTTCCAACAGGACAATGCACGTCCGCATGTATCCCGTGCCACCCAACGTGCTCTAGAAGGTGTAAGTCAACTACCCTGGCCAGCAAGATCTCCGGATCTGTCCCCCATTGAGCATGTTTGGGACTGGATGAAGCGTCGTCTCACGCGGTCTGCACGTCCAGCACGAACGCTGGTCCAACTGAGGCGCCAGGTGGAAATGGCATGGCAAGCCGTTCCACAGGACTACATCCAGCATCTCTACGATCGTCTCCATGGGAGAATAGCAGCCTGCATTGCTGCGAAAGGTGGATATACACTGTACTAGTGCCGACATTGTGCATGCTCTGTTGCCTGTGTCTATGTGCCTGTGGTTCTGTCAGTGTGATCATGTGATGTATCTGACCCCAGGAATGTGTCAATAAAGTTTCCCCTTCCTGGGACAATGAATTCACGGTGTTCTTATTTCAATTTCCAGGAGTGTAGATTTCTGCGATTATTTCACGCAGTGATGCTTGTCTGTTAACACTGAGAACTAAACGAAAACGTCAAGTGAACGCCATCGGCCGCTGCGTTGTCCGTGGTGAGAAGTAATGTCTGAAATGTGGTAATCTCGGCACACTTTTGACACTGTGGACCACGGAACACTGAATTTCCTGAAGATTTCCCAAACGGAATGTCACATGCGTCTAGCTCTAAATATAAGTGCGCCTTCTAAGTCTGTTAATTCCCGACGTGCGGTCGTAATCACGTCGGAAAGCTTTTCACACAAATTACAAATGACAGTTCCACCAATGCACTGTCCTTATATACCTGATGTACGCGATACTACCGCCATCTGTATATGTGCATATCGCTATCCCACGACTTTTATCATCACGTTGTAAATTACTCTAAACTCATCACCGTAGAAATCTTCATTTCCTCCCAGTCTTGTCTCACATAGAACTAGTATATCTACTCCATTCTTCCTTCATTTCAACCAGTTTTTTCGTTTTCAGTACTGTTCGTACATTCAGTGTTCCTATCTTCATTGGGGTTTCAGAGGGATCTTACGTGATGATGACTCGCCTTACCTTGCCTTCCAGTAGTTAACTCGTAATTTTTGTAAACTTCCATTGTTGCATTCTACTTTGGATATCCTTAAGATCTTTAATGGAGTTGTGTCCCGTTGCCTTCTATGTTCTGTGATGATAACAAAGACGCATTGGTTCATTCACCTTCAGGGGCAGTTTTTCACCCAAGGGCAAACGAGTGCCTTGACCTCAGTTCGGTCATCCATACTCGGAAGAGGCTGTTGGCGATATTTATACCGATGATCACTCTGTTGAGTTATTGGGAGTAATTTCTTTCTCAGACAGAGAAATTGACTCGTATATTGAGTATTGATAGTGGTTGTGATGCAGCATGTCCCTGTGAAAATTTTGCGTAGCAGGTCTGAATACGTACAAGTACTGCTTAACGTGCAAAGTTGCTCGGAATCATTTAGAACTTTTTTTCTTTGCACTGGATCTATGTTTGCTTGGAATACAACCCAACCACATTTCAGTTTCAATCGGCTTCGAGGACATTATTGCTGAAGTACACTGTTGTAACAGCGATCAGTAATGTTAACCGAAAACTTAGAAGTGAACTGCTTCAGCGTTAGTGGATTCATTTTCCGTGGAAACCTAAGTGATAACGAAGAGGATGGTTGCATTCATTTTGAGGTTGTTATTGCATTAAGATTCAGTCAACCAGGGCAATGTCATATATCACAACTCAGTGTATACTTTCTAGTAGCTTTTTACGATGATGAGTTGTGGAGAGTGTAAAGGACTTACTATTACGACGTACGTGTCATTGGTGACCACACATACAGCAAATTCATGTTGCGAATAGAGCTATCCTCACGTGAAAGGTCGACAGATGTGATTGGTAACGTTTACTTGTGTGTTTGCCATATTTTTAGCCTGGCGATACCCAGCTTAACTCCGTTTTAAAACTGTGGAGCTAGGAAAATGTTTTCTTTCTGTTCTAGTGATATCTGACAGGACACCGCAGCTGTTCCCGGAATAATTAATCCTGTGTGTTATTGACTGGAAAATAAGTTAAATCTATTTTGTAAAATCGTATACACTAGGACCCGCAGTTGATGTGAAGCTTCGTACACTCACACCCAGCCTCGGATTGGAATGAATGTTACGGAAACGACCCGAACTTACGAATAAAGGACTACGAATACCAACAAGGAATGTAAAAACATTACACGCTGCAGGGCAGACAAAAATACTTGATGTAGAACTAAACACCGCGCAGGTCGTGTGGCTAGGGCATCCCGTCGGGTAAACCGGTCGCCTGGTGCAACTATTATTATTTGACGCCACTTCGGAGATTTGCGCGTCGATGGGGATGAGATGATGATGAAGACAACAGAACACCAAGTCCTTAGCGAAGGAAAGCTCCGACCCAGCTAGGAATCGTCATGCATGGCATTCCGTCGCGCTGACCACTCAGCTATCGAGGCAGACAACACAGCACAAGATGGATATTAAGCCCCCAAGCACAGAGAGAAAAACTATTCAGTCATATACAGCAGAAGCAAACATGGCCACCATATATTTGGGACAGGATTTGCGGTACATAATAAAATAATGGTCATTGTGATGACACTAGAAAATGTCAATGAAAGGATATACTACATCAGAATCAAAGATAAATGTAGAATATATCATTAGTAAGTGTTATGCTCCAACCGGAGACAAGGAGGAAGACATAAAAGACGAATGCTATGACACTTTAGACCAAATGTGCCGCAGATTACTACAGTATAACACCAAAATTGTGTCGGGAGACTTAAATTCCGCCGGCCGGAGTGGCCGGGCAGTTCTAGGCGCTACAGTCTGTAACCGAGCTACCGCTACGGTCGCAGGTTCGAATCCTACCTCGGACATGGATGTGTGTGATGTCCTTAGGTTAGTTAGGTTTAAGTAGTTCTAAGTTCTAGGGGACTGATGACCTCAGATGTTAAGTCCCATAGTGCTCAGAGCCATTTGAACCATTTTTTGAACTTGAATTCCAAAACAGGACAAGAACATCAATGGCAACCTCGTATACACTATGTGATCAAAAGTATCCGGATACATGGCTGAAAATGACTTACAAGTTCGTGGCGCCCTCCATCGGTAATGCTGGAATTCAATATGGTGTTGGCCCACGCTTAGCCTTGATGACAGCTTCCACTCTCGCAGGCATACGTTCAATCAGGTGCTGGAAGGTTTCTTGGGGAATGGCAGCCTATTCTTCATGGAATGCTGCACTGAGGAGAGGTATCGATGTTGGTCGGTGAGGCCTGGCACGAAGTCGGCGCTACAAAGCATCCCAAAGGTGTTCTGTAGGATTCAGGTCAGGACTCTGTGCAGGAAAGTCCATTACAGGGATGTTATTGTCGTGTAGCCACTCCGCTACAGGCCACGCATTATGAACAAGTGTTCGATCGTGTTGAAAGATGGAATCGCCATCTCCGAATTGCTCTTCAACACTGGGAAGCAAGAAGGTGCTTAAAACATCTATGTACGCCTGTGTTGTGATAGTGCCACGCAAAACAACAAGAGGTGCAAGCCCCCTCCATGAAAAACACGACCACACCATAACACCACCGTCTCCGAATTTTACCGTTGGCAGGACACACGCTGGCAGGTGACGTTCACCGGGCATTCGGCATACCCACACCCTGCCATCGGATCGCCACATTGTGTGCCGTGATCCGTCACTCCACACAATGTTTCTCCCCTGTTCGATCGTCCAACGTTTACGCTCCTTACCCCAAGCGGGGCGTCGTTTGGCATTTAGCGGCGTGATGTGTGGCTTATGAGCAACCGCTCGACCAAGAAATCCAAGTTTTGTCACTTCCCGCCTAACTGTCATAGCAGTTGCAGTAGATCCTGATGCAGTTTGGTATTCATGTGTGATGGTCTGGATAGATGTCTGCTTATTACACATTACGACCCTCTTCAACTGTCAGCGGTCTCTGTCAGTCAACAGACGAGGTCGGCCTGTACGCTTTTGTGGTGTACGTGTCCCTTCACGTTTCTACTTCACAATCACATCGGAAACAGTGCACCTAGGGATGTTTAGGAGTTTGGAAATCTCGTGTACAGATGTATGACACAAGAGACACCCAATCACCTTACCACGTTCGAAGTCCGTGAGTTCCGCGGAGCGCCCCATTCTGCTCTCTCACGATGTCTAACGAATACTATGGTCGCTGGTATGCAGTACCTGGCAGAAGGTGGCAGCACAACGCACCTAATATGAAAAACGTATGTTATTGGGGGTGTCCGGGTACTTTTGATCGCATAGTGTAGGTATGTTCGTCTTGCACAATGAATCATATGGTAATGGTATAAGGCTCATGAACTTCGTCAGGGCTAGAAACATGAAAATAGTCAGTATATCATTTCCCCATAAAGATACACATAAAGCAACATGGATATCACCGGATGGGCTGACTAGGAACCAAACAGACCATGTGTTGATAGAGAAAAAACATAAGAAGGCAATAACAGACGTTAGGACAATAAGAGGGGCCGAGGTAGAATCAGACCGTTCTCTTGTACTAATAAAGATGACAAAAGAGCCCAAAGGATAGATGTGAGTAGGCTACAAGAAGAGGGAGTGTTCAAACACTTCAAGATTAAGCTTAGAAATAGATTCACAGAATTAGATAACAAAAGCAACAGGAAAGAAGGTGAAGAAATCATTACGAAATGGAACAAGATGACAATAGTTAAAAAGGAGACAGCACAGAAATTACTTGGAGATAACAACAATAGCAATATCAAGTGCAAACCATGGTTCAATGAAACACGTACAAAAGCAGTTCAGGACAGGAAGACAGCCAGGCAGGCAATGATGAGCAATGACAAATACGAAAACCAAACAAAATACAGCAGAGCCACGAGAGAAATGAAGAGAACAATCAGTCGAGAGAAAATATCATTCATAAATAAACAGATAGTGAAGGCAGAGGACGACTGCAGCCAAAACAACAGTAAAGAATTTTACATAACAATGAGAAGCTATAGAGAGGAGAACAGAGCTAACCCTGTGATAATGATGGGTGAGAATGGAAAACTGATCACTACAAATGAAGGAAATATAGAGAACTAAAGGAGACACTTCAAAGAACTGCTGAACAACACGGTAGACACCTGCGACAACGAAAACAGGGCAGAAAACAACCACAGCGTATAACCATTAGCCGAAGAACTAACTCTGATGGAGGTGAAGGAGGCAATAAAAAGACTGAAAAATGGGAAGGCCCTAGGCATAGACATAATATCAGCAAAGCTCATCAAAGAAGGGGGAGACAAGACATATGAATCGTTAGCCGAATTGATAAAAGAGATGCGGAGGAAAGAAGTAACGCCAGAGGAATGGGGTTGGGTTGTTTCGGGGAGACCAGACAGCGAGGTCATCAGTCTCATCGGATTAGGGAAGGACAGGAAAGGAAGTCGGCCGTGCCCTTTCAAAGGAACCATCCCGGCATTTGCGTGGAGCGATTTAGGGAAATCACGGAAAACCTGAATCAGAATGGCCGGACGCGGGATTGGACCGTCGTCCTCCCGAATGCGAGTCCAGTGTGCTAGCCACTGCGCCACCTCGCTCGGTGACAGAGGAATGGAAAGCATTTGCTGTATGTCCCATATACAAGAAGGGAGACAAAATGTTGACGCAGAACTGTAGAGGTATATATCTACTATGCACGTGCTATAAAATAACAAATGGTTCAAATGACTGTGTGCACTATGGGACTTAACTTCTGAGGTCATCAGTCCCCTAGAACTTAGAACTACCTAAACCTAACTAACCTAAGGGCATCACACACATCCATGCCCGAGGCAGGATTCGAACCTGCGACCGTAGCGGTCGTGCGGTTCCAGACTGAAGCGCCTAGAACCGCTCGTCCACACCGGCCGACTATAAAATAACATCAAGAATTATAATGAACAGGCTCAATCCATACAATGAAGAAATATTAGATGTAGCACAAGTGGGGATTCAGAAAGGGTTAGTCGACAACCGGCCAAATATCCACACAGAGATAAATACTAGATAAGAACTGGGAGCACAAGCTGGATACAGGGTGACAATTATTGAACTATATGAAATAAAATCGTCATAACTTCTGAACTGTTTCCGTTAGGACGTTAAAACTGCACGGTTGGCCGCGTGGCATGACGGTAATTAGTATGCGTATGCATGGTTCGGGTTAGCGACGAAGCTCACTTTCTTTTGGATGGGTTCGTGAATAAGCAAAACTGGCACATTTTGGGGACTGGAAATCCGTATTTCGCGATCGAGAAGTCTCTTCCCCCTCAAAGGGCAACTATGTGCTGTGCGATGTCCAGTCACGGAATAACCGGTGTGGTATTCCTTGATGACTACCAGTGACTACCGAACGGTACGTGAAGGTTTTGGAGGATGACTTCATCCCCATTAGCCGAAATGACCCTGATTTCGACAAGATGTGGTTCATGCAAGACGGAGCTCGACCCCATCGAAGGAGTAGAGTGTTTTGATGTCCTGGAGGAGCACTTTGGAGACCGCATCTGTCTCTGGGGTACTCAGATGCCACTGGCATGGGCCTCGATTGGCCGCCATATTCTCAGGATCTGAACACATGCGACTCCTCCATGTGGGGCTACATTAAAGACAAGTTGTACAGCAATAAGCCACAAACCACTGCTGAGCTGAAACCAACCATTCAGGAGGTCATCGACAGCATCGATATTCCGAAACGTCAGCGTGTCACGAAGAATTTCGCTGTTCGTCTGCGCCACATCATCGTCAATGATGGAAGGCATATCGAACATGTATGTCATAACCTAAATCCGAATATCTGTAGTGACGTTTACATGTTGAATAAAGTGTGTGCATGCCATAGTTTGTAAGTAATTTAGGTTTTTTCATATGGTTCAATAGTTGTCACCCTGTACGCTAATAGACTTCAACAAAGCATATGACAGTGCAATGAGAGAGGAGATGTGGAGGATAATGGCAGAGTGTGGGATACCCGGACAAGCTGATAAAGCTAACTAACGTGTGTGACGTAAAAACAGGAATGAGACAGGGAGATATTATATCACCAACCCTGTTCAGTTTGGTACTCAAAAACACCCTGAGGAGAGTAACACTAGAATGAGCAGGAGTCATCATAGGGAAACAGATAAATGTTCTGACATTGTGGAGATAGGAAAGAGGATGGAAGATCTGGAGAAAATGGGAACTATACTGATCTAGAAGCTAAGAAAGTAGGTCAAGTATAGTTGAAAGTAAAACAAAGTTCATGGAAATAGGAACATGAGCTCAGTTAGGACTAAACCATCAACCAATCAGCAGCCTAACACTTCAAAAGACAGACACGTTCACGTACCCCGGTGTCAACATCAACCAACAAAACCTTACATACACATCAAAAACAGTTTCGCATCACCCCAGTTCCCAGAACTCTTGAAGACAGACGTTGACTGTGGACATTATATCAAAGACACCGTCCCTTTGACTGTTCAGAGATGTCACTAAACCTGCCCAAAGATGTAAAAAAACCATGCATGAGCAGCGCCTATTAGACGGAGGGGTTCTGACAGCCGATCAGTTCCAGTCATTCCACCAGGGAGGAGGTACACGGCTCGTGTTGTCTGTAATTCAACCATGCCTACACGGTCAATACCGCGGTTCGATCGCGTCCGCATTGTTACTTTGTGCCAGGAAGGGCTCTCAACAACGGAAGTGTCCAGGCGTCTCAGAGTGAACCAAAGTGATGTTGTTCGGACATGGAGGAGATACAGAGAGACAGGAACTGTCGATGACATGCCTAGCTCAGGCCGCGCAAGGGCTACTATTGCAGTTAATGACCGCTACCTACGGATTATGGCTCGGAGGAACCCTGACTGCAACGCCACCATGTTGAATAATGCTTTTCGTGCAGCCACAAGACGTCGTGTTACGACTCAAACTGTGCACAAGAGGCTGCATGATGCACAACTTTACTCCCGACGTCCATGACGAGGTCCATCTTCGCAACCACAACACCATGCAGCGCGGTACAGATGGGCGTAACAGCATGCCGAATGGACCGCTCAGGATTGGCATCACGTTCTCTCCACTGATGAGTGTCGCATATGCCTTCAACCAGACAATCGTCGGAGCCGTGTTTGGAGGCAACCCGGTCAGGCTGAACGCCTTATAGACACACTGTCCAGCGAGTGCAGCAATCTGGAGGTTCCCTGCTGTTTTGGGGTGGCATTATATGGGGCCGACGTACGCTGCTGGTCGTCATGGAAGGTGCCATAACGGCTGTACGATAAGTGAATGTCATCCTTTGACCGATAGTGCGACCATATCGGCAGCATACTGGCGAGGCATTCGTCTTCATGGACGATAATTCGTGCCTCCATCTTGCACATCTTGTGAATGACTTCCTTCATCGACATCGCTCGACTAGAGTGGCCAGCATGTTTTCCAGACGTGAACCCTATCGAACATGGTTCAAATGGCTCTTAGCACTATGGGACTTAACATCTGAGGGCATCAGTACCCTAGAGCTTAGAACTACTTAAACCTAACTAACCTAAGGACATCACACACATCCATGCCCGAGGCAGGATTCGAACCTGCGACCGTAGCAGTCGCGCGGTTCCGGACTGAAGCGCCTAGAACCGCTCCGCCACCGCGGCCGGCCTATAGAACATGCCTGGGATGTATTGAAAAGGGCCGTTTATGGACGATGTGACCTAGCAACTGCTCTGAGAGATCTACGCCGAATCGCGGTTGATGCTGTAGTATATCGAGAGGTTGTAACAATGGAAAATTGTACTGAAATGCAGGAGGATCTGCAACGAATTGATGCACGGTGCAGGGAATGGCAATTGAATCTCAATGTAGACAAGTGTAATGTGCTGCGAATACATAGAAAGAAATATCCTTTATCATTTAGCTACAATATAGCACGTCAGCAACTGGAAGCAGTTAATTCCATAAATCTGGGAGTAGGCATTAGGAGTGATCTAAAATGGAATGACCGTATAAAGTTAATCGTCGGTAAAGCAGATGCTAGCCGGCCGGTGTAGCCGAGCGGTCCTAGGCGCTACATTCTGTAACCGCGCGACCGCTACGGTTGCAGGTTCGAATCCTGCCTCGGGCATGGATGTGTCTGATGTCCTTAGGTTAGTTAGGTTTAAGTAGTTCTAAGTTCTAGGGGACTGATGACCTCAGAAGTTAAGTCCCATAAAGCTCAGAGGCAAAGCAGATGCCAGACTGAGATTCATTGGAAGAATTCTAAGGAAATGCAGTCCGAAAACAAAGGAAGTACGTTACAGTACACTTTTCGCCCACTGCTTGAATACCGCTCACCGAATACTGCTATCCGTACCAGATAGGGTTAATAGAAGAGATAGAGAAGATCCAACGGAGAGCGGCGCGCTTCGTTACAGCATCATTTAGTAATCGCGGAAGCGTTACGGAAATGACAGATAAACTCCAGTGGAAGACTCTGCAAGAGAGACGCTCAGTAGCTCGGTACGGGCTTTTTGTTGAAGTTTCGAGAACATACCGTCACCGAGGAGTCAAGCAGTATATTGCTCCCTCGTACGTATATCTCGCAAGAGACCATGAGGACAAAATTAGAGAGATTAGAGCCCCCGCAGAGGCATACCGACAATCTTTCTTTCCACGAGCAATACGAGACTGGAATAGAAGGCAGAACCGATAGAAGTACTCAAGGTACCCTCCGCCACACACCGTCAGGTGGCTTGCGGGGTGTAGATGTAGATGTAGAATCTAGACCAACAGTGCCTTGATGAACTTGTGGATAGTGTGCCACGACGAATTCAGGCATGCATCAATGCAAGAGGACGTGCTACTGGATATTAGAGGTAATGGTGTGTACAGCAATTTGGACCGTCACCTCTGAAGGTCTCGCTGTATATCGCTGTATGGTGGTACAACATGCAGTGTGTGGTTTTCATGAGCAATAAAAAGAGCGGAAATTATGTTTATGTTGATATCAGATGTTCAGATGTGTGTGAAATCTTATGGGACTTAACTACTAAGGTCATCAGTCCCTAAGCTTACACACTACTTAACCTAAATTATCCTAAGGACAAACACACACACCCATGCCCGAGGGAGGACTCGAACCTCCGCCGGGACCAGCCGCACAGTCCATGACTGCAGCGCCTGAGACCGCTCGGCTAATCCCGCGCGGCCAAAACTTTTTTTCATGTGCGTAGAACAAGAGAGCCTAAGGAGAATTCAAGCCAGGGGAAAATGTCTAGGAGCTATACATAACATCATAAGATCAGTGAAAATAAAAAAAAACGGATAATAAACTCCTCACTGTTGAAAATAAAGTTCTGAGAAAAATATATGGATCAGTGAAAGAAAATGAGCAGCGAACATTTGTGCAGTTGTCACATCTGCCATCAGTTGCGAGCGGTCATCGCACAGTGTCGCAGTACTCGCCGTGTGCCGCAGTGTGCGTTATTAATAGAGGCAACAGTCAGATGCTATCACCGACAGCAGAACTAGACTGGAATTATTGCGTTAGGCAGTCCTCATACACTGGAGTTAGGTTTAGACCGCTGTTCAGGACGTTAACATCTGTGCCACACCTTTTTATCAGCATCACACTAACACCGAGTATTTCTTTAAATGGCGATCAGACAGTTTTGAGGTCGTTGCTGCAGCGTATATGCAACGTAGCGAGTCTTTAATGCGGGTATATAAGCACCGACAGGTAGACAACAGATTAGTGTGGCATTCGTGTCTTTCCGACGCGCGTGCGGTGAAAGAGGAAACGTTATGGCGACGTTATTACCAAGTGTATCCACACAGAACCAACGTGTTATTAGTTTTTTCTTGGATACCGAAGGACAAATACCGATAGACATCCACTGGTGAATGAACAGTGTGTAAGGAGCAGCATGTGTGTCAAAAACCACCGTTGTGGGATGGTGCGCCTACTTGGGTGCTACTCGCGATTCGACTCAAGTGGGAGACAACCGAGCAGACGCCTTATAGTCCTGATCCCCCCCCCCCCCCATAAGATTAGTATGCCTTCGGTCCCTTGTAAAAGGCCTTGAAGGGTCGACGAGAATGAGCATCAGGCAGTTACGGATTTTTTGTAGCAGCAGCACACGGTGTTTTACCAAACGGGTATCTTCAACTTGGTGCATTGGTTGGATGATTGCCTCAATGCTCACGGCGATATTGCCTGATTGGCATACCGATGCTGGGCTGTACGGCCAACCATCAGAAACTTCTTGATCGCCCCTTACCAATATTACTTTAATAAATTATTCTTAATTGTTTCTTATTGTGTTGTCAACATTACTTGTGATGGAGTTCATTTTTGCCCTTTTACACGTCGGTTGCTACACACCGCTTCCTGCTACCTTTATGTTGGGCGCCAAAATTATTTTGTGGCTACAACAAACAGCAACCTAGAAAGCGAAGAATAACTATTGAATTTCTCTTGTCTGGCAGAATAGCACGTAGTAAACTGTGACGGTGGTTATGACGCCATGCGTCACACGAAGTAGTCCCTCCACTTTACTGCTGTTCTCGCTACCTACAATTGACATGAGCATCACAGTCGGCGGACTAAGTACAGAAACAAACACAACCAACTATAAGCAGTGAGCCTTAACGGGAAGACTGTTTTACGGCTAGGCGCTCAGGACCCTCGGCACAACTAAAGTGACCTATATGTCAACAGTTATTTGTTTCTAGGCATATGCTTGTCAGAAAATTTTTCTATTTTCGACCAATATTTGTTGTGCGAAAACATGGGACACCTCTTTTAAACACTCTCCGATGGTGGAAGGCGCTCTCCAGAAAGAGACTTTTACTAGCGTGCAGGTGCACCTCATCGAATTTTTAGAAGTAACCGCCAGCATAAGATGAGTGGGCGGATCGTTAATACTAAAGGTTTAGCACGTGAACCACCGCATAATTTATGCTCTAGGGCAGCGAGAAATGACGCCGCTGTGTGTCTGGCCGCAAGGCGCGACCTCCCGGCAGTGCGGCTCGTGACATTAACCCTGGAATACTATTACGATTCCAAACGCTTCCATGCCTACACCTTCGTCGACTCGAGTACCACACGTACTTTTGGCCAGTAAAATGGTTAAAAGCTACGCAACGATAGAATTACAAACCATTTATTGAAGGAAAGTTAAAGCAAAATACATTCCTCTCCAACAAATTACAAAAACTCACACTGCACAGCTTCACAAACAATTTGGCATTGCATGTTTTTCATCGAGCGGGAACACTATGGAATAAGTATCCAAAAGAAAATTGCATAAACTCTTGCATAATCTGAGTGATCACGTGTCAAGAGTATCAAATACAAACAGTAGTTACACAAACAACAGAGGAAGAAAAGTACTTAATGAATCAAAAGTAACTCGACGAAAAATGTGGAAACACAGAAAGTACATATCAGAATAGCCGAGCCGGCCGCGGTGGTCTAGCGGTTCTGGCGCTGCAGTCCGGAACCGCGGGACTGCTACGGTCGCAGGTTCGAATCCTGCCTCGGGCATGGGTGTGTGTGATGTCCTTAGGTTAGTTAGGTTTAAGTAGTTCTAAGTTCTAGGGGACTTATGACCTAAGATGTTGAGTCCCATAGTGCTCAGAGCCATTTGCCAGCCAGAATAGCCGACATAAAATACACTCCTGGAAATTGAAATAAGAACAGCCAGACGAAGTGGCCGTGCGGTTAAAGGCGCTGCAGTCTGGAACCGCAAGACCGCTACGGTCGCAGGTTCGAATCCTGCCTCGGGCATGGATGTTTGTGATGTCCTTAGGTTAGTTAGGTTTAACTAGTTCTAAGTTCTAGGGGACTAATGACCTCAGCAGTTGAGTCCCATAGTGCTCAGAGCCATTTTTTGAAATAAGAACACCGTGAATTCATTGTCCCAGGAAGGGGAAACTTTATTGACACATTCCTGGGGTCAGATACATCACATGATCACACTGACAGAACCACAGGCACATAGACACAGGCAACAGAGCATGCATAATGTCGGCACTAGTACAGTGTATATCCACCTTTCGCAGCAATGCAGGCTGCTATTCTCCCATGGAGACGATCGTAGAGATGCTGGATGTAGTCATGTGGAACGGCTTGCCATGCCATTTCCACCTGGCGCCTCAGTTGGACCAGCGTTCGTGCTGGACGTGCAGACCGCGTGAGACGACGCTTCATCCAGTCCCAAACATGCTCAATGGGGGACAGATCCGGAGATCTTGCTGGCCAGGGTAGTTGACTTACACCTTCTAGAGCACGTTGGGTGGCACGGGATACATGCGGACGTGCATTGTCCTGTTGGAACAGCAAGTTCCCTTGCCGGTCTAGGAATGGTAGAACGATGGGTTCGATGACGGTTTGGATGTACCGTGCACTATTCAGTGTCCCCTCGACGATCACCAGTGGTGTACGGCCAGTGTAGGAGATCGCTCCCCACACCATGATGCCGGGTGTTGGCCCTGTGTGCCTCGGTCGTATGCAGTCCTGATTGTGGCGCTCACCTGCACGGCGCCAAACACGCATACGACCATCATTGGCACCAAGGCAGAAGCGACTCTCATCGCTGAAGACGACACGTCTCCATTCGTCCCTCCATTCACGCCTGTCGCGACACCACTGGAGGCGGGCTGCACGATGTTGGGGCGTGAGCGGAAGACGGCCTAACGGTGTGCGGGACCGTAGCCCAGCTTCATGGAGACGGTTGCGAATGGTCCTCGCCGATACCCCAGGAGCAACAGTGTCCCTAATTTGCTGGGAAGTGGCGGTGCGGTCCCCTACGGCACTGCGTAGGATCCTACGGTCTTGGCGTGCATCCGTGCGTCGCTGCCGTCCGGTCCCAGGTCGACGGGCACGTGCACCTTCCGCCGACCACTGGCGACAACATCGATGTACTGTGGAGACCTCACGCCCCACGTGTTGAGCAATTCGGCGGTACGTCCACCCGGCCTCCCGTATGCCCACTATACGCCCTCGCTCAAAGTCCGTCAACTGCACATACGGTTCACGTCCACGCTGTCGCGGCATGCTACCAGTGTTAAAGACTGCGATGGAGCTCCGTATGCCACGGCAAACTGGCTGACACTGACGGCGGCGGTGCACAAATGCTGCGCAGCTAGCGCCATTCGACGGCCAACACCGCGGTTCCTGGTGTGTCCGCTGTGCCGTGCGTGTGATCATTGCTTGTACAGCCCTCTCGCAGTGTCCGGAGCAAGTATGGTGGGTCTGACACACCGGTGTCAATGTGTTCTTTTTTCCATTTCCAGGAGTGTAGAATACAACATCCGGAAAAGAGACAAAAGATAAATCAAAGCTTGACTAAGGAATATGGGTACATACCGCAGTTGGCCTCTTTGACTACAAATGATACGTTGAGAAACTGTACAAAATCGACTTCAAAATAAAAACCCTCTGGGAGACGGGTAATTCATCCCGACAATGTGAATTTCTTCAGGCTTCTGATGGCACGTACTGCACACAGTCTTGTGATGTTCCCCGCACACAGGCGCATCACACGTTGCACACTTGTTTTTGGTTATTCTTCTCAGCTTATAGCTGCAGCCTCTGCAAATGTGGCGTTCCTTAGACTATGGGTGCTGGATTTGGGTGCGGCTCCTTGACCTGCGTTGAAAATTGCTGGAGGAGGGATGGAGTTACTATTCCTTTTGTTTCGGGAACCGTTTAAAGACGTTCGTAACCTCAACACGTTTTTTATTCTCTGCTGCACGTGCCGATGTTGCCCTACAATATCTTTTCTTTCAACGAGCCATCTGCAAGAGAGAACATGAAATTCAGACACGCCATTCCTGTCTTAGACATTAGCTCGCATGTGGATGGCACCTAGTTGTCTCCAGAGGACGGAATTGTTGCTAACGACTGGGAAGCTCCTGAGGAAATTTTCCTTCTCGAATCATTCTCGTTACTTGTGTTCTGCACATTTTTCGGTCGGGTATTTTTGGGACGAACAGTTGACTGTTTTGCTTTCTTCTTGCTTTTCGCGACAGAAGCTTCCTTCTCAGTATGGGTCACCGTTGAGTTGAGTGTTTCTTCATCCCAATCTGATGCAGAGTGGATAGTATCATCGCAAACGATGTCTTTTTCTTCACGTTGTAGTCTTCGTCAGAATCAAATGGTTCAAATGGCTCTGAGCACTATGGGACTTAACATCTTAGGTCATCAGTCCCCTAGAACTTAGAACTACTTAAACCTAACTAACCTAAGGACATCACACACATCCATGCCCGACGCAGGATTCGAACCTGCGACCGTAGCAGTCGCGCGGCTCCGGACTGAGCGCCTAGAACCGCTAGACCACCGCGGCCGGCTCGTCAGAATCAGCAGATGATGATATATCAACATCTGATTCCATTGCATACATTCTCTCAGTTCTGTGTAATTCGTCAGGACCTAAAAAGAAAATGAAAGTTATGGAATACCTACTGCAACCCGCTTGATACCGAAGTGCTCTTTTCATCAAACATCCAAACTGCAAATTGGTCGCTCATTACTAAACGTTCGTCGAATCGACGAGTTCATTTTGTTCGTGAATAGTACACGTTAGTCGTTTCGAAGAATCATCATTTACCCACACACCTATACCTTCGTATATTCGACGCTTTAGCTTCGGGACGAAATATGGTTAACTGATCGAAGAGCGGCGTAGGTCACTTGAGCTGGCGGAATGACTGAGCCAACTAGACTGCCTAGGCACTGCTGCGAGGACGGCGTGCGGCGTGCCCCTCCCGTCCACAAAACGAGGGGGTTATTGAAGGGAAATGTGCTCGTCCAATCGAAATCAGTAGCATTCTAGAGTTAATTAAGATCTCGTCCGGGTGGCTGGATACTGCTTAGCCAATATTGTGTGTCGAGAGATAAAGAAACGAGAGACGTATAGGTGGACGTCCGAACAACTGGAAACCAAATATCATCGTCATGATCCCGTCGCCAGCCGCTAGTGTTGATAAATGAATAAACAGCGTAGCAGCAGCGTTTTACATTGTGAAACAATGTGTGTACTATATGCGCATTTACTGTAGTTGAAAACTGAATTTACAGTTCAGCACTAGCTTTTACATTATAATAAATTATTGCAAGATGGTATTAACATGACAATACAGTGCGCTAGGAATAAACTGAATGAGGTTGCTGTGTTTTAAACACACTGCCATTGTATTCGGAAGGATAGAGACTCTAGCTCAATTGGCCGTACTGATTTAAGTCTTACGTGGTATCCGTAAACGACAGACTTTCTGCCCGATCCTTCTCACACTAGACATGAGATAACGTAAATGTCTATATTTCTTGTGTATGTTGGTCTGCAGCCTCAACAAATTACATGAAATGCTTACTTTTGTAGCAACAAACCACCAGAGTTGAATTTTATATTTTATTTACCGCTACCGATTTCGAGCGATAGTTCATTCTCAAGTGGTACAAAAATGGTTAAAATGGCTCTGAGCACTATGGGACTTAACATCTGAGATCATCAGTCCCCTAGAAGTTAGAACTACTTAAACCTAACTAACTTAAGGACATCACACACATCCATGCCCAAGGCAGGATTCGAACCTGTGACCGTAGCAGTCGCGCCTAGAACCGGTCTGCCACAGCGGCCGGCTACTCAATTGGTGCTTACATGAAATAAAGATATTATCAGCATTTACAAGTACAACTTTTGGCTGTATGTATAGTTTTTACGTACGTTATAACATCTTAGCTGTTGCCGGCCGGACTGGCCGAGCGGTTCTAGACGCTACAGTTTGGAACCGCGCGACCGCCACGGTCGCGGGTTCGAATGCTGCCTTGTGCATGGATGTGTGTGATGTCCTTAGGTTAGTTAGGTTTAAGTAGTTCTAAGTTGTAGGGGCTGATGACCTCAGATGTTAAGTGCTCAGAGCCATTTGAACCATTTGAACATCTTAGCTGTTATTTTTCAGTTACGGCCTACTTTTGTTTTGTCATATTTGTACTTGACTGTTTATGTGTCAGAGATATCATTTGCTATTAACTTCATGTCTTTGATGGAAATCGATTTATATCTTATGTAAAACTTAATACTGTATTTTTGTTCTAAATTATCTGTTACTCATAAGAATTTGGACAAAGTTCTCAATGTATTTTGTATTTTTAATTTTCGATTATTCGTTTAAAATGTTACTTGGATTTTATGCCATGTGTGTGTCGAGTTATAGTTCTTCTAAGATGCTTATGTAGCTTACTTTATCGGCTCTATGAACATTGGAAAGAGTAGTACATATACTGTAGACTGTCGATTTTCTCTTGTTCGGACGACACAGCAGTTTTCGCTTTTGTTTATATCTTCTTTGTATCTTGTAGCAAATTTTCATACAAAATGTCTACATGTCTCTGTACAAGCCCTGATTTCTCCTGTCTTTGCGGTCCTCACGCGAGATGAACCTTCGAGACAGAAGAATCGTTCTGCAGTCAGGCGCAAATGCCGTCTTCCTTCCTGGGATTTCCATCTGAGTACATCGAAAATTCCCATAATACTTTCGTGTTGACCGAATCTACCGGTAATAAATCTAGCAGCACGCCTCTGAATTGCTTCAGTGTCTTCCTTTAACTCGACCTGCTGAGGATTTCGAACGATTTAGCAGTACTCAAGAATGCGTCGCACCAATGTTCTATACGCGATCTTCTTTATAGATGAGCTATAGTTTCCTAGAATTCTCCCAACAAACTGAAGTCAACTATTCACCATTCCTATTACGGACGTCATGTGCTCATTCCATTTGATATCGCTTTGCAACGTTATGGTTCAAATGGCTCTGAGCAGTATGGGAGTTAACTGCTGAGGTCATCAGTCCCCTAGAACTTAGAACTACTTAAACCTAACTAACCTAAGGACAACACACACAGCCAAGCCCGAGGCAGGATTCGAACCTGCGACCGTAGCGGTCGCGCGGCTCCAGACTGTAGCGCCTAGAACCGCTCGGCCACTCCGGCCGGCTGCAACGTTATGCCTAGACATCTAATCGACTATGGTATGTCCTGATCTTCGTAAAAGTGGTCCACGGACGAACAAAACAACTATTACTACTGCTACTACTACCACTAACACTACGACTACCACTGCAGTTGTTAGGAAGTAATCCTGTTGTGGGAGTGTCGCCAGTAATGTTAGATAAGTCCGCAGGATTTCTTGGTCGTTGTCTTTGAATGTAAAATATGGGGGCTTGTAACTGAATACTTCACATCTGTTGGTTCCCATTGAAGTCCTCAATAGACTTACGTGATACACCACCCAGAAAACTAACTTCTGACACTCAAATGTTAGCCTGTATCCTTATAGCCAATTGAAGCAATTAAATATGAAATATTTCACTTTGTTAACATATTCCTTTCAAATCACAACATGGGAACCATAACAATTTGCCCCATCAATCACAATAAATTAGAAACATAAAAAAGATACATTTAACCAGAAAACAAACAATGAAATAATGACAAAATTATGAAAATGGAAATTCATTGTTGATGGCCATCAGGCAGTTACCTTAATTTTTGTGATTTATGCTATAAGGGGTGATCAAAAATGTTCGCCAGAGGGCGTTGCTTCAGCGTATATGCATCGTAGCGCGACTCCGATGCGGATATGTAGGCAAGTGGTTAGTGTGGCCATCGAATGGAAACTTTTTGTTTTCCCCTTATGCTACAAAAGATTCAGTTTTGATTAAATTAATTGTGGAAGTGTTCTGAGATAGTTATAAAGTTTTCAGAAACGTATTTATTGATAAATATGTTAACCGAACAATGTTGATAAAGGATGCCGTAATTATCGAAATTTGGGAGCTACTGATGTGATGATTATTATGAGTTTAAAGAGACAAAACATCTACGGTCATTAGTCCATTACTCATCCCCTCCCCCCCTTCCTCCAGGACGGAATATAGGTATTGTGTAAAAAATGGCCCTAAGGGCCTAAGCACTATGTGACTTAAGATCTGAAGTCATCAGTCCCCTAGACTTCGAACTACTTTAACCTAAGTAACCTAAGGACATCACACACATCCATGCCCGAGGCAGGATTCGAACCTGCGACCGTAGCAGCAGCGCCTAGAACCGCTCGGCCACAGCGGCCGGCTAGGTACTGTGTACCCATCTGTCTGCGTCTAGAGTAAATCTGATGTGCAAGTATGAGAATGTTGTCTAAATGTCTGAAGAGGGGCGTGGATACCAGCCCGGTACATACCTAGTGAGATGTGGGAAACCGCCTGAGAACCTCATCCAGGCAGGCGTGCTCCTCAGACGTCACCGTTTAGTCCGCGACGCAGATTCTATCCGAGTCAAGCTCGCTTCCTCACGTTAGCGCGCGCGTCTATCCTTGAGGAAGGGTGTTACTGACCAACGGTTTACTGTAATCAACACATTATTTATTTAAATTATCACTTTCCCAAAGAAACTGGTAACTGGTGAAGATCAATGGAAGCTGTGAGGTGTGTTAAGAATTGGGTATATTTGCTTGTGTTACATACATACATACTCTTACATATCGGCGATCACAGACTCCGAGGATCATCCGCCGATCTCACAACGTTCCTCCACAGATGGTGATCTTGTGGACTTTGGATTCAGGTCTCCTGAACACACAGCTGCCGAAGGTCCTTCTGCAGTTCATCTTCCGTCGCTTCCCTGGTCTTCCAATTGAACGGATTCCATCAGGTTTTCCCGTAAGCACAGCTTTGACCCGGCAAGCGTCTGGCCTCCTGGCAATGTGCCGTGCCAGGCTTACGCCTATTCTCTGCACTTTCAGTTTCAGAACGATGTTCGGTTGTTTCATCACGTCGTATCGTTCCCGGTTCTTTCTACCTCTCCAGGTGTTCTCTTTGCGGACTGGTCCTAAGACCATTCTCATGATTTCCCGTTCAAAGATCAACTTATTCTCTTCGCCTTTCTCTGTAGTGCATAAGGTTTCTGTTCCATATAACAACATTGGTGCACTCACAGCATTATGGTCTTAACTGACTGATTTTTTTGTCGACGTTATCTGCTTGAAAATGAAATAAGTTTTAGACCTATTAACAATACGTTGATTAATTTCTTATTTTAGGTTATTACGCCTGTTCAACCAGGTATTAAGGCATTAAAGATTTTCCACTCTAGCTATGTTCGATATCCCTACCTGTAACGGGTTATTATTAGAATCGTCTCTGGATACTTGTATCATTTCAGTCTTCTCCGCACTAATCCTCAGTCCAGTCTTACTAACATTCTTTGCTAAGTCCCCCACGCATTCTGCTGTCTCTTCCTCTGACTCACTATGGCTACAACGTCGTCTGTATACCCCAATAATTGTGTTCTTCCATTTAGCTCCATGCCTTTGCCTTCCCTTTTTATATCCCCAATTACTTTCTCCATGACCAAATTAAAGAGGAATGGTGAAATGGCATTACCTTGTCTCACAGCTGTTCTGATGATGACTTCCTTGGATAGCTCCGTGAGGAAACACATGTGTGGACGTCGTTTCAGTCGGACCAGGACGTGCAACAGTGGGTGTAGTTGTGGACTCGTCAGCAGCGGACTGCGTTCTACGAAGCAGGAGTTGATCGTCTCGTGTCCCAGTGGGAGAAGTGTCTTAACGCATGTGGTGATTCCTTTTGAATGGAACCACACCGTGGTCCTGTTTTGGTGGGTGTTCGGTTTTCATTTGACTGCCCCTTATATAAATACACTCCTGGAAATGGAAAAAAGAACACATTGACACCGGTGTGTCAGACCCACCATACTTGCTCCGGACACTGCGAGAGGGCTGTACAAGCAATGATCACACGCACGGCACAGCGGACACACCAGGAACCGCGGTGTTGGCCGTCGAATGGCGCTAGCTGCGCAGCATTTGTGCACCGCCGCCGTCAGTGTCAGCCAGTTTGCCGTGGCATACGGAGCTCCATCGCAGTCTTTAACACTGGTAGCATGCCGCGACAGCGTGGACGTGAACCGTATGTGCAGTTGACGGACTTTGAGAGAGGGCGTATAGTGGGCATGCGGGAGGCCGGGTGGACGTACCGCCGAATTGCTCAACACGTGGGGCGTGAGGTCTCCACAGTACATCGATGTTGTCGCCAGTGGTCGGCGGAAGGTGCACGTGCCCGTCGACCTGGGACCGGACCGCAGCGACGCACGGATGCACGCCAAGACCGTAGGATCCTACGCAGTGCCGTAGGGGACCGCACCGCCACTTCCCAGCAAATTAGGGACACTGTTGCTCCTGGGGTATCGGCGAGGACCATTCGCAACCGTCTCCATGAAGCTGGGCTACGGTCCCGCACACCGTTAGGCCGTCTTCCGCTCACGCCCCAACATCGTGCAGCCCGCCTCCAGTGGTGTCGCGACAGGCGTGAATGGAGGGACGAATGGAGACGTGTCGTCTTCAGCGATGAGAGTCGCTTCTGCCTTGGTGCCAATGATGGTCGTATGCGTATTTGGCGCCGTGCAGGTGAGCGCCACAATCAGGATTGCATACGACCGAGGCACACAGGGCCAACACCCGGCATCATGGTGTGGGGAGCGATCTCCTACACTGGCCGTACACCACTGGTGATCGTCGAGGGGACACTGAATACATCTACATCTACATCTACATTTACATCTACATTTATACTCCGCAAGCCACCCAACGGTGTGTGGCGGAGGGCACTTTACGTGCCACTGTCATTATCTCCCTTTCCTGTTCCAGTCGCGTATGGTTCGCGGGAAGAACGACTGTCTGAAAGCCTCTGTGCGCGCTCTAATCTCTCTAATTTTACATTCGTGATCTCCTCGGGAGGTATAAGTAGGGGGAAGCAATATATTCGATACCTCATCCAGAAACGCACCCTCTCGAAACCTGGCGAGCAAGCTACACCGCGATGCAGAGCGCCTCTCTTGCAGAGTCTGCCACTTGAGTTTGTTAAACATCTCCGTAACGCTATCACGGTTACCAAATAACCCTGTGACGAAACGCGCCGCTCTTCTTTGGATCTTCTCTATCTCCTCCGTCAACCCGATCTGGTACGGATCCCACACTGATGAGCAATACTCAAGTATAGGTCGAACGAGTGTTTTGTAAGCCACCTCCTTTGTTGATGGACTACATTTTCTAAGGACTCTCCCAATGAATCTCAACCTGGTACCCGCCTTACCAACAATTAATTTTATATGATCATTCCACTTCAAATCGTTCCGCACGCATACTCCCAGATATTTTACAGAAGTAACTGCTACCAGTGTTTGTTCCGCTATCATATAATCATACAATAAAGGATCCTTCTTTCTATGTATTCGCAATACATTACATTTGTCTATGTTAAGGGTCAGTTGCCACTCCCTGCACCAAGTGCCTATCCGCTGCAGATCTTCCTGCATTTCGCTACAATTTTCTAATGCTGCAACTTCTCTGTATACTACAGCATCATCCGCGAAAAGCCGCATGGAACTTCCGACACTATCTATAGTGCACGGTACATCCAAACCGTCATCGAACCCATCGTTCTACCATTCCTAGATCGGCAAGGGAACTTGCTGTTCCAACAGGACAATGCACGTCCGCATGTATCCCGTGCCACCCAACGTGCTCTAGAAGGTGTAAGTCAACTACCCTGGCCAGCAAGATCTCCGGATCTGTCCCCCATTGAGCATGTTTGGGACTGGATGAAGCGTCGTCTCACGCGGTCTGCACGTCCAGCACGAACGCTGATCCAACTGAGGCGCCAGGTGGATATGGCATGGCAAGCCGTTCCACAGGACTACATCCAGCATCTCTACGATCGTCTCCATGGGAGAACAGCAGCCTGCATTGCTGCGAAAGGTGGATATACACTGTACTAATGCCGACATTGTGAATGCTCTGTTGCCTGTGTCTATATGCCTGTGGTTCTGTCAGTGTGATCATGTGATGTATCTGACCCCAGGAATGTGTCAATAAAGTTTCCCCTTCCTGGGACAATGAATTCACAGTGTTCTTATTTCAATTTCCAGGAGTGTAGATAGTCTAAGGGTGGTGGGCGGTGATAAGTTGCTATAGGACCAAACTGCTGAGGTCATCGGTCCCTAGGCTTACACACTACTTAATATAACTTAAACTAACTTACACACCCATGCCCGAGGAAGGACTCGAATCTCCGACGGGGGAGCCGCGTGAACTGTGGCAAGGCGCCATAGACTGCGCGGCTAGTCTGGGACAGAAGGAGTCTCCCGAGGCATTTTGCCAGGAGTGAGAGAAGGCATCACATTCTGTATAATTAAACTGGTACACCATCGGGAGATACAAGCTGTCGATTCCACTACGACTCCCAGCAATAACTATAACCGTTTCTCTAGATATTCAAAGGAAAATGCGTAATATCTGGAGTACCACAGGAAAGTGTGATAGCACCGTTGCTGTTCACAATATACATAAATGACCCAGTAGAAAGCGTCTGATACTCTTTAAGGCTATTCGCAGATGATGCAGTTGTCTATACCAAAGTAGCAGCGCCAGAAGATAGTAAGAATTTGCAGAACGACCTGCAGAGAATTGACGAATGATGCAAGCCTTGGCCATTGACCCTAAACGTAAATAAATGTAACATATTGCGCATACGCAGGAAAAGAAATCCACTACTGTACAGCTACACTATTGATGAGAAACAGCTAGCGACAGCGTCTGTCGTAAAATATCTAGGCGTAATTATCCAGAGCGACTTTAAGTGGAATGACGATATAAAACAGACAGTGGGAAAAGCAGACACCAGACTCACTCACTGGAAGAATCTTATGGAACTGTAACTCATCCACGAAAGAAGTGGCATATAAGGCGCTTGTTCGCCCGAATCTTGAGTATTGTTCATTTATCTAGGGTCCCTATCAGGTAGGACTTATAGAGAAGATAGAGAAGATCCAACGAAGAGCGGCGCGTTTCGTCACGGGATCGTTTAGCTGGCGAGAGAATGTTACGGAAATGCTAAACAAACACCACTGGCAGATGTTTCTACATCTACATTTATACTCCGCAAGCCACCCAACGGTGTGTGGCGGAGGGCACTTTACGTCCCACTGTCATTACCTCCCTTTTCTGTTCCAGTCGCGTATGGTTTGCGGGAAGAACGACTGTCTGAAAGCCTCCGTGCGCGCTCGAATCTCTCTAATTTTACATTCGTGATCTCCTCGGGAGGTATAAGTAGGGGGAAGCTATATATTCGATACCTCATCCAGAAACGCACCCTCTCGAAACCTGGCGAGCAAACTACACCGCGATGCAGAGCGCCTCTCGTGCAGAGTCTGCCACTTGAGTTTGTTAAACATCTCCGTAACGCTATCACGGTTACCAAATAACCCTGTGACGAAACGCGCCGCTCTTCTTTGGATCTTCTCTATCTCTTCCGTCAACCCGATCTGGTACGGATCCCACACTGATGAGCAATACTCAAGTATAGGTCGAACGAGTGTTTTGTAAGCCACCTCCTTTGTTGATGGACTACATTTTCTAAGGTCTCTCCCAATGAATCTCAACCTGGTACCCGCCTTACCAGGCCGGCCGGAGTGGCCGAGCGGTTAAAGGCGCTACATTCTGGAACCGCACGACCGCTACGGTCGCAGGTTCGAGTCCTGCCTCGGGCACGGATGTGTGTGATGTCCTTGGGTTAGTTAGGTTTAAGTAGTTCTAAGTTCTAGGGGACTTATGACCACAGCAGTTGAGTCCCATAGTGCTCAGAGCCATTTGAACCATTTTGAACCCGACTTACCAACAATTAATTTTATATGATCATTTCACTTCAAATCGTTTCGCACGCATACTCCCAGATATTTTACAGAAGTAATTGCTACCAGTGTTTGTTCCGCTATCATGTAATCATACAATAAAGGATCCTTCTTTCTATGTATTCGCAATACATTACATTTGTAATGTTAAGGGTCAGTTGCCACTCCCTGCACCAAGTGCCTATCCGCTAGACCTAGAGGGTTGGATCCTCTCCTTCGAAGACGACAGATTGCAGAGCCTGGGCTACCCTCAGGGTGGAAGCTTTGTTGCTGTTGTTGTTGCTGTTGTTGTTGCTGTTGTTGTCTGTCTGTGTGCCGGCCCTAGTCGTCCGTCCGCCAGAGCCGCCGCCCAGTGCTCGCTGCTGCTGGGCTGCAGCCGTCCGTCTGTCTGCCTGGCCACCCCCATCCCCACCGCCGCCGCCCGAGGATTGTCGGCCGTCACCTTCTTGCCGACGTCGTCAAGCTGCTGCCCGGAGGAATTTACCGGACCGCTTTCATAGCCTGCCGGAGGGGCTGCCAGCTCCTTCACCGCCGCCGCCGCCCTTCGCCGCTGCCGTCGTTTCTCGTTTCCTGCCGCCGCCGTCAATGTCACTGTCACCGTCACCTCCACCGCGGTTTTCACCCCCCCTCTCGCACTCCACCACCGTGTCCCACCCCACCACCTCTATCATTTTTACCTCCCCCTCAGCTGCTCCGACCACCGTCACACGGAGCTCATCTGCCACCCCCATTCCTGTCCTTGCTTCCCTCCCTTTCCACACCACTCCTGCGCCGTTTTCGGCTGTAACTATCCCCAACTCTCCCTCCCTTGTCGCTGTCACCCCTTCGCCACCTGCAGACTTCCCACCAGTCCCTGCACCACGTCCGACAGGCTCCGAGCTGGTACGGATTTCGGCTCGACGCTCCACGGTCTCTGTGCCACCCGCGCCCCCTCCCTCTGCGTCATCCGCCCCTCGGGGGGGAACTCCCCCCGCCATCTCCCCCTGCAACCCATCCCCCAGCCCTCTATTCAACCTGTCCTGTCCCACGAAACCTTCCAAATGCCCTAACGTCGACCCTTACCCTGCAATCTCCACAGAGAAAACCCCTATCCCTGTGACCCACCCACCCCCGTGGATGTGACCCCGACCTCAACCCCTACCACACCTGCCACCCACGACTCTGTCCTCTCCCGACCCTCGATTCCTCGATGCCCGCAACCTCACCCCGGCCGTCTGTAATTTCTTCCCCAGTACCCCGTCTCCCTTCTTATTCCTCATGAGGACTCGGTCCTCCTTAAATCCCCCGATACTTCCTTCCGCACCGATCTCCTCTCCCGAATCCCACGCGTCCGATTTGGCCGACGAGCCACCCTTACCTCCTACCACACCCTGTCCTCTCCCAGTCGGCCTCTACCCACCCGACGTCCGCCGGCCTCCACCGCCACGGTCACAGAGCTCCGCCCCGTGGTCACGGAGGCTGAGGTGTCGGTGGAACTCGATTCCCGGCCCGACATCGAAATCTGCTAGGCCCGTCGCATCATTAATGATGCCGGGCCGACTTATCTAATGTGGATATTCACCGAATCCTCCTCCTCTATTGACCGCTTCCTTACAGAGGTAGCCCTCGTATACAATCGCCATCACAAAGTGGACCCTCCCTGTTCCCCAGTCCAATCCTACCTCTGCCAACACTGCCTCAAGTACAATGACCACGTTAGCTTCGCCCACAAGAACCACCCTACCTGTCCCCACTGCAAAGCTTCAAGCTTCTTAAAAAACTGCCCCAACCTCACCTCTCCCCCCTCCTGCAACACCTGTAACGAATCCCATCCTACCTACTCCAGGAAGTGTAAAGCGAAGCCTCCTCCAGTCACCCACGAGCTCACCTTCCCTGCCCGTCCCATTGGTGACCCCATCCACCGCAACAACTCGCTCCACCCTCCCCCTACTGCAGAGGACATCATCCGTTTCATCACCATTGTGCTCCAAAACATCCACCCCTTCCGACGCTTCCACACCCTTTCCCAAATCGCCCTCGCTGCCTGTTCCATCTTCCATCTTACCACCTACGCCACCTACTCCCACAACCAGGCCTACTTTACCTTCACCCTCCTCACCACCCTCGTATAACTCTCCCCTTCCATGTCGCGACAACACTACTGTATCCTGTACCATAATATCCACTCTCTGCCCACCCACAAACTCTTCTTCGTTCACACCCTCCATCAGCATCGCGTGGATGCCTTCATGCTAAATGAAACCTTCCTTCAACCCCGTATCTCCATCTCCACAGCTCCTTACACCCTTCACCGCACCGATAACCTGTACCCTCTGGTGCGTGGCGGGGTTGCTATAGGCCACCTCAAGCACCTCCCTGTTCGGCCCCAACCTCTCCTCAACAATCCTGCTGAGCATCTCACCCTCAGCCTCTTCTTCCTCACCCTTACTGTCACCTGTGCCACATTTATGTCTGCCCTCGAACCCCCATCCCGTACGTTTTCTTGGCCCACATTGACCGCACCTTCTCCACCTACGTGGTTTCCGCCGACCTCAATCCACAGCCGTGCTCCTGCCGACCTCCAGCGGTAGCATCAGTTTATCACCACCCTCCAGGGAGACCTGGTTCCCCTCCCCCAGCACACCAGACCCAAATCCAACACCACTTCCAATGTGATCGTTGCCTCTCCCAACCTCCTTGGGCGCATCACCACAGATGTCTTTGACCTCTTTTGCAGTGACCATGCTCGCATTCTCCTCACTATCTCTAATGGTCGCCATCCCCAGCCCATTCCTCGCCCTGACCCCTCCTAAACTTGTCCATAATTACTCCCGTGCCAACTGGGATGCCTACCGCTTCCTGTGTCTTTTATTAGCATCGCCCACCCTTTGTTTTATGTTTTAACTTTCCACAATTTTCCGCCGTTTTACAATTTAAATCCCGTTTTATCGCCTGTTTTTATTGTTTCTTATCTTCTGAAGTCCAGCGTACTAAGCTGGTGCCAGTATGCCCCCCTTCGGGGGGAATCGAAATTCAATAAAGGAAAAAAAAAAAAAAAACTGAGCGAGGCAGTCTGATATTCGCGTGAGTCTATCGACATCTCGCCTGCAGACAGCGTGTTGACTCTACTTTATTTCCGTGGACGTTGTCGATTCGTGAGGTTTTCGCTTGTGACCCGCTTGCTTCTTGCGTGTTGATGTTCGTAAGGTTTTGCTCGGTCGTCCGTCGTTGTTCTTGGCCGTCCTTTGACGTTCGTTTTGTTTGTTCGCGGGCCGCTCCTGTTTGGTCCCGCCGCGCTTTCGTTCTCGGCAACCCCGCGACCGGTTCGGTCGCGGTTACATCCCATGCACTATTCGCGAGTGGAAGAGGGTTGGAGGGATCAGGTAGTGGTACCAAAAGTACCCTCTGCTACACAGCATTAGGTGGCTGTAGATGTTGATACGGGTACCGACAACACCGGCCATTGCCTCAGTGACATCGAAGAAGACAGCGCAAGAGAAACGGTTAAAACGGAGATATCTTTTAGTGGTGATCTTCGTTTTAGTGGTTGAAGTAAGCGCAGGAAAACCCTCTCCCTAAATTTCATTTACGCCGTCTCAAAGGGTCAGATATCAAGCTGGCAAATACACTGTCCTGAGTAGGATGATTAAAATCTAATTTTACTTTGTATCCCTTGTCTCTATTATCTTCAAACAGCAGCGACATAAACTGTCAAAAATAAGTTGCGAATAGAATTTGAGGGTTCAAAAATGGTTCAAATGGCTCTGAGCACTATGCGACTCAACATCTTAGGTCATAAGTCCCCTAGAACTTAGAACTACTTAAACCTAACTAACCTAAGGACATCACACACACCCATGCCCGAGGCAGGATTCGAACCTGCGACCGTAGCAGTCCCGCGGTTCCGGACTGCAGCGCCAGAACCGCTAGACCACCGCGGCCGGCGAATTTGAGGGAAACTGGCGGAATTACACCTCAGTTCCATATCCAAACACATAATACTTGTGTACATCTTCTACCATGAGCAAAATTTCGCATGGGAAAATATAGTACTGGGGCTTTTTATTTTTTATTTCTGTGATTTCCGACATCCTCCAGGATGAGAACGGAAGATTTATAAATCTGAGGCCAACCTTTTGTTGGCAGATGGCTCTGTAATGTGAGACACATTAACCTAATGTGTATACATCGTGTCTCAGACAGACTAGTAATTGCTACGCTATTTGATAGCTGCAACGCAACGGTTGACCAAGATAATCATGACATTGCGTTTCAGTTGTTACGTAAAGAGGCGATACATTGACCTTGCTAACAGACGCTGAATTAATTTGAAATCAATTCGATGAACAAATTGCGAGCGGTGGCTTCTTTCAGAATTATTCTTTGCCTAATATTTTAGCGAGATGACTTTCTACAGCCATCAGATAGTTAAGGAACTGCATTTCTAACCATCAGCTGAACAAATAGACATTTATTATTTACCAGTTTCGGTCTCTCAGGCCAACATCACAGGAATAAATAGCAAAAACATCAAATGAAAAAGCAGTTCATCTTTCTCTTATATGTTTCGCAAGTCCTCAGAGTTACAATAAGTACACATGACAATCTGTCACATGTCATGGTCTTAACCAGCATCAGATTGGTTTTACAATAATACACGACCATATATAAGGGAACTATCATAAAGAATTATCCCACTGACGCTATTTAAGGTCATAATACGTGATAGATTGTCATGTATACTCATTGCAATGTTAAGGACTTTCGAAACATCTAAGAGAAAGATGTACTGCTTTTTTACCTGATGTTTTTTGCCTTTTCTTTCTGTGATGATGGATTGAGAGACCGAGACCGGTAGAGAATAAAGGTCTCTTAGTACAGCTGTTGTTTAGAAATACGTTCTTTAGGTGTTCTCTGTTTATTTGATAATGGTTCATACAAGGTTATTATAAAAGATTGACGCGATTTCATAAATTCACTGTACGTAGCTACATTAATTGACATATTATCATGAAAATCAAGACTTGCGTAGAAAAACTGATAAAGTTTTTTATTGTTGCAGCCGCACTTCAGATTTCCTTCACGAGGAAAAAATGGTTCAAATGGCTCTGACCACTATGGGACTTAACATCTTTGGTCATCAGTCCCCTAGAACTTAGAACTACTTAAACCTAACTAACCTAAGGACATCACACACATCCATGCCCGTAGCAGGATTCGAACCTGCGACCGTAGCAGTCGCGCGGTTCCACACTGAAGCGCCTAGAACCGCTTCCTTCACGAGAGTGCAACAGTAAACAGTCTGTCGTAACAGTGCAACGACACTTTATAATTTCGTACGTAGCCCACAGAAGTCGACGAACAAAGGAAGTAGAGCTGAAGCCTGACCGCTCGCAATTGCTTCAAGCCCGGACTCGCGATGACAAAATCAGATGCTTTGAATTTCCGGCAAAGTTGCAATAGCTTATGGAAGAGGGTGGGTTTTGGAGATACTCATCTTCAGTGATGAAGCAACGTTCTTTGTGAATAGCACAGTGAACAGGCAGAATGTGCGATTGTTCTGTGCAGTCTCGCAGCCTAAAGTCTACGACTCCTTTTTCTTCTCCGAAAAGACCGTTACAGGACACGTGTATCCGGACATGCTTCAAATCTGGTTCATGCATCAAGCGGAGACCGACAGCGTGGACTTCATCTACGGACAGGATGGCGCTCCACCACAATTCCAATATGATGTTCGTGAATTCTTAAACAGGAAATTGAGAAACCAAAATCGGTAGGGGTGGGGTTGATCAGCAATTCGTGTGATGCTCTCCATATTTTTGTATGGATTTATGTATAAGATCAGTGTTTACGCCTGCTCTACTAACAGATCTACTGGAACTGCGAGCTCGCATCAACAGCGTTTTGAACTGATTGACAGAGGTGCTGCGCCGAAAGTGGGAAGAACTTGATTATCGCCTTGATATATGCAGAATTTGTTGGGGCGCATATGAAAGACTTGTAGTATGCTAAAAAAACGCTTTTTCAGTTTTTCTATGTGGGTACAAAGCACTGTGACAGTATGTCAAATAATATAGCTACAGCAAATAAAACTCTAACACTGATGAAGGAAACGTTAACTGACTCTAGCTCTAAAGTTAAATTCATGGGAGAAATTTCTGAACCATTTGGTATAAAGGCTGGTGTCCTACATGGAGATGGACTCTCCCCATTAGTGTGGAACTGTGGTTTGGAAAATGTGATTACGGAAGGGCGAGAACAAAATTCGAGTCAACTATGGATCAATCAGTCAAGTTAGATAGAAGTAATATTAGAGTCGATTGTCTCACCTTTGCAGATGAACTGGCAGTTTTAACTAGAGCTATTACGACAGCTAAAAAAAAAAATTTGAAATTCTTAAAAAAGTTGGACTAGAAATATCATTCGAAAAAACGGAATATATAACATGCAACAAACAAGTACCAAAGTTTTTCAACACGAAATACGGAAAAATAAAAAGGATTCCTCAATTTAAATACTTGGGGGAATCATACAAGAAAAGAAGCTGGAAAGAGCTGTAAAAGAAGTTCGCCGTCAAGAAATGGCAGCTGCATTCAGATTGACATAAAATATTTATAATAAAAATCACTTTCTAAATTCAGTAGCTTAGGCATTACAGTACTGTAATTAAACCTGAATGTCTTTATGGAACAGAAACTTTAGTTTTAAATAGAAAGAGGGATATTGAAGAAATTCAAAAGAATGAAAGAAAGATTATTAGGAAAATGTTAGGGCCCAAAATTACTGATGGAGAAACTTGTAGTCTGAGAAGTAATAAGGAAATAGAAGAACACACAGGCATACATGGTGACATGAGAAAACGAAGACTTAAATTTTATGAGTACATTAAAATGAATGGCACCCACTAGGTTGCCAAAACATATAATAGAATTTTACGAAAATAGACGTAAGGCCAAAACTGAGCCAATTAAATGGATCGCTGCAATTAAGGAGGATCTTACAGTACCCGGCATAACTCAGGCAGGCGTTACAGGTAGGAAATCATTAATAAAAAGATATTTGATTGGAAACTTGGTCAGAGGCAAATTAGAAAACGGACTGGAACACCGTGTTCTGATGAAAGAAAGAGGCTTCATTCTGAAAGGATGCAACAAATTTGGATACATAGGAAGGCCAACCACCAAAAGCGACGTTGATTGATTGTACCTCTCGTGGTCCTATTGGTCCATATGTGAATAATAACAAATATGTGAAATCACATCAACCATATATAATAACATTGTA
Organism: Schistocerca cancellata; assembly: GCF_023864275.1. Classification (NCBI taxonomy): domain Eukaryota; kingdom Metazoa; phylum Arthropoda; class Insecta; order Orthoptera; family Acrididae; genus Schistocerca; species Schistocerca cancellata. The sequence goes on along the minus strand of NC_064629.1, from coordinate 54,646,744 downwards.
TTAATCACAGCAGTCTCTCTTATACAGTACGTGAACCTGCTAACGAAAACAAAAGTTAAATATAAATTGATTATTTCCTTAGAGTTAACAAGCATTTCTGCTTGAAACACGCAGATGAGCGAAAACATGATCACACCTGGTTAACTAAGTGCTCGCCTACCTTCGGAACACAACGCAGCAGCGATTCTGCGTGGTATGTATTCGACAAATCCTAGGCAGATTTCCAGAGGTATGTGACACCAGATGTCTACGCACAGGTCACGCAATTCCAGTAAATCACGGGCCGGTGGTCTGTGTACACATAGTTAGTGCCCGATAGCGTCACAGATGTCACCCGTCGGATTCAAACCGTGCGAATTTTGGCGGTCAAGAGAGCAACATGAGTTCATCGGCATGCTCGTCAAACCACTGTAGCACGACTTTGGCCTTATAACATGGACGTTTAGCCCGCTGGAAGATGTCAGTGCCATCAGAAAAGATATCGAGCATGAAGGGATGCATATGGTCCGTAATAATGTTCACGTAGTCCACTGCTGTTATGACACCTTTGTTTGCTACCACAGGTCCCATGGACGCCCAGGTGAATTCATCCCATATCATAATACTGCCCCCAACCGCCTTTGTGTCCGTAGCTCGTGCTCTAGTGGCTAGCGTTGCTGCCTCTGAATCATGGGGTCCCGGGTTCAATTCCCGGCCGGGTTGGCGATTTTCTCCGCCCGAGGACTGGTTGTTTGCGTTGTCCTCATCATCTACATCTACAACTACATCTACATACATACTCCGCAATCCACCATACGGTACGTGGCGGAGGGTACCTCGTACCACAACTATCATCCTCTCTCCCTGTTCCACTCCCAAACAGAACTAGGGAAAAATGACTGCCTATATGCCTCTGTACGAGCCCTAATCTCTCTTATCTTATCTTTGTGGTCTTTCCGCGAAATGTAAGTTGGCGGCAGTAAAACTGTACTGCAGTCAGCCTCAAATGCTGGTTCTCTAAATTTCCTCAGTAGCGATTCACGAAAAGAACGCTTCCTTTCCTCTAGAGACTCCCACCCGAGTTCCTAAAGCATTTCCGTAACACTCTTGTGATGATCAAACCTACCAGTAACAAATCTAGCAGCCCGCCTCTGAATTGCTTCTATGTCCTCCCTCAATCCGACCTGATAGGGATCCCAAACGCTCGAGCAACACTCAAGAATAGGTCATATTAGTGTTTTATAAGCGGTCTCCTTTACAGATGAACCACATCTTCCCAAAATTCTACCAATGAACCGAAGACGACTATCCGCCTTCCCCACAACTGCCATTACATGATTGTCCCACTTCATATCGCTCTGCAATGTTACGCCCAAATATTTAATCGATGTGAGTGTGTCAAGCACTACACTACTAATGGAGTATTCAAACATTACAGGATTCTTATTCCTATTCATCTGCATTAATTTACATTTATCTATATTTAGAGTTAGCTGTCATTCTTTACACCAATCAAAAATCCTATCCAAGTCGTCTTGTATCCTCCTACAGTAACTCAACGATGACACCTTCCTGTGCACCACAGCATCATCAGCTAACAGCCGCACATTGCTATCCACCCTATCCAAAAGATCATTTATGTAGATAGAAAACAACAGCGAACCTACCACACTTCCCTGGGGCACTCCAGATGATACCCTCACCTCCTATGAACACTCACCATCGAGGACAATGTACTGGGTTCTATTACTTAAGAAGTCTTCGAGCCACTCACATATTTAGGAACCAATTCCATATGCTCGTACCTTAGTTAGGAGTCTTACCGGAAGTCAAGTAATATGGCATCCATCTGATACACTTCATCATTGGTTCGCAAGATATCATGTGAAAAAAAGGGCGAGTTGCGTTTCGCAGGAGCGATGCTTTCTAAAGCCGTGCTGATGCATGGACAGCAACTTCTCTGTCTCAAGGAAATCCATTATATTCGAACTGAGAATATGTTCGAGAAACCTGCAACAAAGCGATGTTAAGGATATTGATGTGTAATTTTGAGTAGTTGTATAAACACCAGCATTGCGCTCTTTCGTCAGATCTACCACAGATCGCCACCTGTACTCCTTATGGCACACAGAGAGGCCAAGCCTCCGACCTTTATGTTCTGTGATGTGGGGCGATCATCCAACTACTTGCTGCCTACTCGAGGTTTCATCGTCCTTCAACCACTTTCCATAGATGCTCATGACAGTAGGTTACAACGAGTTGAACACCAACATTTCCGAAATTCTCGTTTCCAAGCGACGGAGCATAACAACCCGCCTGTTGCCAAAGCCGCTTGTGTCAATGGATCACCTGTATCGTCATGATTCCCCACTGTCTCTGTTCTGCCACCTAATAACTTCCAAACCACCGGACCTTATACTCGGGTTCTATTGGCGACAAAAAGGTAGGCTTCAGTGTGTACAAAGATCGTGACGATGTCCTCCAGAGATGGGAAGAATATATAAAAGAGCTATATGACACAAATAGCAAACCAGAAACTCTGGAACTTGAATCACACAACAGTGTAAGTGATGAAGAGAAAGGACCGACCATCATAATGGAAGAAGTAAAGTCTGCCATTGCTGCAATGAAAAATGGCAAAGCAGTAGGTACAGATACAATACCGGGAGAAATACTAAAATGCTTGAACCACAATGGAATAAGGGAAATATTGAGGTTATGTAATAAAATATATGACAGTGGTGAATGGCCTGAGGACTTTTTGACAACAGTAATGATTCCATTACCGAAAAAACAAGGAACCAAGAAATGCAGCGAGCACAGGACTATCAGCCTCATTTCACATGCAGCCAAAGTGATGTTAAGAATAATTAATAAAAGACTTGAAAATGTAATGGAGGAGAATCTCGGAGAGGAGCAGTTTGGCTTTAGACGGAATACGGGCACCAGAGATGCAATAGGGCTCCTACGAATCTTGGGAGAAAGGTTTATTGAAAAAGGAAGAGACCTATATATGTGCTTCATCGATCTAGAAAAGGCATTTGACAATGTGGTTTGGGACAAGCTGGCGACTATTATGAGGGAAAAGAGAGTGGACTGGAAAACCAGAAGACTTATAAACTCATTATACCTTAATCAAAAAGTTGCAGTTAAAGTGAGAGGAGAAAGTACAAACTGGATCAGACTAGGGAAAGGAGTAAGACAAGGATGCTGTTTATCACCTACTCTTTTCAACCTGTACTTGGAAAATATGATTGACCAATGCTCATTAGATGACAAAGGAGTAGAAATTGGAGGAAGAAGAGTAGGATGCTTGAGATTTGCTGATGACATGGTCCTTCTAGCCACAGGGGAAAAAGAATTACAGGATTTGGTGGACACCATTGCAACTAACGGAAAAAAATATGGAATGAAAATTAACACAAATAAAACAAAAGTATTGGCAATAGGAGGAAATAAGGAAATAAAAATTGTGCTGAATGGAGAAACATTAGAACAAGTGCTAAATTTTAAGTATCTTGGAAGCAGGATAGACACCAACTGGAAGTGCACCACAGAAATTAAAACAAGGATAGCAATGGCAAAAGAGGCGTTTTATAAGAAAAGGAGAATCTTCTGCAGCGGTCTGGACAGAGAACTCAGAAAGAGACTCATAAAATGTCTTGTATGGAGTGTTCTTCTATATGGCGCTGAAACATGGACTATGAGGAAAAAAGACAGAGAAAGGCTGGAGGCTTTTGAGATCTGGACATGGCGGAAGATGGAAAGAATAAGTTGGATGGACAGAGTAAAAAATGAAGAGGTACTGAGAAGAGTGGGAGAGAAAAGACAGTTACTAGATGTAATAAAGAAAAGAAAAAGAAATTGGATTGGGCATATATTAAGAAAGAATGACGGACTGATAAAAACAGTTTTAGAAGGTTATGTAGAAGGGAAAAGGAAGCGAGGAAGGAAGAGATTCCAGATACTGGATGACATGATGGACGGTACAACATACAGCAGCCTTAAGAAGGAAGCAATGGATCGCAGAAAATGGAGAGGCAAAGGACCTGCTAATATAGCAGATAACTGATGATGATCAGTGTTTCAGATAGCCCTTGGTATAGGGACCGTTTATACACCCATCAGAAATATCATCTTACTGTTACTGTCCTACAGTACAGGGCCCAAGTCTGAATACTACACAAAGGTCCTCCATATTAGGCAAATGGAGCAAATCAGATGGTTCTTTTTGCATTAAATATGGTGTAATACAATAGAAACGGATAATCTTGAGGAACTAATATCAATTTTAAAACAACATGCTGAAGAACCGGCCCCAGCAAATCAACGTAAAAAACATGCATGGTCAACTACGGAATGCGATGAAGTTCATGATGAAAGATGTCAAGCTTGGATAAAATTTCAAACTCACAAAACAGGATAAAATGTAGTTAATCTCAGATACATCATAAAAAAATTCTTTCAAATTATCAGAAAAACAAAGCGGCAATATCAGAAGGATCTACTGAGTTCCATTGAAGGAAACTACTAGAAAACCAATTCCACAGATTATTTCAAAGCCTTTGATAAACAATTACGTAATTACAACACTCCCACAATATTGATGAGAAATAAAAGTGGAAGAATAGCTCACAATAACAAAGAAAACGTAGAAATCATGGCAGAAGCATTCAACAAGCTCTTGAACTGTGGTGAATCTGAAAAGCTTTTAACTATAGACACAAGCACCTCTGTAAGAACCAATCCAAAAGATATACACCCATCTACAGTACAAGAAATAGAAATTGTACTTAGAGAAATGAGAAAGTACAAAGCATGTGGTGAAAATCGAGTGTTTGCAGAAATGTGAAAGTATGCTAGTAAAACAACTCAGACATCTTTACATATTATTTTACAAAAAAATTGGGCAGCCGGAAAATTCCCAGAGGACCTGACCACAGTTATAATTAACCTACTTCATAAGAAAGGAGACAAAAGAGATCCAGACAACTATAGAGGAATCTCGCTCTTGGACTGTACCTACAAGGTGTTTTCCAAGATTTTACACAATAGGATCAAAGAACAACTGGATAAGGAACTAGGGGAATACCAAGGAGGCTTCAGATCTTGGAGAATCTGTGCCGGACAAATAATTAAACTGAAATTTATCATGGCTTATTCCCGCAAACGAAACGAGCCTCCCTCAATTACATTTATAGATTTTAAGAAAGTGTATGATTCTATCCGTAGACTCTAACTATTCAAAATTTTGAGACATTTCGGACTCCACCCAACATTAATTTAACTGATAGAACTTACCTTAACGAATGAAAATTCGAAAATTTTCAGAGGGGAACTTTCTGAATAATTCTTGGTAAAAATTGGTTTAAGGCCGGGAGACGGAATGTCACCACTTCTTTTTAATTGTGTCCTAGAATACATAATCAGGGAATGGTACAAGGACAATCCAAATAACATTAAGGTTGGAACACCAGAACATGACAAAGTTGAACTTTTTAGGATTTGCTGATGACCTCATTCTTGTCACCAACAACATTCAAGAAACCAAACAACAAATACAATCATTACAGGAAATAGTCCAGAGCGTTGGCCTTAAAATATCATTTGAAAATACAGAAATAATGCTAACGGAAACGCCACAGGCAAACAAAATTGGAATCGGAGAACACGAGATAAAAATTTCTGGAAAGTTTAAATACTCGGGAGAAATAATAACACGCTACCTGAATGGGAAACCATCATGGAAGAGTAGAATAAACAAACAGATTAAAACACATCATGTTACCAATAACATATGTAACAAACAATGCCTCTCAATAGCCACAAAACTGAAAAACTACAAAACAGTCACACAACAGAAAATAACATATGCTAGCGTAACTATATTTTAAATAACTAGATGATTACTTGAAATAGAAAGACGAATAATCAGAACAGTTACAAATACAAAATACCAAAAAGACGGACTTTGGAGAATAGTTTCAAATTAAACAATTTATAAAGAAATAGAACCAGTGACAAGTACAATGAATAAGAAACGATGTCTTTCCCCGGACATTTCATGTGGACAACAGAAAACAGAATTAGCAAGATAATAAATGAGAAGTTATGGATTAGTAACAGCGGCATTTGATGAATCGCAGAGATCAATGATGATGAAATTAGAGATTACGATGGAGGATCTGAAAGGCAAGACATACGCGCTCAAGATACTTCAGGACAAATGTCTCACTACCAATAAAAACAAACAGAGAATGGGAAGGGTGATTTCGGATGAGGAGAGAAGGGCACGATCTGAAAGGATGAAAAGTATTTGGCCAACAGAAAACAGAAGAACCTAATTCATAATATTGACTAAAGTGGTCCAACGCTGGCCATAAAATAATAATTTTAATAAAATGTGGTCTGAAGTGGGCTCCAAGGGGCTTATGGAGGCACCATTTAGTTCATGAGCGGTTCCTGAGAAAGAACAAAAAACATAATTTTTGGAGCTGCGGATTACAAGACGGCTATGCCCAGCAAATGGCTGTCATTTTTCCGATATATTGCTTAGATGCCGTTACAGAGCTTTAAATGTTACCCTACTCGTAAACGTTCGCTCATTTTATTCCACAACCACTGTCTACTGTCTTCCAGTATTTATTACTTTTCCATCTCTTTCCCACTCACACTGTTTCCTTCTCACCCAGTATGAAAAGCGCGTATATGTTCGGATGCCCAACTGTTGGGAAGGTTTTTAAAGGTGCTGAGGAAGGTACTATGACGCAGCTGGGACCCCACTTTTCAATCAGAGTCTTTTAATAAACAGGAGTGTATTCGCCTTTTCTTGTGCTCCGATGGGAGAATTTTCCGCGTCACATGCCCACAACGTCATCAGGAGGCAGTGAATCTTGCTCTGGAAGTCGACAACGTCTACAAGAATGCTTTTGGCAATCACAAATGTCAAATAGCACTAGAAATTCTCCCGAAAATCAACGAATGCTAGAAATTTTGAAATTAGTAATCTCCGTGAGGTCTCTCCAACACTTTTGGTAAATGATGCGACTCAGTGCGTCTTCTCTCAGATTCTTCGCCCTTCGAAAGATCTTCAACTGAGAATGTGTATGATGAGTAAGTTTCTAAATTATGCTAATCGCCAGACACATTTTCCGATTTTTATTTGTCACGCGAAATTAGCCGAATGGCATGGAAATCAGTAGATGTGATGTACATATGCAGGTAAACAAATTATTACACTTTCAGAAAAAAAGGGATGATTTATTCAAGAGAAAGACCTTCACAAACTGAGCAAGTCAATAACCAGTTGGTCCATCTCTGGCCCTTATGTAACCATTTATTCTGCTTGGTATTACTTGATAGAGTTGCTGGATGTCCTAAAGGATATCGGGCCAAATTTTGTCCAATCAAAATCCCGAGCTGTTTGGAGGGCCGTGCCCTTAATGCTCCAAAAGTTCTCCATTGAGGAGAGATCCAGCGACCTTTCTGGCCAAGGTACGGTTTGGGAAGGGGGAAGAAAAACAGTAGAAACTCTGAAACTTCCTGGCAAATTAAAACTGTGTGCCGGACCGAGACTCGTACTCGGGACCTTTGCCTTTCGCGGGCAAGTGCTCCACCAACTGAGCTACCCAAGCACGACTCACGCCCCGTCCTCACAGCTTTACTTCTGCCAGTACCTCGCCTCCTACCTTCCAAACTTTACAGAAGCTCTCCTGCGAAACTTGCAGAACTAACACTCCTGAAAGAAAGGATATTGCAGACACATGGCTTTGCCACAGCCTGGGGGATGTTTCCAGAATGAGATTTTCACTCTGCAGCGGCTGGTGCGCTGGTATGAAACTTCCTTTCTCTCAGGAGTGCTAGTTCTGCAAGTTTCGCAGGAGAGCTTCTGTAAAGTTTGGAAGGTAGGAGGCGAGGTACTGGCAGAAGTAAAGCTGTGAGGACGGGGCGTGAGTAGTGCTTGGGTAGCTTAGTTGTATTGGACTCGCATTCGGGAGGACGACGGTTCAATCCCGCGTCCGGCCATCCTGATTTAGGTTTTCCGTTATTTCCCTAAATCGCTCCAGGCAAATGCCGGGATGGTTCCTCTGAAAGGGCACGGCCGACTTCCTTCCCTAATCCGATGAGACCGATGACCTCGCTGTTTGGTCTCTTCCCCCAAAAACAACCAACCATCATCACAGTATTCGAAATAAACGAAACATTTTATGCCGGCACGGTAGCTCAGCGTGTTCAGTCAGGGAGTTAACTGCCCTCTGTAATAAAAAAACTGAGTGAATGAATCAATAACGAACTTGAACGGGCGTCAGGGGACGTCCGCCACGAACAATTGCAACGGACTATAAGGAACAAAATGAGATTTAAAAAAATAAAAAAATAAAAAAGTTTGTAGAGCACTTGCCCGTGAAAGGCAAAGGTCGCGAGTTCGAGTCTCGGTCCGGCACACAGTTTTAATCTGCCAGGAAGTTTCATATCAGCCCACATTCCGCTGCAGAGTGAAAATCTCATTCTGGAAAGTATAAACTCTCCTTGTGGTCAGGCGGCTATTATCTTCCTGAAACTGAAACTGAAGCCCACTTTGGCTTGCCACGAAGGGCAACAAAACGAGTCAGAGGATGTCGTCGATGTCGCATTGTGCCGTCAGCTTGCCATGGGCGACAACCAAAGAGGTCCTGCTATGGAAAGAAATGGCACCCCATAGCATCATTGTCGGTCCGTATGGCGGGCTACAGTCAGTTTGGTGTCCATATGCTTCCTGGGGCGTCTGGGGCACGTCTTCGCTGGTCATCAGGGCTCAGTTCAAAGCGGGCTCATCACCGAACACAATTCTACTCCAGTCAGTGAGTTACAGCCCGATGACGTCTCTGGACAGGTTCCAGACACTGGTAGGATACAAACCCGACTGTCGGTCGCGATACCTCCCGACAACCAGCAGCGATAGTCTGGGGTGCCATTTCGTATCGCAGCAGGACACCCGCGGTAGCCTTACAGAATATACGACAAGAGTTTCCACTGCTTGCCAAACGCTACCGTGGCCGACAAGATCGCCGGATATCTCCCCAGTTGAGAACGTTTAGAGTATTATGGGCAGAGCCCTCCAACTCGCTCGGGATTTTGACGATCCAGCTCGTCAATTGGACAGAATTTGGCAGAATTTCTCTCAGGAGGACATCGAACAACTGTGTCATTCAGTGTCGAGCCGAACAAATGATTACGTAAGAGCCAGAGGTGGACCAGCGCGTTATTGACGTGCTCAGCTTGTGAAGCTCTTTCTCTTCAATAACTCAGCCAATTTTTTCGGAAATTGTAGTCGTTTATTTGTCTGTACATGTACTTCACACTTACCGATTTCCGTCCCATTCGGATAATTCCTCCGTTGTGCGGCGCTTTTTTGTCTTTTTTTTTTTTTTTACTTAGGATTCGGAGATGCTTAGGTTCGCCAAAATGAGAAGACTTCAGTGTTGCGCAAATTGCTTTTGTCTATGTCATTAAAATGTCTACTGAGGATACAGAGCAGTGCAACGAGAAGTAGAAAAGTGACGAAATGAAAAGAAGCACTCACCGAAAGTAAAGTAGAGGTATGCGTAGGCCACGTCCTCGGGTGCCTTGGCCTTCCTCAGGCGCACACACTTGCCGTCCTCAAAGTAGATTCCAAATCCGGTGAGCGGTAGGCACACCAGCACCAGCACCACGGCCCACAGGATGAAGATGGACTGTTTTATCATGTGGTACGTCACGTGCTGAAACAGAGAAAAGAGCGGCTCATTTCTCGTGTGCCACACCTACAGGGGTTGGACAACAATATGAAAACGCAGCGAGAAATGCATGCTCGAACACAAACGAAGATGTTAGGCAAGACTGCAGGTGCAGATGTTGTATTTTACCACGTATGGTACGTGTGCAAGTGTCAGTCGTGGTCAGAAGAGTGTACTCTGTAGTTGAGTGCTTTACATCGGAGCTAAGTAACCGAGGGAGTCGAAGTATTTAGCGTTTTAGGAGACGCCGTATCGAAGATTCGTGCTGCACTCAAGGAAAGCGGGAAAACATGGTCCACTCAGTCATAACGCGGACGGAAGTTTGTGTTAAGTGATCGTGAGAGACGGTCATCGAAGAGGATTGTGACGAAATATGAGAAGACGACACCCGCAAAACTGCTGCAGAACTGAATTTAGCACACGTAAACCCTGTCAGCATCAGAACAATACGAAGGGAGCTCCATAAACACGGAATTGCATGGCGAGCTGCAATTCTATAGCCACTCATCAGTGATGCAAATGCCAGTAGCGCGAAAACGGGGCGCCGAAGTCATGGAGCAATGGAAGAAAATAATTTGGTTGGGTAACTCTTCTTTCACACAGATTCCCACCTCTGGTCGAGTTTACAAAAATGGCTCTGAGCACTATGGGACTTAACATCTGAGGTCATCAGTCCCCTAGAACTTAGAACTACTTACACCTAACTAATAAGATACTGTCGGAAGTTCCATGCGGCTTTTCGCGGATGATGCTGTAATATACAGAGAAGTTGCAGCATTAGAAAATTGTAGCGAAATGCAGGAAGATCTGCAGCGGATAGGCACTTGGTGCAGGGAGTGGAAACTGACCCTTAACATAGACAAATGTAATGTATTGCGAATACATAGAAAGAAGGATCCTTTACTGTATGATTATATGATAGCAGAACAAACACTGGTAGCAGTTACTTCTGTAAAATATCTGGGAGTATGTGTGCGGAACGATTTGAAGTGGAATGATCATATAAAATTAATTGTTGGTAAGGCGGGTACCAGATTGAGATTCATTGGGAGAGTCCTTAGAAAATGTAGTCCATCAACAAAAGAGGTGGCTTACAAAACACTCGTTCGACCTATACTTGAGTATTGCTCATCAGTGTGGGATCCGTACCAGATCGGGTTGACGGAAGAGATAGAGAAGATCCAAAGAAGAGCGGCGCGTTCCGTCACAGGGTTATTTGTTAACCGTGATAGCGTTACGGAGATGTTTAACAAACTCAAGTGGCAGACTCTGTAATAGAGGCGCTCTGCATCGCGGTGTAGCTTGCTCGCCAGGTTTCGAGAGGGTGCGTCTCTGGATGAGGTATCGAATATATTGCTTCCCCCTACTTATACCTCCCGAGGAGATCACGAATGTAAAATTAGAGAGATTAGAGCGCGCACGGAGGCTTTCAGACAGTCGTTCTTTCCACGAACCATACGCGACTGGAACAGGAAAGGGAGGTAATGACAATGGCACGTAAAGTGCCCTCCGCCACACACCGTTGGTTGGCTTGCGGAGTATAAATGTAGATGTAGATGAACCTAAGGACATCACACACATCCGTGCCCGAGGCAGGATTCGAACCTGCGAACGTAGCGGTCGCGCGGTTCTAGACTCAAGCGCCTAGAACCGCTCGACCACACCGGCCGGCTTCGAGTTTACATCCCAAGAGTTATATATATCGGGGGGGGGGGGTGGAACTCCATGTGCTCTATGGTTTCTGAGCAGGACAGCATAACCGCCAACGATTACGTTATAGCTGATCAGGTCCATCGCGTGATACAAGTTTCCTTCTCAGTGGTGATGCTGTATTCCAAGACGACAGGTTCCCCGTACACACAGCTCGCAACGTCCAGGACTGGTTTTTAAAGTTTCCGTTTGAGGACGGTGCTGCATCGTATATGCAACGCAGTGCGATTCTGGTGCGGGTATATAAGCACCGACATGTAGGCAAGGGATTAGTGTGGCCTTCGAAAGGAAAATATTTGATCGTCTCTTAGAAGTGCACGATGATGAATTGTCGCAACTTCTCAGGCCAGCACAGCTACCAGATTTCAATACCAATGAGCTTTCGTGGTCTACATTGGAGAGCAGTTTGCATGATTGCTATCCCCCTCCATCATCATTACCTGAATTTGTCAATATTTTACAGAAAGTAGATTCTCTTGAAAATCATACATTCCGAGATGACAAAGCTCGTTTGAATGCCAACTGGTTTGATACGCCTTATTAGGCATGGTAGTGTATTGAGCTTTTAGTTGTTTCCATATTTTTCTCCACCCTATGCATATTAAATACTTACATTACTGCCACAGATGGACAAAATAAAAGTGGCTCGGAAAATATTTACAATAAGACGGATGCGGGCTGTATCCTTGTTAATGATCATCCGATTGTCCTCTCCTCACATCTGTGAAACCGTGACAGGGCTGACAACGCAGTGTGTACTGTTGCCCCGCTTCACTGAAAATATCCATACAGTCGTTTATCTTGTGTGACGTGATCCTCATATGGAGTCAACAGTTGCTGGATGTAGCAGTTAGCACTAACTGTTTGCTGAAGAGTCTTATTACGATGCAGATACCAAATATTGCGCACCAAACACCAATTCTAAGATTATGCAACGCCTCTTCAAAGTACATATGGGGATTTTCTGATGCATAATGGAGCATATTCTGTCAGTGTATAGACAGTGACAGGCTCAACCAAACCTCATATGAAAGAAGGAAAGAACTGAGGTTCCAAAAGTTCTCATTCCACTTCGCTCACAAACGAGCAGCAGAACTCAACACACGATAGTTCGTCTGGAAGCTATTAACTCATTCACAACAATAAATTTGTAATGATGCAGATTCAGGCCCTTTTTGATAGTACACTCCTGGAAATTGAAATAAGAACACCGTGAATTCATTGTCCCAGGAAGGGGAAACTTTATTGACACATTCCTGGGGTCAGATACATCACATGATCACACTGACAGAACCACAGGCACATAGACACAGGCAACAGAGCATGCACAATGTCGGCACTAGTACAGTGTATATCCACCTTTCGCAGCAATGCAGGCTGCTATTCTCCCATGGAGACGATCGTAGAGATGCTGGATGTAGTCCTGTGGAACGGCTTGCCATGCCATTTCCACCTGGCGCCTCAGTTGGACCAGCGTTCGTGCTGGACGTGCAGACCGCGTGAGACGACGCTTCATCCAGTCCCAAACAGGCTCAATGGGGGACAGATCCGGAGATCTTGCTGGCCAGGGTAGTTGACTTACACCGTCTAGAGCACGTTGGGTGGCACGGGATACATGCGGACGTGCATTGTCCTGTTGGAACAGCAAGTTCCCTTGCCGGTCTAGGAATGGTAGAACGATGGGTTCGATGACGGTTTGGATGTACCGTGCACTATTCAGTGTCCCGTCGACGATCACCAGTGGTGTACGGCCAGTGTAGGAGATCGCTCCCCACACCATGATGCCGGGTGTTGGCCCTGTGTGCCTCGGTCGTATGCAGTCCTGATTGTGGCGTTCACCTGCACGGCGCCAAACACGCATACGGCCATCATTGGCACCAAGGCAGAAGCGACTCTCATCGCTGAAGACGACACGTCTCCATTCGTCCCTCCATTCACGCCTGTCGCGACACCACTGGAGGCGGGCTGCACGATGTTGGGCCGTGAGCGGAAGACGGCCTAACGGTGTGCGGGACCGTAGCCCAGCTTCATGGAGACGGTTGCGAATGGTCCTCGCCGATACCCCAGGAGCAACAGTGTCCCTAATTTGCTGGGAAGTGGCGGTGCGGTCCCCTACGGCACTGCGTAGGATCCTACGGTCTTGGCGTGCATCCGTGCGTCGCTGCGGTCCGGTCCCAGGTCGACGGGCACGTGCACCTTCCGCCGACCACTGGCGACAACATTGATGTACTGTGGAGACCTCACGCCCCACGTGTTGAGCAATTCGGCGGTACGTCCACCCGGCCTCCCGCATGCCCTCTATACGCCCTCGCTCAAAGTCCGTCAACTGCACATACGGTTCACGTCCACGCTGTCGCGGCATGCTACCAGTGTTAAAGACTGCGATGGAGCTCCGTATGCCACGGCAAACTGGCTGACACTGACGGCGGCGGTGCACAAATGCTGCGCAGCTAGCGCCATTCGACGGCCAACACCGCGGTTCCTGGTGTGTCCGCTGTGCCGTGCGTGTGATCATTGCTTGTACAGCCCTCTCGCAGTGTCCGGAGCAAGTATGGTGTGTCTGACACACCGGTGTCAATGTGTTCTTTTTTCCATTTCCAGGAGTGTATTAAACATTTTTGAAAGGTGACTATCAACAGCCGTCAAGTAATACATAAAATGGATGTTTGACCAACAGGTACTTTTATTTTAAACCCAAATGTTCCTCGGTTTCAGTCACGGATTACGGTTAAAATATTTTATGTCAGAGTACTGCTCTGTTTACGCTTCTAAAAGTCCTGTGTTGAATACTAGAATTCAAGACATGCTCTACACATTAGACGTGACCATTATTTGAGTAATGACAGATGTGATGTTGTGGCTTAAACTGTTTTAATCTTAATCCACGATGATAGTCTGTGACTGAAACCTGTCGATATTTGATGGTCAAACATGCATTTTATACTTTTTGATGGCGTTTGGGCACGACGAGTTCTCAATTGCCACATGCACAGATTGTCGTTGAGATTTCGACGGACTTTGTTCCAGGCTTTCCTTCACTGGAGCTATGTTTTCTGGTTTTCGAACTCTTTTTGAATAGTTGCGGTTTTTATTCGCTATATTGCTCGTTTCGCATCATTTTGCCCCTACATCTCGTATTGCACACTGTGCTGGAGGTTTTGATAAAACACTCCCAGTATGAAGCACCTGCGCAAACAGCCCCGGACAAGTTTCTCACGAACGGTGCCTCGCAGAACGATCGACAATGAACTCGCGCTGTTTATCATGAGCATAATTTTGTGCTGGATTCATCTGGTCACTAAACACGTTTGCTCCTCTCTTTAAGTCAGACGTAATGACACACCGAAGTACGCGATGAGTGTTCTACCTTGGAATACTTTTTTAGACTTGTACCTTTACCCAGATCTGTAATAGGAGTTTAATATATTTTCCTATTCTGTTTTTAAATGATAGCATTCGCTTTTTATGTGCTGTCGTCTTGTTTGAAATTACAAAAATTACTATGGAAAATTGAGATTTTTCCGAAGTCAAGCATGTTTCAAGGTACAATATTGTCATGTATCTAGGAAGAAATATTGTGTTGAAATTCAGAATCGTTGCAGTCGAGAAAATCTTTTCAGTACTTTTTTTAGTCGTCTATCTGTTACATTACTACTTAGCTACACACTAATAATCCGTAAGTTAAATCAAATAAAGCAGACGTATTATCAAAAACCAGTTACAAGTTAAATACATTTTGAAACTGAAGCTATTGGAACCTGACCCAAATTTCCATTTTCAGGACAAGTAAAATTGTGCAGACATAACGAAAACTCAGTTAATTTGCAAATATCCCTGCTTTGAAACACTTGTTGTTTTTCCCACCCCATCTACGAATATGTCGCCAGCTGCAGTTGTATGGATTATTCTCACTCTAATAATGAATTTTCAGTTGGCACCAACAACATTAGATTTCTATTGAAACTGCCTAGTAGCCGATATCATAGAAGTACACTGACGGGAAAAAACACAACATCAAAAAACAGTTAATGTAGAGCAATGAAATTTCGGGAATACATTTGTCTAGGTAACATATTTAAGTGATTAACATTGCAAGATCACAGGTTAATGTAAGTGTTGCGTCATTGTAAATGTGAAATGCTGGTACATTATAACAGATGTAGCCGCCAGAATGCTGAATGCAAGCAATCAAACGTGCATGCATTGTTTTACAGGTGGCGGACGTCGGTTTCTGGGCTGGAGTTCCATGCCTGTTGCACTTGGTCGGTCAATACAGGGACGGTTATTGGTGGCGTTGGCGTCCGATAATGTCCCATGTTTGCTCGAATGGAGACAGATCTGGTGATCGGGCAAGGCAACATTTCGACACTCTGTAGACCATGTTGGGTTACATCAGCGGTATGTGGGCGAGCGTTACCCTGTTGGAAAACACCCCCTGGAATGCTGTTCACGAATAGCAGCACAACAGATCGAATCACCAGACTGACGTACAGCTTTGCAGTCAGTGTAGGTGGGATAACCACGAGAATGCTCCTGCTGTCATACGAAAACACATTCGAGACCACAACCCCAGGTGTAGGCCCATTTTGTCCAGCACGCAGACAAATTGATTGCAGGCCCTAAACTGGATTCCTTCTAATCCAACACGTGGTCATCACCGGCACCGAGGCAGAACGAGCTTTCATCAGAAAAGACAACAGATCTCCACCCTGCTCTCCAATGAGCTCTCTCTTGATACCACAGAAGCCGCAGTTGTGCTTCGAGTGACCGATTTGTAACCGTTCTTTGTGTCACTGTGGTGCCGACTGCTGCAGATGCAGTAAGGTGCACCACAGCCGTGTATTGTCCGCCGCTCGTGGTTTCGCGGTAGCGTTCTCGCTTCCCGAGCACGGGGTTCCGGGTTCGATTCCCGGCGGGGTCAGGGATTTTCACCTGCCTCGAGATGACTGGGTGTTTGTGTTGTCCTCATCATTTCATCATCATCCAGGAAAGTGGCGAAATTGGACTGAGCAAAGATTGGATAATTGTACGGGCGCTGATAACCACTCAGTTGAGCGCCCCATAAACCAAACATCATCATCATCCACAGCCGTGCACCGCACACGATGGTCTTCGCTCTCGGTAGTGCCCGGAGCCCGGTCTTCTTGCGGCTGTACAGTTTCGTGGCCAGCGCTGCCAGCAGTCATGTACAGTGGCTACGTTTCTGCCACGTCTTTCTGCAGTATCGCAGAAGGAACATCCAGCTGCTAGTAGCCCTGTTACGTGAGCTCTAAACTCATTGAGGCGTTGATAAGGGCGTCTTCGTCGCCTCAAAGGCATTTTTGACTAATTGGCTCTGAGGTCATCAGTCCCCTAGAACTTAGAAATACTTAAACGTAACCTAACCTAAGGACATCACACACATCCGTGCCCGAGGCAGGATTCGAACCTGCGACCGTAGCGGTCGCGCGGTTCCAGACTGAAGCGCCGAGAACCCCTCGACCACCGCGCACTCTTGGCTAACATCAACTCACTACGTCCAATCTCAAAGGTAATCGTCGCTCAAAATTGTGACAGCATGTACTTAAGGCAAACCTGATTTGCATCCTTATAGTGGCGCTACTTGCGCCACTCTTATGCGACTCGAGCGAAATTTGAATTGGCATCATCTTTTAGGCGTACATGGTAGGGCAAATAGAAGTGGCCCGGGCGATTGGATACGATTGAACGTGTATTTATGCATATAACCACACGCTGTAATGAGCACACCGTATGTACGCCCGCCACGTGATCCACACCGGTTCAGACCGTAATGCGGGCTGTCTGTGTGAGTGGAGTTGTTAGCAGAGGTCAGTCGGGTCACGGCCCTAGCTGGCCACCCAGGTCACCTGAGCTCTCAGTGTGCGATTATTTTGTGCGGGGAGTCCTCAAGTCTAAGGCTGATCATAAACAAGCCTCATAGTCTTCAACAACTGTAGCAGAACATTTCAGACGAGAATGCAGCAATCCCAGCAGTCCAGCTTCGTTCCGCTTTGATCACCTTGCTGACATTGGCCCAAAAGTGCCAAGAGATGAATGGTGGTCACTTCCAGCATCGGCTGTATTTCCTTTCCTCGGCTGTGTTTCTTTGCACCCTGGAACTCTGTTCTCCGGGCCACTTTTATTTCCACCAACCAGTAGAAACACTGCTACCAACTTTCGTTTATGTCGCACAGCTCTTTCTTGGTGTTGCGGATTCTTTTTCGTCACTGTACATCCTTACTAGCTTCACCAATTGTTGTGGCGTATAGAAACTCTTATTTCACCTGCAGACAGTTTCAGGACATGCTATTGGCGTGCTTGTGATTCTGCTTTGAAAATAAATATGTTTCAGTACATTCCTTCCTCACTGATAAAGATGTATTAACACCGCACCAACGGCGTTTCATTTTTAGTTGAAAAACGTTATCAGTGACGATTTCAACCAGAGAAGTCAGGTAGCTGCAAAATTTGCCACGGTGGAATTCTTGGCTAAAAAGTTTTCGTGTTACTTACTGTGTGAAATTTAGTAAACTGTCAAGCTTTCTAGGCATACTGTCGTCACCTTTTTCAAGAGCAAGGAAATGACTATAAAACTATATGTTTTCTTCTTTTTGCCCAGTAATCGACTTCATTATGAGGTAAAGAAGTCGACATTTGATTTATCGTCGGAACTCGCGTGTTTTTTGGGCAAGTGATCGCGTTATATCGCTTCTAACTCAGTCCATTTTCTTGACATCATGACGACGTCGTGATGGCATTTATTACTTGGGCATCAAAGACGAAACGAGATAGCCTATTTATTTTACAATTAGTTTCTCGCTTGTGAAGAATGAGCCGGATTACCGAAAGTTTGAGGTTAATTCAAATTAGATGTAGAAAGAAAACCGAGGACATTTTATCGACAGTAGTCTACTATTTCCGTTGGTGGCACAGCTGTTTATTGTCGATACAGTTCGTAAGAACTTCTTCATTTACATTTCTAAATGAGAAAATCTAATCTGCTACCGCAGTGAATGCTATGTAAATTGGCTAGCTGCTTTAGCAGACCTCCCGTCGAGTATCACCGGAGTCCAAACTACCACTCCCATTCAGTGCATTGACAATCAACTAAAAAGCTCTTGATGATTTCAGCAATTCGCGCAGAACTGCTTTCACTTTCTGACAGCCGGAGAACGGTATTGACGAGCGTTGCCGATTTGCTCAGGGCAGCTATATCTGGTTGTCTGCTGCTGCAGTGAATGCTTCGTAAATTGGGGTGCCGGGTGGGCGGTGTTCTCGGCACTTTGCTTCGTTAGAGGCTCGAGCATCCAGCCGCGTACGTGACAGTGCGAACCCAGTCGAAGAGACGAAGCGACAGCGGAACGGGTTTCAAAAAGTGAATTACATATTACTACAGCAGGCCAAGTAACTTGTGCTGAATACTGCACTACATTTTATACGTGACACCATTTTGCAATAGTCTCTGCAAACAACGGTCAGAACTTTCTGTCAATCGTACAATCCCTAGACGATGGAAGTCTGTTCCTCGATCACGGAGCAATTCGACGAGGAGGAGGAGATTAGTGTTTAACGTCGTCGACAACGGGGTCATTAGAGACAAGCACGAGCTCGCATTAGGGAAGGATGGCGAAGGAAATCGGCCGTGTCCTTTCAAATGAACCGTCCCGGCATTTTAGGGAGATCACGGAAAAGCTAATTCAAAATGGTTTGAACCGTCGTCCTCCCGATTGCGAGTGCTAACCACTGCGCCACCTCGCTTCGTGCGCAGCAATTCGAGAACTACTGTGTGAACGTCCTCTTCATCGAAAAAACTGTTTTCCCACAGATGTCCTTTTAGCTTGACGGAAAGGAGGAATTCGCATGGTACACGATCGTGGAAGCCAGCGTGAACACAATTTCCGATAATGCAGACGATCTCGAAAGATGGAATGAGCACTGTCTATTGAGATGCGATTCTCCTGAACAGTGTCTACGATAGTCACTCTGCGATTGTTGGGAATCAGTTTCTCGTTTGTCTGGACATTGTTGTCTGTGGTCGATGTCGATGGCCTTCCAGATAGGTATCACCCACATCTGTGGGACTTTGGTCAAATAGTTCGCACCATTTCACTACAGCTGGAGGCGACTTTGTACGATTATTAAGTTCGTGCGTAAGTCCGTAACGTTTTTGTTTTGCATGTCCGTATTCCGGTCGCTACTGGTTTATTTACCGATTGTCGTTTTTTTTATTTGTAATTCACTATTGCTATTCAAGTTCTGTCATCGGTATTTTGCCATTTGGAGAGAGTCGAGCTGTGGACGCTAGAAAATGGAGTCCTAAGTGGGGAAATCGGACCATTTCCGACACGTTCTTCTGTCTGAGTTCAATAGAGTGGTTAAAGCACCGGACGCAGCCAGAAACATTTGCGCCGCGTGTGAGGATAATGCCACTGGACGGTGTAAGGCAAGGAAATGATTTTCTAGTTTTAAGGAAGATTGTTTTGACATTAATCACTCTCCACGTTCAGGAATACTTTCTAGGTTTGAGGGAGACCGTTTAAACGCATTAATTCACAATGATCCACATCAGTGTACGCGAGAACTGGCAGATGTGATTAACTGTGATCATTCCGACATAGTGCGACATTTGCATGCAGATGGGAAAGTCTGAAAACTGGGTGTATGTGTATCGAATGCTCTAAGGCAAAATCATAAAAATCAGCGGGTGGCCACATGTGCATCTCTGCCTGCTTGAACAACACCGGCCATTCCTAGCCAGTATCGTTACTGGTGACTAGAAATAATGTCTTTGCGCTAACGTAAGAAATGAGTCCACACAAAGCATCGACTGCCCGCAGAAAGACCTGCGCCCGAAAAAAAAAAAAAAAAAAGATAATGTTATGCATCCGGTGGAACAACGACGGTGTGTGTGGTGTACTACAAATTGATTCCCCGAGTGTAACCACCACTGCTGATATTTACTGTGACCATCTGAGGCGCCTTGCAGACGCAGCTCAAGAACAACGACCAGGAAGACCGCGTGAGGTGATGCTACTCCACGATAACGCACGCCTGCATGCTGCTAGACTGACAAAAACACTGTACAGGAGATGGGTTGGGAAGTCATTTCGCACACACCTTATTCACCTGGTCTTGCGCCCTCAGATTTTCACCTATTCCGCTCTCTGCCGAACAACCTTCAATGAACTTCCTTTCCGGATCAAAATGCGCTGCAGTCATGGACTGTGCGGCTGATCCCGGCGGAGGTTCGAGTCCTCCCTCGGGCATGGGTGTGTGTGTGTGTTTGTCCTTAGGATAATTTAAGTTAAGTAGTGTGTAAGCTTAGGGACTGATGACCTTAGCAGTTAAGTCCCACAAGATTTCACACACATTTCAACATTTTTTTTTTGAAAATGCGCTCCAAACATAGCTCGAGGCATTCTTCGCCTCGCAACCACGTTATTTCTCCAGTCATGGAATCGAAAAGTTACCCCAGCGTTGGCATGTTGTTGTAAATAGTGAAGAATAATATACACTCCTGGAAATGGAAAAAAGAACACATTGACACCGGTGTGTCAGACCCACCATACTTGCTCCGGACACGCGAGAGGGCTGTACAAGCAATGATCACACGCACGGCACCGCGGTGTTGGCCGTCGAATGGCGCTAGCTGCGCAGCATTTGTGCACCGCCGCCGTCAGTGTCAGCCAGTTTGCCGTGGCATACGGAGCTCCATCGCAGTCTTTAACACTGGTAGCATGCCGCGACAGCGTCGACGTGAACCGTATGTGCAGTTGACGGACTTTGAGCGAGGGTGTATAGTGGGCATGCGGGAGGCCGGGTGGACGTACCGCCGAATTGCTCAACACGTGGGGCGTGAGGTCTCCACAGTACATCGATGTTGTCGCCAGTGGTCGGCTGAATTTGCACGTGCTGTCGACCTGGGACCGGACCGCAGCGACGCACGGATGCACGCCAAGACCGTAGGATCCTACGCAGTGCCGTAGGGGACCGCACCGCCACTTCCCAGCAAATTAGGGACACTGTTGCTCCTGGGGTATCGGCGAGGACCATTCGCAACCGTCTCCATGAAGCTGGGCTACGGTCCCGCACACCGTTAGGCCGTCTTCCGCTCACGCCCCAACATCGTGCAGCCCGCCTCCAGTGGTGTCACGACAGGCGTGAATGGAGGGACGAATGGAGACGTGTCGTCTTCAGCGATGAGAGTCGCTTCTGCCTTGGTGCCAATGATGGTCGTATGCGTGTTTGGCGCCGTGCAGGTGAGCGCCACAATCAGGACTGCATACGACCGAGGCACACAGGGCCAACACCCGGCATCATGGTGTGAGGAGCGATCTCCTACACTGGCCGTACACCACTGGTGATCGTCGAGGGGACACTGAATAGTGCACGGTACATCCAAACCGTCATCGAACCCATCGTTCTACCATTCCTAGACCGGCAAGGGAACTTTCTGTTCCAACAGGACAATGCACGTCCGCTTGTATCCCGTGCCACCCAACGTGCTCTAGAAGGTGTAAGTCAACTACCCTGGCCAGCAAGATCTCCGGATCTGTCCCGCATTGAGCATGTTTGGGACTGGATGAAGCGTCGTCTCACGCGGTCTGCACGTCCAGCACGAACGCTGGTCCAACTGAGGCGCCAGGTGGAAATGGCATGGCAAGCCGTTCCACAGGACTACATCCAGCATCTCTACGATCGTCTCCATGGGGGAATAGCAGACTGCATTGCTGCGAAAGGTGGATATACACTGTACTAGTGCCGACATTGTGCATGCTCTGTTGCCTGTGTCTATGTGCCTGTGGTTCTGTCAGTGTGATCATGTGATGTATCTGACCCCAGGAATGTGTCAATAAAGTTTCCCCTTCCTGGGACAATGAATTCACGGTGTTCTTATTTCAATTTCCAGGAGTGTATTATTGATAACTAAAGTCTCTGTCACGTGTCTCTGTTGTGTTTATTAAACTTAATGAAAAAACGCTACGAACTTATATATCAACTTAAATGTACTACCTTTCCCGACAATGCGCTGCTCTTATTGCGAAATGGTCTTTGCGTGGGACGACACGAGTAACAGTTCCTACGTACAATGGGATGGAATTTCTCTTAGTTGTGCCAAGTCTGTACAGTGATATATTTCACGTAATATTCACCGCTTTGTGGATTACATCTTTTCTATCTGAACACCACTGGAGAACACTCAAAGTTTTTCACAGATCGATAATCTCGTGGTGATCACTATCACGCTTCATCAGAAACACAGACGTCGGGACTAGGTAACATTACTTGAAAACACGAAACGACCATCATACCAGAGAACTATTTATTGTACTCATAGGCGAACTGTAATCGCTCGTGTCAACATCCAGTCTAGGGTTTGGTTCCAGAATTAATATGTCGCTCCGTAGCGGAGTGTGCCCAGTAATGAAACTTTCTGGCAGATTAAAACTGCTTGGCGGCCGGGCACGGAGAGTTTCGCAATATCACGCAGTTTGTTAGTCGAGCGAACCTGTGAGACACTATTTCTCTGAAGCAATACACGATTAACGAACAGAATGCACTGGGGGATATGTTGGACCACTATTTCAATGCATGACGATTGCTAAGGAGCAGAGATATTTTTAGACAGGAGTAATCACACGCAGTGTTGGACGGCATGAAACACAGTACATTCGTAATAGAGGTGGAATGGTATATTTGTATCGAAAAATCGTACAGGTTTCACGACATGGGAAAGTAGGATAACAGATACAAATAACGGTCATGTTCGATACAGGTGAGACTCCGATCATAAAGGTCGATGTCAGACTCTCAGTAAGTAATATGCCCTCCTACGGCACTAATGCACATTTTGCACGTGTTACTTAAACTGGCTACCAAACTGCTGAGGAGCCCTTGGGGGCATATTGTCCCTCTCCTCTCTCAAGACGTTTTTCACATCTTTCACGGTTAGGAAGTTGGTGTTTATTGAGAAGCGTGTCTGCGAAGAGCATCCCAGACATACTCTACAGGGTTTAGGTCCGGGGAGTAGTTAGGTCATTCCAAAGATTCAATATGTTCACTTTGTAGTGTGTCCGACACCTCAGTGGCGGGTACAGAAAGTCGGGATCTAAACAGACAGACATGATCCACAGTAATCTCCGTGTGTTGTAACGGTACTCGCGCAAAGATACGCAGCCGTGTCGGCCATTGTTCATAATGCCTGCCCACGCCATAATGCACAGGCCATACCGATCTCCTTCATGAACATTCTGTGGTGTGTAAGGTGTTCCGCTCTCTCTCTCTCCACACGAACTAATGGCCAGAATCTCTTGCCACAGTGAAGCAGGATTCGTCGGAGAACATCTCTTTGGACCACTGTTGCTGACTCCACCAACATGCTTCCTACACCAACGAACTCTTTCTCGAGGATGACGCAGTTGAAGTGGGATGCCTTTAACAGGCTTCCGAGCATGCAAATCAGCCTGATTTAATCGCCGCGAAATAGTTCAGGTAGAGACATGTGTACCGGTAGCGGATACAAGGCCTGCATTGCCACTAGGGCTACGTACCGATGCTCTTGCGGTGTGGTGGTCCGCCTACGATACGAGCACCTGCATAGCATTTCCACCTTCAGCGGCCTTTCTAATCACGAGATAGCACTTTTTGACAGACTTATTAGTGTGGACACAGTAGTGACACTTGACCGGTTTCGAGTCGTCCAACTGCTCGCGCACGATCGTAAACATTTAAATGCTGTCTTTCAGACATGCTGCCGTACCACACGGCATGTTGCACTAATCGGTTCCACAACCACCTTCGTCAAACACCGTACTGCATGACCTGTCGAATGCGTGTTAAGCGTTCGCGCAAGCTTCGCTGTAGTAAACACTTCTCGCCTTGTACATATATTTTACTATTATTCTTCGGGTGTTCCGTAGCATTTGTCGGTTGTTCTGTAGCAATTGGCAGTTTTCCTTAGCAAGCGTTAGTTGTTACTTAGCCCATGCCGGGCAGTGCATTTGTCTCGTTTGGATAGATCACTATAAATTCGAACAATTTTCAGAAACGTTCTCAGTAAGAGTTCTGTAACTATCTCATTGTAAGCAATGGCGCTGCGGTTAAGGTACTGGACTTGTATTTCGGATGACCTGGGTTCAGATCAACAACTAGCTATCTGAGCTTTTGTCTTGTGCATAATGAATTCCTCGTCAACGGAAAATTACAAATTAATCGTCCTTCCTTTATTATTTGAAAATATAATTGTTCCATTAAGCCAGCCGGAGTGGCCGAGCGGTTCTAGGCGCTACAGCCCTGAGCCGCGCGACCGCTACGGTCGCAAGTTCGAATCCTGCCTCGGGCATGGATGTGTGTGATGTCCTTAGGTTAGTTAGGTTTAAGTAGTTCTAAGTTCTAGGGGACTGATAACCTCAGCAGTTAAGTTCCATAGTTCTCAGAGCCATTTGAACCCATTTTTTTGTTCCATTAAAATCTTCGAACGAACGGAGTTTGTTACTATATTTTTCTATTTTATACAAATGTTTATCAAAACTGGTTGATCAAGAGGAAAGCATATGAAATCTCATTATACCACAGACAACTTAAAAGACAATACACAATGATTATGCTTGAAGAATCGTACATAACATCTGATCTTGACACTGCGGTATTGTGTAAACTACTTACAGGATGTAGTCACAGCCTCTACGGGTCGTGGCATGGAATTAAAAGATACGTCCCTGCGAAATAGCAACTCTTTTTCAGTCAGGTAGCTGAAATGCCGAGAAAGGCAATCATTTATTTTAATCACGATTGGTAATTTACCTTTCTTTGCTGATCCTTCGACGGTTCTCTACTTGTTTATCTTTGATTTTAAAAGTAATATTGATGTCGATATAGCTAAAATTTAACGTTTGAGGAAATATCTGATCTTTTGAATTAAAATCAACGTTCATCATCTAGACTGAGATAAAAGGCGTACTGAAGTATGTGGATACCTTTCAGGAACAACCAGGAGGATTCACAGTAATAATTCAGGAGGAATGAACAGATGCATAAGGTAAGGGAATATAGCGTTATCTTTAGACGGTGAAGAGCGCAAGTTAGATGTGTAGATATTAGTTAATAACTGGATTTTAGAAAAATCTAAACTCCAGAGCTAGCCATGAAATCTCACTTGAAAGAGGTCTTGAAGTGATTGTAGTAGGTAACACGAAGGTATCTCCGCTGCTTCTATAACAACGTCCTGAGGCACATTCAGCATCACTTTTGTTGTTATCGCTCAGCACTACGTCACATTGATCTGAATAACGGTTATTTCATTTACACATGAATTTGAATACAATTTCTTTCACTTTTTTACATTTTTAGCACCAACAAAAAATTGAAACATCGCAGGTCTCAAGAATTCAAGCGATATTTTTATGGTTAAGCTTCTCAAATTATTACATTCCCTTCATAGTTATTCCATGCTATACTCAGGTTTTATGAAACAAATAGTTGTATCAAGCTGTTTTCTTTTCAGTTGTCTATTGCTTGCTTTTCGACGCAGACCTGTGTACCCCAAGAAAGTCTGACCAGCATTTGGATCACTTTTCACTACTCTTTATAGTCAAGATGGTACACCACACTGGCAGACTTTCTCCTTTGAATCCTCTTCCTCCTTCTCCCAGAGGGAAATAGTCCAGTGTTTTAATGTACCACACTCGCAGTGGGAGCAGTCCGGTTTAAATTCAAGACTAGCGATGCTGATTTAAGAGCTCTGTGGTCTTCATAATTCACGTATAGTGAATGACGGAATGACTCCTCGAACATGCAATGACCACCCCGATCTCACCCTTCTCATTCTACGACTGACCAAGGGCACAGTCTCTAATAACCTAGACGTCGACGACATGTTAATTCGTAACCACGGTTGAACTAATTTCTCGTTGTTTCTTGGTTTTTGTCGTCCGTATGTGATGAACGTTTAGTCATCCCAGATTTGGTACTTTTATTTCGGTGGAAAGGAAGTCGACAGCCTTCTGATACTGGCGAAATGGGTCCGTGCTTCTCAATTCTAAGCGTTTGAATATTCGCTATCGGAGCTGGATATGGAAGACCAGCCGCAACGAATGAAAGAAGCTAGCAGGCTTAGCAGATTCGACCTACATTTGCCTCCCATTTGGTGCCACAAGAGCGGGAGCGCTTACCGCTGGGCTCCGTAGTGAAATACTGTGAAGATGACGCAGCTCGTGTCAGCTATTCCACCAGGGCCCACTTAAAACGGAGTCTTAGCTTAACGAAAGTATGTTACACAAACAATGCTACCGACAATGTTTGCACGCGAGCAGACGCTTCCACAGTCAAATTCCTGCACGGGATGTGCTTTGTACCGGCAACTCCTCTACGTTACTGTCACTAATATTCTTGCCATTTTGATATGTTCTTGTTGGATATCCTGATCTGGTAACAACAGAGGCACAAGGGGAGGTACATTAGCTCTGCAGTCATTTAGGGAAACAATGGAAAATTGGGCTATGGATAAACAGACGGGGATTTGAACACTGCTCTTCCCGGATGCGAAAACGCTATCGTAATCATAGTCACAACGCTTGGCTTATTCATCTGGAGTTATTCAGAGTCAGCACGAGAGAATAATCATTCAAACGCGGTTCATTTCCATTAAAATCCCACAATGGTATTGCCACTTTGCCTCGTGAGCAGCTGTAACGGAGATCTCTTTTATTATAAGGAGCTATCAAAAAGTTTTTGTTCGAAGGTCGTACAGTCCGGAAATATCCCAATCAGACAAAATCACCGCGAGCACTGAGACAATCATCCTACCGACGCACCAGTTTGATAAAACACGGTGTCCTCCTGCACATCCTCGTCCGACAGGAATCGTCGACCATTCGAGACGCTTTTTAAGCGACCCAAGTCGTTACATTATCAGGGAGGGAGGTCAGGGGGCAGGGTGGTCGAGTCTCTCCCATCCGAGTTGGCGCAACTTCTGCGTTACGAGATTTGCGATATGAGGACGTACGTTAACATGGAATCGTGGAGCAGCAGCATCCCTCGGTGCACGATTCCACAACGGTGGTTTCCGACAGACGTGCTGTGCCATACACATTCTTCATTCTCCGCTGTATATCTAACGGCATATGTCTTCGGCAGCGAAGAAAAAAATAACAGGACTTTGGTCCTAATTGGTAATAACGTCGCCATAGCTGACGTTCCCGCATGTGCCGCACGCAGAGAATGCGACTGTGGTATCGTCAAGAGATAGCGGTGCCACACCAAAGTCGGTAACCACAGACATTATCGAGGACTCGCTGCAATAAGCAGCAACCAATGAGAGATATTCCACAAGTCGCCCTCCCTGTCAGTATAGCAGCGTCCTCGCGCTGAGGTCAGCGTGCGAGAGTGACCGCAGCTACATCAATCGACATCATCGTGTAGGACCGTGACAATTAAAGTTTCTGATGAAATGTGCTTTCGTAAATGTTGCATTTTGTATTGCAAGAGAACAGTTGTCAATTGGGAAGTCAAATCAGACACCATTCAGCCGAATAGCTTACAAACTTATTTTACTTTGCTACCAGTTTCGGCGATTTACTACGCCGACAGTCGGCAGATGATGGTTGAAGTGATCGATATAGCAAGCAGAAATCTACAGATACCAGTATTCGAATGTTGGCTCCTGTTATGACCAGAACCGAGGTGGAATCTTCCTACACGTCAGTCAGGAGCCTGAAGGTGGCGTAGTAAATCACCGAAACTGGTAGCAAAAGAAAAGTTTGGAAACTAGACGACTAAAAGATGTTTGGTTTGACATCCTGTATCGAACAGCAGAGTCCCGCAATCATCTCTGAAAAGATGGACATACAGGGACTGGTGTTATTTAGTGAGCCAAGTGATGCTTTCACAGACAGTGACAGTTTAAATCATCAAGCAATCCTGTGGCAAAGAACTGTGTGAAACTTAAGTAAATCTTTTATTCATTTATGTAATAAAGTGACCTAATATTTCACGTCTTCTAGTTGGACGAGCCTTCTCACAGAGCAATCAAAGAACCCATAGTTATGGTAGGACAACTTTAGTTTCGTCTGGTCACAACAGCCACACTAATCCGTTGCCTACATGTCGGTATTTGTTATACACCCCAACGGAAGTAACGCTACGATGCATTTAGGATGCAGTAACGCCCTCAAACGGTAATTTTTCATCGCCCTTCATAAATTCGTTTAATGAAGGCAACACTGATGTCACATTCCGTCGCACCATTTTCGATATATCGATAAACTGAGCGAACAACATACTAGTTATCCACTTAATAGAACACACTGGTCGCTTTGGAGAGCAATAGGTGGAATAGAATTGGTAGCAGACGGTCATGTGATCATCCAAAGCTAACGTTAAGTCATGGCGGTGAAGTGGTGTATAAATGCCTGGCGGTTCAACGGAGTCGGTGTAGTAAGATGACGTGGAGGCATAAAAGAGTGTTAGAAAGGAGCAATCGAGGTTGGACGTCGTGCCCATGACAACACCGTTAGTGAAATAGTCTACATGGAATTGTGCCACTCGCGGCAATGTAATTAAGAAAGGTGTTCGTAAAAAGTCGTAATCGACAGAAGCGGATGCAAGTGTCACGCTTTGTCAATGACAACCGGTTTAAAACTCGACATACATTTCTGTTGGCTGTGGTTGCACGTCCTTCTCAAGCAGGCTCCGAACGAAAATGCGTTCGATATTTGGGGTCGGGTACCTCCCTAAACGCCATGTCTCACAGCGGCATACGAAGCTTCACGTCTTCTGTTGGGCGAAAGAATTCAGAAGCTAGACAGTAGGTGATTGGATGCCTGTAGCGTAGTCTGACGAGTCAAGATTTTGCCTTTTTTGCAGATGAGGCAAGACGTCGAGTACAACGACAGCGGAATGAAGCAGCGTGTGTAGGATGTGGTTCATGTTGTAGCTGGTTCTGCGATGTTTTGGGGGTGTTTTCCGTGCCATTCCTAGAACCGATTCACTCAGGTTACCGTAGACATCAACTGCGATTTTTTTTCAGCATTCTCTGAGACCAGGCGAAGTCCTTTTTTCTACATCTTTATGATGAGTATGCTATGGAAACTCCCGTCTTTCAAGATGATGACAGCCGTTTTCACAGGGCTGGTTTGACGTAACTCGAGCACCTATCGTATCTTAACTGATCTGCTAAATTACGCGAGTGAACGTAGCAATCATCTTACTGCATCTGCAGCAGCGATCTGACCAGCAGTTGGCATCACAGTGACACGACGAGCTGTTGCAAATCGGTTACTTCAAGCACAGCTCCGAGCCAGACGCCCTGTGGCGTGCACGCCTCTGACCCCAAACCACCGCCATTTGCGACCTCAGTGGTGTCAAGCAAGAGCTCATTGGAGGGCATAATGGAGGTCTGCTGTGTTTTCTGACAAAAGCTGGTTCTGCCTTGTTGTCAGAGGTGGCCACGTGTTGGTTAGAAGCAGGACAGTTGAGGGCGTGCTTCCAATCTGTCTTCGTGTTAGACATACTGGACCTACACCTGGAGTTATGGTCTGTGGTGCGATTTCGTATGACAGCAGGAGCTCACTTGTGGTTATCCCATGCACCCTGACTACAAATTAGTAAGTCAGTCTCGTGATTCGACCACTTGTACTGCCATTCGTGAACAGCATTCTAAGGGATGTTTTCCAACAGGATAACGCTCGCCCACATTCCACTGTTGTAACCACCATTGTTTACAGATTGTCGACTGTCGACATTTTACCTTGGCCTGATCGATCACCAGGTCTGTCTCCAATCAATCACATTCGGGACATCAACGCCAGCGTCATCCACAACCAGCATTAACCGTCCTTTTACTCGCCTACCAAGCGCAACTCCAGCCCACAAGCTGACATTCGGTACCTGTACAACACAATGCATGCACATTTACCTGCTTGCATTCAACATTCTGACGGTTACACCTGTTATTAACGTATCAGCATTTCACTCTTCAGCTCGCACGTAAATTAACCTGTGACCCAGCAGTGTTAATCACTTTGTTACCTAGGAAAATGTATTCCCGAAATTTCATTACTCTACGTTTGTTATTTTTTGGTGCTACGACTTTTTTCCGTCAGTGTACGTAAGTGGAGAAATATTAAAGTTAATGGGCTCATTGACGTGGAAGATATTAAAGATTGGATACTGGGTCAGGGCAGGAAGGATGTAAGAGATATAAAACGCCCTGGCCATTTTGAAGGCAATATTTGGGGATTTAGCTAAATAGATTCAGTAGAATTTTCAACTGGATGGTCAGCTAGAAACTTAAATCTCGCTCATTCCGAGCACGAGGCAAATATACGAACCACTGTTCTTTTTGCTGAGTTTGTGTCAAAATGTATGAAAAGTTCCGTGAGGATGTTTATAACAGTGGTAACGACTGCTTTAGTGAAACTTGTGCCACATCTGTAAGGAGAAAGAGCTTCGGGCAGTGTGACAGAAGCGCTGAGAAGGGACTACAAGGCCGCGTGGGAATGGTGAGGTGTTCCACGGCCGTCGCCTTGCGGTCATTGTCTTGCCGCTGACGGCCAAGTGCGTATCGTCCTGGCAATACTTAACAGGCTCTCGTTATACGGACAACCAAGGGGCCGTTTAATAGCCCAGCACGCATGGTGAATGGCTGATTACTGCCATTTTAGCGTGTTCGGCGTCGCATCTCCTATGATGCCATAACAGATTAAACAAAGAGCAAATTAATTAGATTTGAAAGTAACGTTCTATCTGCCGGATTGAGGAGAACAGAAGTTCCACACTGCCGCCTAATGAAGAAAATTCGAGCGTACAGAATTTCAGACCAGCTGCATAACTGGACTGACGAGATTATAGCAAACATAGGACATCATGTCATGATTATCGGAGAGAAATCTTCAGTCGTAAAAGTAACTTCGGACGTACCTCAGGGGAGTGTTATTGGACCATTACATTTCACAATATATATAAACGACAAAGTGGATGACGTCGGAAGTTCCACGAGGCTTTTCGCGGACGATGCTGTTGCATACAGAGGATACGCAAAGCTAGAAAACTGTAGCCAAACACAGGAAAACCTACAGAGGATCCATACATGGTGGAGAAATTGGCAACTGACCCGCGACATGAACAAATGTAACTTATTGCGCATGAATAGGCAGAAACACCCGTTATTGTGCGATTACACGATTGCATAGCAATGACTGGCAGCAGACACATCCATAAAACTGTAGGAGTAATGCAGACGTAGCGATTTGAAGTGGAACGACGTCATAAAACCATCCGCAGGTAAGGCAGATGCCAGACCGTGATTCGTTGGAAGAATCCTCAGGAAATGAAATTCACCCACAAAGCAAGCAGCTAACAAAACCCTCGTTCGACCAATACCTGAACATTGCTCGGCAGTCTGGGATCCGTACTAGGTAGGATTGATGGAGAAATAGGGAAGATCCAAAGAAGAGCAGCATGTTCGTTACAGATTCATTTTCTAAGCGCT
Organism: Schistocerca cancellata; assembly: GCF_023864275.1. Taxonomy (NCBI): domain Eukaryota; kingdom Metazoa; phylum Arthropoda; class Insecta; order Orthoptera; family Acrididae; genus Schistocerca; species Schistocerca cancellata. The sequence goes on along the minus strand of NC_064629.1, from coordinate 54,614,812 downwards.
GTGGCGTGACGGAGATCCTCAGTAAAATCATGTGGCAGACGCCGCAAAAGAGGCGTTCTCCATCACGGTGTGATTTATTATTAAAGTTCCGACAGCGTGCGTTCCTAAAAAAAGTCAACCAATATAATGATTTCTCCAGTGTATATCTCGCGAGAAGGCCACGAAGGTGTACCAGCAATCGTTGCTCCCACGAAACATTTAGAACTGGACAAAGAAAAGCGGAAATCGACAGCGCTACATATCGTACACTCCGCCACACACTGTAAGGTGAATTGCGGAGTATAGATGTAGGTGTACACATACACTCCTGGAAATTGAAATAAGAACACCGTGAATTCATTGTCCCAGGAAGGGGAAACTTTATTGACACATTCCTGGGGTCAGATACATCACATGATCACACTGACAGAACCACAGGCACATAGACACAGGCAACAGAGCATGCACAATGTCGGCACTAGTACAGTGTATATCCACCTTTCGCAGCAATGCAGGCTGCTATTCTCCCATGGAGACGATCGTAGAGATGCTGGATGTAGTCCTGTGGAACGGCTTGCCATGCCATTTCCACCTGGCGCCTCAGCTGGACCAGCGTTCGTGCTGGACGTGCAGACCGCGTGAGACGACGCTTCATCCAGTCCCAAACATGCTCAATGGGGGACAGATCCGGAGATCTTGCTGGCCAGGGTAGTTGACTTACACCTTCTAGAGCACGTTGGGTGGCACGGGATACATGCGGACGTGCATTGTCCTGTTGGAACAGCAAGTTCCCTTGCCGGTCTAGGAATGGTAGAACGATGGGTTCGATGACGGTTTGGATGTACCGTGCACTATTCAGTGTCCCCTCGACGATCACCAGTAGTGTACGGCCAGTGTAGGAGATCACTCCCCACACCATGATGCCGGGTGTTGGCCCTGTGTGCCTCGGTCGTATGCAGTCCTGATTGTGGCGCTCACCTGCACGGCGCCAAACACGCATACGACCATCATTGGCACCAAGGCAGAAGCGACTCTCATCGCTGAAGACGACACGTCTCCATTCGTCCCTCCATTCACACCTGTCGCGACACCACTGGAGGCGGGCTGCACGATGTTGGGGCGTGAGCGGAAGACGGCCTAACGGTGTGCGGGACCGTAGCCCAGCTTCATGGAGACGGTTGCGAATGGTCCTCGCCGATACCCCAGGAGCAACAGTGTCCCTAATTTGCTGGGAAGTGGCAGTGCGGTCCCCTACGGCACTGCGTAGGATCCTACGGTCTTGGCGTGCATCCGTGCGTCGCTGCGGTCCGGTCCCAGGTCGACGGGCACGTGCACCTTCCGCCGATCACTGGCGACAACATTGATGTACTGTGGAGACCTCACGCCCCACGTGTTGAGCAATTCGGCGGTACGTCCACCCGGCCTCCCGCATGCCCACTATACGCCCTCGCTCAAAGTCCGTCAACTGCACATACGGTTCACGTCCACGCTGTCGCGGCATGCTACCAGTGTTAAAGACTGCGATGGAGCTCCGTATGCCACGGCAAACTGGCTGACACTGACGGCGGCGGTGCACAAATTCTGCGTAGCTAGCGCCATTCGACGGCCAACACCGCGGTTCCTGGTGTGTCCGCTGTGCCGTGCGTGTGATCATTGCTTGTACAGCCCTCTCGCAGTGTCCGGAGCAAGTATGGTGGGTCTGACACACCGGTGTCAATGTGTTTTTTTCCATTTCCAGGAGTGTACATTGTGTTACACTGAAGTTTTCAGAAATTCAGCAGGATATAAGGTGGAGGATTTTGACGCACGCTCTCCTACTCACGGGAAATTTAACCCCTTACCAGCTGTGAGACTCGTGGTCCGGTATCCGTGCTAAGTGTAATTACTACGAACCTAGCCCGTGGTACTTCACGGTCCTGGCGCACGGTACGGCGTTCGGGCGAATTGTGAACTGCATAGGTCTGGTCCGTGGTACGTCAGTCGGGAGAAGCTCGCACGTAAAAAATAAAAAATAAATAAAATAAAAATTTTAAAAGGTAGTAGTGAAACAATGTGGGACTTCAAGAGATTCAAACTTCCATTACATGTGCCCGTATGTTTGGAACGATATCACACCCTTGAAGATTTGTGTTGTTGATTTTTGTAAGAGTGCTAATTATGTGAATTGTGAGCGTATTCAGGAATTGGAGATAAAAGCTATTGACTTATATTATATTCTATTGATTGATAATAAATGCTGTCGCTTATCAAATATTTCAGAAAAAACACATGTACTTACATTCCGTAAGTCGTGCGCGATTGTTACAAGGTCGGACCGATTTGCCGAAACCTGGAATAGCTCGAAGGCCGGGCGATCGCGTTCACATTTTGGGTCCGAGCCGTTCGAACTTAAATCGTAACTTTAGGAGTTAATAATCTACTTCTCGTAGCGAAAATCCACAGCGTCTATAAATTCTTTAAACGATGTCATTTTCCGCTTTTGGGCGTAACTGCTTTTATTGTGCTATTGCAATTTCGGCTTATATGCTACTGTCAAACATAAGATTCGATGTCATACTACGGCACAGAAACAGGTTAAAACCAACAACTTCCTTATAGTGCTGCGTCAGCCTTGGTGGAAGAAGTGCGCTTCTTATCAATGACACTTGGAATAAACGCCTAAAATCGCTACTGCAAGAGTAAGAGCAGCAAGCAGCAGACACGAGCTGGAACACTATAACCACGTACAATGTGCTTTTGATCAGTTTGGTTCTCAAGTCACTCCTAGGTTTAAACACACCCGTACATGTTGGCTGTCTTCAGCAGAATGGATGAAAACTTCCAGCAAGACAACGTGGCGTGTGGTGTGTCACAGGGTCTAAAATGTCCAACAGTAGTCGCTCACTCCCCTGGTGTTACTTTGGAAGACCTAAGAATGACTGTATTGTGCTTTGTAGAGTCCTTTTCTTATACAGCACAATAAAAGAGGTGAACACGAAAATAGTCCAAAGACACAGTACGTGCCTTAATCGTTTTATGATCCCAGCGCTGAATACGCGGTCGTGCCAGCATAATGGTAGAACAGTCTTCTTCGAATACAGATTTTCTATTACCTAACAGGGTTTCGCGAGAACAGCGTCGTATTTCTTACACGAATTCTCATTTACGCTCCCCGAAAATTTCTCTTGCACTTTCGTATCAGCTATACGTATCTGTTACGATCCTAGCAGTGTGTCCCCTGAGCTCGTTATGAATACATGATAAGAATTTTTTCTGCCAGTATCGGGCTGGCAAAGGGAGGAGAGGTGGTCGTATAAATTGCCTCATCACCAGACTTTGCGTCAATATCCTGCATTAAATTCCAAACTTCTTTTTAGCGTCTCAAAAAGTAAGGGCATGCTACACTGTTGATTGTGGTCGTCCGTCGGCTGTGGACGTTCGGTCCGGCGGTCCCCTCAGTGCTATTTGCTGGCACCGGGTTTCATCCACTCCCTTCTCTCTTCATCATACAATACAAACTTGATGCCACTCTACAAACAACCATTCCCGTCACCAACACCCTACAGATACACTTAACACACAGCTTTCACACTTCGCGAAGAAAAGGTGTCACTGCGCGCGAAGAATGGAAAAAAACTTTGCAATTAAACGAGTGAACTCCACTGGGTGTCTCCCGGCCAAACATGTCATACGATAATTAATAATTAACCACCACTGCAAAAATACTCTGTATTTGATACTTAAATCAGACTATTTTTATGGTATGTATGGCTGGTATGGTTCAAATGGCTCTGAGCACTATGGGACTCAACTTCTGAGGTCATTAGTCCCCTAGAACTTAGAACTAGTTAAACCTAACTAACCTAAGGACATCACACACATCCATGCCCGAGGCAGGATTCGAACCTGCTACCGTAGCGGTCTCGCGGTCCCAGACTGCAGCGCACAGAACCGCACGGCCACTTCGGCCGGCTATGGCTGGTATGCATGGCTGTTAATTATATTAATATTTTTTTTAAGTTTTATTTTTCTTGTGTATCACTATGCCTTTTGTAGAAATTGTTTCTGCTAATTCAACTTACGTTGTTGCTCCACTGCTTTCTATTTGGAACAGATCGCAAGATGGCAGGAGCCGAAACCGGTAATGCTGAATTGGCCATGTTATGCAATCGAGACGGACTCTAACAAACAAAGCGTCATAACACGGTCGCCGACTCATTTACAGACTTTATGTCTTCAGTTGATGAATTAATGTAGAAGAGTTCGCTGTGTTTGTTTTATTTACCACTTGGGCCCATAAATTGTGTAATTTCAAGTCTTCTTCTCTGTCAGAGTTGTTTTTGTGCTTTTGGCCTCTCTGTGCATCCTGGCACGGTGGTGATTATATCTTGAGAAAGTTTCAGTGGCACAGAGATTAATTTGGTAGTTCCCTGACCCCAGTGCACGATCTGCTACTGCTAATTTATCCGTGATCTCCAGACGACAACTTATTCTTGCGTTGTTGTAACCGTAGTCCCAAAAACATATAAAATAATAATTTTAAATTTTTTCACAAAATTAACATTTATCGTCACATCAAGCTATGAATACAAGAAGAATTTGGCAAAAAGTAAACAATCGATTATTTTTGAGGATGTAGTTTCACTCTGGAATATAATCTTCCAAATGTTCAGAAAATTAACCTGTATTATCATAAAAAGAATAGCCTGTGACACTCATTTTTTTCCAGAACTTTTCCAACAAGTCTAAGTTCTCCAGTCAACTTCCCTATAACTGAATTTACATGATCGTCCCATTTCATATAGCTTCTTAGAACTATCCCTCGATACTTAACAGCGTGACACGCTCAAGATGTGCAACACTAGCCTTGTAATACGGTAATTTCTGTAACAAAGAGAAAGAACGCGATAGTATCTCAAACTTACGGCCATTAAATAGAGCTGTCATTCGTTGCACCAAATGAGAATTTTGCCTAAGTCTTTCTGAATTTTGTTACCGTAATTTCCTGTAGGGAACAGTGTCATCAGTAAACCATCGTATGGAACTGATAATAACGTTCTATAAATCGTTTGTGTTTACTGAGAAGATCAGCGGTCCTTTCGCACTTTCTTGGGGCGTATTCGATGTCAAAAAAATGGTTCAAATGGCTCTGAGCACTATGTGACTTAACATCTTAGGTCATCAGTCCCCTAGAACTTAGAACTACCTAAACCTAACTAACCTAAGGACATCACACAACACCCAGCCATCACGAGGCAGAGAAAATCCCTGACCCCGCCGGGAATCGAACCCGGGAACCCGGGCATGGGAAGCGAGAACGCTACCGCACGACCACGAGATGCGGGCAATGTTCGATGTCACTTTTGTTTCTGTGAAACACTCATTTACCAGCACATCGTACTAGGTACTACTGGTCAAATATTCAGACAACCACAATATATTTGCGACGACATTTCGTACCATGGTAATCGAGTATATGGCACAGTCGTAAACGTTTTTTGGAAATCTAAGGGGGGGGGGGAATCTACCTGTTCACCAGTATCTGTTGTATGCAAGATATCATGTACGAAGAAATCTATCTATTCACCAGCATCTATTGTACGCAAGATATCACGTACGAATAGCGCTAACATTGTTTCGAGAGGAATGGTTTTTATTGAATGCATGCTGATTCTTTGACAGAAGGAAGGAACAGGATATTTGCTGCAAGTGGATACCCTGATATAAATTTGGTGTCCTGTGAATAAAAGTGCTACTATCGAGAAAGATTGAGACGCCGCTGGTTGCAGTCCCTACAGTAAACGAAGTGGACTGCAACGAGCCTCACGACGGCGAAACACTCATCCGTATCACATGTGCGGACCTTATATCTACAAGCAATCTGGATCTCTGAGTGTGACTGTGGAGCTCGACTACCCAGGATATCACTCTCGGCCACCAGCAGTACTAAGTAACAGGTCGCACGGGGCGCTCAAAAAGTTTCCGCTCGAAGTCCACACTAACCCCTTGTCTACGACTACATGTCGGTGCTTGTATACCAGCATCAGAGTCGCGCTGTGTTGCATATACGTTGCTGAAATGGCCCCAAACGGAACTTTTTGATCGCTCGTTATACATCACCCACTACGGGCGAACTTCATCAAGGATGTTAAAATATTTGGGCCAAAGCATAAAGGATTTTAAAGTGGTGTTACTACACTATTGCCGCGCGTTATTAGTCGAGCGGTCTAAGGCGCTGCAGTCATGGACTGTGCGGCTGGTCCCGGCGGAGGTTCGAGTCCTCCCTCGGGCATGAGTGTGTGTGTGTTTGTCCTTAGGATAATTTAGGTTAAGTAGTGTGTAAGCTTAGGGACTGATGACCTTAGCAGTTAAGTCCTATAAGATTTCACACACATTTGAACATTTGAACTACACTATTCAACCATCATTTGCGCGTAGACTGTTTTTTTTCAGACGTTATACAGTTTTAAGTAGACTAAGTGTTTCTTCTTCTTCATCTTCATATCCATTAATGGATGTTGGCGACCACATGATGCATCTTTATTCTATCAAATGCAGCATGTAATAGTTGTTCTGCGCTTGATGACCTTGTCCACTGCTTTATGTTATTTAACCTAGATATTATTCTTCGCCCTTTTCTTTTTCACGCAGTCTTCTCTTCGATTATCAGCTCTAGAAGCATATATTTGGTGTTCCGTAATGTGTGTCCTAGATATGCAGTATTTTTTCTTTTAATCGTTGCCAACATTGCTCGGTGTTTGCGTATTCTTCGCAGTACTTCGATTTCAGTTACTCTTGCTGACTACTGTATTTTAAACATGCTGTAGTAAATCCACATTTCAAAGACCTCGATCTAATTTGCTGTTACCACTTTTAATGTTTATCCTCGAGACCGAATACAAGCGAGTGCATTCGATCTAAGTTGCCACACCTAATATCTGTTGTGCTAATCAGAGCAGTTACTAAGGAAATAAGCTAATGATGATGTTATAAGCTCAACAGTCAAAGCTAGAAAACTTTAAATTCCTATCCATATCTGGTTACGTTAGACGGAAATTTTATGTTTTGTTTATTGACTATACCTCGATTAGTATGTTTACTATGCTAAAACTACCGTAATGGTGTTAATGTGTTAAGATAATAAGGTGCACTGCAGAAATTACGCTGTAGTGAAACTGTCGAGACATGGTGCTCTGAGGTGCAACGTTATTGATAATGAAATCCAAAGGCTACATTTTTGCTAATGTACAAAGAGCACGAATGCACTTTTATTCTAACAAGTACAGCAAGTAAGTGTGAACTAAAACAATGGTGGAAACGAAAAGAAAAATTAAAATTTTTAGCAATCTGTTTTTCACAAATTGTAATGTTTTACAGCAAATTCTCGAAATCCTAAAACTGCTACAAAGCTGGCGTTGTCGAAGAAATGACTGGTGCACCGTCTCGATCATTTCTGGCATGTTGCGTATGTTTGTCGCGGCTTCAAAACACGCGCACTCATCGACTAACTTCCGCGCGCGCGAAGCTGATTGGCTGTGGTTTCATGGCACTAGCGGAACGGTGCAATTCCGGTCTGTGGTTACTTGGAAAATTTTGCTCTATATTATCATCACATTGTTTTCCTCCACCATACAGATCCTCCATCTTGCTCCTTACGTTTGCTTCAAAATACGTCACAGTATATTCCACTCGTTTGTCGAATATCATGACTAGCCTTGATAGATGCTGGTGGTTAAATCACTTGACTCGTGTGTGCTCTCTTGCTGGGCTGACAACGGAGTAGTTAGTCGTTACTGGTTGCAGGTGCCACCGCGAGCGCTTCTCGCTTCGTCGAGAGCTTGATAACGGCAATTAGTGTGCTGACGGCGTTGCGGAGACAGGCAGAGCCAAAGGCAAGCGGAAGAGCTGTAGCTAGGCCCATCTGCTGCCCGGAAGCCCGCGCAGGAAATCGTTTCTGATTCTAGCAGCACCGCGCGCCTGTACAACCACTCACCAGTTTAACCTCAAGCGTTTATTTTTTTCTTCTGGTATTTGCTGTGGCAGAAAATTACGATGTGAATTTTCCAATTTTGACTAAACACACAGGTGAGACGGGAATTAATTGACACCGTAGTTACAGAACCAAAGGGTCTGTAAACAGAAACCAAAAACAAATTAAATGATCTATTACTATGACTATTCCACGAATAAAACTGTTAGCCTAACACCTAGACGATTTAGATGACTGTGTTATTGCTTCCGCTCACTCCACCGTGAGTGGTGCGGTGTAATGTCATGTAACTGGAAAGAGAACAGATCTACAACTCTACGACTTAAAATCCCATTTTAGTATGGTAGAACAGATAATTTAATATTATCACTACCAGTAAGTGAGGTGAGGCATACTCAGCAGCAGATTAACAGTCGTTGGTCTGCTGTACTGGGCGGTACGAGTGTGATTTTTAGACGGTTATTGAAGCTTGTTTAGGTAAATGTTGGGCTGGTGTCAATCTCAACCTCAGGAAATACCATATACAAACAGTTAACGCGATAATACACGGAAAAAATTTGTGCAATGTATTGTCATGATAGCTAGAGACGTTAACAAAATCGCGTTGTAGGCACGCGAAACAGCAACGCCCAACATACAGAAACTGTACATTTCTAACGGAAAACTGACGAAATGAATACCCGGACAGTGCCATGTTTGTCAGCTAGTTTACACAAATGCTTGAGATTTGGTTGCATTAAGATTTTCTGCTTTCACAATAAGATCGTAAATTGTATTTTTCAAATATCATGTACATATGTTTTGTTATATTTGTGCATGTTTGTTACATTATCGATCTAACTGTCAAAGATACGGTCTGCTTAAAAATTTTTACCTCTCCCCAACTGAGAACGTTTGGAGCATTATGGGCAGGGCCGTCCAACCAGCTCGGGATGTTGACGATTTAACGCGCCAATTGGATAGAATTTAGCACGATATCACTCGGGAAGACATCTAGCTACTCTGTCAATGCCGAGCCGTAATTTCTTCCATAAGGGACAGAGGTGGACCGACGTCTTATTGATTTCCTCAATTTGTGGAGCCCTTTCTCTCGAATTAAACATCCAGATTTACTGAAATTGTAATAATGTGTTTTTCTGTACATGTACGTCACATTTACCGACTTCCGTCCGTCCCATTCCTTCGCGGTGCGTCGTTTTCTTTGTCTAGGGTATATAACAAACAAAAGTTCATCACATTTAAAAAATACCATTTACGACCTTATTGTGTGAGTAAAAAATTATAATACAAGCAAATAATATACATTTATATGAGTGTATATAGATATATGCGCTGATAACAACTTGACTAAATTTGGGCAATGCTTGAATAGGAGCCTTGGTCGGAACGGTAACAAATACAGATTTATGTAAAGAAGCAGCTCTATTGGACTACGATTACAATGCATTTCATAAAATTTGTAGCTGCGAAACAGTATACTAAAGGACTATTGAAGCAGCTCTATTGGACTATGATTACAATGCATTTCCTAAAATTTGCAGCTGCGAAACAGTATACTAAAGGACTATTGAACCAGCTCTATTGGACTATGATTACAATGCATTTCATAAAAATTTGTAGCTGCGAAACAGTATACTAAAGGACTATTGAAGAAAAAAAATTGCGTGCTTAATTGACAGATGGTACACACGATTTCACTCTCCTAGGTTAAGTGATGAGTGTGACGACAGGACATGTATCCGGCCACGAAGGTAAATAAAAAAGTTCAAAAACAGCAGACCCTTTACGACGGGATAGACGCTAAGAAAGACAAAGAAACTGTGGTATCGATAGCAACGATGCCACGGCGTAGGTGCAAGTTGGTAAGTTGGCACTACGAGACACCGGCGACAGCGCCCTCTGGCCGGCGCTGTCGAGCTCCACGAGCTCCGCTCCAGATTAATAAAGAGCAGACGGCTGGCATACTTCGCTTCATATACCGACTTGCACTACGTACGACGGTTCTAAGGCTTGCTCATCATTGCAAAGCTATGTAACCATTTATTAACTCGTTTTTGCCTACAGTAAACATCTATAATTAGACACGCAGTACCAACGTGTTTTACCTTTTCCTGCTCCTACTCACTTCCTACATTCGGCCAACCTTTCAGTTTTCAGGAGCAGACCCACGCGCCGCCTTCCAGGCGGGATACAAAAGAAACAATGCAAGTAGTATATGCATTAATACTAAACAACGGATACGATTTAATCTCTCATGATGAAAATGTGATATAATGTACCACAGTAGCGATTACAGAAACACTCGCCAGGCCACAATAATCCACAGAAACACGACAGGCACAAAGGGTAAATACTAAACAAAACAAGAAAAAAATTAGGGAAGATTTTGGGATCAGGAAAAGGACAAGCAAAGGACTGGACTGAGATGACGCACAAGGTAAAACAAATTCTACGGGCACGTTACAAAGTGTGAGCGAGAGTAGCTCAACACAGAAACCTTTCACCTACATCTCCTCATTAAATGGGAACAAAAGATGGGTTGAGGAAATAAAAACATACACGGTCATCGTTGGGGTCCATCCGAAGGTTATTTTGGATAAAGACAGAATTCGAACTGACATCGATCACTAACAGAGGTTGCAGGAAACACAACGTGCAAAGGTCAAGAAGACTGATAAGAAGAAACTGGGAAAAAGCTCAGTGAAAGGAAGAAAAACTTCTGATAGGAGGAGAAGAGACAACCAAGTACATCAGTTCTCTGTATGTCCATCTTTTAGAGATGGTTGCGGGACTCGGCAGTTCGATAGAGGATGTCAAATTAAACACCATTCAGCCGTCAAATTTCCAACCTTAATTTGTTTGGCAACCAGTTTCAGCGTTTTACTACGCCATCTTCAGGCCCCTGACCGGCGTGTACGAAGAATCTACCCAGGTTGTGATTAAAACAGGAGCCAGCAATAGTGGTATTAATAGATTTTTGCTGTAGTGAACACTTCAAGTGTTGTTACGCATCGTGCAATACCATACGAGGAAACGGAATTACAACTCTTGTTGAGTTTCTGAATTCCATTGACAGGGGAACACAATACACAAGTGCCATAAAGGACCCATACCGCGTTTCCCGGTATAATTTGAATGCACAACCTTGTCTTACGTGTTAAAACATTGCTGCGGCACCACTGAGTGCACATATTGCAACCGTTCATCATATTGTTATGTGGATTGCGAAGATTTGTTACTTTATAAACCCTAATGTAGGGCTGAAACTAGGCTAGATAGTGGAGATAAGAGTTGACGCTCCTTCAGGGAAGGTAGAAGAAATATGGGACAGAAGAATTCGAGCACGCATGCACGGAAAGTAAGGGTCATCTGAGATTATTTTGTAGACATGAGTATAACGGGAACTGGCAACTGTGAACGAGACCTCGCGAAACGCACGAGGTATACTCAACAATCAAGTACGGAGGTCCGAAGCACCCACTACGTATAAAAGTGTTTAGGAAGGTGCCCACGGTAGAGGAGGGACGTCAAAAAGTCCACAGTTTTCAGGCATTCGGAGACAGAGTGCTGCATGTGTGTGGCTTTCTGTCTAGCCGCGGACAAATACGTCGAGATCTTTTACGTTCTTCCTCCTATAAGAGCCTTACAGGCACGCCACCATGACCAGGTGTGACGACATCACGATTACCCTCCCAGCTCTTTCTCAATATGTCAACGGATTCACTCAAATTGCTCATAGAGTAGACATTCTTCGGGAAATTTTTATTACTTGTCACCAGCTTTCAGATCTGTCATTTTAGTTCACTGTAAGACAGGGCATGTCGGATAGTATGTGATTCCATCAATAAACTGTGAGACAGGTAGCACAGTATTTTTAAGATACTGTTCGCGTATACGGGAGAGGTGGGTTCAGTTCTTGATCGACCACGCCGATTTAGGTTTCAGTGGCTTCCCTGAATCAAAGCAAATGATGATATGGTGCCTTCAAAACGGTCGCATTCGGATGCCTACCCAATTCTCGTCGAGCTTAACATCTATTCCGGTCGATGCGTTTTAATTAAATGAGAGGAACGCAGATGATTAGGTTGCTTTTCCTGGACGGCATACAGGCTACATTCCCAAACCATCTTAATTACTCTATTGCAAATGTTTTGCAATTTCCCTCTTTATCCGAAACACGAAATATTTCATTGTACTACAGAAGATCGTTTTTTCTCCTTTGGCAGACCCATTTTAGCCGGAAGTGCTGTGGAGCGAATGTGTATAAGAAATGACATGGTGGCAACTGTCAATCCAGCATGTTCGAACAAAGAGTATTATTCGACCATGCAGACAGATGTAACCAGCTTGCCTGAAAGTCCACCAAAGATATATCAACGGTTTACTTGATTTGATACCACGACGTATAACAGGTCTACCAGCATCTCTTATTTCGTGCCTGTAAGTAGTTATAACAATTCATATTTTAATCTCTGAGTAATGGTACATTTGGTGATAAATAGCATTCTAATTAGTTGGTGATTACTCTAATTTTCAGCACGATCGGCTATGATTACATTCATTATTCTTAGCAAGCGAAGCATTGTGTATAAAATAATACCTATCTGGTGTTACCAACTCAAGATGGAAAATTGTGAGTGCACTATTTTCCTCCTGTCCTTTCGGGGTGCACTCAGCTTCGTGATGCCAATTGAGGAGCTACTCGACCGAATAGTAGCGGCTCCGGTCAAAGAAAACCATCATAAAGACCGGGAGAGCGGTGTGCTGACCACGCGCCCCTCCTATCCGCATCCTCATTCTGGATGACACGGCGGTCGGATGGTCCCGATGGTCCACTTGTGGCCTGAAGACGGAGTGCTTTCAGAAATGAAAGGAATTCCTTATCTCTAACACAAAGACGTTTTATCAATTTTTTTGACGCAAACGCTTGTTATCGAGTCTTAATCTGGTATTAAGTCTGCAACGTTTCGCAGGATGTCGTGAATCATCAGGAGCTTAGATACTGATAGCATTTCAACGTTATCGTTAGCGTGTAGTGAAGTACAGCTACGGAGAACCTTATCGGAACCCTCTACGATAATGATCGATTTCAACAGTAAGCAGTTTATTAGTAAGTTGCTGATACAGACAAGACAAGTATCTACAGATTATTATCTCAACACATTGGTGTATCTAAATGTCACTGAGACATCCTGTTCCTTTCTAATTGGAAACTCTAACACAAAGATTCTATATGAACATTTCGTAATTTGCTTTAGCAGCAGAGTTTCGACGCACATCAATTTCACTACTCACAGACAGATGTGTAGTTTCGCACTAGCAGGCTCCGTTCTGAATTTGCAATAGAATGGTTATAGGAATTCATTCAGAGTAGAGTCGAGTAACAATCTTCACTTCTTTATATTATTGCGAATTCTTCAGCAGATGTGTCAGCACTACCTTTACACGAGTTCCTAGCCTTCTTTTGCAGTAAACATGTTCAGAACATAAATACGCTTGAATGCTTGGTGCTCGGTAGGTTTCATATATTTATTAAAGGACATCATGAGATGCACTAGAAATTATTATTTTCCAAAACCGGTTTCCGGGTTTATAGCTCATTATCAGTGGCATGTAGTCTGCGTGGCACGGTATCTGGCGTCTTAATCGCCATACAGCGATTGCAGTGGGTCTTCTACAAAACATTTGCACTTGCGTACTACGAACACAGAAATGGAAGTACAATAGTTTTCATTGGTCAGTTTTTAAAGATGCCTTTTGCAAGTCGTAGACGAGATTGTTTCGCACCACTGCGTCTACTAGATTCTCGTTTTCTCGTTTTCTGTGTACCCTCCCCAATCGCCCCATTCATTGGTACCAACTGTTATTCTTGCCACGTTCAGGTCCATTACGTCCCATTAGGGTCTTACGTCACCAAGAGGGCTAGCAACGTGCTTTGCAAATAATTTCCAAAGTCGGTTACGATTTGTATGTATTACCACTGTGGAACCACTAATTATGCCTTTTAACATCGAATCTGACAAGCGCATGCTGTTTAGTACAAATCTCCATGCGTTATTATTATTATTATTATTATTATCGATGGAAATGTGGGAACATCAAGCCCATTACGATTAGCGAAACGGCGTAATTCGAAAACGAACATTCCACATTTAGCAGTGACCATTCTGGCACCGAAACGGAAGATGACAAAGAGAAGGCCGAAATACGGAATTCGGTTTTCCAAAATTGTTTCACCACTGAGGATCGTTACACGGTCCTTCCTTTCAATCGTCGTACGAACGTCAAAATGGCTAATTTTACACTATGCAACAGCTACGTCAAACTTCGTCAAGAATTGTCACTCCCTAATATTTGACTGCAGTAACATACATGACAACCTGTATACTATATGACAGGACAGATTTCAGATCCTATCGTATTAAATGATACGCATGTCATTGCTACAGAAGTACATACTGTAAGTTGACTCACAGGCTGACAATTACTAAACTATATGAAAACAAATGTAAATTAGTTACAAAGTACGGCGTGTACACACTTTATTCAACGTCACTACAGATATTCGGATTTAGGTTATGACATGTTCGATATGCCTGTCATCATTGACGACGATGTGGCGCAGACGAATAGCGAAATTCGGCATAACCGCTGAAGTGTCGGGACATCGATACTGTCGATGACCCCCTGAAAGGCGGTTTTCAGCTCAGCAATGGTTTTGGGGTTGTCACTGTACACCTTGTGTTTAATATAGCCATACAAAAAAAGAGTCGTATGTGTTCAGATCCGGGGAATATGGCAGCCAATCGAGGCCTGTGACAGAGACCTCTGGGTACCCCAGAGCCAGAATGCGGTCCCCAAAGTGCTCCTCCAGGTTATCAAACACTCTCCTGCTTCAATATGGTCGAGCTCCGTCTTGCATGAACCACATCTTGTCGAGATAGGGGCACTTCAGATAATGGGGATGGAATCATCTTCCAAAACCTGGTAGTTACCGTGCCGTCAAGGAATGCCGCACTGATTATTCCGTGGCTGGACACTGCACAACACACCCTGTTGAGGGTGAAGAGACTTACCGATCGCAAAATGCGGATTCTCAGTCCCCCGAATGCGCCATTTTTGCTCATTGACAAAATCATCCAAATGAAAGTGGGCTTCGTCACTAAACCAAACTATATTTACCTCAAAGTCCTGCTGGTCAATTCTGTGGACACTCGTGTTGGCGAAACGCAACTGCAGTTCCATGGCTCTGGGGCTTAATGGATGATGGGTTCCAATTTTGTATGGGAAGAGTTGCAGGTCTTCAACAGCAATTTGTCGCAGTGTCTCTCGGTTGAATCCCATCTGTTTTGCAGCTCGTCTGATCGATTTCCAGTGGCCGGTTTGAAACA
The DNA here is from genome assembly GCF_023864275.1 of Schistocerca cancellata. NCBI lineage: Eukaryota > Metazoa > Arthropoda > Insecta > Orthoptera > Acrididae > Schistocerca > Schistocerca cancellata. The sequence continues at coordinate 54,599,473 of NC_064629.1, read as the reverse complement.
GAGTGCGTGTCTTCTCGATGGTTTCAGGCGTTTTCACCATTTTAGGACGACCGACATTGTCAACGGTGTCATCACGAACACCAAGGGTTCTCTCAAACTTGCGGATCAACTTCTGGATTGTTGGCACACTTGGACCGGTTGTCTTCAGCTTGAACTCGGTGGCAAACTTCCTTTGAGCCGCAGTTGTGCTGTCACGTGCAAATGGCCGACAACAAGGCGCGTGCGATTTCGCAAACTAATTCTCATCACGCCCTGCGGCCAACACCCACGTTTCCTCGGGACCGTATGGACCACTTACCATTGTTGTGTTGTTATGGTCTTCAGTCCTGAGACTGGTTTGATGCAGCTCTCCATGCTAATCTATCCTGTGCAAGCTTCTTCATCTCCCAGTACCTACTGCAACCTACATACTTCTGAATTTGCTTAGTGTATTCATCTCTTGGTCTCCCCCTACGATTTTTACCCTCCACGCTGCCCTCCAATACTAAATTGGTGATCCCTTGATGCCTCAGAACATGTCCTACCAACCGATCCCTTCTTCTGGTCAAGTTGTGCCACAAACTTCTCTTCTCCCCAATCCTATTCAATACTTCCTCATTAGTTATGTGATCTATCCATCTAATCTTCAGCATTCTTCTGTAGCACCACATTTCGAAAGCTTCTATTCTCTTCTTGTTCAAACTATTTACCGTCCATGTTTCACTTCCATACATGGCTACACTCCATAAAAATACTTTCAGAAATGACTTCCTGACACTTAAATCTATACTCGATGTTAACAAATTTCTCTTCTTCAGAAACGCTTCCCTTGCCATTCCCAGTCTACATTTTATATCCTCTCTACTTCGACCATCATCAGTTATTTTGCTCCCCAAATAGCAAAACTCCTTTACTACTTTATGTGTCTCATTTTCTAATCTAATACCCTCAACATCACCCGACTTAATTCGACTACATTCCATTATCCTCGTTTTGCTTTTGTTGATGTTCATCTTATATCCTCCCTTCAAGACGCCATCCATTCCATTCAACTGCTCTTCCAAGTCCTTTGCTGTCTCTGACAGAATTACAATGTCATCGGCGAACCTCAACGTTTTTATTTCTTCTCCATGGATTTTAATACCTACTTCGAATTTTTCTTTTGTTTCCTTTACTGCTTGCTCAATATACAGATTGAATAACATCGGGGAGAGGCTACAACCCTGTCTTACTCCCTTCTTAACCACTGCTTCCCTTTCATGTCCCTCGACTCTTATAACTGCCATCTGGTTTCTGTACAAATTGTAAATAGCCTTTCGCTCCCTGTATTTTACCCCTGCCACCTTTAGAATTTGAAAGAGAGTATTCCAGTCAACATTGTCAAAAGCTTTCTCTAAGTCTACAAATGCTACAAACGTAGGTTTGCCTTTCCTTAATCTTTCTTCTAAGATAAGTCGTAAGGTCAGTATTGCCTCACGTGTTCCAACATTTCTACGGAATCCAAACTGATCTTCCCCGAGGTCGGCTTCTACCAGTTTTTCCATTCGTCTGTAAAGAATTCGTGTTAGTATTTTGCAGCTGTGGCTTATTAAACTGATAGTTCGGTAACTTTCACATCTGTCAACACCTGCTTTCTTTGGGATTGGAATTATTATATTCTTCTTGAAGTCTGAGGGTATTTCGCCTGTTTCATACATCTTGCTCACCAGATGGTAGAGTTTTGTCAGGACTGGCTCTCCCAAGGCCGTCAGTAGTTCCAATGGAATGTTGTCTACTCCGGGGGCCTTGTTTCGACTCAGTTCTTTCAGTGCTCTGTCAAACTCTTCATGCAGTATCGTATCTCCCATTTCGTCTTCATCTACATCCTCGTCCATTTCCATAATATTGTCCTCAAGTTCATCGCCCTTGTATAGACCCTCTATATACTCCTTCCACCTTTCTGCTTTCCCTTCTTTGCTTAGAACTGGGTTTCCATCTGAGCTCTTGATGTTCATACAAGTGGTTCTCTTATCTCCAAAGGTCTCTTTAATTTTCCTGTAGGCAGTATCTATCTTACCCCTAGTGAGATAAGCCTCTACATCCTTACATTTGTCCTCTAGCCATCCCTGCTTAGCCATTTTGCACTTCCTGTCGATCTCATTTTTGAGACGTTTGTATTCCTTTTTGCCTGCTTCACTTGCTGCATTTTTATATTTTCTCCTTTCATCAATTAAATTCAATATTTCTTCTGTTACCCAAGGATTTCTACTAGCCCTCGTCTTTTTACCTACTTGATCCTCTGCTGCCTTCACCACTTCATCCCTCAAAGCTACCCATTCTTCTTCTACTGTATTTCTTTCCCCCATTCCGGTCAATTGTTCCCTTATGCTGTCCCTGAAACTCTGTACAACCTCTGGTTCTTTCAGTTTATCCAGGTCCCATCTCCTTAAATTCCCACCTTTTTGCAGTTTCTTCAGTTTTAATCTACAGGTCATAACCAATAGATTGTGGTCAGAGTCCACATCTGCCCCTGGAAATGTCTTACAATTTAAAACCTGGTTCCTAAATCTCTGTCTTACCATTATATAATCTATCTGATACCTTTTAGTATCTCCAGGGTTCTTCCATGAATACAACCTTCTATCATGATTCTTAAACCAAGTGTTAGCTATGATTAAGTTGTGCTCTGTGCAAAATTCTACCAGGCGGCTCCCTCTTTCATTTCTTAGCCCCAATCCATATTCACCTACTACGTTTCCTTCTCTCCCTTTTCCTACACTCGAATTCCAGTCACCCATGACTATTAAATTTTCGTCTCCCTTCACTATCTGAATAATTTCTTTTATTTCATCATACATTTCTTCAATTTCTTCGTCATCTGCAGAAGTAGTTGGCATATACACTTGTATTACTGTAGTAGGTGTGGGCTTCGTATCTATCTTGGCCACAATAATGCGTTCACTATGCTGTTTGTAGTAGCTTACCCGTACTCCTATTTTCCTATTCATTATTAAACCTACTCCTGCATTACCCCTATTTGACTTTGTGTTTATAACCCTGTAGTCACCTAACCAGAAGTCTTGTTCCTCCTGCCACCGAACTTCACTAATTCCCACTATATCTAACTTTAACCTATCCATTTCCCTTTTTAAATTTTCTAACCTACCTGCCCGATTAAGGGATCTGACATTCCACGCTCCGATCCGTAGAACGCCAGTTTTCTTTCTCCTGATAACGACATCCTCTTGAGTAGTCCCCGCCCGGAGATCCGAATGGGGGACTATTTTACCTCCGGAATATTTTACCCAAGAGGACGCCATCATCATTTAATCATACAGTAAAGCTGCTTGCCCTCGGGAAAAATTACGGCCGTAGTTTCCCCTTGCTTTCAGCCGTTCGCAGTACCAGCACAGCAAGGCCGTTTTGGTTATTGTTACAAGGTCAGATCAGTCAATCATCCAGACTGTTGCCCTTGCAACTACTGAAAAGGCTGCTGCCCCTCTTCAGGAACCACACGTTTGTCTGGCCTCTCAACAGATACCCCTCCGTTGTGGTTGTACCTACGGTACGGCTATCTGTATCGCTGAGGCACGCAAGCCTCCCCACCAACGGCAAGGTCCATGGTTCATGGTGAACCGAAAGACGCAACTTGACGAATTAACTGAGTAAAGTGTTCCTTATCTACAACAGCAAATTTTACTTTCTGGGCCTCCAAGTTGTTCGTTCACTCTCCCGACCAGCGCGATCGCCAGACGTCAGCCCGTTGAGCGTGTTGGGATGGCATCTGGTTCGGTTTAAATCACCGTAAAAATCATTCGACCGATTGCGACAAGACGAAACATGGAACACTAGTTTCCAGAGGCGATGTCTGACATTTCTATGATCGCCTCTTTGCCAGACTGCAGGACTACATTGTAGCTACACTGTACAAAGGAATTAAATGAGTCCGCAGCTCGTGGTCGTGCGGTAGCGTTCTCGCTTCCTACGCCCGGGTTCGATTCCCGGCGGGGTCACGGATTTTCTCTGCCTCGTGATAACTGGGTGTTGTGTGATGTCCTTAGGTTGGTTAGGTTTAAGTAGTTCTAAGTTCTAGGGGACTGATGACCATAGATGTTCAGTCCCATAGTGCTCAGAGCTATTTGAACCATTTTTTTAATTAAATGAACACCTTTTCGAAACCCCGTAATTTCCACCCATTAGGTTTGGAATTTGGGTCAAAAGCGGGTGCTGCCTTCTTCTATAATGGCGCAAAAGCGTGGCGCCCTACGAACTTGACGACGCGTCAATTAGCAAGGTGTCGACATGTGCGAAATAAAGGCCATAGCTCACAAGTTCATCTGTAGTGTAATGGGGGTAATGGTGCAATATTCTCACCAAATTTCACGACATTTATGCTCAGCTAAACAGTGGAAAGGTCGTAACAGTTTCTCTTGGCCACATTTCACCCCTTCTTTTCTAGCCTGCGCGGGAGTGGTTCAAAAATGGTTCACATGGCTCTGAGCACTATGGGACTCAAATACTGTGGTCATAAGTCCCCTAGAACTTAGAACTACTTAAACCTAACTAACCTAAGGACAGCACACAACACCCAACCATCACGAGGCAGAGAAAAATCCCTGACCCCGCCGGGAATCGAACCCGGGAACCCGGGCGTTGGAAGCGAGAACGCTACCGCACGACGGGAGTGGTCAGAACGGCGAGGCCCGGCGTTGAAGTCACGCGGTTTTCTTATGAGTGCCGAGGAAAACAGACCAGAAAAACTGCTGCTCGGAACTAGCACGAAAAGGTCACAAGGGGTGGCATAAAGGACTCAATGAAAGCACTCCGTTCCCCGGGGCGTCGATTCCCATATTTCGCGGTCAGACACGACCGTTCGCAGTGCAATGAGCAACAGGATAACGTTATTAGCAACCCTTGGCAGTGCTGATGCCCTCGGACGTTTCAACCTTTCTGTAAAGACACTTCGGTGCTGCATCCCCGTTAAACGTGTCCTGACTCCTTTGGAGCGCAGCGCGACCGCCATTTACGCTCTCCTGCACAGGTTGGAACTACCGGGTACCCTGGAACACTATTCTACGAAATCTGAATGTGGTCTGAATCAGCAAAGGGTGCTTAGGCTTTTCCGTCCCACCTATTTCGCCCTCCTGTGGCGTGATCACTGGGGGTTGTGAGATTTACACGTGCGTGAATAAAACGACAAAGGGTCCTTTTCAGACCCCCAAGTTCGGCAAGAGCCTCGGTGCCACCCAGCAACCTTTGTTGAGAACATGAAAAGTGTACTTGTACACACAGAATCCGTGACGGGGATCCCTGGTTCTTTCGCCACTACACTGCGTCTGATAGGCATCCGGAACTGGAGAGTGTCGAAGGGGTTGCCGGTCTCCAGGTTCCTAGGACTTCGTCACGGGTTCTCTTTGTACAGGTACATTTTTAAAATTCTCAATAAATGTGGTCGGGTACCACCGACGGTTTTGCCGAACTGGGGGCAGGAGTCTTAGAGGAACCCTCTGACATTTTATTCGTGCATATCTCAATGTCGCATCCTCCCACGATCACGTCGCAGGAGGACACAAAATAGGGGTGCTGAAAAAGCATAAGCAACCCTTGCTGCTTCAGATCACGTTCAAATTTCGTCGAATGGTTCTGAACGGTTCCAGTCTGTACGCGAAAATTGCGTTCGACGGGGATGCAGCAGAACAGTTGCCCCTTAGACGAGGGTCGAAATGCCCAAGTGTGTCAGCAGTGTCACTGGTTGTGGAGAACGTCTTCCTGCTGCTGACCGCACTGGGGAGTGGAAGCCCCAGGGACAGGGTATGCCACCCCCTGCCGCTTGTGAGCGGCGGTGTGTCTGCAATGTTTTCTTCGGCCACTGATAAGAAAACCGCGTGATTTGAACGCTGGGCGTCGCGGTTCTTACCTCCGTGGCACAGGCGTCACAAGAAGGGGTCAAATGTAAGTAAGAGGGGGACACGTCCACGGTGACATCATTTCGTGCGGTAGCGTTCTCGCTTCCCGCGCCCGGGTTCCCGGGTTCGATTCCCGGCGGGGTCAGGGATTTTCTCTGCCTCGTGATGACTGGGTGTTGTGTGATGTCCTTAGGTTAGTTAGGTTTAAGTAGTTCTAAGTTCTAGGGGACTGATGACCATAGATGTTAAGTCCCATAGTTCTCAGAGCCATTTGAACCATTTTTTTGTGACATCATTAACCCACCTCGCACCTCACATCAACGTCTAAGCTGTGACCTTTTTTTCGCATTCGCAGAACAGTTGAATGCAGAAAACTGAGAATGCTGGACATTTAGAAAAACAAATGAAACTCTGTATTAAAAAGATGGCAGTTACAGTGATGTGTAACGTAAACAGTGAACTGAAAATGAACTGTAAGATGTCCACCTGGTTGCCAGATGAGAAAAAGCAGTTTGCTTAGATGCAATGAATTATATGTTACCTGTAAGTACCTTTCCATTTCATAAACAAACGTTGAAGAACTGTTTTTAAATCTGTAACGTTGATGTGAAACCATAACCTATGTGTAAAAATGGACAAATCGTGTAATATTTGAGGACATCCACTGAAGATGCCTTGTAAAAAAGGCGATACGCGTCCGGGTGCACAAATAAAAATAAAAATTTAGATCTGCAGCTTGCAAAAAAGGCATTTTCTTTGAAACAACTGATTGATTAATTTATGGAAAGTGTTCAGACTGCAACTGTAGAAAACAAACACTTTCACAGTGACGGCTCCTGCATTTCGGCGTTTATTATTTTCACGAATATTTCTGTACGAAATCACAAACAATACAGGCGGGAAGTGTTTGTGATGAGGGAATATGGAAACTGTTCCTACACTAAGATGTTCTTATCGATGGGAACATTACGTACGAAAGAAACTGGGTTTTACAAGGAATTTCCTTATTTATAAGAATTTTACAGGATTTTACATACGAGTAATAAAAAAAGACATGCTTTGTTTCAACGGAGCTCCTGATTGTATACTGTTTATTTCTGATCTTTTTAATGTTTTTGCATGTTCTCTTGTAAATCTGTGGTGTTAAATAGCTTTATGACTAACAAATATGTACACATCTTTTAGTCTGATGTACTGGATGTACAGAGAGATTTGGTTTAACGCCACTAACAAATATGTACACATGCTTTAGTCTATTGTGCTGAATGTACACAGAGATTTGGTTAAAGCCACTACTTTCATTTGTAGCTTTAAGTGCTGTTATGATTACCCTTCACTTCTGTAAGCTTGCTTTGTACATGCTGATATACACAACATTTATATTCTTTTATTATGCAGGGGCCTGAAGATAGCAAAGTGAAATGCTGAAACTGGTAGCCTTCAAAATAAAATAAAATAACATCTTAAGTTACTCGGCTGTTGGTGTATTTCATTGCCATTTACAATTACTTAACCAGCCGATGGCCCCTGTCCATGATGGACCAACAGAGAAAAGAAACTGCAGTTACGTACCTACGTGCAAAACACATATACTCTCTTTATAGGCAACAGACGTCACAGATGATCTCGTAGCAGTAGATCACTATTTCCCTTTTATAAATTTTGAATTTAATGTAAGTCTGATTTTCAAAAACAAAATTTGGACTTGTTGTATTGACTTTGTGCGTCATTAAAACGATATAATCGAAAAACACTGCGATTATGCGTCCTAGCATCTCGTTCAAACAAATCTGTAAAATCCTACTTGTCTTTCCACAAAATGAATCATATGAATCAGAATTATACTTATTTCAAGATGCTGCGGTGTTCAATACTAACTGAAGGGAAAAACTTCATTTGACCTCTAGAAATAAAACCTGAAATAAATGTCGGTGTGATGAGCGTATATAGACTTTTATGAAACCGTTATTTCATTGCCCTTTTAAGCATATTAAAATAAGGTACACTACTGACACTCAGTTTATGAATATGATGAACATAAAAGAAAACACGTAACACCTGAAATCAACGTTGGTGTAATGAGCATATACAGTATTTTATGTCATCGTTACTTCATTGACCTTTTAAGCATATCAAAATAAGGTATGCTATTTACACTCAGTTTATGAAAATGATGAAAATAAAATAAAACCGACGAGGGAGTGCTCTCCACGATAGTGAAGGCCTAGGTTCGAGTTCTGATGCTTTACATAATTATGATCTGCTAAGGAGCTCACTTTATACACGCTAACAAAATACGAACTGTTCGTGCAATTTGTTTTACTGGTCTTTCACATTTAACAGACGGACTGAGTGACAGGATATTATGCAGATACGACACGTCACAGAGTCTCTGCTGTTCAGCTCTATCACGTATCTCAACACAAATTGTACATTATCTGACAGCACGCTGTGAACTGGAAGGGAGAACATAAATTTCTGTCATTAAGCTGTCATATGATATCGTTTCATACAAAAAGTACACGACTCATGTCTCTCAGATCTGTCAGTATGGGCGTGGGATTGACCATTTCTTACATATTCTCAGTATTGCATACGAGAAACAGAAGGATATAAAACCTACATCGTTGCTGCAATGCACTAACTCAAAAGACTCATGCCTCGTCCTACTGCAGAATTAAGTAATGTTTTCCTAAAAGCAACGGGACAGATGCAAGTACTTTGTTAATAATAAAATTAATAATATTATTATTACACACGTTACAGGCCTTTATCAGACCACGTGAAGCATTTATGACTCCTTGTTCTTCCTGTTCTTCCAGTACTCTTTCATTTGTGCGCTAAGGGCCCTTTTCCTTTCTGCGGTCCACTTTGGTCTTTGGGCTTCAGGTGCTGTCTTCTCTGACATTACTTCCCACTTGTGTGTTTTGTGTCTACAGACCTTTTTCCAGATCAATTTTGACTTGTGCCATCCAAGGTGTATTGGTTTTGGGCCTCTGCGTGTCTGTCGGTGAGTTGGGGCCGTGAAATTTTAGGCGCCTTTTTCTGATGTCCGCTGATGGTTGGACAACTTCTCTGTGGTGTCTCTGGAGTGAAGCTTGTATCCTTCGTCTGTGAGTTTTGGTGCAATAATTTTCCTAATAATTTTGCTTTCCTCTGCGAGGGTTATCTCTAGGTCGCCCTTGGCGTGTAGCGTGACATTATTTGTTGTAGATGCCCTGTGTTTTGTATAAGGCTCTCTTCATCTTCAGTAACCTGGTGTTCTGCGTGATTTTCTCCTTTCCTGTCAGTTCGAGCACTTGCAAATTTTTTACTCTGTTGATCTTGCCATATTTTGTGTTTAAATACAGTATGTAGAATTTCGTGCAGAAGAACTCTGATTTTTGGAAGGAGATCTGTAGCCATACTTTTTCTGCGCACTCTTTGAGTTCTTCTACCTGCCTGACTGTTGTGGTTTCGTCGTCTGCAAGTAGTGCCAGGTCGTCCACGAAGGCTAAACAGCCAACTTCCAGTTCATCCTTGGATCGCTTTAGTCGCACTGGCTTCCAGCATCTTTGTAAATTCAGCTCTTCTCCCATTCCTTAATGACTTCGTCCAACACAAGGTTGAAGAGGGGTGTTGAGAGACCATCACCTTGACCCATGCATGTCCCGATCTCAAAGGGTTCAGAGATTTCCCCCCTAAATTTCACTTTTGATGTCGTGTTTGTCGGTGTCTGATCAGTTGCAGTGTCTTGCAGCCCAAACCTTGTTCGTATAGGATGATCAACAGTGGCTCAAATGGTTCAAATGGCTCTGAGCACTATGCGACTTAACTTCTGAGGTCATCAGTCGCCTAGAACTTAGAACAAATTAAACCTAAATACCCTAAGGACATTACACACATCCATGCCCGAGGCAGGATTCGAACCTGCGACCGTAACGGTCGCTCGGTTCCAGACTGTAACGCCTAGAACCGCACGGCCACCCCGGCCGGCTGTTCAACAATGACTGGCGGTCAACGGAGACATACGCTTTCTTAAAGACAACGAAAGTGCATATGATTGGCGTATTTATGAGGGCTTTGATACTCGGCGTATTCTTCAAATTGAAGATTTGTTCTGCGCAGGAGCGATCAGGTCGGAAGCCCGCCTGGTACTCGTCGATCTTGTGGTCCAGCTGGTCCTGTCTCCTTCTCTGGACCTCCTCTCGTGTCGAGGTTAGTGAGTCTGTATGCTTCTCTGTCGGTTCTTCCTCTAGGAATTTCTCTGTGTCTTCTGAGGTCCTGGGCATTAATAATAATAGCAGGCCGGTGTGGCCGAGCGGTTCTAGGCACTTCAGTCTGGAACTAGCCGGCTGTTGTGGCCGAGCGGTTCTAGGCGCTTCAGTCTGGAACCGCGCGACCGCTACGGTCGCAGGTTCGAATCCTGCCTCGGGCATGGCTGTGATTGATGTCCTTAGGTTAGTTAGGTTTAAGTAGTTCTAAGTTCTAGGGGACTTATGACCTAAGATGTTGAGTCCCATAGTGCTCAGAGCCATTTGAACCATTTTTTGAATAATAATAATAATAATAACAACAATAATTTTCCTCACTCTCGAAACTAAGTAAAGCGGACCGGCGTTGTCACATATTTCGATTATGGTGTATAAATGATATGATACAAGAGCACTACGTTAGCTCAGTAATATGGAACAAAAATAAAAATTCAGAATCACCAAGATACTAAAACAAAAAGAAAGGCTTGTGTAGCTTTTTGTATAGGATCAGTTTACGTCCACATTCATTGAATTAATTCATAAAAACGTATGTTGGAAACAATGTGTCTGTACAACGTTGCAAGTTCTTCAGCGATTAATACAAGGTGCGAGTAGTCTTACCATATTTACAGATGACAGTCAGCATGAAAATAAAGAAAGAACTAATACATGTGCGACATGGACTATGTTCAAGAAGACTATGTTTAGTCCATATCTCCGACAAAAGAAGATTCTCGAACCTTAGACAGTGTGTGTATATGGCCAAAGTCTGAAACACAATGCTAAGATGGCGTGTTGCATCATTAGTTTTGCAATGTAACAGACTCTCGTAACTATTTTCTGTTTTTATTCGTTTTTGAAATTTACGTTCTGTTAAGGCCTTGTCACACATTTACTCCAGTATTCTTTGAACGTTTCAGACGGGCTGAAGGCATAAAAAATTAACACCGTGCACCCCAAACTATGTATAGTTGGGGGTTCACAGTGTTAATTGTTATATGTTGTTAAGTGTTACAAAAACTGAAAAAATATGCTACTGTCAAATGTCAAATTTTTGTATCATTCTCTTGTTCGCTTTTAGGAAACCAAACGGAGAACAGGTTTGGAGACACCATCTCTTGTGGGCCGCTTGAATTTGCACAGGCAACGCACTGATTGGCTCACTTCAATGCTAATTAAATCAGAATCGGTGCAATATATTGAACTTTTTTTCTTAACCATTATTTCTCAGCGCAGCCTAACCTGAAACAGGATAACAAAACTTAAGGCTCTGTTTGGTTCATCAAACGAAATCATACAGAAAGAGCAGCAGTGTTATCACCTTTTTTTTAAAAAAGTGACAGTACGTTTTAATTTTTCTGATGTGTTGACTAACAGAATGGTAAAAGAAGAAGAGTGTATGTGTGTGTGTGTGTGTGTGTGTTTGTGTCTGTGTGTGTGTGAGAGAGAGAGAGAGAGAGAGAGAGAGAGAGAGAGAGAGGAGGGGGGGAAGTTCAGTGTGAGTGAACGTGGCAGACAGAGGGAGGAATAGAACATGATGTAGTGAAAGAGAGAAGCACGGGAGGTGGGGGTAAGGAGAGACTGAAAGAGGGAAATGAGAGAGATGGAAGCTGACAGAGAAAGGGAGATCTGGGGAGTGTGTGAGATATATACATGGAGAGAGAGAGAGAATGGGCAATTGACGGCGTGACAGTGTGTGTGGGTGGGGGGAGGGGAGGGATTGAAAGAGGGTAACAGGGAGATAAGGAGACACAGGAGATGTAAAGTTTGATACCTAAAAGAGAGCCTTTAAATTATTAAAATATAACGAAGGAAAGGCTTGCGATAAAGGGCCACACACGTAGAATGTCAGGATAGAATGAAGAACAAGCAATTGAGGAGAAATGGCCAACCAGTCGAAACTAGCTACTCCAATTCATGGCAACATAATGTAGTTTTAATTAGCGCTTGAGTAGCTGATGATTTGGGTACGTAAAATGCAGTTAAGTCAAGCAGAGATGAGGAATGAACATGTATTTGTGTAGGAGAGAAGTGGCTCTGATAGCGAGACGGCAATAACTGTGGCAGCGCTGTGGCAGCTGACAACGGACACCAAGTTGGGGAAACTTCTCTCGTAACAAGAACTTTTAATTACCGTTGTGTGGCGTTGTGAAGTGGGCCTATTGTGGTGAGCTTGGCGTTAACGAAGGCTCGGGATTAAGAACTGCTTCCCCTGCAAACAGTAATAATCCACTCGCTTGGGGTCTCGCTCGTCTTAATCGCCAGGCGCACCCACGCTGGCCGTATCGCAGTCTAGCTGCCTCGATAACGATTCTTATCTCCCTGTACACACGGCTGAGCTGCTGCTGATACTTGCTTTCGTCTTAGCAGTAAGAAGCAAGAGCGGCCAGCGAACTTACTTCATAGTTTCTTTTCCACATTCTCGTTCTTAGTTACGGAAGAGAAAATTGTTGTTATCCTTATCACAGTTGGCTGAAACTAATAATTATTTTTTGTTTTCTCTCATTGTATCAGAGTTGTACGACGTACAATCAGTTATGAAAGTTTCAATAATAGCGTTTGTAAGTTAAAAGCATTATTACCAAACAAAAATCTAGAAAATGTATAAGATAAATATTTATATTTCAAACCAAAATACACGTCTCAGAAAGGCTTTCAAGTCAGGTTACTCAAACATTTTACAATTAATTTACTTTTACATCTACATTTGTAGGCAACTCCGCAAGTCACTGTACAGCGTACAGGGGAGGATGCAGCGTCAAATATTATCCATGCTCTATCCCATCCCATTAGTGTACAGAACGCGGGGAAAATGCTTGTTTATATCCCTCTGTACCTAAGCTAATCTCTCTTATCTTATTCTAGTAATACAACTTGAGATAGCAGTAGTGGCAGCACAATAGTCGCGCAGTTTTCTGAGAATACAATTTCTCTAAATGTACTCACAGCAGGGTTTCGAGAGAACCACGTCTTCTTTCTTCCAAAGATTCTAATTTAAGTTTCCAGAGAATGTATGTTACACATTGGTGTTGGCTACACCGACTGGTTACAATCCTAGCATCACGGCCTGAATTCGTCCATTTCTCCTTCAGGAGAATTATCAGCCAAAAGTAGTAGGACGTACGAGTACAATGTTGGCACGATGACAGGCACGTGTTGGTTGAATGTTGACAGGGACACTTTTAGTACTAACTTACCACACTATAAACTCTGAACGGAAGAGGCATTATAGGCCAGTTCAAACGAAAACAAGCACTCGAACTTACAAGGTATATACTACGAGAGATACCATTCGTTGGCCTCTGTGAAATATACACACACATACACACACACACACACACACACACACACACACACTCTGTTCAATTTTAAGTGCGATGGTAATTCTTTTAACGCATATGACATTCAGTACATTGTCTGCTTACAATGATATGCAACAGATACTTTTAAGTTTACAAATAATATTACTAACGAGATGCGTATACGTTGTTAGTGCCGTTTATGATAATACAAATTTTTTTTCTTAGCTATTAGACCCGATAATTTTACGGTGGTATGTTTATTTTTAAAGTTTTCAGCTAAGCCGACTTTGGAGTCACGTACGTTGCGTAGATACCAATTCAATAATCACTTCAGTGTATTTCCATGCAGTATTTTTCTAATGTCTATGGCGGTTAAACCCATTTTCGTATATATTCCGTTCTTCAGGGTGAGTATATTCAATTCTGGAGTTTAAATCATTGATTCATTATAGACAAGTATAAGGCGAATAAATCACGTGCAAAAACTGACCAATTTTATATTGTGCGTACACATTCTGCTGCATACGTTTCTGAGACACATTGTGCTTGTGTGCAGCTATTGGTTCTCAGACGTTAATACCAACTTAATTGATTATGTGTGATACGATATCATATCAATGCAGGAGTAGGTTTAATAATGAATAAAAAAACAGGAGTGTGGGTAGCTACTACAAACAGCATAGAGAACACATTATCGTCGCGAAGGTAGACACGAAGCCCACGCTTACCACAGTAGAATAAGTTTATATGCAAACTAGCTCCACAGACGACGAAGAGATTGATGAAATGTAGGATGAGATAAAAGTAATTATTCAGATAGTGAAGGGAGACGAAAATTTAATAGTCATGGGTGACGAATTCGATAGTAGGAAAAGGAAGAGAAGGAAACGTATTAGGTGACTATGGAATGGGGGTAGGGAATGAAAGACGAAGCCGCCTGATACAATTTTGCACAGAGCATAACTTAATCATAGCTAACACTTGGTTCAAGAATCATGAAAGAATGTTGTATACATGGAAGAGGCCTGGAGATACTGGAAGGTTTCAGATAGATTATATAATGGTAAGACAGAGATTTAGGGACCAGGTTTTAAATTGTAACGCCGGCCGGAGTGGCCGGGCGGTTCTAGGCGCTACAGTCGGGAACCACGCGACCGCTACGGTCGCAGGTTCGAATCCTGCCTCGGGCATGGATGTGTATGATGTCCTTAGGTTAGTTAGGTTTAATTAGTTCTAAGTTCTAGGGGACTGATGACCACAGAAGATAAGTCCCATAGTGCTCAGAGCCATTTGAACCATTTAAATTGTAACACATTTCCAGGGGCAGATGTGGACTCTGACGACAATCTACTGGTTATGAACTGTAGATTACAACTGAAGAAACTGCAAAAAGGTGAGAATTAAAGGAGATGGGACCTGGATAAAATGACAGAACCAGAGGTTGTAGAGAGTTTCAGGGAGAGCATTAGCGAACGATTGACATGAATGGGGGAAAGAAATACAGTAAATGAAGAATGGATAGCTTTGAGAGATGAAATAGTAAAGGCAGCAGAGGATTAAGTAGGTAAAAAGAGGGCTAGTAGAAATCCTTGGTTAACAGAAGAAATAATGAATTTAAATGATGAAAGGAGAAATATAAAAATGCAGTAAATGAAGCAGGCAAAAAGGAATACATACATCTCAAAAATGAGATCGACAGGAAGTGCAAAATGGCTAAGCAGGGATGGCTAGAGGACAAATGTGAGGTTGTAGAGGCATATATCACTGGGGGTAAGATAGATACTGCCTACAGGAAAATTAAAGAGACATTTTGAGAAAAGAGAGCCACTTATATGAATATCAAGAGCTCAGATGGAAACCCAATTCTAAGCAAAGAAGGGAAAGCAGAAGGGTGGAAGGAGTATATACAGGGTCTATACAAGGGCGATGTACTTGAGGACAACGTTATGGAAATGGAAGAGCATGTAGATGAAGATGAAATGGGAGATAAGGTACTGAGTGAAGAGTTTGACAGAGAACTGAAAGATGTAAGTCGAAACAATGCCCTAGGAGTAGACGATATTTCGTTAGAACTGTTGTTGATAGCCTTGGGAGAGCCAGTCATGACATACCTCTTTCATCTGGTGAGCAAGATGTACGAGACAGGCGAAATACCCTCAGACTTCAAGAAGAATATAATAATTCCAATCCCAAAGAAGGCAGGTGTTGACAGATGTGAAAAAATCACCGAACTGTCAGTTTAATAAGTCACGGCTGCTAAATACTAACGCGAATTCTTCACGAACGAATGGAAAAACTGGTAGAATACGACCTCGGGGAATATCAGTTTGGATTCGGTATGAATGTTGGAACCCGTGAGGCAATATTGACCCTACGACTTATCTTAGAAGCTAGATTAAGGAAAGGCAAACCTACGTTTCTAGCATTTGTAGACTTAGAGAAAGTATTTGACAATGTTGAATCGAATACTCTCTTTCAAATTATGGAGGTGGCATGGGTAAAATACAGGGAACGAAAGGCTACTTACAATTTGTACAGCAACCAGAGTCGAGGGGCATGAAAGGGAAGCAGTGGTTGGGAAGGGAGTGAGACAGGGTTGTAGCCTATCCCCGATGTTATTCAATCTGTGTATTGAGCAAGCAGCAAAGGAAACAAAAGAAAAATTTGGAGTAGGAATTAAATTCCATGGATAATAAATAAAAATTTTGAGGTTCGCCGATGACATTGTAATTCTGTCAGACAGAGAAAAGGACCTGGAAGAGCAGTTGAACGGAATGGACAGTGTCTTGAAAGGAGGATGTAAGATGAATATCAACAAAAGCAAAACGAGGATAGTGGAATGTAGTCGAATTAAATCGGGTGACGTTGAAGGAACTAGATCACGAAATGAGACACTTAAAGTAGTAAATGAGTTTTGCTATTTGGGGATCAAAATAACTGATGATGGTCGAATTAGAGAGGACATAAAAGGTAGACTGGCAATGGCAAGGAAAGCGTTTCTGAAGAAGAGAAATTTGTTAACATTGGGTATAGATTTAAATATCAGGATGTCGTTTCTGTAAGTATTTGTGTGGAATGTAGCCATGTATGGACGATAAATAGTTTAGACAAGAAGAGAATAGAAGCTTTCGAGATGTGGTGCTACAGAAGAATGCTGAAGATTATTTGGGTAGACCACATAGCTAATGAGGAGATATTGAATATAATTGGGGAGGAGATAAATTTGTGACGCAACTTGACTAGAAGTAGGGATCGGTTGGTAGGACATGTTCTGAGGCATCAAGGAATCACCAATTTAGTACTGTATGGCAGCGTGGACGGTAAAAATCGTAGGGGGAGACCAAGAGATTAATACACTAAGCAGATTCAGAAGGATGTAAGTTGCATTAGGTACTGCGAGATGATGAAGCTTGCACAGGATAGAGTAGCATGGAGAGCTGCACCTAACCAGTTCTGGACTGAAGACAACAACAACAACAACAACGCGATATAATAATCATACACGACTATTTGCGAAAATTACAGCACCGTAAAGTAGATGCGCAAATAAAATGAAACAAATTAAGCATCCAAAGTATAGCATGACGTTTATGCACTTATAGTTAGATCCTCCATGGCTGCGTCTCCGTTCTCTCAGTATCTTGATCTACCGTAACTTCCACGAGCTACAATTCTCTGAATGTGAAATTCAGGTTGTCTCTTCAGTCGAATGTCTTTCCCTTCCCCCAATTTAAGGTCCCATTATTTCTTACGAACACTCCAGGGCAAAGCTCCAACCATTATCACACGGACTTATGAGGATTCTACCACTAAACCAGCATCTTTCCCCTACTTACATATGGCCGCGTCTGTAAATCATCTGCAGAACCGACCGCAGCTCTCGCAGACGACCAGGAGCTAGTAATTATCAACTAAGTCCGACGGCACCACTCAGTACCGTCTGGATCACCAGAAGCAGAGCAACACACACTTCTCGGCCATCACTTGGCCAGTTGCCATTTTCTAGATTGAAGTCGCCGTGCCAGAAGTCAATTGATACGAGCATACCACTTGTTTTTAATTATTTAGTTCTCTACTTTTTCATTCATTCTGCGCCGAAGAGCCAAAGAACCTGCTACATCCGCCTAATATCGTGTAGGGTCCCCGCGATTACGCAGAAGAGCAGCAACACGACGTGGCGTGAACTCGACTAATGTCTGAAGTAGTGCTGGAGGGAACTGACGCGGTGAATCCGGCAGGGCTGTCCGTGAATCCGCAACAGTACGAGAGATGAAGATCTCTTCTGAACGGCACGTTGCAAAGCATCCCAGGTATGCTCGATAATGTTCATGTCTGGGGAGATTGGTGGCCAGCGGAGTGTTTAAACGGAGATTGGTGGCCAGCGGAGTGTTTAAATTCAGACTAGTGTTCCTGAAGCCACTCTGTAGCAATTCTGGACGTGTGGGGTGTCGTATTGTCTTGCTGGAATTGCCCAAGTCCATCGGAATACACAATAGATATAAATGGATGCAGGTGATCAGACAGAGTGCTTACGTCCGTGTCACCTGTCAAGAGTCGTTTCAAGATGTGTCAGGAGTCCCATATCACTCCAACTGCATACGGCACACACCATTACAGAACCTCCACCTGCTTGAACCGTCCACTGCTGACATGCAGGGTCCATGGATTCGTGAGGTTGTCTCCATACCCGTACACGTCCATCCGCTCGATACAATTTGAAACGAGACTCGACCGACCAACATGTTACCAGTCATCAACAGTCCAATGTCGGTGCTGACGGTGCCAGGCGAGGCGTAATGGTTTGTGTTGTGTAGTCATCGAGGGTACACGAGTGGGCCTTCCACCTCGGAAGCCCATATCGATGATGTTTCGTTAAATGGTTCGCACGCTGACACTTGTTGATGGCCGAGAACTGAAATCTGCAACAATTCGTGTAAGAGTGGCACTTCTGTCACGTTGAACGATTCTCGTCAGTCGTCGTTGGTCCCGTTCTTGCAGGATCTTTTTCCGGCTGCCGCAGTGTCGGAGATTTATTGTTTCACCGGATTCCTGATATTCACGGTACACTCTTTAAATGGTCGTACGGGAAAATCCCCACTTCACCGCTACCTCGGGGAAGCTGTGTCCCATCGCTCGTGCGCCGACTGTAACGCCACGTTCAAACTCACTTAAATTTTGATAACCTGTCATTGCAGCAGCAGTAACCGATCTAACAACTACGCCAGACACTTGCTGTCTTTTATAAGCGTTGCCGACCGCAGAGCCGTATTCTGCCTGTTTACATATCTCTGTGTTTGAATGCGCATGCCTATACCAATTTGTTTGGCGCTTCAGTGTAAAACACACTAATGACAAATGAAAAATGAACATACCCGAGAACGTGACAAATAAATTTCTTATTTACCTGAGACAATGAGAGAGTGCAGAAAATGTAGTGATTCGAATGGCTATGCTGTGGACGTGGTAGCAGGATGGAAACTCTAAGTTCATAAAAACTGTGTTTGAACACTCTGTTGTTTTGTAGGGTTAGTATATGTTGTAGATATTCCAGGACGGTTCCTTCTAGTAACTATTAAAAATTCTGTGACGTTCTGTGATGTGGACTGGAGGTGATGATGATGATGTTTGGTTTGTGGGGCGCTCAACTGCGTGGTTATCAGCGCCCGTACAATTACCCAATCTTTGCTCAGTCCAATTTCGCCAATTTCCTGGATGATGATGAAATGATGGGGACAACACAAACACCCAGTCATCTCGAGGCAGGTGAAAATCCCTGCCCGCATCTCGTGGTCGTGCGGTAGCGTTCTCGCTTCCCACGCCCGGGTTCCCGGGTTCGATTCCCGGCGGGGTCAGGGATTTTCTCTGCCTCGTGATGGCTGGGTGTTGTGTGCTGTCCTTAGGTTAGTTAGGTTTAAGTAGTTCTAAGTTCTAGGGGACTGATGACCATAGATGTTAAGTCCCATAGTGCTCAGAGCCATTTGAACCATTTTTGAAAATCCCTGACCCCGCCGGGAATCGAACCCGGGACCCCGTGCTCGGGAAGCGAGAACGCTACCGCGAGACCACGAGCGGCGGACGTGGACTGGAGGTGTCAGGTGCGTATCAGAGTTTCTCGTTAGTTATTTACCGGACAGTGATCAAGCCGATTAAATATACTGGAGATGTTTAATAAATCTGGAAACGGCCAGTAATTTTCTTTGTAAATCCCTTAGCGGCTTGTTATGTATTTTGTAGCAGCGGTCTGTATGCGACGTTATTTAACTCAGGTTAAGATTGTGGACAGTGTTGAAGCATAGCACTAGAAAGCCATTAGTGTTTTAAAAGACTTAATCAGAATGACCATACTGAGATCTGCATGTACTCTTTTTACAGTGCTAGTGATCAGCACAGCAGTAGCTCGGCTAACTACTGGGCTCATACTCGTAAGGAGTGAGTTTGAAATAGCCTGTACAGATATTCTGCCTTAAGTTTCCCACGTTATCTGTAATAAAATTAGGAGAATACCAAAATTACTTCCTTAAACATGGATACAGTATGTTTTGTTCCTATTTGTTCCCTTTTGAGCTCGTGCCCTGTCGCCAATGACTTCGATGTCAACATGATACTCTATGTAATCAAAAGTATCAGGACAAATGGCTGAAAATGACTTAAAAGTTCGTGGCGCCCTCCATCGGTAATGCTGGAATTCAGTATGGTGTTGGCCCACCCTTAGATTTGATTACAGCTTCCACTCTCGCAAGCATACTTTCAATCAGGTGCTGGAAGGTTTCTTGGGGATTGGCAGCCCATTCTTCACGGAGTGCTGCTCAGAGGAGAGGTATAGATGTCGGTCGGTAAGGCCTGTCACGAAGTCGGAGTACCGAAACATCCCAAAGGTATTGTATATGTTTCATGTAAGGACTCTGTGCAGGCCAGTCCATTACAGGGATGTTATTGTCGTGTAACCACTCCTCCACAGGCCTCGCATTATGAACAGGTACTCGATCGTGTCGAAAGATGCAATCGCCATCCCCGAATTGCTCTTCAACAGTGGGAAGCAAGAAGGTGCTTAAAACATCAATTTAGGCCTGTGCTGTGATAGTGCTACGCAAAACAACAAGAGGTGCAAGTCCCCTCCATGAAAAACACGACCACACCATAACACCACCGCCTCCGAATTTTTTACTGTTGGCACTACACACGCTGGCAGATGACGTTCACCGGGCATTCGCCATACCCACACCCTGCCATCGGATCGCCACATTGTGTACCGTGATTCGTCACTCCACACAACGTTTTTTCACTGTTCAATCGTCCAATGTTTACGTTCCTTACACCATGCGAGGCGTCGTTTGGCATTTACCACCATGATGTGTGGCTTATGAGCAGCCACTCGACCATGAAATCCAAGTTTTCTCACCTCCCGCCTAACTGTCATAGTACTTGCAGTAGATCCTGATGCAGTTTGGTATTCATGTGTGATGGTCTGGATAGATGTCTGCTTATTACACATTACGACCCTCTTCAACTGTCAGCGGTCTCTGTCAGTCAACAGACGATGTCGGCCTGTACGCTTTTGTTGTGTACGTGTCCCTTCACGCTTCCACTTCACTATCACATCGGAAACAGTGGACCTAGGGATGTTTAGGAGTATGGAAATATCCCGTACAGACGTATGACACAAGTGACACCCAATCACCTTACCACGTTCGAAGTCCGTTAGTTCCGCGGAGCGCTTCATCATTCTGCTCTCTCATGATGTCTAATGACTACTGAGGTCGTTGATATGGAGTACCTGGCATTAGGTGGGAGCACAATGCACCTAGTATGAAAAACGTATTTTTTGGGGGTGTCCGGATACTTGTGTTCACATAGCGTATTAAACTCTATTCGTCATTCCTTCCAATCTTCGGCAGTTTCCGTGGATTTTATCGGCTACTGTTTGTTCGTTTGCCGTTCTAGCAGGCTGTCGATGCTGCAAATCGTTGACTATAAATTTTTCACTTCTCATAACAATTTTCTCACCACAGAGTGCACCGCATTTTTGCAGTTTGCGTATCTGGCATTAATTACATCTGAACTCTTCTTTTTATTGAATATCAGGGGTCATTTGCATTGTAGACATACACGGCTGTAGCTGCTGGTTGCATCTCATCTTCCAGAAACAACAAATAACAGAGCAGCTTAACTTTGAACACGGTTTCACGATTTTAAATAAATGTAAATAACATTTCACCCCGTTTCCCTTTCGGAGTGGGTAGCTCAGAAATAAGTAGTCGGCGCCAATAATTTCGTCAGATCTGTGCTGCCCTGGTTTCCTGGAATACATTGTAAGGATCATGTCGTCACGGTTGGCGCTCTGAAAGCTAGCTGCACTTAAACGCGAAGAGGAGACTGGCGTAACAAGCCAACAAGGAGTAAGCGGCTTACTTCCTCTCCTGTTTTTAAGGGCAACCAAAGCTTTTAGATCAGGCGAATATGTGTTGGGATAAGCGGGTTAAGCAGGTTTTTCGTTGACAGGCTTCCATTTCTCGTAGCACACTTATACATCAAGCGGTTCAGTTCTGATGCTTCAAAAATGGCCTCCGAAACTCACGGCTAATTCCCGAAGTATTCAAAAGACTAAGGACTCCTTTTGGACGGAGGTGTAAGACGGCTTCAGAGCGATTGTCATTACTGCTGTCTGTAACTTTATACGTTGTATGATGTGTTGGCAAATGTGCCAACACCTTGTAGATAGAGGAGGCCGAAATGCACGCTATAATCTAACGCAGACGGGCGTGAGGTCTGGAACAGGATACGTAATGAATGCTATAAAGAAAAGTACGTAGCTCCTGGAATACTTAACTTTACTCCATCATTTGTATACAGCATTCTTGATGATACAAGTGAGACTCTCTATAGATATGGTTAATGGCGCCTTGCTAGGTCGTAGCCATGGACTTAGCTGCAGGCTATTCTAACTATCTCTCGGCAAATGAGAGAAAGGCTTCGTTAGTGTAGTCGCTAGCAAAGTCGCCGTACAACTGGGGTCGAGTGCTAGTACGTCTCTCTAGACCTGCCGTGTGGTGGCGCTCGGTCTGCAATTACTGACAGTGGCGACACGCGGGTCCGACATGTACTAATGGACCGCGGCCGATTTAAAGCTACCACCTAGCAAGTGTGGTGTCTGGCGGTGACACCACATTGTATTCTAGTATAATACTCTCAATGTTCATTTAAGAATCTACTTTCTTGCTGTCAACATAAACCAATCCCGTATACACGAAAGGTCTCAGTGGACTCTACACTTACATCCTTGAATTACTGGAACAGATCAGCAAATATTCTTTTAAAAGTGCATACACAAGTGGTATTTTAAATTATTCCAGAAATAACGACTTCGTCATAAATAGTAATTGGTAGTAAAGTAAAAATAGCCTGCAGCAACTGCAGTGAGCATCAGGTCTTTGAATTCCATAGTTACACTGGTTGAACATTATCACGGGACGAAATTTCCGCATATGTCATCCGTTGCAGTGGTATATCGCCATGTACTTACTTGTAGAAGGTACTAACGAAAATGTATGACCTTGCATTACGAGCAACAGCACTCGGATATCAGCGAACAAGCTGCTCAGTCGGTCTGCAAGCCACGAATGACATAGACATGAGTTGCTACGGCTGATGAACGGTTGATCAGCTTGAGATGTATCCACTGCAAAAGTCGTCATGAGTGCGGCTCAGAAATGTGATAACGTGACTGAAGAATGCTATTATTACATGTAGAACAGGTTCTGAGATTAGCCATCACATACAGACAGAGAACTGTGGCGGGCGACTTCAATTTGTAATGCGAGTACCAGGTGTAGAAGTGTGAAACCGGAATTTAGTTGCAATAATTACGCGTCTGTTGTTCAAAATAATCTCCACTGCTATTTATACATTTTTCCCACCTTCCGGCAGGCTACGAATGCCACACCAAAAAAAACAGTTCTTCTTTTGAAGCGAACCAGTCAGCGGGCCATTTTCGTACATTTTCATACGAATTGAAGCGTTGTTCAGCGAGAGCGTGTCCCAGTGATGTAAATAGATGATAATCGAACGGAGCCAAGTCTGGAGAACAAGCCGCATGTCCTAGTATTTCCCAACCGAACGCCTCGATCGTTTCCCTAACCGGTTTTGCTGTGTGTGATGGGGCGTGATCATGGAGCAATATGACTGTGTTGCCTTTTTCCATATTCCGGTCGTTTTTCACGTAATGCTCGATTTAAATCGATCATTTGCTGTTGTTAGCTATAAGTGTTAATGGTTTCACCAGGTTCTAGCAGCTCATAATAGATGACACCCTTCTGATTCCACCAAACAAAGAGCATTGTCTTCTTTACAAAGCGATTTGGTCTTGCAATGGATGTCGATGGTTTGCTTGGATTCACCCAAAATTTACGACCCTCAGGATTCTCAAAATATATCCATTTTTATCATCTGTCACTATTCGATGCAGAAACGACTTTCTTTTGTACCTGCCGAGCAGAATTTCACAAGTGGTCTTTCGATTTGCTTGATGTCTTTCATTCAGTTCATGCGCAAATCATTTTCCCACTTTCTGCACCTTTCCCATAACTTTCAACCGCAGAGAAACGGCTTTTTGCATCATATTCAATTGTTCCGAGAGTTGCTGTTGAGTTTGAGTATCATCTTCATCGAATAAGGCCTGCAATTCGTTGTCTTCGAACTTTTTCGGTGATTTGACGTTAAAATCACCACTTTTGAATTTTTTGAACCACTCGAAATACTGTGTTTTCCCAAGAGTATGGTCGCCGAATGCTTCGATGCGATTCTGCAGCCGTTTTCTTCAAATGTTAACAGAAAACCAATGCTATCCGCAAATTGTAGTTCGTAGGCACAAAACTCGACATGTTTACGCGTTTGAAACAGGTACCCATGTGTGGAACTTGGGTTGCTGTGTGTTGAGATTCGTCGTCAGCCTCTACAGCAAGCAGATGGCGCTGCAAACGCTGTCTCAACGACCCTACACTGACGGCTAGCACAATTTATAGAGATTCCGGTTTCATACTTCTACACCTTTTATGTACGGATGTCGAACGTTGCTACTGTATCAAGCACCTACATCTTCTCCAGAGTCGTTTCAAGACGACCGTTAAATGTCGGACTGTATAATCGGATGACCTAAATGGCGTATTCAATTTACTCACAACCAACACCATACCAAAATGCAGTAGTTTAGTGAACATCGTAATTGGGACCAATGGGCGTTAACCAAGGAGTTGTTTCCAGATCAATGTCATACCTACGTAACGAGCAATTTTCGACAGAAACTAGTGTGGAGAGAACAAGGAACATGTATGATGTTCGAATGATGTTGTGATGCAACAGTTGCGGTGGATTTGCAATGGTTTTATGACCCAGTACAACGGTCATTGCGCGCACCAATATGCATCTTCCCAGCAGTGTCAGTAACAGGAGAAAGGTATTGTGATAAGGTATTTCAGGGATAAGTTCGATTTTCCAGTGGTCCAACGGATTCCTAAATCTACACACATCCACAGAGACACTCTGCAAGCCACTATGCAGTAATACTCATAGACAAGAAAGCCCATCCGCAATAGAGCAGCACGGAGAAGTAGAGAATACGCGAGGAAAAAAGAGAATGTAAATTCTGGATGTTAATTCCATGTGTACGAGTTAACTACTTTTGGGAGTCGCGCTGCGCAGAGGGTGAGTCAACTGAAGCTACCGATAATACACTCCTGGAAATGGAAAAAAGAACACATTGACACCGGTGTGTCAGACCCACCATACTTGCTCCGGACACTGCGAGAGGGCTGTACAAGCAATGATCACACGCACGGCACAGCGGACACACCAGGAACCGCGGTGTTGGCCGTCGAATGGCGCTAGCTGCGCAGCATTTGTGCACCGCCGCCGTCAGTGTCAACCAGTTTGCCGTGGCATACGGAGCTCCATCGCAGTCTTTAACACTGGTAGCATGCCGCGACAGCGTGGACGTGAACTGTATGTGCAGTTGACGGACTTTGAGCGAGGGCGTATAGTGGGCATGCGGGAGGCCGGGTGGACGTACCGCCGAATTGCTCAACACGTGGGGCGTGAGGTCTCCACAGTACATCGATGTTGTCGCCAGTGGTCGGCGGAAGGTGCACGTGACCGTCGACCTGGGACCGGACCACAGCGACGCACGGATGCACGCCGAGACCGTAGGATCCTACGCAGTGCCGTAGGGGACCGCACCGCCACTTCCCAGCAAATTAGGGACACTGTTGCTCCTGGGGTATCGGCGAGGACCATTCGCAACCGTCTCCATGAAGCTGGGCTACGGTCCCGCACACCGTTAGGCCGTCTTCCGCTCACGCCCCAACATCGTGCAGCCCGCCTCCAGTGGTGTCGCGACAGGCGTGAATGGAGGGACGAATGGAGACGTGACGTCTTCAGCGATGAGAGTCGCTTCTGCCTTGGTGCCAATGATGGTCGTATGCGTGTTTGGCACCGTGCAGGTGAGCGCCACAATCTGGACTGCATACGACCGAGGCACACAGGGCCAACACCCGGCATCATGGTGTGGGGAGCGATCTCCTACACTGGCCGTACACCACTGGTGATCGTCGAGGGGACACTGAATAGTGCACGGTACATCCAAACCGTCATCGAACCCATCGTTCTACCATTCCTAGACCGGCAAGGGAACTTGCTGTTCCAACAGGACAATGCACGTCCGCATGTATCCCGTACCACCCAACGTGCTCTAGAAGGTGTAAGTCAACTACCCTGGCCAGCAAGATCTCCGGATCTGTCCCCCATTGAGCATGTTTGGGACTGGATGAAGCGTCGTCTCACGCGGTCTGCACGTCCAGCACGAACGCTGGTCCAACTGAGGCGCCAGGTAGAAATGGCATGGCAAGCCGTTCCACAGGACTACATCCAGCATCTCTACGATCGTCTCCATGGGAGAATAGCAGCCTGCATTGCTGCGAAAGGTGGATATACACTGTACTAGTGCCGACATTGTGCATGCTCTGTTGCCTGTGTCTATGTGCCTGTGGTTCTGTCAGTGTGATCATGTGATGTATCTGACCCCAGGAATGTGTCAATAAAGTTTCCCCTTCCTGGGACAATGAATTCACGGTGTTCTTATTTCAATTTCCAGGAGTGTAGATATCAGCTTCGACCTGTAACGCAATGATGTGGTGTGTGAACTCATACATGCGAAAACAGAAACAGAACAGAACACTAACAACAAGTCCAAATTAGTATTTGGAATGCAGGTTGTGGTGACTAAATGATCTGTAGCGTAGTCTGAAGTCTGTGTTAGGCTGAAAGGTGATAGTTTGATTATGAGAGTTTGCTAAGCAGTATCGAAGGCTTCAGTTAATCTCTAGACGATGATGTGCTCTCCTGAAGTCCCAATACTCATGGCAACAAGAACTGCATTACATTTCTTCATCAGGAGTTAAGCGTGCAACTCTTTTGTTGATGGACTACATTTTCTAAGGACTCTCCCAATGAATCTCACCACCGCCCTCTGTACATGTGCATATCGCTATCCCATGACGTTTGTCACCTCAGTGTATATTCTATCAGGCCCGGTAGCGACATTCAACACGAACAACATTAGCCCATCATGTGGTACTTGCTGGTGTGGAATTTTTCGACACTGTGTTATAGAGTAAAGGTAAACACTGATGACGATACATCCGTACGTTGAGAACAGCGATATTAGTTGCTCCAGTAAGTTTGTAGCCGGTGGTCGGCTAGGCACCTGTCCGCCGTGCTCAGGTGACCCGTCCCGCAATTTATTAACGCGCTGTGAGTATTCCGCGTATGCTTTAACATTTTGGTCAGACCGACGAGCAGCGCCCTCGCTGGTTGAGTTGCGGAGCTCAGCTGTCCTCCGAGTTGCCGCTCGTCGTGGCCATCGACCACTGTTTGATCTTCGTTTAGAGCAAATCGTGGAAGTGGTGGGGTTCCAGGAATTATCAGACTGGTACCCGCTATCACAGTGCAGATTTTTCACCGCGCATATTTCCACGATTTCTTTAATACTGGATTCCCAAAGAGATGCTCTTGTGGCTAAAATTATTGTTTTATCGTGCTTCATTGGATGTTCAGTGGAGAAACAACGTTCAGCAACAGTAGACTTAATTGGACACAGAAGGCTATTTCAGCGTTGAAGTTCGAATCAACCTTCTTCTAAATGTGCTTGGTCTAGCCTATGTAATGGTCTAGCCACTATATTTGCAAAGTATTTAGCGAATTTCTGCCTTCCGCAGTAACAAATCATCCTTCAGAAGGTTTGCTGTCTTAGGTGGTGGGTGCAAAACCGCTTAGTCTGAAATTATGGCTATCTTGAACGAAATATTTCCGATAAAGGGAAGAAATACTAGGGATTTTGCTCCACTCTTTACCCTCATCCCGGTTTTTGGCTTTAGCTGATAGTGCCCTGTCAATCTTCTGGGTAGAATTTCTGTTTTTCACTTAACACTGTCATTAGCTGGACGAGCTCTTTAGGGAAAGTATCTGGAGCAGGGGCTGTGTGTGCTTTGTGTGAAAGTGTTTCAATCACACTCCTAGTTTGCGACTAGAGGTGACAACTCGACGACTGAATATATAAATCGGTATTAATAGGGCTTACGATAAACTGAATTCCCCATGTAACCAAAATGTCGAGAAAAGGCAGAAAACCATCTTTATCTGTTTCTACAGTTAATTGAACGTCCTCATTAGTGGAATTAAGGTGATGTAAAACCTCCACTAATTTATCTCTCCGTGAGATCACACTATGAAAGTTCTACTCATAGTGACCCCGTCACTCTTCTCGAAAGATTGGGTGAACATGAAATGGGTTTAAGAAAGAGCAAGCATAAAAAAAAAATAATAATAATCAGTGATGCCCACCTATCATGTGTTGGCAGTTAATGCCAAAAACTGCAAGGGGGACCTTCGTAAAATGTGATATGACATCATCGCTAACAAAACCCAGTTTGTTGATACCGCCTGGGTGGTACTCAACAATGTGGTCTTAAACTCTTAATGGTCTGTTGAGGTAAGGAGTTGCCGGCCGCGGTGGCCGTGCGGTTCTGGCGCTACAGTCCGGAACCGCGGGACTGCTACGGTCGCAGGTTCGAATCCTGCCTCGGGCATGGATGTGTGTGATGTCCTTAGGTTAGTTAGGTTTAATTAGTTCTAAGTTCTAGGGGACTGATGACCTAAGATGTTAAGTCCCATAGTGCTCAGAGCCATTTGAACCATTTTGAAGGTAAGGAGGAATAATTCAGAGCTGTGGAAGTTTTCAGTTGCACACGTGCTTTACTGTCGTAATTAATCCCCCTATAGGTAGAATCGCTTAAATTCGCAGCAGTTTTGGCGAATGCTTTGGTAGACATCCTTTTGCCACCCTTTTCTACAATTTCAACTTCTAACCGTAACTAAATACATAAACACTACAGTAAGCTTCGTCCGCACACGTTACAGCCATTTACAACGATCAGATGTGTAGGTGAGACATAACGTACCAGTTGTAGAAGGAATAACAGCATTTCAATTGCACTAAGGCCATGCAATATGAACGACCTACAACTGAAATCACAACTTGTCATTGAATACGCTACCTCATTTTTTATTTCTTATTGAAGCCAACATATTTCATATTGAATAGCCCCACTGTGTAAGCTACATTCGATTTATTAGGTTCAGTACAGTATATCTTAGGGGATGTACTGCTTTGCGTATGTACTACGTATTTTGGAATCTTACACATTGTTCCCGTATATAATTATTGTGGCTGAGCCAATGCCTGCAATGAAAACGAGCGAGGAAGAGACGATCGGAGCAAGGACGGAAAAGGAGCGACAACACAATAGCAATATTTTCCGTGCAACTTGAGAGCGACGCCTGCGCTGAAAGCCAGGAAGAAGTCTGTAGGCTGGTCTCGTGTGACAACACGGGGCGCTGACCCGGCGAACCCATTCTGTGCCAACGAACTCCTGGAGAATGAAATGTTTTTGTCCGACACTGTAGCTTTACTGTTGCTCTGATTTTACTACAGATACACTTCTCCCGGCATCGTTAGCTGATTAAGCAGTGTAAATTGCTGTTGACGAACGCTTATTTGTTGTAGTCTTTGTGAAAGAACTGCCTCATATAAACGTCTGCGTTGGGTAGGAACGAACTGTAAGCACAGAAGTCCAATCCATCTTTCACGCTACTCTGTGGTACAGAAGTATGGATAAGTTTGCAAAAGCCTCAACATCATTTCGTTTTATTATGACTGTCTACTTAACCAGGGGGAATAAGGTAATTTTATTTCTAGGTGACGTTCTTCACGTTTTACACCCTTTTAAGAACAGTTGCAACACCAATTAAGTTGGTCGCAAAATTACTTTACAAACATCGAGAACAGTGCTACTGTAAGTAATTTTGTTCAATTACAAGTAATATAAACAACCACTGCAAAAGATTTACATGAGAGGGTGCTGACAACAACAATTTCAAATAGACGTCGGACACATCGTCGCCATAATTTAGGTTCGCAAGTTAAGCAATGTGAAAAATTTGTCAGAATTGCGGCGGCACGACTGCCTAAAGCCAAACCGTGCAATACGCTACCATCCTGAAAAAGTCTGCAAAGAAGCTATTTGAGCATCGGATCCTCGCATCCACACCTGCTTCCTATAGGCATTTGCATGAAAACATGTTCTGTTGTGGTTCAAACTTCAGTATATTGGTTAGTTCTGGTCTTCAGTTCGAAAACTGATTGGTGCAGCTCTCTACTCTAACCTATCCTGTACAAACCGATTCATGTCTTCGTAACTATAACAACCGACATCCAATTAAAACTGCTTACTGTCGTATAGCCTTTCTCTTCTCTTACAATCTTTATCCTCCACACTAGCCTCCACTATGAAATTGGCGATTCCTTGATGCAGCTGGATATGTCCTATTAACCGATCCCTTCTTCTTGTCAAGTTTCGCGATAAATTTCTTTTTCACCCCAATTCGATTCAGTACTTCAACATCCCTATCCAATCTACTTATCTAATCTTCTTCTGTAGCGCTACAATTTAAAAGCTTCTCCTCGTCTTGTTTCAACTGTTTATCGCCCACGTTTCACTTTCGTCCAATGCAACCCTCAAAATAAAAATGTTCAAACTTACATTTAAATTAGATGACAAATTTCTCTCTTTCAAAAATGCTTTTCTTGTTATTCCCAATCACCATTTTATATTCACATCAGATAATTTTAGTGGCCCAGTTCCTGACGTAATTCCCTTAGCATCACTCGATTAAATTCGACTACACCCAGTTACACCTGCTTCACTTTTGTTAACGTTCATATCATGACTTCTTCTCAACACGCAAGCCATTCCGTACAGCTGCCCTCCTAAGTCTTCTACCACATCTAATAGAGCTACAATATCATTGGGCAAAGAGCAAAAGTTTTATTTCTTCTCCTTCAATTTTAATTCCCTCTCAAAAGTTCGCCTTAGTATGTTTTCCTGCTTGCTGAGAGTATAGGCTGAATGACGTCGGATATGAGCTACAGCCCTGTCCCACTACGTTCTCAACAACTGTTTCCTTTTCTGTTTTTCGACTCTTATTATTCGAGTGTAGTTTCTGTACAAGTTGTGAATGACTTTTCGCTCCTTGTATTTTATCCCTGCCACCATCAGAATTTCAAATAATATATTGTAGTCAACATTGTCGAAAGTTTTCTCTAAAACAAAACATGTTATTAACGTATGTTTGCCTATCTTCTAACGTCAGTAGCGCCTAGTGTGTTTCTACATGTCTTCAGAACCCAAAATGATCTTTCCCAAGCTCGTTTTGCACCAGCTTTTCCATTCTTCTGCGAATAATTCGTGTCAGTATGAAGCTAATTTGAATAGTGGTGAACTGCAGCCGTCGGAGTAGCTTTCTTTATCTGGCGCATCGAAACATCTCTTCGTGAAATTTGAGTGCCGTCACATCTTCAACTTTTCTGGTACGACCACTGACCACCGCGACGTGGCGTTGCGGGCACGTGATGCGATACCCAAAGTACGTAAGCGGAACGGACACGGACGGGGAAGATATGGGCTGCAAATGCGGAAATCCATTGAGATAAACTTCTTTGACAAAGAGCAGACTATTATTACACAGAGCCTGTGAATGAGTATCTCGAAAACGACGAAGCTGGTCGGACGTTCACGTGCTACTGTCGTGAGCATCTACGGGAAGAGGTAGGAGGACAGTGAAACTATCACTAGGCGCTAAATGGTTGAACGTCCACGATTCTTCACAGAACGTGGAATCCGGAGGCTTCTCTGCTGTGTGAAGTAGGATATACACTCCTGGAAATTGAAATGAGAACACCGTGAATTCATTGTCCCAGGAAGGGGAAACTTTATTGACACATTCCTGGGGTCAGATACATCACATGATCACACTGACAGAACCACAGGCACATAGACACAGGCAACAGAGCATGCACAATGTCGGCACTAGTACAGTGTATATCCACCTTTCGCAGCAATGCAGACTGCTATTCTCCCATGGAGACGATCGTAGAGATGCTGGATGTAGTCCTGTGGAACGGTTTGCCATGCCATTTCCACCTGGCGCCTCAGTTGGACCAGCGTTCGTGCTGGACGTGCAGACCGCGTGAGACGACGCTTCATCCAGTCCCAAACATGCTCAATGGGGGACAGATCCGGAGATCTTGCTGGCCAGGGTAGTTGACTTACACCTTCTAGAGCACGTTGGGTGGCACGGGATACATGCGGACGTGCATTGTCCTGTTGGAACAGCAAGTTCCCTTGCCGGTCTAGGAATGGTAGAACGATGGGTTCGATGACGGTTTGGATGTACCGTGCACTATTCAGTGTCCCCTCGACGATCACCAGTGGTGTACGGCCAGTGTAGGAGATCGCTCCCCACACCATGATGCCGGGTGTTGGCCCTGTGTGCCTCGGTCGTATGCAGTCCTGATTGTGGCGCTCACCTGCACGGCGCCAAACACGCATACGACCATCATTGGCACCAAGGCAGAAGCGACTCTCATCGCTGAAGACGACACGTCTCCATTCGTCCCTCCATTCACGCCTGTCGCGACACCACTGGAGGCGGGCTGCACGATGTTGGGGCGTGAGCGGAAGACGGCCTAACGGTGTGCGGGACCGTAGCCCAGCTTCATGGAGACGGTTGCGAATGGTCCTCGCCGATACCCCAGGAGCAACAGTGTCCCTAATTTGCTGGGAAGTGGCGGTGCGGTCCCCTACGGCACTGCGTAGGATCCTACGGTCTCGGCGTGCATCCGTGCGTCGCTGCGGTCCGGTCCCAGGTCGACGGGCACGTGCACCTTCCGCCGACCACTGGCGACAATATCGATGTACTGTGGAGACGTCACGCCCCACGTGTTGAGCAATTCGGCGGAACGTCCACCCGGCCTCCCGCATGCCCACTATACGCCCTCGCTCAAAGTCCGTCAACTGCACATACGGTTCACGTCCACGCTGTCGCGGCATGCTACCAGTGTTAAAGACTGCGATGGAGCTCCGTATGCCACGGCAAACTGGCTGACACTGACGGCGGCGGTGTACAAATGCTGCGCAGCTAGCGCCATTCGACGGCCAACACCGCGGTTCCTGGTGTGTCCGCTGTGCCGTGCGTGTGATCATTGCTTGTACAGCCCTCACGCAGTGTCCGGAGCAAGTATGGTGGGTCTGACACACCGGTGTCAATGTGTTATTTTTTCCATTTCCAGGAGTGTAGAAGGCATGCAAACAACGCTATACAACCATTGACATTATCCCACGCGAATTTTTGCAAACACATTGTGTTACATGTGACACAACTTGAATAAGCTGTTTTAAAGTTTATTTCCTGTTTCTTCAATCTGAGAAGCATTAATCAATGGCATTTTTCTGGTTGTTTTTGCTAAAAATGAATAGGAACATCTCAAATTTCACGATATCAAAAATAACAATTATAGAATCTTGACCCCTCTTGCATAAAAGTCTACGGACGCTGATGCTCAGGTGTAAACTATGTCTTGTACGTGACTGTACTGAGCGCGTGTGGAGTGTACCGTAAATGGGAATTAATTAAATGCCTGGAATTTATACGAGTGGATTGATGAGGATGAAGTCAATGAATGCAGTAACATGAAGTGCTATAAGTGCAAACAGTTCAGATATGCCGAATCTTCGTTGCAATAGACCTATAGGGAAAATTGAAAATTTGTACCAAATAAGGAGCCGAACTGGTGTATCTTGCGTACGACATGTTGTCACCTTAAGCATTAGGCTTTCTGAGCCCTCACTGCTGGCTGAGGCGTCTTGTCGCGGTTCGCGCGGCTCCCCCCATCGGAGGTTCGAGTCCTCCCTCGGGCATGGGTGTGGGGTGTTGTCCTTAGCGTAAGTTAGATTAATTAGTGTGTAAGCCTACGGACCGATGACCTTAGCAGTTTCGTCCCATAGTTCTTACCACAAACTTCCAAATTTCACTCCTGCCTCAAATGTTCATTGTGACTGATGTTTGCATCTATGATTCCCGAACACTGCTACCAAAGTACCACGGTGATACGTTAAGGCGACTGATCGTAAAACAGAAAATAAGGGTGTTAGTCCCGGTCTAGTGATCTAACGAAAACGCGTTGGGTAACTTAAGGGAACATGTATAAAATGACAAAGCATGACACAGTTTTATTACCTCCATCGTACAAGGTAAGCTGTATAAAACTCCCCCGGAAAATATTTCATGCATCTTTAGATATGCAACCCAACTTACACTATCTGTCCCGGATGTGGGATATGTAACTTGGGTTGCCTGTCTTGAGGTGAAAGGAATATGTTCTAGGCCAATTTCACGAGGATTATTCGGAAGGTAAGTTCCAACTGATCGTGAAATAGAAACGACAGTGAAAATAAATTTATTTGCAACAGTTAGCTACACCTTCCAGGTACTTCTGTACGTAGTTCCCGCTCCGACTGAGATAGCATTGTCGTAGCATTGTACCAACTTCCGAATACCCTCATCACAGAAGGCAGCCGCCTGTACTTTCCATGCCTTCTCTACGCTAGTCTGTAGTTCGCTGTCTGTGCCAAAATGTTGACTTCGTGGCCAGCGGCCCATGTGTGTGGAACACGTATTGTGTTCGAGTATAATGACTTTTCTGGAGACTAGAAATCTACTCTGTAGGAATCAGCATGGGTTTCGAAAAAGACGGTCATGTGAAACCCAGCTCGCGCTATTCGTCCACGAGACTCAGAGGGCCATAGGCACGGGTTCACAGGTAGATGCCGTGTTTCTTGACTTCCGCAAGGCATTCGATACAGTTCCCCACAGTCGTTTAATGAACAAAGTAAGAGCATATGGACTATCAGACCAATTGTGTGATTGGATTGAGGAGTTCCTAGATAACAGGACGCAGCATGTTATTCTCAATGGAGAGAAGTCTTCCGAAGTAAGAGTGATTTCAGGTGTGCCGCAGGGGAGTGTCATAGGACCGTTGCTATTCACAATATACATAAATGACCTGGTGGATGACATCGGAAGTTCACTGAGGCTTTTTGCAGATGATGCTGTGGTGTACCGAGAGGTTGTAACAATGGAAAATTGTACTGAAATGCAGGAGGATCTGCAGCGAATTGACGCATGGTGCAGGGAATGGCAATTGAATCTCAATGTAGACAAGTGTAATGTGCTGCTAATATACAGAAAGATAGATCCTTTATCATTTAGCTACAAAATAGCAGGTCAGCAACTGGAAGCAGTTAATACCATAAATTATCTGGGAGTACGCATTAGGAGTGATTTAAAATGGAATGATCATATAATGTTGATCGTCGATAAAGCAGATGCCAGACTGAGATTCATTGGAAGAATTCTAAGGAAATGCAATCCGAAAACAAAGGAAGTAGGTTACAGTACGCTTGTTCGCCCACTGCTTGAATACTGCTCAGCAGTGTGGGATCCGTACCAGATAGGGTTGATAGAAGAGATAGAGAAGATCCAACGGAGAGCAGCGCGCTTCGTTACAGGATCATTTAGTAATCGCGAAAGCGTTACGGAGATGATAGATAAACTCCAGTGGAAGACTCTGCAGGAGAGACGCTCAGTAGCTCGGTACGGGCTTTTATTGAAGTTTCGAGAACATACCTTCACCGAGGAGTCAAGCAGTATATTGCTCCCTCCTACGTATATCTCGCGAAGAGACCATGAGGATAAAATCAGAGAGATTAGAGCCCACACGGAGGCATACCGACAATCCTTTTTTCCACGAACAATACGAGACTGGAATAGAAGGGAGAACCGATAGAGGTACTGAAGGTACCCTCCGCCACACACCGTCAGGTGGCTTTCGGAGTATGGATGTAGATGTAGATGTAGATGAGCAGAGAGGAACGTCAGAGGGAGCGACCGAGCGAGGTGGGGCAGAGGTTAGCACACGGAACTCGTATTCGGGAGGACGACGGTTCAAACCTGCGTAGGGCTATCCTGATTTAGGTTTTCTGTCATTTTTCCTAAATCGCTTCAGGCAAATGCCGGGATAGTTCCTTTGAAAGGGCACGACCGACTTCGTTCCCCATCTTTCCCTAATCCGATGGGATTAGGGAAACCATCAGAGGGAGCGAAGTCCCGGCTGCATAGTGGGTAATCAAACACTTCGCATCGAAAACGCCGCAGGAGCTTCCTCATTGCCCTTGCAGTGTGCAGTCCAGGACTGTCATGAAGAAGGAAATGCATACACGTTTGTTATGTGGGTTGCATGGACTCAGGTGAAATCTCTGACAGGCAGTTGCACATTATCTTCTAGGCATCTTTACGTCCTCGCTGTGCGCTCAGAACTCAAAAGAGCGGCGTGACGCAGTCGACAGGCGTGCTGGAGACACTGTCCAACACATCTAAGCAAAGCTTCATCGGATTTTCACTGTGGTTTCCATTTCGCGGCCGATCACACCGTACTTTCGAATATACCTCGTGTTTTACCCACCCTGTATATCTCGAATAGAGATTGAGAGAATAAGATAAGACGGATTAGTACGTGTACTGAGGGATACACGGACAGTCACCACGAAAATGGAATGTCATAATAAGCGACTGATATTGGCACGTTGTGCATTTTAACGTGCACTACACTATCTTACAGCGGGTAAGCATAATGTAGCGTTGAGTTAGCGTTGTTGATGTTAATGACAGAAGGGAGAGGTAAAACCTACTGCTCACACAAAGCAAATGGCACAAAAGGGGACCGATAAACCCTAGGAGCCACCTGAGGAATGGAGCGCCATAAGAACAATCACACGCCCTCAATCCATTACTCACTGCGGATGTGTTTGGAGCCTATCTCGGGACTTTGAGGCAGAGTCTGATCATGAACTGCATGCTATTATCTCTCTTTCAATTTCCGGCGAAATACTTCGGATGAAAATTTCTTCCCCTTATTAGACGAGCGCAACCGTTCACCGTATTAGCGAATTCAGCTACACAGGCCGACACTCGGATTAGGAAAATCCCATCTTTTCTTCATTTTTTTTATTTAGGAAAATGGTTCTGAGATGGTCTTAAAATATAAAGGCGGGGCGGGAGTACAGACGCGCTCATAGAATAAGTAAAATCTGAGAAAGCACTTTTGTCCACTCAGTGCCTTAGTCGTTGGGACTTTCGGAATGGAGCACTGGGGGGGGGGGGGGGTGCTTTTTCGGCAGACCGTAACACTGACATCTGCAGAGTGCCTTCCCAAGCGAAGCAGCAGCCCATCGCATTGCCCTGCCTCCCGCTACTCTGCCACAGAGCCTCCACCCACACCCACACCCACACACACACACACACACACACACACACACACCTCCCAAGCGTGACCAATGATGCTACGCGTTTATACAAGTGGCCTCCGGAAATCAGTTCTTCCGATTTCTTATTTAGTCAGCACAATGGCTGTGTCTCTTCATTAAATATCGGAGACGACAACTTCGTCCTCAGTCTCATATTTCTGCTTCTCCTTCACTATACGAAAATCCACTGCGTCCAGATTAGCCGATAATTTTTAAAAACAGTATGTGAGCCGACAACGAAAGCACGTTTCAAAAACGGTTGTGCATTTACATGGGAGCGAAAATCGATTGTGGAAGAGGAAATATAGCAACTAGAACCGCATTTACAGAATATATGTTTTAGTGTTAAGATGACCAACAGAAGCGGCATTGGGAAATCCATTTAGGAAATCCGGTTTTGTGAGCCCCAGAGTGAGGGAGTGCCTCTCTATGCCTCTCTTCCTATGTGTACTAGTCCTACGTTTTGCTAGGGAACGTGAGAACGCCACGCAGCTAAGTAAATTATATTTTAATGATTATTACAAATAAATACTCTGCTATATTCTATAAGATTTGAAATGTGGTCTACGGCATTTGAAGTTAGGGGCTACAGGTAACACGTGGAATGCTGAAGCATATCCTTCAAACAATGAGACCTCTAAGAAGCCACAAAAGCTTCTCCGACCTTTAACTCTTCCCTGCAGTTTCAATGATACGAGAAACTCACGACGCTTTCTGAATCATTACAAGTACTTGGAAAGTTGACTTCCAAATACCAAACCAACACGGGGGCTGTTGGGAACAACAGCCTTCGAAACTTTTATCGCTTTCGCTCGTTGCTAGACTTCGAAGTAGAATAGGGAATATCTCCGTCAATGTTCTGAAGCTAAGATTTATTATTTTATTTACCCATTAACTTTGCAGAATAGTCAGTACAGTGGCGGCAAGATTTTTTCACGAGTAAATTTGAGAATCGAGCAATGAATAACGAAACGGTGTAAAACATTAAACAAATAGAAAGTGATATGAATAATGCTGGAACAGTGTAACACAAGATAAATGTAGTCAGTGGAAATACAATGTGAATGTGCATCTGTGTATCAGATGTCACCATAGAAACTTTTCCTAATTTCTTATATTCACATTTTTAATATGCGGATAGTTCATATTTTCTACGAATCAGACAATCACGACAGTTTTTTCATCACGAAGGATAGCGCAGCTGAGAGGTTAAATTCTTTTTAGAAGCAAAATTGTTGGTTTAGTAGATGTGTAGATTAGTTGTCCGTGGTGCTACGAAGCAAAGTACACCCTTTAGAAAATTTACACGGGTATGATGTCTAGTGGACTTCGGAGCAAGTTTTTGTCTATGAAGAAAACTTAAAAATTTAGTGACAGTGACAGCTTCACTGGAAAATCCACGCTATATTTATATTTTGGCCATAAAATTAAAGAAGCAATCATCGGAACGTGGTCTAGATATACAGAATAAAAAGTCGTTAAAACGCAAGAATTGCATAGGAAGTTACGAACTGCGATGGAAACTAGATAGGCACGAATCTTCAACAATTTTTGTTCCATATTTTATTATCAGAGGCATAAATTAAGTCATCGCAAAATCAGAGGCTCTGGATGATAGTTAAGGCGAGTCAAAACATTTTTGCTTCTGAACTGTATCTATAACAACGGACCTTATGCAATGTAAGAAATGAACAAAATTGTTATCCTCCGGTAGTAAACGTAAATTATGTTTTCATTTCCGTAAAAGAGAAGGCAACTTGAAAGCAACGTGTTTTCTTTTTCCAACAGGAAAAGGCAACATGAGAACAGTTATCTTGGTTGTCTCGATGTAGTATGTAGTAAGCGCGATGAACAACTCAGAATGAACTTATACATTCTGTGAGGCAGATAGAGCCCAACGATGACGAAAATAGTACCCTAGAAGTGGTTTAAACGGAATGTAAGCTTCAGTTGTCACGATGTGGGACCCAGATTCGAAGCAGGCCGACTCCCCTCGAAACGGTGATGGAAGAATTGGTCGGCTTGGCAGTGGATGTTTATATCTCGCTGGAGAGAACGGCGGGACCTACTCCAGAATGCCTAAACAAACATTCGAGCTACTGTCATGGAGAGCTGAGGAGATACGCGTGGATATCAATTTTGTGCCTATAACAATAAATCTGCAAAGGTAACGGTAATATTTCTAACGTCGATCGTTTCACGATTCTTCTCCTTCGGTAGACAAATTGCCTCGTTGCAAGTTAGTAACGACCTTTCACATTATGGTGCAGAGAACGACACTGCTTACCTAGAGCTCCACCCAAAACACCAAGGTTTTCGTCACTTCTTCTAATTCCACGTTAACAACTTCTCCTTTGGGTGTAACCTCTAATACTCTACAAAAAATGTAAACAAAACGCAGGCAGTAAGTATAAGATGTAATCACCTATAGTTTCCGTCTCTGAGGATTCAACCTCCACACTGATAACCATTCCACACATCTTCTGCACACTAAAACATTTTTGATTGACACTCAGCCAGAAACTAACCAATCGGTTTCACATGCTAAGCAGCCTACGAAATAAACTAAACTCGTAGCAGATTAAACATGAAGATTACAATCTTCCACCATACCAAAGCATTAAACGATCTGCGGAACGCCACAGAAAACCAGTGCTAACGACAGAGTTGTCGGGAAAGATTACACTTTACTCGACAGTATCGGAAATAAGTTGCTGCTAACTGCCAGTGCGAAGTACTCTGTAGTTATTGTGGATTCTTAGTTCATAGGATGGTGTGTCCCCGTCGAAGAAAGACGTAGAATTAACACTTTACAATGGGTGCTGGGAGAACAAAAGACAAAGGGGTGGCGTTACGGTCTGAAGAATCTACCTAGGAGACACTCTGGACATATTTGGTCACGGATGCATTCTCAATGGACAAAATCGCAAGTACATATTGATTGCGTTCCCTGAGGGAGATAGGATATTCTAACTAGATAGTGAGCCTTGCAACACGACTAGAAGTGAATGGAAATAGCTTAAAACGTACGGAAAGGACTCCTGAATATTTCCATAGTTCCTAACGTTCCTCAGTTTTAAACTCGACTAAATGTTTGCTGGACTACTTTGAGAGAGCTGTCTGCAGTGATAATTCTCTGTGCACTGCCCTTCAACATCAGTGGGAACCATACCTGCAAATATCGGCGGAGACCTGTCAGCACCTGACTCGTTTCCCTACAGCCCATTTAGCCGCCATGTGTTCTAAAAACACGATTTCCACAGGATCAAAGCAAGTGCTACTATTAACGTGATTCGACACTGTAGTTCATCCGTAATCTTCCATCAGCCTGTTTGCTGGTTCTTTCAGCTATACAGCCTGGTTACGTGCTATCTCCACAAATGTTACAGTTTTTTGACACTGCAGGTCTGCTTCGCTCTAGCCACGTGAATAGGAACAAAAGCGAACTACCTACAATAACCAGTCATCTTTGGGTGTAAAGCTTCCCTCCGGCCTATTGAAAATTTTCCAGGTACATTCTGAATGACTCTAGCGAGTGACTGTAGAATGTGTTCAAGGAAGGTGGAAACAGCGACGACATACAGTACACCCTTCTGAAAAAAACACTTGCGGGGGAGTTTAGCGGCCCTTCCGATGCTCAGCCCTGCGCCAGTGGTGTTTTATGCGCTCACGTCACGGCACTCAGGAGACGTTTGGAATTTAATCCAGGGCACTGGGCTTCAGAAAACGTACGGCGCACCATGTCGTCTTCACCACTTGCCGGTCAGAGTCGGGCGACGTAGAACTATTCAGTCTCCCAGTTTAGATACATTTTTCTACGAGTTCGCTATTGTATCCCCACACCACATCGATTAAAACGTTCACTTGGCTCTTAGTTCCTTTTCTTCTATTTTACAGTATGCAGGGAGAGAATGAGGTTCTTCTAGTTCTGCATAAGCTCTTTTAGAAACATAACTGTTTTCCTAAAACCATCACTACTTTCCGAGGTTAATGAACGACACGGCCCGGTTCATCCTAGTTCCAGATTGAGTCAGAATTGTCCTAGATGGTTAGTTTAGTTATAAGCTCCTCTGATTCGTTGTAAAAGTCTTCAATAATCTTTCTTGTCGCCCAGTGAAGCTCTATAGGCAGCAAGATTCTGAAGAATCTCCTCCTGAAAGAAGGCCACCACCACTTTCTACCAGTGTCACCGCCGGCGTTTGGATATCTCTCTCTCCTCCAACACTTCTTGCAACCTCATAGGCAACTCTTCTTATAGTAGTAACCGTTAATCCAGATCTCATTTCTTGCATCCTTATAATATAGTTAAAGAGCTGGATTTCCATACAGATGTTAGTGCAAAACGCCTTCCTATTAGGCAAATGTACTACTTCTACCTCAGTTGAATCCGCCTCTGTAGCCGAGTGGTCAACGCGACAGGTTCTCATGTGAGAGATATCCGGTACTGCTAGGGATTTTTCCTTGGTGGGAGGACTGTACTGGGGTGGATTCAGCCTCGTGATGTCAACTGAGGGGCTACTTAACTGAGAGGTACCTTCAAGGACGGAACGTCGATAACGGCCGGGGGTGTGATGTACTGCGCTTCCATACTGCATGTCTGAGGATGATAAGGCAGTCGGTCGACTGTCACGTGGTCTTCTGGGCCTCATAGCGGGATTTCCTTTCTTTCCTTTCGAATGCCGCAGAAGAATTCCCCTTTCTTTGTACCTGCATAAATCGATAATTGGCATAAAGTTTCACCGATACCATGAATTCACTCATCCTATATCTTAGATAGTCTGTCTTTTATTTTTGCTTATTCTGAACCAAAAAACGAAGAAAGTATTTTAAGGTTGACAGTAATTATGAAACACACTTTAAACATTCCGTAAGGTTGCTCAAAATTATTCGCTGGTTTCCTGTGGATTTCTTTATCGTTTCTTGTCAGGACGCGTTTGAGTATTATCCCTTCCTTTGATGACCTGATAAAGAAGACGAAGTCGTGTTGTACATATATACTCTATCGTATGTATCGGTGATTTACATTTTATTACTCTTGAATGTTGTTCCATTGTAATGACCATTATAAGACTCTTGCAACATGTACCATATGTAAAAACAAATTATTAATCAGCTGAACAGATGATGAGGTAATACCGAAACGCGTCATGACAAGAAACGATATAGAAATTCACAAGAAACCAGTGAATAATTTTGAGAAATCTTGAAACGTTTTAAAAGTCTATTTCATAATTACTGTGATAATGGTTGCATTCCTCTTAAAGGATTTTCTATCCAATTTAGACAGTTTCGTGACAGGCCGAAATGAAAAAATAATTACATGAACGTGAAGCTAATTATATAACTAGTAATTTTCTTAGTCCTCTATGTTCAGTAAACACAACGGTATCGGATTATAATGCAAAACAGTGAACCGTGCGTAAACGTCAACTTTACACATACTATGAAGCTAAGAATTTCCACATAATAGTTAAACTGAAGATTTCGTCACGTAAATAACAAAAATAAGTGCGATACATAACGAATTAATAACTTTCTTGGCTGACAAAATGATATTTACTTTTTGCTCTTATCTCAAATTCTCTGCAACTGTGCACGCAATGCTAAAGCTATTCAATCTTAAGGCGATTAATTACACAAATATTAACTTTTTGCTTTCTCGACAGAGCGCTTGCTGCTAACTCAACAATATCTTGTGCTCTCAGCCATGATATCCCAAGGAACTGGAAGCTCAAGTAGTGCACTGCGCCTCCAACAGGTTGGGTCGCAGTGAGCTAACAGCAAAGTACTACGAAATTACCTGTATCACCAAAGTGCTTCCCTCTGGAATAACTCCGTTACCGGATGAGTGAGCTGTGACAGAGTACCATCTGAGTCAGTAAAAATCTTAGTTGCAAATTCAATAGCCAGATTGATTTAGGTAGTAAACGAAATTATGACTAAGGAATTTGGGCCTAAAATCTACTTTAGACCACTCTAGCACCTTTACCTAAAATGTGCAACGCAAACAAATGCAAAGAATATAGGAAAATTAGA
The DNA here is from genome assembly GCF_023864275.1 of Schistocerca cancellata. Taxonomy (NCBI): domain Eukaryota; kingdom Metazoa; phylum Arthropoda; class Insecta; order Orthoptera; family Acrididae; genus Schistocerca; species Schistocerca cancellata. The sequence goes on along the minus strand of NC_064629.1, from coordinate 54,556,229 downwards.
CTTATCAGTCGTATTACAAAGGCTGTAACGAGGGTCACACTAAGGTGAGTTGAAAAGAAAACTGAGGAATATACTGCGAAATAGGGATCAGAAAGTGTACAGAAACTGGAGACGCTATAGGTTGTCTCAAGATGACTGGAGAAAGAATGACTGAATGAACAAGGATGTGTATGTTTTATCCTCTGGGAGAAGGCACTCGAAAGAATCAACTGAAGTATACTGCTAAGAATTTTAAAAGACATTGGTATGGACTGGAAAGATAGACGGTTAATAAAGGAGCTGTACAGAAAGCAGAAGGTGACCGCTAGAGTAGGGAGTGACGAGAAGGAAGAGATGAGGACTGGAAGGAGTGCAGGGCGAGGATGGTCACTATCACTAAATCTGATAAATATATACGGAGAAAAACTGATAGGTAAGGCCATAGAGGACGCAACTGGCATTGTAATTGGAGTAGAAAGGATACAGACTATAAAATATGCGGATGATCGAGCAGTGCTGGCGGAATCAGAAGAGGAGCTACAGCTGATATTGAAGCATTTTGCTAGGAGAGGTGAGGAACATGGAATGCAGATAAGTATAGAAAAGACAAACGTGTTGAGAATAAGCACGAGGGAAGCGAGAGAACAAACGGACAAAACACAGAACATATAAAATTCGTTATGTACCTGGGAATTTTAATAACATGGAACGGAAGCTGTACAGAAGAAAAATAGGATGAGAATATCTACGGGAAAGAGAGCATTTGAAAAAATGATGAAGTTACTAACAGCTCCAAGAAGTCCGATGAAGCTGGGGAAAAGATATGCTAAATGTTACGTCTGGCGTTTACCGTTACGCAGCAGTGAATCGTGGACAGTTAAGAATAAAACGCACTTCCTTGCCACTTAAAAACATACATCGCCGAACAGAAACGAATAGTAAACGGTTGTGAAAACACACTTGACCTCTTAGCAACAAATAATCCTGAGTTAACAACGAGCATTAAAACCGATATAGGGAATACTAAACACAGGGCTGTCGTAGCGAGATTAAATATTGTAATCCCCAAATCCTCGAAAAATAAGCGAAAATATACCTATTCAAAAAAGCAGATAATAATACACTTGACGCATTCCTGAGAGACAATCTCCACTCATTCCAAATTAATAATAGAAGTGTAGACCAGGTGTGGCTTAAATTCAAAGAAATAGTATCGACAGCAATCAAGAGATTTATACCAAATAAACTAACGACAGAGCTGATCCCCATTGATACACAAAACGGGTAGAACACTGTTGCAGAAACAACGAAACAAACGCGCCAAATATAAACAGACGCAAAATCCCCAAGATTGGCGATCCTTTACAGAAGTTCGAAATTTAGCGCGGAGTTCTATGCGAGACACCTATAACAGTTTGCACAACAGAACTTTGTCTCGAAGCCTGGCAGAAAATCCAAAGAGATTCTGGTCGTATGTGAAGTATGTTAGCGGCAAGAAACAATCAATGCCTTCTCTGCGCGATAACAATGGAGATACTATCGAAGACAGTGCTGCCAAAGCAGAGTTACCAAACACAGCCTTCCGAAATGCCTTCACAAAAGAAGACGGAGTAAATATTCCAGAATTCGAATCGAGAACAGCTGCCAACATGAGTAATGTAGAAGTAAATATCCTCGGAGTAGTGAAGCAACTCAAATCACTTAATAAAAGCAAGTCTTCTGGTCCAGACTGTATATAAATCAGGTTCCTTTCGGAATATGCTGATGCATTAGCTCCATACTTAACAACAACCATATAAAACCGGTCGCTCGACTAAAGATCCGTACCCAAAGACTGGAAAGTTGCACAAGTCACACCAATATTCAAGAAAGGTAGTAGGAGTAATCCACTAAATTACAGGCTCATATCGTTAACGTCGATATGCAGCAGGATTTTGGAACACATATTGTGTTCGAACATTATGAATTATCTCGAAGGAAACGGTCTATTGACACACAGTCAACATGGGTTTAGAAAACGTCGTTCGTGTGAAACACAACTAGCTCTTTATTCACATGAAGTGCTGAGTGCTATTGACAAGGGATTTCAGATCGATTCCGTATTACTAGATTTCCGGAAGGCTTTTGACACTGTACCACACAAGCGGCTCGTAGTAAAACTGCGTTCTTATGGAATATCATCTCAGCTATGTGACTGGATTTGCGATTTCCTGTCAGAGAGGTCACAGTTCGTGGTAATTAACGGGAAGTCATCGAGTAAACCAGAAGTGATTTCAGGCGTTCCCGAAGGTAGTGTTAGAGGCCCTTTGCTGTTCCTTATCTACACTCCTGGAAATTGAAATAAGAACACCGTGAATTCATTGTCCCAGGAAGGGGAAACTTTATTGACACATTCCTGGGGTCAGATACATCACATGATCACACTGACAGAACCACAGGCACATAGACACAGGCAACAGAGCATGCACAATGTCGGCACTAGTACAGTGTATATCCACCTTTCGCAGCAATGCAGGCTGCTATGCTGGATGTAGTCCTGTGGAACGGCTTGCCATGCCATTTCCACCTGGCGCCTCAGTTGGACCAGCGTTCGTGCTGGACGTGCAGACCGCGTGAGACGACGCTTCATCCAGTCCCAAACATGCTCAATGGGGGACAGATCCGGAGATCTTGCTGGCCAGGGTAGTTGACTTACACCTTCTAGAGCACGTTGGGTGGCACGGGATACATGCGGACGTGCATTGTCCTGTTGGAACAGCAAGTTCCCTTGCAGGTCTAGGAATGGTAGAACGATGGGTTCGATGACGGTTTGGATGTACCGTGCACTATTCAGTGTCCCCTCGACGATCACCAGTGGTGTACGGCCAGTGTAGGAGATCGCTCCCCACACCATGATGCCGGGTGTTGGCCCTGTGTGCCTCGGTCGTATGCAGTCCTGATTGTGGCGCTCACCTGCACGGCGCCAAACACGCATACGACCATCATTGGCACCAAGGCAGAAGCGACTCTCATCGCTGAAGACGACACGTCTCCATTCGTCCCTCGATTCACGCCTGTCGCGACACCACTGGAAGCGGGCTGCACGATGTTGGGGCGTGAGCGGAAGACGGCCTAACGGTGTGCGGGACCGTAGCAGCTTCATGGAGGCGGTTGCGAATGGTCCTCGCCGATACCCCAGGAGCAACAGTGTCCCTAATTTGCTGGGAAGTGGCGGTGCGGTCCCCTACGGCACTGCGTAGGATCCTACGGTCTTGGCGTGCATCCGTGCGTCGCTGCGGTCCGGTCCCAGGTCGACGGGCACGTGCACCTTCCGCCGACCACTGGCGACAACATCGATGTACTGTGGAGACCTCACGCCCCACGTGTTGAGCAATTCGGCGGTACGTCCACCCGGCCTCCCGCATGCCCACTATACGCCCTCGCTCAAAGTCCGTCAACTGCACATACGGTTCACGTCCACGCTGTCGCGGCATGCTACCAGTGTTAAAGACTGCGATGGAGCTCCGTATGCCACGGCAAACTGGCTGACACTGACGGCGGCGGTGCACAAATGCTGCGCAGCTAGCGCCATTCGACGGCCAACACCGCGGTTCCTGGTGTGTCCGCTGTGCCGTGCGTGTGATCATTGCTTGTACAGCCCTCTCGCAGTGTCCGGAGCAAGTATGGTGGGTTTGACACACCGGTGTCAATGTGTTCTTTTTTCCATTTCCAGGAGTGTATATAAACGATTTGGGAGACAATATGAGCAGCCGTCTTCGGTTGTTTGCACATGACGCTGTCGTTTATCGACTAATAAAGTCATCAGAAGATCAAAACAAACTGAAAAACGATTATAAAAATATCTGAATGGTGCGAAAATAGGCAGTTGACCCTAAATAACGAAAAGTGTGAGGCCATCCACATGAGTGCTATAAGGAACTCGTTAAACTTCGGTTACACGATAAATCAGTCTAATCTAAAAGCCGTAAATTCAACTAAATACCTAGGTATTACAATTACGAACAACTAAAACTGGAAGGAACACACAGAAAATGTTGTGGGGAAGGCTAACCAAAGGCTGCGGTTTATTGGCAAGACACTTAGAAAATGTAACAGACCTACTAAAAAGACTGCCTACACTACGCTTGTCCTTCCTGTTTTAGAATACTGCTGCGCGGTGTGGGATCCTTACCAGATAGGACTGACGGAGTACATCAAAAAAGTTAAAAGAAAGGTAGCACGTTTTGTATTATCGCGAAATATGGGAGAGAGTGTCACTGAAATGATACAGGATTTGGGCTGGAAATCATTAAAAGAAAGGCGTTTTTCGTTGTGACGGAATCTTCTCACGAAATTCCAATTACCAACTTTCTCCTCCGAATGCGAAAATATTTTGTTAACACCGACCTACATAGGCCGGAACGATCACCACGATAAAAAAAGGGAAATCAGAGCTCGTACGGAAAGATATAGGTGTTCATTCTTTCCGCGCGCTATACAAGATTGGAATAATAGAGAATTGTGAAGGTGGTTCGATGAACCTTCTGCCAGGCACTTAAATGTGATTTGCAGAGTATCTATGTAGATGTAGATGAAAATGAAGCAAAATCTCCAGTATATGCTATGGAAATACGTCGCGTTTAGCACCACAAACAACTTTCAGTACATGACTAATACCAGAAACATTTACCTTCAAAGGTATGTAACCTCTGCTTTGTTTTCTTTGACCTAAATTGCCTAGTCATTGCCCTGTATTGCTGTTGAACCTTTATTCAGCTGATGTGTGGTTAGTTCAACACTGTTCCATAAATCAGTTAAGGTAAATCTCAACATTCATTCATTACTGATGTACTGACTGTATACATACAGTTCGTGCGGATATTATAACATATTTTCATTGAAAACTGTATCTTCTATCTGTGAAGCTAAACCGTGGACAGGAAGTTACATAGCTCAAAACGTTCACCTGTTTGCAGCCTTATACTATAAAGATAATGAAATAGGGGAGGAGGAACTGACATTTATGGAAGACGGAAAGGAGTTAGTTTCATCTGGTAGCCCATACGCAAATTCTGTTATACATAAGTAACTATCTACATCCCTCTCACTTACTCTTTAACTTACACAGTACAACACCGTATTAAGACCTTTCTCAGAACGCTTGAAGTTGAGTCGATAGGGGAATGAAAACGAAACACCGAAACATCCTGCTTGTGCGTCTAATTAAGGAATGGGTTAAGTATAGAAATAGTCACAAGAATAAATCGTCCAATCATATACAGAGCTCCACGAGAGTTATGAAATACAGAAGACTGATTTTCTATAATCGCTAAGCCTAGGTGGTCTCCCGAAGACTCACTTCAAAGATTAACATCTCTGTCTGTAGAGTGAAAGATCTCTGTCGGTAGAGTAAAATAAACGAAAAGTAACTGGACAAAACTGGAGACGCCTTTGGGAAAAGTGCGTTTCAAATTACCATCCATATGCTGCTTTTTTTTCATGGTTTCTGTAGATCATTTCAGGTGGATGATGGGATGGTGCCTCCAAAACAGACCGGCCGTAATTCCAGTTCCCAGCCTTTTCCCGACGAGCTTTATTCCCCATACCGAATGATGCTGTTGTTTACTGACGGCAAATGTTATTCCCTTCACAGGAAACGACTGATAAGAAATACTGCACAACTAAGAAAATAACATCCAGTCAAAGACGGGACCATTGGAGACAGAGCACAAGTTGGGATAGGCAAATAGGCGATGTGATTTTCAAAGGAACCATCCCAGCCTTTGTCCTACGTGGTTTAGGGAAACCACGGAAAACGAAAACTTGGATTGCCCGACCGATGTTTGAGCCACCGTTCTCCCCACTGTCTTACCACTCAACGAATTGCAAGCCATACATTTCCTAAGTTCTAGCGTTTTTCGATTGCTTGCTTATACTAATACGTTTAACTTAAATTAAAACGTGGAACTCGTTGTGGAATAGGAAACGAGGAAAAATGTTGGAAAGAAGAAGGCACAATTTTACTTTCCCTAACTTTATTTGAGAAAATTACAACATATTACATGTCAAAGGGATAGGCAACAAGACTGTGCCACTTGTATTCAGAATACTAAATTAGATTCAGTTTGAGTTCGCCATTAGATAATGAACTCCAGCAAAAGTCATTATAGGAGAACGATGTTATCGAAATATATTTTACACAGATTGCTTGAAAATAGCTCGTAAAAATACGCGATTTGAGACATGTTACACAGTTTATGCGGTTCTAAAGTGCGTCAGCGTCAAAAATCGACTAAAAAAATTACAGTTTCACGTTAATGATTTAGTGCCATACTGATGGTATTTTACATACAATTCTCATAATGGTCAGTTTCATGCGATCTATCATTTCTTCCTTGTATAGACTGAAGAAGCAAGAAACAAGTGAGTTGGAGGAAGCTCTTGAAATTCTTGCTAGTAATCTAATTTATATAGGAAGAACAGAAAAATATCCACTATTTGTCCTGTTAGACGTTATTCACATTACATACGGGGAAGGCGGTTCACATCTAAACAGAGAATTCACTGTTACTGGGTATCGTGTTATACGACCCATTATTAAATATGAAAAAACATTGTCACTCACAGTAACTTGACACTTTGTGTACATAGCGGTTTATTTTCCTTGTACAGGATGACGAAACTGCTGAAGTAAACGTACCTGTACTTTAAACAATAAACAGTTGCGCTGTTGTACAGCTTCTGCCACTAACTTGCCGGACGCAGTACATTATGCGAGTCTAACTGCTTTCTGTACGTGCTGCTCTTCCGAACTATCCAGACTACAAACGCCTGACAAGTATACTACTTGCTACGAACGCTGTATCACGCATTTCCCCACAGAGCGAGGCAGACACTCTAATTGGTGTATTCAGGCTGCGAAAGAACACGGTCTCCGAGTATGGAAATAATTCTAGTCTATAATCGGCTTCTGTTTATGAGCTGGGGTGCGGTTTTCAGACATCCAATTTCGCAATGAAGGTGAGAGTACTATGCTATTTTACGAAGATCGATAGGCAATAAGGATACTTTCCATTGCTCACCTAGAACACTTGTTTTTAGATAACCATAGACATTTTGGGAAATCTTCTCTGTTCGAGGATGATCATCCCTTAAAAGAACACTAGATTATCCGGAACGCCTGAAAACGAGAGACATGAACTCTCTATCTAATCTCCGCCAATTGAATGGGAGTATGATTTTATGTTCATCGGGAGAGTTACATTCCTCTCCAACCACATCGCCCTAAAGTAGCACTGTCCGTGGGGGCGCAGACGCAGCTCGTGGTCGTGTGGTAGCGTTCTCGCTTCCCGCGCCCGGGTTCCCGGGTTCGATTCCCGGCGGGGTCGGGGATTTTCTCTGCCTCGTGGTGACTGGGTGTTGTGTGATGTCCTTAGGTTAGTTAGGTTTAAGTAGTTCTAAGTTTTAATGGACTGATGACCATAGCTGTTAAGTCCCATAGTGCTCAGAGCCATTTGAACCATTTTTTTTTGCGGGCGCAGAGGCCTGCTATATGCTATGCCGCGGTAGCATAGCTACTGGCAGGGACTCACAAGCCGGACAGCTTTTAGTCGATGGACCAGAAGAAGTGTGTCTCACAGTGCCTCATCTTCCTGCTCCTTATCCTTAGTCCTAGCACATTTTTAAAGACAGAGGAGATGAACTTCGACAGCGGTAGAGAAAGCAATTCGTCTAGGGAAAATAAAAAAACCGTGATTCTCCAGGTTTGCGGTTGGCGATGGGTTACCACTCCATCACTGAAAACGTGGTAACGGTAAATAGAATACAAGAGAGCTTTGTAATTTCATAATACAAAATAGATGAAAAGTTCGAGGATAAGGTATACGATATGAAACACGAAATATTCGTAGCTTACACAAACCAGGTGTCTCAATGCGTTTAGCCAAAGAGATCGAAAGATACAGGATGAATTTAGACGCTTTACAGGAAGTTCGTTGGGAGGACACTGGTCCCATTGATGTTGAAAAGTATACAGTTTTTTATGGAAGTTGTGAGTCAGCATACAAGTTAGGTATGAGATTTTGTGGAAGTATCTGGGTTTCCGTCAGTGGCCCCTCGAATAGAACTGTTCAAATGGCTCTGAGCACTATGGGACTCAACATCTTAGGTCATAAGTCCCCTAGAACTTAGAACTACTTAAACCTAACTAACCTAAGGACATCACACACACCCATGCCCGAGGCAGGATTCGAACCTGCGACCGTAGCAGTCCCGCGGTTCCGGACTGCAGCGCCAGAACCGCTAGACCGCCGCAGCCGGCGAATAGAACTGTTAATAATGGAGACGAAGAGATGTAAAATATCTCTTGCGAATCGAAATGCGCCCACAGAAGAAAGCACACCCGAGGGGTAAGACGAATTCTACGTAGAACTGGATGATGGGCGGTGGATGTCATTTCGAGCAGCAAATGAAAAGTCGTACTTGACGATATGAAGGCTATGAGGGAGAGAAGACATTAGTAGATTCAACAACTGGAGGACACGTGAACTCAGCAACGCAGTACACCATGTTCATCGCTTTTGTAACATGAAAGGGATGTTACACAAGAGTACAAATTTCCAACGGAATTACGTACACAAAACAGTTAAGATCCTTAGACGCCAGGAAGGCATCTGGCCGAGACGGTATCCCCGTAAGAATTTATGTTGACTATGGCACAAATGTAGCACCATTTTTATCCATCATCTAGCAGAGATCATTGGAACAGCGGAAAAGTCCACAGGATTGGAAGAAAGCCCAGGTCATAGCAATCTATAAAAAGGGTAGAAAATCAGATGCACATAATTACCGGCCAATTTCACTGACATCGATTTGTTGTAGAATCATGGAACATATTTTGTGTTCAGACATAATGACCTTTCTAGACTCTGAGCAGCTCATCTGCAGAAACCAGCACGGTTTTAGGAAACAGTGGTCATGCGAGACACAGCTGCCCCTCTTTGTGCATGATATACAACAGGCTCTAGATACCGGCTCCTTGGTTGATGCCATATTTCTCGACTTTCGAAAGGCGTTCGACTCACTCCCGCACTGTCGCTTGCTCCAAAAATTGCGCGCATACGGTCTATGCGACGACATATGCGGTTGGACAGAAAGTTTTCTAACAGATAGGGAGCAGTATGTCGTCCTGAACGGGGTGACTTCAACAGAAAGAAGCGTAACTTCAGGTGTGCCCCAGGGCAGCGTAATAGGTCCGCTGCTTTTTACGATTTACATAAACGATCTGGTTGATGGTATTGACAGCGGCATTAGACTGTTTGCCGATGATGCTGTAGTCTACAGGAAAGTAGTATCACACGAAAGTTGTGAACAAATCAATGAGGATTTGCAGAAAATAAATACATGGTGTAATGACTGGCAGCTATCTCTCAATATTAGTAAGTGTAAGCTACTGCGTATAAGGCGAAAATCCCCATTAATGTACGAGTACAAAATAAATGCCCAGTCATTGGAAGCGGTAACATCCGTCAAGAATCTGGGTGTGATTATTCGAAATGATCTCAAATGGAATGATCAGATTACACAAGTAGCGGGTAAGGCGAACTCTAGATTTATTGGTAGAATCCTGAAGCGATGCAATCCTTCAAGAAAGGAAATAGCTTACAATACGTTAGTTCATCCAGTCTTAGAGTACTGTTCGTCTGTATGGGACCCTTACCAGTTGGGTGTGATTCAAGAGATTGAGAAGGTCCAAACAAGAGTGGCAAGATTCGTGACTGGTACATTTAGCCATCGCGACCGCATTACAAATCTCATAGAAAGTTTGAAGTGGGACACACTTACAGATAAACTGCGCGCTACACGGAAGGGGCTGCTCATTAAAATCCGAAATTCGATCTTCACCGAGGATGTAGAGCATATATTATTACCACCAACTTTCAAATCGCGCAATGATCACCATTCAAAGATAAGGGAAATTAGAGCTCGTACTGAGGAGTTCAGACAGTCGTTTTTCCCTCGCGCGATCCGCGAGTGGTACAGAGGGTGGGGGGTGGGGGTGGGGAGGGGGAGGGAAATATGACTTTGGCGCGAATTGTGCCCTCCGCCACACACCGCTTGGTGGCTAGTGGATTATATATGTAGATGTAGAGGAACTTGGGGTGTGATCAGACTGTAAAACAGTTAATCAGATAGATCACATTACAGCTGACGCCAAAACAAAGAACTAGATGATGGTTGTAAACACAGCACGCGTGTGTAGTGCAAGACTGATCGCTTCCTAGTAAAAACGGTGGCTATATGTACAATCGAAAGCCAGCGTCAGAAACAAGCTTAAGAAAGTGGTACGCCACCATGTCTATACTGTCAAAGAAACTAGAAAGAAAGGCAAATTTCAGCTCTAGTTCAACAACCACATTGAAATTTTGCAAGAAGTACGGAAAGAAGTCGAGGAAGCTGGAAACAAGTTCGCAAATGCAATCATCAACAAGCATATCTAGGACAATAAGATTGCTTTGGGAGGCGAATGCATTAAGGCATTAGCTACTACAAGAAAAGCCAAGGAGAGATGTGTAGACGCGCAGATTTTGCACAAGGCAAAACACAAGTCGAAGTAGGAGAACAACACGAGGAATACCTTGCTATAGATCACCGTAAAGTTAACTTCTTTAAGAGCGGTACCAGAGCTGCCGAACGTTCGCTAAGGAGAATAACCCAACCAGTGAGTTTAGCACTGCTGAGAGATGGAAACAGTACTTCAAAGAGCTCGTCAGCAGTGATGAACCTAAAGATCTGTTTGAATTTCAATCTGCTAAGATTGTAGATTCAGTTTATCTGCCACATACACTGGAGAAAACAAAAAACAAAAATCAAACAACGAAGCTGAAGAAGAACGAAAGTCCAGGAGAATACGCAATCCAGGCAAAAGTCATTCAAGTTGGAGGGAGAGACTCCACAAGGGAATTCCCCAACTAATCAAGAGGATCTGAATTGTGAAGTAGATCACAAAAGACTGGAAGGCAGCGGTCATTTACCATATGCAAAAGAAAGGTGACAATATGGACTGCGAAAAATATAATCTCCTTACTACAGAGGTTTTATTCGGTCAGATTGCAAAAAATACATACATAAACACCTAGTTTCGGCAATTTAAAATTCTGTCTTAAGATCGGAAAAAGTAGCACAAAAATGTTTTTATTGTGTTCCATATAAATAGAACATTTCAAAAAGCATTAACTCTAATTTTACCGCTATACACTGAGATGACAAAAGCCATGCGATAGCGGTATGCACATTTACAGATGGCGTTAGGATCGCTTATACACGGTATAAAAGGCAATGCATTGACGGAGCTATCATTTGTACTCAGGTAATTCATGTGAAACGATTTCCGACGAGATGATGCCCGCGGAGTGGAAGCTGTAGCTAGATGCATAGGACACTCAATTTTGTACACCGTTAGGGATTTTAATATTCGGAGATACAGATTGTCGAGAGTGCGCCGAGAATGCCAAATTTCACGTATTACCTCTCACCACGGACAACGCAGTAGACGACGGCCATCACTTAACGACCTAGAGCAGAGGCTAGCAGTGCTAACAGACAAGCAATCGTGCGTGAAATAACTGTAGTAATCATTGTGGGATGTACGACAAACGCATCCGTCAGGACAGTGCGTTATGGGTTATGACAGCAGGTGGCCGACACTAGTACACTCCTCGAAATGGAAAAAAGAACACATTGACACCGGTGTGTCAGACCCACCATACTTGCTCCGGACACTGCGAGAGGGCTGTACAAGCAATGATCACACGCACGGCACAGCGGACACACCAGGAACCGCGGTGTTGGCCGTCGAATGGCGCTAGCTGTGCAGAATTTGTGCACCGCCGCCGTCAGTGTCAGCCAGTTTGCCGTGGCATACGGAGCTCCATCGCAGTCTTTAACACTGGTAGCATGCCGCGACAGCGTGGACGTGAACCGTATGTGCAGTTGACGGACTTTGAGCGAGGGCGTATAGTGGGCATGCGGGAGGCCGGGTGGACGTACCGCCGAATTGCTGAACACGTGGGGCGTGAGGTCTCCACAGTACATCGATGTCGCCAGTGGTCGGCGGAAGGTGCACGTGCCCGTCGACCTGCGACCGGACCGCAGCGACGCACGGATGCACGCCAAGCCCGTAGGATCCTACGCAGTGCCGTAGGGGACCGCACCGCCACTTCCCAGCAAATTAGGGATACTGTTGCTCCTGGGGTATCGGCGAGGACCATTCGCAACCGTCTCCATGAAGCTGGGCTACGGTCCCGCACACCGTTAGGCCGTCTTCCGCTCACGCCCCAACATCGTGCAGCCCGCCTCCAGTGGTGTCGCGACAGGCGTGAATGGAGGGACGAATGGAGACGTGTCGTCTTCAGCGATGAGAGTCGCTTCTGCCTTGGTGCCAATGATGGTCGTATGCGTGTTTGGCGCCGTGCAGGTGAGCGCCACAATCAGGACTGCATACGACCGAGACACACAGGGCCAACACCCGGCATCATGGTGTGGGGAGCGATCTCCTACACTGGCCGTACACCACTGGTGATCGTCGAGGGGACACTGAATAGTGCACGGTACATCCAAACCGTCATCGAACCCATCGTTCTATCATTCCTAGACCGGCAAGGGAACTTGCTGTTCCAACAGGACAATGCACGTCCGCATGTATCCCGTGCCACCCAACGTGCTCTAGAAGGTGTAAGTCAACTACCCTGGCCAGCAAGATCTCCAGACCTGTCCCCCATTGAGCATGTTTGGGACTGGATGAAGCGTCGTCTCACGCGGTCTGCACGTCCAGCACGAACGCTGGTCCAACTGAGGCGCCAGGTGGAAATGGCATGGCAAGCCGTTCCACAGGACTACATCCAGCATCTCTACGATCGTCTCCATGGGAGAATAGCAGCCTGCATTGCTGCGAAAGGTGGATATACACTGTACTAGTGCCGACATTGTGCATGCTCTGTTGCCTGTGTCTATGTGCCTGTGGTTCTGTCAGTGTGATCATGTGATGTATCTGACCCCAGGAACGTGTCAATAATGTTTCCCCTCATTGGGACAATGAATTCACGGTGTTCTTATTTCAATTTCCAGGAGTGTATGTTTGCTAACAGCACGACATCGCGTGCAGCACGTCTCCTCGCCTCCGAAACATATTGGTCGGCCTCTAGACGACTCGAAAACCGTGGCCTGGTCAGAGGAGTCCCGAAAAGCTGACTGTACGGTTCGAGCATGGCGTCGATCCCACGAAGCCGTGGACCCAAATCGTCAAAAAGGTACTGTGCAAACTCGTGTTGGCTCCATAATGGTGTGGGCTGTGTTTACATGGAACTGAGTGGATCCTCTGGTCCACCTAGACCGATCATTGACTGGAAATGGCTATGTTCACCTACTTGGAGACGATTTGCATTCATAGATTTCACGTTCCCAGACTACGATGTCACCGGGCTGCAATAGTTCGCGATTGGTTTGAAGAACATTCTGGACAATTCGAGTGAATGATTTAGCTGCTTAGATCGCCCGTCATGTAACACATCGAACATTTATGGTACATAATCGAGAGCTGAGCTCATACACAACTTCCTGCGCCAGCAACATTTTCACAGTAATGGACGGCTATGAAGGCAGCACGGCCAGTATTTCTGCAGGGACTTCCAACGACTTGTCGAGTCCATGCCACGACGAGATTCTGCAAAAGGAGGTCCGACGCGATATTAGGAAACTTCCCACATCAGGTTACTGTTGATGTATGTGCACTGAGGCAAACTACCTCCTGACAAACTCATTGCCGTGACCATTTTAGTCCACCTTTTAAACGTAGAATTTTATGAAATGTTTTTACTTTGCTCTTATAAATTGTCTGACTAGTATACATCGTATTTACAACGCTCCTAAACTGTATACCTGTCGCAGCTGATTGGTACTGCCATTTTATATCATTTAATATAAGAAACTGTATGGAAAGTGTTTAAATTTTAACTGTAGATTTACATTATCTTTTTACATATTATACAAATACGAAAAATATGAATGTATTACGTTCCTAAGTTATTAGTGTGGAAGACCGTTGCCATCAGGTGTACAGTCCGTTTAACCATTGGCTGGCAGTGTGCCGTCAGCTCTTAATACAGACACAATCTGTAATATCCGGTGAACGAAATGTATCTTATCAGCAACTTTTGTGAGTGGTTACCAGTGGTATGGTTATGTTATGATATATGACGCAATACTAGTACGTCTTCTTCGATGAGGTTCAAAATGGTTCAAATGGCTCTGAGCACTATGGGACTTAACATCTGTGGTCATCAGTCCCCTAGAACTTAGAACTACTTAAACCTAACTAACCTAAGGACATGACATACATCCATGCCCGAGGCAGGATTCGATCCTGCGACCGTAGCGGTCACGCGGTTCCAGACTGAAGCGCCTTTAACCGCACGGCCACACCGGCCGGCTTCGACGAGGTATGTGCACCTTTCGCATGTGCTATTTATAATCTTGATGTTGAATTTCCCATAATTGTTTTTCCCTATATTAAAGTTGCTCCAAGATGTGTTTATGACTAGATGACAGTGCAGTACATAGAACTGTACAATGGTTAATGTACGTAGATGGTATGCAATACGTATATTTGGCAAAGAATTTTTTTCGTTATAACGAATGGCGATTATTAGTGCCTTTCAATATTAAAAAAATTATTTGTACTACTATATTAACAGAATCATCCGTCGGTTCTTGGTAGAACAACATTACAATAATAAATGAAAAGCACCAGTTTGCTTTTGTTCTACAATATTACTTTTATTGCTAACTGGTTTTCGGCTTACAAGGCCATCTTCAGGCATTTATTGAGTATTATCACCAAACAAGTTAAATGTTAGTAGACAACACTGGAAGAGAAGTAACACATCTAGAGTGAAGTAGAAACATACAGTAAGTAACATATTTGCAATGAAATAGTAAAAACTGAAAAGTACATAAATAACAATGGAGTTGACAGGACAACCATTAGCACAAAATATGAATAGCATACCTACATAACAGTTTCTAGTAATAAACAAAACTAATAAAATAAGATAAAATTAGTACTAGACGAGGCAGCATCAAGAAGTATGAAACATAGGAGAGTGATACACAACCAATTAAAAAAGAACAGACAGTTGTCAATGTAAATACAGAATACATAAGGAACTTAAGCAATATCAATAAGATAAACAGAAATTAATAAATGCAGGAAAATGGAGGTGTTTGAGGTAACCTACAGTTTGAGAGTGTGATGGTACTGCATTTTAACATTAACATTGTAATCAAAGCAGTGGCTGTGTACCAGTTTTCATTAAATAAAGTAAAATATGAACAGTATTTGATGAGACAACTACAAGGGGAGCTAAACATGGACAGTAATACAAGTACAAGTTAAAAGGAAACCCTTATCTATTGAAACTACAGTCTATGTGGAATACAAAGACAACTGCAACAAATAAAACAACTTAATGAATACAGGAAAATGGGAATATCTAGGAAGAGAGAGTGTGGGAAGTAATGAACAACAAAGATGATTGTATGAAGTTTAGGAGAGAGGAAGTGTTGAGTTGTGTCTGGTCATTTAGGATGAGATCTGGACTGTGAGCAAGATCTTTGTTAATTTCCAGGGCTTCCAGCAGGTTGAGTTTATGGGCTTTGTTTGCTAAGTGAAGTACATGGGACACTGGCTGGTAGTTGTGACCCTCACTCAATACATGCTCAGCAAATGCAGAGTCTGAATTCTGCAACCTCCAGCTGCGTTCATGTTCAGCCAGCCCAGTTGATGTGTCTCTGCCTGACTGACCAATGTAAAATAGTTCTGTGCAAGGCATGTCTGCGTGGCCAGTCGCAAGTCTTTCAATTCCACAGGATTGACATTAGAATTGTGCATCAGCTTTGTCAGAATATCAATGCATTCTACTACTGGTATGTTAGAAAACAAACTGTCGACATCAAAGGGTACTAATTTATCACGTGAGACAGACATACCTTTTAACTTGTTTACTAGGTCCACAGAGTTTAGAATGCCATATCCAGTTCACTATGGAAATTGGCAAGAAATCCATAAACTTCTTAGATCTCACCATTGACATCAGTACACACACACACACACACACACACACACACACACACACACACACACACACATTGTTTCAAAATTTACAGAAAAACGACAACTACAGACACAGTAATACCTTCTTGCTCACAACACCCCATAGCTCACAAACATGCAGCTTTCCACTCAATGGTACACTGTCTCATATCTATCCCCATGTCCAGAGATGATTTTAATTCAGAGTTAGATGCAATAAAATTTATTGCAACAGCCAATGGCTACAATCCAGTTCTTATTGACCACGTCATGAACAGGAAACAAAAACGGAAAATTATACCCCTCCTCTATGCCCCACCTGCTTCCCCATCCACTGTCTGCAAGAAATGATGTACACTACCATTTCTAGGTCAGGTATCACAGAATGTAGCCAAGGCACTGAAATCCTGCACGTATAGGGTTTCCTACTATGTCATGAACACTACAGCCCAGTGTGTTTTTAATAGCAGAGACAAGATCCAGTTATTAGCCAACAGTGGAGTATACAAATTCACCTGTTCTGATTGTGACAAATTTTACATTGGTCAGTCAGGCAGAGACATATCAACTAGGCTGGCTGAACATGAACGCAGCTGGAGGTTGCAGAATTCAGACTCTGCATTTGCTGAGCATGTATTGAGTGAGGGTCACAACTACCAGCCAGTGTCCCATGTACTTCACTTAGCAAACAAAGCCCATAAACTCAACCTGCTGGAAGCCCTGGAAATTAACAAAGATCTTGCTCACAGTCCAGATCTCATCCTAAATGACCAGACACAACTCAACACTTCCTCTCTCCTAAACTTCATACAATCATCTTTGTTGTTCATTACTTCCCACACTCTCTCTTCCTAGATATTCCCATTTTCCTGTATTCATTAAGTTGTTTTATTTGTTGCAGTTGTCTTTGTATTCCACATAGACTGTAGTTTCAATAGTTAAGGGTTTCCTTTTAACTTGTACTTGTATTACTGTCCATGTTTAGCTCCCCTTGTAGTTGTCTCATCAAATACTGTTCATATTTTACTTTATTTAATGAAAACTGGTACACAGCCACTGCTTTGATTACAATGTTAATGTTAAAATGCAGTACCACCACACTCTCAAACTGTAGGTTCCCTCAAACACCTCCATTTTCCTGCATTTATTAATTTCTGTTTATCTTATTGATATTGCTTAAGTTCCTTATGTATTCTGTATTTACATTGACAACTGTCTGTTCTTTTTTAATTGGTTGTGTATCACTCTCCATGTTTCATACTTCTTGATGCTGCCTCGTCTAGTACTAATTTTATCTTATTTTATTAGTTTTGTTTATTACTAGAAACTGTTATGTAGGTATGCTATTCATATTTTGTGCTAATGGTTGTCCTGTCAACTCCATTGTTATTTATGTACTTTTCAGTTTTTACTATTTCATTGCAAAGATGTTACGTACTGTATTTTTCTACTTCGCTCTAGATGTGTTACTTCTCTCCCAATGTTGTCTGCTAACATTTAACTTGTTTGGTGATAATACTCAGTAAATATCTGAAGATGGCCTTGTAAGCCGAAAACCAGTTAGCAATAAAAGTAATATTGTAGAACAAAAGCAAACTGGCGCTTTTCATTTATTATTTGTACTAATTTTTTCAGGTTTGAAGATGGCAATTTGAACTGCCGAAACTAGTTGTCTATACACGTATTTATTGCGATCTGAGCAAATAAAACTTCTCTATTAAGAAGATTATCTGTTTCAAATGCAGAGAACCTGTTGACAACGTTAGGTAACGAACTTGGACTGCGCCAACTGCAGAGGAATCACCCTACTAAACGTCTGCAGTAAGATCTTATCCAACCGTAGACCGTACAGAAACCAGCCATTTGTAGAAGAAGTGATTGGTGAATATCAGGGCGGAGTCAGAAAGGCTGTCGACTGTGGACAACATCTATGTAGTGCGACAGCTCACCTAGAAGATGTGGGAACGTAGTGAACACCTTCATGTGCTCTGCATAGTAGAGTCCAGTTGGCAGGTACTCAAAAAGAAAAGTGAGGAGGGGGCGGGGGGCGTACCATACGAGAGGTTCGAATTTTGTGAAATTTTAGTGTATTCTGCATAGGTGGTCTGCAGTCTAGATCCAAGTTTTCGATCCCTAGTACCCTCTGCTAACTTTTCAAACTGTTTCTGACCACCCTGGTATAACTAGGGGAAAGGTAAGTACCACCTACAGGAAAATTAGAGAGACCTTTGGAGAAAAGCTACCGCCATAAACCATGGACCTTGCCGTTGGTGGGGAGGCTTGCGTGCCTCAGCGATATAGATTGCCGTACCGTAGGTGCGGGTATCTGTTGAAAGGCCAGACAAACGTGTGGCTCCTGAAGAGGGGCAGCAGCCTTTCCAGCAGTTGTAGGGGCAACAGTCAGGATGATTGACTGATCTGGCCTTGTAACACTAACCAAAACGGCCTTGCTGTGCTGGTACTGCGAACGGCTGAAAGCAAGGGGAAACTACAGCCGTAATTTTTCCCGAGGGCATGCAGCTTTACTGTATGGTTAAATGGTGATGGCGTCATCTTGGCTAAATTATTCCGGAGGTAAAATAGTCCCCCATTCGGATCTCCGGGCGGGGACTACTCAGGAGGACGTCGTTATCAGGAGAAAGAAAACTGGCGTTCTACGGATCGGAGCGTGGAATGTCAGATCCCTTAACCGGGCAGGTAGGTTAGAAAATTTAAAAAGGGAAATGGACAAGTTGAAGTTAGATATAGTGGGAATTAGTGAAGTTCGGTGGCAGGAGGAACAAGACTTTTGCGCAGGTGAATACAGGGTTATAAATACAAAATCAAATAGGGGTAATGCAGGAGTAGGTTTAATAATGAATAAAAAAATAGGAGTGCGGGTAAGCTGCTACCAACAGCATAATGAACGCATTATTGTGGCCAAGATAGACACGAAGCCCATGCCTACTACAGTAGTACAAGTTTATATGCCAACTAGCTCTGCAGATGATGAAGAAATTGATGAAATGTATGATGAGAAAAAAGAAATTATTGAGGTAGTGAAGGGAGACGAAAATTTAATAGTCATGGGTGACTGGAATTCGACAGTAGGAAAAGGGAGAGAAGGAAACATAGTGGGTGAATATGGATTGGGGGAGAGAAATGAAAGAGGAAGCCGTCTGGTAGAATTTTGCACAGAGCATAACTTAATCATAGGTAACACTTGGTTCAAGAATCATAAAAGGAGGTTGTATACATGGAAGAATCCTGGAGATACTAGAAGGTATCAGATAGATTTTATCATGGTAAGACACAGATTTAGGAACCAGGTTTTAAATTGTAAGACATTTCCAGGGGCAGATGTGGACTCTGACCACAATCTATTGGTTATGAACTGTAGATTAAAACTGAAGAAACTGCAAAAAGGTGGGAATTTTGAGGAGATGGGACCTGGATAAACTGAAAGAACCAGAGGTTGTACAGAGTTTCAGGGAGAGCATACTGGAACAATTGACAGGAATGGGGGAAAGAAATACAGTAGAAGAAGAATGGGTAGCTCTGAGGGATGAAGTAGTAAAGGCAGCAGAGGATCAAGTAGGTAAAAAGACGAGGGCTAGTAGAAATCCTTGGGTAACAGAAGAAATATTGAATTTAATTGATGAAAGGAGAAAATATAAAAACGCAGTAAATGAAGCAGGGAAAAGGGAATACAAACGTCTCAAAAATGAGATCGACAGGAAGTGCAAAATGGCTAACCAGGGATTGCTAGAGGACAAATGTAAGGATGTAGAGGCTTATCTCACTAGGGGTAAGATAGATACTGCCTACAGGAAAATTAAAGAGACCTTTGGAGAAAAGAGAGCCACTTGTATGAATATCAAGAGCTCAGATGGAAACCCAGTTCTAAGCAAAGAAGGGAAAGCAGAAAGGTGGAAGGAGTATATATAGAGGGTCTATACAGGGGTGATGTTCTTGAGGACAATATTATGGAAATGGAAGAGGATGTAGATGAAGATGAAATGGGAGATACGATACTGCGTGAAGAGTTCGACAGAGCACTGAAAGACCTGAGTCGAAACAAGGCCCCGGGAGTAGACAACATTCCATTGGAACTACTGACGGCCTTGGGAGAGCCAGTCCTGACAAAACTCCATCATCTGGTGAGCAAGATGTATGAGACAGGCGAAATACCCTCAGACTTCAAGAAGAATATAACAATTCCAATCCCAAAGAAAGCAGGTGTTGACAGATGTGAAAATTACCGAACTATCAGTTTAATAAGTCACAGCTACAAAATACTAACGCGATTTCTTTACAGACGAATGGAAAAACTGGTAGAAACCGACCTCGGCGAAGATCAGTTTGGATTCGGCAGAAATGTTGGAACACGTGAGGCAATACTGACCCTATGACTTAAATTAGAAAATAGATTAAGGAAAGGTAAACCTACATTTCTAGCATTTGTAGACTTAGAGAAAGCTTTTGACAATGTTGACTGGAATATTCTC
Source organism: Schistocerca cancellata (assembly GCF_023864275.1). Lineage (NCBI taxonomy): Eukaryota > Metazoa > Arthropoda > Insecta > Orthoptera > Acrididae > Schistocerca > Schistocerca cancellata. The sequence goes on along the minus strand of NC_064629.1, from coordinate 54,535,637 downwards.
TTGCAAATTCTAAAGGTGGCAGGGGTAAAATACAGGGAGCGAAAGGCTATTTACAATTTGTACAGAAACCAGATGGCAGTTATAAAAGTCGAGGGGCATGAAAGGGAAGCAGCGGTTGGGAAGGGAGTGAGACAGGATTGTAGCCTGTCCCCGATGTTATTCAATCTGTATATTGAGCAAGCAGTAAAGGAAACAAAAGAAAAATTCGGAGTAGGTATTAAAGTCCATGGAGAAGAAATAAAAACTTTGAGGTTCGCCGATGACATTGTAATTCTGTCAGAGACAGCAAAGGACTTGGAAGAGCAGTTGAACAGAATGGACAGTGTCTTGAAAGGAGGATATAAGATGAACATCAACAAAAGAAAACGAGGATAATGGAATGTAGTCGAATGAAGTCGGGTGATGCTGAGGGAATTAGATTAGGAAATGAGACACTTAAAGTAGTAAATGAGTTTTGCTATTTGGGGAGCAAAATAACTGATAATGGTCGAAGTAGAGAGGATATAAAATGTAGACTGGCGTTTCTGAAGAAAAGAAATTTGTTATCATGGAGTATAGATTTAGATTTAAGTGTAAGGAAGTCGTTTCTGAAAGTATTTGTATGGAGTGTAGCCATGTATGGAAGTGAAACATGGACGATAAATAGTTTGGACAAGAAGAGAATAGAAGGTTTCGAAATGTGGTGCTACAGAAGAATGCTGAAGATTAGATGGGTAGATCACATAACTAATGAGGAGGTATTGAATAGAATTGGGGAGAAGAGGAGTTTGTGGCACAACTTGACAAGAAGAAGGGACCGGTTGGTAGGACATGTTCTGAGGCATCAGCGGATCACAAATTTAGCTTTTGAGGGTAGCGTGGAGGATAAAAATCGTAGAGGGAGACCAAGAGATGAATACACTAAGCAAATTCAGAAGGATGTAGTTTGGGAGATGAAGAAGCTTGCACAGGATAGAGTAGCATGGAGAGCTGCATCAAACTAGTCTCAGGACTGAAGACAACAACAACAACAACAACAACAACAACATTGGAGAAAAGAAAAGCAACTCTATGAATATCAAGATCTCAAATGGAAAACCAGTACCAAGCACAGAAGAGAAAACTGAAAGGTGGAAGGAGTATATGGAAGGGCTGTACAAGGCAAACATAGTTGTCTTGAAGGCAATACTACAGAACGAGAAGAGGACGCAGATTAAAATGAAATAGGAGACATGATACTGCGCGAAGAATTTGACAGAGCACTGAAAGACTTCGGTCGAAACAATGGCCTAGGAGTAGACAATATTCCGTTAGAACAGTTGATAGCCTTGGCAGAGCCACCCATGACAAAACTCTTCCACCTGGTGTGCAAGTTGTATGGGACAGGTTAAGCACCTTCAGGAAGAATGTAATAATTCAAATTCCAAAGAAACCAGATGGTGACAGTTGTGAATATTACCGAACTATCAGTTTAGTCAATCATGGTTGCAAAACACAAACACGAATTTTTTACAGAAGAATGGAAAAACAGATGGAAGCCGACCTCGGGTTGGATCAGCTTGGATTCCGGGGAAATTTAGGAACACGCGAGGCAATACTGACCTTATGACTTATCTTAGAAGATAGGTCAAGGAGAGACAAGCCTACGTTTATACCGCTTGCAGACTTAAAGAAAGCTTTTGACATTGTTGTCTGGAATACTCTTTTTGTAATTCTGAAGGTAGCAGGGGTAAAACGCAGAGAGCAGAAAGCTGTTTACAACTTGTACAGAAACCAGACGGCATTAATGAGGGTCGAGGGCATGAAACAGAGTTGTAGCCTATCCCCGATGTTATTCAAGCTGTACACTGAACAAACACTAAAGGAGATCACCCCGATTATATTGTAATTCTTTCAGACACAGCAAAGTACATGGACGAGCAGTTTAACGAAATGGAAATTGCCTTGACAGGAGGATATAGCATGAAGATCAACAAAAGTACAGAAAGGGTAATGGAATGTAGTCGAATTAAATCAGGCGATGCTGAGGGTATCAGATTTGCAAACGAGACACTAAAAGTAGTATATGAGTTTTGCTATTTGGGCAGTGAAATATCTTATGATGGCCGAAGTAGAGAAGATATAAAATGTGGATTAGCAATTGCAAGAAAACCGTTTCAGAAGAAGAGAAATTTGTTAACATCGCATATGGATTTAAGTGTTAGAAAGTCTTTTCTGAACATATTCGTCTGGAGTGCAACCTTGTAAGGAAGTGAAACATGCACAACAAACTGTTCAGACAAGAGGAGAATAGAAGCTTTTCGAATGCGGGGCTGCAGAAGAATGCTGAAGATTAGATGGACAGATTATGTAGCCAATAAGTAAGTACTGAACAGAAATGGGGAAAAATTAAATTTGTAGCATAGCTTGACTAAAAGAAGGGATCGGTTGACAGGACACTCTCTGAGATACCGAGGGATCACCAATTTAGTATTGGAGGGAAGTGTGTGAGTTAAAAATTGCTGAGGGAGAGCAAGAGATGAATACAGACAGCTGGTTCGAAAGGATGTAGGTTGCAGTAGTTATTCGGAGTGGAAGAGACTTGCACAGGATATACTAGCGTGCAGTGGTTCATCAAACCGGTCTTAGGACTGAACAACAACAATGGTATGTTCCTGAACAACAACAGTGGTACGTTCCTCTAATGGCCTACGTTTATCAACCCCAAGAAGCCCACTCCTATGAATGGGATGTTCATTTCTGCTAATGTTAAAGACCTGGGTGGCCAGATTGGTCGTTATCTTTGGAAGACCCGAAGCGGTCAGTATTTCCTATCCCCCACCTCTCACTAGGCTGTTGAAAACGGGATTTGTTTCAGATAGCACTGTATTCATACAGCTATGCAAATATTGACGAATGTGTACTCTAATAAAAAAACTTAATAAAAGATGAACGGATGATCATTGGAACCTCCATGACGAATGTGCCAAGAAAAGGTTTTCTACTTCCACGCAGCAGTTCATTTGAACTATGCTAAGAGTGCTCATCTGTGGTAACAGGGCATGATAAGGCTAAAAACAAACGAATCCTCAAGAATTTCACAAATTCACGGGTAAAAGTCATCGTCCTGAAAAATTCTAGTGTGCTATGTGACCAGACATGACCACACAGCAGGTCATAATGATGGCAGTTAAGAGTCATGGAACACTGACTGATGGTGCTGCCATATCTATATCTACAAGATTAATCTGCAATTCACACTGAAGCAACTGGTAGAAGGTATTGTGTTATCTCAACAGATTTTACGTGCGCTATGCCTACGCCTGTGAGCGAACAGTGATGTTCACTGAATTACGATCAGGAACATTTGCACAACATGTGGATATGAGGCATTTCCATGCAACCAGAGTTATCTGAACATCTACCGTTCCTTGAGGCTAAGGATATTAAATTAGCACAGCAATTAATTGATCACGAAGAGGTGGACCTTTATTTAGCTCGAGAAATTGGCATCAATTCCGTGACGAAAATAGCGGGTTAAAATTTTGAAAATTTGAAATTCAAACGAAGGAATAAGTTTGTTACTCTACCGTAAGTTTCATGTGCCCCTAAAATTTCAGACTAGAAAAGGTAAAGTAGAACCACTTATTCTCTCCTAACGAGTTTGCTTTTCCAAGCAGTCTGATAATAAGCCGAGAGAACTGACCAAATCTGAGTTTGCACCGCATCTCTTCACTGAGGATGGTATCCGCAAGGGCACATAGTCAGCGTTATATGCAGCCTTCACACCGATATAAGAAGAAGAAAAACTTGTCATGCGCTAATATGTAGTAATTTACGGCGGGTAGCTTCTACGTAAACTTGCATGCAGTACGACTGCAACAGCTAAAGCCCCTCTCACACGGAGCGAGGTTCGCCGCAAGTTTGCGAGCTGGCGTGCATGCCTGCCGGCTTGCAGGGAAGGGAGCCGGCTATCTTCCATGCCGAAGCTCTCCCACGGTGCAAGATCGACAGCATGTTGTATCGAACGAAGATGGCTGCTTCAGGTACAGATGTTCAGAGCAAACTGGCGTTATTAGCTGTTTTGGTGCTAAACACTGCAGAAATGCATGCTAATGAGAGAAGAAGAAAGAAAGAATAGACGAAAAACTGAATTAAGAGGAGAAACGCTGGAAAAGGTGTGCTCTCCATGCTTCATAAAGAGTTGAGGTTAATTCGCATAACACCTCCTTTTGTTTGAAAAGTATCCTGTTTCATTACTGTTTGATTTTATAAATATACCAATAATGACTGTTATATACGACTTTATTTTATAGGATAGAAGATCGTACATCCTTTGCAAATTTTATACGAATGGATGTATTGGTATTTGCAACTCTTTCGAGTGCCTCTGCACGCAAGTGTTTATTACAATAGTTTGCGCTTTTCACTACGTACACACACTGTTCTTCCCTATAAGTACATATCAATGCTTCAGTCGCTTCCTTGGATCACTGCGGTGCCATTATTTAATAATTATAAGAACTTCCTACCGCAACTCACGACAGCATAAAAGCGACTATCAACAAAGGCTTCCCGCCCAAGCTTTCCGCGTCTGACGTCACAAACGAAACGCCTCCTGATTGGCCAACGCAGGTAGCACGCAGGGAACCTTGCAAGAAAAATAGCACCGGACCTATCCTGGAAATCTTACAAGATTCCCAGCAAGGTAGCCCGCTAGCAGACAACGGAGCCCGCAAGGTAGCCGCCGCGCGAGCCAGCAAGGAAACTTGCAGCGAATCTTGCTCCGTGTGAGACGGGCTTAAGATCGAGTCAGTGTGCAAGGCCTACTTGACGCCCGTTATCAAAGCAGCGGCCTTTCCTGGACCTGTCTGCCAAATTATTCTTCTCCAAAACAATAGCCGTTACCTTGCCACAAGAAAATTTTTTTATCCAACAACACTAACAAAAGGAACCCCATTTCATTGTTGTTGACTGAAGTGGATGCAGAGGTAACAGCACGTCTGCGGCCAATTCCAAATTCCGACTTGAGAGACTGCCGCCTACTCGAGACACCGCCCAGTAGCTACCTACAAACACAGGCGTGGCTGGACAACCAATAGACTTCATCATCTTGTGGCTAGACGATAGAAAGAGGAGGCGTGGTCCCATAACAACAACGAAAAATGCAGGTCAAGTCTCCTTACTGAAACAGTTTTTTGAAAATGTACAGAAGGGGATAGCACATGGGTCTACAGTTGCAAAACAAGCTGAACTTCGATGCTCTGCCATTTGCAAACATTGTTTTTGTCAAGCGTGCGAGAATGCGCCCGAGTCGGACGTCTACGAGGAGTATACTAAAGCGAGTTACGAAGATGGGGATATCCTAACCGATGACATCATCGCTGTAGAGGATGAAGAAACTGATGCATAATCTGAATTTGAGTATGACCAAAGAAGTCCACGCATTATCTTTTTTGGATAATTCTGTATTCTGTTAAATGTTTTTTTTAGTTCATAGTAATTTTAATTCTTTAAATTCATATTCAGCATGTAAGTAATGATATTTTATTAGTTATAACTAGATATATTTAAAAATACACATTCTATAGATCCATAATTACGTTTTGCTACGTATGTGTACTGAAAGAAGTACCCGTTGAATGCAAGAAAGGGAGGTGTATTTGTGGTTGCCAAATGTCGACAGTTAAAAGCAACTACAATGGAAAAGTCATTTTTTGTCATTTTTACGACGGCTTAGCAGAAATGAGAATTCCATTGAGGGTAGGGGCGGGGGTCTTGATGTTAAGCATTTACCATTAGAGGCATGTACCTTTATCGTTTTAAAACAGTTGTACAATTAAAATTATAATGATAAAACCTGTCCATTTTGCAGTTATTTGATAAGTTTAGAATTGTGTCGTTCCTTTGAAGCTCGGTACCGAGGCGAATATGTGGTATAAAATACAACGAGAAGGGTCTGCGTGCTTTTATCGTAGGACGCGAGGTAAGAAAATTACGGAGAAAAATTCGGACATTTTGTAAGGTCCAATGTACCTTCAGACTGGAGAATACAGCTTTCTACATCGATCAGTGCAATCAGCGGTGAACGTACAATTTTAGAATTTACGAAAGAGACTATGTAGTGAACAAAAATGTCGTCACGATCATCACCTCCATTCAAGAGCTGTTCAAAGTAGCCCGCTCTTACGCTGATGGACGAAAATTTAAATAAAGTCGCTCGAGGACTTTCCAGTTAAAGTGTTCGAGCATGTTTCCAGGCTCTGTGGAGTTAATACTTTTCTCTAAGTCGTTTTTAATAAAAACTTCGTCAATGGGACACTAAAATCGAACTTTCCTTTCTTGTCCCTTCTTCATTAACACGATTATTACCACGGAAGTTCGTTCAATAAGTAATACAACACTTTTTTACTGGAAGTAAGTTGGTTATATTCAGCATTACAGTACAACATATTATTCCCCACTCTTTTGTCTAATTACTTGTCGACGTCGGAGCCAACGTCTCGCATCAGTAACATCCCCATTATGCACGTAGTTCTTCCCACGAAGTGCATCCTTCAGTGAGCCAAACTGACGGAGGTCGGTAGTTGCGAGATGCAGGCTGTAGCACGGGTAACGAAGAATGGTCCAGTGAAGTTTTGTGAACTCTACAGACGTGTGTGAGGCCTTGCTTCGTCATGTAGAAGGAGACGTTCGTTTGCATTTTTGTGGCGTCGAACACGCTGAAGTCACTTCTTCAGTTTCCTGAGGATAGCACAATACGCTTCAGGGTCGATCGTTGCACCATTAGGGAGGACATCAAACAGTATAACCCTTTCAGAGTCCCAGAAGACAGTCGCCATTACTTTACCGGATGAGGGTGCGGCTTTGAAGTTTTTCTTCGGGGGACTGGTGGTTTGGTGCCACCCCACGGATTGGCGTTTTGTTTCCGATTCGAAGTGACAAACATGTTTCATAGCCCGTCACGATGTTCCAGGATCAGCCTCGTAACGCGCAAGCAGTTCCGCTTTCTTTGCTCTGTTAGGCGGCGAGGCAGACAGCGGGTGCACAGCCTCGAGTACCTTAGCTGGTAGACGAATGTGTCGGCACTACCAACAGAGATGTCCAGTTGAGCAGTGAGCTAATTACCTTTCACCAAACACACCGTGATGTACAGAACGCCAATGCTAGCTTAGAAGCATAGTTTATGACACCGAAAACCACATATCTAGATTTGTAAAGTGGTATTGAGTAACCGGCGGGCACTATAGTTCGGGAAGCTCAGACATCCTTCCTCCATACTTACAGCACCTCACCTCGCTCGAGGCGGCCATTCAATGCTCGACACGTGGGTATTGCAGAAATCCCGTCCTCTTCGTCAAGGTATACTAACAAGAGATCGTATAGGACTTAACGGGGCGAAGCGCCAATTTTACGCTGATCGTGTCGAGACAGCACGAGGCGCACAAGAAGCGCACACCCTTTCGGACACTTCCTGGCAACCTGTGGCGGCCGCGGCAAGCACGTGCCGAGAATTCGGAAGTGCAGCCGCGGCGCACGATGTCACACGACACTCCCACGTCTCAACTATAATGCCACCTCCTCCGACATATTCTAGTGGATAAATAGCTACATGTGAAATTAATGGCTCTCGTAACGTCCTCTAAGCATGAAACGTTCTCTCAGCATATTGAGTCGTATGGTATTGCCAACTAAAATATGTGGCAATGATTCTCACACTTTTTTCGCCACGAAACTTTTAATCTGTCGTGCGATTCACAACAAATCGTTGTTCGCCTCGTATTCCGCATCGCCGCCTAACAGAGCAACGAAGAATCATCTGTGCGGAATTGCACGCGCTTGCTCGGATCATTAAGGTGCAGCAGTATTCCAAAGTTTCGGACGATGAGGGAGAAAATGGATGTCAAGTGGTAGGCTTCGCAGAGTTGTAATATGTTGTAAGATGTTCAAAATCTTGTAAGAGGGACATTATCCGATCAAAAGTATCCAGACGCCCGTTAGTGTACATTTAATACGTGTTGTGCCCACCCTTCGTCTTTTTAACGGCTTGAGCTCTGCTGGGGACACTTGAATCAGAAGTGTAAATGACTGCGGAGGAATAGCAGCTCATTCCTCCTCAAGAGTCCAAACCAGAAGAGGTAGTGTTGTTTGACTTTATAACCGATCCCAGAGTTGTTCCACTGCATTCAGGTCAGTCCATTTCAGGAATGTTGTTGTTCATAAATCGTTTGCTGCCTTATGACAGGGCATATTATAACGCTGGTACAAACGATCACCGTATCCGCAATGTTCCTCAACTGTACGCAGTAGTCAACGCTGCACAATGCTCCTCCTTATGGAGCTTAGCTACTCTTTAGATTCTAGGAGGAACAGGCACCTTGGTGATTAGTCTCTTGGCTGTGTCAGGATCAATTCTAGAGTCCTTTACTTGGGCCTTCGTATTTCTGCCTATCCTCGCCGTCGGGTCACTCCTTAGTACTCTGTAAATGTGATCGCTTAGCAGTTCGTCCATCTTCTTTTCGTATTCAGAAATGTCCATCAGAACCGTAGCGTTTCCTTTGTCCGCATGTAGGACCACAATATCCTTGTTATTTCTGAGCTCCTTTATTGCCTGCCTTTCTTCATGTGTGATATTGGCTCTGGGTGGTTTTGCTGTTTGTAAAATTCTTACAGTTTCCTACCTTATCTTTTAACAGTGAGCTGAGTTTGGCAAGAACTCGGCGGGCTCTACATGACTAGCTTAGCGCCCGCTGCTTCGCTCGAATAGACTGTATGGCCTGCAGAGAGTTTTTTGTTTTAATTTAATCGAATTTTATGTTCACAAACTGCAACACTTTCTAAGCTTTCCACGCTAATTAAGGCCATATAAGTACTGTCTTTTTCAAATGTACTTCCGACAAAAAGCGATTCTGGTAGCTAGAGTCCAATTTTTTTGTTAGTCATGCCTTTTGCGTTCTTGTGTAGTAATTTCCATTGCAACTCCCATCCCCTAACAAATATTTCTTGATATCTAACCGAGAAGTGAAATACCTATTTCCATAAATTTAGCTTTAAAAGTTTTAATGTAACGAAATATTTCTTTAAAATTTTCATCCCCTATTTCACTCTCTTAGGGATCGAATTTCCAGAAACACTGAAACACGTAGTTTTTTTATTTCTAACCGACAAGTCAAATACCAATTGTCATAGATGTAGCCGTAACAATCCTTTAGTAGTTCGGTAATTATTTATTTAAAAAAGACTGTCTCCCACTATTTTAACCTCTTAATGGTTGAATTTACAAAAATGCTAAAACACCTGTTTATTGTATTCTGACTGAGAAACCAAAGACCAGTTTATGTAGTTCTAGCTTCGAAATTCCCTTGATAGCAACATACTTTCTACAAGCCTTTCATCCCCTATTTCACCCCCTTAGGAATGGAGTTTCGGACAAACCCTTCTTAAACGATCCCTCCAATATAAGATCCACACCCTCTCCAAACTTGAAGTTTCTACCCTTACCAGTTTGGGATGGGCGATGATGAGTCAGTGAAGTCACTTTTACCCTTAGGGGTTGAATTTCTAAAACTAGTGACATGTGTATATTTTAGTTCCAACAGAGAAGCCAAATGCAAATTTTCATAGATTTAGCTTCAAAAATGCTTGAACAATAAAATATTTTCATAAAAACCTTCATCCCCGTTTCACGGCCATAGGGATTGAATTTCCAAAAAAAGTGAAACACGTAGTTTTTTTATTTATAAGTGAGAAGCCAAATTTAAATTTTCATAGATTTAGTTTTAAAAACGCTTTCATTATAAAATATTTTCATAAAACATCTCATCCCCTATTTCACCCCCTTAGGGGTTCAATTTCCAAAACCACTGAAACACTTTTTTTAATTCGTAACCGAGAAGTCAAATATCAATGTTCATAGATGTAGCTTTAAACGTACTTTAGTACTTCTTTAATAATGATATATTTTCAAGGAAAGCTTCCATCCACTATGTTTCTGACCGAGAAACCAAATACCAATTTTCGAATATCTAACTTCAAAATTGCCTTCATACGACGTCTTTTTTTTTTTTTTTAAAAAAACCTTCATCCCTTATTTCACCCCATTAGGGTTGGAATTTCCAAAAATCCCTTCTTAAACGATGCTTACAGTATAGGATCCACAGCTTCTCCAAATATCAAATTTCTGTCCTTAGCGGTTTGGACTGGGCAATGATGAGTCAGTCAGTGAGTGAGGACATTGCCTTTTATATACAGAGATTCTCATGCAGAAGGTTTCTGCTCTCGAAAAACGTCACAGCATGTGAGGAGAAAACATGTTCCATAATTCTACAACAGAGTTACATCAGCGATATAGGCCAATAATCATTTACATCAGTCCTAGAACTCTTCTTGAAAACGGAAATGTCCTGCTCTTTTCTTTCCAGTCGCTAGCTACCCTTCTTTGATCAAGTGACTTACGATAAACTACTGTTACAAGCGTAGTAAGTGCCTTCAAATAATCTCTGTAGACTCAGGTACCTCATCTGGTCCAGAAGCCCGTACACTATTGAGCACTTTTATTTGATTTATAGTCTGCAATCATTTATGTTAATATCCGTCATTTCGGCGTTCGTCGATGCTTGAAAGAATGAACCGTATTGCGATTTTTCGCAGTGAAACAGTTTCGGAAGACTTAGTTAAAGTTTTAAGTCTCTGCTCATTCATTTCCCGTTTAGATGCCAATATGGTCATCGAATGACTGGATAAATGTTTACGATCTGCTTACTAACTTTACGTAATATCAGAACTTCTTACGATTTTTAGTCAGAACGGTTGGAAAAACTTAACTTTGAAATTCACTGAACTTTTTGCATATCCTTACTTACGCTTATTTTACTTTCATTCAGCTGTTGACTGTCAACTGAGTTTTAAGTTCGCTGTGATTAGTGGTAAATTTCCAACCATGTGATATCTGACGCACAAGAATATGTTCATATTCCTTTCTGTCCAACTCGCCTTCGTTCAAGCGAAGATTCGAGCATACAGCAGAAATACGACGAGGATGAAACCCCTATCCCCAACCCGAAGGGCCTAAATATCCTCATAGCCCCGTTCTGTCGTGCTTTTCCACATCCACTCACAACACTACAACATTGCCACCTTGCGCAGCACCGGTGTTCATCAGCCTCAGCATCAACATCAACATCTGATTCTGTGCCACCATAACTGTCAGTACAACCGAGATGCCAGCTACAGTGTCCATCATCGTCGCAGTGACAACACCGTGACAGTCCAAACAATCACAAATTCGTCAATATTCACATTGCGCACGTATGTGGAAACAATTTCATGGAAAAGAGCAGCGTACCAGTTACTGGTACATCGTTCCACAAGAGGGATGAAATAACAATGAATAAAAAATCGAACTCGTGCTGCATTTCCACAGTGCTTTAACTGGGAATTACTTTAATATTCTTTTAAACACTTGGAAACTGACAATGTAAAAATTGAATAATTTAAAGCTTTTTCAGAGTGGTCGAGCTGATCAGTAACTGCCAAATTTCAGGATATACAATATCACAAAACCATTAATAAATGTGGAATTTACATTGTAGCGCTTTTACCAAGTGAATTGCCCACTCAGAATGTTGTAGGAAGTTGGATATCGTGCTTGCGGGAAGGGCTCACCTTGCGTATAGTTTTAAATAAATGAAGTGTGTGTTCGCCAAACAGTATCTACAAACATGGCCCTTTTCATGATTCAGTAGGAACATCATGTTGTTTATTTATTTATTCTTCCCGATCTACCGAATCGTGCAAAAATGAAGGAAAAAAAGGACAGAGTATATAACGTTCCGTCGACATCGAGGTCATTAGAGGCGGCTGCATTTTGCAGTTCTCGATGTTAGAGCTACGTTCACAACAGTATCAGCGTAAGTCTCCTGATTTGCATTGTCGTCCGCTCCAAAGATGCCAGCAATTTAACTAATGAGTGTAGGGAATTCGTTTGTTGCTACTTCCTACTCCATGGTGTTCTAATTACGTGATAAACGCACATACATGAACATTTACAGTCTCAAGAATTTCATTGTCTGAAGAAAACATTTTATAAAAATTGATTTGTCCCCCCGGAGAAGCGTTTGTAGGGTCTGATGGAATGTCTCCTGAAGAGGGAACGCGTAACACTGGAGTACGGCCGAGAAATATGTATTGCTTGCTAGCTGAGGACTTGATAGGCTGCTGAAGGCGTGTATGTCTTTGACTTTCAGAACAGTGGTCCGCGACATTCGCTCTATATACACCTGGCCCCACACTCTTAGGGAATCCTGTATAAACCTGCATTACTCGTCAATAGAAACAAACTGGGCTTGGATTTTTGAGAGCGGATGATCCGAGAAACTTAATTTGTTAGAAACGTTTATACAGATAGTTAGTTGGTAGCTGGCGACGGACTGTTAGGCTGCCACCACGTCATTAGGAGAATAAAGATGGATAACTTGGCAAACACAAGTTTCAACTACGATTACTATATGATCATCATAGGTTACTTAGAAAAGAGGAAATGAAGTGTGAACGTTTCTACATTTTCAAGAGAAAATGGAAACTGGTGCTGTCATGAAGGGCTTAAAAATATTGTGCAGTGTGGTGTAGTGCAGCGCTAGGCTCGACGACACGGGTCAGAAGCGGAGACGCTCCTGCGTCGCAACTGGTTTAAGTCCTTTTTTTCCCATTCCATTCGGCTGGCGGAGGCCTAGGCGATACAACTTTCCCTAACGGAACAACGCGTTTTCAGTGGACGTCGTAGCCGATTCTGAGATGCATAGGCAGAGCAACTTATACAAGACACATGACTAATAAGCACGGGAAAAAGAGCTATCTGATGTTTAGACTAGTAACTTTTGTTTGTTGTTGCAGGTCCGTGTACACCAACGTAATCAACACTGAATGATTAGCGATATTACAAAAAAGAATTTACAGCCATAAATATTAAAGCACTGACTTAGTGCGGAACTCCCTATAACATTACTTGATTCATGGATCGAACATCCACACATGCTAGCGGCATTCTGTGTATAAATATGAAGTATTACGAAGTAATTACGAATAGACGTATTGCTGAAGAAGCACCGATAATAATTTTGAAATCTGAGACATTTAACCCCAAGCGATTTTCTTAGCATATAAATATTCAAGCCACCTTGTGATACTACTTTTATTTTATTAGAAAATTAAGCTATAAATTAAAATAGATACCTCTGACTCCCTATTTTCTGTGTCTCCGAGAAGAGAGTGAAACGGAAAGTACTCAACATTGCTCTCATGTACAGGAGTTATTCTGGACCAGGTTAATCTTAAGGTAACAGCTTTCAAACTGTAATTATTGGTAGTCATCTAGGTGGCGGGAACCGTTAAAGAAGCTCCTTGGTTGCCAGGAAAGCAGGGATACGTTGCTGGGCGGTAGATGGCGTTAAGCACCAGCCAGGTAATGGCTGAGAGCTCCCTCAGATCTCGCTCGTCAGACGGATACAGCTTTTTGTGGGAACGGCCGTTTAGAGGGGCAATAGAAGACAGTGCTATCCTGACAGTATGATGTTTCTTGCTGGAACAAGCAGCCTCACTTTTGTTGGTGTCCTCGGACAGTGAACACGTAGCGTCCGTGCCCCTCACACAGGACCCCATGGACAACCAGCAGCCGCCGTTGGCACAACACGGCGAGATGCTACAGCTTACAGCAGTTCTTCCCAACCTGGAGATAATTACCCCCTTGCGGGCAAAATGAAAATTTCTAAGTGGTAAAAAAAAAGAATTTCACTTTGTTACGATCACGAAACTACATCATTTTTTGAAGATCATTATTATTGTCACTATTTCGTAAGACTGTAATAATGATTACTAAGTTTCCAGTCATTATCTTTTTTTGCAAGCACGAGCATTAACCCGTGATTCAATTTGGTTGAGGTTAACGCTGATAAAAGGAATGTATGAACATCTTCTACCCACGTAGTTCACTTTTTACACACAAACTTTTTACTTTGTGCCTTGCATCTACGACAGTGAAACTGAGAGGTATACACTACATTTGCTCTAATATCTCATCAAAACGCAATCTCTGAGTTGGAGGTACTTCCCGTAATGGACCTAAAATTGCTTCATTATTCATTTGGCAGCAGATAAGCCATCTATCTGATGGCACGGCGTACCAGTAACTATGCAATAGTTCCTAGAGTGCTGTAGGGCCTTCACAGTGTTATTATTATTAATATTAGTTGTCAGATATAAAGCTCTGGCAGCCTAAGGTCTTCCAGTTCAGAAGTAAGGAGTCCAGCAATGAAGTAATTTACAAACAGTAAGTGTCCCGCAAGCATTTTAATTCGGCTGCTTTTAAATGAAGGTATAGAGAGTGGGTGAAGCAAGAGTCGCTAGGGAGAGGAGTGGTGCAGAGGAAGCATATTTTGTAACAAGTGTCTACTCCCAATGTGGATAGTTAGCTTTCTTTTCTGAAGAGGAGTTGCAAGTAGCACTAGCGATGCACTGCTAAGTGCTTAATCTTTCTATAAAAAGAGATTGTTAGAAATACGCAGAATCATTAGTTTATGATATAATAAAACACCTACAGAAACCATCTTTCGTCATTCTGTAAACAAAAGTGTTCAAACACTATTTTTTTTTCATTCTAAAGTTTAATTAGGCACTGATGTTTATGATGTTAGTGGTGGGGAGTACTAGGAAATATCTGATTGCACTCAGGGGTAATGGCCTCAGAAGGGTTAGGAAACACTGGTCTACAGGCCAGGTAATGTGCCATCATGCTCCGCTATTTCCAGTATTTCTTTCTCGCGCCCGTCTCAACCTCGTAGGGACTTCATTGATCGCATTTTCTTGTGGTAACTTTTATTTTAACTGATGCTTGATGACATGTGAACTCGATACTGAACACCGATGCACACTTTCCTACCGATTCCAGTGGGTAATATTAATTTTCTGTTCTTGTATGCATTCTTCATCACTATTAAGGAGTGGAATTTGGGCTCTTCCCGTTGCCACGATTGTGGTACTGCCCATTCTCTTTACCTACATCTCCACGATTAGTTTTGATTAATCAGTGTTCAAAATGGCTGCTTGAGTCACACGTCCAAGCAGGATGGCGCCAGCTGCTTCCAAGTTCACTGGCTTCCAGAAGTGGTGGGCTGGCCAGACGTAACACCACAGCCATGGTCGAAATTCGCACTACAGCGGTGACCCTACAGTTGCTGGTACCCAGCTGGAGTTCGGTGGTGAAAGATATTTTCATCATCAGTGTTCGGTCGTCAAGTAGAAAATAAGTGGTGACATGAAGTTCGTGATCACCAGGCTATGTGTCACTTTCCTTGATTTAAGTCCATAACTCTTCGCAGAGTCTCGTAGAGTGGGGATATATATATATATATATATATATATATATATATATATATATCCTACACTGTTGATGGTGATCTGTCCGCCAGACGCGAATACTAAGCTCGGAGGACTTCTTGGTGCTATTCGAGAGGGATAAGCTATAAAAAGGACCGGGTTTCAACCTCTTCCCGTCCCTGCATACTGGTGCAGAACAACAATGCACAAGAAAAATCAAATTTTCAAATGTGTCTGAATTCCTTAGAGACCAAATTGCATAGGTCATCGGTATCTAGACTTACACACTACTTAAACTAACTTATGCTAAGAAATACACACACATTCTTACGCGGGTGAGGACTCGAACCTCCGGCGGGAGGGGCCAGGCAGCCCGTGGCAGGACGTCTCAAACCGCACGGCCACTCCGCACGGCAATGCACAAGAACTCATCACACATTAGACATACGCAGTCGAGACTTCTCAATACGGCGGCTGAAGGCAGCATTAGACAGTACGAAATTGCGCAGGAGAGCAATGCGAAATTCTTGCATTGATCGTAATACTCATTGCCTGAATAAGGTACTTTGTTTGCCTCTAAGAAAGAATTATATTTTCACGGAACGCACCAACAATTTCATCAACGAGTAAGAATTTACATGATGCACGATTATAAGGAGTAGTCAAACGTAAACAACATAGACTATATAAAGGGCATAGTACGGACGTTGGTAATGCAGGTAGGTGTGTGTCTAGAAGTGCCACCTATTGGGAAACAGGAAGGAACAGTGTGAACGTTCCCCGCTGAGCATTTTGTGTGTTGGACGTGGTCAACGTGAGGTCAGCGAGTCACGTGTGCGTCCAACCCCACTATGGAAGACGAACAGCGAGGTCTAGTGCGGTTTTGGCTGCGGAAGGACTGTCAGGATGTGAAATTCGTGTCCAAATGTGTGTTGCGTATGGCGAGCACAGTATGCCACGTGCGCTTGCGTTCAAAATGGTTCAAATGGCTCTGAGCACTATGCGACTTAACTTCTGAGGTCATCAGTCGCCTAGAACTCAGAACTAATTAAACCTACCTAACCTAAGGACATCACACACATCCATGCCCGAGGCAGGATTCGAACCTGCGACCGTAGCGGTCACGCGGTTCCAGACTAAAGCGCCTTTAACCGCACGGCCACACCTGCCGGCGCGCTTGCGTTCGCGTGGATTAAACGATTTAGAGAAGGTCGGGTGACACTGAAAGGCAACAGTCGGCCAGTAAAGGCTCACGATGTCATTCAATTCTGTAATTGCTGCGATGGATGCTACCATCACGGTACCGCTCACACCATTACGACAGAGCATCTGAAAATCCCGAAAATCTGTGCGTAGTGGATTCCCGACAACCTGACAGAGGAGCAGAAGTGAACAAAATATCGACATCAGTGCAGCACCTGGAACTAAAGAACATCGTTTTGTGTCCCTTATCGTGGTGTCGTCTGGAGAGCAAACTTCAGAGCCAGCAATGGAAGCACACGGATTCACCCCCCACCGAAAAAATCCACAGCTGTACACGCCAGCTATAGGAAAGTCACAACGATCTTTTTCTGTCACTTCAAGTGCTCGTTGGTCATTAATTTTCTGGAACACAGCGCCACAATTAACGAACAGCGGTACGTGGAAAATTTGCAAAAGTCGAAGCGCGCCATCTAGTCTATACGTCCCGGAAAGTTGTCGGATGACAACACACTGTTGCAGGACAATCCCCGCCCACATTTTGCCGACGTTGTTTCGACTACGCAGCAGAAATGTCGCTGGGAAGCCCTAACACATCTTCCATACAGTCCAGATCTCTACCCATGCGATTTCCCCATTTTTGGAATCCTGGAGAAAGATATTCGTGGCCGTCGATTTACTTCAGACGGAAAGATGCACGCTTGGGTACAATCATGCCTCCATACGCAGTCTGAAACATTTTTCCGTAAAGGCATTGACCGTCTTGTCTCACAGTGGGATAATGTAACTTTTGACATAATAAAGAGCTTACTTACTTTCTTCCACCAGTCTCTTTTTATTTGACAGTCCTTTGTAATTAGTATGAGGAAATAGGTCAGCGGTTGTTAGTCAGAGACGCCTGAAAAACTGATGAAAAGAAATCGTGAAAATCTACAGTGCTGAACTACAGCTTTTTTGAGATAAGTAATGAAGACTACGTAAGTCTCTTACACAGGTATAGAGAAGCGATGCGAGTATTAAAAATATTATTTTTACAATAGCGTGTTTAAAATGGGGTCTTCACGCAATGTCTCTTTAGATTACACTGCACTCTAAATCTTTGTTCGTTATAAGGCCTTTGTTTGGCTATAGGACTTTGGAGCAGTCTGAATAGCGGTCTACCTTCTCTCCTTACATCTACTTGCATCAGAGGCGTAATTAAATCAATAGGTAGACACCTAGACAAACTAGTTACAGTAAATAAAACGAACATGTGCTATATGTCATGTAGAAATAACTTTTGAAGGTATTCAGGAAAAAGAAGTGCCTATCCTCCATTTCGCGGGACAAGCAACCATTCCATTCGTATAGTAAATTATTCCACGAAATAACACTCGAGGACTGAAAGAGACGTAATATTTCATGACGAATTTTACAGCCAGTGGGAATGATATGATCATCTGAAACAAAACCATCGAGAAACCATTAAGACGCTAAAGCAACAGACTTTCTGTTTCAATGTGAAACAGTGTAGTATCAGTAGACACATTGTACATAAAAGCGCGATTTTACTTTCTTTTCTGGAGTGTATTTTACAAAAAGGACAATAACCTCGACGACTGAAGTTTAGGAATTACACAACTTAAACATATTTTATGCAGTATGGCACGGAATTTGGGACTGCTACGCCTAACCATAATATCTGAGATAGAACACACACATCAGTACGTAGGCGTATTCATGTAGTCCAGATATGTCAGGAAACGAAGACGAAGCTAACTTTAGCTTACGATACGTTAAATGAAAAGAGCCACAAAGAAACAGCTGTTACGCAATTAACTATGCGATATGAATAACTCTATCTACATTCATCACTGTCAACGAAGAACAACTTAGATGCAAGACATTCTACGCAAGAAATTAATGATCATCAATGTTAAGCTTTCTTTCCGCAGTGACTTCGGACTACAGGAAGATAAAGAAAAAAATTACTTGTACAAGAAATTCACTTAAAACGCCAATGATAAATCATATCTATCGCGACTGTCTCGATAACGGAAAGAATGGAAAGACTCACGGAGGAAGGGACGGGGGGCAGCTGATATGGAAGTATTTGTGCACAATTAATTTTCTATGATATATTTTTGTTTCCAGAATATTGTCGGACGTACTTCGATAGGGTCTGTGTTTTCGTTGTTGTAGCTGTAGCAAGGCTTCAGGATGATATCTGTGGTTGGTAAACCTTTTACTGTTGAGAGTAAGGCAGATTCGTATCTTCCCAGACACCCACACAATAATCAGCCTTCACGTTGTGCCGCATGTATACGCCGCCAACTAATGAAGTACGCTGCAACATAAACATTTTTGGAGCAAACATCGTTAGAGGACGCTCTCTGCAAACATAAAACACTGAGAATGTAACAGCAGCTAGTTCAAGCGAAGTGTGCGCCTCAGTTGAGAGAAAAGTACTTTATCGAGATAAGCGTCGTTAGTTCAGTTAGTTGTGACGAATAATTAGGACTCTGTATACACGTAACAAACGAGACAGGAAGCGATGTGAAAGTTTACTAAACGTGTTTCTGGGGTGATGATACACACTTGCTTGGAAGGTGAAGGAAGGAAACTGCATCAATTCCAATAAGGGAATCACGATCCGGAAATTTCTGTGTCTAATGTTACGCGTACGAGAAAATGAGATCATTTCAGATTTGACGACAATGACAAAAATCGAGCAATATTTTTATAACGATTTCATTTATCTGCACAGCCCGTAGAAAGCGCTATATTCGCTCTCATCATAAGCATCTGGAAACACCTATGTAACGTGGAACTGACCGGTAGATGTCACTAGATACGGACGCGCGATTATAAAAGGATGCGGTGACTATTGTGTTGTCAGTGGAGAAGCAGCAGCAGCAGCAGCAGCAGCAGGATGGGTTGGTTGGGAAAGCTGAGTGACTTGGAATGTGACCTAGTCATTGGGCGTCAAAAAAATGGCTCTGAGCACTATGGGACTCAACTGCTGAGGTCATTAGTCCCCTAGAACTTAGAACTAGTTAAACCTAACTAACCTAAGGACATCACAAACATCCATGCCCGAGGCAGGATTCGAACCTGCGACCGTAGTGGTCTTGCGGTTCCAGACTGCAGCGCCTTTAACCGCACGGCCACTTCGGCCGGCCATTGGGCGTCACATAAGTAACAAATGGCTCTGAGCACTATGGGACTTAGCATCTGAGGTCATCAGTCCCCTAGAACTTAGAGCTACTTAAATCTAACTAACCTAAGGACATCACACACAGCCACGCCCGACGCAGGATTCGAACCTGCGACCGTAGCTCATCAGTCTAGTAGAATCCAACATAACCTCACTAACCAACAGTTTCCGTTGCTAGCTCACTAAAATATGGCCAACTTTATCATTATTTCCGTGTCCGAGCAACAGGCAGAACCTGTCTCTGATGTTAATTCTTTGCTTTTCGTTCATTTCTGCTGTGTAGTGTCGCATTTCTGACTTGAAAACTATTGATATAACGCGGCCAAGACATTGCCGGTTCCCTTGGGGACGATGAGGAGCGATTGCTTTTTCTTCTGCTCTTTGACTCTCTTTCGCTGTCTCACTCTCTCTCTCTCTCTCTCTCTCTCTCTCCCTCTCTCTCTCTCTGTCTCTCTCTCTCTCTCTCACACACACACACACACACACACACACACCTTATTTTGGTTCCCATAAGCACAAGTTTTGATTTCGTTAAACCGGTAGCGGTCGCGCGGTTCCAGACTGTAGCGCCTAGAACCGCTCGGCCACTTCGGCCGGCAAAGAAACTGGTACAGGCATGCTTATAGAATACGGCGCTGCGCTCAGCAGCGCCTATATAAGACAAGTATCTGGCGCAGTTGTTAGATCGGTTACAGGTACTACAATGACAGGTTATCAAGATTTAAGTGAGTTGAACGTGCTGTTATGATCGGCGCACGAGCATGGGACACTGCATCTCCGAGGTGGAGATGAAGTGGAGATGTTTCATACGATCATTTCACGAGTGTACCGTGAATACCAGGAATCCGGTATAACATCAAATCTCCGACATCGCTGCGTGGGGAAAGAGATCCTTGAACAACGGGACCAACGACGACTGAAGAGAACCGTTCAGCGTGACAGAAGTGCAATTATTCCACAAATTGCTACAAATTTCAATCCTAGGGCAACAACAAGTATCAGCGCGCGAACCATTCAACGAAACACATCGATATGTATTCATGTCCATTGTGCATTCCGACGGACTTCGACAATTCCAGCAGGACAATTCTACACCCCACACGTCCAGAATTGCTACAGAGTGGCTCCAGGAGCACTCTTCTTAGTTGAAACACTTCCACTGGCCACCAAACTCTCCAGACATGAACATTATTGAGCATACGTGGGATGCCTTGCAACGTGCTGTTCAGAAGAGATCTCCACCCTCTCGTGCTCTTACGTGTTTATGGAGAGCCCTGCAGAATTCACGGTGTCAGTTCCCTACAACACTACTTCAGACATCAGTAGAGTCCATGCCACGTCCTGTTGTGGAACTTCTGCGTGCTCGCGGGGGCCCTACACGATATTAGACAGGTGTAACTGTTTCTTCAGTGTAGATCTGTAGAATATATGTAGGGATTACAAAGTTAGAGTTCTTACAGCGTCGAAAACTCTATGCTGAGTCACGCAGGGCACGGGATGCTGATCCCAAAGGAATAAGTCGCAGTTGCCAGTCGAGTCTTCCAACCTTCATTGCAAACAGTCCTAAGCCGAGTCATTCATCCGCGAAGTTCCCATCCACCTAGCTCCAGGTTGGTTGCTTGATGTGGGGGAGGAGACCAAACAGCGAGGTCATCGGTCCCATCGGATTAGGGAAGCATGGGGAAGGACGTCAGCTGTACCATTTGAAGGGAATCGTGCTGACATTCGCCTGAAGCGATTTAGAAAAATCACGGGAAACCTAAATCAGGATGGCCGGACGCGGATTTGAACCGTCGTCCTCCCGAATGTGAGTCCAGTGTGCTAACCACTACACCGCTGTGAAGATAGATACGACTGGCTTTGGCATAAATGTGTGAAATATTAGAAGCAGTCTAACGGAACCTCGAAAACGGTTTACAGGCGGCTGTTAAAACAGGCACAACAGGCATCCCGCAAGTCTACACAGGCAGCACGTAGCGTTGGGCAGATATTGCAAACAAATACATCAACAGCGAACGCGCAACTTTTTTGCTGTGTCGATATCGCCCCTGTTGGTTACAGACACGCCATTACTTGCCCTCGCGTCTCGATTATTCCTAATTTTATTCATGGCAGGTCTGTGCTTTGAAAAGAACGGGAAGCCGCTACTATCGTGAGAGAGAGCATCTGCTTTTTGCGTGTCAGTGGACAGCGAGGAATACGTCAGCAGCTCTAGTGCACTCTGTTGAAACCACTGGACAATTTTACCAGGCGCAGTTCAGTGCCTTATGACTCGTCATCCAGTTCTCAGTATCTTTGATAAACTGGGACAAATTTCTTAGGCTAAGATCACCAAAGCTAGTGTCATCACGGCGCAAACTACTAGGTTACTTCGACCACGGAAGTTTTTCTGTGAACACATCATACAGGTAAGTGAAATCTAGCTCACTGTTACTAGCAGGAGATTTTCCCAATCTGCAGAACAGTTTTGGACTGTGTTAAGGCTCTTTTTCACGGCTCCGCGTTTCTTTCGCGCTCGCCACTGGTAGTTATTCGTAAGGGTAACGAATAACTCCTGCGTAGAAACTTCAAAGCCACAGGAAACTCTCAGTTAGTAGTGAATTACACACATCAAAAAAAGTTTTGCATCACCACGGTTCTGAGAGTTCCGCAACGTGTACAGAAAATTGGAATAGAGATCAACGTAAACTTCATTTATGCGCTTTTTAATGCCCATGAAAACCACACATTGCATGCTCCACCACCATACAGCGAGACCTTCAGAGGTGGTGGTCCCGATTGCTGTACACACTGATACTTCTAATACCCAGTAGCACGTCCTCGTGCATTGATGCATGCCTTTAGTCGTCGTGGCATACTATCCACAAGTTCATCAAGGCACTGATGGCCTAGATTGTCCCACTCCTCAACGGCGATTCGGCGTAGATCCCTCAGAATGGTTGGTGGGTCACGTCGTCCACAAACAGTCCTTTTCGTGTCTGGAGAACAAGCTGGCCACTCTAGTCGATATGTTTGCAGTATGGGTCGGAGGATTGGATTCACGTATCATACAGCCGTTGCGGCGCCTTCAATGACCACCAGCGGCGTACCTCGACCCCACATAATGCCACGCCAAAACAGCAGGTAGCCTTCACCTTGCTGCACTCGCTGGACAGTGTGTCTAAGGCGTTCAGCGTGACAGGGTTACCTCCAAACACATCTCCGACGATTTTCTGGTTGAAGGCATATGCGACACCCATCGGTGAAGAAAACTTGATGCCAATCCTGAGCGGTCCCTTCGGAATGTTGTTGGGCCCGTGTGGGTGCCATTTAAGAAAGTCATACCGCTGTTCATATCTTTGTCAAAAACAAAGCTACAAGGAAGGCAATCATGCTGATATATATCTCCCTGACGGCTAATGAACATTTGCTTGGAACATTTTGTAATTTGTGTAGTAACCAAAACCAACCGCGCGAACGCCTTGGGCTGCGGATCGGAGCCGCCAGGCGGGGAAGCCGCCGGCGGTGTAGCACGCACCACCGGGTAAACAAACACAAGGACGAGTCGGACGACAGACCAAAGACAACCGACAATGACCGACACAACCAGGAAGAGATAAACAATGGAGGCTTGTAGAAACCACAACACCAAACACCAACACTATATCAACTCGGAACCAGAGCCAGGCAAATGTCAACAACGAGCAACGACCAGAACGCAGTACTGCCCAGATAGAGACGCAATCCAGAGCGGGTACCAGACTGACTGGACTAGTTGTTTTTTTTTCTTTATTGTTATTTGCAAACCCTTACAAACAGGCAGGCTGTCAACAGCATGGTACGCCGCTCTTCAGCCATAGAGTAGATAAATAAACAACAGAAAGAATACACAGATGTGACATAACGGTGGGTAATAAAACCGTAGACACATAAAGACAAACACGGAGCCGTTCACACTCGACGATAATCCACACTACAAACTGTTGTCACGACGCACTAACACTGAAGATGGCGATGGCACAGGTGAACGATGGAGTGTGACGGTGAACACTGAACACTAAACACGACGGCACACACGAGACACTGATGGCGATGATCTCCGGCGCGCGAATGTCCACTTAGCACGTGCGAGTAAGGGGACCTGCCAAGAGGGAAAGAAGGGTGAGGTGGGGGAGAGGGGAGAACAAAGATGCCAATGGCTGAGGAGATGAGGGGGGAGGAGAGGGACAGGGGAAGGGAAGCCCGGGGGAGGAGGGAGGGAAGAGGGAGAGAAGGGTGGGAGGGTGCCCAAAGGAGAAAAAACAGGAAGAGGGAGGGAGGATCAAAGTTGGTAGGAGGGGTAGATGGAGGGGAGGAGGGCATCATCAGGGAGAGGGAGCTGGCGGAAGCCACCTTGGGAGAGGGCAAAGAGGGTGGAGAGATGGAGACCGGGTCGGACGTGGGAATACAGGCGCGGCAGCGGGTGGGGACGGGAGAGGATGGCGAGACAAGCGGGTGAGGAGGATCGAGTTTGCGGGAGGTGTACAGGATCTGTATTCTTTCAAGGAAAAGGAGGAGGTGGGGGAACGGAATGAGATTGTACAGGATCAGCGTGGGGGAGGGGAGATGGATGCCATAGGCGAGGCGGAGAGCATGGCGTTCAAGGATTTGAAGGGATTTATAAAGGTAGGGGGGGGGGGGCGGAGATCCAGGCCGGATGGGCGTAACAACGGGTAGGGCGGATGAGGGATTTATAGGTGTGGAGTATGGTGGAGGGGTCCAGACCCCACGTACAGCTGGAAAGGAGCTTGAGGAGACAGAGTCAGGAGCGTGCCCTGGCTTCGATTGTCCGGAGATGGGGGGTCCAGGAGAGTCGACGATCGAGGGTGACGCCAAGGTACTTAAGGGTGGGGGTGAGGGCGATAGGACGGCCATAGATGGTGAGATAGAAATCAAGGAGGTTGAAGGAAGGGGTGGTTTTGCCTACAATGATCGCCTGGGTTTTGGAGGGATTGACCTTGAGCAACCACTGGTTGCACCAAGCGGTGAACTGGTCAAGATGGAATTGGAGAAGGTGTTGGGAGCGCTGCAGGGTGGGGCCAAGGGTAAGGAAGGCGGTGTCATCGGCAAACTGGAGAAGGTGGACGGGGGGTGACGGCGGCGGCATGTCCGCCATGCACAAAAGGTACAGAAGGGGGGAGAGGACGGAGCCTTGGGGTACCGGCGGAGGGTAAAAAGGTGTAGGAATCTGTGTTATGGATGGTGACGTAGGAAGGACGGTGGGAGAGAGAGGAGCCGATCAGATGGACGTAGTTAATGGGAAGGGCGAAGGTTTGGAGCTTGAAGAGGAGACCAGAATGCCATACGCGGTCATAAGCACGTTCGAGGTCCAGGGAGAGGAAGATTGCAGAGCGACGGGAATTAAGCTGTTCGGAAAGGAGATGAGTGAGGTGAAGGAGAAGGTCGTCAGAAGAGAAGGACGGCCGAAAGCCACTCTGGGTAACGGGAAGGAGGCGGTGCTGGCGGAGATGCTGGTGGATGCGTTGGGTGAGGATAGATTCCAGGACCTTGCTGAAGACTGAGGTAAGGCTGATGGGACGGTATGAGGAGATGGCGGACAGCGGTTTACCAGGTTTAAGAAACATCAGGATACGGGAGGTTTTCCACAGGTCGGGGTAGTAACCGGTGGACAGGACAACGTTGTAGAGCCTGGCCAGGGTGGAGAGGAAAGAGACAGGACCTTCACGAAGGTGACGGTAGGTGACACTATCGTGACCAGGAGCAGTGTTGCGTTTCGTACGGAGTGTAGCAATGAGATCCTGTGTAGTGATAGGGGCATTGAGTTCCATGTGTGCAATGTTGTCCAACTACTGGAAAACAGGTGTGAGGGGAGGGACAGAGGTGTCAGTTCGATCGCGGACATCCGGGAAGAGGGAGTAATCGAACTGGGGATCATTGGGGATGGAAAAGACATCAAAGAGGTAAGAGGCAAAGTGATTGGCCTTACTAAGGGTGTCAGGGAAGGGGTGATCATCATGGAGAAGAGGATAGTAGGGGGAGGGTTTAGTTCCGGTAAGGCGTCGGAAGGCTGACCAGAACTTGGACGAGTTTATAGGTAGGATAGCATTTAAACGGGTGCATGTCTGTCGCCAGTCCCGGCGTTTCTTAGCCACAAGCAAATTTCGAATGTATCGCTGGAGTTGCCAGTGGCGTCGGAGTGTGTCCGGGTCACGCGTGTGGAGGAGGGCACGGTAGAGATGGCGGGATTCACGGAGGAGGAGGACAGCCTGTGGGGGTAAGGTAGGACGGTGGGGGTGGATGGCGACAGTAGGGACGTGGGCCTCCACGGCCTCAGACAAGGTCTGCTGGAGAAAGAAGGTGGCATGGGTTACATCGTCAGGGTGGTGGTAGGTGAAGGGATGGCTATCGACCTGGGTGGAAAGGGTATTCCAGTAGGCATTCCAGTTGGCACGGGAATAGTCATGGACGTACTTTGGGGGAGGGTCAATACGAGGGTCGGGGCGGGGGCGACGACCGTCTGAAATGGTGAGGAGGACAGGGAGATGGTCGCTACCAATAGGCTCCAGGGCATCCACAGTTATGCGGCCAAGGAGGTTAGGGGAGGAAAGGACAACATCGGGAGTGTAGTTGGATTTGGGATGGGTGTGCTGGGGGATGGGGATGAGGTCACCTTGAAGGGAGGAGAGGAACCGATGCCACCGGCATAACTGGGCGGCGGAACGACTATAGATGTTGAGGTCGACGGCGATGACGTAGGAGGTGAAGGTACGGTCAATGTGGGAGAGGAAGTCGAAGGGAATAGGGACGTTAGGGCGGACATAGATGGTGGCGCAGGTGACGGTAAGGCTGGGGAAGAAGAGACTAAGGATCAAATGTTCGGTGGGGTCGGGAAGGAGAGGTTGGAGCCGAACTGGGATCTGGCGGTGGTGACCAATGGCAACTCCGCCACGCGCAATCGGGAGGGGATTATCGGAGCGGTGAAGGAGGTAGGGCGATTTGTGGACAGTGTGGTGGGGTTGGAGGAAAGTTTCATTGAGGAGGAAGGCATCCACGCGGTGGGTGGCAAGGTTGTGCAGGAAGAGGTTCTTATTGGCGGGAAGGGAGGGGATGTTGTTGAAAAGGATACGGTGCTGTCGCGCCATGACAGGGAATTAGACAAGGGTGTCAAGACGGGAGAAGGTGAAATGGGCCTGGTTGTTGGAGTAGGTGGCATACATTTTTAAGTGGAAAATGGAACGGGCGGCGAGGGAGAACTGTTGGAGGGTGTGAGGGCGCTGGAAAGGGTGGACATTTTGTAGGACAATGGTGAGTAACCTGATGATGTCCTCAGCGGGGGGGGGGGGGGGGACGAAGGGAATTGCCAGGAGGGGTGAGGGCGTCCAGAGGACAGACAGGGATGGTGAGTTCTGGAGTGGTAGGAGGGGTTCGGGCTTTACACTTTTGGGAGTAGGTGGGATGGGGGAGATTGCAGGTATTGCAGGAGGGAGGGGATTGAAGGTTAGGGCACTGCCGGAGGAAGTGCGCTTGCCTACAATGTGGGCAGGTGGGGGCCTCGCGGCACTCAGCTGTTGGGTGTGCGTTTATAGCACAGACACCTCTGGCAATGCAGGGATTGAGGAGGGGAACGGGAGGGGTCGACCTTATAGCGCTGGTTGAAGAGGAGGGCACCCTCCTTCAGGAGATGGTCAATGGAGGGGGCGTCCTCGGAGAAAACCCTCATAAGGCGGGTGGGGCCGGCCGAGTTGAAAATTCGGCGGACCACCCACACCTCCA
The DNA here is from genome assembly GCF_023864275.1 of Schistocerca cancellata. NCBI lineage: Eukaryota > Metazoa > Arthropoda > Insecta > Orthoptera > Acrididae > Schistocerca > Schistocerca cancellata. Next base: position 54,508,162 of record NC_064629.1, on the reverse strand, counting down.
GCGTGGGATGCGCCTTGAGCTCTGCCAATACCTCCTCCTCCGTGATCGACAGACTGAGCCGAGTGATCACGGCGGTGAGGATCGGTGGGCGACGTGGGGGTTGGGGTTGGCGGGTAGGAGATGGAGAAGGAGCAGGGGTGAGGGAGGCATTGGGGCCAAAATGGGTGATGAGGAGGCGGGAGAGGATGTCAGTATTGTGGGTGTGGCTGGGGGAGGAGATGAGAAAGGAATCCCATCTGGGAGTGAGGAGAGAGATGGGGGAACCAGGGAAATGTTGGCAGAGGAGGAGGGAGAGATTCCAGGCATCAAGAAGGGAATGATCAGGATGGGAGAGGAGGTATTTGTATAAAGAAGGGGGGAGAAGGAGGAGGAGGAGGCGGAGGGAGCAGGACCAGGCGGGGAGACATCCATGGCATCCTGGGGGGGGAAGGAGGACGGGGGGGGGGTCCTTTTTGGGAGCGCAGGAGGTGGTGGTGCCACTAGGGCGTTTAACGGCGGCAGAAGGGTGAGTGGTGACATGAGGGGCGGGAGCTATAGAGAGGTGGCGGGAAGGGGCAGGTCCCGGCGTGGACGCAGCAGTTGGCGCCGGAGATGGTGACGGTGAAGGCGACGGCGACGGTGGTGGCGGCGATGGCGAAGGCGATGGCGATGGCGAGAGTTGGGAATAGGCAGTGGACCGACGGGCCACCACCCTAGCTGGAGCTGCAGTGACAGGCTGGGGGGTGGGGGGAAAGGATCAGAGGGGGAGGAGCGGGAGGAAGAAGCTGGAGAGGGGGCGACAAAGAGCGAGGGCGAAGAGAGAGTGAGAAGAGGAGGGATGGAAAGAGGGGGGTGTGACTGGGCACACCATGTAATGGTGGTGGTGGCGGCGGAGGGGGAAGTATAAACTATGGCTGTGGTGGTAGTGGTGGTGGGGGCTGACATGACGACAGGGATAAACAAAAATGCACAGGACGAAAAGAAAAGAAAAAAAAATGAGGACTGACGAAGACGGATGAAGACCAGAGAGTCGCCGGCCGAAGTGGCCATGCGGTTCTAGACGCTGCAGTCTGGAACCGCGAGGCCGCTACGGGCGCAGGTTCGAATCCTGCCTCGGGCATGGATGTGTGTGATGTCCTTAGGTTAGTTAGATTTAACTAGTTATAAGTTCTAGGGGAGGGGACTAATGGCCTCAGAAGTTGAGTCCCATAGTGCTCAGAGCCATTTGAACCATTTGAACCAGAGAGTCCCACGCTGCTGGCGCTGGCGCTGACGCCGACGACGGCTGGCAGGAATGCCGCAGCTGCTGCTGCTACCGCGGACGGGGCCGCCGCTGCTGCTGCTGCTGCTGCTGCTGCCGCTGGCGGGCTGGCTGGCTGGCTGGCTGGACCGCTGCTGCTGCTGCTGCTGCTGCTGCTGCTGCACGGCTGGACCGCAGCTGCTGCTGCTGCTGCTGCTGCTGCTGCACGGCTGGACCGCTGCTGCTCGGCTGGCTGACTGGCTGGCTGGCTGGCTGGCTGGACCGCTGCTGCTGCTGCTGCTGCTGCTGCTGCTGCTGCTGCTGCACGGCTGGACCGCTGCTGCTGCTGCTGCTGCTGCTGCTGCTGCTGCACGGCTGGACCGCTGCTGCTCGGCTGGCTGGCTGACTGGCTGGCTGGCACCTGAAAACCTGGCGCTTCGATTAGTGCTGGAATGGCACAATCGAAGGGCGGTATCCTTGCGGAGTACCGCCGGAGATGGGACTGGACTAGGGCAGAGCGGTCCCTATATACGAAACCGGAGGGAGCGGCTATTGGCCGCGGTCTGCACGTGGTGTAGCGGTGGCGCCCTCGCTGCGCGGAATTGCCGCCGCGGACTCGGAGCCCTCTACGGGCTGGCCACGTCCATTTGTTCCGGCGCGTGTTCGACTTCCGCGGCGGGAGGTACTAGAATTTATATTCGGACAAACTGTTATTTAGGGTGGTCAAGATAAGTTGGATATTGGAAATTTGTGGTTAGGTCTTATGGGACCAAACTGCTAAGGTGATCGGGCCCTAAGCTTAAGCACTACTTAATCTAACTTAAACTAATTTACGCTAAGGACAACGCACACATCCACTCCCGAGGGAGGACTCGAACCTCCGACGCGGGGAGCCACACGGACCGTGACAAGGCGCCCCAGGCCGCGCGGCTACCCTGCACGGCGGTCAAGATAAATGGGATACGCTGTATAATAACCTCATCAATAGTCGAAATAGCGTACATACACATGAAATCGTCAACACTGCCAGACTTCTCGAGAAATATCTTCCTCTGTAAATGTAACTGTGACAGCGATTAAAGTCAGAATAGGTATAATGGGGAAGAATATCGGTCGCAATTTTGGCTGATGAATAATTTTCTGCAACCTACGATATCTAAAAAAAATTTTGTAGCGTACCTTTCCATAAAGTGCAAGGAGAACACAGGAGAAACCGAGAGTCCTGAATTCAACCCCACGGAAAACCTCTTGACTATTAAGACACTGGCTGATGAACAAACAACATCAGAAATAAAATATAGAGGAACATGTTCCTAGAAAGCCACAGAATCTGACAAGGAACAATTGTGGACGCATATCCTCAAGAACTGAAGTCAGTCTCATTCGCAGCCGATTAAACGTTGGAAGTACTGCAGGAGTCCTGTTATGGAGTATCTGCATCATGTAGATGTTTGATGAGTGCACCCGCGCTGATTTGTTACGCGATATCACGCATGAGTACAGAATGGGAAAGAGGAATATGTAGAAACAAAGTGCCGGTATATATCCTACTCTTCCTAAATAGCACCAAGGGGTCCGGCACGGATTTTCCGCACCCGATAGACACTGTATATTACGATTTGCAATGTCACACAGTGACAGGAAAGTGGATTGTAATTTAACGCATAATGTTATTGGGCAGTGGTGAGATAGTGGTCTCCACCTCCCTCACTGTTACTGGTGATAAAAATATTTTACATCACCAGGATTCGAGTAGTATCGAGCTGGCATACTTCAGCGGCCTCGATTACAGAGTCGGCACACAAGCACTAAAATTCACACACAGAAAAGTTATGTATCACCAGCCAAACGAAAGTTCTAAGGCACTATGTGCAATAGTGAAATGGTGACTCAGAAATAATGAATCTTACATTATATTGATAGTCAAAACCCAAAAATCACTTCGACTATAATCTACACTCCTGGAAATGGAAAAAAGAACACATTGACACCGGTGTGTCAGACCCACCATACTTGCTCCGGACACTGCGAGAGGGCTGTACAAGCAATGATCACACGCACGGCACAGCGGACACACCAGGAACCGCGGTGTTGGCCGTCGAATGGCGCTAGCTGCGCAGCATTTGTGCACCGCCGCCGTCAGTGTCAGCCAGTTTGCCGTGGCATACGGAGCTCCATCGCAGTCTTTAACACTGGTAGCATGCCGCGACAGCGTGGACGTGAACCGTATGTGCAGTTGACGGACTTTGAGCGAGGGCGTATAGTGGGCATGCGGGAGGCCGGGTGGACGTACCGCCGAATTGCTCAACACGTGGGGCGTGAGGTCTCCACAGTACATCGATGTTGTCGCCAGTGGTCGGCGGAAGGTGCACGTGCCCGTCGACCTGGGACCGGACCGCAGCGACGCACGGATGCACGCCAAGACCGTAGGATCCTACGCAGTGCCGTAGGGGACCGCACCGCCACTTCCCAGCAAATTAGGGACACTGTTGCTCCTGGGGTATCGGCGAGGACCATTCGCAACCGTCTCCATGAAGCTGGGCTACGGTCCCGCACACCGTTAGGCCGTCTTCCGCTCACGCCCCAACATCGTGCAGCCCGCCTCCAGTGGTGTCGCGACAGGCGTGAATGGAGGGACGAATGGAGACGTGTCGTCTTCAGCGATGAGAGTCGCTTCTGCCTTGGTGCCAATGATGGTCGTATGCGTGTTTGGCGCCATGCAGGTGAGCGCCACAATCAGGACTGCATACGACCGAGGCACACAGGGCCAACACCCGGCATCATGGTGTGGGGAGCGATCTCCTACACTGGCCGTACACCACTGGTGATCGTCGAGGGGACACTGAATAGTGCACGGTACAATCCAAACCGTCATCGAACCCATCGTTCTACCATTCCTAGACCGGCAAGGGAACTTGCTGTTCCAACAGGACAATGCACGTCCGCATGTATCCCGTGCCACCCAACGTGCTCTAGAAGGTGTAAGTCAACTACCCTGGCCAGCAAGATCTCCGGATCTGTCCCCCATTGAGCATGTTTGGGACTGGATGAAGCGTCGTCTCACGCGGTCTGCACGTCCAGCACGAACGCTGGTCCAACTAAGGCGCCAGGTGGAAATGGCATGGCAAGCCGTTCCACAGGACTACATCAAGCATCTCTACGATCGTCTCCATGGGAGAATAGCAGCCTGCATTGCTGCGAAAGGTGGATATACACTGTACTAGTGCCGACATTGTGCATGCTCTGTTGCCTGTGTCTATGTGCCTGTGGTTCTGTCAGTGTGATCATGTGATGTATCTGACCCCAGGAATGTGTCAATAAAGTTTCCCCTTCCTGGGACAATGAATTCACGGTGTTCTTATTTCAATTTCCAGGAGTGTAACTGAAACAAAATCACTTTTCCTGTGATAAGCCCATTGTATAATAACGTCATTCAGTACAGATAAATATGTCCAAATGGTTGTCCGAATCTTACGTGCGATGCTACAGGCGAATCATTCAACCACTGCTGGTCTAATTTATTCCATTCTTCAGTGGTAATCCTCTGTAACTTCTGTTAATTTCGTGGTGAATCAGGATACACAAACACAGCTCTTTTCTGTCGATCTTAAGAACGTTGCATGGGATTCGGTTCGCAGGCCAGTCCACTCGGGCAATACCGAGACGGTTGATGACATCTTTGGTTATGCCTAAACGATGGACGAGGGAGTTGGCGTCGATAAACTTGAATTCCTCCCGGAAAAGGTCGATGAAACGGTTCAACGATGAGTGGGAGGATCTTAGTCCTGTACTGTGATGCGCTGTGTTTGCCCTGGCGTCCGACGCCTCTATGTGACTCCACTCCATATGATCACTGCTCCGATACTTTGCTGTTTCCGTTTGGCGGTACGTCTCTCGGCACGGGTTCCTTCAGCACACGTGACGACGCTCATATAGTTATCACAGACACACGGCATACATCTGTGAAGAGAACGTTGTTTCAAGTTTCCGTAGACCATCCTTTGCGATTTTTTTGCCCATCTGTGCTGTCCACAATGGTGTCTAGGTGTAAGGGCCGGGAATCTCCATAGCCGTCTAGTAGAGAAACATTGTTTCGTTATTTTGGTTGGGAACATGCGTCCCAGTGGCACTCACAAAGTCATCGTTTATTGTGGTGGCGGTCTGGTCACGGTTTATGCGAGGTAGAAGTCGCAGCTGCCGGTTACCTACGCGGTTGTACACTACGGGCCGGCCGGAGTGGCCTAGCGGTTCTAGGCGCTACAGTCTGGAACCGCGCGACCGCTACGGTCGCAGGTTCGAATCCTGCCTCGGGCATGGATGTGTGTGATGTCCTTAGGTTAGTTAGGTTTAAGTAATTCTAAGTTCTAGGGGACTGATGACCTCAGACTTTAAGTCCCATAGTGCTCAGAGACATTTGAACCATTTTTGTACACAAGGGCGACCAGTAAGAGCAAGTCATGAACACTACCTGAGTTTTGGAAACGATTCCAGGTCAACAGTTTCTCTTGCTGACATAAAGCAACAATTCATGTACGACGATACGTAGATATCCGCAGAACGTTAATATACTATTTACAAAAGCCCTACACTGTTTTCTGAACAAAGACACACACGTAACTGTGTCATCGCCATTCTGTGAAATGAGTATGCTTGCTATACATCGGGCTATATGCAAGGCTGTTTACATGTTTAGGCATTTCGAAAGACCAGATGTTGCGAATCATGTCAACGTAGGCCGAGGAAGTATGTCTTCATGGTATACACAAATGATGCAAAAATTTTCTTGGGGTGATTCAATTTTGTTTTATGTGTCTAGTTGAGGTTAATTCATTATAAGGCCCCTGGGCTAGACAACATTCCGTCAGAACTGCTGATAGTCTGAAGAGAGCCAGCCATGACAAAACTCTTCCATCTAGTGTGTAACATGTATGAGACAGGCAAAATACCGAAGTCGTCAAAAATAAAGTTATAATCCCAACACCAAAGACAGCAGTTCCCGACAGGAGTTAAAATTACCGAACTGTTAGTTTAATACACTCAAGAGCCAAAGAAATTGGCATACCTGCCTAATATCGTCTACTGCAGCGGCCAGCACGCATATGTGCCGCAACACGACGTGGTACGGACTCGACTAATGTCCGAAGTAGTGTTAGAGGGAATTGACACCATGAATCCTGCATGGCTTTCTATAAATCTATAAGACTACGAAGGGGTGGTGATCTCTTCTGAACAGGACGTTGCAAGGCATCCCAGATATACTCAACTATGTTCACGTCTGGTGAGTTTGGTGGCCAGTGGAAGTGTTTAAACTCAGAAGTGTGTTCTTGAGGTCACTCTGTAGCAATTCTGGACGTGTGTGGTGTCGTATGGTCCCACTAGAATTTCCCAAGTTCGTCGGATTGCACATTGGACATGAATGAATGCAGGTGATCAGACACGATCCTTCCATATGTGTCACCTGATTAATAGACGTATCAGGGGTCCCATATCACTGCAACAGCACACCCCATACCATTACCGAGCCTTCACCAGCTTGAACAGTCCCTTGCTGACACGCAGGGTCCATGGATTCATGAGGTAGTCTCCATATCCTTAGACGTCCATCCGCTTGATACAATTGGAAACGAGACGCGTCCGACCAGGCAACATGTTTCCAGTCATCAACAGTCCAATGTCGGTGTTGACTGGCCCAGGCGAGGCGTAAAGCTTTGTATCGTGCAGTCATCAAGGGTACACGAGCGGGCATTCGGCTCCGAAAGCCCATATCGATAATGTTTCGTTGAATGGTTCGCACGCTGACACTTGTTGATGGGCCATCACTGAAGTCTGCAGCAATCTGCGGAAGGGTTTTACTGGTGTCACGTTGAAAATTTTCTTCAGTCGTCGGTGATCCCGTTCTTGCAGACTCTTTTTCCGGTCACAGCAATGTCGGGGATCTGATGTTTTACCGGATTCCTGATATTCCTGTGTCCCATCGCTCGTGCGGCGACTATAACGCCACGTTCATTCTCACTTAAATATTATTTACCTGCCATTGTAGCAGCAGTAACTGATCTAACAGCTGCGCCAGACTCTTGTTGTCTTATATAGACTTTTGCCGACCGTAGCACCGTATTCTGCCTGTTTACATATGTCTGTATCTGAATACGCATGCCTATACCAGTTTCTTTGTCACTTCAGTGTAAGTCATGATTGCAAATACTAACACGAATTCTTTACAGAGGAAAGGAAAAACTGTTAGAGGCCGACGTCGGGGAAAATCAGTTTGGATTTCGGAGAAATTTAGCGAGGCAGTGCTGACATTACGACTTAGCTTAGGCGATAGGTTAAGGCAAGACAAACCTACGTTTGTAGCATTCGTAGACTTTTGACAGTGTTGACTGGCACACCTTTTGACGATGTTCATTGACATACTCCTTTTGAAATTCTGAAGGAAGCAGGTGTGAAGTACAGGGAGCCGAAAGCAATTTACAACTTGAACAGAAACCAGATGGCTGATATAAGAGTCGAGTGGCACGAATGTGAAGCAATGGTCAAGAAGGAAACGAGACAGGGTTGTAGTCTATGCCTGATGTTATTCAATCTGTTGACTGAACAAGCAGTAAAGGAAACCAAAGAACTGTTTAGAGTAGGAATTAAAGTCCAGGGAGAAAAAATAAAAGCTTTGAGGTTGGTCGATGGCACAGTAATTCTATCAGAGACAGCGAAGGACTAGGAAGAGCAATCGAATGAAATGGACAGCGTCTTGAAAGGAGAATATCAGATGAACATCAACAAGAGCAAAACAGGGATAATGGAATGCAGTTGAATTAAATCAGATGTTACTGTGGGAATTAGATTAGGAAACGAGAGTGGTAGAAGGGTTTCACTATTTGTTGCAGAGCTTGACATAAGAAACGATCGGCTGATAAGAGACATTCTGAGACATCAAGGGATCACCAGTTCAGTATTTGAGGGAAATATGGGGGTTAAAATCGTAGAGAGAGTAACCAGATTCAGAAGAATATAGGCTGCAGTAGTTATTCGGAGACGTTGCACAGGATAGAGCAGCACGGAGAGCCGTAGCAAACCAATCTTCGGACTGAAGACCACACCAACAATAAGCAGCTTACGGTGAGACCACTCAGAATCTTTAGGCGAGCATTAATTTGATGAACTACTGATCGAACCGTACAAACGTGATTCCTCGCGACTGTTCGGCCCTCGTGGGTGCGCGCGACCGCAGGCGTGAAGACAGCTGGCGCAGATTCTTCGGGTGGAGTGCTGTCCCGTTCTCTCACACCGACGCTGCGCCTCCGCCTCCGCTTTACGCGCGGGATCATTGAGCCATTATATACAGGAGGCAACTACGATATTGTTCAGCTGACAACCAGCTGACTCACCGTTAAGTTTAACAGAGTCATTACAGTCCTTTAGCGGCGCTGGGCGCGACATAAAAGAATACTCGACTGCTTCCGGAAGAACCTCTGACGCAGTATACTTTCATTCGCCACCTCTTGTAATGTCGGTGACTCGGAATACATGCAATTCGTAAGGAGCCCATTCCTAGTGGAGATAGTAGCAAAAACTGTGCACGGACGAGGCTACAATGGAACTGACTCTAACAACTGTTACACTGAAGCACCAAAGAAACTGCTATAGGCATGCGTATTCAAAAAATAGTTCAAATGGCTCTGAGCACTATGGGACTTAACATCTGAGGTCATCAGCCCTCTAGACTTAGAACTGCATAAACTTAACTAACCTAAGGACATCATACACATCCATGCCCGAGGCAGGATTCGAACCTGCGACCGTAGCAGCCGAGTGGTTCCGGACTGAAGCGCCTAGAGCCGCTCGAACACAGTGGCCGGCGATGCGTATTCAAATACAGAGATATGTAAACAAAAAAATGGTTCAAATGGCTCTGAGCACTATGGGACTTAACTTCTTAGGTCATCAGTCCCTAGAACTTAGAACTACTTAAACCTAACTAACCTAAGGACATCACACACATCCATGCCCGAGGCAGGATTCGAACCTGCGACCGTAGCAGTCCCGCGGTTCCGGACTGCAGCGCCTAGAACCGCACGGCCACCGCGGCCGGCGATATGTAAACAGGCAGAATACAGCGCCGCGGTCGGCAACGCCTATATAAGACAACAAGTGTCTGGTGCAGTGGTTAGATCAGTTAATGCTGCTACAGTAGCAGGTCATCAAGATTTAAGTGAGTTTGAACGTGGTGCTATAGTCGGCGCACGAGCGGTGGGACACAGCATCTCCAAGGGGATTTTCCCATACGATCATTTCATGACTCTACCGTGAATATCAGGAATCCGGTAAAACATCAAATCTCCGACATCGCTGCGGCCGGAAAAAGATCCTGCAAGAATGGAACCAGCGACGACTGAAGAGAATCATTCAACGTGACAGAAGTGCAACCCTTCCGCAAATTGCTGCAGAATTCAATGCGGGGCCATCGACAAGTTTCAGTGTGCGAACCATTCGACGAAACATCATCGATATGGGCTTTCGGAGTTGAAGGCCCACTCGTGTACCCTGGATGACTGCACTACTCAAAGCTTTACGCCTCGGCTGGGACCGTAGACATCGACATTGGACTGTTGATGACTGGAAACGTGTTGCTGGTCGGACGAATCTCGTTTCAAATTGTATCGAGCGGATGGACGTGTACGGGTATGGAGACAACCTCGTGAATCAATGGACCATGCGGGTATGCAGGGGACTGTGGCAGCTCTTTAATGGAATGGGGTGCGTGCAGTTTGAGTGATATGGGACACCTGATACGTCTAGATACGACTCTGACAGGTGACACGCACGTAGGCATCCTGTCTGATCACCTGCATCCATTCATGTCCATTATGCATTCCGACGGACTTGAACAATTTCAGCAGGACAATGCGACACCCCACACGTCCAGAATTGCTACAGAGTGGGTCTAGGAACACTCTTTTAAGTTTAAATATTTCCGCTTGCCACCAGACTCCCCGGAAATGAACATTATAGAGCATATGTGGGATGCCTTGTAACGTGCTGTCCAGAAGAGATCTCCACCCTCTCGTCCTCTTACGGATTTATGGACAGCCCTGCAGGTTTCATGGTGTCAGTTCCCTCCAGTACTACTTCAGACATTAGTCGAGTCCATGCTATGTCGTGTTGCGTCACTTCGGTGTGCCTGAAGGTGCCCTACAGGATATTAAGCTGGTACCAGCTTCTTTGGCTCTTCGGCGTATAATTTGACACAATCAATCAGTACGAGTATACGAAAAGTACGTGCTATAGTTAACCTTGATTCTTCTTTCATTTATTAATCCGATTATCCGGCTGGCTTGTCCACACAGTTGGGACATGCGTTCATACGGGAGCTGTTCTGTCATAACGAGATAATCACCGTACCACTGTAGGAATGAACAAACACTGTTTGTGTAGAATGCACGTCGTGCGTCAATCAAGGCTCATAGCAGGTTCCGGAGATTCTTTCTGTCGCCTTTGTGTGCAAAGAATGGGAAATACTGCCGATTCAAGAAAATTTAACGAATAGTAGGGTGCGATTCCCTACCGGCTGGGAATGTGAATTAGAGCGAGGTTCTTTTGACATTCGAGTGCTGATTTTGTATTCTCTATCGAAAGGGGGTCAATAACGGTGAACCATATCGAAGATGATACAGCGTTGGACATCCGTGTATCATACAAGCACGTGTGTGTCATTGTTATATCTGCTCCGTGAAAGCACAACAAAATATGCAGCAATCTGTAGAGCTAGTTACAGTGAAGAGCACATGTGAGGAAAATAACTCTTTCTGGGATTCCACAGCAGATGATTTGTATGTAATCGCTTTTAAACTAAAGATATTGTCAACACCGTTTCATTGGTGTAGGAACATAATGCTTCGATCAGTGGAAGCGAGTTGACTGAGCAGCGTTCTGTTGCCTGACGTCGTCTCCCAGCCTTCTCGGCTGCAACGTTTCGGGCCGACGTGCCGGCGCTTGATGTTAGCCGGAAAAGATATTCTGATCGTAGAAACTCTGGGGTTTATTCGATGTTACCGAATACTCCACAAATGTGGATATTGCACGATTCGGCCAGCTGACCAAACAGAAATCCACGATGCGGCCCCTTTCACGCTCTGTCATATGCTAATAATGGTGTCGCACACGAGTACCCCGACATCTCCGCGCCATTCACAGTGATCACATAATATCGGACGCCGTGCACGTCCCTTGTATACCATACCAGACCTGAAAACAACACTAAACACGAATAACATAACGCACTCTGGTAGCCGTTCTACCTCTCACAGAGAATTGCAACTCTAAATCACATACCGCCAACATTGATATTCGACCATTTTTTCTGAGTGCTTCACTTTTTTGACACGCATTTACATAATCATAACGCTTGAATGGTTGTGATGAGACGTTGTGGAATATACTGTGGTAACTGCATAGCTAAGTTGTTATGGGTATGTTTTCTGTGACTCTTATATGACAATTTTTAAAAATTGTAATAATTTTTCTTGACCTAGCTTACGAGAATAACACGGCAAGTGTCACTACTCGAATTTCCAGAAACTTCACTCAGTGGAAGAGGAATCAAAATAAGCGAACACGTGTCTCGGCTTATCCGTTGATACTCGACCGCCTCTGAGATGACGATCAAAGTTTTCGACGTACTTAAGATGATTTTTTGAGCGCAGTTATCTCCGCCGAAATGGTGGCACACTGGCTAGCGTCGCCGACCTCCCAGTTTTGCGCCCCGTGTTCGAAACTCGATTATTTTATTTATAAGTAATTTTTGAGAACATTTCTCGTGGAGAACAGCGGTCTGGAAAAAAGTACTTTAAAATGAACACAAACAGCCTCAACCTATATTAATTGTAAAATTACAACTGGGTTTCACGATGTCATAAATTTATCATACCACATACGAGTATGTGTGTGTGATATTTTCAGGGGTAACTTTTTAAATTCTCATATTCTTATATTTCATTCTTATATCAGTTGTTATATTAATTGCTATACTTTATTCTTGTGTTTATTCTTCAGGAAGATTTGGTGAATTCCCTTGGAAGATACCGATCGTAGAAACATTCGAAACGTAGAAATTCCGAACACGACGTCGCGCGAAGGCATGTTTCTTGGTATGAGTCTCACTCGCAAAAGGAACGTCGTCAACATAGCTTCAGCGTTGGTAATACTTTCGGGGCAAAGGGCGCGTAACGGATCACTTTTCCGAAAACTGGCACTTGCAATGGATTATGAATCAAAGATACAACAAGAATTACCACCGAAAACAATTTCAAACATTTTGTCATTCATTTGCTGTTTTTTCCTTTTTTTTTTAATTCATTCAGCAGACATACAATAAGTAGATGAATAAGAACGTCATTTCAATGTACATACGAAACAATTGCTGTAGTAATATTCTACGGACATGGATAGATTAACAAAAACAAAAATAAAAGTCGCGTCTCGAACATGGGGCGCAAAAATATGAAGTAGAGCGACTCTACCCACCGCGCCGAAGCTACGACTGAACAACTCAATCGTTAAAAGGCACATAAGCAACTCGAAAACTTTTCTAAGAAACGGTCGAGTATCTACGTAGAAGCAGAGACACGTGTTCGCTTACTTTGATCCCTCTTCTACTGAGGGAAGTTTCTGGAAAATCGGGTTATGGCACTTGTGGTTATTTACTCGTTAAGAGGAGTTGGAGAATGGGTACCCCTGGGGATCCAAAGTCAAGAACTTTAAAGAAAAATGAAAGCTAACAATCAAAATATTACTTCTGCATGATAAATTCAGCCAACACCTAATGCTACATGTTGTTTACTTCATTCTCCTTGACTGAATGCTTTTTTTTTATTTCTCTGGTGCCATATGTCAGGTGGCGTGATGGGGTCAGTGATCTCTACGCAAGCCGATAGAGCGTACAACGAGCACAGCCGTTCCTTTTTACGACCCATCCAGGACCACGCCATTCGTCTTTCACATTCTGGAGAAGGTAACAGCCGTACAAAGTGCAATTCCTTCGTCTTCAGTTCGTTTATGGGAAGCAATTGAAGTTGTTGGGCCGGCCGGATTGGCCGTGCGGATCTGGGCGCTACAGTCTGGAACCGCGCGACCGCTACGGTCGCACGTTCGAATCCTGCCTCGGGCATGGATGTGTCTGATGTTCTTAGGTTAGTTTGGTTTAATTAGTTCTAAGTTCCAGGCGACTGATGAGCTCAGAAGTTGCATAGTGCTCAGAGCCATTTGAACCATTTTTGAAGTCCTTGGCTGTAAACAATGATTTGGGTAAAGTTGGTTGTTTTGATTAAGTACACAGTAAAATCTTATAAATAAGATATTTTAAGTACATCTACTGTAATTTTTTATTCGGCTAAGTGGTTCTTTTCAAAAATTTCTGGAGTAACGACGTTTTTAAGATAGTAAATAATATCCAAAATTTTATTTTTAATAATGCGTCAATGGATAGTTAACTCTGTTTACTTGCAAAGCGTGCACTTTACGTGCGTTCCTCTCAAAAATACAAATTTAAAAGCTCCGAAGTGTTTCAGTTTATGATACTAATATTTCCATCACCACTTTCTGGAATAATATAGCATAAGCACCTCAGAAAGTAATCTATGGTATTAAGGATGGATATTCCCCAAAATTTCTGTCCTTACACTGTCACGTAAACAATCGAACGAGACAACTTAATATTTGTCTAGTTGCTTACAGAATTACTCACATTTACCATATTAGCAACAACTTCTCAAGCGCATTTACGCACAAGAACATATTCAGGTTCCTTATCTGAGTCGTCGTGAACCTCATAATCCTTGGATTTGTCCAAATCGTCCCTGTAAAAAATTTCCCTGTCACGACAATCGCACACGTTACTACTAGTAGCAGCTACATTTTTAGTTCGTACCGCTTTTTACATACACACATCCTGACAAGTGGCCATTAGTTAGAACCGACAGAGCTGCCTTTCTCTGTTTGGAATTATCAACTAATATGAATAAACCACATCAAGTGCAGTGTTCTGCTTCCAGTAAGTCTGTTTCTCGTCGAATGAACCTTACCGTATTTGTTTGCTCGGGTATTACTCTGATGTGGTAACTGGAAGCAGAGTGCCATCTGCTAAACAAAACTTAATGACTACACAGACTTATGAGTCAATGCTCATGTAATTGATAAATTCTGTTGTCAAATTTAATAATGCTCCACACCAACAACATGGGTAAAGTGCACAAATGTTAATGGTTCTCTTTTATGATTTGCGAGTGTGTGGATCCCCTATGCACCAACGTGCCAACCTAGATGTGCGGGAAATGATGAAATCAACAATAGAGACAACAACATAAACGTAATGTAAGATCGTTAGCGGTTCAGAAACAGATTTTTTCGCAGAAACTTGACCAGACAGCACACGCTAACGCTTTGAATATTGTTACTACTGAAGATGATACCCAGTTTTTGGCCAATTAATGGTTGAAAGAGGAGCCAAGTTTCCTGAATAGAACCCATCACCACCTTCAATAGTCTTCTGTATGTATGGAATAACAACCGCTATGAGTTTCTTCTGGTAAGACATTTTCCTGTAATATAGGTTGTTTTATACGCAGGCAAGTGGCTTCCTTCAAGAACGACCACCAGTTATTTGAAAAAGTTGTGTTCTGTGTAAGCAGTGGCAAGGAGGAAGCAAATATGAAATTCAGCAGTTCATTGAGTTTCGTATTTCTGTATTTATAATACAAATTGTACACATAAATATATTTGAAAATAAAAGTCCGCTACTCATTCAATGCTGGTAATTTGATGAGCCATACTTTTTGCTCAAAATGCTGCCGCCCAAGAAGCGCAAGAAGAATCAACCCGAACAGCTACTAAATGGGAAACAAACGTCACTTTCCATCGACTTCTAGGTACTGCCAAACCTGAATGATTACCCAATCCATTTTTGAAAATCAATTAATCAGCAATTCAATTATTTTAGTGTTTCATTATTGAGAATGCATTATTTTGTTTATGTAGAGTTGCTAATTAATTTCTTTGATGGTTATAAATTATTTGCTGTGTATGTTTGTATGCTGTTTCTGTCCAACCTACAGCTTTGACCTATAAGAGTTTAATGTCCTGCAGGCTGAGAGCTCATTAAAGGCGACAGTTCGGCTCAGGCAGGCGTGGATTGGATATGAAATCAGCCAACAGGCTTGTTAACAGAATCAGTGAAAATGATATCGACATCTTTTTGACAGAGAAGCGTGCCACACACCTATGATGTGGCACATTGACAATGAATCGGCTGCATCACGCCGCTAAAGGCATATGAGGGCATCAGACACCCTTCCTGCAACGATTATTCGGGCGAAATTTATGAGCAACTTGGAATTCCAACAGTTTCCTCGGAAGACATCGATCATCCCGAAGACTGCTGTTTAATTGTACACACGAGATGCGGTAGCGTTCTCGCTTCCCACGCCCGGGTTCCCGGGTTCGATTCCCGGCGGGGTCAGGGATTTTCTCTGCCTCGTGATGGCTGGGTGTTGTGTGCTGTCCTTAGGTTAGTTAGGTTTAAGTAGTTCTAAGTTCTAGGGGACTTATGACCACAGCAGTTGAGTCCCATAGTGCTCAGAGCCATTTGAACCACTTGAACACACGAGATACTGATCAAAGCCGTGTGCAGGAGCACAGCTCAATGTCTTTTTTATAAACAAACTCTGACCTTTAATAAAAGGACCTTAAATGTGGAATAGGTTCATGCCCCACGAGGCAAGCGTGGTGTATATGTGAATAAGAATTTATGTTAAGCGAATGAGAATGAAAACAGGACATTTACTGGAGCGTGATGGACCAGCAGAAACAACCAAACACCAAAAAGTCAAGGGTAAAGAAGAACATTTCAATAACACAGAAAACTTTACTGTGTCACGGTTGGACCTTACGACAGAAGTAGTTATAGTTTATTGTCAGATACAACGTTACACATAAAATGCTGTAGACAAGATTCTCTAAAAGTGTTTAAGGAAAACAAAGTCAAGAACTGTATACGAATCTACCACATTCTTGAAGGTATTTTTGTTCTGTCATTACAACTACAAAAAGTGCGTGTTTTTGTTTTGAGCAGGCGCGTTTCTCTTTATTGAGATAAAGCATCATCAGTGGTCTGTATAAAGTTATTTACGTTTTGATGTGCTTTACGATCGAAAAACAGCTCGTTAACAATATGTTGGTCTTTACTTACAGTGATTTCTGCTTGATTTCTCGCCTACATCAGGAAATGCCGTCTGCTAGCATATGGTTGATGTTTTTCTTCTTTACACAATGATAGTTGTAGTCTAATTTTTAGTTGCTCTGCAGAACTATGCATTTTTTGTGTTTTACACAGCACACTTTTTAGCACAGCACTATTTTCTGTTTCTTTTAATACCTTAAGTAAGTATTGTGTGTGTGTGCGTTTTTTTTTAAATTGCCAACATAACATTGGTACTAGTTTTGTTTGACCTATACCCTTTTTTATCTTGAGATTATTGTATGTGTGTAATTCGACTAAATTATGTTGCTATGCATTTATATATTGTGTAAGAGAAGTGAATGAATAGTGATGGAGATTTTTTTGGCTGTGGGAGGGAGAAGCCATGATGAGTGGACATAAGTGTATAGTAAGTAGTGCGATGGAGTGTGAGTTGGAGGAGAATGTGAGTTGCAAGAAGTGAAATGAAATTGGATGGAAGTGAGGCTTAAGTGGGAGAGGGTGAAGGATGGAAAAGCCTCTTTTCTTTTTCATTTAATTTCATCAATTATTTTATATAAAGTCTAGTTTCCAATATTTATTTGGTGATTGAGCAACTGTTTATTTTGTTTTAATGATTTGTGTATGAAGAACCTAGCAACAAATGAAGAATCTAGCACAACTAATAGTGTCTAGAATTTTTTTCTGAGTTCACGCTACTAAACAAGCCATATCGTCCGAAATGTTTAGGCAGGTATGTCGGGCGACAGTGTGTTTCTTATGATAACTGCTGTTACGATCCAGCGACAAAGATGAACTTTCATGGATGTTACACTCATAGTCAGTCATGTTATGCTGCAAAGTGCAGGTAAAAATGAAATATGTTTCAGTATTTGCGTAACAAGTGAAATAAAGAAAATTATGGAGAAATCGGAAAGATTTTAATCAGATGCATATTTGAGCAAGGAGTATATGTTTCCTATACAAGATATCACAGCGCCAGATTACAGTGAGGTGTTGGATATAATTTACAGTGTTCGCTTAGTTTTCATCTATCAGTCTCCTCATTTTCTGTTTAAGCTTGACTTTCGCACTCTGGTGTAATACTCTATCCACAAAATGAGTGCAGTTTATGTTGACAGTGCTGCACCAGAAAAGGTAAGAAAATTCAAATTTTAGTGTATCCTCAGAGTAATATACACATTAATCTGAAGTCCCTCTTATCGAAGTAACTTCATTAAGGAAGAAGTCTCTTAGATGGACGCCAGTACAAGTGTTTATGGAAACAAAAATATTTTTGCCGGAGCAAACAAAATGCCTTTCAGCCCGAAAACCAATAACAGAACACATTCTGACATTACGAGTCGTTCTGCAGGACATCCTTAGGAAAGGCCAATTATAGCGCCATATTGTAGACCAAGCATACTGCAGTGCAGTGTCGCAGCAGTTCAGAGGGAATGCACAAAGGAGAGAAAGAAGGAAGATTAGAATTTAATGTCCCGTCGACAGCGCGATCATTGGAAATCGATGCATTAATTTTTTATTTATTTAGTTTTTTAGATCTGGGCAGCAAAGACCATACAGCCGACACTAGTTACGAAAGTGCCATAATAACATAACTGCAATGTCCACAGCCGAACAAGTAACAAAGTTCGATGTACAAACATAAATCTCTTAATGTAAATTAAAAATACTAAAAGCCGAACACCAGACAGCCAGCAATAGTTACAACACTACCAAGTTAACTCGAGCGCAATTTTGAAAATAGAACAATTATAAGAGTGTTACGTACAAAGATAAGTTCGTTAAACAAATCAAAAAAGCACAAAATTACGTCCCAAAGTTCGAACCTGGCCGGTTCTAGAGAAGAATGGCATCCACAGCTACTTATAATTGAAAGCTGGACAACAGCGACGTTTACAAACATAAGTTCTTAATGCAAACACAAACAGACGTCCCAGTTTTCGAACCGGACTGGTTTCACTGGAGGACAAGATCCCCACAGCGTATAGGTCAAAACTGAATACCGGCGTCTTTTAAGTACACTTGTGTACAAAATTGAAGCATCAAACGGAAATTTTACAAGGTTGCTTGTATTTTGCCACAAAACAGTACGCATAGGTGGTAGTAAAGTACAAACAACGTAAAGAATACAGACCGTAAATAACTACAACATGCATAACGGTAGACAAAAATGTTCGTCGTTTTTTCTATCTTAACGGATTTGCACACACCTATCGACAACTGGTTAATGTGCTCAGTATGGGTGTTACCACCTCTGGGAGCAATACAGGCATGACAAAGACGGGGTATGTTGTGAATAATGTGATCAATCTCAAGTTGAGGCAATAACGCAGAGCTGCTCGCAAGTCTTGGAGAGTGATTGGTGGATGCTGCCGTCTCCCTAGTGCACCCCAGACATGCTCCGTCGAGCAGGCCACGCCATGTGTGCAGTACCTTCCGTTTCCAAGAAAACATCAACCATCCGTGCTCTATGAGGTCGAGTATTATCGTCTATCAATACCAAGTCTGGGCCTAAAGCGCCTCGCAACAACCACCCATGAATTCCCAAGACGGAAGTTAAACCTTGCCGATTCACCCGTACAATATCTTGAAGAGGTGTTCGTGTGGTTAACATAATCCCTGCCCACATCATTAGGGATCCTCCTCGATATCAGTCTAGTACACAGTGTTTGGGTCCAGAAATCTAGTTCCACGTTCCCTCCAGATGCGACTCCTTCGAGTATCACTTTCCAGACCAAATCGGGACTCATCTGTGAAAAGAACATTGGCCCACTCTAGATGTTCCCTTCTGTGAAGACGCGTCAGAGGTACACATACAGCAGCCCTCCGACAATAAAGGCCACTCTGCCGAAGACTTCTGTGCACTTTTTGCCTCGATACGACATGTCCAGTGGATGCTGCTGGGTCAGATGTCAGTTGTCGTACCGTACTAAGGCGGTACTGTCATACGCTTACAGTCAAATAACGGTCCTCTCTGTCTGATGTCACAAATGATCTGCCCTGTCCTGGCCTTCGGGAAACAGTTTCGGTCTCTATAAACTGTCGCCACATCCGAGAAACAGAAGAACGATTCACATTAAGCCATCGAGCAAAATCAGTTTGCGACTGTCCTGCGTCCTACGGTCCTCCACCGCAGAGTCTGGTAGGCATCTTCTCTGTATCACATTGACTGTGTACACAGCGAATGTGGGTGTAGGAATACCCAGCAAACACTACCTCGTTTCATAGGTGCCCTGACGTCATCGTGTCACGGTTGTCCGTTGGCCGGAACGCCATCTTCCGTGCAGAACACGATCGCACGGACATTTGGTTGACAGTTCGCACGATTATATCGTGAATTAGACACAGGACGGGGAAATAGTTGCTTTACTTTTGGACACTAGTGTGCAAACAATTTGCAAAAAACACTACGGAGACTGCACAACGTGAAAAAATTTCCCGCTTGGAGATTTTAACAGGGAGTTCCGAGCCTACACACAACTACAACACAAAGTGCTTTCAGGAATTTACGTTCCGTGTTCTCACACAAGATACATTCCCAGGGTGTTTAGGGATTATATTATAGATTCGAAGCAGGAGTAAATTAACTATTGTTGTTTCTGAAAATATCTGATATGCGGCACTTCCGTACATCAAGACCGTTTCAATTTTTTTTTTCCATTCGTCCTTTACGTGGCATTAACAACCGAAATCTTTAGAATCTTTTATCCTATATCACCCATAAATTGAATTAAATGTTATATTCAGTGCACAAGTGGTCCAGTTAATCGATTATACTTCCGTAGTGTTTTCTAATTTCTAGGTTTCAAAGCATAATCATTTTCTCGAACCTTTTAAGCATACATTATATAGTTTTGTATTCTCCTCGGTCACTCTGACACATAGTTTCGGTCTGCCATTAAATTAAGTAGATATGTTTTCCTAGACTCAATTAGGAAAGATTTAAAAAGAAGCTATGAATCTGTGATGTGTGCTGTATTAGTCATGACACTGGAACAATAAGTTCGCGCTGGTTACGTAACATGGGCAGTCGGTGCACGAGGCGATCTACAAATTTTTCATTTTAGTCTTTTTATGAAAACTTTTACTTATTTTCCAATCTCGCTACGTTACCACGTAAGTGGATTACTAGTTTCGGCAATATAAATTGCCCTAGTCAGAGTCAGATCTATAAAACAAAATATGCCGAGGTTACAGTCTTAAAGTAATATAAATACACAGCAGAGCATATATAAAAACTCAATAACAACTTGGTACTAATAAAAGAATCTCCATTTGTACATGTCGCAGGTCTTATGAGAATAATAGTAACACAACACTTATAATCCATGGTAGCGGTATATATGTAACCAACAAACCTAGTAGTACATGACAGATAATATCACGATGACTAAAAAAAAAATAATATTTTGCTGTTCATGCCGACGCATTCAGAATGTATAAATAAAATATTGCGTTTGTGTAACATAGTCGTGCGATAAGTGTGAGAGCTGACAACTTCCTTTAAATGGCTAGCGGCTCTATATATTATCAGAACTGGCGTCTAATGGTTGTATACCAACCACAATTTTATTTATACAGTGATAGCACGTTGATGTAAATACGTAAATGTTATAAATAAAATTATATTTTATATATATTTTTGGACTGGCGCATGTTTTTAAAAGAAACTTTTATTTGTGAAATGTATTTCATATTGCTATTGTACATTGTGTGGCAGCTTGCTTTACAGTTTCTAGTTATATAACCCTTAATTTCTGTCATATTTCGCTTGCAGTGAAACCAACTGCTGAGGTCAAATCTTATTTGGTTTCTCTGTAAATGCCGACGTTGTAGTTTTCCTCTAAAGGCAGTTCTGTTATGCATCTTGTATGACGTAAAGCTGTCTCCCTTTAAGTATAATTTGTGTAATTTTGCTGTTATCGTTACTTGGTGCTTACTTTGTTAAACGTAATGTTATACAAACGTGGGACCAATTTAAGTTATTTTTAATTGATGGCATTTATTGCGGACCGCCATCTAGTGGTGAATTCCGTTGTACTCTAGGTCTGATCGTCAGTTACTCTATCATAGCCAACATGGCCTTAAACCGTGAAATAACATAATGCGGCATGTATTTTTGTTCCTGCCAGCCAAATACTGAGTGGTGGATGCATTACGGTTGCTCAGCTGGCAAGTTACTGTAATGCCTCGGCTTTCTCGTGGTTATCTTTTATTTACTTTCACTTATTAGACAAAGTTGAAATTCACTCTAAGACAAAAATAGACCCATCACGAAGGAATTATCCGAATGGGACGGAAGTTGGTAGGTGTGATGTGCAAAAAAAATGGTTCAAATGGCTCTGAGCACTATGGGACTTAACTTCTGAGCTCATCAGTCCCTTAGAACTTAGAACTACTTAAACCTAACTAACCTAAGGACATCACACACATCCATGCCCGAGGCAGGATTCGAACCTGCGACCGTAGCGGTCACGCGGTTCCAAACTGAAGTGCTTAGAACCGCACGGCCACACCGGCCGGCGGTGTGATGTACAGATACAGACAGACAAATGATATCAATTTCTGAAAAATTGGATGATTTAATCAAGAGAAAGAGCTTCACAAACTTAGCAATTCAATAACGCGTTGGTCCGGCTCCGGCACTTACACAAGCTTATTATTCGGCTTACCATCCATTGACAGAGTTGCTGGGTGTCGTCCTGCGAGACATCGTGCCAAATTATGCCCAATTGGCGCGTTAAATCGTCAAAATTCCGAGATGGTTGGAGGGTCTTCCAAACATTCTCAGCTGGGGAGAGATCCGGCGACCTTGCTGGCAAAGGTAGGGTTTGGCAAGCACAAAGACAAGCAGTAGAAACTCTTGCCGTGTGTGGGCGGGCATTATCTCGGTGAAATGTAAGCCCAGGATGGCTTGCCACGGAGGACAACGAAATGGGGTACCACTGTGCTATGAGGGCACCACGGATGGCAATCAAAGGAACCACCAGTGCTGGTTGTCGGGCCGCAAGGCGGGCAGCAGGCAGGTCGGTATCCCACCGTTGTTCGGGGCGTCTTCAGACACATCTGCGGTGGTCTTTGGGGCTCACTTCGAAGCGGGACTCAGCGCTGAAGACAGTTCTACTCCACCCGACGAGATTCTAGGCCGAACACGCGTCTGGAGATGCCCTCGATGGGATATCAGCTTGACTATTGCCCGCCATACAACCAGGAGTTTCTTTTCATTCCAGGACCCCTTTAGTTGTCATGCGCGGCACTCTTATAGCGGTAGGCCTACACCCCGTTTTGTTGTCCTTCATGGCAAGCGATCCTGGGTTTACATTTCAGCTAGATAATGTCCGACAGCACGCGGCGAGAGTTCCTGCTGCTTGTCTTCCTGCATGCCAAACCTCACTTTGGCCAGTAAGCTCGCCGGATCGTCCCCAATTTAGAACGTAAGAAGAATTATGGGTAAGGCCTTCCAATCAGCTCGGGATTTTGACGATCTAACGCGCACCAGTTGTTCCACAGAATTTGGCACGATATCCCTCAGGAGGGCATGTAACTACACTATTAATCAGTGTCTAGCCGAATAACTGCTTGCGTAATTGCCGTTGAACGCGTTATTGAATTGCTCAATTTGTGAAGCTCTTTCTCTCGAATAAGTCATCAATTTTCTTGAAATTGTAATCACTTATTTGGCTGTGCATCTACATCACATCTACGATTTCCGTGCCATTCGGATCACTCCTTCGTGGTGCGTCCTTTTTTTCGTCTTAGAGTGTATATTATTCGAATTGTATACGACATTAAAAATTTAGTACGGTACACTCAGTTAGATGATATGTGGTTTTTAAATAATAAATTTTTATTTTCTTTAATCTCTGCTCCCAGATTTCTGCTGATGGTGACTACAGCCACGAAGTAAAGAGACGCTAGAGTTACTTGGTAGAAAGGCAATGTTCAATCTGGACGATGTTTTAAGAGATAGAGGCATAACTTTAACGGCAAAGATCCGTATAGTAAGGGCTATAGTCTTTCCAGTTATGATGTACAGATGCGAGATCTGGACCACAATAAAGGCTGAACGTCGTCGAATAGACTATTGAATTCTGGTGTTGGAGGGAACTCGTGGATTACAACCTGGGAAGTGTTCGAGAGGGAGTGCAGAAATGAAGAAGTTGCAGTGCTTTAGCTCATACGCTCGTGACTGAACTAAAGAGAGAGAGAGACAGAACAGACTATAGCTCAACGAGCTACTCTGCTCCTACTAAGGATGCATACGTTTTTCTAAGCCAGCAGTTTAGATTCTTCTGTTGACTTCATGTTACATGTAAGCTACTGCTTATTTTAATTCTGAGTGATTTACAGTGCTCTCGTTACACTAACTGACACTTATTCTCACCGGCCGGGGTGGCCGAGCGGTTCTAGGCGCTTCAGTCTGGAACCGCGCGACCGCTACGGTCGCAGGTTCGAATCCTGCCTCGGGTATGGATGTGTGTGATGTCCTTAGGTTAGTCAGGTTTAAGTAGCTCTAAGTTCTAGGGGACTGATGACCACAGAAGTTAAGTCCCATAGTGCTCAGAACCATTTGAACCAATTTTTTGAACTTATCCTCGATAGTTCTCATCTTTCTGCGTATTGTTCAATGACACCCGCTACACTCAGCCACTGGTTTGCATTCGCACACTCTCTGCCTAGGCCTGGGGTTATCTTTCACTAACAAGGAAACATTCCCAAGTGTCAAACGGTCATGATGAATCTTGGCGAGTGTGCAGACGGAGTAAAATAGAGCAATACGAATGTTTTCGTTTGTGCCCAATTTTGCATTTAAGGGGTTAAACAGACCCCGAAAGTAATCTGGCGTTGTATTCCATGCGTACTTTTCCACTCGGAGGTACCATAGCAGTTATAGTCACCTACACATCATTGCCGTAGATAGTACTAAAAACTTAACGCGGTTTTATACAACAGTAACGCGCCTGTGCCTTATAACAGCGTATTCTCCTAACACGCGAGCTGTAGTAGAAAAGCCACCAAGCATGGCACCTGGATCTCAGAAAGAGCCAGGCCTATTACAAAATTACGTCTGCTGGGTTCTGCCAGTGACATAAAAATCGATCCTGCATCGCGACTGTTCACGTTTCGTAGCACATTGCGAAAATATCATGCGGTCTCTTCTGCTGTCCATTTTCCCAACTTCTTCGCCATATGAAATACCACGTTATGACTTTACAAATCTCATTCCACATCACGTTCCCGTTAACTTCCCTTGTAAGGATGACTTTATTGTGTGTCCAGACAGATATAAAATAACGAAAGTATGTATGTCAATGTATATGAGTGTGTAGTAGGGACAGCTGACTCATACTAGAAAGCAGACGTCGTTAAACAAGATGGTTAGCTGCCTGAATGGCTGATTAGCTGAAAGTCAAATTTAAAAGCGTGCAAATAAAAACAATGAAAATTGATGCGTTTCATGGAGCCAACAATGAACCTTGCTACTCTCAGTATCACACGACTTCTACTTGCATAATCAGTATTATGAACTTGAAGATTTACATCGAAATCGAGACACATTATGACAAGTTCGGGCACGATCGGAATGCAGTGAAAAGTTGGAGTGTCTCATAATGTAAGCTGCGTTATGATCGTACCATTATGTTTTTGCATCCATAACACATTCAAAACGTAAGACTCAATGGTTTTACTTACGGAATGGTACTGTCTGATAATGACGGAACCGTAAATAATTCCGGGATACTCCTCATTTTATGCACAACATTGAATTAATGTGGGCAAACCGGAACCAACTTAGGAAGGAGGGAAAGTATATAGTTGTCACTAATACACGTTCTTTGAAGTTCGATATTACTGCCGTAACTGTTTAACTGATCTTCATTTATCAAATAAGAGAAATTTCTAAGTCAGAACTGAATTCAGTGCTGATACAGAATTTTCAAAATGCAGGCAAGTGGCTCTAATAACCCAAAGCTGGAGAATCAAGAAGAAAGAAAAAGTATAATGAACAGTAAAACCTTGCAGAGCATGAACCCTAATCCTCAAAAATTTATTCAGAAAGTCTAAACAAGAACAATAGTTTAATCCATTTGTTCCTAAATACAAAAATAGTAGAACAAATCATGAAAGATTCGTCCTCAGGAAAGTCTGCATTTCCAAATCCTCTGCACTCATACCACTCCTTAGCTTCTCTGTTGGCCATGAAGTAACCTTGTCAACCAGTCTTTTGCTGCTCTTCTTCACATTAATTTCCGTCCAGCCAGGTGCTAAATCTAACATCATACCTTCCATACTGGAATCCCCCCTGTCACCATGAATGGCGATGCACCAAAACAATCGTCTGAGGAACAGAGGCTATCAATATGTTCAAAAAATGTTCAAATGTGTGTGAAATCTTATGAGACTTAACTACTAAGGTCATCAGTCCCTAAGCTTACACACTACTTAACCTAAATTATCCTAAGGACAAACACACACACCCATGCCCGAGGGAGGACTCGAACCTCCGCCGGGACTAGCCGCACAGTCCATGACTGCAGCGCCCTAGACCGCTCGGCTATCAATATGTTCCATCTTTCTGTTTCCTCGTGACTTTTTCAGAGGTGATTAAAGATCGATCGCTGCGTACCAGCCATCTTCTCTTCGCTATATTTTTTGCAACCCACGCTTTTTTTCCCATACACTCCTTTGCGCGGAAACGTGGAGATACGCGCTGTTTGCTTTTTGCTGTTTCCATTATGTAAATGCTCTTTCTGCCTATAGCAACACTGACGCAATGAGTGTTTGGGATAATAAAATCGATTCCCATTATGTCGTCGATGACATTCTGATTACGCCGCTGCTCTAGAGAGTCTAGACTGCAGTATTTATGGTATGAACGTAAGTGTTCATCTGGGTGAGGAAGGATGGGATTTTGGTGTGCTGACTAAGGATTCATGCAGTGTTAGGTAAGCGGATTCGGAAATGAAGATGGACCGCATGGCGTTCGACGTCTAGGAGAGAACGATTAAGTTTTGGGCGACAGTTGGCTTGGAGGAGATCAGGGCTTTGTACATGTAGCAGATGATGGAGAAATATAATGCCATGTTCGTCCAGTTAGTTGTTTTAGCCTCTTGTGGGATCTTTGATTGACTGTAGGTGCTACTTGTGTTAGATGTTAGTATTATTGCGAAGGATTTTAGTTTGTTGAGTATTTAAATGAGACAACTGTACATGGTTAGGTACAAGCCATAGGGTGTGAACGCTACATAGCTGCTGGTAATACTATTCCTCTGAAGTAGCAGGGTTCGTTGGCGTGATAATCCTCTAAGTTTTTCGTGGTGTCTCTAAAGTACTTCAGATCAGTTTTTCACTTATCCTTTCTGTGTTGCACTGTGTCTTATGATCTTACTCTGAGTGGAAACTCAGACTCTGAAAAGCGTTTATTTAGTTGAAACGGAAATGATTTTGAAGATCTTTTCATACTTTTGGGCCACAGTCATGAATGATATTTCCACCATTTCATTGTACAAACTTCTTTATTTTATATTGTTATCACGATTTCGGTCTTAAGCCATTACCAAGTATAACAATGTTGAATATAATTAGACTCTGTCAAGTGAAGTGATCGTCAAGATCTAGTGAACTGGGTGCCCCAGAGTGGACGTAAGTACAAAATCACCGAAATGTATGACAGACAGGTAGCAAACATGTTTCCCAGCCATAGAAGAATTGGGCCACAGAATGAACATCACCACAGTCGTTATATGTGCGGTGAAAATATTGATATTCATTCTCTGGCTCAATTATTATATGGCTGGAAAATATGTGTGCTACCTGTCTGCTATACATTTCGGTGATTTTGGACTTACGTACACGCTAGTACACCAATTTCAATAGATCTTGACGATGATTTCACTTAACAATGTCATGTTATACCCAGTGTTGTTGTACTTGGTTTCACTTTAAGGTCGAAATTATGATAGTGATATGAAATAAAGAAGTTTGAGCAGTCAAATGGCGGGAATATCATTGAAAGATAACAGTTTTTCCATAGACACTTTGGATATCTTCAAGGTATCATCGCATTTTATGAGTACTTCCTTTTCCAAGCATATTTTTAAACAGAGTTTATAATGAACGAGGAACTCAAAACGGGTTCAATTTCCCTGTACTTGAACCCAGCCTATCCACAAATAAGTTGATATATGGCCGTTAGTTACTGACTCTCGTAATATCTTGCGCATCGATTTCGTTGTAAATTTGAATACAGTGCGTACTTTTCTATGAAATTCTTCTACGCATCGTCATTGTGAAGCATATGTAGGCAGAATTCTGCAAACGAATGCATTTTCCGGACGCAGCGCGTTACCTCGTGGACCCGTAGTTCCCAGCTCCGCTCACAACTGCTGATAACGCAGTTGAGTACCGGCAGCAACTTCCGCGAAAATTGCCACTGTCCGTGTCTCTCGGGAGATGAACTTCTGCAAGTAACGTAAAATAAGTTGGAGGTCCCGATGCCGCATCTGCGTCACCGCCCACGCAACAGAATAGCCGTGCGTGTTCGCTTTTTAGCGTCAGGGCAGACCGTGTGACCACTGCAGGCCTCAGTGGGCCAGAGCACAGAATAGACAGGCCGACGTCCTACGGAGAACAGCTTTCGCAACTGGCGAAACGTCCCAACTGCTCGGCAGTATGCCCGCATTGACAGACATTGCGAACCACCGGTATCGATGACGAATATCTTTCCCAGAGCAGAGAAGACTACGGTAGCAGCCACAAGTATCGAACATCTTCGGTTTTGACGGTTGAAAGTGAACCTCAGTTACATTTTGAATTCTACACTCCTGGAAATTGAAATAAGAACACCGTGAATTCATTGTCCCAGGAAGGGGAAACTTTATTGACACATTCCTGGGGTCAGATACATCACATGATCACACTGACAGAACCACAGGCACATAGACACAGGCAACAGAGCATGCACAATGTCGGCACTAGTACAGTGTATATCCACCTTTCGCAGCAATGCAGGCTGCTATTCTCCCATGGAGACGATCGTAGAGATGCTGGATGTAGTCCTGTGGAACGGCTTGCCATGCCATTTCCACCTAGCGCCTCAGTTGGACCAGCGTTCGTGCTGGACGTGCAGACCGCGTGAGACGACGCTTCATCCAGTCCCAAACATGCTCAATGGGGGACAGATCCGGAGATCTTGCTGGCCAGGGTAGTTGACTTACACCTTCTAGAGCACGTTGGGTGGCACGGGATACATGCGGACGTGCATTGTCCTGTTGGAACAGCAAGTTCCCTTGCCGGTCTAGGAATGGTAGAACGATGGGTTCGATGACGGTTTGGATGTACCGTGCACTATTCAGTGTCCCCTCGACGATCACCAGTGGTGTACGGCCAGTGTAGGAGATCGCTCCCCACACCATGATGCCGGGTGTTGGCCCTGTGTGCCTCAGTCGTATGCAGTCCTGATTGTGGCGCTCACCTGCACGGCGCCAAACACGCATACGACCATCATTGGCACCAAGGCAGAAGCGACTCTCATCGCTGAAGACGACACGTCTCCATTCGTCCCTCCATTCACGCCTGTCGCGACACCACTGGAGGCGGGCTGCACGATGTTGGGGCGTGAGCGGAAGACGGCCTAACGGTGTGCGGGACCGTAGCCCAACTTCATGGAGACGGTTGCGAATGGTCCTCGCCGATACCCCAGGAGCAACAATGTCCCTAATTTGCTGGGAAGTGGCGGTGCGGTCCCCTACGGCACTGCGTAGGATCCTACGGTCTTGGCGTGCATCCGTGCGTCGCTGCGGTCCGGTCCCAGGTCGACGGGCACGTGCACCTTCCGCCGACCACTGGCGACAACATCGATGTACTGTGGAGACCTCACGCCCCACGTGTTGAGCAATTCGGCGGTACGTCCACCCGGCCTCCCGCATGCCCACTATACGCCCTCGCTCAAAGTCCGTCAACTCCACATACGGTTCACGTCCACGCTGTCGCGGCATGCTACCAGTGTTAAAGACTGCGATGGAGCTCCGTATGCCACGGCAAACTGGCTGACACTGACGGCGGCGGTGCACAAATGCTGCGCAGCTAGCGCCATTCGACGGCCAACACCGCGGTTCCTGGTGTGTCCGCTGTGCCGTGCGTGTGATCATTGCTTGTACAGCCCTCTCGCAGTGTCCGGAGCAAGTATGGTGGGTCTGACACACCGGTGTCAATGTGTTCTTTTTCCCATTTCCAGGAGTGTATGTCACCGTTATCGGGCAGGTCTCATCGCACTGATTATATTTGTTTCGTGACCCCTTCCGTTTCTCGATAAACAATCTTTAAATGTTTCATATAATAGCTATATTTGTAACGTCTTAATCAGCGCCTTTTGACCAAAGTCGTCACGTACAAATGCTGACTGTCATGTTTTCGTGAATACCGCAAACAAGCTTGCTTATTTAGAGCTGAAACCAATCGTGCATCAAATAATCATAGTACTCGAGATTGTTCAATAAACTTCGCACGCACAATTCAGAAAGCCGTAATGTCGATTCTCGGGAATTCTGAATGTTTCTGGATTTTGAATGTTCCCGTGTCGTGTGTCCATTTTCGGCCTATACAGTGACGTCTCACATCCGGAAATTGATTTCAGCTGCCACAGGGATTATATCAGTGCGTTCGAAAGTGTGTGTATATGAGCAGACACAAGACACTAAGAGTGGAAGCTCTTGTAAAATGAGAGAGTTTATTAAATAGTGAACGACCAGGATCTCAAGCACTCGCCTGATAAAACATCTGCAGCTGTATCTGGGCCAGAAGACCAAAAACTAGCGTGTAAAACGCTTATCCGTGACACATTCGCAACCATTTCGAACTGGGGCCTCGAGAATGACGAGGATCTAGTTCCTAAAACCGTTCTAGTTACTCTTCTCGCGCTGTACGCTTCTTCTTGAGGGTAACAGCAGACAGATGCCTCCCCTCAGAAGGGAACATTCCCAAGTGTCAGTAAACAATCTTGATCAAACTTGGCGGGTGTGTAGAGGGGGCAAAATAGTGCCCCAGACCGAGCTAGGTGGCGCAGTGATTCGCACATGCTACTCGCATTCTTGAGGACGTCGGTTCAAATCCGCGTCTGACCTCCGGATTTAAGCTTTCGATGTTTTCCCTAAATTGCCCCACCAAAATGCGGAGGAAGTTTCCTCTGTAAAAGTCATGGCCGATTTCATTCCCCATTCTTAGAGCATTCCGAGCTTGTGCGCCGTCCCTAATAACCTCGATATCGACGGGACGTTAAACACTAATCTTCCTTCCTTTCTTCGTTCCTAAAACATTCCAGACATTTTACTTAAAAAGTGATTGTGTGCATCTCCACTGATCATGTACAAGTGAAAGCATTAGGTGAACTTGGAAAAGCACGGAGACAAAAAAGGTAAAAACGGAATCTTTGATGGCCGGCCGCGGTGGTCTAGCGGTTCTGGCGCTGCAGTCCGGAACCGCGGGACTGGTACGGTCGCAGGTTCGAATCCTGCCTCGGGCATGGGTGTGTGTGATGTCCTTAGGTTAGTTAGGTTTAAGTAGTTCTAAGTTCTAGGGGACTTATGACCTAAGATGTTGAGTCCCATAGTGCTCAGAGCCATTTTTTTGGAATCTTTGATGACATCCAAAACACGTATTCTAGTAGTGTAACAGTTAGTGACTACGATCTATATTCTGAGCTCCACGTCCCTGGTCAGACATGAAGGTTTATCACTCATAAATTTTCGAATCTTTACTTCCTTCTTCAGATACGTTGTCAACGAAATTTTGTTTACGAGTAATTGGAATGTTGTCAAAGTTCTCCTTTCAGTACATTAAACGGCCTAATTCCATTGACATTCTCGCAATGTTGTTTCAAATTTTCTTCGCCCATCTTCTAGAATCTATAACAAAGTTATCGCAACATCAGACAAACTGGTATAGAAATTCTACCAGATAGCGTCAATTTATTTTTCTTTGGTGCAAAAAAATGGTTCAAATGGATCTGAGCTCTATGGGACTTAACATCTGAGGTTATCAGACCCCTAGAACTTACAACTACTTAAACCTAACTAACCTAAGGACATCACACACATCCATGCCCGAGGCAGGATTCGAACCTGCGACCGTAGCAGCAGCGTGATTCCGGACTGAAGCGCCTAGAACCGCTCGTCCACAGGGTCCGGCTCTTATGGGCAGCTACTGATTCAGGAGGTAATGTGGTTAAAAGACTAGGCCCACATTCGAGAGAAAGCCGGGTCAAACCGCCTCCAGCTCTTCAAAATTAGACATTCCATGCTTTCTCTAAAGCATCGAAATCAAATACGGGGATGGTTCCTTTGGAAATTCCGGAACCGTGCGACTGCTACGGTCGAAGGTTCGAATCCTGCCTCGGGCATGGATGTGTGTGATGTTATTAGGTTAGTTAGGTTTAAGTAGTTCTAAGTTCTATGGGACTGATAACCTCAGATGTTAAGTCCCATAGTGCTCAGAGCCATTTGAACCACTTTTTCTTTTGGTAAAAGTCGATTTCCATCTGTAATCCGAGCATATGTTCGTATATACTGACTTTTTTTCCACCGGGCAAAGAGACACTAATATCCGTATTTACTGCAGCTGTCTCACGGATGTCCGTTTCCTTGTGTACTGGCGCTCCGTAAACCGTCGCTCGAGATGGCTGCGTTTGCGAGCACGTCCCGTGTGACCAATGTTGTGCTTTCGGAGTCCTCCCTCGGGTATAGGTGTGTCTTTTGTCCTTAGCGTAAGTTAGTTTATGTTAGATTAAGTAGTGTGTAAGCCTAAGGACTGATGACCTCAGCAGTTTAGTCCCATAGGAACTTACCACAAATTTCCAAATTTCGACTTGTTAGTTCCATTGTTCCGACGACCGCCCCAATAGTCTTCTTGAGGCCACTTTGTTACGCTTCCTGTAGGGTGGCTGGACGCCAACCACTCTGGAGCACTGTTGGTGTCGCACTGCTGTTTTACCCTTGTTCGACTCCCGGCACCTGATATGGTCTTTGGTGCTCATTTGTTTTTTGGAGCTCGTTTGCCAACGCTGATCGATCACACTTTTCCCCCCACAGGTTCTTTCGGCTTGCCGTAAGGATGAAAATGGCACGGTGCCCAATCAGCGTCTGCCACGTCTGTGCGACCTTGGTGAAATGCACCATTCACTACATCTGCATTTGGTCCATAAACCGGTAGAACATTGCAGCGAATCTGAGTGCATTGTAAACGTCTCGCCCACATGAATTTTGCTATCCTGCATACTTCGTCTCTGGAATACGTTTCCTATTGCAGCGACGTTTCACTTTCACAGTGTGACACACCTGTTATCCGCACCGCAGTAGAACAGTGTCTGCAGGAAACCCGGATCGTGTGCTCTCTTCGAACAACACGCCAAACTTGTTGCCCATAGCGCGGGACAAGTGTAACTTAATTTTTGATGCCCCTGCGTAGAAGTGAGGAAATAGTTCGAAATGTTCAAATGTGTGAATTCCTAAGGGACCAAACTAGTGAGGTCACCGGTCCCTAGACTTACACACTACCTAAACTAACTTATGCTAAGAACAACACACAACCCATGCCCGAGGGAGGACTCGAACCCTCGGCTGGACGGGGCGCGCAGTCCGTGACATGGCGCCCTAAACCACGCGGCCACTCCGCGCGGCTAAATAGTTTGAGCTTTGCTTTTCTGCTAACCTAATTATGAATAATTGGCTAAGTTCGTTCTTGTATCAGTGTTTTTGAATCAGAAACCTTGTAACTTCTGGTCACAGATAAAAACAGAAAAATAACAATTAACTGGAAATTGGGTCACGTTATCAGCAACAGTAATACGACGCGCACTTGGTTACCGTCATACCGAGACGAAAGCAGGCGAGTCGCACCTTCAAGTCCAGCTTTATGCGATGAATGACGTAACGTTTTTACATTAGTATCAAATGTCCCAATATTCTTTTGTAAGCCCTCGCCGCTACTGCTGGGGAGGCCGAGTTGCCACTGTTGTTACGGTAGGTCGAGTTTGTGAGTTCGTGAAACGGCTTCTGGTGCAGTACACCGCTACGACAATTTCCCCCTGCCACTACTACAAAGCTATGCCCCAGCGTCAGGAAAAAGGATAGGAGAACGAAGGTTCTACAACAGTCCAACAAATCGGTAACGAAGTCACACAAATGAGTTAAAAAGATTTATTTCTTTATGTTTGTGACTTGTCGAATTATTAGGTCTGCAACACTGCATGTAATATAACAAAAAAGGCCCTCAATGACTAAGTGCAAATAATCGTAGGTAAACTTCACAGTACATAGCAAACGCTGAAACGTCCCCTTAGATCAATTATACACAACTGTGCTTAAACTGACACAATATTTTTAGCGCAACGCAATCTGACTTTCAAAAATCCCTACAAAAGAATGGCCCTGACTAACATTAACCTATACGTTTCACAAATCACTTACCTCACCAAAAATCTTCCTTACTCTAACTACTGTAATACAGCGAGCGCCACTACTGCCAGTTAAATAAAAGATTCAAACTACGGAAGGCACTAACTACTGATAGGGATAGTTAGCAAATGAAAGATTTTAATAGAGAACAAACAATGTATTTATCTTAATAGTCATAATATATATAGCAGTTCATAATATCCAGTATAACAAATTTCAAAACTCCGCCATCTCTCTCCCCACATCCACCACTGCTGGCGGCTCACCTCCAACTGCGCAACGCTACGCGCTGTTCACATCCTGCTGCCGCTGCCCAACACTACAATGGCAGACAACAATGCAAACTAGCCACAGACTGCACACAGCACAGCCAGTGATTTTCATACAGAGCGCTACGTAACGTTGCCAATAAGAAAACATAAACAGCCTACTTACAACGCAATTTACAACAACTGTCTGTTCACTTCTAAAACTTCAGAAAACGACGTTCCCTGTCTAAGTCAGCCCTGGATGATGATCTATAACCAAGTGGGCGAGCGCTGCTCTTCTATCTCTCGAATAGGCTTCTGTCCGTTGTCGTCTGGTCATTGTCGGATTGTACTCGGCCGGCAAATGGCCGAGGCGAAGTCGATATCTTCATCCTCGGCGCCACGCGCGCAAGTGGCGAGACTACACTCCTGGAAATTGAAATAAGAACACCGTGAATTCATTGTCCCAGGAAGGGGAAACTTTATTGACACATTCCTGGGGTCAGATACATCACATGATCACACTGACAGAACCACGGGCACATAGACACAGGCAACAGAGCATGCACAATGTTGGCACTGGTACAGTGTATATCCACCTTTCGCAGCAATGCAGGCTGCTATTCTCCCGTGGAGACGATCGTAGAGATGCTGGATGTAGTCCTGTGGAACGGCTTGCCATGCCATTTCCACCTGGCGCCTCAGTTGGACCAGCGTTCGTGCTGGACGTGCAGACCGCGTGAGACGACGCTTCATCCAGTCCCAAACATGCTCAATGGGGGACAGATCCGGAGATCTTGCTGGCCAGGGTAGTTGACTTACACCTTCTAGAGCACGTTGGGTGGCACGGGATACATGCGGACGTGCATTGTCCTGTTGGAACAGCAAGTTCCCTTGCCGGTCTAGGAATGGTAGAACGATGGGTTCGATGACGGTTTGGATGTACCGTGCACTATTCAGTGTCCCCTCGACGATCACCAGTGGTGTACGGCCAGTGTAGGAGATCGCTCCCCACACCATGATGCCGGGTGTTGGCCCTGTGTGCCTCGGTCGTATGCAGTCCTGATTGTGGCGCTCACCTGCACGGCGCCAAACACGCGTACGACCATCATTGGCACCAAGGCAGAAGCGACTCTCATCGCTGAAGACGACACGTCTCCATTCGTCCCTCCATTCACGCCTGTCGCGACACCACTGGAGGCGGGCTGCACGATGTTGGGGCGTGAGCGGAAGACGGCCTAACGGTGTGCGGGACCGTAGCCCAGCTTCATGGAGACGGTTGCGAATGGTCCTCGCCGATACCCCAGGAGCACCAGTGTCCCTAATTTGCTGGGAAGTGGCGGTGCGGTCCCCTACGGCACTGCGTAGGATCATACGGTCTTGGCGTGCATCCGTGCGTCGCTGCGGTCCGGTCACAGGTCGACGGGCATGTTCACCTTCCGCCGACCACTGGCGACAACATCGATGTACTGTGGAGACCTCACGCCCCACGTGTTGAGCAATTCGGCGGTACGTCCACCCGGCCTCCCGCATGCCCACTATACGCCCTCGCTCAAAGTCCGTCAACTGCACATACGGTTCACGTCCACGCTGTCGCGGCATGCTACCAGTGTTAAAGACTGCGATGGAGCTCCGTATGCCACGGCAAACTGGCTGACACTGACGGCGGCGGTGCACAAATGCTGCGCAGCTAGCGCCATTCGACGGCCGACACCGCGGTTCCTG
The DNA here is from genome assembly GCF_023864275.1 of Schistocerca cancellata. Taxonomy (NCBI): domain Eukaryota; kingdom Metazoa; phylum Arthropoda; class Insecta; order Orthoptera; family Acrididae; genus Schistocerca; species Schistocerca cancellata. The sequence continues at coordinate 54,472,273 of NC_064629.1, read as the reverse complement.
GTGTGTCCGCTGTGCCGTGCGTGTGATCATTGCTTGTACAGCCCTCTCGCAGTGTCCGGAGCAAGTATGGTGGGTCTGACACACCGGTGTCAATGTGTTCTTTTTTCCATTTCCAGGAGTGTATATGGCACTGGCAGCAGCTCGCATCTTTGCGCCTGTCGTGCGTTTGCCCTGGCTCTCTCTTGTTCGGACAACACAGCATATTCGACATATTTTCGCAGGAATTTCTGCGCGATAGTTCATTTATGAATTTTATCCATATAATGTTTGTTGTGATAACGCTACGTTTGATATTTGGGACAAATACTAGTAGATTCCCACCCCCCCTCGGTGTCGTATCGTTCTTTCCGTAAATTGCATACGGTCGACACACTCAATTTTAATATTTTATAGGCATATCGTCTTCCCTGACAGCGCTTCCCCGCGCAGTTCTTCTTCTGAGCAGTCCTCGCTCCTCTCCACCAAACTATTTTATGCAGTTACTTCCCAAGAGTCCACCGCACTGTAACAACTCACACAACTTTGACCAGGAACACAGTTGTACCCAGTCACGCGACTAAGTAACCATTACGGCGGGATCTTCAATTTGCTTTGTTGAGTAATAATTTTCTTTTAATTATGTCTCACACTGGGTAAAAATGTTGCTAACAAATTAAGGTCTCTAGACAAGGGTTCGAACTGGGGTTTGACTATGAATCTGAGTTAGAATTGCAACGTCTACATCTACATCTACATCTACATCCATACTCCGCAAGCCACCTGACGGTGTGTGGCGGAGGGTACCTTCAGTACCTCTATCGGTTCTCCCTTCTATTCCAGTCTCGTATTGTTCGTGGAAAGAAGGATTGTCGGTATGCCTCTGTGTGGGCTCTAATCTCTCTGATTTTATCCTCATGGTCTCTTCGCGAGATATACGTAGGAGGGAGCAATAAACTGCTTGACTCTTCGGTGAAGGTATGTTCTCGAAACTTTGACAAAAGCCCGTACCGAGCTACTGAGCGTCTCTCCTGCAGAGTCTTCCACTGGAGTTTATCTATCATCTCCGTAACGCTTTCGCGATTACTAAGTGATCCTGTAACGAAGCGCGCTGCTCTCCGTTGGATCTTCTCTATGTCTTGTATCAACCCTATCTGGTACGGATCCCACACTGCTGAGCAGTATTCAAGCAGTGGGCGAACAAGCGTACTGTAACCTACTTCCTTTGTTTTCGGATTGCATTTCCTTAGGATTCTTCCAATGAATCTCAGTCTGGCATCTGCTTTACCGACAATCAACATTATATGATCATTCCATTTTAAATCACTCCTAATGCGTACTCCCAGATAATTTATGGTATTAACTGCTTCCAGTTGCTGACCTGCTATTTTGTAGCTAAATGATAAAGGATCTATCTTTCTGTGTATTCGCAGCACATTACACTTGTCTACATTGAGATTCAGTTGCCATTCCCTGCACCATGCGTCAATTCGCTGCAGATCCTCCTGCATTTCAGTACAATTTTCCATTGTTACAACCTCTCGATACACCACAGCATCATCTGCAAAAAGCCTCAGTGAACTTCCGATGTCATCCACCAGGTCATTTATGTATATTGTGAATAGCAACGGTCCTATGACACTCCCCTGCGGCACACCTGAAATTACTCTTACTTCGGAAGACTTCTCTCCATTGAGAATAACATGCTGCGTCCTGTTATCTAGGAACTCCCTGTGCAGTCCTGAGAATGTTGATGAAGCCGGCCCGTGGCAGCCACATAAAACATATGGACAGTTAGTTTATTTTATTGATGCGTTGTGGTACTGAAGAGTTAACACTTTGATGGTAGTTTCTTCTTCCAGTTTGTTTGCTACTTACGGAAGATACAATCACTATGTTTTCACTTTCAGCGGCTACTTGGGCTTTCCCTAGTGTCCTTAGTACGTTTGTTGAGTTGTATTCATGTTTTATTTTATTCATTTGTTGTTTTATCATAGTTTGGTAAGCGCCTCTATTTCAGATTTTCTTTTTTGTTTTCCTCCATGGTTGGAAATCATTGCTCTCGGGAGTGTATACACGATGATCCATGTGCCCCTAACGATCCCATTTCATGCAACCTGCAATGTTATTTCTGACCTTCAAAAACCACGCGCCAGATTTTCATATTCTATCGCTCGCTACGCGCAAAACTATTAACCCTGCAGAAAAATTAACTTGACCTTCTTTCGTAGGAAATTTAAAATAGTTAAATTTTCTACGGGCATACGATTTCGCTAAAGGCCGTAGTTCTCGAGTTATTCAAAGAAACGTACAAAAGTGAGACTCAGACCCTATTCCCACACTCCGCCCCTACCGGTCAGGATTTGCAGTATGTTGCTAATGGCACTCCCTCCTACCACCGCACAAATATTCGCGACTGCACGTATTATTTACCAAATTCGACCTTTTTTTAGTCTTCACTGAGTGGCCTCGTTACGCCACCGGCTTAGTCGACCACTTACAAACTGTAAAATCGGCGTTTGTATAAATTTAATCTAACAACTTTGTGAATTTTAATAGCATAAAATAAACAATTATATCGTTGTTTTCATCGGGTCTTCTGACTACGAAACTACTACGCTTGTAAAGATTAAGTCTGGATCGAATTGTCGACGTAATTAGCTTTAGTATAATGTTTACAAATGTTGTTTTTATTTCGCCGGCCGGGTGGCCGAGCGGTTCTCGGCGCTACAGTCTGACACCGCGCGACCGCTACGGTCGCAGGTTCGAATCCTGCCTCGGGCATCGATGTGTGTGATGTCCTTAGGTTAGTTAGGTTTAAGTAGTTCTAAGTTCTAGGGCACCGATGACCTTAGAAGTTAAGTTCCATGGTGCTCAGAACCATTTGAACCATTTTTTGTTTTGTTTTGTTTTTATTTCATTACCCTCACGGGCACGTTTAAATTAATAATGTTAACTAAATAGCCGACGATGCTGGTGGCGTAACAGCCCAATCAATAGAGGCAAATAAGGTCGAATATCGGGAATAGTTCGTATAGTTGGAGATGTTTGTATAGTGGCAGGAGGGAATGCAATGAGCAACATGCTAGAAATCCTGACCGGTGGAGGCTGAGTGTGGGAGTGTGGTTTGAAGCTCACTTCTGTACGTTTTTCTTTAATAACTCAAAAACTACGGCATCTAGTGAAAACGTATCCGAGTAAAAAATTTAACTCCATTAAATTCCCTACAAGAAGGATTCTGTTAATTTTTCTATAGGGCTTACACTTTGCGCGTAACGAGCGAGAGGATACGAAAATTTCGTGTGTGGGTTTTGAAGGCCACTCATAACATTGGGGGGTGCAAAGGCAGCGGAATCACCCTGTAATTATCCCACCTTTGCAGTTCTATTGTGGCCACATATCTGAGTCTCGTATAGTGTTTGTATTGTCTAACATTCAACTACCGTTCTCTGTCATTTTTCATTATAAGCATTTTCCGTTTAGTTTTGCATGTACTTCTGTTGTTCGCCATGGGACAATTAAGCAACACTTACAGCATTTGTTCTGTGGAGTTTGTGAGTGACTGATGTTATTTTGAATGGCCGTTCTTCATACATGCATTCGTACAATAGGGTAATTTGCACTGTCGGTTATAGACAGTGGACTCGCATTCAGGAGGACGACGGTTCAATCCCGCGTCCGGCCATCCTGATTTAGGTTTTCCGTGATTTCCCTAAATCGCTCCAGGCAAATGCTGGGATGCTTCCTTTCAAAGGGCACGGCCGACTTCCTTCCCCGTCCTTCCCTAATCCGATGAGACCGATGATCTCGCTGTCTGGTCTCCTTCCCCGAAACAACCGACCAACCAACCAACCACTGTCGGTTATAAAGCCGAATTATTGTTTTCGCGTTTAAATCTTTGGTAGTGAAGGCAGGTATCTGTGTTCTGATTATTTAGAGAACATTCTGTCATTTTTTTTTCTTTTTTCCAGTCACGTAAGGCGTGAACATATGGGATGAACCTCGGTTCATTTTACTCTTTCTCCATTCTTTCGTTCTCTTTATTTGTGCCGATGATTAGTAATACTAGAAGGAAACTTCATGCCTCTAGAGCACAGCCCGGCATTCCTCGTTCTGTGCTAGTGAACGGCAGAGAAGCCTTACATCGCACTTCATCGCTTCCGAAGTCTGTGACGATAAGGCGCGTGGCGCCCGCCGGCTGGCAAACATGCGACAGGTGACAGCCAGCCTTCTTTTTTCCCCACTGCCCAAACACTAGAAGCATACTTTCCGTGCTATGTGAAGTTTTCTGCAAAGTAGCTTGTGCTCTTCTAGATCCGGTAAAAACACAACTTTAGTACCAAACAGCGCGAAGCACGTGTCCGGCTCACATAGCAATGAAAACAATAGAAAACCGAACAAAGATATTTACATATATCGAGTGCTCCAAGTAACGTGGACATTCACAAATGTACATAAGCTATTCGATACGACGGAACATTGTGTAGTATGCATAGTACCAGGCGAGGCTGCGCAGCAGTTAAGGTAGTGGACTCGAATTCAGGAGAAGCGGGCTTCAAAACCAGTCGGGCCGACCGTGACAATATGTCGCATCGACCCCGGCTAGTGTATCGTGGCCTCCAGCAGGACTATATGCCCTTTATGTTGCTGACCTAGAGACTTTTGCTTAGCGCCACCGTCAAAGTTCTTCAGTACAGGGACGACGTCTATATTTACGCTCCCTTGTCGTGCTTTTTGGTAACACACCTATGGCTTACGGACGCATGTGAAATGGTCGCATGGGAGTTCGAAAATGAGCACACATTGTCACTTGACAAATCAGTTGTTGTAATATTCAATGGGAAATGGAGTAATAACTTCGCATCCGAACTTCATCTTGCTCCGTACACATTTCCTGTTCGGGTAAAAGCAAACTTCCTTGGCATCTACTTCGACAGCAATGTCACGAAGACGCACCATGTTGCGCACGCCATCGACAAGGTGGATAACATTGTGAATATCTTGAGTATGCTTACCCAAACATAGTGGGGAGCGGAACCGATTAAGCTCTTGACTCTGTCTAATATTTTGGCCCGCTCTGCATTAGATTATGGTAGCACTGTCTACGTCACTGCAACGCAATCAACATTGCGCAAGCTCGATGTTACTCATTATACAGTGATTCGTCTTGTCCGCTGAGCCATGAAATCAGCGTCCACGAACGCGCTCATGGAGGAAGCATCCCACATTGCCGTTGTCCATAAGACGGCAAATGTTGTCTGATATTTTTCTCCTCAGTCGATCTTCGATATCAGATTGTGCTTCTCTTAAGGTGGTGGTATGTTTCTGGAGACTCACACTGGCACCTCATGGACGTCCACTGACCAGAATTCCTTTACTAGTTCGCAGCTACGAGAAATGGCGCCTTCTCTCTCTCCACTCATCCTACTACACACAAAACTTCCCTGTTTTCGTTTTTCGTTTAGTGTATTCTTCACTCCAGCCCCAGTGGCATACCTGCCGTCCGATTTCCGAACGCAAACCAGCAACACTCGGGACCTGGAGCATTTTCTCAGCATACAATGGCCGCAGTACGCTCACATCTATGTGAACGATTCTAAATACGAGGAGGCTGTGGGATACGCCTTCTTTTGCCCTTCTAGTGGAGCCTACCAGATGTTTGCACTTCCACCTGAATCTTCTATTTACATGGCGGAGCTACTAGCCGTCAGGGAAGTTACTAAGTACGGTACCCGAACATTCGAGTTCGTCCTGATTCTTACGGAGTCTCAAAGTGTGCTGCAGAAATTGCAACATCTAGTGTTTGATAAACAGACCAACAGGTATGTTCTGCACATCTTGGCGGCCACAACAGACGCGCAAACCTTGGGCATTACCGTTCAATTACTCTGGAGTAAAGGACATCATGGCTTTCTTCATAATGAAATTGTTGCCCGCCTTGCCAAGGGGAGTATTACAGAAGGCCAGTTACGCCCAATGCCGAACCCTTACGCGGATCTCACATCGGCCATACGGAAGGCTGCTTATCACGCTTGGAACTGTGAATGACATGCCTCTCTGAGCTGTAAGGGCGGCCACCTGGCGGCCATCTCTTCTCGACCATGGTTCACCTCGGTGGATGTCAGGTCGTTTCTACCATTCGCATGAGGCTAGGCCATGGGCGTTACCCCGCGCACCTACACTACGTGATCAAAGGAATTCGAACACCTAGCTCAAAATTACTTACAAGTTCGTGGCGCCCTTCATCGGTAATGCTGGAATTCAGTATGGTGTTGGCCCACCCTTAGCCACGATGACAGCTTCCACTCTCGCAGGCATACGTTCAATCAGGTGCTGGAAGGTTTCTTGGGGAGTGGCAGCCCATTCTTCACGGAGTGCTGCACTGAGGAGAGGTATCGATGTCGGTCGGTGAGGCCTGGCACGAAATTGGAGTTCCTAAACATGCTGTTCTATAGGATTCAGGTCAGTAATCTGTGCAGGCCAGTCCATTACAGGGGTGTTACTGTCGTGTAACCACTCTGCCACAGGCGGTGTATTTTGAACAGGTGCTCCATCCTGCTAGATTTAATCGCCATCCCCGAGTTACTCTTCTAGAGTGGGAAGCAAGAAGGTGTTTAATACGTAAATGTAGGCCCGTGCTGTGATAATGCCACGCAAAACAACAAGGCGTGAAAGCCCCCTTCATGAAAAACACGACCACACCGGAACACCTCGGCCTCCGAATTTTACTGCTGGCACTACACACGCTGGTACATGACGTTCACCGGGCAATCGCCATACGCACACCCGGTCATCGGATCGCCACATTGTGTACCGTGATTCGTCACTCCACACAACGTTTTTCTACTGTTCAGTCGTCCGATGTTTACGCTCCTTACACCGAGCGAGGCGTCGTTTGGCATTTACCGGCGTGATGTATGGCTTAAGAGCAGCCGCTCGACCATTAAATCCAAGTTTTCTCACCTCCCGCCTAACTGTCATAGTACTTGCCGTGGATCCTGATGCAGTTTGGAATTCCTGTGTGATGGTCTGGATGGATGTCCGCCTATTACACATTACGACCCTCTTCAAGTGTCGGCGGTCTCTGTCAGTTAGCAGACGAGGTCGGCCTGTACGCCTTTGTGCTGTATGTGTCCCATCACGTTTCCACTTCACTATCACATCGGAAAGAGTGGACCTAGGGACGTTTCGGAGTGTGGAAATCTCGCGTACAGACGTATGACACAAGTGACATCCAATCACCTGACCACGTTCGAAGTCTGTTGTGTTCCGCGGAGCGCCCCATTCTGCTCTCTCACGACGTCTAAAGACTGTTGAGGTCGCTGATATGGAGTATCTGGCAGTAGGTGGCAGCACAACGCACCTATTATGAAAAAGGTATGTTTCCAGATACTTTTGATCACATACTGTATATCGGTTGAAGATTATCACATCTGAACACTGCGATAAAGGCACAATGGCAGTAACGGATCTTAACCACATCATATTGTCATGACCCAAGTACACGAATGCATAATCAGGCTCGTATAAGAAATTTGTTGCGAGATGTTACCCTTTCCTCACCAGTGATCCTATTTTACTCGACCGATTTGAAAATGTTTGTGAATTCCTAAGGGACCAAACTGCTGAGGTCAGCGGTCCCTAGACATACACACTACCTAAACTAACTTATACTAAGAACAACACACACACACACACACACACAAGGGAGGACTCGAACCTCCGGCGGGAGGGGTCGCGCAATTCGTGACGTGGCGCCTCAAACTGTGCGGCCACTCCGCGCGGCCCAGCGTTCTGATAACTACACTCCTGGAAATGGAAAAAAGAACACATTGACACCGGTGTGTCAGACCCACCATACTTGCTCCGGACACTGCGAGAGGGCTGTACAAGCAATGATCACACGCACGGCACAGCGGACACACCAGGAACCGCGGTGTTGGCCGTCGAATGGCGCTAGCTGCGCAGCATTTGTGCACCGCCGCCGTCAGTGTCAGCCAGTTTGCCGTGGCATACGGAGCTCCATCGCAGTCTTTAACACTGGTAGCATGCCGCGACAGCGTGGACGTGAACCGTATGTGCAGTTGACGGACTTTGAGCGAGGGCGAATAGTGGGCATGCGGGAGGCCGGGTGGACGTACCGCCGAATTGCTCAACACGTGGGGCGTGAGGTCTCCACAGTACATCGATGTTGTCGCCAGTGGTCGGCGGAAGGTGCACGTGCCCGTCGACCTGGGACCGGACCGCAGCGACGCACGGATGCACGCCAAGACCGTAGGATCCTACGCAGTGCCGTAGGGGACCGCACCGCCACTTCCCAGCAAATTAGGGACACTGTTGCTCCTGGGGTATCGGCGAGGACCATTCGCAACCGTCTCCATGAAGCTGGGCTACGGTCCCGCACACCGTTAGGCCGTCTTCCGCTCACGCCCCTACATCGTGCAGCCCGCCTCCAGTGGTGTCGCGACAGGCGTGAATGGAGGGACGAATGGAGACGTGTCGTCTTCAGCGATGAGAGTCGCTTCTGCCTTGGTGCCAATGATGGTCGTATGCGTGTTTGGCGCCGTGCAGGTGAGCGCCACAATCAGGACTGCATACGACCGAGGCACACAGGGCCAACACCCAGCATCATGGTGTGGGGAGCGATCTCCTACACTGGCCGTACACCACTGGTGATCATCGAGGGGACACTGAATAGTGCACGGTACATCCAAACCGTCATCGAACCCATCGTTCTACCATTCCTAGACCGGCAAGGGAACTTGCTGTTCCAACAGGACAATGCACGTCCGCATGTATCCCGTGCCACCCAACGTGCTCTAGAAGGTGTAAGTCAACTACCCTGGCCAGCAAGATCTCCGGATCTGTCCCCCATTGAGCATGTTTGGGACTGGATGAAGCGTCGTCTCACGCGGTCTGCACGTCCAGCACGAACGCTGGTCTAACTGAGGCGCCAGGTGGAAATGGCATGGCAAGCCGTTCCACAGGACTACATCCAGCATCTCTACGATCGTCTCCGTGGGAGAATAGCAGCCTGCATTGCTGCGAAAGGTGGATATACACTGTACTAGTGCCGACATTGTGCATGCTCTGTTGCCTGTGTCTATGTGGCTGTGGTTCTGTCAGTGTGATCATGTGATGTATCTGACCCCAGGAATGTGTCAATAAAGTTTCCCCTTCCTGGGACAATGAATTCACGGTGTTCTTATTTCAATTTCCAGGAGTGTATTTCCATCCCAGGATATTTTAGTGGCAGGACATGGTATTAAAGTTGTTATTGTAAAATGTTAAATGGTTGTATTTTACTCTGATTGTTTTTGGCCACTGTTTATAAAGGTTAAGTTAGCCTTTCATTGGTGGCTTTAAAATTGTTAGTTATTGTAAAAGCTGAATGACTGTATCTTTACTTTGATTGTTTTAATCTGCTTGGCATCCTTCGAAAATGCTAGTTCTGCCTCCCTGTTAGCGAGCCCTTGTAATTTAATACCTTGTTGTGCCAAAATTTAAAAGAAGTGGCTCCATACATGTTCGGTAGCGAAAATGTATGCAAATTGGTGTTTTGTTTCATTACTTGGAAAGTTTTAATTTTGTTATTAAATGCTTTATCAAAGTCTGTTTTAAGTAAATTGGCTTGGCTGTTAACGGTAAAGTAAAGTTTTTAATTCCATTACTTGGAAAGTTTTGATTTTTTATCAAATGTTTTATCAAAGTCGGATTTAAGTAAAATGGCTTGGCCGTTAACTGTAAAGTAAATTGTTTTGAAAAGGCACTCATGCCTGCTAGCTTTTTTGGATCTGTTCCTGGTCAAGTGGTAAAGAAATGACTTTTAATGGTTGAAGTAATCAATAAAGAAATTGTAAACTGCAACTCGACAGTAACCAACTAAATTTGGCCTCGTTTCCCAACTGGGGGTTTTCCTTGATTAATCGTAACACCCGTCTGTTATATGATGTTACAATATTTGCAGTTTTGTGCTTCAGCTATCGTTGTACTTATTGTATGATGTACGATGTTTGCTCCTTTCATGTTTTGTCTTTTACTGTAAGAGCACATGCATGTTTGTCACAATGTTGCTTTGTAGTGCTGTCTGTAATTCTGCTCTAATGTCTTCTATTACTGCCGCCGGCTGTCTGATGTTTAACTGCAGTTTTATTTTACTTTATGAATGTGTTTGTATTCTGACTTCGTAGTTTTGTGCTATTCTGCTTTTTTTGCGATGATGTTTCTTCGGCACTTTATAATCGTTGTTGGCTGTATGGTCCATGTAACCCAAAGCCAAAATAAAAAAATCAATTTGGCCCTCCAGTTTAGGTTTGCGTGTTTTGCCCAAATAGCTTAAGGCGAATATCGGCTTGGTTACTTTCAAAAGCACGCGGTCGATTTCCTCGGTCATTCTGTTCCCGTCCGAGACTGTGCTCCATTTCTAATCATTTCCTCGTCAACAAGATGTTAAAACCTAATTTTTCTTCCTTTCGTTAGAAATAAAAGAGCAGAAATATAGTTATATGGCGAATACTCGTATTTTTATGTTTGCTAATATTTCGAATAACTGTTTTCCTCTTCAAGTGGCGATATACTTTTTAATGGTATTTTACAGGTTATGGAAACCAGCGTTCTGTGACAGTGTGTTTTAAAGTTCACAATGTAACTTCTCGTATTTATCTCCAGGAAGTGTGCTAAAAGGTAGGTCAAAGTCTGCCGGCGTAATGGAGTCCCACTTTCTGTTGATGCTGTTGTTGTTGTTTTTGTGTTTGTGTTGATGGTGGTCTTGAGTCCGAAACTGGTTTCATGCAACAGGTTGCGCTAGTTTATCCTGTGCAACTGTATTCGTCCCTTCATACCCAATGTAACCTACCAGCCTTACATATAGCATATTTTCTGAGTATTTATGCGAAAGGTTTCAATATGAATATGTACTATAGCTAGAAGCGAGTAGTCGCAGTAATATTGATTTTGCAGGTGAAGCTTTTGCCTATACGGATATCCACCGATGTATCTGCGAATATCAGCAATAATAATTACATCGTGGCCCAAACTTAAATGACTGCCAATTTCACTATTTTAGTTTACTTTTTGCTACACAAGCAACTGATAACAATCATTATTGTTGTTTAAATCATTATTTACTACTCGTGACAGGGTGCCACCATACTGGATTGAATACGTTGTCCTGGAGACGGTAGATGCGCTGTTGACATTTGCAGGAGCTAAAGAAAATATTACCGATATTCTGCACAGTTTCACGTACATTCTGCTTCCGTTGTACGACCAGCTGCCTTATGTGTGAGTCGCTCCTGTTTTGCTTGTGTAAGCAAAAGTCACTTACGTAATAACAGAAAGCTGTTACACAGCGACATGAAAGCTGTTCTAGGACACTAATTTCGTTGGGATCTCCGCTTCATGCTCTGACTCCTTACAACGTTAAGTTATGTTGGGTATAAAATCACAGAATAGCTTGAATATGTTTACAAGTACACAATGCAAAACATATTACATAGAGTTGTGTAACACGTTAGCGTGATTTAACGATATCCTTAATTACCATAATTAGATAAACGAACTATGGGCAACATGTGACGAAAACTTGTAATACGACTTCACTAAACTTTCTAAGGTCGAGGAAATTTACAGTGCTGACATCTAACTGTATCACTGGACTTATCTTCTGACGAACAGTAATGCCGTTAAAATCAGTATATCGTTCTGCTGTAACATGACAGTGAAAGACGCTCTTTTGGAATGGACTCCAATATTTTGTGCATTATACAAAGGTAAAAAGAACATAAGTACAGCCTAAAATGCATTAAAAATTCTGATTGAAGTTACCAAAACACGAAATAAATCGATAAATACAAGTTTCGGTTCACGAAAAGATGGCGAAATAGAAAATCGAAGGAATGTGAAGGCATTGAATTAGGTGGAACAAATGTGATGCTGGCTGGGTATACAAGTGACTGCTCGTCATGTGCTTCCACCCACCTTTAGGTTACAGACCCAATACAGCAGTCACGGCCAAGAGCAATGGCTGACTATCGCCACAGTAAGTACGGCCACGACAGCAGCCAGCTTCGCGGCGGAGCACACGTCATTTGCAGATGGTCAGAGCTCATATTTTTGCAAATGCGTACCTCTGTCATTGCAAGCGAAACGAAGGACGAAATTTTATTGGGTGCGTCCTACGTTATGAGTTTTGCTAGTTGGCAATAAAATAACTGATGACGGCCGAAGTAGACAGTATACAAGGTAGTTACAGTGGCAAGAAAAGCGTTTCTGAAGAAGCGTGATTTGTTCACAATGAATGTAAATTTGAGTGTTAGGAAGTCTTTTCTGAAAGTATTTTTATGGAGTGTAGCCATTTGTGGAAGTGAAATATGACCGATAAATACTTAAGACAAGAGCTGAATAGAAGCTTTTGAAATGTGGTGCTACAGAAGAATGCTGAAGATTAGAGGAGGTAACTAATGAAGAGCTACTTAATAGAATACGGGGGAAATGAAATTTATGGCACAACCTGACAAGAAGAAGGGATCGGTTGATAGGACACATTCTGAAACATCAAGAGATCACCAATTTAGTACTGGAGGGAAGTGTGGGGAGTAAAAATAGTAGAGGGAGACCAAAAGATGAATACAGCAAGCTGATTCAGTTGGATGTAAATTGCAGTAGTCGCTCGGAGATGAAGAAAATTGTAAAGGATGGAGTATCATGGAGGGCTGCATGAAACTAGACCACAACAACACAACCTATGTTACGTTTCCACTCCACAAACGGCGTGGTTGCTACATTTGTTTGTGAACTTCGCAAACATGAAGAGGAACTTTTCAGTTTCACCAAAATGTCTGTATAAGGTTTTGATGAAATATTAAACACAATAGCAGACTATCCACTGTGTGGCCTCTTCCATGAACCATGGACCTTGCCGTCGGTGGAGAAGCTTGAAGCTTGCGTGCCTCAGCGATACAAATAGCGGTACCGTAGGTGCAACCACAGCGGAGGGGTATCTGTTGAGAGGCCAGACAAACGTGTGGTTCCTGAAGAGGGGCAGCAGCCTTTTCAGTAGTAGAAGGTGCAACAATCTCGATGATTGACTCATATGGCCATGTAACATCAACCAAAACGGCCCTGCTGTGCTGGTACTGCGAACGGCTGAAAGCAACGGGAAACTACAGCCGTAATTTTTCCCGAGGGCATACAGCTTTACTGTATGGTTAAATGTTGCTGACGTCCTCTTGGTAAAATAATCCCGAGGTAAAATAATCCTCTATTCGGATCTCTGGGTGGCAACAACTACTCAGGAATACGTCATTTTTAGGAGAAGCAAAACTGGCGTTCTGTGAATCGGAGCGTGGAATGTCAGATCCCTTAATCGGGCCGGTAGGTTAGAAAATTTAAAAAGGGAAATCGATAGGTTAAAGTAAGATATAGTGGGAATTAGTGTAGTTCGCTGATATGAAGAACAAGATTTCTGGTCAGGTGAATATAGAGTTATAAATACAAAATCAAATAACTGTAATGGAGGAGTAGGTTTAATAATGAATAAAAAAATATGAACGCGAATAAGCTACTACTAACAGCATAGTGAACGCAGTATTGTAGCCATGATAGACACGAAGCACACGCCTACCACAGTACTAAAAGTTTATATGCAAACTAGCTCCACAGATTATGAAGAGATTCAAGAAACGTATGATGCGATATAAGAAATTATTCAGATAGTTTCAAAGGCAGACGAAAATTTAGTAGTCACGGGGGACTGGAATGCGACTGTAGGAAAATAAAGAGAAGGAAAAGTAGTGGGTGATTTTGGACTGGTGATTTTGGACTGGTGGTTCATGGTGTGGGTTCCTGTAGTCATGTCCTAGTTCATGAACCACGGGCAACGTATGAGTGGCCAAGTAAGTGGTCCCGACAGTCGGGATACCAGTTACTTTGGAATAAGGCTGGGCATCTCGGACATATTCTGAGTCGTAGTCACCTTTGTGCTCATACGGCAAACACTACCAAATCCACCGGTTAGTCCCTCAACCGTTAGGGGTAAAACCAAATGGGACTCGGGGCAAGTAAGGCTAGCAACCTGCTTCCATGGTACTTTAAATATGATGCTAGCAACAATCAGAGCAAAATGCCTCGGACCTTTGGAGGTGACGGAGTCCCACCTCTAACTGACAAACCAGGGACTCCTAAGATACGACTTGGCAAACAAATGGTAATGAGATGGGGAGCTATTAATATCAATGGGGGCTACTCTGGGAAGAAGGTAGAGCTGGCAGAGGCTGTAAGTAAGATGGGGCTGGACGTTTTAGCTGTTAGTGACATTCGGGTAAGGGGTGAGAAAGAAGAGGAAGTGGGAGAATACAAGGTCTACCTGTCAGGAGTCAAAGCAGGAATAGCACAATGGGGTGTAGGGCTTTACATCAGGAAAGAAATGGAACCCGGCGTAGTTGCAATAAGGTATGTAAACGAACGACTGATGTGGATAGATTTGACAGTGTCTAGCAAGAAAATTAGGATTGTGTCAGTATATTAGCATTGTGAAGAGACAGATCAAGATAAGATGGATAGTTTTTATGAGGCACTCAGTGATGTAGTTGTTAGAGTAAAGGACAAGGACAGTGTTCTGCTCATGGGTGATTTTAATGCCACGATTGGAAATTGAACAGAAGCGTATGAAAAGGTTATGGGTAAATTTGGAGAGGATATGGAGGCCAACAGGAACGGGAAACAACTCTTGGATTTCTGTGCCAGTATGGGCTTAGTAATCAGAAACTCCTTTTTTAAACATAAGAACATTCACCGGTATACTTGGGAAGGCAGGGGAACCAGATCTGCCATTGACTATATAATAACAGATCAGGAATTCAGGAAGGCTGTGAGGGACACACGTGTATTCAGGGGATTCTTTGATGACACTGATCATTATTTAATCTGCAGTGAAATTGGGATTGTGAGGCCGAAAGTGCAGGAGGTCAGGTCCATATGTAGGAGAATAAGAGTGGAGAAACTTCAGGATAAGGAAATCAGGCACAAGTACATAACAGCGATCTCAGAAAGGTACCAGTTAGTTGAATGCAGTCAATTACAGTCATTGGAAAAGGAATGGACAAGGTACAGGGACACAGTACTAGAAGTGGCTAAAGAATGTCTTGGAACAGTAGTGTGTAAAAGTAGGATGAAGCAAACAGCTTGGTGCAATGACACAGTCAAGGCAGCCTGTAAAAGTAAACAGAAGGCGTATCAAAAATGGCTACATACTAGAACTCAGGTAGACAGAGAAAGTTATGTTGAAGAAAGAAACAAAGCCAAACAGATAATTGCAGCATCCAAGAAGAAATCTTGGGAAGACTTTGGAAACAGGATGGAGACTATGGGTCAAGCTGCTGGAAAACCATTCTGGAGTGTAATTAGCAGTCTTCGAAAAGGAGGTAAGAAGGAAATGACAAGTATTTTGGACAGGTCAGGAAAACTGCTGGTGAATCCTGTGAATGCCTTGGGCAGATGGAGGGAATATTTTGAAGAGTTGCTCAATGTAGGTGAAAATACGATCAGTAATGTTTCAGATTTCGAGGTAGAATGGGACAGGAATGATGATGGAAATAGGATCACATTTGAGGAAGTGGAGAAAATGGCCAGTAGATTGCAGTGCAATAAAGCAGCTGGGGTGGATGAAATTAAGTCGGAACTCATCAAATACAGTGGAATGTCAGGTCTTAAATGGCTACACAGGATAATTGAAATGGCCTGGGAGTCGGGACAGGTTCCATCAGACTGGACAAAAGCTGTAATCACACCAATCTTTAAACATGGAAACTGAAAAGATTGTAACAACTACAGAGGTATCTCTTTAATAAGCGTTGTGGGTAAAATCATCTCAGGTATTGTTGAAAGGAAAGTACGAGTATTAGTTGAGGACCAATTGGATTAAAATCAGTGTGGGTTTAGGCCTCTTAGAGGTTGTCAGGACCAGATCTTTAGCTTACGGCAAATAATGGAGAAGTGTTCTGAGTGGAACAGGGAATTGTATCTATGCTTTATAGATCTAGAAAAGGCATATGACCGAGTTCCTAGGAGGAAGTTATTGTCTGTTCTACGAGATTATGAAAGAGGAGGCAAACTTTTGCAAGCAATTAAAGGTCTTTACATGGATAGTCAGGCAGCAGTTAGAATTGACGGTAAATTGAGTTCATGGTTCAGAGTAGTTTCAGGGGTAAGACAGGCTGCAATCTGTCTCCACTGTTGTTCATATTATTTATGGATCATATGTTGAAAACAATAGACTGGCTGGGTGAGATTAAGATATATAAACACAAAATAAGCAGTCTTGCATATGCGGATGACTTAGTTGTGACCGAGCGAGGTGGCGCAGTGGTTAGACACTGGACTCGCGTTCGGGAGGACGACAGTTCAATCCCGCGTCCGGCCATCCTGATTTAGGTTTTCCGTGATTTCCCTAAATCGCTCCAGGCAAATGCCGGGATGGTTCCTTTCAAAGGGCACGGCCGACTTCCTTCCCCGTTCTTCCCTAATCCGATGAAACCGATGACCTCGCTGTCTGGTCTCCTTCCCCGAAACAACCAACCAACCAACCAACCAACTTAGTTGTGATGGCAAATTCGATTGAAAGTTTGCAAAGTAATATTTCAGAGCTAGATCAGAAATGTAAGGACTATGGTATGAAGATTAGCATCTCCAAAACGAAAGTAATGTCAGTGGGAAAGAAATATAAACGGATTGAGTGCCAAATAGGAGGAACAAAGTTAGAACATGTGGACGGTTTCAAGTACTTAGGATGCATATTCTCACTGGATGGCAACATAGTGAAAGAACTGGAAGCGAGGTGTAGCAAAGCTAATGCAGTGAGCGCTCAGCTACGGTCTACTATCTTCTGCAAGAAGGAAGTCAGTACCAAGACTAAGTTATTTGTGCACCGTTCAATGTTTCGACCAACTTTGTTGTATGGGAGCGAAAGCTAGGTAGATTCAGGTTACCTTATCAACAAGGTTGAGGTTACGGATATGAAAGTAGCTAGGATGATTGCAGGTACTAGTAGATGGGAACAATGGCAGGAGGGTGTCCACAATGAGGAAATCAAAGAAAGACTGGGAATGAACTCTATAGATGTAGCAGTCAGGGCGAACAGGCTTAGATGGTGGGGTCATGTTACACGCATGGGAGAAGCAAGGTTACCCAAGAGACTCATGGGTTCAGCAGTAGAGGGTAGGAGGAGTCGGGGCAGACCAAGGAGAAGGTACCTGGATTCGGTTGAGAATGATTTTGAAGTAATAGGTTTAACATCAGAAGAGGCACCAATGTTAGCACTGAATAGGGGATCATGGAGAAATTTTATAAGGGGGCTATGCTTCAGACTGAACGCTGAAAGGCATAATCAGTCTTAAATTATAAAGATGAAGAAGATGAAGGTAAGGAATGAAAGAGGAAGCCACCTGGTAGAATTTTGCACAGAGCATAACTTAATCATAGCTAAACTTGGTTCAAGATCATTAAAGAAGGTTGTATACATGGAAAAGGCCTGGAGACACTGGAAGGTTTCAGACAGATTATATAATTGTAAGACAGAGATTTAGGAACCAAGTTTTAACTTGTAAGACATTTCCAGGGGTAGGTGTGGACTCTGGCCACAATTTATTGGTTATGAGCTGTAGATTAAAGAAAGCGCAAAAAGGTAGGAATTTAAGTAGATGGGACCTGGATGAGCTAAAAGAACCAGAGGTTATAAAGAGTTTCAGACAGAGAATTAGGGAGCGATTGACAAGAACAAAGGGGAAGAAATACAGTAGAAGAAGAATGGGTAGCTTTGCGAGATGAAATAGTGAAGGCAGCAGAGGATCAAGTGGTAAAAAGAAGAGGCCTAGTGGAAAATTCAGGGTAACAGAAAAGATACTGAATTTAATTGATGAAAGGAGAAAATATAAAAGTGCAGTAAATGGAGCAGGCGAAAAGGAATACAAAGGCCTCAAAAATGAGATCGACAGGAAGCGC
Source organism: Schistocerca cancellata (assembly GCF_023864275.1). Lineage (NCBI taxonomy): Eukaryota > Metazoa > Arthropoda > Insecta > Orthoptera > Acrididae > Schistocerca > Schistocerca cancellata. The sequence continues at coordinate 54,454,300 of NC_064629.1, read as the reverse complement.
AAAATGGCTAAGCATGGATGGCTACAGGAGAAATGTAAGGATGTATCACTAGGGGTAAGATAGATATTGCCTACAGTAAAATTAAGGAGACCTCAGGAGAAAAGAGAACCACCTGTTTGAATATCAAGAGCTCAGATGGAAAATCCGTCCTAAGCAAAGAAGGGAAAGCAGAAAGGTGGAAGGAATATATAGGTCTATACAAGGGCGATGTATTTGAGGGCAATATAATGCAAATGGAAAGAGACGTAGGTGAAGATAAAGTGGGAGATATGATACTGCATGAAGAACTTGACAGATCGCTGAAAGACCTAAGTCGAAACAGTGCCCTAGGAGTAGACGATATTCCGTTAGAATCGTTGATAGCCTTGGGAGAGCCAGTCATGACAAACCTCTTTCATCTGGTGAGCAAGATGTATGAGACAGGCGAAATATCCTAAGACTTCAGGAAGAATATAACAATTCCAATCCCAAAGAAAGCAGGTGTTCACAGGTGTGAAAATTACCGAACTATTAGTTTAATAAGTCACTGTTAGAAAATAATAACACGAATTCTTTACAGACGAATGGAAAAAACTGGTAGAAACCGACCTTGGGGAATATCAGGTTGGATTCCGTAGAAATGTTGGAACAGGCGAGGCAATACTGACCCTACGACTTGTCTTAGAAAATAGATTAAGGAAAGGCAAACCTACGTTTCTAGCATTTGTAGACTTAGAGAAAGCTTTTGACAAAGTTGACTGGAATTTTCTCTTACAGATTCTGAAGGTGGCAAGGGTAAAATACAGGGAGAGAAAGGCTATTTATAATTTGTACAGAAACCAAATGGCAGTCATAAGAGTCGAGGGGCATGAAAGGGAAGAAGTGGTTGAGAAGGGAGTGAGACCGGGTTGTAGCTTGTGGTGTCACCTCCAAACACCACACTTGCTAGGTGGTAGCCTTTAAATCGGCCGCGGTCCGTTAGTATACGTCGGACCCGTGTGTCGCCACTATCAGTGATTGCAGACCGAGCGCCGCCACACGGCAGGTCTAAAGAAACTTAATAGCACTCGCCCCAGTTATACAACCGACTTTGCTAGCGACGGTTCACTGACAAAATACGCTCTCATTTGCCGAGACGATAGTTTAGCATAGCCTTCAGCTACGTCATTTGCTACGACCTAGCAAGGCGCCATATTCAGTTACTACTGATATTATGAATCATGTACCGTCAAAAGCGTCGTTCATCATTAATGGATAAAAGTTAAGTATTCCACCAGCTGCGTCCGTTTTTCTAAATTCTTATTTCCTTGTCATGTTCCAGACCTCACGCCAGCCTGCGTGGGCTAAAACGCGTGCATTTTGGCCTCCTTTAGCAAAACGGTGTTGGCTCTCTTGCCAACCACAACATAGCCTATCCCCGAAGTTATTCAATCTGTATATTGAGCAAGCAGTATAAAGGAAACAAAAGAAAAATTTGGAGTAGGAATTAAAATCCATGGTGAAGAAATTAAAACTTTGAAGTTTGCCGATGACATTGTAATTCTGTCAGGGACAGCAAAGAAGCAGGAAGAGCATCTTAGTGGAATAGACAGTGTCTTGAAAGAAGGATATAAGATGAACATCAACAAAAGCAAAACGATGATAACGGAAGATAGTCGAAGTAAATCAGGCGATGCTGAAGGTATTAGATTAGGAAAGGAGCAAAATAAAGGGAAGCAAAATAACTGATGGTCGGAGTAGAGGGGATATAAAATGTAGACTGGCTATGACAAGGGTAGCGTTTCTGACAAAGAGAAATTTGTTAACATCGAGTATAGATTTGAGTGTCAAAAAGTCCTTTCTTATGGAGTGTAGCCATGTATGGAAGTGACATATTGACGATAAACACTTTAGACAAGAAGAGAATAGAAGCTTTCGAAATGTGGTGTTACAGAACAACGCTGAGGATTAGATGGGTAGATCACGTAACTAATGAGGAAGTATTGAATAGAATTGAGAAGAGGAATTTGTGGCAAAACGTGAAAAGAAGAAGGGATCGGTTGGTAGGACACATTCTGAGGCATGAAGGGATCACCAATTTAGTTATGGAGGGAAGCGTGAAAGGTGAAAACCGTAGACGGACACCAAGAGAAGAATACGCTAAGCAGATTCAGAAAGATGTAAGTTGCACTAGTTATTCGGAGATGAAGAGGCTTGCACAGAAAGCTGCATCAAACCAGTCTCTGGACTGAAAACAACAACAGCACTGTGTGACCAGAAAGCATGGGAAGATTGTCTGTGTACAATCTTGATAAAATTGTGTTCCTGACGAAGCGATAATGGTAGCCAAGAGAATGCAGAGGCTCCATGTCCAGCCATTTCTATTCATTTCATCAATACTGAGGGCAATCAATTTCGAAAAGGGTATAACGTTTTAACCACTCTAGGATAAGACACAAAGCATACTTTTTCTTTGTATCCCTGCTAAAGGAAACAAAATCACTCTTCACAAAATCAACAGTATCCTTTCCTTCATTCGTGACGTGTTTCGCAGGATTAAATGTCTCAACTTGAACTACATAGTCTAGTTACGTCACTGAAATCTAGGCGATGTAGACTTCATGCTCGTTTTGCAAAGTAGAACGTTTTTGTAGTGTAATGTCAGAACGAAATAACACAAAAAATATATATTATAATTTTTCCGACGTGATTATGACCACACGACGGTAATTAAATTTTGGACGTGGAATGGTGGTTGGAGCTAGACGCATGGGACATTCCTTTCCGAAATTCTTAGGGAATTCAGTATTCCGAGAGCCACAATGTCAAGAGTGAGCCGAGAATACCAAATTTCAGGCATTACCTCTCACTATGGACAACGCAGTGAACGACGACCTTCACTTAACGACTGAGAACAGCGGAGCAACACAACGTGAAATAGCCGCAGAGATCAATGTGAAACGCACGACGAACGTATCAGTTAGAAAATTGCGGCGAAATCTGACGTTAATGGGCTATGGTATCAGAGTGACGCGAGTGCCTTTGTTAATGGCACCAGTATCGCCTGTAGCGCCTCTCCTAGGCCCGTGACCGTATCTGTAGAACCCTACCGTGGCCTGGTCATATGATTTCCAGTGTCGGTTGGTAAAAGCTGACGGCAGGGTTCGCGTGTGGTGCAGATCCCACGAAGCCATGGATTCAAGTTTTGAAGAAGGCACTGTGCAAGCTGGTGGTGGCTCAATAATGGTGTGTGCTGTGTTTACATACACTCCTGGAAACTGAAATAAGAACACCGTGAATTCATTGTCCCAGGAAGGGGAAACTTTATTGACACATTCCTGGGGTCAGATACATCACATGATCACACTGACAGAACCACAGGCACATAGGCACAGGCAACAGAGCATGCACAATGTCGGCACTAGTACAGTGTATATCCACCTTTCGCAGCAATGCAGGCTGCTATTCTCCCATGGAGACGATCGTAGAGATGCTGGATGTAGTCCTGTGGAACGGCTTGCCATGCCATTTCCACCTGGCGCCTCAGTTGGACCAGCGTTCGTGCTGGACGTGCAGACCGCGTGAGACGACGCTTCATCCAGTCCCAAACATGCTCAGTGGGGGACAGATCCGGAGATCTTGCTGGCCAGGGTAGTTGACTTACACCTTCTAGAGCACGTTGGGTGGCACGGGATACATGCGGACGTGCATTGTCCTGTTGGAACAGCAAGTTCCCTTGCCGGTCTAGGAATGGTCAAACGATGGGTTCGATGACGGTTTGGATGTACCGTGCACTATTCAGTGTCCCCTCGACGATCACCAGTGGTGTACGGCCAGTGTAGGAGATCGCTCCCCACACCATGATGCCGGGTGTTGGCCCTGTGTGCCTCGGTCGTATGCAGTCCTGATTGTGGCGCTCACCTGCACGGCGCCAAACACGCATACGACCATCATTGGCACCAAGGCAGAAGCGACTCTCATCGCTGAACACGACACGTCTCCATTCGTCCCTCCATTCACGCCTGTCGCGACACCACTGGAGGCGGGCTGCACGATGTTGGGGCGTGAGCGGAAGACGGCCTAACGGTGTGCGGGACCGTAGCCCAGCTTCATGGAGACGGTTGCGAATGGTCCTCGCCGATACCCCAGGAGCAACAGTGTCCCTAATTTGCTGGGAAGTGGCGGTGCGGTCCCCTACGGCACTGCGTAGGATCCTACGGTCTTGGCGTGCATCCGTGCGTCGCTGCGGTCCGGTCCCAGGTCGACGGGCACGTGCACCTTTCGCCGACCACTGGCGACAACATCGATGTACTGTCGAGACCCCACGCCCCACGTGTTGAGCAATTCGGCGGTACGTCCACCCGGCCTCCCGCATGCCCACTATACGCCCTCGCTCAAAGTCCGTCAACTGCACATACGGTTCACGTCCACGCTGTCGCGGCATGCTACCAGTGTTAAAGACTGCGATGGAGCTCCGTATGCCACGGCAAACTGGCTGACACTGACGGCGGCGGTGCACAAATGCTGCGCAGCTAGCGCCATTCGACGGCCAACACCGCGGTTCCTGGTGTGTCCGCTGTGCCGTGCGTGTGATCATTGCTTGTACAGCCCTCTCGCTGTGTCCGGAGCAAGTATGGTGGGTCTGACACACCGGTGTCAATGTGTTCTTTTTTCCATTTCCAGGAGTGTATTTAGAATGAAAGAGCTAGAAATCAGATTCCGAGGTATAGGGATCGAGGAAATATGCCTGAAGGAATCTACAGAAACAAAAAGACTAGACAATCTGAGAAGATTAAAATGTATGAAACTAGGTGGAACAGAAAATAATAACTAAGAAGCACTTTAAACTGACACGTTTTCGCAGACAGGCTGAATAATGAAACGAGAGTGAATAATATAACTAAAATGTCTGCGATATTTTGAAGACACATTGTAACTCAATGGGGAAGAAACATACTCAGAAATACGAATCCATTGTAAACAGGACAGTGTGCAGGACGTCTGCGTTGTCTAACGGATGTCACGTCACCGCAGCAAAGCGCACAAAATAGAAAATTATCAACAGGCTTATTAACGGCAACGAGAACTCAAACAACCAGAAGCAGCGTGGGACGACGATGATGCGATCCCAGTAGCACGATATGGAGAGTTCTGCTGAGCAAAATGAAGATGACGACTAATTACAGTTTTGGTTGGCTGTTTATCATCATTTTTATGCAAGTACTCGGTAACAGAAGACTCTACCTCCTCGAATGCTAAAACTATTCGGTTATTAATTTTTTTTATATCTGTGACCTTCCTAAACAGACATCAAACATAATACCACCACAGAATACATACGTATGAACAGAAATAAATCTGAATTTAGGAAGATAACAGTACGCAACAACATATTAGAAACCGACCGGTTAAAACTACTGCTGGTATTTTAGTTCTGAATAACCCGTGTTCTTCGGTATTTGTTTGGTCTCGGTTAAAACAGATTTTTTTTAATTTTTTACTAGAAACCTGGTAAAAAACCGAAATATCAATTAGCCATAGCAGCTAGGCTAAAATTTTTCGTCTTGAAATAAACCTTTTTCCGAGAACGAGTAATTTTTAATCGTAAAATTTGCATTGCTTTGAAATATTGCGTTATTATAGAAAATGGGGAAAAGCGGCCGTGCTGTTTTAATAACATTGCCGACAGAAAGGAAAAACAGGCACATAGCAAAAGAATTGGTACAGTATTGCTAAGATAATAATGTACCTGTTACTATGTAGCGTGGCCTATTAGATGGCACGCGTGTACATGTAATGTGCAAGACTTGCTCCATATGTTATGTGTGGTAGTGTGTCACTGTCGTCATTGGACATCGGTTGTATTACAGAATGGCACCATTCCTGGTTGGAAGTATTTTACGCAGAATGGTATCAATGAAGTACAATGCTCCACTTTCTTCGAAAGATTAAAAATGGGAGGAACCATAACAAATTTGTGACATAATATAAGGCAGTTCATTCGCCGTTACAGAAATCAGCTGACCCGCTGCCTGTGTCTACACAACATACCTTTATCTGCTTGTAGCCCTTGAAAACAGACAAATTAACACGAAAAATAGAACTCTTCAATTTTAGTCTTGACGCTTTAGCACTGACCACTTGTAACATCCAAATAGTGGTATGATCCCCGATTAAAACATGATTTTTGAGCAGAGTTTTAAAAAAATTTCGATCTATAGGAGAATAGTGGTGATTTTTTGTAGCAGTCGATCACTTATTTTTCGAGCAAAGCAGCGAAAGGTGGGCAGATTAAGTTTTCTTTTCTTTGCCTATTTAATTTAGTATATTGATTCTAGGTGTCATGGAACTGAGGGAGTCATTTTTTCAGTTTTTGTCCGAAATTTACGTTTACTAGACGAGGTAATAAGAATAAAAAACCGAAAATTGGTTATTTCAAAAACTGGTTATTTTGAGTGGTTTTAACACTCCGGTTATACAGGCGTTGAAAAAAACGATATAACCGAAAATTTATTGTTTCAGTGATTAAAGCCATCCCTACAACACATCAATTCCCTAGCAGTCGAAAGGAGATAAAATACAATCGAAGATCTGCCCTCTCTGAGAGTTCTAACATTCGTTACCTCATTTTCTTACCACTCTGCAGTCATAGCTTGACTTGATAAAAGAATAACCGAATACATGAACATGGTAAAGATGGGTAACCTATCAGTAGTGTATCATATCAAGAATAGACTGGACGTCCGTAGACTGTAGATTCTTAATGACTTTGAAACAAAGAACTGCACTCGTTTCTTAGTCAGTCTGGAAAAGAAGAAAAAAATTGGTAGCCGTAACGGTTGTTACTTACAAACAGAACGGACAGTAGTAATCAGAATACCCTACGGGATATGGAAGAGGTTACCATAAGCAATCTTCCATATCGGGGAGTGACAAGCAATGTACAACTTGGACCATTGGTAAAGTGCCAGACAACGGGTTCGAAGGTGTCCGATTCAGCCCCTGGTTAGTTCTAGGGCTTTTGACTTTCACTTATCACGTCTTTCAACTCTAAACAATGTTTGTTCATATGAAGAATGCAGTGTTGCAGCATGGTTCAGGATCCACTTTAAACTGTAGATTCCCCTATAATTGGCTGGGTAAGTCAGTTCTAAGGTCAGAGAAAGGCAACGACATACATCCCCCAATAAAATTCTGCCTAGCAAAGCACTGTGATGTTCAAACCATCTTTCACGTTGGTGACAGCTTTACTTAGGTTCATAGATAACTGATGAGGTTAAAGACGTTCAATCAATCAGTGCTTAACACGTCGTTTGCAATGAAGAGACATCGTCAGAAGCGAAAATAATGTCGGGTATACCGCTGAGAGTTGTAATACGATAGTCATCAGAATTTTGTATTTGTGGGGTTCCACACGCTCCAGATATTTAACAGAGGTAAACGTGGTCCGCAGTAGACTGTAATGTGATTTCTATTTAATCGTGCGTTAAGCTAATTTTGACTATTTGTCATTGTCAAGCACCTGTAAAACGAATACGGAAAACCACTACGTTGTCTGTATACATCGGCATGTATAAATAACACTTTACACACCTGACGTTAAGATAATCTTTTATCTTAATGTGAGGTGTGTAAAGTGTTATTTATACACGGCGGTGTATCCAGACAATGTAGTGCTTCTCCGTGTTGGTTTTACAGGTGCTTGACAATGACAACTGGTCGAAATTAGCTAATCGCACGGTTAATTACAAATCACATTACAGCCTCTTACGGGCCATGTTTACGTTTATTACAAAATATATAAATGACCTCGTAGATATCGTCATTGCTTTGAGCGTGTTTCCGGACATTACAGTAGGCACTAGCCTCCGCTTGTGATATATGAGGAGAGTAGGCAAGACACATATTTGGCTTTCTTTGTGCGTTTTTATAGTTTAATTATCAAATTTATTGCGCGTTTGTGTATTTAAGAGGTGTAATCTCGCGTTTAGTAACTATGTAATATCGATTCACGCAGCCTGTAACGCACGTTTCTCGTTTTGAATAGCCAGCGAGCGGTGAAGACAGCTCAGTCTGATGCTAGCTTCCTCTTGTGACACATCAGAAGAGTAGAAAGTTACATATTTAGCTTTTTCTGTGTGGTTTTACAGTTTCATTTTTGAATTAGTAGTAGCAGGATGGATAAGGTGTGTACATGCTTTGTGCGGACGCAGGAGGAGATGGACGCAGTTCGTGAACAGCTGAAGACAGTATTGGCCGAGATCAGCCGTCTGCAGGCTGCGCCAAGGGTTGTATCGGAGGCGGAGTGTCTGTGAGGACTGGTAGCCGCACTCTCTCTGTTTGGAGACGAGTGGACGGTCTCAAACAAAGGCACCGTCCATTCTGCACATTTCTGGATCTGTATTGGACTCCCTTTGTGCACTACACACATGGAGCAGCTACTAGTGAGTCACTTTTGTATAGACTAGGCGGTAGTCTCAAGACCTCAATTGAACACTCGTCGGTCGTTACACAGAGAACAAAATCACATCGTGTACAAAGTTAAGACGTTTAGACTGTCAAAATTTTGATAGTAAATTGCCGACGCATTCGTGTCAAAGTTCCAGAATTTATTGCCCTCCAGGAAAGTTGCTGCGCTCAAATTGTTGTCGCAACTGACAGCTGGATAAACAACGTGGTAGAAGGTACTGAAATACGAGGGCAGTTCAATAAGTAATGCAACACATTTTTTTCTGAAACAGGGGTTGTTTTATTCAGCATTGAAATACATCAGGTTATTCCCCAATCTTTTAGCTACACAACACTATTTTTCAACGTAATCTCCATTCAATGCTACGGCCTTACGCCACCTTGAAATGAGGGCCTGTATGCCTGCACGGTACCATTCCACTGGTCGATGTCGGAGCCAAAGTCGTACTGCATCAATAACTTCTTCATCATCCGCGTAGTGCCTCCCACGGATTGCGTCCTTCATTGGGCCAAACATATGGAAATCCGATGGTGCGAGATCGGGGCTGTAGGGTGCATGAGGAAGAACAGTCCACTGAAGTTATGTGAGCTCCTCTTGGGTGCGAAGACTTGTGTGAGGTCTTGCGTTGTCATGAAGAAGGAGAAGTTCGTTCAGTTTTTTGTGCCTACGAACACGCTGAAGTCGTTTCTTCAATTTCTGAAGAGTAGCACAATACACTTCAGAGTCGATCGTTTGACCATGGGGAAGGACATCGAACAGAATAGCCCCTTCAGCGTCCCAGAAGACTGTAACCATGACTTTACCGGCTGAGGGTATGGCTTTAAACTACTTCTTGGTAGGGGAGTGGGTGTGGCGCCACTCCATTGATTGCCGTTTTGTTTCAGGTTCGAAGTGATGAACCCATGTTTCATCACCTGTAACAGTCTTTGACAAGAAATTGTCACCGTCAGCCACATGACGAGCAAGCAATTCCGCACAGATGGTTCTCCTTTGCTCTTTATGGTGTTTGGTTAGACAACGAGGGACCCAGCGGGAACAAACCTTTGAATATCCCAACTGGTGAACAATTGTGACCGCACTACCAACAGAGATGTCAAGTTGAGCACTGTCCGCCGCTCGTGGTCTCGCGGTAGCGTTCTCGCTTCCCGAGCACGGGGTCCCGGGTTCGATTCCCGGCGGGGTCAGGGATTTTCACCTGCCTCGAGATGACTGGGTGTTTGTGTTGTCCTCATCATTTCACCATCATCCAGGAAAGTGTCGAAATTGGACTGAGCAAAGATTGGGTAATTGTACGGGCGCTGATAACCACGCAGTTGAGCGCCCCACAAACCAAACATCATCATCATCAAGTTGAGCACTGAGTTGTTTGATGGTGATCCGTCGATCATCTCGAACCAGTGTGTTCGCACGCTCCGCCATTGCAGGAGTCACAGCTGTGCACGGCCGGCCCGCACGCGGGAGATCAGACAGTCTTGCTTGACCTTGCGGCGATGATGACACACGCTTGGCCCAACGACTCACTGTGCTTTTGTCCACTGCCAGATCACCGTAGACATTCTGCAAGCGCCTATGAATATCTGAGATGCCCTGGTTTTCCGCCAAAAGAAACTCGATCACTGCCCGTTGTTTGCAACGCACATCCGTTACAGACGCCATTTTAACAGATCCGTACAGCGCTGCCACCTGTCGGAAGTCAATGAAACTATACGAGACGAAGCGGGAATGTTTGAAAATATTCCACAAGAAATTTCCGGTTTCTTCAACCAAAATTGGCCGAGAAAAAAAATGTGTTGCATTACTTATTGAACTGCCCTCGTATTTAACAAGGCATGGACCGTATGTCGAAAACCCGTAATAGACGACACTATAGGGGAAGTGTTCATTTGCAGTCGACAACATATTGCATCTATCAAGACTGAAATTGAATTTACCTTTGAAGTTATCTGCAAACGAGTAATTGTCTAGGTGAACTAAAGTCAACCATCAGATGTTTGCGCGGAAAGGCACAGAGCGTGCAATACCACTTGGGGGCAATTTTAACGTACCGAGTAAAGACTGTCTATGCATTCGTTGCAGATGCTACAGACGGACAGTATGAAGCAGTTTTGAACATGTTTTATGAAAACCATCTTGAGCAGCTAGTTCGATAATCCACTCGCTATGGAAATATTTTAGAACTCGTAGCTACGAACAGGCCTGATGTTATCGACAGTATCAGTGCAGAGACAGGGATTAGTGATCATGATTCTCTCATAGCGACGATGGCCACTAAGATAAGAAATCCATCAAGAAGGCTAGGAGGGAAATTTTACTAAGAAGAGCAGATAAGCAGTTGTTTAGACAGTAGATGGACATCATTTAGTTCCAGTATGACGGACGTAAAGGAATTACGGGCAAAGTTTAAACACCCTGGTCAAGTATGTGTCGCGTAAGTGGACTACGGACGGCGCAGATCACAGTAGTTTAATAACAAAATTCGGAAAACGCTGAGGAAGCAGATATACACTCCTGGAAATGGAAAAAAGAACACATTGACACCGGTGTGTCAGACCCACCATACTTGCTCCGGACACTGCGAGAGGGCTGTACAAGCAATGATCACACGCACGGCACAGCGGACACACCAGGAACCGCGGTGTTGGCCGTCGAATGGCGCTAGCTGCGCAGCATTTGTGCACCGCCGCCGTCAGTGTCAGCCAGTTTGCCGTGGCATACGGAGCTCCATCGCAGTCTTTAACACTGGTAGCATGCCGCGACAGCGTGGACGTGAACCGTATGTGCAGTTGACGGACTTTGAGCGAGGGCGTATAGTGGGCATGCGGGAGGCCGGGTGGACGTACCGCCGAATTGCTCAACACGTGGGGCGTGAGGTCTCGACAGTACATCGATGTTGTCGCCAGTGGTCGGCGAAAGGTGCACGTGCCCGTCGACCTGGGACCGGACCGCAGCGACGCATGGATGCACGCCAAGACCGTAGGATCCTACGCAGTGCCGTAGGGGACCGCACCGCCACTTCCCAGCAAATTAGGGACACTGTTGCTCCTGGGGTATCGGCGAGGACCATTCGCAACCGTCTCCATGAAGC